>NW_027117314.1:0-2915000 GCF_021436955.1 Diplodia seriata | reverse complement strand
GCCTGTTTACGTCGCGTGTTCGAGCATCGGCACTACCTAGGTAATTTATCTCGCACCCGGTAGTCCGACATGAGAGGTAACTCTTCGCTCACCTTTCATCCCGTCTTCATGGCCAAGATACTCGAAATAGCAAGCAGCGGGCCTTGAGGCGTGTTGCACGCAGTGGTTGGAATCGAACGAATAAGAGTATGTTACGCCTCTATATGTTACGACCTATAAAGAACGGAGTTTAATTTAGGTATAAATTAAACTCCGTTCTTTACAGGTCGTAATATTTAGTCTTTATTTAGTAGTAAACGTTAATGTTTACTCTAAGTATAGGCGTAATAAATAGTCGTAATAAAAAATACTAGATTCTTTATAGAAATCTAAGAAAATCTTACTAAGCCTTTATATTTTACATACCACATACTTATATTCTATACTTAACAGTCGCCCTCTCAAGCTCGCCGATTATGCCACCACCTGAAACGGTCCACTTCTCACTCACCAAGTTTTCATCCACAGTCCGTCTCATCATGCCACTTTGAGCGTAGTACTCAATGATCGCTCTTGCCTCCTCCCGCGTCAGACCCTTCACATGCATGGTTTCCACGTTGGACAAAGCCTTCAGACTCCGCTCGTCGACCTTTTTGTATGGATTCCATGACGGCAGGTCCTTGTCTCCAGTCTGTTTCGCCTCAATGGTTTCAATGGCAAAATCCAGGGCATGCGACTTGGGCGAGTTACTACCTGAGGTAGCAGCAAGCACGATTCCGCCGTTGGGGAGCTTTGCCGTGCCGTTGAGGAGGTTGACGAAATGGCGGACAAGGACGAAGTCGTGGGCGTGGATCGGTTTGCCCTCGCGGCCAAGGTACTCACTGTTGTTCATAATAAAGGAAAGGTTGTCCATGCACACCATGACGGGGGGGCGGACCAATCCTTCCTCGGCCTTTTCCTTGTTGCTGGGCGTGGTGAGCTCCCTCCAGAAAGCCTGGAGTACAGGCCAAGCCACGTCAGCGTCCTGGGCACCCGATTGCACCAAATGCAGGAGCGTGTGCCCTTTGAGGGCTACCGGGAGAGTGTGCTTGTGCGCGAGCTCAAGGCTCTCCAGAACCTTTCCATTAGCCTTAGCGATCTGGCTGAGCAAAGACGCAGTGTAATTCTTCTGGACATATTGCGTGGGGTTCTTTCCGTCCAGAGCGGCGTAAGCGGTGTGACCGATGGTCAATTCCATTGCTGTAAAGCATTGCAGTCAGCCCGCGAGTTGCTACTCCTTTGCAGCTGAATACGCACCATCAGGGAAGTTGATGACGACCCAGCCCTTGAGAAAGGCCATGCTCATAGCCTGCAGTAGCAGAGTTGTCTTGCCGCTAGCCCTTTCGCCGTGGACGATCTTTCTGATGGCCGGGGCAGGCGAAGCCTCGGCGTGGTCGACGTCGGTGGATGGTAAGTCAGAGACCGTCGCGCCAGACGCAGCCTCGACGGTGCTGATCAACCTGCCCAGCTCGATAGTCTCTCGCCTTGCGAGCATAGCGGGCCGTCTGAAGAGTCCCCAACCTTGGTTGGGCTTGAAGGCATCCACAGCGCGTAGCTGGTCGACGACAGGATCCATTGGTATGCCGACGATTTTTCCCTGGATGGCCGCATCTCCCACATCTTCGGCCTGGAGGTCCGGGAGGCCGGGAACCTCAAGCGCGTTGGTGTTGCTCAGGACGATGCGCTTACGCATTGCCTTCAGCTCGGCGGGAGCTGGCCGCTTGCCTGTCTCCTTGGGGGCAGAGCTCTTCTTTATCCGTAGACCCTTGACGCCCTTCTTCGGCGGGCCGCTCATGGAGTTGCCTTTCTTCTGGTCCGGGTTCTTAAGCTTCGTGGCGGAAGTTGAGAAAGACACGACGGGCACCGCGCCGGGCAAGAACCGGGGGCGGGCGAGGCTCGGTGAGGGGAGGGCGGCGGGCCGCAGGGCCAATTGGCCCAGGAAGTGTCTTGGGCGCATCACTACAGGGCGGAGGGGTGGCGCAGGAGACTGGCGGGTCGAGGATAGCGGCGAAGCGCGCGACGTGCAGATGAATTGAACACGGATGGAGCTCGCGGCCGCGGCGCGCAACGGACGTTTTTCCTCCGCCGGCGCCAGCGCACGGGCCCTACATGTCCTGGGAGGGAATTTTTTTTTTTTTTTGGCAGACGGCCACGAACAGCGCCCAGACGACTCCTCTGCCGTCCCAATTTTCCGCCTTCATACCATGAGCGCAAACGCCGAGATGATGGACGTGGACGGCGCACCCGCGGACAGCGCCAAGTCGCGCCCGTATGGCCATCACTCGCTCGATCCCAGCCTGTGATTTCTTGTGCTGATGATCTTCTCGCAGGTCTGTGACGGTCGAGAAGCCCATTCCCTACACCTTCGACCTTGGCAACCTCCTTTGCACCGATGCGAACCCGCTTCCCGACTCCAGCGAAGACGCGATCCGCGACGCCGCCCGAGACTGCGCCCAGGTCCTCATCAACCAGCTGCTCGCCACCTGCGACGTCCGCTCCACTAAGGACGGCGTGTTGCTCGACCTACCAACAGCGACCACCCCTCTCCCGCGTGAAAAGCTCGCGCCCAAGCCGAAGGAACCCACCAAGTGGGAGCTATTCGCCGCCAAGAAGGGCATCAAGGACAAGAAGAAAGAGGGCAACCTGGTCTATGACGAGGAGAAGGGCGAGTGGGTGCCCAAGTGGGGCTACAAGGGCAAGAACAAGGACGCCGACAATGAGTGGCTGGTCGAGGTTGATGAGAAGAAGGAGGCCCGGACCGGTGAGGCTGAAAACCCACGTGTCGCAAGCCGGAAGGAGAGGGTAGAGAGAGTGAAAAGAAACGAGAGGAAACAGAGGTCAAACGAGGCGCGGGCCAGGAAGAAGGGCGCGTAGGCGCACCCGCGGACGAAGAATTCAAAATGGATATTTGGGAGCTCGGCGCACGGAGTATCGGATGGCTTATGGCAGGCAAATCGGGACGGCGTCGGCACCGCTTGCGGCATTTTGTACGGCTACGATACTGTGAGCATGGGGCGGGAATCGATATCGAGTTATGGGCCGTTGCACTCACTCCAATTTACTGGGATCGTTGTCCTTTGCTACGGATGAAGAACCCTTCATCCAATATCGCATTGTCCGCCGGGAGAGCACTCTGTCCGCCGCTTCTCTCCCGACGGACGGACTCGCCTGACGTCCTTTCTTACCGTCGCCTCATACCAGAGTCCATCTAATTGACGTGATAGGAAAATACCCGCTCGTTAGAAATGGCATTCAAATCGACATAATATTGGTCGGTCTCTTTGACTCAGCTATGTGTGTTGCCACGTTGTTGGCGAGCAGGCAAAGTAACCCTGCCTGGTCAAGCTTGGCTACCACGATGACCACCCTCACACCGACCTCGAGCGATAATACATGTCCTGATCCGGATAAGCTACCCCCACCGTGTCAAACTAAGTGGTATCCGCCGTACGCAAGCTGTTCCTTTCGTACGCGACCTTGTCCAACCAATTGGACTTTGCATGAGCTTCAAGGCTGGATTCATCATCTCTGTCGAAGCTCCGCTGCAGGAGCAGGTAGGTCCCCAGGCCCGCGGCGGCGGGAGTCGGTTTCCAGACCGGGTGCGAAATCGGAGAAGCTTGGCAACGCGCAGGCTGGCGTACGCACAGACTCCCGCCCAAGCGCCTCCGCATATCAATCCTCGCCGCATCCGATTTCCACCATTCCAACACAACTCGAAGACAGGCGCCATGGCAGCCCAGACGATGTACTTTACCAACGACCCGCATCCGAACGCCAATGCCGGGGACCCCTCCTCCACATCCGCTCTCGCCCTCGCCTACCGTACCTACGGCGAGCCGGGGCGCCCCGCTGTCATGATGCCAACTTGCTATTCCGGCAAGCTCGACACGACGTTAACGTGGTTGTGGTCGGCGGAAGCCAATGGTGGCCTCCCGCCGCTACTCCGAGACCACTTCGTTGTTGTGTGCGGGCTGCTCGGCGGTAGCGAGTCGTCCTCGCCCTCCAACACGGCGCCAGCTTTGCGCGGCAAGCACTTCCCCGCCGTAACGTACGAGGATAACGTGCGACTGCAGCATGCGCTGTGCCATTCCCTTGGCGTTACCAAGCTCGCGCTCTACATCGGCTTTAGCATGGGTGGTCAGCAGGCCTACCACATGGCCACCCTCTATCCGGACTTCGTCGAGCGTATCGTCGTGCTCTGCAGCTCCGCGCGGACCTCGTCGCACAACTGGTGCTTCCTCGAAGGGCCTCGAGCCGCGCTAGAAGAGAGCATCGACTTCTGCGACGGTGACTACGTCGACACTCCGCGGCGCGGGTTGCGCGCCTTCGCGCGGTGCTACGCGACGTGGGCACTGTCCTCGACCTGGTTCCGGCAGCGGAAGTGGGAGGCGCTAGGTTTCACTTCTTTGAAGGAATACCTGCGCGTCGCGTGGGAGGAGCGCACCATGGCGTGGGACGCGCACGATCTGCTTGTGCTAATGCGGACGTGGCAACGCGGCGACATCTCGCAGTTCAACGCCGAGGGGAAGGAGGACGATTTGCGAGGGACGTTGGCCAGCATCAAGGCGAAGGTACTGTTGATGCCGTGCCGCACTGATCTGTATTTCCCGCCGGAAGATAGCGAGGAGGAGGTTAAGCATTTGAAAAACGGAGAATTGAGGGTGATTGAAAGTGTTTGGGGGCACTTGGCTGGAGGTGGTGGTGGAGCAAAAGAAGACAACGCGTTCATCCAGTCGAACGTAGAGCGCCTTCTTGCGACCTGAGGTGTCGGGTCAACTTCAAATGAGAGAAACACAGGCCATTGACTTTGGGGTGTGCACCGGGCGGCGGGTGCAAGTTATGCATGTAACCTCGCGCATGGGGTTTTCAGATGACACGGGGTTATGAGACAGCCAATCGGGTGTCAATCGGTTTCCTACGTAATGATATGTGAGCCAGCAAAATCGCCACTCTATTGGTTGTCTGTTATTCACCGAAAAAACACCCATTCGTTATCTCATAACCCCGTGTCATCTCAAAACCCCATGCGCGAGGTTATGTACCTCGCACCGAGTGAACAAAGCATTCGTTCCGCGAGGGGACAGTTCATCGTTCGCTGCGTGTTAAATTCCCGCTGGCCTACTTTGGTTGCGCTCGGCGTCCCATCTTTGTGGTGGCGAAACTAGGAAAGGCAAGTGCACGTCCCTTTGGTCATCGCCGGGCCGCGGCAACTTTTCGATGCTGACTTATCGGCCGCCGTCCCAAATTTCGAGCGCCATCGTCGGCTTCTTCACCACTCCACCTCTCCCGCGCCGCTTTCGCATGTTATGCTGCGCTGGATCACGCGCATGATGCCGTCAACTCCACCGCGTGTGCCCATCCCCAAGAATGGTGTCGACTACCGCAACAAGATCGTCCTCGCCCCCATGGTCCGGTCCGGCGAACTGCCTTCGCGCCTGCTTGCCCTTCACTACGGCGCCGACCTGGTCTGGGGCCCCGAGACCATCGACAAGGCCCTTATCGGCACGAGGCGCGTCGAGAATCCGGAGACGAAGACGATCGAATACCGCCGGTTTTCCAACAACGGCCAGAAGAACCACGTCCCAGACCCCGAGCAGAGGGAAAGCGTGATATACAGGATAGACCCAGAGCGCGAGAAGGGTAAGCTGATCTTTCAGCTTGGCACTCCCAATGCCGAGTCGGCCGTCCAGGCTGCTTCCCTAGTCGCCGCCGATGTCGCCGGCATCGACGTCAACTCGGGCTGCCCGAAGCCGTTTAGTACGCACGGCGGCATGGGTGCTGCGCTGCTGAAGGATCCGGACAGGCTGTGCTCCATCCTCGAAGCTTTGGTCAGGGAGGTTGGCCAGAAGTATGAGATCGGCATCAGCGTGAAGATTCGGATATTGGACAAGGCCGAGGACACGAAGGCCCTAGTGAGCAGGCTCGTCAAGACCGGCATCATTGGCCTGACGGTGCATTGCCGCACCACGCCGATGCGGCCGCGCGAGAGGGCCATCCGCAACCAGGTAAATATGATTAGGGAGCTCTGCCACGATGCCGGCGTTGCTTGCTTGATCAACGGCGATGTCGAGGATTACGACCACGGCCTCCAGCTCATGGAAGAGTTCGGCGTAGACGGTGCAATGATTGCAACGGCGGCCGAGAAAAATTCGAGCGTCTTCCGCCGTAGGGCCGAGGGTGGGAAAAAGCCATGGCAGGAGGTCGTCAAGCAATACGTCATCTACACCCTTGACATCGACAACCGCTGGGGAAACACCAAGTACCTCCTCAGCCAACTGATTCCTGGAAAGGACATTGCGTACAAGAAAATGAACAAGTGCCACTGCTACGTGGAGCTAGTCGAGGCCCTCGGTTTCGACGACCTTATGCAGATGGCTCAGGCAACCGATGACAGACTCAAGATCCCCATCAGGATTACGAAGGCTGAGAAGCGCGCTCTTGCCAGAGAGGTCAAAGTGGATGAGGGCGAAGCTAAACGGGCTAAGACCGATATGGTCGTCGTCGAGGTCCCTGACGCTCTTCTATCGTCCGCAGTAACTGTGTGAGCAAGAACTGTGCAGAAGGACCAAGCAGGGACGAATAGCACATCACGGGAAGGCTGTAATCTAAGCAACAGCCAGTTGATCACGAGCCGGTACGGCGGCTATCGAGGCCGCATATCCTAAGCGTCAACGCAAGCATGCAGAGCGTTTCGCGCCTGTACCGGCTAGGACACACCACGGATCCCGGCCAAAGGATCCTCGCATTTGATGGACTGCTGGGGACAGGAACACGGTTGAAGCAGTGGCACAGTTTTGGACGAGACCACGAATAGGTCTGGCGATTCAATGCGTCGTACGTCGGTTTGAACGTGGATGCATGGTAAGAAGAAGCTTTAGCACACTCGCTGGACCGACAAATACAGATAAATAATGGGACTTAGGACCTTCATTTCCTTCATGTTGCTCTAGTTCTTCCCTACGAACTCAAATCCGCTCTCCTGCTTATTCCTAGCTGATCTCTGACGTCGCGAAGGCTTCTGATCTGTTGCTTGTCAGACTTGACCTTCGTAGTCGGATCAACAGGCTCACACGTCTGTTACCCAAATTCCATGCTTCTCGGCACGCATGAACGAAATCTGGGTGGTGATGGTTATCGGCATTCTTGCAGTCCAGGACGGCCCGGACACTTCGGGTCCATTCACCGAGATCGCTGCCTACGAAGGTTCTTGGCGAGATGAGACACCTGACGCCATCCACACTGAACGGCGGCGGTAGCGGCGGGACCAGCGTCCGACAATCAGTCGAGTCTCCTTGGGGCGGACTCGCTCTTTGCGTTACTTTCCTGATCTCTTCCAAGCAGAGATCCATCTTCTTTACCAAGTCATCCGATCTCTGATGACCCCTGGCTGCAATATTGCTTTCAGGGAGCGGCGGGACGCTGTCTGATCTGGTGCTTCGGTGGACCGGTTCTCTGGCAACAAATCAGTGGCTACTTTGCTGGTAGGATATATGATGGTAGACCTTGTTCGCTGTCCTCTGCGTCTATCTTCGCCTAAGTGCTGTCGCGACACGTCCGATTGGTCACTCTCGATTGCGGAACTTCTCTGAGACCTTCTTTCGACACTCGACTGGGCCCTGAACACGCTGTCAGTTGAGCCCTTACAAGGGGCAATTAAGGACGCACCTTGTTCTGTGGATATAGCGCTGCTCTCGACCCTCGCGCTCTCCACCGCCGCTGTGATGCCGCTGCTGTTCCGGCTCTCGGAGACCGTCGCCCTCTAACGAGATCCTAAATAGCTCGCGGATCTTCTGCGTGACCTCCCGCATTCGGTGTCGGCCCTCTTCGAGCGAATCTCCTTCTCCTTCCTTCATCTTCCGACGTGCCCACTCTATGGTTTGGCGCCATGGACCTCGACGGTCGCACACGACTCGTTCCGTTTGTGCTTGGACTTTCTCTGACCACTTCTTAGCGTACGTGGCCTCCCTAAACGGCTTTCCTTTGATGTTGCTGAAAGCGTAGGGCGCAACTTCGTGGCGCACGTCGGCGTAGAAATGGCTGCACTGTGTCATACAGTGGTAGAGGAGTCGCAGCTCCCGGCGACCCAGCCGAGTTTCCCGCGGCCACCTTTCCCTCCGGGTCGCGGGCGTCAAGACTGTTGAGATCGGAGGTGTCGGGGTTGTGGACCTTCTCCGCTTGCGCCCGCGACGCGGCGTAGAGCAAGGCTGGGTGCGGCCTTCTCGATAGTCCGATCCACCGGCAGAGTATGCCTCATCCTCGTCGTCATCATCCGTGCCGGAGCCCAGGTCGATGATCATCTGTCCAGTGCGAGCGAGTCAGCCAAGGGCCATGCCAGCGATGTGTCGGGGAGAGGTCTGAAGACTGATTACCGGGAGTACATCGCGCTCTACTGAGGGCACGGGACGGTTGGGATCGAGATTGCACTCGTGTCCGTCGCCGCTAGGAGCCGAAAGCAACTCGACAGGCGAGCTTCGACTGTCAGGTCGCCAGCTGAAGGTCGACGGCGGGCTGTAGCTCGTCTGAGAAGGGCGGAACAACCCGGTTGATGATCGGAATTGCTCTATCAGGACAGCGGGCGACACGCCTCGCGGGCTCATTCGGTTCAACGGCATTGTCCTTGTGCCTCACCGCGCACGTTGAAACTCTCACGCTGGGCTCCTTTTCAATGTACAGGCCAGGCATGCCACGTGCTCACGCGAACGCGTCAACGCCCCCGGTCCCAACCCAACGCGTACGGCTCCGATAAAGAGGCTGGGGATGGCTGCGTTGATCGCGAATGCGGCCAGTTCCTTGCAGCCGCACCACTGGAGTGGAGCGCCGCATCCAGCCTGACGTGCAGTCAGCTCAAGGGTACCAGCTTCATGCGCCTGCCGTGCCGCTTCCCCGACGCGCACCATTGATAGCTTTCGGCGTCATTGAGGCCGGGGGGGGGGGGGGGGGGGGGGGGGGGGGGGTGGAGCAGGCATCAATCGACTTCAATTGGCGCCGCAGCGGGATGCCGCGCCTGTTTCAGGTACAGAGGGTCCAAAAAGTAACTACATCTCACTTTCAAGGATTGCCGTCACCTCGCGCAGCTCACAACCCCCGTATGTCCGATGGGCGATGCTGTACACGTCGTTGTCCTGGCTGCTTAGCATGCCTTTCTACTGCCCTGCCCGCTCCGCTTTGTTCAACCCCCGGTCTTATATGTGCAGCGTTCTCGAGAGCGCATCAAGTCTCCCCAACGGACTTGCAGTCTCTAGACCTTCTGTCGTTTCTGCTGCTTATGGCGTATGGGACGACTCCATGGCGGCATTGCAAGGGCACAGCCATGCCCAGGATATGTTGTAGGAAGCGGAGCTTCTCGGGGGTCAGACGCACTCGCACAAGTCGCGGTTCTCCGTGGTCATCTTGGAGCCGGGTCTCATGCACTAGGCGATCACCCCTTTGCCGCGATGGTTCTCCATCCGGTGATTCCACCACCATGTACACACTTTTCTTCGAGCTGCTGATTGACGGGCACATGGTTTTGTGGCCGAAGGGTGCTGGCAACACTTACCACGGTCTTGCAACTTCGCGTTCGCAGGCCGTCGTCCTGGTAAGTGTAGGGGAAAATGGCTTGAGCGGTGTCGCCCGGCGTCCTGGTCGGATGATCGGTGACTGGATGTTTACCGCCGTCCCGCCTTGTTACCAGGCATGCGGGAAGACTCCATGTGATCAGTCCGATCTCGGTTATGCACCTAAAGGCGGTCAGCCTCCGGCAACCCTGCGCATGACGCACGATGCCGCAGCCGCGGATGCGCCTATCAGGTACCGGCTGCAGCCATTCGGCCAATAGCACGCACCGCGCTGATCAACGGCTGGGTTGCATGACACCCTTCCCATGGCCATGCACCACGGCCACAGGTCGCTTGTGCCGCCCTGTGATGGCCTGGGTCCCATACCTATAATACAGTGAATTATTGTACATCGATTGCACATCTTCGTAGAGGAATAGTGCACCAACACCACGCAAGAGGAATCAAAGAGCACACGGACACGCTTGTCCGATTGATTGCATCGTCTACGACCCATCAACGAGCTCTCGGGGATGTCCGACTCAGCTCCCACGCCTCCTGGAGATCTTGCATCCCTTCGTAAAGAGGCAAAAGATACTCATGAACCGTTTCCTTGATCCTCTCATCCATGGCAGCGAGCGTCTGTCTTTGCCCCTTGACCTGCTTCTCCAGGTTCCGAGTGTTCCTGGTCTGCTCCTTGACTTGGTTTTCCAGCTCCCGAATGACTCTGGCCTGCTCCTGGCCCATGCCAATTTGCTGCTCTCCATGCTCCGCCGCCGGCCCTCGCTCGTTCTCCGAAGCCCCATTTCCCCCCTCCTCCAGACTTGTGCAAGCAGCAGGTCTACGACCGGCCATGATCATCACACGCGGCGAAGTGCGGCCTGTCACCCCCCGGCCGCTGCCCGACGAACTCGCTCGGTCAGACATGACTTCTCCGTTGCTCGTTTCCTGCAGCTCTTCAAACAGTTCAAACTCGCGACGCAGCTGCGCGTTGGGTCGGCCTCGGCTCACGAATGCATCCGGGTGCCGCGTGCTGCGCTCACTCGCCGGAACTTCCCTCCAGATCTTGTATAGACGCGCCGTTGACTCCCATTCGCGTGCCGCTGCTCGCACGTTGGCTCGGTGTCCTGGTCCACGTTTGGCCCGAGGTTTGCTTTCCGGCCGCGGCCTCTTTCGCTGTCTCCGAGATATGTGGCTATCTGGGGTTGGCTGCGAGCCAGGAAACAATCCGTCAGATAAGCTCCGAGTACGTAGAGGGATGGGGGTACGATTACAGGTTCTGAGCTCTCCTGCTTGACGGACAAACCCGGATTCGGAGACGGCGGACAGACGTGCTTGCCTTCACGTCCAGGGTTAGCACAGTTACTTCGCTTGCAATTCTACAGTACTGGAGACCGCCCCACCTTTCCGAACGGCAGTGGAAGCATTTGACCTTGTGCTTGTGTCGTTCATCCTGTACGTTGCACTTATCATGCCTCGTTTCCGAGGTCGGTAAAGAAGAGCTGCTTGTAGTAGGCGGAGGTGAGTGCAAAAGTTTGTCCGGGTTTGAGCTGGCTTGGGCCACGCAAGAGTCGTAGCCGGTGGGCCGATGTCTACTGGAAGACCTGCAGCCGGGTACCGGCTTTGGGGTAGGCGCGCATAAAAGGCGTGGCTGATAATGCTTCTGCCTGACACAGCGTGCTCCACAGTAATGGATATGCATCACCATGACAATTCCCGCCGTCACCATTTCGCGTGGCCAGTCTTACGCGACATAGGTCACAGCAATGCACGTGGGGTATGATCAGTCGTTAGATGTGAAAAGTTGATGACCTCTTTGGCAACTGTCTATCTACCTCCCTCTGAGTACCTCGGGCGCCAGTTGTCACGACCCTGATATGCATTCGTCGTGCTGCTTCGCGGCCCCCGTGGCGCGTCTGGCCATGGGCCGCTTCTGCGGCCATGGCTGCTGGGGCGCGCCTGTCGAATCGCCCGAGACAATGCCCTCTCAAAGTCCTTGCTTGCCTGGGCAAGCGTCTGTTGGAGCCTGTTGGCCAGGGGCTCGAACTTTGCGTCTATTTTCCGGTTTATGTCCCGTCCTTGCTGGTCCATCCGACGGTTCAAAGCCTGAATATCGGCTTGAATCTTTTGAATGGTAGCACCTGCACGATCAGGGTGGGAGGCGTTGGGTCCAATTGACACGGGAGCGGATGTGCCACTGTGGGGTGAGGGCCCGTTGCAATCTCAGCATCAAGACGCACCATCTCTGTGGAAGAGAGAACTTACGCATGTTGCTGGGCACTGGAGCCGGAAGATGGCTGGCCAATTGAGCCTTGCGCAATCATCGACAGCGCTTTCTTCTCCGCCCTCATGTCCTCGAACTTCTTGCGATAATCCTTCAGCGGCTGCCCGTCGCATCGAAAAGCGTACGGATACTGCTCCCGCAAGCCCTTCGCGGTCGTGCGGTTCTCCCACGCCTCGAAAAGGAAAGGGGTTGAGGCTCGCACGCGAGGTACCTCGACCGGCTTCCGGACCTTAGACTTAGCCGTGGCCTTGTCTTTGGACTTCGACTTGGACTTTTTCTTCTTTCGCTGGGCAGGCGTTGGCGTGTCCGACGCGGCCTTTGTCGAAGACTACATCGCAACCTGGGTTAAGAGGGCCCGTCTATCTGGCTTTGTTGATCTATACTTACGCTTGGCTCATTCTTCTCCGGGTCCATTGACACCGTGAATATCCGGCGTGCCGAGTGGCTGCCGGCTCGCGACCTGTGGACGGTGTCGCTGACCGTCCAGTTCGAGGAGTTGACTGCAGGCTGCGCCAGGGGTGTGGTCGTGCCTGCGGGACTGCCCGACGGATCGGCCGGTCCTCTGGTCTTCTTTCTGGTCATGTTGAGATTGCGTAAAGAACAGCAAAGTGACAATGATGGGGCGGAGGATGGAAAGAGCGGGTTTGAGGGACTTTATGTGCGCTGGAACTGTCACGTGCCTGGGACGCGTCGCGCACTCCCCGCGTACCCTGGTCTCTTATCGTTTTGTTTTGCTTTTCTTTTTGCTCCAGCGGCTACACTAGGGTCGAATCAAGTCAGACCACTCACATACCATGAAAGTCAAGCGAGTGGTTATCCGTGACTGTCTGCGTCCAGACAGGGTATCTTGACCAGGTAAAATGCTATTCATCTCCGACACGTATGAGTGCAAGGAAAAAGGGTCCTCCCACAAATGCCTGTCAGCCAACCCCGCGTGGCAGCCCGCTGGCTCATGTACTATTGCTCCACACTGTAGTCTTATGTAAAGCCACCTGCGCTTTCCAGATGTCGGCTGGACAAGACCGCGTTCTTCAGCTCCTCCATCTGCCTCGACACAGTTGTAGCCAACTTCTGCATTTGGTCTCCAAGCGGGCCGACTGCATCGTTGAGGCGCCTTTGTTCCTCGTGCAGAGGCCCGACTGCCCGCCTGATACGCTTGTCAATACTGCCATCTTGCCTCCTGGCAACCTCGTTGAGAGCACGCTGCGTTGCAACCTCCATGAACTTGATCCTTTCTTCCAGCATTTGGATGCGACCGCTGTCCTCCCTAGGCTCCCGGGACTTGCCTTTCCATTTTTGCAAGATGACTGGAGCATTGCTTGGAGTATACGACCTGTGAAGATTTTCTCAGCCCAAGGCCCACGGCAGGGCCGAATTGAAGGCCTACCTTAGCCCGTCGACGGGTGAGCATGGGGTTTGCGGCCGTTGGCCAGTTAATTCCGAGGGACTACGCTGTACTCGTTGGTCGGGAGGGCTGTTCAATCTTCCGGCTTGGATCTGACGAGCCTCGTAGGCTTGGAACTCCCTTTTGAAATGTGCCCTGGGCAGGCCATCCGAATCTCTGAAGCAGTAAGGTGCCCTGCGGACGCGTTCTCGGGGCGACAGTTCCGCCATCCAGCGGTACAAAACATGGATAGAAGCTCGGTTCTTTGGTGGATACAAGACGTCCAACTGCGTCTTGTTAAGCCGAAGGTACCGCTTCCTGGGCGCACTTGCACCCAGCCACGCCTCTCGCCGCTAGGGAACAGAGGACGGGTTAGTATCTGCCTCCACAGGTTTGGAAATAACGATCTGCAGGTGGCTCCAGGAATGTGGTGCTTACAGTTGCAATTTTGCGCCCGTCTTCACCCCCAGACGCTCCAGGCGAAGAGGGCACATAGGATCGCACAGTGCTCGTGTCGCCGGCAAGATGCTCATCGCCTGTCGTTGCACTGTCCAGACTAGCGCGGCATGTATTGGGGTCAGTCCAAGGGCTCGGGTGAGGATCCGGCTTTAGCGTAAGACCTCGACCAGATGCTCTGTTGGGTCTTCCATCTGGATGAGGTTTGAATCGTCCGGATTGCTTGGACGATGCCAGCTTGGCTCGAGTTGACCTCTTGGCCTGTAAGTCAGCATCACCGTCGCGCAAGCGGTTGTAGTGCGGATGCAGCGATCGCTTACCCTGGCCATATCTGAGTCCCGAGTTCTTAGGATGAGGGTTCGAGTGGCGGGTTCCGTCAGGACTTTCGCTGCCGACGTTTGGCAGTACCTCGTCAGGCGTGTGTTTCTCGAGTCGCAGAGGCATTTCCAGGATTTCGGCCTGGCTTGCGTGTTCCGCCAAGGCCTGATCAAGCTCAGATCACATATGCTTGAGACTGCGGCAGCGCGGCATAGGTTGCACAAAACCTGCACTCACGAGTTCCACTGCACGCACGCCCTACGGTTGGCAATCGCGATGGCGATCTGTTTAGCAAGTGATGGGGTATGTTTGACGGTGAAACCGACACGCACTGTGCTCTTGTCGGGGATCGGCTTGGGACATGTTTCGAGGAAGTCGAGCATCAGAGCGCCGTTGCACCTCAGGCGGACGATAGAAGGGCTCATTTGGAATGCAAACAGGGCTGGGGGAATGACAGATCTCTTGGCCAGGGCTGTTGCGGTGTGATAGATCGAAAGGAGGAAAGCTTCGGTTGTATATCCCTGCAATAGAGTTCCGGTGGCTTGCTATCTGGCGCACAAGAGGTAGGGCAGGTGCATCCAGTTCGACGAAGCGTGGAGCAAACGGCGCGGGTCAAGCAGCGCCAACAAGCGTTTGCTAGGCACGGTGAAGATGAGGCGTCGCCGCCATTGTCCGCGGTGGCATGGAAGCAGTCGGAGGTGTGAGCAGCAGCAGGGTGGCACCAAGCAATCGGCTCCGGCAGGCAATACTCGCACCAATATAGACCATGATGCCACGTTGAGGCGGTTGTGCGCGTTGTGGCCGGCCGGCGACCCGGTCTGGCGTGGGCGACACCAGCCTTCGTGCAACCCATGGCCCGCTCCTGGAAGCCGGCTCGACGACCGCTGCCGGAGTGGGAGAGGGCGCATCGCGGGCGGGGCGGTGGATGGGGACGGGCGAAAGCGAAATGAGCGGCGAGGGACGGGACACGGAAGCGTGGCAGGGGAGCGGCAGGATGCAGTGCAGGTGCAGACGCAGGACGCAGGTGCCCTGTCGCTTGCCCTGTCGCTTGCCAAACAACCTCCAGCCGCAACGTCCGCTCAACAACTCCCATCCTCCAGCCCGCCCAGGAGCGCTTGCGACATCGACGCCGGGCCACGACGCCCTCGGCAGCGCCCAGCCGCTCAGCACCGCGCTGCCCGGGCCCGCTGCGGTGCCACACCCACTGATACTGACGCGTGAGCTTGGGCCGGCGCCGGTAGCAGCGCGTACGGCCACTCGCCAGGACACGCGACCATGGCCGTCGCCATCTGCCGCCTGCCTTGCGCCGCGGATGCAGCCGAGCTGGCCGGCTCGTCCAAGAGCAACCAACCAAGCCGTCGGTCTCGCCGAAATGCCCGGCTGCTGAGATGCGCAGATGGATAGAGATGCTGCCAAGCGGGACGGCTGCTCCTCCGCCCACGGGGATGCCGGATCTGGAACTCTTCGCCGGCGGTGCTCGATATCAACTGCCACCCATTGGCCTTGGGCCAGCCTGCCAGGCGCGTCCACGCCCGCCGCGGCCTGGACCATCCCGCCCCCATCGTCTAAGCCGCTTGGCAGAGGAGCCAAGACCTGCGAGAGTCAGATTCCCAAGAAGGCGGCGGACGCCATTCCTCTCCGCTCTGGGGTCCCCGCATTGATTCCCCACGCCCCGCGAGCCAGCTCTCTTCTGTTCCCGCGGATCCGGCGCTGCCTGGTCGCTGTGCCCTCCGCCGATGCGGCGCGGCGATAGTCGTGCGCTCACTTGCCAAGTGCGCGGTATTGCTGGATCCGGCACTTCCATCGCCGCGTGCTCGCGCGCTCCCCAATGCGAGCCCACCACTGGCCCGCCCGAAGCCCGCAAACACCCAGCTGCGCAATTATCCGTGACGAAACCCAGTGACGGACTGACTCCCTTCACCCGGCCTGTGCTCCCCTTACTCAATCCTCTAAGTTGGACAGGGTTTGTCACCGTTGCACCGTGCCGATAGGCGCATCACGCTCCTGCTGCTTGCTACCCGGCCCCTCCAACGCATAAAAGGCACCGCTCCTCCCCCACTCCGCATCTGCCCCGGTCCCTCTCACCCAGACACTGTCGCGCTGCTTACAGTTATCTCCATCCTTCTTCGCCATGGCCATGGACCCGGTAACGTCGGACCAGTCAGTGTCTAGCAACAGCATCTTGCAGGAAAAGGCCTCCGAGGAGAGAATCGAGAACGTCGACGAGCCCCGCCACAATGTCGGCTACAGCGTCAAGGCCACCAAGCGCCTGTTGAGGAAGATAGATGTCCGCCTGATTCCTTTCCTGGCCCTGCTCTACCTGTGAGTTCCACCGCCGCACGCTACCTGTTCGACCGCAACCGCTGACGCAACTGGCGCAAAGCCTGAGTTTCCTCGACCGTGAGTAGCCTCCCCGTCAACGTGCGCTAGCTTGCTTCGGAGAAGCTCACATCTTGGCTTAGGTACCAACATTGGCAACGCGCGCCTGGCGGGCCTTGAGACGGATCTGGGAATGGGTGGGCTAGACTACAACGTATGATCCATCCTCACGTCTTCCGGACCGTCCGCTGACAACACGACCAGAATGCCCTCGCCATCTTCTTTCCTTTTTACGTCGCTGCTGAGGTTCCGTCCAACATGATGATGAAGCGGACTCGTCCCGCCTTGTGGATCCCGATCATCATGCTCGCATGGAGCGTCTGCACTACCCTCATGGGTTTGGTGGAGAGCTACGCTGGTCTGATGGTCGCTCGTGCCGCGCTCGGTCTCGCCGAGGGTGGCCTGTTCCCTGGGGTCACTTTCTAGTTTGTCTCTCCTCCACTTGAGACAACCACCCAACTGATGGCACATAGCATTACCATGTGGTACCGCAGGCACGAGTGCGGCCTGCGCATGGCTGTCTTCTTCTCTGCAGCAACCGCCGCTGGTGCCTTTGGAGGTCTCTTGGCCCGCGGCATTGCTGAGATGGACGGCGTTGGTGGCAGAGCAGGCTGGGCTTGGATCTTCATCCTTGAGGGAATCCTCACCTTCATAATTGGTGCGCGCAACACTCGGCAACCCCCTTCGGTCCGTAAACACCGCTGATCATGGTACACTGCAGCTATTACGGCCTTCTTCGTCATGCACGACTATCCCGAGACAGCAAAGTTCCTCGATGAGAGCGAGAAGCGCGAAGTCACCAGGCGCCTGAAGCTCGATCGCAGCTCTCTTGCCGATGAATTCCACGTGAAGTATTTTTGGCACGCCCTCCAGGACTGGAAGATCTGGGTCCACATGTTCATCACGATTGGCATTTACACCCCGCTGTACTCCATCTCCTTGTTCATGCCCACGATTGTCAAGGGATTGGGTTACACCGACAACGTTGCACAACTCATGACCGTAGGTACTCACTGCTTTAGTTGTCGAATAGCCTAGGCCGGCACCGCTTCCGCAACAAGATCACTGACGAAACGCAGGTTCCTCCTTACGTCGTAGCCTGCGTCTTTTGTATTGGCGGTGGCTTCCTGGCTGACCGGATGAAGGCGAGGGGTGTGTTCATGATTGGCTTCTGCCTTGTGGCGTAAGTTACACCTGCCGAGCGCCCCCTGCCCCTTGCGCGCACGTTTCATTCCTACGCTGGCTGACGAAGAACCTGTAGCCTGGTGGGCTTCATCATGCTCATCGCCAGCAAGAACAACTCGGTCAAGTACGCCGGTGTGTTCTTCGCTGCATCCGGCATCTACCCCAACGTGCCTCAGGGCGTGGCGTGGAATGGTAACAACATCGGTGGATCGACAAAGCGGGGTATCGGCATTGCGATGCACGTGGGTTTTGGCAATTTGGGAGGTGCTGTAGCCTCGTACATATACCGCTCGACGGACGCGCCCCACTACCACACCGGCCACGGTACTCTCATCGGCTTCATCACCATGAGCGCCATTCTCAGCACCTTCATGACCCTCTATCTGCGCAAGGAGAATTCGCGCCGCGATGCCGAGCACAAGAGACCGGAGGAGTACACCGAGGACGAGAAGACCCGCGAGAGGGAGAAGGGCGACGGTGCGACGTTCTTCAGGTACACGGTTTGAGCTGACTGCTTGCTGGCATCGGATGTTACCTAAGGAAAGGCGAACCCTTTCTTATGGGACTTACTGCTGCAAAATGCCGTTACGAGTGCTTTCATTGGTATAGCTAGATGCATATATATCTTAGAGCAGAACGACTAGCATGATCAAAGAACTAGTACATCGACTATCCTGACGCGGCTCAGTTTCGCGGAGTCCGCTCAATACCCCGCATTTATCCTTCTCTAAGGATGCCAGGGCAACTTCCAGGTCGCACTTGCCTACCTTGGGTATCGCGCAGATCGCCCGTAAAAACAGCTTCGGAGAATGTATCCATCCCGGGCATGCACGCGTTGTAAGGTACATGCGTTCTCCGGGCCCTCGCCTTGAGCGTGTTGCTCGGATACTGTATTTTTCGCATCCGTTTGCATGCATCAGCTGTTGCTAACGCAGCGTACGGGGCTATAATTTTGGCGAGAAGTCTCGAGTGATGTGCATACGCATCGGGCGGCTCGATATGTCGCATTTCCAAGCGCCCGGTCAGATCCTCATGGCTCATAGGTACCACGACTTTCACATGTCACGTCACGTTATCCATCACCAATTTGCCTGGATCAGTAGCTGACCTGGGAAGTTGCATGTCTCAGCAGGCGCGGAAATATCGACCCATCTGTCCGCGATGATTTGCAGTCCGCGATGCTCGCCCAAGAGCGTGATGGCATGTGAAAGTGGGGCTGTTGGTGCGGCTGAGAGCGCGCTTGATCATGCGCATTGACCTTAGCAAGTTTGCGGTGTGCATGTCTCTTTCGACCCTCTCGCTGCTGCGATTGAGTTGGTGCTGGCCTTGAATGCATCAAAGCTCGCCACAGCCGATAGGAATCTGTCGGTGTCTGTCTGCTCACTCGATAGGATAGCCGTGAATAACAGACGGCGCATGATGCTGGCTCGAGAGCACGGTGGCTTGGGCCGTAGGTCTGGGCGGAAAGGACCGAGAGCGAGAAAACTTACATCCACGCCAGGGTCCTGGCTATTACCTCATGGTGCTCCGGCATTTGCGCACGCGAGCTGGGATCCTGCAGGAATGGCGAGTAGCGGTGCTGCCTGGCACGCTGACTAAGCTAGCTAAGCTTTGCCAAGGACCAGCAACAGGGTCCGCCTTACAAAGCCCAGCGACGTCATTGCGGAAGAATAGAACGTGTCGCAGCGGCCGTTGACGCCGGCTGCCGTCCCGATGAATCGTCCGAGGGCAAACTGCGGGCGGGAGTGCAACGGGTAGTCGGCAGGTGGCCGCTGTCGAGCGGTGCGGCCGGCACGGGCGCGTGCGCGTGCGCGCGCCGTACTACGCGGAGAGCGTGGCGCGGCACGGCTGAAGAGAGGGGCTGAGCTGGCCGTGCAGAAGACAGAGCGCTGTGGCTTGTGGGCTGGCAATGGCGCGCGCGGACATGCGACCCCGGAATCCGCGGATCGCAGCAGTTATGATCCATAGGTAGGTGAGAGCAGCGGAGCGGAGCACGGGAGGCCGGCACGCACGGAAGAAACGGGAGAGGATAGCGGTCCGAATGACAGGGCACAGCTGCCAAACCAAGGCAAGACCTGCCTCGCCCCGAGCAAGGAGCATGGCGGCCTCCTTGGCACCCGTCAGCGCCGCCAGCGTCCTGTGAAGCGCCTCATCAAACACCAGCGTTTCGCGCGCGACGGCAGGCCGGGAGGAGGAGAGGCCAGCGAGCCAGCGCGAGCAGGCGCTAGACAAAGGCTTAGCCGGCGTAGATCGAGGCTTGTCTTTCTTGGCGCGGATAGGGCAGCAGGCATGGAATGCGCCGACTCCCCGTAGCGGCGCAGCCTGGCCGCCGGGCCCAGCTGCTCCTCTGCGATTGCGCCGCCCAGGATTTAACTACGCCCTCCCCCACCACCCAGCCCTCCCGAGCACACTCTTCTTCCCTTCCCTCGCGCCCACCCGCCGCTGCCCGACTATGACAGTACCACTCTCCAACGAGACCGGCCACGGCCCTGATGCTTTGGACGATGACGGCGCTGCTGGCGCTCCCTCCGGCCATGAGAACTCCGCGCGGGACGAGGGCGCGAGCCACGAGGAACCCCAGCCTCCCGGCGGCTTCAGCGACACGCCCATTCCGCACGCGACGCCCGGCTTTACCGTCAAGTTTACCTTTCACCGCGCCACCCACTTGCCCATCGCCGACATCAACACCATGTCCTCCGACCCCTACGTGCTCGCGCAGTTGAACACGGCGCTACCTCCGCGCCACAAGGAGGATCCGCCGCTGCGCATGCGTTCGCCCACGGTGCACCGCTCAACCGAGCCCGAGTTCAACTGGGAATGGATCGTTGCCAATGTGCCCGCCTCAGGCTTCAAGCTCAAGGCCCGTCTGTACGACGAGGACCCTGCCGACCACGACGATCGCTTGGGCAACGTCCACATCAACGTGCCCCAACTGTCGGAGGACTGGGAGGGCATCCATCAGCAGACGTACAAGCTTAGGAAGCGCCTGGCCAGCAAGCGCGCCTACGCCTTACGCGCGGCTGCTGTCGCAGTGAACAAGGCTGAGCACATGGGAGCCGAGATCGTGGTCAGCATCGAGATGCTTGGTAGGACCCAAGACCCGTACAACGAGGGCGGCAGAACGTACACGCTTGGCCCGCTATTCTGGTACAGGCACAACTCGCCTCTGCTGGGCCGTATGGTGAATCGCACCGACAGCGCCGGCGACGACGAAGCCAACAACCCGACCAAGTATGACAGGCACGGCAACAGGATCCGCAGATACAAGTAAACCCCGGCCAACTCCTTTCGGAAGTTCTGAACTAACCCGGCGCGCAGCTTCCAGGCAAACGAGATCCAGCTACGGGGCCCGGTCCCTCCCGAGCTGTACCATCGCTACGTTGAGTTCAAGCCCTTTGTGCGGTCCATGTATACGGCACATGGCGTGCGAGGCTTCCTCCTGTCGAAAGCGCTGCACCACCAACATGCGAGGGTCTACAATTTCGATAAGAGCACGTCGTGGGGCAAGTTCGACGAACCGTGCGTCGAGCAAACGGTGAAGTTCCTTGATCTTGTGCACTACGACCAAGGTGGCCGCATTTTTACCTACGTCGTGACCTTGGTAAGCCGACTTCGCAGAAGGGCAGAGTTGTCGCGCTAACGTCGGCCAGGACGCCCTGTGGCGATTCACAGAGACGGGAAAGGAGTTCGGCATCGACATGCTGAGCAAGCATACCATGCACAGCGACGTATCGGTGTATATCGCCTTCAGCGGCGAATTCTTCATCAGGCGTCTCAAGCACCCACACCACAGGGCGGACGAGCCGGAAGTGGATCATAAGGATGAGGCTGAAAGGCAACAGCATCATTGGTCCCACCGCCGTGAAAGGAGCGGGAACAACCCAACGCATCCACCAGACGACATTTCCGGCGGTCCTCCTGTGGACGAGCCACCCAGGGATCCGAAGCACTACGAATTGGTTATTGACAACGATTCGGGGACTTACCGGCCCAATGCCAAGCTCCTGCCCCAGCTCAAGTCTTTCATGGAGTCTCGCCTGCCTGGCCTTAGGGTCATCACGTTGGACTGTCAGGCCGATGCGGAGAAGATGGCGCGCATGAAACAGGAGCAGCGCGACCTCAAGGCCCGTGAGGGAGACCAGATTGTCTACCATCAGCTCAGCGACAGCGATGATGATAGCAGCAGCCTCAGTAGCTCTGACGAGGATGAGTTGGAGGAGGCGGTGCAGAGCCACCACGCGCGGGTCAGAGATGACCATGTGCTACATGCCTTCGGCCACCAGGCACGTTCTCAGCAGCAAGCCAAGGCGCAACACCTTAAAGGCCTGGTACACAGGCCTGGTTCGGGGACGAATGGCCATAAGGGTCACGGGGATCCGATCGAAGCGCCTGATGCCGGCGCGCCGCATTCGTAGCCGCGCGTGTCGGCGGCAGCTTATGCCCTAAACCGTTTTGTTTCTCGCATTTTTCTGGGGGTTTGATTATGTGTACGGTTTTTCACCGATGAGGAGGATGAATAGCGTTCTTGGTTTACGCTCCTTAGATACCCCACGTCCGAAGGCTTGGATATGCTTTTCCTGCATTGGAGCGTCGAAGTGCCCACGTGCGTTTTGTCTGGTATATAGGGTCGACGTAGCTGTTAATGTGGATGTTAATGTGATGTTATTGCTACCGTGCTACTCGACGTTGTTGAATCAAGCTCGTTTCAGCGCGGTGCCAGGCGCATCTGCGGCGAGACACTTTGAGGCGGCGATGAGGTCATCCGCCAGGGTCCACGGATCGACGCCGTCTTGGCAACCGTGCTGCTGCCTTTTGTCCACTTCCTGTCTCTCCACGTTACCTACCGTGCACCCTTCGATCTGCGACACCAAACGCGCGCCCGGCGCTCCACTTCGATTTCGGCGGCCGCAGTTAACGCGCGGACAAATATCCTCTCGAACCCACCCCACCTCCTCGGACATTGCTGCAATGGTGACCCCTCTTCCCCTCGATGTCCAGACGAAAGTCGCCTCCAATGGTTAGTCCCTCCCGTCGCTAACGCCCCGTTTTCTTGCTGACGACCATCACCAACCCCGTGCGTAGTCTCCGAAGCTTTCGCCGACGCCTACTACACGGCGCTGCAAGCGGCGCGTTACACATTGGCCACCTTCTACACGGGAGCCGAGACGCTTCCCGACGGCAAGACGGTCCCCGTCATCGCCTGGAACGGGAACGTGTACGATTCGGGTCCCGCTTTTCAGGACGCCTTTGCCGACGCCATGCCCGCGTACACCTACTTTGAGGTCCAAAGCCTGGACGCCCAGGTGCTCAATCCGAATCCGCCGCCTACGCCCCCGCCCAAGGACGGCGAGGCAGATGCTATGATAGACGGTGGCGCCGCGCCGGTTGGAGGCAATAAGGGCGGTGGTGGGAAGAGGGGTGGTGGGCAGCAGAAAGAGCAACCAGAGGAGCTGGTGGGGAGCTTGCTGGTGGTAGTGAACGGTTTCGTGCGGCTGGAGGAGAAGAAGGATGGTCCGCAGAAAGGCTTCAGCGAGACCTTCGTAATCGTGCCAAATAAGAATTACAGCAAGAAGGATGGCAATAGGAGGTGGGTCGTTCAGAACCAGAACTTCCGCTATGTGGTTTGAGTTGCATGACCGGCACAGCAGTCAAAGAAAAAAAAGGGAAGAAAAAAGAGCAAAGGCAAAAGTCAAAGACAACCGTGGATGGGACACGCGCAATTTGAAGGGTTTTAGCATCCGTGGCCGAGAGAGGTCGTCGGGCAACTCCTTATTCGCGAGAGCGGGAAACAACAAGCTGTGCCAGTAGTCAGGTCGATTCTCTACTGATCCAGCACATCACCTGCACACGCCAAAAATCCCACGAAACCGCATCGTAAATGTGGTACGGTATGATGCTACGCACTCGATCTTCCCTCTGCAATCATTGTCCGGCTAGTGAAATAGCACAGGATTTCACCAGTGAGGACGGTCTTCTGAAGCGTCCATCTGGACATGAATGCATCCGGAAAAGACTCCAATTACATCGACTTGTCGCAATACGATAGTAGTTGAAATGATCGCATGGGGATTGTATTGTGCTATCTACTGGTCTTTTATAGACCTGGATGCTGATTGCTGGCTTATTTGCCTGCAATCCACTGGAAGTTTGCCTGTGTTCGGCTTGATTTTCCACTATCGTGGGCCCATCTCTGAGTCATCGGCCGTCCTGCCACTTTTGTGCGACGGGCTTCCGCTGCGGACGGTGGGCTGTAGATGAAGTCGTGTTCCCAAGACGAAGCGTAACTTATCTCTGAGTTGTGTTTTCCATACATCTGATGCCACCCCATTTGTGCCGATCTGCACTTGAGGCTTCTCCCACCGCTTGCCACATCTCTTCTGCCCTTTCTTGGACTTTCCCTCCTCACATCGAGATTCTTTGTTCTGAACGGTTCTTAGGACACAGCAGATAGTTGACGCAGACTTCACAGAAGACTGATATATGGTTCCACGTTGAGGCTACGAGTGGTGTGGGATTGAACGGATCCTATCGTGCGGGACTTGTATGCGCGTGGATAAACACCTCGTTACTGGCAGGGAAGGGAAGTGTGCATGAGGATGCTTCCAGTCTTGTCAACATTGTTCTACGTTTAAGTTGTATCGCGCTGGGTACGCTTTCGAGCTATTTTAATATGCACGTATACTGCGTGAAACAACGGTTCCGAAAAACAATTGCCACAAGGCCGCAGCAGAGTATTATAGAAGATATTGCGTCTTCATGTCGCGCGAAAAGCACCACACCATTCTTGAATGCGCAGTTGAAGCAAAACCCTCGGCCGAATATGTAAGATTCAAGCTTATACCAGAAGATGAAGACTTAAGCTTCAACTACGCACCTGACAATTATGTATATGCCAATGCCATGATCAAGCGATATCCCTTAGGGAAGTCGGGTCAAAGCAATGTCGTGTAAATCAGGATTTGTCTGGGAAAGATGACCGGCCGAAGTCCGGATCGATTGCAACGTTGCTTTTATCTCTTCTTCTTCTTCTTCTTTTTTGTACGATGCTGGCATTCCGCAGCTACCAGCCCCTACACCTACGGACATCATGACACGCAACGATGACCGTCTTCGATACCCAGAACCTTGGACCAATTTAGCCTCGTGGTACAAGTTGATCTATCTCGGGTGTCGCTGCGGTCAATTTTGTGGGATACGAGGAGGCAGATGCAGAGAAAAGGAATGTAAAGAGGAAAATGAAAGCATCGGCCGCGTGTGGCGCGCGGGGTGGAGATACAAGCTCCATGGGAACGTTGTCTTATTGATTTGCTGGTTAAGCGCCGGGATGCGCACACGCCGAGCCCAATCATTAATCTATTCGTGGCGTGTAAACCGGTTGGGTGTAGAGATCGAGGCTGAAACGCGTAAAACGGCGGGCTTAATCTTGCTTTTCGTTTTCTTGGCCAAATATCGTGGACTACAAGGATAGACCCGAAATCTGTGCTCTCATTCTACAACTCTTACCGGGTTACAAGCAGGTCAATGGCAACCTCGTATGAACCGCACATACACGTGGGATCGAAATGACATTAGTGATACCCACATGTGTGTTCCCGCGACGAGGGATTCATCAGCCCCGAAAGCGGAGACGCGGGATGACCAAATACTTAGGCTCCCGGCCATCATCTCTGACGAGCACGGACGGGGTGGGTTATGATTCTGCATGATTCACCGCTCATAGAATGCGCACACCCACCAGGAAACGACCTGCGTCTCTGGGACTAGTGAGCTGGTGCGAGTCAGACACGACAACCCTTGTGTGACGGTCAATCATGACAATGGCATCCGCCGTCGCTCATGGAATGCAACACTAAAGTCAATAGAGGCACTGGAGGAATGCTACATTTGAATGGGTGTTCATAGATTTTGCCCGGTAGCGTCTTCGGCAAGGTACCATCTGCTTCGCGCCTCCCAGTCTTTGTGCTTCCCCGTCGGGCAATGAAGTTGCCAGGGATCGCCCCTCGATGGAATTTGTTTCGTGGAAAGACTCAAGCTGCCACAGTTGGTCATCCTGAGAGGAAACGAAGTAAAGTGATGTAGAATTGCACTTGAAAGAGCCCCAAGAACCAACAGTACAGCAGCCCCATTTCCATCAATGAATCATGCCGCTCTTAGCCATCTCCTCGACGTACCTCGCATACCTCGCGACGCTCTTCCGCCGCAAGTCCTTACCCCACCTGACCATAAGCAAGAAGGTCGCGCACTGTGCCAGCCCGACGCATGCAGCCGTGACGAAGCAGTTGCGCAGACCCATACCCTGCACCCAAGGCGTGATGCCGTACCCGATGGCGAAGCTCATCGTGTTCCTAACCAATATGACTGTCACCACCGCCTCGCCACTCAGCGCGCGATACGAGTCGATGCAGTACGCCACGCTCAGCTGCAGCCCGATGGTGTTCGTCAGCGCGATGACGCCAGCCGCGAAGACGCAGCCGAACCAGTGCACGCCCTGGCTGGCACCGACACCCCAAAGCAATAAACCCCCTGGGATAAAAAGCAGGCTCGGTACGAAGAGCCACAACCGGTGCTCGGCCTCAAGCACCCCGCCGTTCCGCCGCGCCTGGCGCAGCACAAACCTGTCCCCTAGCACGCCCGTGTACCAGCTCGCGATGGCCACGCCCACGAGCGGGCTGACGTACGATAGCCCGACCATGGAGGCCGAGAAGCCGTAAGTCCCGCCCAGGATTAGCGACGCCGTCGCATTGAGCACGTTGAACCATATCAGGTTTGCCCCGTAACTGAAGCCGGCGTAGAAGATGACGGGAAAGGTCAAGAAGGCGAGCGGGCGGTATATCATGCCCTTGAGCTCGTCGGGCTTGTGTAGGTCGGCCGGCTGGAATGGCTTCAGCTTGTCGACGTAACTTTTGCGCGGCTTGCTCGCGACTATGCCCGGGCGGGCTTCGAACGCGCTGCTGTCGGCATTGGCTTTCACATCGGCACCAGTGCTTCTGGATGGCATGGCTTTGCTGTCCGCCTCTGGGCGTGCGTCCTCGCTGCTACCCGTCGTTGATGCGACTGGCATGCCGGGCGTATGGCGGACATAGTTTGTTTCTTCCATGAAGAAGAATAGGAAGACGAAGCCGGCAAAGCAGAAGATGGCGCACCAGTACAGTACCCACTTCCAGCCCTGGCCATCGTTGATGAAACCGGCAATGATGGGGGCGAAAAAATTGCTCCCGGCGAGGAGGAGGGCATAAAGGCCCAAGTATTTTCCTCTGTCGTGTGTGAAACTGCGCGAGCGGGTAAGCCCAAGAAGATTCGGTACAAGCAAATACTGTGCGTAGGCGAAAGCGCCAGCAAAACGACGCACAATCGGTAGGAAAGAAACACCTACTAGATGTCCGTCACTGAAATCTCACACAGGCTCTCTATGGGCGCGCCGAAGAAGCCCTGCAGGATCTTGCTCGCGGTCCACTGGCCGTTGGACGTGGTGTATGGCCCCCACAGGCACATGGCCATGGTGCCGAGACAGCTGGCCAGGTAGACAGGCCTCTTGCCATACTGCAGGGCCAAGGGCTGCCAGAACAGACAGCCCCAGCCAGCCAGCAAGAACAGGTAGCCGGTTCCGGCGTTGAGGTCATTCAGGGTCAAGCTCGTCGCCTCGCTAATGGGCTCGAGCACCGAGTAGATAGCGGCCGAGGCGATGCCCACCACGAGCGTGTACACGCACATGCATGTCGAGCTGAGAGCCTTCCGACGCGGACTCCAGTTGAGCGGGTCGTCGGGACTGTTCGCAGGGGGCCAAAACGGGCGGCCAGTCATCAGCGTGGGGTCACGATGGCTATATTTGAGAACAGGAGCACGGTATGTGAATGGCTGGGAAAAGAAAGGAAGATAGGGGAAATTCTGCCGGCGTTCGCGAAGAATATTGGCGGACGCGAGCTGCAATGCACGTCTCGGGCGGGAAAGGAGCTTACTCATCCGAGGGCGCGGGGACTAGCACGATGTCGTCGACTTGAGCGCCGGCGGCGTGCTTTGCCAGCATGGTGCCGTCCAGGTCGACTAGGTGGACTGTGCCCGGGATCGCAGGCTGATCGTCAGCAGCGAGCCGTCGATGCGTCGCATTATCGTCGGTTGCAGAGTGCACTGCAGGTGCCATGTTTAGTGACGAAAGGGCTGAGGTGGCGACGGCCGCGGGCGCTTAGACCAGGACTCAAGGCCGAATGTGGTCTCTTAACGGGAAACAATGTGTGGTAAGACGGACGAGCTCGCGCAGCATCGTACGGCGCGAGACTACGCTGGGGAAGCAGAAGCAGGGAGCAGTTGAGGCAGCGCGACCCCGAGCGTTGCGAGTGCCTTTAAATTGGGTGTGTTGTACAACACCCCACTGTTGATAGCACTGCTGCTGGATTGAAGCGGTAGCCAGCAGGGTTGTCTGATAGGGCAGGCAGGCTGGTGAGGAGACGGGGCGTGCAAGAACACCTCCAGCCAGCTTCGCCAGAGTCGCCGCGCGCAACGTGCGAAGTCGGAAACCTGGCCATTGTAGCCGCTGCTTGGTGTTGCACGAAGGCACCAGACCCCAGGCGGGCGGTAGCTGCCCCCCTCTGCGGGCGCGGCAAAGGAGGATGGGGGGAAGTGATAAGGCTCTGGTAGCGCTGATAGCGACCTGCCGCACCCCATGGCGATCGTTGCCCTGCCTGACGCAGCCAGAGTTCACCTCTTTTCGCCGCAGGAGGGAGAGACGATCGAGCAGAAAGTCCGATGCCCTTCTGGCGAGGCTGCTGAGTCGTCATCCCGGGAGCCTCGTCCCAACAACGCCACAGCTGCCTGTTCCTGACGATCGGCCCAGCGCGTCGACGCGTCCCTATTCGTGGCTTCTGGGCCGCCGTCTAGCGCCACACTGCCCGAAGACGCCCTGGCAATCGTGACGTTGACGTCGAGCCGCTGTACGTTGCATTTTTCAGTCGGGCCGGAGCACGTACTATGGCGCTGAGGTATGGTCTGGCCCCCGGCTGGTGTAGTCTGATAAGCAGCGTGCCGAGATGGTAGCGTCGATGGGCAGAGATCGATGAGCACGGCGACGTAGGGAGAAAGCGGAAGTGATGTGCTGACCGGGATGCACGGATTTTGATGAGGATGAAAAAGGTAGCAGCCGCAAGGGCCGGGCTACGGCGCCCGCAACGGGCGCCTTGGGCGGAACGGCATCCTGGCGGCGCGGCTTTGGGCTGGGCTGGCGGCGGCACTTGTGGCGCAGAGCGGCTGCTGGACGCACCGAATTGAAGGCAGCGGAACTTTGTCTCGACGACAGGGCTGCCTCCTCTCAACCGCGGCTGAGGCAGCTGCAACTGTGCGCCATCAATCGCTCACCCCCACCGCCGGCCACGACATCCGGCCGCATGGCTGGTGGCGTGCGTGGACCGTTACTGCCACGGCGCACTGCAGGCCGAGTCGCTGTGGCCAGCTGAGCTGCGAGGGCACCCAGATGCTGCCATGTGAACGCTGCCGCCCTGGCCCGTCCCCTGCGACCCCGGCCAGCCCGTGGGGGTGCCGCGCGGTGGCCAGCTGAAGAAGGGTCTGAAGGTATGTACTACCTGGTTGCCAACCAGCGCAGCGCCAGACTAAACACCATCCGCTTGGGCGTCGGTGAAACCATGCGGGACATCCCCGCAGATCCAGCATCGAAGGCGGATTAGCAGTCGATGCGGTGACGCCGCGCTGGGCCGTAAGGTTTAGCTGAAGCGTGCAGACCATTCCGGAACAAGGCGCGTCCACATACGAGACAGTGGGTCCTGCTGCTCGCATTACCCCTTGGGGCATGAGGCATGCCTCCAGTGCGAAATCGCCCTAAGCACGCGCCACGCGGTCCTGAGTCGCCGCGCTTCGAGATAGCCGACTCCAAAAAACCCTTTGTCTCCGCGACTCGAGCAAGCGAGAGATCGGCCTTCGTCAAATACCGTCAATGCGTTTCGATAGTCGCTATAATGGATACCGTGTACACGCCTGAATGCCGTCCAGTATAGACCGCCCCCGGCCCCTTGCCCCCTCCGCCCGCCCTCAACACCAGTGCGCCCGCGTTGCCGCACGCTACTCTATCATGAAGTCCCATGCCGCATGCGCCAACACCTGACTCGGGTAGTCGACCACCCGGTAGAATATCTCCGCCCCCGGCACCACCGTGACCAAGCACACCGCCAAGCACAGAACGTTGCTTGCTCCCTCCGGCCACTTCTGGTCGATCCGCAGGTGGAGAAACAGCTTGATGCCGGCGGTGTAGATAATTGTCGCCTGGATGAGGAAGTAGCCTGCCGGTGAGGATCTGTTAGCTGCGTGTTGCAAGTGTCGTGCTCCGTGCAAGAGCCGGATAACCTACTGAAAGAGCGACGTCCCAAGTACGTGAACAAGGGGTTCCTGAAAATCCATTGCAGCGCGTCGGACGTCTCCAGCATGAGCATGAAGCCTACAATGACCAGGTAGTTGTCGTCGCGCGCCAGCGGCTGCGACATGTCCAGTCCGTCGTTGAGCGAGCCTGCGTTGTACAGGCCCGTGTGCCCCTTCAACTCGGCGTTCTCGTACTGCGGCCGCCACGCGGTCCACAGGTACTCCATCACGAGTCCTGCGATCAACAGTATAGCATATGCGATATACGAGGGGCAGCGCACGGGCCTGACTCCCGGCAAGCGCAGCGGGATGCCATGCTGCGCCTTCGCCCTGAAGTCCATGTTCATAACCATGTCGGCGAGCAGCACGCCAGTAACCGAGTACCACGCCCACGACTGCACCCACCACGCCGTCGCGATGAAAAACGTGAATGCTTTGACGCGCCACGAGTTTCGCGTGTATGGGATGCAGATCATCGTCACGTACACCGTGTAGCTCTGCACGAAGACGATGCTGACGGTGAAGAGCGTCTGCGAGGGGAAGGCCAGGCTGCCTTTCTGCGTCGCGTAGTTCTTGTTCACCCAGAAAATGTCGAAAATCGAGTTGAACCAGTTGAGGAAGTTCTGAATGCGCTCCGGAGTCGCAATCGTCGCGTTGCCGGTGCGCGTCTTGAAGTCGTCGATGTAGCCGAGGCCAAGCTGGTTGAGAACGACGGTCGAGAGCCCAAAGGCCACGGCGGTGGGTATCCAGAGGCGGATGCCGCGGCGGAACACCTGGCTAGCGACAACCTGGCGGGTCGAGTCCACCAAAAACGGAAGACAGATGGTCCGCGCGGAGAGGAGAACAATAAACGAGTAGATGAGAGACTCGTTCCAGAAGAGCACGGAGAAGACCTTGCGGAGTATGATTTGGTAGAAGGGGCCATCGGTGTTCGCGGCGCCCTTCACCGTGGCAGGCGCGAACACGGTCAGAAAGCACCAGACGAAAGACTGGACAACGAGGAAACCGCGGACGCCGAGGAGCCAGTCATGCTCGGGCAGGCGCGATGGCGGAGAGTTGAAGGCGACGAGGGATTGCAGGAATGTTTTGCTGCGAGCGTCGGCAACGGGTGGAGAGTCGCCGGCATCTTTCTCGCCCACGCGCGAGGTTGGGAGGCCCATGTTGGATGTTCTCGGTTGGTTGATTGCTTTCTGTCTGGGTGCTCTGCGAGCGCGGCACGAGGGAGGCGGCGGAGGAACCGAGGAAGGAATGTCGTCTGGCAGAGAGCGCTGCTGCTGGTGGCCCCTAGACCGCTCTGAACTTTATCGTCGACGGCCGCATCTCGCAGCAGGCAGACTGCACGGCCCACGCAGGCATGTCACGGCGGTATTGCCAAGGCAGCTGTTTAGAGTGGACGGACGGTGCGAAATGGCAGATGGTGGAAGGGCAACGAAGTCGGCGAGGGCAGGGCGGTGCGGCAAGGGCAACACGGATGCTCCGCGCAGGGACAGGGGCAGGGCAGCAACCGCGCGTGGCGGGCGGGCCTCGTGGAGGGGGCGGACGGCGGACAGCGGTCAGGATCGTCAGGCCGGGAAGTCGTCGACGGCGCTCTCAGCTACGCAGCAGCACGCTTGCGTAATGGGCCGGCCAGGTCGAGATAGGTGTCTACCTAGCTGCGGAGCGGCATCCGACCTGGCTCCGGCGCGATCTGATCGGCGTTGCGGTGCCTGATAGCCATTTTCCATTTTCTCTAGCTTCCGTCCGTCGCCGGGCCTTCCTTCCCTACCTTAGCACGCTGCGGTGGTACCAAGCGTTTCAGCCGATAAGCCTCTCCCGCCAGCCTGGCTCAGCCCCCGACCCGTGCGACAGGGGCCCCGGTCCTGCTGTCAACAACGCTCTACCACGTAGTACCTGGCAAACACTCCACCTTCTCCCAAATCGACAGTCCACTTTCCGATGCGCGGCAAAATTCTTCCGATCCCAGTCGGCGCTCCAGCGAGCCAGACGCTGCCGCCGTAGTTCTCCCACTGCCCTAGCTGCTTTCCCGACCACAGAGGAAAAATCTCTATCGCTTTTGCGCTATCGCGGCGGTAGCTAGACGCCGGATGCTGGACTGCCCGCAGCCCTCCTCATGCACGCTACCTGCCGTGTCGCCCTCTGCGCTGCCCTGCCCGGGACCGCGAAAACAGTGCAGTGCCACGCTGTGAATAGTTCTTTCAGCACACACATCCCAGCGCCTTGCAGTAGTCCTTTTACTTTTGATTGATCGTTGCCCCTTTCGGGGCCAGCTCCTGCATTGACGGCGAGCCTTGGTCGTCGGTATACGCCAGCGCTCGAGGCACATCTGATATTGTTCCAATTTCATCGCAAAGTGCCCAGGCCGGCTCCATTTGCCCGCAAGGCTCTGGGGTTTATGAAGGCCAAGGAAAAAGAAGCGCGCCTGGCCAGGCCAGGGCCACTCGAATCGCCCGAGAGCAGGGGAATTTGTCGTTCTACAAATTTACCACGCTCACCTGACGCTCGTGTCCGCCTTACGGGCTGTCATTTCCTTCGAAGATATTGCGCGAAGGGCCTTTTTTGTGCCGGTTCGAGGCAATAGTAACCCTCCCTTGGTCCAGGCCGGGGTTGTCAGCCCCGCCCGGCCGCCCCTGTTGTCTCCCCACATCTCTGCTGTTGTGTGAGATCCTAGAAATTTCCCTTGTGAAACCCGGAATCGCCCCCGCCCAGAAACGGTCGCGCCGCTTGGAGAACGGCGCAGCTGCAGAGCTAGACGTCATTCGGCTGGGATCATCCCAATGACAAGTCCCAAGAGACGGGTGAGCGGCGTGCATGTCGTGAAAATTCTCATTACCATCACTAAAGTCAATCCGTTCAGCCGTGTCTGTAGCGTCATCGAACCATGATCATCCATCCATTAGGCTTATCGCGAGGATAAGCAGTAACAAGCATCTAGTAGCGTGTATGTGCAGTAGTGTGTGCGCCCATTTTCGCGCAGGTATCCCCCAAGTCTGTCTAAAAACCCGCCGACTCCACGCAACGACGTGTAGAAAAGGAAACATGTACATGAATGCAATGCATTGCGCAGGGGGCCGCGGCTGCATGCAGCTGCGTTGTCCGCACCACAAGCGACCTCCCACGCGGCGTGGCTCCGCTCCGCTACGACCGTGCCGTGGGGTTCCAGTTGTTGTAGTTGACCAGCTGGCGCGCATTGCCGTACAACCCGATCGTGGCGTTCAGCACCAGATAGAATGGGTACAGCACGGAGAACATCACGATCATCCTTAGGTTGACAAACTCCGACCGCACGCGTGCCGTGATCCACAATGTCGCGACGAGACACGCAATACTGCAGCGGGTTAGCCGATTCCCCGAAAGCATCATGCGGGGGAAGCTAGGCTGTGGGCGCGGGGACTTACGTGATGATGAAGAACCAGACAGAGACCGGGAACGTGAACCAGATAAGCTTCGCGAGCTGGATCGGGTCGTGCGGCCACTTGGTGATGACGAAACCGAACACCAGGCAGGTGTACTGCGTGACGAGGTAATAGCTGAGCTCGCGGATCAGCAGGAGGGAGAAGAGTCCGAAGCGGACCTTCGGCCTTCGAGGCGAGCCTTCGGGCGATTTGTTGTAGGCGAGCTTGCAATGCTTGATGCTCGCCTGCGTCCAACCTTGCGCCCACCGCAGCCTCTGTTTCCAGAAGGATGCGAGGGTGGTCGGGGCAAGCTCGTACGACACGACATTCAAGTCGTGAACCGTGTTGGCGCCCCGTGACACAGCTCTCAAGGCAGAGTCGATGTCTTCAGTGAGCATGTCGCCATCCATTCTGAGATCCCTGAGCAGCGACGCGCGCCAGTAGCCGTTGGACCCGCAGAACAGACCGAACTCCCACATGGTAGCACGGCCGGGGTGCGAAACGGCGTAGATCTTGTCAAACTCGACAGCAATCATGCTCGCCAGCACGCAATCCTTCGAGTTGAAGACCACGCAGCGTCCCTGGACAATGTCCACGGTTGAGTCCTGACAGAACCGCTCGGCAGCCCACCGCGGCCCGTGCGGGTGAGGGTAGTGGTCGCAGTCATAAATGGCAATGACGTCGGAGCCAGTGTCGAGGGTGAAGAAGTAGTTGAGATTGTCGGCTTTTGAGGTTGACTTGGGCACCTTGATGACACGGAGCTGAGAGAATTTGGACTGAAGGTCGCGCAGCTCCGTCTCGAGCGGCTCAATCGGCTTCGGCGTATTGTACAGGATGTTGATCCTGATCTTGTCGACGGGGTACACAATCTTGGTCAGAGCGTGCAGAGCACGATCCATGATGATGTCCTTCTCGTTTGGGAGATAGGCGACAATCAGGATGTCGATGATTGGCAGGCTGGCATCAGGCGTTGGGAAATTCCAGCCCTTCTCCTCGGCCTTCGCGACGGCCTTGCGGGCATCGCGGACGGGTGACAGGCTGAGGAAGGCTTCGATGACGGTAGAGGCGGAGATGTAGAAGTTGGTGGCCAGATAAACAAACCAGAAAATGCCGATCCACTTGTGCGTAGCGACCATGTAGATGCACACGGAGAAGACAAAATAGGAGAGGACCAGACCAAAGGGAGTCCACTCGGTGACGAAGTCGGATAGGCGGGCCAGCAGGCTGGGCCGGGGAGGGTGTTCGGGCAAGCCGCCATCGGACGAGGAGGAGCTGTAAAACGACTTGGAATGGTGCTGCTCCTCCTCGATGGTGACGGTGAAGTCCTTGCTGTCAGCCATGGTGGGAGCAGGACTGGTTTGGGCAAGAGGCGGAAACGACAGTGGCTCTCCAGGAAGTCCAAGCGGGCACGGAGAAGAAATAGCAAGTGAGCGGCGGTCCGGTGCTGAGCAAGTGCACGAGTCGGCGGAAACGAACGATTGCCAGAAGCTCGGTCGATGGCTTGAGGTGGGTTGGCTTGGAGAAGATATGGGCCCGAATGGGCAAGGCCGCTCTTGGGACGAGGATGGGTCGCACGGGCAGTGGGCCAGGGCGGCTTCCATGCATCGGTAAATTTCTCATCATCGCCATGGCGGCGGACGACCAGGGAGGGCTCGGGGCATCAGGGCAGGGCTGCGGGAGCACGGCCCTGCTCTCATGACGGCCTCCTCGCCGGCGTCTGCACGGCTGCGCGACGGCGGGCCCGCCGCCTTGCGTGTCGCTGCATTTGCAATATTGGAAATGAGGAAGTGGCCATGCGGGCGGCGCTGATAGGCGGGCGGGCAGCCGCGGGGGATCCGGCGGCGGATGCAGGCACAGGCGGCGCGGCTGTCGCGAGCGTGCCGGGCTCGCTGTCTGCGTGGGATCGGCCGGCTGCTGCTTGTCTGCTGCTGCTGGCCGTGGTGGTGCATGAGATGAGCGATGGGGGCAGCAGGAGCAAGACAGAGCGTGGCGCACAAGCCACGGCCGCGCCCCCTGCCATGCGCCGATCATCCGCCTGTCGCGCTGCCGTCAAGCCCCGTGCCATCGCCGCACACCATCGCCCCAACCACTGCCGGCCTCTCGCTTGCGCCGCGACTCATTGCCAGGAGTCGGCCCGCCCGGCGTCTGCGCGCGCACGGCCACAGCGGGCAGCGAGATGGCCGACGCGCCCTCCACCACGTCCATATCACCGCCCTCTTGGCGTGCAGCCCTCAACCTGGTCCGTCTGCCGATACGACGGCGGCCAGCTCGAAGCTTCGCCTCCTGCACACCGCGCCAAGCCAGGTACCTGACGACCGCCGGCGCCAGCTGCATGCGCTGCGCAAGGACCAGGGCCCACGGTGCCAGGACGCGCGCCGCGGCTGCTACCCAAATTTCTAAGGCCTTTCTGTCGCGCCGCTATGGTTGCGTCGACAGTGGGCGGCCGATCTGCCTGCGCTGGCCCGCCCTTTACAGCGCTGCTCCGACGGCTTAGGCCACGCCCTGATTCCTCTTCTGGCCGGTGTCAACATTAAACGCCCTGCAACCCGCCTTTCCACGGGCTGGGTGCGCGCTCGTTCTCTCTCCCTTCCTTGCCGTGCAGTCCTTCACATGGCCCCCTCCACCATGCGGTTCTGCCTCGCAGCCGCCGCCATTGGCCTTCTCTTGCCGGCCACCACCGCTGCCGCTGCTGAGCCCGGCTGCTCATGCGGCTTCTACGACGACATCACCGGTGACCTCTTCACCGAGTCTCTGATCCAGTACTTCAACGAGACCTCGGACCTGGACCAGTTCGTGCTCGAGGACTTCGAGCACAAGTCCGAGAAGAGCTGGAACAGCAAATTCCGCCAGGGCGCTGTTCCTGACAACGTCGTCGCCAACTACACCGTCGCCAACAGCAACGTCACCGATGGCACCTCGCTCGGCCTCATCTGCGACCCGTACACTGACGCCCACGTCGTGAATGGCGGCAGCATCAGATCCAAGCGTCGCGATATCCAATACGGCTCCTTCCGCTCGCTCATGCGTGGTCCCGCAATCAACGCTGGCGGCAGCTCCATGACCATGAGGCTGCAGTTCAACGAGACCGAGTCTCTCGAAATCAACGTCATGAACACCGACTCCTACGCCACTGCTTGGGTCAACACCCTGATGCAGGGCGAGTGGCCAGACCGTGACCTGGGCATCAATTACACCGTCCTCGCCAACAGCTCTCTGGCCAACGGCACTGCCTCGCCGCAAGACTTCATGGAGTTTCGCATCGACTGGACCGAAAAGGAAGTCCGCTACTTTGTCGGGCAGAACAACAGTCGCACAGTGACCAAGAAGAAGCACGGCTCGGTTCCCATGACCGCCTCACCCCTGTACTTCCGCCACTGGTCCATCGGCAACACTTATGCCATGGAGGGCCCCCCGCACTGGCGGTCTGCCGCCAATGTCGGCTGGATGCGCATGTTTTTCAACACGTCAACCATGACAGATGAGCAACACAAGGAATTTGACGCCAGATGCACCATCGAGGATGCCTGTTCCATGAACGACCTGAGCCTTCGGTTGGTCTCTCCTTACCACGCCAATGCTACGGTGAAGTGGAAGCATCATGATCCTCGTGGTGGACTCCTCACTGCGCCTATTTGGATGTCCGTCATCATGGCCATATTCTCGACGTTCTTGTTGATCCATGCCTTTGTCAAGAAGGCGGTCGGCAAGCGAGCCGCCGCTGCCCATAGCCGTGGCCATGCGAAGGAGTCCGTAGCGGATTCCGACCGTTCCTCACCGGCTCCCGCCTATCGATCCACCGAGCCCAGTATTATCGCGTCCAGCAGCACAACTCCATTCAACCAAACACGCCCTTCGACGCCGGAAAAGAAAAACAGCGGCGAAGCACTTCCCCGACGCTCGGACTTTACTCCGTCTGCATCGGGAACCTCGACTCCACTGCCCCGCTATGAGAGCAGGGAATACCTTGGCAGATATGACGACGATGCGATAAGTCCTGTTTCCTCAACGCCGACTTTGCCGAACGGGGGTCCCGACTCGTCCGCTTATCCTCCGCCTTCGACCAGAGCCTCGTCGCTGAAGAATGCCGTGGTCTACACCGACGATAGTGCTTTGCCCGAGTTCGCGCTTCCCGGTTCGGCCAGGGATTCCGCGCAAACGCTCGTTCCCAGGACTCGCATCTCCCCTCTCACGCCCAAGTCACCATCCTCCACAGCACCATGGTCGCCAAAGAATAGGGAAAAGGGATTTGGGGCCGCGAGAGTCAGGGAGGTGGCTGAGGAACCCAAGGAGCCCAAGGAGCATCCCCTTAAAACTACTACGAATGCGGGTGATGCTAAAGCCGCTGACAATATTCCTACGGCAAAAAAGGCACGTGTCGACTATTTGGCCGGACTCGTTGCGCTTTGTTCGATCTTCGTCACCTTGATCCATTTCCACCTCACTTACGTGCCAGCTGTGGTCATCCCGGGAGCTTTCGTCCACTATCCTAGTGAGCTTTGGGCAGAGAAGCTCATCTCACCGTTCATCATGAACCAGATGTGGCTCGGTGTCTTCTTCACAACTTCGACACGCTTCTTATCCGCAAGGTACTTCCGTGAGGGCAAGCTGGAGGTGATTGCGGAGCGTGCCGTCAAGCGTGCGCCGCGTCTCATGATTCCTGTCACTGCCATGGTTCTCCTGGAGTACTTCTTCATTGACGTTGGTGCGACCAAGTACCTCGAGTACGTGCCTTCGGTGTCTTGGTCAACCTGGGGCTACGTTTCCAAATTCCAGTCTGCGGGCCACTTCATCAGCGAGATTCTCGAACTCGTCTACCTCATTCCCAACGCCGTGCCGCAGATCACGTTCAACTACTGCACTGGTGTCCTCTGGACCATTGCCGTGCAGTTACAGGGGTCCTGGATCGTATTGCTTGGAGCGATTGTCATCCGCGAGATCAAGACGCCTTGGAAGCGCTTTGGCTACTACGCATTTTGCGTTTTACAGAACTGGTACGCAAGAAATTGGGGCAGCTTCTTCTGGCTGGGTCTCATGCTCACCGATCTGGACATCACCTACAAGTGGCGGAAGTACCTGTACCCACGCCCCTTGGTATACTACCCGTTGATCAGTTTCTGCATCTTCATGACTCTCATCGGCTTCACAATGAACCTCCTGCCCCAGTGGGTCAGCTTCAACTTCACCACCCACGAAAACGGAATCCACCCGGACCAGGAGACTGGTCTCCCCATTGTGCAAACGGAGCGTTATGCATACCCCAACTACTACGAGCCCCGTTTCAATATGCTTCTCTTCGCAGTCGGCATGCAGGCCATTGTGGAGCTATCGACTGTGGTCCAGAAAATCTTGTCGTTCCCGGTGCTGGTCTGGGTCTTCCCGCACATCTTCACCATCTACCTCATTCACGGCTTCGTGTTCTGGAGCTGGGGCTCGTGGCTCCTCGTGACATTGGCGCACAGAGACTTCGTCTATTGGCTGAACGCTCTCCTCGTAGGGGTGACTTGCTACGGCATCATTCTACTCTCGTTGCCCATCGTCACGCCCGCCATCGAGATTCTTGGCCGCGACATCACCATCAACATATGGGAGTTTGCCAATGTGAAGCCGCCGCCAAAGAAGGACACGCTTTTCCCATTCAACAAGCACGAGCTTGGCATGGACGGTGAAGAGAACGAGGACCAGACAGTGGTCAAGGAAGCCCGAGATATCAGAGAGGAACACAGCGAAAAGCATCAGGTGAAGTTTGACGAGAAGAATATTGTCTGAAGGATGAGACATGTAAGTCGGGGTGAACGTCGGTCCCTTTTCTCCTTTTTTTTTTTCTTTTTGTAACGTGAATCCCAAATGGTCTCTCCGGCACATAAAACGAGCTTTGCTATCAGACTACGAGTAGACTGGAATGAGGAATATAATGGATGTCCGGCGTTGTTGATACATGTTCGTTTATTGTTGTTCATAGTCTGGCACCATACATAGACGCAAATGGCTGCTATTCTGCCAATGTTCAGCACGAAATGCCGCATCACCTCAAAATCTTACACTTGCTCGACGCAGACCGTGGCCAGGGGGTGAAAAGGTGGGGCTACTACAAGGCTGAGCGGCCGGGGTGGGGCTGGATCAAAACACAGGTACACAGTACACCCGTGCCTCCCAGTCGTCGACCAAGTTTCTTTCCGGCCGATCTCTCACAGGCTCCACCAGACAAGCTTCCGTGCTGCCTTGGTTCCCGTTCCATGACACTGATTTACGTACACAGTAGTGCACCTTTGACTCCCCACCATTCTGAAACGCGCAGTCACACAATGGCACTTTCCCCAATCCTGACGAACATGGCAACAGCCTGGGATCGCATGGGACCAGACGCGTACCAAGCGGTGCTTGCAAGATATGGATCCTGTCCACATGCCAGTTCGACCGTCGGCCCGACCTCTGCCCGGGATGTTCCGAAGAACAGTCCATGGTAATGTCAATGTTCTTGCGGACGGCACAACGGCCCTCTTGCCTTCTCCGCATCCCGCTTGCTCACAAATCGAGCCTTCCCGACCCGGTGAAGAAATCCGATGCCCGCACACGCGGACATGCCGCTCGAACCGATCGAAAAGTTGGGATGGCCCATACACAGTAGGCTCAGCGAGCATGCCTGTTCGAAAGCTTTTTATTTTCGGCTCCCCCCCCCCCCCCCCCCCCCCCCCCCTTTCCTTTTGCTGCCATTCGGCCGGCACGCTCCGCTTGGGTCTGCCAAGGCAGCGCGTTGTGGTTTGAGAACGGACACCTTTGCTGAATAGCCCGAAGCAGTTGCCATCGTGTGTTAAACGGAGCCTCAGTCGACACAATCGCGACGCTGTGGTGCCACTTCCAAGATAAACCTGGTAACCAAAAGTAGTAGGTTTTGCATATGTGATTTGATCGAGGCAAAATGGCTCGCATAGGAACTTTTACCCCTATGGGTACGTTATAAACACTATCGTCAATACACTATTCCTTGGTCGCCGGACATATACAGTGGCGCGCTTTTCCTCTTGTCCGCATCTTTTGACGGCAGCGCAATCATTTGAAAGATAAACTGGGAACATCACGTCTGGCAGTAAATTTAGTACACGATTTGTTCTGCTCTGGTGGTGCAATGCCGTGCTTTGCGTCGTTGTTTCCATCGCCTTGCTGTGCATGTGCGTCCGCAAGCGTCGGCATGGAACAATCGTAATATCTTGTGTCGCTCGTCTTCCCTTTGACCCGTACGTGCCATAGAAAGTCGGAGCACCTACCCAGACTTAGATGTGGAAGTGAAACCAACAACGCCTTTGCACATGGCGACACGTTCGCTGTGGTGGCAGATTGGCATTGGTTGGCTAAGGACGCTCCTGTCGGAGCGGGCTGGCGTGGCTCAGACCAAACCTGCCTTTCTTGTTTGGATGCGGATGAACGCAGAAGGAGTGATTGGTAAATCTCAATGGTTTCCCTCCGACGAACTGGGTTGAGTGGGCGGGCAGCAGCCTGCGCAATAAAATCACGACCGCGCATATACCTGCTGGGGTTGCCTCCCGGATAGGGCTGTTTCGCATGTCGATCATCCGAACAAGTCGGCAGTGGTCAGAGATCGAACATGGCGTGTTGCTTGAACTTTTTGTTAGCCCGATCCGGCGCCCGATTTTCGAACTGCGAGCCATGCAGCTCAAACACCAAGTTCCGAGGCTTCTTAGCGCCCTCTCCACCTTCCGACCCCAGTGGAATCTCAAAGCGGAAGACCGTATGCTCTTTCGGAATCGCTACTTCGGATCAGCCACATACTCTCTCACCGCACCGGAAAGGGAGTAAAGAAAGATAAACTCACTCTTCACCTTATTCCTCCTCGTAATTATCTCAAACGTAAACTTCGTATCCTTCACCACAATCCCTCTTACCCCCACCCTCCCCACACACCGACACCTCACCACCTCTACCTCCGCCCCATGGAAATCTGCACTCGCCAACTTCGGTCCAACCGTAGCCGGCGTTACGTATTCTCCCACGCCCCCGCCTTCCTCCTTCAGCCCCAACACCTCCCGCATATACCCCACCCACATCCTGTGTAGACCCTCGAAGATCTCGTACCGCCGCTGCGCCGTGGGGATCGCGTAGATTCCTAGCGCGCGCTTCTGCGCTGCGGACAAGGGCGCGGGTTTGCTCGCCGCTGATTTCTTGGCGCGAAGCTGTTGGCGGCGGCACGTGGCACGTCGCTGGCTGCGCGCGTCGGTAGGGATGTCGGTGGTTTCGGTCGGGCGAAGGAGGAGCGGTTTCTTTTGGACACGATCGGTGAAGATGCGGAGGCTAGTATCGGGGGAGTGGGCGCGCGAGAGGAGCGCGTGGGAGGGGTTGGTGGTTGTGGTCGTGGCCGGAGTTGAGGCGGCAGCGGTAGCTGCTGCTGCGGCCGCGGCGTCGGGCGTGCTCATGGTAAGGTGGCGAGGAGTAGCTGGAGCGACAGGCGCGCGTTGTGAGGCGGGCGGGCGACGGCGACAGTGCGAAGGCGTTGGGGTGGAAGGTGTAAGGATGGTTTCCTGGACCTTTTTTTTTTTTTTTTTTTTGAGTCGCTGCAGCTGCATGCGTGCCTTGTCCAGATGTCGGTATGTATCCGATGTCGGGCCAAGTCGGAGATGATACGTATCTATGGGAATGGGGTACATTCAGCCACGAGAATGTGCGACAGACGACGTGGCGGTGCAGCGCCTTGCAACCGTACCCGCCACGCCCTCTCTCGCGGATCTGAGGCTTCACGCCTCGGATGCTCACGCACTGGAAGCTCGCGATTAACGGGTGGATCGACGCGGCAAAGAAGGGGAATTGCGGGCGAGGACCAGCACAAAGCGCGGGATGGAGCGGGAAAAAGTCGGCTCGTGACTACTGACGTCCCGCGCCCGTTGCCGAAGGCTGGCCGAAAGCGATCCGGGTTGCCTGCGCCCAGCTTTTGCTTCAGGTCTTCACATCTCCGCTGCAACACCAGGCCCCCGTCCGCCGCCATCCCAGCATCCCCCCTCTCCGCTCTCCAATCCGTCACCATGCTGGCCCGGAGCTCTCAGCGCACCGCCCAGGTACCCTCTCTCGCCCACACCACCCGCGCCCGCCGGCTGCGCCAAGACGTCCGTCCAGGCTAATGCGCACTCTCAAATAGACCCTTCTGCGCGGCGCCTCGCCCGCCGCCCGCTCCTTCGCGACTGTCCAGAGCGACATCTTCAAGCCCACCAAGTTTGGCGGCAAGTACACTGTCACCCTGATTCCCGGTGACGGTGTCGGCGCCGAAGTCTCGGAGAGCGTCAAGCAGATCTTCAAGGCCGACAATGTCCCCATTGAGTGGGAGCAGGTCGATGTTTCCGGCGTCGACTCCGGCAATAAGCACAGCGAGGACCTCTTCCGCGAGTCTATCGCCTCGTTGAAACGCAACAAGCTTGGCCTCAAGGGTCTGCTGCCCCCCACGCCCGGCCCAGACGAACCCTCCACGCTCATCATTCACAGGCATCCTGCACACCCCCGTCGAGCGGTCCGGCCACCAGTCCTTCAACGTCGCCCTCCGCCAGGAGCTCGACATCTACGCCTCCATTGTTTTGATTAAGAACATCCCGGGCTACGACACCCGCCACAAGAACGTCGACCTGTGCATCATTCGTGAGAACACCGAGGGCGAGTACTCCGGCCTCGAGCACCAGTCCGTCCCCGGCGTCGTCGAGTCGCTCAAGATCATCACCCGCGCCAAGTCTGAGCGCATTGCCAAGTTTGCCTTTGCCTTCGCCCTCGCCAACAACAGGAAGAAGGTCACCGTCATCCACAAGGCCAACATTATGAAGCTCGCCGATGGTCTCTTCAGGAACACTTTCAAAAAGGTCGCCGAGGACTACCCCACCCTCGAGACCAACGACATGATTGTCGACAACGCCTCCATGCAGTGCGTCTCGCGTCCTCAGCAGTTCGACGTCATGGTCATGCCCAATCTGTACGGTGGCATCCTCTCCAACATTGGTGCCGGCCTGGTCGGTGGTCCCGGTATCGTCCCTGGCTGCAACATGGGCCGCGATGTTGCCGTCTTCGAGCCTGGCTGTCGTCACGTCGGTCTCGACATCAAGGGCAAGGACCAGGCCAACCCTACCGCCATGATCTTGTCCGGCTCCATGCTGCTCAGACACTTGGGTCTTGACGACCATGCCAACCGCATCTCCAAGGCCGTCTACGACGTGATCGCCGAGGGGTGAGTACTTCCGCAACCCCGTCATATCTGGCCGAGCTAACCCCCAGACAGCAAGACGAGGACCCGCGACATGGGCGGCAGCGCCTCGACCCACGAGTACACCAGGGCCATCCTGAACAAGATGGAGGAGCAGATCTAAAACTGTAGGTTCCAAGGTATTAGACGCGTTAGACTGGGCTGCATGGAAGGCTGTGGCATATAGGTGTATTTCTAGCCGTACATAACTCGCATCGTGCAGAGTGATCTTCCATTTTTATATCCATGACGCCGTCCTTTCTCAAACTCCGCAAATGCATGCCGGGTATATCGCGTGCGAGACTTTGGATAGCAGTTGTCTCCACGACTTGTCGTAGGTTCTCTCGTGGCCAGCCCCGCACCTAGAACTGAATTCTTCGCTTCCTGCCTGTGTATCTGGACGAGGACTTGACAACCTTGCCTTTCCTCTCCATCTGGTCCTTCTTCCGCATGATCCACGCCTTGCTTCCCTTCTTATCCTCTCCCCTCTTCATCTGCAGCTTCCTCTTCCTCGAATCCATCACGTCGACGTTGTCCATTCCCTTGACAACGCCCGTGATATCTCCCTCCAAGTTACCGCCACCGACGGTCAGGACGAGGTACGTCTTAGCGCTCTTGGTGCCCGGGTCGTCTTCGAGCAGACCTGCGCCAAAACCGGCGCGGATGGCAGCCTGGCTAATCATGCCCTTCTGCTGGTCGTTTTTGGGGTAGAACTGGCAGACGGCACGGCCGCCACGACGCAGGCTTGCGTACAAGCCGCCAAAGAAGCGGCTCAGGCGGCCCTGAGCCGTCTCCTCGCTGCTCTCCGCGTTGCATAGCCACTGAACGGCTGAAATGCTGATGGCGGCATCGAAGGTGCCGGGTCGGAAGGGCACGCCCTGGCCCGCATCAGCCAGGAACAGGTCGCCCTCGATCTCGCGCTCCAACGCCACGCCCAGCATGGACGACGAGATGTCCATGCCAATCCACGTGTGCGGACCACCCTCGAACGGTTCCGTCGACGACAGGATCTGCCCCGATAGCCCGGAGCCGCAGCCGACGTCGAGAATGAAGGAGGGCCGCCTCAGGTCGAGGAGCTCGAGCGCGCGCTTCGTCATGGAGGCTTGGATGTGCTGGATGCGCGAGGATGTCGTGTACTTGTGCGACTCAGATTCATTGTAGAAGAGGTCTGGCGGGCTGCGTAAGAATCTTAGCGAGGCGATGGCTGGGAAACTTGCGGGTGGTATGCACGTACAGGATGTCTTCGGGGCGCGACATGATTGCGTATCGGGTGCGCGCAGCCTGATTTCACGGAGTCTTCCGTGAACGGTGTGGGCGATCTGGAGACGGCGGCCGGTCTGAAGGTGATTTTGCACGCAGACGGCAGCGGATTGCGGGGCGCAGCCGGGCGACGTCCAAAAGTTTGGCGCCCAGCGCCGGCGCACTGACTCGGCGCGCGGATCAGATAAGATATGCGTGCGACGGGAGTCGCATCTCACTCGCGAAAGCTGGCGACGTCAGCCGCCGCTCCTGCGTGTTTCGAGGCCACCTCGCGCCGTCCCTCACTCGCCTTTTCCCGCCCAGGTTTTTCCCTTTCTCTCCCACGCCCTCCCCCCGCACCGAAGGCAACATGTGGGTGTTACCGCTTGTAGGCTACCTTGGCCTCATCCTAGGCTTTGGCTTCCTCACCCTGGCCATTGGTACGCCCACCTTCCGGGGTCTCGCGTGCATTGGAGGGAGCATGGCTAACTTAAACTTCGCTGTCGCATCTAGCCTCGGGCCTGTACTATCTCTCGGAACTCGTGGAGGAACATACTGTCTTGGCGAAGAAGCTGCTCACGCGTATGATATATGCCGTGATGGTCCTGCAGCTCCTCCTTTGGCTCGTCGACAGCTTCCCGCTCAGCCTGAGCATCCTAAGCATGGCCTCCCACCTTGTGTATGCGCAAAATCTGCGCCGCTTTCCCATCGTCAAGTTGACAGACCCGCTTTTCATCCTCTCCTGCAGTAAGTTGCGCGGTCCCTTGAGATGATGCTTGTAAACGCCGGCGAGCGCGCTGACGATCCTCCTCCCAGTCCTCGTCCTAATCAACCATTACCTGTGGTTCCGCCACTTCTCGACGCCCCCTCCTCGCTCAAATTACTACCCGTACAACACCAGCCGCGACTATTCGATTCCTACGTTCACCGAGATTGCTTCATACTTTGGACTTTGCGTGTGGTTGGTCCCCTTCGCGCTCTTCGTATCTCTCAGCGCCGGCGAGAACGTGCTGCCAAGCATGGGCAGTGAGTACGCTACGGGCGAGGGAAGCAGCTTCGTTACACCTGGCCAAGAGCCGAGCGGGGGGGCAGCAAAGAAGGCCAATGTGGGACTGGCGAAGGCAGCGGTTGATGGAGTGAGGGATTGGCTGGGAGAAACGGGCGAGATCATGGGTTTTTGGAAAGGAGACAGAGTCAAGCGCTTCTAAGGGAGGAAGAGGAGCCCACAATCAATGAATTCCGAGGCTGGTCGGATTGTCTTGGCCGTATCCTCAGCCACATTCTCAGACGACAGTCGTCGCGTTGCGCTATGTCCCAAGCTGCATAAACGAAGGCCGCATCTGCAGAGGGGAGGCTGTGTACCGTGCCTCGGTGGTTGCTTGACGTCGGTGATGAACAAGGCTTGGCGAGCGGAGAGCTTCCGCTCGCCTCGGACCCATACGTTGGCGTCATCTCGCGACTCAAGCTCATGCCCGCCCTCAGCTCCATCTTGACAACTGCCATCCAATCCGTCGAGGGTCGCTCGCCCTCTCTTCAACATCAAAATGCGCCCTGCGGTCGCCATTACCGCGTTGCTGGCTCTCGCCACCCCGCTTACATCAGCGGCACAATTGCCATTGCAGTGGCTGGAGCAGCAGCGACTCAGCACCCCCACTCCCGATGCTGAGCCCATTTCTGCCGATGGCAATGACCACCTGCTTCCTCTGCCTACCCTACATGAGTTCCTGACACTCCATCGGGAAATCGTCAAGATCGAGTCCATCAGCGGCAATGAGTACAAGGTCGGCTGGTGGCTGGTCTCGTACCTGAAAGAGAACGGGTTCAACGTCGAGACACAAAACGTCGGCGTTGGAGAGAACGGAAATACAAGATTCAACGTTCTCGCCTGGCCCGGTGACAGCAAGTTCACGAAGCTGCTGGTCAGCAGCCACATAGATACCGTATGAGCACATTTTCAGTGAAGCACTGGTCCGGCCTGCTTACATCCATGTCGACAGGTTCCTCCGTACCTGCCCTATTCTTTTGACACCAAGGATGACAAGATTTACGGCCGCGGTAGCGTCGACGCCAAGGGCTCTCTCGCGGCTCAGGTCACCGCCGTCATCTCGCTACTTGCCAACGACAGCGCCCCGCTAGACCCCAACGACGTGTCCCTACTCTTCGTCGTTGGCGAGGAGACGAGCGGGGACGGCATGCGCACCTTCTCCGACTCCTCTCTCAACCCACTCAACTACAGCGCCGTCCTCTTCGGCGAGCCAACTGAGAACAAGCTCGTCAGCGGCCACAAAGGCAGCATGGGCTTCCGCGTACACGTCACCGGCAAGGCCGCACACTCGGGCTACCCGTGGCTGGGCGTTAGCGCGAACAACATCCTTGTCAAGATTCTGAGCCGTCTGATCGACCTGGAAGCTGGTAGGGTGGAAGGCGCGGAGCTGCCGTGGAGCGAGAAGTACGGCAACACTACGCTGAACATCGGCACCGTGTTCGGCGGCGCTGCCGGCAACGTTGTCGCGGAGAAAGCAAACTCAACCGTCGCGGTCCGCTTGGCAGGCGGCTCGCCGTTCGAGGTGCAGCGGGAGGTTGAGAAGGCACTTGCGCCAGTGATCGAGGACGTAGAGAAGGCCGGTGGCAAGGTGGAGTTCGAGTATCGGAACGCGGGCTACGGTCCTGTCGACATGGACTGCGACGTCAAGGGTTTTGACTGCATCACCGTAAACTACGGCACCGACGTCCCTTGGTTGAAGGGCGACCACAAGAGATACCTGTACGGCCCAGGAAGCATCTTCGTCGCTCACTCGGCCCACGAAGCAATTGCCGTCCGTGACCTCGAGCAGGCGGTTTTGGACTACCAGAAACTCATTCTTGAGGCTCTGAAAGAATAGGTGGAAGGAGTTGGAAATAATTTGATCCTTTCATGCTCCGCGGACGACGCTTTGCTCTTGCTATGGTAATTGCATCCAAAATCTGGACGCATATGCGAGTGTGAATTCAAACACATCCGCGGCTGAAAGATGCATGTATGTGTTAATAATCAAATTCGACTATAGTGATCTTTTATAAGATTTGCAACCAACCACAGCAAATGACGAATGAAATTGCCCATCGACGTCTGCCTCGTAGAAAAATTCTACCATTGATCAGTAGTTGAAGACAAGATCTAGATATAAATATACGCACTAAACATTCACAAGTACGTCCGGATATTGTATTCAACTGCATATATAAATATAATGATGCGGTATCTGTGTAAGGTAGACGCCCCGCCGTGCTACTGTGATGTAGTTGCAAGGATTTGGCTCAAGCAGCTTGACGATCATGACTCGACGCTACCGACCTCTCCGCGGGTCGGCGAGTCAGCATTCGTGAACTTTTCCCTTGCGGAGTTCCGCAGCTCCCACATCCTGATCAACCCAGCCTGCGAACCTTCTCAGCTGTACACACGGCCCCATACGTCTCCTCCCACCCTCTAACCTCATTCAATCGACCGCTCTGAAGATTGACCTCGTCCTCGGACCCCGACACCATACTGCACCGCTGGAATTTCCCCTCTCGCGCTCCAACCCACACAGCGATGGCACCGCCTCCCCGCAAACGTTCGAAGACGGCGGAGCGACCCGAAGAGATCACTTTCGATAACTCGGCGCGCGCCGAGTACCTAACGGGCTTCCACAAGCGCAAGCAAGCGCGCATCAAGCATGCGCAGGAGCAGGCCGTTAAGCGCGAGAAGGAGGAGCGTGTCGCACAGAGAAAGGAGGTAAGATTTACCCAATCTTTGCTTTCTGCTGCCCAAGACGCCATAATCGGTTTTGCGTTTTTTCGTTTTTCTACAAAGCCGTTGGGCCTGTTCTCGCCTACGGTCTCCCTCGGGCGCGCAATTGTACCTAGTATGAACAGTCGGCCCCGAGTTTCGGGGCTCGATGGAGGTGACGCGGGGCTCTTCCCATGCTCACGCCGGTCTGCTTCTTTGTTTCAGAGGTAAACATGCTAACGGCAATTCCTTACAGCTACGGCAGCAACGCAAGGAGGACCTCGAACGCCATGTCGCCGAAGTCAATCGCATGCTTAAGGAGGCAAATCCCGATCTTCAATCTTCTTCGGACAACGAGGACGACGGGGAAGGGGAATGGAACGGTATCGAGGAAGTTGGCGAGGGGCAGAAGCACGAGGATGTTGTAGACCGTGAGGAGGAATACGTCGACGAAGATAAGTACACTACGGTTACGGTCGAGACGGTGGATATCGATCGGGACGGCTTCAGGAAAAGGCACGCTGACGACGACGACGACGACAACGACGAGAACGAAGGGGGTGGGGATTCGGAAGGTCGGGGCGCTACAAATGAGGCGGGAAGCAAGGCAGACGGGCAGAAAGCAAACGGCAAGCGGGTGTGGACCAAGGAGAACCCGAAGAGCGATAAACCGAAGAAGAAAAAGAAGTTCCGGTACGAAAGCAAGGCGGAGAGGAAGGTAACGCGGGATAAGCAAAAGGCGAAGAGCAGAACGCAGGCCCAGGCACGGAAGACGAGAGGGAAATAGACGCGGCGAGGAAGATCATCGACCTTGCGCCTAGACGACGACGAGGCGGCGGTGAATCACGATGGCGGAAACGCCCCTGAGTTAGCTTGAGTTACGACCTCATGGTTCCAAACAAGCACGGCAGGCAGCCAGATAGTCAGGGGTAGAGGGTTGCTATGTCACTGAGGAGGAACTACCAACAAAGAAATGCAGAGCCGCAAGGCCTGCGTGACAACTGCACCGCCCACGCCCACCCAGTTCTAACGCTGAGAACATTGTGCCAACCATGGAAGTTCGCTCGTGTGATGATAAAATTGTTGTTGAAAAGGAGGCAGGCGCCGGGAATGGAATTAGATGTTGCCAATCTCGTTGACGAAGTCGTCCAATTCCTTCTTGGTGTCGGCGTACTTCTTGGCCATCTCTTCGTACTTGGCCTCCCACTGGTCCCTCTCGGCCTCGAGAGCCTGCACCTTGCGCTCGTAGTGGCCTGCCCGCACATCGGTCTGACGGAGCCTAACGGAAGCCTGTCAGCACAGTGGGGGACACGTAGCGGGGTGGAATCATAAGTGGAACGACAACGACGTCTGCAAGCGCGTACGCACGGGAACCAGAAACGCTTCGGGGTCAGGAAGGTGACGTACTTCTCGTTCGTCTCGCGCAGGTTCTTATCCGCCTCCTCGGCCTCCTCCTCAAGCAGCTGCACCCGCCGGGTCAGCGACTCGTTGTGGGTGCCCGCCTGGGAGCTGTCGTCGGCGATGGCCTTGGCATCCTTCAGGTGGGTCTCGAGCTTCTCGACCTCGCCCTCGAGCAGCTGGTTCCTGTGGGCAAGCGAGGTAATCTCCTGCTCCTTGGCCAGGTTCTCCTGTTCCAGGCGCTTCTTGTCCGAGGACAGCTCCTCGACCTTGGCGGTGGCTTCGTCGGCCTCGATGCGGAGGGCATTCATGCGCTGGGGCAAGAGCAATCGTTAGCGCAACCGTCTGCGGACCGCAGCTGCGAATTTGAGCACAGCCGAAGGCGGGCAGGCGAGCTTGTGATTACTCGGAGGCCCTGGAGGGGTAAAAGAGGGGGCTGCTCACCTTCTTGATGGCGTCCATGATGGGCGGGGCAGAGAATGAGAATGTGCAGAGATGGGTATAGGTTGCGCGGGGCGACTGAGGGCACAAGACCGTTGGCAGAGGTAGATGGGTTGTGGTGGTGGAGCGGAAGGTGACAGAAGGTAGTGCGTTGTTCGTCGCGGCGCGCGGGCGGTGAGATGCTGGTGCAGGTGCAGGCCTAGGGGGCTGCCAGGGGGCGCCTGCCACACTGCGCCTGCCGGGCCCGCGCCCGAACCTGCGCGCCCCGTTGCTCCTGCGACGGCCCGCCTGCCGCATTGTAAACATTCCAGCGACCACATCCACCGAGTCCACCCTCGCGCAACCTCAACCTCGCATCGCCAACTGCCGTCCATGCGACCATCTGCCTGCAATGATGCTTTCCGCACACACTGACCAAGAGAATCTCGCCGCTGCTCACCAGCAGGCCGCCGCCGCGAAGCCGCTCAATGCCGGCACCAGAGCTTTCGCCGCAAAGACGCCCGCCAACAAAGCTCCCAAGACGCCCTTCAAAGTCGCGCTCAACGACGAGAATGGCACCGCTCGCGCTGGCAAGACTGCATTAAACACAGTCGGCAAGGGCCCTGAAAACCAATTGCTACCTACCGGCAAGAAAGGCGGCAAAGTAGACAACAATGCATTTGTCACGCCCGCAGGTGGGTCACAGCAAAGCCCAACCGTCTCGCGGTACTTATGCTAATAGACACTGCCAGGCGGCCGCACGCGTGCCCCGCTGGGAATGAAGACGACAAATGCCAAAGCCGCTGCATTCGCAACGCCCGCGCCTCAGACAGAGCCAGACTCTGAGAAGGCCGGCGTGAGGAGCAGCGGCCCCCGGCTGCGTCGTGCCAAGGTGAAGGTCCACCAAGCTTCACCGGCCGTCGAGCTTGCCCATGATGGGGAGCGCGACATCGAGTACATGCCACCTCAAGAGATCCGTAGGTCCCCTTCCCGTCGATCGCGTGTCACTGGTGTACTGTGTGCTGATGAACCTTTGTAGCGCTTCCTGATGATCCTGAGGACTGGCCATCTGATATGCAGTACCCCCAGCTCGAAGGAGAGAATCTCATGCGTGGTAGCTACCAAGTTTACTATGACCCGGTCGATGACGACGGCGTCCACCTTTCTGACAAGCGGATTGCCGAGCAAAAGGCCAAAGTCAACGCTAGCCACGAGGCAATGCTTCAGAGGAACATCGAAGAAACCCTTGGGCCGTTGACAGAGGAGGAGCGTGAGCTCCTCGGTATTGCTCCTACGACATTGCCCAGACCCCAAGCTACTACAGTTCGACCGGCAAGCGTTGCGAGCACGTCCAAGCCCAGCGCCGCCACCACTCGCCGGCCACTGAGTGCAACCGCAGCCTCTAGGCCAGCCGCGGTGGCATCTCGAACTGTTGCCTCCGCACTCGCAAACACCAGAAACCCAACCGCCTCTATGCGAGCCCATGCGCGTTCCCGCTCTGCCCTGTCGACTGCTGCGCCCCCGACTGCTGCTCAACCTCGCCAGAAGCCCACAGCACCCGTCGCACCGAAGCCTTCCAACCCTTCTAATATGAGGCACCAGGCTGCTACAGCTGCGTCACGTACAACCCTAGGCTATGGAAAGGGTCGTACGATCAGTAGCTCTATCCGCAGGCCGCTGGGTGTGTCGTCCGGTAACCAGCAACGTTCCATCTCTGAGGGTACTACAGGTCTCGCTCACAGCGCCAGCACGGCAAGTGGGCGCCCCGTTGGACCCGGACATCCTCGTTCAGCTTGGTCTCGCCACGCGTCAAATACGACGTCCGTCGCCGATACGCGGTCTCAGGACGAGAATGATGACCCGGAGATGGAGATGATTCGAGAGATGGCACTCCGCAACCTCCGCCTGACCGATCGTCTGGGTGGTGATGACTGGTTTAGCCGGGCACAGTCGGGACCATCCGCCTTTGACATTGCTGATGAGGAAGAAGATTTCCAATTCACGATCCCTGAGGCATAGGTTCCCAGAACAACTCCAAACGACTTGACGAGGTCTACAATGGCTTGGATGTGCGATCAGATGAATTTGCCGGGTTTCCTTTACTCGACTCGACGTGTAGTATTTCTTCACCTTGCACCCTTCTTTTGCCTTTTTGTTTATCAGCTGGTTCTGCGGGTTAAGAAGAATTGGGATATGGAGAAATTGGAAATACCCCTGGTCACAGCGAATACAACGTCGCGCAAGAAGCAAGCTCTTGAAAGATTGGTCGTTGCTGCAAGTGCAGACGCCTACTGCTTTACGACTCAACTTGGCGCTCTGCAAGGATTATGGGACTGGGGGCGTATATTTTATCGGGCGAGCTTGGTTGCGCTACTGTACTTATACACTTGGGCCAACAAGGCTCCACTTGCATGTATTATATGAGGTTGGCGTTTGTTGTCGCGAGAGGTGAGCCTGACAGGCAGGACCCTCCCGTTTCGGATAATGTAGACGGCCAAACACCGCTGCAAAAAAAGACTATGCTCGGCGATTCATCTTGACGCAACAGTTTTTACAGCTGCGACGTGTTTCTCTCGGGAATTCCACTGTTTCAATGGGGTGGCATTGAGGCCTGCGTCCTTAGAAAGAGGGAAACCACCTGAAGTTGGAGCTGACATGTCAGGGACTGGAAACAGACTAGACAACGCGGAGCGCGCACATGGATGATTATTATTCTCTCATCTCGCATATTCCAGCTTTTTACTTTTGTCTTACCCATGCGCAAGACTGAGCCCTGGCACTTTTCGGCACTGCTCTGTCTGCCCTAGTTTTCGTTTCTAGAAACAAAAGAAAAACAAGGAAGGCATCGCCGTTTGCAGATGAGATGCTATCAACTACAGGCTAAGCAGCTGCCCTTGTTCTGCTTGATCGCATGTTAAATTAGCCAATGATCGCTGACCTTTGTGTCTTTTCGATCAATGGCGAATGTAGCTTGTTCACGTGCGCGAACCTCTTCTTCGGTGGCCACCCCGTCTCTCTCCTCAACAAAATCCAAAGCTCCTGCCGCCGTCATGACGAGACGAAGTCTTTTTCGACACTAGTTTAAGGCAGCTTCCTCAGCATGAGACGATAGTCAAGGTCAAAGGGGGGCGAAGCTGTCATGAACGAACAAAATCAAAGAAAAGGGGAACACAGCACTGGGAGCCAGTTCAAATGGTTCCCCACGGTTCGGCAGCAGCCGCCATCACATGAGATGAAAAGGAGAGTAGAATAAACAAGGCCAATAGTCCAAAACTCCGTACCTGTGCCAGTCGCCATGCTATTGAAATGAAAAGCCAAAATAAAAAAAAGGAACAAAAAGCCGAGGAGATCGGTGAAAAGGTTCGACTTGTTTTGATGCTTTCAAGTCGGCCATAAAAATCGACAGCACCTGCAGCGCTTGAAATGATCCAGGTGGCGACCGAAGAGAAAGCATTACTCGTGGCAGTTCTCGCAAAGCCCAAGTGCGGTTCTTGGGCCGCGGAACAGGCCGATGGAAAGATCTAGAGACGACCCCCGCGGCTTCGTTGGCTGCGCCGCCGCGCTATACTCACTCGTCGATGGCGTAAAGATTCTGGTTCAGAATCTTATTCATGGTGAACATGTGGACGCGGTCCTGTTTGAAGACAGCGCGCATTGGCTCGTCGCAGCGGATTTGGCGCTTGTCGTTGGGGTCCTGGAGATCCCTTTCCTTGACGTACTCCCAGATCTTCTTGACACACTGCGGACGTGACAGCTGGGTTTCCCCAAGAAGTTCGGACAGGGGCGCGGAAAGTATCATCGGTTTCTAGACACAAGGACGAGTTAGCACGCAACGCAGCTCCGCCAGTATTTGCGACCATTGCTAGGGTCGGGGGGACCTACGTGGAAACCCCCGTTCCGTTTCGGCTCCTTCTTGGATTCACTACCACTGGCCAGATCGCTATCATCGTCGGAGTTTATCTTGGTCTTGCTCTTCTTCTTACGAGACTCGCCCTTCTTCTTGGTGGGGGCCTTTCGCCTTGATGCACCGCCGCCACGAGTCGACCTGGCACGCCCGTTCTCCTCGGCCTGTAACCTGGCAGCAAAGGCGGCGTCGTCCTCTACAGACGTGCTCTTCTTGTGCTTTTTCTTGGGCGGAGTAGAGGTGGCATCCGAAACGTCAGATCCATTGACGTTCTCGTCAGGGTCTGGCCTCTTCTTCGACGAGGCTGGGGTGGATGTGCCAGAGCCGTTGTCTTGTGCCGAGCCGTTGGTTGCGGGCGCCGCGGCGGTAGGCACAGGCTCGATGGTCCCCGTGACGGCGTCATCAGCGGCCACGCCGTTGCGCTCTGAGTTGACTTTGTCGAAGCGCGCGAGTATGAGGTCGGTGATGGCGTCCTGGAATCGCAGCGCGTCAGCACAGCAACGCCTCGTGCCATGCGCGAACGGATGGAAGCTGGGGCGCAGAGCGCGCAAGATGTGGGTGGAGACTTACCTTCTCGGGGGTTATGTCGTGGTCGACGCGCGCTTGCAGGCCCTTGCGGATCCGTTTGGCGGAGACGGTATTCAGGTCACTGTGGGCAAGGATATCATCGATGATGACGGTGTAGGAAGCCTCGACTTCGGGCGGGACTAGATGGGGGCGGCACCGCGTGAGCGGACTGGAGCCGGTTGACCAATTGAGGGTGAGGGAGCACCTACGAGGCATGGCTGCGGGGGAGCGGTGGGTGCTGGGGGTGCAGCGGGCACGCTTTGCGGCAGAGCAGCAACGCGGGGGCCTTGCAGGCGGGCAACAGCTGGCAGGAGGATTTGCGAATATGGTCGGCGGCGACGCTGGTCTGGCAGCGCTTGGAGACGGCAGAGCGCGGCGCTCCTCTCGCAGCGAATGGCGCGTCGGACGGGGGAGTCCGGCGCAGCGCTGGGCTCGTGGGGAAGCTGGGGCGAGCGCAGCAGCTGCGGGCGGGCGCGGAGCTGGGGCAGCAGGCGTCGGACGTCACACGGGCGGGCGTGCACAGCGGATGGGAGGTGGATGTGCGGGCGGACTGGAGCTGTCGATGTCGATCCGGAAGAGGGAATCGTGATGCTGGCCGCCCTGACTAAGCAACAACGCCCTGACACTGACCGAGAGCTGCTGCACCCAACTTGCTTGTCTCACGCTGCGCCGTCACACGCCGGTTCCTGCAGCCTGCACCGTCCGTATCAAGCCACCTCCGCAGCCTGCTCACTTGAACTGGTATCCGTGCATTCATGCTGTCACTGCCAGAACCGGCTGCCAAAGAAAGCCCAATGCCCGCCGCCAAAAACAGGTGCCCGAGACGCCCGACGCTATGCAACACCCGATGCCTTCACATGACGAGGCAGCCTATGCCATACATTGCCCGCTCGACGTCCCGCTTGACCACGAACCAGTCCGCCCTGCGCTCGGCGAACTCATACACCTCCTCGGTCCGGAAGATGCCGTGGTACCGGTCGCCGTCCGCGATGACCGTGGCAATCTCCTTCGCGTCGTTGGCCGATATCAGATAGATCTGCGTGAGCTCCCGCAACGCGCTGAAGTACTGGTTCAGCGACTTGTTCCTCAACGTCACAACGTACGAGTGGTACGCGTTCATGTCGCTGTCAACGTCAGATCCAAGCTGCCCCGCAACCGTAGGGGTTCCTTACCTTATAAGCTTGATGGCACCGTCGATGCTGATGCGCTGCCGCTTGATGTGCTTGCATAGCGCCGTGAAAAGACGCACGCCCACCTCCTGGTTGAAGACGTCCAGCATCGTCTTGTCCGTGCTCCCCACCAGCATGTTTATGTGCGACGAGACGAGCTCGATGATCCTGCGTGCTGTGGTGCTCGGCCCCACGTCTGACATTTGCGCTGCAGCTTCGAGCGCCGTGCCTGCCCCCGGATTGAAGTCTTTCGGGTCTTGTGTGGTTGCGCAGAGATACTCGACTTCGTCCATCAGCACGTCTATGCCTTTGTTCAGTCCGGCCGCCACTCGCTCATCCAGCATCTGCTCGAACCGTTTCTTCTCCTTTGCCGCCTGGCTGAGGAAGTCGTCGCTCTCTGCAAGCTGGGTTGCCACCAGCTCTTGCTGGTAGAACACATCCACCATCTGCTGGATCAAGTCTCCAACGTTCACAAGTTCTAGGAACGTGACCAATGGCTGGACTCCTGGCTGATCATGCTCGCTGACCTCTCGCGGGTTGTATTTTGAAAGATGGTCAATGGCCTTGTCGAACCCAACTTTGATGTGGCCAGACCCGAGTATTTGCAGCAGCGCAACGAATATGACTTCACACTGCTCCTTCGACTCGGCGCCTGACTGGCCACCTATCGGAACCATTAGAGCCACGCGCTCGAGGCTGCCCTTGGCAAGGTGGACAAGGTTGAGCGCCACTTCAATGCTGAAGAGCGACTTGATCCCCTCCAGGCGGGAGTTCATTATTGCCGCCTTGGCAGCAAGCTCGGAGGTGGGTGCCATTGACCCGGGACGCGGGCTGCCAGAACGCTCAATCGGAACAGGCGTGGATGACCTCGATTGGCTCTTGATGCTACCGCTATCTCCGTTGACCGACGCCTGGTCCGCCGCTTTGCTGGAGGCGAAGGGCATAACGCTGACCGGCATCATTATGACTTTCTTGAACGATGTAAGGAAGTCTCGCTTGGCCACTTGTCGGTTGACGTTGGACATGAAGAACGATTCGGTCGATGCTTCTTGGTCCTGAAGCCTCTTCTCCCACGCCTCCACGTCGGAATTGGCCTTGTCTTTGAAGTAATCGATTTCATCCTGTAGATACAGATCAATGTGCTGCTCAAAGCATCGTGCTACAACGCGATGCGCATCCTCCTTGAAAGTCTTCTCGGACGTTTTGGTAGATTGCAACGAAATTTCGAAGCGCAGAGCTTGTTCAAATAGCCCAGAGACTGCCTTCAAGTATGACTCGATGCTGCGTTCGTGAGCCTCATCGAGGAGCGGGTTGATGTACTCTGAAATAACATCCTCCCCTATTCTTTCTAGAAACGGGATCATGACGTTGACAGACGGAGGGAATACTCGATCGATGAGGGAAGCTTGCTCGTTCAGCGCCGTTGCCAAACTTTCGAAGAATGCCTGGGAAGGCTTGAGTGCTATGCTGTCAGCCGAGAGGCCGCTGCCCAAGCAATCCAACGGGTCTCCCAGTCTTTCTTTGTGAAGCATTAGAGGGTGGTTGTGTATGAAGCTGTCGATGGCTGCAGCACCGCCGTTCAGAGTAACCAGGACCTGAGCATATTTCTTCATCCGGCCATCGATATCCTGCGCCTCATATCCCTGCTCGAATTCCCGAAGAGCAGCATTTTCGAAGAGACCCATCATGGTATCGAGCCTCTCCTCCCGTTGCCAGCAGCCCTGCGCATAGTCGCTTCGGGCAAAGACCTTGATCTGCGCCAGCATCTTTGCCTGTTGCTCTGGATCTCTGTAAACCCTGAATAAGACTGGGTCCATATGGCTCCTCGACCGGGCCAGGTCGAAGTAATACGGGGCCAATGATCCATAGATCTTCCCGTACTCCAATCGCGCAAAGCCACGAGATGAACGGACGTTGAACAAGACGTCGAGCGCGAATTCGGGGTCCCGGTAGCTCGTGGTGGAGGAGTCGAGTGGGCTGAAGCCGCTGTCCATGGTACCTCGGCGCAGAGGAAGTTCATGCGAGCTTCTCAGCCGGTCCTCTTCCATGCCAGCATCAAAAAGTGTGGTTCCGCCACCACCGGCAAGTCCATTCACGCTGCCATTGATCATGGCGCCTGTTCGTAGCGCCTCTTCCGCCTCTCGTGACCGCTGTGCCTCGAGCTTTCTTTTCATTGCATCCTCAAAGCGCTGCCTCGCCTCCTGGTCGTTCCAGCATCCCATGCTCTTGAGCCGTTGTATCCACCGGGTATCGTCGTAGACCATCTCTCGCATTCGTTTCGACGTGCGGGCGAAGCGGATCATATCGGGCACAGGCAGGTAGTCCAGAATTGCGGCTATGAGCTCTACAGCACATTAGAAGAGGGCAGAAGCAAACAGGAAATCCAGGCGTACCTGCGGGCAGCACCGGCTTGGTGCTGACTATGGACGTGGCGCGCAGCGACGATAGGACATCCTGGCGGGACGCGCCCACCACGGACTGTCGCGTGAAAGAAGACATGGTCGGAAGTCGTTCAAAGGCGTCCGGGGTTTAGACCATAGCTCGTGGGTGGGTGGTGGCGACTCTGGAGCGTCGCGCGAGGGCCTGGGCAGAGATTCAGGCGCGGGCGAGGTTGCGGGCGTGTGAGGGGAGCTGGCTGCTGTCTGGGGAGCGTCGGAGGCCCCCGCCGGGGGGCAGCAACGCCATCCACCAGCCAATGGGAACGCCGCCCTGCCATCCAGACTTGGCCATGGCAAACAGAATGCGCTTCCCGAAGGACAAACGCTCAGTATCGACTCCGCTTCAGCGTGCGTAAGCCACCAAGCTGTGCGGTGCAGGCTGCACGCGCGGGCCTCGGCGATGCTTCCCGCAGCATACGTTTGCTAGGTGGCACAACGCTGCCGAGGTTGTTGTATGAACGCGTTAACATTCGTCGTCATTGATTGTACATTTTTTACTGCCGCAGGCGTGCGCGGCGTAGAGAAATCCTATCTTCAGGCCTCCCCGTAAGAGCCATTGCCTATTGCATGTGCTGCCAGAGCGTAGCGTCTGCCGGTAACTTCAGCTAACCAATGCAGCCTTGCTCGCGAGCTTCCTGCCCATGTCGCACGTCCCGCCCGTGTCTGCTCAGTGGCTGAGTGTGCCCCTTCCTTTCGCCTTTCTCCTCTTCAGCGTAGCCCTTCCCTTGCGTGTCCGTATCCGACTCAGAAAACCGTGGCGTCTCTTGCGTACTAAGTTGGTGGGCTTGTACGTGTCTCTGGGCCCGTTGCGGACTTGAATGCCTTGCAAGGCCGGGTGCGACGAGACCTTGGGAAGCACATCGGGCGCATCTGAGGTTGTGGCCGAGGCAGCAGGCGAGATATGAGCGGGTTGCGCGGTGACGATGACGCCACTGATAGGAGATAATTGAGGCCTTCTGAGTGAGAGAATGGAGATCGACCGGAGCCTGGGCTCTATATCAGTAGATGCCCGAGCATGAAGTGTATGTGAAACCATCCATACTGTTGGACAGCGACGGGTGTGGGCCGCAATGCCAAAAACGGCGGTGCCGCCGCAATAGCAGGGCGCGCGAGTGTCCGCAGATAACGGGTGCCCTGCATTTTGAAGGGAGCGGAGGGGCAATGTTGGCTTGCGCGGTGGTGAAGGCACGAAGCCGCAGACCAGACCGAAGCGCGTCCAGCCGACCTGCAGCAAAGGCGGTGGCAGAATTTTTCCAGACTTCTTCAACTTCATGGGCAAATTCCCGCAGCATCCGCAACGACGCACTTCTTTTCCTCTGCGCATTCTCCGAGATCCTCGAGATGAGTCTCAAAGCCTATGCCCCGCACGTCACTCTTGGCAGCAAACCGCTGTCAACTGGCACTGCCCAAGAACTCATCGCGAACTATCTGAACGAATCCGAATCCAATTCGCACCTCCACCCCGATGCGCTCTTAACGACATCCGACGTACAGTATGCCCCGGCCGGCGTCTCCAAGGGAGGGATTATTATGCACAACCTGCGCCGGGTCGAAGCTGGGTTGAGGGGCGAGGTTCTCCAGCCCGAGGTTCCCGAAGTGGCTGACGACATGGTACTGGACGACATGGCCGACAACACGCAAAAGCGTATGCACGCCGACCAAGAGCAACAAGAGGAGGGAATCGAAGTGGGCGAGATTGGCCAGCGCACAAACGTCGTTGCTGAGGGCGGAGACATTCCTAAAGTTGTTGAAGAGGACGGCGCAAGGACATTGGGCAAGAGCAAAACCGACAAGGATGCTCGCAAAAAGGCCAAGAAAGAGCGCGAGCGCCAGCAGAAGCTCGAGAAGGAGGCGAAGAGAAAGAACAACTCCGAGGCCTAATTGCGTCCGCCCCGAAATAGGAACCACAGCTCCCCGAGCGACATGTTTCACGGACGTCTGGCGCAAAGCAAGGGCAGGGATATACTTGAATTCACATGATCAAGCGGCTCACACACGAAACCCATTGCGGAGGAAACCTCTTTGCTCGTCATCCACGTCCGACCAATCGAACGTCGGTACATGCATTTTCCCCTCTACGACAGTTCCCAGGGACCATAAGTTTACAATTCACGGTCAGCAGCCTTCGTGGGCTTCTCGCTATCATCGGCCTTTGACCCCTTCTCGCCTTTGTAACCAATCTCTCGCAGGCGTTCCGTCAGGATCGGGTGCGAGTAATGGAAGCTCGAGTACATCCAGTCGGCATCCATTGCTGACAGATTTTGAATCTGAAGCTTGATAAGTGATCCAGCAAGCTCTTGAGAGTACCCTTGCTTGACGGCGAACGCATCTTAAACTGGATGTTAGTGTCGGGCATTGCCTTGGGCCTGGTGCGGACATACCAGCTTCGAACTCAAACTTCCTCGTCAGGATATTCATCAAGAGCTTGATAACCGAATCAGTCGGTCCCAACACCTCGTTGAACAGGAGGAAGCCAATGAGGATGGGCTGCTCAGTGCGAAAGCCGAAGGATTCGAAGAGCGAGCGATTGTTGATGAAGACCGAGAAAAGGGCAAACATGTAAAACAAATGGAACTGGCTGATTCCGAGCAGCTTCGTTGTGTGACCCATGCTCCAGTGACCAAGCTCGTGCGCCAAAACAGCTTCGACCTCCTTGTTGGAGCTCTTCTCCAGAAGCGTGTCGTAGATGACAATCTTCTTCTTCCATGGTAGGCCAGTGAAATAGGCATTGCTGTGGGCGCTTCGCTTGCTTCCGTCAATGACTTGAAGCTCGGTAAGGGGAAACTTCAGCTTCGCTGCGAGAGCCTCAACCCCCTCCTTCAGCGGGCCGGGCTCAAGAGGAGACAGCTTGTTGAAGAGGGGCACAATGAGAATCGGGTAGATGGTGATGGCGGAAACCTGAACGGCAAGCATGAACATCCAGAGGTAGTAGAAGAAATTGGTGCCGGTCTTCTGGATGATGGCCAAGAAAGCGCTCATGATGGGCACGCCGAAGACAATGCCAAGAGCCTGGCCCTTGAGCATGTCTGTAACCCATAGCTTTACCGTCAACTTGTTGAACCCGAACGTCTCCTCCAACACGAAATTCTGGTAGTATGTGAAGGGCAGGCTGAAGAGGGTGTCGATCAGGCTGAAAGCGAAGAGAAACAAGAGCGAGTGGCCAATCTCTCCGGAGAGGAAGGACGGGGCGAAGCGGGCAAGCCAGACACCTGTCAGGGCCCAGATCTTGGGGTACCAGTCGTACTGGATAGTTGCGAGAGACTTGAGTTGACCGAAGAAGGAGGACACGAAGCTGAACTTGGCCTTGGCGCGGCCGTACGCCTGGCTCTTGTCGAAAGTTTCCTGGTTCACTTCATTCTCAAGGGCCTTTGGGCGCGCCGTACGCTGGTAGACGCCGAATTGGCGGTGGAGAAGCCAATTTTCGAGCAAAAACTGGCCGACGGAGAAGCCCAAGACCAGGTTCTTCCACGGGAAGAACGGGCGGTCCAAGAACCGGGCCAGGCGCTGGGACTCAGTAAGCTCATGTCACTGCAAAACGGGGAAGAGCCGCACCTGCAGCAGTGCCTGGATCATGGTTCCGGTAGCGTCTGTAAGTCGACGAGTGGGTACGGTGCAAGTGCTCCGGCGCTGCTCAGGCTTAAGAGGACAGACAGCGCTTGGGGCCTGCACGAGTCACGTAGCCAAGACGTAGGGCTGACGCTCCGACCTGCCGTTTCCACAACACGTGCAAGCGGTCCCTCAACGGTCACGTCGCGTCGTAACGCATATCATAGTTTGAACCACACATGCATGAGGAAATAATACTGCGCTACCGCCACGCCCTGGTCTGCCGTCGGAAAGTGTGAAGAAGTCGCCCTCCGCAAACGCTGCCATCACAAAACGAACGAAGAAGCCATCCTCTGCCCATTTCATAAGAACCTACGCCAAACACCTCCCCTTCGTACCTCTACTAAAAAAAAAAAAAAAAAAACCTCGTGACTCCGTGACACACTGGATGATAAACGAAAGACATTAGTGAATCGCCAGACCCCGGACCAACAGCATAAGGAAAAGCACCGAGAATGATTCATAACCGCATCCCCCCAGCCCGCCGGTCTGTGAGATGGAAAAAGCGTCAAAGTCCAGAGAAGACAAGAGATGCACGCAAGACAGCAGAAGAAGAAAGAAACAAGGAGATGTTGCGGTCTCTGGAAAGGTAGCAGATCAGGCTGGGTATAGTTTAAAGGGCGGCCTTAAGCAGTCGGTGCAAAGAGACCTGGAAGGATGAAGACGAGTGCCAGCATGACCCCGTAGGTGGCGCGAGAGGAAAAGCTCGAGACAAATTCTATGCAGGACTTCTCCAGAAAAGGTGCTTCTATCACGGCGGACTTCAGCAAGACGGAATCTTCCTAACATCCAGGATGCCTCCAAATTTCGGTGTGGTAGGACGCGAGCCTTCTCAATATCCGCCTTGTCGTCAAGCTCATCGTCTTGCCCGCAAAGTATTGGTCATGGCTGAAATCTTGGCGACCCCTCAACAGCCTCGCAACAGGTCTGGTGGTGGCATGCTACCAGCGACGCTCTTCAGAAGGGCAAAAACGTATGTATCAAGAACCACCCACTTCAGGAAGGTGTAGAAGTCTGCTGCGAGCGCTGCTGCTGCTGCTGCTGCTGGGCGACGACCTCGCGGGCATAGAACTCGACCAACATAGTCCCGTAAGCTTCCATCTCTTCAAGCGGCACGGCTAGGCGGAAATCGTTCAACAAGAGGAACTGGAGTTCAAGGTGGTTCAATTCTACAAGCGGCAATCCACCAACCTAAGGCTTGTCAGTTCGCGTCTAGTATGCCAGTCAGATTTGCGAGCTTACCTTGGCGTATCTCGAGTTGGTGTAGAAAATGTCGGAAAAGAACTTGCTTGCACAAGTGACACCGGCTATGACCAGACGGTGGATGTTGAAGCTGTCAACGACGAAGAACTGAGACAGATTGTATGGATCACACTCTAGGGGAGGGTCTATCTGTTGCGGAGGCGAGGGCGGGTGGTCTTCTTTGACAGTGGCATCGCCTGGCTTAGCCGGCTTCCCAAGCGAGCCGGATGGCGGAGGCGTTGCAGCTTGGACTTGCTCTGGCCGCGGTGACGATCCGCCAAGTGTAGTCCCGGACATAGACACGGAGCTCTTCCGGCTTCCTTCGCTGGCGGCTACGGAGCGGTCCAATGACTGCTGGTTGGCCTGGCGGAGGCTCTGCATCAGTCCGGAGTTTACTCGCTCCGTCATACGATCGAAGTAGACCAGCAGGCTGAGAAAAACCTCGTACGTCGTAGGACAGTACTTGTGTATCCGGGTGAGATAGCTCAAGATGGAAATTGTGGGTACGTTCTTGCCATGGAAGGCAAGGACGCTGGTTGTCTGTTGGCTAAGCCCAGTGGTGCCCTCAGGCGGGGGTATTTGCCGGTGCAAATGCTCGTGTTGACGGTCATTAGTGGTGGTAATCTTGGTCAAGAGGCCTGCCACCATTTCTATGATATCCGACACGGGCATCTCGCTGATTTCATACTGCGGGCCAACTTCATTGGGATTTTCACGCGCGCGACGCGCTGCGCGAGTCTGCGAAAAAGGGCTGGTCTCATCGGCGGCAAAGCTCTGGATGTGAGACAGGCTTTTCACCTTTATCCGTTTCGGAGATGCGGTGGTCCGCGGCGAGGCCTGGGCCGAAGACGAGGCCGACGACGAGGGCAGCACGGCGGGGCGTGGAGCCGGCGGGGCAGTGACGGCCTGGGTAGGCGTCTTCTGCGACGACTGCGGCTTGAAGCGCGGGCTCGGCGGGGGCTGCGAAGGTGTCTGAGATGGAAGGTAGTGCTGTGGCACGGCGTCCGACATGGGCGTGTCGACGGGCGCAGAGGCAGTGCGCGAGGCGTGATGGTCGTTTTGCGACGGCCGAGAGGATGTCGATCGCGGAGACTCGTGCGGCTGGTGGTGCGGGTGCGCGGCGGCACCGAACATGGTTTGGTAGGGAAAGGAGTGGTTGACCACGTCGCTGCTCGTAATCACGATGGAGCCCATACCAGCGTGTTGAGGCGGGAGGACAAAGATCTGGCCGGCAACAGGATGTCAGCAAGCCTCAGACCAGCAGCGGCGGGCTCGAATCTCGTCTGTGGGGAGGGGCGGTCAACGCTCGATGCAGGGGGGTGCGAGTGGAGTCGCAGCGAGCAAAGCTTCGGGCACGTCTCACGTACTTGGCGGCGAGGCGCGCCAGAGCGGGAGAGCGACGGCGAGTAAGCGCGCGGGGCCCGTGGCTTTGCCTGTGACGTGCTGCGGCGGCGGGCGTCGGGTGGAGAGAAGGATGGCAGCCGCTGGAGGTGAAGGGCAGGGCTGCGATAACGAAAGGAGCCGCGTCGCTGGGCGCAACGACGCCGGCCGACTTGCTAGGGGACAAGAGCCGGACCCACGCTTACCTTGAGATGAGATGCGCGAACAGATAGGCCGCGGGAACGGGGAGGGGCGCAGCAGCGAGCGGCGGGAATTGGGTGGATGTGTTGTGGTGTTGCAGAGGCCGTGGCGCTGCGCAGTCTCTTGTTCGAGGGAAGCCTTGAACTGGTGGGCTGCGCTTCCAATTTGCCAGGGTCGTCGTCACAGCCAGCGCCAAGCGCCGATCCCGTCCTTCCCTGTGTGCACACCACCTCAACGCCGGCCTGGCTTCCCTTGCGCCCGCGCCGCAATCTTCTCCACTGTTACAGCGGCAGGCCAACGGCCCTGTATGCGCTTGCCCGGTTCTGCGGTCGTAGCTGGGCGACCGGCGAGACGCAGAACCGCCGCATCTCGAAATCGTTGCTTGTCTTGGGTATGACGCCACCCGGCTTGCCATTGCTTACGAAGTCTACGCTACAGCACTACCTGCGCCAAGCCGGCCTCTATCCTGGCCCACATCAATCATGTTGTCGTTCCCACTTCGTCGCCTGTCTACGTTTGCCTGCCGGGGCCACGGTAGTCCTGGTCTGGCAGATACAGGTGTCGCTGTGCGCCGTTCGCCGTCAATACCACCATGCGGATCACACCGCCGGAGCTGCCGTCCCACTTGATGGCCTCTCGCAGGGCTCCTTTGACGAAGTTCACGCCCTCTTCCTCAGTCATGCCCTCCGTCCAGTTTGCATCGCAGTAACCATAGATGTACGTCGATCCAGAACCGCCAATCGAGTAAGCCTGCTTGTGTAGAGAGCCGCCGAGCGGGATAGAGTAGACTTGGCCGCCGTGGCGGGGATCGTAGCCTGCAATGATCATGCCCGCGCTATGACACCGTCAGCCGGTCGTCCGTAGACCAATGTGTTTGTGACGCACCTTAACATGTCCTTGTTGTCGTAGCAGAGCTCTTGAAACAGCGCCGCGGCCGTCTGAGTGGTCGGCCTCTCATTGTTCATGATGCCGTACATGCCCAGGTGGTAGTGGACGATGTCGGCAACAGCCTGTGTGTCGGCGGCCGAGCCGGAGCGGCAGCACCATATCGTGTCGTGCACTTGCGTAAGCTTGTCGGTAACACGGTTGGCAATGTAGGCCCCAGTCGTCGTCCGGCTGTCTGCGCCAAGGATCACGCCGTCCTTGAAGTTGATGGCCATGCTAGCGTAGGTCAGCGCGGGCGTGGTGGTCGAAAGCAGGACATTGTGTGGACGTACATGGAGGTCCCGAGGCTGGAGCACGGGTTAGCAGAAGAATCATCAGGGGCTGATGGGTGCAAACGTACTTGACCTCACCCTTCTTCAGGTGGTTCATGTCAACGTGGATGCCATCTAATGTCCGTTAGCAGCTGGAGCTAGAGCTAGAGCTGGAAGCTGTGGAAGCTTCAGGCGGGAGGCGGCTTGCCTTCACCCAGGGCTCCGGATAGCTGGGAGATCATGGCGGCGAATGTGGTCAGATAGCTATCGGATAGGTGATCGACGCCGGCGTGGTGCGGGGAGGCGATGTCGTGGCGGGCGGGAGGTCGATGGGATGGATGGTTGGTGTCGGCGGAGCTGCCACAGAGCTTCACTGGAGTTGCGTGCAAGGCCAGGCACCCAGGCCACCAGGCTCCGCGCGTAGGCTGGTGCCTCCCGCTGCCGGCATTTTCCGCCCGTGCGGCGGCGGCGCGTCTGAGCGTGCACGCGACGATCGCTGCCTTCTCGCGCCCCCACAAATGCGTTGATCTTGCTCAACTCCTGACGGACTATACATACGTGCCCATGACCGCGCCTGCTGCTGTCCGCTGTCGTTTGCGCCTGCCTCTGCCCGCCTTTGCTCGCTCTCCCCGGGCAGCCGCGACTCATGACCTGGAGATCGCTGTTCCGACTCTCAGGTAGCTCGACACCGGCCACCAGTCCTCCGCCCTCCTCGCCCACCTCGCCCAAGCTGTCGCACCACAGCTCGCGCGCCTCCGCAGACTTCGACGCCGACGCCTACTCGGCCATGGACTCGGTCTTTTCCTACCTGCGCATCCCCATCCTCGCCTCCACCGGCATAGCCACCGTTCTCAGCGGCCTGCTCTACTTCAAACAAAAGTACGCATCCAGTCCACCGCGCGCTCAATGCGCCCCGCGACTCGGGACACTGCGCTGACCTGCACCCGCCCAGTGATATCATCTACCCCCGCAACATCCCCCCAGGCGCACGAACAGATGTCCCTCGACCCACCCAATTCGGCATCTCCGACTTCGAAGAGCTGATGATCCCCACTCCTGACGGCGAGTCGCTGAGCGCATTCTTCATCCGCCCTGCCAACAAGCAGCATGCTCGCAACGTCACCTTTCTCATGTTTCACGGCAACGCCGGCAACATTGGCTACCGGCTGCCCATTGCAAAGATCCTGGAAGCGGAGCTCGGCTGCAATGTCCTGATGCTACAGTACCGCGGTTACGGCCTGTCCACCGGCACTCCCAACGAGAAGGGCCTGACAATCGATGCACAGACCGGCCTGGACTACATCAGGCAACGCGCAGAGCTACGCGGCACGAAGATTGTGCTATACGGCCAGAGCCTGGGTGGAGCCGTCAGCATCGGGCTCGCGGCAAAGAACCAAGAACAAGCCGACATTGCTGGCATCGTTCTCGAGAACACATTCCTGAGTATCAGGAAATTGATTCCCAGGTGAGTGGATCTCCCGCTTCTCGTTTCTCTCGTATTTAGTGCTGACTTCATCAGCGCATTTCCACCGGCGAAATATCTTGCCCCGTTGTGCCACCAAATTTGGCCGAGCGAGGACGTGATGCCAAAGATCAAGGACATGCCCATTCTTTTCCTCAGTGGCGTGAAGGATGAGATCGTGCCGTGAGTATCCCCGGTGCAGAATCGGGTCCGGCGTTTAATCAGTAACCTTTGGTGTCAGGCCGTCGCACATGGCCAAGCTTTTCGACCTTTGCATTGCCAAAGCGAAAGTCTGGCGCGAGTTCCCCAACGGCAGCCACAATGACACAGTGGCTGAGCCCCTTTACTTCGAGTACATTGAGGATTTCCTCCGCAGCCACGTGCTTCGCAAGTCTAGTCCAGAGAAGACAGCGCAGACCAAAGTTTGAGTTCGGCACCTCTCCCACCACCGGAGCATGATTACTCACGATGCCCCTGAGAATGGCGTCGCATTTCTCATTACTGCAACACCGGCGAAAGGCCGGCTTTCGAAATTTGCCAAGCCTTTAGGCCCGCACGAGTGTTGCTAATTCTCTACGGTGTTGGCTGGACTCTGGACGCACTTGGAGGACTTGCCGGAGTGATCGGAACAAGGCGGGACCGAGTTGCTTCGGTGCATTCTCTCTGCACAATATGCCGAGGTCTCAGCAACTCCGGTTTCCCGGCAGCTCTTGGCCGCATCTTCGGGTCTGAGGGTGCTAGTGTCGTCCACCACGGTGCTCTAGGATGCTTGCGCTGAACGAAGCGTGAAGACAATATCAGGTGGTCTTCATATTTCAGGGGAATGGTCGACGGCAAGGACATGTTTCCCATTGTAGCGGTGGCTGAGACTAGCAGAACACCGAGGTATCGCAATTTGACATGTCGGGCAATGATCCCCGAGCAAGCGTCGGAATGGGCGTGTTATAGCGCTGGCAGAGTCGCTAAGAGTGCGAAGGGCAGGAGGGCTTCAGTGGAGATTTGATATATCCAAGGAGTTTTTGAAAGTAATTTGCGCCAATGCCGATCCACCGAGGGGCAGTCGGCGTCGAAGGATCGATGCGAGCAGGAGAGGTCGCCGTAGCGGCCAATGAGACGACGGCGATATAACACACAACCGGGCCGAACTGCAGAACCAGACCCGGCCCGAGGCAACAGTGCCAATAACGCTAAATTTCTGCACCACTTACTAGGCGAATCAAGATTACAGCGGCAGCGTCTTCCGTTTGATTGTGCTTGCGTCCGACATCTATCCTCTACTCTGTAAACTTGTGCGGGTGCGCGTCCTCTGTCGGCGACCTCTTCGACCCTGTTTGACGCGTTCTCTCCTACCGCTGCGTGCGCATTCGATCCTCGTAGGTCACTAATCATTGTGACGGTTACTGACCATCAAGTGAAACAAACCAGCCAAACTAGGATGACGTCCGTTGACCCGATTAGGCAAACGCCGCAGGAGCGTGACAAATTTGTCTTGCCCATCCGCCTCGCCGAGTATTATTTCGCTCGCCAGCAAGGGACTTTGCATAAAATCCCCGGTGGCATGGCAAGGATGTGTTCCTCTTCGCCAGGGGATAGCTGGTGTTGGGTCGCATGATCGCAGGTTTGGTCGTGGTGCGGCACTTCCGACGAACAGGTGCATATCCATTACTCTGCCTGGGTGCGTAGGTACTCGTGCCTGACAGTTCCGATCGCTGAATATCGGCCTCTGTCTAATCCAAGCACTTGCTCCCTTGAGCCAAGAGAAGGTCGGTTGAAAGGGTTATCCGAACTCTGGAAATTTTGTGGCGTCAGGGCGACTATGTCCCGGATTAACTTCGAGCAGCATAGTAGGATGAAGGATGTTCACCATCCACGGCACATCTCTCTAGAGTGTATCGGCCGGCTTACGCGGAAAGTCAATGTCGACATCAATGCCGTGTTTCTGTATGGCTTTGAGACCGCATTCACATCTGGGATTTTGTTCGGGCAGAAGACTGGGCCATGCATGCTGCAAGATTATTTGAAAAGTGCGTCCTCCTTTACAAACGTTTGGTACAACAACAGGTGCTGTCTTCGACCGCTGCCCCCTTTCCAATGTTCGCTCCGCCAATGCGCTGATGTAATCTGGCGTGGCGGCATTATTCATACCGAGCTCAGAAACATCGAATGTCCAGCCAAAATCGAAAGACGAAGGCGAGCGAGGGAAAGAAATAGAAGAAATGATAATGATCCTACCTACTAGCTTGTGAACCTATTGACGCAAAAAATATCTGTTCCAACTTACTAAGTGTCCAACACACTGTAGACGCCAGTTCAACTGGCACTGCCCGCTGCTGATTGGAGAGCGAGGAAATGTGCCGATACCCATTTTCTATCTGAGAAACGCCCCGTCCAGCAAGTCACCTCTACCAGCGACTGGCTGGCGCCGATTAGAACAGAGTACCGAATGGACAACGTCGGCCTTGATTTGGTAACCACTCTTGCCCCAGCGAAGGTTGAGCCAGTTTGTGAGAGCTTCGGATGAGCCGTTGAAGTCGTGTTGGTCATACTCCTTGAGGATTATGGCGACAATGGGAGCATCGGGAAGGAGGTAGCATTTCGTTGCCATTGTGTAGTTGAGGAAGCAACGCCTTCTGTTACTATAGAGATTAGCCGTGAGAGGAGTGATGGCGATACTTACCTGAAGGCTTCTCCACTTTGTTCTTTCGCTAACACGCAATACCAATCGCAAGCGCCGCACAGCAAGCGGTAATGATCGGGTCCTATGGTGAGAGGGCCAAAGATCCACTGTTGTGTAGTGATTGTGGAGGATCGTCGGCACTCTTTATATTGACAGGAGGCGAGGGCTTTCATGGGCGTGGGAACAATGCCTTTTGTTACTCGGCTTTGTGTGCAGAATTTCTGCCGTACATTGTTGGCATCATTGAAAGCGAAAACCAATTCTGGAATGGGGTATGAAAGACAGTAGACCACAATACGTGACCTCCGAGCCGAGGAAACCATGGCTGGTGGAGAAATTAATCTCTTGATTCTGAGAAGGGGCATAAGACAGCTCCAGGGCCTACTGAGAACTGTAAAGGATACCGTCCTTCTAAACCTGGATCGCAAGGATTTATTTTGCGCTCTGCACATACGGGATGGAAGCCCAGGCCCAAACAATTCTGTGTGATAATTCAGGTCCTCAACTGCCCACGAAGAAAGAGAACGATGATTCCCGCGCAACACTCCGGAGAAGGGTAATTTTTCTGCAAGTCCACCGTGATTCCGCCTGCAAACCTCTAAAGAGAGAAAGGAAACCCCAACCGTGAGACCACCAACGCCTTGCTCAAAGCTTTTTGGAAATCCAACTATGCCTCCGCTTTGATCATGAAAATCTCCTTTAATGCTTGTGGGTCCATCGATGCCCTTTTCTTCTGGGCGATATACCGCTGCCGAACGGCAAGACGACCTCCAGCAAACCCGGCGGTTGGTGTGCTGGTTCCAGACGCTGGTGCCGAAGTAGCCACCGAAGTAATGTTTTCTTCCTCCGTAGATGAGCTGTCACTGCTTGATTCGGCCTTCTTCTTCTGCCCCTGCTTCTCTTTCCCAGTCTTCTTCGATTCCTTTGCCCCCTTCTTGGCGAGTCGTTCAAGCTTGCGTACCTTTTTGGCCTCCCTCCGTGCTTTCTTATCTAAGATCTCGCCGTCATCCTTCCCCCCAGCCGATGCAGAGGTTGAGGTAGCGTTGTCGGTATAAGGGACCTTGGCGTCCAGTCTCTTGGACTTTTTTGATTTGGATTTCCTCTTGGACTGAGTTTCGTTGTCGTCTTGGCGGGTCGAATCGGATTCGTTATGGGGGTCCGATTTCCTCTTCTTCTCTCTCAGCGCCGACCCGCTCTCCCCATGCTCAGATCGTTTCCGCTTCTTCTCGGCCAAACGGAGATCCGGCTCCTCCGCCTCGATAGCGACTTGCTTTACGGCACTGTCTTTGTTGATGAGATCTTCGATTTTGTCGCCAACCAGCAGACCGCCGCTAACGAAGCGGATGCCACCCCAGCGCTGGTTGGTGTAGACTTGAAGCTTCAGATCACGCTGAGCGGACTCCTCCTTCTTAAGCTGGCCGTCGCTCTTGCCATTCAGCCGGCCAAGTAGACCCTGGAATGCGCTCAAGCCGAAGGTCTCGTTTTCCGCCTTCCCTCGCTTCGCGCCCAGACCAAGGGTGTCGTCCTTCACGGCAACCCTGATGTGAGAGGCGTTGGCGGCCGTGTAGTGGGCGGCGTGCTTTGCATCTTTGGCACCGAGGAATGAGCCTGGTGACCAGCCCTGCTTGAGCAGGATCTTGTGGCCGAAGCGGTCGGTCGACTTGCTCCAGTGGGTGTTGTTTGGGTCGGCCGAGATTTTCGTGCGACTGCAATGAGTTAGCAATAGGGAAGTAAGAAAGCTCTGAAAAGACGGCATACTTCTTCGGCCCTGCGAGACCCATTGTGAAGCTTAAGCGGCACGCGAACGCAGTACGTGGAGAATAGAAATTTTGGCGCGGCGCCGGGACGAAGGCGGAGACGGAGGTGCTCGGCGCCCGGACTTGGGTTTCGCCGGCCTCCAACTCGCTGCCAAGAAACAGCCCGTAGGTAAGGCCCGAGCGATGGCAGCATACAGCCTCTTCACAGGTCACCTCAACAACTACAAGCCTGACGGTGGTTCTTCACATTCATCCCAATGCCCGGCCACCCCACAGACCAGCACAAGGCATGGTTCGAGCCATCCCCTCTGCAACAGCAGGCTCAAGGTGTTTCGCAGCACAGAGAGCCAAGCTTGGAGGATGACTTGGATGGCATGGTCAACAACATGTTCGAATCCGTAAGCCACTGGTTGAGCCGAGTCGCACTTCCCTCTGTTTGTATTGCTGCAACAGCCGACCCCTCCTGCCTCCCAATCAGTCACCGCTTCTCTGATATTGTCATTTGCTGCAGCCGCCCGTACCTTGCCATTGACGTAGGTGACGCAGACACGACATCGCCGAGAGGCAAGGCGCATTAGTCTCGCAAACAACCACCAGGCTCGCAAAGCTGAAGCCGAAGGGAACATCAACAGGGCTTTTGACGATAATGGGACGAATGCGTCAGTCGTCCGGAACCGCCCCTGTTCTTGTTCATGAGGATGAGTGCTCACGACGATCTTAGTCTCCGGCTTCGCAAGGCCCAGACCGCGCGTTTGGCTGGCCTCTTGAGGCGAAAAAGTGAAATTGAACACTGCATGGCCACCAGCGTCAAGACCGTCGAGCGAGCGTACCTATCGCGGTCTGCACAGCTGAGGGCCACTCTGGAGAGCCGCATGGCCGAGCTGCAATGAAAAGGCTCCTCCCAAAGCTTGGCTCTTCGACCACACAGAAGGTTCTACGCAGAAGTGGAGACAGGGAACTTTGTTGCACTTCGTTCCAGGGCGACGTCTTGCGCTCATCTGCTCATCAGAGGCGGGATTGGTTTGTACCATTGCTGATCGCTGCTGGTATGACTCGCGATGACAGGCTGGCAACCGACGACTGCGGCCCAACCGACTTGTACATGCACGTTGCATCATTCTCGCACAGAAGACCGGGTAATTCTCTACGGCGGCGGCGGACAAGGAGTGGCTCCGGAGTGCGCTGACTCTCAACATGCGTTTATTTGCTGCGTGCGTTTCAAGAAAATCGGGTAGCCATGCAGGAAGCCCGATGACCTAAGAGGGGAGTTGCAGGAAACGAGGAACACCCTGGAGGGCGGGACGGAGCAGTATAGCGCGTTACATGGCAGTCAGAGGGCAGAAAACTAGAGTCATGCTGGGGCGGATGCCCACCGGAGGCTTGGATCAGACGTGAGAAGAGGGACGAGCACCCGGCAGTTACGCGAAAAGGCCGGCGAGACACGGGGTGCTGCGGGCGTTCGCGCGGGTCAACACCAAGGGTCAGGTACCTCGTCCGCCTGGGCGCACGGTGAGCGCACGACGATAAAGGCAGCCTCCCCGCGGCAAGTGATGCAGGCGCCCGCAACGCAGGGTCGGCATGCCGCGTGCTCCGTGCACGGGCCCGTGCGCGCAAGTGGGAGATTGACAGCTGAGTTTTTCCTTGTGGCCCGCGTCACATGGGATTTGACGGGAAAGACGGTGGTGAGCGAGTCAGGCCGCTGTCGCCGTCGGCCGTGTTTCGGCGTGTGAACGTTTGCCCAGCAGAGGGGAGAAGGGCCGCCTGCAGCGGCCGACCTTGCAGCGCCACAGCTTGGCTTCAGGGTTCAGCCGGGCAGGGTCCTTTGGCCGAGCCCAGAAGTGGCGACGGCGGATCTAGGCCCCGCCCGCGCCCATAGCGCACCAACGAACCACATCGCTCGCCCAGCACCTGCAGCCCTTCAAACCACTCCCTCCGATGCCCTTCTCTTTCCACCTGCCAGTGTGCGTGCCTTCCAGCGCCGTCAACATCGACGCCCGCTGGCTCGCCGGACGTGGTGCCGTGTCTCGCTGCGATCATGCCGCCCGGTTACACGCCGCACTAGGCGACGATGGTCCAGCTGCTGCGTGCCATGGCCTGATTCAACAAGTGGATTCTTGCTCGCCTCCTACCTAGCGGCCGCCGCTTCCCTCCGCCGTTTGCACAATGTGACTTGCCGATCCTCCTGGAAGCCCGTCTCTGTGTTTGTCGTAGGTTTTGCCGTCGTGGTACGCCAGAGGACCTACCTATGCGTAGTGCATTTGCATCTGCGTCCCCGGGCCAACTGCGTGCTCAGAGTGACCTCAAACCTCGGTCACTCGTGGGACCTTCGCGGCCACATGCCTTGTGCTTGTAGCCAAAAAAAAAAAAAAATTACCCGCCCCACCACCAGCTGGAGCACTTCGGACTTTCGCTGGCCAATCCCGCTGCCGGTAATCCCACCGCCGGCTCTACGCCTGGCTAAGTGCGGAAATAGGGATGCTCAGGTTTCGTAACCCATGCTCGGCGCCCTCGCTGCCAGCCGGCTTTCCGTCGACGCCACTTCGTCATGGAAACGTGGTCGGGCCTCTTGCGAGTTCCACAAAGCCACAGTAGCGGTCCGGTCGACCTACCTCTTAACTGCTTTTGCACTGGCGAAAGTGCTCCTTGCTTTGGGTCATATGGGGCATGATCCCCGAAGCATTGCGACGGCATTTCGCACCAGTCGACCGCCCGATTCTCCGCGACATAGCGTCAATGACAGAGACACTTTCGTGCCTTTCGCCCGGACTGGCGGGCCATGTGGACTCTTCCATCATCTCGTCTGGCCTGCTTGATGCTCTTGCGGTCGCTAACGAGATGGGGTGAGAATCCAGTGGGGGAATAGCTTGCTGTGAAACTTGCATTATGATGGGCTTGACATGAGAAAATATCAAAGGGCTAGAATATCGTCGGGAGATCTAGAGCAGGGGAATTTTCGAGCACGAGAATCGCCATGTACCACGAAGCTGTAGGAAAACGAGAACCCCCATGAAAGAGAAGCAGCAGCGAGGTAAAAGCACGGGTGACTTGAAATGATTGGATAAACAAACTAGATACCTACAGAACATCGGTCCGTAACGGTATACATTAAATGACTTCTGCAGTCACAGGATGTCATTAGAATCGTTGCTTTGTGCGCTTTGGAGGGCGACACAAGAAATTAGGATCCTGGCCCGGCAGGATACTGCTCTCCAGGGGAGCGGAAGGCGGCCCGAGACATAAGATCGCCCATGCGATGCAGTTGTTGAGCTTCGCCATAATCGAGATTGCATGAAACCATCAGAAAGGTCGCATCTGCGGTCCAGCCATTTGACCAGGCATCGGCATAAGAGGTATCGCAGGGGGCCCAGCAGCCTGGGGTCCTAACCGATGGAACATTTGGATGAGACGCTTTCCAACGCCCGGTTCGAGCTCTGTTCCGTCTCTTGCTATTTTCACTTCTCTGTTTGCATTCCAAGGATTCCGAAGCCCTCTCGTCCTGTAGAATGGGAGCCGGTTCGTTGAAATCCAATCAATCCTAAACGGCTTGCCCCAAGTTTGTGGCGTATTGGGACCGTCTAGTTCGACCGGTTGCACCGATCCATCCGGCTTATTTTCCTCCTCTTCATCTTCAGAGGGGTCTGCTTCCCAGAAGATGGTGCCACGTGCAGAATCGTCGATTATACGTCCTTTGGGTGCCCATTCTGTCGCCGGTGTCGGTATAGATTTGGGTGTGTCTGATGTTTCTGAAGCTTGGGTTTCAGGGACAGAGTGTATCAGGTCGATACCATTGTCGTTGATAGGAGATGCCATGCGGGCGTATCCAAAGTATTCACCTGATTTGTTAGCAGAGAAAATCAGGTAAACGTTCTCGGCAGTCTATTCGTAGTTAGCAAGTGAAGCTCAATTGGCTTGTAAGGTTTCTTGGGCTACTTACGTCGTAGGCTTTATTTAGAGCGTCTTCATTGTGTGACTGCGTCGCCCAAATGCCGTTTCGAACACTGAGCTCCAAGTCTTGCAGTGTCAGACTCTTGACGACGAAGAACTTCTCTGCAACCTTGGCAGGAGGACCATCCTCTCGGGGCTCTCCATCAAAGGGGCGCTTCTCCTCTGTTTCGACAATCGTATCGCCGTCGGAAATAACAGGGTCAGGGGGATGGGGCGACGCGCTCCGCTCGGGCGATTGACTCCGCTGGCGGGGGACAGACATAGCAGACGGGCCAGTTGGTACCCCGGAGGCGGGTGCAGCGCTTCTACGGAGGCGGCATACAAGTCGAACGCCGTGAAATCGCGAATCGTGGAATCTGTGCATAGCAGCTGTGCATGAAGCCTCCGTCTTGTAATTCACGAACGCGCAATTGCTCTTCGAGATCAAGAACAGGCTTTCTATGTCCTTGCTTGCTTCCCGAGAGAAGTGGTCCTTGAGATCTACGACAGTCGTGCCCGGGGGGAGGTTGCCAACCCACAATGCGTGCCCGGACTGTCGAGGCTTGCGAGGTGGACCGCGCGGTAGAGAGTGGTGAGCCGAGTCCGTCGCAGCTTTTGGGTTCGCTGGTGCTTTGTTAGCTAGGGCCACTGGAGCTTTTCTAGCCACGACTGACCTTGAACTGCTACAGCGAGGTCGCCAGCGAGGGTTGGTGCGACCGCGCCAGCCGCGGGAACGAGACTAGTTGCAGGAAGGGTGCTTTCTAACCCGGCTGCGTGAGCTGGGGGTAGGCTCGCTCGTCGGGCGGCGGGATTCGTACCGTAAGCCACCGGCGGCTGAGAGAAGGGGCCCGGGTAGTACATGTAAGGCTGAGCTTGGGGGTATTGCATAAAGGGCTGGGGCAACTGGGCATGCGCCATTGTGCGCTGCTGTGGGGGAGCGAACGACGGATAGGGAGTCGAAAATTGAGAAGTGCCGTAACCTGGGGCGTAGGCTGGCTGCGACGGGTAGCCCATGGCGGCCTGGGGATACTGAGAAATTTGCTGCAACTGGTAGACGACTGCTGAGGTGGAAGCGCCTGAGATGCCGCGCTGAGGCTGGTGTGGGGACTGAACGGGAGTGGGACCGGGCATGGTCGAAGTGTAATCGGGAAGCGCAGCGTTCATGGCGGCCATGTTGAAGGACGCCGAAGCTGGGGCTTGGCCGGGTGGCATGCTGTAAGCAAAGACGTGGTGCTGGTGTTGCTGGTGTTGCTGCTGCTGAGGGAGCCGCTGGACCTCTAACGAGCGGTTCGGGTAGTGCGGCTGGAAAGAAGTGGCGGCAACGGACGGAAGCGTGTCGGCGCTGGGCTTGTCGGGCGGGCAAGTGGCATGCTGAAGAGCAGTCCGGGCAGGCTCAGGGCCACTCTCGCTTGACGCATCGCCCATTGGATCGTCCAGAACCACGGGCAGGGCAAACCACTGCTGCACCCAGACGAAAGACATATTAGCCCATTGCGGTCCGCACGGAGAAGACAACGAAAGACAAGCGAGTGAGGCAGCGGCGGGCAGTGACGGGCATAGTGTTGGCGCCTACCTACCAACTAAGTATACTCCCACGAGGAGCAGTGCGCTGGGCGTGGCGACGGAAGAGGGAGCAGCCGGCGCAGAGATGCCAATCACGAAATGGAGAGTGCGAGGGAGAGCGCGAGGAGGAGAGCAGGCTGCTGTGCCCCGGGGCAAGGCTCGCTTGGAGCGGGTCGAGGCAGATCAATCTTGGGGCGGGCCAGTGGGAGCACGCAGGAAGGCGGTAGGCGGTGCTTGCAGGAACTAAGAGGCGGCAAAAACGGTCAGACTGGGAGCAGCCGCGAGAGGGCTGAACGGCGCGTCATCCTGACAGGCACGCACGCCGCCGGGTCCCTGGGACTTACCTTGCGCGCACAGGCGGGTCCGGCGAGCGGGAGCAGCTGGACGGTGATCGGCCGCCGGGGCGCTGCCACGGCTCTTCCTAAAATATCACCCTCACTGCGGCTGGTGTGGTGGCGAGTGAGACCCCGGAGCAGCACCACCTCGGACCCTGCACCTGCGCTCGCCGGTCTGGACTGCCACCTGCTGCAGCGCAACGCGTGGGAGCCTCAGCGCTGGGCTCGGCTAAAGGGAGCCTCTGCTGGGAGCCCCATCTCCAGGGCCCGTAATTTTGGCCCGGATGCGCATTGGCAGGCGCGCCGCGGGCGCTGCCGGCGCAGGAGTCATGAAGTAATGTCGGCGTCTGCGCGACCGCCGCCCTGGGGCCCGCCATGGCGCCCTGCCGCCCAAGGCGCGGGGCGGGCGCCGCGCGAGTGACCTCCATCGCAGCGTTGAGGTGGTTCGGGTCGACGCCACACCTAACAGCCCGCCGCCAGGAATGCCCAGCCCCAGACGTCAGAGCCCACGCGCATCCGCGAGCCAGCTGCTCTCTCCACGGCCTGCAACCGCCGGCCTTGGGCGCTGCTCTCGGCCGCGCTGCTCGCGCTCGCCGGCTGCGTTGATCTTGCCTCGCCCTCACAAAAATAGCACGCTCGTGGGCGAGCGATCGACGGCTAGACACCCAATGCAGCGCCCTCTCGGCGATCACTGGCCCTCCCGCCGTGGCCTCTGTGGCGAACGGCCGCAGTGCGCAGGGGCCATGACGCCGGATTACGCGACACCACGCACACGCGGCATCTGATCTTCGAGCAGCCTCGACTCAGCAGTGCACCGGCGGGAGCCGCACAACGTCCACGGACTCGGCTCCTACGCGAGAGCGCCTCTGTGGCGGCTTCAACGCCGAACTGCCTCACCACTCACCACCGCCCCCCATGCCGGCTACTGCCCTCGCCACAGCCAAATTGTGGGGTTATCCGTGGCCCGCGCTGCCCACGTCTTGTCCGCTCATTCGCCCTGTGGCGCGCGCACAGCCTCATGATGCTGTTCGCACCGCATCCTTGGATGCTGCTCTCCAGCTTCCCGGCCCTGCCGTTTGTCGCATGCCCCCCGGATTCCGGGCTGCTACGCCCTGTTCTTTCCTTTCCCCTTCCGGGCTAAGCCTCGTACGATTTCCAAAATTTCGCCTGGCCGGGCTCTGGAACCACCACATGGATGAGCGGCGAGACAAGCCTCTTGTGCACGAATGGAGCAATGTCCGTCCGGCTCTTCTCGGGACACTGTCTGCCGGGTGGCCATGCGAACTGGATCAAGTGAACGCAAGCTTCGAACCCGCATGCATCAGTCCAACCAGGCCTGGTCCGCCGGCGTACAGCGTCTTCCCAGTCCACTTTTCGCTGTCCCTTGGCCAAGCTCAGCCTCGGAGGCCCAGCTTCGGATTCACGGCCCCTGCATGCGTAGCGCGCGAGCAAGGGAATCCAGCGTGCCGTGCCGATCCACCTTCTCAGATTCCCACCAAAGGGGAAAATTCTCTCGGGCATATGCCGCTGAAAAGCATCGTAGGAGCGGCTCTGCTCCGTTATTTGGCCTTTCTTCACGGCTTGTTCCACGGGGTCACGGCTGAAGGTGGCTCTGAAGGACGTCATCGACGGCTGAAAAACGCCCGTTCTCTGCCCTCGGCTCTAACATCACCACTTCTTGTCCGGGATCACTGGTGGCTGAGATTTCCAGGGGCAGGTATGCTTCGGCTCTGACAAAGACGCCGCATGGAACCGCTAAGTCCGACGGAAGCCTTCCAGTATCCGCTCTATTGGTACTCTTCCGACTCGCCATATGGCGTGTCCACGCACCCCGGCTACCCTCGGCCTCAGGACTCCTGGCAGTGGCAACCTGCCAGCTCATGCATGGTATAGGGGGTGCTGAAAGCTGAGGATAGCGAATAAGTGACACGTGGATGGTGTACGTCTTCGACCAAGGCTGTCTCTCCAAGGCTAGCGCATTTTCGTGGTGCTAGGGTCGTTTTGATTGCTCATTGGATGGCTCTGCAATGAGGCAAATCTTTCTCTGCGAGACGTCCTTGAATGGCTCACCGACTTTGATGAAGGGTGTCTAACTTTTCACCTAGCCGCCCCTTTCTAGCCACTCAACGCCACTGCCATTCGATACACGCACCAGAGCAGTACTAGAGTGGCAGACGTATCAAGGTAGCTGTATGACCCACTTGCCATCCTATGGGTTCGGAATGCACTCGTAGGAGCCCTGGCAAAGCGAGGCTTTCCTGTGCATCTATATCCACTTCGCTTGCACGATCAGTTCCACATCACAGCGTGGGGCATTTTAGCTTCTCTCGCGGAGACGACTCGACCATGAACTTGTGTTGAGCCTCGCGGTAACAAGGATAGTTTCCTTCCACATCACCTCACACATAGCCGATGCAATTAGGCAGAGAAGTCATGGGTTAAGTATTGGGAACTTGAGGGACGGGTGTCGGACTGAACAGATAGTCTGGTGCTATTGAGCGAGCTCGTGAGGTTCCTGGCAAATCAGCGCCGTTGCATCCCGGATGGAAGATGCATGCGAACCCGAGTGATCTTCGAAAGTACTGCAAAGCACCATATTACTTGTATGTGGCCAAAGGGTCGATCTTGTCCGACTCAGAGTTTGGACTTACCTAGACCTGGAAGGTTGGCTGGAGCAAACTTCCGATGCCCGAAAGAAATGTCGTAGGTCATTCAAGAATTGAACAGGATAGAGTAGGAGCTAGTAAGAACGGGCGAATGCAAAGTCGTTCATTCGACACGTGGCTCTTTGTAAGTTCCTTGGTCCACGGACAAGCACGAGGCATGGAGCGACAGTGGTGTGTGACAGGGCCATCATAGATCGATGCAACAGTCGTCTGTGTGCGGACCTTGCAAACACAAGGATGGTCAGAACGAAGTTTTGCCGAAAAGGGAAATCACGTGGCCGCGTGTTACCATGGCTCGCGCGCCAGGACGGACTTTCCTCGTATCGGCCCTTATCAGCTGGTGCCTGGCCCTCGCCATCACCGTCACCATGCCGCGTCGCCGGCTCACTTCTGCATCTCCCGGAGCCCTCCCGACCAGTCTTTTGCACCAGACAGCATGCTTCACTTCGCTACGAACGTCCAGGCCGTGGAAGTGCTGTCGCCCGAAGCGCAGAACTCGGCTTTATCTCAGCATGCTGCAGCCACATTTCGCGACTATTGCTGGCCGCCACTGCATCCTGAGCCGTCTAGATCTGGAGGGCCTCCCAACAAGCGCCGGCGCATCACTGCAGGCAACTCTACCGCGACAGAGGGGAAGGATAGCAGACTATCAAACCATGTCTGCCTTTGTCGTATTACATTCGAGCTGGTGCGTATGCCCTCTATCTCTTCTGATCTCCGCTGAACGAACTTTCAGGTCTTCCAGGACGGCGAGCAGGTCCTCGCAACATCCCGACAAGTCCCAGACCTCCTAGTCACCGGGGTAGAGCTGACCTCTCCGTCTACTTTGCGATTGCAACTGTTCCGGGAAAGTTCATCCAAAACTCTTGCCGTGGCCCTCGCAACGCAACAGCCGCTCGGACCATTGCTGGCCCATTTGGATTTGATCGCAAGGTTCCTGAATTCCGGGCCGTCTAATAGAAAAAGTACACCGATATCTAAACTGCTTTCCACGCACGTCGCCGTCTCGCCGAGCTCCTCTGAGGCACCTAATCCGAGCGTGGAGCTACAGTTTCTGTGGGCCGTTGGCATCGAAGGTGAAGAAAGTAGCCGAGCGAACGGTACCATAGTCGCTCTTGAGCAAGCAGTGCTCTCTTACTATTTTCCTCCATCCAGCGTCCCCGATACCCCGTGGAATATCCAATCTTTCTACGAGAGCGTGCATGTACCTCCCAAGGACCCCACCCAGACGCCTGATATGCCAAAGGACCTCCTGAACTGCACGCTTTATCCATTTCAACGCCGATCTGTCCAATGGATGTTGCAACGGGAGGCCGTCCAATTAAGCGCAGGGAGCGTCATCCCTCTAGATGATGAGCATGCTCGACCAACAGAACCTGCCCTCTCGTTCGAGTCTGGCTTTGATTGCAACAAGCGTCGATGCTTTGTGAGTCATTTGCGTAGAATGATAATCACCCATAACTCTGCGCTGTCGGATGATGAAGTGGCCAGGAATCGGGGAATTCTTGCAGAAGAGATGGGATTGGGCAAGACGGTTGAGCTCACCGCATTGATCAGCCTCCACCGGCGTACTATTCAGCAACCAACCATCGTCGATCGCTATACAGGTGCTGAAGTCGCTGCTAGCGGTGCAACACTCATCATTACCCCACCGGGGATATTGGAACAATGGAAAAGAGAACTCAACACCCATGCCCCTCAACTCAAGGTCTTCCATTACAAGGGAATGCCACCGATCACGGCGCCGAAGAAACAGAGAGATAAAGACATGGTCAAAGAACTGCTGAATTACGATGTAGTACTCACTACATACCATGTTCTCTCCCGGGAAATTCACTACGCAAACACAGCCCCGAAGCGTGACCTGCGCAAGCTGAAGCAATACGAGCCCCGCCGGAGCCCTCTTGTTCAGATATCTTGGTGGAGATGCTGCTTGGATGAAGCACAGATGATAGAGAGCGGCGTTAGCCAAGCCGCAACGGTGGCCAGGGTAATTCCACGGGTAAACGCCTGGGCTGTCTCCGGAACACCATTAAGGAAAAACATCCAGGACCTTCTCGGGCTTCTCATTTTCCTCCGCCTTGAGCCGTTCTGCAGCTCCAAATCTCTGTGGGGCCGCACTGATAAGAAGACCTTCCATGACATATTCTCAACCATTGCCTTGCGCCACACCAAAGACCAAGTTCACGAAGAGCTTCGTCTACCGCCCCAAAAGCGGATCGTCATGCTCGTTCCGTTCACTCCAATTGAGGAACAGAATTATGGCCAACTGGTCCAGCAGCTCTGCGAAGACTGCGGGCTGAGTCCGGACGGCAAGCCGGTAGAGGAGAACTTCGACTTGGATGATCCACGCATCGTGGAAAGATTGCGCAGCTGGCTGACTCGCCTCCGGCAAACCTGCCTTCATCCACAGGTTGGTGGCCGCAACCGTCGGGCCTTGGGACGTGGCAATGCGCCCTTACGAACGGTTGACGAAGTGCTCAACGTCATGATCGAGCAAAATGACACTCTTGTCAGAGCAGAAGAACGGGAGCATGTCTTGGCTCAGGTCTTGCGTGGCCACATTTTCGGATTTGTGAAGAATGACACGGAGCGTAGCCGCAACGCACTGGGTATCTACAACGCAGCCTTAGAGCAGGCCGAGATGTTCGTCACCGACGCCCGCCGCGAGCTAGCCAAAGAAGTGGCAAAGCTGAATACCGACAGCATGAACTTTGCGGGTGAGACAGAGATAGATCTGAAGGAAGAGAGTGAGAGCGACAGCGAAGAGGATGACAAGAATGGGAAGAAATCCGGCCGCATGGCTATACTTCGCAAGGCACTTCGATCTGCTCTCGAGGTGCAGCACATTTGCACGTTCTACGTTGCATCCGCCTACTACCAGATCAAGACCAACGAGGACTTGACACAACCTGAATCAGATGCTTTCCGAGAGTTGGAAAGGTTGGAGACACAGTACTATGACCGAGCGAAAGTGATACGAAAGGAGCTTCTGCGGGAATGCCATTCAAGAGCGGAAAGAACCATGCGAAAGATCAAAGCTCAGGCCAAGGTATGTACGATGATGTTTAAAGATGCCTTATCTAACTAACAGCGCTTCTCAGTCTCCGATTTCAGATTTACCTCTTTTCGACGATCGTGGTGGCATAGAAAATCAAAGGATCCTGGAGAAAATGGACCACTTGACTGAAAGTCTCAATGAACAAGGCGCTCAACTTAACGAGTGGCGACAAAAGGCTGCCCGGATACTGCTGATGCCTTTGGTCGACGAAGAGGATGAAGAGACCACCGGCGAGGAGTATGAGGCCAGCGCAAAGGCTCAAGATGAACTCCAAGCATACATTACCATGCTTCGTGCTATCATAGCAGACAGGCACCGCCTATTGACGGGCCAGACGAACAATTTCATTGACGAGGAAACGACTGCAGCACGGAAACAGGCCAGCGAGGGACTTGGCCCAGCACCCGAGTTGCTTCTGGAGCTGGCCGCGAAACGAGATCGACTCAAGCCCACAGATGCCGACGATTCTTTGCGGGGCATCATTGCCGAGGCTCGATCCCTAGCCACTGCCTTGCAGTGGCCTTGGGAGGGCAGGAATGCGAGAGCCAGCGCCGAGCTAAAACTGGCCGAAGAACAACTCGAAGATGCGGGCGGGATTTTCAATGCAGAGATAAAGAAGCTGACAGAGCTAGAAAAGGAGCTCGAAGCGGACCGGGCTTGCATGAACTTGCGGGTGGAGTTTTACAGGCAGTTGCAGGTCCTCAGTGATCAGCTTCGACCGTATAAGGAGGAACTGGACGAAGAGCTTGATCAAGAGGCCTTGCGTGCTCAGCAGCAGAAAGAGCAAAGGACAGCCGACCGACTCGCAGGTCTCAAGACGAAGCAAAGATTTCTACTGCATTTGAAAAACGAATCTAAGGAGCAAGAGGGCCCTCGACTATGCGTGATTTGCCAGAATGACTTCGACATCGGCGTCCTCACGGTGTGTGGTCATCAGTATTGCAAGGAATGTTTCACGGCATGGGCAAGGCAGCATCATACTTGTCCGCTTTGCAAACGACGCCTAAATCTGAACCGCGACTTCCATGAAATTACGTACAAACCGAAGGAACTGCGCGCGCAAGAGGAACATCAAGCGACGCCGCTGTCGGACGGATCCTCTTCTTCTGGATCCGGCGGCTCGTCCATCTACACCGAACTTAGCCAGTCAACAATGAACGAGATCAAAACACTAGACCTCAACGGGTCGTTTGGCACCAAAATCGATACTCTAGCGAGACATCTATTGTGGATCCGACAGAACGATCCGGGATCCAAGAGTGTCGTCTTCTCGCAATACGGAGATTTCTTGAAGGTTCTAGGCGATGCGTTCCGGCAGTTCAAGATCGGGTTTTCAAACATTGCAGAGAAAGGAAGCATCGAGAAATTCAAGCAGGATGCAAGCGTCGAGTGCTTTCTCCTCGACGCGAAGTCGGATGCGTCTGGGCTCAACCTGGTCAACGCGTCGTACGTCTTCCTGATGGAGCCGCTCATCAACGCGGCAATCGAGCTTCAGGCGATAGCGCGGATCCACCGGATAGGCCAACAACGGCCGACGACAGTGTTCATGTACCTGGCGGTGGACACGGTGGAAGAGAACATCTACGAGATCAGCGTACAGCGCCGGCTAGAGCACATGGCAGGACAGATCAAGGGAAAGTGGCGGTCAGGCTCGTCGACGCCGGTGTTGCAGGAGAAGGAGCTGGATGCGGCCAACACATTCGAGATGCAGCAGGCGCCGGTTTCCCGGCTGCTCGTGCAGAAGAAGGGCGGGGGCGAGGTGGTGAGCAAGAAAGACGTATGGAGCTGTCTCTTCGGGCGAGGGGGCAGGCAGGGCGGAGGTGGAGGTGGGACGGTTCCTGCGGGCGGCGGCGGCGGAAAGCAGAACGGGGCAGTGAAGGAAAGGCATGACGTGGAAGGGCAAATCAGAGCATGATGAAACAAATGATGCGTGACGCAGCCAACGGCGGCGATCGCAGTCCGGACGAGGCGCACGGGCGGGCGGGGCATGGCCGCGGGGTTTCTTCATGGGCTTTGGCGGGCGCAAGGGCGCAGGGCGCTGGCACGGGAATGCCAATAATAAGCGCTTTGTCTGGCGGCGACAGAATGGCAGCGTGCATTCCGCACCGACCCGTGGGATCGGATGCTTGGCGAAGGCTTGAGTGGTTTTAGCTGCCGAATCGGCGCGAGTCGTGGGGCGTCGCGCTTTTGCTGCTGCTGGGGCCTGGCGTTGACAGCGACGGGAAGCCTGGCGGGCGCGGGGCCACAGGGTGCGACTGCGCTGCGCTGCGCTGTTGATGAGCCTGGGACGAGAGCAAGCTTTCTCGCACGGCCTAGCAGGCCCCCTAGCTCCGCGTCCCCTCCTCGTCCATCACAAGGAGCCAAGTCAGCGGCCACCCTTGCGCCGCCCAAGCCCTCCCTATATTATACTACTGTACCAGCTCACGACCCAGTGCCTCTGCCCCTGCGCTGTTCCACCGCTTCGTCTTGTCCCGCATCTTGGCACCTCAGACTCAGCGAGCCAAGAACACCAACCTCTGCTGAACCATCCGCCCGCCCTGCGACCTGTGTGTGTGTTCTGTACGCGCCCCGAACACCCTCCCCACCCTGCTTGACGACGCGCCCGCCGCCCCAAGCCCGCCACCGGCTGCCACGCTGCCCACCCGCACGCCGCCACCCCCCATGGCCACCGTCGCGAGCACGCAGCCCGTCGAGCGTGCTGCTGCTGGTCCCGAGTGCTGAAGCTGACGTGCCATGCCACAGGTCGCGTCGCCGCCGAAACCGCCGTGTCGCGCCTCGCCGCTGCCGCCCCCTGCCGCGCACAACGGAGGCTTCGTCGCTCGCCGCGCTCCCTCTCGTCCCGGGCTCCGCCGCATGATGTGAGCACCTGGTCCCGAGCATGCCTACCAGTACGGCTCGCGCATCTCCAACAACGTCGCTGTCGCCGTCCTCGGGCCCGGGCAGGTCGCTGCTATCCCGCATCAAGTCGCCCTTCGGCTCCAAGGCCCGCCACATCTCCGAGTTCTACGTCAAGCCCGATGACCCGCACCGTCAGTATTCGCCCGGCGACATCATCACCGGAGCCGTCATTCTCAGGGTCGTCAAGCCCATCCGCGTCACCCACATCGTTGTGTCTCTGCACGGCTACGTCCAGGTCTACAAGAACCCCAACTCGCCCGGCGACGGCTACCGGTCGCACTACTCGGCGATAGCGACCGGCAAAGGCAGTCGCATCGGCGGCTACTTCGGCAATGGCTTCGCCTCGCTGTTCGAGGACGAGGTCGTGCTGTGCGGCGAGGGCCGTCTTGGCGAGGGTACCTACCAGTTCAACTTTGAGCTGGAGTTCCCCAGCAAGGGCCTCCCCAGCAGCATTGACGTGAGTTGGCGCTCGTTCCGCGTTGCTCCGCGTGCAAGCTACTGACCCGTGCCCAGTTCGAGCGAGGGACCATCTCGTACATGCTGACATCAACCATGACCCGCCCCACCACCATCATGCCCACTGCGACCTGCGACAGGAAGATTTACTTGATCGAGAGCATAGACATCGCCCCTTTGATTCGTCCCAAGCCGAGAATAGTCACTCTTGAGCGCGTGTCCCGCCGGTCAAGAGCCAAAAGCAAAGTCAAAAAGGGCACCAATACCGGTTCGGGCTCCAACGGAGAGCGGTCCAATGGCGAAGGGTCCAGCGGCGACCAGTCCAACGGACAGGCCGCAACGGAGGCGTCTCGGAGCAGTCGAGTCTCAGAGCTCAGCGAAGTCGACACCCCGGGCAGCCCGGCACCCAGCGATACGAGTTTTGAAAGCCATTTCAGTAGCAGCCAAGGCGGGTCGTCCAACGCATCAGGAGCATTGTCAGCAAGAGGGACCGAGAATGGTAAGCAGGGCTCGACCAAGGCCGTCTTTGTGGACAAGAAGCCCATCACCGCTACCATCGAGCTGTTGAAGGCTGGATTCCTTCGGGGCGACAACATCCCACTGAAAATATGTGTCAGCCATACCAAACACGTCCAGAACCTCCGCGGAATCATCGTCACTCTCTATCGGCAGGCGCGAGTGGACATGCACCCTGCGATCCCGGTCGTGATGAACGCGAAGGGTGAGAAGGTTTCTAGCGAAGATTACTACCCGAAATCAAAGACGGGCCTTGGCGGACTCTCCCTTTCTTCTGCTGGATCGAGTCATGTTTTCCGGAAAGATCTTGCCCAGTCGTTTGCGCCCCTGATCGTGGATCCTCGCACGCGTACTGCTGAAGTGAAAGCATCAGTGTGTGTGCCCGACGACGCATTTCCCTCGATCACATCCGTTCCAGGGGCCATGATATCCTTCAAATATTATGTCGAGATTGTTGTGGACCTTCAAGGGAAACTGACCGGGCTTGATAAATACTTTTCGAATTCGGGCATGATGCTCGCATCTGCTCCACAGCTTGGAAAGACCGAGGACACCAACTCGGGCGTCTTTTCTGCTTGGGGGGGTCATTTCTTGGACACGGAGCAGTTACGGAGGGACAAAGGCGTCGTCTCCTGCGTATTTGAAGTTATAGTTGGCACCAGGGACAGTGACAGGCGCAAAGGAAAACGGAGAGCGACATCCGAAAACGAACTGGACCATTCTTTTTCAGTCAGCGGGGATTCGAATGGTCTTACCGAGGAACAATCCCAACTGACGGGTTACGCGTCACAACAAACCGGCTTTCCTCTGCAAAGTGAGCGACACAACTACTACTACGGCCAACCTCTTTACGACGATGGATACGGCGAAGAGGTGCCGCATCCATACGCTCATCCCACATATCCGGTGTCAGACTTGACAAATGAAGATGCATTGCCTGAAAAAGAACGACTGCGCCGAGCGGAGGCACGTTTGATGCCTAGTCAACCGCCTGTGGAGGGAGGCTCTTCGGCAGCTGATGCGATTCACGCACCCTCGGCACCTGTCATTCCGGAGGAGAGGCGCGACGTTCTGTACCCAACTGCTTCTTCAGCAGATGGGGCAGGCCCCTCCGCCCCCCCTCTGGACGCGCTTGGACCGCCGTCACCGAGTGTCTCGGAGGAGACGGCAGCCCCAACGTATGAAGAGAGGCAGGGAGAATCAAGCCACGTCGCCCGATCCGCAGCTACCGATGACAAGCACGATCTCGCGCGGAGAAGGCTCGAAATGGATCGCAGTGCACCTGGCGAAATGGCCAATGAAGATGCAGCGGGTGGCGGTCGCAGCGCTCCAAGCGCTCCGCTGGTTGACACTCTTACCCCCTCGGCACCCGTGCTCACCGATGAGGAATACGTCTTCCCTTCTACACATGCCACCGACTTACCGAGATACGAGCGGTGATGAGCAATAACAAGGCGTTAATACTTTGGCGTTTGGGGATGTCAGGCATGAACAACGATTCGGGCTCGTCGGGTTCAGTCTCCGACGCGAGCACCAGCCATATTGGTTTTCCTTTTTGTTTTTGGCGTGTTGATACCCAGGTCCGGCTCGAAACGATGGCGCGGGCTTTTGGCTTAGCTTTAGGAAAGAAAGAGGTTACTGTTAAGGGCAGCATTGTTATACCTGTTGTGCCACCTTTTTCTGGGGGAGAAATGAAAAACGACCCTAATGGAGCTCTCCTGTCTCGCCCAAGAGATCAAGGGGGGAATCGGTCGCCTGAGTTTGCTGTCGTCTTTGGTACGAGGGCTAGAATTTGAGAAAATGGAGAGGCCAAGATAGATGCTATCATTGTCGCTGATGGCAGCAAGTGAAATGAACATGCGAAACACGAAAATAGGGTAATGCTGTGCACGGCCTGGTTCCTGGAGCTAAAATAGACGCCGTCACGGGGTTTCATGGCCCAACTCGAGCAGAGCGCTGCTGCCCTCTATCATGACCGCGACAAGTTATGCGCGGTCAATATGGATGGTTGAAGCTACCGTCTGAAATGCAATTGGTAGTACTCAGTCCGACGTCTACGTCTGACCAATTGCTTCAATCGCCTGCGGAACTGGCTCTGAATGGATGAATCATTAAGGGTTGAGGCTTTTGGAAGCCACCGTGCGGTCCTTTGCAACTCAGGATATCATCGGGGAGTGTGTGCTTCAGCTTACTCATGTGAAACGCGCGGGAGGAAACTAGATCCATTATTGTCAGCGCCAAGTGTGTGATGTGCACGCTTCTCGCCTCCTCGCGAGACGATCTTATAAGGGCCTGCCACGCTATTTTCTGAGTTTTTATTCCTGCCCCATGCATGCTCATACAGTCCTGTTTCTATTTTCATTCCCGCCTGTCGCAATGGCCGGCACCGCACGCCCACGCGGGAGCATTGGCGTATCATGGGGCCGTAGATGGCTGCTTCGGTTTCCGAAGCGCAGCATGGCTGGCTGAACACAACGCCTCGATTCTGTTCAAGAGGAAGAAGGAAGAGGCACAGTATGGTTAGCGTGTCCGATGGGCATGGATGCCCTTGTTCCTGGGACAAAGCATGGTCGTTGCTGCTGGCAGCACCCACCCCACTACGGGCGTCGAGCCAACCAGTCGTTGCGAACCAGGATACGCACGCAACGCAACATGAGGCAGCGATGCGCCGGTGCTGTACCAGCGCAGCGAAGCGAAGCAAAGCGAAGGGTGCCCAATTGACCGGGAGGAACAGAAGACGGTCGGCTGCTTTCAGATTTTCTGGAGGCTGTCAACCAGCAGCCGCAGCGGGAGCAGGTCACGGTACGCGGGCCCGCTAGGGTGCGTGGCTCATAAGCGCCCAGCTGCTGCTCTAAGCGCCCACGCGCTGGGCTGTCGGGCGGCCCGTGCGACCATGTATTGGTACCATCCATCCCCCACCCTCCAGGACAGCCGATGCTGATTCGTCCATCCCGGGCGCTTCGAACATGCACCATCTCACACGCAAGCAAACGGCGACGCGCCCGCCTTCCACACGCCCCCATGTTTCGTGTCAATCGTCTTTGAACGGGCTGCTAAAAATGGCCGTGCCGACCTCTTATTGGTCCAGCAAGGCCGCCCAGCTCCCATTCCCTGCTCTCCTTGGCCCCCTCCTCCCCACCCCAGCGTCTCCCCGGCAGGCCCGTCCTGCTCATTCGCTCGCTCCCACGGGAAGGTTACAGCATGCCGGGATCCCGTTTCTCTAGGGTCGGCGGCAAAGAATTCACGCCGCTTTAACGAGAGCTAAACAGCCAACACGACAAATCAATGCACCCATGCAGACGCCCCCTCTGTTCTTCCCCTTCCCACCTCTTGCCTGGGCTTTCCCGTACGCAGGAAAGCGCTGTGGATACAGTGTGTGCGCTGTACATAGTTTCCAGACCTGCTGGCAGTTGCCTCTCCTACCGGGCCTCTCATCGGACACAGTTCCGGCCCAGCGGCGTTTTGGCTCCTCTTTTTCCTCGTTTGCTTTCTTCCACCAGCATTCGACCACTGGACACGAGGCACCAGGCGTTTCTGAACTGAGCATCCATGTCATGTGAATTCCAGTTTTATTCTTGTTTCCAGCTTCGAGTTCTTCCTCTTCTCTCCTCGTCCCCTGCACTGTTTGCACAACCACCCCCGGTACGCCCACTATGTTTGAGCCGTGTACACAAGCAATATGTATCCCAAAATAAAGACAAACAAAACATGACGCCCCCAAGGTTCCCACATCTCACCCACTGCGCCAGGCGCTAGAAGCAAGGAAAAGGCCGAATAGACTGTGATCAGACACCCAACGGTTGTAACAACAAGCCAATGGTACCACCCTATGCAACTCATTCGACAGGAGAATCAAGATGTGTGCCATGTCGTGGTCTCGCGCCCAATAGAGCGGAAGGAAATAGAACCAAGAAGCGGAGTGCTGAAGAGTATGCCGCTTGCGTGAAATATCGAACTCCCGAGCAGGTTTTGTTGTTCAGCAAAAGTTCGTCAAAGCCATTACGTCGTAGAAAAATCTCCCTCTAGAGCAGAGGCGGCGGCCTCGGCAGAGGAACCAAAAAAGGATTATGGAGAAGGCGACAAGCGACAAAGGAAGAGGCAAAGTGAAGGTCAAGGTTCCGGGTAGCGTAGATGGTTCGACCACGGGATGTTTATGCGCATATGCGCAGGAGAGATCCCGAGTGGCAAGCGTGCTCGCTGGCGGAAAGATGGCGGTCAGCCGCTCGCCAATGGCGGCAAAGTGACAGGATAGGCGGTGGAGTAGGTGGAGCTGCGCGGCGTGAGCAGAGCACGCGCAACGCACGCGTGCGGCACGGTACCGTCTGCGCCGCCGACATCTACTTGATTCGTCTCCTCTTGCCCTTGGGCGCAGGATCCAGAGGGGCGACATGTGCGGCGTCGACCGGGGTGCGCGTGTAGGTGACCGTGCGAGTAACGACCTGGCGCACGCTGACGGCGCGTGTGTCCTTGGTCTTGCCGTCCAGGCTCCAGGCGCCGGGGCTTAGGGTTGCACTGTAGGGCGAGTGCAGCGAGCGCGCGCTCAGCGGGGTGCGCAGTGCCGGAGAGAAGGGGCTCTGCGGGATGAGGAGGCGTGGGGTCCGCGCAGACATTGGTCGAACGAAAGGTGATGGTGGAGGAATGGTGACCCGCATCTCGGATGCCGGCGTCTTCGCAGCAGCGCTCGATGCAGCAGCAACGTCCGCTTTGATCTCCTCAGCAGCGGGAGCGGAGTCGGTGACAGCGGGTGGTGGCGAGCCGCTGGAGGAGGCAGGCGAGGCGGGCTTGTCGGCAGCAGATGAGGTCGAGGTAAAAGTGGTTGCGGACGAGGCTGATGATGTCCGTGACGTAGGTGGTCGTTCCTCGAAGGTAAACTTGGTGCTGGTGCCGGTGGGCATGGGGCTCATAAGGGCGGGAGACAGCGCCTTGAGGAAGTCGACATACGCGGCCGGCGGCGTGATGGGCGTCTTCTCGCCCTCCTCGCGCTTGACGAAGGACGGCGTGGCAACCTGCGGGCTGCGCAGCTCGGAGGGGTAGGTGGCCGACACGGGCGTTTTGAGGGCCGGCAAGGTTGGCTTCGCAGAGGTGGCAGCCATGGCGGGCGACGTGGGTGCGGCAGTGGACGGCTTGTCGACGGGCGCGCTCATGCGGCTGGGGAGCGAGGGCAGTGGGCTGGGCGGGTGGTGATATTTGGGGGCAGCTGGAGGTCAGGCGTGCCGCCGGGCGGGTGTTGGGCGCGTAGGAGAGGGTTAAAACAGCGAGGGGTGTGATGCAAGCCGGACAGGCCCTTGTAGGCTAGCAGCGGGGCCGCGGCCAGCTGCGAGGCGAACGGCCGGCCAGTGCGAGCGTGACCGGTGAGGTGCGGCGCTTATGGGCGCCGCGCAGCTGTGACTTGCGGGCGTCCTTGCAGCCAGCGGGCGGGCGTGCCTGACGGGGCGGAGGCGGCGAGCGGCGAGCGAACGAACAAACAAATAAACAGCGGCAGCGACAGCGAACGCGCGGGTGAGTGCCGATTGCAATGGGGGCGCCGCGGCCGATTTTAAGTCCTCCGTTGCTACTGCTGCTGCCGCCAACCTCTGAAGCGCGCGACTCCAGCGACCGCATGTTGGGGGGCGGCGAAGGCTGCAACTGGCTGCGGCGGAGCGGGTCCAGGCGGGCGCCAACCGCCCGGCCTGCACCAGCGAATGAAGCTCACGTGGCTGCGGCGTAGCGACACGCCCAGTCTGCTCGTCCTTCGGCTTGCCGTGCAGCGGCGGCTGGTGCCACAGCTGCCGGCAAGCCGTCGTCCTGCCGTCCAATCGCTATCAATTCGTATCTCACTCCGGCACCACCGCGTCGCCGACGGAGATGGTGGGATGCTGCGCCAACGCCGACCTCCCCATCTCCCACGGCGTATGGCACGCGTGCTGGCCAAAGTACACCTTTCCCTCACTGCGCCGTGTCTTCGCCAGCGTCACGAATGGCTCCTCATTCTTCATCCCCGACTGCTGGTCGATGCATACCATCTGGCACCGCCGGCATGCTCCAAGCAGCTGGAACCGTTGCTGTCCCACCGTCACCCCCCGCCATGAGTCCTCCGCGTAGGGCTGCTCGCCGCCTGGCCGGCTGTGGAGTCTCTCTGCTATCACCACGTTGGCCCGGAACACCTCGGCCTCGGCTGCCTTGCCGCCGCCAGCCTTGATCTGTTCATTGAGCCGGTTGACGCTGGAACGTGAGATCACTAGGATGGGACTCTCGTTCGACAGCAGGATTGGCCGGGCCATATCGCCATTCGTGTCTGGAAACGCGCCCGGCATCTGCGGTTGCGCCGACCCGCGAGCCTGCTGGAGGTGCGCCTTCGCATGCCTCATCGAAGCGCCTGTACCACCGGCGGCTGGGAATCGCGCCAGGGTGCAGTCCACCCCCAACGCCTGGCTAAAGAAGTCAGAGACCCCGTCCGATGAGTATCGCTGCGCGGCTACGATGTCTCCGCACACACGTGTTGAGATCGCCGACTTGTGCCCGTTGGACCCGGCAAAATACGAAGGATCTGCGGAGAGAGGGATGCAGATCTCTGAAGCCGTGTCTGATGACGCACTGCCACTCAGTCGCACACGGAGGCATCCCTGCCCCAGATCGATACTCGGTCGAATCAGCGCCATTCGTGGATACCTCTTTTGGCTCAACGCCGCTCCGCTGCCTCGGTGGACCAGACACCATTCACGATCCCAAGCAAGCCCTTCCTTGCGCACCTCCCAAGCTTTGCCTGCCGGTATTTTCCATCCGGCACAGCTCTTGATCGGATAGACGGTCAGGCTCTCCACGTAGAATTGGCTGTCTTGTACCCCTGCCCCTGGATCGGAGAGAGCCAATGGCGGCCCAACGTTTGATGTTTCCGCAAAGAACTCTCGCACAAATTCCAGAAAGCGATCGACGTCCGACTTTGTGCTTGGCGCTCCTATGCTGACGCGTATCATGCCTGTCGGCTTGCCGCCCATAATGTCGTTTTCGTTGTCGCAGCGCTGTCCGGCCGAGAAGTTCTCTTTCATCTCCCACGGCGACAAGTCCAATGCTGCAGCTATGCCACCTGGGTTACAAAGGCCTCCTGTCCTCAACTGGATGTCCTTAATGGATGCTAGCCGCTCGACTTCAAAGTTACTGGCCCATGCTCCTTGGCTGTTGCGAATGTTAAAGGCAACGATTGGGCCTTGCTTTTTGCAGTCGCTGTATGTAGTTGACGCGTCGGTGTATACTTGACACACTGGTAAACCGTTTCCGTGACGAAGTGAGGACAGCCCATCGAAAAGCCTTTTCGCAAGGAACATAGCATGGCGCGAGACACGCTCCAGGCTTCCAAACAGCTTTTTGTGCACGTCCAGGGCAGAATGAAGCGCCATGATGCTGTGGATGGGCAGAGTACCGTCTTCAAGGTGGGCATGCAATGACTCTTCCTTTTTCGCGTGCCATTGTTCTTTCCCACAAACAACCATATCCACCGTCCCACCGCCGAAATAACGTCTCTTTTCAAATATACCAATGGCGCCCTTCCGGACGATCATCGCCCCAAGATCCGGGAAACCAAATATCTTGTACAGGCTGAGGACCGTGAAGTCCGGAGCCATTCTAGGCTTGCGGAAGTCCAGCGGTGAAGTCGAGACGAATGCCGCCGCGTCCAGGAGGCTGAATGTGGCCTGACCAACCCTATTTTGGGGGACGCGCGCTCGACCACACCAATCCAGCGGCAAGCGTCGTCCGTTCATGTTCGACTGTGCGGGATAAGCGAAGAGCTCCACCGGTGCGCCAGGGGGGTTATGCTGCTGGGCCTTGTGTTCTAGCCATTGGTCCACCTCAGCGTCGGAGGAGAAACACCTGTGTTGGCTGGCCAGCTCCCGCACCCCAACCAGACTGGTATGGCATTCGCGGTGGTAGACGTACGAAAACCCGCCAGGCTGATCACGAAACGCCTCTAGCACCAGTTTGACGCCTGCCGTCGCGTTCGCCACGAATACGACGTCGAAGTCTTCCGGATCGGCGTGGAACATCTGCAGCAAGCGCAGGCGGGCATCCTCGATGCGCCGCGCCGACAGCTGAGACGCGCTGGAGGCCGAGTGCGGATTTCCGTACAAGTGGCCAACCATATCGGCGGAGAAGCGGTCGATTAGGGATTTCGGATAAAGCGTCGTGCCGGCATGGTCAAGGTAGACAGAATCTGTGGCACACAGGCGTAAGCAAGAGACCAACCGCGGGGAAGACGTGGATATATGGTGTGGCGGGTACCTCTGAGCATGGGATACTCCCTTGCACGAATGTCGTCCACTTCATGGTTGTAGGCGTCTGCCATGGCGCTGGGCTGGGGTCTCAAGTGCCAAAAGATGATTACTGCACTCCGCTTCTCAGCCGCAGTCAGTTAGTGGAGGCAGGCGTGGCGAAAATATGTCCATCTGTGGACAGGGCCGACAGTGGGGATGCCGTCGGCAGTGAGATACAGGTCCTGACAGGGAGGCGGCGGGCGCCGAAGGGTCGCCTCCGCAATCAAGCAACAAGGTCCCGACAGTCTTTTGTGCCGATGAAGCAGCGAGCGACTCGGAAGGAGCGGAACGCAACGTCTGTGTCCGTAAGCACGCCAGAGAACAGGCGGTCGGCAGGCAAATGTGCGCAGGGAGACAGAGGGCTGTTGGTGCAGCTCAGGGCCAGGGCGGCAGGAGTGGCGGCCAGCCCCGGCCCCGGCAAAGGTGGGGGGCACTTGGCCCTCGCTAGCCCCCGGATCAGGAAACTATGCACCTCGACCTTTACCACTCAGTCCACATTTGCTCTCCAACGAGAATACAACTGCTCTGCAGTGCTTCAATCAAGCTGACATCGTCATATCGCATACCTCGGTCGCTGAGGGGAGGCATACGGAGTTGCAACACGCTGTGGAGCCTGTATGGCTCCTAGGTACACAAGAATACAACCTTGTCATTTCATTTATTGCCGCTAATTTCTCTTAATCGCTGTGGCGTGATGCACCCGGCGACCGAAGGCCATTGCCCCGCAAATCCATCTCTATCGTTGAAATCATGTGAAGTGCACCCTGTTCCCTGATCACCCATACTTAGATTTCTTGTGCTGCACGCGGAAATCTTCAGCTTGAATGCCTGCCGTGGCGCGAGTGGGGTGCCCTGCGGCCCCTCAGAAGTCATCCGTGATGACCCTCAGCGCGGTGGTGCGGTAGACGCTGGTGCCGAAAATTGACCCGCTGGCCTCTTCTTCCCCACCCTCAGCCGGAAGAGGGATGTTGTCGAAGTTGTAGTTCCGTCTACCGTGCTGGGCACCGTTGCGACGACCATTGGTACGGCCGCGAGGCTGCGTAGTGTCCGGGGAAAGGCCATCGACAGCAATGCCGTGAAGGTACTTGCAGTTGGCGCCGTTGCGGCAGTGGCCCAGATGCCAGTAACGGCAGATAGCCGTCTTGCCAACCCTTCAAGTGTACACGTTAGTTGGCATAAGGCTAGCATATCTCGGGCTTGACTTACTCTTCCATGCTGGGCTTCTCGTGGGCTGGCATCAACGTGGCTGAGCCAGTCTCAAGTAGCTTATCGACAGCGTCTAGAACACAAATTAATGAATAGCGCGCTTTGAGAAAAGAAATCTTCTTATTGATGATGGCCTCATAGAAGAAATGCTACATCCGCGTGCGCGGTGGCTGATACGAGCTAAATGATACGCTGGGAGAGCTTACCCTGGCTCAGATTGTGCGCCATACGCATATCGATTGGCCAACCGGAAAGGCGCTCATCCGTCATCCACTTCACGATGTGCGAGGCATCCTTGGATGTGGATACGTCCACCAGAGCATAGCCGGGCTGACCATTGGGGCGACGGAAGACCGTAATGGTCTCACTGTGGTAATAGACTTGTTAGCTGACGTACTCTCGTAGGCCATGTGGGAAGCTTACATAGACTGTCCGGTGTTGGTCTTCTGTTCGATGAGCTGATGGATATCCTTGTCACTGGCACCAACAGGAAGGTTGCTAATGCAGATGCGGCGGCCCGAATTGACGAGGAAGTCACTACGCTCAGCACTCGAAACGTTGACCTCCAAAGAGAGCCTTTCAGCAGCATGCTTCTTGATAGGCTGACTGTCACCGTTGCCAGGGTGAGCAGTGACCACCACGTCTCTAGAGGCACCATAGGCTTGACCGCTCTGGGCAGCAAGCTTCTGAATACCCTTTTCGCTCTGAAGGGCGTCTTTGTCAGCCATCTTGATTTCGGCATCGCGACAACGGCGAGTCTCTCCTTCAGGCTCCTTAGCATCTTCAACGCTAGAGAAAGCCTCTTGCTTGGCCTCCTTTGCTTCCTTGTGTTTGCGATCGTGGTTCTCAGCCTGTCTGGCAACTTCCTCCCCAAGCTTAGCCTTTTGTGCCTTGTCTTCAGCAGGTACAATCTTGACAGCACCACGTTTGGCAAACTTTTCCTTGGTGGGAGGTTTGTAGTCCTGGCCCAAGAGAGACTTGCTCGCTTGCTGGGTATTGGCGCGAGGCGCGAGTAGGCCGCCATTGGTCCGGGCTCCATTGTTGTTGCTGCCGCCGGAAGGGGCACGATGCGTGGGGCTCGCAGAGGTGGTAGTAGTCGAGAAGAGCTTCCCTGCTGAAGTATCCTTTCCATTGCCAGCAAGGTCATCACCGGTCATTGTGGAATATGGAGCGGACTCGGCCATCATTCCGGAAGCAGCGGATGTAGCGGACGCAGCCGTCATACCAGACGCAGCGTATCTGGATCCGCGAAGGCCACCGGAAGCAGGTTCCAGGGAAGGGGGTACATGCTGCGAAGCGGTGCCACCCTTTGAGACAGAAGGAGTTGAGGTAGTGATGGTCTTCGGAACAACGACGGCTTCTGAAGAGTAATGTATCAGCGCTTTTGAGGAGTGAAGTGCAGGGTGAGATCATTACGGGCGGAGTTTGTGGAGCTCGGGTTTTTCTGTCCAATGCTCAGCTTAAGAGCAGCAAGCTCGGCTCGGAGCCGCAAAAGTTCCGCCGCCTGATCCATGTTGTTCTTTCGTGTCACTGGCGCTGGGTGTTGGCGTTGGGTTTGAGCAGAATCGGAGCCGCCCAGATTGGCGCGGGTCGGAAGAGGGCGTGAATGGTGTGGAGCTGGGTAAAGAGAACAATGTCAGCGCGGATGGGGATTTGACGGAGAAGCGCCTCGCTTTCCGTACCAGATTTGGAAGGCTGCGCAGAGGAAGCCACTTCAGATCCTGCAGGCACCCGCGGACGGTTGCCGTGTGGAATCTGCGAGCGTGGCATATTGCCTCTGCGGAGGCTTGTGCGAACACCCTACGACGGGCAAGAAGAGGGCGTGCTTACCGTTAGGCGTCAGTGTCTGTTGGAAAGCCCTGCGTTGCGTCGCGTCGCGTCGCGTCGCGGGTGGATTGTGGAAAGAGAAATGGAGAGAAGACGCAGGACGCGGAGCATACAGACAGGGCCAGAGCTGCCCGACTACCACATCAGGAAGGCGCCCCCCCCCCCCCCCCCCCCCCCCCCCCCCCGGGACCTTCCATATATCTCGCAGCAGTTTCCGCCCATCCGTCGCCGACAGCAGCGGAAGCTGCGCGCTATGAGATGCGATAACCCATCACACAAATCGAAAACGCTGTGATGTTGCCAAAAGACGCTTTGCCTCGCGCGTACTTGGTAAATGTAGATGTATTCTCGTCAGGTCGGAAAGATGCAATCGCTTTCGGCAATCCGACTGTTCAATGCTGTGACCGAAAGCTGGGAAATCTAGCGCCTGGAATGGCGTAGTAATCGGTCATGGGCCACACGCCTCACGCGCCCAAAGAGTCTTTCTTATTCCTCAAGACTAGACGGCTCAGGTATCTAGAGGTAAGAGAAGCAAGAGATTAAGCGTACCCTCGGTTTATCAAGAGAACGCTATGTGACGATGGACTAGTCGCATCGGGAACTTCGCCGGCCTCACAATGTCTTGCACAGACACTTCGTGCGGACATCACAACCCAGGTTGATACGGTAGGTAGGAATGAGGGATGGGGACTGTTGAAGAAGTTGGAAACCGGCAGGGAGAACCATATAGATCTACTCCCAGAGCCAAGGAGCGCGCGACGTTGAAAGTTTTCGTCCTAGTGAGCCAACAAGTACACAATCAGTCAAGGAAAAATGGCATCACATCAGAAGACATGGAGGTACGTTGCGATGAAAGAGGAAGCCCGGAAATATTCTTGGCAACGCGCACGATTGCGGGCCACCTTAGCTTGTCTACTGCTTCTTCTTCCACTCCTTGCCCTTGCGTTTCTCCCCAGCAACCCTATCCATCTCGGCAATCTCAGCATCCTCCTTCCTCTGGGCGTACCACTGGCCGGCCTGGAGAACCAGAACACCAACGAGGACGAGGGCGAGTATGGTATTGCTTGCCGCAAGCACGCGAAGACTGTCCTCACGGCCAATGTACTCGACATCGTGGGCAGCATCGGAATTGGGAGCAGAGTCAACTATCTCGCCCTGGCCATAGTTGCCCGAGGTGACGATGCGCAGGCCCTTCACGATGTTTGTAAGATAGACGATGACGCCGCACATGTAAAGAACCAGACTGGCGCCATCGAAGAGCATGTTTGCTTCGGAAGGCTTGTACAATTTCATGACGAAGCCAAGCAGGCCAGTGCCAATGACGATGTGGAGGATGCGGCTGATGAGCGGCGGCGAGGCGTGCAGAAATTTCAGGTGGCTCTCAAGCAGGTCGAAATAGAGGTCGCGGGTGTCTGGTGGCTGGGGGGCGTGCCAGAGGACATTGTAGTCGTAGGGAAAGGATGAGAAGATGATGCCGAGGAAGAAGCAGGTGGCTGGCCAAGAGGCAGGTTAGCAAGACGGGGCGAAGGCCGCGGCGTGCGGGAGAACTCACGGCCGACGATGAGGAAGGTCGCGAAGGAGTTAGCTCGAGCGACCATGATTGCTGTCGACGCGCACGCGATAGGGGCGGGTTCGGAGTTGATGATGGAGGAGCAAGTCGGCAGTCGGTTGGCGAGGGCAAGGTGACGGAGGCGGACGACTAGTGTGCGCCTGCGAGCCTTGGGCGGCGCGGCAGCGTGCAGACGACGTTCGGATAAGCAACGAAAGCAGCGAGCGCAGGGCCGGGCTGCCAAGGCGGGGGGCGGTGAATGCCGGGCTGGCGCTCCTGTGGCTCGCTCCTCGCGCAGCCCCCGACTCATCCCCCAGCAGCCGCCCTGGCGCGGCTCCTGCAGCGCGATCGGCATCGCTCTCTGCTCGTCCAGCCGGCTCCCTGCGCCCATCTCCCGTGCGCTGTCGCGGATCTTGTTGACGTGCCCTTGTCCCGGACCTGCGGTCGAGAACCGCGCTGTCGGCGGGTCGTGCATGCGCCGCCGCCAGCACCTCCCCAGCCTTGCCGCTGCGGCAACAACGCCCGGGGGGTGGGTGGTGTAATGTCCGGCAGGCGCTCGCGGCGCTGGAAGGTGCCGGGCGAAGCGACCTGCGCAGCCCACACGTGGCCCACATGGTGCGCCGGGGGAAGGCTGAGAGGGGCGCTTCCCCAGTGCCTCTGCCTCTCCCCGTCTGTGCCCCCAGCGACCCACCGCACGATGCTGCAGCGCCTGCCATGCGCCCTCGCGCCGCAATGCTGCGATGCCGCAATGCCCTGCTGCGACTGCGACTGCCGCGGCGCATCCGCACCGCAACTGCCGCGCACCACGAGCCGCGGCTATCCGGCTCCGTTCCTGGCGGGAGGATCTCGAACGGCGCGCACGCGCGCTAAGTATCACATAGCGGGCTCCGGCGTTCCTACGGGCCTATGCTACGACTGCGCAGCCTATCGGCCCCATTCCTCTGTCGTCGTCCCTGCTGACGGGGAAACTCCAGACTCTCCCGCCGCCCTGGCCATCCAAAAGTCCATGCTGCGCTAGCTGCTCCCGCTCGCGGGAATTGCACGCGTGGGTCGAGCCTCTCATTATAGCCTCGCATTCGACGGGGTGGCGTGTCCCTTGCTGGCTTCCTCCATATCATCCCCGGCCGCCTGAACCCTGCCTGCTCCTCATGCTCGCCTTCGCCCAACTCACTCCTCTCTTTTGCTCTTTCACCGGGTTTTTGGACCGCCATCATGTCCGCCCTTACGGCTGAATCGTGGACCTGGTTCGCGCTGTGCCTCTTTATCGTGGGCTGCCGACTGTATGTACATCACTCCCCGCCCCGCCCCTGGCGAAAGGAGCTAAACAGAGCGCAGTGTGTCGCGCATCCTCCTCCTGGGCTCTCCCCGACAGCTTCAAGCAGACGATGGCTTGATATTGATTGCCATGGTCCGCCCGCTCCCATCTCTCCCGCGCCCATCTTTGGCAGCCACTGACCCTTCCGCCTAGGGCACCTACACGGCCCTGATTGTCTGCGTTAACACAGCCGCAAGAAGCAGCAGCAACCTCATCAACCCCGCCGACGGACCGATACAGTTCACTCCGGATGTTGTGAAGCAGCGATCGTTTGGCAGCAAGATGGTCCTCGTGTCCGAGCAGATGCAGCTCATTACCATCTGGCTGATCAAAGGCTGCTTGCTGATCATGTACGGTCGTTTGACGTAAGTCTCGCCTAGCCACGCCCCATGAGTTGCAGCTCGCTGAGCTAGAGATGCAGGACGAGTACCAAGCAAAGTCTGGCCGTCAAGCTCGTTGCTGCCTATGTGGTCATCGGCTTCATAGTCATGGAAATCCTTTATCTTGGAGTTTGGTGCCGCCCGTTCAACCAGTACTGGGCTGTTCCGACATCCAACAGTGAGTCCGCCGTCCCCCATCTTGCCGCCGTCGTGCTGAGTGGCTGTAGCCCAGTGTTCCGCAGCGACCAACCATTTGATAACCAACGCCATCCTCAACATCTCGTCGGACATCTTCATCATGGCGATTCCAATGCCTATCTTCCTGGCAGCCCGGCTCCCGCTCAAGAGGAAAATCATCCTTTGCGGCGTCTTTGGCCTGGGAACCTTCAGCGTAAGCGCCGCAAACCTCTCTTCAGCATTGCCGAGCACGTGGCTGACCGTCGATAGATCCTGTCGGCTATCTTGAACAAGTTTTACAGCTTCACTGAGCCGTTCGGCTCTGCGTGGGTGTTTTGGTATGTCCGTGAATCCTCGACTGCAATTTTGACGGCGAACATCCCCTTCACCTGGACACTCCTCCAACGCACCTTCAACATCGGCTCCTTCGCCGGCTCATCCCGCGGACGGTCCCGCACCACCTACCACCAGTTCAACCATTCCCACAGCACCAAGAACGCCACCATATCCCGCAAAGCACATCGCCCGGATGACCTGGAGGGGAACGACAGCCAGGAGCAGATTGTACCGCTGGAAATCTGGCAGAACGTTCAGCTCAGCGTGCAAACCAGCGCCGCCGTGGACGACAAGAAACCCAACGCAACAGTCACCGAAACCGGAGCCGAGTCCATCAACGATGCCAAAAGCGACACGAGCAACGGGAGCAAGAGTGACGATATTGGTCTTCCCAACGCAGGTGCAGCCCGGGTAACGACTACATGTGTTCGTGGGCCCGATTGATCGATTGACCGTTTGATTTCTTACTACTCATCATGGCGATGCATTTTCTTTGTTGGCGCGAAAAGCAGTGTAACCCCGGACGCGACTTAATTGATGACCAATTGTTTGCAAAATCTTGACAGCATACTGGTACCGGATCTTGGCGTGGGGGACGAAAACGCTAACGACTGCCGACTCACAGCACAGCCCGTGTTGCCGACAGCAGCACTGGTCGCCGTGCAGACTTGCCCAGCAAACAGCACATGAGCCTGCTCACTGCCATTCTGCTTGCTCTCCGTCTCTTCGATTGTGGACATGTAAAGACGTCCGCAGCTTACGCTGGGCGTAGGTATTACCAGCGTCGGCCCAGTCAGGGTGTGAAGTTGAGCAAACGTCATAGCTGAATAGCTGAACACTAGTGCTTTGATCAGCATACAATACGAGTTGAAACCACCTTCCAAAAAGACCACTTCTTCCACTTAACCCGTAAGGATGAGGCTAAAAGGGAAGAAGGGAAGCACGCCAATGCTTTGACAAAGTGAAGAAGGTAATAATCACCTTCAGCGAAAACCCGCGCAGGTGCCGATAACGGGTAGCTCCACCTTCCCGCTTCCACCCGTCTGTACTAAGAAGACCTAAGAAACAAGGGGAAAGAAAAAGAAAGGGGACTAAAAAAAAGGGGGGGAGGAGGGTGTGGGGGGCAATGATATTTCTGACATACTGACGTAACCATAAATGCGCCAATCGATCACCTGACTCCTAGTCTCCTACGTTATAACGAACACGAGATTTAAGAGAAGATCCAGACAAACGAGAAAGGCAACTGCGACCTCGACTAACTAACCCATTTCCAGCCGTACACTTACTTACTTACCGCCCGCACGCTTCTCATTCTACCTTCAGCCCCCAACCTTTAGTCCTTTCTAGAATCGGGAATTTCTGTATCCGTCGTTTAAGTAGATCTAGCATATATTATTATCTAGGTAGACGCTCCAAGTACGGGCGTTCTGGTTACGCGACACGCCATAGCACGTGCCTAGAGCGATGTCATATTATGTCTGTGTACCAACTAACCTAGATCGCAGGATGCGAACCGCTATTTATTTATTTAGGTTTAACTTCTTTTCTGAGTCTTAGACTATGAAAGACGAGCTATCTAAACTAGATCTAGAGAGAGTAATAGTGAGAACCGCTAGAATGGATTGTATTTCTCCTTCACTACTTTCACCCTCCTCTTGCTGTGAGGTAAATAGACCGAGATGTGTACTACAACCGATCGACGATTTGGGTTTCCTATTCACTAAATGTGTCGTCAGATGATCGCTTAGTACGAATAGGACCTCCTCGTCTCTCTCTCTCGAGTGTTTCGCAAGTCCAGTCAAAGCAAAGGTGGCTTAGACGTCACTGTGTTAAAGGTCGCCACGGCGCGTTCTTCAGGTGACTTTCGGCTCGACTTCCAACATGAAGTGTTGGAACTTGGAGGCAAAGGAACGTTACCTGAAGCTTCATTAATATGATATAGGTGCCACCCAAACGGAGTTGCAGAAGCGATGGAAGCACATTCACTTGGCTTCCCCCCTTCCTTTTTTTTTTTGGTGCTATTATCAATCAAGTTGCGAGCGCGACACAGCGCTCGCTCATGGCAAGTTTGAAATCGAAAGTACAATGCATATATGCACGCTACAGCATCCATCCTACAAACCGAATCCCTCCTCCTGTGCTCATGCAAACCAAGTCCCCCAGTCGACGAATAGCACCTACACGAACAGAACAACGCTAATCTCCCTAGTCCAAAACCCTACCCGCAACGGAAGACGTGCTTTTGTCCTTTGTCTCGACCTTCCTCAGACCTCTACCCATCTGGATCTGGCTCAGCAATGCGCCTCTATCACCCGCGCCTGCGGGTGGTGCAGCTGGTGCGGCGGCGGGACCTGGAGGCGGCGGCGGTGGTGGCGGCGGCGGGGCACCGGGAGCGCCAGATCCAGGCATGGGAGGCGGCGGTGGTGGCGGCGCGCCAGGGGCACTTACGGCGGGCATAGGCGGCGGTGGCGGAGGAGCCGAGGGGCCTGGAGAGGCAACAGCAGGGCTTTCATTGCGCGAGCCACCGAGTGGTGAATCTTTGTTGTCCATCGCCGAGAGCGGGCGAGGCGGACCCATGGTGCCAAAGAGGATGGAGGCAAGCTGCTTGGCAGAGCCACCACCTGGGCGGTCGTCATCAGAATCGGAAGAGCTGTCATCATCGGAGTCAACCACGCTCCAATCGTCCTCCTCCGGACGCGCACGCGTGCGGGCAGGCGCGGCAGCTGGTTCAGGCAATGCCGTCTTGTTGCTGTCCTGCTGTGTGAGGCGATGGAAGGGGTTGGTCGAGACCTCGGTAGAGCTTGCAGGAGTAGAAATTGAGGGAACGCTGGGCGCAGCGTGGGATTCATTGGCTTGGGCCATCTTCTTCAAGAAGGGATTCTTTGTCTCTGAGGCGGCGCCAGGGCTGGTTACGGCGGAGGCCTGGGGGCTTGTGACAGACGATGGCGGCGTGTTTGCGGACGGTTCCGCAGGGGCAGACGCCGGCGGAGCTGGTGGTGCAGCTGGAGGCTCGGCCTTGGGAAGTTCCTGGCTGGCGGTAGGTGTGGTCTCCTGGGGAGTTATCTCTTGAGGGCCCTCGTCGTCCGACGAAGAGGAATCGTCATCCATTCCCTCAAGTTGGAGCTGGAGCTGACGTTCGCGTTCCTTAGCAGCCTCGATCTCGGCACGCTGAGCAGCCAAACGGGCCTCCTTCTCCTTGGACTCCCGCTGAGCCTCCTTCTTCTTGCGCTTCTCTTCCTCCTTCTTCAGCTTGCCAGCCTTGACTTGGTCCTCCAGAGCACGCAAGCGAGCAGCAGCGGCGTCCTGCTCTTTGGCAAGCTCTTCTTCCTGTCGCTTCTCCTCGTCTCTGCATGGACTATTAGCTTCAACATACCACTCCGCCAAATTTCAATGGTACTCACTCTAAAGCCTTTGTCTCCGCTTCTTGGGCCTCCTGCTCCTCACGAAGAGCACGCTCCGCAGCTTCCTGCTCAGCTTTCCTTGCCTCAGCTTCAGCGTCTTGGGTTTCGGCCTTCTTGTTCCGTGACGGGGGAGCCGGGGGAGGCTTCTTGCCCGCCGCCTTGGGAGCTGGCGGCGGGATACCTTGCTCCTCGTTGAGCCTACGCTGCCTCTCCTGTTCGCGGCGGGCGTCATCCTCCTCGGCTTTGCGAATACGCTCCTCCTTTTCACGCTGCTCACGCTCTGCTTTCTGCTGAGGCGTCTCTCCGGAAGGCTTCGAGGGAGCGCGGAGACCAAGGGCAGCTAGGCGCTCAGCCATGCGTTGTTCGGCTTGCTGCTTGATGAATGCAGCACGCTCTTCAGCGGTCTTGTACGAAGAGTACGAAGCGCCGCTAGACGAGGCGGGGCGCGCCATGGGAGACTCGGGGCGCGCCGGAGACTCGAGACCCCTGGCACTGCTGGGCCTTGCGGGCTCCTCGATTCGGGGGACTGGCGACTGGTACCTGTTCCGTGCACTGTCCCTAACATCACTGCTTTCATGTGAGCTCGTAATCCTGTGAAACGCATAATTCGACTCACTCTTCCTTGCGAACCCTGGCGGCACGGCTCTGTCTTTGCAATTCGTAGATAAAGTCCTTGACTTCGTCCTCAACGCCAAGACCATCTTCCCATCTACGGCGCTCGTGTTCACTGGACTCAGGCTGGGAACCCTCCTTGAGGCTGAGCTCGAGAGCCTTGCTGAATTCAGTCACACTCTCTTCGACATCGCGCACCATGCGCTCATTGCCCTCCCTCTCGTTGCGGATACGCGTCTGCTCCTCTTCAAGGCGCTTGGCTGCGTCGCCCGAGTCATCGACAGACGCGGGCGCAGGCTTGCCGGTAAGAGCTGCGGAGCGTGCCTGCATCATTGCCTTGGCGCGGGCCTTCAGCCTATCAGATTCAGTAACGGCACCACCGGGACCAGTGCCAACAATAGCAGCAGACGAGCCAGGATGTGCTTTGGAGTCTTTCAGTCTGAATAGCTCGAGTTGAGCTTCCGCAATGGCACGCTCGGTCCGGCGCACCTGTGATGCCAATTCCGGAAGTCTATCAGTCAGACGGCGCAGCTCACGCTGAAGAGCGCGGCGTTCCGCATCTGAGCCTCCAGACAACATGGAGTGGGCATTGGGGTGAGTGTCGATATCTTCCTGAAGGCGTCTGATCCGGCGGTATAAATCCTCGGCATCCTTCCGGTCCTTACGGTCAAGGAGGTCCTCCTGCTCGGCACGATTTTCGTCGCGAAAGTCCATGGCATCCAACAATACCTGCTTCTCCTTGATCTCCTTCTTTAGCTGCTCGATCGACTTTTCGTCGTTAGACCTCTCGGACCCAGGGGAAGGGGGCGCGGCTGGGGAGGGGGAGCGCCCGCCATTTCCAATTCTGCGCCGAGCACTCGATCTGTAGCCGACATCATCATCATTGTTCTTGAAGACAGTGGCATCCTTGCGGCCTGCAGAAACGGGGCTTCCACCACGGAAGGAGTGGTTCTTGAGGTAGCTCACACCGGTCTTCTGAGGTTGAAGGAAAGCGCCAGAGTGTTTCCTTTCCTCAGCGTCACGGGCGATTAAGCTCTTCATGGTGCCAATAGAGTCATTCAGGTTCCTAGTGGAGGGCGGAACAAGTTCAGGAGGGAGAGTGTTCGGCACTGGGTAGCCATTCAGCTTACGATAGATCAGATGCATAGCAACGGCAAATTCATCCAAGTTGAGACGGCCGCGGTTGTGGGGATCTGAAAGAGTCCAAATCTTTTCCAGGTCAGATTTGTCAAGGCCAGACTGCCCCATGATCTCAATGGCTTGGTTTCCTGTAATGTAGCCCTTGCTGAGGCCGTCCCAGGCCTTGAACAGTTGGTCGTAGATCTTCTTCTCGTCCTTAGTGATGGCCCAGGGAACTGTTGCATTGCCACGAAGCCCCTGTGCACTGAAGGAACCGCCTTCTCTTCCGGGCTGTGGCATCAGCTGCTGCATCATGTTTTGAATGTTAGGCAATCCCCCAGCGGGTGTATTTACAAGACCCCATTGCCCGGGCATTCCTGTCGGCTGGGCGTTGAGCGGAGCAACCATGCCGGCACCGAACCCAGTGGGTTGAGGCTGCAAGCCGGTCATCTGGGGCTGCAAGCCGCCGAGCATTCCCTGATTCATGCCAAACCCGGTGGGTTGTGGCTGCAGACCAGTAGATTGTGGCTGGAACCCTCCCTGCTGACCGGGGAATCCAGTCATCTGCGGAGACAGACCGGTGGGCTGCGGTTGCAGGCTAGATAGCAACTGAGAATTGGAAGGCTGCTGAGGCTGGGGCTGCTGTATCGTTGGAGCAGACTGCGAGCTGGATGTTGCTGGCTTCATGTCAGGAACACCAAAGGAAATGATGTCGACCATGCTTGAGACCTCGTTCCTGACACGTTCGGGTAGCTCATTCGGGAGGTCCTTGCCGACGAGTTTGAGGTTGCAGAGGTACATTGCGAGGGCAAACTCGGGAAACAGTAGTTGGCCTGATTTGGTCGTGTCAGAGAGCGTCCTGAAGCGTGGTGTTAGCGCGTCGCATCGTTACCACCATATCGTCCGGGGCGTCCTACCAAATGTGTGCGAGGGCATCGCCAGTCAGCTTTGATCGCATGAGCAGGTCCCTCGCCTGGTCGCCGGACATGGCCTGGCCGCCTCCCACTGCCGACTTGAACAACTGTTCGAACTTGGCCTGGTCCTGCACCGTTATGAAGCTAAGCCTGATGCTCGGGATCTTCGAGCCGGTAGGCTGAGGGGCCTGGGGCTGCGGCGGCTGGGACGAGGGTCCACGAAAGGAGTCGGCCATCTGCGAGGAGGTCAAGCCGGTGAGCTGGGGTTGCTGGGGCTGGGCTGGCGGCGGCATGGTCTGCTGGCCAGTCTGGAATGGCTGTTGCTGAGGTGGTTGCTGGAACGGCTGCTGCTGCTGTTGCTGCTGACCGGAAAAGCCGGTAAACTGGGGCTGGAGCTGCGGCGGCTGCTGTTGCTGGAAGCCCTGTTGCTGTTGGAAGCCCTGCTGCTGGCCTGGATTGAAGCCGGTGAATTGCGGCTGCAGCGGACCGCCGCCAAAGCCAGTGGGCTGAGGCTGCAGCCCGCCGAAGCCCTGAGGGCCGTACTGCTGGCCATACTGCTGCTGCTGCTGCTGGGGCTGCTGGGGCTGGCCCGGGGGGCCGCGAGCAGAGTTAGCGCCTCCGAGGAAGCTCTGGCTCCCCGAGAACATGGTGGCAAGCGCGGAGCGGGCGCGCGCAGAATGGGGGGTTGGGTAGAGAGTGAAAAGGGTGGGTATGGATATGGGGAACGGAGAGCGAGGTGACAGCCCCGTGCTGGCTCGAGAGAGATGACGCCGGCGCCCAATGCGAGGTCCGTGCCACACGCCCCCCGGCTGCTGCAGCTCCAGCTGCAGCTCCACGCGCCCGCCCTCACTATCACCACCCACTTGCATTCTGTCCGTCATCATGGCTGCGCCGCAGAATGAAGACGCCTCGCAGGGCCGCGTCGGCGATGCCGACCTGGCTCAGGTATGCCTCGCCGCTCCTGCGCTGCTCCCCGTCGCGAAGCTCATCTTGCACAGGCCTTTAAAGATCTCGCCCGTGGCGAGCAAACCGCCTCCGCCCTCGAGAGCCACCTAGATGCTCTAGAGGCTAGGCTCGAGGAGCTTCTAGCAGCCGCAGACGCCCAGCAGGATGGGGCTTCTCCCAGTGCAGCAAGTCAACAGCCGCAGCCGAGCAACAAGGATACTGCCGCCAGTGATGCGCATGGGGAGCCCTAACTTGAGTCCTTGTCTACTGCGACTCCGCGATGCGTCGAAGAACGCCTTTCACGAGGACAGCGATCAACATCACCGGAGGGGGCTCGTTGGAGCACAGATCAAGCACAGCGGCGAATCAGGAGCGGCATCATCATCACAACGGGTTGCAAAAGAATTGAGCCTACCTACAGCTGTCTCAGAGATACCGCTCCCTACCTATGTAGGTAGTAGAATCCATGCCCGGGTATTTTGTACACCCTTGAACCCCGCGTCTGCGTCCAGAGGTTTGCTCCAACTGCCCGCGTAGGGCGGGATACGCAGAGTTTGCGTCTTTTGCAGTCCACCGTAGTGTTCCGCAATGACAAAGCAAGCTTTGAGCTACAAGCCCGACGGACGGATTCTCACTCGACCCTTCCTTTGATTGAACCCTATATGGAGCCGCTCGCGTCCGCTGCAGCAGTGCTGTAAGGCCCAGAGATGCTCGTTTTGGACATCTCACCACTCGAACACCTTTTCCATGTGGAAGGCGCCATCGCTGCCCTTCTCCAGCACGCCGACCTCGGTGATAATACCATCGATCAACTCGGCAGGAGTAACGTCAAACGCAGGATTCCAGACATCGATGCCGTTGGCAGCGATGCTCACCGTTTCGACCACCTTCAGGTCCAAAGACGCGCCATCAAATCGCGGTCCCTTGACAAGCGTCATCTCTTTGCCTGGACGCTCCTCGATCACAATGTCCTGACCGCTCTTGGTGTGCAAATCGATCGTCGTCCGCGGAGCTGCCACGAGGAACTTCACTCCGTGATGCTTTGCATTGACAGCGAGCGAGTACGTGCCGATCTTGTTTGCAGTGTCCCCGTTGGCAGCAACTCTGTCAGCACCAACCACGATGGCTGCTATCCTCTTGGATTGGCCCTTCAGACGCAGTAGGGCCGCGGCCATGGAATCCGTCACCAGTGTCGCCGGAATCTTATCGTGTACGAGCTCGAATGCCGTCAAGCGAGAGCCCTGGTTGTATGGCCTCGTCTCGGTGCAGAAGGCGTGCATGAGATCACCGCTAGCATGGAGCGAGCGGATGACGCCAAGCGCGGTACCATAGCCGGCGGTGGCGAGCGACCTGCAGATATTAGATTGCACTTATCAGACGAGGAACTACGGAGGCAGTCCCATACCCGGTGTTGCAGTGAGTGATCACGCTGACCTGCCCGCTCTTGCCGGCCTCGGCATTCTTCATAATCCACTCGGCGCCGTGCTTGCCGATATTCTCGTTGTCCGACACGTCATCAACAAGCATCTTCTCCGCAGCTTGGACGTAGGCATCCTTGACGGATGTCCCAGAAGCACCCTGTGCGGCCGCAGCCGTATCAACCGTCTTCTTCAGCTTCCGAGCGGCGTCGGCGAGGTTGACAGCGGTTGGTCTGCTTGTCACTAAGTAATTGAGTTTTTCCTCGATGAAGGCGCGGACTTCCTCGGCAACGGAGGACAGCTCGTTTCTGGAAGCAATGGCCTCGAGTTCAACGGCCAAGCCAAGGGCGGCGACAATCGCGATGGCGGGGGCACCCCGGGTGCGCATCTCTTTGATGGCGTGCCACGCATCCTGTGCGGAGCAGGCTTGGTCGAAGACCTCCTCGTGGGGCAGACGCAGCTGGTCGAGGATTAGGAGCGAGCCGCGCTCGTACTTGATCGCTTGAAGGGCCATGGTGGGCGTGTTGGCGGGGCACGATGGCGCGAGAGTAGCACGACGCGAACCTTTTCTTTTTCTCTGGGTGCAGGGTCTGTGTGGCGGGGGGCGCACGTCATGATTGCCCGCCGCTCGACCAGGGCTCCCCGGCCAACAGCTCCCCCACAGCTCTCTTTCTCCGCGCTCTTGTCAACTACATCATCACTCAACCCCAGCACCTACGACAATGGCCTCCAAGCTCTCAATCTCGTCTACCCTGCCGCTGCTCAACAGCTCCGCTCAGATTCCGCGGCTCGGATTTGGCGTGTACAAGTCTCCCGCCGAAACATGCGTCCGGTCGTGCCTGACAGCCCTCAAAGCTGGCTACCGCCATATCGATACGGCTCAGTTCTACGCAAACGAGGAACAAGTCGGCCAGGCGGTCAAGGAGTCCGGCATCCCGCGCTCGGAAATTTACATCACAACCAAGGTCCTGACCGCGTCGTCCGATGTGCCCGCAACGTACCAGAGGATTGTGGACAGCGTTAGGAAGCTGGACGATCGTCCCGACGGCTACGTTGACCTTTTCCTCATTCACAACGCCTCGACATCGGCCGAAGGCAACAAGATCATGTGGGCGGCGCTGGAGCAGGCCAAGACCGAAGGCAAAGTCAAGGACATCGGCGTAAGCAACGCTGGCAAGCAGCACGTTGAGGCTATGAAAGACTACGCGAAGGTCTGGCCACCAGCTGTGAACCAGATTGAGGTAAGCGTTGAGTTTCCCCCAATTCGTGGCATGAAACGCTGATGATCTTGTTAGCTGCACCCGTGGAACCAGCAACGCGAGGCCGTGAAATACAGCCAGTCGCAGGGGATCGTCGTCGAGGCGTACTGCCCACTGGTCAGAAACCTGAAGGCTGACGATAAAACGCTGCTCTCCGTCGCTGAGAGGCACAACAAGACGACCGCACAGGTCCTCATCCGGTACTGTTTGCAGAAGGATTGGGTCCCGCTGCCGAAGAGCGATACGTCCAGCAGGATTGAGGCAAATGCTGATGTCTTCGACTTTGAGCTCAATGCTAAGGACATGGAGACTTTAGATAATCTAGACAAGGGATCTTGGGGGGCCATTGTCAAGGCTGTGGATAATTAAAGCACGAGAGACTGAGTCCTCCTGACCGTGAGGTAGGGCCAAACTCTATTGATCTGATCTGCATCATCAATACATCAATCGCAAATAGCTTTTTGCCTCATCAACTACTCGTTCGGACTCTGAGAAATGACCTTAAGCATGTTGACATTCACGTGGCAACTGGCCGATATTAAGACCGTAAAAACGAAACGCGGACCCACCGAACAGGATCTTGAAAATTCCAGCAAAACCGCAGCACCGAAAGATACTACACATCGCTGAACATATCAGTGTATCAGATCAGATGTGATCTGACCCCGAAGTCCCTCAACTTCCCGATTCGGCAAGCCCCAAGCGATCACATTCGAGCCTCAATATTCTCAAATGATGATGCCACATGAAAGCATTGGTGAGACTTTCCATGTACATCGCACCCTTCACACATGCTCAATCGGTGCGGGACGTCGATGGACAAGAGCGTTGAGCCCAAACCACCAAAAAAAAAAAAAAAAACCAGAAATAGAAATCGATTTCTTCAATTGATAGACTCCAAGCCCCCGTTTTCAGTGCGATGAAAGCCAAGTTGCTTTTTTTTTATCGATTTTGTTATCGATGCTGGCTCAAAGAAGCAAGCCGCCCAGCGCAGTCATACAAGTCATATCACATAGCTTCGTCCCTACCCTGCTAGACCTCCCCCCCCCTCTAGACCATAATGAAAGAATGTGAAAGACCCAAAATAACCGGCATTTGACAACCGACGAACCTTCATCTAAGGAGTTGCGGGCTCAAAATAGGTTCTGAAACCGGCTTCTTGATCAAAGCCACAGTCTACGACCACCTCGTAGCAAGCCATAAGAAGTTTGGGAAATCTTGTAGTCCAGTACCTGAGGTATCCGTCTGGGAGCAGGCCCACTTTTGCCTGAACGTCGGACGGCATATCGTAGTAGTGGTTTTTCTTGTTGCGCAACGCTCGCAGCAAATCCAGCATCTTGTCGCCGTTGTATTTACGCTGCTTACCAAGCGTATCGATGAATTTGCGGTCGAGTTTGGACAGGAAGTCGGGGAACTTGCTATACGCGTGGTTGGAATTCTGACCCTTGGGAGCAGGGCACATGACTTCAACGTTCCGCGCTTCTAGTCTGCAGAGAGACGCCGACGGCGGCTCACGTGGCTCGAATTCGAATCGATCCGACACTTGGCAGAGGAAGGTGAGTCTTTTCTCAGGCGACCAGAAGAACGGATGCTGCATGACCTGCATAGCAGTAGGACGGTCGACCGGGTTGTTGGAGAGCATGCGAGAGATGAGATGGATCGGCTCCTCCGAATCATCGCCCAAATACTCAAGCTTACTGAAGTTGAACTTGTTCTTCTTGATATTGAGCTCACGGATTTGCATCCAGCCCTCCTCATCATCGAACGGGTGAGAGCCATTGGTCAGAACGTAGAAGAAGACGCAGCCAAGGGAGAAGATGTCCACGGATCTCTTGACGCCTTGGGTGACAGGATCGTTGGATGTTGACGAATCCCGTTGGCTTGAGCTCATACGTCCTTCGGATTCTTTCGGCTTGAGGATCAGCTCCGGCGCCTTCCAGCCAATGGTGCCCGCGTTGTTTGTAGTACCAACGAGAGTGCTGACGTTGTCCGGAAGAGTCTTGCAAAGTCCGAAGTCCGAGATGACGAAACGAGGCCCTCCGGTCTGGTTCTTCTTCGGGTAAGCTATGAGGATGTTCTGCGGCTTGATGTCGCGATGGATGATTCTCAAGCTGTGGAGGTGATTCAAGCCGGCTGCGAGTTGGTACAGTGCCCTTGGCACATCGGTATTGATCTCATTGACCAATCCGATCTGTTGATCCGTCCATGGGTCGTCTGCCCGACCGTCTTTGTAGAGGTCCCAAAGGCTGGCTTGGCAGAGTTCCACTGCAATGTAGAGAAAGTTCTCGTCCTTTTGCTTGCAAAAATAGCGGATGACGTTCGGGTGATCGTCACTTTGGGTAAGAAGACTGACTTCCTGGTCGGCAAGCTCGTAGTATTGTGGGAGCATCCGCTTGACCGCAACATCACGGCCTTCAAACTTCCCCTCGAAGACGAAAGTACCTCCACTTCCGCTACCAAGCACCTTGTCGGTGATTGTCAAGTTATGGATTCTGACCGAATTAGCACAAGCACCTCATGGCCTTGCCTTGCTCTCTGCACTTACTGTTTCGCGGAGGAGAAATCCGACATGCTCTGTCCATTGGTAGGGCTACCGTCAGCGCCGTCGATTTGATCCTCACCGAATTTTTTGACGTTTGCAACAACCTTCTCCGTCTCTTCACCTTCGGACTCGGCATTGTTGTTCTTTCTGTTCTTGTTGCGCTTTCTACCACCGCGCTGGCCACGGTGGGCTTTCTTCTTCTTGGGCGTCTCCTGCCCGTTTTCGCCCTCGTCGGTAGGCTGAGGCGAATCGACTCGTGCCAGGGCCTGACCAGCCTGCGGACCACCTTCGGTGCCATTATCTATCGGCCCTTCCTCACCGGGAACGGTGATCTCCTCACCACCCATCTGAAACCTGACCTTGCGCTCCTCTGGCGGCTGTTCGGCTAGTGGCTCGTCCTTGAGCGACTCTGCGACCTCGATTTGGGTCACATTTGGAGACACTCGAGGAGGATGAGGTGCATTGAACCTGAAGTTTTCCAGCGGCCTGTGTAAAGTTTTCTTCCAGTCACCGCTTAGCGAAGCGCCGAGGATGAGGAAGAGGGTTGCCACCAGAAATGTCCAGATTGACAAATGCCACACCGGAGCCTGAGCAATGGACGGTTTCGGAGGGGGTATTTCGGTCTGAACAGGCTCCTGCCCCAGCTCCTTTGGCGCGCCGATCGGGAGGACGTCCTCAGCGCCTCCGATCATCGGTATATGATGGCTCGTGTGTGTCAAAGAGTGGACGCCAATAAGCAACGGCTTGAGCGAGCCTTGCTGAGTGTGCCAGTTGACCGCAGAGAAGTCGTTCCAGTTGAGCGTATAGCACAATGCTGGCGAGGCACCGTCGGTAACTGCGGGGTAGCTGATTTCAGACATAGCATACCAACTTCCATTTTCAGTGCAGTTCAGGAAGACATCTTGCTGGTATTCTTGCATTGTGGCAGGGCCAGGAGGTTGTGGAAGAAGGACCAGAGATGTGTCACGGGAGTTGGCATGGAACGGTCGCACGATGTCGTACACGCGGACAACTGGAGAGTCGAACTTGTTGTGGTAGACGTTCCTTTCCTTGTCCTTGGTGTGATCCAACGCATAGATGTTTCCATCGTACTTGCTGTAGATATACTTGTTGTCCATCGTCGATGAGTACTGAAGCTGGAGGTCGCGGTCCCTGTTGTTGGGGGCCCATTCAAAATACTTGATTGTGCAAATCGGCGTGCCCGTGTCTCTGTTGGCGATTCCGACCGTGTACTCCGTGCGACCGAGAGCAAGTGTCCCGATAGACTCGCATTCATCCTCGTCAATCCCCTCGAGTCCGCTAATGCGACGGCAGCTGCCGTCATCGATGACGGACGAGCCTCCGGAACTGAATTGCTTCAGGATTCGACCGGTAGCGGCATCGACCGTGTAGAGAGTGTTCTTCTTCTCTGCCGTGTACACCACCGGCGGATCATCGCTTGCGTAGGGCGACAGCTCCTCGGCCAGCTGCCTCACCGTCAGGTTCAGCTTGTGGATGCCGATGTTCGGGGCCGGAGTAGCAACGTAAAGATCCCCGTCCTGGTTCGGCTCAACGATCCACTCCGGGCCGTCGTCCTGGACATCGCTTCCTTCGGACTTGTTCCGCTGGTGGTAGACCATGTCGACCATAGGGCGGTCGGCAAAGAGCGTCCATCGCTCCTCTCCGGTGTTTCTATCTCTCGCGTAAATCTTGCCATCAACGGTCGCCAGAAGGACAAAATCCTCGACTTCCCAATCCTGCAGGGACCGCGCACGATGTCGCGAGGAAAGGCCACCGGAGGGGCCGGCGGCCGACCTGGCAGGAGGTGCTCGAACAGCGAACTCGGAGTCTGCTGGAGCCAAAGTCGCAATGGCGCGCTCGTTCTTGGGAATGAAGGGCACGTTGCGGTATCGGTTGTTGTTGTTGTTGTTGTTGCTGAGGCTGGGGTTGCGCTGGTTGGACCCTGGAGCGGCGGACTCGGACAGGGCGTCTAGATGGGCGGACGACCACGGTCGATGGTCGGCAGTGTCGCGGAGGAGCTCCTCGCGAGGGGAGTTGCGGACGGCATGGTGTTGGTGGCCGGGCTGCTGCTGCTGAGCGGAGGCCACAAAAGGAAACACGAGCAGTAAGGCGATCAGGGTCGAGCTCAAAGCGGCAGAGGTCCTGCCGGGAGGCCGACGGCGCGGCATGAAGGTGGTTTAGACGATAGAGGACTCAGCCCGGCGTAGGCCTTTTAGCGGAGAGCAGACAGGCATGAGAAGGGATGGATGGGGAGGGTGGGCGGTCGAGGCTGGCAGAAGAATGGTCAAAGTCAGCACACGAGGAGGTGTGGTGTGCGGGCCAAGCGCTGAAAGGCGAGAGCACCAGGCGTGAGGCAGGGGTCGGCTCGAACGAGGGAGGGGCCTGCCCTTGGCGCCCTACAAAACCCCAACCACCAAGGCGGCCCGCTGCGTGCGTGCCACGGTGCCTGGCGCCGCTTGCCAGAGCAATGATGCGCACCCTTTGTCGCGCCTAAGCCGTGTGTCCCGGCAGCGGCCCCGTTCACAGCAGCCCGCCCGCCGACGCGAGGACGCAGCTGCCGTCGCCGCCGCAATCCCTTTGCCGTGTACAGCCGCTGCTCCGCCGTTTCAGACTCGCGCGATGCTGCGCGGATGGCGTGCGCATCCGCCCAGCGAGCCCTTGCGAGCTCCGCGCAGAAAAAAGTGTGCGGTCGTCGAACGCATTGCGTGTCGCCAGGCCCTTGCGGCGCGCTCAAGAATGCAAGGCCCACACAGGCTCCCGCACCCTGCAGCCATCGTTTGCACCGAAGCGGCGGCAGTGAGAAAAGGTATGCAGACGAGAGAGCGGCGCTCCAGGGGCACTTCTTGCCACCACGAGCGCCGCTATGCAAAAAGCCCGCAGCCGTCAGTGACAACCGCTGCACGAGCGGCCCCGGCCAGGCTCGGGTGCACTAATTGCTTCCCCGCGGGGGGGCTGAAGATCGTCCTCTACCTAGCTGCTAGGTAGCGCGCTGTTGGCTGCCTCAGCCCGCCGCGATCGTTTGGCCGCGAGGCAACAAAGAAAACCCCAAAATTTGCGGCAATCTTCCATTCTTCTTCCGCCCTCCTACCGTGACGTAAGGCGCACAAACAGGGCAAGCCGCCCTGGCATGCAAAAGCCTGGTAGTATTATTGTCCGCCCTGCCGGCTCCCTCCTTCGGAGCATATGCGACGGAGAAAAGCCCGCAAGAAATGTGGCCAATGAGCCACGCCTGTGCAATCGTTGCCACCTTCTCCGGCGGTTAGGAATTATCACTGCACGAGTTCGCATCGGTCGTTCAATTTTCTGCATTCATATCGAGGCATTCAGTGTGGGTGGCGTGGCGCCGAGTTGGCCATCCTCGAACCAACCCGAACCCTCTGGCTCTGGTACACCAAGCTGAATCGTTCGGTATTCTTTGAGCTGCCGTGTTTTCTACTAGTACAACATCCCGTTCATGGTTTTTGCGTGCCCTTGGCCACCGCCTCCGCCATTACCCATGCCTCATGTGTCCCTGTCTCCTCACATACGGGTCCTCTGCCTCGGTGCGCTCCGGATGATGTTGTCAACTCTCAGCAACAGCTGCCATCATGTCAGTCACGTCGAACATTTAATTTGTGTAGGTGGGTGGCCCGTGTACTTACCTCAGCCGCCTCACTCGCCGACGAAACAACCGCACGCTTGAGCTTGTAGCTTTCGATGACGCCAAGCTCCCTCATGTCCGCGATGCCTCCGCCAGGAGTCAGAAGGTCGAGTCCAGAGCTCGTCATACCCGAGTAAACGGCCTTTCTTAGCCTAGCAACAAGGTCGCTGGAGTCGTAACCAGCGTTGTCAGCCAGGATGGTGGGCAGTTGCCGCAGGGCTTTGGCGAAAGCTTCGACAGCGAGGGCCTTCTTGCCGGCAACGTTCTGCGAGGCCTGCTCAACAGCCTTGGCCATGTTGATCTCTGCGCAGCCACCTCCCAGCGTTGTCCTGGGCTCCTTGACCGTCTGCGACAGTACGGCAAGAGCGTCGTGAAGGGACCTGTCGGCCTCGTCCAGAAGCTGCTCAGTGGCGCCGCGGAGGACAATCGTGCAAGCCTTGCCAGCCGCGACACCGGAGAACCTGATGAGAGTGTCCTCACCAATGATGACCTCCTCAATGAGGTCGCAGTGACCAAGCTTGACGTTCTCAGGGTGGTCGAAAGTAGAAGTGATTTCGCCCCCAGTGACAAGGGCCAGTCTCTCCACACCGTCGAAGTCGGCATGCTCAATGGAGCAGATACCAGCATCGGCAAACAGTTGCTCCGGCCAATTGTAGATGAGCTGCCTGTTGACGAAGCAGTTGATACCGTGAGACTTGATCTTGTCCACCTTCGCCTTCATCTTCTCCCGCTCAGCCTTCTCTAGCTCAGCAAGCTTACCAGTGCCATCGACCTTCACTCTCGCGCCGAAGATCTTGATTTTATCCGTATCCATGGCAGTGTTGGCAATCAGAATGTTCGCGTTCTCGATCCTCTTGGGCTGGTTCACGCCGAACTTCTTGTCCAAAATGAAGCCCTCCTCAAGGTACGAGTCCTTGAGTTTCCCACCCGCCTTTTTGATGATCTGGATGTGTGTGAGGTCGCTGGAACCCTGCAGCCTAAGCACAGCATCGACGGCAAGCTCGGCGAATTGATCGCGATCCTGGCTCAGCACCTTGGAGCTCAGGGTGGTCCTGGCGATGGCGATGAGGTCCTTCCGGAAGGCCTGGAGGTCGTTGCTGTTGTTCACGGCAGTCTTCTCCAACGCCTCAAGCGCAGCGCGGCTTGCTATCCGGTAACCCTCGATGATGGTCTGAGGGTGGATCTTCTGGTTGACCAGCTGTTCCGCCTCGCGCAGCAGCTCCGCAGCCAGGACGGCCACGGACGTGGTGCCGTCTCCGACCTCGTCATCCTGAACCTTGGAGATGTTGACCAGCACCTTTGCAGCGGCGTTATCGAGGGCAATAGACTTGAGGATGGTAGCGCCGTCGTTGGTGACCATGATCTCGCCGGTGGAGCTGAGGGGCAGTCGTTAGCTGGCGGTCCAAGGCAGGCGATGGCAACACGCACGCAGATTGTAATATCTTGTCCATTCCCTTGGGGCCCAACGTGCTCTTCACAAGGTCGCCCACGGCGATGGCACCAACGAAGGCGGAAAGACGAGCATTCTCGCCCCTCTCTTCCTGTACGTCTTCTGCGAAGATCTGGGTGGGGTTCTGAGAAGACTAGGGGGGCGTCAGCGGGAGCTGCAGGGCTGCAGGACAAAAAGAAGACGAACCATCGTGAGGGGTGTGGCAGAGGCAGACGGCGACTCGCAGGGGGTAAGTGGAGTGGGCCGTGTGCGCTTCTGGTGTTGCTCCCAAAAAGGACCCCGACGCGTTGGTCGGCGTGAAATCTGCGGGCAGGGCAGCGGCAACGTCTTGGCGCCGACTCCCGCGGCGAGCTATGGAACATGCGAGACGCGACAGCACCCGTTGCCCGCAGCCCGCCACCCAACACCTAACACCCTCAGCGCTTCCCTGGCACCATGTCCAAGCGGCAAGCCGACTCGCTCGATGACGCAGTCCAGAGTGACTCGCCCGCCGCCAAACGAGCTCGCACCGAAGAGCTCGCCGACGAGAACGAGGCGGCTCCCGCCAATGGCCTGCCCATCCGCCAGAACGGCCGGGAGAAGGTAGACGTTGCAGATGCTGTGGAGGAGCCGCACCAAGAGCTAGAAGAGGCAGGTGTGCTGGATGACGAGGGCGATGAGCCCGCAGTCACGGCTCCGACGCGCCAGGCAGCTCCGGCGGAGGGCTACAACGATCTCTACCTGGACACAATTGATAGGAAGGTGTTGGACTTCGACTTTGAGAAACTATGCTCAGTCACGCTATCGAATATCAACGTCTATGCGTGCTTGGTGTGCGGACGGTACTACCAAGGCCGTGGGCCAAAGTCGCAAGCATACTTCCATGCGCTGGACGAGGGTCACCACGTGTACATCAACTTGGAGACAAAGAAAGTCTACGTCCTGCCCGAGGGCTACGAGGTGAAGAGCAAATCGCTCGAGGACATCAAGTTCGTGGCGGATCCGAGACTCTCCAGGGAGGAAGTGGTGAAGCTCGACAAGGAACAGAAAACCGCTTGGGATCTCGTTGGCCGCAAGTATATACCCGGCTTTGTTGGTATGAACAACATCAAGGCCAACGACTACTTCAACGTCGCGATACACGCCCTCGCGCATGTCACCCCTCTCCGCAACTTCTTCATGATCGAGAGCCTCTCCTCTAGACCCCAGCTTGCACAACGTTTCAGCACACTGGTACGCAAGATATGGAATCCCCGCGCATTCAAGGCGCACGTCTCACCCCATGAGCTTCTGCAAGAAATCGCGTTACGTTCGTCCAAACGCTTCACTCTTACAGAGCAGTCCGATCCTGTGGACTTCCTCCAATGGTTTCTCAACAATCTGCACCTTTCCCTTGGTGGAAGCAGAAGCAAACCCGGTTCCAGTATCGTGCAGCGCGTCTTCCAAGGCAGTTTGAAGATCGAGTCCCAACTCATCACGGCGCGCGCCGACGCAGCTGATCGCCTCCGTTTCGAGGACTCTGACGTGCAGTCCGAGAAGAGTCATTTCATGATTCTGACTCTTGACCTCCCGCCTCGGCCAGTCTTCCAGGATGAATTGGAGAAGAACATCATTCCGCAGGTGCCGTTGACGAGGATCATGTCCAAGTATGATGGCGTTTCGGCGCAAGAGCATCTCAACTACCGCAAGCGTTACCGCCTGCTGCACCCACTACCGCCGTACCTGCTATTCCACATCAAGCGCTTCAGCAAGAACAAGTTCGTCTCCGAACGCAACCCTACCATCGTCACCTTCCCCACGCGAAGCCTCGACATGAGTCCATACGTCGAGCCTAACCCTTCACTTCACCCGCCAGGTGAGCCTATTTGGTATGACCTCGTCGCAAACATCACGCACGAGGCCGTCCGGATTCGTGACGACAGTGTTGAAGGAGAGTCGGAGAAGAAGGTATGGAGGGTGCAGCTGAGGGACAAAAGTCGTGAAGACTGGCTTGAGGTACAAGACTTGTTCGTCGAAAAGGCGCGTGCAGAAACGCTATTCACGAAGGAGAGCTACGTGCAAGTCTGGGAGAAGCGGAGAGAACCGAGAAAGGGAAAGGCCAAAGCATGAGACTAGAGGCGCGTAGCATGAAGCCAGGCGGCAGGTTTGCATGTGGCGTGAAAGTATATATATAAAAGGGAACACAGGATATTCGTCAGTTGGTAGTTTAGTCTCCCATCACTGCAGGATGAGTCTTAAAATCCAGTAAAGTCATGGGCCGAAGCATCAACAGACACAAGCCCCAAGCAGCATCGTTCGCCAAACGGCGTGAACGAATAATACAGCAATGATCCAGATGTGTTTCCGGACCTAGCAGCCGATGGAAGCGTTGATGCCAAAATTCATGAATGAGGATGATGTGCAGTTGCTTTACCCCGCGTTGCTTGTGACACCACCCGCGCTGACCTCGCACACCCACCTCTGCAACTTATTTTGATTTATATTCGATACCCACTCCGAGTCATCATTCATACACCTATTTTAAACGTAGCAGGTTATCGAGGCTATGCGAATATGGGCGGGCTGGATGGCTCAGACGGATTCCGGGCGTTATGCATGAAAGCTTGGTCATCAAGATGGTTGTGCCTGTGATTCCAGAAAACACCTTCTTCAGCAGATGTCCTGGCCATTGCGGTAACAGCAGGACAGAGGCCAGAAGCTGTTGTAGAGATGTATCGTGGCATCGATGCATCATAAACCTGCCTGCCAAAGGTGGCTGAGATCAGGGGTCTGCGCCAAGAGCGAACGGAAGCATTACGGAGATGGGTGGGAAAGTATAAAGTAATTCGTCTCGACGCAGCGGTCAGCGTGCCATGCAGAACTAAATGCGCACCAAACAGGCACGCCTCCACCGTCAAACACCTGTGTTTTTTGTGTAACATGGTAGTCGTAGTAGAAGGGAGTACTGCTTAGTGGTGGTGGGGTCGGGTCGAGGATGAGCCCGAGCCACATCAAAAACAACCGGTGAACGGATCCATTCCTACTCCCGACTTGCCTCACCCCTGCTTCGACATGTGGCATATGGAAAGCAGGGCCAGGCGCTAAGTCTACCCTCGAACGTCGCGCCACCCTGGTCCAGTTATGTCATGCGTGCGAGACTGCAAAACGTGTGGCTGTGGTTGGGTTCGTGTGGTCAGTCGGCAGCTGCTGCGTGAGCCATGAGAGACCAAGGAGGCCGCCGTGACGGTGCCGCCGCCGCCGCCGCCACGAGTTCCCGCGGTATATACTAAGTCCATGGTCAAACTTCGCATCTGACCAGATCTTGGTAAATAGGATTGTGCTGTACACCCACCACCCGATTAACTCGGGCGGTTTTGGTAGGCGGGAAAGCCTCGTGGCTTCGCGAAACGCCTAATCGCGCTAAAGACTTGTTGCAACGTCCTCCTTCCCGGATCGTGGAGAAAGCGCGGCGCAGTTGGGGTAGTCGTGGGCTTGAAGGTCCCCGGCACCAAGACCGGGTCCCGGATTTTCCTTTGGGGACCCGGTATCCCAACGGGGCAACCGGCCGTTCTAGCGACTGCCTTTCTACTCTTTAAGTTTCCTTCTTTCGCTCTCGGCGCTTTCGACGCTGGCGGAGGATTGGTCCGGGCACCGCTGAGTCTTCCATCATACGTCTGAAATGCATGGAATGCTGTGCACGCACTCTAGGGAAGCGCAGAGGCTAGATGAGGAGGAGGTTCACGGCAACTTTGAACGTCTGGAGTTTTTGGGTTTCTGTGTAACTTTGCTTAACTGTTCAGGGCGGTGCTTGATTGGCCGGCAAAAGAGGTCGCTGGACGGAAGCGGTCAGGCCATGGGATGAAGCGAAGAGCTGGCAGAGGCCGCGATCCTTGGCTACGGCTCTGGTCGTTCGCCCAGACGCTCGCTAGCGCCCCGAGCGTAGCGGGACTGAGGACCGAGGGGTTTGTTGCTGCCGCCGCGTACGCTGCTCCGGCGGAGGATTTGAGAATGTTCGCGCTTTGAATAATGCGACAAGCGATGGGTCCAGGGCTCGGAGATAGCAAAGAGATGGAAGGAGAGTGTGGAGAGGCCGGTCCGTGTCAACCCAGCGGCCGGTGACTTCCGCGATGCGGCTCGAGGGCAGATTGCGGCATCTGGACACCCATGGTGCAATGCATTCTCTTGGCCGCTCGTCACATTCGGCAGATGACGGGGGCGGGGGATATCAGGCGAGCAGCTGTGGCTGTATCTTGGGCGAGCAAACACGGCGCCGCCGGGAGATGAGGGCATGTACATAAGGGCGCAGACTGAGTCAGCCTCAAAACGCAATATGAGGGTCGGAGGGAGGCGTTATCCGCGGAGGGTTCTGCGTGTGTAATAGCGAAACGTCTGGTGGGAGAGCGGGCGGGAGAACGAGCACGCGGCGCCGACTGCCCGATCTCGGCGGGGCTAGCAGGCGTGAGGCGATAAGCTATCAGCCCAATCCGGGGAGCTGTCCACGAGCCCGCCTGTCAACCGCCTGCCATCCCGACTGCTAACGCGCCCGCCGATCTCTCATCTCGCTGTCGACATGCTCCTTGTCGCTGCCATGTCTCCCTTGTCCGTGTACGAGACTCCGAGCTCCGCACGACCACGCGTCACAGTTGGTATATTATATTGCTCGCGCTAGCCCGCTGCCGCTCCTCCAGCGCCATCCTGTAAGCCCGACCCAATCTCCTCACCGCGAAAAGGACCAGCTGGTAACATGCCTTCCAAGACGCTCCTGATGCCCTCGCTGGCCGCGCTCTTCACGAGCCTGCTGTCCTCGCAGTCGGTCCTCGCCCATCCCCAGCATTCGGCAGAGCCGCGCCTGGGCGCTGTGGCTTCCGAATCCTCGGAATGCAGCACCATCGGCACTGGCTTGCTCAAGGCTGGCGGCACAGCTGCTGATGCTCTGGTTGGCACCGTCTTCTGCGTTGGTGTCATCGGCATGTACCATTCAGGTAGTTGTCGCACACCCCCACGTGAAGAGTGCTCGGCTTACTGATTGCTCCTCAGGAATCGGCGGCGGCGGCTTCATGACGGTGCGCAGCTCGAACGGCTCCTACGAGTTTATCGATTTCCGAGAATCCGCCCCGGCCGCGGCTTTTGAGGACATGTACACCAACGACACCGACTTGTCCATTTACGGCGGTCTGGCAAGGTCGGTCCATTCATCTCCGGGGTTTTACCCAGCGCAATGTTGATCTTGGGACGACAGTGGTGTGCCGGGCGAGCTGCGTGGTCTCGAATACCTCCACAAGCACTACGGCAAGCTCCCATGGAAGAATTTGGTCATGCCTGCCGTGAAGGTTGCGAGGAACGGATTCCGCGTCACCGAGGATCTTATCAAGTACATGGACTCGGCAACCGCAGGGCAGGACGATTTTCTTGTCAACAACCCTACATGGGCCGTTGACTTTGCTCCTCACGGCTACCGTGTCAAGCTCAACGAGACCATCACGCGCAAGCGCTATGCGGATACGCTGGAGGTCATCGCCAACGAGGGTGCCGAGGCTTTTTATACTGGCCCGATTGCGGATGCCACCATTGCTGCTCTGCAGGCGGCGAACGGTACTATGACCCTGGACGATCTCAAGAATTACACTGCAAGGATTCGGAAGCCGGTTTCCGTCGATTACAGAGGGTACAAGTTGACCACCGGTGGCGCGCCGTCCGGTGGCATTGTTGCTCTCAGTGCGCTGAAGATCGTCGAGGGATACAAGGACTTCGGCAATCCTGCAAACATCAACCTTACAACCCATAGGTTGGATGAGGCAATTAGGTTTGCTTACGGCGAGGTGGGTGTTATTAACCGTCACCCCATCATGGGAGCAGTTCAGCTAACAGACTTTTCAAGAGGACGGAGCTCGGCGACCCGGACTTTGTCGATGGCATGTACGAGTACATGGATCAGATGCTGAGCAAGAACACCACTTCTTTGATCCGTAGCAGGATCTCGGATTTCCACACGCAGAATGTGTCTGCCTATGACCCGGATGGAATTGAGAGCCTGGAGACTCCCGGCACTTCCCACGTCGTCACAGCCGACAAGTCAGGAATGGCTATCTCTCTAACGACAACCATCAACTTGCTCTTCGGTTCTCAGCTCATGGTTCCTGAGACTGGTGTCATCATGAATGATGAAATGAATGACTTCTCCATCCCCGGCGCATCGAATGCCTTCGGCTACATCCCTAGCCCAGTCAACTACGTTCGTCCTGGCAAGCGGCCCCTCTCCTCCATTGCCCCTGTCATTATCGAATATCCTAATGGTACCCTCTACATCTCCGTCGGCGCAGCTGGTGGATCTCGCATCATCACCTCCACCATTCAGAACATCCATCACATGCTGGATGAGGGTATGACTGCACCTGAGGCACTCGCCGAGCCCAGACTTCACGACCAGCTTGTCCCGTATTATGTCAGCTTCGAGTATGCTTACGACAACTCCACCGTCGAGTTTATGAAGGAGCGCGGCCATAACGTCACCTGGGTCGGCCCAGGACAGAGTACTGCTCAAGCTCTCAGGCTTCTGGGCAACGGCACTTTCGAAGCTGCCGGCGAGCCGAGGCAAAAGAATTCAGGTGGATTTGCTGTATAGACGGAGCTGGACAGGTAAAGGCAGTAGGAACGGAAGAAAGGGAAAAAAATTAGAAGGCCTTTACCCTTTACTGAGATGTTTTCATCAGTCCTTAGACAAAGCAGTCACTCCTCTCCCAATTTCAGCCGAATAGCCAGCAGGATGCAAGACCTTGGCTACATACTCTATATGAAAAGCTCGTGTCTCTGTGCTCTGACACTGATTCGGACTTGCAAAGAACAACTCTCTGTCTTGGTCTTTTAGCCTAGAGACGATTAGAACACATTTGATGACGCCCTCGTACTTCTCTACGAGACGTCAAACTACCAGCAAAGATCAAGTAAACAAGCACTTAGCTAGATCCAATGAAGTATGCGATCATTTCAACTCAAACGGGCATGGAAAATCAGCGCTACCTTCGCCATTGAAGTTTCTCATCATCCAACGACTGCTCATCACTTCTTTTCCGGATTCCTACAGATGGAGCCAACGGCGTCCATCACAACGACATCAACCATCTAGTTCGTCTCTTTGCTGTTGGCACTGCGGGATCGGGCGTCACCACGAGGGAAGTAAGAGAGTTGCGGAAGCCTTTAGGCTTGGGCTTTGCAACATACCTCTTTGCGCATCTGCGAGTGCAGCTATTCCCTGTCGCGAGTCACCCCAGTCGGGTTCTCGCTAAAGTGCGAGGATTCTTACTCAATTGCAGTAACAGCAGAATTTGGACAGACGAACTGCCCTTAATTATTGTTAAAGGGAGCTAAATGGCGGACAGCTAATTAGCCGCCAGCTTGAACCCATGCACTTGTACGCAGGGGTATGCAAACCCCCCCTGGAGGAACTCGCTACAAACGACACGGCATCAGGCCAACACGAGAGTGAAGACCGGCGGAGCGATGGACTGGATGAGGAGCTCACGCGGGGTCGCGAATCGGCGCACCCGCCCCCCTTCGGCTCTAACGCGTGTTGTGGGCAGATCCCGCGAACTTACCACCCCTGCTTCGAGCTTATTGTGCCAGCCACCTTCGCATCCTTGCCTGACTCGCGGCATGATTGTTGCCAGACGCGGAGTGGCTCCAGCTGACTGTGGGTCTTGGCTGGGAGGAAAGGTGAAGGGAAAAGAAAAGAAAACAGGGGCTCCGGAGACTGTGCATACATAGATTGGGCTTGCATGATGGAACCAGGCGCTCGGAAAGTGGATGGACTTGGCATCGTGTTGATCGGGAAGAGCGAGAGCTGACACGCAAGCCCCAATCGCCCGCCACCACGCCCGTTCAGATGCTTGTTCCACGTAGGTAGGTACATGGTCGCTGGCATGAGAGGAAATACTACTTGTGATAGACCGCCTGTGGGTGACAAGTCGTCCAGTATTAGATAGTCGGCGCAGGAGGGGCAAACACACGCCCGAAAAATGCTCCTGCGGCTGCGCAACGGATTTAGTTCGTCTTATTCTCCGTCCAGCAATCGTGGAGCGGACGGCGAGAGCGATGGTTTGTTGAGTGATGGGGTCGGGTACCAATATCGATTCGCTGCTTTCGGCCGGCTCCTCCGTTCCTGCAGCAGTACCTTGCGATAGGTGTGACTACTGAGCGAGACGCGGCTTACGCTCACGCGCGGAGCATCGGCTGGCTGCCTGTCAACCCGGCGGTTCGGCTCGCGGCGTCAGGGATTCGTTCCCGATAAGGGCGCCACGGCCGTTCCAGAGCTGCTCGACCATGCCACACGCACCTTCGCCTTCACTTTTCCCCATGTCGTCCTGCGTATCGCCTGGATACCCCATCTCGGTCAGAGTCTGCCGGTCGGGGCCCCGGGCAACCTGAGTCAATGCACGTCCGTATCCCACTCGCCTACCATACGTAGGCGACGCTAGGGCTGGTGATGGCGGGACAGCCTTGAAAAATGGCGATGGATTTGGCTAACGAAGGTGGGAAACAGGCTCAAATGTGTGTATGTATCTAGCCATGGTTGATGGATTCGATAGGCCGTATGGACAACCCGATGCCCCGCTGCTTCACTTGGGTTGTGCTACACGAGACAGCACTAGCAGGCGTCCAGCCTCGGCCGTCATTTTGCCGTGATCACACAAAGTCGTAGAATAGCGAAGTGAGTAGGGTTCCCTGTTGCGTTGTGTCCCTTCAGTGCTAGCAAGAGCTGGGCCATTCGTTCGTTGTTTGCGAGACGGCTTTTCCCCTACTTGGCAAGGTCACGGCTTAGAAACATCCACATAACTTGAGCAAGAACGGTACATCGATTGTACTTTTCTTTTCTTTTCTTCCCCCGGCTCTCTTTTTTTTTCTAGCCCAAACTCTGCATGGGATCCGACAGCATAAGCAGACGAGCGAAGCCGACGTATCGTGGTTCTTGATCTCCTTTTAGTCTAGCTCATCAATTCCCATGGGAGGAAATAGCACAGCCTTCTTCAAATCGACTTTGCTAATACCGTATTCAAAGTCTTTGCAGACTTCAGCATACTCAAAGCTCCGCTTTTCCGTATCCACGCCGAGCATATCAAGCAGCTCCGCGGCTTTGCTGGGCATGTATGGCTGCAACAGGATAGCTGCTATTCTTAGCGTTTCAGCGCAAATGAAAATGGTCCGGTCCACGTGAGGGCGGTGTTGTTCCGGCACAGCCGCAATGGCCTGTTTGGCTGCGGGGGGGCCGGCCTTGGGTACGTGGCTCCACGGAGCAGCGTCCTGGAGGAAGCGGTTGGTCTTGAGGAACACGTTGTCAGCGAATGTACCCTGATGCTGGGCGGTCCAAAAAAAAAAAAAAAAACCGCACCTCGTATACAACTTCCATGATGGTCTTCAGTCCACCGCTCACATCGAGATCCCGCAACTTCCGTTGCACATCTCCTGGGAGACGTGTCAGGAGGTCAAAATGGGCTCGCGCCTTTGCTTGCTTTTCCGTGCTTCGCTCGGGGAAGTTCTCCTTGCTGGAAGCTACTGCCCTCCTGACATTCCAGCCTTTTCCTTTCACGATCCTGCTGGCCAGGTTACCCAAGCCGCTTTGCAGCCCTTTCCTGTAGCGTTCGACGACATAGTAGTTGCTGTAGTTCGCGTCCTGGGTGATGCCCCCGTCGTGGGCGAGGTAATAGCGCAATGCATCGGCTCCAAACCGGTCCAGAGCAAAGAAGGGATTCACGACGTTTCCGACGGATTTCGACATTTTTTGGCTGTTCATGGTCCAATGGGCGGTCGTGAGGATCCGTTTGGGAAGGGGGAGTGAAAGGGCCATCAGGAAAGCCGGCCAATAGATGCAGTGGAAACTGGGGCGACGTGAGCGTAGTGCTTCAAGGAAGGCGGCCTGCCTGTGCTCACCGCGTGATATCCTTTCCAATGACATGGCAATCTGCTGGCCAGCCACTGGGTTCCACTTGGCCTGGGGTCCAGGGATAGCCGATTTTGGTTACGTAGTTGAGCAGCGCATCCAACCACACGTAGACGGTTTGTGAGCCGTCATCGGGCACAGGAATCCCCCAGGTGAGGCGGGAAGTCGGGCGCGAGATGGAGAGGTCCTCAAGGCCGGAGGAAACGGCGTGGACGACATCATCCATGCGAAATTGCGGAATGATCCAGCCCGGGTTCTCGCGGTAGAAGGCAAGAAGCTGGTCTCTGAAGGAGGAAAGCCGGAAGTGGTAGTTGATTTCAGTGGTCCACTCGACCTCTTTGCCGGTCTCCATGGAGGCCTAGTTGCGCTCAGTCAGGGGTGCAACAAAAGTCGAAGAGTGCCATATACCATGATCTTCCGGCCAGTGGCAGGCTCCACGATGAGATGGACCCCAGAGGCAGGGTAGTACGTCTCGTCGCTTACGGAGTACCAGCCTTCGTGCTTGGAGCTGTAGATGTGGCCCCTTGCCTTCAACAAATGCTTCGGCTCAATCAGTCAGTGTGCCAAGTGGGGTTGCAGCCAGTCATGACGCACCCATGCATACTGCACGGCATCCTTGTGGGCTTGGTCGGTTGTGCGCACAAAATGCTCATTCGAGATCAGGCCCTTGGCAGCCAGGTTCTTTTGCCGTCAGTTCTGGTGGTCGGTGTAGAAGCCGGGCACGGCAAGTACCTTGAAGACGTCTGCGCCTTTGTCGCAGAAAGGGAGCGGCTCGCTGCCGGCTTTTGCCGAGGCGTGCTGGATCTGCGCAAGGGGAGGTGAGCATGTGCAGGCGCGAAGCGGGAGCAATGGGCCGACCTTCAAGCCATGTTCATCGGTGCCAGTGCTCAGCACGGCCTTTTTCCCTTCCAGAAGCTGCCAGCGCTTTATGATGTCGGCAAGGACCATGGTGGACAGATGGCCGACGTGGGGCGCTGTTTCGCGAAAGGTAAGTGCCAGGGGGCAAGCGATTGGGGTGGGCGGAGAGCAATACCAGCATTGACGTAGAAGATGGGGGTAGTGACATAGTACGGCTTTTCGTCTGCGGCGGCGCGCGAGGCAGCGGTGGTGCGGGAACGGGTGGTTGTGAGCCTACATGATGCGCAGGTCCAGCTTCTGGCGGAGGCGAGGGCGGGGCGCACGCCGGCGCGGTAGAAGGGGGGTGGCATTGGGCGTGGGAGAGGTGGTGTCGCGACGCGAAGAGCGAGCAATAGCAATTGAGCGTGTGACGACATGCGCCTCGGCCCGCGGCCCCGAGTCGGCCTCAGGCACCTCCGTCCGTCCCGGCTCCGTCTCGGCCCGCCAGCACGACTGCACCTCAGCACTTTTGCATCACTATCGAATTCCGGCGGGCGCTGGCAGCACTCACCTCCCTCGTCGATCTCCAAGCAGATCGAATCCCATAGTTTCTTTTCTTCCCTCTTGCCCGTCACTCCCTCGCCAGCAGTGTTGGTCACGTCCCCATTGAGCCGATTCACGCTAGGCCCGTTTAGGCAACTCCATCTTATTGAGCACCTCATCCGGCCAACCTTGTGCCCACCGGACGGACTTCTCCCAGCCCTTTGTCATGCGCCTTGTCTCCGATGCTGCTAGTTGTCACAGCCCGGCGGCCTTCACCATTGGCGAGAGGACCTTCTTGGGTGATGAGTGTGTCCAGTCTGTTTTACAGCGTCTACCTAGCATGTCACACCCGGTAGTGTTTGCCCAACCCCATTCTACCCGCAGGCTACTACATACGCTATTATCGAGTGAATGAGAAGGCCGAGTCGGGCCTGAACCCTCTTTCCGCACTCTTTCAGCACCTGTGCCTATTCACTATTGACGCAGTAATCTCCTATTGAGACCTATTCGTGGAAGCCAGCTCGCCACACCATATAGTATTTAATGATGCGGTTGCCACGCGTCTGGTACCTGTACCGCTATCAACCGACCAGGTCATTCATTCCACATCTGCAAACACAAGAAAAGAAACGCATCCCTTTACAAAATTTCAGCATGAAGTCCATTGCTATCCTCTTCGCTTCGGCCGTCGCCATCTCCGCCACCGCTACGGTCGATTTCCCTCAGGTCAAGCGCGCCGCCGAGGCTGCCGCGGTTGCCCTCGCTGCTCCTGATGCTGAGCCATGCTCTGGCCCTGCCGACCTCTGCACCATGGCCAAGCGCGCCAATGACTTGCTCCTTGAGAAGGTCGGCGAGCTCTACTCCAACTACACCACTGAGGACGATCACGGTAAGCACTTCTTGTCCAATTGTATTCAAGCTTATTTTGCTGACTCTTTCACAGATATCTTCGTCGTCAAGCGTGAAGCTGAGGCCGACCCCACCCCCTGCAGTAGTATCAAGGGCCAGCCTTGCGAAAAGAAACATGAGGCCGAGGAGGCATTCTGCGGCAGTATCACGGGCCAGCCATGCTACGAGAAGCGCGAGGCTGAGGCTGACCCTGCCTTCTGCTCACCGCGTCGTATCATGGGCCAGCCTTGCCACAAGAAGCGCGAGGCCATTGCGAAGGCCCAACCCGCCTTCTGCTCACCGCGTCGTATCATGGGCCAGCCCTGCCACAAGCTCAAGCGTGCCGCTGAGGCTCTCGCCAATGCCGCTGCGATGCCCGCCTTCTGCTCACCGCGTCGTATCATGGGTCAGCCTTGTCACAAGGCCCGCCGCGACCTTGAGGAGGTCGCCAACTATGCCAACGAGTTGGTTGCCTTCGCCGAGGGCAGCGACTAAACGATTGTCTTCGAAACGATTGTCTTCTATTCTCTTTCTTAGCCCGTGGAGGTTTACCTTTTTCGACGCACTTGAAACTTCTTTTCGGCAATACTCAACCCTTCGAGGAAAGGGAAGAATCTATCACCACCAGTACAGACGCGGAGTTATTTTCGTTAAATTCGACACCTTCTACTTCAATTCTTTCTCATAGTAATCCAGGCCCAAACCGTTGAATTTGGATTCCAATCTCCCGTCTCGAGCACGGTTCGGCATATCATCTTGTCCTTGCCATGATCCTGGCGACGAACCAGTCATATGTCAGATTTGTTTCCTAGACGCGTTAGATCCATGGGCGAGGCCGGCGTACATACAATCTGCAGAGTTGGGTGGATGACGTGACTGGCCTTAATTGTTTCAAGAATTCCAATCTTCTCTACTTCACTGTCTGTTGCGGGTTCTATCAGGACCCTTCTGTTCTTTGACTCTAGTGCAAGATCTTAGGTATTTACTTCGAAATACAATCACGAGGCACGAACTACCAAGGTCCATGTCATCGCGACCCCTCTGTATTTTTTGCGTGATCTTTGCGTCCACAGCTCCTGCCGAGTTCCTTTGTAGGGGAAATTGCCTGCTTGGAAACTACCGTTTTCCACGGATGACGGCTACGCTTTGTTGCTAATCTTCACATGGCCAAGTGTGATGTTCATAGATCGTAACATCGGGTACCTCCGTCACACCAAAGATCATGACCAAGCGGACTTTTCACATGCGGACACTCGACATAACCTTCAAAGTATTTGGATAATAACGCCAGCATAATACAGCAGACCCGGTGTTTGCGGCAGGGAGACGTATTGCCGCCCTGGCAGGGCCACTTGAGCTTTCTAATCCTTGCCCGCTTTTCCGCTGACAGCCAACTGGCGACGCGCTACGCATCATCTAGACAATGGCCCGTATTCGTGTTTGTGCGCGCCCTAACAATCCGTGCACAAGGTCCATGCATCTACCCCGTTCCGCCCCTCAACCTCCCCACAATCGGCGCTTTGCTGAGGTCTCGTTTGTACATGGAAAGACAATGGTTGGCCTAACCCCCATAGGAGCTCCAAGTTAATGATCCAACGTCAACCGTACGATCTACTGTTGCTTCTTTTGCGCAGCAGGGCCCATCTCCTTGCTGAAAGCAAAGTAGGAGACCTCAAGGCCGGCGACAGCAGTGACGCCGACGTAGAGGATGAGGAAGAGAACAATGCTGACAGAGAGACCCATAAAGATGCCTGGCAGCACGTGATCAGTCCGAATATCGGCAGCGCAAACGTACACGTTGATGCTTACCCGGAGAGAGAAACTGGTACTTCTCGAAAAGAGCCACGTCTTCGTCGCCCGTCGCGCCGTTGGCTAGAGCACGTTTCATCTCAGTGTGGAGAGGGAACGCCTCCTCCATCTCGTAGCCTTGGACCGGGTGCTGTTGTTTGGGGGCGGGGATCTGGTCAACCACGGGCGGGGTGGTAGTATAGATGACAGTGTAGCTCTTCTGCTGAACGCTGGACATCAGGGCATCGAGGAATGAATCTATTGTCCGTCAGATGCCACGCTTCTTGGCTAGCAGGCGACCATTCGTACCGTTCTCTGTCAGTTCGGCAGCCCTTTCAGGAGCAGCGCTGGACAGAGGCGTGAAGTCGAGCTTAATAACGCGCGGGGAAGCATCGCCGAGGGAAATGTAGTCGTCTGGATGGGCGTGTCAGATGGAAGTTCCTTGACAGTGCATTGATGGACCTACTCGAGGCGTCGACGTTCATCCGCGTGGCCTTACACTGGCTCTCGACGTACTTGACCACATCCTCGGCGTCAATCCCGCCAACAACCTCGTTGATGGAGCCGGTGGTGATGGGGGCGTCGGGGTTGTGGAACTTGGAGCGCAGCCAAGGCGCAGACCACTTGTTCTCGAAGTCGGTGGGCGAAACGCCGGGCTGGCTGACGACGATGTAGGATTCAGAGGGGCAGCCAGCAAGGAGCTGCTCGACGGAGCGGGCGGCGGCGGCGGAAGAGATGATGTTCTTGTTGGCGAAGTCGGGGAGGGTGCTGGAGAAGTAGGGTTAGCTTGCGCAGCTGGCGAGCTCAGGCGTGCAGCGCGACTCACTTCGCCGAGGAAACAACAAAAAGCGGGGAGGTGCCTTGGAAGGCGGAGGCGGCGGAGATAGCCAGGGCTATCGCACCAACGGTTCGAAGAGCCATGATGGAAGTGGACGGGGAATCTGGGGTGCTTGCTGCGGTTAAGCTTGAGACGGCGGAAGCAGCAGCCCGGGCGGTCCACTTGCGCTGGCTGCTCGGCCCGTCGTTTTCGCGGTATCCGGCGATAAGACGGGCACATGCACGCTGCAAGGCCGCACCTACGGCCCTGACGTGCATTAGATCGCAGCTGCACGGCCCCAGGCTGCTGGCGGCGGAGCTGAAGCACGCCTACTGTGTACCGGCTACGAGCACGAGGGCTGGCAGCATCGCCACAGCTGCCTGCCGGTGATTGAGAATGACTCAACGGGCCGTGCGTCATAAGTCGCGCCGCAGCAGCTGCCGCCCGCAACTTTCTGGCGCCGATAAAGAAATGTGGAAGCTCCGCCGCCGTCCATCCCCGCGACATCCGCCGTCTGTTCTGTCCTTCACTTTGATTTTGTGAGGGGGTTTTTCTTTTGTCTTTTTCTTGAAGCCCGCCCCAGCGTCGGCGCTTTCCTCAACTTCTGATCATCCTCTACCTTTCGCACGCGACCCTCGCAATCGATCCTCGCCCTTTACCCTGCAGCTGCCGCCGAGGACTCTTCCGCAACCAGCTTCGCCTCCTTCTTCGCCCGCCATGTCTGCTGGGACTGCATCCGCGCCGCAAGCTCCATCGTCAAATGACGCTCCCAGACGCCACCGCAACAGACGGAGGCCCCAGCGAGGCGGCAACCAAGCAACCGCCGACCAGCCCGATAACGACCAGAATCACGAGCAATCCTCTCTTCGCGCCAGAGGCGGCCGTGGTGGAAGGGGTAGCCGGGGTGGACGGGCTCAATCCGCGAGTGACGCCACTTTAGCTTCGAGGGTAACCTCAGTGCCACCCGCCCAGCAGCCATCTCCAGCAGACACGGCGCCGGCCCCGTGGGCAAACAACAGCAACAATTCCAGTCAGTCTAGGCGTGGTCGTAGGGGCGGCCGCGGAGGTGGCAGTGCGTCCAGAGGCATTTCCGGGAGGCAAAATGTCAGAACGTTCCAGGGAAGGCAGTTCGGAGGCCAATTGACAACATCTGAAGATGCTGCTGTCAGTCAGGCGGATTTTTCCCAGCTGCAGGCAGACGCTCCAGAGTTCACCCCGGGTGATACCGTCGCCTCTAAGCCCCCGAAGGGCCCCCAGCAGCCTCGCAAACGCCGCGCCTCGCGATCCACCGCTCCTGATATTGCTACCCGGGTTCACGAGGACATCGACAACGGTCACTACGAGTGTGCTATTTGCACAAACGAAGTTCAGAGAAACTCGAAGAGCTGGTCTTGCCGGACATGCTGGACCGTCTTTCATCTTGGCTGTGTGAAGAAATGGGCTACCAACGAGGGCTCTGCAGCAGCCCGCCGGCAGGCGCAAAACGGCGACCTTCCACCCTCTCGTCAGTGGAGGTGTCCGGGCTGCAACTTGCCTCAGGATGTGGTCCCGAAGACGTTCACATGCTGGTGCGAAAAGGAAGTCGACCCCAAGCCTCTTCCTGGACTACCGCCCTTTTCTTGCGGAAACACTTGCTCAAGAGATCGTGTAATGCCAAAGAAATGCCCTCATCCATGCCCTGAGTTGTGTCACGCTGGACCTTGCCCCCCATGCACTCAAATGGGCCCCACACAGCTCTGCTTTTGTGGCAAGGAATCAAAGACCAGGAAATGTCTAGACACAGACTATGACAGTGGCTGGAGTTGTGGACAGATCTGCGGAGAGCTCATGCCCTGCGGTGAGCATTTCTGCGGGCAACCGTGTCACGAGGGTCTCTGCGGTTCCTGCGAGGTCCGCGTAGAGGCCCGATGTTACTGTGGCCAGGTCGAGAAGATGATCCTGTGTTGCGACAAGAACGACGAAAGAGACAGCAAGTGCGCGCACAAGAGCGAGACAGGAGAAGAGATTGTTGAGTCATGGGCCGGGCTTTTCCAATGCGGTAACATCTGTTACCGTCTCTTCGACTGCGGCAAGCATCGGTGTGCACAGACCTGCCATGCACAGGACGCGAAACCGACTCACTGTCCACGCTCTCCAGATCTTATCACGCACTGTGGCTGTGGCAAGACCCATCTTAAGGACATAACCGCAGAGGCACGGACCGACTGCGAAGACCGCATACCCAGCTGCGATAAGCCCTGCCTTAAACCACTGGCATGTCGTCATCTATGTCAACAGATCTGCCATTCTGGCGATTGTCTGCCGTGCGTCATGACAGTCCCGATTTCATGCCGCTGCGGAAGGACCTCACTCAAGACCGTTTGCCACCAGGGGATTGAGGAGAAGCCTCAGTGCCTAAGGACATGTCGCGTTACCCTCAATTGCGGGCGTCACGAATGCGGCGAGCGATGCTGCCCCGGAGAATCAAAGGCCGCGCAGCGTACTGCAAACCGCAGGAAGCCTCGACCACTTGATGCTGCCCCTCAGATTCGGGAGGACAACTTTGAGGCAGAGCACATTTGCACGCGTCCTTGTGGCCGCCTTTTGAAGTGCGGGAACCACCACTGTCAAGAGTTGTGCCATAAAGGGCCTTGTGGCAGTTGTCGTGAAGCCATCTTCGACGAGATCAGCTGTAAATGTGGGAGAACTGTTCTACAGCCTCCTCTGCCGTGCGGTACCAAGCCGCCCCCGTGCCGCTTCCAATGCGAGCGCCCGAAGGCTTGCGGGCACCCACAGGTCGCTCACAATTGTCATGAAGACGACGAAGACTGCCCGAAGTGTCCCTTCCTCGTCGTCAAGCCATGCTTGTGCGAAAAAAATCAGCTCAAGAACCAGCCCTGTTGGCTATCGGAGCCGCGATGTGGAGAGATTTGCGGTAGAAAGCTGAAGTGTGGTGCCCACCGCTGCCGCAAGACCTGCCACAAGCCTGGAGATTGCGAGGATGCCGGAACGTCCTGTAAGCAGGCTTGTGGGAAGGAAAAGGTCTGCTGTGGCCATCCTTGCTCCAATCCATGCCATTCACCTTATGCTTGTGACGAGAGCAAACCTTGTCAATACAAGATTTTAATCACCTGCCCATGCCAGCACAACAAACAAGAAGCGAAATGCTTAGCCACCAAGGACAGTGAAGGAAGTTTGAAGAAGTCGCTGAAATGCGACGACGAATGCGCGAGGCTTGAGCGTAACCGCAAGCTTGCCTTAGCTCTTAACGTGGACCCTGAAGCTCACAAGGATGACCACATCCCTTACTCCGCGGAGACGCTGTCTCTATACCAGCAGAATGTCCAATGGGCTCAGACACAGGAAAGAGAGTTTCGCGTCCTCGCTACCAGCCCCGAAGAGAAGCGGCTTCGATTCAAACCTATGTCTTCCCAACAGCGCGCATTCATCCATGCTTTAGCGGAAGACTTTGGTTTAGATTCAGAGAGCATGGATCCTGAACCTCACCGCCATGTAGTGATTTACAAAACCCCAAGGTTCGTTTCGGCGCCGACGAAGACCGTAGGCGAGTGTGTCCGCATCCGCTACAACCAGCGTGCAGCTACCACTACGGTTCCGATCACCGCCACCGATGCAGCAAAGAAGCTCAAGGCCAGCAACGTCGTTGGAGACCCTTATAACGGCTTCCTGCTGTCAACTCCCCGATTCGCTCTTACCATCGAAGAACTACGCACCGCCATTCGCCCCGTTACTGACTCCACACCGATGGTTCAGCTCGACATCTCCTTTCTACCCAACGATGAGGTCGTCCTGAAAGCCAACGCCACTCTCTCAGAGCGCGATCTCGAGGCTACCCTCAAGAACATTAAGGCAGGTCTCGCTCGCGAGGTTCGTTCACACTCTCTAGGTAGCATCCAGCTCTGTCGGGTAGACGCCAGCCTGAACATCCTTCGCCGTGAGATGGACAGCGCCGCCAACGGTGGGTGGAGCCAGGTTGCAGCCAAAGCGGCAGCGCCAATACGGATGCGTCCGCAGCAGTCTGCAAGGGTCGGCTCGAATAGCTTTACAGTGTTGAGCCTGAGCAGCAAGAGCAAGGAGAGCAGAAATAAGGAGAAGAACAAGAAAAAGGCGGTTGAAGAGGCGGTTGAAGATTGGGAGGCGGCCGAGGCCATGGAGGAAGAAAAGGAGAGGTTGGAAAGTGGAGATGCAAGCAAGGTGGCGAGTGGAGCGGCCACAGAGGACGAGGCGGAAACAACCAAAAATGAGGCAGATAAGGACCCGCGAGTTGAGACTTCTAGTGCTGGTGAACTGGCTGTGAGCTCTAGGAAGGGAGTAGAGGTGGAGGATGAAGAGGCCGCTCCCGTTTAAGCCAGTGGCGATGGCTTGCAAGGAGCTTGTTTTTTGGGGGATGACATCCACGGGACGTTTGCTCATGGGAAGATTCGTAGAATGTGAAAGAAAAAGGACCAAGTGATCAGCTTGCTCTAATATACTAACATACCCTCTCGCATTCCGGCTGCATGTAATAAATAGACCGTTCGCGGATTTTCTCTAAAGGGGAAATGCCGTTGTTGAAAAGTCAGCAGTGTATGCATGCTTCGCGTGTGAAGATGCTTAGACCACAACAAGTGCTTGGGGGGATAACCAGCAACATCGTGGGTAGTCCGCAGCAAGGCTATTACCACTGTCTCCAATGTAAAAAGATCATGTTCTGAAGAGACTAGACTTCACAAAAGCCTCAGTTCACTGTATGCGGACGCTGACAAGCTACATGAGCTGGAAGACCACGCCATCTCGCCTTTACTGCATCAAGGGCATCACTCCTTCCGTCCCAGCCGCAACCCGTTCCCTCGAGACAATCCTTCATTGCATGATGCTGCCATATCCTATACCTAATCTATTTTTCGCATTCATTTGGTACATTTCCTATCCTACTCCTGAGAGCGAGAGAAAATAAAACCCACCCGCTCCATTGTGCATTGGCTTCATATATTTAGTTGCCTGGTTCCCGTGCACGCGTGCAAGCAAAACTCAATGAAGCAGTCAAATAAAGCCTTTCGGCCATCCCCGAGGACGTCTACGCCAAAGTGACTCCACTGTCCGAAGAGGAAAACGTGGGGTAGTTGGACACGAGACAAAAAGTGCAACCAACCATTGCGACCACCCAAAAAGGCGCAGCTCTCTCTTCGTGCTTTTGTTTTTTTCTGTCGCTCTGTGCTGATGAAAGCGAGAAGAACCGACCAGCCAAAACGAGTGATAAAACAAGGAATGCAAAAAGCCGTTTCACAGAAGCCGTTTTTCAAAAAACGCCGTCATCCATGGGAGTTTGTGCTGATGTGGTTCGATGGTATCAAAGACGCATGACTTGTTTGAAGACTCGTGCATGTTTGCGAGTCAACGCTGTTCTCGATCGTAGGGTAGGAAAAAAGGAAATACGCCTGGGGAAAACTTGAGGATGAAAAGGTCGCGAAGGCTGCGGTAGCCGATGTTAGAAGGAGTAGAGACCATCGACTATCGGAGTGCCTGCAGGCTGTTAGATTTTTCAGTGGTTCGTAGCCCTGGGTCCATTGTCGGATCTCACCAAGCTGTTAAGGGTCGACTGTTGTTGCTTGCCGAAGACACCCATGAGCTCTGGAACACCGCCCTCCTTCGTGACCGCTGTAGCATGAGCAACGTTTCCCGAAGGCGATGCTTCAGCGCCCTCGGCAACTTGATCCAAGCGGAAGAACTCCTTGGCCATGTCCCTATCGCCATTCTCCATAAGGTAGATCATGAAGTCGTAGGTGAGCTGCCTAACCTCCTCTTGTGACAATTTGCTCTTCTGGGCAATCATATTGTGAACCTGTCTGATCGTTTCGGTCTGCTCCTTCTGCGTCGCATCGGTGGTCGGCTGCGCCATCTCGAACTTGAGATAGTCCTCCCAGAACTCACGGACACCAGGGTAAGCCTGGGCATTGCTCTGGAAAAGTTGGCGCGCGCCTGCCACATCGCCCTTAGACTTTAAAAGCAGCCCGGCCCATTTGGCGACAAGTGCGCCCTTGGCACTGTTGCTGGCCTCCGGTGATTCGACCTGCTCACGGTAGACCTTGATGGCAGCATCGACACCATCTTGCCTCTTGGCCAGGTTGGCCCAAGATACGACGGTCTCAACGTGGCCTGGAAGGTTGAACAGGATTGCCTCATGGATGGCGTGCGCAATGTCGACCCGTCCGGTCATTTCCTCGAACAGGGCATAGTGAAGCCGGACAGTCGGGCGAGCAATAGGGACGTACAAACAACTGGCACGCATGTAGATGTTGCGCGACTCCTCCTCGTGGCCTTCCTGCTTGTTCATCCAACGGGCGTAGCGAAGCCAAAACCTGTCTTCGTACGCACATGTGACAAGGCACCTTTCGTACAAAAACTGGGTCCGCTCAAAGCCACCCTCAGCCTCCTCAAAGTCCAAGTACTTGTCCCAATTGACCAACTGAGACTCATCAAGCTCGGTGACATGGAAGTACGGGCGCTTGATCTCCTGCTCGTAGGTCCAGCGCTTGGTCGTTTCCGTCTGGGTCTTGTGGAAGGTCTCCAGGTGATGGGCGTCGATACGGGCGCGCAGGTCACGCTCAATTTCGATCTCGGTCTTGGCACTCGAGGCCGGATCCACCATGAGCTCATTGCGGAACTGGTTGAGCATGTCGGCAGGGACAAGTTCAGTGATTGGGCGGGTCTGGGCAAGCTGGCGGAAGCGCTCAAAGTACCGGGCGTACTGGTGCATGGGAATGGCGATGATGCGTTGGAGGATAGCGAAGATCTTGTCGACGGACTCCAAGCGCTCTTCAAACTCCAAATATTTGTCCCAGAAGGGGTGGGCCAGGAAGTCCAGGCCGACGCAGGCGGCGCCGCGCTCGAAGAGCCTGGAAGAGCCGGTCAGCTTGCTCCGCGCCGAAGATACGTAGGGGGAGACGGAGTGGGTAGGGCAGCAAACAAGTTCAAGTGGGTTTTCGAGAGCATGGTTAGGGTGATCCAAATTCATGCGAGATCGGTGGAGGGAATGCTTCTGCTCAGCTGCCACTCGCGGCAGTTCCAAAGACAAGACAAGGAAAGCGTCTGAAGACACAGCGTGAGAGGTCGCAACACAGTCGTCGAGATTGGCACTAAGGTCTCACCAAGCTCCAAGCTACGCCCAGGCCGAGGAGGAATGGGAGGATGACCGGAGGTCGGCAGTCGGCACAAGGCCGGCGAGACGGCCGCGGGAGCTGAATGTTGAGTATGGGGAAGGAAACGCCAGCCGCTGATACTTACTCTCGAATCACATCGGAATCGTGATTGGTCTCGACCTTGAAGCCGCAGTAGTTGGCCCACAGGTCGACGGAGCTGGCAATGCTGGCGACGCCGCGTTCGTAGACCATCTCCGCGGCCTCGGTGCCGGCAATCGAGAACTCCAGGTCAGCGTATTTCTTCCAGTATCCAAAGAATAGCGGGAAGCGAGCTAGGAAGCGGTCGTAGATGGCGCGGGTTGCGGCGATGGAGCTGGGGCTCGAGTTGCGGTTCAGGCCGCCCTCGAGGCTCTCGGCGGTGCGGACGAGCTTCTCCCATGTCTCGAAGTCATCACAGTTGTCGAACTGCAGGATCCAGCATCGAAATTAGCTCACCGCCGCCTTCCAGCGCGATGCGGGCGCGTGGGGGGACTTACGACTTCAAGATTCAACTTCTTGAGCTCGGCGTATTCTTCGCCGTCAAGGAAGTTCAGGTCCGCCATGGCGTCCGGAAGTGCGCAGGGCGTCGATTACGGCGCGCGGTGGAAGGGTGCAAGGACGTGGCGGGTGAGGGCGCGGGTGCTGAGGGGTGGGCGGGTGCGAGGGTGATGTCGGGCGTTGGACGGGGCGGCTCGAAGATGACGGCAAAGCTCGAAGTTGCAGCAGAGCCGCACGGACTCGCGGGGCCCAGGCCGCCGCAAGCTCCAGCTCCGTGCACCCTTTGGAGTGCACCGGTCCGCCGAGAGAACGAAAAAAGGTATCCATTTGAAGCCTACGTGGACATCGACACCGTCCTGAGAATGGTATATGTAGCTACCCGCCAGTGCGCTCCAGACGCCTGCCCCTCCAATCATCACGTTTCCCTCGTTCCGCTGCGTCACGAGGCCTTCTGGTCTTTCGCATACTTCAACGTATCGCTTGTTGCGAATGAGAATGGGCTCTTGGACATGTCCGGGCTGCGCGGGCTGATGGGCAACGCGAACAAGTCATCTTCATGCTCGTCGTCCTCCGCCGTTTGTGCTGCCACCGGCGCGAACCCTCCAGCAAACGCGTTCAGCGAACCCATGCCTGCCGCCTGCTGCTGTTGCTGCGCAAGGATTTCCGGTGGAGGCACCGCTGCTGCCACCCTCCGCGGCGCCAGCTGCGCGTCCTGCGCCTGCTGATCTTGCTGCGGTTGCTGCTGCGGTGCTTGCGCCGATTTTGCGGCTAGCACAGCTGGGTTTTCCTTGAACGCGGCGAACGACGACACGGCCACGTCCGACGACTCGGGTGACAGCGGGCCAGCGGGCGCCGGGCCCTCGTTCCTGGCACTGCTGCCCTCGCGCGCGCTCAGGTCCTTCTGGCTCGTGCCGATCTTCAGTCCCTTGAGCTTGTCCATCAGGCGGCCGCCTCCGGGGGACCGCGGGCTGCTTGGGCTGGCCGGGTGGTCGTTCTTGGGCAGGCTGATGCTGGGCCGCGACGCCACGCCAAAGTTCTGCTCGATCCACTCCTTCTCCTGCATGGCCATGACGAAGGCGATGCCCTCGACGTTGGTGCGCGCCTCGGCGTCGATCTCCTTCTGCAGCGCCTGCAGCCGGCGCTTCGCCCAGATGGTGTGCAGCACGCCCTTCTTGCCCGCCTGCCGCGCGGTGGCGCCCAGCTCCGGGGGGAAGATGGCGGGCAGCGAGTTGGTGCGCCAGGTGACGGCGGGCTTGGAGGCGTCGGCGGGGCGGTGGGTGAGGGTGACGGCGGGCGGGACGGGCACGCCGGGCGGCAGCAGGAAGTACAGGCGGTTGATGTCGTTGCTTGTCTGGTCGTCGGCGGGCAGCACGGTGCTCTTGCCCTCCCACGAGATGTGCCAATCGCCGCGGTGGCGGCGTGTCGTCTCGTCGTCCTCCCACTCGACCATGACGATCTTGGTGCCCTCCTGGCCGTGGCCGGCCTCGAACTCGAAGCGCACCAGCGCGTTCGAGTTGGACAGACTCGGCGACTCGACCTCATCCTTGAAGCTGCCGTCGGCGGCCGACGTGTCGACGGGGTCGAAGGGCGGCGGGGTGGGCGACGCTTGCGCCATTGCGAAGCCGGAGACGCAGCGCGGGCGGAGCGGTGCGGAGTGGTGCTCGGTCTGGTCTGGGCCTATGCGTGGACGGAGAGGCAGTGGCTGGTGGTATTCCCAATCCCAAGGGGCGCTGCAGAGAAGGGCGACTCGGACGGAAGGTGAGACCGCGGGCTCTGGAGTATACTAGGCGCGAACAAGCCGTGCCATCTCTCTCGCCGAAGCAACAGTGCCCGTCTGATTTCTTGGTGGATTTCTATTTTTGGCAATGCTCCGTCTTATGCTTGGCCCGTGCCGCTCATGCGTAGTCAGCCGGCCGAGCACCAGCGACGCTGTAACGAGTCGAGATTGGGCAAATTTTATATCGCCGTCGCCCGCCGCACCTCCAATCTCAAGCGCGCCGTGGGCAGCGCCGTGGGTTGGCAGTCTCGAAGCGCGCCACCACCTGCACGAGAAGCCGGCCCGATGGCTCCACTGCTGCCGGCGACGGCTGCAGATGCGTCGAACCAAACAGCCGGCCCAATCAGCGCGCCGCTGCCGCCTTTCCCACCTTCCCGGCGGAAGACACAACCCCTAACTCCCATTTCACTGCCGCCCGTCACGCTGCGCTCTTTGGCCCCGCATCTTAATAGCGATCAGCGGAGCCCCCTTCATTCGGAGAAGACCTCACTTGAAGCGTGGATTGCTATACCTATGCTCTCTCTATGTTACACCCCCTGAGATGGCTCGTCGTACCGCTGCCCCAACCCCAATCTCCCAACCCCTATCGGCAGCAACCTGAGAAATTGACGCCTGAACCCCCAAGTGCTTAGCGCACGAAGCTAAGCGCAGACAATGCTCTGAACATGCATGCGAACTCATTAAGTCATCCGGCAATGCCCTGTTCTCCTGAACGCCGTAAGCCAGACGATGCATGCTAACTGTCTAAATGATGCAAGAGAGATTAAATGGTGGGTATAAAACAACAGTGACAAGAAATATGTGCAGAAGAAGATAAAGGTGTGTGTGGGTGTGTGTGTGTGGGTGTGTATGTGTCGTTGATCCTGCAGTGTCTGGTTGCGGGTATCGTTGGGTATATCGGCCGTCTCGTCGTAGTATGTACTTCCGTGGTGGTGTTTTTTTGGGGGGAGGGGCAACAATCAGACCAGGATGCACCGGAGGGAAGGCTTCTAGATCAACAAGAAGTCCCAGCCCTTCTGGTGCATCACGTCCCGCCAGTGGACGCTCCGCTTGTCCCCCCTCAAGAGGCTGTCGTCATTGATGACCCAGACATCCTTCAGGAGCTCCCTAATGCGGCCAAAAGAGCCGACCTCGGCCGTTTCTCCCATAAGAGCGGCGCGCTCTGCGAACATGGATCGGAATGCCGATCCCTCGAGCGAGTAAGACCCCGCGACGAGGAGCGGCCAGACCAAAGAGCGGTCGAAGCCTTCGGGTCCCGCGGGAATGAAGCTCATCGCCTCGGTCAGCTGGTCCACCAGGCCGACGCTCGTAGGGGACTGCCGATCAAAGTCGGGCACCAGGCTGCACAGATAGATGCGAGCGGCAATGCGGAAGACCGTCGTCATGTTCGACTTTAGCTGCTTCGGGCGGATGGCCCCCGTCGACGAGTAACAGTTGGCCAGGGGACCCGACGACTGCTCAGTCAGGTTGATCTGGTCACCGAGCAGCTTGATGTGTGCGCACAGCGTGACATCATCCATGTTCTCCATCTTCACCGCTTCAAGGCATGCAATCTCGGATATCAAATACATAATCTGATCGTCGCAGCCCATGAGCTCGGCGAGTCCGGTCGGTGAGCTAGCCAGCATCTTTTCGCGGTAGCAGTGCGCGAAGAGCGGGGACCTGCCAAGCATGGTTGCGCCCAGGATGTCAATCCAGGAGGCAAGAGTCATGTTGAAGGGCGGCTGCGCGTGGGGGTTGCCGTTAAGAGCGAGCAGGTGCTGAGGAAGCTCGAGCTTCTCGATCAGGCTCTGGGCGGCCTGGAAGTGCGAGTGCCACGGAATGTCGGGAAGCGTGTCGTCGGGACGGCCCACAGCGCACTGGAAGAAAATCATGGCGAGTGCCGCCTCGAGGATTTGCATGTGGTCGGTGTCCCTGCCGAGGGCCTCACACAGCTCCGAAATGGTCTGGTACCGGTGACGCACAATGTCATTGTCAATCTGCTCGCCCTCGAGGTGCTCGGAGTTTTTCAAGTGCTGTGCAGCGATGCTGAGGCAGCAGTGCAGGTAGCACTTGTTGGACTCGAGCGCGGGAAGAACAACATCCGAGCGCGCAGAACCGTGCTGGTTGACTTCCAAGATGGGGAAGATCAGGCGAAGCACATTGTCAATGAAATGGTTGAGCAAGTGCTGGTCACCCTCCTCGACCTGGATGGTGGCCTGGTGCGAAGGAGTAAACGGTCCGTGCGGGAAGTCGAAAAAATTGAAATCGAGAGGCTCCTCGGTGAACTCCTCCTTTTGCTCGAAGAAATCCTGCTGGATCCAGTTTTCCGGGCAGGCCGGCAGGCCATTGAGTGCGGGCGGCTGGAAGGTGCTAAAGGTGGAGATGGTGGAGTCTCTCCGCGTCGGGATGTCATTCACGAACATCTGGCGCTCGGTCTTGATATCCACCTCGTACGGGGGGAAGTGCTGAAATTGAGCGTACGAGTCGTACATGGGCTGCGGCATCCCGACAGAGTAAATGTGGGGCGGCGAAACATGGTTGAAGTCGCCGGAAAATTGCGAGTCGATGGATGCTGCGCGAGTCTTGGAGTGGCCGTCGGAGTAGGCGTCAGAGGTCGGGAGAGAGTGGCAGAGGCTCGGAGGGGTGTTGGGGTGCAGCGAGGCGGCTTGCGATGACTTCTCGTTGAGCTTGGTGCGCTTGATGATGTTTTTGATCTTTTCCTTGTGGGCGCGGCGGTGCTCGTTGTTGCTCCACCACATGGGTCTCTTGTATTCGCACTGGAGGCCGAGGTGCCTGCAGGCCTTGCAGCCCGGCTTCCCCTCATCACACTTCTTCCTCCGCAGACGGCATGTGAAACAGCCTAGACCATGGTCAGCTCCAGACGTGGCGACGCGACTTTGCGAGCGACTTACCGGTGCGCGATCTCCTGTGCATCTTGGTCGAAGACTGCTTCGCACTCGCGGCCATGTTGGTGCCCACCATGCTGGTCGAGGATTTTTGGACGGATGCCGACGTGGCAGACGACATCGGGAAGTACTGGGACGGTGTTTATAAGAAGCCGATAAAACAATGCAACGCGCAATGCCGCTAATGCACGACGGGAGGGATCCGTAAGGGACTGTGAGGATCAAGCGGAACACTATTAGATTAATGATTGAAAACCAAAGTCTGACCTGCGGACTTTGGACGGGAGGTAAGAAACAAAAAGAGGGCAAATTATTCAGACCGGTGCTGCTGCCTTTCCCAGGACGGTGAGGGGGAGTACCTTATATGTTTCTTCTTGGGAGAGAAAGACAGCTAATAGCTCCACATCTATTCTTAGAGGCCTGCAGCGGGCTTGCTCCGGAGGCTGGGAAAGCAAGCCCGAGTGCCACGGTGGAGGGGTGCAGGCATCAGCGATTGGTGGTAAACGGTCGATTGGTTGCTCGTCACCCCGCCCGGGCCACATGCACGAAGGCACGCTATTTTTGAGAGCCGCCGCGGCAGGCCGGCATGCGGCCCAAGCTCCAAAGAGGGGTACACGCTGGGCGGGCGGACAGCTATCGACGGGCTATCTTCCCTGGGCAGATCCGCCACAGCAGGGTGCGGAGGAGAAACGGCATAGGGATTAGCCCGGCAAGCCCTCGATCCAGGGCTCCCTTTTGGGGCCTTTGCGGGAAAAAAATGTCGTGATAGTGATCTTACTTTCTTGGCTTCGCTTGAGTGGCTGCCGGCAGCAGGATGCATCAGGGGAATACTTGCAGCTTGCGCTGAGGGCTTTGCGGGCCGCCCGTTACTCGAGATGATCAATGGCGATCACAACGCATGAATATTGCCAATCCGGCTGCCGATGACGCCGCTGCTGTCACTGCGTGCTGTACCACGGCGCGGGAATGTCAGCGGCCGAAGAAGGAAGGCCGTCTGCTCCGTGAGACGCTAGGGTGGCCTGAGCCGTGTGACCGAGTCGCCGTCCGGCGCTCTCGAGCCAGACCGACCGAGTTCGCGCGGTCACAGCATCCGGGCCGTCCAAGACAGCGGAGCGCGTCTGGAGCCGTTGAGGAAGGAGGTTGGGCTTGGAAGGCGTACAAGACCAGATTGGTGCAACCGTGCAACGACATCGGCCGTGGGGTTGGATCCGGCAAGACCTGGCGAGGTTTCCCAGCCATGACAGGCGTCGTCGGCTGGAAGACCGTGGCAATCCCGGCAATCGTTGGCTGCAGCGCGATGTGATGGTGGTGCGTGGTGCATGACAAGCTCTTGCTCCGCTAGTTTAGACTGGGAACCGTGCGCCTCGGGCGCTGCCGTCTCTGCCAATCGCGCAGCCCAACGGGTGTGGGGTGCAAGGACAGAGATTGAGCTGGCAGGGACCAGGGCCCACCCACGCTGGCCGACGAAAATAAAGACAGCTAAATGTCTCAATCGGGCGCAGAATTGCGGGCTAATTAGGCGCCCGCAACCGCCATAATTAGCCCGCGCCGCGCACCCTCTGGCAACAGCGGCTGATTGGCTGCCGACAAGATTTCCTAATATGCCCGGCTGACCTCGCTCGGCGAATGCGAGCTGAGAGAGACGTACCCACCTGACTCGAGGCTCCCGTGACGCTGGTAAATTGGAGACGGCCATCGACTCATTGCCTGAGCGGTGCGGCGGGCGCTCTTGTCGCGGCACCGGTGGCTATCTGGCCAAAATCCTGCTGGCCCAGCCTCATTGTTGAGAGCGTCGCGGGGCGATTCTCGGAGACGGCATTGAAGAGGTGGAGCGATGATGGCGAATGGAGGACGCGAATGGCGGGGTGTGCTGGCACCGAGCATGGGATCCCTCGCCAGCCCAATCTCCGGGCGAACGCTGCTTTTGCTCCCAGCGCAGAGCTGCGTGGCTGCACGATCAAAGCATGCGCACGGAAGCGGACGGCGAGGCGACGATACACAGCAGAGATTCATCAAGGTGGAGCACGCAGAGCGTCGTACCCGTCGCCCGGTGCAGGCGTCGTCCTGGCATGAGCGGAGCCGGTGGCAATCCTCGCGATGGACGCCCCGCCGGACAGATTTTTACTGTCTTGGTCGCACCGAGTGGATAGAAGTGGACTGGGCCGCATAGCGCGTGCAGTCATGTGAGAAGATGGAGGAGGCGTTCGCAGACTGGTTGGCCGCTCGCCTGGTCACCGCCATCGGCTTCGGTGCTTGGGCGGTGCAACGTGAAGGAGCGGTCTGGGCCCGGCACTCTGGCGGCGTCGTCACAGGCGGACGTCGCACGCAGGATGCGGTCGCGGTGGAAATTGGTGTTTGATTGAGGCCGTCGACACAATATTGGTGCGGGCAGCAGCAGCGGGCATGCACCGACACGCATCCGCACAGCGTGCGTCCGAGGCCTGAGGACGGGACGGGTCGAGTCGAGTCGAGTCGAGTCCCGTCGCGTCGCGTCGCGTCGGCTCGGGGAAGATGCTTCCGCCATGACGCAGGCACGTCGCTTCTCTGGCCTAGCAGCCGCAACGCAACACCCTGCTGCGCCATTGCTGCCCTACGCCTCCACCCGCCCCGTCGCCCCTTTTGCGGTCTGGCAGCTCTGGCGAATTTTTTGCTGCCATGCGTGGCGCCGCAACACCAGGCCGGTGCGGCTCCGGCGGCGCGCGGTCAGACCGGCTGCTGGCCATCCGCGGGCGGCCCGCCGCCCAAGATCCCAGGTCACGCAAGCTCGCGAGCCACCAGACTCCGCGGCCGTTGATCTCCTCGCGCCGCGCCCGTCGCGCAGTCCCTTGGCCCCGCCAGCCCGCCGCCCGCCCCTAGCCCGCGCCGTCCGAGCACGAGTCGCACACGAGTTCCAATGTTCCAGCATCCATGGATCGCGCGTCGCATGCGCATGTACATGTAGTGACACAGGAGCAGCTGGCAGGAAACGGGAAGACCATGGCAGCCACGCTGCACGCCTCGCACGCTCCTCGTCGCTCCCGCGCCTGTCGTGCCGAAGCGAGACGGGCCTTTGCGAGGATCCCTGGCGTGACTCCGCTACTGATACGCCGCAAAATGCCCCGTTTTGGGGCGTGAGGCGCGCCAGCCTCGCAGGGGCGGGCGAATCAGCGGACGCAGCGGGGATCTTGCTTGTGCTGCCCTATTTAAGCGCCGGCGGGAGAGCCCAGTCAACGCGCGCAGCACGCGGCGGCGGTGCGGATTGGCCGGGCAGAAGGCTTTCCGTGCTGGCCCGCGCGATGTGCTCTGCTGCGACCACACCGCATCTGCTGCGCGCCCGCAATTGGAGAGCCCGGCGTCTCATCCAGAGCACGCCCGAAACCGTTTGACATACTAAAGCCCGCGATGGCTCCCACCGCCCGCAGGGTCCGTATACGTGTTTCCGTCTTGCCAGCGCCTTTGCCGTGACCCATGTAGATCTGCGCTCGAAGAAAAGTCCTGCTCCCGAGTAACCCACCGGTCCACGTAGCCAGCTCCCAGCTTCCTCTCAGCTGCTGTCGAGCGTGCCTCCGTCATAATGGTACGTCCTCTGGGCCCACGCTCTGTTGCTCTCCCTGACCGCGCCCTGCTGCAGGCGGCACAAACTCCCATGACGCCTCTACCCCCGGGCGTGGAGATGTTCCAGCGCGGCAAGATGCAACCCTTCTTCGCCGTGCGCTCCGACAAGCCGCGGCCCGTCTCCGAGGCCACCGAGATCTTCGATACCGACTTCGAGGACGAGTCGAGCGAGTTCGAGGAGGACGCGCAGTCGCCCAAGTTCAGCTTCGAGTCCGTAAGTCTTTCCCGCCACCCCAGGCCCCGGGCTTGTGCCTGACCCGAGTGGCGCAGAACGACAGCAGAAAGAGCCAGACGACAATATCAACCTACGATGAAGTGCCCACGCCGCACTCGAGCCGGCATTTCCAGTTCGACCTGCAGCAGCAGATGCAGGAGCTGAAGCCCGTGGATGGACCCCGAGGTCCCCATCTTTTCCGCTCCTCCCTATCGTCTGCCGAATTCAACTACGAGTACGCACTACAGATGTCGCCGTTGCTGCCGAGACACACGCCGCCCAGAGCCGAAACCGCCTTGCGAGCCGAGACCGCCTTCCGCGACGAGCCCACTCCGGTGCCCTTCCAGCACGCCTACGACCCGCACAGCTACTCTGACCACGAAGAAGAAGAAGAAGACGATGACGACGACGACGACGAGGATGCTGCCGATGTGCGTTTCTGGTCCGCGCAACAGGTCGCAGCGTGGATGGCGAGCATGGGCTTCGAAGAGGCCATCCTCGAGAAGTTCGAGAAGCACGACATCACTGGCGCTGTGCTTCTCGACATGCAGTTCGAGGACCTAAAGGAGCTGGAGATTTCCTCGTTCGGCAAGAGGCATCAGTTGTGGAACCACATCGACGCACTCAGGGGCAACGACGGCCGAGCCAGCCCCGTCCCCACCCCCTTTCAAGACATCAGCCGCCCGCCGACCGGCCTCCCCGCCTCGCGCAGTACCCGTGAGCCCTCGCGCACCCGCACCAAGTCACGCACCCGCGAGCGCTCAAAGTCGCGCCACCAGCGCGGCGACTGCGACGATGTCAACGACGGCGCCATGTCGCCGGGCGGCCACCGCAAAAGGCGAGGCCGCAGGCACAGGCATGGCGACGACATCATCACTCCGGCTGAGTCTGTCTCCATCGTAGCCATCGAACAGTTGCTGCCAAAACCCCACAGGTGTGCCAAGGGCGAGCGCTGTCACAAGTGGCGGAAACAGCAGCGTCTATACCAGCGACTGCAGCACGAGCACGGCTTCCCCATCTCGCCGGAAAAGGGCGGCCACATCTTCATGGCAGGAGACCCAGGAAATGCTGCCGCTGCTAACAAGGTCGTCGAGAATGTGTACCGCCCGACTTCGGATGCGCTGCCCTCGGTCGTCGCCTCGTCTGATCTTCTCGGGCCTGGGCAGATGCCTGACTTCGTCCAGCCCACCGAAGAGTCTCTGCGCAACCTGGAGCTGCGTGATCCCCAAGAGAACGTCAAGCAGTTCCTAAACCTGCAACATGTGGAACCGCCGCAGACGCAGCAGTCTCCCTTCGAGGAGGAGCGTTCTACCACTCCTCCCTTAGAAATGTTCCCCCCACTCCAGCCGCCCCAAGACACCCAGCCCGCGCACAACAACTTGAGAAGTCTCCCCAAGCTGCGGATTCCGCGTTCCAATTCCGCACAACCCTACTACGCGCCCCAGCAGGTGCACCCGCCAGAGTATGCCACCACCATGTCGCCCTGCCGCGCGTCCAATGCCTCGCCGGGCCTCTACCGCTTCGGCACTCCTGCATCTGAGATGGATGTGCCGGTTACGCACGTGAGTCTGGGTCCTGTGTCCCGCGACGCGAGCCAGTCGGTGCCCCCGAGTATGCAGTATCGCGATCCCATCCAGCGCACCAGCAACTTGTCACGCGCCGCTGATTGGCAGCGGCCGTCGTTCGCGTTGCCGCCCGTGCATGAGGGCGAAGTGTTCAGTCCTTCCTCCGATCCGGAGTACTCGGCGACGACTTTGCGAGGCAGTGCCGATGCGTCTCGCGCGCTGCACGATCGTCAGCGGGCGAAGCACTCTGCAGCGTCGTCCGATGCATCGGACGACTTGAAGCAACACTTGCTGGCACGTTACGAGGCGCAGCACGCTCACGCACACCCTCAATACGCAGGCGTCAACCACCATGGTTGGATGAAGAAGCGCCGAACTCGCCTTTTGCGGCACGAGTGGCAAGACCAACACTTCCGTCTGACCGGCACACAACTCGCCATGCATGCCTCCGAGGTGCCTGAGGCCATGGCGCTTGACACCATTGACGTGCACCAGTATGCCGTCGCATGCAGCTCGCTTGCGTCCAACAAGCTTGCAGCCAAACTCAGAGGCCTCAAGCTGGCCAGCAAGAAGGAAGGCGAAGGCAGCGGGCCCCCAGATTCTGCCTTCACTTTCCAGCTTGTGCCGACCGGCCCGCCAGAGGCAGAGAAGCGCGTTGTCAAGAAGGCAGTCGCCCACGGCAAGACCCACCACTTTGCGGTTAAGTCGCGCGACGAACGCATCGACTGGATGCGTGAGCTGATGCTCGCCAAGGCGTTGAAAGCCAAGGGCGATGGTTATGAGGTCGAGGTCAATGGTAACGCCATCTAAGCGCCCGCCACTGTCTCATCCATTAACGCCACTTTTTTCCCACCTTTGCTTTCTCCGGACCTATCCTATCTCGTTCTTGTGTTGCTCCCTACTCCGTTTTTCTCAATCGCTCTATCTTCGTGCTCTCCGTGTCGGCTAATCTCGCACTTTCTTCTCAACACCCTTTCTCTTTCATGTTTTCTTTACCTGTGTTTTCAAGCAGATTTGTCTCTGCTGGTCGGCTATATACCCTTTACGCGTTCTGTTTGGCTTTCACACAGTTCGATGAGTGCCACGACCCGTTACGACTCTCTTCACGCCCAACAAAGACCGGAATTTCGATCTCGGGATCCCCCTTAGTGCTTTTCAGCGATGACATGCCCTTTTCCCCTGTCCACCTCCGCTTCTGTACATGCACATCCCCCTCGCCAATTTTATCGTTTTTCTTTTTGGCTAAGACTGGTCTGATCCTTTCGTCATTTGTTAGATAAAAACAAGGAGGTGAGGACATCAATGATTTCTCCGCTGCACTGGCGAGCATTTTGTAGGTAGTGCATTGGGCGGTACTTAGCGCAGGTAGCTGGGGGAAATAAATGGAAGCAAACTAGAAAATCAGGCATACACCGTTTTCGTACAGGCCCTACGTAGTTTTGGTCTTCACTCTACCGTGCACGAGTCGGGGATATTAGAGCCACTGCGTTACTCTCCTTGCTACTTACTCCATACTGAATGGACTAATGCGCCAGAAAGCTTTGCTTCCGCCTCCACTCGACGTTTTAGGTTGCTTTTGCGTATCACGAATAAAGCTTCAACGGCATTTGGTACAGGAAGGTGCCGCTTGAGCTTGTGGTTGGCATTTTCAGGGCGGGCTGGGTGATATTACTTCTACTCTCCGCGTGGACGCCCTCAGAAGAAAAAAGAAAAAAGGAAGAAAGACAGTACATACAATAGCAGGGACCAGCGTGCCCTTGAGAAGGCCCGATTTTTGGCTGGTATTCACGAGTCACTTCCCAAGGTGGACAGAATGGCACCAAATTCCCCCCGGCGGTTGATGTGTTAAGGCTGTTGAAATTTGTGCAGGGGCTGTGGCGGCCCCGTCTGGCCTCACTAATTGGTTGGGCCTTCTAGGTTGTGGCTTGATGGTTGAGCAGTGATCAGCACTTTGACCAGTCTCTCCAGCGCGTATATTGATGTATTTGTCATGCTGTTCGCAACCGAGGAGCAACCGCGCCCATTACGTCCGCAGGGAGGAGGCCTTGTCTCTGGAATTCATCCGTCTATGCAGGGTCTAGATACTCGTTCGGCTTCCGTTTCTCCACTGCCAAGGGCAACAGCCCGGGATTCGAGAAGAGAAGATGTGATCAGATAACAATATCCCGTCAACAGCGCTGCCCACGATGGCTCAGTAACACAACTTACGGCTTAAGGCGGGACTAACCAACCAGTGGCCTGCCCTCGAGCCTGGTTGCTTCTGTCCAAAGGGGGCCGCGCATCTTTAGCAACAGTGAGTGTTGAATCAGCCGAACCAATTGCGGGCGCCCCACCTTCGCTTCCCTGTTGCCAGGGTTTCGGGCGCTCCGATCCGAGATTCACCATCCTTGCACCCGATTTCTTCACCATGCTGGGTGGGGTTGCTGCTGCCCGAGCTTCATGGTCGAGCTGGGCTTAGAGCAGTTAGAATAAGCGTACAGAGTGGCGGATGCCCGGGAAGGATGAAAGTGGAGACATAGTGCAACCCCTGCCGCCAAGTTTGATAGCGGAGCTGGCGGTAGATGCGGCAGAGGACACTGTGTATGTACAAGGGGTGGAGATGTTGGTCGGACAGGGTTCACCTTCGTCGCTTGATCAGTCCGTGTTGTGATTCAGGGACTTGTTCTGAAGGACTCAGGATGTTTATGTTAAATCCTTCCACTTCGACTAAAGCACTGCTCGACCGTTTAGGTGGAAGTCTGAGACGCGACTTGTTCCTTGTGGCAATGCTCCGCTACTGATAGTGTCGCAACTCGATGCTATCCCACAGCACATCACCCTCTACCGTAACCATCGATACCACTGCTTGCAACAAACGGCATTACAGCCCGCAATCAAACATTGCATCTCGCCCCGGATTTCATATGTATCATCGCGTCAATGGACGAATTATGCTGTGCATGAACCCAAGAGCCGCACCCACCGTTTCTGTCCATGCTTTCAAAGGTCGTTTAGCTCCCGTGCAATCCGTGGCACAGTTGCGAGCCAAACAGTATAACTTGCCAAGCCTGCCAAACTGATCAGACAACTCCGAATCAAATTAGGCCGCTGAAGTCGGTGTTTGGATGCCAATATCTGCTCCGTCTGCCCGCAGAGAAGCCTAATGTTCTTTGCCGAGCACGAAAGAAAATGAGTATGCAACCCGCTACCACCGTACACTTGTAGCCAACATACGTTGGTTGAGAATTCAGGCGATACAATCCCTTCGACGACATTAGTTCCCACGCGAAAGTGAAATACACACCGACCCTAGGTAAGAATCGGATCTCGGACAATTCGATTTCTATCAGGTGGGCTATAGCAACGAGGAGGTTCAGATAAGAAAGATATCCCCTGGAGGTCGCCCGTCATCAGAGGTGGATTTGAATTCTATTTTCGGGGTGCATACGTCCGGGTTTAGCGTTGACGTTCACATCCAGATGTTTTCTCCAACTGCTCACGTGAGAGGGCCTAGGAAACGTGCATTCACATAGGGGCATTTGATTCTACTGCCCACGTAGAATGACTTATATTTTCTGCAATTGACTGTGTCATGTAGTAGAGTCAGAGCGGCGGAGAAGAGAGGTTCTCAGCGGGAGTCGCGATTGAATGGGGCCACATACCTACCTGTTCCAAGGCCAGTGGCGGCAATATCGCGCAAGTGAGTCAGTACGTTATGGAGACTCAAGAAAGTAAAACAAGACGCATGTAAGTGTCTGCGGATGCGAACCTTCCGGCCTCTGGCTCACGGCGTCACTTCCATCCACCGTCGACAGTCGTTGCACGGTGCATTTGAAGTGCGTCATCCACCAGCCCGCCAGTCCGTCCATGGAAGTGCAGTCTATCACATTGAGGTGTTGCACTGTGCGCCTTCCACATCCAACCACCACCGTCGGCCACAACGAGACCCAAGCTAAGCCCGTCAAGATGAGTGAGACACCCCCTGTCCCCAGATGCTGTGGCACCATTGATACGTACTGCCAGAGCTACGCGGCCTCGACAAGATCGACTACAGAGGTGAGTCCACACGACCTGGATGGCTTGGCCTCGGCTGATCAGGTGCAACCAGAGACGCGCCGCAACAAGAAACGCGGTGCGTCGACTGCGCCCAAGGTCGGCAACTCTACCGCGGCTGGCCAAAGGCGCACCGCCAGTGGCCGTGTCACCAGAACCGTTCTTGCTACCACCAAGCGCTGCGCTGGTCGTCCGCCAAAGAGCCCGGCCAAGCTGAGTCCAGGCCGCCCGCGCAAGCAACGTGCAGAGCCTACTCCAGTGAATGCGCCCAGCGTCATTCCGAAGAAAAGCTCGCGCCGTTCCATGAGGCGCGAGTATCAGCCCGCCTCGCCCATTGTGAAGATAGTCAAGCAAACACCCGCTTTGGCCCCGGAAGATAGCAGCGACGCCGAGCACCACGCTGTTCTCATGCATAAGTTCTGTGAGCATTCCCGATCGAAGTCGCGGCAGCAGATGGACACTGATGGCATGTCAAGTCAGAGCGCACGGAAAGGAGGTGGCCAACAGCCCGAAGAAGAAGCAGCGTAAGGCATTGGGCAAGTTGGTAGGCAATCTCTCGCCGCAGTCTCTGTTCTCGACACCGCCTAACACAACATACAGTGGCGCGAGTCTCCGCTGAACCCCAAGAACGCCCGCGTCCAACAGGATTATGAGTCGGCCAACGGTGCTCCGGGGAACGGCGACGATGACAGAGACGTGGACGAGGAGGTTGGGGAGGGAAGCGCTAGCGACGAAGCAAAGATTGACGACGAGGACGAGCATAGCACGATGTGAAGCTGCTTGGGTTGCTCTGGGCGGATGCTCAAGTCCCGCCAACGACCCGGGGATGGGATACGACCTGGCAACCGGACGGGGGCTTTTTTTTCTCTTGCTCGTCAGACTAGCTGCGTGCATATGGAAACAAGGTAGCGAGTCCATCTTCGGCAGCGTGCATATGCAAGGCAAGCGCTCCGGACCTCGGGAGCCACGCCAACGCACGACGCTACAGGCATGGCGCGTTGCGAACACCATGCCAAAGACATATCAAACAATTCAATCGGCATGTCTCCCATCATCGACGCTCTCAACCCATCGCCATCAGTTAAGACGACCCGACGAGAAGAAAGCTTCCTATCCAGGATTGTTGTTCTCCAGAGCCACGCTGCCGCGAAGGCAACTGGCAACACGCCCGCTGTGGAGGAGTAAAAGCGGTGGTCGTGGCTGGCTCTGTTGGTTTTTGATCGGAGGAGAGAAAGAGGATGCAAGGCCGGCGGGCGTTTTATGTGTGCGCTTCCCGGGCCGTCAATTGATCCGCAACCCGGCGGCGCTTGGGCATGTCATCGATATGTCCGCCACTGCAACATGCGCATGCGCAGATCCCGGGCCACGGTCTGCTGACACCGCGCTCGTGCCGGCAGTGCGTGCAAGTGTCGCGACGCCGGCTAGACGTGGCCGAGTCGCCACCACGCGAGCGTTGATGACGGATGCGGCAATCGGCAAGCGGCATCCGCCCTGCTCCCCCAGCTCTCCAGCTTAGCCCTCCCAGCCAGCGGCAGATAGTGCTCGCGACCCCCGTCCGGCCTGCAGTGCTTGAGACGGGCTCGGGCTGCGCTGACGGCGGGTCTCCGTCGTGTGGAGAAGCGCGGCCGTGACGCCTGCTGCGAGCGGCTCTGCCATCTCCGGCCACTGAGCTCCGCCGCTGATTGGCCGGCCCTGCTGCAACGGAGTCGGACTCGATTCCGACACTGCCCACCCACCACCCTGCAGTCGCATTGTGAACCACTGCTCTGCTCGCTGCTCTTGCTCGCGCTCGTCCTGCGCGAGCCCCTCCTCCGCTGCTCCTCGTGCGCGCGCTGCCCTCGAGGCACTCCGCCCATTGCCTCCGCCTCGGCCTTTGCCTTCGTCTCCACCTCCGCCTCTCCGCTTCGCGACCACAGCGTGCTTCCGCGAGGGCGCCGCTCTCCCACCACGCTTTTCAATGTCATTGCGCCGCCATGAGCAGACCAATTCTCCCCTTTCCGCCGTTGCACCGAGGCAGCCAACAGCCGTTCCGCTTGTCTCCTCCTGAGCCTTCGCCGCCGCCGCCGCCGCCGCCGCCCAGCAAGCCGACGTACGCGAAGAGAGGCCGTATCACCATAGTTGCTTGCCTACCATGCCGGAGACGGAAAACTAAGGTTTGCCTCCGGCTCTCCTTTCTGCCTGCCGTGAGCTGACAGCTACGTCCCGGCCAGTGTGACGGCAAGCGGCCCGCCTGCTCGCAGTGTCGTGGTCGAGATGGCCAGTGCCAGTACGACATGACCGACGAGCAGCGCCGGCTGACTTATCTCCGCGAAAATGTCGAGCACCTCGAGCGCGAAAAGAGCGAGCTGGAGTCGCTGTTGCTGACGTTGCAGCGCGCCAGCGAGACCGACGTCACAGAAGTGATGCGAGAATTACGTAGGAGCAACGACTTCCACACCATTGCACGCGACGTCCACGCCGGTCGCTTGCTCTCGAAGGCCCGGGCGGCGTCACCCCCGCAGGACGGCTGCAGAAATGCTTGTGAGCACGACGCCCACCCCACCTTGAGCGCGGACTGGCTTGGAACATCTGCTGAGGCTTGATGTGCTCCCTAGATTCGAACGTCCCGTCTGCCATACGCCCTTCGTCGCAGCTCGAACAATACCAGAGCCTAGTCCGCATCATTGCCTCGGCCCAGCCTTTGGAGCTCGGCGAAATAGTGCGCCGCCTCCGCGCTGGCCACGAGCCCGCCTCGATTCTGGCCTCTGTCGGCTCCGACGCCCTTCTTCAACCCCTACCCTGGGAGCTGGAGGGCACTCCGGGCATGGAGGCCGAGTTTTCTGGCCGAGAACAGTTCGGGCTCGTCAAGGGGGCGGGGAACGGCGGCCCGCAAGGCGGCCGGGCTTCTGTAGACGCGCTAAGCTCGCCGGTCAATCACTGGACCACCGTGACCCAGGACCATGATTGGATCGAACATCTGCTCTCCCTTTACTTCTCCTGGCAGCATCAGTTCTTTCAAAACTTCCCAGAACAGCTTTTCAGAGCTGACATGGCCTCGGGGCGGACCAACTACTGCTCCGAGCTGCTTGTAAATGCTTTGTGTGCCGCAGGCTGCCTTTTCTCCAGCAGTCGACGAGCCAGACGTGACCAAAATGATCCTGGAACGGCTGGTTTGGACTTTTATGAGGAGGCACTTAGGCTCTCCAACGAGGAACAGGCGTCGACGCTGACAACGACCGCTGCCCTATCAATTCTGTGCCACATTGAGGGCAACTTCACCCATCTTAGTGCACAGTGGCAATACAGCGGTCGCAGCTCGCGGATGGCCCTTGATTTGAATCTTCATTTGCGCAGTGGCACACTCTCCAAAGATCAGCAGAGCGTCGAGCTCATCGAGGACGACGCCCGCGCTCATGTCTTCTGGGGTTGCTTCATCACAGATCAGTATGTCTTCCATCCTCTGTCCTTCAACCCTTTGCTTGCTTTCGACTTTGTAGCTACTCGCGTTTGCTTATTCAACATTGTTCTACTTATATCGAACCGTCACGGATCTGTCCACCCGCTTACGATGTAGCCAGGGTCACCAGTTTTACACTTGGACGTATACCTTTGATACCAAACAACGCCATTACAGCAGACATTCCACCGGTAGACTCTGCTAAAGACGAAACTGAGTGGACCGCGCAAGGCCAAGAGAGCCAGCTAAGGAGGAGTCTTGGGTCAACTACTTTTCGACAGGTTATCAGCCTTTCCAAGATAGTCAACTCCACCCTCCAAATGTTCTTCGCTCCTTCAAGAACAATAAGCGGAAGCCTGTTGTTAGAGGAATACAACAAATATACCCAGTGGTTTGCCAAGCTGCCTGCCATGGTACAGTCTGTGGAAAACGCGCCACCGCACGTCATAAGCTTGCAGTAAGTCTTGTAAAGCGCCTACGTACCTTGTCTACCCCAATACCTCCGAGCGCAGCCATCGAAAGAGAAACGGCGAGACAATTCCAGAGACATCCCATGTATCATCGCTTGCAAGATTATGGAACACCTTTCAAATGGAGGACTGCCATTCCGTCCAGCAATTGCTACGAGACCTTGCCCGTCCTTTGACCAAGTTGAAGGATGGTCTCCGAAAGCTCTTGGATCAAGCAGAGTCGTCTCGTGGAGTTCTTCGCCTCGTAAAAATACTGATCGGTGCGATGGGTGAATTTTGTCTGCTTTTCTGTTTACACAACAAGGCCAAATATTCGAAAAGTAGTTAACACCATGTTCAGGATGTATTACCACGCCGCGATCCTTCTCCTCTTCCGCCCGTTCCTGAAGGCCAGATTCACCGAATCCAATCTCTCTCCGCGAGAAGTGTGCAGACAATCGGCCAATACAATCTCATACCTCTTTGAACGACACCGGCAACTCTACGGCCTGGAAGGCATTTTCACTTTCCAACTCCACTGCCTGCTGACCGCATGCACCATCCACATCATCAAGTTGCCTTCCATATCTGCTACAAGCCATCTAGTGGCTGCATGCAATAGCTTCCAGGATCTAGTCAAGTATAATCAATGGGCAACCAGAAGCCTCGACATCATCCGAAGCCTCGTCCAAAAATGGAAGATAGTCCTTCCTCTAGAAGTAGAGCACGCTCTCTATCGCGACCAAAACATACCACCGGCTCTATCCGAAGGCACATCCGCCGAAACCAACAATCTTTCAGATGTAGATTTCAACACAGAAAGCGGTGGCAACCTCATCGACCGCGGCCGCACCCCGACATTCAATCTGTCCGGATGTCTTCCAGAAAAACGCGAGGCGCGCTTCCCTAGTCCACCAGCCGCATCACAGGTACTACCAAAACGCCAACGACTTGTGGCGCCACACTTTTACGATTGTGAGAATTCCACGCATAGCCGAACGGAAAACACGTTTAGCAGCAATCAGCAGCCGCTACCCACCACAGGCACAGTCACAACAACAACAACAACGACGACGACGACAGCGACGGGGGCGTCGACGTCGACGGCCACTTCCACATCAACCACGACCCACCAACAAATGATGATGCGATACCTTTTTGCGCCTTTTCCACATCAGCCGGCTCCATTGCTAGGACCTGTGCACACTAGTACCAGCCACAATGGCTGGGAAGACAAGGACGGTATGGAGGGAGGAGACACTTGGAGCTCAGAGCTGCATAGAGTAAGCCAGGGCTTCGACGGGTTGAATTTTGTGGCAGACGACGGATTCGATCCGTTCATGGGCTATCAAGGGGACCGATTTTAAAAACCGAGTCGACAGATATAGAGACTCGGTTGCGAGCGTGGAAAGGTTAAATCAAATGTGAACGTGCCTTGTTGTGCTATCCTCCTTGTGGACTCTTTCCAGTGACATTTTTCTCTTGTCCATTTCGTGTGAAGGGCTACTTTCGATCTATGTTTGTTCGATCGAATTTGATCGTTATCGTCGTCGTCCGGGCTGCAATCCTCACCCTCATTGATGCACAACAGCAATGAAACCCTGTACGATATACTTTCGATGATTTATTTCCTGTGATTGGATCTGCCGCCCTGTGTTAGGTTGGTGTCACCCAATGTGAAGGAAGATGTGTACCTGTGGATTATTGCCAAACTCCATCCCGTTTGGCTTGTGAGGTTTGATATAGTTCCCACCCACCCACCGGATTTTCTTAGCACTCCCAGAGAATCGAGAAGCTTGGTACGTCTACTGATTCATTTCCTTTGTTTACTTTCACGGTTGCTGTGTTCTGCTTGGCACTGATCTCACAGGGGAGGAAGCTCAGGATCACCAATTCATGTTATCACACGGCTGTCGGCTTCTAAAATATACCTGCGCTCCTATAACGAGTACCACCGGGTAAAAGAAACGCGTTCCACTGTAGAGCAGTGCCAAAACCACTTTGGCCGAATTCGATTGTAATCTGACCGATACAAATTTGCTGCACGTACTATGACATCACACCCTTTGCTTTGAACCCGGGACCTCTTTGCCAATATATTTGGGAGACTCTAGTACCGGCCGCGGACTCACTAAACCGGATGGTTGTACGCATGTCCCGAAACGCCGATCGATGCCTCTTTCCCAGCAAGCATTGTTCATATTCGTCAACAACCGCCACCTCTTGCAGTAGCAGTGCGAACCACCCGTCAACCGTCAATCTGAGAGAATCAAGCACTCTACGCGGGGAAGACGGGCGCGTCGTCGTTGAAGTCCTCCTCCCTTATGCCTTCCTTGGTGATGATTTTGACGGACAGGCCCTTGAAGTCGATGGGCAACCTCCTCTTCAACTCGTCCGAGCACATGCGCAGGATCTTCATCCCCTGCTCCTGGGAAATGTCCGGATGGTGGTGCTTGTCGAGGATGGACAGGCAGTAGTACCTGTGCGCGGCCGAAACGTCAGTGGCCCATGGCCTGGTCAAGACATCATACAATGCCGCGCTCTGCTGCTTCTAAGACGGCCTTCTCATGGTGCTCTCGACAGGGATGGGGAGGGAATGACGTACTGAGCGTAGCCGTGTGCCGCGTACGGTACGGGGGCCAGGGCGGCAAGATAGTCGATCCAGTAGAGGTTCGGCTTGTCGTTGATAGGGTCCATACCGCCGAGCAGCAGGTTGACAGTGTAGGGTCTCCGCGAGCGTAGGGCTCGTGCAAGCTCGCCGCGGACGAAACTCGCGACGGCAGACGGGCCAAGGTCGGTGTCGTTACGCATTGAATACAGCTGGATGTTGGCTTGGATGTACTCTGCAAACTGGACTGCAGGCGTCGACGAAAATCATGATCAGCATGGAACAGGACTGCGTCATATCGCTGAGAGGGGAACGCACTAGTGTCCCCCGCCTCGCCAGAGAAGGCCAACAGCGTGTGCTTGTTCAGAGGTCTGGTCTTATCGTCGGTGGCCTTGAGGATGCTAGCGCCGCGCATGGCAGCCTTCGAGGAGGCGATGATGGTGAAGTCCTTGCCCGTGATGCCGAGTAAGACCTCCCTGTGGAGCAGTCAGCGCGAAGCAGCGGTAGCGATGGGACGATGGACACGCACATATTGGCGGCGGTAGGGTGAGGTTTGACGGTTGAGACGGATGTCAAGAACGGCCAGAACGGGATTGACGGCGGATTGAGGTGCAGGGAGAAGAAGGGTGGGTTGCGAGGGGATGCAGCAGCCGGTGGGTTGGCGATGGCGGGAGCTGTGGTGTTGACGAAGCTCCAGCTGCCTGGTCGCGCGGGAGCTTCGCCGGCCGGGCTTGTCACGTCCCGTCGGAGCTTGGGACTCACCGATGGCCAAAGTCTTGGCGCGAATTCTCGAATTTATTTCTCGCCCTCAAGTACCCGCCGCGCAAACTGCCTGCCCGTCCATCCACGCCATCCCTACCAATTGCGCTGCCCTGATCGCCCGAATGTCGTCCTTCTTCACGACCCCAGCGTCGCAGCGGAAAAGAAAACGCTCGCAGACCTCCACCCCAGCTCCAGAAAAACGGAATCGCAAGCGCCGCGAGGATTCTATCTCCAGCGGCGACTCCGATGCCGACCAAGATGATCGCTCGCGCGACGAGGAAGACCGTGAGAGTGACCGCTCGTCCGAAGCCGACGACGAAACCGCAGCAGAACGCCGCCTGCATCTCGCTGAGCGCTACCTGGAAAACATCCGCGAAGAAGTAGACGAGGCTGGCTTCGACGCAGCAGAAATCGACAAGGACCTGATCGCAGAACGGTTGAAAGAGGATGTCGCTGAGAGCAAAGGCCGCGTCTATCGGCGCATAGCGTCGAGCGCGGATTTTCCTTCAGCGACCCATGCTTTCTTCCGCCGAGACAACCGAGCCACTACAGCAATCGCAACACACCCTCCCTACGCGTACACGGCTACCAAGGACATGTGCCTGAGCAAGTGGTCAATACCCGCTCCGCTGGACGTTGCCGTCGAACATCCCTCAAATATGGTCCCTCGAACTACCCCCTCTCAGGTCGCCTGGACCAAGGGTAACAAGAACCACGCCGGCGACCCGAGTTACCAACATCATACTGGACCTATACTATGCGTGGCAGTCTCGCCGGACGGCAAGTTCGTTGCCACTGGTGGTGCGGACAAAAAGCTTATCATCTGGCGGGCCGAAGACCTTAGTCCTCTGAAGGTCTTCACGCAACATCGGGACGCGGTCATTTCACTTGCCTTCCGGCGCGGTAAGAACCAGTTGTTCAGTGCAAGCGCTGACCGGACAATCAAGACGTGGAGTTTGGATGAGCTCGCTTACGTCGAGACGCTTTTCGGACATCAGGACTCGGTAGTGGACATTGCCGCACTGGCACAGGAGCGGTGCGTGAGCGTGGGCGCGCGGGACCGCACGGCGAGATTATGGAAGGTGGTCGAGGAGTCCCAGCTCGTCTTCCGCGGCGGTGGGTCAAGTGTGACCAAGACCAACCGCTCGGACGGCAACAGCAGCGGCGCGAAGAACGGCGGCTTCGTCGAGGGCAGCATCGACCGCGTTGCCCTCGTCGACGAGGAGACCTTCGTCACCGGCAGCGACAACGGCACCATCTCATTGTGGTCCATCAACAAGAAGAAGCCTGTCTTCACTATCCCTCTCGCCCACGGCGCGGACCTGCCCATGCGCCCTACCGAGGTCTACGCCGACGCCGAGATCGCCGACGACGCCTGGATTCCGCCCCCGCAGCCCCGGTGGATCACGGCGCTGACCACTATTCCGTACACCGATGTCATCCTCAGTGGCAGCTGGGACGGCTGGATCAGGGCGTGGAAGATCAACAAGGAAGGGCGCAGGATCGAGGCGTTAGGGCCTGTCGGCCGTGTCCGAGAGCAACCGCAACAGGGAGGGGCGGATGTCGACGGCGACGCCGTCATGGCCAACGGCGCCGCCGACGATCCGCAGCCCGCAGTGGGGAACGTCAGGGGTGTAGTGAACGATCTGTCCGTCTTCGAGAGGGGCGACAGGGGTAAGGACGGCATCTGCATTGTCGCGGCCGTTGCGAAGGAGCCCAAGTTGGGCAGATGGAGGAAATACCCGGGCAAGAACGCAGCCGTCGTTTTTGAGGTGAAAAGGAACATTGGCGGGGCGGGAGAAGACCAGGCCGAGGAGGAAGAGTGATGGCAGCCCAGACCGAGGGGTTTGTACAGCAATGAATGTTCAGGCATGGGAGTTAGGCTGCAACTAGGGCTGCCCTTAAGAATCTATTTTTGAGGGTAATTTCAGGGACTCATGCGGCTGAGAATCGCAAAAGCATATCAATACTACTTTTATTTCGCCCTCTCGTTGGAGAGAGGAGCAGACTGGTCGCACAACGGTTCTGCTGGGCCAAGCGTCTCTAACCTTTCCCCCTGCATTTCACGGACTCGATGCATTGTGTGCGGGCGTGCTTCACCCGGTGATCTGTTTACGCCATGGCAGCGATTCAAGGAACTGGCAAGCCTGCTCACTCAAGCACGCGGACGCGCGCATGGGTTTAACGCCGGGTTCGCCAAACAGTGATAGCGCGGCCAGCCCCAAGTACGAGTGGTAAATATCCGGAGGGTCGCCAGGAATCTTACCAAAGCCCCCAACCAGGTGCTGTGTCTTCTCCAGCAGGTAGCGGCGGGCAGTAGGTTGCGAAACCAGATGAACCTTACCAAGCATCTGAGAGGGGGAAGGATCAGAACATGAGTCGTTGCGTCGGGGAAACGGACCAGGCAGGCCACTTCTCAATACGAACCGATAGAGATGCGCACACCCACCAGGCGTAGCAGGTGTCGGCGATCTTGTTGCAGCGACCGTTGAAACCTGCCCATTGCAAAAAATCAAACGCTTCAAGGCCGCCCGCTGCGGTGGTTTGGCTCGGAAGGCCGTGCAGCTTGACAACGGCAGGAACGTCGGCTGGCGTCTTGGCTGCGCCAATCTCGTCGCCGTCAGCCGTCTCGACGGCGTCTTCCTCGTCTAGCGTGAGCGTTTGACGTGCCACAAGCCACCGCGCAGTGAGCTCAGGGTCGGACAAGCCTGCCAAGGGATGGCCCGAAACAGGACTGCCTGCATTACTCGGGAGCCGACCGAGCATAGCTAGCGCGCCGATGGCACAGTAGGTGAAGCCGGCTGCGAAGGGTCAGAAAAAGCAAGCGGGAATCGCAATCAAACGCATGCAAGGATGAGCGAACCGTGAGCTTCGTGGTAGGCGGCTTCGGATATGCCTCCATCGTAGGTCTGGAGGTAGTCAGTAGCCAAGGAGAAGGCGGCAAAGCAACAGCACCTACTTCCGACGCGCGGATGCATCGCACTACCGCGTCGACGTCCATGTCTTGCACGCCGTCGACGTCGCCGTCAACGCTGCCACGAAGAATCCAGCGCACGCCGGCGGCGCAGTAGATGAAGCGCGTGTCATGGCCGCCCTCAATGCGCCCGCCTTCGCCCAGCGTCTCGCCGAAGCTACCGTCGTCGGGGCGCTGCAGGCGGGGCAGCCACTGCAGGCACTCCCGCCGCTTCACGCGCTGCAGGTCGTCGCCCAGCACCAGCAGCGTCTGCAAAGCAAAGTAGGTCGCGGGTAGGTTGGCAGGGTCCCAGTGGCCGTTGTCGGCAGTGCGGGCGGCGGCCAGATCCATGGCAGGCGAGGCACGAAAGCCGCCGTCGGGGTGCTGGTTGCGGTAGACCCAGTCGATGTAGTCCTGGCGCTCCTGGTCGGAGCAGGAGTCGCACACGGCGCCCAGCAGGTCGAGGGCGGCGACGATGAAAAAGGCCAGGGTCATGCGGTTGCAGTCATTGGACGTGTACAGGTGGGGCAGGTAGGTCTTGAGGCATCGCTTCCAGTAGGTCAGCTGGCGCGGAGTGCTCAGCTGGGCGGCGGCAGACATGGCGAGCGGTCGGTCGGTGGTGAGGATGGACAGGCGCGCGGTGGGTCGGCGGGTAGGGCTCTCTGGGCGGGAGAGATTAGGTGGGGATCGGCGGCGCGCGCAGGAGAGCGACGGCAAGCGACGATGAAGTGACGCGGAGGAGTATATTTGGCAACGGCCGGTACGCAGATGACAGGCACGCGTCCGAGCTGGGGCTGAGTAGGCGCACGGCCGGCGACACAAGATTTGAGCCCTCTACGCTCGCCGAGGTCGATACGCTCTTCCCGCATGGGCGGTTGGATCCATCGCCCAGAGGCCAGTGTGAGATTCAGTGGCGTGCATTTACGCCCGGGTGTAGTATCCAGCCACCTGTATAGACCTCGTGCAATATCTCTGTGAGGCAGATGTGGGTAGGCTCAATTCTTTTGTCACCCGCCGTGTGCGTTTCACTAGGGCCAGGGCACTCGGGCGCTGATAGGGCATAGGCGTCGCCCTCGTAACAAGAGCACGATCACCCCGTAAGGCCAATTGCTGCCGTTCTCCCTAAACCACCTAAATGCACCGCAGCGACGCAGCCTTGGACACGTCGCCCTTCACACCACCCTCGCCCGCTGCGCTTCCTCGCTCCTCGCCCGCCTCGCCGCCGACTCCGCCCGTACCTCTCTAGCCAGCTGATTCGCGGGCCGGTCAGCGCAGCACCATGTCCGCTGGCTTCGCAAACTCCTTCTGGTCCGGCGACTACGCTGGAGGTGCGCTCCCCCTGCCTACTGCCCCGCGAGCGAGCGCGCCGTGCTGACCCTCTGCAAGGCCTGGGCGTGCTGTTTGGAAAGCTGCAGCAAGGTGTGCAAGAAAACGAGCAGGTGCTCACAATAGCCCGCCTGCGCGCCGACGCCGAAGACGCCTACGCCGGCAAGCTCTCTGACATCGCCCCCGCCACCGACCGCCTCTCTGGTGGCTTTGGCCGCGATGATGGTGCCAGTGTGCGCAAGGTGAGTCGGACATGCGCTCTGCTCTGCTGCCCAACGCGACTGCGCCACTAACCCGCCCCACCCACAGGCGTACGAAGGCGTCCGCACCGAGATGGAGCAGGCCTCGCAGAGCCACAAGAAGATCGCCTCCAACATTCGCGAGCTCGTCGTCCAGCCCTTCGGCCGCTGGTGCGAAGCCCACGCCGCGCGTGTCCAGAACTCGCAGGATGATCTGCAGGCGCGCATCAAGGTCCACGACAAGCAGGCCGAGGCCGTCCGCAAATTCCGTAGCCAGTACTACAACAAGTGCCGCCTGGTCGAGGATCTGGAGGAAGAGGACAAGCTCGCTTTCCAAGACCCCAGAAACGAGGCCCAGAGCCCCAAGAATACCCCCACCGTGAAGATCTCCGAGCCCGAGGATGCCGAGGATGAGCCCATCGAAATCGGCGACGACACCTACCCGCCCGACCAGATGAAGAAAATACTCACCCATATGCTTGAGAACATCAAGCTGGGCGAGTACAAGCTGCCCATCATCGGCACCTACCAGAATGTGGCTTCCGGCGCCGATATCACCGACTACATCCAAAACCACATGGGCGCAACGAGCGTGAGTTACGCCGAGAGAATTGGCCAGGATCTGTGCTCGCACGGTTTCCTCAGGCTGCTGGGCAACGTCGGCAGCACGTTTGCAAACAGCTCCAAGATGAACTACCAGTTCAGGCCCAAGGTCTTCCAGATCACCGGCATCCCCGACAAGAAGAAGCCGCTTGAAAGGGTGTCGTCCGTCATGTCCTCGGATAGCAACACCGCCGACTCACCCTCCAGCGCCGTCGGCGAGTTTCTGTCGGGTTGGAATCCCATGAACACTGCCCGCCCGGGCGAGACTCCCTCCGAGAGGCTCCGCCGCGAGGCCCACGAGGCAGACGAGCGTTACAAGGCTGCCGTGAAGAAGCTGGATTTCCTGCGTTGCAACCTGGAAGAGTCGATGGTAGACCACTTGAAGTTCATGGAGCGTTGCGAGCTGGACCGCCTGAAGGCCGTCAAGGCCGTGATTCTGGACTTCTCGGGCGCTATCAGCAACGTGATGCCCACTCTTCAGAGCACCATCGACAAGATGATGCTCTTCCAAGAGACGGTCCAGCCTCTAGGTGACCTGAGGTATCTCTTGGAGAACTACCACACCGGTCACTTCGTCCCTAAAGTCGTGACTTACGAAAACTACTACAATAATGTTGATGAGCAAACTTTTGGTGTTGATCTTGAGGCCAGGGCCCGCTCGGACCGCAAGCGGGTGCCGATTATCGTCACCTCTATCTTGACTTTCCTCGACAATCGTAAGCGGAATGCCCATACTTCCCCTTCCACCGCTGAGATGCTAATCTGAACAGACTACCCAGATCTTGAAGGTGACGAAGTACGTCGCGGGATTTGGCTGGTGGATGTGCCTCTGGCAGCAACCCACAAGCTCCGAGCTGAGATCAACACCGGCAAGCCCTTTTCCCATGAAATTCTCGAGCAGTATGAGATACCCATCGTCGCTAGTGTTTTGAAGTTGTACCTTCTCGAGCTACCTGGTAAGTCGACATCCGCTTCTTACAGCGGCGCACCCACAGTGCTGACGAACGGCAGATTCGCTCGTCTCATCTCACGTTTACGAAATTGTCAAGACGATCTACAGCACGACCGCACCCTCCACGAGTGAGGATGCGCGTCTATCCGTCATCCAGTCCACTCTCGGTCAACTTCGTCTTGCGAACATTGCTACGCTTGATGCGATTACGACTCATTTCGTCCGCCTAATTGAGCTTACCTCTGCGGACGAAACCTACATCGCTACTCTGGCTACCACGCTGTCCCCTTGCATCCTAAGGCCTCGCCAGGAGAACTCGCTCACGATGAACGAGCGCTACGCCTACCGCCTGATCCGTGACCTGTTTGCCCACAAGGACGCCATCTTTGGTGAGCTGAAGCGCGCCTCGGCCCTTGCTCACAGCAACTCCACCTCTGCCCGGCCGCGGGCAATCAGCACCGACGAGAGCAACCGCCGCATCCACATGGAAGAGCGCGCGCGCGCCATTGCCTCACGTAGCCGCGCGTCAAGTCCTGCCCCATCACAGCGTGTACATCGACGGGATCGGAGCACAGGAGGACCGGAGACTCGGTTTCCGATCGCCACCAGCAGCACCAGCCCTACAGAGCGTCGTGGAACTGGAGGAAAAGCACGCGACTCCCTTGAGGTCCCCGGGAGTGCTGAGAGCTCGCCCGTTCTCAATGACTCCCCCCCAAAGCCCGTCACGACGAACGGTACTGCCGCCTCGGTTGCCAGTACAGGTTCGAACAGGGACAGCATCGCATCCACCACCATCTCCGCTTCCAACCGGGACAGCATCACGTCCGACGGTTCCTCTACGCCTACCAGCGCAACCACGGTCGAAAAGAGAAACTCTCTCGGGCGCACCGGTGCCGCCGCCTCCCGTTTCCCCAGAAAGGCCGGCAGTCTGGCAAGACAAAGTCTGATCGGCACCGGCAAACGCGACAGTATGGGCAGCCTGCGCGACGTCGATGCCGTCTCGGTTGAGGACACGCCGCAAAGGCCGGTGGGCGTTGAACTCGTCGACAAGCCGATGGATGATTAAGCGTGGCAGCAGGAACGGAAACCCGACTCCATAGGAAATTGGCGGCGGGATTATGATTCTTTTCAATGCGTCAACGATGCGTGGAACGTCATATCGACGAAGATGACAAACAATTTTTGATATTGGCCTTTTCCTCCTCTTCACCTTCTCACCCACTTCGGTGGGGGGTCTATTCGAGACTGCTTCTTTTCCCCAAGGGCAATAAGGTGGTATTTCTCCCTGGTTTTTTTTTTTTTTTTGGGTTTTTCTGGCCGCTTTCTATTGCTCTCTAATCACAGATGATATCATACAACTCTTTGCTCTTGTATTATAGGCGCTGTGCGAAATGAGCTTACAAGGAGGTGGTCTGGTGCTGGGAATTCAAAATCATGGATACCCCCTTGTCGTGGCCACGTTTGCTACTACCGACTGCCGCCTACTGCTATCCTTCTAATCATAGTCGAGGACTGTAGGACGTTAGGCCTGCGGAGGATTATAGTCTATGATCAATGAGACCTTGGAATCTGTTTTCATAATGTGCCTGTTGTCGTGTTTCTGTGCTGTAATGACAATGTGATGGTTTTATCGAAAAGCCGTAGAATACCCTGAACGCCTTCACCGCTTAAAGCCATCTCATGTGTACCATCGAATCCTCATAAGACTCCAACGTCTATTACGAGCTCTGTTCCTCCTTCCTGCCCATGCCCACGCCGCCCAGCACTCCCCCGGCCAACCCGCCCAGCCCCCTGCCAACGCCGCCAACGGTGCTGCCCAACCCGCCCACGACGTCGCCCTTTCCCAGCCTCGCCACGCCGTCGCCGAGGCCGCCGGTGATGCCGCCCACCGCATCGCCGAGGCCCTTGCCGACGCCGCCGACGACGCCGCCAACGGGGCCACCGACCGTGTGCCCGACGCCGCCCGTCGCGCCCTCGAGCGCGCCACCGAGCCCTCCCCCCGCACCACTAACGGTGTTTCCAACGCCGCCCGTGAGTCCCCCGACAGCGCCGCCGACATCGCCCTGGCCGAGGGCGGACGTGGTGTCTGTGACGGCGGAACCCACTCCCTTGACGGCGCTGTTAGCAGCGTCGCGCGCGCCGGTGGTCGTGCCCGTTAGCGTCTTTCCCGCGCCCGACGATATGTGCGAGACGGGCTGTCCGACACCCGGTGGGAGACGCTCCGCCGTTTTGGAGACGCCGCCGGTTACGCCCGAGGCGAGGGCGTTTGTGGCACCCACGGCGGTCGAGGCGGTGCCGGTCAAAGCCGAAGTGGCCGCGTTGACGCCACCGCTAAGGGCAGACGTCGCGGCGCCTGTGGTCGCTGTCACGGGGTTGCTGCCTCGCGTATCGAGCTTGCGTGGGACCTTTTTGTTGCGTTGAGAAGGCGGCAAGGATTCTGGGGCAATAGTGACTTTTTTTACGGCACCGGGACTTTTCGTGGAGGTAGTGCCGGAAATGGCGGGTTTCGCAGACGTTGCTGGTGCAACGGGTTTCACGGCTGGAGCTGTGGTCTTGGGAGCCGCTGTGCTGGTGGGAGTGATCTTTGGTGTGACATTAGCCGTAGGCGACTTCGGCGTAGTCGTTGCTGTCGTCGACGCTGGGACGGCTTTCTTCATGCCGATGGGCGTACGAGACTTTGCAACATTGTTGACGGGGTGGATAGGCTTCGTCGGGTTGACGGGCGATCCGGTAGTGGGTACCTTCTGGCTTGTGGCAGGGCTGGTCTTTTTTGCGTCAAGTGGGGACTGCGAAGGGGCCTTTGCAGATGTCGTCGACTTTACTGGCGCTGTCTTTTGAGGCGTCGCAGTCTTCGCTGCGCCGGAAGCGACCGTCTTCTTAGCTGTGTCTGACGATGTTGTGGCCTTCTTGGTAACAGTCGAAGGTGTAGACTTCGTAGAGGTAGGGGGAGCAGCCTTCTTGATTCCAGCTGGGGTTTTCGGCTTCGCAGCAGAGGAGGTGGACACCTTGGCTGCTGGATTGCCCGCTGCTTTCGGTCCTGTACCAGCGATTTTTTGGATGTTTGCAACGCCAGCTGGGCGATGCGGATTAGCCAAAGGTCTGAATGGCAGAACGAGAGAGGTAGTCTCAGGACGAAGCATTGTGGCAGGGCTTGGGGCCATCTCCTCACCTTGCAAAGCCTCGTTCTGCTTCTTCAAGTCCTCAAGAGCCGACATGGCGATGGGGCCGAATGGTAGTGCGCAAACGGAACTACTTGCGGCGGCAATGTTGTGTAGAATGAGAACCGGCGGACGCTGGAGCTCGGGCTGCGGGGGAATTGGACCCTCTTGAGCGATCCCGTCTGATCTGCCGTACGTCATCGCACATCCTGACAGGGGTCTTGGCAAGATCCGAGTCTGGAACGTGAGAAGCCACCGCGCAACGTCGACAGGGATCCGTCTCACAAACTCGCCTATTCTAGCCCGCTTGTGCTGATCGGCAGGAGCTAGAGGTAACGCTTTCCCTCTAGTCGCGCGCGTCTGCAGGCCAGGACGTTGCGTCGTAGTGCAATTTGCCGGGTTGCACGACAATGACCTAGCTGTCATTCCTGTCTTTCATCGAACCTGGCCCCAGCCGAAATATCTCTTTCCAAGCACAGTGACGGCAATGCATTCAACCCCCGATAGCCCCAGGCCAAGCAGGATCTGAAGAGCGCAGCATAGCCCTACCCTGCCCGCGAATATACCAAGCTTTGTGAGTCCCGGGCCTGAAGCAACATCTGTTCTCGTGAATGCGGGCCACGACGGCGAGAGGATCCCGTTCGCGACCAATGGAAGCCGAGCTTGACTACCCCGGAAACTTGGTGATTGCAAGCATTGGATCGCAATCATCCGTAGGCCCACGGCCTTTAGAGGCAGAAGAACCCAGTCCGAAAATGTTAAATTGACCCATGAGCCTAGCATCTCTGCTGGTTCCTCTGCGAGCTGAGTCACGCGATGGGTGCGTCTACCGCTCCTCCCCGAGCCGTGCGACCGCCTCTGCTGATGCTCGTTGCTGTTGTCTCGACTGTCGGATGGGTGGTTTCGACGGGTGCTTGTGGCGCCGTTTTGGAGCTCTTCCGGCAAAGCGATCTCGAGGCTTACTACACCAGAGCCTTCGTCACGCGAGGCAATCCTCACAGTTGCGTCTCTTTCGTCATCGCGATTTTGATTCGATTCACTGAGAGAGTGCGGTGATGTCGAGGATGCGTGTCGGGTATGCCCAGAAACAGTCCCAGGAGTCTGTGGCGATCCATATGCCTCGGCCGGTGTATGGGATCTCTGCTCGCCGCGTGTCTCGCGAACATCAGTAGAGCCACGGCTGTCGGCGTTACTTCCACTGCTGTGGTTCCTCCGGGAGATCCTATCCACGAAAGTTCCGGTAGTTCCTGGTGTAGGATCGATGCGCCAATTCCAGTTAAGGCGAGCAAAGAACCAGCTCGACCAAGCGTGGTCCATTTGCTGGCTATCTATACTGTCCTTTTCGAGAAACCTGCGTCGTTCTGAGGCCTCGTCGGCGGTATATTGGTCTGGGTTGTCGGGAGTGAGTATCCCTTTCTCCAGCGGCTCATACATGAAACGTTGGATGCTGGCCATCGCCCGCCTCCACGCGATAACCAATACTACCGGTGAGGTCGAAAGAGCGCGCAGCCAGCCCATCACGTTCTCGATGCGTAGAGGCTCTGGAACTGCCACAACCTGAAGGGGCGAGGATGCGGAGAACGGGTTGAAGGTTTGCAAGTGTGGCAGCAGCTGCGACGGCGGAGCCAAGAAGAGCCTCTGATAGGCAGCATGGAGGACGATGGGTGCAAAGGCAACCTCGATAGATATGGCTATCCTGCATTGCGACGCATTAACTTTCAGCAGTGCTGACACGGTGTTCAACTCACAGCTTTCGTATCCAGAGCTTCCGCCGCAAGATAGCAGCTCGGCTTTTCCGTGGAAGATTCGACCGGAACATGGCATCATCGATTAACGAAACCACAAAGGAAGCCCACAGGTCCCCGTCGTTCATGATCATGGAGATAAGCTGGGCTGGGAGCCCCGCAAACAGGAACCCTGCCGGTCCAGCCGATCTAAGCTGGGCCCGGATCAGGTCCAAAAACGAAAGTTCAAGAGGATAGTCGTAAGTCTAGTGTAAGTTAGAAGCCAAGTCCGACTTTCTGCTGGAGGTTACGTACAAGCACGCGGTCTTGCAAAGCGCCCACCCACCAGGTACCAGCATAACGGGTCAGAGTCCCAAAGATGGCGACGAGGGTACCGCTGAGATCCTCGGCTTCAACCTGCTTCGCGACATTGGGGTCCTTGGGCGGCGGAAGGGGAAAACCGGCAATGTGGACGCGCTTGCGCTCAACTACGCCTACTGCGGCAAGTATATCATTCTGAGCATCTCTTAAGGCTCTGCCCAAGGCGCGGGCCCTCGGATTTACTGGGTGGCCGCGCTCGTCATACTGAGGAGTTTGGGTTTGCCGAGCGGAGGAGCTTCCGTCAGCTGGCAGTGAGGCATTGTGGGGGGGCTGCTCTGGTGGCTCATGTGACGAACGGCCCTTTGCGAAGCTGCGTCAGTCGACGCAACGCGGATACGTCCTGTACGAGAACCAAGGAGCGCAGTACTCACAAGAACAAGCCTGGTCAAAAACACATCTCTGCCCATTCTGAGGAACAGTTAAGGCCGTGAAGGGGTTCGTGGTGAGGGAGGCGGAGGTGTTGCTGCAGGGCGCATGTCGCGAAAATGTCGTTAGATGCTCCCTGGCCAGCAGAGCAACCGCGAGCGAATGCTGCGATGGATGACGCGGAGAGCGACGGGTCAGAGGTCAGAGGTCAGAGGTCGGAGTTGCGCTGATGCAGCAGGTGCGGTGTTTCTTGTTCCGGCCTAGCGCAGTGCTTATCGATAACAAGACTTCGAAAAAGTTGCGACGCCCGCCGGCCTCGATCCCCAGACACATTCCCCTCTCACCAACCAAGTTCAGCCATGGCGCAGAGGGCTGCTGTGAAGACCACTTTTGAGGTCAGCCGGACCATCCAGCCCATCTACGTCGGAGGCAGTGTTGGCCTTAGCCGCAATGGTCGCATCCTGGCGACATGCCTGGGCGAGGAGGCGCTCTTGACCGATCTTGCGACGGGCACTGAACTTAGTCGCATAGAAGGCGTAAGTCTACAAGTGTGCCAGCGCGACATATCCTCTGTATCTGACATTGACGTGCAGAACAGGACGGAGAAGTCATCACTTCGCTATGCTTGACCCCCACCGGCTCGCACCTCATAATATGCTCGCGCTCGCTCTCCATGCGCATCTACGCCCTAAAGCCTTCCGAAGCCGCCGATGCCCTCATTGATGCCGAACTCACCCGCACCCTCAAACCCCATGCCTCGCCAGTTGTCGTGTCTATCACCGACCGCACCGGCACTCTTCTGGCCACTGGAGGTGCCGACGGAACAGTCAAGGTGTGGGACATCCGGGGCGGCTACACGACCCACAACTTCCATGGTCACAGTGGTGTCGTCTCTTCACTGCGCTTTTTCGAGGCGCAAGTCTCAAGCACGGAGCCGGAAAAGGTCGGCAAGAAGAAGAGGAAGACAGAAGAAGAGGCCGGGGAGAATGGCGACACTGCTATCAGCTACAGATTGGCGTCTGGTGGAGAGGACGGAAAGGTCCGGATCTGGGATTTGCACAAGCGCAAGAGCATTGCTGCTCTAGACTCCCACGTTTCCGTTGTGCGAAGTCTCGATTTTTCTGCAGAGGAGAATGCTTTGGTGTCCGGGAGCAGGGACAAGACAGTAATGATCTGGGACGCTCGGACTTGGAAAGTTAGGAGTACGGTCCCGGTTCTTGAGGAGGTCGAGAGTGCTGGATTCGTGCAAGATGGCCAGTTCATTTACACTGGTGGCACGAACGGAAAGCTTCGGTTATGGACACTTTCTGGAGGGAGAGAGGTTACCGAAGAACAAGAGCCGGGTACAGAAACTGAGGGCATCGTGGACATCATTCACCACGACGGCCTCCCATACATCTTGACTGTCCACGCGGATCAGACCCTTGTCCTCCACTCCAAGGCACCATTGGCGGAGATTGGCGACAGTGAGGCTACCACACCGCTTCCTATCCTTAGGCGGATATCCGGCACCCATGACGAAGTGATTGACCTGGCTTACGTTGGTTCCGACCGCTCGTTCTTGGCATTGGCGACAAATGTCGAAGATATTAGGATAATATCTTTAAAATCGCAAGAAACAGGCGCGGATGATCAAATTGGCGGCGGTTACTTCGGCGCGGACAAGAGTCTTCTCAAGGGTCATGAGGACATCATCATTTGCCTGGACGTTGACTGGTCCGGTCACTGGTTGGCCACTGGGGCGAAAGACAACACGGCTCGTCTTTGGCGACTGGACCCGGAAAACGATTCTTGGGATTGCTACGCCACGTTCACCGGCCATGCGGAATCGCTTGGCGCCATCGCTCTTCCAAAAACAACTCCACAGGTTGGCTCTGCAGCATATTCCAATCCCTTGGAACATCCACCTGCTTTCATCATCACCGGTTCACAAGACAAAACCATCAAACGATGGGATACTTCGAGCATCAAGAAAGATGTCAAGAAAGCATCGCGTGCAACGTGGACCCGCAAGGCTCATGACAAGGACATCAACGCGATCGACATGAACCACAATGCGACATTATTTGCCACTGCTTCGCAGGACAGGACTGTCAAAATCTGGTCTGTGGAAATTGGAGAGACCGTCGGTGTGTTGCGAGGCCATCGTCGTGGTGTGTGGACCGTGAGATTTGCGCCGAAAGATACGCCACAAATCAACGGCAGTGGTAATCGCGGTCTGATCGCGACGGGGTCTGGTGACAAGACAGTCAAAATCTGGAGCCTGACAGACTATAACTGTCTGCTGACACTTGAAGGCCACACCAACAGCATCCTCAAGTTGGCGTGGCTCCCTTACCTTCAGACCGGCGATTCCCGCGACAAGCGCGGAGCCGAGGTCGCATCTGCTGCTGGCGATGGTTTGGTCAAGGTCTGGGATGTCAGCACTGGCGAGGTATCATGCACATTGGACAATCATACAGACAGGGTATGGGCCTTGACTGTCAATCCATCGACCAAGACCCTCGTCTCAGGCGGCGGTGACAGTGTAATTACCTTCTGGGAGGACACGACAGAGGCTTCCCTGGAAGCTGCCGCCAAGGGCGAGGCAGAGCGTGTGGAGCAGGACCAGCGACTGCAGAACTATATGCATGCAGGCAACTGGCGTGAAGCAATCACTTTAGCGATTCAACTCAACCAGCCTGGCCGCTTACTCAACCTGTTCAAAGGCGTAGTGGAAGCGGAGGAGCAAGAGAAGAACACCCTGACCGGCAACGTGGAGGTTGACGAGGTTTTGGGGAGCCTGGCGGACGAGCAGATCCTGACTCTCCTTCTGCGGATCAGAGACTGGAACACCAACGCAAGGACGGCACCTGTTGCGCAGAAGATCCTCTGGGCGCTCATGCGGTCGTACCCGGCGACGAGACTCTCGTCTCTGAAGGCTATTGGTGGCATTCAGTCGAAGAGCAGCGTGAAGGAAGTGATGGATGCTCTGGGAGCCTACACAGACAGGCACTACAAGCGCATGGATGAGCTTGTCGATGAAAGCTATCTGCTCGATTTCACACTCAGGGAGATGGATGAGGTTGTTGGAAATTGAGACACGGCGAGCAGAAGAAATCGGCCACGGCCTGTTTAGGATTCGGCGTTTCGGAGTGTGAACCCACGGAAAGAGAAAAGCATTTTTGTTCTTGGCAAGTCTCTTAATTTTAGCTGTACGGTTGTTGCGACTGATAAGGCAACGTCATCACTTCTTTCTAGAGATATTCAATACATCCAGATTATGCAGACGCAATCCGAGGGCGCATGGAAACACCGTGTGTTGATCAATGCCCCACGTCTATGTATTGTCTTCAGTCGCAGTCGAACATCTTAGTAGTGCTTACATTTATCCGGCTCCACTTCCTTCCAGTCCGAATACTGTTGACGAACTGCATAGGCCAATAAACATGATATAGCCACCACCACGGCAACGGATCCCACAAGTCGAAAGTGCCATCTTTCCATAACAGTATGTGTTCGAGGAATTCCCCAATGGATTTCGCAGTCTCGCCAACCGAGGCCTGACCTGTCAGCATCGATAGGACTGGTAGCAGGACTAGCTGCACAAGATCATGCCCGATCCAGTAGTACTTGGCAGGCTCCTTCGGCGTCACGATGTCCCTCGTCGACTGATCGTCCCGGAGGACCGTAAGATACTCGTCGGCGAGCTCCGTGGAGCCCTTGAACAGCACGTCTGCCGTATGAGCACGCGGGTTGCACTCGATTGGGAACAAGGCGATGGTTTCCGGGTTCGTTTTCTCGACATCTTCGTTCTTGACGAGGAAGTCGAAGCTCAAGTGGCCGGTGAAGCCCTCGCCGCCGGGCTCGGCCTGCTTCTCTGTGAAGGCCAGCATCGCGCGCGACAATGGCGCATCCGCCGGCAGGGCGCGGTAGTGCATAAGCAACTCTGCCGACGGGCAAGCCACGAATGCGCGCACACGGCCGCGCACCACGAGGGCGTGTGTGCAGAACTCGCGGCCCCTTACGAACTCCTGCACAATCCACGGTCGCTCCTTGCTCACGCTGAGCCGGGCAACATGCTCGCGCGTCTTGCGCTCGGTTGCGCGCGGCAGCAACGTCAGGTCGCCGCGGCTCTTGTCGTCCATGCCGACGCTCTTCGCGATGAACTTCCTGCTGTGCCCTCCCTCCATCTCGCGACGGCGGTCGGAGAGGCCCACGCACCGCCGCAGCACCGTCAGCATGGCGTCGGCGCTCTCCACCTTGCGCGTCTCCGGCACGCGCAGGCCAAGCTGCCGCGTGCGCTCCATAAAAGCGTCCTTCTCGTGCAGGTCGCGCACGTCGGCAACGCCAAACTGCACGACCCGGCAACGCGTGCGCTTGGCCACAATCTCGGCCGCGACGCCATCCTCAAGCGCGGACGCGACGCCCGAGCAGCTGATCCAGAGCGCGCAGCGCTCCGCCTCGATGATATGCAGCAGTGAGGTGATGTACGGCTCCGCGTTCCCCGCAGCCGTGGGCGGCGACAGGACGTAGAAGCGCGAGAGCGAGCGCGATACCCGGCCGCACGCCAGTGGGTGGAAGTCGGCGCCAATGATGCGGCGCGAGGGATTGTGGGCGTGCAGGAGGCGGGTGAGGACGAGGGCTTTGGTCATGGAGATGCCGGTCACCAGGATGGGTTGTCCGCCGCTGCCATTGCGATCGCCGCCGTTGGTGGTGATGTTCCTGTTGGCGTTGGCGACATTCTTGCTGGAGCGGACCCGGGAAAAGGGCCGTAGAGCGTAGGCGGCAAAGAGGAGGAAGGTATCGAAGGGGAGGAAGATGAAACTTAGAAGAATGAGGAGGAGGTTTTTTGGGCAGTGGCTGTAGAGCAGAGAGTGCATGGCGGCGCTGCCCTTGCCGCGAGGGATTGATCGACCGGGAAAGTGTGGAAGTGAAATTGAGTGGTGTTTAGCGTCGAGAGAGGCGATCGGACGATGGAAAGCTCATAGGCTAGCTGAAGTGCCTGTGTTACGTGAAAGGATCGTGAACGCAATGTTCACTACGTCATGGATACGCTGTTTTGGGCGTTGCGCTCGTCTCCACCCGTCTCATTAAACTGGAGCGACATCACGATGGATTGAAGTGGGGAGAATTACAATGATTGATTGCGACGGAGGAAAGGCAGGTAGCCCGTAACTTGCCTTCCCCGAGAGGAAGGCGAGCCAAACGCGCAGTCATGTGAGGCGTGTTCTCTCCCGCTGCTGCCCGGTCGTGGCAAAGACTTGTGCACTGAATTTCATTCAAACCATGCCTTCAGCACCTTGCTACAATGCATGTTTTCCCAACATCTCGGCCGTCTCTAAGCTATGCCTGCTGTCCGACGCATCGGGTAATCTCCACGCCGTCCTGCGTCGAAAGTTAGTGAACTTGTTTAATCAATGGTGTACTGGAATCTTGGGCCTACCTTTTCACCGGTGGGTTCAAAGCTATCTACCAGTCTGCTCTCGTAGACCAGATTTGGGTTGCCCTTGCGAGTTGTATCGAGCTTGGCCTCGCCTTCTCGTGCGACATACTGTTTGGACGTCCGGTCTGCAAAGCGCGCGTCGACGCCATCGGTGCCCACAGTGCCATTTGCGGTGGCGGCTGCTCTCTTCCGCTCAACACTGCTCCGAACATACTCTAGGTATGGTGGATTGCCCGGTGTGACGACGTTGTCCGCCGCGAGAACGGAGCCCGGCGTAATCAGGTTGAGCTCCTCGCACAGCTTCAAGTCAGTCGTGTACGCCGGCTTGTAGTGATCGAGGAACATGAGGTCGATGCGCTGAAGCTCGCCTGCCGCGTGCAGCCTCCTTATTGAGGCGTCACTGGAGCCAACCACCACCTTGACAACGTCGCTCAGGCCCGCAAGATCGACCAAAGATGCGATGACTGCAGCGAACTCGGGATTCCGCTCGAGGCTGAAGTAGCGCTTTCCGCCGGCTTTGCGCACGGCATCGCCAAAGAGAATACAGGAGTAGCCGACGTAGCCTCCCAATTCCACCTATTGTCCGGTCAGATGCGCGCCTCTCTGGTTTTGCGGCGGCTTACCATGAGCTTAGGTTTGACCTCGGCAATCAGCCCGGTGACGATCCTACCCTTGTCCTCGCCGACATTCATGAGATACCTGGTGCGAGCGAAGTCATCGATGGCCGCCAGGACACGCGCCGGAGAACCGCGGATCTCGTCAATGTTGGGTCTGCCGTAGACGAAATGCAGCAGCTCAACCTCGCGGCCGTCGTCGAAGAAAACGTCCTCCTTTTCGGCGTACGCCTTGTTCTTGTCGAATTGTGCCATGGCTGCGGGGATTGCGGAGCAATGCGGGCGGGCGCCGCTGCTTTAAAGACGAGCGGCGGGAATACTTGCCCCAAACGCAACAGGCAGCTCGGGCAATGGAATCCGGATTGCTTGCAAGCGACCAGGAGGGGAATGCCCCAGCGAAAAGCGAAGATGGGATGAGCAGCTACCTGTGCAGAGCGAGGGCGGAGCAGATGCAGCGGGCGGCCGCCGCGTCGCGGGCGCGGGAGACGCGTCGACCTGGACTCGTGCGGGGGAGGGGCAGGGCGCAAAGGCCCCGGCTGGCTCAGGAACCCGATGCTCATCAAAGATCTGGCGCTACGCGGCGGCTGCGATCTCGCCCATGCCCCTTGTGCTTGTGGCGGCGTTGGATGCCGCCATGCCCGAGACGATCACTCCGCTTCCGGCAATAGGACGGTGCGTGGGGCCCGCTAGCCGCCGTGGCCCGCGGCCGAAAAAGCGCGCTTTCGTCCCAAGTCCTCGATGTAAACATCATCATTCAAACCGCATTTCTGCATGTTCCAGGGGGACCCACCCGCCTCCCGCTGATGGCGTGACACTAAGATCTCAGAGCCAGGCCCGCTGCAACCAGATCTGTGGGCTGGTTGCGCCCGTACTGACGACATGCCCAGGCCACCACGCCGCCGCCAGCTGTGCCCTCCTACATCATGACTTGCTCCACCATGTGTATTCGGATCATGCTAATGCACTTGCGGCTTCGCACGCCTGAGCATTTTCGTTCTCTGTATGCACTATGCCCCCAACCCCTGCTTCCCCTCCATGGCGACATCGTCATCTTACGACGGTACCTTGCTAAAACCCGCCGCGTCCAATCATCGCCTCACGGAGCTATTCCTGTGGGCTTTGTGACCGCTGCTTGTTGTTCACGCGCAGCGTTTCTCCATGTCCCCGGTACAGGCGAGCGCGTGTCCAAAACGGGCCGCCCGCCTGGCGTGGACGGGTACAAGAAGCGACTGTTTTCCGGTTAACTGCCCCTCCGCAGTTCCTGCAGTGCCAACGTGGGCTTTCGTTCTGTCCCCTTAGCCATATACTCAACGACCCTTCAACATGTCGGACATGAAGGCGACCGTCGCCGAGACATCGGCTGGATTCCACGTCCAGGGCTGGGAGAAGATCGAATATGACTTCACCTTCCTGGACGGCGTTTTCGACACTCGCAATAGCCAGCTGGCTGACTGCTACGAGCGCTGGGGCCGCTGTCTCGCAGTCATGGACTTCAACATCTTCGAAATTTACGGCACGCAGATGCAGCAGTACTTCAACCACTACAACATCGACCTCAAGCTGCACAAGACAATGATTGGCGAGAAGGCAAAGTCAATCGACACCTTCTTGAGCATCGCCGACTCCATGACGGACTTTGGTATCATGCGCAAGGTATGTGCCGCTGTGTAAGGTGTTGCTATGATCGTTAACACTCCTCCAGGAGCCCGTACTGGTTGTTGGGGGTGGTTTGGTCACTGATGTTGCCGGGTATGACAGTATCGATTAACGCTTGTCTCAGTCCGTCTGGCTAATAAAAACGAAGGTTTGCCTGCGCCGCATACCGCAGAAGCACCAACTTTATCCGCATTCCCACGACTGTCATTGGCCTCATTGACGCCTCTGTTTCGATCAAGGTGGCTGTCAACTACGGCAACTACAAGAACAGGCTCGGTGCTTACCATGCCCCCATGCACACTTTCCTCGACTTCAACTTCTTGCGAACACTACCAAAAGCCCAGGTGCGGAACGGCTTCGCGGAGCTAATCAAGATCTCAACCTGCGCGCATCTCGACACTTTTGACCTGCTTGACAAGTACTGCGAGCAGCTCATCAACACCGGCTTCGGTCGTGCGGATGGCGCTCCGGCGGAGATTAAGGCGGCGGCAGACAGGATCAACCGCGCAGGGATCTATGAGATGCTGAAGCTGGAAACTCCCAACCTGCACGAGATTGGGCTGGACAGGGTGATCGCCTATGGCCACACGTAAGTTGCTCCTCAAGTCGTCGTCGTGACAATTTATTGACGTCTTGTATAGGTGGTCGCCGCTGCACGAGTTGGTCCCGGAAGTGCCTCTTCGCCACGGACATGCCATCTCCATCGACATGGCGTACTCTGCTACGTTGGCGAACATGCGAGGCCAGCTCAGCGACGCCGAATATCGGAGGATATTGAACCTCTTCTCGCGAGCAGGTCTGTCCATGGATCACGCCCAGTTCGACGAAGAAATCCTCGACAAGGGTACCAAGGCCATCCTGAAAACGCGGGATGGCAAGCTTCGGGCCGCCATCCCCAGCCCTCTGGGCAACTGTGTGTTCTTGAATGATGTGTCGTACGAGGAGATGGTCAAGGCGTTGCATTTGCACAAGCAGATGATGAAGGAGTATCCACGCCAGGGCGAGGGTCTCGAGGCATACGTCGACTCGAGCGACACGGGATACACCATCAACGGCGCGGCGGTCGAGACAAATTCGGCCAATGGCATGTCGAGCCTGAAGAAGGCCGTCGTGAACGATGATACGGTGGACCGGGCCCCTAACGGCGGGCCTGTGCAGAACGGGTACACGAGTAAAGCGTCGACGGCGGTGCGCAATGCGGCAGGGTGTGACGGGATTCCCAATGGGGCAAACGGCCACGCCAACGGCAACAACGGCCACAGCCACTAAGCGGCGAAGGGCTGCACGGCACGGGAGGGCGCATGGTTTCCGTAGCCCGAGAAGGCAATGGCAAATGACGCCGTCGGGAGAGGTATCTCGGTTGTCTCGAAACAGCAGCAGCTAGTAATGCATGGATGCGTGTCGTAACGGCAAATACTTGATGGTCATCTCCGCGTGCCGCCCAGGTGGGCCTCAGTATCTGTCATCATCAGTGGGCGCCGCTCGATGCGGGCCAGGCGAAGATGCGATCAGCGATTGCCGGGCGAAGCGGCGGTGCTGGTCGCGGGCTATCACACTATCACTAGTCATCACGGGAGATTGACCAGCAGGTTTGCGCATGCTCGAACGAGGTGGTGCTGCGGCAGCTCCTTCCGAAAGAGCAGGCACATTCTGGACCCTTGGGCGTCCCTTGCGGCCGTTGGCTGCGGAGAGCGCCAGCGCCGGGGCGCAGAGGCAGGCGGCCGGCAGGCTCAGGCCCCGTGCGATGCCTGCCGCAGCGAGTCGCCGGGCAACGGGCCTCGCGTGAACTGGGCTGTGATTCGGCGTGTGGGGGAGATCATTTGTGGACGTGCGGCGGCCGGGAGCCCCTGAGAGGCGACTGTCCAGCCAGTCCCAGGGCGGCGAAGAACAACAATGCTGATCGCTCCCGAGAGAGAGCGCACGGTGGGCGCGCTGCGGCGCACGCTGCTCCTTTTCCTCCCACAGCCAGACCGCGCGCCCGTTGCCTGATATTCGCCTTGCCGGCCGCTCTTCCCATCGTTTGCGTGCCAGTCTGTCGCTGCCGCCGTGTCATCGCCGTGCCAGCGTGCGTGCCCTGTGCGCTTTCGGGCCACTGCCTACCCTGGGCCTCTGCTCGCTGCACAAACCCGCACCCTCAAGGAGACCGCGTCTCCACCAGACAAACGCCGGAACCACCTGGACGAGCCTTCTCCAACGCATTCGCATGGCCCTTGCAGCCCGTTGATCCAGCAACGCGCCAGCAAAGCCCGCCGCCGATGGCCGCAGAGCCAACCCACCAGGGTACCGCCAACTGACCAGCTCCGCATCAGTCACCGCACATCGGCGCCAGACCGCGCGCTGTGATTGCGCCGACTAAGCAGTCCGACCCGCCCACCATGGCCACCACCACAACCACCACGCTGCCGCGTCCCATGAACCCTCCCACCGGCCCGTTGCCCGCCCTGCCTGTCCCCAAAACGCGGCGCGCTGCAACTGCCCGTCCCGGCCCGCCCAGCCCGGAGCGCCGCATATCCACCGCCTCCAACGCGTCGCTTTCCCGCCCACCGCCCTCGCCCGCCGCCGCCCGCACCTCCTCCTCATCGCTACCCATGAGGCCGCAGAGCAAACACGCGAATTCAGCCACCGCCGTGCCCCAGGCCCAACAGCCCGCGGCACAGGCCGGTGGCCCGTCGCCGCACAAAACGTTGCGCAAGACGATCAGCATAGGCTCGTTCCCGCAACCGCCCAAGAGCAGCCGCCAAAGCCACCCCTCGAGCCCGTTGTCCGCCGCCACCACCCCGGACGGCATCACCACCGACCGCAGAGGCTCTGCCGGCTCATTAAGCGTGCCCGGCGGCGGCGGCGCCTTGCGTAAGCGGCCCAGCGTCAAGGGCCGTGGGCCTTCGGCCATCAAGTCGCCTCTCACGTCGCCAAGCGCCTTGACCGAGTTCTCGCCCACGGAGAGTCGGAGCTCATCCGCGAACGGCTCCTACTCGACCGGAATCGAAGAGATGGGTGGCGATGACAAGGGCAGCAAATCTCCCTCATCGGATAACGATTCTGGAAAGGACGTCAAGGGCAACGTCATTGTGAGCGTCAGAGTTCGCCCCAATGCATCAACCAGTGAGAATACGGGCCTGCAGGACTGGGAACTTGATGGCAGGCGAGGCACAATTGAATATAGGGGAAAAGATGGTGGTACTTTTCAAAGCGGTACGTGCGCTGTCTCGGGTTTTGGAGTGACACAGATCGGCTGACACCTCGCAGATAACGTGTTTTCGACTCAGGACAACAACGCCAGGGTGTATGATGCAGCAGCAAAACGATTGGTGCGTAGGGTGATGGAAGGTTATCACGGAACCGTTTTCGCGTATGGAATGACTGGCACAGGAAAGACGTTCTCCATGCAGGGAACAGCAACATCGCCTGGTGTGATACCGCTGGCTATCACTGACATTTTCTCCTTCATTCGCGAGACACCCAAGCGAGAGTTCTTACTCCGGGTCAGTTACCTGGAAATTTACAACGAGAGGATCCACGATCTTCTATCAGATCCGCCACCGACAGGACCAGGCGCACAGGCCATCCAGCAAGAGGAGATCAAGTTGAGGGAGGACAGCAAACGGGGTGTATACGCCACTCCGCTGAAAGAAGAAATCGTCCAAAGCCCAACTCAGCTTCTTCGCGTCATTGCAAGAGGCGACAACAACAGGCGTGTTGCCGGAACTCAGTTCAACGCCCGCAGCTCGCGCAGTCATGCTGTTGTACAGATTGTGGTCGAGAGCCGTGAGCGCGTGCCCGGTGGCGTCGCGCTCCAAGATACCAAAAGGACTGCCATTGCCCCCGGCGGTGTCCGAGTCTCCACTCTGAGCTTGATTGATCTTGCTGGATCTGAGAAAGCAGCTGAAGATAAGGAGAGAAGGACTGAGGGTGCTCATATCAACAAGAGCTTGCTCACCCTTGGTACCGTGATTGCACGCTTGTCCGAGGCAAAGGAGAAGAAGGGAGCAGACAAGGACAAGCACTTGCCTTACCGCGACAGCAAACTGACCCGCTTGTTACAACCAGCCCTGTCTGGAGGCTCACTTGTCAGCATCCTGTGCACAATATCAATTGGATCCACCGGAACTGCCGCCTCCATCGCCACGCATGTCAATGAAACCCTAAACACATTAAAATTCGCGTCTCGGGCGAAGAACAACATCGTTAGCCATGCCAAGAAGGCGGAAGAGGCAACTCCTGGTGGTGGCGATGCCGGCAGTCGTGCCCTTTTGGACCGATACCGCATGGAAATCCAAGAGCTCCGCAAACAACTAGACACCAAGACGAAGGAAGAGGTTCCAGTCGTCAAGGATGTCGATATGGCTGAGGAGAGGGCGCGGGAGGCTGAGGCGGCGGCGAGGCATGAAGAGCAGATGTTGGAAATGCAACTTGCGCGCACGGCCTTGAAGGAGCGTATCGAGCATCTCAACCGCCTCATTCTCAGTTCAAAGTCGATCGGCGTCAACTCTGGCCGGTCCTTTTCGTCTATGGGCTTCCAATACCGCAATTCGATCATGAGCAATAGTGAACCTCATACTGTGTCGGCCCGAACCTCGACAGCGACCCTGGAGGTGCCGCACTTCAACAGAATGTCATCAGGAGGCTCCGCAGCGTCGTTTTCCCCTTACGCGACTCAGGCACCTGGCCTGCCGTCAGACCACACTTCCGAGGAAGACGACTCCATTGGAGAGAATGGTGATGGCACGGCGACTGAAAGTGCACGGGTCCGGGCTCTTCAAGCGGATCTCGAGGACAAGAACCGCTACATCGCGACGCTGGAGAAGCGGCTTCTCCAAGCACGGAGGTCTAGCCACTCGCGCGTATCGATGGCGCTGGCGGCTTCGGTACACTCGGCCGAGGAAGGCGGGGTTGAGGCACTGATGAAGGAGAAGGACGACGAGATTGCGGACCTCAGGGCGCGACTGGACGACAAGGACCGAATGCTGACGGCACTGCGCTCGGCGGCAAGGAAGCGCGACGTGGCGGATCTCACAATCGACACGTCGATCGAGCGGAGAGCATCGATGGACCGCAGAGCGTCCATGGGGCCTCGCACGCCCGGGCATCGGAGTCGGGGGAGCACGGGGTCGTCGTACCTCACGCGGCAATCGGCAGCCAGTCCGATTGCACTGCTGTCACCGCGGTCAGAAAAGAGGTCTCGAGACGTGGAGGACATTACCAGGATGCTAGACAACATGATATCGGAGCAGGGCGAGCCCAGGCAGCAACCCGGCCATGGGCGGAGGACGAGCATAGCCAGGATGGCACTCGAGGGCCGGGGGACGTCGTAGGAGCGAGCGGGAGAGGAGCGGGGGTGTTGGGACTTGATTTTGGGGGTCCGCGTCGACGTTCATGCGGCGCATCTGGTCTTTTTTGCTTTCTCTCGTCTAGATACCCTGTTCGCCGTCCGATTGGACGGGCACTGTCGCATTTCATTCTTAGGGCTGTTATACACGCGTTTCACGACGGGGCAGGGCGGGGAGGCGCGTTGTTCGGAGAGGAGGGGCTGGGAACCGGCTTGAGTAGCTTTTAACAATGGAGAGGCTCGCGAGGGGCGGGGTCGGCTGCAACAGATGTGTGACGCGCATTGCGTGTGCGGGCGTCTTGGGTGGGTTTCACCCGCAGGCGAGGGCGGTTTGATGAAGCAGCCATCAGGGCCGAGCCGCCATGTAACAAACGGCCGCAGCCTACGCGAGCTCCGCTTCAGGCCCCGGCGCAGCGCCACCACCCAGTAGTTATGCTGCCTTCCACGCCTGCTCCACCAACAGCCGGCCCCTCCGTCGCCGCGTGAGCTCCCTTCACTCACGCTTACATGCCCAGCGCCATGCTCCCCTCTGCCAACTCGACCCGGCCCTGACCCCCCTTCGCTCCTCCCCCACGCCGACGGTGTCTGGACGCCTTCATGCACGCGTAACATTGCCTGTCTCAACTGCTTCCCTTCGTGCTCCAGACGCGCTTCCCTTCTAGCCCGCCACCTGCCGGTCCCAGGTGCTCGACGGCTCCAACTTCACTTTCTTTCCTTCGCCAGCCCGCCCTGCCTTGACAGCTGCCCAGTCAGCGCGCATTAGCTCCGCATCCGCACCCAATCCGCATTCTTGGTCCCATCTTCCTCCGAAAGACTCACGCCGGCGTCCGTCATGCTTATTCCCTCTCCCCACTCGCCCAGAATGCACGCCAGAAAGAACCACCACCTCTCGATCAACTCGCCAGGCTCCTCTGCCCTCCCGCCGAGCGGCGGCCTGACCCCGCGGACCCCTCGCTCAGCCCGCGGCGACCCTCTGCGCGATCCGCTGCTGCTCTCGCGCTCGCCCCCGCCCTCGCCAGGCCTGCCGCCGGCCCACCCAAGGGACTGGAGAAGATCGCTCCCCAACTATTCGCGCCTGCTCCGCAAGCTCCTCGTGGTTTTTGGCGGCCTCGTCTTGTTGGGATGGCTCGGCGTGCGTCATTGGTGGCATTTGTCCGCACGCCCTCACGGCATCTCCTACCAGGCGCCAGACGGATCCGAGTACGAAATGGTCGGCGGCAGCCTGCTGCCGGACGAGCCGTCGGTCGTGGCCATGACGGACCAGAAGGGCAGGGCCAGATGGACCGTTTCCATCCCCGCCGACTCGCCGTTCCCGCTTGCCCCGGCCCAGTACAGGGACTTGTGCGACCAGGCTAAGGAAGTTGCCACCTCGATCCACGGCAAAGGCTCCCACCACAGGGGCTATTACTACATCGATCCCACCTATATTGACGTCCACCACGCCGTGGAGCAGGGCCTCCTGCCAGATCTGAAGGGCGATGCCAAGATGGTGTCTCCTGTGGGCTTGAACGATAGTCTCATGGGAGCGGGTAACACGTACCGGGGCGAGAGAATGGATATCTGCGAGACCAGCTTGACGTTTGTCATGGAGACTTCCGACGCTGGTCTGGGAAAGACCTTGATGGCCATGTGGATGGCGTATGGGCTTGCTCGCTTGGAGGGCAGAGCCTTCTTCATTGACGATACGAGATGGTACGCCCGCATGCGCTAACGTTGGTTGCGATTCATGTCGCTGACTTTATGCAGGCCCTACGGGAGCTACGTGGGCTATTTTAAGCCTCCTCCGACCCCGTCCTGCCTACCGCCAATGACAAGCCAGGTTGTTCCCTGCCCCCACCATGCCAGGCACTTGATGGTGTCCGCCGCTACCATCCGCACCACTTTTGGCCACGCTTTTGTCGAGGAGTACGAAGATCCCCGCAAGATGCAGGTTCAGCGACAGCACAAGATTTTCGGCATGCTTCGGGACGGTTATGAGGCTCTCTTCCGCCTGCACGACGAGGACGCTAACTACGTTCTGGAGCGGACCCGCACTCTCTACGAACCTGTCATCGAAAAGGGCGGCGTCAACATTGGACTGCATGTGCGCCGCGGGGATCGCCATCCCTTCGAGTACCAGTATTCCAAGGATTATATCCCATTGGACCGCTTTGCGCAAGGCGTCCAATACCTCATCGCCGAACACTACGGCCCGTCCCTGCCTGGAAACAGGACTGACGGCGCCAAGGTGGAACGCGATGCTCACGCCGGTCCAATCAAGTCCATGCACACTCCGGCTGCGGCCGTGAGCCAAGAGGAGCAGCCGGATCTCCTAGCTGTTACTTCCTCCCAAGCTGTGATGGCATCCGACGATCCAGACGTATACACGGCCTCCGAAATGGCGGGCGTCGTGCGCGCCCAAGACCGCATTGTGCTGGCCAGCAAGAAGACGCTGGAGGCGTCGGGTGCCAAGAACAAGAACCGGTACATCGACGAGGTCTCGGGCTGGGAGGGTGGTTTCTTTCGCGACGTCTTCTGGTCGCTTGGCCGCTCGAACGCAAACAACGCCGGCGCCGCAAGCGACCACCGGAGTGGTGAGCCGAACGAGGCGGCGCTGAAAATGCGCGAGCTCGTCGGGCGTGCATACCTCCTTGACCTAGCGGTGGTGGCCAAGGCGGACCAGGTTATGTGCACGCTAAGCGCGACCGGGTGCCGGCTCCTGGCGGTGATGATGGGATGGGAGCAGGCGATCGAGCAAGGCGCGTGGAAAAACGTTGATGGAGAGTTCCACTGGAGGGGCATAGATTGGTGACTTCAACTTATAGAGATGTGGAGGGTGGAGTCAATGTGGTAGGGGGAAGAAGAAGGCGAGTGGAAGATTTAGGTCCGTCTTTGATCTTTTCATCATCATTATACCATTTTCTGGCGGGCGGGCATACACATAGCGTTGCATTGCAGGCGTTTTCACATTTCCTTTCTTCCCTGAATCGTATATAGCAATTAATATTTCTTCCGCTCATTTTGAATCATCTCGTGGCGGGAGAGTGGGGAGAGTGGAGAGGGATGCGATGAGAGAAGGTGTAGGAGAAATATAATCATTGGTTTTGTTATGGTCTATGCTGCTAATTCCCCGTTTCCCGTGACCTTAATGCCAGTTATTTGAGATGTTTACTTGCCTATGTGTGCTCTTTACTGACAATAGTTCGCTTCATGTGTATCCTACCTGCTGTTCCAAGGTTTTATATTAGTAAAATATGGGTGAAAGATCTAGCTTACTGTAAAAACAGTTATGCGAAAGCCTACGGTATGCTCTAAAGACACTAGTCGCGCTCGTCGATAAGAGAATAGAGGTAAAGTTTGTTTTCACCTATCTCTCTGACACCCCACGCAATCAGTATGTACATCCGCAACTTTGCCTGATCGCGCTAGGCTTACGGACCTGTTACTGCGACTTCGAAACCAAGCCTTTCCCCGGCATCAATTTGGACCCCCAGCGCATGGTGGAAAAAATGGGGACGGTCAAATTTACTCTGATACTAGGTTCTTTAAACGACGCGCTCTTCCTCCCTCTATCGATCTTTCTTTGCCGTTGTCCCCCTTTAGATTAATTACGGAATGATGACATTGGTCGTTCCTACTCCATAAGCCTTAGACATCGTCTTAGATCAGGCTAGACCTAAAGCAAAAAGAAAGGAAGAAAGAAAGTAACAGAACAATCTACGGCTAGAAACCATCATAAGCTCTTTTCTTTTAGTTGGACTTAAGAATGCCGGAAAACTAGAGACAGCGTCATTCTTTAAGCCCATCCAGTGTTCTAGGAAAGAAATAGCCACGCTCAGGCCTTTGAGCTCATCTACGTAGCTTTCCGGACTGCGGAGATAGAAAACAAGTGACAGTCTACCTTGTGTTGCAGTTCTATTGTCCCCCTTTTCTTTCCACTCTTTCTGCTGCTGCTTCAATCACCTCACACTGGGAGACAAAAGAGTCTACCTCCTCGAGCATGTCTTACACGAGACCCTTGATCCCGCCCACGTAAAGATCCGTGGCCGATATTCGAAAGTCTTTGTGCCACTTCCAAAACTACATATACGTCGGGATGTCCTCTTCTGCTCTCTTTGAAGGAAAATGCAATGCGTCTCGTGGAATATGAAAGTAAAATGGTCTTTCATGATTCACTGGTCTCAATCACTAATCCGCCAAGTTCCCACACCGAGGCTGCTGGCCGTTTGTTCCTTCCATTTTGATTATGATCATTCGGTTCCCTTTTCTCCTTCTGCCCCTTCCTGTTCAATCCGATGCTTCCAACATGTTCCCACCCCTCTTTACGCCAACTTAACCTTCAACACTCCGTCCAACGCGTCCATGGCCCCCTGCACGAGAAATCCCGCCACATCCGCTACCCACCTCTTCTTCTCCCCCGTTTCCGTCGCCAAAACCCGCGTAACGACGGCCTCGCCCGTGCGGCCCCTCCTCATGCCTTCCGCCAGCCTTTCAACGCCGTCATCACTTAGCCTGTTCGTCCAGTCCAAGGCGGGCTGGCGCACGGCTTTGGCGAAGGTTTCAGTGACGACTGTCTTGAGCACGGCGAGTTCCTTCAGGGGAATGGCTTGCCACCACTTCGGCGCCTTGTTCTTAGCGAGGCGCGTCGCAGCGTCACAGAGGCGGGCGGACGCCTGCAGGAATTCGGCGACAAGGAGAAGGGCTTGGATGTCGCGCTGCAGCGGCAGGGGATGTCTGGTCTTGCTGCTTTGCAAGGAGAGCGACTCTAGCGCGTCTTCCCCTGCGGAATCTTTCTGGATGAAGCCGGACAGCCAAGTCTGCAGGTCGAAGATGGCGGCGGAGGTCTCGCCGACGTCGGTGCCGGTCAGGGCCTTGCTGGCGAGGGCGCGCAGCTTGACCCAGCCTGGAATGAGCGCCTTCTCGACAGGCGTGAGCTCGGTCAAGTCCGAGTCGGACGGGCTGTTGGCGATCTTTTCGACGTTTTTATTGGCGATGTTGATGCGATGAGCGTGGCTGTTGTCGGGGCCCGACGACGAGGCGGAAGACGAGATAACAGTGCATGTGTCGTCGATGAGCAGGTGCAGCGCGAGCCAGTACCGACCCGGCACGGGCCCAGAGGAGAGAAGGTGCTCGAAACGTGGCGTCGCCGAGTGCTCGTAGTTCCACATGCGCTTCAGGTCGCGGTTGTCGACGAGGCCTTCGAGATCGTCGTCTGTGATGCTGTTATCTTCCATGATACTTACTACAAAGATGAGGCGTGAGTTTTCTTAAGACGTACCTAATACTTCGCAGTACATGTCATCGACCGGCTCACCTCTGATGCGAAGCGTTCTGCGCCGTTCGATAACCGAGACTTTCCTGCTCAGACTCTTGGACAGGTTGTTCTTCAGCTCTTGAATTTCCAGCAGCCGATCGTACTGCAAAGCGTCAATCTCAGCGCCAAGGAAAGCCTGGAGGGTATGCAGAATCCTGTCGGCCGTCTGTAGGATCCTATCGAGCTGCGTCAGAGGGTCGGTGTTGGCTCTGCTCTTCTGCTTTGCGCGGTAGTAGAACGGATGAGTGATGGCCATCCGAGCGAACATGTGGTGACTGAGTGTCTCCATCAGTATTTCCTTGACCTTCAGACTCGACCAGGCTTCCATAGCCTCGCTGAAGTTGCCCAGGAATGCTGCAAGGCGGGCTTGGAGGAGTGCTGCTTTACGGCTTTCGGGAGCGTAAGAGAGCAATTCTTTCATTATAATCTCAGCCTGGACCAGATAGTCCAGGGACGACTCGAGGTAGAAAAGTTTGACCAACGCCATTGTGGCTAGCGCGCAAGCATCCTCGCAGGTCGTGACATCCTTGCCCTTGGCCAGTTGGTGAACGTCGAGCGCTTTGACCACGAAATCCTCCAGCTGGTCTTTAGTAGCCTTCTGATCTTTAGACAGCGTCAGTTGATATTCCAGTTTCAGAACGTTCGCCTTTGTCCGGAGTGCTTGCGCTTGGTGCTTCGGAGTTCCATCTTGAATCGGCTTATCCTGATCGTTCGCCAAGTTGAAGCACCAATCCAGGAATTTGGAATGATGAACATCGTCGAGCCTCTCGACATAGGGTGAAACGTCCTCGAAACAACATTGCTCCTTGGCGAAGACCATGACATAGGCAATGCAGTTTTTGAACAGCTCCTCATTGTCCTTTGAAGTAATCGATGCTTTCGGCAGTAGACGAACGCGAAGATTCTCATTAGCGTACCTCTCGTGGATTTCTTCGAGTAACTTGTTCAACTCATCCACGAGAGAAGAATCCGAGGCTCTGACTCTAATCAGCACCGCTGGGGCTATGGGGAAAATGATGGGATGCAGCAAACTTACGCTTGGTGCGTTAACTCGCGGTGTGAGAGGTGAAGCGCTCGCCATGGTGCGTAGTCGTGGGGCCAGAGAGAGTACGATGTCTTTGCAGCTTCGTCGGGAGTGTGATCTTGCTTGAGAGCAGCAACGCAGAAATCCCACAGGTCTTGCCACAGGGCAGCCTCTTCCAGCACCTCTAGCTTGGTGCGAACAAAGGAAAGGTCGCAGACCACCAGAGGCGAGAAAATCCCAACGATGGGATGGCCGAGAATTTCCAGGATGTCCTTGAGCATGCCCTGCTTCCGATAGATCTGGAGCACGAGCCGGAGCTCGCGGCGGGTGGTCACCGCATCGACGGTCTTCTCGCCCTTCATGCCTTTTGCGACGGCCATAGAGAGCGCCTTGGAAGCAAACATGCGCATGAATTTGGCGTTTCTGTCGTCCTTGCCGTCCGAGGCGTCGCCAGCCAACTGTTGGACCGCAGGAAGCGCGAATACATACTGCTCATCCTTGGGGTACTTGTTCTTGAGCGTGACCATGGCCTGCATGAAAACTCAGCAAAACCGCTCAACAGATGGGTCCCTGCATACTAATCCCTACCACTTGAGCATCTTGCCAGTCATCCATGGACGCGGCGCTCTCGAACCACGTGACCAGCACATTGCCATCGTTGGAGGCCTTGAAGGCATTCTGCCACAGGGCCTTGCGCTTGTCGGCGGTGCTCGCGCGCTCGCCCAGGCGGAAGTAGATGGCCCTCAGCAAGTCCTGGTCGGTGATGGCGGGAGTGGATTCGCACAGGCAGGCCAGCTGGGCAAAGGCGTCGTCATCTCGGCCGAATTTGAGGTGGACGGCAGCCTTCCAGTAGAGCAGGTAGGGGTCCTTGGGCCGCTTCTGGAGCTTCTTCTCGCACTCCTTGAGGGCCTGCTTGATATTGGAGCCAGAGAAGTGGACCTTGTCGTTGATGGCGTCTACGCTGAGGGAGGCCATGGCTGGTGGTGTGCGGCGCACGGGTGCACCCGCCAAATGCAAAGCTCGTGTGCGCTGCGTCAGCCCAAAGTCGTTGCCGCACGCTGGGCTCCTGGTCCCGGATGGCGAGCGTTCGCGAGCAACGGGCGAGGTGGAGGGGATGGGCTTGGCGAGGGCGGCGATGCGGTTAGGCGCGTCGGCGACGAGAAAATCGCGTTAATGCGACCTAGGCCCCGCGTGGTGGAGCACGCATACCTTTTCGGGCCACCACCTACTTTGTTCCAACGTCATCCCTTGCGACCTCATCCCTTGTGCACGCTATCTACCGGGCCTTGGGGCTGCTGTGTTACTCTCGCAGAAGATCAAACCACACGTGCCCGCCAACCCAAGTGTGTTGCGCCCCACTGCCCGGCCCGCCGTCACCGTTTCGGCAGCAGCTATGTAAATGGCCGAGCGCGTCATCATCGACTTCGCGCGCCAAAACCCTCTTTTGTACACATCTTCTATCCCGAGCAGTGCTTGGACCATTGCCACCCAGTGCGCCGTGTGCGGCGGCCGTAACTGGCCGAAGTCGCATTTGCGCATGCTGGTTGGGCAACAATGTAACGGACGCTGCATGGCTACCATACTTCGTTTCTTACCACGCCAATCCGTTTGATATTTCCTAACCCATCCAATTATACACCATCGCCCCTGGGTCTTTCACCAAAACGATTTGTTCTCCTTCCGCTTGGCCTCTTTCCGTGCTTCCATCTGCGGCCGGGGGAAACGCGTATCAGCATGAGAGCGATGCAGGAAGGTGCCGGGGTCAGCTACGTACCCACTGCTTCTTGCAGTCGCGATATGCCCTAGTAGAGCTAGAGTTAGTGATGCGCGCCTGAAGGTATCGTCGAAAGGGAGGGCCATGTATGGCGGGCGGAAGCGGCGAGAGCACTCTCGACTTTGCGGGAAAGGCGTACTGGAAATAGTCAGAGCACATCTCTCTGTCACCGCCGTTGCGGTGAAGGCATCGCAGGCTCTTGGAGGCGGCCTCCTGGCACGGATCGAAGTATTGACTGTATTGCTTGCTGCATGACATGTTAGAAGATCAACGCAGTGATGCAACGAGGGCCGGGCCGGGCAGCTGGTCCGGAAGAGGGACAGCTTACCCGTCGAAGGTCGAGGCAGCGCTGTCGGTCCAGGGGTTCTCCGGCTTGTCATCAGCAGCCATTGGGACGCGTGCGAGAGCTGGTGGATGTGCGGGGTTGGATGCGAGAGAGCGGCGGTATTGGGACTGGGCGGCGAAGGATGGACGCGATAGCTGCCGGCCGGAGATGTGTATCGACCGGCGATCAGCCGAGCAGCGCCAACCTATGGCAGCGGCGACCCTCGTCTTCCCCGCGCCGTAACCCACATGTGTCAGCGCGTATTGACGGAGCCACCGAGCTAGCCCTAAGGACGCAGGGTGGATGTCGGGTGCTGCCAACAGGCGTGGCGTGCCTGCAGCCCGCCAGATTGATCGCTGTCCCGTCCGCTGGATGCATCTCATCATCATCACAGATCCGCGTGCCAACGGCGTAGCGAGCCAAAATGCCGGGCCAACAGGGAAGCAGAGGCTTTGCATACTATTCACGGAGCACGCTCTCGCAATGGCGCGTCAGCAGCGGCCGGCAGGTCTTAGCACGACTATCGGCCGCCAACGTCACTGCCGATAACACTCACTCGTGTTTGGAGAGAAAGGCCGACGCTTGATCAGCCTGCCCGGCAGGATGCGTTGCGTAGCGGCAGCTTAATAAGTATACCACCCGTTCGCAGCTGCCATCCCGTCCGCGTTGGGTCATCGGGAAGCCAGCACCGCCGTTTTCATGTCAATCCACGCGTTCCCGGTTTTGGCATGCGAATCCCGCCCAGCGCTCGTCCCAGCCTCGCCGCTGCTTCCAACGGTCTTCCATGCCGTCACGGTCCTAGCCCTCCACACCTCCCTGACGCACCTCCACTTTTTGCGCAGTGCGGCCACATCATGATGATCCGTCCGCACCGCCCGCCTGCGCATCGCCTCCGGCCAGGCCATGCGCTGCTTAGGCTGGCGGTGCGGCGCGGCGTGTCGCAGGGTTTCGGTGACTAACGTGACCGTGCTGTCGGCGCCACAGGTGGACTCGACGTGCGTGATGGAGGCTGCCATTGCTAGGGCCTGGCTGGGAGTTGCGAGGGCTGCGAGGGCTGCGAGGTCGGCCTTCCTGGAAGAGAAGTCAATTCCCTCGCAGGGAGATCGTCCACCGGGCCAGGCGCTCGGTACCAGTGCGCTCAGGAAACCCGCACCACGGAAGCTATAGCGATCGTGCCCAATGGCTGCAACAAGACGGTCCGATGGCCGCGATAAGCCAGTGCGAGATAATGCGCATGCCCGTCCGCCGTGGCAGCACCGCGATAGAACGGGCGTTTACGATAACCGCTCCACATTTCGCTTGCGAAGATAGTGCTCCTGTCCGGGAAAGCGCCCATCGGTGGCCACTGGCAAGGGAGCCGCTGAGTCGTGCCCGGGGACCGCTTGCCAGAATCCGTGTCTTGACCAGTTTCGCATGATCCGGGGTCGATGCTCGTCCCAATCTGGCGCTTCATGAGAAGGGCCTTCTCAGAAATATAAAGACGCCGAGTCGTCTACCATCCTGATATCAATCGACATCAACCCTATACCCATAGCTTCGCACAACTCTCTTCCAGAGCACCACCGCCCGTCGCAGCTCCATTGCTTCTTCCATCAAGATCATCAGTCTTGGCTCTTGCTCCTTCCGCAGGTGAATCATCACCACCACATCAGCCACAAGGCTCTTGTTCTTCCATCACTTCCAACTCTTGACGTAAGCTTCCCAACAGCAGCCCTTTTGATATCTCTTTTGCATCTCCTCTGCTTCCTCTCCCATCCGTGGTGGCCGGATAGGTGGCACCCCTTATCGCAGCGCCAAAACTGACTCTTTTAGTTCCAAAATGGCAACCGTTACTACTCAGCGCACCGCGACCCTGCCGCGACCTTCCTTCAAGCCCATCATCCAAGATGCGGTTGCTGAGAAGAAAACTTCTGGCACTGAGTTCAGCCCATCAAAACACCTGGGCTACAAGGAGCCCGAACAAGTCTGGTCCATGGAGGACATCGGCTACTCCAAGGACCGCGGTGTGTCGCCCATCGCTGTCTCCCAGCCTTTCCAGCTCTTCACCGAGGAGGCCGTCCATGAGATGAGGAGAGAAATCTTCAAGCCTGAGGTCTTGGAGCACTGCAAGTACAGCAGCAACATCGCCGCTTGCCAGCTTCGAGGCTACGCTCCAAAGTCAGTAAATATCCTGAAACTGATACGTGCAAGCCACTGATGGAAGTCCAGATACGCCCCGTTCACTTGGGATGCTTGGAACCACCCTGAGACACTCGCGGCCATCTCTAAAGTTGCTGGTGTTGACCTCGTCCCCGTCATGGACGTTGAGGTCGCACACATCAACTTCTCGGTCAAGTCCGAGAAAGAGACCAAGGAGGAGCTTGCAGTCATCAACAAGCAGAAGGAGTACTACGACGCAGACGAGGGCATCGCTGGCTGCCCCTGGGAGGATGACAAGCCGGTTGTTGGTTGGCACACCGACAGCTACCCCTTCGTGTGCGTGTTGATGCTCAGCGATTGCACCAACATGGTCGGTGGCGAGACTGCCTTGAGAACTGGCCACGGCGACGTGATGAAGGTCCGCGGACCAACCATGGTAAGCCAACCCAAAGCACCACTGCATTGCACCAAGGCATACTGATGTTTGAGACAGGGCTGTGCCGCCATCTTGCAGGGCCGCTACATCACGCACCAGGCCCTTCGTGCTCTCGGTGCACAAGAGCGTATCACTGCGGTGACTTCGTTCCGTCCTCGCTCGCCATTCGCGCGTGACGACTCGGTCCTCACCACCGTTCGTCCCATCTCCAATCTCTCAACGCTCTACTCCGAGTTCGCCGAATACCGTCTGGCCATGGTAGAGGAGCGTGTGCGTGCGCAGCTCAAGGAAGTGCGCGAGAAGAGCCGTGCCAGCAAAAGGTTCGCCACCAGGGATTTCAAGAACTTCCTGGCCGAACAGATTGCTTTCCTTCAGCACATGCAGAACGAGATAGTGCCAGATGAAGAGGTGCGGATGGGCTATATCGAAGAGGTCGATTTCCCCGACTGCGTCGTCGGTGCGGAGGAGGCGCCATCGCTCAAACGTGCTCGTGTCGAATGAGCGGCCTGGTGTTTGTAGCGATTGGCTTCTTCATAGCGGTCGGGTTACAGCAGAGCAGCTCATGGTTTGACGAGTCACGCGGCCTTTCGGGAGATATGCGCATTCGGGAACAAAACGTAGTCGCTTGGGGGGACTTGACAGGCTGTTGTCGCGCCGGGCAAGACTGCTCTGGGCTGTAGGACTTCCGGATTTCGTGGTTGCTTTGGAGTTTTCTTATTTTCTTTTTTGGTGGCGCGTTGGAGTTCTCAGGAGTTGCTTTGGATGATTGTTGTTCCCCTGCGTCGCACACCTGCTGCACCCTAACACTAGACATCGCTCATGGTCACATAACGAATTGACTCTTTTGGGAGGACATGTTGGAGACGAGACTAGCTCGCGTGCATAAGCTTGAGTAGGAGTTCGATTGGCAGTCACTGTGTCCGGTGGACAAGGTTGGTCCGAACGCATGTGCCCAAGCTCTTTTCTGATGGATGCGACAACGACGTAGCAAGGAGAAATCGAAGCAACGGATCGTCGCAATCAAATGGGAAGCCATGACGTACTAGGAGCTGCGAGGGCGTCATTCACCGGTCGAGCTTGCGCGCCTCAAGTGAGTCTGCCTCGAAAAGCGGTGGCTGGTCGGTTGGAGATAAGAAGGGCTGTCTCCAATGATAAGATAGGCGCGGAGAGCAGGTGAGAACAAACGACTGGAACGGCGCGGAAGCGGGAGGGCGCCGGGAGTGAGGCTACGAGCCGGGCTGGCAGGGCCGCCAGTGGCTCGTCGGCGGCAATCGACGCGCCCGGCGCAGGCTCGTAGCGCCGGTGTGGCTGAGGATTCGCGGCGGCGCGCGCCTGCTGGTGCTGCGGACAGGCAGGCGGCGAGCGTGCGAGGTGGTGAAGCGTCAGGGCGGGCAGAGAGGGAGAAAGCGGAGACGGGCTTGGCTGGAGGGTCGCTTTTACCGTGGCGGAGGCGCGCTAGGCTCGCTCTCGTCAGTTGGCGCGAGCTGCCTGCCTTGCGCCATCTCCCGCGACAGCTTCATAGCTGCGCCCAAGCATTCCCAAGTTCTCACCCCGCTAGCTGCTGCCGGCCACGTTGGGCAGCCAGGCAAACTTTTCCTCGCCGGCGCCACCCTGACGTTTCCTGCTCCATGATACGCCCGCATGGATCCAAACGACCACTTCCCCGCCTCGTCGCGCACCACGCGCCAGAAGACGCCTAATGACTCTGCATCCACTGCAGCCGTCACCTCTGCCCCATCCGCCTCCCGCTCGCCGCACGACATGGCACCCCACAAGCCCGGTGCCCAACATGCTGCGAAGCACGCAAAAAGCGCCACGCCCGCGAAGCCGCCGTCCAAGCTCGCAGACGCCGAACGAGCTCCCCGGACTGCTAGCAAAGACAGCCTGAAGGTCAAGCAGCTCAAGAAGCCCGCCGAACAGTCCAAGCCCGACAGGAACGAAGAGGTGCCGCCTCCGCTTGCAGCTTGCAGCTTTGCTCCCAGCTAATCTGTCCTCGCAGCTGCTCAAAGTCTTCAGGTCCGATCTCGATAGTCTCCGCTCTCTCGTGACCTGCAAGATTTGCGACAGGCTCCTCTACGAGCCTTATGTCATCTCGTGCGGGCACACCTACTGCTACAGTGTGAGCAACAACAAAGTCCCACCTTGTCTTCACACATTACTGACCTTCCCCGCAGTGCCTCTGCACGTGGTTCGTCAACAATAGGTCTCGCAAGACATGCCCCGATTGTAGGGCTATGGTGGTCCAGCCACCTGCACCCGCCTATCTGATTCGCGAGATGACCCAAATTTTCATAAACCGCGCCGAGCTTCATCCTGCCGGCGAGACCCTGGATCTCCACAAACAGTGGCAGAAGGAGGAAGCCGATCTCGTGCTCCAGGACAAGACCAACGATGACGTGCGGACTGGCGGCCTCTTCAAAGGCTGCTTCCGCGTGCGTCCCGAAGGAGGTTTGCGCGCTATCCGCGATGAGGAAGACGGCGTTGACCGCTGCCCTATGTGTGCATGGGAACTCGAGGAAGGGGAGTGCGCGCAGTGCGGCCTCCAGTTCGATGACAACGGCACATTGGCCTGGGGGAACAGTTTCGGCGGCTTCAGCGACATGGACGAAACCTCGGAACATGACATGTCCAGCGAGGACCTGGACGGCGACCTTGAGCTTGAAGACAATGAGGCTGACCTTGATCTTGACGGCTACGGCGACGAACTAGAAGACTGGCAGGATCAGTTCGACGACGACCATTCTTATGCCGTCAGGAGATGGCTCGCGAACGAGGCGCTCGCCCGTCCGCAGCAACCCTTCGGCCTCGGCCCAACGCGCCGTCGCCCAGCCGCTCACAGTGCAGCTGGAAGTAGACGGCGCTCATACAGTGCCAGCATTGTTTCCGAGATTCTGACTGAGGACACTGAGATGGGCAACATCGAAGAAGAAGACGAAGACGAGGAAGATGGGGACTCTTCCATGAATGACTTCATTGACGATGGAGAACCAGAGACCGCGTCTCAGAACACACGGTCCCCCGACAGCGAAACCCCAACTCCGCCGTCTAACATGCGAGGCCGCCGCGTACGGCGTGTTGTCGAATCGGAGTCGTCTTCCGGCGCCTCCCACCAGGCAGAAGATGATGAAGATGACAACGATGAGGGTCCAATAGCTCCAGGAAGAAGGCGCCTGCAGCATCCTCTATATCGGCCTCAATTTCAGCCGAACTTTCGCAGACGTCCAGTGGCGCCCTCTTCTTCAGCACCCGAGGATGTCGACGTTGACCAAGACCTTGAAGAAGATACGCAGGCTTTGTTGTACGAGGACGGCTGGTCCCCGCTGGGGCATGAGGGTGATGAAGAGTTAATGGAAGAGGATGATGACAGCGATGGAGGAAGGACGACCGTTGGGTGGGAGCCGATTGCGAATTCCGTTGAACGATCTCACTTCGGTGGTTCTCTGACTCCTACTGCAGATAGACCTACCGGCGCGATCCGTCCGCCTTCCCGCACGGGCAATTCCCGAGTTCTTGACGGCTCCCGAGGCCTACGCCGACGTAGTTCGGTGCTATCGGCTGTTTCCAGCACCAATTACGAGGATGGAGAGGCGGACGATGACGACTCCGAGATTGATCGGGATGGAGACGCCAGCATGAGATCGCCTGCGGTGCGGCCACGCGGTTCTAGGATGCGATTACGCAATGGCGTTGCTTCAACCGGCTCCAGGCCTCCTAGCAGCAACTTTTCGGCTGGGAACTCCGGGGAGAATGACACTGACGACAACTCGGACGACACTGCAGCACCTGGTGCCCGTCGCCGGCCTCGTCTAAGGACCGAACGGCAAGAATATGACCCAAGGATTAGCTGGGCTTTTGCTCAACACATGGCGGAGTTGCGAGATCTCAATCTTCAACGCCCCGACGCATTCCTAGATCACTTGGAACAATTGAGAGCTGCTACCCCCGTTACTCGTCCTCGAACCTCGAATCGTAACCGCGCTGCTCCTTCGCCTCTTGCTACCCATCCCCAATTCTCACCTTTGTCCAATGGTCCGTTGCCCCCATTCTCGCCACCATCGAACGGGCCCGCCAGGCTCCGGACTCCCATCAATCTGAATTCGTTGAGTGGGTCATCCGCGCCGATGTCTCCGCGATCGGAGAGGAGTCAGGGATCAACGGGCCAAGCGTCTAGTTCCAGCAGTGATGTGAACGGCAATGCTTCACGGCGTACTCCGTCTGCCTCCGGGGCGAGCAGCATCACGATCACCTCCGATTTTCCAGATGCAACGGAATCTAATCAAGGATCAGGGTCTCAGAATTGGCCAGGGCAACAAGACGATATAACTGACCGTGCAAACACCCGTACACCTTCCTCGAACAGCAGGCGTAATTCTGGCACGTATCAAGGTCCGATTTCTCCCGGGCTCAACTTCGCCGCTCGCTTTCAGGCGCAGCAAAACCGTAACCCCTGGAATCCATTTGTACCGTTAAGTCCCATAAGGCCAAGACAGTCGGTCCAACGTCTCCGAGACCAGTCATCTACTGCTACTCTGCGTCCTCGAAACTCGCAACGGGGCCTTCGCCAACAGCCTTCTCAGACCAGCGTGAGAGATGGCAACATTTCTACTCCACATGTCAGGCAACAAAACTCGCGTGTCAATCTTCGATCCCAGCCGTCGCAGCAACGCCTGTCAAATCAAGCCTCTACACGAACTTTGAGGGCGAACAATCCTGCCGTCATGCACCAGTCGAATGCCTCAACTTCCAGCGTTGGTTCTAATGGTTCTCAGCGCTCTAGACTCACGGAAGAGGAGCGTCTTAGCCGAGCCCGCGAGCTCGTCATCAGTAGGCAGCAGGCTCTTCAGGGAGGCGGCACCAACCCGTTTGCTGCTGGACGAAGGCAGACGACCCCCGGCCAGAGCAGCAATGCCTCGACTCCAGGAAGTGTCCGGAGTCAATACAGTGTTAGCACTGCACAGTCTCTTGGATCATCCAGCGCGGCTTCCCTATCTCAACAGTCCATGCCCCCGCAAATGCCGAATCCACAGCCTACACTTGGCCGTCGGAGGAGCAATCGTAACGTCGGTGCTCCTCCTGGCGCATTTGTACAGCAGCAGCAGCAGCAGCAGCAGCAACAACAACAACAACAACAACAACAGCAACAGCCGTCTACAAACACTAATGCATTCATCCGTGCTCGAAGCGGATCCATTCCTGGCGTCTCTGCTTATGGCTATGAACGAGGCGTCTCAGCTGGCTCAGACGGTATCACTGCTGGTGGCAGTAATGCGTATTATTGATTTCAGTATGATACTCACTTCCATTGCTTCCCTTTGGTTTTTCTTTTGGCAGTCTACCTTTTCTGCACAAAACGAACATGCAAAACACAGAATGATAGAGCATGATGGCCACGCTGGCCTGGGATCTCTCTTTTCCTTCTTTCTGATGATTCACGACGGTAATGCACTGCGGGTCTGGAACAGCATGGGATCTCTTTTGTCTAGTTTTGCATGGGCTCTCGGCGTTTGTTCATACCACGAATCTCTTTCTGCGGGGTTTCTTGCTACAAATCCGTTTTCCTGGCGGTTTGTGGCTCTCAGACTGCGATGTAGGCTTCTTATTCTCCATTTCTGAGCGTGGCGTCATAGCCAAGGGGCCGGTCTCCCCCTCCCCCTTGACGGGTTCTCGGCCTTTTGATAGCTCGACGAAACAATTGAGCATTCTGTCGGATCATATTCGTGGATTTCATAGCCTCTGCAACAATGTGTTTCGACGCTTTCAGTTTTGTGCAACGAACCGGGGCGGCGAAAAGTAAGCACATAGTGGACAAGTCTTCGCCTGCGTCTGGTCCATGCTGCATGTATACGCAATGTAGAGCTGGTATGGTATTACATGTTATCAATTACTGAGCGGCTCACCTCCTCGATCGACAAGGAGTATTTCACCCAACGCAGGCCTCGAGGAGCTTCCTGTGCGAGTCCATGGCTTTCTTTGAGTACTCGTGCAGGTCATAGTTCCGCCCCTTACCGTCCGGGCCGCCATCAAAGACCTCGTAGGAGAACCAGCCTCTAAATCCGGTCTTCAAGATTGCCTTGGCTACGTCGGCAACGGGCAGGTATCCTCCATCGAACGGAAGTGGCCTGAAGTCATGGCTCCACCGCCCTCGTGGGCGAGTGCCCGATTCATCGGCATTCTTGCTAAGGGGCTGCTTTGGCTTGTAGGCGTCTGAGATCTGCAGGAGATAGATCTTGTCCTTAGGTACGGTATTGGCTAGCTCACCCAGGCTCCTGTGGAACCTCTTCTCCAGCTCGTCCTTTGATGATCCTTCCAGCAGGCCAGACTCGGTGGTCGGATCGGCCCATTCTCCACCTGCGGTCTGGAAAGTGTCAAGGCATAGGCCGACGTTGGGCCTATCAACCTTCTTGACAATGTCCCAGACATCCTTCCAATCCGGAGCGTGAGTCGACCAACACCAGTTCTCGTAGGCGACTCGGAAGTTCTTTTCAACCAGTATGTCGGCGAGCTCACGGAGGTCAGCCACGAAGCGATCGCGGTCGAGGCCGATCTTATCTTCTGGAGTATCAGAAGACCCGACCTGGCTATAATTAGCACGTCTTTGCTGATTCTCGTCGGTGCGCTAGTGACTTACCTGCAGCATATCGCAGCCGCAAGCGTCCATGATTCCGAGCCAGCCTCTGACTCTCTCGAAAGCGTCCTTGCGCTCCGGGGAGCCTTCGGGCCAGCCTTCAAAGTTGGCGAATGGCTGCAGCATCAGGATATTGAGGCCCTGTGCATCGGTCTGTGCCTTGATGGCCTTGGCCGTGGTGCAGAGGTCATCCCAGTCCTTCGGGCCAACGTCTTTTTTCAAATACAGCTTGGCGAACTCGAGGATGTCGGGCATGGAAAGCTCAATGGCTTGGAATCCGGCCGCGGAGATGGCATCGAGCTTCTTTGGCAGCGTGTGCTCGGGGCTGCAGCCAATGGAGCAGGTGGCGTAGGATGTGGGAATTGTGTGGAAGGAGTCGAGAGATAGCGACATGGTGTTATTTCTTGCAGTGTGCCGGTGACGGTGGAAAGGCCAGGCCGAAGCTGCGGAGAATGCAGAAGTTGCTTCGGGACGGGGTGCGTGGGTGTTGCGGATTAATATCGTCCAACAACAGCTCAATGAGTTCATAGGCGGCAAGTGACGTAAGTAGAGCAGTGGCCCGGCTGCGGGCACGGGCAAATTGCGCGCGCCCCCGCGCCTGCGGGGCCGTCACTCTTTCGTCGCGATGCAATCAAGGCGGTGCGGAGGCATGATGCAATGCCGCGCAGCAATTGAAGTAGCGAGCGGCGCAGCGCCCGGTGTGTAATGAGCGTGCTCGGAGTGGAGGGGCGGAGGGGCGCACGGGCGGAGGGGCGCGCGCGCAGGGATGTGAGATCTGGGCTGACTTTTTGGTGGCAGCTAGAGAGCGCCCGTGCGTCCATTTCGAAGTGTTACTCATTCGTGAGTCGAGAGCCACCCGCCCTTTTCACCCTCGCACAGCACACAAACAATAGCATTTCGAGCGCCGCAATCTTCAGCGCCTCTTCCCCCGGCCGTACTTTTCCACCTGATAGCCCACAATGGCTGGCCAGGTACGTCCCACCTTGGCGCAGGCTGTGCCGCGTCTCTACTCCAGCGCCGCGACTGACCGCACCGCGTCGCCAGTTCTACATAGAAAACAAGAATGTCGGCGACAAGAACAACTCCGAGGACTGGCGCATCCGCGGCTACAACCCTCTGACGCCGCCCGACTTGCTCCAGCACGAGATCAAGCAGACGCAGAAGTCGAAAGACACCGTCCTTGCCGGCCGCAATGAAGCCGTCGAGATTGTCCAAGGCCGTGACGAGAAGAAGCGCATGCTCGTCGTCATTGGGCCCTGCTCCATCCACGATCCGCAGATGGCTCTCGAATACTGTGACCGTCTGCTGAAGCTGAAGGAAAAGTACAAGGACGAGCTGCTCATCGTCATGCGCTCCTACCTCGAGAAGCCCCGCACCACCGTGGGTTGGAAGGGCCTAATCAACGACCCCGACATCGACAACTCTTTCCAGATTAATAAGGGCCTCAGAATATCGCGTCAGCTCTTTGTCGACCTGACCGAGCGTGGCATGCCTATTGCGAGCGAGATGCTGGATACAATCTCTCCGCAGTTCCTGGCCGATCTGCTGAGTGTGGGCGCCGTGGGCGCGCGGACGACCGAGAGCCAACTGCACCGTGAGCTTGCCTCCGGCCTGTCCTTCCCTGTCGGCTTCAAGAACGGCACCGACGGCACCCTCGGCGTTTCCATTGACGCGATTGGCGCCGTTAAGCACCCCCACCATTTCCTGTCGGTCACCAAGCCCGGCGTCGTGGCCATTGTCGGGACCGTGGGCAACGAAGACTGCTTTGTCATTCTGCGCGGCGGTTCCAAGGGCACCAACTACGATGCAAAGAGCATCCAGGAGGCGAAGCAAAAGCTGCTGGAGAAGAACACCAACCCGCGCGTCATGGTCGACTGCAGCCACGGCAACTCGGAGAAGAACCACAAGAATCAGCCCAAAGTCGCGCACGCCTTGGCCGAGCAGATTGCTGCGGGCGAGGAGGCGATCATGGGCGTCATGATCGAGAGCAACATTCACGAGGGTACGTTGGACGGCATATCTCACTCTTGCAGGGGCGCTGACGTTTTCCATTTCAGGCAGCCAGAAGGTTCCCAAAGAGGGTCGCGCTGGGCTGAAGTACGGCATCTCCATTACCGATGCCTGCATTGGCTGGGAGGACACGGAGCAGGTGCTCGAGGAGCTCGCGAACGCCGTGAAGCAGCGCAGGCAGGCTCTTGGCGCCGATGGCCAGGCCTAGACGCACCGTTCTGTGTCGGATCTGGTCATTTCTCTTGGGGCTGGTACATAAAAGGCCAGAGAACCCGCTCGAAAGTCTGCCGTTTTCTGGGTTGGGAAACAAAAAATATCCCCTAGCGCATGCTTTGTTGAGCATGGCTGATGCAATGAAATCTCGAACGTTTCTTCCGGCGGGCTCGTTCTGATCGTGAGGCTGATGTCGACCCCGCCGGCCGTGTGCTTATGCATGCGAGGTGGGCTGGGCTGAAGTCCAGTGCCAATTGCTATGGACTGGACAGCTGAAGCGCCCACTTGTCCCGTCGCCGGCCGTGTTTCAAGCCAGCTTCACGTCCTCCTTCACCATCGCCGGATGCAAGATAGCAGCCGCTCCCCACGCATGCACTTCGGCACGTCAGCGCATCCACAACCCGCGTCAGCCTGCCAGCAAAAGAGCAAATGCTCCGCAAGGCTGAGGCGGAGTGCCTGCTGGCCCCAGGTTCCACAGCGTTGGGCAACGCCGCCGCCGATGATAACGGCGTGGGCTGCCGCCGCCGCCGCCCCAATCGCCCGAATCTTTTTGTCAAGGTACTGATTATCCGGTGTGGGTGGATTGGCGCTCAGCGCAAGGCTGAACGTTTGGAGCGAAGAGATCACCACCAAGCGCCCAATGCGGCAAGCGATGCCAGGGATCATGGTCTGTTTCTGCCCGTCTTCCGGAAGCTCATCGCTCGATCGTCGCAACGAACCCACCACCAGCCGGCCGGCGGCTGCTCGCACGTCAGGCTGCGTTTGCTGCGCCGCGAGAAGGGAGGACGCTCATTTGCAGTCACGAGCGCTTCGTCACGTTGGTGGTAGCGAGGATGGCGATCAGTGGGTCTCTGCTGCCTGCACGCGCGCGTGGCCGAAGCCTTCTGGAAACCTACCACTTTCGAGTTTGCACGAGCACGCTCCCCACGGCATTAGACCGATGACATGGACCCATGCTGCACACCCCCCACCACGGCGGTTGGAGCTCAAGCACCGCACCGTTGCCTCGTGTCTCAGGAACCGTGCGGGCGTCTCAGTGAGCGCAGCGTGCATTTGCCACCGCCATAGCCATCTCGAAGGAGTTTCCTACAGCAATCATTTCGCCCCGAAATGCCCGCCAACAGCAAGCAGGACCGTGGCCTCCGCCATCAGCATCAGATGCCATTGCACAGCCGCAACCCTGCTAGAGCCACGGATAGCTACGACGTCTACGACGAGACGCGTGACGGCTCAGAGCAGGGCGATATTGCGCGTTTTGCGGACTCCTTCTCCCTGCTCCAGTCAGCAAAAGCAATAAGCACTAAGGCACGGTCCGAGGGAAACGCTTTGTCGCCCGCTTGCTCTGAAGATTTTTTCCTTTCCCTCTCTTTCAGCGGGCTGCAGCCGCGCGTGATGCCCGCGAAGCGTTTGGCATGCGGTCTGCCTCGTAGCCGCAGTCGTCTCCACACAGCACGCCAAGATGAAAAATTTGACTCGGGTTGCACAGAGGGGACGCGCAGGGCGCAGTCCCACGCGGCTGCACTCCTGGAGGGACGTCCAGCCACAGCGCGCGATCTTCAGGGCCACGCCACGACAACGCGCCCTCTTACGCTCTCGGTCCTTGCAGACGCGCCCGCTCAGCGCTACCGCCGCCGCTCCGACACCTACGCTGCAAACCATGGCCCTGGGAAGCATGCGTGTCGTCCGGTTGGCTGACTTGAGCTGGCCCTCCCGCGCCCCGACACCATCACCACCCTGTACGCACGGTCGACAGCACCGAACGCCATGAAGTCGGCGCAAGAAGGCAACCGCCCTGCGACAGGCAGCCAAGATGCAGACTATGTTTTGTCTTCCCCTCATGGGCCATCGCGTAGGCATAAAGAGCTAGGCCTGGCATCGTTTAACCTTTGGCAATCGCCTCTCTATCCCAGTCAGCCCGCGTCTCCGTGCTTCGTTCTTCTTGACGCCCCCCTCTGCCGCTTGCTTGTTGCAACCTTCGATTCCGTCTCTCCCTCCCTGCACCGCCTTCCGCATCTCGTGGCTTGGACCACAGGCACCGGGTATCTGCAGCTTGTACGACGCACATCTTACCAGCGCCTCTCTCTCGTCAGCCCTGTACAGTCGTTCCAACTTCGCCGAGAAAGCTATAAAGCCACCCAGCCATATTGTCGAGCTGTATCCGCGGGTGCGACAAGCTCCCATCCACCTGCCTGCCTCGGATCCCATGCGCTGCTCAGTCCTCTTTCCATCGTCTTCTTTTACGCGGTTGACTCACCTGGTGGCGCCGGTCCACCATCGCTGGCAGTTTTGATAGTTGCCCACCGGCTCTCAAGCCTCCATCTTCCACCATGGCTTGCCAAATCCACAGCCCTTCGGAGTCGACCACGTTGGACGCCCCGGAGTACCCGTCCGATGCCTGCATGAGATGCTGCCAGCAGGAACCCGAAGAATGCCATAGGCATCCCCAGTGCCTAGTGGACCCGGACGCTCATGGGGCCGGGGCAGGAATGGACCCCTTCGAGCAGGGCCCTGGCGCTGTTCATTGGTCGGCCACCGGCAACGAACACGAAGCCATCGAGCCTGGTGCAGAAGGTCGCTCAACTGGGGGCTGTCGTGCCTTTGATGACAACAGTGAGATCTATTTCCCGTTACCGAGCCGAGACATCCTTCTGACCTCCCGGCAGGTTCTACCGGCTCGCAGGCCCTTGATACGCCCAGCTCTTCGTCTGATGAGGACTTGGCTACCTCCTGCCTGCCGCCTCGCGATGCAATCTCTCAAGGGTCGGACATGATTGCCGTCAGTGATGACGGCTATGCCACAGGTGCCAGCTCCGGCTACGCTGACACTACTTCGGACGCTGTTTATGAACGCTTCCTGGCATGCGATGGCCCGTGGTCGACGTACAACCGCAGACTCGAACTTCCGGCCTACGATAACAATGATGACCATGGGGCTATTTTACACCTTACGTGGGGTAGGAAAATGCCTCTTACCAGATGAGCAGTACAACTCTTCTTACGCTCCGACGCGCTACCACGGAAAGGGTTTTTTGACATGGGACAGTCAAGAGCCATGTCGGATACGTGCGTTTTCAGATGCTTCTTCGGGCTGCGCGACGGTTGGATCTCCCAGCCGCACTGCTGATGATTCATCCGGTGGGAAGCAGAAAAAGCGGTACAGTTAGCCTATTGAATTTTATCCTTTCCCTGTTTCTCTTTCCGCCTCCTCTTCGTACATGGTCCGGATGCAGATGCGCGCAGATGCGACCAGACGTTGGGATCGACTGCCTCCAGAGGCATCTTTCGGGCAGACGTGGCTATTTCTACACATGATTTCCCCGCGTTCTACCTAGTGGGCGGGATCGCCGGCGCAATGCTTGGCCGAGAAGCGAGCCAAGAAACGACATCGACGTCTTGCATTCGCCGAGGCATCACCGCTTCCCTTTCCAACCCTTCCCTAACCGCAAAGCCATTGCCGCGCCAACGAATGCCGAGATACTCGGGCCTGCAGAGAGATGTCCTGTCTCTCTATCGACAGTGTCTGAGGGTTGCCCGTGCAAAGCCTCAGGTAAGCTTCCATTGATGCATCGATGACGTTGCTGACCCTTGGCTGGGCGCAGGAGACAAGGAAACACTTTGAGCAGTTTGCAAGGTCAGTGCATGCGTATGCTGCAGGAGAGAGGCAATCATTAGCGGCAGTATCTCGGGTCTGCTGGCCTTGGTTGAACCACTGACACAGCGTAGACAGGAGTTTGAAAAGAGCCTTGCCCTCGAAAAGCGAGACTTCGGCGCGATCGAGTACATGTTGCGCAGGGGCCACAGGCAGCTGGAGATTTACGAAGACCCCGGAATTAGAGACGTTCATCGATAGAAATGGAACTGGCATTCGGATGAATCAAGAGTTCGTGGTGGTGGCGCGATGCGCGTTCACGTGACCCGGTCTTGGCAAAGAAGGTGCTAGAGAGGTCTGGATCGGTGAACACCCCAGAACAATCATGAGACTTCCGGCAGGCATGCCAAATCTTGTGCAGGCCTCAGAACCGCCACGGCCATTCATGCGCCTGCTCTCAGCTTCTGGATCCGTCTCGAACCTACCGTCGGGCTTCGTAGAGCAACGCAACTTTCGTCATGATGCTGCTGCCTGTGCAACGCTTCGCATTTTCTAGAAACGGCCGCGGCGTCTATATAATGACGAATGGTGGACGGCATTGAGCCCACCAGATCAGAAACAACAACCAACAGCGTTGATGCAAGCACTGCGACCAACAACACTCGCACTTCGACGCCAACTCCCTCGCGCCTTCAAAGTCACCAAGCCTCTCGTCTCTTCAGTTCACACCGCAAACAACCTATCTGCCATGTCCATGTTCCCGCGCTTCACCCAGGAGTTCTCTCCTCTCTTCCGCCTTCTCGACGATTACGACCGCGTCTCCCGCACTGGTGCCCCTTTCCCCCAGGGTGCTCAGAGCCTGAGATCATTCACCCCGAAGTTCGATGTCGTTGAGAAGAAGGAGAACTACGAACTTCACGGCGAGCTTCCCGGCATCGCCCAGGAAAACATCAACATCGAATGGTCCGACTCCAACACTCTGACCATCTCCGGCCGCATCGAGCACCGTTCCGAGCGCGGCGAACGCCCTCGCGGCTTCATCGCAGGCGAAGAGAACAATGAGCAGCACTACCAGAAGCCTACCGTCGAGGACGACCAGCCCGCCGAAAACCCTAACCAGGAGGTCGCTACGACCAACCAGAACAAGGAGGTCGGCAAGCCCGCTGATGACGCTAAGTACTGGGTCAGCGAGCGCTCTGTCGGCGAGTTCCACCGCTCGTTCAGCTTCCCCGGCCGTGTGGACCAGGACAGCGTCAAGGCCAGCCTGAAGGACGGCATCCTCTCCATCCTCGTCCCCAAGGCGCAGGCCCCCAAGTCTCGCAGGATCAACATCGAGTAAACTGCTTTGCGACAGCCTCACAACGGCACCTCCACCTTCATCGGCTCTGCAACACCCAAGGCCGTGCCGACAAGGCGGTATAGCCGATGGTTTGCGATGGAGTCTCATTCACGATCACATCTCTAATGCATAGTTTGGATTCGCGGGCTTACGGACGACAACGAAGCATTCCTTGAAAATTAATGGCTGCACTTGCAAGCAGGTGTGGAAGATTGTAAATAGTTTAAATCAGTATTCCCTTCTAACAACCTTCTAAACCGGGCATTGATGACGACTTTTGCAATGATGTGATTACGAAGTGCATGTGATGAAGCCCGACGGCAACGACTTTCCCGTGGCAGGGTCTTGTAGGGCTGAGGCGGTAACGGTAGGCAGCCAAGCTTTTCCATTGTGCACGGGCGTTATTGTCATAGAACCTCCACGCGCATCATCGCCGCCATACCTCCGACACCTCCGCCCTCCGCACCTCTCCTCCCCAACCTCCCTCCGTCTGCGTTTCGACAACAAAAGGAACCGCCGTGCCCATTGGATTTACTAGTTTGATCTTGCTATATACCCGTTTACTTACTACTTCACCCAAACCGCGCCTCTCACTTACCCACAATGAACGCTCCCGACAGGTACGTTCTGCTGTCACCTCGGACTCCTGCTTCTCTCACCTCGGCCCACCCCTGCTCATCTTCGCCCACCCGCACCTGCCCTCTCCCTCAGTCACTCTCGCACAAACCCGCCGCCGCGGCGGAAAACAGCGAAGCGACCGCACGCCGTGCCTTACCAATGTCGCCTACCCGCCCGCAACCAAACACTCTTTCCTCCACCCCAACTGTTCGCATTGTCCGCTGGCAAGCCACGCAACACACCAACGTCTTTCGCCCGCAATTCTTGTCGCGCTAGCCGCCATGAGTCCATGGCTTTGTACTGAGGAGTTCTGGGACAGGTTCGAGCTTTTCCTCCTGGGCGATGGCGAGAAGAAGGTGGAAATGAAGCACGACACCCGTACGTACAAGCCTCCACCGCCGCATCGCTTCCGCGACCGTTCCATCCTGCACGCGCGCATACCCAACCCTACCCCGCGCACACCACACACCACACACCACACACTACAGAGGCATGGCTAATATTACGCCCTTATGGGTGGTGTCGACATTGTAGGTGTCCCCAATACTGCCATATTCACGTTCAACAAGGAGGACCATACGCTCGCCAACTTGTTGGCCGCGCGCCTGCATAAGTACAAGTACGTCACGTTCGCCGGCTACAAAGTGCCACACCCACTCTTCGCCCGCTTCGAGCTACGCGTCGGCACCGACGGCTCCGTCGCTCCTAAAGAGGCCATCGTCAACGCCTGCCGCGATATCGTCCAGGACCTCGAGGTCTTCAGCCGCGAGTTCACCAAGGAGATGGAGCTGAAGAAAATCGCCAAGGCCGGCGGCGAGGCTTGAACAAGGAAACAATGGAGAAGCGACAGGTGAAAGAGAGGAAGACTGCTTTCTTCTTCTTCTTCGGCAAACATTTGCATGCGGTTTTGACAGTCCCTGCCGCTGCTTCGCTCGGCTTTTTCCTTTTCCTCATAGGCTTGGACTCGGTTGCATAGACGATCCTGGCTCCAGCTTGGGCACTTTGGCTGGCCTTACTTGCATCCGGTACGATAACGAACGACCGCAGATCCTCTCCAGTCGGAACCATCAACATCTGTCTTTTCCTTTTCCTTCAACTCACTCACCAATGGCGGAAAAAAGTGCTTTCATTTCCGAAATGGGAACAAGAGAAGAAATGAAACGCCAACTGCATGGATGCAGCATGGAGTTAGAACGGAAATGGCGTGAAAAGAATCTGGGCTCGGCCAAAAGCGCTTAGTAGGGGGCTGTTGTGTCAAGGGCCTTCATGATGAAATGAAACCATCAGCAATGCTGTAGAGTATTCCGCTCCGCACAGCTGCTTAGTGCAACAAGGATAACAGCACTTGAAGACGTTTAGAGCCACAACACATCACGATCTATTGTCCTGCAACTGCTACCGTGACCTTGGATGCCCGTGCACAGGTGATGTGCGTCGTTTTCAGTAAAAGCAAAGTTGATTTGCCCATTTCCAGTCTAGCTAGCCTATGGAAGAAGAAGCACCTAATCATCGTTCGTCAAATTTTTTGTAGTGGTATAAACCGTGCTAGAATCCCAATCATGTCAAAAGGAAAAATCAACGCCCGTATTCATGAAAAATAAATAAGAGGCAGAGCACACAAAGGATTGTATGCAATTACCTACAACCACCACATTTCACCAACACGTCTGACGTGTCACTGAACTAGTGGTGGAAGAGGCGGATGTGCTGCTCAACAAAGGTGATTCCGAGCTTCTCGGCGGTCGAGAAAACGAACTGATCGTTCTGCGAACCACTGGGAGCGGCGATGTACTTGACGCCGGTGCGGGCGGCACGGTAGACGTTGTCGATGAAGGGGAACTGTTGATTTTGTCCGTGTCAGCAGGGGAGCGCATCGGCAGATATGAATCTGCATTTTCGGTGGTTGCGGTAACTTACGAAAGCGTCACTGCTGACAGCAACCTCGCCGAGCTTGGAAAGCCACTCGGCCCTCTCCTCCTTGGTGAAGGTCTTGGGGACCTCCTCGAAGAAATTCTCGAAGTCTTCGCGTTCGGGGCCGGACTCAGGCACGGAACCGCTGCAGAGAAGGTCGATGGCGTTGCTCTTGTCGGGGCGTTTGGTGCCCTTCTTGAACTTGAGACCGAGAGTACGCTCGTGGAAGCGCATCCACCAGTTGTCGGCCTTGTCGCCGGCAAGACGAGTGCAGTGGATGCGGCTCTGCTGGCCGGCACCGAGGCCAATGACCTGGCCGTTGAGAGCGTAGCAGACAGAGTTAGACTGAGTGTACTTGAGAGCAATGGTAGCGACGGTCAAGTCACGAAGTGCAGATTCGGGAAGGCTAGCATCCTTGGGGGTGATGATAGTGCTAAAAGTGGCGGGCGTAACCTTGGCATCGTTGCGGTGCTGCGACAAGTTGATACCGTAGACGGTACGAGTCTCCATCGCCGGAGGCTCAAACTCGGGGTTCATCTGGAGAACAAGGTACTTGCCACCCTTCTTCTTCTTCAGAATTTCGAGAGCGTCAGGCTGGTAGCCGGGGGCAATAACGCCGTCAGAAACCTCGCGGGAGATAATCTTAGCGGTGGGAACATCGACCTCGTCGGACAGGGCGATCATGTCGCCGAAGCTGGACATGCGGTCGGCACCACGGGCCCTGGCATAAGCCTGAGCAAGGCCAGACTTCTCGATTCCTTCGATATCATCAACCATGTACACCTTCCGCTCAGCCTCGGAAAGCGGAACGCCAATGGAAGCACCGGCAGGAGAGACGTGCTTGAAGGAGGCAGCGGCAGGGAGGTTCAGAGCGTTCCTAAGCTCCTTGACAAGCGGCCAGGCGTTCAGAGCATCAAGGAGGTTGACGTAGCCAGGAGCGCCCCCAAGGACCTTGAAAGGAAGCTGGCCATCACGGACGAAGGCAGCAGCGGGCTTCTGGTGAGGGTTGGTACCATAGCGCAGGGAGGCGAGCTGGTTGCCATCGCCAGCGTACTGCTTACGGAAGAAGTCGGAGATGGCAGTGTCGTAGTCGGCGGTGTGGGAGAAGGCCTTTAGGGCGTAGAGCTGCCTCTTCTGCTCGGAGATCTCACCCTTCTGCTCAAGCTCGGTAAGGAAGTCGTGGTAGTCCTCGGGATCGGAAAGGATGGTGACCCTGCTGTGGTTTTTGGCAGCAGCGCGGAGCAGGGTGACACCACCAATGTCGATATCCTCGACGGCCTCGGGAATGGTAACATTGATCTTGGAGACGGTTTCCTGGAATGGATAGCTGAACGGAGTATTGTCAGTAATCTTCGGTCGCGGAGAGGGGCGGATTTTCCCCGTACAGGTTGCAGATGCAGAAGTCAATCTTTTTGATGTTCTGGTCGGCCTGGCAGAGTCATTAGACATTGGTGCGCTACACACAATCGGTCTACCTACGAGATCCTGCTGGTCCGAAGGAACTTCGCGGGCAAGAAGGCCGCCGTGGACAGCCGGGTGCAGGGTCTTGACGCGGCCGCCCAACATCTCCGGAGCCTTGGTGATGGCGGAGATGTCCTCAACGGGGAAGCCACCCTCCCTGATCATCTTGGCGGTGCCGCCGGAGGCCAGGACCCTGGAGCACGTGTCAGCTGGACGCAGTAATATGGCATGGCAGAGAAGGGGGGCAGAGAGGTGGGTCTCAAGCGCCTTCACACATGCGAGCATCGATTGAGGCTCGCTGACACGAGGCTGGAGCGAAGAACATGGTACCCACCTCACATTGTTCTTGACGAGGCCCTTGGTGAGATCGAGGAGACCCTGTGTGACAATTGTCAATGCTTCGATTGGCTCAGGCGCAATGCGGGGTGTTGCGCACGTACGGTCTTGTTGAAGACGCTGAGGATGGCTGGGCATGGAGGTCAGCGGGGTTGCAGGCGCACGGCAGGCGGGACGCGGCATACCGATCTTCTGCGACGGGTCGGAAGCCATTGTGAGAGGCGGGCTCGAGAGGGCAATGGCAGCAACAGGGCACGAATCTGGGGTTGTGAGGGGCGAGGAAATTTTGTGACTTTGTTGCTAAGTTTGGCCGAAATCGCTCTGCCCTCACCAAATAAATTGCAGCCGCCGCGGTGGGTGCAGGTGCCCCGCGCCGCTGCCAGCACCTGCAGCTGCGTCACTGGCCCGTGCGCCTGCCCAGTGCTGCTGCTGCCCGCCTGCCCGCTGCTCGGCTGCTCGTTGAAACACGTGACTGCGGCTGATCCCCGGCGCAGTGCCGCACAAAACTTCTGCTCGCGCGCGTCTGCGACTCTTTTTCTTCTTCATCAAACGCAAAAATACAACACTCACTAAAAAGCATTTTCGATGGAGGTCCCTCTACTGGGTTCCCATGAGAACGAAAACCGTCAGCTGAGTGGAGAACCGACTCCAGCGATGGATCTTGGGTGCGGTTCCTCCCTTGTTCACCATGGGAGGGAGCGCAATGATCCGCCGTACATACTGCCACTGCATGTGTGAAAGCATGGGCTGAGCTCAGCCGTGGCACCTGCTCTGCAAGTGACAGCGTCGTGCTGAGGCTCTGCCTCTTGCCACAGGCCTCGTTCGCAGCACCTTCCAGGAGCAAGTCTCCCGCAGGTCAACAAAGATCCATAGCGTCCTGTGTCTGGCCCAACGATCGTCTTCGAGTGATTGTTGCTGTTGAGCTCCTGCAGCTGTTGGGCTGGAGCAAGCGGACAGGATTGTGAGCCGTTATCCAAGATCCTGGCGTGAGAATTCCTTCCAGATGATCTCGGCGTGGAGAAGATGCAAATGCCTAAGCACTAAGAAACAATTTGGGCACGTACATCAGCAGCCCGCCTCCTGCGAGGTTGTCACCACGTACAATAACAGCGAGTATGTTGCTCCTAACCTATGGAGGGCATGCACTTGTAGTCATGATCTCCTCAAACGCGGGCGGTTGTTTTGGCAAGACTGACAGAAATGTCAGAACACCAGCCACCGTGTCGGAGAAGAACGATGGCTGAGAGGACTGGCTTGCGACCTACGAACATGCAGCCTGCGACACCACAGCCGCATCGTCTTGCAATACATGGAGCAAGCACTGGCGAGGAGCTGAGGGGCCGCAGAGCGCGGGTTGGAGTTGCAGGAGAAGAGGCTGCCGGGGCGAGCGAAGCGCGAGAAAAATGGAATGCACCAGTCGTGGGACGTGCGCGCGCATGACCGCCGGCGGCTGCAAGGGCACCTTCCGGACCAGGTCCGGCATTTGCTGCTGCTGCAGTCCTTCGCCAGTCGCCAACCTGCTTCATCGATCTGATCTAAGGCTTACCGCTATCGCCAGGCGGTGTACCATAAATGATCAGATCCGGCCGCGGGGTGCTACCGTTTGCGCGGTGCTATCCGCAACAGGCCCGCCTGACCCGCGCCGGCACCAGCTGGAGCTGCCACCCCGCCGCCTCTGCTGCCGCACGGAGCTACAACACCTCCCTCCATCTCAAGCTCCCCTCCACCAACCCCACCGTCCCCTCCCGCTACCCCTCCAAACGCATCTCCAACCCATTCCTCCGCCCCGTCAGGCACTGCTCCCACCGCAGGGCTCTCAACATGTGCAAACACTTCGGCCACGAGGCCGATGCGACCAGCTCCATCGACGTCACCAAGGGCAGAGAGGTCTTGCCCAAGAATGTCAAGCCGGTGCACTACGACCTTACCCTAGAGCCGAAGCTGGATGGCGACTTTACCTACGAGGGCACTGTTGTCATTGAGTGCGTGTACCCCATGGCACCCGCTGCGCTACCGTCCGCTAACCGCCCGCTCGCAGCCTCGACGTTGTGGAGGACACCAACTCCATTTCCCTGAACACGCTCGACCTCAAGCTCCACTCGACCACTGTCAAGTCCGGCGACACCGTCATCACCTCCAAGCCCGACGTTTCCTACAATGAAGATACCCAGACCACCAAAGTCTCCTTCAAGGACACCATTCCCGCCGGTGGCAAGGCCCAGCTCGTCCAGACCTTTACCGGTGTGTTGAACAACAACATGGCTGGTTTCTACCGGTCTTCATACAATGCGGCGGATGGCTCGACAAAGTACCTGGCAACTACTCAGATGGAGCCCACCGATGCTAGGAGGGCGTTCCCCTGCTTCGACGAGCCCGCTCTAAAGTCCGAGTTCACCATCACCCTCGTCGCTGACAAGCACCTGACTTGCCTGAGCAACATGGACGCTGTCTCGGAGAAGGAGGTGGATTCGAAGATTGGAGGGGGCAAGAAGACGGCCGTCACCTTCCGCAAGACTCCGCTGATGTCTACATACCTTCTGGCCTTCATTGTCGGGGAGCTCAACGTCATTGAGACCAACGACTTCCGCGTCCCAGTCAGAGTGTTCGCGACTCCGGATAAGGACATCAACCACGGCAAGTTCTCTCTTGACCTTGCGGCCAAAACCCTCGACTTTTACGAGAAGAAGTTTGACAGCAAGTTCCCGCTTCCGAAGATGGACATGGTAGCCATTCCCGATTTCAGCGCCGGTGCCATGGAGAACTGGGGCCTTGTCACGTACCGCGTCGTTGATCTTCTTTTCGACGAGAAGATTAGTGGGGCGTCCACCAAGCAGCGTGTTGCGGAGGTTGTCCAGCATGAACTGGCCCACCAGTGGTTCGGCAACCTGGTTACCATGGACTTCTGGGACGGTCTTTGGCTGAACGAAGGGTTTGCTACCTGGATGTCGTGGTATTCATGCAACGCCTTCTACCCAGAGTGGAAGGTCTGGCAAGGTTACGTCACCGACAACCTGCAAAGCGCATTATCTCTTGACTCCCTGAGGTCTAGCCATCCTATCGAGGTACCCGTTAAGCGTGCGGATGAGATCAACCAGATCTTTGACGCTATTTCCTACTCAAAGGGTTCGTGTGTGCTGCGCATGATCTCCAAGTATCTTGGCGAGGAGACCTTCATGGAGGGGATCCGTCGTTACCTCAAGAAGCATGCTTATGGAAATACCCAAACAAGTGACCTGTGGGCTGCTCTGAGCGATGCCAGTGGCAAGGACGTTGAGAAGGTCATGGATATCTGGACGAAGAACGTTGGCTTCCCCGTTGTGACTGTCACCGAGAAGCCGGAGTCTGGCTCCATCCATGTTAAGCAGAACAGGTTCCTTCGCACAGCAGATGTCAAGCCGGAAGAGGACAAAATCCTCTACCCCGTCTTCTTGGGTCTGCGCACCCAGGAGGGAATCAACGAAGAGCTCACCCTGACTTCTCGAGAGGCCGATTTCAAGCTGAACAACACCGACTTCTTCAAGATCAACGCCGACCACTCTGGTATTTATCGTACTTCGTACACTCCTGAGCGCCTTCAGAAGCTCGGAGAAGCTGCCAAGAAGGGTTTGCTCTCGGTTGAGGACCGCGCCGGCATGATTGCTGATGCTGGTGCGCTTGCTGCATCTGGTTATCAGAAGACTTCCGGCCTTCTCTCTTTGCTCGAGGGCTTCAAGGCCGAGCCCGAGTTCGTTGTCTGGGATGAGCTCACTGCCCGTGTCGGCTCTCTGCGCTCGGCCTGGATCTTCGAGGATGAGGCAGTCAAGGATTCACTTAAGAAGTTCCAGCTCAAGCTTATTGAAGGCAAGGCCCATGAGCTCGGCTGGGAGTTCAAGGATAGCGACGGTCATATCGAGCAGCAATTCAAGTCGCTCCTTTTTGGCGCGGCCGGCATCGCAGGCGACGAGGCGGTCAAGAAGGCGGCTTTCGATATGTTCGAGAAGTTCAAGAGTGGCGACAAGACGGCCATCCACCCGAACATCCGTGCCAGCGTCTACGGCATCGTTCTGACGTACGGAGGAGCCGAAGAATACGACGCCGTGCTAAAAGAGTACCGGACGGCGAGCACAAGCGACGAGCGCAACACGGCCCTGCGCGCAATTGGACGCGCCAGGAGCCCGGAGCTCATCCAGAGGACGCTGGCTCTTCCGCTTAGCGATGAGGTCAAGGGCCAAGACATCTACCTTCCGCTTGGCGGCCTCCGCACACACAAGGACGGCATTGAAGCGCTCTGGAAATGGATGACGGAGCACTGGGATGAGCTCGAAAAGAAGCTGCCGCCCGGCCTGACGATGCTTGGTACGGTCGTCTCGATCTGCACGTCGAGCTTCACGCGCAAGGAACACATTCAGCGCATCGAGGACTTCTTCGGCAAGCGCAGCACCAAGGGTTTCGACCAGAGCCTTGCACAGTCTCTGGACGCCATTCGGGCCAAGTCCAACTGGATCACTCGGGACAGCTCGGATGTCGAGGCATTCCTCAAAGAGCACGGATACTTGTAAACAAAAGACTTGCATTGGGCGGCGAACTGGATGCAATGACGGCTTGGGTATATATATGCATTGCCTTGCTGGCGATGGATTGCACGGGGCTGCTAGGTCCTGTATGTCTATTTAGAATTGGCACCTCCCAGGCATAATACATTTGCATTGTTGATACGGACGTAGGTAAAGTGAACAGCTAGTGTGGGTGGTGACGCGGTCAAGGCTTGGCGCGCGCGAGTCGGGCTGGTCCAAGGGCGGACGGAGACTGACGTCAACCGTCGTGGCTTCGAGGAGGCGCAAAAGCTGCGCGCGCGACAAGACCGCGCAGTGGTGGCCGTGACAGCAATGCGCAGGCGTGCGGTTTCCAGGCGGATTGCTGCAGCGGGGCATCGCCTCGTGCTGACGTCTGCTTCCGTGGCCCTGCGCCCCCAACGCTCAACGCTCAGTGCGGATGACATGTGAATCAAATAGAACCACGTCTCCAGACTCCGTGTCGCCCCTCCCTTGCACCAACACCTTCAAATCCACCGAACCATGGGTGATGATTCGCTCGTTTGATCCGCCGACACCCCCATCGACATGATCCAAATAGAAAACGACGAGCCCCCCGAGCTTCCCGCTGCCTCGCCGACCCTGTTGTCGTCACCTTCCTCCGGGGACCATCGCCCGCCTCTGCCTACTGCCACGACACCCTCTCTCGGCCGTGCGCTTTCACCCGCTGCATCCGCAACCGCCAGCGCCCGTGATGATTCCACCGTCACAGATGCCCTCCGTCTCCTGAACCGCTCGCCGCACCCGTACCACCGCCGCAGACAGCAATTGCGCGAGCCGCAACAGAGCTCGCCCGCGTGGAGCAACTCATCCTCAGCAACCTCCTCGGACTACGAGAACGGCAATGTCAATGGCGACGGAAATGGCAAAGCCAACGGGCGTCAGCGCGCCGCGCCGACGTCGTACCCCTCGCAGGCGGCGTCGCGTAGCATGAGCGAGAGCGGCACCGAGGCCGACGACGAGGGTTACGGCTTCGTGAAGGCGCTGCCCGCGCCGCCCATCCGGCCGCACAAGGGACTGAGGGATGTGAAGGAAGTCGACGCGGCGAACGACTCGGGGTTGCTGACGCCGAGCGTGCTGGAGGAGGAGGGCCGACGGTTGAGCGTCGCCACGGGATACTATTCCCAAAGGACGGGGAAGACTGGGATGGAGGAGGAGACAATTGAGGACGAGAAGGTGAAGAGGGAGAGGGAGAGGTTCGCGAAGAAGAGAAGGGCGGAGATGCTGAGGAGGGGGTGTGAGGTTGCGCTGCTGGCGGCGATTGGGACCGTGGTGCTGCGCGGAGCCGTGGCGTGCAGGAGCCTAGATGCTTGGAGCAGAGGTAGGGTGGTCAATGGCTTCTCTGGGGAGGCACACAAGCTCACCATTATTCCAGCAGAGCTGTCCGGTTACGTCGTCCTCTACGCACTGCTCCTCCTGCTTTACCCGCTCCGACTACTACTGCCTCCGTGTGCAAAATCGGAAGAGAAGAGGCCCCGACTGCGGAAGCGGATCCACGTACCCGCTGCATTCGACCCGGCTCCGCTTCTCTACCCAGCAGCGATACCCGTTTTTGTTTCTTTATCACTATACCCCAGCATGGAAAAGCTCCTGTTGCCAAATATTGTCCTTGCGGCGTCCGCTCTTCCGCCGCTACTCATTCCTTCATACGGTCACGGGAACGGATACAGTATGGAACATTGGTTTGTTTCCATTATTCCTCTTATAATATCAGAGCATACCGACATCCCTTCAAAGACTACGGCAGCCAAGCCGTATCTTTTAAAGGCACCGGCGGATCGCGTTGATTCGGAAACTATCGCCTCGCTCTTTGCGCTGCACCAAGCGCTTCTACCTCCGCTTTATTACCTCACGACAACAAGTCTTCTCCCCGCCGAACTGCAGCTGCTTTCTACAACACTTATCAACCTTCTCCTCTTCTCCACAAGCTCGCAGATGGCTATTCTCAAATCGATACTCTGGATCGGCGGAGTCCTGCTCTTTATGTTCTGCGGTCATACCTTGAGATGGAACGTTGCGCTCGCGCGCATACCAAAATGGCGGTTTAGGCGAGCAGGGCGTATCATCAAAGCTCAACAAACTTTCCTAGGCATTTTAAACGAGGGTCTTCGTCCAGGGTCCTCGCGGTCCAGAAGCAGGGGAGGCTATGCTTCTGATAGTGATGCTGATGAGGACAGCATCCCTGATCATGTCTCAGATGACCTTAGGCTCAAGCCTGTGGAATCTGCACCGGGAACAATCCAGCACGCAGCGTCAGTTGGGACTAAGCTCGCTTTTGAGGCGTTCAGGGATGCAATACTCCCTTCTAGAGACACCAATCCGGCTACCCTGCGAGGGCGTAGACATACTTTATCGAGCATCGACCCAAGGAAAGCTGCGTCGCGCTCTGCTCCTGGTAGAGCGAAGCGTAGGAAACAGTCCTATGCACAATCCTTTCTCGCACTCACGCCGACGCAAGCTACCATGAGGAGATGGATGTATGCTGGATGGGTCTACGTCGCCATGGTGCTCCTCGTATTGGGACCAATCAGGGCCTACATTGGAAAGTTTGCGCTACATGGTCGAGAGCCATTCGGCTGGGCCATTGGCTATCTTTTCGGCAACATTCGGGACGTCCGTTTCTTCGTCTTTGACTGGGGCCTTTCCAGCTGGATCAGCCTCCCTCCGCTCTCCGACTTTACCGCGAACGACCTTGCCGAACTCTCACGGGCAGAATTTATCCGCCAGGTCCTCTGTGGCGGTGCGGCTAACACACGCCTTCTCATCACGGGATACTGGGTGCTCATCCTAATCCTTGGCATGGCAACCGTTCTTTCCCTCTCAACAACCGTTGAGGTCGACACACGCCGCAAGGTCTTTCACGGCATGATGGTCGCCATGCTACTACCTACAATCTTCATCGACCCATGCTTCATTGCCCTCACCCTTGCTCTCGTCCTCTCCGTCTTCTGCCTCCTCGACCTCATCCGCGCGGCGCAACTTCCACCACTGTCGAAACCGCTCGCCTACTTCCTCACCCCCTACGTCGACGGCCGCGATCTGCGTGGCCCCGTCGTCGTCTCTCACATCTTCCTACTTATCGGCTGCGCGATTCCCCTGTGGCTCAGCCTCGCGGGTGTGCCGCGCGACGGGACCGACGGGGACGAAGGGGGACCGTGGCGCGGCTGGGAGGTGCGGGGCCCGAGAGACGTGAGCCTGGTGGCAGGTGTTGTGTGCGTCGGCATGGGCGACGCGGCCGCCAGTCTTATCGGGCGCCGCTGGGGCCGCCGAAAGTGGCCGTGGCTCGGCGGCAAGAGCCTCGAGGGCAGCGTCGCGTTCGCCGCCGCCGTGACCACGGGCCTTCTTTTCGCTAAGGCGTGGCTGCGCCTGGGCCAGTGGGACGGAGGAAGCAACGGTGCTGCCGCCGTCGCCACCGCAAGCGAGGAGGTGCGGACGTTGTGGCCCGGTCTGCGGGATGTGCTGGGGTTGGTGAGGCCAGTAGATGTGAGCAAGGCGGCGTGCGCGGGCGCGGTTGCGAGCTTTATGGAAGCGGTATTGACGGGCGGGAATGATAACGTGGTGGTTCCGGTGGTGCTGTGGTTGGTGGTGAGGGGATTGGGAGTTTGATACTTAGAAGTGAGGACAGCGAAAGAGCCAGCCGGTGGAAAGCTAGTATATGTAGCCTATAATGTAGAATATCTTTCTTCCCTTTCCGTCCATCTCGCTATGTAGGCCCTGCGACAGTAAATACGAAGATGGAGTGGACGATCCGTAACGTGCGGTGTAGTCACTGACCTTTTCGAGGATTAATAAGATACTGGCCTCTCCTCCAAATGATTGCATTTCTGCTGTACATATCTCCTCGGACGGCGCGATCCACCGGCACGTACATCGCGCTATGTCCTTTCTATGTGGGCAGGGGAAGCAAATACCTAGACGTAGGTGGAGGTTTCACAATCTTTCTTCATAATTATTTCAAACAGATACATACTATGGAAATAGTTGCGAGTTTCGACCCCATACAAACACGGACAGCAGTTGGATTTCACAGCATACATAATTTATAACCCTCTCTGGCACGATCTCACAGGAGTACTTGACGTGTGAGTGGATCGCGTCGACTGAGGAGATATAGATACCCCTCACAAAGATCGACACAATCATAGTTTACTCTGCCCCCCACCGCCGCCACCGCCCCCGATGTAGCTCTGGCCTAACCGCAGCATGTCCACGGCTTCCCTAACCATGTCCTCGACGATCTCCCGGGCGGGCTTGACGTCGGCGATTACGGCGGCGACCTGGCCCATGAGGAAGGGCATGTCGACGTCCTTGCCCTCATCCATGTCCTTCTCGAACGGCACGATGCCGGCGTCGGTCAGCGCCTTGATCTCCTGCGGGCGGGCCTCCCACTCGGCGATGTACTCGTTCATCTTGACGCGTAGCGGGCGACCGCTAATGACCAGGGTGCGCAACGTGTCCTGGAAGCTGGCGTCGACGACGGCCTGCTTGTGCAGGCGCGAGCAGCCGGCCTCGGCGCAGGCGACGAAGCGCGTGCCAACCCAGACGCCCTGGGCGCCCTGCATGAGGCTCGAAGCAAGGCTGCGGCCGTCGCGGATGCCGCCGGCGGCGACGACTGTAGCCGGCTCGCCCGTCAATGGCGAGCGGTAGTGCCGCGCGACGTCGACGACGGCCGGAATGAGGATCGAGTTGGCGATGTCGCCTGTGTGGCCACCACCCTCGCCGCCCTGCGCACACACGACGTCTACGCCGGCCTCGAGCGCCTTGATCGCGTGCTTGGGCGCGCCAACCATGTTCATCACCAGCACGCCCGCCGCGTGGAGGCGCTCGATGACACGCGCAGGCGGCACGCCCACCGCCGAGACGAACAGCTTTGCGCCATTGCGGATCGTCACGTCGACCAGCGCGTCCAGCTGGCCGCGCGTGTAGTCGTGGTTCGTCTTGCGCGCCGAACCACCCACCTGCGGCAATGCTAGGTCCACTCCGAATGGTAGAGACGGGTCCGCCAGGTTCGCCTTCAGCTCGTCGATGATGGCCTGCAGCTGCGCCGGGGTGTACCCCAGCCCGCCGATTACCCCCAGCCCGCCGGCGTTCGACACGGCCGCCGCCAACGGCCCGCCAGACGTGCGCGCCATGCCCGCTAGAATGATGGGGTACTTGATCCCCAGGAGCTTGCACAGTGGCGTTTCGAGTGCGGGGGGTGGCGCCATGGTTGAGGTCGTGTGATGAATTACGTTGGGTGCAGGGAAATCCTCGAGGATCGTCAAGGTAGCACGGTGTCAATGGGTGTCGGATGAGAGTGAAGGCGAAGTGCGCTGCACGGAAGCCTATCTAGTCAGAGTCAGTCGGATTATTATTGTAGGAGAAATGGTGACCGGGGCTATCGGCTATCGTAAGGTCCGGATCGCCTTTTTGCGGGGAAGCGTCGCGTCCGAGGTCAGGCCTGTACACACGTCACACGTGACATCAGCTTGCGTCAAAAGCCGCGGCTCTGCCAGTTCTCAGGACTCCTTCACCATCGGGGCACGCGCGGGACTCTTTGATAACAATAGTGCATCTTGTACCCAACAACCCAGACCTAGTGTACAGCAAGCAGAAATTCCTTATGACTTCCTGACTCCGTTGACCTGTCCGTTCACCTTGCCGTTGGCTTTTCCATTAGCCATAGTCTGCGGAGGCGGCGGGGGCGGCGGAGGTCCGAAAACCTTTGCTTCTGGGCCGGGGCGCACATCAATTGCCTCCTCTTCGGTGTCCTCGTCGTACTCCTCACTGCCCTCCTCATCGTACTCGTCTTCGTCCAGGTATTCGCTCTCGGTACCCTCGTCGTCCGGATCAAGGTCGTGCGGCGGCGCCTGGCCGCGGCCTTGGGCTTGCATGCCGCGGCAAAGCTTCTCAAGGTTCTCGTTCTTCCGGCGCAGCTTTTCCATCTCCTGCTGTGTACGCGTCCGCTCCTCGGCCATCTCGAGAATGTTCTTGTTCGTCGCCTCTTGTTTGCGCGTGAGCACGAGATTCTCCTTTTCCAGCCGCTTGGTCTTCTTGGACATTTCCTCCATCTCGCGGCGAAAAGTCAGGAAGAGGTCGTTCGAATTGTTGAGCGTGTCCTCAACCTGGGGATCCGTCAATTTTGTCATCTATAAGAAGCATAGTGAACAGCGGCCAGACCCATAGGCGAGACATATGTAAACTCACCTGTTTGAATTTCTCCACGTAGATGTTGAGCTGGCTGCGGAGCTCTGCTTCAGTTTGAGAGAAGGTGGTGACTTGGCGAGTCAACTGGTTGGACTTGGACGACTCGACTTCCTGCGCTTTGCGTTGCTGATCGAGCTTGGCCTGGTGGTAAAGGATTTCGAGCTCCTTGACGCGTAACAGAGACTTGAACTGCTTCTCTCGGCATTCCCATTGGTCCAGGAAGGACTTGAACTTTTCCTCGAATCTGATCGCACCGGATTAATCGGCTGTAGCCACTGGCTGGCACGGGACGACACGTACAATCTATCCAAGTCTGTATCCATCGGCTGTGGTTCCGGGTTTTCCTTCGAGTTGATGACATCCTCAACGTCCAACACCATGCGCTCGAGGCGTTCGTGCAATTCCTCGCGGTGGCGGGACTCGGTCGCTTCGCGCTGCACATTTTCCTCCTAACAAACGGCAATCAGCACTTGTGCGAGGCGCTTGCAAGCAGCGGCAGCGGCAGCGGAAGCGTAGCGTACCTTCAGCTTCTTGTTTTCCTTGGTAAGATCGCGCGACATCTTCTCCAGACGCTCCTTGAGAGTGGTCATCTTGTTCAGGTCGGTCTTGCCCGAGTCCTTCTCTTTTTGCAGCTGGTCAGCGCGCTTTTTGGCCTTGACGTGCTCGCGCTCCGTCCGCTTCATATCGGCAAACAAGGCCGTGTACCTCCTCCGCACCTCCTCGACCTTCTTCATCGGTGACTCAATTTGCGACAGCAGCTGCGACAGCTCTCGGTTCGCCTTCTTGACCTCGCGCTCAATCTCGACATCCTGATCCTTTTCTCCCGCAGCGTCCAGCTCCAGTTGAGCAATCTTCGCGGCGATTTGTTCCGAGGCGTCTCTCGGGTCCGCTCCCTTCTTGCTCTTGCCCTTCTTGGGTGGCGGGCCCGCAGGCGCGGGCGGTGGTGCCGTCGAGGTCGCCATTGAAGGATGGGCCTCCTCCGTCATGGTACGATTCGGCGGCAGAGGGTGCAGGGATGCCGCGTGCGGGAGCAGCGAGGCACACGGGCGGATTACGCTGGTGTGGCAGAGGTGGGTGCGCGCTCTGTGGGTGGAGGTGGCAGCGCAGCCACTGCTTAGAGCGCGCAGGACAGAGGACGGCAGGCGTCCTTTACATAGAAATGGGGCGGCCGCAGCTGCGGGAGGTGCTGCTGGCCGGCGTAGGATGGTTTGCGTAGGCGATCCGCAGAGAGCCGTCGGCAGGATGTGCCGTGTAGCTGAGACTGGGGCGGGCCGGGACTGGCGGCAGCACTGGCGGCCGTGGGGCTCGTGGGAGGGCGTCAGAGCTCGGGGGTTGGTGGTGACGGCGAGCGTAGAGCACCTTGGAGAGGCGGGCGAATGGTGCAGGTGGAGTGGAAGGATGGGCTTCGGCAGGCAATCTTCTGCCGTGACGGAGGCTTGCAGCACAGTCCCAAGCAGACGAGGCATGCGCCTGCGCCTGCCGCCCACCAGCTCAGACAACCCTCAACACCCGCCCCGCCGTGGCCCGTCGCAGACACATATGCCGCCAGCCATTCCTGCCCGCACTGCTGTGCAGGTGGCCGACCCTCTGCCCGGTCCCTTCGCCGCGGTGCCTTGCCCGCACTTGCACCCGCCGTGACTAAGCAGCTCGCTCGGCGGGACTACGCGCAGTGGCGCCGACCATCATGAAGTCCGCGCCCGCCCTCGTCGTCATCATCGTCGCTCGTTTGCTCTTCACCACCGTCGTTGTCATGTTGCGCGCTTCTTCACGCCCGGCGCTGGCGGCCTCGCGCACCACTGCGCCCTTCCTGCGCGCCTCTGCCGCCGGCCATGGCTCCGTCCGCGCTCTCGCCTCCGTGACGGATCTTAAGAAGTTCCCGGAGATCGGGTCGCATCTGCACGGCTTCACACTGCGACGCGCCAAGCACGTCCCAGAGCTCGAACTGACGGCCATCCACCTGCAGCATGACAAAACGGGCGCCGACTACCTGCATGTCGCCAGAGACGACTCGAACAATGTCTTCTCAATTGGCTTCAAGACCAATCCGCCCGACGATACCGGCGTCCCTCACATTCTCGAGCACACCACTCTGTGCGGAAGCGAAAGGTTTGTCGCCCGCCCTGCATTGGTGGCCGCTACTGATCCAGGCCAGATACCCTGTCCGCGACCCTTTCTTCAAGATGCTGCCGCGCTCGCTGTCCAATTTCATGAATGCCTTCACCTCGTCAGACCACACCACCTATCCTTTCGCTACCACGAACCCGCAGGATTTCAAGAACCTGATGTCGGTGTATCTGGATGCCACTCTGCACCCTCTCCTCAAGGCGAACGATTTCACACAGGAAGGCTGGCGTATCGGCCCGGAAAATCCCTTGGAGCCTGCGTCGAAAGACAACCAGCTGGCTTTCAAGGGTGTCGTTTACAACGAGATGAAAGGCCAGATGTCGGATGCAAGCTATTTGTACTACATCCGCTTCCAAGACCACCTATTCCCCGATATCAACAATTCAGGAGGTGACCCGCAAAAGATCACCGACCTGACCCACGAGCAGCTAAAAAAGTTCCACGCGGATCACTACCATCCGAGCAATGCCAAGGTATTCACATACGGCGACATCCCACTCGAAGAGCACCTGAAAAACATTGGAGCCTCGCTGGACAAGTTTGGCAAAATCCGTGTAGATACGGATATCAAGCTGCCAATTGCCCTTGACGGGCCGAAGAACGTCACCGAAAAGGGTCCCATTGACCCCCTGGTCCCGGCAGATATGCAATACAAGACCTCAACATCTTGGCTCATGGGCGACTCGTCTGACATCTTGGAGACGTTCTCCCTCGGACTCCTGTCATCCTTGCTGCTGGACGGGTACGGCTCTCCTCTGTATCGAGGTCTGATCGAGGCAGGTCTGGGTCCGGACTGGAGCCCGAACACTGGGTATGATGGATCCGGAAAGGTCGGCATCTTTTCAATCGGCCTCAATGGCGTCAAGAAAGACGACGTACCCAAGGTCAAGGAGGCCATCTTCAGGACTCTGGCCGAAGCCAAGGAAAATGGCTTCAGTCAGACGAAGGTCGACGGCATTCTGCACCAGTTGGAGATTTCTCTCAAGCACAAGACCGCTCATTTCGGCATGAGCCTCATGCAGCGCCTCAAACCTGGCTGGTTCAATGGCGTCGACCCCTTCGATGCTCTTGCGTGGAATGAAGTAGTCGACGCCTTCAAGGCTGAGTACGCAAAAGGTTCCTACCTAGAAGGCTTGCTAGAGAAGTACCTTCTCAATGATAACACATTCACATTCACCATGGAACCTTCGCAGACCTATGCGCAAGAGACTGCGGAAGAAGAGTCGCAACGACTGGCATCTAAAATCCTCGAAACTACAAAGAACTTTGGGACCGAGGAGGAGGCGAAGAAATTCTTGGAACAGCGCGAGCTGGAGCTTCTCGAGGAACAAGAAAGTGGTAGGATGCAAGACTTGGGATGCCTTCCCACGGTTCATGTCAAGGACATTCCGCGTCAAAAAGAGAGGAAAGAGGTCAGGCAAAGTCGAGTCGGAGATGTGAAAGTGCAGTGGAGGGAGGCGCCCACCAACGGCTTGACCTATTTCCGCGCTGTCAACGTGTTCGAGGACCTCCCGGACGAGCTTCGTGAAATGATACCGCTTTTTAGCGACGCAATCATGAGGCTCGGCACCAAGGACAAGACTATGGAACAATTGGAAGAGCTTATCAAGCTGAAGACTGGTGGTATCAGTGTTGGGTACCACTCCACGACTACACCCACGAACATCCAGGGATATGAGGAGGGCCTGGTTTTTGCTGGATCTGCATTGGACCGCAATGTCCCAGCGATGTACGACCTGCTTCGAATCCTCATCGCTGAGACGAACTTTGAGGGCCCAGAGGCTGAGAAGCAAATTCGCCAGTTGCTCCAAGCTTCTGCTAGCGGCGCCGTCAACGCAGTGGCGGAGTCCGGTCATGCTTACGCAAGGAGGTATGCTGAGGCTGGCATCACGCCTGCAGCCCGTTTACGCGAGCAGACTGGCGGCCTAACCCAGGTCAAGTTGACGACCAAACTGGCGTCCAGATCTACCTCTGAGCCTTTTGAAGACGTGGTCAGCAAGCTGAAGACTCTCCAATCACTCGCCAGTTCCAACAGCAAGAACCTCCGTGTCGCATTGACATGCGGCTCTGAGAGTTCTGCATCCAACGAGGAAGCTCTTACTAAGTTCTTGTCCTCTATCCCTGCTAATCAGACAGGTATGCCGACCATTTCCCGTCTGACGGCGTTCCCGCGCAACGCCAAGTCTTTCTTCCCTCTCCCCTACCAGGTCTACTATTCTGGCTTGTCAATTCCAACCGTCCCGTACGTCTCGGCCGATGGCGCACCTCTACAGATCCTTGCTCAGCTGCTCACTCACAAGCACTTGCACCACGAGATTCGTGAGAAGGGTGGCGCGTACGGTGGTGGGGCTTACGCCAATGGTCTTGGTGGCATCTTCGGATTTTACAGTTACCGTGACCCAAACCCGCAGAACACGCTCAAGATCATCAATGAGTCAGGCGTCTGGGCGCGTGACCGTGCGTGGACGGACAGGGATCTTGAAGAGGCCAAGCTCAGTGTTTTCCAGAGCCTTGATGCGCCGGAGAGCGTCAGCCAAGAAGGCATGAACAGGTTTCTCAGCGGCGTCGACCACGAAATGCAACAGAAGCGGCGCGAGCAACTTCTCGATGTAAGTGCCGAGGACGTCAAGCGCGCGGCGCAAGAGTTCTTGGTCAACGGAGTGCCGAAGGGCAGCTTGGCTGTGCTCGGAGAAAAGAAGGGGTGGGTGAAGGAGGACTGGACAGTCAACGAGCTACACATGGCAGAGCAGGTCCAGGAGGTGGCTGGGGAAGCCGACGGCTCGACATAAAAGACGGTCGTGTATAGAACGGTGTGTATTATTGTATCATAACTCTACTCAAGGAATACCGGGATGTAAAAGGACCATAGCATATAGCTGCACGGGTAGCGGGACGGTGTTGGTGGATTGATGAGCGGAATGTATGAGGGTTTCCATGGGGTGGTTCTCCACTCGCTTTGACGGTGGTGACTTTACGTACCCGACGCGCGGACTGAACAGAAACGCAGCGACCCCAGCATACCCTCCATAGCTGGCGGCCGCTGCCGTGCCCTCGGGCACGACAAGCGCAAGATCAAAATTGCTCTGCGCAACCTCACGCAGAACCTCGGCTGTGCAAGCAGCGCGGATGGATCCGGCGAGGTTGGGCATTGAGCACCATCACCCAGGTATCAGAACTGCGGGCGCCCGAGATCCGGTCCGGCGGACTAACCTTGGGGGAACAGTCCAACAAGATGTATTCAAGGTAGCGGTCCAGAAGAATACGCGTATGTCTATCCAATCATCACCGACCAATCAAGTGCGGCGTGCAGTGCGGGGATCGACATGACGTCGCGGAAAGCGCGTCCTCCGCCGCCGACGCGTAAATTGATTTCGCGACGCGACTTCTTTCGTTCCGAGCAACCACCACCCTCCACGTGCACGTTGCTGTCTCGACGCCGCCTGGCTGCTTTCACCATGCCGACTGTCAAATGCTGTGAGGGCCTTTGTAGCGCTCCATCGTGCGTCTATCAAAGTATCGAGCTACCTCATCCGTCCCGGCATTGACCCAATCCTACAGCCCGAACCCCGATTTCCCCGTCGCATCGCGAGACGCACCGTTCGCATACACATCGCTAGATACATTCGAACTCCCCAAGGGCGCCGACAGACACTACGTGCAGCAATATGCCGACATGTATTACCTGCGATTGGTGCAGCTGAAGCCTGTCGTTGAAAAGATCGCGGCCGAGGAGTGGAATGATTACACGGTATATGCTCCAGCCCCCTCTCCGCCGCAACGATATGAGCGCTGACCCGGGCGCTTTGCGACGCCGATAGGTTGGAGGTGAAAAGGCGCGACAAGTCGATCGCGTGCTGGACGTGAGGCAGGGTGAACTGTGCTGGGTCGTTGGGACCGTCTACATGGAAATGCCGCTGAAGCCGAAGGTCCTGGATGATATATCGAAAGAGGTACGATTTGCTTCTTAGGAGGCGTAAAGGCGAGGCCCATTTCTGAACGTGGTATAACAGCACTGGATATCCGCGCCCCCACCTCGCGAGAAATACATCTCACCCGACGTCAAACGTGAGATCATGCTGGAAGACGAGTCCGGCCGCCTCCGCATGACTGGCCGCTGCTTGGAGGAGACAATGCTCGTCACTGGCGCCATCATCGCCGCCATCGGCACCGAGACGTCCGACGGTGTGTTTGATGTCTTGGAAATCAAAGTCGCAGACTTGCCACGCCAGCCCGAGCGCTGGGAGCTGGAGGACGGCGCGGCTGCGGTATCTGGCAAGATTGAGAATAGGAAGGATCACAAAGGCAGCAAGATCGCCCTCGTCAGTGGCCTTCAGATCAGCGGCAGCCACAGCGACGCGATGCAGCTCGACCTTCTCGCCGAGGCACTGACGGGCGATCTTGGCAACTCCAACTTTCAAGCCGATATTGCAAAGGTATCACGGTTAATCATTGCCGGCGACTCGCTCGCCAATGCCTGTCCAATCCCCTCGCGCGAAGAGCTCGTGGCTACGAAGAAGGGCAACGGCGGGAAGTACGGGTACGACTCTGCAACTTACAACGCCTCGCCGACAGATAATCTCGACGCCTTTCTGGACTCGATTCTGCCCACCATTGCCATTACACTGTTGCCCGGCCAGACCGACCCGGCAAACGTTCAGATACCCCAGCAATCGATGCATCCCGCGCTTTTCCCAAAGGCAAGGTTATATGCGAAAAGCCCCACGCAGCAGGAAGGGGTTGATGAAGTTCCCAGCACGTTTGATGCTGTGACGAACCCGTGGGAAGGCGAAGTTGAAGGCTGGAGGTTCCTAGGCAATGGCGGACAGCCCGTGAGCGATGTGTTCAAATACGTGGAGAGCGATAATCGGCTGGACATGATGGAGAGCATGCTGAGGTGGAGGTGTAATGCCCCGACTGCGCCGGACACGCTGTGTAAGTTCCCCTCTTCTACCCGTTCCCTCCGTTATTGGGATTGACTGGAGAGATGCAGGGTGCTACCCCTTCCAAGACGATGACCCTCTCCTCATCACGGACTGCCCGCACGTATACTTCGCAGGTAACCAGCCGTCATACGACACCCGGGTCATCGAGGGTCCGGCGGGTCAGTTGGTCAGGATCGTAGCCGTGCCGAAGTTTAGGGAGACGGGATTGGTGGTGCTCATCGATTCAGAAACGTTGGACGTGGAGTTTTTAGAGGTGGAGAGGGTGGGGGGTAGTGAAATGTGAAAGCATGAGAACGGACGAAGATGGGAAAAGGAATCCGGAGAAAGGGGTTGCTCCTGGGGCAGCACTGATAGCTGATACCCCGGTGTTTTCCGTTTTATTGCATCGGCTCGGCGCTGACACGGTTTGGGAGACGGGGGGGAACAAAAAATGGGGTGGGTAGTCTGGCATGGGAGAGTGCCTTTTGGACTCAGAATAGCATGTTACTCAACGCAAAGGCTCATGCCACAATCACCTCACTCTTCGTCCCACGTGGAGGAGAGGGGCCGTTAAAGTAGCTTCTCATCCTTTGACTCTGCTCTTACATCAACAACCAATACTTCACAGCAAGTCCAAATGGCCGGTCGCCTGCTGACCAGCGCAATGTTCATTATCGTTCCATACGGAGACTGAATAGTTACACACGCCATGGAAGAGGTGTCACGATTTCAGTGAGGGAAGACGGCTTATCTTGCTCGCGTGACGTAGCTGTGATGTCTACCCCGCGTGCGGTTGATGGAGATCCCGGTCGATCGGCAAAGGGGGCCGACCACACGACCACCTCCAACCCCTCCCATCTGACATCGGATATGGCGTGCATCACGCCCAATGACGCTCTCGCGTCCCAGTGGGCTAACCCGGGCTGGATGTCGAGTGTCCGGAAAATGCGGAGTGCATATCGCAGCATCCTATGGCGCCACGCATGTGATGGGGTTTGGGGTCGCGGGGCCCACATTAAAGCCAGCGATGAGGCAAGAGCCGGTAATTTTATTTCGACTTCGCCTGCCTTGCGTTGTGTTCCGTGACGTTGCTGTCAGCTTCTCGTTTCGCTTCTCCTCCAGGAAGAGCATCCTTCTACTTGCTGCGCCTCGTTGATCAACACCCCGTCACCCACCGAATTTGCAACTTCACGCATACAACACCCCCACGCCCGTTTGTTTTGTCCATCTTCTCTCACGGCACCAGCAAACAGTGTTAGGAAGCGAGCATACACGGTGGAATCGGCCAGTAAGAGGCTCTTTTTAGGCGCTACCGACAACCATGGCTGACGGACACGTAAGCACCTCTCCCCCCTCCTTGTCTCTTTCCACGCCGGCCTTGCGGGCACGTTGGGGCCAACGCTCTGCCGTCTTCCTTTTCCGTTGACGCCCGCAATGGCAGCACGTGGCCGACATGTCGTCTCACGTCCCCGACCACTCGCACCACCAAGATGACGGCCATCACCACCACCAAGATGACGGCCATCACCACCATCATGATGACGGCCCTTCCCGCTCCTCTGGCCCTGACTACTCTCTCGGTCCCGCCGGAAATGCCCTCCCGGGACTGAACAGTCCGGAGTCGAACCGTAGGTGGCGCCGCAACGGAAACGAGTCTGAAGAAGACGGCGGCGATACGGAAGAGCAGCCGCTGTTGACCCGGCGTTCTCGACGAGTCTACTCACCCGCCCCCATCCTCGCCATCGTAGTCTTGGTCCTGATCGTCGCCGTCATGGGCATCGTCGTTGTCGTGTCCAAGAGCCGGGACGGTTATACGGGTGCAGGCCGTGCATTCGACTAGACGACGTCTTGTTTTGTTTCCCCCTCTGCTGCCCATCTCGTTTCCCGTTTCTCGCTTGTTGATTCCGATGGTCATTTTGTAGCTCTTCGATACCCCTGGGTAGTCAGGAGTCAGCCAAACCGTAATGGTAGAGCCGTACATCTTAAGCGTGGTTCATTTGGAGTCTCTTTTCCTTGGCCATGGGCCTCGTCGTTCTATAGAGTGGACTTCTACTTTCTCCCAGCTCGACGCGCATCTTGATAAAGCCTTCCTCGGTACAAGGCAGGAAGCTCTCTGAGAAGTCTGTCACGTCCCAGGTAGACCGTAGGAGGAGGCTGATCCGAATCGTAACTTGCTCCCAGACTTCAGATTGGAAGAAAGAGTTCCCCGATAGACGGTACAGCCGAGGCGCTAGCCTCATCTTGGCCCCAGGTCAGTTATGTTGATGCAATTGGTTGAAGAGACTCTTAGCAGGGGTGGTCTCCTGTCGAGTCTGCTAATGGATTGTCCGCTTCGAGGAGAATAAAAAGCCTTCCGGAGAAATCAAAGAAAGCGACTGGAAAGCAGTGCATGGCTGCATTGATAAGGGCAAGAAGACACCCTAACATCAGACTACCAAAAATTTAGCCTATCCAAATCCATCTCGTAGAGATATTACACTATGCTTACGCTGGCAGTTGGATCCAATATCTAGACGCAATCATCTACCCTCAAGTTTCACACCTACGTCCGAACATTGCAGTCAAATACCCACTCAGGGGAAATGTAGCATCCTCGATGGGGCTGAGAGGACTCGTAATCATTCATACCCTGCTGTGCTTCCACGCACCTGCTCGAGAAGTTGCGAAGCACTCTCTGGAGCGCTGGATTTTCAAGCAATATAAGCCCCACCACCAAAAAAAAAAAAAAAAAAAAAACAAAGGGCGCAAATTTAGTGGTGCTCCCATTACATCTGAATCGATTGGGACCTTCACTGATCGAAACAAACGAAGAATAAGATCCGCTCCACCGGTCCTGGCCGCCCGTAAAGGTACACTAGACGCGACGAAAGGCGGCAAACTCTCGTGTGGCTAGGATTGAAATCTCCTGATGAGCCACAGCTATCGTCCTACCCGCAGCCCGCAAGGGATAAGAGAATAGGTAAGAAAATTCACATCACTATCTTCAGCAGCACCGGCCAAGCGGCCCCACATACCGCGCCCTTGGGACGCAACACCACATATGGGGGTCCTACCTCTTCCCGCGCATCCTTCTTGACTCGTGGGGGGATTGGAGGGAGGGTGGTCTAGCCGCGGTGTAGATATGCAATTCAATGCATACATTGCATTATTATCTACACGCATGTTGCCGCCCCTGCTACTGCTAGTCTTTAGACCCTGCGTCAATCGAACCCTGAGATGTTGAGAGAGGGGAGAAGGGACTGATCTTCTGGAAGATCTCTCGTCCAGATCAAACCTCCGTCCAGCCACTTGCTCCACAGTTGACAATGCAGCGAGATCCAATGGACGGGAGATCTCATCAAAAGCAAAGGTAGAAAGCGATCGAAAATCCACTTTCCGATAGCCACGCGACAGTAGCGAGGGGGAGCAAGGATCCGGTGGTGGTGGCTCTGGGCTAGCATACGCATGTGGCGCGGATCGTGCGGGAAAAGAAAGAAGGGAAAAAGCAAAACAAGAGACGCGACTATCGAATCTTTGCCCTGCATATGAGATTCGCGGAGACAGCGCCGCCGACGCTAAGCTGCCAGCCTCACGCCTGCGGAAAAAAAGCAAAAAAGAGGCAAAAACTGATCAGCGCTAGGATCCGCAATACCACGACTGTGGCGCACCGAGGACGAAGCATCAAAGGGCAAAAACAAGAGAGAGAAAAAGGGCGTGCGCTCTTCCTTCAAGCCTACTTGTCATGTCGAAGATGGAGATGGTGACAAGCCAATAATGACGCGTTCAATACAGACCGAGCGTTTGAGACGAAGTAGGTGCGCGAGCTCGCGTGGTCCAGATGCGCGCCACGAGGGCAGAACGGATGAAAGGATGGCAGATGAGCACGCCATCCAGGTGACTACCGTGATAGTCGCGAGATCCACGACCGAGACTAGCTTGACAGGCAATCGAAGGGCTACGGGAAGGAAGAACGGCCAAAGTCTATTCGACTTGTGCATGCAGGAAGACGGACTCGTGGGCTGCCGTGGCACAGCGAGTGGTTGGGTACCGAGGCTAGGTGCAAGGACGAAGGAACAGGAGCTTGGGTTAGCAGCTTGTTGTTCTTTTTTGCACGGCACACGTGTCAAGGCGCTGTCCTCTGGGCTTTTGCCGTCGACTCCAGATCTACAAGATAGCGTCGTGGGCGGTTGGATAAGGATAAGCGCATGGCGAGACGAACTACTGCAGGGAAAAGCCCTCGGCCCAGGGTTTTCTCGTGCCTATCCTCATATCTCAAGGGTCTGTTGTAAGACAGGATCGGCGCGGCCAAGATGTGAGGTGCTAGCAGCACGTGTGAGAGGGCAATGCTGTTGTCGGGCACGGATTGTTGTCGGTAATTTCAAGCAGCAGGGCCAGGTGCGACGGCGCCTCAGCCGCCTTCCAGATCGGGACTGCTGGACAGTACGATCGAAGATGTCGATGCTGTGGCGCCGCGGTGGAGTCGCCCGGACAGGCAAAGGAGGAGGGTGCAGCAGTTCGCAGTCAGCAGCAGGAGGGATCTTCCCCGTCGGGCGGCGGCGGCCTGACTGGGAGCAAGAGCCTTGGGCTGCTGCCACTGCGCACATGCTCGCGGGAAGGCGCTCCCGTTCCGTGGACGGAGATAAGTGATAGGATGACAGCGCAGAGCTTTCCTGGAGCAAGGGCCTGGCGGAAGCATGGGGAAATTGCATGGCCAGACGGATCTGAGAAGCTGTGTCGACGAAGGGAAAAGCGCCCGCTTGCCACCGCGCCAACTAGGCTCCGGGCCGACCAGCTCTTGGGGGATTTCCAGTCCGCGCGCCGTAGTGTGTGGTAGGCTACGTCGCGTCTGAGCGGAGTCTGCCCGAGCGCGCCGCCGCTGGCTGCACGGATACGAGCGCATGGTGGTGCTGTGGCTTGTGAGGATGCGGACGAGCTGAAGAAACGTCCGCAGGCAAGATCCCGGCGGCCAGCGGTGGCAGTGCAGTCGGTGGTGGGCTAGCGGGCCCTAAGGAGCGCCGCGCCGCTCGAGCATCTTCCGAGTGCCTCGTGGGAACTGTGGCGGAGGTTTGCGAATTGCCGATGGCGCCTCGTCCACTGGGCCCGCGACACGGCATTGTGGCCGGCCATTGGACGGGACGGGCTTGTGCTGGTGAAACATGCGAGCTACCCGCGAGGGCGGCGGCGACGGCGACGGCGACGGCGACGGCTGCCTGCGTGCCTTGTCCTTGCAACATCCCAGCGCCAGGGCTTCGGGCTGACCATCGGCCACTCAGAATCTGCGTGTCAGCTTGTGTGCATGAGGTGAGCCTTCCGAGCGCCTTTTGTCGGCATCTCTCTCCGACCCTCAGCTGTCAGCTGTAAGCTTTTTCTCTCCTAGTTCTAGTTGCCTGAATGCTTGGTGCTGACTCCATTATTTCCGTCCATGCGTTTGATAGAAGGGTTCATGCCGGTTACCTTCGTCGCCCGTTAGCTCAAGTCTCCGTTTGTATCATGCCATCAGTAGCCTACCGTCCCCAGGTCGCCAGAAATTATGCAACGCTAGGCAGAATTGATGGAAAGCGCCATTGCGGCGCCATCGTCCAGAAGTCACCGCGTTGGCGCCCGCTGCGCTCGCCAAAGCCTTCGGTCCCAGAGTGACACCACTTCTCCACGCGCCCCGGATACAAACGCGGGAATATGTCTTTGGGACTGATTATACCGACCTACTGAAAGCCTCGAGCTGTGCAACGCGTTTGCTAGGCCTTCAAGTTTTCGGATGTCGGAGGTGAGTGCGGATAAAGCCGTCATGTCCGGATATATTTAGAGTTTATGGCGCTGGATCCGCCATCCTTTGGGCAAGTGAAAACTTTTGCGCAAAGGCAGGTAGACGGCAGAGGCAGAGAGATCGTGGAACAGGTTGACCTTGAGTTGATGAAGAGGAACGTGACCAAGGGCCACAGTGTATCGTCGGCAAAAAGCAGCAGTCCGCTCTCGGGTATGAAGTGCAGCATAGGGTGGAGCAAGACCCGGGCCGGCAACTGACGTCAGAAATCACCAGCCCGTAGCCGGTGGCCGGCCGATGAAGGGAACTGGTGGTGATGGGTGGCCCACGTTTCCGTGGCACGGCCGGGCTGGCCCGCCGGCAGCAAACAGCGCAAACATGCGGGCCGCCGGCTGACTCAGCATCTAGCCCAGTTGCAGCCTGAGCTCCAGCTCCAGCTCCAGCTCAAGTCCCCCACCATCCTCAGATACCCCGCCCCTCTACCGCAACCCTAGCCAACATGTCCAAGACCGTCAGTATCGAGTCGCCCGAGCAGTTCAGCTCGCTGCTGTCGTCCTCTCGCATCGTCGTCGTCGACTGTAAGTACCCGCCTGCGCACCGCGCCTAGCCTAGTCCGTTGGCACTGACCTTTTGCGCGTAGTCTATGCCGACTGGTGCGGTCCCTGCAAGGCGATAGCCCCATTGTACGAGCAGCTGTCCGCTTCGCTCTCGCGGCCCAACATCATCACCTTCACGAAGGTCAACACGGATACCCAGCAACAGGTGGCGCAGACGTACGGTATCACTGCTATGCCTACCTTTATGATTTTCAAGAACACCCGCGAGGTTTCGAGGATAAGAGGAGCCAATGCCGCTCAGCTTTCCGAGGCTGTCAAGAAGCTCGCTGCCGAGGCTGAGTCTGGTGGTGCCTCGTCCGGTGGCTTCGGAGAGGCCAGCGGCAGCTCCGGCGGCGGCTGGCTTGGCGCTAGCCTCCCGCGTGGCTATGGCGATGCCACGGAGCACGTCGATGTCCGAGGCCTCGATCTATTGAACGCGGATACCGAGGAAGCTGGAGGCGCGCGCGTGCTGTTCGCGACGAGCAAGCCGTCGGGCTCGGAGGCGGCAAAGGGCAAGGCTAAGGCGGGTGGCGCGCCGGACTGGGTCGAGAGCGACACCGACGAGCAGCTCATGCTGTACATCCCTTTCCAGTCGACGCTCAAGGTTCACACTATCCACCTCACGTCCTTCCCGCCCCAGCCGTCCGAGGACGCCGACGAGGTACCCATGCGGCCACGCACCATCAAGCTCTACACGAACAGGGCCCACAACCTTGGGTTCGAGGAGGCGGATGACATCCCGGCCACGCAGGAGATCGCAATCAAGCCGGAAGACTGGGACGCGAGCACCGGCACCGCCAAGCTGGAGCTGCGCTTTGTCAAGTTCCAGAATATTACCTCCTTGGTTATGTTCGTGGTGGACGGCGAAGGCGACGGGGAGAGGGTCCGCTTGGACCGGATCAGGATAATAGGGGACTCTGGCGAGAAGCGGGAGATGGGCAAGCTGGAGAAGATCGGCGACGAAGCGTAGAGGGGTACGGCGCGGCCGGCGTGGGAAGGTGGCCACGACGTGCGGCTGCCAGCCCGCGGCCATGTCCAGAGCAGAGCGAGCAAACATGCGAAATGCGAAATGCTCATCTGCAGGCTTACGTAGCATCATTTTTTTTTTTGGCATAGACCAGCATGCAGCACTCCGCTGTCCAAAAATACGACAGTCCAGGTTATTTTTGTGCTGCGAGCCACCACCACGCGGCTGTGAGATGGCGAGCATATTGAGATCTCCAGGGTCTATTGATTTCACGCATGGGGGACGGGGGTATGTCCGATCACCGCTCCAACGACAACGCCACTCGACCAGGCGCCACCGTAAAGTGTAAGGGCTTCGGTATGCAATATATTTCTTCTGTGACGTGACTGACGCTTGGTATAGATCACTGTGAAAGATTAATCAAGCAACACGGAGATATCGGTCACGTCGCCGCACGAAGAAGAAAATTCTCAGAGTTGCGCGCGTGGGAAGAGTTTTGTAGCCCACCCGCTTGATCCTCGGCCCACTGGCCGGGCGCCGCGTTTCTCCGGTGTTCGTCGACAAAACTAGGTCGAGGGCTGGCGCCGGTGGGAAATTTTTCAACACAAGGCCTGTGATGAACGATACGCAAAGTATCACCAAACACATGATAGGAAGAGACTGACCCGGCCACATGCCGGGCATGACTTCAACATACTCAATTCTGAGGCCTGTACCTACACACGCACACACAATGCCCCTCCCCCTCCCCCACTCCTGCAAGTGGCAGACAGCATATCGCGCGCGCGCAATGCCCGAAAGCAAGTCGAGGCTTTGCCGCCTCACGGGCGCTTGCGTGCGCGGACGACGCTGAGGCGCTTCTGGAATCCGTATCCCCATCTACCCTCGGCATCGAACACGGTACGCCGCCGGCCCTTCGCCTCAACGCGTTCATCTCCGACCCGTGTCCCTGGCGTACGCAACGCCAAAAAGTCGCTGTGCGCAGAGGCTGCGAAGCGTTCGCCTGGCAAACGACGGGTCCCAGTCCCCGACGCCGCGGTCTTTGCTTTCCATAGCCTCACCATAGGCTCGCAAGCCTCGGCTGCGCCGGGGAGGCCGGGGCGTGGGCCAGGCCCTTGTCGCGGCACCAGGTTGCCGCTGCCGTCGCACAGTTCTGCGCTCTCGTGCGTCAAGCCGCTGAGAAAGTTTTTGCATCTTGTCTCAGATCACGTTGGGCACGAGCATTCCGAAACATCTGGGCGTGACGGGCATGCCGTCCTTGCTGCCCTGCAGCGGGAACGGTAGACACCGGGTGGCAACGGCGAAGACATCATCACCATCCCAGTCCTGACTTCATCAGCCCTCGAGTCCCACGTGGGATAGTTGGCGCTGCTCCTGCACCCCGGACGCTGGGCTGATTGCGCCGTTCCATAACCGGCTAGAAAGCCTTTGATCTGTTCATCTGATTCGAGGATCCAACGAGATTACCTTATGATCTTCTATATCCGAGACCCTCGAAGGGCTCTGCGCCGTCATAATCGTTTCAATAGAGCAGTGCAACCTGTGAACTCTGAGCGGCGCTGGCGTAGGGCGGGACACATGATTTTCGATGCCTTGACTGATATGCAGACCGCCGACGTCAAACGCCACTCCTTCGACCGGTCTTGCCGTCACGAACGCCTGCAGCAATCCTGCTGGCAGCCATGCTACGTAAGTCCGCCTTCCGCAACTCTTGCGAGCCCGCACGCCGAGTCAGCCCCCGCGCGTCTGGTGAGGCATTACCCATCGCGCAACAACCGCACGCTGTCCACCACCTCTATCATCAGCTTATCTCATGAGTAACGTTAACCGTCCCGCCGGCTGTGGCAAAAACGGTCCGAACGGAAGGGTGGGAGTCGATGCAAATTCCAGATCCAGTGTTCGCAGCGCAGTCGGGCAGCCGTGCTGCCGCTCTGTTCGTGCGATGATCAGCCGTCCAGATGCTCTGGAGCGGCACCAGGCCCGGCCCGGTGTTCCTAGGAGCAATGGCCGTCCTTAGGACCAGCGTCTTTGCGGTGAGTTGCACTGTGTGCACGCCGAACTTGACCGCCTCTGTATCGTTGACCGGTGCTCGCTGTCGAAGCCATTGGGAAGTCCAGGCCGTCTGCACCGCGACTCATGGCCCGCTCTTGGCGTTTCCATGCGGCTTCGAAGGGTCCACTGGTGTGCGGGATCGACGGGTTTCAGTGTCGAGCAACATCTGTCCGGCCAATCGTTCGCGGATGCCGAAGGGTCTGTCCTTGTGGGGACGGCAGCGCAGGCTTGCTTCCAGCACACGTCGCCTTCGTCAGGCCCGCGGTGCGTGGCTTGCCTCTTGGAGGCGAGGGTCCACAAATTGGCATGAACACCTCATTTCGCTGGACCGCCAGCTCAAGCCAGGGCCTCTCCACGAACCACGATCGCGGCCGCCGTGGCGTGTTCCGGAAAAGCTCCAGGGCAATCATGGCTTTCCCGGAGCGGAAGAGCACGATCGCAGGCTAACTCGATGGAGATCCTGACGTGAGGTTTCCATCTCGCTGGAGGCACTGCCATCCCGAGCGCGCGGGCAATGATAACATCGTCAAATTAGCCGCACGCCTCACTCGCGGCGCAGCCACACGGGAAGTGACGAGGGCGCGCCGCTTGGCCGCGGTGCTGAGGAATGCGGCGGGAGGTCCGCGTCCGGCTCTTATCGTTCGACCTGATCTCGCAGCGTGTTGTCAGTGCTCCGAAGCAGGACCACGAGTCAAAGCCGTCCAAGCGTGGGGTGTTTTGATTCAGGTGCGGGCCGTCTGAAGAAAGCAGGGTCAAACCTTGGAAAGCCCACTCGAAGCGATGGAAGAGCCGATAGCTTCTACGCAATCTCGGCTGTCTGATAACGTCGATCTGTCTGGGGCGCGCGCACACCGGGCGCACGAGCGCGAGGGAACTGGAAGGAGCTAAGGGAACCAGGTGCAGCTTCCCCGACGCCAGTGCTCTGGGAGGGCACCAGCGCGCGGGACAGGCTAATATGGATGGAGGCAAGCGCCAGGTCCCGCGGGGGGCGTGCTGAATCGCGAGAGGGTCCCGTCTCGGACCGACAACACCATTTGAGTTATCCACGCAGCGGACCTGCCCACGTCGCGAGTAATACCCTCCGGCGTGGCACAAGCCTGCGGCCGCTGCCTGAGGCGTGAGAGACGACTGAGGCGGCGGGTTGCTGAAACGGTCGCGCTGGGCGTCGAGCCGTGGTTGTTCCTGCGTCGTTCCTGCATTAGGTCGACATCAGCAGTCATGTGGAGATAGTACCGCACAGCTGCCGATCGCGACGATTGGCTGGCATTAGCGACCAACGGCGGCCCTCAGCATCGGGGGCCCCCGGACGGGTCGGGCGGTCGGACCTGCGTTCTCGACGCGCAGCAGCCAGTGGCGGCGGGCGCTGGCAGCGATGGGAACAGAGCAGAATGACGGCCTGGGGCCGTGCAGCGCGGCGGCGTTGTGCATCATAAGTGGTGGTGCCCGCGCCGCCTTTCCCGATTCCGCCGCGCACCCGAGGTTGTGCATGCATTGGCTGCCGCCCGAACGGGAACTGCTGGACAGCGCCCGGACCAAGAATAGCATCGAGTACGAAGATTATGCTTGCGATTGCATGATCATCACGAGAATGGCACAGCTGAAGGCCTTACTTACGAGCGCCGCTGCACGCTGACGGCGGCGACGGGTGACGGGCACGCAGTTGTGTGTGGAGGCGAAATTTCTAGCGCGCGGGAGCGCGTTGTTGTGCGACGAGCGATAGCGGGCGCCTATCGCTGGCGGAAGCTGTCTCCTCACCCATCACGCTGCCCACTTGTGGTGTTGAAACAGCCGGGCTGCGGGCTGCTCGAATGAGCCGGATGGCTCGCCAGAATCGCTGCAGAAGGCGCTTCGAGCAGAACCTGCCCAGCCAGTCAGCGGGGCCGCCGACCCTCCACGAACGACACAGCTGTCCTGCGTCGCACCACTCGCGGAAGCGTACCATCGACCCATGAGCTTGCTCTACCCCACATACCTGAAAACCACACCCACCTCGGTGAGCGGCGCGACGACAGCGCAGCGAGTCGGCCAGCAAATACACGGCCGCCCAATGCTGCACCGAGAGCTGTTCCTGCAGCAGCCAGAAGCGCCGCCGGTGCTCTCAAGCTGCTGCTGCAACGCGGCGGGCACGGCGTCGCGGCGAGCGGGCGGGCTGAATGCCGCGATCGATCGCATCGCATGAAGGCGAGGTGTGGGCGAGACGTTCAGCCCAGCGCGTTTCAGCAAGACGGTGAAGCTGCGGGACCAGTCCCCGCGAGCCCGTTTGACAATAATGACAGCGAGCGGGCGCACTGGGCGCAGGCGGCGACATCATAGTGCTGTCTTGCGTGGCACCCTGTACATCTGGATCTGGGATTCACCGGCAGCGTGAAGGTGACGCTCAGGTGGGCAGACTCCACAAATCTCACTTCACATGCGGCCGGCCAAGCAGAAAATCAGGGTCGCACGTCTCGCGGCAACATATCGATTGCCTCCAGGCGGCGCGGACTGATAGGCGGGCGCGACTCGACAGCGCCCGTCACACAGGCTGAACGGCAGTGCTTCGCAGGCCGTCACACTGCGTGTTTGGCCGCGGGCGGCGGGTCGTGGGCGCGCGAGGCCCAATGGGCGGCCCTCTGCGGTGCGCTCTCAGCTGGCCGCGCTGGGCGTGGCACGCGAGCGCGCAGCAAGCAGCGCGACTGGCTTTATGCAGCGCACTAGGGTTTCACGTATGGCCGCGGGCTTCGCGATGATGTGGGTGGTGCGCGGGTCGTAATCTCGCAGGCGGCGGGCGCGCGCCGCCATTCGCCCGGGGCGGGCGGGCTGTGAGGCAGAGGCCAGGGCGTCGCCGGCCAATATTAGTGCTGCGACCAGGCATAAAAATATGCCTCTCGCTATGCCGCGCGGCCCTCGAGCCCACTCCGCGTGCGCCGTGCTGCGTGCGAGTCAGGGCCGTAACGCGCCTGTGCATTAGGGCCGCAGGGGTCGCGCCGCATGCACCGCTCCATGTCTCGATGGCTCCGCTGCTGCGCCTTCCCGACTTCCCCTCCCATGGTAGTTAACCATTTCCGCGTCCTCTGCCACTGTGCCTGGTCATCTTTTCTTCTTCAGACTTAATCGCCTGTCTCGTCCTTCGCTGATCACCCACCTACTTATCCACACCCACGCCCCATCCACTCGTTGCCCTTTCCTTAACCCAGGGTTTATCAACTCTGTCCTTCGCACCTTTTCTTCCAGAACACTGCCGTTTATTACTTCGCTTTCCCCGATAGCTCTCGACCTTCTGTCTCTTGTGTAACAGTAGCCTCGATTGTTATCAGCCCTTCTTTTGGACACACCTCCCGTGTAAACCTAGACCTAGTAGACAGCCTTCGGATATCCTCCCATTGCTGTTGTCCGTCACTCTCTCGAGCGAACCGCAGCGTTGATATTCGGCCTAAACCACCTCGACCACTCTGGACATCCTGTACCATCCACTACTCTAATACCTCGCGCCACATCCTTTGGATCACCTGTAACAACACACCAATCTTAATTCACACCTCGCCTTTGTCTTGCTCGAGGTCAGTCGCCGCCCTGCCGACACGTGTGTGTTGCTATTCTGGGCCTGGAATGGGAGCTGACATTCCACGATAGACCACAGATACAATGGAGTCTCCATTCGCACCACAGCCCCAGATGATGGGTCAATCGCCTTTCTTCTACTACAACCCGGACCCCAGCCCCGAGAACCGCCAGCACGGCCACTTCACACCCCACCCGCATGGCCAGGCGTTCCCCGGCCAGCTGGGCTCGACTCCTGAGAGCATGCACATGTACACTTCCAACATGTGCTATGGCCGTCCCTCTTCCTCCAGCTCGCAGACCGCCTACGCAGCAAGATCATATCCCGCGCAGATGATGACCCCGCTCGCCTCGCCTCAGCCCATCCACCAGAAGCCCACCCTCCTCATCCAGCAAGACGCGGCCTACCTGACTCCTCTGGAGTCGGAGTTCGACTTCCGCTTCCCTCCCGCCACTCCGCCGCTCTCTTCGTCGTGCAGCGCCATCTCCAGCCCGCCTTCGTCCATCTACGATGCGCTGCCCACGCCCGTCAATGGCACCTTCGAGTGCATGGAGGGCGTGAAGCAGGGTTGTGAGGAGGAGGTCTTCTCGGAGATCCTCGCGGGTGAGGAGTGGACGAGGTCGCAGTCGCCTCCGATGACGCCTGGTAAGTGCTTTGTGTTTTGTTGTGTGGTTAGAGTTGCGCGGTACCGGCCGTTTGTCACGCGTTTGCTCTAGCCGCGAAGCGTGGACCCTGGCTAACGCGGGCGCAGTGTTCATCCAACCGCCTACCTCGCACCCGTGCCTGGACCAGCCCCAAACCACCTCCGCCGCCTCTTACCTTCTTTCGGCCACTTCGTGCCCCTCGATCTCGCCCTCGCCGTCGCCGCTGCCGCGCACCCCGATCGACAGCGAGGCCGACTTTTGCGACCCGCGCAACCTCACTGTCTCATCCAACACCGACTTTGCTTGCCTTCCCACCCTGTGCTCTGGCGACGACGAAGAGCACAAGCTCATGCTCCGTGGCGACGCTTTCACCGCCCGCGCCGAGCAGCCTGCCGCCGACTTCACCTCCAACCCGCAGCAGCTGACCTTCGAGCCCCTCTTCGAGCTCGATTCTGAGGACGACTTCAACGCTGTTCAGTTCCCGACGACTGAGAACACCGCCTTCCACAGCAACAAGCGCCAGCGCACCGGCTTCTCCTCGCTCTCGCTCGAGGACGACAACCTGGTTGACGAGGACAACTTCAGCGACTTCGGCGACGAGTTCGCTCACCACGGCCTCCCCACTCCCGACACTGACGGCTCCTTCTCCGACGACATGACCGAGGCCAAGAACAAGAGGCGGGCGAAGAGGCGCGCCGACGACTCTGACTCCGACTTCGTCATGGGCAGGTCGCACGCCAGCCGCAGCAAGTCATCTGCCGCCCCTGCGTCTGAGTCCGGCTCTGGCGTTCCCTCAGCCTCTGAGGACAGCGTCACCCCTACCTCTCAGCCCGTCAGCCGCCGCGGCCGCAAGCAGTCGCTCACCGAGGATCCCTCCAAGACTTTCGTGTGCTCGCTCTGCTCTCGCCGCTTCCGCCGCCAGGAGCACCTCAAGCGCCACTACCGCTCCCTGCACACTCACGAGAAGCCTTTCGAGTGCACCGACTGCGGCAAGAAGTTCTCTCGCAGCGACAACCTCTCTCAGCACCAGCGCACCCACGGCACTGGTACCGTCACCCTTGGCGTCATGGACGAGTCGGAGCTCAGGAGGCAGAAGGAGTCCTCGGCCTCGTCGTACGACAGCCAGGATTCCAACGCCCTTGGCGCCGCTCTCTACAATGCCGTCGCTGCCGTGTCGAGTGGTTCGTCGACTGGCTCCATGTCGGATGCCGACAAGAAGCAGAAGAAGAGGAAGCGGGACGAGTAAGCGGCCTCTGGTAGGCACCGTAGACTCTTAATGACGGACATGACAACCAAAATTTTCTCCTAACGGCAGGCGATCTCTCGTCTTCTGAACGACGTCACGCTGGGCGGCTTCGGTAGACTTGGCGGGACTTAAAAACAAAAATCGGGCTATTGGGAAGTACATCTGGGCGTGTGGAAAGGTTTCCTCGACGTCAATACCACCTTTTCCGCAGTCATCACTGGTAACGGCTGGCTGTTTTGCTGTTTAGCATCTTGCGAGTTTAGCGATCTGTTAGTTTTCAAGTTCTCTATCTGGATGGGTAGGCATTTCGGACGGGATTATTGGGAAGGTGTGATGGTGTTGGTGTTTTCTGATACACTTTGGAGGAACTGACTACTATTGCTATCAATGGTTGGGCGGGAGGGTCGCTTACTCTGCTCTCAAAAGTTTGAGCACGAGTGCTATTTGCTTGTTGCTGCTAGCGTTACTTGCCTGGCTGCTACTACTAGTTCCAGTTCCTCTCTCTCTTACACACATTTTCTTGTCTCACCTTTTTACTTTTACTGTAATGTTGCGTTCATCTGAGGGAAAAAGAGAGGCAGTTGACCTCGTCTGCTCGTCCCATCTTTCGATTCTTCTCATAAGACACGCAACAACACACCTCGAACTTAATACACACTACCGTAATATTCTCTCAGACCACCGCTTAATTACACACCTTGTCTCGGAGTATCTCTTCTCTTGGAATGTCATACTATAGAAAAGACTTAATAATGATTACTACAATGTTCTCAAGTACTTCGGTCGAACTCGTTTCTTGTCAGAGCAGTGTGTGTTATAGAAGACTCGCCCTTCTCTCGTTGGCTTTCTCTCGTTCTGCTAGTATGTTGGCAGCATGAATGAGGGCCCCCCATAGCTATCTAAGCGAAACGAAGAAGACCTCAGGCAAACGGACGAGACGTTGAGATGTGGCAAAAAGTGTTTTACCTGTGTTTGTTTCACCGCCGATATGTGTAACTAGGATTACATTATTCAGTACTTGGGCAGAGCCAACACGCGTTCCGAGCTTTTTCTTGTCTTCGACTACCTATGCTCCCCGCGGCCGCGAAAAAAAAAAAACAATGGAAAGGTTCGTGGCCCTTCGATTGGCGGGTGAGGCTTTGGTACAAAGTGGTGTCACACAGTGCTTTCGCAGCGGGATGCCCAATGGCAGGTTGTGAGGGAAATTGGCCTAGGGACCTGCGTTTCGGAAGATATGGGCCACCACACGGGCCCTGCAGGGCCGGCCAGGCAGGGAAAAAGAGGGAACGTTGATGCGTCTTTTTTTCTGAGTGGTTCGTTTAATCACAAGAGCAGAGCATGCTCGAGCAGCCTGGGCCCCAGTCCACCGGCCGGGCTAGCCCCCCCCCCCCCCCCCCCCCCCGTCCCCTCTTCACACGGTTGCCCAGCCCTGTTGTAGGGCCAACCTGGGAGTGGAGATGAATTGGCGTCTGTGTGCGCTGTTGGTATGATGAAAGTGGGGTAAGGTAACACAATAGTGCGCACGCGGTGAGATGATCGAGATAGGCAGGGTATTTGGGAACCGGTCAAGAAGAGGTCTTTGTGGGTGCATGTGTGGGCGTGTCTTTGCCTGTTCCTGCCATGCTGGTACCTGGGCATTATTGGCGGGCGGGGCTCGCCTGGCCGTCGTGGCAGACTTAGCGTGGAGCAAGAGAGGTGACAGCTGATGAGATGGTGAGATGTCGGTTGGTGGGGAACTAGTCGCTGCATTCGGCCGGTCAAGCAACGCGGTCTGCAGCGACGGGCCAGGGTTCGATTGGGCAGCGGCTTCTCGAAGCGACAGTCAGACCGCAAGATCGGATCTGCTGGCGCTTCACTTCTAGAAGGCGGCATGGAAGAACTGGCGGTCGGGGAGCTGCAGGTTGCGGGAATATGGGGTATTGGCTGGCGCGCGGCTCTAGCTGACCGTTCGGCGCTGGAGGGTGGGAAGTGGGGCCATGGGCACGACGGGGCGTGTCGGATATGGGCAGCGGGAGTGGAGATGAGGGTGGAGGAAGCGGTCTGGAATCTGGCACAGCAGCACGTGGGGCGCTGGGCGGATGCATGATGATGAAGGTGGTGTTGGCCGACTAGCCCGGCGCGGCTGGCTTGCGCGGAACAGCGGAGCGCGGGCGGGGAGGAGCGGATTGGACGCGTGCTTGGAGCAAGTGTTCATGCGTAATGCAGGACGAGTGAGTTGTAGCGCCACAAGCAAGTGGCGGTCAATGTCGAATGCGCACTGACGGCGGGTTATGTCCGACACCGGTCGGGCGGCATTGCTGCTAGAGGTGCAGACACAGATGCAGCGCAGCCCGTGAAGAGCGTGCACAAGTCGCCTCTATTGAGGCCCGCCGAGGGCGCTACAGGCTTCCTACATGGGTGGTTGGATCCAGTACCGGGCGTGGACGCGAGGATTAAAACCGTACAACCCCGTTTGCACATTAGCTTCCACTGCCTGTTTATCGCATGGCAGCTGTGGGTGGGCTCGATTTTCCTGTCACCTGCCGTGAGGGCGGCGAGACGTGGCGTCTGAATAGGCAGCGGCCGCCGGGCTGTGGTCGGGCGTCGTCGGCCGGCGGCTTCCCCGGCCCCCCACTAGAACGGCAGGAAGCCACCACCAACCGCCTACCGAAACGGTATCCAGACCTCCAAGCACGAAGCCAGCGCCTCAGCCCGGCTGGCCTTGACTTTTGCCGCCTGCCTTTCCCGTTCCTGCCGTGACGTTCGCTGGAGCTTCGTCGGGCTGGACAACGAAAAATACTGTAGTGTTGCTCGCGTAAATTTTCGTTAGCCATCGCCACCAACACACCCCTCTTGGTGCTTGAGCCATGTCGGCCAAACTTCAAGTCATCGCCCTCATCTCGGGCGGCAAGGACTCGCTCTTTTCCATCCTGCACTGCCTCAAAAACGGCCACGACATCGTCGCCTTGGCAAATCTCCATCCCGCCCAAGCCGTCCCGCCCACCAATCATGGCCGCCTCTCCGAGGAAGGCGACGACATCAACAGCTTCATGTACCAGACCGTTGGCCACTCCGTAATCCCGCTATATGAGCAAGCCCTGGAGCTGCCATTGTACCGCCAGCCAATTCTCGGCCGCGCTGTCGTCACCGATAAGGACTACCATCACCAATCTCAATCGTCAACACCGCCCTTGGACCCAACCGACTCCGGCGGAGACAACGCCGAAGATGAGACCGAATCCCTCCTGCCACTGCTCCGCCGCATCGTCGTCGCTCACCCGGAAGCGAACGCCGTATGCACCGGTGCCATCCTTTCAACATACCAGCGCACACGCGTCGAATCCATCTGCGCCCGCCTCGGTCTTGTGCCGCTCGGCTACCTGTGGCAGTACCCGGCGCTGCCGCCCTATGCTGACGCCGCCCTACTGCGAGACATGGCCGCTGTCGGCCAGGATGCTCGCATCATCAAGGTGGCAAGCGGAGGGCTGGATGACGGCTTCTTGTGGCAGAATGTCGCGGATGCGACTTCTATTGAGAGACTGAGGAGGGCCGCGGCCAGGTTCGGGGGCGAGGGTGCAGTGTTGGGTGAAGGTGGTGAGTTCGAAACGCTGGCTGTGGATGGGCCGCCTTGTGTATGGAAAGGGAGGATTGAGGTGGACGTGGATGAGAAGAGCGTGATAGAGGAGGGTGGAAATGCCCTGGTAAGGTTCAAAGGCGCAAAACTGGTCGAGAAGGGGGAGAGCGACGATGACGGGTTGGATCACCTGCGGGTCCCCGACTTGTTCGACCTTGAGTTTGAGGACCTTGGCCGACATCTTTCAGTGAACGGTTCTGAAAGAGCGCCTGACAGCAAGACGATAGAGCAGAGCTTAGCCGCCACCTCTCTCTCCGACCACAGCGCCTCACCCATCCGGAACCTCAAATCCTACACCTCCCTACACGGTAGCACCCTTATCATCTCTAACCTTATCGCCCCCTCTCCAACCACACCGACGGCACAACTCACAGCCATAACGACCCACCTCCTCTCCCTTCTCCCCCTCCACTCGGCCACCCCTGCCGACATCTCCTCCACCACACTTCTGCTGCGCTCCATGTCCCTCTTCACCACCCTCAATCCCATATACGGCGTCCTCTTTAGCCGCGCCGCCAATCCTCCCGCCCGCGTCACTGTTGCCTGTGGTTCCGCACTGCCCGAAGGCGTCGACGTCGTCCTCTCCTGCACCGTCGATCTCCCTACCACGGACGGCCTCTCTTCCTCTCGCCGCGGCCTCCACGTTCAAAGTCGCAGCTACTGGGCCCCGGCCAACATCGGCCCTTATTCGCAGGCCATCGCCGTGCCGGTGGGGGGCGCGGAGACCGGAGTCGAGATCGTGCACCTGGCCGGACAAATCCCGCTTGTGCCGGCGAGCATGGAAATCGTAGCGGCGGCTAATGCGCCGTGGTTCGAGCATGATAGCGACAAAACGGGGCGGGACTCATCACCAGCTTTCGCCGTGCAGGCTGTTCTTGCGTTGCAACACCTTTGGCGCGTAGGGCGTGTGATGGGTGTCAAGTGGTGGGCATGTGGGATGGCGTTCGTGTCCGCATCAGAAGGGAGAGCAGAAGGAAACAGGAGGGCGCGAGTCGCGAGGGAGGCCTGGAGGGGTATACATGAGCAGCTTCGACCGAAGGTTGCGGATCAGGATGATGACGACGCGGATGTGGTGGATGTGTGGGACTTGAAATATGGGAACGCTGGTAGGGGTTTCGGCGCCGGCGCTCCGACTGCGGAGGTAGATGGAAGACGTAAGCTACCGGACTTTGACATACTGAAGCGAAGTGGTGAGATGGAGAAGCGGGGCGATCTGACGCCTCCTTGCATTGTGGCGCAGGTGCTGGAACTGCCGCGAGCGGCGGACGTGGAGTGGACGAGCTCGGGCTTGACGAACTGTGGGGATGTGGTGTTGAGTTGCTTGGAAGGAAGGAAGACTGATCTCGTGCATGAGACGAAGGTAGCGGGTGGGGCGACGAGCTTTTATGCTGCTGGCGTAGCAAGCGGAGATGATGTTTGGGAACTCGAAGAGATACTGGAGTCTGCGAGGGTACCGGTTGAGGGGAGAGCGTATACTTTGTACGCCGCAAGGCCGCTGCCGCAGGACTGGCTGGACCGGACGTGCCCGCTTGTCTTGCCTTGCGTCAGGGTTTGGGGGCCTGATGGAAAGGAGGTGGCTGCTGCGGTGACTGTGAGGTACTGTAAAGATGCCCTCTGTTCTTGAGATCTACTGCGAAATATAAGGGAAGGTTGTAGGCGCGATTCAAGTCCAACGCTCTATTGTATGTACATACATAAAAAACAAGCTCCACCAAATATCACAGACATCTCCCCGATCATGGCTTGGCAATTGTACTACGAGCCTCACCTCATGCGGCGTGTGTATCGTACATACAACTTCGTCTGCCGATCGCGCTCGCCTTTTAAATCGCTCTAGCTCTCACATGTCTCTTTCCATTTCTTCGCTGCCCGGGCTCGCCTTCTGCTTCTCTTGCTGCTGCGGCTCGCAGACAGGTGATATTATCATGTGTCAACATCAAGCATCGCATCCGGCCTGCCAGGCTGCCGGGCTGCGGATGCGCTTTTCATATCGTCCCGCAGAATCAAGACCGTACGAGTCAAGTCGTCCGTTCCATCACAACTTCCAACGTCTTGTGCGGCTCCGCGCGATTCGAGCAAAGAATGGATGCGGAGATGCAGCAGGTGCGGTAGCGCAGGGCAAGGAGCGGTTTAGCGGAACCGCAACGCCCTGTTATCGCAACCGGTGGCGGCGGCTTTCTTTTCAAGTGGCCAGATCGAGTCAACGTTTCACGTTTCGGCAAGGAAACAATAACATCGAACGTAGGTAGCGGAGCCGAGATAGCCCTATCTGCCGCTCAAGCGATTGATTCGGTTGCGCACTCGTCTTGCGGAACCGGAGCTCCGAGAGCAGTGCCGCAAAGACATTGCCCAAAGTAACTGGCTGTGATTGGCTCCTTTGGCACTGAAAAACCTACACTCACCGTTGGATTCACTAGATGGTCGTTTTAGGTTCCCAGCGGCCTGCAACGGAAACTGTTGAGGGCGTATCACGCAGTGGTGTGAAAGCGTGCAGCGAGAATTACTCTCCCAGACTTCTCCGTCACTTCATCCTACAGAACTTCCCATTTAGCACTTTGCACTGCTGCGCTTCAACATTACTAGTCGTCAATAGAGCTTATTAGGGATCCGGGACAGGGGACCTTAGTAAACCCAAGATAAAGGATACAAGATAAAGTGTGGCTTGAATACATGCTTCCTACAATCAATGGAATGCACCGCGCTCTCGTATATATATTTTCTTCCCCGCCTTTTGATGGTCGGGCAAGCGTTGTAGGTTAATAGATACGGTAATTAGTCGATTCCCTGGAAGGGGAAATATACAGTGCCGGAATTAGACCAGTCCTATTGGATCCGCGGGGAAACTGTATTAACGTTAACATAACGTTTAAGGTTTTCGAACGAGAAGGCTACAAACCGATCCCCGGACCACTCCCAATTGAGAACCAACGTAGTTTTGTTGGTGATTTTGCCAAGTATTATACCACTAAACCACAGACCCGAATGAGGTAGTTGTTGAGCAAGCATTTCTCGTGAAGTGTTCTGTAGGGAGAGAGAGTGCGGATCGACGAGTCAGTCACTATCCCGACATCTCTCCATCTCTTCACCACAAGAACGAAGCACTCGTTTCCTCCCTCCCTTGCCCCTTTTCTGGCATAGGGTAGCTCATGGGAAAGCCGACAAAACCCGTGGCCGGGTTGCGTGGTGGTAGACGGACGGCCCGTGTCCCCCCACATCCCACAAACACACACATACACGCACAAATTGGTTGGTCAACATTACTTTCGACGTTTTCATTCCAAGCGGTGTGTGCGTGGGTGGCCCGATCTGGGACGCGGTAAGCGCGCGGACCAGGACCAGAGCGTGCAAAGAAAAGAGGACGGTGAGAGACGGTGCTATGCAAAGGCTCTGCGCTTGCGAAGAGAACGGTGCACAAAAGGCACACAGACACGGATAAGCCCAGGCCGGAGCGCGCGGGAGGGAAGGGAGGGAGGGAAGCGGAAGGCCGGGCCTTGGCTCTCTCCGTGTCCACTGCGCTTCCGGCGAGCTGAGGCCTCTTGCTCCGCGGCGGCGTGCGCCAGCGGTGTAGGCGAAGATGGTCGAGACAAAGCTGAGCCGACATTCGATATTGCTTCTCGAAGGAATGGGGGGAGGGGGGCTCGAGAGGGGCCAAGAGGTGCTTGGGCCACCGAGATATGGCCGGCGAGTAATCGAGGCGACGCAGAGAGGGTCCTTCGATGTGGAGGCTGCGTTTCTGATTCAGGCTCACCAACCGCAAGATTGCGGGCAGACATGGTGGGTGCACAATGTGCAGCTGCTGCAGGCCCAGGTCCGGGTGGTGGCTTCTTGCAGCCGAACAGAACCCTCGTCGAAGCGGCGGCGCTGAAAGCATTGACCGGGTGGTGTGTCGAGCATGTTCCAATATTTGGATAGCGAGTGCTAAAAGCGTCGGCTCGGGATGCTCTTTGACACAGGCTGGAAGGGACGGCACGTCCAATAATCCAATGTTCATCAGGCCATCTCGGCGCAAGCCTCAGGCCGCGTAGTAGATATTGCGCTTCCTAACGGTCCCCAGCGTCTACGCGCGTCATGCCCGGACAGCCACACGGCGGCCTTGCAATGTCGCGGGCCAAGAATAGAGACTGTGGAAATGTAATCAGTCAGGATGCACAAACTGTCCAGCATACCGCGCAAACTGACCGAGTGCACAGAGCGCCGCCACCGCCACTTCATCTCTCATCTCCGCGCATCTCGATATTGCAGGCCACAGACCAGCAGCCTCGCGCACTATGGCTGTTCAACACCGCAGCGGCAGGACGTGTTGCACAAGACACATCTGCCTGCACAGCGGGCACTCCGGCTTTTCGCGGCACCAGTCCCCAATGCACGTCCAGCAGAAGACATGGCCGCATGTCGTAACGCTGGGGTCCTTCATCTCTTCCAGGCACAGCGTGCACTTGCGCTGCTGCATGCTCGGCATCCACGCCAGGCACTCGGCGTCCGACAAGTCGACTCGCGGCTTCGCCGACACCGGTGTGCTCGTGGTTTTGGCGATGCGCTTGCTCTGGTCCTCGCTCGACCCGTTGTGGTTCGTATCAAAGAGCAGCGCGTTGTTCGACGCGTAGTCCTGAGCGTTCAGCGACACCTCGACGCCGTGGTCGAGCACGGCGGTGCCGCCGGCAGCCGACCCCGCGTTTGCTACCATGGTGTTCTGAAGGTGTAGATAGCTTTGGACCGCCAGCTGCAGCACCAACAGCACGCCCAGCACTTCGTAGCCAACTCGCTGCTCCGACGGTTCGATGCGCCGCGTGAAGATGTAGCGGAGCCCCCACAGCCGCTTGCCAAGCTCGTAGTATGCGCCCGAGAAATAGAATGCCGCCAGGCTAACGGCGTAGACAGGCGACGGCGACGTGATGGTGTCTAGGTTGTTCAAAATGTACGACTGAATGCGGTGCGCGGTGCCAGGCTGCCCGCCGGCCTTGCGCGACAGCCTGCGTAGGTTTGCCTCGAGTTTCGCGCGTATCCTTCGCCTGAAAGCCGGCAAAACCCTGCTGAGCCCGTACGGCAAGAGTATGGTTGTAAGGATGTAGCCGCCGCGACGATAGACGGCGGGCAGGCGGAGCGTGTCGTCTTCGACCTGCACAATGTCGCAGTATTCCTCGCCGAGCGTGCGATTGCCGACGAAGGTCGTCAGTCCAAGGTAGAGGAGCTCCGCAGCAGTCTTGACCTCGCTTGTGTAGTTGTGGGCGAAGCGGGCTCCCTTGAGCTTGCGGAGGATGGCCGACAGCTGCTCGAGCAGCACGCCTTCGAAGTACGCGTCTTTCTGATGTGAGCGAATGATGTCGGGCGCCGCAGCGAAAGGGTAGCGGTTGGAGGAAGTCATGGTCGTCTGCGTCGCATTAAGGTGGCGCGGGCGTTGACGATGAGTAGTGTCGCGGCGAGACGCGATGGCGTCAGAGGTGGTGAGCTGTGAGCTGCCCCAAGACCTCGGCATCAAATCTGCCGCCTCAGGCACGCGCCGAGGGCCCACTCAACCCGGCTGCAAAAGCATCGGGCCCACCCGCATCCCACGCATTTCAGAATGCCCTTGTTTGGCCAGTTCTCGACTTCTCAGAAAATGATCAGAATCAGGTATTATTATTAGTATAAGGGTTTTCTTGTCCATTTGGACAGTGGTCTAGAAGCCGAATCACTTTCTACCACTTCTCATATATGTAGCTCGTGAAGGTAAGTCATGTCCAAGCATCGTCTAGCCATTACTCCATTCCAAGAGTCTACGCCTTCTCCCTCCTCTCCCAAACGACCATAGCGGGCCTGAGAGGCTGCGAGAACATAGACTAGAAGCCGTCAGTGCGTCTGCCAAAGCCGTCGGGTGAAAGTAACTTACCGAAAAGTCCGTGCCAACAACGTTGTTGGAGCTGTCGATGTTCCTGAACTTGAACTCGCGAACCAGATTGGCGAGGATCGTCTGCAGCTGCGTGTACGCAAACTGCTCGCCAATGCATCTGTGACGGCCGGCACCGAAGGGCAGGTACGGGCTGTTGGTACCCTTCGACACCATACCGAAACCGTAGTCGATTTGGTCATCCTCGGCCGAGTCGTTGCTCGTTGGCTTACCATCCCAGCGGTGAGGGTCCCAGTGCTGAGGGTTGGGGAAGTGTTCCGACGAAGTGGCCGAGACACCGGGAGAAGCGAGGAGGACATGGCCAGTGGGAACCGTGTAAGTCTTGCCGTTGCTCGACTCGATCAGCATGTCGTTCTTGACCTTGCGCATGATGCTGTGGATCGGGGCATGAATGCGGAGCGTCTCCTTGACGACCTGCTGGTGGAGAGGCAACTTGGCAAGGTCTTCGTGCTTGAGCGAAGGAAGATCGGAACCCAGCACCTGCCTCTGCTCCTCCAGCAGCTCTTCAGTGATATCCGGACGGGAAGCGAGACGAAGGACAATCCAGGAAATAGTAGACGACGAGGAGTGCTGGCCAGCCATGAGAAGCGCAATCATCATGCAAGCAATCTCCCTGTCGGGCAGAGGAGTGCCGTTCTTGTAGGTGGAGCCCATCAGGTTCCAGATCATGTCTTCGTCTTCCTTCTTGACCTTGCCCTCCCTTCTGGCCTTGATGATATCCGTGTACACCTCGACCATCTTGGCGTGAGCGAAGTCGCGGCGCCTGTTCTGGGGCAGAGGGGCCCAGGGCAGCATGAAGTTGATCGGAGTGAAACCCATGTCCAGGTCGTGGTACAGATCGGCGAAAGAAGCATCGAATCGATCGCGGACTTCCTTGCCCTGCAGCGAGCGCGAGGCGGTAAAGATGGTGATTTCGGCCATGGTCTGCGGGACGTCAATGGTGCCAATTTCGCCCTTGAAGTTCGGGGTGCGCTTGATGTAGTCCTGCACCTCGGAGGTGATCAGATCGACATAGGAGCGGAGAGCATCGCTGGTCAGACCGAACTTGACGAACTGTGGCAGATTAGCATTCCTGCGCACGCTCGAGCCAAGGGCGGCGGGCGGCGCGATACCTTCTTCTGCTCCATGAGCTTGGAGTTGGGGCAGTCGTAGACGACATCCTTGCCGAAAACCGGCGTGGTGAGCGGGCTGTAGATCTCCTCGGCGTTGACGTCCTTGAGCTTGCCATTCAGGATGAAATCGTTGCCCTTGGTGCCCAGGCAGACGGTGGTGGGCTTGCCGAGCAGCACGAAGGTGAAGACATCGCCGTACTGTCGACGGGGATTGCGGTCAGCCAAGGGCACGCGAGCAAATACAAGGCGGAAAACGCACCTTCTGGCGATTGGAGAAAAAGAACTTGTACGGGTCCATGCCATACGTGACGGTGCTGCCAATTACCGGCACGAAGTGGAAAACGACGGGCGGCTTTTTCGGGTCCTTGGGCAGAAGCTGCCTCAGGATGTTGAGGAAGATGGCCGCGAAAAAGACGGTAGCGAAGCCGACGGAGATCTGGGTGGTGGTGGAGGCAGCCGAGTACCACTCGACGGCAGGGCCGGCAAGCTCACCGAGGACACCCATGGCGGCGTGGGGAGGACGTGGTGTTGTCGGGGTGGAGGAGGAGGAGGTGTATCCGTAGGGAGACGGAGGGCGGCGTGATTATTATCTGGCGGCGCGGCTGCGACGCAGGTACCGATCTGCTAGGCGGTGAAAGGGGCTTCCCAGACGAGATGGCGCCCATCCAACGCCTGGGACGTTTCTCACGCCACGACAGCCGACAAATGCCAGATTTTTCTGCTCGACCGTTGGCTGAGCCCGGGGAGATGCTGATGAGCGCCGCAAATGTTGAGTGCCGCCGTTGCGCTGGCGGCGTGCGCAGCAGCGGCGCCGAATTACGAAGCAGCCCATCCGACTGGCTTCCGCATCCCCACCGACAACGTTAGGCTCGTACGGTGGGTGCGCGACTGAACCACGAACCCCCCAAACCAGGGCTAGCTTCCGTCGGGAATCAAAAAGTATCAGGGTCCACTGCGTCCACATTGCTTCGCCACAGTGTCTCCGCCCGTGAGGTGCTGCTAGTGATTCCGCTTCGGTAACCACTCTGAATTGAGTGGAGAATGCCATCGCAGATGGCAATACTGACCAGTGTTTGTATTTTTTTTTTGCGCGAATCTCCAGTTGCGCTCCTAACTAACGTACATACAAGAAGTAGAATGAAACGTAGCCCGCCGTTGCCCATCGGTAGGGGTATCGTAAACGGCATGATCTGTTATAACAGGCCTGTTGCTCAGAAGGTGTGCATCTCTGCAGAGAACAACCGGAAATGTGGACGTTTGCACCTATAGCCGACTGGTACCGGAACCCCGTTCCGCTTTATCCTCCCAAAGGAACGTAAGCATAACCCAAGGCACATGGCAAAAGCCGCGAGCCATGACGCCTCTTCGCCTGAGAAGTCGGAAGAGCCAACGCCGCCATCGCTGATGGGGAAGTCTCGCTGCCAGTCAAGAAAGGAAAGTGGTCCCACGAAATCATGACAATGACATCGCTTCAGGCCCCGGGGTACCTGCTCGTCTCGTCGCCGAATAGCGTCTCGTCACCCTTGCCTCCCATCTCCATAAATTCTTGTTCATTTCTCTCTTTCGACGGACTGTCCTCCTTCTTGCCCTTCTGAGCCTTTGACGGCGACTTGATTCGTGAGCCGCTGCCATTCTTCTCGTAGATCTTGAGCGGCGGAGCATCGCTTGCAAGTTCCACCACTTTGCTGACCTTTACATCATTAATGCTGCTCAGAAGCGTCCGCTCGCGTTTGACTTTGCGCTTGGCAAAATCAAGATTGCCCAAAGCTCCGGTCAATCCATCCGTTGAGTCAATGCTTGCGGTAGGACCACATGCATTGCGGGTCCACGGGTGCTCAAGGCACTCGTCAATGCTGATGCGCTTGTTGACATCGACCGTCAACATTCTGTCAATCAAGTCTAGAGCGGGATCGCCAACGGAGTCCCAATATGGGCTTGGATAGTCGAATCTGCCCAGTTTGATCTGCTGAGACAGGGTATAGGGATTCTCCCGGGTACAGAGCTCGTCAGAGAACGGCGGGAATCCGCAGAGACAAATATAGAGGACGACACCAAGGGACCAGACATCGACGGCATGGGTGTAGCGACGATGGTTCGAGGTCTCAAGAATTTCAGGAGCAACGTAGCTAGGCGTGCCGCACAGCGTCGTCGTGAATGATTCCTCTCCAATGATCTTTGCAAGGCCAAAGTCTGCAAGCTTGATGTTCAGCTCCTTGTCCACTAGGAGGATGTTCTCTGGCTTGATGTCTCTGTGTACGATATTGCGCTCGTGCTATAGAAAGCGTTAAAAGTCAGTTGTATCAAAGGTCCAAATTGCTCACTTACCAGGTATTTGACACCCTGAAACAACTGCACGAACACCTTCCTCGTCTCGTCTTCGGTCAACTTTTGCTTCATCACAATCCAGTTGAAGAGTTCCCCTTCTGGAGCGAGCTCCAACACGAGGTAAACGCCATCCGCCTCATCGAACGTGTCTTTGAGGCACAAGAGCGAGGGATGGCTGACGCTCATCAAGACGGCAATTTCCTGCTGTAGTCCTTCTACCTTGGAGCGTTCAGAAGCACCGCCGCGCTTCTCGAACTTCTTGACGGCAAACCGCATCCCGCTTGACTTTTCAATGCAGAGATAGACTGATGCAAAGTGACCTTTGCCCAGCTGCTCCTGAACACTGTATTGCTCACTGAAGCCGTTCGCTGTACGCTTGCTGCGCGGATAGCGGAACATGCACTTGGCTTCGTCGACAATGTGAATCTGATCGCCTTCGTGGAGCTCTCGCCGTTTGTTTCGACCAACAATTGCATCGTTGACAAAAGTACCGTTGGCTGAGAGGTCCTCAAGCACTGCAACGGCGCCACCGCCCTTATGCTCAGAGAAGAAAAGACAATGGCGGTTCGAAATTGCTAGCGACGATTTGATGACACGATCTGATTTGCCCAGCACCATTAGCATCGCCCATGAATTGCGCATAATACGAATAAAATGACGTACCGCACTCCGGGTGCCTGCCGATCAGGTACCCGCCGGCTGGAACGCCGTCGTTCTGTTTCGTCTCTTCGTACTTATCCTCCTGCTTCTCGAGTGATCCCCTTCTCATAACTGCCTTTCCAGATGGCAGGGGAGGGGGGTTAGGTAGAGGGCATGCGCTGCGCTTCCTCAGCACGAGAACGTCTCCGAACTTGTCATCCATGGGCACTAAATAACCCCAGACGCCTTCGGCCTCTTCATCCTGCACCTCGTACCAAGGACCGGGAGGGTATAGGAATTGCGAGTATGGCTGGGTATCGGAGGGCGGCGACGACAGGCCGGTGCGTTGCGAGGCGTCGACGGGACCTTTGCTCGCTGCCGCCGAGCCGTCATCACTGCTTCTGGGTGGCGGGGTTGCGGTGCCCTCTTTAGAGGCATCGGTCGTGGTTGAGCCACCCTGCGTGACTGGGGAAGGGAAAGCGGTGTTGAGCACCTTCAGTGGCGTGTCATGGCCTTTGGTGGCAGCCACTTGCTCGGTGCGCGGCTTCTTGTACTCGGTGTCGTCCTCGCCAGCGGATTGCTGGTTGCAGGCAGTCAGCGGAGGAAGATTACAGAGCCCGGGAATTGGGGCATACCAGAGCGCGCTTCAATTGACTCTTTTCGGTCTGGGGCGCCATTATCGCAGGCCGCTGGAGCTGGGACTGCCCGTTTCGGATGGCGAAGGACTCGAGATCAGCTCGTGCGCGGGAAGGTGGAGATGCTCTGGCGGAAGAGACACGAAACGGTGGTCGTAGCGAGGGGAAAAACAAATTAGGTAGGCTAGGCGATAGAATGGAGGAGGATGGCGTTGCAGCCTTGAGAGCTCGTTGGAGCGCGACTGGAAGGCATCCGCGGTGATCTTGGCGCGCGGGTGCGACGGACGGAGGGCGGAGCGACTCCGAAACACCGCCTAATTCGCGTATGACGCAACCCCACCTACCTCGCTTGTCGTCTTCATCAACCACGATCGCGACGACCATTGACGCTTGTAGATCGAGAATGGCGGCTGCGAGGGACGCTTCGCCGTTCCCCTTTGTGTCGGGCGAAAGATTCTCGCAGGGGTGTGGCGATCTCGTGGCGCTGGTTGAACGCTCCTGCCGCAAGCACGACTGGCAACGCCTCGACCTAACCCCCGGCGTACGTCTGCTTGCGGTCACAGTATCCATTGCTTTAATGACTGACAGACGTCATAGGCTCACGGCATGACCTGCCTGCGCATAATTCGCCTTCTCTCGCATGATTCAGCCAGCACTGGAAATGAAACCCACGAGTCGGTCGACCCTGTCGAGGAGAGTGACGAGGCAAGTTAGGGCTATGCAGCTTGTCTATTCGAGTATCTTCAGCTTATTAGTGCAGGAGGAACTGCCGCAAGCCCGGCACACGGCCCGATCACCGCGCGTCGAGTACAATGTTGTACTATCTCCCATATATCGTGTTCCAGTTCTGTACTTCAACCTTCACGATGTGCCCACTAGTAGCAATGCTTCCGTGGAGCAAGTACAGGACCTGATTGTCCCGCCGCAATATAGCGCTCAGATCAAAAGCGTCGGTGTCATGGGTGCTATCAGCATGACCGTAAGTCTCAGCGATGGCAATGATCGTGCTGAGGGGAGAGGCTGATCCCCAAAAAAGAACCACCCAATAACAGACATGCCAGTCTTTTTCGTGCATCCGTGCAACACGGCCACAGCTCTTCAAGAAACCGCTGCTACGCCGGAGCCTTCTCCGTTGCAGTATATCCTGCAATGGCTTGGCATAGTTGGAGCGTGCGTCGGCTTGCATTTACCAGTGGACCTCGCAGTACAAGCCGATCGAGCCTCTTGAGGAGATAAAACGTGGAACCATGCTCCTGTTATTGCAATTAGACCTGGCTAATCAAAAGAGAACCGTAACGCCGCCAACTACCTTGTGGGATGAAGATCTTCCGCTCACTGTCGCAACGCGCTGCAGGGCTGTCAGACGCGCTGCCGGGCATTGATCCGGGGGTCAATCAGTCGGATTCGTCCATCTCCATCTCGGCCTCATCATCCTCCTCCTCGTCGGCAGGGGGCTGCTCGATCTTCGTCCGTTTGGCATCGCCAGCCTCCAGTTCCTCATTCTTCCTCTTGGAGCTGTCAACACTCGCGGGGCTGTCAACTCCATTCACACCCGGTGGAGCGGGAAGTGCAGACGGCGGGTTGTTGAAGATCGATTGCTGAAGAGAAGTCGTAGGAGCAGGAGCAGGGGTCGGCTGGGCAGTGTGGGGCTGGTTGAAGGTGCCGTCGAGCTTCGCAACGAAGTTGGACTTGGACCTGGCGTATTGGATGATCTGGAAACGTAGTTACTGGCATTGCTCTCTGGACATGCGCAAAAGGTGAGGTTGCATTCGTACCATCTTCTTGCCGTGGAAGTCCTTCTCATCAAGATTCCTCATGGCCTGGGTCGCCTTGGAGATGTCCTGGAAGACGATGTGCGCTTGGCCGCGCATCTTCATCGTCTTCAGCGTGACAATATCGAGAACGCTGCCGTAGGTGCTGAAGAGCAGGTAAAGCTCGCGCTTGAGGTCCTTCTTCGGCATCTTGTCGGTGAGGTTCCTGCAGTAAAGCCTGGATGGACTGATTAGTCGTGATCTTCGCCTCGCCATATCGGTGTCCGTCACTTACGTCTGGTTCGGAGGAGGGCCTGCGGCCTTGGACCTGTCAGCCTTTGCGGCATCGGTCTTCGCACGGCCTGCCATTGCGAGTGATGCGCGGGGTGGATATTGAGGTTGCTAGTTGCAGAGGCGGCGGCGCGTTGCAGACAGGAAGCGGAAGGTGTGTGTTTGCGCCAACAGGACGGCTGAAGATTTATGCAGCGGGGGTGACGTGAAGTTGTATGGGCACGCGCGACGAGCTATTGTTCTGGTGAAATCGAGCAGGCGCCGAAGTTTCGCCGAGCGACGGACCCTGGTCGCAGCGTCATCAGCCCCCTCCAACGGTGCCCAGCACACGTCCACTCTCCCACAGCACTCACCCACAATAGTAGAGAGCTCCTCCTATTGTGGTAACACCCTCCAACCCAACAACAGCAACAATGGCGCCCTCCGAAGTCCACCACCTCTTCCACCACCCGGTCCATGACCACTCCTTCACGGCCGACCGCTCCGGCGTAGCTGTCACCCGCGAGAACAACGTCGAGCTCTACGAGCGTTCAGGCGGCAAGTTTCAGCTTAGCGACGTGCTGTCCGGCCACGACAAGACCGTGACCGGTGTCGATATCGCGCCCAACAGCGGCAAGATTGTGACCTGCTCCCAGGGTACGTACGCCCGCCAATTGACACTCTGCCGGCATCCCTGAAGCCTAGAAGACCAGCTCCGAAACTGACAGCGGGGACCCCCTCCCACCACACGCAGACCGCAACGCCTACGTTTGGGAGCCCTCGGCCGCAGGCTGGAAGCCGACGCTCGTGCTGCTGCGCATCAACCGCGCGGCGACGTGCGTGCGCTGGTCGCCCTCGGAAACCAAGTTCGCCGTGGGTAGCGGTGCCCGCGTTATCGCCGTGTGCTACTTCGAGGAGGAGAATGACTGGTGGGTGTCGAAGCACCTGAAGAAGCCGATACGTAGCACTATCACCTCGGTAGCGTGGCACCCGAACAGTGTTCTGCTCGCCGCCGGCTCTGCCGACGGCCACGCCCGCGTCTTCTCCGCCTTCATCAAGGGCGTCGACTCCAAGCCCGAGCCCAGCGCTTGGGGTGAGCGCCTGCCCTTCAACACCGTCTGCGGCGAATTTCTCAACAACACCACCGGTTGGGTTCATGGCGTCTCCTTCAGCCCCTCGGGCTCCGCCCTCGCCTTCGCCGCCCACGACAGCAGCGTCACTGTCGTCTATCCCTCCGCTCCCGACGCCCCGCCCAAGGCCGTACTGAGCATCAGCACCCAGCTGCTGCCATTTGTGTCTCTGCAATGGACCGCCGAGGACACCATCATCGCGGCCGGTTACGACTGTGAGCCCTACCGCTTCCAGGGCGGCGAGGGCGGTTGGCAGTTGGTCGGCGCCCTGGAGACGAAGGCCGAGCCGGCCGCCGCGGGTGACCAGGAGGAGAGCGCTAGGAATATGTTCAGGCAGATGGACTTGAAGGGCAAGGTCAAGGATGACACGAAGCTGCACTCGACGCACCAGAACACCATCCTGATGATGCGGAGCTACCAGGAGGATGGAGGTCAACTTTCCAAGATCAGCACCAGTGGTGTTGATGGAAGACTTGTTGTCTGGGATGTTTGAGGGGCAGATACCCGTGTGTATCAAGTAAGGAGTGAGCTATCACATACAGGAATAAGAAGTACTCAACATTTTTTTAAGGATTTGACCGAGTGCTGGTGAGGCCATGCGATCAGGTGTTGGAATGAACTGCGTGAACTCTCGATTCATCCTCGCACGCTCTAAGTTCTATGAACACAAGCAGTATTCAATGGCCCTTGCGTCCGAAGACAGAGAGCTTCACGCATAGACCTAAGGGGTCACGGCACAGCGGGTTGCAAAATAATGGAGCCTAGCTACATCGACCTTCCCGAGCTGTTGAACCATACTTACGTGGGTGGTGGAATCCTTTGTCTAACATAATTGTATGTACAGTTTTAGATTTACATGCACATCCAGATGATTGTTTCAATTGCCCAGATAGGAAAGACGTAGCGTTCTCGGCGGGGCCCGGAGGGCTCAAATCTTCTGTAAACTGCTGACGGTATTTCATAATAAACGCAGCCCACGGCTGCTGAGTGTAGTCGAATCCAATGACCATCCTTGTGCTCTCTCTGTTGCACAACCCATAAAACAAACCCTCCACCGTTGGAAAGAACCGATGTGGGACCTCCCTCTTGCAACCCTTAGAACGCCGTCGCTATACTTTTGATACACTTTTGTACACAATCTTATCTCTGCATGAAAGACCGGTGAGTAGACGAGAGTAAATGCTCGTAGGTTCTCGAGAGGCTTAGGCGATATTACCCGCCAGCCCTAGAAAGAGTGCTTGCGCGGCCAGCTGGAGAGTCCAGATGCCCACCTTCTTGAAGCGGCGTGCGCGCGTCTGACGATCATCGTTGATGTCGCGAGCGAAAGCCTCATAGAGCTGCGTAAAATGGTCAGCGACACAGCATTGTAATAAAGAAAGAGGGCCACAAACCTCGCGGGAAAGATCGTCCATAAGCCCACTGTCATATATGGTCCAGGAACCGTCGAACTCGCTGGCGCGCTTCACGACGCGGCAATTGACAGGGATGAATGTCCGCTTCGAGTTGATATACGCTACAATGGGGCGGATTAGGGCGTTGTTGACGTAGGAAATGTCGCTGGTGAAGAGCGGAACCGCGGCGCGGACATCGTTGAATTGAACACGCATGTCCATGACTAAGAATCGCTTATCATCTTCACTCCCAGTCTCCGCAGTATCCATTCCGGATGCATGGTTCCTCGATACCGTCCCGTGGAAGTCTCCGCCAAATCGATTGCCGTGAGCTGAAACCGTGGCCTCCATGCGGTCGTAAAAATCGGACATCACTTTTGCAATGCCTTCTTCATCGTCCGCGGGGAACATGATGTCAGCTACAATGTCCACATTGCCTTCGTGGATCCAACCGAAAGGGCCTTCAACACCACGGTTGAGGTGATCGATATTGAGCCCATCGATCCTCATACGGCTATGCTTCTTCCACTGATTTGGGCCGCCTTCGGGGTCATTGGCTAGTGGTCCAGTAGCATAATTGTGGGTTTGTCGGGGATGGATAGTGAACAGAGAGTTGTCGATTGATCCAGACATGTTGTTCGCGGAGAGGAAGTCGTAGAAGAGCCATTGCTTTCTCAGCTGAGGCAAATCACAAGAGTATATGCTGACCGGGAATGGCCTGAATCCACCTGTCTGGTAAACGGTGACAAGCAAGTCATCCATCTTAAACGAATCCAGCTCAAAGTCGCCAGGCTGATGGTCGTGCTTGTACGATCTCGGATCAATGTACTCATCTGGAGTGATTAGATGAGTTCGATCTACGACGCCACGGATTCCTTTGATCTCAACGTCTCGCAGAAGTCCCTTTCCGTTGAACCATTTAGTGAATGACAAGGTCACATTCACTGTGTTGATTGTAAGGTCGAATTGGGTGTAGTTCCCGTCCTCCTCTTCTGCAATTGGATCGTCGGTACTGGGGTCCTTTGTCACAGCCACGGCTGCCGCGGCGGCGGCGGAGTCTCGAGAGCCCTTGCTGACGTTTCCTTGGCCCCGGCCCGGTCGTCGGGACACAAAGACGTTCTTGAAAGTTATGACACCGTCTCCCCACTTCGGAATGATGGCAGACTCGAAAACGACTTGAATACCAGACGACTTGGTGAGGTAGTTTCCTACAGTCCCAGCCAATGTCTCTTGCGCGAAGACCGTGTTTACCAGAAAGATGCACATGGAGAAGAACGTGGTCGTACCAATAATAATCCAGGCGAGGTGGCCTAAGAGGATCCAGGAGAAAAAGGCACTTATATCGTCCATGTTGAATTTTCGACCACTTCTAATAGAAAACCACTTAAAGTGGACCTTGAACCGAGACCATGCACCGGTGGCGGCAGCAAGGAGCTCCTCCTTCGTGGGTCGGTGAGGAAGATGGGGGAGACGATCCATGAAATGTTTCCCAGTTCCTGCTCCAGCGGCAGCATTCGCAGGCTCGGCCGGCTTGTCAGACTCCGGGAGTTTCGACGCTTCAGGCTTTGCAGCAGAAGCGTTTGCGCTTGCGCGTGTACTTGAGCCATTGCTCGCCGAGCTCTTGTTCCGCCTGTGCAACACTCCTCGCCGTCTCCGAGCCGTGGTATGTGCAGACCGCTTCCACGCTGCAGTTGCGCATTGGAGTGTGATGCCGCCGGCTTGCGGTCTTCGAGTCGCGGGTGGGAAGCCGTTCGATGTGCACCTGAAACCTAGCGATGACGTCGTTGTGGTTGATGGTGAGTATGGAGGCGCGGACAATGATTGAAAGAGCGCAGGACGCGCTTCCTGTGAGAATTGGCGAGGGAGAAGTAAACTCTCGCTCACGAGGCGTGCGGCACAGAGCGGGCGCGGGAAGCGCATTGGCAGGCCGACGGCAGACAGCAAGGTTCTTCCGCCGACCCGAGCGGCTACATGACGACTCATTGTTGCTATGTCGAGAACATGACGGAGAGCGCTAGGTGGCGGTGGAGGGAGCAAGCAGAGCAGACGCGCAGCGAGGGGAGCGGAGAAGGAGATTCCTGGCTCAGTGAGAGCTTGGAAGAGGAAGAGAGGATGACGCTCGTGCTCAAGAAAACGCAACCAAGCGCGCGGCGGCGATCGGGGCACGACCAAGAAAGTAGGCGGCACGAGCACGAGCCACTTGCCGAGAATTCACCGCCGGGCGGCAAGGCTCACTTCCGCCTTCAAAAATTCCAGAGCATCATCCCCACACGCCCAGTCCACGCCTGCCAATCGCCCAGCTCCTGCCGCCACGACAAGAGTCGCCCAATATGCCTGCTCCAACCGCGCTTCTGCGCAAGCCTGATGAGCTTGCCGAGGACAACGCCATGACCGACGTCCCCCAGGGCAAGTGATTCTTCACTCCGCACAGCGTCAGCAGGCTTCTAACTACTGCGCACAGAAGAAGGAGTCATGCTCGACCTCAACGCCACCGCGGAAATCGACTCTGCCCCCACAGCCGAAGCGTCCGAGGAGACCATGCAAGTCGACACCGAAGGCCGCCCGCAGTTTGCGCCCGCCAAGGATATCCCGCTTTCCATGCGCGTCGAGACCCGCAAGGTCCCCATCCCGCCGCACCGTCTGACCCCGCTCAAGGCTTCCTGGCCCAAGATCTACCCGCCGCTCGTCGAGCATTTGAAGCTGCAGGTGCGCATGAACGTCAAGAACAAGGCCGTCGAGCTCCGCACTTCGAGGGCCACTACCGATACGGGTGCTCTGCAAAAGGGAGAGGACTTCGTCAAGGCTTTCAGCTTGGGCTTCGATGTCGACGATGCTATCGCCCTCCTGAGATTGGATGATCTGTACATTGAGACTTTCGAAATCAAGGACGTCAAGACCCTAAACGGAGACCACCTAGGCAGAGCCATCGGCCGCATTGCGGGCAAGGACGGCAAGACCAAGTTCGCCATCGAGAACGCATCCCGGACGAGAATTGTCCTGGCCGATCAGAAGATCCACATTCTCGGCGGCTTCAAGAACATCCACGTGGCGAGAGAGGCCGTCGTCTCGCTGATTCTGGGTGCCCCGCCGGGCAAGGTCTACGGAAACCTGCGCACTGTCGCTTCCAGGATGAAGGAGAGATTTTGAACCGTGATAACTTAAATCGAGCATTGGGCGGCGTTCATGATGGCGATCTTTGCGGGACTCAAAAAGGGCGTTGGTACGGTTACGGTAGATTCGGATACCATTCAGAAGACTATGGTCATGATTTTATGTGTTTTCGAAAATTTCAACGCGAGAGCTTTCCATTCCCTGTTCTACCCAGAAACACATGCAAAAAAAATTTCAACGCCGCTGTGTTCGGTGGGCTGGAAAAATAAATTGAGCTTTTCTGCCTTTCTACCTGTCACCGTGATATTACAACGTAATTACGTGGGGATTCCATGCCCGAATATACATTTACAGCCTTATGTTTACACCTACGTCCGGATGTTTGCATCGACTGTCTGAGTAGGAAAGCGTGAGCAAATTAAGTACTGGTCGCTGGTTCTAGCTAAATAGCAATCAGTGTTTGGACTTTAGAAACGAGAAACTTTACAGATCCAGATGCAGATGTATGCTTAAGCCACATTTCCTTCAGGGGTATCCGAGAACGAGCGCTCCAGGATAGATAGCATTGTCATCATCCGAAATAGTCCAAACTTTTGTTGGGAATCAAGCCGTACATGAACAGGAAAGTCACCAGCAATCAAGCATTTAGGTCTATAAAAGACCTCTGGATAGTTGGATTCAACCAAATATGTGATCATATTAAACAACTTTGAGGAACAAAGTCGACTCCGCGCAAACGAGCGTCATGTTACCTTCCTGCGTCCCTGCGGCCCATCAATGGACGATCCCCTTTGTCCTTCACTCAATTTCACTCCAACGGCGGCAGATCGCCATCCCAGCACACCTGCATTGCTGCAACAAGATGTCAGCGAAATGCATCCACACCGATGGTCAAGAACCTAGCATGGATGAAAGGACAAACAAGACTTACTCAGCGGGAAAGGGAAATAACTCCCATGGTCCTCCCTCATATACACGTAGAACCCTCCCTCCCTGGGAATCTTCTTCAACTCGCCCTTCGGCCCAGGCGCCCTTCTCAGCCTCTCCAGCTTGCCAACCGTCTTCAGCATGGCCGTCAAGGCGACCCTGCTCGCGTCGCGCCCGAGACAGGTGTGTGGGCCCTCGCCGTAGTGGATGTAGCTCTCGAGCGGGCGGTCGAGGCGCACCTCCTCCGGGTCGGGGAACACTACGGGGTCCTTGGCGGCGCCGACGAAGGACACGAAGACCTTGTCACCCGGTTTGACCGAGATGCGTTTGGCGTCATCGCCGCGCCCGTCGAGGATGGTGGTCGAAGATGCCGCCTCGCGGTAGGAGCCGAAGGTGCCGTTCAATCGGATGGCTTCCATGGCGTAGTGCATCAGCGTCTCTTCAGCCGCTGGCGTGTCGAGCCAAGCCAGCCGACGGATCTCAGGCAAGTGCGGTGTTCCGCGCGGCGAGAGGTAGAAATCCATAATCTGAGTGAACTGAAGGATTGATAAGCTCTCAGAGTTCCAAGAATTCGAGTGAGTGCAAAGGGGGAGGAATTCTCTTTACCACTTGCGATTGATTCGGCACCATAGCGGTGGCGACGGGCAACACCTGCGAATATACAACGTCTTCGGTGCTGAGCCCTGAATCAAGTAGCCGGCGTACCATGTGCACTCCGTATTCCTTCAGGTAGTTGCTGTTCTCGCGGAAGCTGTCGGTGATGCCAGAGATCCAGCTGGTGGAGCTGGCAGCCTTGACGTTGGCCTCGATGAGCTTGCCCAGCCCATTGGAGACGGCATATGCGGCACGGTGCAGCGGGAATGATTTTGCCGGCTCAAGGTCGAAGAAGATACAACAGAAAATGACAGCCAGTGCCATGTACATCTCGTGCTCGGTGAGAATGCCGCGTGGGTTCTCCTTGGTCTTCAGTGGGAGGGAGAACATGTTAGATGCAAAGTGAACGTGGGCCAGGTTGCCAACGCTATCCCAGTCAGCGAACGACTCTTTCCTACCCGACGCCTTATTACCTACTCTCTAGTAAGGTCCACGTGGTTGATGCCTGCGATCTTGAAAGACTTCTCGTGCAGAAGCTTGAGCGTGATGTGCTCGTAGAAAGTCTTGACGTCGCGCTGCCAGTTCTCTCTATAGAGTGATTTTGCCATCGTCTTCCTCTGGTTGGCATGGAGCTGCTCATCGCCCGACCTGGAACGGTGTCAGCCGTGGCTGGACGATACTACTATCACAACTTACAGCATGAAGTGGGAGCCACCCTTGCCCATGAGCTCTTCCAAGGTTACTCCCCACGTTACCTTGAAGTCTCTCTGTTGCTCGAGGACTGCCTTTGCACCGACGTATGTCGTGATGTTGATCCTCGGCGGGATGAGCCCTGGCCGATCCCATGAATAGTGGCTCTCTCGGCCAAGGTTGCGCATGATCTTCCTATTCTCCGAAGGAATGGTCATCTGTGAGATACATGTGAGAAGACATATTTGTCTAACCAGGCGAGTTGTTCACGTACCGGATAATGCGCGTAGATGGAGTTTGGCTTGAAGTGAGCAGGGAATGCTCTCAAAAACAACTTGTAAAAGACGCATCCTTGTTCAACGTTCAAGTCGTATTGCACCTCGTTGAAGCCCCAGCTACGTGCTCGTTAGTATACGGACAGATCCCTGTCCTTGTGATCATGGCGCTTACTTGGTCAAGTTCCTCGGGTGATAGTCGACAGTGTAGAATCTGTCCCCACGTACGAGCACGACAGCATCCGACAAGATGGCCTTAGAAATGGTGAATGTCGGAGCAATGCCGACACCTGGTACCATTGGTTCCTTGGCCTCTTCGGTGACAAGTCCGGGATACAGTTCGACATAGTCGGGGTGATCGTACAAGTGGCGAAGCTGCTCGGCAACCTTGGGGTCAGAATTGATGCTCTCGAAAGTGTTGTGGGGCTTCAAGCCAAAGAATTTGCGGAATTCGTTCAGCGTTGCCAGACCCCATTTTCTGGCTTGGTGCATGCCCAGGATCTCGACGGCACGAAGTGCTTTGGGCACGTTGTTTGCGCCGAAGGCGCCTGTCGCGAATCAGCGTGTGGTGCTTTTGGAGATATCGGTACACTCACCCGCGCAGTCCTCGATACTTTCAGTGAGTATCTTTACCAACTCATCATCCGAGTACTTGCCCTTGGAATCCCGCTGAAGCCCAGCAAACGGGCGCTTCTGGGGGTCCTTGTCCAGCGTCTTGTCCCACTTGGCGAGCCCTCTCAGTAACTCGTCCATTGGAACCTCAGCGGCAGGCTTGCCAAACATGCTCTGGTACATGTCTTCGGTCCATTTCTCATCTCGCTTGCTGGTGGCAGAGTGCCAGCGGTACACGAGATTGAACTCGGCCGAGACCTGGTTGCCGACGCCACGCGGCGTGCCGTCAGTGCCGAAGACCTTGGCCATGTCCACACGTGGATCCAAGGTCCAGGTAGTGTTGCTCCTGTTCAGGTTGACAATGGTGCGGAGATAGTCTCCAAGCGTGATGTTGATGTAAAGACCACAGGTGACGAGACGCCCCGTTTGGAAGAGATCGTTGTCATACTTCGCCCATGCCTCCTTGGCCATGTCGGGCGGCAGACTCGGGTGCGGCTTCGTGAATCTGCCTCCCTCATTGATCTTGGCAAGTTCTTCGACGATGAAATTGTGGAAGCGATTGAACATGACGAGCAAGACGCCACACCCAGGCGGAAAGCCAAGCATCCGGGACTCGGAGAAGCAGTCCGCCTTGAGCTTGCCTTCCTTGAACGTCCTGATCCAGTTCTGGTCCTCCTGATTGTCTCCGTACAGAGGGGCAAGATCGAGATAAGAGGATGTCTTGGAGACGTTCATATCCCGGTGGTCTGTTTGGAAGAGATCGTGGATGATCAGAGAAGCCCAATAGAAGATGACGCTTGAGACCTTGTTTGGATGCTCTTTAAACTCCTCCCGAGAGAAAACGGCATCGAAAACGAGGCCAGGATCGGGGAGCGCTCCAGGAAGGACTGTCTTGGGCTGGACGCTTCGCGCGTACGGTGTGTTTGCTGGTCGTAATCAGTTGAGGATTCGCGATGCCAGATGGTCACCTACCTGCTCCCAGATGGGGGTACATGATGTTCTTCTCTTGTCAGCCAGAGGATGTGCATGGCGCAGCTCCACTTACGTTGTACGACCCATCCGCTTGGCGATAGGAATATTGGTCGCCCAAGTATCTGACGCAAGTAAGCTGTTTAGCCGGCGCCAACAGCCAAAGGAGGACATACGACACGGGCGGGTGCTGCAGGCAATCCCAAAGCTCATCGACGAACGTGTTTGTGAGGTCGGCCCGCAAAGCCGAGTTTCCAGGAAGGTCTGCCACCAACTGCATGACATGTCAAATGAAAATCCACAGGATCCAAAGAGCTACTCACTTGGATGACGCGTTCCATGAGATACGTCTTGTCGTCAATGAGCTCCTTCTTAGCCTTGTTCTGCAGAACATCCTTGAGCGTCTTTGCGTCCCCGATCCCGAAGGTCTTCAGATTGTCGAAGAGGCTGGCCGGGTCCTCTCGCTTGACATAGCTGCCATCTCCAGTCTGGGTAGGCAGCGGACGCCGGGCAGCATGCAGGACCTGGGCAAACTGGCTGAAAGTGCCTTTCAAGTCTTCTCTGTCCGTGCTGGTGTCCGGCTTCAGCTCAGAGTGGCCATGGGTGGGACTGGCGCCCGCAGAGCTCTTGGGGGAGCTGCCGTTGGGGCCGGCGCCATCCTTCTTCCTGTCTTTCTTGAAGGTAGTCGACAGTCGGCGAAGCATGGTGGCTATGCACAAAGAAGCGTGGGGAGACGTGAGTGACGAGGAAAGAAAGCGGCGCTCAGAGGGTACAAGCGGGGGGTGGCAGATATTGCAATGGGAAACGGCGGTAGCACCAAGGACTGGCCAACCACGACAGCAGAGGACCCAAGAGACACGGAAGCGGGGAAGATGAACAAGCTGGCGGCAACTATGACGTGCGTTGTGAGAGCAAATGCAGAATCTGGCGCGAGGCAGTGGCAAGTCAGGCCGGTCAACCTGCAGAGGGAAAGGTTGATGGTCGGTAAGACCGAGGCGGCGAGATGCATGATGCAGTGGTAGCCAGCTACGTCTGTGGTAGTTTGCGCAGAGGCCGGGGACCCGAGTCCCGAGGCAAGCCACCGCCCATTCCAGTGAAGGGAGAGTGTTGTGCAACAGAGCAAAGCGGGGCCTCGTGTGCTTGGGACACAAGACCGGTGAGGCCAATTGATAGTGTCTGCAGCCGAGACATGCAGTCATGAGAGCATCGAAGAAGCGCCTGCGCAACGGGACCCAGGAGAGGGGAGCGTCGCAAGGCGGCAAGAGATGCAGGATTGGCGGCAGGGAGCGATGCGGGCCGGCGCGCCTGCAGAAGGCTGGGGGTGAGCTGTCGTAGAACCATGGCCGAAAAGAGAAGCAGGAGGCTTGCTTGGCGGCGTGGGGGAGCTGAAGGAGAAGCGGCCACACGCGCCTACCTACACTGCGCCTTCCCTCCTGCACCATCGTCTCCAGCCCTTGTGTGCCGCAGCTGAACCACCATCGCCGATCATCCCACGCTCCTCCGCATTCCGCCCACATGCAGCAGCCAGATGTTACACATGTCCCCGCCCGCCTCCGCCCAGTTATGACCCAGTTCCCGCGACGGCACCATGTGCTTCTTGTCGTCCAGCCATGACTGCTTCTCCTCTGGCCACCATGGCCCCTGACAAGGAAGACGAGCGCATCCGGCTTCTCGGAGACGGCAATGCCAAAGACGAGAAGACATACCAACCCGCCAATGCCCTGTATGATCCCGCCCCGAGCCGCAAAAGGACCTTCGTGCTATGCTTTGACGGCACCGGCAACAAGTTTCAGGGAACCGATGCAGATTCAAACATCCTCAAGATCTTCCGCATGCTCGACAGGCGCGACGGGAGCCAGTTCCATTACTATCAGCCCGGCATTGGCACTTATGTCACCACAGGCTCCCTGAGCCATACTTCGCGTTGGCAGCGCTTCAGTTCGTGGTATGCCAAAACCAAAGACTCGGCCATTGGCACCTCCTTCGCCGAACATGTCATGGGAGGCTACAAGGTGTGTCCCTCTCCGCTCCTCGACTCTGTCTGCGTAGACTTAAAACATTCAGTTCCTTATGAGGTACTACCTCCCCGGCGATGAGATCTATTTCTTTGGCTTTTCCCGCGGTGCATATATTGCACGCTTCCTGGCCGAGATGCTGGACCACGTCGGCCTGCTCACCGCCGGCAACGAGGAAATGGCCCGCTTTGCTTGGAAGACGTTCCAGAAATGGCAAACCCGTACCGAACGCAACGAAGCAGAAAAAGAGGAGAAGAAGCGGCTGCGAGACTACATGTGCGCCTTCAGAGAGACCTTCAGCCGTCCCGTACGGCGCATCAGGTTCTTAGGCCTTTTCGATACCGTCAACAGCGTCCCCGCCTTCGAAGGCCCTTGGATGCAGCGTAGTAAATTCCCTTACACCGCCCGTAGTACCTCCAAGGTCATCCGCCACGCAGTTGCCATCGACGAGCGCAGGGCCAAGTTCCGTCAAGACCTCATCTCTGAGGTCAAAACACGCACACAGCCAAAGCATCAACATCTTCCGTACAGGGGCCACCGCATGCCAAAGGTCGATGACAACAGGCGAGACAGCGAGCCCGACGCTGCACACGCCGGCCAAGAACGTCGCAACCAGTTCAACCGTGACCTGCAGGTTCCTCACGCTTTTCGTGACAGTTCTGAGATCTCTGGGCTGAGGTCATTGAGCCCTGGGCTCTCTTGTAGGCAGCAAAGACGTGGGAATCGGTCAAATTTCAGTTCGGTGTCCCGCGTATCATCTACCGTCCAACATATGGGCGGGTACGACTCCGACGAGGCGGAACAAGACATCCAGGAAGTCTGGTTCGCCGGTTGTCACGCTGTAAGCAACGATATATCAAACGAATGCTCTGCGGCCACTCAGCTGACCATCTCCAGGACATCGGCGGCGGATGGGGCCTGGAAGAGGGGGAAGATGCGTCACTGAGTCACGTGCCACTCGTCTGGATGGTCCGCGAAGCCCAGCGCGCCGGTCTCCAGTTCGACGAGAATAAGCTACGCGCCTTGCACTGCTGCCCAAGCGAGGAAGAGGAGTACATCGACCTTCCTACCCACGTGGATAGCATTGAGCACCAAGCTACGGCTGGCGCGGCTCCCCCAGAGATCCAGATCAGTGCCGCTACGCCACCTGTTGACGGCCGGTCACATTCATATATCGGGCCTGTCCCGAAGTTAAACAGTGGCACCTCAGCCACCACAAATGGAGACCAGACATCACAGGGAGCGAAAAGCGGCACTGAGCAGCAAGAACACCCTACCCGATTTCACGCGCTCATTCACTCGTCGGCCACGGCGGGCAAGATCCACGACGTGCTCTGCTTCAACAACGGGGCATCACACCTGTCGGTTTTCAGCTGGAATTGCATGGAGTGGATCCCCTTCCGGCGCATGGACCTGACAAAAGACGGCTCGTGGCGCAGCATTGCGTGGCCACTGCCCAAGGGCGAGGTGCGTGATGTGCCTCATGATGTCGCCGTGCACCACACGGTCCTGCGCCGCATGCAACACGACAAGGACTACCGCCCGGGCAACCTGATCATTGGTGGCGGCGGGAGGGGCGTAAGGAAGGCGCCGGAGCATGTGGGAATGGGCAAGTGGAAGGTGTTTAGGGAGGAGGGGGATGCTATCGGGGAAGTGTGGGTGAGGGCGTAGCTGCCACAAATAGCTCGCTCAGTAGTTTACTTCCACTAGTGCCATCTGCAGTCGAGAACAATTTGTCGCCGCTGCCATATTCAGCTGGCGGGCATCATCTCATCTTCATTGTCTTTTAAGTTACCACTGCTTCGGGACGATACGTTCAACACGGATAATCCGGCTTCGCCAGGCTTGTTGCCCCTGCCCATTCTGCTGCTGCTTCTGTTGATCCGGCTGGCGCTTGGTGATACCGGTCGGCGGACAAGCCGACCGGTTTCTTCTTGCCGGTCTTCTTGATAGTAATGGCGGCCGTGGTGGTGGCCCTCTTGTTAGCAGGGCTGGGGACCAGCCCCAGCAGTCATCGAGAGTTAGTAAGCAAACTGGTGATAGGCGGTTGTTGGATGAAGTGACATACCTAGCCAGCTCGTATATAGAGGGTAAAGGCTTTGTGATCGATTGGCAGGGGGGTTACTAGTTGATTTGTGCTTATCTGATGGGAGCAGAGTGCTGCGCGGATGAGAGGGTAAGGAAGAAATGCTGAACTGCGGTTAGGGCCGAGTGGAATAAATACGATGGCTAACGGGGATGCTGGAGGCGTTCATTACTATGTTCACTTCCATACGCTATTGTGGTGGTAATCCGCGAGCTCAACGAACATGTGGCGTACACGAACAGTGGCAGGAAATTTATCTGAATTTGAAACCACTAAGAGCACCCTGTGCTCATTTCGCAGCTCAGTTGATGCTTCATCTCCCGCGACCAAAGCTGCTGAATCTTGATATGCATACATCCGTAATGAAGATCTCACCACGATCAACCTAGTCCTTCTTCAGCTCCCTGTAAGCTTCCTGAATGCCGTCCCTCGTGATTATCATCAGCTGAAGACCGTCGCCGACCTCAATGTGTCTCTCCACAGCGCTGCTGAAGGCATCGTGCACCAGCTCTTCGACATCGTTCCGGGGCAGCGGGTTGCGGGGCTTCTCCTCGAGAGCATGACCAACACCGGAGCCAGGAATGTACTGGTTCTTGAAGTTTACCTGGTTATCGAGGAACGGCATGATGAGGGAGGCGGCGGCTCCGGCAGCGCGGCACTGCTCGCGCTCGTAGCTGCCGACGGGGTCGTAGCTGTACAGGGCGCCGCGGCCCTCCTCGTCCAGGCCGCCCAGAATGGCGTGCACATAGTAGGGGAAAAAGCGCTTGCCGTACAAAATGTGGCTCAGGCGCTGGGCGCAGGCGGCCACGGACATGGGCTTGCCATGCTGGTACTTGTACATCTTGACGACGGTGTCGAGGCGCTCCTTCAGCGCGTGGCCATCGGCCGCGAAGCCCACCACTGATAGCACGATGGTTGCACCCTCGTTCTCCGGGCCCTCACCACCGACCTTGAAGAGTTTGGGCTGGTAGCGCGTGTTGATGCTGTAGCCGGACGTGCTGCGAGTATCGCCAGCGAGGATGGTGAAGTCCTTCCCTGAGATGCCGAGGGTGGAGCCGCCGTTATCGGTGTAACTACAAAGAGTAGATCAGTGTGCTGTTCTAGACAGGCTTAAGGGGATCCTTGGGAGGCCTACGGGTAGAAACCGTGTTGCCTCTCGCCTGATGCTTGTGTTGCCGTCATGGGCGTCTGTCTGAAAGAGTATCCGGGCCCGCTCTGCGGGGGCGCGCCGCTGAAGATGGCAGCCATGGTCGATGTAGGTTGACGAGTCGAGAAGGGTGATCGGTCTGGAGGGTATGGATGGAGCGAAGGCGGATGCTGCAGTGCGCGGGCGGCGGAGGTGAAGGTGATGTCGGAGCTCCGAAGCTCACGCAGCTGCGAGCTGCCTGGACGCGCCAAGACATCGGGCCCTCCGAGCTCGACATCACCGCCGGCCCACCCGCAGCTAGACTTCAACCCCGCAAAGATGCTCGGGCTCGACGAGTACGGAAGTAGTGACGAGGAAGAGGGCCAGGAGCCCCAGCCCAGCGAGGTAAGAGCGTGCACTCAGCGGCAGCTACACCCTTGGGCCGATGGCTACTAATAACTAAGAATATTAGGCAAAGAAAGCGAGCCTGCCGACGCCTGCTCAGCCGGCAGTAGAGAAGCCTGGTACGTCGAGAAAAGGACACCGCACAGAATCCTCGCTCCTGATTAACCACAGCCCAGCAGAAGGCAAGGCGCCTAGCGCGCCAGACCAGAAGACCACAGCCCAGCCAACAGCGCCAGAGTCGGAGCCCGCGCCTGGCCCGTTTCTCCCACACCCGACCGAGGAAGCTGCCGCAGATGCTCCCGCACCAGGTCCCTCAGCACCGCCCGTAGATGAGCCCGGAGACTCCAATGGTGCCGCTTCCGCCCCACAGTCGCCATACTCTGCCGCCCGTGCCATTGTGCGCAACCTAACGATGCCGCCCGTTCCTAACTTCGAGATCCCTCCTTCGCCGCCCGGGTCGCCGCCGCTCAAATCCACGAAGCAGTTTGCGCACTTCCTCGAACTCAAGAAGAAAGGCGTCCACTTCAACCAGCGTTTGGAGAATTCGTCGGCACTGCGCAACCCCAGCCTGCTCCACAAACTGCGCGGCTTTGCGAGCATCGACGACGAAGCCCAGTACGCGACCATCCTTTCTGCAGATGTGGCCGTGCCCACGGTCTTCCCGTCCTGGGCATATGCGGAAAACCTTGGCAAGTCGCAGCGGGAGATTGCCAGGAAGCGGGAGGAGGAGCAGAAGAAGACTCAAAGAGAAGCCTTGGAATTCGTTCCTGCTAGTGATCCAGGCTCCTCTGGATTAGGCATTGGCAAGGGGGAGGGTATTAGCATGGCAGAAAGAGTCAGGGCAGGACTGGACAGAGAAGGCTCCGGATCGCCGCAGGTCTCGGATGGCGGAAAGCGTAAAGACGGTGATCGGAGGGATCGTGGTTATGATGACCGGAGGAAGCGGAGTAGGTTTAGGAGTAGATCCAGATAGCGAAAGCAACAGCCTGCCTTAATACCCAAGCCGAATTAAAATACGTCTCCGAGGACATTGGACTGTACTGCACTTACCAATGTGGATAGTTGAACCCATTAGAACTACCCATTCAGAAGAGTCATATGTAGATAACGCCGTCTAGAGATTTGTGAATGCAAAGTATTAACGGCCCAAGGGACGAGCGTACCCAGAGCTTCAGTCTTCTGTCACCTGTGGTGGGATGAGAAAGCGGTGATTGGATGAGCGGACGCGGCAAGCGCAGGCCAGGCAGTGATCGCGCGCGTCAGCCGGCGACCTGGAGCTTCCTGGAGCTCAGCACCACCAACGCCATCACCTCCATCTACCGCCGGCATCGCCCACCACCACACTACAACCCCCCCGACTCGAAACACGCCGTCCGTCCCTCGCCGCCTGTCGCCACATCTTTTCTTTACCTCTGCAGCCATGAACCACTTCCCGCAGGCCTGGGGCAGGGTAAGCTAGCTGCAGAAGCCTTACAACCGCTCCGCCCGGTGACATTCAGCTAATGCAGCACTATTGCAACAGCCCAGAGACGACATCTACGGCGCCTATGACCACTCCTTCCTCCAGACCAGTGGCCCCGCACAGCACACTCAACAACCCATCGTGACGGGTACTAGCGTCGTGGCAGTGAAGTACAAGGATGGCGTCGTCATTGCTGCCGATAACCTAGGTGCGTACGCCCCATTCACAGGCAACAGAAATTTACCGTCTGTCGAGATTGCACTTTACTGACGGCACGCCCGAACTTCAGCATCATATGGCTCGCTCGCTCGCTTCACGGACGTCAAGCGCCTGCGCGTCTTCAACAACAAGTCCGTCATCGGCTTTGGCGGCGACGTGTCGGACATGCAGTACCTGGACCGACTTCTCACCTCCCTCTCCATTCGCGAGGACTACAGTCAACATGAGGCAGCCGAAGACGACGTGTCGGGCGAGGAGCAGCCCCTCGGTGGCGGCGCATCGCTCAACGCCAAGAACCTGCACACGTACCTGTCCAAGGTGCTGTACAAGCGCCGGTCCGATTTCAACCCCCTGTGGAATGTGCTGTTGATTGCGGGCTTCGACCACGACGGCAAGACGCCTTTCCTCGCGCACGCCGACCTGCTGGGCACCACTTTCTCCGCCCCCGCCCTGGCCACCGGCTACGGCGCCCACTTGGCCACGCCCATCCTGCGCAAACGTGTCCCAAGTGAGGAGGCCGCGCGTGAGCTCAGCCGCGCCGATGCTATCCAGTTGGTCAAGGACTGCATGAAGACGCTCTACTACCGCGACGCCCGCAGCTTGGACCGCTACTCGATTGCCGTCGTCGAGCGCGGCCAAGATGTCGACCTCAGGGAGAATGAGCAACTGGAGAACCAGAGCTGGGCTTTCGCCGAAAGGATTAGAGGTTATGGCACCCAGATCAACTAAAAGACGGTTTGGAGGCGGCTTTCTCCATACAGATGTGGTGAACAGAAAGTGGGAAGGCGATGCATGGCTCAGGAAATAAACGATAGGCCTTATGACTGTACTCCATCCGAGACAAAGCTATCAGGAGACAGCACGATATTTACTGTGCGTACTTCGCGATTGCTCTTTTGGTGGTGACTTTTGCATGAGAAAGGAATATCATTACTTGTACCACGTACACATTACTTTCCCGCCACGCGCTTTCACGAAGAAGGTGCATGCAAGGTTTGCCTGCAACTTCGGCATCTAAGTAACTCTGATGTCAAGGATAGCAGTCGATTCTACCTCGCAGGGGAAGTTAAACACTTGCTTTGGCCGATTACTTGCCCACATCAATCACAAGTCGCCAGGAAAGTAACAAAAATATATATGATCGTGACATTCATCGTCTGATGCAATCGCTAATAGAGTTTACAAGTTCATCTGCAGCATTCACAACAAGGAATGCGGGCCATTAAACCCTCCAGTCATATTCCCAAAACGCCCGGTCATTCAAGAAGTTGGTATCAAAAGAAACAGTAGAAATGCCACCCACGTCTATATGCAGGCTTGAACAAAGGAGAAAGTGTGCAGGCTCAATCCCAGTCGGTCATGTGCTTGAGTCATCATCGTTGCACAAGTGCTGAACGCTTGCTTTTGGGGCTCTGTTGTACAAAACTGGACAGGTCAGGCTTTAAAAGTACGCCTGATTTCCGGGCTTCACATTCTCAGGGTGGCCGTCAGGATAGTACGTGCCGCCGTGGATGCCAGGGTGATTGGGATGACTGTTGGCGTAGTTGGTCGGGGCACCGTTGGCGTAGTGCCTTGTAGCACTGGCGTTGGAGTGTGCGTTCGGATATACGTTGGGGCCAGGGGCGCCGGCACCTACGCCAACATAGTGGTCTGGGTACAAGCCGGTGTCGCTGCTGCCCGAGTTGTTGCCCGCCTCAGCCATCGCGATGGCGCTCTCCTTGCTGTGGTGGTGCTTGGTGCGTAGAGCAGGGATGAAGTCGATGGCGAAGGACCAGACATAGCAGGCGTAGATGAGGGCGATGACCCACTCGAGGATAGCAGCAGTGTTGCGATGATGGTTGTTGCCCAGGATGCCGAAGGCGATAGCAAGACCGAACTCGACGAAGATGAAGGCAAGTTTCAGGTAGAAAGAGCCCCGAAGGAGTTGGCTCTTCCGGTGGTAGACACCAAGCCGCTGATACTCAATGCAAACGAAAATAGCAGATACGATGTAACCACCGATAAAGAGGCCCAGGAAGACATCGTGCAGCTTGGGGTGTCTGAGAGTGTCGAAGATGGAGAGAAGGATGAGACCTGCTGCGCCGACGATCGCACCGATGATTGCGATGATAGACCAAGTCTTCTGCCACCAGGAAGTGTTTGGGTGAAGGCGCCCACGATGGCGCAGCCAGCGCTCGATGATGAAGACGAGATCAAACGTCACCACGGACGCGGCACCCATGGCAATGAACAAAGGCTTGAGCTCTTGTGCTCCAACATCCGAGATATAACTAATCTTCATCAGCCTACTGAGGCTCAGCGACAACAGCCGATTGTACTTACGCGATGGTCTGGTTGGGCTCCATCGAAGCATAACGAGGACTTCCATCAGCGACGATCCATGTTAGCAGCATTGCAAGGAGCATTGCAAGCCATATGACACCCGCAACGAGCGGAACCATCCAGTATTGTAGACCGAACATGGTTGATCAAACTGCGACCGGGGCGAGTGAGTTGGTGTCGTGGACTTCGAGTGAGGGAAACAGGTCGCGTGCACGGAAGCAAGGGTCCAAAATGCGAGCAGGCGTGCGACAAAACTCGGTGCAGACGAGCAAAATGGAAAAGGAAATGCACAAGGGAAGTGAGCTTATGTGGAGTACAAGTAGTGGCCCAGGGGGCAGTGGTATGGGCGCAGAGATTGCGTAGCTGGGCAGTGTGTAGAAGGCTGTCTACGTCATCCAAACCCGCCTGGTCCCGGGCGGCATCGCGAGAGCCGGGGCCTGACCCGCCCCAGCAGGTGCCATCCACCGCGTCAATCCCGTCCGTACCGCGGAGTCCGCTAACTCCGCCATCCGATTATTCAAAGCATTATTCGCGGCCTGCGGTTGCACACGCGGACCCTGTGGCTTACCGATGGATTGGGTTATCGCCGTTGTGTGCCGTCGACGTGGCTTTGCGGCTGTGACGGGCGGCTGATCATCTAGGAAGCAGGAGGCAAATGACGCAGGCGCCTCAGGCACCGCCAGCGCGCCAATCCTGCGGGGAGGTGAAGGGCGACAGCAGCAGACAAACTCTGGCTACGAGATGACAAATTGATTCGAGTGAGATCCAGCGCTAGTACTTAGATCAACAAAATATCTCGTCTCGATTTCGTCGTGATTGCTGCAACCGTGGTATACCAAGCGCCTAGGCGACGTGGAAGACCTGTCAAAAACGCGTATGTATCATCATAGCGAAGCGCGGCTGACGCAGAGCAGCGTGACTGCGAGCGGAGTCTGATTGAGTCAGGCCACAAGGCTGAAGGTGCGCGCCAAAACAGGAAGTGGCGCTGCGGTCCCGTGCGACCGGGGACGTTGCTGCGACAGACCCGACGGGGCGACCTGTCGGCCGGGGGAGCGGCGCAATGATAATCCGTCGTTTGTGCGCGCCAAGCCCACAACTCCTCGCACCCAAGCGACTTTTGCCCAAGTCGACCGCGAGAAGTGCCCACCCTCACCTGCGACCACAACCGTCCGACCGACTAACCGTACAGCAACCATGCCGGAAGTCAAGCAGAGGTCTGGCCTCATCCGCGGCCTGAACGCTGGCCACGTACGTTCCTATTCCTACCCATCGCGCCCGCCGAATTATCGAGCTGCGACCCGCGGCACCGCTGCCGCTCTTGCGAAGCCCGTAAATCGCTAACAAAGTGTTCGTTCCCGCTCTACAGAAGGTCACCCCCCACCAGCCCAAGACCAAGATCTCGAGGACCAAGGGCCACCTCAGCAAGCGCACCGCTTTCGTTAGGGATGTTGTCAAGGAGGTTTCTGGGTACGTTTGGGCCTAGCTCAACAAGCACGCACGCATACACCAAATGAGAGCAGGGACAGGCAGATTAAGCTGCAACACCCCAAAGGATACTCGCCTCGGCCGAAGCATGGAAACAAAATTGGGCTTGTGTGTGATCAATGGGTTGGACAATCGTGGCTGACGGTTTGCCTTTACAGTCTTGCCCCGTACGAGCGCCGTGTGATCGAACTCCTTCGCAACAGCAAGGACAAGCGCGCCAGGAAGCTCGCCAAGAAGAGGGTACGTCGTCTCGAACCTCCGCACAACAAACACAAATGCAATCTCGGCCGACACCATGCTTTCCGATCACTATCCATATCTTCACGACCACACAATACGCAATCAAACCCCCAACATGCTGACACATCCGCAACAGCTCGGTACCTTCGGCCGTGCCAAGAGAAAGGTCGATGAGATGACCAAGGTCATCGCCGAGGCCCGCAGGGCTGGTCACTAAGCGAGGGGATAAGAGCAACTTTCCGGTCACCAGAGTTCTTTTTCTCCTTCGCTTTCCAGACGTTGGGGGGCTTATGGGATACGCTGCTTCTGCTGTTCGGAACAAAAATGGATGGTCTTTGCATGATTGAGAGACGATGGGACTTCCCCCACCAAAATCACACCCCGGGTCAGAGGAGTCTTCTGATAGGTCTCTAACGAAAATCTGATAAAAAGCGGCGTCTGCCTCCCATTTCAATTGCTCTGGGTTTGTGAATCGCTTGCAGTCACGTTCACGTGTGTCAAACTTACTCCAGAAGATTCAACAGGCTCGTGTATCCGTAAGGTAAACTGCTACGATGTCTATCAAATCACTCGCAAAGCTACTATTCGGCACCGACGTCCAATGAAACACCGCCCAATGCACACACTTGCCACGCCGAAAAGCGAACTAGCACAGCTGCCTACTTTCTGCCCTTGAATAAACCCTTGTTCAGCATAGCCTTCAGCTTCGACTCCTTGTCTCCAGAGCTCGCTTGCTTCTTGGCCGGCGGCACGTTTTCCAGTCCAGCATTTGCCTTCGCCTTCGCGTCCGAAGCGGAGGCGGCCGGCGGCTCCTTGACCGTCATCTCATGTCCCTTCGCGTACCATTCCTCCTTCAAGCTGCGCGACGTCCGCGCCGCGCCGCTCGCGCTATCCTCCCACACCAAGTTAAGCAATTGCCGGCCCTGGAAGCCGAGATCCGCGACCAAGCGCTTGCCGTCGTCCTTGAGGGTGACGAGCGGGCCGCGAGCGCCGGGGTACTTGAGCGTGAAAGGTTGGTCTGGGTGCGCGAGCACACCGCGCACGCATGCGTACAGCGCGGCGGCCTTCTCCTGGTTGCCAAAGCGCGCCTCGACGTGCGACGTGTCGGGCAAGCGGACGCGAATCGTCACGCCCTCGATGGCGGCGAGCTTCTCCGCTTTGGCCTGCTCGGCTGCGGCGAGCTCCGCGTCTGAGGCGAGGCGCTTGTTCTTGCCCGCATTTTGAAGCAGTGCTTGATGCGATTTGGCGTGGTCAACAGTTGGAATGTAGTCTTCTTCATGGTAAGCGGTGTTGCGGACTGCGGCTGGGGTGCTCGAGGTCGAGGGGGTATAGATTATCATGGGCCGTTGGTCAGGCCCAGTGACTGTGTCTGGGGAGGAAACATCGGCCTCGACGGCAGGTGCTGCTTCTGCTGCGGGTGCTGGGGTAGGTGTTGTGTCCTCTTGTGTAGTCGGAACGACATCCTCCATTGCTGATGTGGAGGGCTCCGGCGGATTAGGCTCTCCAGAAACATTCTCGAGAGCTGCCTGAGTCGCGGCTTCTGGTGTCGCTGTAGAAGTACCTGCGTCACTGGCATGAACACCCTGTGCTTCCTTTGTTGCCTCTGGCGTTTCAACGGCCTTGAAGTATCCAGATATCTCGGTCATGGCTTCCTCCAGGGACCTGCCGCTATCTCGGAACGAACAGCGGAGCAGTTGGCTACCGCCTGTGAGCCCATGTTGTGCCAACGTCTTCTGCAAGTCTGTGAATGTGCCTACTTCCTTCCCCATGATGTTGAAAACCGGCATCTCGTAGTTCAGTCGGCCGGCACCAGAGCCACCGGAATTGGTGATGGCCACGCCCCTCTGCGTGAGGTTCAAGTTCTTCTCTGACACGGTCTCAAATATGCGGAGAACCTGCCATAGTGAGGTGTTGCTGGGAAATTTGTGTGTGAGACGCTGTTGCTCGAGCTGGATTGCGATGTTGACGACGGTAGGTGAACGGGAGCCTTGCACAAGGTCCAGCTTAGCGCCAGGCGGGAGGTTCGCAAGTCTAACGGTACGGGACAGGTCGACGGGTTTGTTGTTGTATCTAATCACAGCATTAGCAGAGCGGCTTGCTGTGTGGAAGGGTAGCTTGCGGGGCAAATACTTGAGGGTGAAATTGTCGGGGTTGAGGCTCAGCTTGGCACAGGCCTCGCTGAGGACCTCGGTGAGGTGCTTGGTCGGCGTGGTCTTGATGCGGGCAGTGCGGGCGGCCGTGTCTACCACGACGACGTGAGACGCCATGCTGCGCGGAGCACGCTGAGCGAGGAGACGCCGATGATGGTGTAGTGCAGTAGGTTGAGCAGGCGGGAGCGCGAACAATCGACCGAGTGACGGCGGCGGGTCTCGCGAATGTTGCGGACAGCTTCGCGAATGAAGAAGGAGTGCGCAAGAATGATCAAAATATCCTTCTCAAAACGCGTCGCGGTGATGCCGGCAAGCTGTTGTGCCATCGCTGGGTAGGTAGGTGCACAGCGGGGGAGCTGCGGACCGAAGCTTATGGAAGGCGTGGCGCGCCCATAAAAGATTACGAAAACCGAGCTGGCTGTGCACGCAATGCAGCGCGGGCCCCGAAATGCTTACCTGGCTGCTGGATGCTCTGTCAAAGGACATGGAGTAGAGTCAGCCGCATCAGGCTGACGTTGCCCACAACGGCCGTGCCGCCCCGCCAGCGATGCCACGCCTCACGGTCTCTGCCCGCTTTGTCGATGTTCTCGATGACCGCAGCACAGCGGGCGACAGAAGAAAATGGTCCTCCCATGGATAGTGCGATAGATCCATGGGTAGTTGAGTCCAAGATCTGGACGTATCTGTACATTTTTCTTTTAGAGTCGTGTCTTCGTCCGGATATTGGATTCGACTGCCTACGGAGGAGGAGTGGTAACGTCGTTGATGGGCCAATCTCTTTTGTCACCCGCTGTGGCCGCCACCATTTCAACTCACATCAATCACGACGACAAATAGTATTTCATATACAGAGGCTTTACAGCCCAGTAATACTACCATGATAATTTGCCAACGCTTGCAGTTCTTTTCATTTCATATATCAGCTATACACTAGACAACAATTCTTTCCCTTCCAATTTCGGATATGAGCTTGCATAGGAGCGATTTCATCCACATTTTGATAGTGTTACCCGGTTCTCCCGAGATTTATTACTAACGGCGATAAAAGAATCCATTTTGTTAAAACACAAACGTACAGAGCAAGGAAGAAAAGGTAAAAGAAGGCACCGTGTATTGTTCTTTGTCCATTTTAGCATTTCTGCCCAGGGTACGGGCACGTTTTATTAGACGAAGAAGTCTTGGGCGGGATCGATGAAGATGACTTGGTCGACGAGGACGACATAGTAGTCTTGTGTTCGGATTTGGGCGACTGACACTTTTCGCCTGGGTATGGGTACGGGCAATGCTTTCCTTTTGACCAGGTGGATGTAGCTGACTTGGGTGTAACCGTGGACCTAGTCGGCTCTTTGGTGATTGTGATAAAGACGGTCTTCGCAGGCTGTAGCCCGCGAGCCTCAATTACGTTTTTGGCACCGACAGCGCTAACTCCCGAATGAGTGGCCGTCGAGTTGACATCAGCGCTGAGGGAGGCCTGGTGTGAAATGAAGAAAGGGCTCGGTCCGATGTTTTCGGTAGGCATCGGGAGGGCACTCAGAGCTTCCCCGAATAAAACAGCCGTAGTTTCCGTCCACTCAAGGCTCACGCCGCCGGTCTCACGGGCATGGAGAGGGAGGAGAGATATTGTTTTCGTAATTGTGGAAGTCCGTCCCGGCAGATTCAGAAAGCCATCGGGCCATGTCATCGTCTTGGTTGTCTTCGTGGTCATTATCTTAGGAGGATGGATGGTGATGACTTCGGGGTAAGAGATGGTGTTAGTCTTCGCTGGGGCGGCCTCTACGAAGGCCTTGCTGGCAAGGAATGCAAGGATGAAAGTGCTAGAAACCATAATGGCACCTGTACCAATATGTGACCAAGGGAGATGTCCGAGATTGTTAATTGGGGTATAAGAGCCGTTTGTGTCAACTTCACAGAAGTTGGTAGATTTGAATAGCGCGTGCTTCGGCCGTTGGTATAGATTTTACGACATGACGAGGACCTCGACTTAAATAGAAGAGACATTATTGTTTAACCGCAACGGCTGGAACAAATGCTTTATGTGGCCTTGTTAAAGCTAAGAGAAAGAATGAGGCTGAGCATAGAGGATAAAGAATCCATTGTTAAATGCTCTTTAAGCATTATTGAGGCGCCATTAATAGAAACTATAGAGGCGTGTAGGATTGCTTTGTTCTCCAGTGAAGGTGGCTGAGAAGCCGCGAGAGATTTGTAAAAAAAAAAAAAAAAGAGAGAGAGAGAGAAAAAAAGGAAAACTGTGTTCTGGGTTTGTTTGCAAACCTAGAGGTCTCAGTCGAGAGTCGTGTGCCAAGCACGCGATGTAGGAACAGAGAATGTGAAACAGGCGAACATAGTAGAATTGTTTCCGGTAGGGCAAACAAAATAGAGGTATACCATCCAGCAATGTGCAGAGATTATTGCCAAAACTTCTCGAGGGGTATGTCAAAGAGGCGGAAGTGAGCGATCCGAAGATCGGAGTAGACCGGGTCCAGGCCGAGGCAGGGGTAAACAAGGCAGCCGTGCCTCAAGGTCCGTTCGACGGTGATGATGAAGACAATGCGAGACCTCGATGACCCGAAAAACATCTGTTTGCCATGCGATAGACTGGTTGATCAGCTGGGGATATAGTTTCCTCCGGGTGACCGGGGTCCGTGATGAGGCTCAAAATAGCACGCCCGAGGCGGATAATACGTGCGTGGAGTCCGACGAGGTGTTATGGCAAGCAGCTGAGTCTCCAAGATTCCGCGACCGCCATTGGGCATATCCGAGCAAGACCAAGATGGGAGCGCTTGAGAAGTCGGGCTGCGCGATGAGGTTGTTGGTTGTTGGCATCATTGACCGCGGACGAGCGGTTTGTGCTTACCCCCAAGGCTCGTGATTGGCCCAGCTGAAGCGGGAAGCTACGAGATTTGTTCTTACCGCAGCGACCGACTCCAACTCCCCGTAACCCGCCTGCAGCCCGCTCCATTGCCTCTCCCCTCCACAATCGCTATCGTCGCCGGGTGACGGCCAGCTCCACATCAACATGTTGGCTAGATCGAGCCTCCGTTCGGCGCGCACCGTCGGCACCGCTGCACGCAGCTCCGCCAACAGGATAGGCACGGTACGTCCAACTCGCCCATCCGCCGTCGCCGCGGGCGCCATCACGGCCGTCGATCATCAATGCCTCAACGCGAAGGCCGTAGCTGATCCTGTATCGTGCAGCGCTCTGCGTCCGGCTCCAGCGGCCCTGCCGAGGAGGCCGCCTCTTGGAAGTCCACCCTCGCTGGCTCCGCTGCCACCGCCGTCGCCATCGGATCCATTGGCTGGTATTATCATCTCTACGGCCGCAATGCTTACGCTATGACTCCGGCGGAAGAGGGGTGAGTCGCACATACCGAACGGTTGATGGAGGCGTTGGGCTTCTCGTGCCAGCACCAACTGCAGCCATCAGCCGACAGGCCGTAGCACCAGAGCTAACATGGGGACCAGCCTGCACCCCACTCAGTATCCGTGGGAGCACGCCAAGTGGAACAAGACCTTCGACCACCAGGCGTAAGTATCGTACGCAGCGCTTCACGGCTCATCACAAGCACTGATAATGAGGCAGTCTCCGCCGCGGTTTCCAGGTCTACCGTGAAGTCTGCGCATCTTGCCACTCTCTTGCGCGTATCCCCTACCGTAGTCTCGTCGGTACCGTTATGACCGTCGATGAGGCCAAGGCACTTGCCGAGGAGAACGAGTACGACACCGAGCCCAACGACGAGGGCGAGATCGAGAAGCGCCCCGGAAAGCTGTCCGACTACCTGCCCAGCCCCTACAAGAACGACGAGGCTGCTCGTGCTGCCAACAGCGGTGCTCTGCCTCCGGATCTCAGCTTGATAGTCAAGGGCCGCCACGGTGGCTGCGACTACATCTTTAGCTTGCTGACCGGCTACCCCGAGGAGCCCCCGGCGGGCGCTGTCGTCCCGGAGGGCCTCAACTTCAACCCCTACTTCCCCGGTACTGGTATCGCTATGGCTCGTGTTCTCTACGACGGTCTCGTTGAGTACGAGGATGGCACCCCTGCCACCACCTCCCAGATGGCCAAGGACGTGGTCGAGTTCCTCAACTGGTCCGCTGAACCAGAGATGGACGAGCGCAAAAAGATGGGCTGGAAGGTTCTGGCTGTCGGCAGTGTCCTTTTCGCGCTCAGTGTTTGGGTGAAGAGGTACGGCGAAATCGAACAATTCCAGATGCGCAAGAGGTCGCCAGGCGCTAACGCAGTGTGTGTTCAGGTACAAGTGGTCGACGATCAAGACCAGACAGCTCGTTTACAACCCTCCGGTCACGGGCAAGAAGCACTGATCCTAGGTGAAAGGTGGAGGGTGTGAATGAGGTGAAGAGGCCGGATCTCCCGCAGAAGACGCGCAGGGCCCGAATGTACAGCATAGGAGACAAACGAGCGAAATTTCCTTTGTGTTGACCATTACCTAGAGGAGCGGCGGAGACGCTCTTGTGTTACTTTGAATTGTACCATCAATCAACCTGCTTTTGCGAGCACGAGGGTGGGGTGGTGATGGTTGGCATGGTCACGGCACAGCGGCTTGCAAATCCAGCCCACCTACATGTCTCACAAAGACGGTGGGTACTGAAATCCTATATCTGGATGCTTTTATACGGTGTTAAGCTGCAGCTACATCCAAATGCCTGCTTCAGCTACCCACGGAGAAAGACCGGTACAGCCCACATCGGCGTCCGGATATTTGCTCCAATTGCTTACGTTGGCTCAGAGGCTAACGGGCAGAAGGCGCGCCGCACAGGCAGCCGGCAGAGTGGGATCTGCTGGCGTGCTCGGCAACGTGACGGGCCGGATCGGGCAGTGATGGGCGGACAACGGCGTGGTAGCCGACTATAATGCAATCATAATGCAAGGAAACCAGTGTCGCAACGAAGGCGGGCGTGGCAGGCGAGGCTCGAGGCGATACGGTTGCGCGGCGAGCGCGATGCCGGAGAGCGTATAGAGTGTAGATGTGCAACAGGGTTAGTGCCGACGGCCCAATGACGACGCACCGTGGGTCGTGGGATTACGACTCGGAAAGGCCATGGCCGCAGCTCAGGAGATGGACATCTGAATCTGGGATCTGGTGCCAGCATGCCACTACTACTACTACTTCCTTGTTGCGCCCGCCGCCCTTAGCCCGCCCAGTCCGCCGCCGCCGCCGCCGCCGCCTGTGTTTGCGCCCGCCGCGTCCTAGCAAAGCGTGCCGTCATTCGTTCCGTCGCACCTCTGCCACTCCTCCAACCTTCGCGTTGCCCGCCCTCCCCGCAACGCGCATCCTAAGGGCCCGCCAGATTATTTCTACGGCCTGCATGCCGCTGCCCGCCAGGGTCTACGCCCTCGAGCAGCATCGCGACTTATGCCCCCCATCAATGTCCGGAATCAAGCCGAGCTGCAAGCCCAGAGGACCAAGGTGCGCTCCAGCCGCTCCGCCCACGCGCTCCAGCCGCCCAGCTCCGCCATTTCGACCGCTGACTTGCGCCAAACAGCTCACAAACTCCTACAATGAGCTCCTGGAGTAAGTCGCTCGCCGATCGCCCCTTCTTCTGCGCGCTGCTGGTGCTAACCCGCCGCGTCCAGCGAGTTCTCGTCCTCGGACCTCCGCTCCGTCGGGAACTACCAGCTCGGCCGCCTCATAGGCAAAGGTTCCTTCGGCAAGGTTTATCTGGCTTCTCACAAACTTATGCACGGGTCCAAGGTCAGTGGCAACGCTTGATTAAGAATAAAGCTGTGCTAAAGGACGATGCCAGGTGGTGCTCAAGTCTGCCAACAAAAATGACTCCAACCTGGCTCGCGAGATCCACCATCACCGGCAATTCCTCCATCCGCACATCGCTCGCCTCTACGAGGTCATCGTGACTGAAACGCTGGTGTGGCTTGTATTGGAGTACTGTCCAGGCAAGTGCTTTCCGGAGTGCTCCGCGCGGCTGAGCTGACCGAGCGCAATCTAGGGGATGAGCTCTATAACCACCTCCTCCGAACCGGCCCCATGGAGCCCGCCAAGGTCCAGAAGATTTTCACCCAACTCGTCGGCGCCGTCTCCTATATCCATCTAAAGGCCTGTGTACACCGCGATCTTAAGCTAGAGAACGTTTTGCTGGACAAGCACGGAAACGTCAAGCTGGTTGATTTCGGATTTACTCGCGAATATGAGGGTAAATCAAACTACCTTCAAACTTGGTGCGGAACCGTCTGCTACAGCGCTCCGGAAATGCTCAAGGGTGAAAAATACGCAGGAGAAAAGGTGGATGTGTGGAGTCTTGGCGTCATCGCCTACGCTTTGCTTTGCGGAGAACTGCCTTTCGACGAGGATGATGAGAACGAGACGAAGAAAAGGATATTGAAGGAAGAGCCAAAATACCCGGACCATATGCCTGAACAGGCGAAGGATCTGATCGTAAAGCTTCTCTCAAAACGTCCGCTTCTGCGGCCTTCACTGCCCGAGATTCTCCAACATCCGTGGCTCGCCGAGCACGCACCTCAGCAGCAAGCGATCCTGAAGTTGCAGCAGCCGCCCCCCTTTACCACCGAACTCGAGAAGGAGACTCTCCAACGTATGCGTAGTGCTGGAGTGGATATCGACAAGGTCATCGAGAATGTCTTGGCTCAGCGTTGTGACACCTTGGCAGGATGGTGGGCTTTATTGCTGGAAAAGGAAGAACGAAAAGCCAAGAGGCGGGAGCGCAAGAGGAAGGAGCGAGAGGCTGAGGCAAAAAGTTTACGCAGATTGAGTGCTGCTAGCAGAGCCAGTAGCAGGCTTGATCGTCTTGCCCCAACAATCAGGGAAATTGATGAAGAAGGCGCGCCGATCCCGATCCCGACGCTTGGAGAGCCGCCGAAGAGCAGGGGCAGGAACAGGGAGCGAACGTCCATCGCGACGTGTAAGTCCATGTAGTTTGCGTTTATTCGAACAATAGGAGATTAACTGAAAATAGCCGCCAGCCCCGACTTGCCTCTAGTGCCCGAGGCATCCAGATCGCCAAACAACGACAAGCCCCCGCCTCCGGTAGAAAAAGATCGGCGCGTCAGCGCTTCCAGAGGACGGCCGTCGCTTCCGCCGAAGGAATACACGCGTTCGCGAAGGGGCAGCAGCATGCTCCACGTCGTCACGACAAACCCAGAGCTTCTCGGGCCCAACGGATTCGTACCTTCGAAGCGGCGACGAAAATACCAGCAACCTTTCCTCGCACAGTTGGCATCGCTTAAACATTGGTTCAAGGAGTCGGCGAAGCGCGCAAGGTCCAGATCACCAGGTTCGAAAAACAGCAAATCTCCGAAAGCGAATCAAGGCAAGCTCACCAAGCCAGACGACACCCGGAGGCCCTCTGCTGCTACGACGACAAACACCGCTAGACCCGTGTCCCAAGTTCGACCAGACTCGCAGAACCGCGCGAGCTATGTAGGAACGCCGCAGCGCCCACGAGTTACCACCAGAGCAAGCAGTGGGTCAAACAAGAGGGCGTCTCTCTCCCCAGCGCCCATGACGCCTCGCTCATCTTACCGGCGAAGTTCTGCTGGGCTCCGGGGCCGCAAATCCACCTCTTCCTCAGTCTCATCAATTCGTACCATTCACCATGCTCACAGCCATTCCAAGGCATCATCCACCTCCTCTGCATCTCTAGCTTCGCCATCGGTATCGAGTCGAGCCGGCCGCAGCCCCCATCAGTCTGTCAAGGTACTTCCGGCGACTCCTACTGGAACTGGGTTCCCTTCCAACATCCGTCTTGTACGAGCAACGGCCGCAGAGTCCGCCGCTGCGTTTGGCGGACTCCCGCCACCCAGCCCCGGAGTGCTCTTCGCGAAGAAGAAACGGAGTCCGTTCAAGGGCCCCGGTCTTAACTTGAACACAGGTGGTAGCCCAGTCGCAAGGAGCCGCGGTGAAGGTGGCAGCAGGACCAGCAGTGTGCAGGGACGGAAGAGCGGCGAGCTCGTCATTGCAGAGGAAGACGAAGATATACTAGAGGAGGAGGAAGAAGAGGAAGTGGAAGAAGTGGAGGCGTTTTCGCCCGTTTTGGCTCCTGGCGAATATTTGGATGAGTCGCCGCAAGATCTCAATTTATCTGAGGAGCCGCCGCCAGAGACCCCAAGACTAGCCCCCTAATATGGGTCAGATAGGCGGCCGATTATACCAGAGGCTCGGTATTCTGGAGAAAGAGTGAGGTTGGAGTTGATTTGGATTTTTTGTTTGCCTTGGATTCACTTCGAACGCGTTAAGCACGGCTTTGCTGTCTCACCCTTAGTCGTTGTATACCCCAACCACCACCCCGATTTCCTTTGTTGTGATTGTCAGTACTATCCCCATCACTTTACATTATTTTCTTGGTGCAAATTGATCGTTTGGGCTTGTAGCATTTGTTTGTTCAGCATTCATCTCTTTTTGTCGAGCCAAGGCGTTCTCGGAATTTTTTTGTAGATGACGATGGGTTTGGCGCGTTGAGCATCACAAAAGTGCAATTTTCAGGCAGCGGCGGATGTACAGGAATGAGAGTGAACATTAAAATGGCCCGCCTGCATTTGCCACAGATACCGCATCATCATCATCCATCATATTTATAAGCAGTTGAATACAAGATCCGGACGTAAATAAGTTTTAAATGCGCATATCTACGTCCGGATCTTGCATTCAACTACCCATCCCATGTAGAATTTATATGACGCACATGCGGGCGCGCGATTTCCTTTGGCACCTGCAGATGGTGGTGGCTGGCTGTGGGCTTGGCATCGCCAAGCTCGGGCCTTTTTTGGTGAGTGACTCTGAACTTCTTTTGTGGCAGCACACTCCACAACCCTACGCACCACCCCGCCTCCGGCCCAGCCAACCGCACACCCTCGCACGCCGGCTCAACCTTCTCATAACACCTGCCTGTCGCAATCATGGAGTCGGATTCGGATGTCCAACACGAGGAGACTCTCCACGACTCGGAAGTCGAGACCCAGGAGCCCCAGAAGGACGCGAAGCCCGGCAAGTCGGCGCTGAAGAAGCCTTCTGCCCCGCCCGCCCCCGTCGTGCAGCGCCCTGAGCTGCCGCCGCAGCCCGACCCGAAGGATCTCGACGTTGCGTCGCTGAACCCGCTGACCGACTACATCATCGCTCGCCAGGCCACCATCAACATTGGCACCATCGGTCACGTCGCTCACGGCAAGTCGACCGTCGTCAAGGCCATCTCTGGTGTGCAGACTGTCCGTTTCAAGAACGAGCTAGAGCGCAACATTACCATCAAGCTGGGCTACGCCAACGCGAAGATCTACAAGTGCGACAACACGGAGTGCCCGCGTCCGACTTGCTATAGGAGCTACAAGAGTGAGAAGGAGGTCGACCCGCCATGCGAGCGCGAGGGATGCGGTGGCACCTACAGGCTGCTCAGACACGTTTCGTGAGTACAGCCTGCGTGGGACTTTCTAGAGCGAGAGGCTAACGGTGGCGACTAGGTTCGTTGACTGCCCCGGTCACGATATTCTCATGAGTACCATGCTTTCGGGCGCCGCAGTCATGGACGCTGCGTTGCTGCTTATTGCCGGAAACGGTACCTATCACTCTCGCCGCAGTGGGTGAACAAGCGCTGACCCGAAATGAATAGAAACCTGCCCCCAGCCCCAGACCTCCGAGCACTTGGCCGCCATTGAAATCATGAAGCTTAACCACATCATCATCCTCCAGAACAAGGTCGACTTGATGAGGGAAGAGGGTGCCGAGCAGCACTACCAGTCGATTCTGAAGTTCATCCGCGGTACCGTTGCTGACGGCTCTCCCATCATCCCCATCTCGGCTCAGCTAAAGTTCAACATCGATGCCGTGAACGAGTACCTTGTGACGAAGATCCCGGTGCCTGTGCGCGACTTCTCGGCCAAGCCCCACATGATAGTCATCCGTTCCTTCGATGTCAACAAGCCCGGTGCCGAAATCGAGGACTTGAAGGGTGGTGTTGCCGGTGGTTCGATCCTGACTGGTGTTCTCAAGCTCGGCGACGAGGTCGAAATCAGACCAGGTATCGTCACCAAGGACGAGCAGGGCAAGATCCAGGCGAAGCCCATTTACTCCAGGGTCGTGTCTTTGTTTGCCGAGCACAACGACCTCAAGTTTGCGGTTCCCGGTGGTCTCATTGGTAGGTTCATGCCACAACACATTGCCCGTCGCGTCTCGACTGACTTGGCTAGGTGTCGGTACCCGCGTCGACCCCACGCTCTGCCGTGCCGATCGTCTGGTCGGGTTCGTCCTCGGCCTTCGCGGCCACCTCCCCGCCATCTACACAGAGGTCGAGGTCAACTACTTCCTTCTCCGCCGCCTGCTCGGTGTCAAGACGGCGGATGGCAAGCAGGCTAAGGTCGCGAAGCTCGCGAAGAACGAGGTGCTCATGGTCAACATTGGCAGTACGGCAACGGGCGCTAAGGTCGTCGCCGTTAAGGCCGATGCGGCGCGCCTTACACTGACCAGTCCGGCGTGCACGGAGATTGGCGAGAAAGTGGCGCTCAGCCGCAGAATAGAGAAGCACTGGCGTCTCATTGGCTGGGCAAACATTGTTGCGTAAGTACCCAACACCCGATGACAGGCGCGATGCACGAAGTGCTGGGACTAACTCCGCCTGCAGCGGTACGACGCTCACGCCGACCTCGGAATGAGCGGGCGCAGGTTTGCGCGAGAGGCCAAGATAGGGCCCGGAGGCCATGCGCATGGATCAACGAGCGAAAATGGAGTCAGCTGGGGATGGGGCCGTCACGAATTCACTATCTGCGTGCAGTTTGAGGCTGCGACATCATGTTATATACGGCATCGACAGTCACATGGCGTGGGTAGAAGGGGGAAACCAAAAGTTGCTGCGATTGAAGCAGCGGGACCAGGCGCAGGCGGCGGAGAGGCTTGGATAGAGGGGGCAGACATGTCGCAGGCCCTGGCGCAGGGTACGAATACACGGAAATGCAAGCGCCTGCCCCGAGTGGTATTGCCGAATCAGGGTGGTGGTGATCTGCCGCGCGAGCTGCGATTGGCACGCAGGGGGCCGAGACCCTGGGGACGCAAAGAGTAGCCGACGTTCCGGGGCTGCAATCCTAAGAGCCTATTACCGAGCCCACCTACATCAGTCTCACGGAGACATTGGACCCTGCTTCCGCAAGCAGTGGGACTCCACATGAGTGTCTGTACGATGCCAAAGTCGCATCTACGTCCGGGCGTCTGCTGCAGCCGCCCCCGCAGCAAGAAGGTAGCGCTCGAATCTTCGTACCCTGCTGTGGGGGCGCCGCTTTCACATGCAAACGAACCAGGAACCGCTCAACAAAAGAGAGCATAAGCTGCATACGCGCCCAAGCTTGCCCCCGCCTCACCTGGGCCGGCTGTCATCGTGTCAGCGTCGGCCGCTTCATAAAGCCTCAATTGCCCGCTAGTCCGCACGTGCTGGACAGACAGAGCCCTTTTGCGCCGCCGTCCACAACTCACGTCACACCAGTGCTCAGGCGGTCCGCCCGACCCAAACAACACCGACCGAATACGCAGCACCGGTGGCGCGCGCCGAGCTGATCTTCACCGCCGCACATCCCCCGCCTTCTGTCAAAAGAGCCGCAGGCTCAGCTCCTTGCTCCAGGACCGGGACCTCTCTTCCGCAACTCAGCAGCAGAGCTCTGAAGCTACACTTTAGCTCCGCACTCGCAAGCGCGATTCCCCGCACCAATCCTTCCCCATTCCGCATCCGACAACCATGTCATCCGACTACCCGCACGACCAGCCGCACCTCCACTCCTCGCAACCGCAAATCCTTCGGCCCCTGCCGCGCCGCCCCTTCGAGCTCAACCTCACGCCCGCCACCAGCTCGTCCAGCGCGAGCTCGCAGCCCTCGCCGAACCCCAACAACGTCGCTCTCGGTAGTCGCAACAATGCCTCACACCCCTCGTTGTCCGCCCAGCTCGATGCCCGACTCAATAATCGCTCCGCGACACCTGCCGGCCCTGACGCCGCCGACGACTCAGACGTCAAGCGCAGCCGCAGCATCCTGAACCTCACTACAAGCACACTGTTCGGCATCTATCAGCCCACCGCCGGTGACAATGGCAGCGAGCCTCCCACGCCCTGGGGCACCGGCGCCGAGACGCCCGCATACATCGGCGGTGGCGCCAGCAGCAGCGAGCTACGCGAGTGGGAGCACCTACGCCTCGCCGGCCTAGGCTCGCGAAATGCGGCCAATCCAGCGCCCCCTTCCTTTCAGACAAGGGGTGTGTCAGGGCCGGGCAGGGATGGTGTCGGTGAGTTCGCGTCGGAAGCCGAGGCTACTGCGTCTATGGGTCCGCGGAGGGGATCGTTCGTCGACGGAGCTGCGGAGAAGGGTGGAAGCAGGGTTTTGGGGTTGATCGCGAGGGGGTTGGCGTTGTTTGGGTTCGGCGTCGTTTACGGCGTCATGATTAGCCATTTGCATGACAACAGGCACATAGCGCCGGTGAGGGTGGAGGGAATCGATCGCGGGCATTGGGGCTATCTCGCTTTTTGGGGCTTGGCTGGCGTGGCTTTGGGCAGCGCGCTGCCATGGGTTGATCTCTTTTGGGAGGGGCGGGAAGCAGCTGCGGTTACGGGCGCGAAGGGTAAGAATGGGAAGAAGAAAGTGAAGGGACAGGTGCCGGTTGTGGCGGGCACCAGATCGAGGGATGGTGCGAGTCAAGAGTGGAACGATGTGGTGAGAAGTGTGGGTGCGTTTGTGGGGATTGCCTTTGCCATCGTGAGTGCGCTTTTCTTACCGCTTCCTATATTCATCGGGCGCTTCCCCACATTACATCTTGATCATCCTCCCATACATACCTTCCCTCACCAATCTTCATGCACTAACATTGCCAACAGCGCAAACTTCAATGGCAATCGACGACTCAGATCTCCGTCACCCTGGCCCTTGTAAATCCGGCCCTGTGGTACCTGCTCGACCGCAGCAAACCCGGCTTCACGCTCTCTATGCTCGTCGGCGTCACCGGCACCGCCATCATGCTCCTCCTTGGCCAACATTCGGATTCGGTCGCCTTCATCCCCAGCCCGCCTATTGCTGGTGGAAGCGGACCCAATTCCAGCCTCCGACTAGGTGCAAGAGTCACGGGGACGAGTAGTGCGAGCGGAGTAGGCGGGTCGCAGGGTGAGCACGAGAGTACGGTCGGGGTAGCTACGTGGTTTGCAAGCGTGCTGTTTTGCAGCTGCGTGTGCTTCGGAAATATTGGGAGGAAGCTGGCCCTTCAGGGATGAAGGCATGCCTGGTGTTGAATGAGCCTGTAAATGTTACCAACGGCATCTCTAGTATTGATATGACGTCTGTCGATGGAGATTGAGCACTCTCATGGTTTGATGGGAGGAAAGGAAGCATGTTGGCATTTTCGGTATTTGGCATCACTTGGCATATCATGGACGGATGATGTCGGGAAGTCTTTGTTTCTTATTCACATACTCGGGCGACATATAAGCACTCTCTACTTTAGCGCAATGTTCGGCACAGCAGTAGCTTGAAACAGGTCAAGGTTCGGATCTGATCCAGTTGATTCTATTTCCTCGCTCCTTTGTGGAAACCCCCGGCCTTCGTCCTCTCTTGGATGGTTGTCATGGTAGGGATGGCAAAAATACGGGGAATTCCTGGTTCGTTCCATACAGCTGTCACGAGCGCAAGCCACGCCGGATGATTCTTGGCATCGTCCAGACGGCTAACGCCTAGTGTCACACACCGTCCATTTCCTGGAGAGAGCAACTTCTATGGCGGTATTGTTGGTATTAGGATCGGGTCAGCCCGAAGTGGGAGCGGGCGAGTAGTCGTTGGCCCTTGATCCCCTTTCCAGCCATCTTCATTATTACCTACTCCTGATATTTTGCTGCCCATGACCGCATTATGTGAGATGGTCGGCATACGCTGCACCAAAGTTGGGTTCCGCGGTAATCAACTTGTCATTCGCGGCGGATCCCGCGCCTTTCGCCTAATCGGGCCGTCGACTTGTCGGTGGAAGGGCGCGCGTTTGCTTTAACACGGCCCCATAAGCACTTGGGAGAACCATCAACACACTCGGCGATCCTGCGGCCGCTCCGCCCTCACACAAAACCACGTCGAGCCCCGAAAGACGCAGTCTACCAGGCCGATGCTCCTTGCGCCTGCGAATTTTCAAACTAGCAAAAGCAGATTCCCGCATCCGCACACCATCTCCTCGGAGAAGCGCGCCAGCTCGCCCACGACCGCAAGACAACGGAATGCAGGAAGGTTCTAGCTCTGCGAGGGAAAGCAAAAGAAAAGGAAACGGATACCCGCGCTCCCACTCTTGTTCTGGGCCACACGCAGCGGGAGTCCGGCCAATCAGTCCTCACCGCGATAGCCTCTAATCTATCCACATTGTCCGATAAAGAGGGCATATGGAGCTGGAGATAACGGCACGGACGCAGCAGGCCGACTTATCTACCCCAGGTGCCGCTCGTTGTCTGTCTGACGGAATACTTAATGGGGCACCGCATCTTCTGGCTGTACTGGACTCAGGGTCTGAACTTGTTGCCTGCCCTCTCTGGAACAAATGGACAGAAGGCAGGCACGCAACCGGTTCCCTTTCCACACGCAACTTCAACCCGACTTGTACCACTACCAACGCTCCCTGGCCCAACATATCTCCCCATCCCTTTTACTAGGACCCGGCAGCTGAACACGATTTCCTTGCTTTCGACCTAGCTCTCTGGTCGCACCGACAACGCCTTATTAGCAGCCTTTTCTTCCTTTTCCCGTCTACGCCCTCCCCCGCTTGGGCCGGCCCCGTGGCACTCCCTCTCCGTGGACATCTTATCTTCCGCACGAGCCTGGCTCTCGGACTTCGTCCAGGCACCACTCTCCTGTACCCCACTCCCCGTAACACCGGGAAAGGCAGAACCACCATGAAAGACTTGACCACCACGAAGACGTATCACACACCGGCGGTAAAAGACGGGGGTGATAGGGGGGTGGGATAGGTGACGATACCAAGACCCTTGGTTAGACCGTTAGACCCCCCAATCCCACTACGACCCAGAACCGGGAGACGTGGACCCAACGGACCACAGCCTCCGGCCACATCATTCTTTCCGTCAAATGGCTTGAACACGGTCACAGGAAAAGCGGGATGTGCGTAAATGCAGCAAAGAAGTTTTTATTCTTGGTTTAGAGGTATCAAACCACTCCCAGCCCCGAGCCATCATTCCTTCTCGTTTCCCGCATCATACATTTCGTGGTAATAGCAAAACGCAGAAAATCTCTCAGGTTCATAGAGGCTGGAGATGACCAACCACGTCTAAAGTCCCTGCGAGAAATTCCCTCCGTTTATATCATTTTTAGACCATACCTTCAAGGCACGATCTCTTTCATGCACAACGAAGGGCTCATTGGATATATTGGACTGACGGAAAAAAAATTAAACAAGGAAAAGAAAGAAGAAAAAAGCCCGGAAAGTGCCAACACCTCTCAACAGAAGAACTTGTACACCTTCTTCCACCTAGGCCACGCAGCCTGCTCGATCTTCTCCTGGGCGACTAGCTCCGCAATGTCGAAGTCACGACGACCGGTGTGAAGGTCCATGTTGTGCGAGCGGACGATGGGAGTGCGCTTCCAGATCTTGTAAAAGAGGTAGAAGCTGATGACTATGGGGAAGGCGAGGTAGACGGAGAAGAAGTTCTCGATGAGTTCGTTGGTGGTCATGTCCGCGTAGCCGATGGGAGCGAAGCCGGTCCAGAACTGAGCAACCAGGACGAGCAGGTTGAAGATGAAACCAATCCACGAACCGATGACGCCAGGCTGACTGCGGAAGGCAAGCTCGTCCAGAGAGTGGCCCTGGGCTTTCCAGCCCTTGCGGAAGCGGATGTGGCAGAAGCAGATGGACATCCAGGTGAAGATCGATGACAGACCGGAGATGGCAAGCATCCAGGTGAACGCCTTGTCCTCAGCCGTAGAGTCGGCAGCAAGGAAAGCCAGGAGACCGAGGACCGAGGAGAGGATGATGCCGACCATAGGACGACCCTTGCGATCGATGTAGCCGAAGATGCGAGGAGCTTGGCCCTGCTCGGCAAGGGCGGCGAGGGTGCGGGAAGAACCGTAGACGGACGAGTTTCCAACGGACAAGACAGCAATCATGATGACCACGTTCATGACGGACGGGAGGACCTTGATACCAGCGTTGTTGATGGCAATGACGAAGGGCGAGGCAGCGGCATCGGCCGAAGAGTCTCCACTCAGGAGACGCTCGTCGTTGTAGGGAACAAGAAGACCGATGAGGGCAAGGGAGACGATGTAGAAGAGGGTGATACGCCAAAAGACCTGCTTGACCGCAGTAGGCAGCGACTTGCGGGGGTTCGCAGTCTCAGCAGCGGCAAGACCGACCAGCTCGGTGCCAGCGAAAGCAAAGGCAGCCGTGACGAAGACACTGCAAAGGCCCTTGAAGCCGTGGTTGAAGGCGCCGGGATCCTTCCAGTACTTGCCGCCAATGTAGCCTCCCTCGGGGCCACCGCCGACGTTCAGGATGATGCCGAGGATGATGAAGCCGATGACAGCGATGATCTTGATGATGGAGAAGACAAACTCGGCCTCGCCGTAACCCTTGACACCAAACAAGTTGATGCACACAATGACGAAGAGGAAGATTGCGACCCAGGCGGAGTTGTTGATCTGGCCTTGGTTCCAGAAGTTGACGGTGATGGAGGCGGCGACAATCTCGAGCGGCAGGACAACCAGCCACTGCAGGGCATAGTTCCAGCCCATGGCGAAACCCCACGCCGGGTCGATGAAGCGGGTCGAGTAGGCGGAGAAGGAACCGGCAACGGGGAACAGGACAGCCATCTCGCCCAGGGCGTGGACGGTGCAGTACAGCATGATGCCGATCAGACCGAAGGCGATCAGCAGCGACGCGGGGCCGCCGTTGGCCAGGGCCTTTCCGGAGCCGACGAACAGACCAGTACCTGGCAGAGCGCGTTAGCGGGGAGGAACACCAACGCGGCAAGATAAGCACATACCGATGGACCCGCCGATGGCAATCATCTGCAGGTGACGGCCCTTGAGCTTCCTCGCGAGAGGAGACTCGGCGGTAGCGGCGGCGGCATTCTCGAGGTCGTAGCTCTTGTCCTCACCGCCGTGCGACGTCGGGGCGGTCGCGTGGGCATTGGGGTCGCGGCGGAAGCTGTCGACCATGCGCGTGCTCCACGACCTCGAGTGGTCGCTGACATCGCCGTAGTTGGGGGCCGGGGTCTCGGTCGAGTTGGAGTCGTAGACTCCCTTTTCGTCGGCACCCATGGTGGATGAGTTCCCGGGGTGAAGGAGGGTGCAGGTCTGGAGTCCCGTGACGGGAGGAGAAGAAGGAGAGCAGGCGCTGGCTGGAAGTGGTGCTGCTGAGCGCACGGAGAGGGCGCTGGGGGCCACACTTAAATGGTGTCGCTCTGGGAGAGGTGCAGCTGGGGCAGCCGGCACTAGCAGGGGCGCGGCGCGGCGATTGACGGTCGGCGAGGGCCCCCCGGCTAAGGCCCGTTTTCAGCGGGCGTGCAACGATAGCACCGCCAAGCTGCTGGGCACATCCCACGCCCGCTCTCTTGCTCATCCTGTTACGTCGCGTTGCAGTGCACCACCCCGAACCAGCATAGCCGCCTGCCGCCCGCCCAATTGCCGCGCCCGCATTGCTTCCAGAACTGCTCCTCGACACTCTCTTATCGCCAGGCCAAGCAGGCTTCGATGGCTTCGCCGCGGATCGCAAGTCTCCCATCAGGCCATGGGCGGCGTGCGCCTGCCGCCCGTCCAACTGACGGCGTGGCGTGCTAGAGCGAGCTCTCACGGCCGTTACGAGCATCGCGGCGGCGCCGTTCGCGGCGTCGGACGTGGTTAGAGGAGCTCACAGACCTTCCAGATAACGCTAAGCGCGTGATTGAATAGCATGGCCGACCGCCTCTGCACGCGACTCGTGCTGCTGGGCCCGGGTAGCGAGGGATCTGCCCTCGCCGGCCTCGCCGACTCGAGCATGCATGATGGCGGCTGTCTGTCTTTCCAGAAGCCTGCCACATCTCACCAACCCATCCCACTCTTCATCTCCCAGGACGCAGCCAATCGAGCCGCCGCGGCCCTCTGCGGCGGGTGGCAAGTGCCGGTAAGGCTGGCGCGGGTGGTGTTGAGCGAGGGCGAAGATCCGAGCATGGAACCGCCCTGGCGCGCCAGCGGCCGCTGTTGCCACCGATAAGGGAGCACTCCGCGCTGATGACGCGCCGCACGAAAACGCTACTCGACATGGCTGGCGGCCACCCATGATGGAAATGGCGTTTTGCTCGCCGATCCCGCGTCAGAACAGCGGGTTGCAACCTCAGTAGTGAGCCTCCCGGCCTCTGTCTCGCAGAGACGTTGCATCCCGCTTACGTGGATATCCAAATCTTCCTGCGTCTCTTCTGCCACGAGGCGGTGCGCCTGAGAGGCAGGGGGCGCGGTTACGAACGCAGCGCTGCTCGTGTGACCAGCTGCTCAGTGTCTCCACGGCAGCGCTGTAAGGCTAGGGTAGAAGCGGGCGCTGGGCATCCGGGCGCGGCGCATATAGAGCAATATAGGGCCGCGGGACAGGCGCTGTTGCGTCAGGGCGGGAGCGGGCAGCCGCGGGCAGCTAGACTCGGGCTATGTGCAGGATAGCACGCCCTTCGCACAGGATAGCTGATGATGAGCCTGGGTCAATGGACGAATGACCTGCAGCCGTGGCCGCCCTGGGCTCTGATTGGCGCGGAAGGCTAGCTGCAGGCTGAGGTTGGCCGCAGGCTGGGCTGTTGATTCGAAGCTTGGCTCCGAAACGAAATGCTAATTGCTACGGGTCGCGCTAGGCTCCGCTCCGTACGGGAGCCCGCAACGCCTCGTCGGCTCTTTGACAGGCTGCTCATTTATATTACTTCGAATTGTCAGCCTGGTGTCTCGGCACGTTCCTCATGCGGACCCCGTCGCACGAGGGAACAGAGTGCGCCGCACGCGTCAGCCGCCATCGTCCCTCGACATGAGGCCCTGATAGACGACCAGCACGGCTACTCCCGAATCGCCAGTGCTGATCGCCAAGCAGCCGGTCCTGCAGCTGCAGCCTTCCTGAAAATTCTGAAAGGCAAAAAAAAAAAAAGAAAAAGCCACACAGCCATGGCGCAGAGTCAGCCACTCCCGCGCGGTCCCGGCTCATGTGCGCCGCAAGGTGGTGTTACCCGCCGCGCTCTTCGTTCGTCCAGGCGACTCTCTATCGTGAGGTTGAGAGCTCAGGGTAGAGGCCCACAATATCCCCCACTATCTTAGCCCCACCAACTCTAACATAATAGAAACTGCAAGCAGAAAGCCGGGGCCCTGTCCAGATACCGGAGGCACTGCGGCCTTGGCCCGCTCCGCCCTTGCCCCTCCGCCGCGGCGCCTCGTTTATAATCGGCCTTCGCACTCGGGGGCCTTTGCCTCTACGAGCGTTTTTTTCACCTAAGATTTACTCCCCCAGACTATGGGGGCAGCCTCCACCAACCGGGTTCCGCGCTCGAGCGCTTTCTCTAGAGGCACGCCAGAGGGTTGTCAGTACGTAAGAATGCGGAGAAGAATGCGGAGAGGGGCGTCGCGGAGCCGGCCAACGAAGGGGCTAAACAAGCCGGGCGTCCGGGATCTCCATGAACCCACTTCCGACCGCACCTCTTCCATCGTCCATGTGCTGCCTGGGAGCGGTCAGTGGGGGCGCATTAGTCGGCGACGACGAAACTGCAGGAGAGGGGTGGATATGGATCCTTCGGTGGTGTGGCATGGAACGCGGGCTGCTATTTTTGGAAATGTTTCCGTCAAGTCTCTCGTCGACCTTTTAGCCAACGGCCAAGACTGACCTATCTCGTTGCATGAGTCTCACACCAGCGGACGTGCCACGTCCCGCAGAAACCGCAAGCTCTTTTCGCCGGCGTGTCGAACCCGCGCGCCATGTCCCGCAATGCCACGCAACGAGCAGAAGGGGCTAGGGAGTGGATACAGAACAGCAGCTCGCCCCCGTCCGCTCTTATCTCATCCCCCACCAGCACCCACCAGGCAGCACAGGTACTGTAAGTGTTCGGCGTAATAGACTCCACTTAACTTTATCTATGCGGGATCAACAGGTACGCGTCTTTTCCGGGGCCCGGCAACTTTTGTTGCGCATTTGGCCCACAACAGCAGCCGAAGTGAATCCTTCAGCAGGCGACCGAATGTTGGAGCCGTCTCCTGCGTGGGCAGTCGAATCCGATATACAGACGCATTCGGCCGCCTTTCACACTCACATCTACGTCATGACATGAGATTCGACTGGGGTACAACATCTCTGTGAGCCAACATGGGTGGGCTCTATTGTGTTTTGTTTTTTTCACAAGTTAAAACACGGGTGCGACCGCCTGCGTGAACCGAGCGTTTTCGCCGGGAGAGTGGGTCCCGCTCAATTGCTTATCTTTCTGCACGCTCACCTGAATCACTGCTGGGCTGCCGCGCGACGGCTTTCTCCCTCGGTGAAACTCGTCGGGCCAAGAGCGAGCAATGAAACCGAGCGAAGATGCTCCGGAATACGAGCATCGCGGAGTTTATCAATTTGACTCCCCTCGCTCGGACCGCGCGATTCCAATGCATATTCATCTACCTTACTGCATACATCGTCTAGCTCGAATCTAGGCCTTTAACTAACCTTCACCTACCCAAGCAACCAACCTCCGCCTAGTCACCAGCGTAGTAGTTTTACCACCAGCGCACTAGTCCTACCGCGAGCGCAGCAGCCGTAGCGCCTATCTATAGTAGGCGGCGTAGTCTAATTCGATCGTAGCAACACAGAAGTACCTGAGCGTTGAAAGGTTAACACGCCGGATTCTCTTTGTTCATTCGGTGGATCAAGCGTGAAAGACGGAGAGCAGGTGATGGTCCCGAAGCAAGTCAAAGGCTAGGCAAGGAGGAGTTAACTTCATAGGCACTATTTGGGTAGGCGATCCGTTAGGCTCTCTCACCCAGTGGGAACTATGCCGCCAGCTGGTTCCCCAGCCCATCCCCTTGCATGCGGTGGATTATGTAGCGTCCTCACGGTCTCGCATTGCCTGTATTGTTGTCGGAAGATCGCACGGGGGAGCACAGGGTGATGGCCGCTTCCGGATGCGCTCGCTGAGTATATGTATGGGCCGTGATGGTGAGAGAAGTTACGTCACTGAAGTGTGTAGCGCCTTCTTACGGTAATAATGGAGCCGAAGCTACGAAGGCAACGAAAGCAAGAGGCAGGAGGCAGGAAGCAACAACAGAATGGGTTGGGCGGAAATGGTGTACTTACCAGGCCTATGTTGCACGTCACAAAACGGACAGGCTTTAGGATATATCGTCAAACCCCATCTGGCTTGGTGTTTTCCTTCGTCGCGTCTTCATCCAGAGAACTAGACACTACATCTTGTCCTACATGAAAAAATATCTTAGAAAACAGCAGAAGAGGGAGGGAGAAGAAAATTCCCATCCTACCATTTAGCCAGGCTCGCGCCCGCCGCAAGTCACGTCATGCATTGCGTGCGAGTGAGTGCATTTTGACGGACATCCCACAACAACCGCTGTTCGTAAAATGAAACAGTGATACAACACCCATCCCATGTATTCATGCAAACCACCACCTCACACAATTTCTCCCCTTTCTTCCTGACATCGTTCGTCACTTCCCGCTTCGATCCGATTAGGTATACCAGCCCTCCTTGAACTTTTCCCTTTTCTCCCGTCTCATGCCTCACCCATATCTTCATCCTCATCGCTGTCCTCCCCCTCCGCCGCATCCCCTTCGTCTTCGACCTCCATCTCATCATCTGCCATCACCGCCGCAGCCGGCCGTGGCGGAACGCCCCCCACGATGATGCTGTCTTCGACATCGTCCATGTCCTCTTCCATTGTAGGCACCGCGCTGCTCTCCCGCCCGCCGCCATCGCCAAGAGGAAGGTCGGCGACGCTGTCCCCATCACCGCGCTCGGACACGTCCGCCACCGTCGAGTCCGCGACAGATGACGGCACGCCCGCGCGCTTCCTCCTGCTGGCGCCTCCGCCTCCTGCCCGTCTGCCTGCCCTGGCGCTGCCCGTGGGGGCGGAGACGGTGCCGGGAGTGGCGGTGCCGGCGTCCTCGCCGACCCAGACAAGGTCGTGCTGGGGCGTTGGTGCGGAAGCTGCAGCGGCAGCGGCGGCGGCGGCGGCGGCTTCCTTCTCGCGTTCGGCGCGATCTTTGCGCTTCTTGACCGGTACGGCGTCCGGGTTGCCTTCCCAGCGGTCGAGTCGGCGGCCTGTCTGCCGAAAGATGCGCGCCCAGTGCGTCATCTCCTCGCCGCAGTCGTCGAGCTCGAGTCGGCCGACGATGGGCGTCAGCCCTGCGAGGCGCGTCGCCTCAAGCATCGGCCGGCGCACCGGCGAGTGCTCGAGCACGCCGTTCTCCGCCGCCAGCGCTGCCGCCGCGTAGAATTCTTCTTCGCTGTCGTAGCCGTCCGGCATCAGCTTGAGCCGCTTCCATGCTCGTGAGAAGGTGCCTTCGCGCTTGCGCCGACGCTCGGCTTCACGGTGCTGGGTGCGGAGTTTGCGGTCGAGAATATAGTCGACTTGCTTTTTGCGGTGCTGCTCCACAGCCATTTGGTGCGCTGTGGGGGGTCGCTTGCGGTTGACGCTGGGATCCGTACCATTCAGGGGGAGATAAAAGCCATGAGGTCCAGCACCACCCAGGGCCACGGAAGGGGAGGCAGCGTCAAGGTGGGCTTTGAAGGGGTGGCGTGCACTGCCGCCCACACTTGAGGGGGTGCCTTTGCTGCGCGGCCCCCAATTCCCCCGGCCAGGACCTTTCCCTTGCGGAGGTTGCGGGGTAGATGGTCCATCATCGTTCAGCAGATTATTGATGCGCATGTTGGGCGTGATCCTTGGCGGATATCCTGCGACACTGGGGGGGCTAGCTGACCGAGTACGATCAGTGTCAGATCCGTAGTCGGCTTGCAGTGCCTTGAGAGGGGCTTTCGCACGGCCGCTCGATCGAAACGAACCAGGCCCGGGAGATTGATGATCCCTGCCTGGCGTCATTGACCCGTCATCGGATGCGACAGAAAACACGGGATTATTGGTGAATCCCTTTTTGATGCCGCGCTTGGGTCCGGTCACCACAGGGGCCATGTCGGTGGCCAGGATGGCTATCCGTTCCTTCCGCTTCTCCTCTCCGAACACCTTCTCCTCCTCCGTGTCGACGTTCTCCAGCGTCGCCTCCTCTTCTGTAAGATGCTTAAAGGGCGGTGTCTTGATCGGCATTCCGCCGGTGGCATCTCCAGAGGTTCCCGGTTGGCCTGGGCCGAACGGATTGTTCATCGCGTCGTGCTCTGTAAAATCGCTCTCCAAATACCACCACATCAGCCATAAGAAGGCCTTTGCGCGACTCTCGGAGCTCAAAGCGCTTCGCATGACCAGGTCGAAAAAATCCCGAGGAGGGAAAAAGTGCAGCTCGGAAATTTTGGGGGCGTATTGCGCGAGGACGAAGATGAGGTTGACGGGATTTGTGCGCGGAACAGGAGCATTCTTGATCTCTTCGATAGTGCTGGGCTGCTGTGTATCCTCTGTCGCTCCTTTGAGGATGGACTTGAGACGGGGCGCGTCCTGCAACTGCTTGTAGGCATTGGGGTCTTGGTGGGCTTGGAGCGAGGGTATCGAATGGTAGGTTCGGAGCTGGGCGCGCATCTCGGGGAAGACTATGGGGGTGTCAGCATGTCGAGTTTGTTCTTTGCATTGGCGCCTACAGTTGAGTGTGGTGTTCATGCGGCCGACATTGACCAACAAGCACACCATTGCCATGTTGATAGCGGCAGCGCGCTCGGTCAGCAGCTTGTCTTTGAGAATCTTGCTGCACTTGCTGCTCTTGGCCATGGCATCGAGGTATATGTCGGCGAACGTGTGGCCGTCGGTGCCGTCAGAGACCTTGTGAAAGACGCGAGTCTGGTCGTCGAAGACGTTGCGCAAGAAGTCATATTGGATGTCCTTGCGCCACAGCGGAACGCCGTCTTCCTTCTTCAGGTGGCGGATCTTGTTGCCCGAATAGACCGAGGACACGCTGCCGTTGGCATTGCGGCGGGTAGTGGTGGTGGTTGCGGTATACATGGGCTGCTCGTCGGCGGGTTTCGACTTGGGGTCGTCGGTGGAGTCGGGGTCGTCCTGGGCGGGCGGCTGACCAGCTTCGGTCTTGACGGGCGTCGGGGCGTCGGGCATGTCTTGGTTGGGCGGGTCGGCGGCGAGGACGTGTCGAAGGCTGTTCCTTGGATCGGGCTCGTCGGAGCGCGGCGCTGCAGTGGTGGAGGGTTGTGACATGATGGGTTTCAGGCGTTGAGCTTCCAAGAGCTCCCTGGTTCGGCAAAGTTGCGATTTGGGAGGAGTAGTGGTACAGATCACGGGACCATGACTTCGTGATGCGGCGATGCAAATGGCAGGATGGGCTCAGCGAGCGACAATGCTGAGCTGGAATGGGCAGAGCAGGAATGCAAGTTTCGCGGAGCTCGACCATTGACACGGCGGCGCCATCCCCAGACCGCGCCTTCCACGCCCGGCCCGGCCAGTTGATCCGGGAAATCAACGCGCCAAGCGCCAAGCGCCAAGCCGTCCCCCGGCCCCTGCTCCACTACTGGACAGGCGCGGCGCGCCTTTTTGATGTCCATTATCTACCCGTGCAGTGGAATACTTGGGGCAGCGCACACCAACCCCTTCAACTTATCGCAGCACCGCAGGAGCTAGCTGCACCACGTAAGGGTATATGTATTGTACTGACTTCCTGTTCCCTGTTTCTGCTCGGCAAGGCCAATGGCGAGAACCGAGTCATGATGAACCAATGCCTTGCGCTCCAGCCCTACCCAACGCCTAGATTATGCAACTCTTGGAACCAACATGCCAATTTGCCCAACGCCGTTGTCGTGCACATGTAATAAGCAAATGAGTGAACGCCGGTCGGGCCCTTCGTTACCACTACTCGGCCGCGGCTGGAGGCGTGCCGCTCGGGGACCGAGGAACCGCTGCCTCGGTCGTGGGTTCGGCCGCTTCACTTGACACGCTCGCTGTAGCCGTTGCCCCGGTTGCCTCTCCCGTCATCGTATCTGCATTGCCGGTGGCGCTTTCTGCTACTGTACTGTCGTGGGCTGTCGAGCCCTCGTCCGGCCCAGGGCTTCTCGGAGGTGTTGCTGTGTTGCCAGTGCCAGGGAGAATCGACGACTCCTCGGCGCTCGCATGATCCAGCACCACGGCAGAAGTCTCGCTTGGACGTACAACAGTAGTACCGTTGGTCGCCGTCTCTCCTGCTTCCTCGTTGGGGACTGCTGTCTCCTCTCCAGCTTGCTCCTTTGTCTCCTCCTCACCAGATTCGTGGTCTTCGGCGTCAGCCATGTCCTCGTCCAACGCCTCGGCTTCCGCGGGATTGGTGGCAAGGTGCTTGTTCTTCTCGTCTTCCGCATCACTGTCGTAATACTCTGCGTCGTTGACAATGCCTCTGTCCTTCTGGAGCTCCGTCATGCGAACATCCATATTCTCATCGGCATCCATGTCTGCCAGAATGTCGTCGTCTTCCTCGGAGCTTCCTAATCCCTGACGGGGGACATCTTGCATCTGGACTGATGGCGCAGATGGTAGCTGGCGTAGGCGCTCTGCAATTGTGGACCGGATCTTCTCCAGGTACTCTGGAGTGTTGTCGTTGGACATGTTCGAAGGAGGCACATCCAGAAGATACTCCGGACAGTAGTACTTGATCACAGTAAGTAAAAGGCCGCCATTGGCTTGACTTGGAAGAACTTACCTCGTAGTAATCACTGAATGGCAGCACCTTGGCGGTGGGGCTTCCGACGGCCTGTCCCGTCTCATATGCCCACGTGCGGGCTACGTTGCGGATGCTGTAGCCACCTCCTCCAACCATCATGGTTGGCAGTCCAAAGCTCTTGACAAACTTGACGCAGTTGGCGTGTCCCTCCATGGATAGATTGAAGCTCCCAAGACGGTCTCCAGACAGACTGTCGGCGCCACACTGGAGAACGACGGCTTCGGGCCGGAAGCACTTCATGATGTCGGAAATGACCGCCTCGAAAATTCCTCGGTACGCCTCGTCGGTTATGCCGTCGCGGAGAGGTACATTCACAGCATATTTCTTGCCTTTTCCAATGCCGATATCCAGCAAGTGGCCGGTTCCAGGGTAGAACTCGCCAAACTTGTGAAACGAGCATGTCATAACGCGGTCAGTGGTGTAGAAGGCCTCCTCCACTCCATCTCCATGGTGGATGTCGATGTCGATGTAGAGCACGCGCTGATAGACGCGCAGCAGTTCCAGGGTAGCCAGGACGATGTCTGCAACCATTAACACCGCGCACAAAGCATCTCGAGAATGGCGGAAGCATACCATTGACATAGCAGAAACCGCCGGCTTGGCCCTTTTTGGCGTGGTGCAGGCCGCCGGCCCAGTTCACGGCTATGTCACAGCGGCCGCGATTGAGACGGGCGGCGCCTTCCATTGAGCCGCCCGCACTGATGGAGCAATACTCGAACAGGCCGTCAAAAACGGGGCAATCGCCGCTGATGTCGTACTTCAAGGCCTCTTGCTGACAGCCGCCAATGGAGTCGGGGGTGATGCGCTGAAGAAACTCTATGTACTCGTCGGTGTGGAATTGGGTCATCTCCAGAGCGGTAGCCGGCTTTGCGCGCTGCGGGACAGCTGGATTAGCGAGAGCCGCGCAAAATGCAGCAAGGAACAAGGCCGACGCACGTAGACCTCCATGTGCCCGTAGAGACCGTAAGACATGACCAAGTCGTGGGTCATGCGGATACGGAAGGGCTTCATGCAGTGGCCTGGCTCATAGTCGTAGCAGCCTATGTCCGGGTCGTACATGTACGCCACGCGCGTCTTGTTCGTCATGGTTGCGGCAATGTTCACGGGGGTCTTGCAAGAGGGTTGAAGGAGCAAGAGTGAAATCGGCGGCGAATTCGGACAAAGCGCGGCGCAAAGCCCCTGCCGCCAGTCGCGAGTTGCGTCGGCCCCAGTGCTTGCTTTCGCGACGCGTCCCCCGCACACCACCTGGACCGGGAAAAGTGAGAAAGGAAGCAGAAGGCCGTCTTTAATCCCGCTCTGGAGCCTGCATTGTGTCTTGGATGGGACATGAGATCTGCGCGGATATGCGTTCCGGCGGCGTCCGGTAGCAGGCAGACGCTTGGTGACTTGGTCTCGAGAAAGGAATCTCACCAGTCGCTGCACGCTTCCCAGTGGCTTCGCGTAGCGTCTTATCTGAGCAATATGTCGATGGGGCGGCACCGTAGCTCACGCAGCGTGAGGGCGCGGACGACGCAGGCAGGCGCCTAGCGAATATGAGTCCTCTTGAACTCCTGTCTTCGAAGGACTCTGTTTCCTCGTTAAAAACCTTGCATTCCATCTGCATGCAGGCTAAGCGAATGTGGGAGAAACAATCCCACAGTGGACGCCAGGAGCAGCGTTCACCCATGACGTCACTCGCGGCGGCCTGCGCAAGCATCACTAGGTACCCAGACCCGCCTACAATTGCAAACATTCTGTGCCCAGCGCTCCTCTCCTCTCGCGCAACCTCATCATGGACAGCCAGCTGTCCACGCTGTCAATTCTCGTCCTTCACAAGGTGGTTTTGTACGAGCGAGCCAATCGGAGCCCTGGAAAACGACGGGTGAGCGGCTGGCCCATTCCCGGGTCACTTTTACATGAGCTAGTTCCGAACTGAGTCATTATATCAGCCAGTTCTGTAGCTGTTCGCTTCAAGCAGACATCTTAGTCGGCCTCGCCCTCGAGCAGACCACTATTGGGCCACCACAAAATGAACTTTGCCACTTGTTCCACACCGCGCAGCAGCTTGATCATGCCAGCAATCAGTCCATACTTCCAAAGTACGTGCAGACAGACGAGCAACAGACCGAGCCTTAGAAGCAGCATCGTCGTCCTTGGCGGACGCGGGATCCTGAATCGCCTTGCAACTAAGGGGAAGTCCGCTGGCGTTCCCCAATCAGCAAAAAGTACCAGTGGTTTAACATTTGTGATTCATCACTCACGGAACTCCGTTTGCCTCCTCCATCTGCCTCTTGTTGTCAACCTTGGGCCTGGTCTCAATATGAGTGAGTCAGTGATTTGGTAAGGGTAGAATGAAGTGAGGCATGGTGGTGGTTATTTATGGTGGATGTGAGGTATCCTACCACGGCCTTGAATCTCTCGAGCGCCTCGTCTACGGTTCAAAGCCAACGACGCTCCTTCGTACGTAGGTCGTTGGATCCAAGGTCCGGGCGCAGATGCGGGTATTTAAATCTCTCGTCTACGTCCGGACCTTGGATCCAACTACCTATGAGTATGTGCAATATCTTTGGGAGGAAGACCCAATTATTTTGTCACCTGCTGTGGTGCAGTCACGAGGCAACTCAGCAGCCCTTCTGATTACAGATATATAGGCCCAGAAGTAAGCTCGATTAAGCAAGCGATATCTAATCCACAAAGCCCAGAACCAATACAACGCCGAGTAAACATCCAAACAACAGCAAAGTCGAGGGATATCGCAATCGTTACCGTATCGTCATCGCCGTGCCATGCCATCCTCCGCAGCATGCAGTCTCATGAGCTCCTCCCACCTTCTCAGGCGCTCACTGCGTGCGCGAACACCTTGCTCGCTAGGTCGCTGAGCAGCCGAGCTTTATCGGCCTGTGGCAGCTCCTGGAAGACTGCATACACGCTTTTCCCCCGGGCGTCACGCACCGCACCCAGCCTATTCCCTGCGACTGCGCCCGCAACCGCCCCCGGAAAGTTTGCGATGATGAAGCCCATGGCGCCGCCGCTCAGTCCGCCGACGAAACTCCAGAACTTGCCGTTTGGCTGCGCTTGCTCACCCTCGGCCAAGCCTTCCTCGCGCAGCATCTCCTCGAAGGCGCTGCCGAATTGCTCGTTATTGAAGCGCTCGTGCTCGTTGGCGGCTGAGGCCCCTCCGCTGTTATCGGAACTCGAGGTGCTTCCTCCAAAGAACGACCAAGGGAAGCCGCCGGGCATGCTGCCTTGCTGGCCCGCCTGAGGCCGGGGAATCTCCTCCTCTGGCTCATCGTCATCGAACCCTCCAGTGTAGTTGTTGTAGGTCCGCGCAGCATCGTACTCGCGACGGCGGGTTGGATCGCACAGCGCGTAGTAGGCGTCGTTGATCTGCTGGAAACGTTTGGTCCGTGTGGCGCGCTCAGGAGAGTCGGCGGGGACGCGGTCGGGGTGGTGCTTCAAGGCGGCTTTCTTGTAAGCATCCCGGATCTGTTGCTGGGTTGCCTTTGGTGAGATGTCGAGGATCTTGTCTAGCCACGGATACGTTAACCGGGATTCGGCTCTTCCAGGTTTGATCGGAACGTACAGTAGTCTGGAGCTGCAGCATGTTAGCTCGCATCACGAGGTATCGGCGTGGTAGGTTGGCTTACTAGACATTGTCGCAAAGTCTCGAGATTTGGTCGAAGCTCTGAAGGTATTTGGAGGCTGGCCAGAGTGGGAGAGCGATGGAACTGGGTTGCCTAGACACCTCTCCTACCCATGACGTAGCACTTTTCACCGCCACATCGAAGTGGCTGATCAGGGTCCATCACGTGCTATTCTCACGAGTCGAGTCCCCTCTTGCCTCCGTGGGTCGCGCAATCCGATGTCAGGATGTTTTTGTCCCTGGGTGTCTAGCTCAACTTCCCACCAAAGAAGACTCACATCTACGCCCGGACATTTGCTTCAACTGCCCACGTGAGAGAGCCCAACGTTCAGCAACCCACTGTAGCCAGGTATATCGGAGCTGCTATTGCCATCTGTGACACGATGCCTCAACCTCATTTCATCTTCATGAGCATTAAATCTGCCAGAGATCACCATACCAGGAACAGCACAGGTCACGTCACGCAGAGCGGATTGCTCGTTTCACGGGAAGGGCAGACTGATCCACCGAGATGACTCTTCAGCGGGGAGGCTCCCGCTGCCATGACGCGCGCCTTATTACTGCGTAGAATCTCCGTCCACGCGACGCACGAGCCTGGCGAGATCAACCTCCGCCCAGCGTCTTACCCAACTTTGATGGCCTGAGGCGGTGGATCCTGGCTGGTGCAAGAGCTTAGACACGGACGCTTGACCGCGCATACACTCGTTCGAGACCAGGGCCGATGCAGGATCGACGATTCATGGGATCTGCGACGTTCGCAGAACAACACACCTGTCGCTGCTGCGCAACATCCTTCCCTACATAACGTGCTACCAGACAAAAGAGGTTCACCGGCGCCGCCTGCAGGGCGCATTGACAGCGCACAACCTGTGCGTCCCGCTCGGTCCGTCCGCCCTACAAGACTGCGCACGCTCGCGGTTCTCTGAGCGCACCTTGCTTGCCGCAGCTCCGCTCATACAGGTATTGTTCGCTCTTTCGCCCTGATCGCCCTCAATGCTTGTCTCACGCCCTCGAGGAATCGCTCGCAGGCACCACCGCAACGACTACCTCCATACGCCATTAAGCCGCCACATATCCCCCAGCGACATACGATCGACGTCAACTTTCTACCACTATCCGACGCAGCAGAGGCAGCGCCCAATACAACACACGTCTTCACGCCATCACCATCCATCGACAATGGGCTGGTTCGGTCCGTCGCGCTCCCCCTACAGCTCCGGTGGTGGCGGCTACTCCCGATCCAACTGGGGACGCCCCGCCAGCACCTTCTCTTCCCATTCCTACTATAAAAGACGTCCGCGCGATGGTTACATCAATCGCCTGCTCTACAAGCTGAAGCAGCTCTTGCGCGAACTCTATGAGTATGCGCGCCGCCATCCGGCCAAGCTGTTCTTCATGGTCGTCATGCCCTTGTTGAGCAGCGGAGCGTTGCACGGCGTCCTGCGACAATTTGGCATCAGCTTGCCGCGCGCGCTGAACAGCGCGCTTGGCGGTGCTTCGATGGGAGGGAGCCACAACAGCTACGGTGCAAGGAGCTATGGCGGCGGATATTACGGCAGCTCCGGCTACGGTGATGATTACGGGAGAGGCGGCGATGGCCTGAACCTTGGCAGCTTGATGAGCCTCGCAAGCCTGGCGAAGCACTTCATCTGAGGCCTGAGCCCCTCAAAATGAGATGGCTGATCCGACTACCGGCATATCAATGCGCAGTACCCGCAGCGCGCCAGCGGGCCCGCCCGCTGCACGCAATCCGGAGCGTGTTCATTTCCTGGCCGCTCGGGCTTCCCTCGAGCAGCCGACGCTTTCTGGAACGTTCGGCCCCCCGCGTGAGGACACATATCATCTGCCTTCAGGAGGGTGTCGCGTGCCGAAGCCTCATTCCACCTGCCCCCTTCTCGGTCAGCGATCGCAAACAGCCGCGCCCAGAAACTCAGGCTTCGGCGCAATTGGACCCAGGGTTCGGTCCTTGCTGCGAGCGGGAGATGGAAGCGCAAAGCAGCAATCCGCTTCGTGGCCTTGCATTGCAAAGAAAACAAGAGGCATGGAACGCGACGGGCGACGATATTACGACCTGAAACGAGAATTGGGATGACGGAGACCCCTTAAGACAACATTGAAACAATTAATGACGAGGCACATTTTACTTGTATTTATCTTTCTTGACGTAGAATCTTCAGCACCTCAGTTTCAGACGTGACTCTGTACTCTCTTCTCTGCCTCGTTGCCGTCTCAGCTCCCGCCTGCAGCCCTCGCAACGGACTACTCATTGTAAGTAGAAGTCGCCTGCCGCCGGTCACAAGACAGCCTCCTTTGCAATCAGCCCAGTATTACGATTGCCCAGGGCCCGAACACTCACCGGTGCCGCAGGCAGTGCCCAAGCGGAGCGTTGGACCAATCACCAGGCTGACTAAGTCGATTTTGGCAACGGAACTACCACCTCATTGGCGCAGCTCGCTTGTACGACTACTGGCGGCAATTGTCCCCCCTGGTTGCGTGGGCCGACGTCGCAGCCAGAACCGCTGGGACCGCGGGCCGAAGCCACCAACCCCTCCCACGCACTCGTCATTGGAGCGCGGAAGCAGACGTTGGAAGAGATTTATGCGGGGACCGATTCAGGCACACCCGGATCTACACCCATACCACACCGCTTTTAAGGACTCTCGCGACTCTGCCACCGCGGCGGCGGCTGCGCTTACGAATCGGAGGCGTGGTGGGGCGTTTATATTGCCATTATAACGGACAGAGCGCGGCCAAAGCGCTGCCCGCAATCCAAGAAGTTGAAAAACGGCGCAGTCCCTCGTCCCCCTGTCGAGATATCTACTGCTACCCCAACTTCCTGAATCTTGTGGACCAAAATGCCGCCCAAGCGCCGAGGCATGCGGCGGTTCTTCTGCTGCGGACCGAAGGATGAGGTGGAGGCAGACCTTCCAGTCAAGCCGGCGAAGCAGGTGGCCGAGAAAGTCGACAGGGCTGGGGTGACGTCGAGCGGGAAGCCCATGAAGGAGCAGCAGCAACAACAACAGCAAGACGACGGCAAGGCAGCGGAGGCGGGCGCGAAGGACGGCGACCAGGGCGCATCGACGGAGGAGGCTGCAATTGCGACAAGCGAGCAAGAGGCCACAGAGGACCATTTACCCGCCGAAAAGCCGGATGATTCCACGACCGAACCGGAAGGGGCCAAAGAGGAGGAACAGCACGCTGAAACGCCTGTTCCCACCACTACTACTGAGACCGAGGACGTTGCGAGGGAGCCGGCACGTGCTGATGCTCCCGCCGCTTCCGCTACTGCAGCCGCCGCCGCAGAGGAGGATTTAGTCGCCGCGGGTCCTGCCGTCGAGGCCACCGAGAACGCCGCCGAGGCCCCGGCTGCCTCGCTGCAAGACCTACCTGCCGTTCCCACGGCTGCGGAGCATCCGGAAATCGGCGCTGCTGCTGAAGAGCATGCTCCGTCGACCATTGAGCCTGCCGTTGCCGTTGCCGAGCCCGCTGCTGCGCCTGCCGTCGAGGAGCCCGAAGACCTTGAATCACCTGCCGAGGCCTTCTTCACTCCGGCCGAGGAAAAGGCCGAAGAGCATCCGCTGTCTGTTGAGATCCCGGCAATTCCAGAGAAGTCGGAGTCGCGGAGCAGGTCCCCAGCCTCGCCAGTCTCCGAGCACCCCCCTGCCGAGCCGGTTGAGGATGCTGTCCCGGTGTTGGCCGCTTCTGAATCGGCAGAGGAGCCGGTCGTTTTCTCGGAGGAGGAAGTCGCTGAAGAGACGCCTGAAGTCCCAACAAGCGTTGCGGACGAGGTTTTGCCGGCCGAAACCCCCGCTGCTCCTCTCGACGAGACTCACGACGACGCTGTTACCATCCAGGAGCAGGAGGAATCGGCCTTTTCGACCTTTGGAATCACCGCCACCGAGGCCGAGGAATCCATCGTCGAATCGCGCGAGGTTGTCCCGGTCGACCCTCCTGTTGTTCTGACCAAGGACGAAGACACCCATTCCGAAACCCACACCGGCACAGCGACTGACGACGACGCCGACGACGAAGATGACGCATCGTCGCACACCACCGATGGCCCGGAGCCGGGCATCACCAGGGAAGATTCTGTCATTCCGAACGGGTCGGACCAGAAGGTTTCCATGCCTCGGCTGTTTCCCCACAACAGGCAGGGAAACATCCTCCAGAGAGTCATTGAGTCCTACATCATCAACGGAAGGTCCGACTGGAAAATCGTCCAGAAGTATCTCCCCAAGCCAACCGCCAACGGAGACGACTCTGCTGCCCAGCTGAGCAAGGTCATCATGACGCGCATGTTGGAGCATTGCCTGAGCGAAGCCGAGTTGACTGAAGGCCGTGTTTTCATGCCCATTCTGCGGGAACAGCTGGCTCACTTCTACTGGGAGGATCACAAGGACAAGCAGGCCATCAAGCTCTGGAGGAAGGTCCTCGGGGACACGGCCAACGGCGACAGTGACAAGTTCGTTTACCGGGCACGGACGAATGCGACAAGATCACTCTGCAACATCTACTTCACCAAGGCTCTGGAAGCTCACATTGCCGGCGAGGACCCCTCCAAGTACGCAAAGAAACTGGAGGAGGCAGCCGGAAGGGGCGCGGACCCCGTTACGACCATGTGGTGGTACGCCCACTGCTCATCACTAATGCTTACGGCCTGGCACCAGATGCATGATGAAGACTCGTACAGGGCATTGGAGAACTTCCGATTCAACGCCAAGTGCGCCATCGGAAAGCTGGAGAGCAGGGCCTCTTCCAATGCCGAGAGCGGGTTCCTGCTCCTGGCGGAGACGCTCATGACCGCGGCGGACAACTGGGACGGCCACGTGGAAGGCGACGAGAGCGCGACGAGAGCCATGTCGCTATTCCTCCAGCACCACTACGCTGTCGGTCTCGACACTGTCGACGGCGACAGCAGCGTTGCCAACAAGGCGCAGACGTATGGCGCGTGTGAGACCTGCGACAACGAGCTCTCCTGGGGCCACTTCCAAACCTGCAGGTATTGCAAGGTCGACCTTTGCGATTCCTGCCACAAGTCTCTGGAAGATACGACCCTGAAAGTGCGCGTTTGTAGCCCAATCCACGACTTCTTCCGCACGAGTGGACCCGCCCCGCACGAGCTGCCCAAGGACTTTGTTCTCCTCGACGGCGAACAGGTTCACTACAAGACTTGGATTGCCATGCTGAAGGAAGACTGGGCGCTCTAATCGACGCGCGCCTTGAGCCATCAATCTCTCCCCTCGATTCCTCCCCGCCTTGATCTTTGATCTTCTCCTTTTGGCTCATGCCGGCGCTAGACGGAAGTTGGCCACGCCGGATGCTTTGTTTAGCGACTTCCCCCCACCGGATCGGGTTTATTTAAAACTTGACTCGCACTCGAGAAAACCTTGACCGCAAGATTGGAGTTCTTCTCGCAAATTGGACACCGACTGTCCACCACCATGTAATACATGTATTTGTACGGAAATACTGTAAATCCGTTTTTATGGACGAAATTACCGAATCTACCTACACACATTGTGCCTCCTCCGTCAGGTGTTATTATACTGGGATCTTGTATGATGCTGTTTGCCTGGGGAGTGGGGCTGATGCTGCAGGCTTCTGTGTTGTTGTCATCGACTTTAATGAGCATGTGAGGATTGGAGGTCGAGGTCATTCAGTTCTCAGTAGTGGCGCTCGACAATATTGTATATTATAATGAAAGGTGACGCGGCGGCCAGTCACACGTTGGAGGTGCTGATCATACATGTCTACATGAACCATCATCTAAAGCGCAAAGTAAAAAAAATAATCAAAGAAATTCGAAACGCCACTTCTGTTTCCCCATCCGAGCCGATGATATGAAGGACTCTCGGTGAAACGCCGAAAATGCAGCCCAAATAACGCCCTCCTCTTCCATCCTCGATCACTTTTTTGTTTTTTGGGCGAACCGAAAACGTTGCCCACAACGCCGGTAGTGCTGCGCTCATCGGTTGACTACTACTCGTTCGATCGTTCGCTTCTCCACAATGTCGCACAGCGACACCCATCCATCCCTTTTCGTGACGGACCCCCCCTGCGCTAGGTAGGCCCGAAAGTAAAAAAGTAAAAATATATAGATACATGAATAAAGAAAAAGCACTTTTCACTTCCCCCCCCCCCCCCCCCCCCCCCCCCCCCCTCCGAAGCGTGCACCAGGGTGGTGTCCATCTCTCTCGTTGCCGAACAGGAGCGTCGCCACGCGCATGCGCTGCACGACATTGGCGTGTCGATGCGCAATCAGTAATAGCGGGCGTGAGGAGGCTGCTGCCACTGCCACTGGCGCGGCTGGGGCTGGGGCTGGGTTCCTTGCAGCTGGCCGAGGAGAGAGGGCTGGCGGCGGCGAGACCGGCGACGGTAGTGCCGATGGGCGAGCGCGTGCTGATCGACAGGGATGGGCATGGTGGGCTGAAGGAAATGGGGGTGATGGGGGTGGTGGTCGTTGTTGCCGCCGCCGCTGCCGCGTCGGAGCTGGCGGTTGCTTTCGTGAACGAGAGAGGTGGTGGTGGCGGCCGCGGCCGCGGGCGGTGGTTGCGACGGCGGCGGCGTGCGGTTGGACTTCAGGGTGAGGGTCGGGATCGGGAGAGGCGCGGGGAACAGCTGGGCCTCGATCGAGATACGGCGGGGCCTCTCGTCGTCTTCCTCGCTGCCGGACGAGGACCCGTCGTCGTGCAGGCTGGAGGAGTCGGATTCCTCTTCCGCTTCGCCGCAAGGGTTGGCGGCGCGGGGTTCGTTGTGGAAGAATTGCTTCAGCAGGTCCTCCGGGGGCGGCGTGTCGCAGCCGGGGAGTCCCAGGAAAGACCAGGTCTTGTGCGGCCTGGTGGGCAATGGCGAAGCCCGGGGGGCGCTGGCAACGGCGACCAGCATGTCGCCCCGGCGTCTGGGGAAGGAGCAGAAGGGCATCATGAGGGAAAGGAGGGCGTGGCGATGACGGGACAACGGGGGCGCATTATTCGTCTTATACGGATGCGCGCTGTGGGGAAGATGAAGTGTCGTGTGGGGCGGCCAGCGCAGTTCTCACATTCTCGAAAGCAGAGGACGGTTGGCACAACAGCGGTTCATATTTCGTGGGGATCGTAGGGCTGAAGGGGGGCGTCAATTTGCGCTTGGCTGAAGCAGTTTCATCCCCCGGGCGCACGGCGACGCCGTTGATCAAGGAGGCAGCCGGCAGCCCGTTTTGAAACGGTTGCGTCGCTCCGCTGCTCCGGTAATAGCACTGGCAGTCTATTCTCGCACATGGGCTGTTTTGCCTCGGTCGCGAATCTGCCTCGCCCGTTCGAAACGAAAGCCCTCGTCTGCTGCCTGACGCGGCCGGTGAGGACTGAAGGAAATATCGGTTTCAAAACCCACCAGCCTGCGTTATGCCGAAGCTGGGGGTCCGTGGCGGCCGAGGCGCACCATCTAGCCCACTTGAAACGGCCGCTTGAGGTTAAATCGTGCGTGACGCCATCTGCAAGCTTTCGCCGAGGCCCCATACCTCTTCATGCTCGGAGGAATGAGGTCGGTTTCCCTTTTCTCCTTGCACTACGCGGTACCTTGGTTGAGGGATCCAGAAAAGGCAAGAGCGGCCCAGACTGCGGTTCCTGCGCTGCGTGGGAAATAACACAATGGAGATAAAGCTGGGGTTGTTGAAGTGGCACATTGCCAGGCTCTTGATTATGTACGGCCAATGTCTAGTCTATTGGCCCTCTTGGGTATCCATGATATTACGTCAAAAAGGCTATCAAAAAAAGAGTATTGTGTCCCATCCGGCGTCGCTCAATCCCTGCCGAGGTACGACGCGCCGCTGCCCGTCAACTGGATCTCCGACGACGCCTTCGACTCGGCACGTCGGCCGTCCTTGGTGCTCTGCGCCTCGTCGTCGTCGTCGGCGGCCGCGCTGGCGCTAGAGTCGACGTAGACCTCGGTCGTCTTCATGATGTTGTGCATGTCGTTCATCTCCCACGCCCCGGCATGCCCGTCGCTCTTGCCGGCGTTGGAGTAGGTGGTCGCGTGCTCCGAGTGGCCGACGCGCGTCTTGGTGGTGCCGCGGAACGTGTCGACGCCGCCGTGCGAGGTGCCGGGGCCGCCGGAGCGGAAGCCGGTGTTGGGGTTGGCGGAACCCGTGTTTTCATTGTCGTAGGAGCTGCTGGCGTGGCCCTGGATGGCGCGGAGCAGCGTGTTGAGCACGCTGAACTCGAGGCGCAGCTTGACGCTGTACACGAAGGCCTTGAATGTCGTCTGGAGCTTGTACTGGTTGGCCAGCTCGATGCCGATGAGCGCCACGTCGAGCAGGATGACAATGACATTCACGCAGATGAGGTTGCGACGCACTGCCGTGATGCGCTTGCCCTGCGCCGCTGAGGTTGGCCGTAGGATCTTCCATGTCTCGTAGATGTACAGCCCCGAGATGGTGCACTCCTGCACCGCAAACGCGAGTAGCTCCGCCTTTTCGTACGCCGAGTAGATCTTGGCCATCCGTGTCGAGCCCTCGGCCGAGAAGGCCAGCCCCGTCGTCGCCCCGTGGAAGGCGCAGCCGTTGACGATGATCATCCAAAGCACCCAGCGCAGCTTGCGGTGGTCGTGCACCACCAGGTTGAGCCGCGAGTACAGCGCCAGCGACTGCCCTGTGACCATGGGGATCCACCCCACGATGACAAAGGCCAGCCCGATGTAGTTCATGTTCGGGACGTCTGTCACGAAGAACTTGAGCGTGAAGCCGAGGCAGTAGATGGGGATCCCGCCGGCTGCTACCAGAACGCTCCAGAAGTAGAGCCCGCTGTACCGTTTGAACGTGATCAGAACCATGACGATGAGCTCCGCGGCGTTGAACAGAGCAATGGCCAGGAAGGCGATCATGACCAGTGATAGGGCGAAGGTTGTCTGGCCGGCATCGCCTGTATTGCTTTGGGTGCGGGTCGCCATGTTGGAAACTGGGCCTGTCGACATGGCGAGCCGAGGGAAGCGGTGCGGAGCAAAGGCAAGAGTCGGAAAAAGAGAGTGGGAAAGAGGGTGCAGAAGGTTCATGACCCTGGCGACGCGCACAACAGAGGCTGCGTGTATATATGCCGAGGCCTCGCGGCAGTGATCGACAGTCTGGGGTTTTTGGCCACACAGAGAGCCGCAAGGGAAGGCGGCGATTAACTGCCTATTGGCAATGCTGGATTGGCGGATGACTGTCCGGATCTCTGGAAGACTCAGGCGTGCATTATCGATCTGCAGGGCCCATGTACATCCTCAAGGCAGAGGATCAGGATCGTTTGAGTATCCGAGTCTGCGGAGAAATTCGCGAAGGGGAGCAGTGCGAGCCCCGATGTGGCCAAGCTGTCGAGGCGTACCCGTCTCCGCGGGCCGATGACGAAGGCTATTTGCGGGGTTCCTTGACCAGAGTCCAGCCAAGTCGAGTTCCCCGGCACATCAATCTGGGGGATGTACCCGATGCGCCGCTCGTGCTCCGCCACGTCGATCCGCTGGACAATCACCTACAAGCAGAAGGCAGTCTCCAGCACTGCGCTCCCCCGCCGACATGCATGAGCTGGCAATGCCTGAACGCACTCGAACATATGTAACGACTCTTTGCTCTCGATCAGTGGCGACGCGTACCTTGGGGAGGGCGAAGGATTCGCCGTCGGGCCGAATCCAGAACTTGTCACGCCGGACGTCAGCTTTTAAACTCACCTGTCGGAAATGTCTTCCTGCACGAATCATATCCTTCCGCCGCCGACATCGACTTGCTTCCAAGATCGAGCAGATCCTGCCCCATCACAGCCAAGCGCCAGCGACTCCGCCGGGGCCGGCGTCCCGACCAGCTCACGAACCGTTGTGGTCCTAAGCGAATAGTGATATAACCGCATTCGGCAGCTCGTTCGGCTCCACGTATCACTTTTCATCCCGTGCTCTGCGTCGATATGAGAGGCGAAAGCAACGACTGCCAAAAGCTTCAACTTCGGCCCCCACCACAATCCTCCTATTATTGGTCGCCAGAGGCTGATCGTTCGCGGGATGAACGGGTTGCGTCGGTCCCAGACATGCTTAGCCCTCTGCATATCATCAGCATAGCAAGAGATTCTGGGCATGTTGATCCCAAGTCCAGGAAGCAGCTGTGTTCCCGCGTTGATCGCACCGAGGCAGCGAAAGAGCTTTCACTTCGATCCCCAGCAAACACCAAATCACCTATGCTGATTGCGTCTGTACGACTCTTCCTTCTCTTTTTCTAGTTTCTTTTTCCACATGCCAGCCCCTCCCGTTGCACGTTGTCGATCCATGCGAACTCCATCTGATCAGTTTCCCGCCAACGGCCCGCCCACCGTTCCGCGAACCGTTTGCTGCCAGGCACCGCTGAGTGGCTGCTCTTGTTGTGCAGGACCACCTATCGGGCGAAGGAGCTCGAATGAACTGCGGTAGTGGCGTTCAGGCCACTCCTGCCAAGGAGGCACCAACTGCGGCGATCCAGGAACGACAAACGGCGCATACAATCCTCCTTGCTGAATGAGCGAGGCGAACACAGAGGCAAGCCGAATTCAATTTCTTCGCCCGCCGATTGAGTGCAATTGTGATCGGTCGACAGTCCGCATTGCCGCCAATACCGTTGCACAGCATCGTTCCAACTCCGGGGCCTGGAAACCATGGCGCTCGCCTTCCTCCGCCATATACTTGAGCATTTGGATGGGAAACGTGGAAGTTCCGTCACCGGGATAACGGAGGACTGAATACCAGGAGACGTTCCTTGGTCTTTGGATAATGTGGCCAAGGCTCCGCAGGTGAGCAATGGGGAGGAGAGGTGAAAACGTGTAAGAAGTGCGGATCAGTCCTTGGAAAGAAAACCAAGGTGATCGAAATCATCCCGGTTACTCCAATCGACACAGACTCCGGAACGTCGGGGTCGCACGCGCAGCTGGTCCATACACGACTTAGGATAAAGATTTCTGGCGCAATGAATGCAGTGCGTAACTTGAGTTCCACCGTGTCCGAACTCTTTGGCAACTCGAGAGGTGTGTAAAGTGGAGTCAGTGCTGGCAAAGCCAGGGGATTCTTGCCTTGTTGGGCAAACATCCCAAAGTTGGTGTGATGATTTACCCTCTATCTCTGTTCCGAAATGGGAGCAAACCACCAGTTCTTCCAAGCGACCGCATGCACACTCAATAGGTTTCAACTTTTCGAACACCCTGACCTCTGGGCGAAGGCAAGTGAACGGAAAAAACACCCACAAAAACAGAGCGGGCCTCTGCTCTTCGTAATTCGAACGACCCGATCGTCTGGAGTCGCTTCCTTCGTGCATCGATCCGCAATACTAGGCAGCCACTAGATCGCTTTTCCGGTGCCAACAAAAGTTTGCTGGCCTCCTTGTTGGCTTGACCTGACTTTGCCATAAACTCACCCACCGAGGTCTCCGTGACCTATTTATTCCCTGTGTGCCTACCTCCACCATCACCTTCAGTCATTCACACCTGTGGCGCCCCCTTTTCCTGTAGTAGATCTGCATACCGCTCCAAGCTCTGCCCGATGACCTCGACCACCGGCCACGTGGTGTTGCAGCGCTTGAACATGTGCGCGAACACCCTGACGACGGCGATGCTCAGACGATACAGATCGATGCTGATTTCTGTTGAGTAGTGATCGTCTGGCGTCAGTTCGTCGCCGGTGTAGATTATCTCGTCAGCCTGGTCGAGCGAAGTCTTGGCCTCTTGCACGATGCTGTGGAGCCAGCGGATAATCTGGTGTTCGAGTTCTATTATTCATGCCCAATGTCAGCAAAGAGGGTGAGTGCGGAAGGAGGATGCAGTGGAAGGGTGTTGTGGAAAGAAACATCCGCACCTGTAAGGGGTTGCGTAGAGAAAGTGCTAGATAACCTGCAGAGCCACTTGCTTAGAAAGACGGCACACTCGAAACTGCAGAGAGAGTGCTGGACGCCCCAGAAGAAGGCCTGGCATTTGGTCAGATAGTCGACTCCCAGCTGGACGGGTATGTTGATAGCGTGAGCCGAGTGCAGCAGGGCTTGCAGCAAGCGCGGTGACCGCTGCGGCGGCGGCGCCTCGAAGGCAGCCGTGGCCACGATATCCGGATCTCCGCTCTGCAATCGTCGTCGGCTGCCCAACTCGAAGTGGAGTCTCACGTGGGCGAGGCCTAGGAGAGCGGTAGAGGCGAACGACATTGATCCTTTGGAGTTCTTCAGGTCCAAGACGGACTCCGGTGCTTTCCGCCAGCCGTGTCTCCAGCGATCGAGCGCTTCCTCAAAGTCACTCACGTCCTGGTCACGGAAAGGCTTCTCATCTGGCTCCACGGAGAGTTGGTGAGTAATGTACATACGTTGTAGCAACGCTTGCACTAGTATGAAGTTTCCCATCGGAGACGTCACAAGTGCTGGCTCTGCCGCAGGTTGCTTCGTGTTCCTCAGCAACGCCGCCAGCGCCCCTTTGAACGAGATGATCCTCGGCGCCTTCTCCCTTGCCTTGAGCCACTCCGAGGGCTCACGGGCCGACCACTCTTCGCACGAAGTTGGCAGCCGCAGGTCAATCTCATTGCTTAGGATCGCAGGGGGAAGGTTGTATGCTAAGGTCTGAAGGTTAAGGAGGCCGAATGCACAGAGCTTCGTGCGTCGGTCAACTTCGACCCTTGACCATTCGAGCCAGTCATCTCCGTCGTCTTGTGTCGACTCAGACAGCCCGTCTTCTCTGATGTATCTCGCAACAAGCCCCTGATACTCAAAGGACTCACGGACGAGCGCCTGATCCCTTTGCCATGTGGAGAAGGTTGCCAGAAGAAGAAGTGTCCGGACGATATCCATGCGCCCAGACTGTGTTTGATGAGTGGCCTGCCGATGATTGGCTCCATTCTGGCCGCTGGGCCCATCCGGGTATGGGTCCCTTCTGCGAATGCGCTCAAGCACGATGGACCGGGCAGCGTTGTAGAGCATCAAGGAGTTGCGCTTTTCGTATCTATATTGTGCGCCAATGGCGAGGACCGCAAGGACCATGTCGGGAGCCCTGGAATGGGCGGCGACGTTGAAGGTGGGCACGTGGATGAATGAGTGGTGATTGCTGAAGCCGTCTACATAGCCAGCGATGCACCGGGCTAGCGAGAGCCTGGACGGTAGCGTGAAATTTCCTAGCACGTCGCTAAACGGAGCCAGGGAATGCTGAAACTGCCGCCTGTGCTCCTCGGTCACTTGCCACGGATGCAGCAGCGGCTTCAGTTCGTGGAAGTCATCTGCGCGCGAGAGTCAGTCAACTGCAGCATGCGCCGTGAATGGAGTTGATCACCATCGCCTATAGAAGCGTCGGGGATTCGACGTGGCTTTTCACGCTCCTTGTCCGCCGCTGAAAGATCGCCAGGATCGATAGGCCCTCCCACTGCCGCTGACTCGCCACCGTTCCAGAGGGGCTCGGAGATGATACCCAGATCAAAGTCAAGCCCCACGGTGTTCATGAACATGGAAAAATCAAGCATGGTGCCATCATATCCGTGGAGTTGGGCGGCAGGAAGGGGCGCTTGCGGGGTCAAAGCGGCTTGGTCCAACGCAGGGCGGAAGTGCGGTGTTGCCACGCCCCATGGGCCAAAGGCAGACAAGTCTTCAGAACTGCCTACTGGGAAGTCTGCTGTTGTTGTTGCAGGCGCGGAGCTGTGGGCTCCGGACGTGGTGGTCGGATGTGAAGTAGTGTCGGACGCGGAGCACCGCGGTCTGAGACGTGCATCCGTCGGAGACGAGGCGCTGTGGTAGATGCGGGCATGGCGAGTGAGCAGATCGCGTCGAGTGAACGAGCGTCCGCAGTGGCAGGCATACGGTTTCTCTTTGGTATCTGCATCCAACCTCGGCTCAGCCGTCGGTGCGCAGGCGGGGAGAGGATGAGGGACGCACGGGTTCTGAGGTGACGTTGCAGGTGTTCGCTGCGTGCAAAAACGCGGTCGCACACGGTGCAAGTTGGCGCCCGCCGACTGCCTCTCCCCGAAACGCGCTGCTCATTGGGCATGATGCATGGAGTTGTCGCGCTTAGATGCGTGGTCGTGGACGCAACTGGGACGACGGCAACAGTGCTGACAAGGCGAGACAGCTAAGCGAGCCCGTCCACTGGAGAATCCATACTACGGGTACCGGATCGACGGCTACCGAGGGCCCGGAATAATTACACATGTCAAGAAAGGGAGAACTACTGTAGTAAACAGCGTTCCTCTTGCCGGGTTATGCGCGCGTTCTCGCGACTGTGAGATTCGAACTGGGAATCTGCACGAGAAAAAAAACTTAAAAAAAACTGGTAGCTTCTCTTTGTATAGCGTGTCATCCTTAGTGCAGGGGCCATGCTAATCTTCTCTGTATCGTTTCAAAATTGACCAAATGCCCGAAGGCAACAAGATGCTTTGCCCTTCAAAAATAAATACAGCCAGTAACTCTACCGCCACCCCATCCCTGAGCCACATCTCGTTTTGTAGGCACACATCCATCATGTCATTGCGGCCAATACTTTCGCCTCCTGTACCTGACAGTCCCGTCACCTCAACTCCGAATAGATCGCACCTGCGCCATGCGCAAAGTAATCCGCATCACACAGCCGTTGTCTACATTGATTACCTTATTTGCAACAATGAACCTGTCCTCACAACATCGGAAGCTGCAGGTTCCGAGATAGCCGGCGGCGACAAGTGCGCGGTGGGAAATGCTGCTTAGGCAGAACCGGCGCGCCTGTAAGGATTCTCGTGTTACCCCATATCTAACTCTATGTACGCACTGGATCATCTAGCGCTCCCACGTCTCATCTGGCAAAAATGTAGAGCCCAAGCAAGCAAAGTTCAGACGAATCATGTGCCTACGACCCCGCGGCAAAAGTAACAAGAAAAACGATGCGCATGGCAATACGAGACCCTGTGCGACGGTCCAACGGGCGGGAACCAGTCGCTTAGGAGGTTCCGCTGCGGAAGTCTAGTCAGGGGGCTGCGATTACGCGCTGGGCATTGTAGGTCAGAAAATTCCTCCGCACATGCCGGAGAGTCATGCAGAGGCTGCGTTGTCACGGTCTCGAACAGATCGACAAGCTTCAACGACCGGTGGTATATCCGGCAGTGGCCGGAGAAAGCAGCGGCAGGAACCACACGGGCAGAGCTGCGCACGCTTGGCTCGAGATAAGAAGACGAGTAGATTTGCGAAATGTCAAGTCCCACGTTGCGATTGCTGACGCGTATGGTTACCAGTGCGGATAAGCTTCATGAAGAAGGTATCACTAGCGTGCAGCCTCTTTCTTCTACGTAAGTGGAGGCGACGCTTGATGCACGTCAGGATGCAGCTTCCCAGAATGATCGAGTCTGCCTCAAGATGAATTCGTCGAGACACTTCTGATCTGAGCTCTGAATCAGTTCTTTATTATAGCTGTATAGTACATTTGAGTGTGAGTGCCACTCTGTTGGCTGCACTGCGGGATGTCATCAGTAGGTGCAAGCATTGTTGAGCTGGAGATGAGCGGTCAGGCGAAAGGTCGAGCCTGCAACGCACATATGGCAATGATCGCGCCCTCGTTACAGCCGAGTAAACTCTGGCTAAAACCTCAGTATCTTCGTCGTGCGCTGCATGTCAACGAAGCAGGGCTCGTGGGGCCTGGACGTGAGAAAAATTAGTAGTTGCCTTTACCAACCGGCCAGATTCGAGAGCAGTTGCGCTGAAACTCTAATGCGCCTATTACACTTTGCAAAAATTCGCGGTGAGTTCACTCTGCTCAGACCACGAGTTGGCCAGTAGATCAGATATTGCTCAGGCAGGTGATCAGCGTTGCATGGGGGTTTGGCCACCAAACTCGGACTCCCCATGATACCGCGCCACGCAGGATTTAGGATCAGACTTCGGGCCTACACGGCGGGCCGCCCAATCTTGCCCTGGCACTGGGACACTTTGGTAGTGGTAGCGAAGACAGATCGACAGTTCAGTTGGGCAGTCACGACGCGCAGGCGGATCCTTCGGAAGGTAAGCTCTTTGCCGGTTGCGCCGATAGCGAGCCAGATCGACTGCTGAGCGACCAACTGGCGGGAAGTCGGAATCTCGACTGTGCTTCGAGATTGCCGAAGAAATGAGGCGGAGAGCGTTGGCAGTGTCGACATCGAACTAGGGGGCGTGGCGCCGGATGACAGTGTAAGCACAAAGCCCGCAGACAAGCGCGTCCATTGGAAACAACGGATTCGGAGCCGGCCACGCCACGGAATGGCATACATGGATCTTCCAGGTGAGCGAGGTCCACGTAAGTAAGTATGGGCGTGGTGCTCCAAAACGAGAGAGATATCAGATGGAAAACGACTCGGCAGCTGTCAATCCAGGGGAGCGGGACAGGGTCCCAAGGAAGCAAGAAGATCTGCTGGTGATGGCGTGGCGCTTGGCGGTGCCCAGACGCTGATCGTGCTCACCGTCGCCAAGCAAGCGGACTTAGACGCCGCCTCGAAGCGACATTGCTGCTGGGGATCGTCAGTCTGTGGTGAATGATGAGGAGCACCGCGCAGCGCTGACAGGCTGTGCTGCGGGAGAGATGGGGAGGTGGCTGTCCTGACTCGAGCAGACCCACGTAAGCAAATTTGCGTCACTTCGAGTCTGCTGCCTGCAGCCCACCGCGACGGTTGCGGTCGGAGCAGCGAGTAGCGAGCAGCGACCCAGCGCGACGTCGCGGCGGATGGTCGCACCTGCTCTGCGCACCTCGGCCTCGGCAGGATCGCCCCGCAGGTGCGTCGAGACAGAGGCACTGTGGCACCCGACGAGGCAGCACGGCTGGGGGCGCCGTTGCGGCGTCACGGCGCCTCGGGTTCCTTGCATGCCGAAAACCACGCCAACGCTAGCCTTGCGTCGCACCGCTCCGCGCACGCACGCCCGCCTTCTTCTAGCTGCACCTCTCGATGCTTTCGCGTCCCTCGTCGCCGGGCGCAGGGTGCTCCGTCCGCCACACGTCGTCGGCAAGAGGCAATCATCACTGGCGGGACGACGGCGAGTGGGTGCGCCGGGCCCAGCGCAGCAACGATCGGCTCGTCGTGCCCGAGATTCTGGCGGCCGGCTCCCAGGATAGCTGTTGCGGGGGCGTGTGGCCGCAGTCCACAGCGGCGGTCTTGGTGAGTGTGCTCGTGCCTCCTGTCAGATCCAGCCCAGCGCGGCACAGCAGACCTCTGCCGCCGCTAACTCGCGCAAAGATCGCCCGGCTGGCTGCTGGCGAGGCAGACGAGCAGTCATGGTCGCTCCCACGGGTCCGAGGATAGAGTTGTCAATCGGCAGGCGCAGCGCTGTTTCGCAAAATAGGCGATCCGGCATACGGGCGCTGGGTCAGCGAGAGCCAGGTTGAGCTGCCTGTTCAGGGCGCAATGCCTGCTGGCCTCACAAATCTCCGCGTTGCCCCAGCGCCGCACGATCTCTTGCAGTGCCCCCTGCGTCTTCTGACCCTGTCCGCGCCCTCTGCCTGGATGCCCCCCAGAGCGCGGATGCGGTTAGCTCTGGCCGGGCGCCGGAGCCCTTGCCGTGCTGGTCGACTGCGTGCACATCCAGCCATTGCGCCGCCGGCGAACTGGTCTCGAGAGGGCCCATACACGCCGAATGCCACATGCCACAGCCGAATGCCGCGCTCCACTTTGGCCGTTCGTTCTGCGACACCTCTTTCCGCAGACGTCCTACCTCCTGAGCCCTCCCGCTCACGCTAAACCCGCTGGATGGCCGCGCTAATCACCAAACATGGCCCGTCAGTCCCGGACCAGCCCGCTATTACATGGCAAGCACACCGGCTTCTCATCACTTCCCGGCCTTGGCGTGGTCGAGGTTAAGTGCTCCCTTGCCCCCCTCTCCTCCAGATCTCCTGCACTCCCCTCGTCCCGCCGCTCCCGCTCGCCAATATGATGGAAGACAGAAGCCAGCAGGTGCTGGCCATCGGTACCACCTTCTTTATTCTCGCCTGGATTGTTGTCATGCTCCGTGTCTATGTCCGCGCCTACATGATCAAGTCGTGGGGCGTCGATGACTGGGTCATGATGCTCGCCCTGGCCTGCTTCACCATCTACCTTGTTGCTCAGCTCGGAGGCGTCTACTATGGCTCGGGACGGTTAGATAAAAATCTAGATCCAGCAGATATGAGAAGAGCTCTACGGGTAAGCTTCCACTGCTGCGCCTTGGACTTCCGCATTCGCTGACGCTTCTGCAGTTCTGGTACATATGTGAACTGTTCTACGTCATAGCATCCTCGACGCTCAAGGTTGCCATTGGTATCTTCCTGCTCCGCATCGCAGTCAACAAGTACCACATCTGGATCATCTACTTCGTCAACGGCGCCTCAATCGTCTTCGGAACCGCCTACCTTTGCGTTGTCACTTTCCAGTGCACTCCAATCCACACATTCTGGACCATCAGGCCCAACAACGAGCATTGCCTGCCGCGGGACACGGTGGCAAACATCACTTACGCCGCAAGTGCCCTCGCGGCCATTGCGGATTGGACCTTCGGTACGGATCTCATCGAGTGCTTTCGACTCTTGCGTGCAATGCTGATAGTTGGGAACAGGAATTCTTCCGGGGTTCATTGTCTGGGATCTTCACATGAACTCGAGGACGAAAGGAGTGGTTGTCATCATTCTTGGGTTTGCAGCCATCGGCAGTACGGCGACCCTTGTCCGCATCCCCTTCATCCATGGCCTCAAGGCCACTGAAAACTTCCTCTGTATGTGGCCAGTCTGCACATCTATCTTGATGACTACCAGCTAACTGTCTCGCAGATGAATCTACGGACGTGGCCATCTGGTCTACCATTGAGCCCGGTGTTGGTATGACGGCTGCCTGTGTCGCCACGCTTCGTCCGCTCCTGCAAAGGGTTCTCTCCAAGACGGGCCTTTCGACGCCCTCCCGAACCAACCCCTCTCGGTTTACTCCCAATTGGGCGGGCTCGGCCAACGCGCTCGGATCCAAGAAGCAAACGGGATACATTCGCAGCCCGAGCTACTCCCACGGCATGGACACCCTCCGAGCAGACGGCACTGGCACCCGGACGACGATTACTGTCGGCGACAAGGGCTGGCGCACGCAAAGCGACGGATCATCCGAAGAGCACATCTTTGCAGAGTCAAGAAGCGGCGGTATGAACATCAGCAAAAGCGTGGAGGTGACGCATATCACCGAGTCATCACCTCCATCTCAGCACGGCAGGCGGCGATCAGACGACAGCATCGTATAGGGTTAGGTAATGGAAAAGAGGCGGCAGTGTATTCGCGAAAGTGGTGGATATTTTGGGTTTGATCTGCGTGCGAAAGGATGCGCACGCGCACAGGGTTTCAGGCGTCTCCGGCGGGCATCAGATACCTCTTGTCTTTCTTTTGTGCTCTTTTTCTCTCTTTCTCTTCACACTTCAGCCTACCAAAATGCGTAACGACGTGTACGTGCGCTCCCTGGCCAAGTTAGCAGCCACAGCCTATAGCTAATACCCCTACGTTCCAGCGAGGGCGAATATACCACAAGGTTCCAAACGACTGAAGACAGCGGGCGTCAGTGGCGCACGTGCAGAGACCTCGGCGGGAGTGCGGTTGCACCGCGCACTGACGCATCCAGACTTCGGCGACGGATTTGGGCAGTTGCAGCACAGACGCGGAGCCGCTGCTGTCAAACAGGCAGCCACACGCGTCGATGGCCGCACCGGGCAAGGCCGGCCGGCGGCCGACAGCGCAGTCCAAGCCCAGATAGCCGGTGGCAGGCAGTTGTCACTCCATCGCTCAACTTCTGCAGGCGGCCCAAGCTTCCTCACCAGGCCGAAACGTGCTCTGATCCCTCCGCCGCCCCGGTTTACTAATCCTATCCCTCGTCTCTCACAACCAAGTAAGCAGACGAGAGCACACGCGATATCAAACCCGCCGCCCCTCTCCCAGTTTTGCGTATACTTGCGACGCGGCTCCCAAAATCGGATCGCAGAAGCGAAGAAAGGGCGCGCCAAACTGGCCCCGCCCAGCGCCCACGCCGTTCATGCGCTCAATCAACGTCTGACTGCCGCGCGAAGGAAGGCGTTTGCTGTCAAACCCCATCTTCTCGATCCTTGGCGCGCTTCCATAACGGCTAATAGCTCACAGTCTTTGCTTTTCTCCTCGGGGCGCGCGCGACCACATCAAGGCGAACGGACGTCCATTTTGAGCGCCACTGCGAGTCAGTGTCGTGCGGTGTGCAGCCAGCCCTCCTGCTGCTGCTGCTCTGCAACGCACACGGCACGCCTGATCTTCCCGCCAGCTTTCAATCGCGCAGCAAGAGGAAGGCAGCCAAGGGAGATCATTTCTTGTTCTTCGCCGCTGCTCCACGTTGTCTTGTCTCATCGGCACCCCCATTCTTGCACAACTCTAGGACGTCAACACCTCGCAGAGTGAGGGGTAAAGAAACTGCAATCGGCATCGTTCCCTGTCACCTCACCGCTAGGAGCGCTGCTCCTCATCTACCACTCCCGTCTCCCGCATGATGTGTGGCTTGCCAATGCGCTCTTCCGGGCGCAACTTGGACTCTGGACCTCGACCATAGCGCTCCTTCATATGCGCCATCGTCAGCTCTGCCCCTTGCTCTCGTCCTCAACGGGCGCGGGATCAGCATGACGCCTTACCTTGAACGCCTCTGACGCTACAGAAATCAGGGTGAGCCCGGTGGATCGTCCGAACTTCGGCTTCGAAAGAAAGAAAAAAGGGTCTTGGGGGCTGGGTTGCGAGTCAGGGTAGCGGGACGAATGGGGACAGAGGGGCGACACTCGAGACGCAGGGGAAGAGAGCAGGCGAGCGAGATGAATGGCCGAATGGGGGAGCCAAGCCAGAAACATAACCGCTGTACTCGGGGCGAAGGACGGCGTCAGACCCTTTGCGTGTTCTCTCGTTGATGACCGATGGGGAACAAACACGAGTACAATGGCGTATGGCTGATGACGAGGCCCCGCCGGTTCGTCAGAGGTCAGAGAGTCACCGTCTCACTGGCAAGAAGGAAGGGTGATCCTTGTCTGCCTCGTGGCAGCCCACTCCTTCGCTTGCTGTGTCACTTTCGTCGAGGTCCCCCTTCCAATCCGCGTTGCCCGTCTCAGTTTGAGAGACTGGGGGGCTTTTTTGGGTTTGATGAGATTTGGAGCTCGCATATCGGCAGGATTCAGGGCGCCGGGGCCATCGAGCGGCCCTCGTCACGGCTCGGCAGCACGATCATTACTGCGCAAGTCGCCACGAGGCAGGAGGGGGGCAAGAAGCAGATTGATGAAAGGCAACCTGGTTGCCGGGCAGACGGAGAGAAGGGACGGCACGAGCAGCACTTTCGGTCGTCGGCCGCACCCGAATACGGAGAGTGAGAGAGTGGGAGCTTGACGAGAGCCCGAAGGGCTGGAGAGTTTGCGATCTCGTCATCCCGTGAAACAGCGGGGACAAAGAGTCTTAGAAGTTTCCACTCCAAGACTTTAGAATTTTTTTTAACCTCCGATCGCCTGCCCAGCCGCTTGACAGCATGGTCGACCGGTTTTCGCCAACGGACCGTTTTCTGCCTTCCCACACGCCGTCCGTCCGTCCGGCCATCCGTCCGCCGCCGCCGGCTGTCAAGTTCTGGACGGCGCGAGTCGCGACGTTGTCGCACCACCGCGACACGGCTGTGGCGTTGGCTGCGACGCTACCTTGAGGCGATGCTAACCGTTGTGAGCCCGAAAGGTCTCCTGACGAGACAACAGGCGGTCGAAAAGTCGTATGTACTCCAACGGCTCTCACCGTGCGTCCCCGAATGCGTCTAACTGCCCGCTACTCCCAGGAGGCGGCCCCCCAATGAAAAGGAACGCGTGCCTGGATATCGGCAGCGTGGCCTGGCAGGCATGTGAATCCATAAGTCTTCCTCCTGCTGCGCCGCACCCGGGTTTCCTTACGCGGAGACCCACTTCCCGCATCCCATTTTCCCCCCCGGTCCGCTTCGAAGAAAGCAGACAGAATGCCCGCGCGATCTGCGTCAAATTGTTCCGCTGCAGGTCATTGTTCCGGTATACGTGCGCACGTGGGATCTGCCTAGTGCTTGAGTTCTTGCCGCGTTACGAGGTAGTCCGAGCGGAGTCGAGGCTGGAGGCTCGACACGAGCTGTTGCGAGGAAGGACATTGGTGATGCATTAAGTGCATGAAGCCTCATCGTATCGAATAACATGATCGATGGCAGGTATGCAGCCCTCACGTCCAAGCTCCCAGCTAGTATCCCCACATGCCCTGTATACTGCAGGGAAGGAAGGGGGTCCTGCCAAAGTCGGATCTTCGCACCATCTTCATCAGCTCGACAATCGCTCGGGGATTTTCTTTTCGGTTTCCTTCTCACCTGTCAGCCCTAGGCATCTCTGCCGCAACCGCGCCGCGGCAAATCTCTCTACCTCGTCTTTTCCCCAACCGGGTGATCAATGACGCTAGCTAATTCCCACGCCTATCCCTATAACAAGTGACGTGTTTTTCTGGGGACACCAATCCGACGGCGCGCCCCGCCTCTATTGGAAAGAGTAGGAGTATCCACACTTCTTCGATCCCGTACCCGCACCCCCCTTCTTTGCTGTCCGAATAGAAGAGGAGAAGAACGGAGGAAGGAACTAAAGGGGGCAGGTGGCAGCATGGTACCTTCGCTTCGGTCCGCTTCCCGTGTTGTATGCGCGTCGGTGGTCTCTGCTGGAGCCGAAGGGGGAACGGGAAACGATGGACCCTGAGCTGTAGTGTGGTCAAGGCTCGGAAGGATCAGGTTGGTTATGTGGCAGCTTGCGCTTTTTCTTATCTCTTCCTTTCACTCTTCACGTGGTCATCTGGTTCGTTGCAATCGCGATATTTGCTGTTGTATGGGCTTCTTCCCGTCGTTTTCGCTTCCCTTTTTGTGTGATTGCATCATTTGTTCTCATTGCCAGCATGATATACTAACTAGGGGAAACAGAAGCAAGAAAAGGTTACCAGAAGATAGAGAGGGCCCTCAGGAAGAAAACGCAAGCACACAGCTCAATGTTCAAGTCGTCCACGCCAGAGGGGAGAAGTACACCCGCCACCTCCGGAAATAAACTACTCGAGTAGATTCGTTTGTAACACCGGATTGCAATGCTCCCAGCGTGCCAACACGATTTCTCCAAGACATTTGCAGTACGCAGCTTGCCCTCGCCAGCCTACGACCATCACATGCAATTTCGGTGGTGGGAACAGAGGATTACCCTCGGTTTCCGGACAGATAACCGGTGGACGGGCTTCTATGGGGATTTGCGATGTTTTTTCGGCGGTCCGAACGAACTCTCGGCAGCGGCGCGTCCATGTCCGGATCTTATCTTTGGTCAGCAAGTTCACGTAAATTGGCACCGTCGGTCGACGCGTACTCTGGCAAAATCGAAGCGCGCTCCATGCTCCCATGATCCTTCTGGATCAACCACTTAGCAACTATGCGTTGCTACGTCCTACAGAGAGCGCCAATACCGAAAAGGTGCCCGCAAAACCGTCTGACCGGGTCATTCCCGGGTCCCCTTCACAGGCTTCCTTGATCATCTCGCACATTTCGATGTAACCTCCGCCATCAAGGGCAAGAGCTCTTGCAGCACCATCACCCTGAAGAACATCAACTTCCCGGCTGAGCTGTGCACGTGGGCGGTGATGTCTTGACAGATTGCTAATACAACATGTTTATTTTCGAATACGACCTGACCTTCGAGGAGGCCCCTGAACAGTAAGTTGACGCCTAACAAGTCTGCCGCCACGAGAACTTGACACAGTCAAAACTGGCGAAGACTGAGTAGTACTACCATACCTCTTCTTCGGCAATGGGGAAGACATGCCCTGATCAAACTCAGAAGGATCCTCACTACCACCAGCAACATCATCATGGGCCCGCTTACGACCTGGCAGACCGACCTTCCCTGACGTAGGCGTCCGGACGAGACTCCCTCCTGACAAGACCACACTAGACAGCCTAGGCGTAGGGCCTGATGAGGTCGCTACTTGATGGTAATTACTCGGCAGCTGAGTATCATCGTCGAAAGAGAAGGCGTGACTCAAACTAGACCTGGAATCGGAACTCAAATCAGCAGCGGTGGCGTTGGCGGTGGTAGCGTGCGCACGCTCTTGAAATGAATGCCGAGATAAGTGGCGAGATGCACCAGTTACGCTCTCCTCCGTGCCATATTGATCCTGGACGTACTGCTGTGTGCGCTCTTGAGATGAGTGCCAAGCCGGCTGAGTCACCCTCTTCTTCTCTGAATTATGGTCGTCATAAGTGAAAGCCAGGCCTTCGCCACTGTCCTCAACATCATCGTTTGCTGGTGAGCCATCGTTTCCAGCTGCTTCGAGGCCTCGCAATGCAGAGGGGGAATTGGGAGCTCGAGGGGTAAAGCAGAGAAATAAATACATACCTATTCGAAGTCGATCTTCTTCTTTTCCCCCTTCAAGGGATGGAGCCGGCTGCAGGCCGTGTGCAACTCTGCACTGGTCTTGATTGTTACGGCAGTAAAGGTTCTCTCACCCTTATACCGAGGCATGCTGCAAGTTATGTGATCATAAGCGGAGTTGTATGTGGTGTTCGTCCTGAGATATGCTAGAAGGATCGTGAATGAAATGTCGTTGTGGTCCAGCTCGGAATTCTCTTGGGTTTCGACAAGTTCCATACTTCATATACTTCCATACTCCTTGACTTGGTGTTGGCTATCGCATCGCACGATATGGACGATAATGTTTTTGAATGCGATCCTCGCCTCGTCCTACAACTTCTTGCGGCGGAAAACCCACATGCTCACCGCCCGCTTTCTGCGAGACGCCGGTCTTCGCTAGGCGCGCGTCACTCGCAACGGTGGGCCCTGACGTCTGGTGAGTGAACGACGGGCAGTTACGAGTGCCAAATACGAAACGGTCAAGCGAAACACATCCATGGTGGCTAGAGCCGCAAAGGAGCTGGCGGATTGTCAATAAATAGATGGTATTCAAGCGTAGGTTGGGGTATATACAACAAATGGAGAGAGAACAAGGACAACCTCCAGACATCAGAGTAATTCCGTTCCCGTAACTACAGAACAAGTGGAAAGACATTACCGTGAATCATTAAGTGCGGCCCGCAATGCCGTTCACTGCAAGCGCCAATGCGGCGAGCTCAGTGGTGGGAGTTGTGGCATCCTGATCAAAGGTTCCGAAGAGATCCATGTACAGGACATTGGGGTAGCTTTGAGAGGTGAAATTATCAAAATGCTCGAAGAGTGGCTGATATGCTTGACCAGCAAGCTCCAGGATCGAGTTTAAATCTCCTGGGATAGGAACGCTGCCCCAAATGGTATCGATGACGCTTTCCGTCAATGTCCAAGATAGCAAAAAGAATTCGTCATCAGGCGTCGTCCGTCTGCTGGAGAGCTTTGAGAGTTGGTCGGAAACCATGGTGTCCAACTCATCCGTATTCGAATAATCGTTGTTGATTGGAAAGTTGGGCGAGCTTGCCACCATTCCTTGGGCAAAGTAACCACCGAGCGTGATGCCGTCGGGAAGCTCGGCAATAATCAGAACACAAGGTCCGTTCTCGATGAACTGGTTGAGCGTGCGCTTTGACAAGTCCTCTGAAGTGGAGACTCCGGTTGTGTTGAAGCGATGGTTAATGCTTTGGAGCTGAGTGAAAAGAGTGTTCCACTGATCCTGAGATAAGTCGGCGTAATCGTTGTCCGTGTCCACGGTATGCGAGATGTCCAGAATAACCAGTTCATCATACTGGGAAGTGAAAGAGTTGATGTTATCGATGATGTCGCTCAGAGACTGGCCGTTTGCTCCTTGCCAGCCAACGATGTTCGTATCGGAGTAATGGCCTGCATAGAACTTCCCAGAGCTGATGACGGGGCGGATATCGAACCAGCGGGACCCGGCGGCCAGTTGGTCGGCAATGTTGAATTTCTGCGTCAAGGTGTTGGTGTCCCTTACCAGTCCAGTATGTGCGTTGAACTCGCTCATGCCTGCATCATGCGAGCCTGGCATGCAGATCTGGCGCAGCGGGCGGTCACCAAGAGTCGCCAGGTACTGGTGCATCCAATCGACAGACGGATTGTTCGAGGTGAACGCGCCATCATCACCGCCAAAGATCAGGTTGACAGCATTATTATGGTTCCAGCCAAGACTGATGGTACTCCCAACGGGGTTATTCTGCGACTCGACGGCTTCAAGGTACACTTCGAGATTGAAACCGTCGGTGTTTCTTGCATGGACCTGGAAAGTGGCCGAGCTTCCGCCCATGGAATACACGGCTTCGCCGCCGTCATCTTTCTGGTCCTTGCCAGCATCCTGGTCCCATTCGACATAAACAGGGATGGAGGCGCCTGTGCAAAATGAGACGAGCCAGCGGGGAGGGCACGTGACTGGTGGAACGTACCGGATGCAACGGTCGAAGGGAAGGACCAAGCCTTCATCTGATACGAGCTCTGGCTGCTGAGAGTCCACGGGTACGGGGTGCCGTTGATCAAGTCGATGGTTCCGCCTAGCAATCGTCAGTGTTGGGCGAGGCTGCCAGCAGAGGCGCGACCATACCTTGACCCATGATTGGCTTAGCGAGAGACTGCTTCTTTGGTGAACGAGAGGAATTGACCAGAGCGAGTTACTGGATTATGGATCTGCAGGGCGGGAGACGGCGACGCTTTAAATGTCTGGAGAGCAGACGGGAATGCGCTCGTGGGTGGATTCAGGGCGGCCTTGCAGCCGTCAGCCAGCTCACACATGGTCCCTGAGGCCAGCAGGAGGCAAACATGGCGGTGCAATAGGCGGGGGCCCAATCAGCGAGGCGCGCTGGCCCGGCAGGTTGAAACAGGGCGATAGTCCAGCCTGTATAGAGGGTGGGCGGACAGCGCGGCCAATGGGCGGGCCGTGATCTGCATCAGCAGGCGCTGCAACGGGGCGCAACGGTCGGGGCCGTAAGCAGCAGGCGCCGCCCCAGAAGAGCAGGTGAGTCGGCGGCAAGCATGATTGGACCGCGTGCACCGCGTCCTCGACACCACCTACAGCCAGAGACATGACACCGCCGCCCACGTGCACAGCCCAGCTACCCGTCGTGTGCGAGACAGCTGTGACAGCGACATGCGCGGCTCGGGCCTGGCGCGGGTTTCGGCATCGATGACGCTACGTTTAGGGGCTTCGGCTTCCCGCCCAGGGACCAGCGCCAGCGCCAACGCCACGAACGCGTGCAACAACAACGCCTTCCCCGCCCTCGCGCCCGCCCGCAACTCCATTCCGCCACTGCCATCGCCTATCGCGATCTGCGCCTGAGATCGCCCGCGCGTGCTCCAGGGCTTCGGCCCGCCCCTTCGTTGCGTGACTGCGTTCCGCTGCCGCGTCCTCCTGTGCTCCCGGTATCGCTGCGCGACGCGTCGCCAGCCTCCCATATTGCTTTTGCGACTGCCGCCTCACGCGACCGCTCCGCGCCGCTCCTGCTCCTCTCTTCTTCCAGTCGCATCTGCTACACAACTTTGTCCTGCGCAGCCGCCATGTCGCGCGATTCCAGCCCGCCGCTTCCGGGCCTCGAGCCCGAGCCCCCAAGCTCTCCTCCGCTGCCAACAACGACGTCGACGTCGTGCAAGAAGCGCGCCCGCGCCCAGTCGCTGCACGAGCACCATGACACCAATGACCTGTGCTACCACGCCTCCAGCGACCCCTTTGTCTTCTCCAGCGACGATGCGCCCGAGGATGTCGAGAACTACAATAGCCCCGCACGCAAGAAGAGGCAGTATGCAGGCCCATGGTTCGCACACGGCCACAAGCCGAAGTCCGAACGGACGACGCCAGCTAAGGCCGACTTTTCCAGGAATCAAGACAGTGGCGTCTGGCTGCCCAGCGACTCGTCTGATGACTCGCTGATTGAGAAGCTGGCTGCCGCCAGCACTGGCCCGCCCCTCTTTGGCCAGGTCCCGCGCCCCTGCGCACCCGGCGAGCCTGAGGAGAATCCCCTCCCTGTCGCGCGCCGAGTGCACGTGCCGGAGTCGCGGCCGACCGAGCACGCCGTGGCTCATGCAAAGGTGCACGAGTGCGTTGAAGAAGGAAACGAGAGAGTCGATCTATCGTGAGTTACGGCGGCCGTCATGTGTATTTACGGGTCGCTAACTGCGACAGTGCTCTGCAATTGCGCTCCATGTCGGATGACCTACTCGAGCCACTGACCCATCTCATCCGGCATCCGAAGATCGGCCCCGAGGTTCCTTCTGAGGAAGCTTACGAGCCGTTCACGCCGTCGCTGCAGCTCTATCTGTCGAGCAACCAGCTCCGCAGCTTGCCGGGTGCCATCTGGGAGCTGGAGAACCTTGGAGTCCTTAGCCTGCGCATCAATAAGCTGACAACATTATCCCCAGCTATTTCCAATCTCAAAAACCTGAAGGAGCTCAACCTGGCCGGCAATAGGCTGCGCTGGTTACCTTGGGAGCTTTTGCGGCTCGTTCCACCGAACGGCAACTTGACGCGACTCAGTATCTCGCCCAATCCCTTTGTGAAGGGGCTTCGCGCTTACCAGGGATTTGATATCCCTACCGACCCGGCCAAGATGCAGCAGGTAGTGGCCGGGATGAAAGCAACTTTAGAGGAGGATGAGTTCGAGAATGGCGATGAGAAGGAGCAGCTGGTCTGGTCACTGTGGCTTCACGAGTCCCTGCTTCAGAAGATGCGAGAGGAGGCAAATGCATCAAAGTTCGCCGATGGAACTTCATCGTCGCAGGTGCCATTCAAGCCTCCGGCGTGGAAGCAGGAGCCTGTCTTCATCGCCTCGACTACAGTAACCGTACTGGAGTTCGACGGCCGCCTTGGGTCCGGCTCGCCTCAAAAGCCGTCCTCCACCTCCTACGAAACCACTTCTTTCCCGACACCTTCTGTCGGACACACCCCTGCCGCCGACATTCCACCATCATCCTCCCGCGTCCCTTCTCTCTTCGAGCTCTCCCTCCGCTCCGCCGCCCGCGCAGTTCCTAATGCGGAATTCCTCCGCGATCTTCTTCCCCTCGATACTCCTAACCCCGTCCTCCGCGCTCTCGACGACGCGATCAAGGTCCAGCAGAACGGCGGCCAGCTGTGCTCCGTCTGCAAGAAGGAGTACATCCTCCCGCGAGCCGAATGGATCGAATACTGGCACTACGTGCCCGACTCACTCGTCTGCTCCGGCGACGACGCTTTCCTTCCGTTCTTGAGGAGGGCATGTAGTCTGGGCTGCGCGGCGTCAGTGAAGGCAGGAGAGATTTGATGGCAGAGAGACGGGTTCATCTTTTTTTCTATTCAATATTGGCGGCTGTGAATGCTTCGCTCCCTTGTCGTATACGACGTGCAAATGGTGGGATTGTAATCTGTCCTTTTTGGGTCCCAGGCGTTGGGGAGGAATGCGAGCGTGCTGCGATACAGTACTGGTCGGGTTAGCCGGGCGTTGGTGGATTGGTTTACATCTGGTTACGTGCACGAATCATATTCTTGGATTGCCACGCCTGATGGCGGTGGGCTTCGGCACCTGATCTTTTTTGCTCCGAATTCCCAGTGACGTTCTGTTGTGGAGTCGGAATGTTTTGGTAGAGCGGGCATGGGCGGTGGCGGTGGTCCCCGAGCAGTTGCGGCTGAGCCATTTAGAAGTGCGTTTTTGGACACTTCGCTACACACCCCGCCTCGTAAGCTCTGTGCCTTAGATCCATCCTTCTGGTACAGGTTTACTACAGGTATCAAATACGCCATGCCTCGATCACTTCGCGCTTATCTTCACTGGTAGAGGAGGCTACCGCGATTGAGCTTACTTTAGCAGGTATTGACAGCACAGCACGGGAGCTGGAGCTCATGAAGATCTTCGGGGGAGGAGACGTCCGCCTATTCCTCCCAAGAAGGGCGTCACAGCGGGTGACAGAAGCAATTGTCCGCCCGCATCTGCCTTACACCGATACTGCATCATCATATTAATCTGGGTAGTTGAGCATAAGATCTGGGCAAAAATGTAAGTATTAATGTGCTTATTTTCGTCTGGATATTGTCTTCGACTGTATCGTCCTCGGTGAGCTGAAAGGGCCAATTTCGTTTGTCAGCCGCTATGGCGTGGGAAAGCAGTACAATGTCGGCCGTAAGGCAAGTAGTTTTACCGAAGGTGGTTGCCACAATCACCAGCATGAGCTACGTGTACCCCGACTCGCTCTTAAGGGTTACTCTTGGCCGTTTGCTACAAGAACTCTGCCTCCATCCACACATAGACAGCGCCCATCAACATATGCCTACAGATGTCATCAGCTGTAGTCCGAATACTGATTTTGGAACTCACCCCAGCTTGACTGCACAGATATAGTACTGTTCCTGCGATGTCCTCGAGGCTTCCCGCCCTCTTCGCCGGGACTTTGTCAAACAAATTGGCAAACATGTTTCCCTCCGCACCTATCGGATTCATATTACTGGGCACGACTGTTTGTCCCCTCTAAATCAGTACTCAGGTCCTCACGCACCCAACCCAGCCAAACGCGAAAGGGAAAAGGACTCACAACCCGGATTAATCGCATTCACTCTCACATACCACCGCGCAAACTTGGCCGCCAACATGGCAACGAGATGGTCCGTCGCGGCCTTGCTCGCCGCGTAGCTCGTCAAGTCGATGTTGGTGCAGTTGTGCATGCTCGCGCACGAGCTCGTCACCACCACGCTGCCACACCCGACTTCTCTGCCTTTTACCGTCGTCGTAGTCGTCGTCGTCGTCACACTTTCCCCCTCTCCTCCTCCCTCCGGTGCCGCCGAGACCTGGACGACTTCGACGTCCCGCTCGGCGGCGGCGGCGAGCAGGTGCACGAGGGCGACGCTGAGGAAGTAGTGGGCGGTGGTGTTGACGGCGAACGTGTCGGCCCAGTCGGCGGCGCGGTGCGACCACATGCTCGCCTGCAGCTCGGGCAGCGCGGCCGCCGTCACGGCGCACGGCGCGGGCGGGTCGCGCCGGATGCCGGCGTTGGAGACGAGCACGTCGAGGCGCGGCAGGCGCAGCGTGTCGGTCAGGTGCGCGGCCAGGGCGGCGATGGCCGGCTTGCTGGAGAGGTCGGTCGGGAAGCCTTCGGCCGTGCCGCCGCTGGGCCGCCCGAGGGCGTTGAGGTCGCGCACGGCGGCGTCGATGGGGTCGGTGGGGAGGGCGGTGATGATGACGCGGGCGCCGTTGGTGACGAGGGCCTGCGGTGGGGAGGTTAGTTGGAGGGGAGGTTGAGGAGGGTTTTGCTGGTACCGCTACTGATATGGATAATTATCTGGGGAGAAATGAAAAGAGGACATTAAGGAGGACATTGCAATCTTCTCTCGTGGGTAGTTGAAGCAAATACGCGGACGCAGATGTGAGGGTTGCAAATATGAAATACGTGAAAAGGTCCAATGATTTCGTAACCTGTTCAGATGTTCTTTCCATTCTCACACTGTCTTTCTCAAAGCAAAAAAAGCAAAGAAACGGCTCGGAGCAGAAGCGTACAAGGAAGTATGAACGGTACATACCTTGGCGATCATCAGCCCTATCCCACTGCTTCCGCCCGTGACAAGAGCAATGCGGCCCTTGACGTCAAATAGATTCCCAATTACCGTAGCCATTTCGATGGTGACTCGAACTGCAGAAGAGCCGAATGGTGTGAGTGAGGAAACAGTTCCTCATGGAAGCATGTACTCGCAAGACAGACATGGCGCATACCCCGCGCTTGTGTCGTAGCACCCGCATCCTCGTCGGACGCGCCGACAAAGAGTGGGCGGAGAGGGGCAGCGGCCACGACTTTCGCACCTCTGCCTCTTTTGCAACTACGGGCGCACAACACCTCGACCTATCGATCTGCGAGATGTTCTTGTAGGAATCGGTGAGATGTTCATCGATGGGTGCGATAGGCGTGCAGCCGACAACAGCGACCCAAACCCAAGCTGGAGCGGCGGCCACCACTTACTTAGCGCACCCCCTGCGCGCGCGCACAGGCGCCTGCAGAGAGAGAAAGCTTCCCGTCATCGTCGGATCTACTCCTCCCTCAACACACTCCGTGGCAAATCCGACCGGGAAAAGCGGAAGGGGGGAACCCGGCGTGCATACACCGCGTACCGGCGACAACCGCGCTCTATTTTCGGCGCTGGGATGCGCACGCGCCCGGCCCGGCCGCCAAAGACATCCACCCATGCAGCAGCTGTTTGATCGACCGAAGCTTGTCGTCGTTTGTCTCACCTCTAATCGATCGGTTCGCCGGGATCATTGTCGTCAGTGCTCGGCCCTTTTCCGACCTGCCTGGTTCGGCCACTTCGTATTCGAGCGATTGCGGCACGGGTAGGTCGGCACGCTTGGGGAGGTTTCTCATGTTTGGTGTTTCTTTTGGAGAGGGCCGACGCACCGGGAGTTTCACGTCGGCTGGGTTGATGCGTTTCGGCGTCGCATTTTTGTTTGTATTATAGGCTTCACTTCCATCGGGTCACATGCCAGAAGTGCTTGGTGGTCGTGCGACTGTCTTATCACCGTGCTGCGGCGTGGTTGTGTAAAGGTGGGGTGGTTAGTGGTGATGGCGGTCAGAAAAGGGGCGGTGGACGGCATGCCACCCAACCAGCGGTCAACTTGCATTCGAAAGAACTTGTCAAGCAGTGATGCTTCATGGGTTGGTTTCACGTTTGAAGTGCTTGGAAAGTAGCTTTGTGTGTGCTGCAAGCAGCAAATGCGCTCTTTTTTGATTAAAAGCGTGGTAAAATCAGATATTTACAGAAAGTAATGGTCAAGGAAGTAGTATCATCAACTCCAACCCTCGCCCACTGGCTGTCGGTCGCTCTCAGCGGGATTCCTCCCACTGCAGGCTTGCTGTGATCCGTGGGTCCATGAAAGATGGCTCAGTCCCATGAGCGAGCCGTCTAGCAAGAAAGGCCAGAGCCGCTCGGGATGTTCGAGCAGGTCTTCTTCTTGGAACCTCCAGTGATAGAAACCCCTGAGCTGGTCCATCCACTGCACGATCCCTTTCCGCAAAGAATGTACTCGTTGATGCCGCTAGACTTGACCGTGCCCTTGATGTTCTTCATGGTAACGTCGGTGATCGGGACACCAGTGGTGGGCTTGCCCGTGGGGGAGCCGTTCTTGTAGTCCTGCTGGATGACGAGGCCATACTTCTCGATGTTCTCGAGGGTGATGCCGTCGTAGGTGACGTCTGGGGAGGTTTTTTGTTAGCACTAATGGGCTCCACAGACGGGGAATGTAGGAATGCTTACCAGAGACGGAACCAGTGGCACCGTAGACGGTCTTGATGCGAACACCATTCTGGGAGTTCTTGATGGTCGAGTTCTCGACAGTGACACCCTTGACGGTGTTGTCCTTGCGGCCACCGACCGAGCCGATGGAAATACCGTGACCACCAGAGCAAGTGCCACCAGTGAACTTGATGTTGGTGCCAGAGTTGATGGCAAGGCAGTCATCCTGGTTCTGGATATTGGCGTTGCTGATGGTGATATCGGAAGAGCTACCGACGTCGAAAGCATCGGTGTTGTGACCACCGTTGGTCTTGTCACCAGCGGTGTTGTCGATCTTAATGCTATCGAGGGTAAGGCCCTCAGAGCTGTTGACGGAGAAACCCTGGACGGGAGTGTTCTTGACGTTCAGGCCCTTAATGACGGACTTGCCCTTGAGCGAGTGGGCGTAGAAGAACTTCGGCTTAGTCTTGCCACCGTTGGTGCCCTTGCCGTCCCACCACTTGGAACCGTTACCATCAATAACGTGGCCAGAGGCACCGGTAACAGTAATGTCAGTTCCAGAAACGGAAATCAAGGGTCCCTTCCACTCCTTGTAGCCGAAGGAGGTGGTACCCTCGAAAATAACGTGGGTGCCCGACTTGAGCTTGGTCATGTCAAGGGTCTCGCCAGCCGGAACGTTGATGTTCTTCAGGGTGATGGTGCTGCAGGAGCTCTTGCCCTTGATGGCGGAGGCAGCATCGGTGAAGGTGCAGCTGGAACGCTCAGCGAGCTCGGTGGGAGCGGCGGCAGCAAAGGCGGCGCCGGCGCCGAGAAGGAGAGTGGAAGCCTTGACCATTTTGAAAGAGTGGTAATTCGTTCAACGAATGTGGGTTGCAAAGAGCGAATGCTGGTGAGAGAACGAGAGAATGAATGTGATGATGGATAGAAAAGAGGACTCTGGGCGCGGTTGAGATGGACTTATATACAGAGCTGGTGGTCTGTAGGTTTGTGCCGACCTCGTACCGTGATACAGACACCATGAGGGCTAAGATTGCTAAGACCAGATCCGCGCAGGGATGGTGACGCACGGGACAGCATTGACAGCTGCTTCTCTCTTAGCTTGGCTATTTTGCATCCCGCTTAGCGAAATGCAGCGCCGGCTTCTGGAATTGCCGACGGAAGGCGCCGCGCAACGGGAGAGGCGCACGCCCGCTTAGTGGTGTGGTGGCGCTCGGGAAGCGGAAGTGATAACATGGCGGCGTTCGCTCATGAGGACCGGCACAAAGTTCCGCAGGAGACGGAACACGGCAGCTTGGTTGACAGACAAGCTCAGCAATGGAAGCTTGGCTTGCTGATGCACCTTGGCAATCGGAGGCCTCACGGTGAGGGGAGGGCAGGCTGGTTCCAGACGTCAGGCGAGGAGTGGGGGCATCTGCCACAAGGGGAAAGAGAGGGCGGTGACAGTGAGCATTTGCCGAAGGGCCGGGTTCCACGCGCACAATGCGAGCGGGTTTTGCCCGGGCGGCGGGCGGGGCGGAGCGGTGTTGGAGGAAGACGGGCCCGGTGGTGGTTTGGTTGTGGGCGTTTCAATCTCACAGGCGAGCCGGAGGACCGAAACGAGATCACCCAGGGCCCCGAGCAGGCCCCGCATCTGCAGCAAACGATCAACTTGAAACACTGGCCCATATGCATTCGTCCGCCATACTGCGGCTCAACTAACCAAACACACGCTAACACAGGGGTCAGCAGGCTTGCGGCGTCGCTCATTGAACGGAAATAAGCCAGCAATATAGGGCTGAGGCGCCTCAGACGCCTCTTTCGACGCCGTTCCGCTTCGTCCTTGATGGGTTGTTGGATTCGCTGTCACGGTGCGCATAAGTCGGCCGTGTAGATAGAATCATGGTCCGCGCTGCTCGGCGATGCACCCGTGCTTGCCGGTCCATCGTTCCATGGACCACGCTGCCAAGAGCGTGCTCTGCCTTTGATCCGACTTGGCGCCTGAGCCTGTTCGCCCGTCGACATAACGTCTTTCACCGGGTTATGGGACAGACCGGGTTATGGGACAGCCCACCAAATGCTGCGGTGTGAATCGTGGATTTTCTTCGGATGCCAATACTAAGCGACTCAATCTGGCTCTCTTGTTGGCTGTCCCATAACCCGGTCTGTCCCATAACCCGGTGAAAGACGTTACAACGAAAGCGGCGGGCGATAAGTGGTAAGATGAACGCCGGGGACCCCACTGCGGAGCCTCCCGTATTCTAGAATACAACAGGATGATGGTGGTGGATGTGCTGCTCGTTTGCAATCTCTACGGAAGTGTAGGGCCATCGGTCCGTCTCGAAGGAGGGCGGCACTCTTCTCAGGAGACAACACGAGTGGGCGACGGGCGGACACTGGCAGCGTCTTCACACGAATAGCTGAGGGCTTTTTCGGAGGCTGAAGTCCGTGATCGTATGGATCGTTCAGACCCACATTGTTGTTGATAGAGTGCATCTCGCTCGCCGGGGCCACGGTCATCTTAGAGTTGTGCCGGGGATGAGAGGAGCGTTCGGAATGGGTTGATGGACAATGATGGCATCGAATGGCCTTCGAAGCGAAATACACACAAAGTTCCGTTACGGGTAACCCTGAGGCAGAGAACTCAGCCGAACGGTGGTTGACTCTTATAAGTCAGACATAGCAGCTGACGGTGTGCATTGCCGCCATGGGGGTTGAAAAACCGTCAAAGCGATGTGGTTTCTGCATACATGCCGTCGTGAATCCACAATTGTCGATCGTGGTGGTCCTTTCGTGGTGGAAGATGAGCAAACATGGGAAAGAGCCTGTTGTAGGATGGCTTCGACTTCAAGCTCGTTGTTGAGATTTAGAGGGCGTGCAGAAATAGCTGGCGCCAAGCCTATTCTGGCTTTGCCCTGACGTCCGCGCACAACCTAGCCGACAACCCCGCTGCCATGAGCTCGCCTTCTCGTTCCCTGCATTGCTGTCCTACGTTTACAGGGTTTCTGAACTGTGCTTACGCCTTGCGGGGTGCCTCTCCCTCATCTCGCAGGTGCAATGGGTAGTTCGACAGCCTTCGTGAAGCCTTCAGTCGTACTTCGTGGTGTGCAACGTGTCCCGCTGCCCCGCACCTCCCTTGCCGCCGCGGCGCCTGTCGTCTTACATCCCAGGCTCAACTACTGGATATATTTTGATCAATTCTGGCTTTTTCCATCAACAAGTGATTCGGCACTTTGGCGTATGTGAACCCCCAACTAATTCTCATCGTCAATGTCGATTCTAACATTAAAATAGGGAGTGGTTAACGCGCTGGCCTGCTACTTTCTAGATGGAAGAAGTTGATAGCCAGTTCCTTCGGGAGCGTGAGTTCGAATCTCACAGGTGTCGCATAATACCGAAGAATCATCTTTTTGCCCTTTTCGGGACTGCTCTTTTTGCGGGTCTATATGGCTCCACCTGTTTTGCTCCTGGAGCCGCACAGCATGATGTCATCGATCGGCGAACTGTGGTTGTGGAGCCGGCCGAACAGCACACAACACCATCGTTCTCGGCTGAAGATTCTCACGAGCGAGGGTGCGCCAATTTGTGCTGCTCTCTAGCTGGCACAACGCCAAGCTTGATCTACTCGTATCTCACTGGCCGATTCGTGTTCCCTTTCTGACTCGACTACTCCTTCATCGGCATTATTCTTGCCGCGAACGTTGATTTGCGGTACTTCGCACGGCAATGGCTCACACTGGGGCATCGTGTTTCCGCAATTGCTCGCAATGACGCGCATTCAACTTTGCTCAAACTTAGACTATCCTCAATGTTCGTCCACCCTCGAACCACTCTCACGTGCAACCCAGGCCTCATCTCCTCCGAAATCTGTTAGTCCGCTCTAAAGGGGAAACCACAAGCAGTGGTCTAAGTGAGTTTGTTCGCTCGCGACCATCAATCATCCTCCATGGCGCTGCGACTCGGATTAATTGCAAGTTCAGGTACCCGCGGCACGGCGGCGTCATCAGTCCTTCTAATTGGATTTTTTCTCAATCAAAACCTTAAACTGACTCCTTCAACGGGATCTGACTAGAACACCACCGGGAACCTGGTCCAAAAATCACCGAGCAATCTTGGAAACTATGCTTCTTCTGCAGCTCTCATACATTGCTCACAAATAACCCTTGCATTTTCATTTCTTGTCATCCGCACTCATCCGGTGCGACGCAATATGCGAATCCCATAAAGGCCTACGAGCCAATTGCAGTTCCAATATCTTCGCTGCATCCGTTGTACACTCCTTTCGACTTCAGGTCCGATTTCTCAGAGTTCAGAACTCACACGCTCCTTTCCAAGTCACATTTCACGACTTCGTTCCAACATGCTCTTGGCATACATCCTTGCCACAGCGGCAGCTTTTCTAGGATCCGGTGCAGCAGCAGGACTCCTACCAAACACAGGGGTGCAGCTGACAGCCCGTCAACGTAAGAATGCTCCAGATTGCCACCTCCATCCGGAGTGATATTGATACGTTTCAGTCTGCAATGGCACCATCTCCCTTGACACTTCAACCCAGCAATATGTTATCCAGTCCGGCGACACCCTGACGACCATTGCGGAACAGTTCAACCGCGGCATTTGCGATATTTTCTACGCCAACAACCTCACCAACCCGGACCTCATCGTCACTGGCGACACGCTCGTCATTCCCCCACAGACCTGTTTCCTTGATGACACAACCTGCTTGGGACCGCAGACGACGCCAACGGCGACCTGCATTCCGGGTGGGCCGGGCTTCTACATTGTGCAGAGCGGTGACACATTGTCGGCGCTATCCATCCTCTTCAACATCACCCTCGACTCCATCATCCAGGCCAACAGCCAGAACATTCCCAATCCCGATTTGATTGAGATTGGCCAGGTCGTTAATATCCCCATATGCCCCGGCACACAGTGCCACATCAGCCCTTACTCTATTCAGCCTGGCGACGTGTTCGTGGATCTCGCGGAGAAGTACTTGACGTCCGCAGGTCAGATCTTGGCACTCAACCCAGGCGTTGATTCGAATGCGTTGGAACCTGGTCAGGTCATCACCTTACCGAGTTACTGTGGGGTAGTTCCCGGGCTTGCAGGCGCTGAAGAGCAGGGCAATTGGACCGCACCGGCGTATTACTTGAAGAGGAGCTCATCATGAGGATGAGCTGTGAGCTGCTGCCCGGGACTTCCTGGAATACTGTGTGGCTTACTGGTCGCAGCGCTTGCTGGAAGAATGAAAGCATAAATATCCATCCGAATTCCAGACTCTCATTGGCAATGTATCTCTGAGAAGCTTGTTTCTCCCCTCACAGCGGTTTCCTGCATGGTGAAAACAGGCCTCGTGCATTAGATGCCGCTAAGCACCGGCGATCAAAGGCAACGAATTAAGCGCGACCAAGCTCATCAGAAACGAACCGTCGAACAAAGGCATGACAAGGGCCAATTGCCAAGACGGGTTAGACCGACCAGACCAAGCCCGATTTTACCCCAGCTTTGCCTCCCACTTTTGATCAACGGCGGTTGAGTGGTCGCAACGCGCCAAGGCTTTGTTATCTCGGGGATATTCCTCGATCGTAACACGCCTTTTGAACGCTTCTCGCCTCTTGTGCGGCGCGGCAGACTTCGGCCTTCTGCCTCTTATCTGTATACTGCCTTGGCGACCAAGCTATCTGGCTCGCCAAGGTCGTTCGATTGCCCCAGACGCAACCTATCTGCCGATGCTCTCGGGATTCGCAGCCGGAATTCTGCGAAGTACGCGTGTCGCACTGTTGTATTTAAGAGCGGGGTTTCGAGCGTTGAGCATGCTCTACCCATCGTCAGTTCGGCTTGAATTCCTGTTGTCCCTTTTTTTCCTTTCGAACCATGACTTCGACACCCGATCGGTCCCAAATCGTGGTTCAAGCCGATGCTAGTGACGGCTGCACATCACTAAACAATTCGCGCAGCAGCGATGAGAAGGCCGTGGACGAGAAGAAGGGCACCGCCACCGCGGTAGAGGAAGACGTCGAAGTCGTTGTCGCCTACCAGGATGGAGACGAAATCCGCGAGTCGGACTACACGGAAGAGCAATACAAGAAGCTCCTGCGGAAGATCGACAGGTACCTCTTGCCGCTGATGTGGTTCTGCTACGGCATCCAGCAGACGGACAAGACGGCGCTCAGCACGCAAGCCATCTTCGGCCTGCGTGAGGACACTGGCCTCGTGGGGCAGCAATACTCATGGCTGACGACCATTTTTGTATGCGACCGCTAGTTCTTTTGCGGGAGAGCGACAAGCTAACGTGATCCCTGGTCTCAAGTACATCACCTACCTCTGTGGAGAGTTCCCGTCCAACTTCCTCTTGCAACGCTGGGCGCTGGGCCGGTCGCTTAGCATATACATGCTTTGCTGGGGTGCGTCGACAGCTCTTTCTTCCCGATCAAACCCAGAACCCGGTAACTGACCTTGATGCGCCTCCAACCAGGAATCTGCGTCATCGCCATCGCCGCTGCGCAAAATTGGAACCACCTTATGGCGATCCGCGGCCTTCAGGGTTTCTTCGAATGCACAATCTCGCCGGGGTTCGTGCTCGTGGTGGGGTCATGGTACCGGAGAGAAGAACACTCCTCGCGCGCTCTGTTCTGGCAGTCGGCCAATGCCGGCTTCGGCATCATCGCCAACTTGGTCATGTACGGCATCGGCTCGCATGCCGAGAAGTACGGTGGCCTGGCACCCTGGCGCTGCATCTCGCTCTTCCTGGGTAGCACCACGATTGTGCTGGCGCTGATCTGCTTCGCTCTGCTTGGGAGCCCGAAAGAGGTGCATTGGATGAGCAAGGAAGAGAAGCGCATGGCGTGAGTCGTCCCATCACGCGTGTCCCGAACCAAAAGCCACAGACTGATCGCCCGCTTCTTCCAAACAGTGCTGCCCGTATCCTTAAGAACAAGGCCGGGCGTGACGTTACTGGCGTCAAGTGGTCATGGCCGCAGGTCGGGGAGGCTTTCCGTGACCCGCAGCTGTGGTTCAGCATGATCAACGCCTTTCTGTCTTCCGTGCCGAACGGGTAAGTCATCCAGAGCAGTGGCACAAGCCATAGGCTAACCACGGCACAAAGCGCTTTGACAACATTCGGAGGACTCATGTACAAGTCGTTCGGCTTTGACGAGCTCCAGGTTCTGCTCATCGAGATCCCACGCTCCGGTAGGATTCCCTCCCAAGCACTGATCCAACACCTCGTCGTGTCTGTACTGACATGGCTGTTGCCTCTCCGCTGTAGTCACGTCTCTAGTCATCTTCTTGATTGTCGGCATTTACACGCGCAAAGTGGCCAACAGGCGCATGTATATCATGGCTGCTGCCACCATCCCGCCCTTCATCGGTATGCTCGCTCTGGCGCTGCTGGAAAACACGCATGAGAACCGATGGATCAAGTGGGGAATGTACCTCATGACCGTACCTTTCGTGCTCTCCCTCTTCCTGGCGTGGACGCTGAGTGAGTTCATCTCCCCCTCGTCCCCAACAGAGAAAAAGGCACTGACGCCATACCAGTTCCCTCCAACGTCGCCGGACGCACCAAGAAAACCATCATCTCCTCGGCCACCTTCCTCGGCTACTGCGTCGGCAACATGTGCGGCTCGCAGATCTTCAAGTCGGCCGACGCCCCGCGCTACATCCCCGGCACCATCGGCGCGTCCGTCGCGCTCGGCGCCGAATTCGTCCTCATCTGCGCCTGGCGCGTTTACTACGTCAGGCAGAACAAGATTCGCGACCGCGCGGCGGCGGAGAGCGGCGTGAGCGAGGAGGAGCGCGAGAGGGTGGGGAGGCAGATGGGGGAGGGCGATGTGACCGACTTGGGAAATCCGCATTTCAGGTACACGACTTGAAGCCTGGTTGCGCTTGTTCTGGGAGAGATAGAGGCGGCGTTTCAACTTCTGTCTGGAATCGTGGTGCTCTGGATGATTGTCGGTCAAGTAGATGGAGTAGTCGTACCCCCAAATCATCGTTTCAAGACCGTGCCTTGCTACCACTGCACTCAGCTGTGCCAATGCTGATCCTGGCAGCTCTCAGCTACTACGATCAAGTCAGTATGGGGTTTCAATACTACTTGTCTTTAGAACTTTCCGACCTGACCCTTTCGGCTTTTCCAAGCACCTTCACTTCAACCACTGCATCTGGGACGGAATGTAGAGTTAGAGCTGTCAAAGCAACAGTGGGGGTGGCGTACGTGTCGATCAACCCGAGCTGTCGGACTGGCGGCCGAACCGACGCCGCCTCCCGGAGCGGAGCAGCCGTTGCATGCGGCTTTACTGCAACTTTTATTTTAAGTCAGCCAGAACCAAGCAGGACCTCTTACTTCTTCATTTACCGCGATAATTCCAAACCGGCCATTCACAATGTCCGACATCACTCCCGTCCTCTCCGACAAAGCCTGTGCCTACCCCGCCGGGCTCTTCCGTAAGTACCGCCGCAGGCGCTCGATGTCTTCTTGCAAGTGCTGAAGAAAGCGGCGGGCAAGACCACGCCAAAATCTTCAATGGAGTCGTCTACACGACCGGGCAGATCGGCGCAGACGTCGCAGGCACCCTCGTCGGCAAAGACATCGCGTCGCAGACGGAGCAGGTTCTCAAAAACTTGTGCGCCATCCTCGAAGCGGCCGGCAGCTCCTTGGCGCGGGTCGTCAAGGTGAACATCTACATGGTGGATCAGTCGGAATATGCTGGGATGAATGAAGTGTACAAAGCGGTGAGTGGTCGTCTTGCTTCGCAATTTCGGAGAAGAAGAGAGCGCTGACCATGGATTCAGATGATGCCGGATCCAAAGCCGCCGAGAGCCTGTGTGTTCGTAAAGGGGCTACCTGCCGGTGCAAGCGTCGAGATGGAAATGGTAGCTGCGGTGAAATAGAGAGGGGGAAAACGGAAAACTTTTGATTGGTATCATGGCTGAACGATATCTGGAAATAATGACACACTCTTCCCGATCTTACCTCCTGCTCTCCGTCTTCACGACTCGAAATTCCCACCAAGGAGATTCATAAACTCTTCATCCAGATCCATATCGGCTGTTTCAACAGTGCCTATGCCGGCCGCCATGAACTGTGCGGCAGCGTCTCCAAATGGTGTCGTCGTTGCAGCTAGACGAAAATCCGGGGGCAACCCGCTGTCCGACATGGCCGAGGTGACATTCTGGGAGTCACCCACAGCGCTGTTGGCCCCTGGAGAGTAACCTGTACCGGCTACCTGGTTTTGAAGCTCATCGAATGACAAATTGCCTGTGGTAAAGGATGGAAATGATATCTCGTCCATCTGCGGACCACCAGGCGGTATGTTCAGTCCTCCTGGAGATCCGCTCGGCAAGAGCTTATCGACACGAGGGCTTGAATGATTACCGCCTGGGTCAGCCATGTCGTCTGGGTTCATATGAGACTTCAACCTCTGCGAAACATCGTGAACAATAGCGCGGCATTTCAGTGCAGTCGGAAACTTGGTAGCGAAATTTTCAAGGACGCTACTTGCTCTGTCCAGATCCTTCAGAGCATCTGATCTTTGTAAATACGCGGAAAGAGCCTCTGGTTGCGCGGTGATAGAGTAGATGAGGGTCAGAGTAATGGTAAAGACATTGAACAGGTTGAGCCAGTTGAACGCGTATCGTTGGTCATGATGCATGATTTCAATCTGCCTGATTGCCATTGCGGATGCTTCTGCAATCAAATGGACTTTCTCCAGAGTGAGGACAGGGCACAACGGAGATGGCCTGTAGAGCATGATGAGGTGCGTGTAGTAGTTGAGGTCGTACCAGGCTGTGCTTGTGTGGGGGACTTGCAGTATCCGGGTTTGAGGCAAGGGGAAAGGCATCGTGCGGCGCCACTCAACCAACTTGGCGTGAAGTCCTCTGAGAATCTCGTCACGATCAGCAGGAGGTAGGTATCGGTTCTTGTTAGAATACACCTGTTCGAATATATCGCCGGCGATTTTCCTCAGGGAGAGTATGTGCAGCGGTACGGCCATTTCAGACGCCTTGAGCGGAGGTTGTGGCAGGATCCTATCGGGCAGGATATTCTCATCGTCGACCTCGGTGAAGATGCCAACTTCGATGTCGTCATCGCGGATTCCAAAAGGCCGACCAAGAGAAATGGAAACGACTCTGTCCATCATGTACAAGCTCCAGAAGAGACGCTTTCTGTATTCCTGCACGTCAAGTGGCAATTGCCGAGTGGTGTCGTTTGGCGCCGTGTGAAGTCCGGTGCCTACGGCAAGCCGGATAGCAGAGCCCACCAAATACCATGTGTTGGAACCAACGCGGTTGAAGAACGAATACGAGACTTGCAAGAGCAGAGCATCCAAGGCAGCCATATTACCGCTTGACAAGGCTCCGTAGAAATAAGCCATGGCGTTGTTGAAGAATCGAGCAGACTCGCATTCTGTCCCATCGGGAACAATTGCTGACCAAGTCGTGGATCCAATTGCAAAGACCATCCACATGGTATACAGCCACGGCGCCGAGCCTTCCAGACTATGGTGTTCTGCCCCGGAGTACATTGACTTGAGGCGATCCATGAACCACACTTTCCGGATAAAAGGGTATAGCGTATGCGTGTGCGACCAGTAAAACTCAGCCAGGCGAAATGCTTGTTCCCTGGGCGGTAGACAAGCTGGATACTGTAGAGCTGATGTCTCACTCCCGGGCGCATTGCTGCTCAGAGCAGAAATGGATATTTCATGCTCCGAAGGCTGGTCCTGCTGAGTAACTTCGAAGCTAAAGGGAAGCTGATCCGGTTTCAAACGACGCAAGACTGCCTGAGTCAAGCGCGCAAACGAGACACCGGAAGAGGAACCCAGATATCTGTCGGCAGTGGCTTCCAACGACAGCTGCTTTAGCTCGGACGCCAAGTGATCCCCGCGCTCATCTTTCGTACTGATTCTGGATCCTTGGCCTGCAGCGCTAGAAGTATCCGTTGCCATGTCCGACTGGACGGCAACTGACCATCGGCGGTCTTGGTCGGCCAGTATTGGGGGACTGGCCTCGATGGGAGTGGCCACGGAGGGGTTTGGGCTGGTGGAAGAGGGATCGCGAAGCTGGGCCTCAAGCTGGGCTACGCGTTTCTCAAGACCGCGGACATAGCTGTGCAATCAGCAATTGCAAATGAAGGAAAAGTGACAGACACGCACGAGATATAGAACAAGCCAGTCTCCTCCTGCTGCTCCTCGAAGCTGCACTGGACGCCCGAGTGCTCGCATGCCTGGCATCGCGGGAGGGTCCTGGAGCACTTCTTCTTGCGATTATAGCAGCGCCGGCAGGCTTGATTGGCACGGGCGGGCGCGGTGGTGATCATGGCGGACGTGTCGCAGGCATCGCGAGCTTTAGGCGGTGCGAGGGCGGCGCGTCAGGCATGGTGGAGTGGAGGAAGTTGAGGGCTGGTGGGTGATTGGAAATCCGTTATCGCAATTGGCAGAGGCGGGGTGCTTGATAGGGCAAGCGCATCCCCGGGCGCCCCTCCTACATCGGCCGCGCTCACGCCTCATCCACCCCTTCGATCTTTTCCAAGGGAATGCGAATATGATGCATACATCGACGCAGCAGCATTCAAAAACGCGAGCACCCAATACGGCGCGGTGACGCGGGTCTGCCCTCCCGGAACGCGTCCTCTGGTCTGGCCCCACTCGCGATCCTTCGCTGCAGCCAGCTCCGCATCGGCAAACGCGCTGCTCCCCCGCCTGCAACCACCTTGTACCGGCTTATCTGCAGGTCACGTGTTGGTGCGGCTGCCGTCGGTCCTGCCGACACACCATGTCGGCTTGCCCTTCGGCGAATGCCCAGCAGCGGCGGCGGGTGCGTCCTGCTGCTTGTCGGTTGCGCCGTTCATACCGCGCCTTAAGAGCCGCGATGCCGCCCGCTTGCCAGACGTTGACGGACTCGCATACCCTTTTCGACCATGGCCCTATCAGCTGTTGACGTCAGTGCTCACGGGGCCGTGCTCCCCCACCAATACCTCTATCTCGTCGCTGTCTTTGTGCTGGCTTATGCATTGTACAAGGTGCCGTTTCCACGCTCGGTCATCCTCGGCCAATGCTGATTCAAGGTCCAGGCTGCAACCTATACCGACATACCCTACATCAAGGGCATCCCGGAGATTCCCGGTGCGATTCCGATTGCCGGCCACCTCTTCAAGCTCGGGGAGGATCATGCTACTACTTGCGAAAAGTGGTGGAAAGAGTACGTCTCCCCATTGCTTTAGAAGACACCACCTGCTCACCCTCCTACAGCTACGGCTGGTCCGTCTTCCAGATCCGTCTTGGCAACACTCGCGCCGTAGTCTTCAACTCCTTTGAAGACTGCCGCGATGTTCTCATCAAGCACCAGTCAGCCGTCATTGATCGCCCAAAGCTCTACACCTTTCACGGTGTCATCTCTTCGACTCAGGGATTTACCATCGGCTCATCACCTTGGGATGCTAGTTGTAAGAACAAGCGGAAGGCTGCTGGCACAGCTCTCAGCCGCCCTGCGTTGCGGAACTACTATCCCATGTTTGATCTGGAGAGCTTTTGCATCGTGCGAGACATGCAGAAAGACAGCAAGGCTGGCGAGTGTGAGATCAGCGTCAGGCCGTACATTCAGCGCTACGCCCTGAACACCACTTTGACCCTCTGTTATGGCATCCGTATGGATGAAGTCTATGATACTCTGCTGCGCGAGATTCTCCACGTTGGTTCCGCCATTTCCCTCCTACGCAGTGCCTCGGAAAACTACCAGGACTATATTCCAGCCTTGAGGTACCTGCCGAACAACGAAAAGAACAAGAGATCCAAGGAGCTTCGGGCAAGAAGAGATGCGTACCTTAACCATCTTCTGGACAAGGTTCGCGAGATGATCAAGAATGGCACAGACAAGCCCTGCATTTCTGCTGCCATCCTAAAGGACCAGGAAACCAAGTTGACGGGAGTCGAGGTCAGCTCCATCTGTCTTTCCCTCGTATCTGGCGGCTTTGAAACCATTCCGGGTACTCTGACTTCCTGCATCGGATCTCTTTCCACACCCGAGGGTCAGATTTTCCAGGAGCGTGCCTACGCAGACATCAAAAGACATTACCCCAACATCAATGATGCTTGGGAGAACAGTTATCAGGAAGAGAAGGTTCCATATCTCCGCGCAATGATTCAGGAGGCTGGTCGATACTACACCGTCAGCGCCATGAGTCTCCCACGCAAGACGGTTACTGAGGTCAACTGGAACGGTGCTATCATCCCACCGAAGACCATGATCCTCATTAATGCCCAAGCTGGCAACCACGGTACGTAAAACAGAGCCCCATGCGTCCGCTGACCCCGTACTAACATATTGCAGACACTAATCACTTCGGCCCAACGGGCAACAAATTCGACCCTGAGCGTTGGTTGGAGCCTATCACCGCGGAAAACGACATGGGCCCGTTTGTGGAGAAGCCACTCCATGGCACAGCCCATCACTCATTTGGTGCTGGCGCTCGTGCATGCTCTGGGCAGTACATCGCCGTCCGTTTGCTGTACGCCGCCCTAATCCGCATCATCTCGTCCTACCGCATCATCGCGAGCGAATCGGAGCCGCCAAACACGGACTACGTCGATTACAATCAGTTCAAAACAGCACTTGTCGCCATCCCGAGGGATTTCAAGGTCAGGCTGATTCCCCGAGATCGTGGCATGACGGAAGAGTGCTTGGATTCGGCGTTTGAGCGTACGAAACAGCACTACAAGGAGGACGTTAAGGGGTTTGAGGGCTATGATTGAACCATGCAAGGTTTTGAATGTACAAAAGCCATCAGCATCCAACAGCAACGATCTGACCTTTCCCATTGGTCTGGCTGGCAATGTAGAGATGATCCGGCGACTCCGAGACTCGAGGAGCTGATGTAGCTCGAGGCTTAGAGAGAAACAGCCTTTCTTTCGTCAAGTACAGTGACAAGCATCGAAAGCGACGCTGCAACATCCAAGAAAGACATCATATCAATGGATAATTTCCCGGCTGCACCTGAATCCTGCTTTCACCCAGCCACCCGCGTACAAGCCCTCGGGTATCCAGATAGACAACAACCGAGAAGATCGTGCAGGTTGTTTGGACAAGCTTCGTCCTCGTGCTCGACGCAAACCGGAAACCTCCGCCAAGGATTCCTTCCTTTGCTTTTCCACCTTCCTATTCAGGCAACCCCATTAGGCATCAACCTCCATTGTGCCTGGGATGGGAACATGGGGCTGGATGGAAGCACGGAGGGCATCTCATATGTATATTAAGAGGCACGAATGCAAAATCCCAGCACCACACCCTAAAACACTTCCCGCAACCCACCATCAATAACTTTTCGTCCTACAGCACTACCGCAACATCCCACCAGTCACAACAATGAGCACCACCACCAACGACCTCACCGTCCTCCCCATGACCGAAGCCGACATCCCCCTCATGACGCAACTCCTCCATAAAGCCTACTACTCGCCCACCGGCGCCGGCATCAGCGGGCTCCTCTACCACACGCCGCCCTCGCAGCGCTCGCTCGACGCAACCACGGCGCAGCGCTTGCACGCCTTCCGCACCGACCCGGCCGCCCACTTCATCAAAGCCGTCGACACCGCCAACACCGACGGCACCATCGTCGCCGCAGCGCGCTGGGACCTGCACCCGCACGCGCGCTCCCCGTCCGCCGTCGCCGCGGCCGCCGCCATCGCCGACGACGAGCTCATCCCCGAGTTCCGCGCCGACGTGTACCGCGCGCTGTTCGGCCCGCTGCGCGCGGCGCACGCGGAGGTCATGGGCGCGCGGCCGCACGCGCACCTCGTGACGCTCGTGACGGACCCGGACGAGGGCCGGCGGGGCGCGGGCGGCGCGCTGGTGCGCTGGGGCTTGGAGCGGGCGGACGAGCGCGGGCTGGATGCGTACCTCGACGCGTCGCCGATGGGCGAGGGGCTGTATCGGAAGAGCGGGTTCGAGGTGGTGAGGCGGGTGCCGTTCGATCTGGGCGAGTGGGGGGACCGGGAGGGGGGTGTGGTCGAGCATGTGGTAAGCTTTTCTCCCCTTTCTTTCCTTTTACATGGCCGTGAATCCCGTTTGGGATGTTTTATTGTTGCTTGCTTTCTCGTGCTGATGAGTGTCGTGCAGTGCATGTGGAGGAAACCTGGCCCATCACCGAGGAAGATCGTTGCGGCCTAGATTAGGGATAGGATGCTTTGCGAAAAAAGCCATAGTCTGTAGGCCATCTTCTTGGAGTTATCAATGCTCATCGAGACGGCAATGGCGATGGTCTCGGTGAGAGACGAGATGCAATAGGGCTCACTCACTGTCGACGGCGTGCATGGTGGGACAAACGCTACGCAACAATGCTTCTCGTTTTTTGGACGTTAAACCCCTTCGTTTCTACTATTTTAAGTTTAATGTTCCTTGTACCTACCTCGAACAAGCTAACGGGGTGAAATCCCCCCTCTTAGCGTACCTGCTTTTCTATATTTTAGCTTAGTTGGCTCGTCTTTCATAGTCTCTGACTCAAAAAGACGTTACACCCAAACAAATAAATACTTCTCGCATGGGCGTGCGACGCTTGAGGCAAGCATCCACTGCTGTCCAACGCAAAGAAGAGAGATCTGGGCCTTTCCTCCCCGCAAAAAGAAGTGCGGGCTGGTCGAAACTTGGTCTACCCGCCCAGCCCTCAACCCCCGACATGTCCAACGGTCAAAAGGCAATGCAGAGCGAGCTGCAAAAGAGTACGTAGTCCCACTGGGGATCGAACCCAGGACCTTTCGCGCTTCTCCAGGTTTGCTCGTTCGTGCTCCGTGGGGAGCAGAACTTGTTAAGCTGTGAAGCGAACGTCATACCACTAGACCATAGGACTTGTTGTTGAAGAAGAGCGCGCTATGCTAATCTATGTAGTGTGACAATCCTCCGAGGAAAGTTGAGCTGAGGAAGTGCGAGATTTGGCCGCGGCAACCGAAGCGATTACGCCGAGTTTCGGCGGATAGTATGCTACAAGAGGCCGAGGCTAGCTGAATACTTTGTGGGCGCCTGCTGGAAATGAGGAGCGGATCTGCCATCACGAAGGAATGTACACGAAAGTCGTCTCTCCGGAACAGGCTCACTGCAAAGTCAGTGACGTTGAGAAGTATGACTGAAGCCATCGTTCGTGTTATGCCGATCTTATCATGATCGGCAAACGGAAAATTCAGACGTCAACCAGGCGAACGCACACTGGACTGCAGAAAACAGAGAACGAGGTATTTGGATGCCCACTCCGAGTGAAAGTGCGATTACTTGATTATTGTATACGTAATGAATGTCCCATGCCATGGGGTATCTGCTAAGGTCTAATCGCGTCCAGGAATTCTTGTATACTTCATGAAAATATGTACGACGTAAGGGGTCATCTTCCTCCGGCTGTTGTACACTTCACCATGCTGAGGCCATTTAGAGGGCCAGGGCGGCAATGAGGACACCGGCAACGCCGGCAACGGGCGCGGCGAACTGCGCGGCACCACCGGTGGACGAGGACTGGGCGGCGGAGCCAGTAGCGCTACCGCTGTGGGAGGCGGTGGCTGGAGGGATGTCAGCATAGTGCCAAGTATGACGGTGGAGCACTGCGCTGGCACGAGATACATGCGCAGCGACGTTGGAGAACCGGAAGGGGTATTTACCGGTAGAAGAAGCGGACGAGCCAGTGGCGGAGGCACCGGCGCTGGTCCTCGAGCCGGACTGGGCGGAGCTGCTGGACTCGGAAGCGCCCGTCTCGGAGGCAGAGGAAGAACCGGTGGCGGAGGCACCGGCGGTGGCGCTCAGCTTCTCAGCGCCGGCAGTGATGATGAGCGGGCCCCATTCGACGTCGGTGCCGGTCAGAGTCTCGGTGCTCGCGCCGGGGAAGTTCGCCTCGGAGCCGGCGGCCGACTCGACGCAGACGGCCTGGGTGGTGCCCTCGATGGCGCAGCTGGCGTCCATGGTGAAGTCGGCCGTGTAGTCGGAGGCGACGCTGTCGTCGGTGTAGTGGTACTCGAAGATGGACGGGCCTTGGGTGACGATGAAGGAGGCCGGGATGCCACACTCGCCCTCCCGGATGTCCGAGTAGCTGCAGCCGATCGAGTAGGTCACGGCGTTGGAGTCGGCGGCGATGACGGACGCGACGGGCGTGTTGTCGAAGCCCGAGGCGAACCAGCTGGTGGTGATGGTGCTCTGGGCCACGGCGCCGGCCGCGAAGATGATGGGGAGCGTCTTGTACATTGTTGTGTCCGAAAGAGCGACTGGGGTGTATAGAGATCGACGGGTGAACGAGAGTGTGGGACGACGAGGATGCAGGTGTCGGGGAGACGGGCAAGCGAGACATCTTATTGTCACGACAGCCTGCAGCCGCATGATCCATACGCCCTCACGATGAATCCTCTCGGAGTGACTAGTGGACGCCTCAAGGCAACAGCCCCAGCACTGACCACAGCTTCGTGCGGCGGTTGTTGGCCAGATGGTTGATGCGGATTCAGTGGCGCCACAAGCGGTAGCTTGGCAGGGGTATGGCGCCAATCGCCTTGCCAGAAACCTGCTAGTCTGCTGGCTTTAACTGCATAAGCTTCCTTAAGCGAAATCACCTTTCCGCATAGCCGGAGCCCGACTCCCAACTTGGTATGTATTGACCGAGCACGATTAGCCGCTGCCTTTAGCTTGACCGCTTTGAAACTCCTCTGCTTCCTTCCCGCTCTGGCTTGCAACGGCCGAGCAATCCGGTAAAGATGTAGAGATGGTCACAGAGAAATAAAGTTGGAGATTCTCGTTGCCTCAACCACTGCATTGATTTTGCTTCTTCTTTGCGTCTGTGCTTTTTCGTGGACCATCTGACTGAGATTCGATGCCTGCAAGCCTGTAGGTTGCCTCCGTATCTTCCTCTTCACGCAGATCCGGGACCTTTGCTGTTCAGTCTGCCCTGAGTAGCTATTTGCTGAAGCATACACATCGGCAATAGGTTCCCACATCTGCTCTTGCATACTCTCCTGCTGCCGGCGCTCCATGGGATCGGAGCGAGTCATGCTGGTGGTGGACTGAACATACAATCCAATCCATGTACGATGAAAGAAAAGAACAGTCGATGCAGCGACGTTGGTGTTCTTCGCAAAGGCAGCTTTCGTAGTTCCAGAGGTCTGTTGATTGAAATTCGACGCAACGTTCGTGGTCGCCGTGTGATGTAATGTTGAGTTCCCAAATATGTGGCTCTGATAGTATTGGTCGTTGATTGGAGCTTGGGTTGTAGCAAGCTCGGTCGAGCCACGATTTTTCGGCCGCAGGTTTCCCGGACTTTCAATGGTCACTTGATGGTTAAAAGGTCTGTTCGTGCGGTTGGACTTCTTTGGTGGCCCCTCTCTCGAGTCCATGTTGGAGAATAGTGTCTGTAAATGACCCGAGAAGGTAATATTCTTGAGGTAGGAAAGGTGATGATATGTAATAATGGATGCCCATTGTTGCTTAAATATTTCAAGAAAGTGTACAATCCATGTATCCCCTGCGTTACTCCGATGAACACGTTGGGTTAAGATATCTGACGATGCTGAGTTCAGCTTTCGCTTGGGGCCACCAATCAAATCAGCGCACTGCCCCCACCAGCAGCACATAATACATCCATGTCCAGCTAAGCTTCTCGCTCTTCTATTAATATTACTCCACCCTTTTGAAGTCCAGAAACCGCCAAATGATTCTCCGCAAGAATGAGAAGCTTTGACAAGCGAGCTGTTGTCTTTTACTCTCGGCTTCCAGACGATTTTCAGCGCCCTATCAATCACAGAACTGGTAAAATTCCACGAGAAGCAAAATTTTTACGGATGCCGTACCAACAGCCTTTCACAGTTGTTGTGGATAAGCATTTGTGATTCGAGATGTGCTGTCCGGAATCACAGCATAAATGATACATGTGGAGTTGTAACTGAAATTGCTTTCTTCAGCGGGATATGTGTATTTCACGGGTAATAGAAGGTCATGACGCATCAAACCAAACCAAGTGGAAACATCCGGGTATTCCGTCACAACGCCCTAAGAAAATGTGTTGGGCACGCATCTGCCTTTCGTCGTCCCACTCAAGCGACCGCACCAATGGCCCTGCCCATCCGGGGCCCTCGCATCCTCCAAAGCAAACCCAAACAAAGGAAAACGAGGAGAATCGCTCACATTGACGCCGCACCCCGCACGGGCGCACGCACCGCCAGCGGGGGCGGGAATAGATCGCTCGTCGACGACTGCGTAGGCGCATATTCCGACCCCGAATAGACCGAGCTGGCTTTCGAGTCTAGATTGGTGGACAGCCAGGAAACATCGGGAGGCTCTAAGTTGAGTGCACTACCGACACCGACGGCCGGGTGGCCGTGCACGGGATAAGCGGCGAGGGGCGTTTGCGGAGGAGGCAACGCGGGCAGCGTCTTGTCTGTTGAGGCGGTGCGAGAGCTCCGGGGGAGCGAATGGTGTCTTGTGATTTCCATCGACGGCAAGGGACCCGACGCTTTCGATGATGCGCCGTAAGAGATGGTTCGCGAGCTCGATGAGATAGGGGATACTTGGCCTCTGGTCTGGTTGGTGCACGGATTCCAGGGCCCGCCGACTTGCTTCGGAAGCAAGGACGATCCGCCAAACGAAACGCGGCGGGTGTTCATGGGCGGTGTTTTGTGGCTTGATATCGAAGATAACGATATTTCTGTGTTGACTTCAATGGAACTGTTTGGTTCCCTCTCCTTGGGGAAGGATGCCTGATGTGAGGGAGCTTCCACGTCAAGTGACCCCTGGCGCCCATATGAACGCCTGCGCCAGATGCTGTCCGGATGCCTCGAAGGGAGGCACAAGCAACAACACCAGGCTCTTAGGAACGCCATGTATTCTCTTCGGAAAGCGGCTGTCGTACCGAAGATACACCACGCAACAATGCTGGGAACAACTCCGGGGATGTATTGGAAAAGATCGACCCGGGCCTGTTCGATGCTAAGATTGGGACCGCGAGCTTCTGTCGAAGGTTGTTGTGAGTGGCGGCTGCGCTGGAAGTTGACGAGTTCATAAATGACGAGAGCAGACTCAAAGGCGCTACGATCCTTCATCAGTTGGAATCAAAGAAGGCGTGATACGCATACTCACATCAAGATGGCCATGATTATGCTGAAACGAATGATCAGCCATTTGTCTGTGGTTCTTCCCTGGCTCCTACTGGTTACACTTGACACTGTGCCTGAGCTGGATGAACAGCCGTTCATGGACCTGTCACGCGTGAAGAAGCGCCTGAAAACGCTCCGAGCGAGCAAGTACTTGTAGAGGATTGCGAGCACGAGAAAGAATCCAATGATCAGCGACACAGTCACTACGTTGGGTCAGCAGGCCGAGCTCGACATTGGAAAAACTGACGTACTGATGATGTTCACGACAACCAAGAAAAGCACTGGGTGGTTTCTCAAAGCTTTGATCTGACAGACAGATACCATGATCGCTGGAAGGAGAGTGGCAGTCGACTTGAAGACGATGGCCATGACTCTCTTCTTTTGCGTCTTGATGCGGATATTCCAGGTCCCAATGAACAGGGTGATTGCCCTGGCAGTTAAGGTTAACAGAGCGGCCACCACCCGAACAACAAAGGCTAAATACCAGAATAAGACCAGAAGTGAGTCTACATTGTAGAGGTAAATAGCTATCGAAGCGGTCAGCGTTCGGCACAGGGTTCGCAACGCTCAACACCAGGGTTCTTTACCGACGGCAGCCAAGACCGAGCGCCATCCGGAATCGGCTTTGCCAAACATGGCGGTTTGGTCGTGTTGTGGGTTCTGAGACGCTTCATACCTTTCCACCTGTATTTGCCGCCAGTTGGTTGTATAGTCAAGGTGGGTGACCACTCCCTGCGCCGCGCCAAGCGTAGTCGATACGCCGAGCAACAGGATATCTTGGATTGTCAATGCAAAGTGTCGATGGGGATCTAGAGAGAAAGAAGCTTACAGCTGAGTCCCTCGCCATGTCGCCACAACATAAAACAGAGAAGGAGGCCAAGGAAAACCGCGGTGAAGCTGAGGATATGAACGAAGATGGCGAGCCCGAAGACCTCTTGGGGAAGCTGGCCAGACATTGTAGGCATGATCAGGATATAAAGTCGTCCATGACTCGGGCGGAAGCAAACGATGCAATGAGCAGGCTCCGAGGGTAAGGCAAGTGAACGGCACAGGATATAAGAAGCACGCATTAAGCCGCAGCCGCAGGTTCGAGAAAGTGGGCGAGGCACCTGCGACAAGCTATCTCATAGTCTCTTCCTATTGCGGCGGTTCAGCCGATGCGAGGAGCGTCTACAGTAGTAGCATGGGCAAGAGGCGGCGCTAAGCGACCGTGGTAGCGGCCACACTACCGGGCGAGGTAATATATGCAGGGCGCAGCGGCGCGGACGGGCACGCCTGGCTTGCCGGCACCGCAGATCCATGATTCGCAAATGTCCCGGCCATGTACAGGGTTGGCGGGTCACACACCCTATCGATGGACGGACAAAGGCCTGGAGAGGAGCAGAGGTGAACTGAAGAGGAAGCTGGAAGACTGGCGAACACTGATTGGCTGGACCAAGATACCGACTGAGCGCCCGCTGCAGGCATCGAAGTCGGGCAGGTGGGCTGAAGGTCGGAATTACCAATCTTTTCGCAACAGCTTGCACCACTGGTACCTGGCCCACCCACATCCGGCTCTAGCTATCAGCCACGATCATCGGCAGTTGGTCCGTTGTCGGTGCGAGATTGCCTTCTTCGCCGGCAGATGTGCACTAGGGCAGTCGCAATCGCGGGGGATGTGCCTGACATGGTGGGCCCCCGTGAGCGCGTCTACCGTACAATACAGCTTGTGGGAAGGACGAGTGCAAAGACAGCGATGGATGTGCTGAGTGGACGGCAGCGCTTGAGGAGGGTTGGGAATATACGGCCGTGAGATGTACGGATGGGAGAGGACGGTGTGACCGAGACGTCAGACGGCGTAGCTAGGTACTGTGGAGGAGGCGTCGGGCGCAAAGTCGAGCTGACGGCAGTGGCCGATGATGCGGTGCTAAGCGTTTGACCATGGGTTCGGTTAACAGTAGCTCATCCTGATGTATTTCTGCTGCACGACCGCTGACGTATTGCATCTTTGCTGTTGCGACACTGATGGCGACAACATTCGGCTTCGACAGCGTCCCGCGTGCGCAGTCAAGAGGCACGCAGGTAGCATGTGGCCGGCAAGGGGTGCCAGGCAGGTGTTTCAGGCAGCCGCGGCAGGTCAGCCGGGCACGGCGCACCACGCGGACAGGAAGGCGTCGTGTCCTGGGGGCCACCGTGTCACCGCGCTCTCATTGGCTCTCGAGGCGGGCTCCGCTAGCGCATGCACAGACCCCGGCGCCGCCCTTTTAAGTCCTTCGCCTCCTCTCCCCCTTCCCTTCCTTTTCCTCTTCAGCAACCCGTGCTCACCCTCGGCAGCAATGCCACTGTTTCCATCCTCGGTAACCTGAGAGCACGATCTCGGGGAGCCATCCCTCCATTCCTCCTTTTCCTCCTGCGCAACCACAACAGACGCTTCCATCAGTCTCCAACTTCGTTGCAGCGAGCGCCCGTCACCCAATCGACCCCGTTTCCTCGACGCACACCTCCGTCGCATCTGGTCTCGCTCACCGGGTCATGTTCAGAACATGCCTTTCGGCAACCGATCCCTCGGCTTCGGCCATAGCCATGGTTGACACAACACAACCCAAGCGGCTCAACAACTGAGCGGAACCAGTCCCTCGACTGCTCCAATCAGCTACACTCTACCACAACTACCTTTTCGTGGGGCGCATGGATCTCAGATGGTGCAAGTCAACGTCCGAACTCGAAGTCCCGCTCGGCTCAGCCGATCGCGACCACTTCATCGCGGGTCGACCCTCATGTCAATGGGTTTGGAGAGCTATCGGCGGACGGTCTGGCCTGCAAAGGCCTAGAACCAGAAGCTTACAATGGCGCACTGCCGTACAAGCCACTGGGCCAATCCTTTTGCCTTGAACGCAGTCAAGCCACTACAGCCGGAACACGCGATCCAGCCTCATCGGTGCCAAAGGGGCCCGGCAGAGCATGGATACGTAGAGGGCCTACGGGACGAACCATGATGTATGCATACTGCACTTGCAAGCCAAGATGTATGCTGCACTTGCAAGTCAATTACAGCCATCACCTGTCATGATGCAAGCCGAAGGGTCTCATCAATCAAGGTGCAAGGCGAAAGAATCATCACCTACAGAGGTGCATGACGATGACACCTATCAAGGTGCAAGAACGAAGCTATCCGATGAGGCGATGGGCTGCGAAGGACCAAGAGCATGTCAAGACAAGCTCAAGGGTGAAGCACAGAAAGTGAAGCTGTGGGTGAAAGTGCTTGCCATCGTAGCAGCACCATGACAAACCGTACAAGCGAACACGCATCGAACTTCTGAGGCATGAGCAAAGAAAAACCCCCAAGGGTCAATCCCTACAGTCAGGAACGACAAGAGTTTGCGAAGGGCATGCCATTGCTTCCGACTGCAAGGTTGATTGGAAGAAGACCGAAATGGAATGCTGCTCCAAAAGCTGTACCTAGCTGACGAGTACGCAAAACTGTTCATGGAGATGTCATCCGAAGCGCAGTGAAAACTGTCGCAAAAGAGAATCATCCGAATCGGGGTATCATCAGGAGTGACAGGAAAGGCCTGTTGCACACTGACAAACACCCAAGCAATGTTATCAGGAGCTGAGGTCACCAGGCCTGCTGCACACTGAGAATCATTACGATGAAGATGCAATGAGGAGCACAGAAGGTCTGCTGCACACTGAGAGCTATTTCATTCAAGATGTTGTTGCGAGCATGGCGGAAGCCTGCTGTACCGACGATCATCAAATACCAGATGCCATCAGGAGCGCAGGAAAGGCCTGTGGCACACTGAGAACCATCTGCTGACTCCGGACCCGGAGTCAGCAGATCACACATGAGGGCTCTGTTCTCTCCCGGTTGAAGTCCACTCACTCCAAAGAAGGCCAAGTCTCTTGTGTGAGTGTTTGACCCCGGGCCAATGTGTTTCCCAGCGGTCCACTCGAAAGAGTGTTCGACCCAGGGATCATCAAGACCCACATACGACGGTCAATCAAGACAAGTACGATAGTCGCTCAAGACAAGTACGATAGTCGCTCAAGACAAGTACGATGGTCGTTCAAGACCACTACTACGGTCAGGTTGTTCAATCCCGTCACCATTGGCGGAGAGCTTCCTACTACCAGACACATTTGGACTTGCCGATACCTTGGCGTTCAAGTCTAACCCCAAACAAATAGAGCTTTGCTCCGCGCCTTGCCGTCAGGTTCAAGGGGCGTGGCCGTTTTCTTTTCCTTTCTCCTGCCACACGCCTTCCCCAAGATCATCGTCTCAGCAGAGAATGGATGCGCTCCAGTGCGTCGTTTGTGGCCCCCTGCACATCTGGCTACCCTAATGGGCATTGTCTTTTGTCTTGTGCGGCTGCAACACGGATTTCGTGCGAGAGCTAAAATCATCCTGCCTCAAATGCATTCGATCATGTCAAGAACTTGACGGGTGTGGGCCGTTGGGTTGAGAAAGCCAAAGAAGAGGGCCAACCCTGTGGGAGCTGGTGGCTTTCGAGTTGCCTCTGCCTTTCCTTCCGCCCTTTTCACTTCCCCCCTTCCTTTCCCTGTCCAGTGGGGTCTCGTGGCTCGCAGGCGTCTCATTCGTTCACCAGCAACTGCCTCTGCTGTCAGAAAGAATACCGTCTGTGGAGAAGATCCCTAGGCCCGACTGTGCGACGATCCAGCCAAGGTGGCTGGACGCGCTGTTCAAGAATACAGTCATAGGTACGGGCCTTCGTTCACCGATGACGGGAGCCGTACTACAATTCGTGCTCGAGCATGACAAAGCTGAGTGAAAGAAAAAGAGAAGTATGCGAAGCAAAGCTTTTCGAAGTGCCCTCTGGGGTGGGGAGAGATGTCGGGACGTGTGGATTGGGAAGAAGGGAAAAAAACTTTTACTACTTTCATCCTCTGCGATGGTGGGCCAAATCCCACTTTTTTTTTTTCGTTGATGCTCCCGCCTTGTTTTGCGGGAGGTCGAGGAAGAAAAACATAGAAGTCGGAAGACACTCGTGCGGGACGACGCCTCGGCCGATCACGATCGAGATCGCGTTCCGCGCGTCTGTGTGTCCGAGACACAAGAGAAAGGCGGGGTGGATCGCATGTGGGTCAGAAGGGTGGGGTATATGTATTGGATGTGGGAACTTCCCTTTCTTTGCTCCTCTTCTCACACCATCCCCACTCGCTGGAGCATGAAGGATGGCCAAGCGTGCCGAGATGGAAGAAAAGAGGGTAAAACTTGAAACAAGGCTTGTGATAAAAATGGACGACGAGTCGGGCCAGATCGTTCGCAGGATGACAATGGGATTCTTGGGTTACATCTGGGAGATAACGATTCAGAGCAGAGAGAATGCGTGGACGCCTAGCCCGCGATGGACAGGACGTAGGGGGAGTCGGCCTTTTAATTTCTTCCCTTCCAATCACACGTCTCGCTGTAAAGGTTCCTGAGGACTTCCCTTTGAAAGTTCTCCCATCTAATGAATGCGTGCTAGGCAGACATGAATCCAACGCTCAAATCGTCTGAGCCCGAATCACTTTCATCTTTGCAAGTATCTACAGTCCTCGCGAGCAAGTGCTTACTTCATGCTCGCCGTGATCAGTCCCTCATAGAAGAATCACTTGACCGTTTTGACACCAACAACAATCACCTGATATCGACAGAGGAGCAATCCATCTCGCTTGACCACCTGCCCAAGCCCCATTTCCTTCTTCGTTAGACAGACGTCAAGTGACACTACTGTGTAGCGGCGCGACAACCCACCTTGTGCGCCTTCCAATCCTTCCGCTGGCACTCAGGGGAGCAATACTTCACTGTCTTGCAGCGCGAGCACCTCAACAGCTCACCTCCCCCATCCCTCTCCTTCCGCCCACAAACGGCGCATCCGCCCGGCGGTGCCTCCGTAGTGGCGCCCCTGCCCCCTACTCCCGCAGCAGCAACACCAGCAGCACCGCCGCCGCCAGAGGAATCCTTATCTCCTGAAAACGCGGGAACCTCTTGCTGCCTCTCCACCATTCCGCTCGAGAAGACCGGCGCAACAGCCACGCGCACCGCGACCCGCGTTAGCGCGGCGGCGGCGGACGCCTCCAACCCCCACCCGTCGCCGTAGCCATCTGGAAAGACGCCCGTGCCGCACGCGCAGAGTACACTCTCTCCGTCCGCGAACGAAAGCGGGATACTCTTCGCCCCTCGGTTGTACGCGCACTTCCCGCCGGTCCCGTGCGCCCACGTGCGCGCGCGCTCCGCCATGGCCGGCAGCGCCGCCTTCCACGCGCTAAGCTCCGCGCCGTCGACCTTGACCTGGCAAAGCGGATGCTTGTGGAGCTCTTGCAATGCAGGGGCGATGTCGCGAACGATGTCGAGCGTTAGCGGGATGCACGCGGCGTCGAGGACAACGCTTTGAGACGCGAGGTCAAGGCGGATCGCTGAAGCGAGGATCAGCACATGCACGCCGCCGGCGGAGGGGTTGGAGAGGGTGAAAAACGGAGTCTGCGTGGTGCTGGCGTCACGGTCGCCAAAATGAGAGAAGATGGTGAGGAGGGAGTCTTTGAAAGCGATGCGGGTTTCGAAGTGGTCGCCGGTTGGTGAAGCCGAGTCAAGAGAGGCGTCACGGATGCGGATTTCACGGTGTGACCATGCCGACGAAAGATGAATGTTTAGCCACGGCGTCTTGTGGGACGCCTTTGTGTCGATGACGGGGAGGTTCGAGACAGGCAGATAAGGCGCATTCCAGGTGATGGGACCACTACGCTCTGGGAAGATGGGATGTATGAAGTTGGGAAAGTAGTGCTTCATTGAGGGGGAGGCGATTGGGACGATGACCTCAATGTATGAAGACTTGCGCGCAATCCGAACCTTGCTCTGGACCTTGAGAATTGGAACTGGAAAATGCAGCTGAGGATGTGAAGACTCCGTGCCAATTTTGACTGCAATCACGCAGGGTGAAATCTGGACAGTGTCCACCGCGGCGCCATGGCTGAGTTTGGTCTTCAGGTCGTGGGATAACAGTATGACGCGGCCAGTCAAGTTGGATATACGAGCCGTGCCTGTAAGGAAGTTTGCAGTGATCTGTATCCGGACATTGGTCTGCGTTGTGAGTCCATCGTTATCTTGCTTCTTGACCGGCGGCAACACGTGCGGTGCTACAGAAATATTCGGGCGACATCGCGTTATGAAGACATGTTCAGTGTTGTCGAGAGAAACGTCAAAGATGCCTAGGGTGTCATCGAGCTTCGAAGCAAAAGATCCAATGGCGTGCGGCGTAGGTTGGAGAGCGAGTTTTATCGATAGAGTTCGCGCGTTGCTCAGTAGGATAACAGTAGGGACTAGGAACGATACCCAGAGCGGCGACTCGCCATGCCATCCTCGACCGTCTTGTTGGATTTTCAAGGCGAAATCCTGTGTGTTCCTTTCGCCGGTGAAATGCTCGGTTCCAAACGCTAAATGGATGGCCGCAAAAGACGAGCGCTCTGTTGCCGTGTATGTGTGGCAGATCAACGGGGGATTGCCGAGCTGTCCCTTCCCAACTTCATGAAACATGCGGAGCTTCGAGCGCGGCACTTTCAACGTCACATTCACAATGTTCGGCAGAGAGCTCCAGGCCAGCTGGGATGCCTCACGGCACCTTCTAGCCATCTGCTCCAAGGGAAATTCCGGTATCAGGCCAGAGCATACATCAAAGAGATGCATCTGGACCCTCAGCTCCTGCAGGTAATCCTGCCCAAGCATAAGTTTATTATCCTTGTCAATGAGATCGAGAAGGAGTGTTGCAGCCTTGCTCCAGTCTGCTTCCACTCTACCCTTGACGAACCGAAGGAACGCCGCAAAGCTTGCGCGCGTGTAGTACGGCGTGGAAACGTTGGAAACATGTCGTGCACTGCGCTTAGCCATGAGAACACTTGGATCCTCGCCCTCAAACATGGTCAAGTATGTTTGGTAAAGGAGTTGGGCCAGATCGGTCTCATCGTAGTGAAGGCGTGATGGCTGGACACTGCCAGCTGGAATGCGATTCTTCCAAGTCAACCTACTATGAAGCTGTGTAGCATTGCCATCTTGAAAAGACTGGAGTAGAGATTCTTGAGTCGAGGACACCAGTGACGTGTTGGTCCAATACTGCACAGGAAAGAGGCCTAGAAGAGTCGATAAGGCGGAAGCGTTGCCGCAGAGCAGTGCATCCATCGGCGGCTGGTCTGCCTCGTGGCGGCGCACGAGAGACTCTGTGACAAGGGTAGCAGCTTGGCTACCGTCCAACAGGGGTGCAGTAGCCACCAACAGGTTCAGAGAGCCAAAGTGGTCGATAAGATTGGATGTGTCAATAACGTTGAAGACGGTCGGGGCCTGGCCTGACCTGTAGTCATCGGCATCAAGAATCAGTGGGTCCGGCATGTAAGGCCCACGATACCACTGGGCAGCGTCGTCAGCGGCGGTCAGTTTCTGGTGCAGCACATGGCAGAAGGTCATAGCTTCTCCCACAAAGAAGCGTAGTGTGAATTGCCGAGAGCGCCTCCGGAACGCGTCGCACCAGGCTTCGAACTGCAGACGGGCCGTCTTCACGAGCGGGTCCAAGCCAAGGCCGTGTTGCACCTGATTTGGGTTCAGCGGAGAGGCGTGCGTTAGCGGCAGATACGCAGTCGCTAGGTGGAAGCCCAGCAGAGGATCGGTGCCATAATGGAGGGTCAGGTTGTCCATCTGGCCAGAGAACATGGGGTTAGGCACGTCCGTCTTTGCCGTAGCGCCAGGGCCATCCGTGGTGCCGCTACGCCAGTACTGTTTGAACAGTCGAGGCGCATCTAGCACAGCGTCCACGGCGGAGGGCGCGGCAGACCGGGCTGCGGTAATACTAACATTAATGCCAGCCCCTCCGATAGCTTCCTGGGCCTGCTTGGCGCGCTCGAACTCGGCGCGAGAGGGGCGGGCATCAGCATTGACGTAGGAGAGCCAGACCTCGTGGACTGCGGCTAGAGTCGCGGAATCGCACACGCGGAGGCAGCTGCCATGGGGGCCGCGGTGCCATTCGTCCAGGGAGGACGAGGTTTCAGTCAACGTCTTGGCGTGCCGCTGGAGCAGCTCGAAACTAGCACTGTCCAGGAACTGGTGGTAGTAGATGCTCCAGACGGCGTGCTGGTTGCGGCCGTCGCGGTCGTCGAGAATCAGGCTGAAGAGGAGGATGTTGCGGGCTGTGCACGTCAGAGGACTGGGCGGAGCAGCTCTCACACACGCGGCATACCAATGACGGCGCGCTGCAGGTCGCAGCTAGTGATATCGATCGGGCGGGCATCAGCACGGGCGGCCTCGCAGTAGGCCGTGAAGAGGACATTGCGCGCGTCTCCGCAGCCCAGGGCGAGCACGCGGGCAGGCAGCTCGGGCGGCAGGTGCTGAGTGAGACAGGCGGCGGGCGTGTTGCCGAGCGGATAGAAGAAGGCGGCCGCCAGATCGACGTAGGCCGGATAGAACATGGCGGCGGGCGTGTGGGCGAAGCAACGGCGGAGGTGTCTGGTCGGGGCACCGATTGGGGCTGGCGCCGCTGGCCAGGAGGCAGAAAGGCGGGCGATCAGGTCTAGATTGCGCTCGCCGGGCAGCCGCCGCCCCGCGGTTGGCTGCCCATCCGGCCAGCATGTAATGCATTTATTAGCGGACGCGCACACGCCTCAGTGCGGGTCGGGAAAGCTTCCGCGATCGAGAGTCCAGACCGTCGCGCAGTCTCGGCCCTTCGCGTCTTCTGCGCCGCTCCAGCCCACTTGAACACCTTCGCTATCCCGTCCTCGCGAGCCCCAGCGATCGCCCTCGAGTTACACAGACCTGGGCACCTCTCGACCACCTGCCTGCATCCGCCACGACTCCGCGACAACGTGTGCTGAGCCGCATCCATCTCGCTGCCGTCCCCGGTCCGCTCTCCACACCATCGCTCCCGTCGCCGTCGATCGCAGCGATCCCGACGACACTCGCAAACCCCACCGACCACCAACCCGCCGCGCTGCATGCGGCCGTCTCCTCACCATGATGGAGACTACTACTATCGCGCCGCTCACCCTGCGGCTCCCCGGCGTGCAGCCCACCGACTCGCTCGCCGTGCGCCTGCGCCCCGAACTCTCCTACCACCTGCTTGAGCGCGCCCCGAAGCTGGACGGCCCCGAATCCTACGACTCCTGGGCCTGCAACGTCGAGAACGCGCTGGCCGAGGGCGGCTACAAGGGCTTCATCGACGGAACCTGGGACCACTTCGACCGCACCGAGTGGTGGCGCCACGGCGACGCGCAGGCCCAGGAGATCATCGAGAGCTCCTGCGCCGACTCCATCCTGCACTCGGTCCTGTCCGAGGATGGCGAGGCCAAGATCAACACCGCTGCGAAGCTGTGGCACTTCCTGAAAGCCGCCCACGGCTGGCTGAGCGAGGTGACATACTCGGGCCTGCTGCGTCGCTGGAACAGCGTCACCATGGCCGCCTGCGTCAGCGGGGCCCGCCCTTTCGCGCGCGAGCTGATGCAGATCAACAAGGACCTCCGCGAGCTCCACGAGGCCTACGCCAAGGCCACGCTCGAGATGAACGCCTGGTTCCTGTACACGCTCAGCGAGAATTTCGACACCAAGCCCGGCCAGTGCATGGATTTCGGCGAGTTGCAGCGCAAGGTTGCGGCCTGCGAAGACACGCTGAAACGCGGCGTGGCCACTGCCGCCGTGCGAACTGCCCAGATTGAGCGCGATGCCGAGGCCGCAAAAGCAAGGCTGGGCAGCGGCGGCCGTTGCGTGGACCTCATCCCTGACGAGCCCATGGTTACTTTTGGCTTGCGGTGTGCCCCGGCCCAGCCTGCGTTGCCGCTTCCTTCCTCGGGCTGGCATGAAAAGAGGAGGCTGGACCAGCAATGCCGGCCGTCGAAGAGAGTCAAGACTGAAACATGACTTCCACCCACCACCACCCACAACAGCATCCTTCCCCGGCCTCTCCACTGCATCGCCTCGAATGCGGTGTGATGCCGCAGCGGTGCTGCAGGAACCGTTGATCGCCATGAGACACGACGGCTGATCGACGTGCGGTCACGTCGCACAGTCACCGCAGCTAACGTCGGTGTCGTCGCCTCGGAGCGTCGTCGGCTGCAGAGCCGCATTCCTGCCACCCCGGACGCGTCGGATATCGTGCGTTTCCTTCGATCCCGGCGCATTTACTACCGGCCTTTCCTGGCGACCCGGACGTTTGACGGCCGGGGCCCTCGCCCGCCCCTTGCTGGCACGTTGCACGGCAACGGTCGATCAGGCCCCCTCGGCCAATAGGAAGCGTCCCGTGCCGCAGCAGCAGAAGCTGTGGCACTCTAACGACCGCAGTACCCTTCTGCCATGTCACTTTTCGAGCTCAACAGTTTTTCAACATGTCGCATTGTCCGACCGTCAAGCGGCAGAGCAATCAACGGAGTCCCAGGGACATCCCAGAGCAGGCGTTTCGCAGAGATAGCGGTAATATACTGAGCCATAGCCGAGATGTGATATCTGCGGCATGGCGAAATGTGGTGCGAGGTAATTGAAGATGGCTGGACTGGAGCGGTATATCGCTCAGTCTCTTCCAGCACAGGAGGGGGAGCGAAGGGTTGTTTCCCCCACTCCAAGCGTAATCAGACCATCAATCATTTGGAACCATACCCAATACATCGTAATCTTCAAACTCGTCAATCAAATTTACAAACTTGCCTTACTACGCCTTCTTCGCCGTGTGTGGTGAGGCTTTCACCGGTGTGCTGAGACTCGTGCGTGACGCCCACTCCCCGAATTCCCAGGCTTCCACTCACACCATACGTTGGCTGAAAGGCTTTCCATAGGGATGGAATATTCGCAGATGCGCGAGCGCCTTGATACAATGGACGATGATGTCTTCTCGGACCCGGGCTCGTCGTTCTTCAGAGAGGCCTTCTTCTCGTCGTCTCCCCAAATCGACTCAACACCACCAACCTCAGACTTCGCTGGTTCGAGCCACAATACACCCGCACATTCTCGTCACCGGACACCGGTAAAGTCATTGAACACTCCGTGGGGCCTCAGCTTTGAAGAACAGGACATAAAGCTCGAGACCACGCCGCCCCCGTCCTCCCAGCTCCCGGCTGAATGCGACCAGTCGCCAACACCTGCACCGAAAAACAGGACAGCAACGCCCAATGCCGTCCGACCACTACAATGCTGCCAGATCAAGGCCAAAGTCGCGCGAGACCTCATCAGCCGATCCAAGCAAGACATGCCACTGCTCTCGGACACGCCCGACGAGCACGCCTACAACCAATGGGCAACCATCGTCCGCAACGCCTTGGTTCAGGGCGAAATGTTCAAGTTCGTCGACGGCTCACATGCCGCCGTGCACCGCGGCACGCGCTTCTACCGCAATGCCGAGATCAAAACAGCCGATCTCATCCGCGACGCCTACACTGCCGCTGCCGGCGACTGCAAGGACCCGGTTGTCCTGCGCGACACGCTGCACATGCCCGCCGACGATCTCTGGGACCACATTCGCGCCGCCCACACATCCATCCCCACCGCCACGCCGACCCCTTCCTTCTTTTCCTCTATCAATACCTTCTCCTCCTCCGCAGGTCCCTCCTCATCCTCCTGCTCCCTCCCCTCCGCCCCGCCACCACCACTACCGCCCACCTCCCTTCCTCCTTCCAACCACTTCAGCACCATCAGCGGCCGCGTCTACTTCCTCGTCCAGAGGTTCAACTCCTGCACCCTGGCCCTCTTCGACGGCAACATCACCCGTTTCGCCGCCCAGCTCGAAACCATCGTGCACCGCATGGGCGAGCTCGGCTATCACCTGCCGGCTTACATGCTCAACATGCACTTCCTGTACAACCTGGAGCCCAAGCTCGGCCCCAAGGTGAAGGAGCTGGAGAAGACGTACGGGGAGGCGCTGTGGAAGGGAGAGGAAGGCGGTGCTCGCGGTGGCGGCGTGTCATTTGCGGTGGTGAGGGAGGCGCTGATTGAGGAGGCGGAGAGGTTGAGAGAAAAGGAGGAGCAGGAGCAGGAGGGTGAGGTGGTGGATGCCGTGCTGAGGAGCTTGGAGAAGGAGGGTGAGGGTGGGAGGGAGATGAAGGCGAAGGAGAGGGAGTGGGGGGATCAGTGGATCCGAGAAGAAAGTAAAGAGGCAAAGGAGAGGGCAAAGAGAGCGGATGCGGCGGAGAGGAGAATGAGGTCCGTGGAGGGTGATGTGGAGTCATCGCCATCCATTGCGGATGAAGAGCTAAGGAGGCTGCAGAAAGATGTCCAAGACTCGGCGGAGTCTGATGAGGCTGATTCCAGCGAAATGGAAGAGGAGGAGCATGAGAGCTCAGACGAAGATGAGCAAGAGCTTCCGGCAGGGTTGGTTGCTCGGGGCGAGAAAATCAGCGAAGAGGAAGCTGATGGAGAACACCATGGACAGATACAAGAGCAGCGACAGAAAGTAGTCTTGCAAGTGAAGGATACTGAAGACGAAAAATCTGACGAGAGCTCCTCCTCAGAAGAAGAAGAAAAAGAAGAGCTAGAAGTGGAACCCAGCACTCGGAACAGGTGTTCCACAACCCCAGATCAAGTTCACAGGCTGAACGAGATATTGAGGGTGTCGGAAACACCCATTATGCGCCCAGGAACTCAACCCCAGCCACCCAGCAGCAAGACTTCATCATCGCAGTCAGTCATTCTCGCCAAATCTCCAGCAAGAGTGGCACAAGTCCTCGGAGATTCCGCTCGAAGCGTATCGGCCGTCCCTATGCCCTCGACCAAAACCGGGCCCTCGACCAGGCCTCCTCCGTCTGCGGGCCCTTCCCCTTCAGCTCCTCCTGCAGCTGCATCCGTCCCTTCGACGGCAAGCTCAACCTATGTTGTGCCTCGCGATCTCAACGAGCCCTACTCTGACATCGAAAGCACCGCCGCCGCGGTCCGGCGGGCTCGTGGCGCTAAGATGGCCGCCGAATTGAATAGAAAGCAGCGGCGTGAGGCGGCAAAGACGAACAGGCAGCAGAAGACGCTGCATGAAACCGCCGCCGCCACCACCTTCGCCGATGCCGTCTCGGGCGGAACCGTGCGGAGGAAGTCTGCGGCGGAGGCAAATGAGGCGTTCGATCGAGAGTATAAGAGGTCTAGTGGTTTGAAAGCGTACTGTTATCGCTGCAAGAGTACGGACCATACGAGCGAGTGTAAGTGCCCGTGGAGCCCCAGCGTGGCGAGGGACGTGGGTACAGGGAGGTTGGTCAATGTGGGGTTTACGAGGCTTCCGCATGTGAACTTCAAGATTGAGAAGAAGGAGAAGGAGGCGGAGAAAAGTGAAGATAGGGGCGAGGATAAGGAGAAAAAGAAGAAAAGTAAGAAAGACAAGAAGGAGAAGAAGGGAAAAAGAGAGAAGGAGAAGAAGGAAAAAAGAGAGAAGGAGAAGAAGGAAAAAAGAGAGAAGGAAAAAAGAAAGGAAGAAAGGAGAGAAAAGAAAAGGGAGAAAAAGGAAAAGAAGAGGAAGCAGAGGGAGGAGGATGAGCGCGAAGTAGCAGAAGTCGGGAGCCCAAGTAAGACATTGAGGAGGAGTTCGTTGGCGCTGTAACATGCGCGGCTGTTGGTTTTCTGACTTCATTCGCTTCTCCTTGTTGATGTCTGGTTTTCCTTGTGAGACTTCTTCTTCTATTCCATCGTTTATTCGAGTTACAGCTGTACGCGTTACCCTGGGCTTCAACATGTCTGGTCAACTTTCATTGCGACGTATAAGCATATATATCAATTATATCCACTATTTCCATATCATTCCGTCATGAATTGCAGGTATGTAATAAGAGTTCCATGTTCATGTCAAACGCTGCTCTTTCCGATCTACAATGCGCATGATCAGCCTTGCGGCGCAGCTGCTTAGCACCACGGCTAGGCGGCGCTTGTAACTTCTCTGGCACGCGATAAGCGAGCCTTTGGCGGACAAAGACAAGGAGATACAGTTTCAGAATGAGCTTGGCCTATCTCACTGTCGCTCGGCTCCAATACGACGGCGGCTACGGGCGTGCTCATGGACGAATCGAAGCGAGCGGCGAGAAGATGAGGTCGGCGGCTATTGCGGCGCAGCGCAAACTACCATGTCTTTTTATACAACACCACCCCGTCGCAGCTCCCAGACAATCCGAGAAACCCTTGCTCCCACTGACAGACGCAGAGGCTACATTTACAGATAGAAGTGACGCACCGGTTGCGCCACGCATCGTCGCCAGATCGAACGCAATGCCGCTCGCACTCACCACCACCTTCACTCCAGCCGCCTCGTGCCTCTCGTCCATATACTACTTCGAAGAAGACGGCTCAACCAGACTCCAGCTCGGTCCGCCGTCGACATCCGACTGTCTCCCCTCCAGCTACCAAGCCGACCCTCTATTCTACTACTCGCCCGGGGTATGTCCATGGGGCTACACGACGGCGTGCTGGTCCATGACGACCAACCAAGACGACGCCGCCGTGCGAGAAACAGTAGCCACATGCTGTCCACGGTAACAAACTCCCCCCCTTCAACCATCCTACCAAAAGGGGGGCTCAAAACTGACAATCGCCTCTCCTCCACCACCCAGCAACTACGCCTGCATGACGACCGTCTCGCAAGGCTGGGACTTCCAGTCGACGCTGCCGTGCGAGTCGCACTGGCCGGGCGGCGACGGGCGCGGCCCGACCACCGTCACGGCCACGGCGCTGCTCAACGGCGTCACCAGCCTCACCGTCCGCACCGTCAGCTCGCTCGACGCCATCAACAACTACGGCGTCATCGTCCGCCGGCAGGCGACCGACAACAACGTGCCCTCGTCCGCGACGGCAACCGCAACGACCATGTCGACGGCGTTGTCGTCGTCGTCGTCGACGCCGACGCCGGCCCGGACGGGTTCGGATATTCACCAGGGCGCAACCGCGACCGCGACCGCGACCGCAACTTCGTCGTCTTCTGCTTCGGCAGAGCGCTCTACTGGTGGCAGCGCGGGCCTCAGCACCGCGGCGAAAGTGGGCATCGGCATCGGCGCGGTGTTGCTCGTCGTGAGCGCGTTGGCGTTGGGCTTCCTGGTGGGGCGGAGGAACAAGCAGAAAGGGAGGGAGAGGAGAGGCGGCGGCGGTGGTGCAGGCAGCCCGGTCGAGCACGTGTTTTCCCCGGGCGGGGATTTGAAGGGGGGACCGCTGCCCAGGGGTTTCGGGCGTTCGGAGGTGGACGGGAGGGCGCAGCGGGTGGAGTTGCCTGGGGTGAGGGATGCGGTGCATGAGTTGTACGGGGACGAGGCGGCGGCGGATAGGGGGATGAGGTAAAAGTGATGCGTGCGGTTCGAGGGGGTTTGCATCTTAAGCGTGAGAGTGCTTCGTTGCTTGCGGTGGGATGGGATTGATACATGTAATTACTTCTCCTGTTGGGGCTGGTAGTCCTGGCCAATGGCGGGCTGCACGGTATGTACGATGGTGATGCTTTGTTGACGAGGGCTTACTTAGATTCAAGCGGTACGATACCGGGCTTCATGCTGTACTTTGTGGCGTCCCGGAATTGCACAACAAATGCAGCAAGCTGATCAGCTCGATTTCTACAAGGGTATCTTCCCATACGTTCCTCATGAATACAAAGTCATCCTCGAACCTCAATGCAATCCTACCTTCCACCGTCCTCATCATCACAGCGCCCACTCATTAGGCTCGTTCATCGGTACGAACGGCTCATCAATCTGCTTGACGGCCAATTCGCTGCACAAAATGCTGTTTCCAATCATACCGTTAGCCACGATCAACTTTCAATAAGGGGGAAGACGAAGAAGAAGCTGCTTACCAAGCCGCCGCGACCAACTCGTCCAACTCCCTCGCCGCCCTCTCCCTGCTCGCGCCGGTGCTCATGCCCTTCATCACCTCCGTCTGCAGCTTGCCGATCCGGTTCGCCTTACTCCTGCCGGACTGCTCGACGACGCGCTTGCCCAAGCACTCGGAATGAAACGCGTGCTGGCAGGGGAAGACGAAGAACTGCCTCGCCAGCAGCGGCAGGCGGCAGATGTAGCACTTCTCGCCCGGCTCGACGATGGCGTAGCGCGACTCGAGCTGCTTGATGTCGCGCTTGATGTGCTCCGCCGTCTGCGTGCTCTCGTCCATCTCGCGCTTCAGCGCGTCGATCTGCCGGCTGTACTCCTCCAGCGCCGCGCATATCTCCTCCTTGAAGTCGTCGATGACGACGAAGTCCGGGAAGAACGGGATCAGGTCCTCGATCCGCAGCAGCTCCGACCGCCGCAGAAACTCAATCGCCGGCTTGATGCCTGTGCTCTGCGATATCACCTTCTTCGCCACCGCCAGCCACAGCTTCTTGCGTAGTGCCGGGTTGGATTCCGGCCGATCGGCGACGGAGCTGGCGAGGTCGATCTCGTCGTACTTCAGTGCGAGCTCGACTGCCTGGACGTATTGCGACATGGAGCTGTAGATGTGAACGCAGCTTTGCACACGCTTGTGCTGGATGCAGAGGCGAAGGGCAAAGTCAGCGTCGTAGTTCTGCTCTTGTGCATACGACTGGGCCTCGAGATATTGAAGTAGTGCGGACTCGTCCCTCGAGGGGTGAGACGCGTATATCGAGATCAAGGTGTTGTGCACTGCGGCATCGGCGGAATGATGCTGGTTGATCTCGAACAGAAGATAACGGACAGCTTGGTTCTGCAAGATGTCGTTAGTAGAGCGCAGCCTTTCTGTTTGGTCCTTGGTTTACGTACCTGAGCCAAGGGCACCTGCACCATCTTGTTGTAGTTGAGAAGGGCAGGTATCAGCTTCCTGGCATCCAGGTTTACCTGCCGCATAAGAATCTCAACAAACTGGACGGACACGTTCGCCATCAGGACAGAGCTATATTTGTAGAATATCTCAGGGTCGGTTTGTTTCTTCAGCACGTCCAAAGACTCGACCCAGCGTTCCCTCTGGACCCAGTAAGCGAGAACGTAATTGTAGTCGTTCACAACAGTCGCAAAGTAGAGCAATTCTTCCTCCCTTCCGTGGCTGCTGATGATTTCATACACAGTCTTCCTATCAAGGTCGGACTTGTGTTTCGAAACAAATTCCTGAAACTCCCTCCGGGTGACCGACAATTGATCCTCGGTATCCCGAGCGTTCATACCCTCGGACAGCTCCGCCTTGGTGCCGATGGTGTCATCCAGTGCGTTTAGCTTGGATATATAGATCTCGACCAGCCAAGTAGCGGGAAGCATACGCTGCATGGTTTCGGATTTCTTGATGGTAGAAAGTTTGGTCGTCAGATACTTGCGCAAGGCATCCTGCTCGCCATGGTCGATGAATGTCAGAGCGACTTGCTCGAAAGGTTTGGTACTCCGGCCGTAGACACTCGCGGCCTCCAGGAACTGGCCTTTCTTGACTAGAAAGTCGCCGGAAGCAGTGGCAACAGCATCTTTCTGAGACGGGGTTTTCGCGAACTGGGAGGCAGCATCGAACTGTTGTTGATTCAAGAGGATCTTCCATACATCCCTACTCTCGTCGTACGCACTGATTTCGAAGACTTCCTGTTTGGTGAACAGCCAGAAAGTGCTTTTCTTCTGATCAGCGACCAGATCCAGCGCGGTTTCGCCTGGCTCGAGAACAACTTGATCATAGACAATGTTGTCGTTGAGCCGGTTGGAGCACACAATGCGTCCTTCTACCAGTTGAATGATGTGCCAATGGCTTAGAATCATCGAGCTTGCAGGATCTTGAATCGCCCGTGGCCGGCCGCCAGCCGTCTGAGATGGCGGTATCCTGGACCTGGGAAACATTTTGGATCCTTGGATGACCATGTTCCCCAGGTTCGAAGAGTCAGCGTTGGTCAGAAGCTTTCCATGCACAACGCCATGCGAGTTTAGCCATGCGAAGGCTCGTTCGTTCTCGGTGGCCGTGGACGAAGCCACTTCCTGGGTATCCGGAGACACAGCAAGCATGGCCGGGCCGGGACGGGAGCCCCCATTGAGCTCATATGGAGTGGGCGCCTCCGACTCAAAAAGCCGAGCATAAATAGAACCGCTGCCCTCCCGGCCATGTCTTCCAACCTTGCCCACAAAGTGCTGCATATCGGACGGCGTGGTCACCACAACCCTCCGCACATCGGGCCGCCCCGGAATGGCATCGGTCCATAGGCCAACAACGGGCCCATCCGCATTGTAGACAGCCTTCAAATACCTCTCCTCGCGGCGGTAGAATTCAGCGGAGGGCTCAATGTAAACCTCGTAAACGGTGCCGTCGGATCCGCCGATGAGAATCTCGCGGGTCGAGGCAGTGGGCTCGGAGGGATTCCACGAAACGCTTTCGATGGGGACGCCCTTCAACCTAGACAAGGCCTTGGGCTGGCGGCTCTGGGTGTGGAGGTAGTAGTTCTCGGCAAGAGTGGTGGTAATGATCAGGTGGGACGCGGTCGGGTCAAGGAACATGCGGCGGATGACACCGATCTCCGAGGGTCTCTTGGGGAGGTCAACATCTGCAGGCGGGGGGGTTAGAGAGGCGGTTGGAGAGTCGGGTCGGGGAGGGCATACCGTCGATGTCCTCGGGGCTGTCGAGGTCGAAGCGGAGGATGCGGCCGGTCTCGAAGGCCAGGATCAGCACATTGTTGGCGACCTGGGCAGCCACGAAGTCCGAGGGGCGGTCGAACTTGAGATTGACGAGTTCGACGTTGAAGATGGGCAGCGAGGCGTCGCCGAGGTCGTGCAGGCTGCTGGACGCGACATAGCCGCTGGACGGTTCGAAGGCCATATTCGGGTCACGAGGCAGCGCGGATGCTCATGCTCATGCTCAGAGGTCGGAGATCAGTGCATTGCCGCGCGGTGAAGTCGAGTTGCGCGCGGCGATTGCGGCGATGCAGCAGCGGGAGCGGGAGCTGTGCGGCCGCCTGGTGCAACGGAAGCTGCGCGCACGGACCATGGCGTCACTCGCCGAGGCTTGACGTCTCTCGTGCTTCTCATCTTTTTCTTGCGTCTTTGTGCATCGTTGCCCGAATGCATGCGCCACGTCACTGCAACATGTCAGCCATTGGCAGGAAGAGTGGGATGGATGGAGCGCGATAACAGACCCCCGCCGACCTCCACTCCTGCCGTCTACATATAACGGGCGCTGACCATCCAGTGTCGCCTTCGTCATGCGCAATCCATCATGTCGACCGTCTTTCCTCCGCGTGCCCCGCTGCCGAACCCTGACCAGCAGGCCGCTGGCATCGAGGCTTGTCTTAGGGTGCAACGCCTTGCCATGACTCAAGGCAAGCGACCTTTCGCTGCAACCCTCATCGGCCCCGACAATGAGACCATACTGCTCACCCACTGCTCCCTAAGCCACGTCGACCATGCCGAATCGAGTCTTGCGCGTCTGGCTGCTCTGCACTACACCCAGGAGTTTCTTTGGAAGTGCACGCTGTACAGCACCTGGGAGCCTTGCGCAATGTGCACAAGCACTATTTACTGGGCCAACATTGGGAGAATCGTCTATGCCGCCACCAACGACCAGCTGGCCGAGCTGACCGGAAGGGGCAATCCCGAGAATTTCACCATGAAATGGCATTGTCGCGACATCCTCGAAGGCAGCCAGAAGGACATACAGATATTGGGGCCCCTGGAAGGACTGGACAAGACGGTGATGGAGGAAAGCGACGTCTATTGGAAGCCAATCAGAGATGGCTTGTAGCTGCAGGACTGCCCCAACCACTTGCCAGCTCCAAACGAGGGATAGAGCTTCTCCTCTCATGCTCATCGCGGGCCTGGATCGCCGACGACGTCCCTAATGTCTTTACGCTTAGTACATATCGCCGAAAGTTGTTGGGCTTGTTGAGACTTCGGGCCCTTGAAATTTGTTGATGGGGAGACAGTGGCCACATATATAAGATCCCCGCGTTTCCCTTCCTCTACAGACCTACACCCCAACTCAGATTTACGTCAGACACAGGTGAGTGCATCATTGATGGTTGTTCCTCTCTATAGTTGACGACCCGGTGTAGCACAAGTATGGCGTCACCTCGCTTGGTTCTCGCCCTTCCTACCGTTTTACTCCTCTCGAGCTTTACCTCTGCGGTCCCTGGGGTCTATGATGACCCTGGGTTTATCTCTGCGGGCTCTGCGGGCTCTGCGGGCTCTGATGGGCCCAAGTCTACCTCTGCGGTCCGTTGGGTCTTCGATGACCCTGGATTTATCTCTGCGGGGCCTAAGCCTACCTCTGAGGACCCTGAGGGAGGGGACGACTGCGACCGGGATTATTGGGCCCGCCACCTTTCATTCGACGTCTCTCTCGCTGAGTTTTTGGAGCGCCGCGAAACCCGCAGTCCGGCCTGCGTAGATTGGGTCCCTCAGTCGGACGGGTGCACCCACGCTCCCGATAAGATGTGGGGCGCATCCTTCACTAAGGCCTGCATACGTCATGACTTCGGCTATAAAAACTTCGGGTCTATGTGCATTTTCGACCACGACCTACGCAAGAAGGTGGACAAGGCTTTCGAGGACGATCTGGAGGACATTTGCGAGGAGCTTAGCTTCTTCAAGCGGATTCTGTGCAAAGGCACTGCGAAGGTGTACTACGCTGCTGTGAGAGCTGGCGGCCGGGTTTTTGGTACTGATCATTGCGGCACCAAAAAAGAAGAAGCTTCCCGTTGAGGCTAAAGTCCTCGGCGATTCGGCCTTGTGGTTCGTCAGCCCTTCAATGCTTTTGCGTGCCTTCGCATCTTTCCAGGATTTCGCTCCCCGGCTTACGAAGGGATGCCCCACTGCCTGACAAAGCCTTGAGCCTCAATCCAAGCTGCATCTCGGCATTTGCTACCCCGGTGTCCAATAAGTCGCGCCACGAAGTCTTGGCCGCCCCGCCCCCACAACACTCAACCCGCCGGGATCCACACCACCCACCGGAACGAGACGAGCAAAACGCGGGGCACCCACAAGTCCCCTTCTCGCTTCGGCCTGGTTATAGCCTCATGCTGTAGTGCCCGTGCCCCTCGTACACCGGGCTTGTCCTCCATTGCCGCGTCGCGTGATCCGCTATTTTTGTCCACTGCACTCCGCTTCTCGCTGGGCTTGGGATGTATCTCTGGGCTTTCTCTTTTGAGCTGTTTGCCCGTCGGCCGCACATGAGGCTTACGCACTAGAGACTGATGTCTTGGAAAAGACGGTGGTTCATATAAAATGGTACCTTGCTCCGCGTACCTTTGATTCCCTACCACAGTTCCACTGCCCATAACCTCATCTCGGGAGATCTGTCTACAGCCCTTGCTGCCCCCCGTCACGATGCTCTTTTCAACTTTGTTCGCAGCGTCCCTTGCGGCATTGACGCAGCTGGCCTCTGCCGCAGACTTTTCGAATCCGCTCAGAGAGACGGACGGAAGCGATCCGCAGATCGTGTGGTATGACGGATACTACTATCTGATGACGACGACATGGACGGATGTCCAACTCACCAGGGCCACGACACTCGAGGGACTGAAGACCGGAGAGAGGAAGACGATTTGGGTTGACAGTGATCCGTCGAGGTGCTGTAGTGTTTGGGCTCCCGGTATGTTCTCCAAATCAAAACGTATAAAGAGAATGAGAGATTTTGGGCTCAGGTGTGGATTCTGGTCTGATCACCGTACCCGTGGTTGGAGCCATCCAAGAAATGTCCAACATGTATACTCATTCAGAACCTTTCCGCTAATCAGTCCCGTACGCATAGAGATCCACCAACTCGATGGCACTTGGTACATCTACTACTCTGCCGGATCTGCCGAGAATTTGGACCTCCAGCGCCCTCATGTTCTGGAAGGTGCGTTACTCCATGCCAACCCTCTTCAACCTTGCGCCTGTCTAACTCACCGGGATTCCAGGCGGCGCTCATCCCTGGGACGATGCCTATACCTGGGTCGCCACCCTAACCGACACTTGGGGCATCGATGGTAGTGTCGCCACCATCGAAGACTCGCGCTACTTCGTCTGGTCCTGCTTCGAGAACACGGACATACAGTCCCTCTGCATCGCGCCCATGACCTCGCCCACCACTCTCGGCGACACCGTCCTCCTCTCGCAGCCGCTCGAAGATTGGTTTGTTCCCATAACCATCCTTCTCTCCCTCCACTTCCAAGAAAAGAGAAGCCTGAAAAGAAAGAAAAACACAAAACTAACCCCCTTCCGCCAGGGAACGCGTCGGCGCCCCCGTCAACGAAGGCCCCTACCTCCTGCAATCCCCCACGACCGGAACCTACTACATCACCTACTCGGCGTCGTACTGCTGGACGACGTCCTACCAGCTCGGCCTGCTCACCCTCGCGTCCTCGGCCAGCCCGCTCGACCCCGCCGCCTGGACCAAGTCCGGCCCCGTCTTCTCCTCGGCCAACGGCAACCTCGGCACCGCCCACAACGCCTTCTTCGCCTCGCCCGACGGCAGCGAGATCTGGAACGTGTACCACGCCACCGACATGCCCGGCGGCTCGTGCAACGGCAGCAGGTACACGATGGTGGACCGGGTCAGCTGGACGGACGACGGGAGCCCGGACTTCGGCACGCCGAGCCCGGTGGGGGAGGTGATGGCAGGACCCGCGGGCGAGCCGGACGCGTGAGGGAAATGTGGGCGCGTGTGATTGAGGGAAGTGGGAGAGAGGTGTCATGAGAGGCGAAAGGCATCCTGCATATGTCGCTGCTGCAAACGGGATGGTAGAAATGCGCAAACTAACGATTCATGTGTTTGCATGTGCAATGGGGCCTCTTGACGTTGGCTGCATGGTGAGGTAACGCGGAGAGTTCCGGTTTTTGGACCGCGAGAGGGTGGCGAGGTTGGGACATTCGATGATGAGTCCAGGACATGAGCCTTTTGATTCACCCCCAGCGCGGTATCGTCCCTTAATATAACGTGAATTTTCCCTAGTCTCCATCCCTCATCTGTGAACCGAAACACAGTCTGCTGTCATACGGCGCTTTTGTAGGCACTTTTAGCCGCGCAGCACGTTGAGGGTGTGGGAATGCGGCAAGACCCGTACCACAGAGTCTAATGTCGAACAGTGCGCAATCCTGGTCCTTGATTTTAATGTCAATAAAGCGCTTTGTGATTGGCCAAAACTGCTTAGGATAAGCATTTTCTCAGCGGTCCAATCAGGGCGAGTCGTGCGTGTTTGCTGGTGCCATGGTGTGCAGTGCAACCGCACAAGGCCCTCATGATCCTCAATGAATGCCTGCATTCTGTGGGAACACAGCTCAATTACTGTAGCACCAAGCATTAATGGCGCGCAGTTATCAAATAATTTTGCCGTTCACACGTCTTGGCTGTGGATCGTTGTCTCTGCGAGGCTGATCTCTGACCTCAAGAGGCGCACTTGCAGCCTGGCTGCACTTTCGGTCGTCTACAATACATCGAGCCCTTGCAATACTTAAGCCGCAGATCTAAGCGCAGTAAATCTGCCGGCTCATAGCCATGACTTCGATTTTCACCTCGTCAGTAGCCCTCACGCACTCACAGCACCTTCAAATCCCGTGATGGCATCCAACACCAACCCGGCCAAACGGCCCAGATCCGCACTGAAATATGATTGGGCGCAGCACAAAGACAAAATCGCGACCCTCTACGAGACGAGAGGATACCAGCAGATGGCGCGAGAAATGGAGAAGATCGGCTTCACTCCGTCGTAAGTTTTCGTCCGCCACAACCCTGTCTTTCAATTGTCTAGACCAGAGTGCCAACGCTGATTCATTTGCAAAGGCGAAGGGCATACCTCAACAAGCTGAAAGAATGGGGCGTGGAGAAGAACATCTCCAGCGCAAAGATGAGGTTCATGGCCGAGAAGGCGGCGAAGCGGAGGGCGCAAGAGGGCAAAGAGACAATTTTCGCGTGGCAGGGGAGGCGGGTTGCTGCACAGAGGATTGAACGGTATCGCCGTCGTCGCGTCGAAGGTGCGGGTGGAGGTGATGATGGCGGCGCTGGGGAGCTTGCGGACGAAGCGGCAGTCGACGATGGCAAGGAATATGCGTTTCCGGACTTTGAAGATGTGCTACGCTAATGCGCTTGCTGCAGCTCCGACTCCGAAAGGCGTCAGTTACCGCTCTCCTTCGCCGCCGGCTTGTCCGTCCGTGGATCTCAGGATGACCGAGCTGCTGGATGCTGACCCGTGGAGTCGCGTGTCTGTTGCTGAGGATGAGGGAATTCGTGGATCCTTCATCGCCCCTGCGGAAATGGGCAATGATGAAATTGAATTTTTATCTTCCGTAAGTCAAGAGCAAGCCGGGACCCAACAGCAGGATATCCCAGGAGGTGTTTGTGGGGGTGAAGGATATGGTCGCAGACAGATACCCTGGCCTCCGATTACATCCTCACCAGAGTATCCGCCACGCAACGCACCTTCCCCGCCTCTACGGTTGAACAGCATCTTCCCGCACGCCCAGGCGGAACGGGACTCTGAACGCATTGTCTGGAGATGCAGCCCCCAACCGCCTTGCTATCCCTGGTCTCACACAGCCGACCCGCAATCGATGCTAGCTGAGTACAACATTTTCTCCGATGTAGGGTCTGATGATCGTGCAGGTCCCGAGAATGACGTTTTCGAGAGGTGGCTTAACCTTGATGAGACGTGGGAGCGGTCCGGACATACTGACCCTGTGGTATGCCGACTGGCTTGCGTCACTCAGACACTCACTATAAACGACACTCCTATGGAAGGTTAAGATGGGAGAAATATGGCGTGACTTGAGATGCGGGTGTTTGTCGAGCTCGCGCAGTTTGGAAGTTACTGGACTCACGGCGGCGGCAGGTGGAATTGCGCTCCTTCCTCATTCCACACACCCCACCGTCATCTTTTATTAAGCCTGTACATACTTGAGCATACGGTATACGCTTCCATCAGATTACTCTACTCGAAGTTCACCAAGTTTTATTTTTCGAATCTTATTTTAATCATCAGCGAGGCTCGTGCAGCCACCAAAGACAGTAGCGAACAATTAAGATCTACCAACCGCTCCCGCCTGAACAAGAGCGTACCCTTTCATCGACAGCATGTCTTCGTCTCTCAGCCCACGGCGCTGCGCACAGCACATACCTTGCTGGACATCCACGGCGCCCCGGCAGGAGGAAGGGAGCGTCTGCGCTAGATTCTACGATCCACTATCATCATCATCATCATCGGACGGGTCAGAATCGTTTTCAATAAACTGGGCAGACAGCGCGGCCTATCTCGATGACCCTTTGTCTGATGCGGAATGGGAAGCCAACTTCGAACGCATAGAGGCTGAGTTCATTCCCCGGTCTGGCGGGCACCATCGCGCCAGCAGGTCCGGCGCGAAGATTTGCGCTTGCAGCACACCTCACTCGGACCCTATCTCTGACGAACCCGCGACGACGGCGAAGAAAACGCGCAAAAGAGAGCGCGCCCAAGTCCCGGAAGCATCGCAGCAGCAAAGCAAAACGCGCCGAAAGAGCAAAGACGCGACCCCCGATCACCCCGAAGACCCCTCATGCTTCGACGTCGCCGCATACGCAGCGGCCCACGGCGACCCGCCTCTGAACGAGCTCGAAGCAGGACAAGTCTGTCAGGAAGGCACCGGGCACAAAAAGGCGCCGCCGATGTGCGAGTACTGCCAACGAAGCGACAAGCCGTGCTACTGGCACTCAGGCACTCGGACAACCTGACCGTCGCGGGTGGATATTCCGATGGCCACGGGTCAACGGAGAAGGAGACACCACCAAGCGCAGGACACGGTGATGGATGGTGGCGAAACCGGTAGACACCGGCGATAACGAAGCTTGTTCATTGAGCAGACAGACCTTCCAAATGCTCATTCTTTTTGTATTGTTCTCTAGCGAAGGGCTACTTAGCGGTTCCAGAGGCGAATCCGGCCGAAGGGACGACGTGGATAAGCCCCGCATGGGCTTGAGGGGGGGTACCCCGTTTGTCAAAGTTCTTTAACCGTAACTGCCGCTGTTTCAAGACAATCGCCACTGACACGAAATTTTATTGGATGGAACTTATTGTCAATTTCTGTGAATTCGGCTTTGATATAAAAGACCAGGAAGGCATCTGCACTGTTTCCAAACATGCTGAACGAAAGTATCCGACACGGAACCTATGAAGTGATCAAGTTCTCGTTACTGACAGCCCCCAAATAAGCTCAACCTCTGAAAATTAAACTATCGTGTTAAGTAATCTTCGGAATGTGCAGCAGTCAGTACTACAGGATGCTGTCTGGTTGAGGTCACCGTGTGCAGAAGAGGAGATTGGTAGAGGCTGCTAAAAGAGTACAAACCAAATATACACTTTATACGACCAATGGTAGAGGGACGTCAGAATGAATACTGACGTTTGGATGATTTTCCGACATGAGAAACGGAGGTAAGACAGTGATCCGCAGTCATCTGATGAAATCGCTGTTATTCAGTCGTCTTTCTGGCTGAGGGCGCCTTGGCGCTGGATCAATGACAGCGGCTCTGGAGAATGGAGTAATAGTCTTTTCCAGCCTCTTCTTCGGTATGCTGGCGAGACTTGGAGAAGTCGCGTCGTTCTGAGGGGCGGGGTTGCCCTCGATCCTACCGCCCAAGTATGGATTACCCACAGCTCGGGAGCCCACAAATATCACCTCATCATCCTCATCTACTTTGTTGGATGAAGATGGCAAAGTGTCGTGAGATCGGGGATCCATGAGAAGTGGCGAGGGAAAATCGGCTTGATGGTTCTCGCGAGCCTTCCCCCCCACCTCAACTCCGATGAAGGCTTCATCTCGGATAGGCGGTAGAAGCTTTATCTTCTTTCTGGGCACCGAAGTCTGTCTGGAGAGATCATGCGTATTGGACTCCTCGCGCGAAACCATCGAGGGGCCAACTTCCGTTGTGTTCATCCAATCATGCTTTGGTGGACGCCCACGTTTCTTTCCTGGAAGAGGCGGTACTCCGTCTACAGTTTCTGAGACTGGGTCATTGGGTGTTTTGCGAGGGCGACCAAGTGGCTTCACGGTGGATGAGGGTGCTACGGGATTGGGATCGTCTTTTCGCGTCTTCGTCTTGCTATTTTTCCTTGTAGTGGATTTTGCCCATGAGCCATACTGGATGGGCGCTCCGTGCTTAACGAGAAATGCTGGAAACCAATCTTTGAATGGCTCTCCAGGGTCATATCTCTCGTGTTGGTCAAATTGGGTGTCGTATCCGATCATCCTGGGTTCAGCCTGCCAGTCGATGCTGACGATGTCTGCCGGTCTAAACTCGAGCCGAAGCTCATCAGGCGACTCATCGGCGACTGCATCCCTACTTTGCTTGATATCGGTAAACATCGCCGTTGCGTCTTCCCCAATCTCTTTGTGACGCAGAAAAGCGCGGGCAAGGAGTGGTGAGCATAGAGCGTTGATGAATTTCCTGGCAAAATGGCGGCCTTTCCAGTGGAAATGTTCTTTGGTAAAGTCTTGCAGCTTTTGAATATCGATTGGTTGGTTCCAAGAAATTGACTCCCTGAGTAGCTGGATGTTCTCTTCCGACGACACTGCCGGCAGGAGATAGAGATCCAGAATTGTCGTCATGGGAAACTCGTCTGGGATCTTATCCGCTACATGGCGGTGCCTGTTGGGGAACGTTCCATTCCGCAGATCTGCCTTTAGGTTGTTTCTCCAAGCTGAGAGCTTTGCAGTGACATAACTTCCCGAATTTGCGATGGCGTTCAAAGACTTTCCGTACCCTTTCGCAGCGGCAGCCATAGCAAGATCTGGTCCACAGTCTGGTATGCCATGATGATAGTCGCCGCCGGCCATCATGGCTAGCAGCACCAAATCTTCCTTTGGAATCACCTCGGAGCTGTTCGACGGAGGCTTCGCCTCGAAGATCTCTACGGGCAAGGCTGTCCGACCTCTGCGAACTTCTTTGTTGCAAGGTAGAAACACTTTAGCTCCACCGAAAGCGAAGGCATCGCCGTCTTTGGTGCAAATTGCATCAACAATGCCAGCATTTTCTAGAGCGGCACACTCCGCTTCCGCTTCTCCGGGTGCCTCGAGCCATGGCACTCCCAACAGGTCCAACACTTGGCGATACAGATCAACAAGATGACTGTATTCATATTCCCTGTCGATATCGTCGGCATTTCGAAGCGAAGATGCCGACTTGGGAGGGAGCGAGTGAGGAACAAATCGATCTCGCTTCATCGGTGGTTTCTGGGGTCCGTCGTAGATGAAGATGGGCTGGACACCGGCCATCATGTAGTGGAGGACGTGATAGAAAAACGTGCGAGTTGGATGGTTCCTACCACCTGAAAGACAGTCAGTCGGCTTCGACATTCAAGATTTCCGCGGGAAGCTTACCCGCCGTCCTTGCGATCTGTGTAGCATTCGAGTATTTGTATATATCAAGCGAGACATCAACAGCCACGCGTAGCGGCCGGCCGTTTTGTTTCATGCATTCAGCACTGAGAACAGCCAGGTCCACTTTTCTAGCTGACGCCCTTTCCTTAACTTCATGCCAAAGACTTTTATCGTTAGTCTTAGTGTGTGGAGCGAGGTGAGCAGAAGCATACCCGTTGATACCCATGGTTTACAGAGGCAAGCACCATGCACGATTGCAGCGAGGTAGGCGGTGACGGCGTTTCGAGCTGGAAGACGTCGTCGATGAGACCGTTAGACAGGCGCACTGACGTACGGGCAAGGTAGATTGTTGACTCGGCGAAAGTGAGGTAAAGGTGAACTTGGAGGTGCAACACAGATGCTCAAGCCGTTGATGGAGCATGAGGCCTTTACGTGTTTGCTGCAAGTTGGAAGGCAAGGAGCGGGGGTGGAGACGCGACTCGCGTCGTGGGCAGGTGCATGGACGGAAACCGCTCGTCGCGTCCGCACGTGCCGAGGCGGGGCGTTCTCCAACTGATGGGAAGGGTGGCTCGTTGAGAAACTCTAATGCTCGCTTCTACATCTTTGTATCCAGAGAGCCCTCTAAATCTTACTCTGGTTCTGGGTCTTGCGTTTCGCCGTGTTCCGCTCTGCGCTCAAGGTAAAAACGACATGATGGCTCAGCGCCACGATGTCACCGCTCTCGTCCTGGACGACGACCTCCAAGTCCTGCCTCCCGTTCTTGATCTGCTTCGCGCGCACCCGCACGAACAGCCACTCTACGCCTTCCGCCGGCAGCGACTTCTTCACATCCAAGTTTAGCAGCAACGTGGGATACCAGAACGGAGCATCCTTCTTCTCCGCCTGCCGATACGTCTCAATGATCTGCGGCCATAGATCCGACACCAGCCCGATGCTCTCGTTTGTGAACCTCTCACCCGACTCAAGCCGGAGCCACTCATCAGCGAGGCTGTTCAAGACCTGACCCTCGCGCGGCACGTACATGCGCACGCGCTTCCACACCTTCCGGAAGTTTGAGTATGGCTTATCTATCACCTCCACCCAGCGGGCATCCGTATCCGAGGCCAGGCGTTTCAAGTCAACGGGAGGCGGCGCGGGCCGGAGCGACCAGCCGGTTTCGAAGGACACGCCCTGCTCTGCGTCGATGTTCGAGTTCGTGATGTAGCCGACGACTTCTTCGCGTCCATCCTGCTCCAGTGATACGTGGATGGTGGAAGTCTGTCGCCCGAGCTTTGCGTCCTTGACCTTTAACGTTGCTATGCCTTCCTGTGTGCGCCGCAGGAACTCGAGATGCAGGGTGATGGTATGCGGCTGTTTCTGGGCGGCGAGCGTGGTGCCGAAGTGCAGCGAGGCAACGCGCAGGAAAGCCGACGTTACGACGCCGCCATGAGGAACTAGAGCCCGGTCAGTACGTGGAGGCGGCAGAGCTTACACCCGGGGGTCAACGTACCTGAGCCGACGCACCAATCGGAATGGAACCTGGCCGAGTAGGTGTGCGAGTCCACAGCTTTCACCGCCGTGGCCTCTGCAAACGACGGAGCCATGACTAGAAAAAAGGGGAACGAGGGTGCGTGGGAGATGCAGAAAGAGCTGCTTGTTCGGGTCCCGACAACATGGCGGTGACGCGATAGCGGACGGGGTGTGGGATGGGATGCAAGGCCAGCCTCGGCCCATAGAGGGCGGCCTCGGTTGTCTTCCCCGGATCTTGGCTGTCCCCGCCGCCCCATCTCCACCAACTGCGTCACTCACCGGCACGCCGTAGCCACCACTTCGGCGCGGCCAGCGTCGGCTGCTGCTCCTATCTGTCCGCCCGCATTGTTGGACGAGCTCGCGTGCCGCCTTTTCCTCCCCGCCTTTCTCGCTCCCCGCCGTTTTCCCCTTTCTCCCACACTCTGCTTGTCACGAACCATAATGCCTACTCCATCGCCTTACCCTTCTTTAGATGTGCCTAATTTGGATGTCTGGGCATTCCTCTTCGATAGGAAGGATAAGCCTTACCCCGATGACCAAGGTACACATACAACTGCTCTTAAGTGTCCGTGAGAATTGACGATGCTCGGGGCAAACACCATACAATCAACGCCCAGACCACTGCTGACACGCTCCCAGTAATCTACCTGGACGCCAACACCAACCGCACCTACACCTATGCCCAAATCAAGAGCACGGCCGAGGACTTCGGCAAAGGGCTGAAGGGCCTTTGGGACTGGCAAAAGGGCGACGTGCTCGCCATCTTCTCGCCCAACTGCATCGACACGCCCGCCATCACCTGGGGCTGCCACTGGGCCGGCGGCATCGTCTCGCCCGCCAACCCCACCTACAGCGCCGACGAGCTGGCTTTCCAGCTCCGCAACTCGGGCGCCGCCGCCGTAGTCACCCAGCTGCCGCAACTAGCCGTTGCGCGCAAAGCCGCTGCCGCCGCCGGTCTACCGCCGGACCGTGTCATCATCATGGGCGAGGCGCGGGATCCCGACGGTGTGACGAAGCACTTCACCAGCGTGCGCAACATCTCGGGCACGGCGCGCTTCCGCCGGACGAGGCTGAATCCGGCCGAAGATCTGGCCTTTTTGGTGTACTCGAGCGGGACGACAGGGTTGCCCAAGGGTGTGATGCTGACGCATCGGAACATCGTGGCCAATGTGCTGATGAACAGGGCGCTTGAGGGGGTGAATCTCGACTGGAAGAGCGACAAGGTCATTGCGTTCTTGCCATTCTTCCACATATACGGTGAGTGATCAAATCGGCCGGGGAGAGTGTGCTTGTGTGGCATGGACTGACATCCTGCGCGCAGGCCTCACGTGCCTCGTCCATCACGGCATATACATGGGCGTGCAGCTTGTCGTCATGGACAAGTTCGACCTCGAAAAGTTCTGCGGCCACGTGCAGACGCACAAGGTGACCTTCGCCTACCTGGTGCCGCCCGTTGTGCTGGCGCTGAGCAAGTCGCCCGTCGTGGACAAGTACGACCTCAGCTCGCTGCGCATGTCCAACTCGGGCGCCGCGCCGCTGACGCGCGAGATCGTCGAGGAGCTGTGGAAGAAGCGCAAGCTCAAGGTCAAGCAGGGCTACGGCCTCAGTGAGACGAGCCCGACGACGCACACGCAGGAGTGGCGCGACTGGGACGCCAAGATCGGCAGCGTGGGCAAGCTGATGCCGAACCAGGTCGCCAAGTACATGGATCCCGAAGAGAAGGAGGTTCCTGTGGGTGGGACGGGCGAGCTGTGGATCAAGGGGCCGAACGTGTTCAAGGGGTACTGGCGCAACGAGGAGGCGACCCGCAACGCGTTGACCGAAGACGGCTTCTTCAAGACCGGAGACGTGGGCCACCAGGATTCCGAGGGCCACTTCTACATCACCGACAGGGTGAAGGAGCTGATCAAGTACAAAGGTGCGGCGCTTCAAGGATGTTGTAGGGTGGTAGGGTTTTTCTTTTTGCTGATCGTGAAACAGGCTTCCAGGTGCCGCCCGCTGAGCTTGAGGGACTGCTTGTTTCGCATCCCTCGATTGAGGACGTTGCCGTCGTTGGAATCTACGACAAAGAGCAGGCCACCGAGGTGCCCCGCGCGTACGTTGTGCCGGCGAAGGGTATCGAGGCCAGCCCGAAGACGGAGAAGGAGATAGTAGCGTGGTTAACCGAGAAGGTCGCACACCACAAGCGATTAAGAGGTGGCGTCCGGTTTGTCGATGAGATTCCAAAGAGTGTTAGCGGTAAGATTTTAAGAAGAGTTCTCAAGGCTCAGGCGGCGGAGGAAGAGAAGGTTGGAAAGGCCAAGCTTTAGAAGGAAGACGAAGAGATAGAGGAAAGAGAGGTACGTCAATCGATTACTTTGGATACTTCAAGCCCTTACGGGTTGCATGTCCTTGTCGCGTTTGTTCTACGCATTTGTTCCCAGTCGAAACGAGCTTCTGCCTCAGCAAGTATCGAGTTCAAACCGTTTGGGGAGGACACAGAAGAGAGCCTCTGGCGACCTATTGAACGGTCAGTTATCATCAGCCCACCCGCACGGACGCGGTCTCGCATCAACCCGCGTAGAGATGCCATGCGCTTCATGCAGCTTAGGAAGGAGGTCGCATCGTTTCAACCCTCGCCTCAGCGTCTGTTGAATCGCTCAAACCTTCGTCACCACACGGCAAAAGGCCTCTCCAAGCTTCTGGCGGGTGGAATTATACGCTAAATACCAGCAAGATAGCCCTCGTATACGATGCGCGGGGCGGCTACGTAGTACGAGGAGCTACTCCATGGTATGGCTGTTTTTATACAGGGGATCCTAGGCTTACAACATCCGTACTCGACGAGCAGCAGCCCGGTCAGGCCTTGCTACAACAGCGAGTAAAGGGTAAAGCGGGCTGGTCGGATTTAAATTCACCGGGGATGCTCTGATCAGCACGTGGCCCCTCGTTTCCTCGTCCGTCGGGTTCGTCGGCTGTTCTTTGGCCTGATGATGGCACAGCAAGTGTCAGAGGGGAGGTCCCGTTCCTCTCTTGTACTCCGACGCCATTGCAGAGAGCAACGACAGCTTCCGCCCAAAAGCGGGTCGAGCGGAACGGCCGGGGGTTGCGGCGCAAGCGGGGATCTACGTGCGTGGAATCTCGGGTAAAAAGTCTCAGCTATCGACTAGTTTAACCCATGCAAGCTGGCAGCTGATCGTCTTCGGACAAGTCATGCTTGCCGGAGCTGCGTCGAGGCAAAAGGCAATATTGGCATCGTGAGTAGCAGCTCGTCCAAGCGTCGCGGGTCGGGAGATTGCAATAATTCTCGAAAAGCAGCAGCGGCAGGGCCGTGCTGTTGAGGTTAACAATAGCAATGGACGGCTGTATGAAGAAGATATTTCCGACGAGGACTTAGAAGGCATATAGCTGACGGAGGTGAGCAGGCTGATCACGGTGCTAAGGTGTTCCAGGCCGCCGTCCGTGTGGCGGAAGTTTCTCCCTACGAACAAACCGCGCGCTAGCGGCGGGAGACAGCCGTGTGAGGCACAGACGCTGCATGATCGGCTCGGGGGCCATGACCTCGCTCAACTGCCGCGTAAGGGAATCGTCCACCCCAGCGTTTCGCCATGTGCAGGGGTCCTGCTCCTGCAACAGAGCCCTGCTCGACCGCCCGCCTCCATTGCGCCGGAGTTTCGTTCTGTTTCGGGCCCTGTCTTGAAGAAATTGATGCCTCTGCCACGGCCCAAACATGCTCTTTCGGCGGCCTGGTCGAAACCGAAGCATCCAAGTCCGATCCTCTCCCCATTGCGGGCCATGTCCGTCTTCCGCCATTCCAATCGCGCTATCGTCCGCCCACTCCTGTCAATCAGTTTCGCATTGTTCGATGCCGCCTTCTTCTATTCGCTGCCGCCCCTACTATCGTTACTTACATATTCTACCGTCTCGGCACACACGCGCGGGACCGCGTTTGCCGTCCGTCTCCCAATAATCCTCCCTCCCTCCCGCCCTACTTTGACCACTCCCCAGCCACATGCCGCCCATCTATTCCTGCAGGAGCCGAAGCCACAAAGACCGCCCCATTCGCCTTGGCCCCTTCCCCAGTCCTGGTGTCGCCACACTTTAGATTAACTTTGTTTTTTGGCTTGATCTTCTGCACCTTCCTTCCCTCCCGTTGCTGCATATTCCGGGGTTCATATTCAATCTCAGACGCATACCCTTCTGCAGCTGACTCGGTTTCGTTTCCCTTCTGCCTCTCTTCTATTCTCCATCCCCACTTATTCGTTTCTCCCCTCGACCTTTTTCCTCCCTGTCGGCCATGGTGGCGACAACAGCAACACCCGCCATGCAAGCGCCCGCGGGGCAAACATCGACCCTCGACGGGCCGATGACGGATGCGCAGTGGGAGTTTGTCCGGACAGGTGCCGGATTGGTTGGAGGAGCGACGGTGGCGCTGGCGCTGCGGATATGGGCGCGGGCGGGAGTGATGAGGCATTTCGGACTGGACGATTGTAGGTCTTTTTTCCTACGAAAGAAAGAAAGAAAGAGTTTTGGTTACATCGATGTTGTTGTGAAGTGGCAAATGACGGAGGAATGAATGGAACGTTTTAACTGATTTGTATTCTTCGTGTTTGAACAGATGCGGTTGTGGCAGCCTGGGTAAGAGAAACAACACCAAGAAAAGGACAGGATATGGGGCTGACACGAAGACGGATAGATGCTGAGTGTTGCGTTTTTCGTTTGCGAGGTGCAATGTGAGTATTTTCCTTTGTCCTACCTTGCAAGGTGATGCTGACAGCCATCGAAGGGATGCAGTATGGTTTCGGTTCCCACTTGTGGAACGTGAGCGTTGCGCAGGCGAAGGAGTATGCGATGGTGAGTTTCCAAGACTATGAATTGAGCCGGAATGAAGACTGATTAGGATCAAGTGGAGCATACCAGTGCTCACAACTTATTGGTATGTGAACCTCGCACAGTTGTAATCCCACCTGCTGACAGCATTGTGTTAGCTGGGCGCCGATTCTCTCCAAGTTTTCGATACTTCTCCTATATCACCGCTTGAATCCCAACAAAGCTTTCCGTGTCGTGGTGTACACTGTGATAGCTATTATACTTGGCTATTCACTGGCATCAACGGTGGTGGTATGTATCAAGCATGCTGTCTGCCCAGCTCCAAGTATTAACGGTGGACTTAGGTCGGAGCCATATGCAGACCAACCGACGCTTCCAAGAGCCAATGTCTTAACAACCTCACGCTCATCCAAGCAATTCTGAACATCTCCACGGATGGCCTTGTCGTCATAATGCCCGTGTCTATTATTCACAAGCTTCAGTTCCCGGTCGGTCAATTGATGATCGTGGGTCTGGTAATGGCCGGGGGTTTTCTGTAAGCATACGCCCTACGAAACCGCTCCGAAGTCCCGCGCAGCTGACATGAAGAAAGCGCCGTGGCCGCCGCAATAATACGGCTTATTACAATCCAGAATATCGGCAAACTCGCAGATTACACGTGGGAACAGACCCACGTCTCCTTGTGGTCGTGAGTATTTTTGTCTATTGTGTCCGAATGCAAAACGCTGACAGAGTTACCTCCAGGACCATAGAGATCAACGTCATCATCATCTGCCAATGCCTCATTTCGTTGAAGCCCCTCATCAAACACTACATGCCGAACATGCTCGACGACGGCGTCTACCCGAAATCATCCAACAACCGCGGCCGCAGTCTGAGCAGACTCAGTATCCCCTTCGCCATGATGACCAAAGGAACGACTGGCGTGGTGGGTGGCAGCAGGATATCGAAGGGCTGGTGGAGAAGTCCGAAGAAAGACGAGATCATCATCACGAACACGTACGAGGTGGCAAGTACATACGAGATGCGAATCGGCGGCGGCACGGAGAGCCAGGAAAACATTATCAAGGGGAAGCATTGAGAAGAAGTTGTTCATTTTCTTAGCACTGTTGCTGGCCGACGCCGGGGCGGGACCTGAGTGCGTTATCGTTTCATGGATTTGGGCTGCTAAAGCGGAATATACCCCCGGGGAGCTGGTCGGTGGAAAGAAGGCTTCGTAAGTCAAGAGAAAAGATGGATGGTTCGGGACAGAAACTTACCGAAGCCTTCACTTTGCATTGTGAGCTAATAAGAACATGTCCTCCAAGGTGACTGGAATGGGCTGCGCTCGTGAAGTGGCCGGCCTATGGCAGCACTTGGAGCTACAGATGTTTCTGCATCATCGATGCAAATCACAATCTTCACTGCCAGGTAGGCACGGCTCTTCTCTGCCGTACCTGCCAAAAACTATGAAAATAGACTCACGGGACATTCCTCTGCCGCGTGGCTAGTCTGACGATCCGCACCAACGCCGCGCCCTTCTCCCCGATCAGGCCTCGGGGACAGCTGCAATTGCCTGATAGGGCCAACGCTCCGGCACAACCTCACCACTGCCGCACGCAATCCCCTCCCCACCGCACCACCGTAGATCCGCAATGAAAAAGCCCCTCCCAAACCACTCGCCCCCCGACCGTTCCGCAAAAGCGCCGCCGCCAGCCGTGTGCGGCCCTCCCGCGATCCGTCTGCAGGATCCCACCACACAGGACTACTCGGGCCTTTTTCCGAAACGTCCATCGCCAGCACCAATCATCCTGTCAACCGGTCTGGCTGCCACCATGAACGGATGCTGGATGCTGTTTCGATACCGCGAGGCATGTCCCGCCGTGTCGATCCTTTTTGCCGGCGCCCGGCGCCACCGCTTGTGATTGTACCATATGCAACACCCACTTCGATCTACTGTGACGTGTGTAAATATCAAGTTGGTGAAATGCTTCCGGGCGGGGTGTCCCGTTTGTTTTGGGCTTGGAAAGCTGCATGCATAATCCCGAGAGGTATATCCAAGTCCATTTCCTGGTAAGTCACTGCCTCTGGCCTCTATGAGCACCGTATACCTCTACCCTACACCATCTTCACATCACCCAGCCATCTCCAGATTTTTCCAAAGTACTCATCATCCACTGGCCTGACCTTGCGCAACACGGGCGCAACCTTCTTCGTCTCCTCCGTAGCAAAAGTCCGCCGTTCAATCCCAGCCCCTGCCGACCGACCCTTCTCCCCGTACGCGTCCTTCCAGAGTCCAAGTAGCTTCAAAGCCGGATGCTGCTCCCTCTCCCCACTACTACCACCATCATCCGTCCTTGCCGCCACCTTCTCCAACCGCTCCAACCACACCCTCGGCTCCACGACCTCGAACTCCTCCACCTTCCCCAGCCACTCCAGCAACTGCATCCAATCAGGCTCGCAATGCTCGTTCAAAACGTGATACACCTTCATTTCCCCGCCCTCTCCCATCCCACCCTCTTCTTCTCCAGGAACAGCAACGGCAGCAGCAGCCGAGGAAGAACCCGCCGCCTCGACAAACGCCGCCGCCGCCACATCCACCGGCAGCCACGCCAGCGCCTCGCCCCTCAGCGCGGGCAGGCACCCCGTCACCCGCACCGTGCTCAGCAGCAGCGGCCACGCCTCGCGCGCGTTCCACACGCCATCGCGGGCGTCGCCGCTCAGCTGGCCGACGCGGAAGACGGCGATATTGCGGCTCTTACTGTTCGCACGCTGCTGCCGTTGCTGGTGTTCGTGCGCGCGCTGGCAGATGCGTTCGGCGACCCATTTGGAGCGGGAGTAGCCGAGCGGGGAGGAGGCGGTGGGGGAGGAGGAGTAGGGGAGGGGCCGTTCGGAGACGCGGGACGAAGGAGAAGAGCGGTAGTTGGCTGCGCTGGCGACGGAGGAGCAGAAGGCGAAGAAGGGCGGGCGAAGGCGCGGGGAGCGGAGAGCGAGGGCGAGGAGGTTGTGGAGGCCTTTTTGTAAGTGACGGTCTGGTTAGCTTCGTCTACTCTTTTCTTTTACGGGTGAAGTGTGCTTTTGTTGCTTGCTTGCTTGCTCACCGGCGATGTTGTCCTTCTCGAAGCTGCGCAGCCGCATCCGGAAGTTCACCGACCACGCGATGTGCATGACGACGGTGGTTTCGGCGGCGATTCTCGCGTACGTCTCGCCGGTCAAGCCGAGGTTGGCTTCGCCCAGTTGGGACTGCAGGACTACGATCTTCGAGTTGCCGGCGTGCTCGGACGCCGTCAGGCCTGGGAGACGCTTTTCGGTGAGGGCTTTGTCGACGCGTTCGCGGGCGGCGTGCGCGTCGGAACCGCGGGCTAAGCAGTAGATCTTGGAGGTTTGGTTGGAGGCGCGGTATAGGTGCAGGATGTGCGCTCCCAGGGCGCCGGTGGCCCCGGTCAGGACCTGTGTTCGTGAGCGGAGGATCATCGTTACTAGGCAGTATGGTGTTACTTACGACGACGTCTCGATTGCCTTGGCCGTTGACAGCGCCATTGGTTGTTGTGGAGCCATCTTGCCGTATGCCGTCGAAGTTACCGTACTTCTCAACAAGGCTAAGCATAAGCTCAAGTTCGTCTTCGCTCTCCTCGTACGATTCCCCATGGCGCAGCTTTAGCATAAAACTGCTTAGTCTATGAAAGGGGTTCAGCTTCGTTATTCTTAGTCTGAACCGACAGTCGTGACATACCTCTGGACCGTACCGCAGTCTTCTACAACACTCAGCGGCAGTTCCGAAGAAGACTTTGGAAGGAGCTGCCGGGAAGTTCAGTTACACGCTCAAAAATACCGTGACAAAACCTTACCTGATTCAAGCCATATCGTATCTGCATGCACGCAACGGAGTCAACGCCATAAGAAAAAAGATCGTCATCCTCACCCAGCTTCCCCGGCTTTGATACCACACTCTCGATCAAACCAACGATGAATCCTGCCACATCCTCATCCGGTATCTTGGAGCCGTCTCCAACACTAAGCTTGCTATAACTACTCTCGACCAGATCAGCATACTTCTCCTCGGCCTTCCCTCTCATAACAGTCCCCTTGCTACTCTTCTCCAGAGCTCCTGGATCATGGGCCATCGGCACCAGCATATTCCGCGGTATCCGCGCGTGCTGCTGACTCTCCTCATTGAGTTTTTCAACCAGCGACTTCACGGCATCAATCAACCCCTCATCAGACATGACCGCAGAGCTTTCACTTCGAAACAGTAGCGCACCGGGGAATGGCCGTCCATTCCCGAAGATCAAGACATCGTCGAGGAGCGGACTCGCCGTCATGGCCGACTCCAGGGGCGAGGGGTCGAACTTCTTGCCCGTGATGAGAGTGAGCTGCGCGTCGGCGCGTGAATGGTACTTCCAAGCGTCTGGAATCGTCGGATGCGGGATCATCAGGTCCGCCGTGGCGAACGAGCCGTCCTCTCTGTTACTCTTCGCCTGTTCCAACAGTAAGTAATTCTTGTCAGCCCCATGTTCCCAAAAACCAAGACACAGGTACTCCAGTCTCCACCAAAGCACAGCAAAAAAGCGCCACTCACCATATGCGGCCACCCCTTCAACACCACCAACTCCGCCAGCCCATCCTCCCTTCGCTCAAACCGCAAGTACTCCCCACCAGCCCCACCGCACCTCAGATACTGCCACTCCCGATCTCCCTTGTCGTACTCCCGATGCGACGACATCAGGAACCCGCACTCCGCACTCCCGTACCGCGACACCAGCCTCACGCCGCGCTCGACCAGTCGATCGCCCACGTCCGCCGGCAGCGCCGCGCCGCCCACGCCGACGAGCGCCATGCCGCGCAGCCGCGCCAGCCCCGCGCCCGACGCGTCGGCGTCGAGGAGCTGCAGCACGTACGGGACGCAGGAGAAGTAGCGGACGGGCGGGCAGTACCCGCCATCATCATCCCCGCCCGAGCCTTTGGACGGCGACGAGATTGCGGACTCCAGCGCGGCGGCGTCGAGGCACGCGCACACGTTCGCCGCCGTGACCGGCAGCGCGTGCGCGGGGAACAGCCACGCGGGAGCGCCTGCCGTCCACGCGCGGAAGCAGTCGGCGATGCCGCCATGGTAGAGCGGCGTCGTCGTGAAGGTCGCGGCGCCGTCGCGGCCGGCGCCGGGGAGGGCCTGCGGCAGCGCGCACGCGGCGCCGCGGTGCGTTTGCGGGATGGGCTTGGGCAGGCCGGAGGAGGTTCCCGAGGTGTGGAAGAGGAAGGCGATGTCTGTTTGCTGGATGGGGTGCGCGGGGAGAGTGGAGGGTTGGATTGGCGTTTTGAGGGAGGAGAAGAGGTCGGTTGGGATGACGGAGGAGAGGGGGATGGTGGAGAGAGTGCTTGTTTCGGCGATTTTGGCGGTTTTGGCGGCCAGAGTTTCAAGGGAGAGGTCGTGGAAGAGGGTTGAGGCGGAGCAGAGGCGGAGCAGATGTGCGATGGCGGGCGGCTGGCATTGCGGCGCGACCAGCAGCACGGAGTGGCCGAGGCGGATCAGGGCCAGCCAGATGAAGACGAAGGTGGGCGAGCTGGGAGATAGAAGACCGACGGTTTGCCTTCCGTTGAGGTGCTCTCCAAGTTTGCGGTTGATGATGTCGGCGACGAGGAGAGAGCCATTCTGGAGTTCTGAGAAAGTGATGGTCCAACGCTTCAACTGCGGCTTTGGGGACGACGAATTGCCAGGTTGGGAGGGAACATCACTCGGCGCATTTTGGTCGTTGACAGGCTCGAAAAAGCCAACAGCCGGCTTATTTCCCACCGATTGCGCCTGTAGATCCAAAAACTCGTTGATGTTGTTGAAGCTCGATTTGCCTCCGCCCAAGCTGGCAGCTTGGCCAAGCGTGCACACGAAATAATTGGTGTCCATTAGGTCGAGGCTGTGAGAACAAGGAATGTGAGAGTGAAAGTGTAGATGCTGTAAAACGAAAGAAGAGATCGTTGTGGGTTGGAATGCGCATTGAGTTTAGTTCGGAAAGTGATGAGATCATCTCCCTGGCACCAGCAACTGCTCGAGCTGCAACCGAATGCCTCCCCGTCTGCTCCATCAATCCAGAACGAAGATGTTCTTCTGATCTTGCATCTCAGCCATGACACCACCAATGGCCTGTAAGACGCGGGAGATGGCTTGCCGAGAATCTCCTTTGCCATCACGTTCCCCGCGTTTAACGGTACGTCACCGGCCCGGCCCGGGGCTGAAATGGTCGATTCGGGCAAGTGGACCCGGGCCTGGTATCACAACAAACGGAGCCATGGCTCGTCAGTCTCGATAAGTTGGCGTTTGATCGACATAGGTCACCGCCTCCTCGAGCATGCGAACGAATCGGATTGTCTTGGCTGAAAGCGCGATTTAAATATCTCGCAGCGCTATCAACCCGCGCCAAACCCCCACTTCGTCGTGTACATCGCCTCGGAATACTTAACAGAGATGCAAGAAGAAGACAAGTAAGATCTTTGTGCGTGCTGAGCCACTTTTTTATTGGGTGGCCATCCACTACCTAAAAAGGATATGGGCAAACTCTGGCACCCTGAGGAAAGACGGAAAAGTATATCTAGCAGACCAGACACGACATCCCTTGCCAAGCACTTTCACATGAGCGGATTTTGCTCTTACTGCCTTGTGATACAGTTGTGCTCCGCCTCCTTGGGCACGATGTCCGTTTCTGAATGAAAACAAATCGCTGTATATCACTTAAAACAAATCATTTGCCTCTAACGTCACGCGCTGGACAATACATACGCGAGTGATTCATACTTCATCCTCACAATGGACCCTCAGCCTCACGCCGCCATGCGCGAAATCTCAGACGAGGAGGCCAGTATCGGCATTCTTCACCCTCTCCCCCGGGCGGTGCACCCGAAATCACTGGTCTCCTGCACCGGCGCCTTATCTTCTGGACGACCCATAGCCGCCATCACGCAGCCGCGCCCATCATCTCGCCCTAATAGCAATACCTCGCTCTTCGATCACCCCTACGACTGTATATCCTCTCCCATGAGGACATATGAAAACCACGTCTACCACTCGATCATACCGAAAACTTGCTTCAGTTCCAATTGCCCAGCCTCATCATCATCACCGTCTGCGGGGCCATTCTCGTCTTCGCCACCACCACCACCATCGGCTCCGCCACCGTCCATGTCTTCATCCTCGCACAGCACGACTCTAAAACCGGCCACCCACTTCTACCACCACCACCAACATCACCGACTCCCCCGCTGCAAATTCACGGCTCCTCCCCCTTCCCCTGACAACAGCAGCAAGCGCAGCAAAACACACCACCGTCATCACTTTCTTCCCGTACCCCACCTCCACCTCCACCCCTCCCCGCCCTCCCAACCCGACGACCTCCCCCTTAACGCCCTACAGTCCATCCGCCCCTCCAGGCTCATCCGCCTCACCTCTCCCGCAAACACCACCAAGGACGACGCCATCAACGATGCTTCCAAATCAATCCACCGCGTCGACATCCGCACCTCGGCTCCACCATCATCTCCACCATACCGCCATCCGCATAATCAAGCCGACTCTGACTCCCCCGGCCCGTGGGCGACGACGTACTCGCCCCAGGCCTCACCGCGGCGGTGCTTCACCATAGTCATCACGCTCGGCGTCGTCGTCTTCGTCGTGGCCGTCACGTTGGCGGTAGTGTGTTTTGTGATGGAGAAGTGGGAGGAGTGAAGCGTTGTAGGCAGGGACACTGGTGATGGGGACGTTGATGATTACGACTACGTTGATCAAGGTTGCGCGGTTGAAAGGAGAATCGTTGGCGATCTGCCGTGGCTCAACCATACAGGCGGGAAGCGATGCATTCCGCTTGCTGGATAGTTCCGGTGAGATTTCACATTAGGGAGAGAGACCTAGGAAAAGGGGTGTTTGCCCTACAATTCACATATCTCGAGCCCGACGGAAACGTGCCGAACACCTGTCGTGGAATGAAGTCTCGGAACCGTCTATTAGCTTTTGCCTTGGCTTTCCTATTTCTCTAAAACTTCATGGTCAAAAGTCCCATGGCCCCCCAGAGTCCTGCCATCCAAGGACCAGCGAAATGGAGCTTACAGATTACCTGATCCATAAATGCTCGACTGGTCAATATCCAATAGAGACGCTCGAAATCAAGTCTAAATTTCCTTTTATCTTTCTAGTACGTTCTGGAGTTCTCGATCTTCGTGACGAGGATATCAGAAGCGCCGATGCTTGCGAGATCGTCCATGACGGTAGCAATCTTCTTGCGCTCAACCATGGCCTGGACAGCAACCCATCCGTCGTCTTCGAGCGAGGTAATGGTAGGGGCGCGCTTTCCGGGGGTAATGTCGCGAGCACCAGCGAGTTGGTTGCGCTCGATGTTGTAGGTGCAGAGAACGTATTTCTGGGCGGCTGCAAACACGTATTAGTGACCATGACGTAGCATTTGATATAACAAATCCCTTACTGATGACACCGCGGATACGGGCAGCTATTAAGTCGACGAGCTGCGGGTTTGAAGGCTTCTTGGACTTGACGAGAATAGCGGTCGTCTCAACAACAGTCGAGATGGCCTTGAGGCCAGCGGCACGCATAGTCTCGCCGGACTCTGTGGAGCACGAATCCGTTAGCACGATGCCCCTCGAATCGGACACTCTCCCTATTCTTCCACTCACCAACAAGATCCACAATGCCGTCCGCAACGCCCAGAGCGCATGCTGCCTCCACACTGCCACCGACGTATTTGATGTTGGTCTTGAGCTTCTCTCCCGCGTCAATGCCCTCCAGCTGTCTGAAATATTGCTCAGTAAGGTTGGTGAAGCTGGTAACGACATTGCGGCCGATCAGCTGCTTCGGGTCGGCGACGTCGCCCTTCTCGGGAACCTGGACCTGGAGCTTGCAGCCGCCGAAGTCGAGGTCGAGCACCTGCTCGACGCCGGTGGTGTCGGTGGGCGGCGAGACGGCCTCGTGCTCGGCGACCTGATCGCGGCCGGTGATGCCCAGGTCGACGCGGCCCTCGCCGACGAAGGTCGGGATGTCGGCCGCGGGCAGGAAGACGAGCGCGATAGGGTGGTTCTTGACCAGCGCGATGTCAAGCCTCGAGTGGCGGTGGAACTGGATGTCGGAGCCCTTCAGCAGGTCCAGGCAGGCTTGGTGAAGGCGGCCCTCTGTTGTGTGTCGGTCACGCCGGCGTCAGCAGGTTGTTTACTTCGGGTCGGACGGGAAGAGGCCTTGCGCGGGCGGTGTACGGACTCTTGGGCACGGCGAAGAGAAGACGGTCATTGAGGCTAGCGGGAAGGTTAGCGATGCGCGCGAGCTGGCAAGAGTGCGTATGCGAAAGGCCCAACTCACTGGTTGACGAGATCCATGGTGTCCAATCGCAGGAGGAAGTTCGTGCAGAGTCTGTCTTAGGTTTTGGGCACGAGAAGAAGAGTACAATGGTTGTACAGAGGTCGCGGGGTTAGGTACGCCCAATTGGTTCGAACGAACGACACTGCGGATCCGGCGGGCGTGGGTATGTTCGGCGTGACGGGTGGTGTTGCGGAACCACGATAATTTCTGAGTGAGTCAAGCGCCGCGCTGGTGGGGTCTTTCCGCCGCGGAGATGACGATGCCTGTTACTCGTCGGGTGCGCGACACGCGGTGCAAAGTTCGGACATTATTCGCTGTGCAAGAGCTCGAATGAAAACGCTAAATATGTCCGGCCGAGAGCTCCTGTCGCTGAGCTCCGGCGTCGGGCAGCGCCGTGTACGGCCTTGGGGAGGCTGTTCCGCTACGCTATCGCGGGGGCCTCAGGCGTTTGGCCGACGGCCGGCAGGGCTGGCGGGCGGATCAGAGCGCGCCAAGAATCGCGCGGCCGCACTTTCGAAATTCCAGCTCCACATCTCGAAGCAACGCCAGCACCGACGAATATCCAACCGCGACACCAGACTGCTCACCGACCACCGCCCCTCTCGATACCGATACTACTACGTCGCATTGACCGAACTCGCACAAAATGGATAGCGCCAAGGTTCCCGTGAAGCTCGTCAAGGTCACCCGCGTCCTCGGCCGCACAGGTACGCCGTCCTGCCTCGCACACTACCGCCTCGCTTGCCTCTGTCCCCTCGCTACGACTTGCGCCATCGCGTCTACAATGAAACCAAGGACCTCCTGGCTAACATGATACCTGTGCTGTGAACAGGCTCCCGTGGCGGTGTGACCCAGGTCCGCGTCGAGTTCATGGACGACACCACCCGCAGCATCATCCGCAACGTCAAGGGCCCTGGTATGCCGCTCCCCCCCGCCGACCGTTCACTGCGAAAACACATCGTCCCACACGCGCGAATCGGAGAAAGGAATGAACCGCTAACGTCCATGCCTACACAGTCCGTGAGAACGACATCCTCTGCCTTCTCGAGTCCGAGCGCGAGGCCAGGAGGCTCAGGTAAATGCTGCCCGTCGCTGCCGGTATCGCCATCATCGTCCTCGCACTCCACTATACTCCGGAAGTCGTTGGTCGCCATGGCGCTCTGCGGCTGGATTGGTGGTGATTAGGGGAGGAACGTCGGGTGCTTTGGCAATTTTTTTGTACGGACACCTCAAAAAAGATAAAGGGCACTTCTTGATCGGGAACCTTGAAAGTTTGGGTCGGTGTTTTTTCTTCATTGCTTGCAACAAAGCGGCATCGGCAAACTCGGGAGTCATGCGGAAAAAGACATGGGAATGAATGCATGATCTGATACTGTGGCTCCTGTTTTCGAAGTCTGGACACATTTTGTGATTGCGCCATTTTACGGGGAAATACTGACCGTCGAAAGCAACGCATACCTCACAAGATCAGATCCAGGAAAATGCATGAAATACTACTCCTGCCAGCTAATCATGTCACTCTTCAACTGGCTGAGTTGAGCCTGATCGATTGTTCAGTGAGGAGCCAAAGCTCACCCCCGCTTTTTTGTGAAAAGAATCATCGCATAAGCTACTAGTACTCTTGATAGCTTTAGGCCGCCACTACTATCAAATTCCAGCCCCATCTTAGTTTCTCGCCACGTTTAAGCAATACTCCGAGCTCGACGCCTACCTCATCCAGAGCCTGCACCCAACAGCCTCTCCAAGTCGGCCACTCTCGCACCTCTATCTTTCTTCTTCTCCTTACTCTTCTCCGAGAAAGCCAGACGCATCAGCTTCCTCTTATCCTCCTGAATCCTCAGCACGTTCTCCTCGACCGTGCCCTCCACCACCAGCCTAAACACCGTCGTCTCGCGCTTCTGGCCAAGCCTGTGGACACGGTCGACGGCCTGGTCCTCGATCGCCGGCGCCCACCAGCTGTCGGCCAGGACGACCTGGCTCGCCGCGACAAGGTTGAGGCCGACGCTGCAGACGGCCAGCGACGCCAGCAGGACGGTGCACTGCGGGTCCGTGTCGAGGGCCTCGAGCGAGGCGTCACGCGCGAGCGCGGACATGGTGCCGTCGATGCGGGCGAAGCGGATGCCGGCAGCCGTGAGCTGGGGCTCGACGATGTCGAGGAAGCCGGTCCACTGGCTGAAAACAATCGTCTTGATGCCCTTGTCCTTGGACGCCGTGGCCTTAATGATCTTGAGCAGCGCCTCGATCTTCGAGCTGTTCGCGTCGACGTCGATGGGGGGAGGGGCCGGAGCCTCTCTGGGCGGCCGGACGAGCGTCCCGGTGCTGGGGAGCTCGGCGCGGCACATGGGGCACTTGTGCTGGCCTTCGATGACGCGCTCGATGCAGCTGTAGCCAAAGGCGTGCGCGCAGCAAGTGATGACGGCGTCGTGGAGCGGCTCCAGACAGATGGGGCAGTCCTCTTGCGAGTCGATGCTCAGCTGGAGCATGGCTTGGAGAGCGGCGCAGTTTTCGGGTGTGAGGTCTACTGTCTTTTGTTCCGAGAGCAGCTCCATGAGTCCGGTGATGCGCTCTTCACCGCAGAGCTTCCAATGGTTGCATACCTGGCGTAGGCGCAGGAGGATCTCGAGAAGGTGACGGTAGGTCTTCGCGGCGTCATGGCCAGCAAGGTTTTGACGATATCGATCGAGTGTCCCCTTCGCCTGAGCCTCCAAGGCATCGTATTTCTCTTGTTCGTGGGGCAAGAGCTTGATACGGTGGACGTATTCCGATAGCTCTGGCAGGCGAAGGTCGATGAAGGGCATATCCTTTCTCCTCCTGAGGCAGATACTGCTCATCAGCATCTGCAGCAAGAAACTGCCATGTTCGTCTCCTTGGTTGACAGGGCGGATCAAGGCGCCGTTGAAAAGCTCAAACCGGTCTAGTCCACCAGAGAGACGGATGAACTTGGCTAAAGAGTACAGGTCCTTCAGAGTGTTTATGATCGGCGTACCCGTAAGCACCCATCTCGAGCGTGCGAGCAGGTTGCTAGCAGCAATAGCTTTCTTCGACGCAGGGTTCCGGATGTTGTGTCCTTCATCAAGCACAATTCTGCGCCAATGAACAGAGAACAAGCCATTGCTCCTGGGAACGCTCTGCGAGCTCTTGCCTTGCTTGGCCCAGAACTCTGTCATGACTGTCTCGTACGTCGTAACGACCACGTCGTAGTCGGCGATTGTCTTGTGGTCAATAGGCCTCTTTCGAGTGCCATGGTACGTCAAGACTCGGAGCTCATGCTCTGGCTTAACATGGCGCTTAATCTGAGAGCTCCAGTTGCTCATGACGCTCAGAGGCGCGAGGATCAACGTAGCCTTGCTAGTGTGATCTTCCTTGTTCAAAGCACGGTCTGCCATGATCAGGGAAATCATTTGAACGGTTTTGCCCAAGCCCATATCATCGGCTAGGATGCCGCCGGAAGCTAGTTCCGGGAGCTTGTCCTTGATCGAGTAGTTCGTGCAGATGTTGGTGAACACGTTTGCCTGATGCGGTGCGCGCCTCCACAGTTGCACGACATCTGCAGATCCTGCAGCAGGAAGCTGAGGAGTTTCGTGATCAAGCAACCATTGCAGGCCCTGCAACTGGTACGGCAGCAGCTCAGCTGAAATTTCCGTGGGCTGCTTAGCCATCGGAAGACTCTGAAGATCGGTCTCCTGGGCACCGAATTTCTCAACCATCTGATCGACGTTCCGCGGGTTGAAACGTTCACTCTCGCCCACAATGTCATCGAGACTTTGTTCGTACGCTTGCGAGGAGCCGGGCGCCGCCCCGGTGGCCCACTGCTCATTGGACTTGCCTTGTCGGGCAGTGCCTTTCTGTTTCTTGGCAGCTTGCTGTGCCGCTTTGATCCTGTCTCGCTCGGCTTTCTCGTTTCGCTTGAACGCATCCAACGGAAGCCTATCCGCTTTCATTTCGTTGGTCAAGTTCAAGCGCTCAACAGGATCACTGGTCCCGTAGAGTTTAACTGCGATAGGCATGTCAAATGTGCCTTTGTGGCCAGTGATCACACCCTCTACGATTAGGGATCTGTTATCCATGTAGCGGGAAAGCTTTGCAGCTATCTGGCGTGGGATGTGGCCGATTTGCTGGCTCTGGACGTTGAGCACTTGAATGGCATTGCCGTCATACTGTAGTGAATTAGCGCAGTGTAAGCGAATGCTCTTCTGTCAGTTGGGTGACTAGAAAGTCTTGGTGGAGAAAATAGGTTTTGATGTTCGCAGCAACGCATTGTTAAGGTATGCGTGTGATCAGAGGGTTGGTTCTTCACGCCTGCTGGTCACCGCTTGTGCAGTAGAGGGTGTATCTTCGGTCATGTGCTAGTGGCTCGTAGGGCTCATGGTGCCCGGCAGGATTCAGCCGGAGGAATATTCCGACCGTTGTACGGTACCGTGATTGACAATGCGCTAAAGCTTCCTGTCGATGACGACAGCCCTTCATGACAAACCGTGAGAGAAGAGGAAGATTGGGGCAGCTAGATGTGAGGAAAAGAAACCAGGCTTACTGGATTGTGCGGCTCTCTGCGCAGCATGACCATTTCGCCAATGGTAGCATAGCCGTTGTAGTACCTCACGCCAACGATTTTGGCATTGAGGGTACCTAGACGTGGAAATCTTAGCGTGCATCTCTGCTGGCCAGTAGGCTATGAATACCATAGAGCATGTATTGGATGAAGGCGCGGTCGTTGTACTCCTGCGAAGGGTCGACGACTTCGTCCTCGTCCAGGACGCCCTCGTCCCATTCGCCATCGTCCGGGCGGCTGCCGATTGGAACGTCACCTAGCCGGGGATTCTTGCGCGTCTGCGAGCCGATGTCGGCCGCGGTCAGATCAATTGTACGCTTGCGGTTTGATCCTGCCATCGTGATGCACGCCGTCCGAAGCTGGAAGCGACGTTGGTGTTGAGCAGATGGGGCGGGTGTGTGGGACTGGGTGTCGCGTCTCCTTGCCTGCGCGAACGTGGAAAAGCTCGAAAGGCCACCGTTTCGCGTCCGTCGATCCGCGGAACAACGCCGTTTCACGTGATGAGGCTGAAGGCATGGCGTGGAGGGCGGCGAGGTGAGACAAGGGCAGGCTCTCGCTTGACCGGTGGTCACCTTGCAGTCCCCGCAATTGCGAGTCTCGCAGGTAACAACGCGCAGTCAGGGCTCTAGGTGGCCCACGCAGCAGACAGCCTGGAGGAGCCCCTTTGTTGTGCAGCATGCAGTGCGTGCGTGTTTGCGACTGACCGGCCACACGAAGAACGCTCGCCCTTCGGCCACGCGTATGGGACGAGGGCGGCCGTCGTGGTCGAAGTCACTTGTCACTTTCCCATGCCCGGGGCCTGCGAGACATGGGTAGGTAGGAAGATCGGGCGCAGCTGGCCGCATCGAGCGCACTGGCCGGGAGGCCTCGGTCAGCTGCACTGCTGGCAACCCAGCCCATCGCATCACATCTGGGTCCGTGGTCGCAGAGAACGCCGGCTCGACACGCCTGCTTCCCCGCGACACCCACCGGCCAGGGTCTCGTCAAGCGCAGTGATTCGCCCGCGCGTGGCGCATCCTTGCGTCGCTGAGGAGCTGCAGCGTGCAGGCAACCGCAAGGGTCTGCAGGCAGAGAGATTAGAGCGCGCTATCACGGCAGGCGGCTAAGCAGCAGCAGCAGGAGCAGGAGCATCAGCACCTGGGTCGCGGCGGGCGTGGGCTTGGGCTGCGCGCGGCAGTATTGCGGCATCTCCAGCGCGTCTGCTGCCAGCGACCGCGCACTAGTGTAAGAAATGATGGCAAAGGCGTGATCACGACTGGCCTCTCGGGCATGCGCCACCAGCGAGTGCTCTCAGCAGCCGTCGCGGAGGCTGAGGCGCTGGGAGCGCGATGACGGCATTCGCTTTGGGCTGCTCGCGATGCCTGTTCTTTTAAAAGGTGCAGCGCCCTCCGCATGTTACTTATCTTCGTATCTTAGCGCCCTATCGACAAGTGACCCGTGACTCGTCGTGCCGCCGCAAGCTCCCCGGCCGCGACCTCTCGCGCAGACCGACTGCTCGCCCTCCACTTCTAACCGCAGCACACCTCCCCTAAATACGCCCTCTGCTCGCCCCCCGGCCTCCCCTCGCCATCCCCGCGCTTCTTTTTCCTTTGTTCCTGCGCCCGTCCGAGCCGCAGTTGCGCCTACCGATAGCTGCCCGTGCAGCTCCAACCGCTCGCTGACTCGACCGCCTATCCCCGTACAACGCCGCCGCGTCCACCCTCGACCAGGCCAACCAGACGCTATACCCGAGCCGCGCTTGCCTGCGCTTCCTGCCGTCCCACCTCGGAGCCGTCGTCCGTCAAGCCTTACGCTCGCTCGCTCGCTCAAAGCTCCGCGTTCTCGCCTCTCGACTAGTCGCCGCGGCCCATGTCCCACGTCATTGCCTCGTCCACGTACCCTCACCTCCGGTGATCGCAGCGACTCACTAGCCCCGTCGCTGTCGGCTGAGACAACGTCCAGCCTGCCGGCCGTCGTTCACGATGGCAACTCCAACTCACCCATCTCACGCCGCGAGCCCGCGGAGGTCCTCGACCATGCAGTCCGCCGCCGACAACTCGGACACCATGGTGGGCTCGTTCCGAAGGATGAACCAGATTGGCAAGGGTAGCTTCGCGACCGTCTACAAGGGCGTCCACATAGTACGTGACTTCGTCTTCCCGCTCTGCGCCCTCTGCGTTGCGCAGTGGCGCCAAAACAAATGGTCGGCCACCCTGATCTAACGCAGCTGGTTACTGTAGAAGAAGCGGGAGCTCGTCGTAGCCATCAAATCGGTCGACACAACCAAGCTCAACAAGAAGCTCAAGGATAACCTCTCGACCGAAATCCAAATCCTCCGCAATTTGACCCATCCGCATATCGTCGCGCTCATCGACTGCAAGGAGGTACCCAAGTACATACACATCGTGACCGAGTTCTGTGAGCTGGGGGATCTCTCGAGTTTCATCAAGAAGCGAGCAACCCTTGCAGATCACCCCGCAACTGCACACATGATGAAGAAGTATCCCAACCCTCCGGTCGGCGGTCTCAACGAGGTCCTTTGCCGCCACTTCCTTAAGCAGATCGCGAGCGCACTCGAGTTCATCCACGCCAAGAACTACGTTCACCGGGATCTGAAGCCTCAGAACCTCCTTCTCAACCCTTCGCCACTCTACTACCAGACCTATCGTCCGAATGAGGTTCCCTATGCTGCTGCGGCAGATTCGATGGTTCCGGCCGTTGGTATCGCCTCCCTGCCAATGCTCAAGGTGGCTGACTTTGGATTCGCCCGCTTCCTCCCCAAATCATCACTGGCGGAAACGCTGTGTGGCTCTCCCCTTTACATGGCGCCGGAGATTCTTCGCTACGAAAAATACGATGCAAAGGCTGACCTGTGGTCCACGGGAACCGTTCTACACGAGATGCTTGTTGGAAAGCCACCGTTCCGTGCGTCCAACCACGTTGAGCTGCTCCGTCGTATTGAAAAGCAGGACGACAGGATCAGCTTTGGTGAAATTCCGATCAGCAGAGATATGAAGAACATCGTACGAGCTCTCCTGAAGAAGACCCCAACAGAACGAATCTCTCACGAGAAGTTCTTCTGCGACGTGGTTATTGCCGGCGATATTCCTGGCTTGCACCCCGAAGATGCAGCTCAGGGCTCGATTCATGAGGCTCTTGGACGATCGGCTGATGAGAGACGTGCTCCAACCAACGAGCAAGTTGCTACGCCCCAACCCACTGAGATGGAGATGACTCCCAGGCCCAGAGTTGCCTCAGGCACAACCCCGCCTCAACGTCCCTCGCCCCGCCCCACCATTGCAGCGCCCTCGTCATCCAACCAGCACGTCAGGCGCGTCAGCAACACCGTTGCCCAAGTTCAGGATCGTCCACCCTCTGCTCAAGCAGAACGTCGTCCCACGGTCACACACACCGCTACTGCTCCTGCCAGAGCACCCATGGTTCAGGAACGACCCACTGCAGCGGCTGTGACCATGACCAGACGGAGCAGTCGCCATTCGCCTTCACCAAGCTCTTCAGCTCTCCGCGAACACCTTGACACGCAACGCAACCCTCAAAGGTCCGACGAAAGGGCAGCTCGAGATGCAAAGGAGCGTGCTGCTCAGGACATTGCCTTCGAGCGTGACTATGTTCTCGTGGAAAAGCGGACCGTCGAAGTGAATGCATTTGCAGATGAATTGGCAGCCAGCCCTCAATTCAACAGAGACCACCCGACTCAGCAAGGAGCAATGGTTCGGCGGGCAACAACGCAGGGTACACCTACATCCACGACTGGTGCTCAAAACAACACTTCCCGTGCGATCCAGATTGCGACAGGCAGGCGCCCCGAACCACTTCATCATAGGAACAGTTCCTATGAAAGGCGTTATGCAGCTAGTCCAGGTTCTGCCACATCAGCCATCTCTAAAGCCCTTAATATGGCCAGCTACAGGATTTTCGGTACTGGTGCTTCTCCTCCAGGCCGTGGCCCTTCGCCGCCGAAAGGTTACCCTCAGTTCCCAATATATCCTACGGCTACGGCACAAAGCAGCACGATAGTCGTCGGTGACGGGGGCAAACCGACTAGCGACAAGACGAGGGACAAAGATACAAGGGTTCTTGACGTTGTGGAGGAGCTCGCTCAACGCAGCCATGTGATCTATGGTTTCGCTGAAGTCAAGTACAGACAGTTGCTGCCCCCGCCTCCCAGTGACCACGGGCTGGGCATCCAAGGCACTCACCCTCGAACTGATGATGAAGAGGAAGGTTTGGATGAAGATCTGACCACAGATGCGATACTGGCAATTTCAGAGGAGGCGCTAGTCCTCTATGTCAAGGCTTTGGCTCTCTTAGCAAAGTCAATCGACCTTGCGGGCAGTTGGTGGGGACAACGCCACCGTGGAGAAATTATTGGCGATAGCCATACGTCGCGCACTTCCGGAAATGCGAACGTCGCAGCGGTCGGTACGAAGATGAACCAAATCGTGCAGTGGGTGCGCACACGCTTCAATGAGTGTGTGGAGAAGTCTGAGTTTGTCGGACGCAAGCTTCTCGAGGCTCAAAAGCTGTTGCCGCCCGACCACCCAGCTCATCCCAACAATCTGCCATCCAACTCGACTTCGATCACGAGCGCGGGCACTTCTGTGGAGAACATCCATCTCCCCACGGGCATCACAGCTGAGAAGCTCATGTACGACAGAGCTATCGAAATGAGCCGAGCTGCGGCTGTCAACGAGCTGGTTGGTGAGGATCTACCGGGCTGCGAGCTCAACTACACTACTGCGATTCGCATGCTCGAGGCCATCTTCGAAAGCGAGGAAGAAATGCTGGGCCGCAAGCCAGGCAGCAGGAAGCAAGAAGATGACGTGATTCAAGGGCTGGAGGAGGAAGACAGAGCGTCAGTTCTGAAGTGTGAGTCATCTACCCCACCTACAGTACACCGAAGTGCCGGCCGCTAACCGCCTTGCAGTGATTGAGGGCCTGAGAGCCAGACTCAAAGCACTTCGCAAGAAGATCGAGATCCAGAGGTCGCAGAAGCGAGCTTCACTGACGGGGCGGTCGCCCTCATCAACGCCAGTGGCAGCCAACGCATCGCCTCGCTGAGTTACGCAGCATTCTACAATGACCGATCGTCTAAGTCAGACGAGGTACAATACAGTTCACCTTAGCATCATTTCACGATACGGAGTTTTGGGCATGGCTTTTTCACATGGAGCTCTCCGGTCTCCTTTCTGCATGAAACAGCACATCCCAACCATTTGTCATTTCGACACGGCGCATGTTGGGTCCTGGCGCACAGGCAGACGAAGCCACAGTTGGCAGAACCAGAGCATGATACCACGGTCATCGGCGCAAGCATTACGAGCCTTTTTTTTTTTCTCGTTTTCTTTTCCTTTATCAGCAGGTCGGTGATGGAGAGTGGGTTCAAAGGCGTAGCAGACATCTGGGGCGCTCCATTTCCTCTGCTTTTGCACAAGATGTTGATTTCTCTCTCCTTTTCTCTCCCTCGATTTCCTTCGTTTCCTTGGCTACAGAATTCAGATTTGGCGCATAATGCACTGAGCACAGCGTAGCGTCAGGTAGCCGTCGAGCAGCTCGACACAGTCAGGATGGGTTTCGGGTTCTCTATGGATTGGGTATGGCTGGTTGGGCGGGAGGATAGGCGTGTACAGGGAAACGAGGCGCAGCCTCTCGGACGGCGAACACGGGGTAGGTAGAAAGGGAACACTCTTGTGTATAGGTCGGGCAGATTGAATACGAACTGAAGTAATTGCGGTGGAACAAAGTTATCCGCGGTGAAGTTGAACAACAGACTTACCATTGCGGCAGTTTGGGCGAGACCAATATTACAGCCATGTCTTGCCCACCCGGCTACCCGACTCAGCGGGCCGTCAAGAAGACCTTGGCAAAGGATGCGAACAAGCAAGGCGTGATGAGAATGTTCCGGTGCATGCGATGAGCTAAGAAACATACGGCAAAAGCCTATCCTGAGTCGACGGCAGGCGAGTTTGGCTCCAGGATCGAACGACTCTAGACCGGGATGGGGAGGAGATGAGCGCGACATGGGGTGGCGTGCAGCGGCGGCGGGTTCCATTTTAGCACCAAGGTACCCTGGCGCCAAAGTCTAAAATGCACGCCGGCGGAGACGCACGGGAAGCTAATGCCCGTCGCTACCACGACTTCGTTCCGTCATTTGTACACATACCGCGACTGCTGTTTGCGCTTGCTCTCGCCTTCCTCTCGTCGCTCCCCCCACGGCTGCTGCGCGCACAGAAAAGATGGGGCTCGGAGTGTTGGAAGATCGCTGGCTCGAGCGCGTCCCTGGTGCGTTGCTGAGCACTCCACTCTCCACTTCTTTTCTAACCTCACCAACACCACCACCGCCCGCGCCCCTTGCCGCACACGTCACCCTCGGTTGCGCGCGATGCTGACTACAACGTTGCGATACCTTCAGGCACCGTCCTCATGGACGAGGACGCACAGCGTAGAGACAGCGTACCCCTGGACCCCAGCCTGAAGTATGACCGCAGCGGGCCGCATCCGATCCTCTTGGTCCCGCAGCCCAGCGATGATCCAAACGACCCACTCGTACGTCGTCTTTCCTTTCGCTCCAAACTCTGCCTGTAATGAAAACCAGAGAAATAAAATAAATAAAAAAAGACAAACCCCCCAGCAAGACCTGTCTGGGCTGATGCGCAACGTAGAACTGGCCCCTCTGGCGCCGCGACGTGATCCTCCTCGTGCTCTCGCTCCTCTCCGTCATCGCGTCGACGCTATCCCCCCTGCTCGCCGCCAACACACTAACTCTAGCCTTCGAGTTCCACCGCACCTTCACCGACATGGCGCTGCTGACCGGCTACCACCTGCTCGGCGTCGGGCTGGCCGGCTTCCTCTTCGTGCCGTCCGCGCGCATCTGGGGCAAGCGCCACGCCTTCTTGCTCGGCACCGTCTTTCTCATCTTCAGCAGCGCGTGGGGCGGCGCCGTGTCCGGCCACGACTACACGTCGCTGCTGTGGGCGCGCATCTTCCAAGGCGTCGGCCTCGCGCCCTTCGAGGCGCTGGTGAACGCCGTCGTTGGCGACTTGTACTTTGTGCACGAGCGGGGGAAGCGCATGGCGTTGAGCAACTTGGCGCTGTTTGGCGGTGCCTTCTTCACCCCTGTGATTGTGGGCAAGATGACGGATACGATGGGCTGGCGGTGGACGTTTTACTTTGTCGCGATATTCGCGGGTTTGCTGTTGCCGCCGCTGGTCTTGTTTTGCCCCGAGACGGCGTATCGGCGTGACGAACGGCTGAATCTGGATATGGGTGATTATCAGGGCAGTAGAGGGAGGAATGGCGGAACGGGCGGTGGCAGCTTCGAGGACGGTAGAGGAGGCACGGAGCTGGCCGAGGCAAAGACGGTCGAAGAGGGCGATGGTGGCGCAAACAGAAACTCGCAGCAGAAGAGCAGCCAGGAGGGCTCGCTCGGAGAATGCAAAGGCCACGGCGGTGAGACGGAGACGCAGGCGCTGCACACGCACACGGCGGCGGCAACAACACCCCATTCGCCCCGGCCGCAGAAGGACAGCTTCGTGAAGACGCTGATGCCGTTCAACGGCCGCAAGACGGACGAGAGTTTCTGGAAGCTGGCGCTGCGGCCATTCCCTCTGTTCCTGCAGCCCGGTATCCTATGGGTACGTCTAGATTTCACCCCCTTGATCGAATGGAATGCTTATCTCCCCAACAGTCCTGCCTCATCCAGGGCACCCTCATCGGCTGGACCGTCATGATCGGCGTCGTCCTCGCCGCCGTCATGCTGGGGCCTCCCCTCTTCTTCACCGAAGTCGAAACGGGCTACATGTACACGGGCGCCTTCGTCGGCGCCCTCGTCGGCTTCGTCCTCGCGGGCCTCCTCGCCGACTCGGTCCCCTCGTACCTCACCCGCCTCAACGGCGGCGTCTACGAGCCCGAGTTCCGCCTCGTCCTCGTGCTGCCGCAGCTCGTCCTCGGCTGCGCCGGCCTCTACGGCTTCGGCGTCGTCGCGGCCGACATCCCGCGCTACGGCTGGATCTGGCCCGACGTCTTCTTCGCGCTCGAGGTCGCGGGCATGGTGCTCGGCGCCGTCGCCAGCGCGCTGTACGTCGTCGACGCCCACCGCGACGTCGCCGTCGAGGCCTTCACCTGCCTGCTCGTCTTCAAGAACGTCTTCTCCTTCGCCCTCACGTTCAAGGGCTACGACTGGATCGTCGGCGCCGGCGTGCGCCCCGTCTTCGTCGCCGTCGCCAGCGTCCAGGTCGCCGTGTGCGCCCTGACGCTGCCCATGTACGTGTTTGGCAAGTGGAACCGCAGCCTTTCCGCGAGGTACGATCTGCTGCGGTTGTTGCACCTGCGGTGATGGGGGATGTGGGGAGGGAGGGATCGAATGGTGGGGAAGAAATAATAGTAATTTTTCTTTCTTCTTCTTTTTGGAGCGCGTTTTTTGCTTGATGGTTGGGAACGATGATATACAAAACCTCATGGCGCTTCTTCTCGCGTGGTGGACCGAGGTCTGTGTACACATAATACATTTCACGCCGTCGTCATGGCTCAGTGGCACATTACTTGGAATTCAACACCACTTCGCTGACTTGCTCTGGGGCTCCTCACACCAACCATCATGTCACATGTAGAAAAGATAACGACATGTCCGTGATTAACGGCACGCTTTCCCCCAGCATTTCTCCCACCTTCATAGATATCACATAACTATATCGTCTACATCAGATTATGGCCGAGGCTAATTACGACGGGATAGTTGAAGGGCGGAGAACCGAAGACTGATGTTAGCACAATCACGGCCAGACGTTTTCACCAAGGACCAACAGGTATTCCACGGTAACAGCACTAACTGTCGAATTTGATGGTCTATCGCAGCTTAACCAGGAGTCCAGAACCCTCCTACTCCCACCTTATCGCGAGAGAAAAAAACTCGAAAAAGGTAGTCTTTCATCGCAAAGCAACAACGGGAAGAAACCGCAGATAGGCACTCGCACGCAATGAAGACTGTAGAAAACAGCAATCCAGGTGATGCAAACGAAATGAGAGAAGAAAGATTTGAAAATCACTTTTTTTAGGATCCGATCCCATTGCAGCCCCCTCGCTTGCTGTTACATAATTTCCGCGCTCAGAGGAGAAATAAAAGAAGCAAGTCAAGTTCGTTGGCTTTTCCCCCTCTCTAAACGAACATTTTGCAGAAAACCCGGACCCAGGTGAGAGTTCGGACCTCTCCTCTTCTTTTCACCCTAACCCGAAGATTGAATAAAAGAAGAAAAGAGAATAGACCCGCGCTTTCTTTCGTTCGTCGTAACCTCGTTAAAAGCCAAAAGGGAAAAAGAACCGGCAAACCCGTTTTTTCTATGGCGCTCCATCCAGCCTGAGAAGAAAGAGAAGGCCTCATGCCATGAGGACCCATCGCGCCGTGCCCCGTCTATAAAACTTTGAGGCAGCGCAACAAATCCATGCAGTACTCTTTTTGGTATGCCTTCCCACTCGATATGAACGCCATTTGTGAACGTGCCCTGCACGACGGAAACCAGAGAAATCGACCTATCGAAGAAGTCTTTCCCACCATCCCGTCGTCCATGTGAAACGATAAAAACGTGACCGGCATATGCAAGGGCTGCAGGATCGCTTTTGCGGAGAGAGGACCGTATTAGAAAAAAAAGGAAAAATGAAAAACTAGTCGGCATCCGAAGGGCCAGTGAGGACGTGTCTATTTGCTGTGCTCCCCGGGCAGCACCGTCGATGGAGCAAAAGGCGTACAAAGTCGTGAAGCGTCGGCTGTCGAACCTGCGTCGATCTTCCCGTCTCGAATCGGAAATGTTCATCGTGGAAGGTGTGTCGCAGTTGAAGTCAACGCTGTCTATATGCTGATCGGGGTATGAGAAAGCAAATGCCGGACCTTCGAATGGAATTGACGAGTCCAGTAGAAACCAGAAAAGAAAAGCAAAACCGGAAAAGGAAAAACCTCAGCAGAATGGGCCGAGCGGCGCATGTGAGGTGAACCATGCACCACGGTCGTTTCGAAAGTGGTATTTACCACCAAGACTGGCCACCGGAGCCAGAGGGGTTGCCGTAGCCGCCACCGTAGCCACCGCTGTAACCACCGCCGTAGCCGCCGGCACCGCCACCACCGCTGTAGCCACCGGGACCACCGCCGTAGCCGCCACCGAAGCCGCCAGCAGCAGCAGGCGGGCCGCCCCAACCGCCAGCGTTGCCGCCACCAAAGCGACGAACATCACGAGTGGCAGTAGCACCACGGCCGCGGCCGCCACGGCCACCTCGGCCACCACCGAAGCCAGAGCCCTCCCTGGCAATGCTCTCGAGGAACGAGGGCACCTCCTGGTTGGCCTCCTTGAGGAGGTCGATGAGGTCGCGAACAACACCACGGTTGCCACGGTTGAAGAAGGCAGTCGAGATACCAGTGTTACCAGCACGGCCGGTACGACCGATACGGTGAACATAGTCGTCGATGTCGGTGGGAAGATCGTAGTTGACAACGTGGGTGACGTTGGGAATATCGAGACCACGAGCGGCGACAGCGGTAGCGACGAGAATGGGGCAGCGTCCGCTACGGAACATCTCCAGAGCCTTTTCACGCTCGCGCTGAGTGCGGTCACCGTGAATGGAAGTGGCGGGGAAGCCCTGGTTGATCAGGAAGTCGGAGAGCGAGTCGGCCATGCGCTTGGTCTCGACGAAGATCAGGGTCAAGCCAGTGCCGACAGTGTGGAGGATATCGAGCAGGACAGAGCGCTTGTCGGCGTCCTCGACGTACTCAACCTTCTGGGTAATGTTCTCGGATGTGGAACCGACACGACCGACCGACAGGAAGATGTAGTCCTTCAAGAAGTCGCGGGCGAGCATCTGAATGTCGCGGGGGAAGGTGGCGGAGAACATGAGAGTCTGGCGGCCATCAACGGGAGGCATGTCCTCGCCCTCGACAATCCTGCGGATCTGGGGCTCGAAACCCATGTCCAGCATGCGATCAGCCTCGTCAAGAACGAGGTACTTGATGTTCTGGAGAGAAATGCGGCCACGCTCCATCAGGTCGACAAGACGACCGGGGGTAGCGACGAGCAGATCACAGCCACGCTCGATCTGACGCAGCTGAGAACCGATGTCCGCGCCACCGTAAACGACGCACGGCCTGACCCACGAACGGTAGGCAAACTTCCTTGCCTCATCGAAAATCTGGGAGACAAGCTCACGGGTGGGGGCGAGGATGAGCGAGGTGGGGTAGGCCTTGCGGCTGCGGCCGTAACCGACACCACCACCCTGCTGGGGGATGGCGCTCGGGCCGTTCTGGAAAGCCTGAGAGAGAATGGGGAAGAGGAAACCACCGGTCTTGCCGGAACCGGTCTGGGCGCAAGCCATCAGGTCACGACCACCCATGACGATGGGGATCGAGTACTTCTGAACGGGCGTGGGGACCTTGTAACCGGCCATGTTGATGTTGGTGATGAGGTGGTCGTCGAGAGGAGGGTTCTCGAAGACCGAGACGGGCTCGGGAACGCCCTGGCCGGAGGCCTCGACGGGGATGTCATCGTACTTCTCGAAGTTGATACCGGTCTGCTGCTTGGACGGGTCGTTGGCGACGCCGAAAAGCTCACGCTCAACGCGAGGGTTGCTGGGACCGGGGATGTGCTTGCCATCCTTCCACGATCCATCACCAGAACCCCGTGCGCTGCTGACGTTGTTGCCACCTGTGGGTTTGCCGTAAGCATTTGGGTCGAATGAAGCCGAGGGCTGGGTGTTCCAAGACCCTCCGGCTGGGGCGTTGTTGTTGCTACCTCTATCGCTGAATCCGCCGCCAGAGCCGCCGTTGCTCCAGCCGCCGCGACCGCCCATTCCACCGCGGGGAGCGCCGCCGTAGCCACTGCATTCCTCGTTAGCTGCTGTAGTCAAGTGAGGGGTCTTGTTGAGTGGCGACTTACCCTCTGCCGCCCCAGCCGCCGCCAGCGCCGTTCATGGGCGGAGGGCCGCCGTTCATGGGCATGGGAGGAGGTCCAGCGTCCATAGCAGGCGGGGGCCTGTTGCGCAGGTGAGGCGGGATGTAGGCAGCGCGCTCAGTGAAGCCGCCATTCTGAGGGGCGTGCTGCGACTCGTTCAGGGAAAGGTTTCCCATCTTCAGCTGGTCAGCCATGTTGGGCAGAAGTCGCTGAGTTGTTGTTGTTGTTTTTGCGTGTGTTGGTGCTTCAAGCGTGTCGTGTGTGCGGAAGAGCGACCGACAAGTCGATTAAGGACGATTACGGTCGACGGACGCGGACGGGCCACGCGATGGTCGAAAGGACGAGCTTAGTCTGTGAGGCAGAAACGCGCCTGAAACGGTTCCTGACGAGAAAAGAGAGGATGGAAAGGCCTCTATCTTCTCGAACGACGGGATATTAGAAAACGCAAATGCAAAGAAAAGCGGTCGATGTTGTGGGGAGGAGGATGGGTGGGCGAGGGAGAGGTGGTGAGAAGAGCCTGGGCCCAGTGCTGTGAAATTTTGTAAGGGCCGCAGCAGGAGGCGAAAGCCAGCTGGAAGCGGTTTAGCGCCGCAAACGCTTGAGCGCGACCAGCAGCGGCGCGACGCTGCGGCTGCCACCCGACGCCGCGCCCAGCCAGTCACCCGTCGCGCTTGTCGGAGGGAGCGGTCAGAACGAGAATCTCACGGCGCCCCCGACCCTTCCCCAGCCGCCTAAGGCAGCGCGTCCCTGCCGCTCCCGCCGGATGGCTCTGCGCGCCCGGCATTGTGTGCGGCGCGGCCTTTGCTCGGTCGCCGCCGCTGCTGACTGTCGCCAGCCTCTGATGGGGCGCGCTGCTCCGTCATCGTCATAGCCGCCGTCACATGCGTATCACTCGTGCAAGGCACCCAGTCGCAAGCAACTTGATTCTAGCCTACGGTCGCTTCCTGCGCTAGCCGCAGCCCGACCCATCATCAAGCCATGGTCTTATCCCACTTTTCAGCCCTGGACGAGTACCGCACAAAGAGGAAGACGAGCCCTCCAATGACGCCCAAGCCCATGAACTTCTGCCCAAGGCTCAATCCGGCAGAGGAGCTGCTGATCTCCGCCTTGCTGCTGTACTCCTCCTTTACGCTGGGCTCCTCCTCGCCTCCTGCCACGAACTCTGCTGTGCCGAAAGTCGTATCTTGAGGGTTTCGAGTATCAGCCGATGGTGGAACGGGTGCTGGAAAGGCGCCGTCTAAAGCTCAACATGGATACCTTCTTCAGGGACTTCCAGCTCGCCGCTCTTGGCGATGACCACGTCCACCACAGGCTTGTCGCCCGGCTTCTTCGCCACATTCTGGACCTTGTCGACGACATCGTAGCCCTCGAGAACCTCGCCGAACACGACGTGGCGGCCATCGAGCCACGACGTGATGGCAGTGGTGATGAAGAACTGGCTGCCGTTGGTGTCCTTGCCAGAGTTGGCCATGCCTGTATCTCGTTAGCATTCTGTGCTTGGTACTGGAAGGGTGTTGCAGCAGTAGATCCATCAGGCACTTTCGAGCAGAACGAAGGCCATCTCGAGTGATGGCAAACCACGAGCTGCTTGATTCGAATGTGCTTGGACCACCGACTGCCTGCAACGCTTTGCGTCTGATCTCGTAGCTTGACAGGGGCACTCACTCAGAATGCCCTTCTTGGTGTGCTTGAGCTTGAAGTTCTCGTCGGGGAACTTCTGGCCGTAGACGGACTTGCCGCCGGTGCCATCGCCGTTGGTGAAGTCACCACCCTGGATCATGAAGTCCTTGATGACACGGTGGAAGGTGGAGCCCTCATAGCCGAAACCCTTCTCGCCAGTGGCAAGGGCACTGAGCTATAGTCAGCGATTATGTTCCAAGCTCGCATGGGCGGCAGGTAAGGATCGTGTCGTACCGGAAGTTCTCCGCAGTCTGCAGCAGGCCCGTATTAGCAACGTGTCATGGAGCGGTAACGCAGTAGGTCATACCTTGGGAGTGGTCTTGCCGTAGAGACCAATAGTAATGCGGCCTAGGTCCTCATCGCCGTGCTTGAGGTCGAAGAAAACCTGTGGGAAGCGTCAATGCCCGTACTCGGTGTTTCCTGAGCTTGAAGCCACATATGCGTACCTTGTGGGTGATCTTGGGGCCCTTGGCGGCCTCCGCGGTCTGGGCGAAGTACACGAAGGTGACGCCCAGGAAGACGAGCAAAGAAACGAGCAGCTTCTGAAATCCGGCCATTGTGAATGGGACTGCAATGGACTGGAAGGGGTGGAGAGGATGGCGGCGGGGAGCTTTTGTAGGTGCGCGGGTGCCCCAGCGTCCCGCGCACCCTTGAAACGCAAGGGACCGCCCGCATCTGGGCACGCCGCCTGGTGCTGCTCTGCCGCGTCCGATGGAAGCTACGAATCTGAAGAAACGCTAGTCATCGCGACTGCAACTCGACGTGCTCTGAACGCTTGTTTCAGTAGGAGCTCTTACCCTGGGTTTCCCCGCTGTGCTACGCAACCAGACCCTGAAGTGTCAGGTCCTTGTTACCGTGAGACCGGCAACCACTTATTCACTGAAGCTGCACGTGACGCGGAGGTCCCAGAAATTGTTTCCGAGAGCGCCGCGATACCTACAATCGCGCGCCTGTCTTCTAGAGCAGAGAGCACCCCGCCGCGACCACCGACCGCCTCCCGTGGAAGCCATTTGCCGCCACAATGGTACCGCTCGACTTCCCGTATCGCGCAACACAGTGGTGCTGATCAAATGCTGCAGGTCTTCATCCTGGGACTCAACTTCACCGAAGGGTACATGGTCAAAGTATGCGCGACCTGACAGCCCGCCTCTCCGCCGCGCCCGACTAACGTGCATCGCCGTGCAGAAAGCCCTCCAGTCCTTCTATGGCATCGGCCCCAATGTGTCGAAGCAGGTCATGGGCCGCTTCTTGATACACCAGCGTGCCACCGTCGGCGAGCTCGAAAGCCAGCAGATCCTCGACCTGAACGCCCACCTCTCCACCCTGAAGATTGAAAACGACTTGCGCCGCAACCTTGTTGATAACATCACACGCTTGAGGGAGATGGGCACCTATAGAGGAAGGAGACACGCCATGGGTCTGCCCGTGAGAGGACAAAGGACAAGGACACAGATCAGCACCGCGCGGAAGTTGAACAAGGTGGAGCGCAGAGGTTGAGCAACGGTGGCTGGAGTATGTTGTACTGTCTTTCCTGTCTAGGCATATGGGCGGCGCAATGGAAATGGGAATGCAAGATCGAGATCAATTGTCTAGAAGACTGAGGCGGACGCCATTCGCGTGGTGCCTGCATCTGAAGTGTAGCGACACGTAGGAGTCGTCTAATCCGGACGCTCTCCGCTACGTTACAGGTGTTTCTTGGACCATCGAATTGCCTGCTCCTCAATGCCCTTTGCAGGAGTCCCCAAAACCCATCCGAACCCGCAGCAAGTTTAGCTGCATCAACCATGTGGAGCTTTAGCTCTGGGGCCCCTTCTTGAAGTCTAACTTGTAATTTGTAGTCTCTATTCATCAGCGTGCAAACCGGAACCGTAAAGACTTGTCCACGTGTAATCTCAGCCGCAACCTTGTAGAAAAGGGGTGTGCATAGAAAGACGGCGTTGGTAAACGGCCGTGTCATTGAAGTTGAAGCGATGGCTATGGCATTGCTGAAGAAGCGCCCAACGCCCATGATGCCAACGCTCGCGGTGCCAGGAATTGTGTGCACTGCTCTCATGAAATTGCACATCTTCCGTGTTTTGGTCAGAACAATCCAACCGTCGGACAGTAGGAAACCTGGGAAGCAGTCGGGGTCGATCCGATCCTCGATTCGTTGTAACCATTTCGGCAGTTTCATGCTGTGCTCATCCAACAATGGAGTATAGCAGGTGAAGCCATGTTCTGCGCATCGCTCAGCTAGTCTCGTGACGGCAGGCAGTGCAAGACTTTGAGCTGTAGGCAAGGTCCACTTAGAGAATAGCAAAGCGGTTCTCCGAGAGAATTAGGCTTACCGCTTACTAGGAAGACTATCGACCTTCCCGATGATTGTTTCGTCGGCTGAACCACATGCGTTTCGAATATCCCCATCTTGACGGTTTCATGATAAGATTTGGCCACGATCGTGCTCGAGAAATGGCGCTTGATGGGTGGTACACGATGCCCGCAGTGGTGCAGCGCTGGGGTAGAGTCGGACAAGAGCCTTGAAATCGGCCACGACGAGCGCCGGATGTGGAATCGCGGGGTTATCAACATAGTGGGCCTGAGAGAAGTGGCTGGCGTAACGCCTTCAATGATGGCTCGAATGTGACTGTGGTCACAGGCTTTGTTTGGAATCTCGCGATTTTGTTTTGCTCGGTACCCCCTCGCACATGCGGCAACGATAGGTATCTTGGCACACAATTCCATGTCAATTGTAAAAGCTTGTCAAAGCGAGATCAACGTCAGTGGCATGGTCATGAAGTCTATGCCACATGTCCGAATAGGTCGTTTTGGGTAGCTTGACAATCTCGGTCAAAGGCTTGCCAGACTCCCGTTCGGGCGAGCTCCAGCCTCCGATGGAGGAGAGGCTCCTTTCCCAAGGCCGCAGAAGATTGGAAGTTTGGTGGGAGCTATGGATGACACAAGCTATTCAAACCCTGCAAGCTACCATCTGAGCCGCACGATGTTTGGATGGGAAGGTCTTCTGGCAACGACTTTTGGTAGTACAACCTCGGTAGTTCCACATCGACAGAAGCAAGCCTCAGCCAAGTCGCACACATCACCCGATCTTTGTCATTTGCCATGTTACTTTGACTGTTCGTGCTGATCTCCCGAGTTTAAATGTATGTGATAACAGAGACTCTGCAGAATCGCAAGAGAGCATGTGCGCCGGCTTTCACCTGTGCCCATCAAGGTGCTCGATTTTGAAGCAAACTGAGGACTTCAAGGTGCTTCGCCGCCAACGTCAGACCCATGTAAAAGAGACCCCATCCAGTCCACCGAAGCCAAGTAGGAAGCGACAGTCGAAGTCCGATTTCCAGAGTCCTGCTTCATTCGGTTTTCTCCCTGCCTCCTTCGTCGTGCTATCTCAATTCCACCATCAACACCTATTCGGATTCCGGACTCCAACATGGCCGATACAATTTTCAAAGGCAGAGCCGACTCTCTCACGAACATCCACGATGAGTTTCCCGGCCCGAAATCCAACGACACAAGGACAAGTCCACAAAGCCACACCAGGTACAGCCTTCTCCGAAGCGGGCCCATCGACCCCCAATACTCCTTCGACCTCTCCCACGAGATTCAGCGCGCCTGGTCAACAGAGCTCACCTGCTTCCCGGACCTACACGCCACACGGCCCCCCAATCCTGCCGCCCCGCCCCCTCCTCCCCCTCCCTCCTCCCACCGCCAACCGCTTTCCCACCACCTCGCCTCTCCAGACTCCCTTTACCACTCCCTGACCTCCCGCCCCGTCTCCCCGCAGCCGCACTCCCCGCTCTTCGCCAGACTGCCGCCCGAGATCCGCGAGCAGATCTTCTCCCACCTCCTCACCCACGCGGGCGTCATCCTCTGCGTCGCCGACGGCGGGCTGCCGCCGGCGCCGCGCTACGGGCTGCACCCGGCGGTGCTCGCGACGTGCCGGCGCGCGGCGCTCGAGGCGCTGCCGGTGCTGTACGGGCGCCGCAACCGCTTCTCCGTGTGCCACATCCCAAACCTGCTGCGGTCGCGCGCGGCGCCGCCGCGCTTCGCGCTGTGGCCGCGCTGCTTCGCGCTCGTGCGCCGCCTCAACGTCGACGTGCCCGACAAGTTCATCGAGCGCTGGTACCGCGCCGAGTGGAGCGCCGCGCGCGACGGCTTCGAGAGCTACGCGCGCGTGACGGGCGCGCTGGTCGCCATGGCGGCGCGCAGCGGCCGGCTGACGCACTTGCAGCTGAGCCTGGTGCGCAACTGCGCGTTGGAAAGCTACACGTCGTGGGGCCCGTACTTGGCCGGCGACACGCCGTTGATGAAGGCCGTGGACAGGGATTTCTTGCCGGGCGTGCTCGGCGGCGGCGGTGGGGCGGGTGGGAGGAGTGCGAGGTTCTTGCTCGTGGTGCCATGCGGGGCGGGGAGTGCGGCCGGAAGCCCCGAGGCGCAGAGGGCGTTTGATGTGTTGAGACCGGATGCGCCGGCGGTGGTGCATGCGGTGGCGAGGAGCTTGGGGACGCTTCAGAGAACGGCGAGGCTGAACGGGTTGAAGTTGGAGGATAGTCTGAGGGTGGTGGTCAAAGACAAGGAAGGGGGCGCGGATGGAGTTGTCTGTGAGGAATCAAGAACTGAGATTTTGGTGGACGAAGATGGCCAGTTTGGCAATGGGGAGAAGAGACGAATAACGCTGGAAGTGTCGTAGTAGCGTGCACGCAGAGTACGCATTCGAATAGAGAAGGGCTGTAGAAGTGGTGGTGCTATTGAGCTCAAACGGAGTTACAAGCCTTACTTCTTTTTTTTTTTCGCACCAGACATGAAATTCCGTTCCAATCTTTGTTGTAAGTGTATTTCAGCCAAAGAGACAATGAAATGATGGAAACCCAATGACATCGACAACAAGAGATACTAAGAAATGTGCCTCTGGCACAGGGAATGCCATAGTTGATATGGATTGCATTTGCACCCAGAATAACCGTTTTCATTTCTCGAATCCAGGAAACGACCAGGCTGACGTGATTCTCCTTCCAGACCAAGATTCATATAGCCAAACAATTAAATTGTGTAGCCTCTCCAGTGTTGAAGCTGGTGAGCACAGTAGCTCTTGGGCCGTTGCACAACTTCAGTTACCTGGTGATGAGTTCGTATCGATTTATGACTGCCGGCGTGCCTCAGATGGAAAGTGCTCCGTCTCATGAAGCTACGGGATTTAGTGAAAAGCCTCATCGTAATCTCCATATTTGCGTGTACTTACTCTGTCAATGTCCGCAAGGATCGAGGTGAAGTCCACTTCCTTCATTTCGGTGTTTGAGTCTCCCATCACAGGAGAAACGGGTGAATTAGGCCCCACGAAAAGACTTAGGTCATTGTCTGAGTTTCCGACCTTCACCGCCTGTTCATTTTCCACCTCGGTTGGTGTTTCATCGGCTGTGCTGGTGGATGGTGTTTGACTTGAACATTGTTGTTTCCCATCGGCTTTCTGTTTCGGATGGAGCAGTTCTCTGAAGTCGTATTGATCATCGACGAGCTTATCCCAGAACTTTGTCCATTCCACGCTTGCTGTGAGCTGATCAGTTGTACTGTACATTTCCTTGATCTCTTCTTCGACCTGTTGTGGCGAAGGTTTGCCATCAAAAAGGTCCACAGCGCGGTGAAGATTACGCCACGCGAAGAGGTATTTCGGCGTCTCGAAAACCAACTTGGCTTCTTCTCGGGAGAGAGAAGCAACATCGTTTTTCTCAGACATGAAAAACTTGATTCTGCTTCGGAGACTGTTCCTGACGACTGGCTTCTTCTGTTTAGTATTTGTTGCTGGTTCGGGCTTTGTTTCATGCCTAGTTCTCTTGGACCGACGGTGTTTCTTCCTGTGGGAAGGTCTCTCGATTGGCTCTGTCGTCGTAACAGGATCGGATGCAGAACTAACCGTTGGTTGAGATCCAGCTTGAGCATCATGGTGGGAACCATCGTGGGTGTCGTGGTAAGATTTGCTCTGAGAAGGAGGTGCCATTGTGCTTGATGCATCTCCAGACATCGGGCCATTGGGGTTCGATTGCTGATTGACAGGCTCAAGTCCGTTGAGGTTAAGTGGCTGGTCGGGAAGCTCAATCCGATTGAGACTTCTTTGCTTCTCCATAGGGTCCAAACCGCTGCGGTTCGGTTGTTGGCCGGCAGGGGCCAATTCATCGAGGTTTTGTTCCTGATGACACAAAGTCAGGTTTTTCAGGCAAACGCCTGTTACTGATGGGGGCACATACTCTACCGAATCCATGGAGGAATTCGCCAGCTTCGGCCAACTGTCTCATCGCAATATCAAATCTGGCCGGGGTGTTCAACTTCTGGGCCAGGAGCCACGAAAGCTTGTGCACAGCCTCTTCTTCCACAAGGTCTTCAACTTCCAGCAACGTACTGTCCGACATGTTGGCGTTATAAACGTCCATTTCGGCCATTACCGCAAATGGGTTGATGTCCTGATTCGCGAATTTCGTGTTGAGGTAATCTTGGATGCAGATGCGCACAAGTGGATCCCTCGCTGCGTTGTCCCGGTTGCTCCTGATATAAGCCCTACGGAAATGCATATCCGAGGGTCTCTTACAGGGTAGGGCGTTTTCGGGGCTGTACGGGTCGTCGGCGGGCTCGTACCTTTGGCGATTGGACTGTGTGGCTAGGGCGTCTGGCCGAGCAGAAGGGGTAGGCTCAAGCCTTTGACGAACTCTGCGGCGTTCGCAGCACGGAGGACTCTGCAAGTCTGTCTGGAAGAAATCAAAATCAACTCGCGTACAACATTAGCAGCACAGATAAGACTTACTAGTTTTCGCTTGTTGTCCATGATGGATTGGAGGAATTTGGGTTGGCTGTGAATGTCGTAAGAAACAGCACGGAGAGGTGCCGGACGTGTGGCACTGTCTATAATTTTCTTTTCAACCGTTGAGAGACCTGGAAGTGAACATATGGCCGTGGTCTTGCCCCTGTTGTCCTTGTAAATTGAATCACGTAGACGCAGCTGTTTCAGTGCCCCGGTCATGTCCTGAGTTGAGCTGCGTGCGTTGCCGTCAGTGGCACAAGGGCATATTGAACCAAAGCTCAACGGTGGCGAAAATTACTGCTCACAAAATATCCAATGCAAGACTCTACCCAGTAGGCAGACTGCAAGTGCGTTATTGACGCGCGCTGCCTGCAGCACGGGGTTGGTACTCTGATTGCTTTTTCTGCTTTGCAGAACTGCGGGGTCTTTGCCGCTCGCCTCGATGCAGTACTACAACCAGTACTTGCCGAACAGACGATGGCGATAGTCGTTCAATGAGTGGCCACGCGAAAAGCAAACACAAACATCGCAAATGGGTCCTTACATGCAGCCGTGAAACATGAGTGTCAACAGGCAACAGCACCGATCTGCGGACAGGGGTGCTATGCGTCACATCGGTCATGCACATCGTCCCAGCCACATGCTTTCAAGTTCCGAGATTTCCCGCTATGCAAGGTGAAACGTTGTTAATCTATTATTCTCCTTTTTTCCTTCAAGGCTCCGCTGCAGGAACGGGCTGCGTAACGGCGATAACACGCATCGCCTCGACGCGGGAAGAGCATTTGATGAACGTCAGAAGCAACGTTTGCAACTAAAGACTCACAGTACTTTCTCTGGATGGAAGTGTTTTTTCTCTGGTCTGCTGAACAGCAGACCTCGAGCTGATCTTGGCATGGCCGCGGTCAAGAGGTCATGATCGTACCTAAGGGCCTTTTAGCTAAATGATCCGAACAAATCAGACATTACCGGACACACCACAAGCGCTTCTTCGATTTCGAGCAGCGAGCACATACCACCTTGCAGTAGACGGGTACAATTCCTAGCCACCCAGCCTCACATCACCTGCCGCCCACCACCACCGAACCCATCGCGTATCACATCCCACCTCGCCCTCGCCCAATCGCTCTCATTCACCCTCCTCGCCACCTCCCACACCGCCCACCTCCCCTGCTCCTCCCAAAGCCCCACCACCCGATCTCTCCATCCCATCAGATCCACACCACCACCACCACCGCTCGAAAGTCCGGCCCCCTTCCCAGCGCCCGTCGCCCCACCGGTAGTAGAAGAAGAAGAGTCCGTGCCCCCCCAAGCCTGCATCCCCACGCCAACGACCAGCCCCACGAAAACGACGTTCGAAGCGAACCCGACGACGCGCTCGGCCGCCCGCGCGACGAAGGCGACGCAGCAGTACGCCGGCCCGCCGACCAAGAGCGTCGCGGCCAGCGCGGCGGCGGCGGAGCAGAAGAGGCTGACGGCGACGTGCGCGACGGCGGCGGGGGCGGAGGGGGCGGCGATGGTTGTTGTTGTTGTTGTTCGGCGTACGTCGTCGTCGGCGTTTGTACTGGTCGTGTCGACGACGACGGCGACGAAGCCGGTGTTCCAGAAGTTGTTACCGGTGGTGAGGAGGAAGGTGATGGAGGCGAGGGCGGTGAAGGCGGCGCGGAGGGGGAGCGGGAGGGAGAGGAGTGACAGGAAGGGCATTTTGTCTCTCTGCGTTGTCGTGGCGCCCCGGGTTGGGTGAGGTTGTGGTGGTTGGGGGCTGAAGGGTGGAGGTGACGACGGATGCTTTGACGGTGCGAAGGTGTGGGGGGAGACAAAGAAGTGTGGTAGGCAAGCTCGTGTGGGGATGAAAGAAATTCAGTTTCTGTACCTATTCGATGTTTAGTGTTTTGCAAGTTCTTTGTTACCTGTCTATTCGAAATTTCTACGGGGCAAAGCTTTGGAAATATTCTGGTTTGTACTCTCTGCTGAAAGGCTCCCGCGCGACTTCACTATCAGCTCAAACGACAATGGTGACTTCGTAGGTTCTATGACATGATATTAGCATAAATTTCCACTCCAGTTGAAATTTACCTGAGTAGTTCTGAGCACAGCAAGAGACAGGCCAAGTGCCCGTGAAGACGAACAGAGGCCGAGTATATATAGCAACCCAGTGAGCTCAACATGCAACGAGTAGACTCCGAACCCCGGTGGTCGACTGGCCGGATAACAGCGGTCCAATGTCCAGCGTTGGAATACAGGTGGGGTGGGATATCTGTTTTTTTTTTTGTCCTTTTGGGAAAGTGAGGCAAAGATTGCGAGGTCGAATCTCGTGAAATGGACAAGGAGTGAAGCGAAAGTCTGTATGTGGGCGACTACGGGCATGAAGGGAAAGAAGGAGAGGTGTGGAATGTGCCCAATTATCAATTATATCGGCGGGTATTGGCTACTGTGTTCTGTTCGTTAGAAGGAGGGAAGTGTGTCAGTGGCTTAGCTGCAAAAGCTTTGCTTGGCTGAGAACCTCAAACGTGTTTGGAAGCTTCGAGGGGAATGTGCGAAAACATAGTCTGGACCGTGGACTTTGTGAAAAAAGGGGGGGGGGGGGGGGGGGGGGGGGGGGGGGGTGGGGGGAACCTATCGTGCAATGTTAGTCCGAATAGCGGCATTCATGACTGGCATTCTCGATAGACGGGCTTTGAGGGATAGTTCGAGCTCGTATCAAAGAAGGACCGAAGCGTAATGATTCGAGGGACTGATGGCAGTTTTCCGCACATTCCCCGAAGGATAATACGGATACTGTGTCTGAAGAGCATGCCTCGTTCCACGGTTGGGCCGAAATGACCGTGACGCGTTGCTTATTTTGTGAGGTCCCTGTGTTTTGTTACCAACCTCCTATGGTGAATGTACTGGCCTGTACGAGCTTATTTTCTTTACAGCCCATGCATGCGGTTCGTTTTGCTCTTGTGAGTTCGAGACTGGCATCAATGTATGGGGGTGAGCCTGATCTCTTGAACGACGTGGTGTATGCTCGAATGGTCGGGCGAAGAGTCGGGGGCTTTGAAACGAGTTATTGCAAAGTTGGAACCCCCTCTGCGCAACGCCGAGTGTGGTGTTCGTGTGTGAAGGAATATCCTCCGTTCCGCTTCGTCGAGATTCTACTACCGGTTCGTATATGGGATGAACTACTCCGTCAGTCGAGTGCTCGAACAGGAGATGCATACTTCCACATACAACCAACGGGGCCAAACCTCTAGACATAGCGAGCGGTATGGAGATGAATGCACACTTATAACCCTTCGCGTATCCGACAGCAAATGTTGATACCGATTGACCAAGACTCCATGATGCCTCGAGGCACTTGTTCTGTCCAAAGCCGTACAGTGTGAAAGTAAGTCTGCTGATTAGCTTAGCTGTTTAGACTTACCGATACTCACGTAGCGAGATGGAGTCGACAGTGGGCAGAAAGGGGAGGGAAGGGGAGGGAAGGTGAGTTGCACCCCGCTGAAGAGCAGCTACGAGCGATACGCTTGATCCCTTTTGACTGCCAGCACTCTCGGCGATTGCGGGGCCGTGACTGCAGCTAAGCTCACGAGACAGGGCAGGAGATCCTACGTTCAGCTCTCACCCAATCCAAGTGAACGTGGAAGAACGTGCAGATTCATTGCATACCACCCTTCAGTGAAGAATGCGCCAGCAAAATGGACGTCTAGAACATTTGCCATACCGCGGCATCGTTCCGGAACGCAAGGCGCGAGATATTGAATGCCGTGACACACACCAGTCTGGCCTCGTGGATGCTCAAAGCAGTTGGTGAGTGGCCTTAAGTTCAGCCAAGGTCTTGGCCCGACGTCCGAAGATGATGTATTCGGCCGCCACAGCCGGCTAGCGAGTTGATCGGGCAGCTTGGAAAAGCTTCGAGCGGTCCATAGCGCGGGTCGTGAAGCCAGGGAACGAGCTTGACATGCAGTGCTACACATCACCGACCAGCAGACACGCCCGTTTGGACCCAAATCAGCCAAAGTCTTGGCTAGACGTTCGATGTTGATGTCAGCTCTACGGCTCGATGCGAGATGGTGCGTGTCATCCTCCGATGGCGGGCTGCAAAGTGTTGTGAGAGTGCGGGCGGATGGAAGTTGTGGGTTGAAGATGGCCCTTGAGACAGCCGAGCTGCTCCATGATGCCCGGAGATCCAAATGTTACGACATTGCGCGAGCAGATCTCCGTGGAAGCCTGGCCAGAATGAGCTGACATTCGAGCTCTGGTCTGGCGGGAGTTGGGCGGAAATAAACCTCCTTGCATGCCCAGACCGCTGCGTTGGGCCACAGCTGTTGAGCGGACTATTTCCGATAAGGTTTGCTATTCCCTTCGGGGCTTATGGCGCTGCTGGCTGACGACATGCTTCCCCGCGGCCATTTGGCTTTTCTGAAGCGCCGGTGCGAAGTGGCATGTGATTTGGCGCGCTCCAAGATGCGCCGAACCGCGCCGCCTCTACACCATTCCTGTGGCCAGTGTGGGCGATCCCGCGCTGGAAAGCTCGCCAATCATCTCATTTATACTTTTTTCCAGTTGAAGCCCCGCAAAACCCTGATGGTATCGTCTTTTCTCCTTCAACTTTGGTGACGGCATCGAAGCGAACTTGAGTTGCGGTCAGAATGCGAACCCTTCAAGGACACATGGGCTAAGGCGAGGAATGGCGGGTCTCTGTCGCATTCTTTCACGGAAATGTATATTTCAGAGGAGAGCTATGGCAGTTTCGAGAGGTCCACATAAGGGAAAGCTGCTCTGGGAGCGTGCAGAAAATAGTTGTGAAACAATCAAAGTTTGGACTCGCCTACAGAAAAGCTCCCGGATACATCGCGCGGAGAAATGGGGCTTCCTTTGTTGAAATGGACTCTGAGCTCGATCGCGAATTTTTGGGAGGCTTCATAATCGGTGTTGATGTGATATGTGAAGTCGTTAAGGGCCTGGTGGTGGCGGGCGGCGGAAAAGCAGGCTGCCGACGTGAAGCATCACGTCATCGACCCAGTGTTCAAACGGCTGATGATTTGCTCAACTTCAGTAGTGTCTACGTCTTGGAAATTTCGCTTTCTTTGGTTGATATAGGTCAAGTCCATCGAAGAGACAATGCAGCAACATGGCCATGAGACGAAGGGACCAATAGAGGCCATGAAGCCAGCAAGGCTCTTTGGATTATACTATATATATTAAACACGCATTTCAAGTCTTTCATCAATAACAACCTCCGTTATGGTCTAGGGGTTAGGATTCTCCGCTTTCAAAGTCATCATCGACTTGAAGATCCGGAGCGGCCCGGGTTCGATTCCCGGTAACGGAACAAATGATTTTCTTTTGCCTTTTCTTTTGCTACCCGTAGGAGCTGGCCCTAGCAGACTTTTTCGACTGTTGCAATGGATTCGGGGCGTGGTGACACGAACTTGGACCAAGGGGGGAGGGGCGCGATGAGGGTTCAATTTTGCCCAAATGTCGGCGCAACAATAAGCAAACCTAGTTAAAAGAGTCACTGCGATCCTCCGAGGAGGTTCTTTTCGATTTGATTCTTCGTTGTATGCCGAAGCGATGCAGAGGAAAGAAAATGCTGAGTGGCAATGGCTTGAGACCTGCTGCAGCACCCAAGTATTTCTACGTCTCTACTGTTTCACGGCATACTGACTGACATCTGGCAGGCCATGGGCCAATGGCTCGATGTCTTTACGCCGCGGTGGCACGGCGGAAGAAACGAGACTTTGTTTCCAAAGTACCGGCCCACTGACGCGTCGATGTGATCGCGTCACTCCATGTCGCCTTTAGCCTGTTCGTGCAGAGAGTCGGCCAGATCCGCAATCTCCGACCGGGTTCGCGACGCAAGCTTCTGCCGCGCAACGCCAATGCGACTTTGGCAGCGACTTGGCGAGGCTTGCGCATTGGAGGAAAACACGGTGCCGGATCCTGAGGGAGCCTCTTCCCCACCCCAACACGCAGGAACTGGGTGACCGACACGACGAGCTTCCCCGTTCGGCCGTCTGGCCCATACACCTTCCCGTTCGGGTAAGGCCGACCATGCCGGCTCCAAGCGGTAGCTGCTTATCAGGCTCGGAGCTCCAACCCTGACCGCTGCTCTATGACGGCACTGACTCTGCACTGTCGCTGCCCACCTGGGCCGCTGTCTTTAAATATGACCCCGCCGCTGCTTCCCCGTTCCCCGCGGGTACTTGCGCTTTGTTCTCCATTGACGCTTGCACCTTGTGTTCAGCATCCTTTCTCCCCTGTCAATTGCTGCTTTCTCGCCGCGCAGCCATGTTGAGCCAACTCCTCCGCACCACTGCCGCTGCCGCGCTGCTCTCGGCGTCGGGCGCGTCGGCTTTCATGAAGCTGCCGCTCAACGCGAGACAGCTCCCAGCCAATGCTACCGATGTCAAGACAATTGTTTCTCCGACCAATGTCACCATTCGTTACAAGGAGCCCGGCAAGGACGGTGTGTGCGAGACCACCCCGGGTGTCAACTCGTGAGCCTCTTCCTTTTGGCCGAGCATGGTGCCCGTTGCAGCTAACCCAGTCGTCCTACCAGCTACTCCGGCTATATCGACATTGCTCCCGACGCGCACACCTTCTTCTGGTTTTTCGGTGGGCTTCAAAACAGCACCATCAGGGTATATCCGATTGCTGACATTCGCAGAATCAAGGAGGGACCCAGCCAATGACCCAATCACGCTTTGGTTGAACGGTGGCCCTGGCTCTGACTCCCTGATTGGACTGTTCCAAGGTAAAGTCAAAGCCGAACACCGCGAGCCGTCCTCAATGCTGACCGCTCCTGCACAGAGCTCGGCCCTTGCAATATCACCGCGAACCTGACGTCGGCCGTGAACCCGTACGCCTGGAATGAGGTGTCCAACCTGCTCTTCCTCAGCCAGCCGTTCGGCGTCGGTTTCTCGTACTCTGAGGAGGCTGTTGGCAGCTTCAACAACGTGACCGGTGCCTTCGAACCGGACAATGAGGGTCAGGACTACGGCCGCTACCCTATCATCAATGCAACCGAGATCGACACCACCAACTTGGCTGCAGTCGCGGCCTACCACGTGTTGCAGGGCTTCTTGAGCGCACTGCCTACGCTCGACAGCGAAGTCAAGAGCAAGGACTTCAATCTGTGGACGGAGAGCTATGGGTGAGCAGCCGAATCCTCTCGGGCACACTTGCGACAGATGCTGACTCCACGCCAGCGGCCACTACGGACCTGCCTTCTACAACTATTTCTACGAGCAGAACCAAGCCATCGCCAATGGCTCCGCATCCGGCGTCGAACTGAACTTCAACTCTCTTGGCGTAAGCTGATCCTACTGTATGCAATGCTCCCGTCTGACGACGAGATAGGTTGGCAACGGAATCATCGACGAAGCCATCCAGGCGGAATACTACCCCGAATTCGCCGTCAACAACACGTACGGAATCAAGGCCTACAACGACACCATCTACAACTATGCGAAGCTCGCCTTGAACATGCCGAATGGCTGTCTTCAAATGGTCGAGTATTGCCGTGAAGCCGACAGGTCCACACTCTCCGGCCAAGCCCTCTGCGCCGAGGCCGCGTCCATGTGCCGCGACAACGTTGAGGGAGTATACTACAACTTTGGAGGTAGCGTATCCAGTTTGCTTACATATATTAAAAAAAAAAGTACTGAAATGTTGACACATGGATTAGACCGCGGTGTCTACGATATTCGCCACCCTTATGACGACCCCACGCCTCCAGAGTACTTCCCCGACTACCTGAATCAAGGCTGGGTGCAAAACGCCCTCGGAGGTACGCTCAAGACTCACCATCCCATCCAATTGAAAACGCCCCAAGATCACAGGGGGGGCTAACAGTGCAACAGTCAACCTCAACTACTCGGAATCCAACAACGACGTCTACTACGCCTTCCAGCAGACGGGCGACTTCATCTACGAGTACTTCCTCGAGGACCTGGAAGAGCTGCTCGCGGCGGGCGTGCGCGTGGCCCTCTTCTACGGCGACGCCGACTACATCTGCAACTGGTTCGGCGGCGAGGCCGTCTCGCTCGCCGTCGACTACGCGCACGCGGCCGAGTTCCGCGCGGCCGGCTACGCGCCCTTCGTCGTCGGCGGCGCCGAGTACGGCGAGGTGCGCCAGTACGGCAACTTCTCGTTCCTGCGCATCTACGAGGCCGGCCACGAGGTGCCCTTCTACCAGCCCGAGGCCAGCCTGGCCATGTTCAACCGCACCATCTTCCACTGGGACATCGCCACCGGCACCGAGCCCGTCACGGCCGACCTGGGTACCGAGGGAGGCGCCCAGGCGACCCATACCGAGCCGTACGTGCCGCTGCCGAGCGCGACGGGGAGCGATAGCAGCAGCAGTGAGGCGAAGGCGAAGGCGAGGGCGAGAGCGAGGCTGCCCATGTTGCAGGGGTGGTAGAGCTGCAAGGTGTGAGAAGAAGCGACCCGTGTGCACCTATCTTTATTGCGACGAGGAGGATGTGATGAGTAGACGAATGAATGCGTGGGTGATATTTTAAAGATGCCTACGGCTTCTGAGATATGGAAAATGTGTCGCGAACCAAACCGTACCACTAAATGCATCCTAAACCTTGAGCTGTCGTCCGTTTGTCGCTGACTTCAATAAGAGCAGGCTCCTGGTCAGGAGAAGGGGTCCTGTGAACATCTGGTCTGTAGTTAACAGCACAATCTTCGCTGGTTTAGTTCGAACCATGAGCCACTAATCTGGTCTTGTCCCAACCCGAACTGAAATAAAAGAAAATCAGAATTGTCACGCGTCATTCATGGGGATTCGTGAAGAAGCCGGTGTTCCTCATGCTTGCGATTTCGGTTCGAGGTAGGGATGTACGAGTAGAAGGAAGGCCGAAACTGTGGCGTCCGTCAAACAACCATGAGGAGATTGCAATGGATGCAGGGGGAAACGTGTAATAATGAAATGATAAAGCGTAGAGTATGACTAGCCGCAGAATTGGTGTGATATTTCGACCAGAGAGAGAACACGAGGCGTGATGGTTGTTGGGCTCGAAAATTGGTAGATGAGAGATCAGACGGTGTCGCCCTAAAAGAAGACACGGCCTCCAATGGGGGAGACGATCGTAAAGAGCGGTAAGTCCAAAATGGTGGTGTGTACATGAATAGCAACAGTCGTCTGGAGCCAAGACATCAGACAGCGGAGGGGGACGGTTCGAGCTCTAAAGGTGCTTTCCTCGGCGAGTTTCTGGCTCGACCTTCTCGAACAAAATCCGGTTCGACAGCCGGCCCGTGTGTCCTCTCGCCGGGTAGGGCTGTGCCACGGAGGCAGTGCTTCCGGCGGCGGGAGCGTCGGGCTGCGGTAGGTATGCCGACGATGATGATCGGTAGTTAGCGCGGGCAGGAAGAGCCGGGCTGGAACGGGCGGTGCTGACGAAACAGACGGGGGCTTACTAGCTGTTGCGTCAATGCCAATGCTAGTCACAACGGCGGATCATCATCACACCTCACGGCAGCGCTAAGGGGGGAAGAGAGAGGCGGTGTTCGCCAAAAGGCCTGGCGCAAAGCGTTGCCAAGGACCATGGAGATAGGCATGTTCCGTTTCCCATCAGTGTTCCGATGGGAGGTGTTCGTACCCGGCCGGGCGCGCAGCGAATGGCGCGACTTCAAGTACGGCAATCTGTTGTTCGACGGAAACTACGATCTGCGGGGCAGGCGGATGTGCAGCCCGCATCGTGGGCAGACAGGCGGAATGTGGGGCAGAAGTACCTACATGCCGTACTGTGTATGGCATCCATGACTCCTGTGATTCCTGCTTCGGGGCTGCCGAGGAACGAGACTTGTGAACGGTCGCCGGCCAAAGGAGATCACGCATGTACGCTGGAAGAGATGGTGGTTGCAGGTAGAGCAGAGGCGGGTACGAGGAGTAGCAAGGCAGGTGAATCGGCTTGGCGCAGAGGAGAGAGAGTCATGACGAGTCGTGTTCTCGAGTCAATGTGTTTCGGTGGGAGATTCATCATCAGCGTGAGTCGGATAGCGCCAAGGCCAAGGCTGGCTCCGCTGGCGGAACGCGACGACTGCGCGGTAGCTGTGGAAGAGCCTAGGGTGGAGGGTGCCGAGAGCGTTGACAAGGACGGAGGCCGTGTTTGGGCCAGTCAGCCCCCGGACACGTTCTCTCGACAGGGGAGGCCATAGGGGATGCTGGAATTAAACTCAAAGATTAGGCTTCTCGATCGTCCAATGCTTAGCGCCGCGCTGCGGCGAGACGGCGGCGTGTCAGCGATTCGGCTGCCAAGATGCGTGGGATACGATGGCGCAGCACAGCCAACGCAGGGACAGTCGTCTTGGCTGTGGGGACATGGCGTGTTGTCGAAACTCCCAAGCAAGTGGGATGCTCACACTGCGCTGAGGTGTGATGGAGTGAGATGGAGAGGAGAGAGTAAGCGAGGACGGCGAGGCGAAGAGGGATGGCTTGGGGCTTGGGGCTTGTCGTCGGGTCCTCCCCGCGCGGCTTTGAGCGAAGGAAGGCAGCGCACCCTTGGGCTTGCGCCTTCCTGTTTGGCCTGTCGAACCCCAACTCCCTGCTCCGCCCCTCGACCCCGTCCCTTGACCACCCCGCCATCTGCGCTCCCTACATCTCCCTCCATGACGCACTCCGCTGCCAAGGGCGAAACACTGGCCGCGTGGCCCTGCCTCCGCCGTCCGGCAACGACTCGCGCGTGCTCTATATTCAGCTCTCGAGTCAGCCACTTCCACCTTGCAATGCCATCCCCGTGCTTTCAGCCTCGCTGCACCATTAATCGTTGCTATGTTTCCCCGGTTTGGGCGAGTGCAGGAGGCCCCGGCTGCCGCGTGCTCCACTCCGGCGAACTGTGGCGTAGTGCCAGCGACCCAACCAGCGCTCTGCCCTTCAGCCTCGTTGCTCCAACATTTGCTGTCATGTTCCCCTACAATCTGCCAGACAGCTTGCCAAGTCTCGTTCACATTTCTGGGTCGGTATTGTACGCCAAGTCCTGCGCCTGGGCACCGTCTGGTCAGTAGTGAATGGCAATCGCCGTTTGATCAATAGAGCGCCTGACTTTGGCTGTGAGGACTAGCCTGCTACCCCAGCTTACCGTATTCCACGCGCATTCTGGTAAGCTTGAGGCTTCTGGAGCCACACGTCTGCGTGTATACAGATATTTCCTCAATCTTATAAACGGCCTACCCCTCCATGCCAACTCACCTCTCCATCGTCACCAGCATTCAGCCTCCTCCACCCACACTCCTTTAACATTTCCGACTCTACAAAGCAGTCATTTGATCAAGATGTTTGTTCATCTCGCCTCATTCGCAGCTCTCCTGCCCACAATTCTTGCCTGCGCCGACCACTCCTACTCCGCACGCAATGCCATCCACAAGCGACAGAACATTGCCGACATCGGTGATAGCCTATGGACCACCCGGAACACGAGCTCCAGGGACTGGGCCTACGAGGCTTCCTACGACTGGGGCCGTATCAGCCCAGGTAAGTTCGCACGTGGACTTCTCCCCAAATTTGCAGCGCGCTAACAAGCCACCAATAAGACTACGAGCTCTGCCAGACCGGAACCCAGCAGTCTCCCATCAACCTGAGGACGGAGGCTGTGGGCAACATGGTGCACACGCCGCGCTTCACCGGCTACGACGGTGAGTGGGCCGGCCAGTACTTCAACTGGGGCTACGGCTCGGCCTTCAACCTCGACCACCCGGAGGGCGACTACTCGCAGCTGCCGTCGATGGAGTTCGACAACCAGACCGTCTACATGACGGGCTGGCACATCCACGCGCCCGCCGACCACCGCATCGACGGCGAGTGGACCAAGGCCGAGCTGCACTTCGTCCACGTCGACGCTAAGGGCAAGGAGAAGGCCGTCCTCGGCTTCATGATGGATCCCTACGGCGGCCTCGAAGACACCGCCTACAACTCCAGCTGGGTCGACCAGCTGCCCTCGCCCATGCTGCACTTCAACGAGACGGACCGCCAGCTCGCCATGCCCATGCGCTTCGACCTCGCCCTCGACGAGGTCAACGGCTTCGAGGAGTTCTGGACGTACAAGGGCAGCCTGACCAGCCCGCCGTGCACCGAGGGCAAGCGCTGGTTCGTCGCGCGCGAGAGGATGTTCACGAGTGTGCCGCAGATGCGCGAGATCTTGCGCGTGAGCACGTTTTCGGCGCGCTCGGTGCAGAAGGAGTGGCTGCACGGTGTCAACGTGTAGGACGGACTTCCATGAGGCGGTAACGGCATGGTCCGGGCGAAGGCGCTGAGGGGTTGGCTCGTGGATTTACTTTCCGTTCGAATTCCTTGGGATTTTTTGATACCTTTTTTCTGTTTCTCTTGTTTGGACCTCTCTTGGGTTTCCATTCTTCAAACTGTATATACATACTTCAATTGCGCATATACTGCACATAAAAACCATGCCGTACCGGATTTTCGGAAACTCCGTCTTCTCACCGCTGCCGCTTTAGTGATGCAGTGCTGACGAATCGAATCAACCATCATTACTTCCCCGCTCAATAACAGCAACACTGAGGAAATGCATCAAAGTAGACCAGGTTGTGCTAAATTCAATTAAATTGTTACATGGTGTGTCGTACGATTTACCAAGAGACCCGAGCAGAACGGGGGGTCTGGGCAACTGCCGCCCCGCCGTGGCATCCCTCTCGGCGCCAAGAAAGGAGGGGCGGGCGGAGCAAAAGACCCTCGCTTCTTGTTTCCGGCGGGCGGGACGTTCGTCGGCGCCAAGGGAAATGTACAAGGATGCGTTACGAGCGATATATGGTCGGAAACTGCCGGCCGGGTACTGCTAAGTCATGGATGGGAGCATTCGCTGTTCGGTTCACTTTGTGCCGAGACTGATAGATGGGAGGGATGAGAGAACGCGGAAGCGAATGCGATTATGCCACTAGTACGAGGAAGGCGGTTTGAGGTTGCTGAGGTCAAATTGGGGAAGCGGAATACAAAAGAGGTGTCGTGGGTGAGTAGAGGAGGACAGCTCTTTGGGTATGGCACTTCACTCGTAATATTTGTGGAGAGCTTCTTCATTTGGTATCAAAGGAGATGACAGTCCATTTGACATGTTTGCCCCTTTTCTGAGGATTAAGGGAAAAAAAATAACGGATCAACGTAAGACGTATTTATCGGACTATGAGGTAAATAACCATTTTCGCAAGGCAAGGCATGGGGACAGAAATATTGAAGATGTATGGCGGTCGATTCAGCTGAAGAGGGGGTTCATTCCTTTGACTCCTGTACCAGAGCCTCGGGTCCTGGTGCGCTCTGAGTGGTCAGGCTCAAGAATTGTGTACGCAGCGACCAGCATGCTTGGTATAGATCGCTTGCTTCTCCAATGGCAGTCTCCCAATGAGTCACGAGAAAAGCACCAGGAAGTCGATATTCGATCTGTCGTTGACTGGCTCTGTTCCCCTGAAGGCCCTGGTTACTTGGTTATGAGTCGGTATCGAACTGGTGACCACCCTCTTCTGGGCCATAATATGGGAATCGCATGCTATGAAAGATATGGCAGCCGGCTGTATTGTATGTATTGGGAACGGCGGGGCAAGCTTACGATGCTGATACAATGGTAGGCAATGTGCCGTCGTCAACCTTGTCATTCGGCGGCAATTGTCGCAATCCCCGCATGCCACTTGTCAGAGAGATTACCGAAGAGCAGGGAACACACAAACGGGACATTTCAGCAGTCGTCAAGAAGCCCCGACCGGGCGCAGAAAGACGCATATCTCCGGGTTTCGCCTAAAGTGAATGACGCAGCAACTTGGGGTCCGGGGTTCCGATGCAGATTACTGGAATACACCACACACCGCCTGCACGTTGGGAAACCGGGCTCTCGGAATAAAAGCAAACTGTCAGATCTAAAACGTCAAGCCCTGATGCAGTCCAAGCCGAATATGGAAGTTGTCCGCCGAAGTTTTCTCTTCTTCGCTGCCCTTTGCTCTTTGCCCGTCCAATGTGTAACCATTGGTCTTTGCCCGTCCAATGTGCAACCATTGGCTCCACTGACCCCGATCACTAAACACTGCAGGAAAAGTACAGTAAAGAAAATGTTCTACAGATCGCCGCGGGTGCTGAGCCACAATGTGACACAGTCAACATGCCCGAAGCCCACACCGCATCACAGAAAAAGGACTAAAACTCAGCCGAAGCTTCCGATATTTCTTGATGAAAACGCGTGTAACGGGCTAAGACAAAGAGACTGGCAGACTTCGTGAGGCCCATATCTCCCGTGCTTGCGGTGCATGGAAGTGTGGCGAAAGACTTACGACTTCTACCACTTGTATATACAGGCGCTAAGCATGGCTGTGTTCGTGGGGTGGCTGAATGATCACCCGATGACCTTGTGTGGATGCATGTAACACAGCCGCGCAAGACTGCATGAAATCCGTGTTCATCACAACGATGCAATTGAGAGCCGCGCTGACGGTAATGATTTCGAAAAATCATATTCGATCTCACTAAAGCTCATAGGATTGCTCCGATAATATAATATCTTCTATGGAGATGATTCTATCAAAAGTCGAAACATGCACAGTTCTGGCAGACACGGCGTTCCTGGGCGATATTGTGGTAAGTGCTGCATGAGGATTCGCCAACTGTCCATTGGGACGGTCAGGTGTAGTGGCTGCCACAGGAGTTAGCTGTAGCTTTAGGAATACACGAACAACACCCACTTACTTTGGCTGTGTGCCATAACAGGTGCGTTGCGGCGGTTGTTGGGGGGTTTGGTGCATGGCGGACGGATTGGTGAACTGCCTCGGCTGTGGCGGCGGGTGCGGGGCATGAGGATTCCAGACTGAGGGAGCATTTGCAGGCACCCTAGTGATCCCGTGTTGATGAGATGAAGGAGTAGAGGGAACCAGTGCAGGATGTAGAGTAGACGTGGTATACTCAGTGGAGAACCCGTTGGGCGCGTGGTAGTCTGGCTGAGCAGCGTGGGGCGATAGACTGGGAAGACCATGGTAGGCCATGGGAGCTGAGTAGCTTCCGCCATCTGCTCCACCGTAAGCAGCCTCATGCGGAGACCAGGGTTGTCCTTGTGCATCGACATGGGTCCAAGCTCCGTCGCCTGAGTTGGACGCGTTTTGTTGAGTCTGCTGTTGCCGCATCCGTGTATAGGAATCTGGCACGTCTTCCAAAGTCCCCATCTGCTGAACGGTTAAAACACCAAACGTGAAGGACAGAAAATCCAACAAAGTAGAGGCGAGACTTACCCGTTTGAATACACATTCGACACCGTATATTCGGCAATGCTGGCATCTGCCGGATTCGTCCAGGCCATGACATCGTATCTTCCGTTTCCTGCAATGCACGCACTGCTCAAAAAAATCAAGTCAATTGGAAGTGGCTCTGAACATTCGAGCTGGAGTCGTTGCCAAAGGGCTAGATACAGGCGGTCTTACCGCTATCATTGCGCGAGGACGCGGGCCCGCCTCGAAAGTATAGTCTGGATAGTACGGCTGCATGGGGTGATTGATTACGTTTCCAATGAAGCGAAAAATATCAGTATAGGGAATTGTGCAACGGTGGAGAGCCCTGATGGCTTTGGCTTTCAGTTCTCCATGGGGCAACGTAGAAAAGAGAAGACAGGAATTCTCCTCGGCTTCGGGCTATATAAAGACACAGGAGCCTTCAATCATTTTACCGCGCAAAAGACTGTCGGGACAGCGCCATCTCATCCATGTTGGGTCGCTCCCTCGTCCAAGCACAATGTAGTATTACGCACTGTGAAACGGAACCAGGAACTGAGCAGATAACTTGGGGTTGGCCGGGCTCTGTTAACGCTCCGTGCCGAGTAGGCAAACTTTTGGCTGCCTACTCTCCAATTGACGCTAGAATACGGGAGCGCACAGAAGGCCAGGGTGATGTGGGTAGAAGCAGGCCGGACCACTACTTCGCCGACGTCGGGTATGCGACAGGCGGGGAGCTATGCGCTGAATTGTTAGACCAGTGTGAGCAGTGGGCGCAATAAAAGCTGCTCTTCACAAAAACGTTGCAGAATTCGAAAATCTTTAGGCACGGTCCGGCCTAGTAGGCTGTAAAGGCGCTTGCGGAAAACGACTATCTTTCCGATGAAGAAAGAGGATTGCTTCTTTCAGCGTAAAATCATGTGATTGAAGTCATCCTTGTACGACCCGCCTAATGCCCAGAGCCACGAGTCCCGCTTTCCGGCGTGCACGGCGCCTGCTTCAAAAGGCGGTATTCGTGGTGGTACAGGGCAGGGCCGAGGCAGATTGCCGCAGGGGGCAAGCCTTCTGATCAATGTCAGGCAAGAGCGGGCCTTGGCATCGACTGGACCGATAGCCACGCGCCCATGAATGATGCGTCCTGCGGGTTGGTGACTGAGTGGCAAACCCCGATAATGAGTGGTCACATCGCGACGCAGCGGTAGAGGCTGGGCGGAGAATTGCGCTGTGCAGGAAGTTACGGACAGCGGGCCGATCCAAATTAGGCGTTGTGCGTGGTATTAAGCAGGAAAGCCATGAACTCGAGTACATCTGACAATTGCTTTGGTGCTGACAGCACTGAGAGGCGGCGGGAGAGAAGGGCCTTGGCAAGTGGTGCTTGGTAATGGTCCGAAAGTAAATTTGGGTTCGTTCCGTTGCAACGTAGTACGAAAAAAGCAATGCTAGCCAATCAGCACCCCAGGCGGGAGCGGGAAGAAAAGGGCGTACCCGTCGCATGGCAGCATTTTGTCACAAACGGCCAGGCTAAGGATGCTGGTCGCAGCTGGATGGGTGGCAGGGAGTGGACTCTACGGAGGGAAGCAAAGAATCGGACATGGTTGAGCCTTGATCACACATTCCGTCAGCCAGAGGCAGGCTGCTGCTGACAGTGGGAAGACCCGTGTGTCTGGATGCAAGGACGCGCGCTGACAGCGGCAAAGAGAATTGCGTGGTCCCGCAATGCAAACCTACACGCATCCATGACGTTCCAAGTTGACCGTACGGATGCTCGTGTCGATCGTGAAGAGCTGTCGAAAAGTCGTCAAGTAGCGGTCTGCTGTTCTGGGTCCTTGAGCTTTCAGACCATGTCCCAACGACCAGACTGCGATCGCGTGACACTAGATAGAGAGCATGCCTCCGCAGACCATCGAGGTGTGCAACCTCTTTCTTTTCAACCATCAAATGTCCAACTTATTGGGCATGCGGGGACCCGTGAGCACAAATCCATCCCAGGGAGTACCTTACCGACCGAAGGAGACGGGGGTGCAGGATAGGAAATCCGGGTCGGCGGTCGCTGAGAGATGGCTCCACAGAGACTTCATCGTAACTTGCGCGCCGCCCACCACATGGCTCCGGTGGAGGCAAGCGAACTGAAGCCCGGTGAAAGTGAAAACAGCCAGAGTTCGCCGACCGCTTATTTCGTCAGAACTGTGGCAGGGAGACTGGCAATAGCAGACTAATTCTGCAATTAGCCGTGACTATACCGAGACGAGATGGGCTGCGGCTTGTTGCGGGTTAGGAATACATCCTAGCCCGGCCTGCAGTGAGGATTCGGAGCACGGCAGCACTGATGGTGTAAAGGTAGGGGCGTTTGAGGAGCAGTAAGGAGAAGCTGTGTATCATGCACGCAGCGAGGAAGCCTCCACAGAGAATCGAGCATGGGTGATGAGTGCAGCACCACTTCGCGCGACCAGAGAGGTGCTTCCAAGGGCCGCTTGTTAGGCGGCGCCGGCGGTGATGGAACTGCGATATGGAGCCGGGGGCGAGCGGTTTACTGTGCTCGCTGTACTGATCAAAAATTACAAAAATGAGGAAAGGGACGAAGACTGTGGTGTGGCAATTGAGGGAGAGAAAAGGTTGAGACGTGTTGCAAGCAAGTGGAAGGCGACGTGGTGTGTTTGTGGGGAAGCAGCGGCCATGGGCAAAGCAATCAGGCAACAAGGCATGCGCCAAGGCGGCCGTGGTCGGGCCGGATGAGGGTTGCGGAGCCCCAAGCGCCGCACGGTCGGCAGAAACGCTGCTCTTTCTCTTCTCTTGCGCGCTCCTGTCCTGACGCGCCGCCACCTACCGCCGTTTGCTGTGCCACCGGCTCACGCGCCGGCAACTCCTCGCTTGCCGGAAGCCATTCCTCGCCCCCGGCCATGCCTCCGCCCCCACTCCATCGCTCCTCTCAGGCACCGTCAAACCTCGGATGCACGCGGCTATTCACAATTACCGAATCCAATCCTGTGCATGACCTCAGACCTCAACCACCTCAAGCAGCCTGCTCTTTTCGTGATCCAACTCCCCGCATTATTGTCCCCTGTTCCAGTTTCGTTTCCAACCACGGGCGCAGCGACGCCACCATCCCAAAGCATCCCGTGCTCCGACGGTAAACAACCTCTAATTCCACCTCGACTGCAACATGACTGCCAGTCAAGACGGTCTCCCTGCTACTCACCGCGCTGCGGTCGTCGTGGTATGCCATTCGTGACCGCCAGGAGAGCACAGCTCCGGCACACCACTAACCACTTTTGTCTGCCCACAGAAGCAGGGCAACGAGCCTCATTTCGAGGTCCAGGACCTGCCGCTCCCGGCTCCCGGCCCCAACGACGTCCTCGTCCGCCTGACTGCCTCGGGCGTGTGCGGCACCGACTTCGCCCTAGCCTCTGGCGAATTGGGCCCTGTGCGACCCATATTGGGCCACGAGGGCATCGGCCGCGTCGTCAAGCTCGGCTCGTCTCTGTCCGAGGCCCAAGTCCGTCTGGGGCAGCGCGTGGGCGTCGCTTGGCTGCGCGATGTGTGCGGCGAATGCGCCATGTGCATGCATGAGAGCGGAGAGACGCGCTGCTACGCCGCCGTCCAGTCCGGACGGAAGGTCGACGGCACCTTCGCAGAGTACACGGTCGTGCCGGCCCGCTACCTCATGAGACTGCCTGAAAAGCTCTCAGACGAGCAGGTAGCCCCTATTCTGTGCGGCGGCCTAACCATCTACAAGGCCCTTAAGATCTGTGGTGCCATTCCCGGCAGTTTCGTCGCTATCCCTGGGGCCGGTGGAGGTGTCGGTGCGCTTGGAATTCAGTATGCGAAAGCCATGGGGTTCCGCGTCGTTGCAGTGGATGCCGGCGAGCAAAAAAGGGAGTATTGCTCGAGCCTGGGCGCGGAGGCGTACATTGATGTGACGAAGGCGTCGGACGTGGCAGCGGCTGTGAAGGAGGCAACGGAGGGTCGTGGAGCATCAGCGGTTCTTGTGACGGCAGGAAGCGGTGCTGCATATCAATCCTCGCTCGGCATGCTGGCGCCGTTCGGCACCATGGTTTGCATTGGCATCCCTCCCCCCTCGCAGACTATGAACCTCCATCCGCTGAGCTTTATCGACCACGGCTATCGAATTATTGGATCCGCAGTGGGAACGCGCGGCGACGTGCTCGAGGCCTTGGAATTTGTGGATCGGCAACAGGTCACGCCTATCGTGCAGACGGCCAGGCTAGAGGACTTAACCGAGATGGCCAAGAAGAGCGCATCCGGACAGGTGGGTGACAGCCCGTCTCTGAGATCTCTCCCTTCGGCTCCAGCTGACAGTTTGGTCGGTTCAGGTTACCGGCAAGTACGTTATCAAGATGTAGACACATTCAAGATGCAACGAAGACGTTTGACGACTGCTTGGCGCCGCTTCTCCGTGATGCTCATGCGACGCACACAGCAGTCGTAGCCGCGAGGCTGACTTTGGCCGGGTCCAATTGCGCCTTGTGATGCGCGCTGCGAAGCTTCGCCTTGGGCTTGTGGGCAGATGAGCGGGTCTCGGCAGCACGACATGCAGCAATCAACCTCTCAGTGCGACAACTTGCGCGTCGAGGAGCGTGCATCTTGCGTGCATCTTCTCCGAACTAAAAGTCTTGCAACACGACAAGCTCACATAAGACTGGGCCGGCGGGGATTGGTGTTGTTCATCACGACCCACAGATGTTGCAGAGGAGGACCTGGGGACGCTTTGGCGCCGTCTCACATCCGGGCGATCGCTCTCGCCGCACGGGGCCCCGCGCCACTCACACTTTGCACATTTGCATTGCCAGCCGCGCTGCCGGCCCGGGAAGCGCTTGGCAAGAGGCTGCGAGCCGCCAAAGGGTGCGTCGTGAGTGGTTGGGAGGGCGGTCAAGCCTCAGGCCACCCCGCCAAGCTCCAAGCATCGACTCGGGACGCGTCTTCTCCGCTCGCGCTAGTGTCTCCGAGCGCCCGCTGCCATGCTTCCATGCAGATGCTGTTGTTGGAACAGTAACAGCCAAGAAGGGGATGCCGGTGCCCAGGATCTGCATAGCCGCGTCTCAAGATGTGCTAGGCCCGCACACCAACCGAGCCTAGTCGATACCGATCGGCCCAGTCTGCTGCGTTGCATGTCGAAAACCGGCGACCCCGCCCAAAAAAAAGAAGCTTCAACGCCTGCTGGGCCCGCCTATTCCTATACGCGGATTGACGCGGCTGCAGTCCGCGCCGTGGCCCCTACGCCCACCTGCTGCACTCCACACACGCCCTCTGTCACGAGCATCCTTGGTAATCAACACCATAGCCGATAGTCGTTTAGAAATATCAGCTTGCGTCAAGGTGCTGGCGCGCTTCATAAAGGAAACGCATCACTCGCTCGGATCAAAAGCTTCCATCGGATGCACTCCTCCCGGCTGAGTTGACCTGCACCCTCCCTTCTTTCCACCCTTTTTATACCTTCCTTTTCGGCTAATGACAGCTTGAGTCTGTCCCTTTGACCCTTTCCCTTCTCTCCCTTCTCGTTGTACTACCAGCAGCTGGTGCTGCTCTTTTGATCTTTTCCCCCTTACCCTTTACCACCGCGGCCTGGAGCCCTAATACCATTCTTTCACCATGTCCGACACCGAGCAGCGTCCGCAGTGCGGCAGCGAGCCCGGTTCTGGCGGAGAATACGACCTTGGCATTCATGTCGTCGCTCTTTGTGAGTACCCACCAGTGCCGTCACCAAGGGGTTTGCTAACGCCTCCCAGTCCTTGTCGTCTTTGCTAGTATTAGCGGTATGCAATATACCCGCGATACTGAAACCCCGCTCGAGCCACATCTAACGCACAGACAGGAGCCGCATTTCCAGTTGTGGCAAAGAAGTTCCCTAAGCTGAAGATCCCTCCCAAGGCCTTCTTCTTCTGCAAACACTTCGGTACTGGCGTCCTGATTGCCACCGCCTTCGTTCACGTACGTGTACTCTGCCTCCGCACTGTTGAGGTTTTGATCTTGAACCTTTGACGTGACTGTGATTTGGTTGGTGTTGGTGAAATGAAAGAAAGCTAATCAACTACTCTAAACCAATCAGTTGCTCCCTACTGCCTTCGCATCGCTTAATGACCCATGCCTCCCGCCGCTCTTCACCGACGACTACCCTGCTCTGCCTGGTGTGATCATGATGGGCTCCCTATTCTGCCTGTTCGTGCTTGAGATGTGGCTCAACTCGAAGATGGGCGGGCACAGCCACGGCGGCCCCACTGGGGCCGGCATCAATGCCCCGGCTCACGTCCACGGCCCCGCCCAGACCAAGAAGGAGGGCCTCACCTCTGCCCAGCCAGCACGCCCGCTCCGTGAGCCGCTGGAGCCGATCAGCCGGACGGACTCCGAGGAAAGTTTCGACAAGTCATACGCCTGGGATGAGGCCAAGCAGGCCTACGTCCGCGAGAGAGAGTAAGCCTGACTTCCTGCTCCTTTCACACCCTGCCCCCTTCGCAAGGATGCTGACGCCCAAGCTAGGGATGAGCTCGCCATGGGTAACCAACAGCCCTCGGAGATGCCCTCCTGGTTCGTTGCCTTCTACTCTCAGTACGTCCGCCAGCGCGACGAGATGCTCGACATCATCGACCGCCGCATGGCCTCGACGCTGCCGAGCTACGAGAACAAGCAAGCCTCGGCGACAGACCAGGAAGTCTCCTTCTTCGACGCCGACGACCACGACCTCGAGGAGGGCGGCGAGGGCGCCGTCGACCCGATGGTGCTGAAGCGCATGTCTCTCAACATCACCATCCTCGAGGGTGGTATCCTGTTCCACTCGGTCTTCGTCGGCATCACTGTATCCGCCACCGTCGACGGCTTCATCGTCCTGCTCATCGCCATCATGTTCCATCAGACGTTCGAAGGTCTGGGTCTGGGTAGCCGTATCGCCGCTGTGCCGTATCCCAAGGGCTCGTACAAGCCATGGTTGCTCGTTGTCGCGTTCGGCACGACGGCGCCGTTCGGTCAGGCCATCGGCTTGCTGGCGCGCAACTCGTTCGACATCAACAGCGCGTTTGGTCTGATCATGGTGGGCGCGTTCAACGCGATTAGTTCCGGCCTGCTAATCTACGCGGCATTGGTGGACTTGCTGGCGGAGGATTTCCTGTCTGAGGAGGCGCAGGCCTTGATGAGCAAGAAGGACAAGACCTGGGCGTTCATTTTCGTTCTTATGGGCGGTAAGTCTCATTCTCCCTCATTCGGAAAACAGGATGCTAATTTGATTTTCTACAGCTGCCGGTATGTCCATCGTCGGTGCCTTCGCTTAGACCAGGAGCTTGGGCAAACACAGACCAGAACCTCTCCTATCTCTTTTTTTCATGAGCCGCGATAGGAACTCGGAAAACACATGAACCGAGGATGCAGTGCATCCTCATGGTACATGTTGGTGGCGGCCGTCGAATAGCCAACCAGTCTTTCGTCACCAAGCCATTCCGTTGTCTCTGAACGCGAACACCACATGCAAAGCACTTCCGATACCCCTCTCGTTCTGCACACCCAAGGAAACAAGGGAGTAGAGGTTAGAGGTGCTTTGTCAACGAAATGAACTTTCCTTAACGCTTGAACACGTGTATAATTATATATTTCATGAGAACAAAACCTCGATCTTCGGGATATGCAGAAGGGGGTGATTCTGGACTAGCCAAGTAGAGACCTCGTCTAACGGCCCACTTGGCCTTCGCCGGTCTTGAATCTGCTGGATTCCTTGTACCTCCTCCACATTCCTGAAATCTCTCCTTTAGATACAAAAGCACCGTATGACGGGCAAATATACTACAATAACGCTTCACGATACCACTTTCAATCTCAACCGAACTTCTATGATGCAGGCGAAGTGCGCAAGCCAAGTCTTTTCCGGTTGACCCTTCTCCCTATGCGCGTGCATGATGCCGACCCTGTTACGCGCTGATGAAATGTGATTATACTCGCATACCGTGTCTGAGTCTGGATCAGGGACTCCTTCATTCGTTGCTTACGGTCTTGGCAGCCCTCCAAAAAAAGACCATCTGGAATCGTCGCAGCCAGTCTACACGACAGGCAACCTGCGTAAGCATTGTGGCCAAGACAAGCCAAGAGTCGTCTGATACGGCAGGATTACTCTATTGCCAAGGTCCAGCCGTCCCTTGGTCAGAATAATTTGGTAAAGGCATCCCTCTGGTACAAGCGGCGTGTGAGAAAGCGGGCCAATCGGCGACTTGACATGGATTGCCCGCATTTCATTCGTCGGAAGTAAAGCTTGTTTGAGACAAGACATTCATTCATTTAAACGCCTCCGTACGGTGACTACGGAGAAGAAGAAAGGGAATTGGAGAAAGTGTATTGCCAAGCAGCACGCCATTCATTGCAAGACGCTGATGTAACGCTTCAGGCCTGGGGCGAAGGGTGGTGTTCTCAATCCGCAAATGCCGACACAAAGCTTCCATGACCTGCGAACGTCAAGTACATACCTAGGCAGATGTAGAACCTCGGCATTTCATCTCATCTTTCGCGGAGGCTGGGCTGGCTGGCGTGTGAAAGGGTCATACGGAAGAAGTCTGCTTAATCGATTCTTCGTATTAAACGCTGTTAACCCTTTTCAGTAGTGTCTTCAGCGCAGCATTGCAGGCACTATGACGTAACAACAACCACACAAATTGCGCGAGAACTTCAACGCGACAGCAGAAACTTCCACCACCCATCCTGAAAGATGCAGATGATTCCGAAGCTATCTTGCTCTTCAGCTATCGTTCCTGCGAACAATGTCTCCTTTACTTGAGATTCCGTCCCGAAAACAGATTGAGCTAATGATGGACGCCGGCTCCTCTCATTTGCCTCGGTCGACATCGCTTTGGCAGCCACAGGCGCGCTACTCAAGACCACCGACTCCATCACGTTGCCAATCCAGACACCACCGTACGCGCGAGTGCCAGTCACAGCCAGCTCGCTCACACCAGATCGTTCCTTGATCGATGGGTCAAATGGTCCCGGGCATTAGCGACCGCAGAAACATCAAAAGCACCGCACGCCCCCGAGCCCGAAGACTGCTTGAGTCCCGTGCCTCACAATAACCGCGTCGGAGTCCTGTGTCGATGAGGGTGTGTGGACGGGATGAGGCTTTCGACCGCTACATCGACGGCTACAGGAGCCTTCTGACGTGTTTTGGGCGCGGGCGGGTCACCGGAACGCTTTCAAGCAGCGGAAAAGTGTCCGGAACATCCCGGACTGGCCGCTGGTGGGTAATGGCAACGTTGGGTTTGGCAATGTGCTGCACGTCGATCTGTGCTTTGGATCTGAGCAGTGTTGAGCAGAATTCGCGGCCTGTCTACGACGTCTGGATTTAGATCGTTGCGGTGTTTACGAATCTGGGTGGTTGCGCCCCTTCGCAGTGAAAGATCCAGCAACAACTTTGGGATGTCGGTCTGCGGTGTTTGGACGAAAAAGCGCTCACGCGTCCGTGCCAACGTCCATCAAGCACACCATCTTCTGGGACTTGCATGTTTGCTCCCGGGTGAGCTAAAAATAAGAAATAAAACAGGACCATTGAAAAGGGGTTGGTATGAGGGATTTTAATCATTTGAGACGATAGGAAGTAATGGTCTGGATCTCGTTAGGGGCCTCGACTATCTGCTCGATTCGAGACAGACAAGAGCTAAACACAGCCCCTAAGTTAAGAAAGGGCAAGGCGTGCAGATGCAACTGCATCATTTCTGGAGCAGATTTTCCAGAGTTCAGTTCAACGTCTCTATTCAAAGCATCTAACTTGTGCTGCACTCTTTAGCTGACCTTGATTGCCTTGAGACCTTTGTCAGTCTTATATCCTGCTCTCAAAATCGCAGAATTTGGTGCATTGGACTGCAGTAGCAGTGATAGAAAGAAGCAAAATGAGGCAAAGATTGTGGTAGGACCAAATGGCTCTCATAGGGGCTGCGGGAGAGCTTCGTATTTAATGTGTGATCTACGACGGGAGTTGCGAGCCGAGCCTTCGCTAAGCCTTACGAAATGACGATGGGAATCCTTCTGCGCTTGAATAAGTAGCGCATCTGATCTGCCTTGACTCAGGAGCATGTGTTGGTCAGAGTTCACGCTCGATTCGGGAAGCACATCGCACAGGGAACTGAAGTAATTTTCTGGAGATACTACACCGGCGGGCCTTCGTCCGGACGAATGCTCATGCTCGCTCTCTGCGGCAGTCACTGTTGCGGTCTTTCTTGGGCTCCCTCCGATAGCGGCGTCGAAATGCCGTGCAACTTGTGTTGTTGCATCATGCTCATGATGATCTGTAGATATTATGTAGGGTTGGGAGAAGGCGACATGGAGTGAGTCGACGTCATAAGACGGTCCTTCGATCCAACCAATCAGAACTGCAGCGCGCCGCACTTGCCCGGCGACAGTATGCATGTAAGCATCGGACAGCCCACATTCCCGTATGGACTGTAATTGGAACGTGGTTGCTTGCACCTGCATTCCGTCTACGTGAAATTTGAAAGAATGGCACCATGCAACGAAACATGGCAAGAGTATAGAGCCATGTTCGTCTGACCGGGACATGCAGCGGCCGTCACTATCACTTCACCCTCCGCTTTTGTTATCAGCTTCGGTGTGATTCTGCAGGCATGAGCAATGGGTTCCCATCATCAATGAGAAGACAGTTGCATGATTCCCCTCCATAAGCGCCCACCAGGGCGGAGCCGTTGGTATTCATATGCCCCGCTCCCGTGCGAGAGAAGTCCGACTACCGAGGCTACTCCACTGTTCCGTTGGCCCATCCAGGACGCCGATGCAAGGCATTCCATCCACCAGGATCTCCCTAAAGTGTGGGCCGGCTGGAGTGAAACAGCGTCTACACAGCCATGCGTCTTTTTTCGTCATGGCCCCTCGATCGGGTGCGGGCCGACCCTTGCGCCTCACGTCGGGATGCACGGAACCCGAGCAATCAAGCTCAATTCACGGGCTTGGGAGGCTTGGCTCGACTCCTTTCGAGCAAATCAGGGCCGTCGTGATTTGCCTAGGGCGCTCTGGATGACGTGTCGGGGCGCTCAGGGATGGCTGTCCACAGTTCGACGCCAGCCCATCGACCGTGCCCAGGACAATCTCCACTTCTGGATCTCAGAGCTTGGTTGTCAAGCGATATGGAAAGATAAGGCCAATTCTTTTGGCGAAAAAGGGGACCCAAGCGAAGTTCGATCACCAGCCAGGGCCTGCGAGAACAACACCACAGAGATCCCCTACCCGCTCCCGATCAGCCACCTATCCCCGAGCTCATTCCGAACCGCAACGACCCCGGCGGGTACCTGCTGCAGACCATGGGTAGCTTCCGTGAAACAACGCGTGCGATTGTATGCTCCCCCCTTTACCTGCCCGAGCACGAACGCCGAACCCGTACTCCATTGTTCCAGCACTGCGGATTCTCGAAAATGTCTCAACCGGGAGAACTGATGGTGCTTGCAGCTTTCACTACACGCACGGAGAAAACACGGGCTGAGGAGCATACAACCAGCCAGAGCGCTGTCCGGCGCGACTTTGTATAAAAGCGCAGGATGTCTGCGAAGCTCAACCCTCATCAACAACCACAGCAAACGCCCGGTCTTCCATCGTTCTCAAGCCACCTCAAGCCAGTCCATTCCATCTAATTCTTCAACCATGGGTTCCATCTCGGAAAGCTACTCTGGAGGCCTTTCTCCCTTCGCCGACAGACTCATCACCCGTCGTGTTGACGAGCTGGCGGCTTCCTCACCATTCCGCACCTGGGTCTCCGTCCCTCAAACAAATGAGATTGACGGCCAATGGCGGGACATCACTTTCCACGAGCTTGCCCAGGCCGTCGACGGAATGGCAAGATGGATTGAGAAGACCATTGGCGCAGGGACCGCTAGGGAGACCGTGGCATATCTTGGGTAGGGTCTAGTTCCAACGTATGAGAGGATCGGAATCTAACGGGGTGGCAGTATCAACGACGTGAGATATACGGTGGTCATCCTGGCCATGATCAAGGCCAACCGCAAGGTAGGTGGCTCCCCATGGCGACGCGTCAGCAATCACTGACGGCTGGGCGCAGGCACTTCTCCCGTCGCTGCGCAACTCGGACGACGGACAGATCAACCTGATCCAGCGCACCGAGTGCAAGCACTACCTGTACACGGACGGCGTGGACAAGAACCTCAAGGCGTTCCGCGAGCACCCGGAGCTGTCGGGGCACCAGATCCCGAGCTTCGACGAGATGATCCTCGAGGGCGCCAAGAGGCCTTACCGCAACGTCGCGGTGGAGAAGCGGCCGTACTCGCAATCCGAGGCGGTGCTGGTGCTGCACACGTCGGGCAGTACCGGGCTGCCCAAGCCCATCTACATCACCAACGGCTGGCTGGCGACGCTCGACCACCAGCGCTTCATGGACGCGCCGCGCGGCCGGCTCAACACGCTGGCGACGTACATGACAACCAACAAGCCGCTGTTCACGATGCTGCCCTTCTTCCACACCATGGGCATCATCACCATCCTCAAGTCCATCTACTGCGGGCCGCTGATCCTGCCGCCGCCGGGACGCATGCCGACGGCGGAGATGGCCATGGACATGCTGCGGCTGAAGAAGCCGTGGTCGGGCCTGTTCGCGCCGTCGGTGCTCGAGGACATCTCGGAGACGCCGCACGGGCTGGAGGCGCTGGCGACCATGGAGTACGTCTTCTTCGCAGGAGCGCCGCTGGCCAAGGAGGCGGGCGACCGCATCACGCAGGTGACGCGGCTGACGTCGATGATCGGCTCGACCGAGGCGTGCTTCCTGCAGAGCCTGATCAACCGCGACCCCAGCGACTGGCAGTACTTCGAGTGGTCGCCCTACTCGGGCGTGGTCATGGAGGACGCGGGCGAGGGCGAGGGCCTGTGCGAGTGCGTCGTCAAGCCGCTGGCCGACCCGCGCTACCTGGGCGTCTTCTACACCTTCCCTGACATTGCCGAGTGGCGCACCAAGGACCTGTTCGAGGCGCACCCGACCAAGGCCGGCCTGTGGCGCTACAAGGGCCGCCGCGACGACGTGCTGGTGCTGAGCAACGGCGAGAAGTTCAACCCCGTCAGCTTCGAGAAGACGGTCGAGAACCACGTCCTGGTGCGCGGCGCGCTCGTCGTGGGCCAGAGCCGGTTCCAGCCCGCGCTGCTGATCGAGCCGGACTGGGAGAGGGTTGATGCGGCGGGCAAGCAGGACCTAGCGCAGCTACTGGAGGAAGTGTGGCCGGCGGTGGAGACGGCCAACCGCGACGCGCCCGCCCACGCCCAGGTGTGGAAGAACAAGATCGCCTTCACCAAGCGCGACAAGCCCTTCCTGCGCGCCGCCAAGGGCTCCATCCAGCGCCGCGCGACCGTGGCCACGTACGACGCCGAGATCGACGCGCTGTACCTCAACGAGGGCCAGGCCTTCACCGAGCAGCTGGGCGCCTTCGACCGCGACGCCGACGTCGACACCACCAAGCAGTTCCTGCGCACCGCCTTCCGGCTCGTCATCACCAACTTCGCCAACAACCCGCACGCCACCGACGATGCCGACATCTTCGACCTGGGCGCCGACTCGCTGCAGGCCATGGCCCTGGCCAGCGCTCTCTCGTCGGCCGTCAAGGCCTCTGACCACGGCGTCGGCAGCCGCGACGCCGCCGTCGTCCCGCGCGACATCTACGCCCACCCCACCGTGAACAAGCTGGCCCACGCCCTCGTCGCTAAGCTGTCGGCCACCGACGACGGCCAGAAGCTGCCCGAGCTGGCCCGCGAGACGGCCATGGCCGAGATGGTGGCTAAGTACACCGAGACGCTGCCCAACACGTCTTCGGCGGCCCACCTGCCGCCCATGCCCGCCCGCCACACGGTCGTGCTGACGGGCTCGACGGGCGCGCTGGGCAACTTCATCCTGCAGGAGCTCATCGCCTCGCCCGACGTCGAGCGCGTCTACTGCCTCAACCGCTCCGACCCCGCCACCGCCGCCGCCCGCCAGGCCCAGTCCTTCGCCGAGCGCGGCGAGCCTGCCGACTTCGACCACGTCACCTTCCTCAAGACCGACTTCAGCCAGCCGCTCTTCGCCCTGTCCCGCGCCGACTACGACGCCATGGCCGCGGCCGCCACGCTCTTCATCCACAACGCCTGGGCCGTCGACTTCAACCACGCCCTCGCCTCGTACGAGCCCACGCACGTGTCGGGCGTGCGCCGCGTCGTCGACTTCTCGCTCGCGTCGGCGCACCGCGCCCACGTCGCCTTCATCTCGTCGGTCGCGTCGGTCGGCAACCACCCGCAGCTGCACCCGGGCGCCGGCCCCGTGCCCGAGGCCTTCTTCGCCGACGACGCGACGCCGCTGCCGCAGGGCTACGGCGAGTCGAAGCACGTGGCGGGCCGCATCCTCGCCGAGGCGGCGCGCCGCGCGGGCGTGCCGGCCAGCATCGTGCGCTGCGGGCAGCTGGGCGGCCCTCGCGGCCGCGGCGTGTGGAACCGCCACGAGTGGCTGCCCAGCCTGGTCCGCACCAGCGTCAGCATGGGCAAGGTGCCCGCCCACCTCGGCAACTCGGACCTCGTCGACTGGGTGCCCATGGACGCCGCCGGCCGCACCGTCGTCGAGGTGTCGCTGGCCAAGGTGCGCGAGCACGAGCGCATCGTCGAGGGCGAGGTGGACAGGCTCGACGTCTTCCACGTGCAGAACCCGCGGGCCGCGCGCTGGGAGGAGCTGGTGCCCGTCATCCGCGAGTGGTACGGCGCCCGCGGCAGGGTGGTCGAGGCGGTCGACTTTGACGAGTGGCTGGACGAGCTGAGGCGCGTGCCGCTGACGGACGCGGACCAGGTGGCCAGGAAGCCCGGCGTCAAGCTGATTGACTTTTACGACGGCCTGAAGATGGAGGGCGGCGCGCTGCCGCCGATGGCGACGACGCACACGCAGTCGATGAGCCCGTGCCTGCAGGAGCTGAAGGCGGTCGATGGGAAGCTGTTCGAGAACTGGATGGAGCAGTGGCAATTCTAACGTGCGAACGATGAAGAGATGGTAGTTGGACTATAGAATGGAGCAATTAGACTGGAGCATTTAGACCGGAAGGCGTTTTTTGGGAACATCGATAGACTACTGAAGATCGTTAATTGGATTTCAAAAGTTCAACGCTCAAGTGGAAGATCTGCTGTGCGGGTCGTTTTGCGATAGCATGTAACTACCTATGGAAGGCTACGACCGAAACAATCGCGGCTGCATCATTTTTCGGATAGTCCACGGCCTCAGTTAACGACACGAGTGCTCAAAAGTCCTTATTCAGAGACACCGCTAACCAAAAGGAGCAACACGCGGCAGTTCTCCACCCTCATGTGTCCACCCCGAAGTTGACCCGCTCTAATAACCAACGCGATACTGGGGATAAATCACGCTATCATAATCACAAAAAGTGAGTCCCGCTGCGGAAATAGAGCTCACTTATCTTCTCCGATGCCACCATATACATTTAGGGAGGCTTTGCCGACCATCCCACTTCTGATACCATTTTCTTGGTTCTTGCGTGAATTTGAATGGGCCGTCAAGACAAGCAATGATAATGAGGGCCTCTTCAAACTATAAAATCTCTACAATAGTGCCACGTGCAGGCAGGACATCTAACTGCTGCCAACTTGACCATGGCCGGCACAGCAGAAGGAAACGGTCGGCCGCCGGGCGCCTTGCGCAAGTTCTATCGCGGAACAATCTTCCAGGCAGTGATTCTCGGCCTCATCAGTTTCACCCAGCCTGGGATATGGACTGCTCTCAACAGTAAGCGTTTCGGTGTCGGCCAAGATGGCACGCAACTGACCAATTGCAGATCTCGGCGCCGGTGGACAGGCAGAGCCATACGTTGTCAACGCCGCCAATGTCATCACTTTCGTGTAGGTCTCCTACGCCCCTTTCCCGGAGGAAATGGAAGATACTATCGGTTCGAGGTACAGAATTGCTAAGTCCTCGAGCCAGGGTAATGGTGTTCTTCTCCCCGCTTGCCAGCATTGTCGGAAACATCATCGGCATGCGCTGGGTGGTGTTCATCGGCTGCATCGGCTACGTGCCGTATTCCGCAGCACTGTACTGCAACTCGGTATGGGGAACGCAATGGTTCCTAATCTTCGGCTCCGTCACCTGCGGCCTCTCCGTACGTTGACGCCCCCCAATTCGACAAGCCCACCAGCACAACACTGACAAGCCACAGGCCGCAGCACTATGGCCAGCCGAAGCAGCAATCGGCGTCGGCTACCCTGAAGTCCAACGACGCGGAATGTGCAGTAAGAGAGAACCCCCGCCGCCCCCTCTCCCTACCATCTGACCTTCCTTCCCACCCCGCAGTCAGCATCTGGATGGCGCTCAACAAACTCGGCTCCATCATCGGCACCGCCATCCAACTCGCCCTCAACGCGCAGGGCTCGCATACGGGCGCCATCGCCCCGCGCACCTACCTCGTCCTCGTCGCCCTGCAATGCCTCGGGCTCCCGCTCGCACTGCTCCTCTCCCCGCCGCACAAGCTGCTGCGGGCCGACGGGACGCATCCGACCTTTTCGGCCGCCAACAAGGGCTTCAAGACGCAAGCGCGCGCGCTCGGCCGCGTCGTGCGGCGCCGCGAGGTGGCGCTGCTGGTGCCGGCCTTCGTCGCCGCGCAGTGGGGCGCCACGTACCAGGGCAACTACCTGGCGGCGTACTTCACGGTGCGCGCGCGCGCGCTGGCCGGCTTCCTGATCGCCGTCGTCGGCGCCCTGGTCAACGTGCTGACGGGCTGGTGGCTGGACGCGCGGCGCGTGCGGCGCTCGGCGCAGGCGCGCTGGAGCTGGTTCGCGGCGCTGGCCCTGTTCACCGCCACGTGGGCGTGGAATCTCGTCGTGCAGGCGCGCTGGGCGCGGAAGAGCCCGCCCGAGATCGATTGGGGGAGTGGGGACTTCGGCGTCGGGGTGGGCATCTATATCATTTACAGGTATGTGCTTGTGTTTCCGCTGTCGATGTGATGCTATGATTCGACTTATACGTCCAAAAAAAGGGGGGGAAAGACCGGCTGACGAGTGTGGATATGTAGGATTTCGTATGAGATTATTGGCGTTTGGCTGTACTGGGCGCTGGGCTCGTTCGATACTGAGGCCGACACGATCGCGCTGTCCATGGGCGTGTTGCGTTCGGCCGAGTCGCTGGGCCAGGCGTTTGCGTATGCGGTCGGGTCGGTCCGGAGTGCGTCGTTGATGACGAATCTCATTGTGGCGGTTGTCACCTTTTACGTTGCGGTGCCCTTCACGACTTGGGCTGCTTTTTTGGTGCAGGACAGGGCGCCCGGGGAGGGCAAAACGGAAGGTGGCGAGGATGGAGTTGCACCCCCTGACTCGGAGGTAGAAGGTGTGCAAGTAGGAGTTTTGGCGAAGTCGTAAACTGTGTTGGGTGATAGCAATCCTTCTGGGCTTTACTGGGGGATGAGACTTACTTAGCATGCCTTACACTGGCACTGAAGGTTATGAGAAGATCGATGATCTGCAATTATGCTTCACCAGGAACTGCGCTATTAGTCAAGTCTTCAGCCTCCAAACTAGTATTTCAGATTGATCGAAGACCTGAACCAGCATCCTGTCTTCGGTGCTTCCACTTCTCACGCCAAGGTCCCTTGTACACCATTCGTAGAACCTCAATCTTCACCTGCCCCTTTGCTTTGCATGACTAAGGCGTACATGTCTTTGTCCTCGGTATCTTCCAATCTCACTCCTTCCAACCTCACAGCAAGGCGCCGTTCAATTCGCCAAGCTTCCATCAATACGATATCCACGAAACACTTACTCACAACCAATGGATGTCTCGTGGCACCGGAGCGACAACGTACAGAAATCTTTCTTCATGATCTAATGTCTAGATGAGCGTCACCTCTAAAGCCGTATTTCCCTTCGTTTATTGATGTCTTACCCATGTTACCCCAATCCTTCACGGGCAGGAACATGCAAACCAACCAAAAGCTGAGAAGAAAAGCCATAGACTCAAAGGGAATCCCTCAGCTCGGTGCAAATCGTCGTAAAAAAAAAAACATTATGATAAATGTATTCCCAACCCATCTCTTCTATTCATCTCATCTCCATCCGACCAAAAAAGGAATTAAGCCCCGTCCCCGGGAGCCATCACTCCAAACCCTCCAAAATGCCAACTAACCAATCCAATCTTCTTTCTCCTCATCATCGCCTTCATATCCCTCGAGGACCCCACCCACCTGCTCCGAAAACCTACACCTCATCCTCACTACCCCACTCAATCCCCTCATCGACGCCACCCTCGCCCCAACTCCCCAGCCCGTCCCTTACTACGACACTTCGTCACAACCATCCACTTCCGACGAGAAACCTATCCACCTAAGCCTCCGTCGTCAACGCTGGCCGGCATCCACGATTTCACCGCGAACATCGGCCGCGGGGCATAGCGCCACGGCGGGCGGACGGGAAAACCGAAAACCGCGGTGGGGTTCCGGGGCGGAGGAGGTCGCGCGGCGTTGGGAGAGATATGGAAGAGTTGCGTAATAACCGTCAAAGTTCATTTCGCCCCCCTCCTTTTCCGCTTCGCTTTTTACGCATCCGTGATGAACGGGGACGAAAATGGCAATTGACGGCGGCGGGGGTGTTCTGATGGCCGGATCCGGGGACGGCGTGGAGAAAGTCGACAGGACGGCGTGGGGTGACGTCACGTCTGAGTGAGCAGTTTGCTGTTCCTTCGGTTTCTCTGGGCCTGGAGAGTCTCGTGCGTACGGCGTGCTGGCTGGACGGTGGGCAGTGTCGTTGGTACAACGGGAGAGTGCGATCGTATTGCGACGTGGTATGCGACGGCGATAAGAGCGCTGCGGTGCAACAGGGCACTGTCGGGAAATACCTCCAGGACGCGGCGGATTTTCTTGTGGAGAGGGCGTCACAGGTGCAACCTTCGTAAGAGGAAGAAGAAAAAAACAGAACAATCCAAATCTAGGGGTATCATGTAGCTTTTGATCAAATGGGAACGGTGGAGTTGAATCCAAGAGATGCGTCATCCTCCGGGTCCATGCACTGGCAGTCAGTCAGGTCACCGCCCCTCCTCGTGCGGCTCAGCAGCGTGGGACACCTCCACGCAATCTCCTCGGTCGAGCACTGCATCACCACGGACCACAGTCGCTCCATGGTATATCCGAATCGGGGGGCATTGAGCGAATCCTCTCGGCCGTTGAGCCACGGCTCCTTGTGTGCCCAGCTGTCCGGGTCCGTCATTGCTGTCTTCAGGTCCTCGTACAACTCGCGCTCTACGGCCCGGATACGGGCCGCCGATACGATGAACTGCCCCTTGTACGAGAGGAGGATGTTCTTGCAAGCTTCTCCACCCACGCGTTTGCAAACATCGTTTAACAACGAACTGTCTTCGTACCAGCTCCAGCGGTCGCCACAGTTGGCCGTGTCACACGACTTTCCGCTGAAGCCAAGGCTGAGCATGCCAGTGTTCGGTGAATAGTAATCCTGGACACGGTTGAAGAATTCGCGCGGGTTGTGAACGTCGGCCTGAACGAAAAGCGTGTGCTTCGCAACGGAATCCCAGTTGATGAGTATGTGCTCGAGATACGTCTCGCCCTCGCGACCAACGTTCGGCAGGTGGATAACCTTGTATGCATTAGTAGCTTCCTGGAGCTCGGTGATGTTGGAAGGCCCCATGTCCTCCATTTTTGTGTAAAGGAACAGCCGCGGGGAACGCTCCGCGATGGCCGGGATAGCGGAAAGGCCCTCCATAATGGACGTAACGGCTTCGATAGGCTCCTTGTACATGCTGATGACAACGTCGAAACTGTGAGTGGGCTCATAAGCAAGATCGAGCTGGGCAATTGGTTCAGAAACGTCCGAGCTCGATACGAAATTGCAGGCCAGAAATCCGATCCAAGTAAGAATGATAACGGCATATGCAGCAATCGAGAGTACTGAAGGAGTATCAATCTTGCTCATCCATCTCTCATAATCAAAGCGGTCAGCTTCGGTCTCATTTCCGAGCAATCCTTGCGCGGGGCTGCTGTCATCATCATCCAAGCCCTCCGAGTCCAGGGACACTAGCGACGGCTGGAAGCGCTCAAGGTCGTACAAAGTCGTCTGGTACATGGTTCGATCCTGCTCCTCGGCTGGTCGAGGTCCGTTGATGATGCATACGACCGCAAGACAAAACGCGCCCGCTTGCAATACCGTTGCGTACGACCTCATGGTCAAGTAGGAGGATGCGAAACCAACAATGGCCGTGAAGCCGAAAGATGCCGACACCTGGGCGATCAAAACACGTTGTCTGCTTGTATCCGGCGAGAAATGGTCCTCGACGCTGATCGGTACGATGAATGAATCGCCAAAGAGAACAGCTGCTACAGTGGAGCCAACGTTGAGGCCAAGAACCATGGGGTCCACGTCGAGGATATGTTCTGCGGCTTTCAGTGTCTCCTCTATCCGGATGCACCAGATGAAGGTGATGAAAAATGAGACGGCGGCTGTAGTGATGAGAGAAGGAGATCTCCGACTAGAGAAAGACTCCATGAAGGATGGACGGGGACTCTTGCTAAATCCCATAGCCAGGCCTGTGAAAAGCATTGCCATCAATGTGCAGAAGATGCCCTGGGGACTCAAGCGGTATTCATCGTAAAGAATGACCGCACAGCACGCGGCCTGGAGGATGACTTCGAGGAACTTGATCCAGATGGATGATTGTTTGGTCGAAATGGTGGTCCAAATCTCACAGAAGAGGTAGGCGAAGGCCTGAGTAGCTGTCAGCCTAGTCCCCAACGACGACCGGAAACTTGAATCATACCGGCATGAGAGCCAAGGTGGAAAGGTTCACCCAATGAAGGATGGCCTGCATAAAGAGCGGGAGAGCGGCAGCGGCGCAGATGGCGGTCGGGAGGCCATGGTACCATCGCTCATCGGGATTAGATTCGCCGGTGTACTCGACGGTGGCCTGGAACCAACGTGGTGTCTGGTAGCGGGCTTTGATAGCGGAAGCAAACTTATGGCTGACCAGGATGGCCGACAAGACGAAGAGGTGAAGCAGAAGTAGATGAAGGGCTGGTAGAGTTAGCACTGCAGGGGACAAGCAGCAGGAGACGTCATACGAAAATCTGGAAGAGCAAATTAGTCATGTATCTACCGTGGAGGCAAGTGGGACACGTACGGTAGTTGAGTTCTATTAGTATAAATCTGCTCGAAAGTATGGATATAGAGGCAGAAAGCGTCCACAGGCTGGCAGAGTCAGTGGGGTTGCGGGAGTAGGTAGAGGCGGAATTCACCAACCTAACGGCCATCAGGCCGTGTGAGGGACGATTGAAATCGGCATTGCCCCGGTGATACATCTCGTCCCTCGACACAAAGGACACGAGGTGGTTGAGGAGGAGAGCCATCTCGGGACGCAGAGGTTTCGCGGCCGTGGAGGGCTAGGGCAGGTGCAGTGGAGAAGAAGCCGCGTCGGGTCGTCAGGCCGAAAACCACAACGGCCGGTCCACATATCAAGGGGTGTCGAGCCGTCACCTGGAGCTCCGCAATTCACAGATCCTTTGACCCACCGCGTCAAAGTTGGTCATCTCAGCAACAGGGCCACGGGCTGAGCACACGGAGCAGGCGGTCAAAGCCAACAGGCAGGTGCCGATCGGGTCGCAGGCGCCATGGTTGCAGATCCTCTATAACAGAAGGCACGCTCCGAGGGGCGGCTTTTCATTTGGCGGCCGGGCCTGCTCTTTCCCCCAGACGGCAAAAGCTCCCACGGCCAGGGCTAGTTTCGGGGTGTAGCGCGGCGTGCCGTGAGGCTCCCAATTTCGAAACACCTCAGGGAGGCAGAGGGCTGTACCGCACCACTTTAGGCCGGGCTATAATAAGCACCCATGCATCCTGCGCCGGGAGGCTGTGCGAGGAGCACCCAAGGAGCACCCAGCCATGCGCAGAGCAGACAGACTCTTGCAGCACGCGCTGCTGGCGACGTGCTGTGACGAAGGGAGTTGCGCGTCGCGTCGAATCTTGGCTGATGCAATTCTTCAATGGGGAAGCATTGCCGACATCCCTGCCCCTTACGCCGCCATTGGGGATGGTGTGCGGAGACGCGCGACTCAGAAGCACGCTAAAAGCAACGACAAGGTGACGGCCGGTCCACGTGCTCGGCGACAGGTCCGATGCGGACGGCAACCGTCTCTTCGCCCGCCGACTGCCAGTTGCATGGCACGCCTTGCGCTGCTGGCGAGCGGGCAACGAGGCGCGAACGCGGCCGTCGACAGCGGCGGCGAGAGGGTGGCTTGCGCGTACGGACGTGTGATTTCGATGGACACAGCCCCGAAAATGGGCCGTCGCTCGGCACAGGCCTTGCTTCTTTTTGCGGGTCGGCGACGGGGAGAGCCACATCGTTGTTCGGCCCGTGGGGGCTGGGCTACTGGCCGCTCCGGCACGCCGCCACCTGGGCGTGGAGGTCGATGGCGGGGAGCTGACATGGCTGACGGGCTTGACAGCGGTACGCCAAGGGAGACGGGCGGCTGTGCGAGCTGCTGGAGCGCTGATCGCGGCGCACCTCAGTTTGATTGTTGGGGGGCGAGCGAAAAGGTTGATCCGCCGCCGGGCGGAAATTGTTGCCAGTGTGCCAGTGCCCGCCTGCCAGCGCCAGCACACACTGACGCCTTGCCACAATACAGATGCAACACCCCCAGGCTAGCCGTCGCTTCGCAGCTATACCGGACATTCGACTCGTTCTGCCCCGCCGCACGCGGCTGTGCGCCCGTCGTCTTCCCCGAGCGAACTCCACCTGCACCAGTGATCTGACATCGCCGAGCCTTGGCGGTGTTGCTTCGATCGCCCAACTGCTGCCTGGCCAATGAGACGCCCCGTTGTTGGCTTTATGCGTCTTCTTTACCCAATTCCGACCTCCATGCCGGCCGTTTTAGGAAAGCCGGGACTCCTGTTTGGTGCGCCTGGAGGATTCTCGTACCGCACAGTCGCGCCGAGATGAGTTGCCGTGACCTCGAGGCAGACTCCACCATACCATGTACGCCGACTTCCCCACCACCTTTAGGGATCGCGCCTTGCCATTCGAGGCCATCCGAACCGATTCTCTGCGGCGGAGATGCGTCTTGCTCGAATCCTTCTGTATCTGTGGATCCTCGCTGTCTCCGTCGCACCAGTAAAAGCACTCACGCACTCTGGCATCTGAGCCCGGCCCATCCCCCAAAAGTAAACACGAGTCGATGCTCAGACGATTAGCCAAGGGTACATACATAGCCTCCGAGCGCCTGAAACGAAGATTCTACGACTCGTTGTCAAAACTTCCGAATGAGGCAACATACGAGCTCTTCACCAATCAAGTGTGTCGGAAGTTGGCTCTGCATCTGCTGGAGAGACTCGATGTTTAACACCGCCCCCAACATGTCGTAGTGAGACAGACGTGGTCTACCTAGCTCGCTGTGAGCTCACATGAAGATGCACCGCATGGACCAACCAACACGCCCTTGACCACCTGCAAAACTCACTGGCTCGTTACTCCGCCTCAAGTGCCGAGCGCATGCATCCTCGCAACACATCACACCCAATCATCTCAGCAACTGATCATTCATGACTCTCAGAATGCACCCCGCCAAGGCTCGATGGAGCTCAGCGCCTAATGCTCCAGAGACCTCAATCACACGGCCTAGGGCGGCAAACTTCCCGACAGCATTCGACTCCGTCCGTATCTACCACGTCAGTCCATTGCTAGCAGACATGTAGCACACTTTCCGACAACACTGAAAGCGCTTACGAGAATTTGACCATGTCCGAAATGCTCATCGTATCCGTGGCCTGCGACGACTTCCTGCAACGCCCCAGCAAAATGGTGTTCCTTGGCACTGGCAGGAAGGCTATGCTCATCCACAGTCCACGACGCTCTTGAGAGAGGCACAATACTTCTGGATTGGCTTACCCACGCATTAGCGTATCCATACTGGATTCCTTCTAATGCTCGACGTATGTATGCCCTAACGTCCGAGTCTGCCGACTGCTCGCTTATATAGAGGATACCGCCGGGGCAACTACTACTGGCTTGCAGTACCTCCGGCGCGTTGCGAGCAGAGACAGCCGGCCAACGAATTCGACACGTTTTTTTTTTTTTTTTACGGAATTGCCGATGCATACAGCATGACGTAATTGGACTACGATGTGCGTTGGGAATCTCCAGTGTGGACGTTGACGGACCTGCTACTTCGGAGCACTGGGCAATCGCTCTACAGAAACAATCTCCATGTAGCATTCATTTCGAGGGCCATAACTTCTCACGGCGGATCCCGCACTCGAGAATACTTGAGGGTGCATATCCACTCAAGGACAGACCAAATCGGGATGCGGGGACGAATAGAAGCTGAGTCTCAAGCACACTCTACACCACATTGCATCCAGACTACCTACCCGGACCTATTCATATAACTCTCTAAGCCCACTCTAGGATGATGCTGTCCCAAAGGAACCCGCGCCACAGCGTGCTCGCCGTCACGTTAAACGAAACCGTATTCAACCCCTCCTTCAGCACGCTCGCGCCGTTGAACGGAAACTCGAACAAATGCCACTCGCCTGCTGTAGTCGCAGACCTGTACAAGCACTGATCGCTCAGGATAGATCCACTTGTCAAATTACCCACCTTATTCGCCACGCCGTTGACCAAGATATCCGCGCTGGTTCCCTGCGAGTACCCAGCCAGCGACACAGTCAGGATGGCCGACCGGTTACTGGCCGGTACCTCGTCGAGCTCGAACTCGATATCCCACGTGCCCAGAGCGCTCTGCCCAAAACACCAATCCTCGTCCACACTCTCGCCAACCTTGAACGTCAGGTCCGTCGGGCACTGGCTGACCAGCGCATGCTGGTAGGGCGCGCCACCATACTTAAAACCCAAGCTCTTACGATCGAACGCGCCAACGCGGAACACGCGCTCGCGGCCCTCGTGCAGCGGCCACTCGAACTCGCCAAGGTCGAGCGTCTCCCCATCCTCGGCGGCCGCGCGTCTGCGTCGCGAGGCTCCCACGGCAGAGCTGACGACCACATCGTTCTGCAACAGCGACGTCGACACGTCCGCCAGCGCGCCGCCGCTCGACCACGCCTGCAACCCATACGTCCCCGCGCGCACGTCCTCAAACACGAATGCACCCTCCTCGTCCGCATATGTCGTGTAGTACTGCCCCGTACCCATATCCAACGCCGTCTTGTTCGGGTGGTTGTCCCCCAAAAACACCGCCGCCCCCGCCCCCGGCCGGCCGTCTGCCAGCACGACGGTGCCGACCACCCTCGGCGCGCGGTCCTGGTACGCCGCGTTCTCGAACCACGCGTACGGCCACGCGGCGAACTCGTCGGCGGCGCGCGCGGCGGCGTCGGCCCGGTCGCCGTCGTTGAGGTACCAGAGCCACGGCCCCCAGAGCTTGCCGTCGGCGAAGGCGTCGGACGACGAGGCTTGGAAGTGCGTGCCGTGGATCATGTTGAGCTGGACGGCGTCGCCGGTGAGGGATTCGCGGTGGACCATCAGTTCCTGCTTGAGGTGGTTGCCGTTGTAGTAGTCTTTGCCGGGGTTCTGATGGGGGCCGTCAGTCTTCCGTCCTCAGCCTCGCGCGCGCGTGCTCTTGGGGTTGTAGAAGTTGTTGGGGGAGAAGGGAAAGCTTACGATGTACCAGCTCCCAAACTCGTCGCCGTACACGCCGTAGTAGTCCTGCTCGCGGATAAAGGCGCTCCAGTCGTATTTGGTCAGGTAGGTCCCGTCGGCCTTTTGCCACGTCTCGTCCTGGACCTTGGTCGCGTCGAGGTACTCGGCGTAGGCGGGCAGGGGCCCGTCGCGCTCCGTCGTGCGCCCGTTGGGGAAGGAGCCGTTGTCCAGCCGCCACAGCGTCCGGAACTCGCCCAGCACGGGCAGCGCGCGGTTGACGAAGTACTGGTACGCGCCCACCAGGTCGGCGTAGATGACCCAGTGGAACTCGCCCTCGTCGGCGGTGAACTGCACGTCGATGTAGTCGGCGGTGCGGTGCACGATGGATGCGTTGAGCCAGGCGAGGTCGTTGGCTGCGCCGTCTGTGGTCACGCTTGGCGTTAGGTGTGCACGGTGGTGTATTGGTGGTGGTGGTGGTGGTGGTAAGACTTACTGTAGCTAACGTAGTGACCGACAGCGCCGCCGACCAGGTCCTTGCCATTCCGATACAGCTTCGTGCCGTACTTCTCGTTCTGCGTCATGTTCCAGTGGTCGTTGCCGATGACCCACGTCGTGCCGTTGAGCTGCTTCAGGAACGGGCCCGTGGCGGCGGCGCACGTCTGCGCCAGCAGCGCAGTCGCCAGGAAGACGGTGTTTCGCAACATTGTCGCGACTTGACGTCTTTCAGACAACGGAATGCGAGGAGTGGAGGGAAGTCGGAATCCTGCAAGTCATCGAGCTGTTCCTGGCGTCCCCCGAAATCTTATTTGTACCTGCAGCTGGGTAAACGCGGCGCGACGCCACAAAATGCAGACGCCCATCGCCGTTTACCCATGCGGGATGGGGTCCGCGTGGGATTGGCGGCGACAGCTCTATCTGCCTTCCCCGCAATTCCTGCCATCATGTTTGCCCCGAATTGGGTGCTGCCCCAGAGCTTGGCTGCGCCACAATTCGGGTCAATTGCAAGCGAATACGTGTGCAGGCGTCGTCGCTATTCGCGGAAATTCCTTTTGTGGTATTTGAGAGCAACTACCCGAGCGTTTGTCAGTGGACGTCTCGGCTTGAGGCTGGGAGTATTGACTGCGGGTGAAGGGCTCGATGGGTGATTTGACCGAGTTCTTGGGAAGGGTCATGACGCGTGGATGCTACGTCGAGAGAACTGGTCAAGCGGAAACCCCTGATAGCCATCATATGCACAATCCATGGCGATTTTTCTGCCACTTTAGGAAGCATCAATATGCTTGTTTGCTCGTCAAGTCATTGCATTCCTCATTCTGTAGGCTGTCAGATAAAATGAAGATATAGAAAAATAAAACCCCAAACGCCGTCACAGAGCGCAGGGTCCAATCTCGATCGAGTCCCCCTTCACGATTGCGAATAAGGCTCTGTCTCATCCCCTCCGAAACTCCGTTCAGCGCCATGTTCCCACCACACAAAGCATTAGGTCTGTTGGTGCATGTCCTACCCCCCTCCCCCTTTTTTTTTTCTTTTTCCCACTCACGCCTTCTCCCGCTCAAACACACGCTCACCGAATGCTCCTCTTTCTTGATACGACGCAGAAACACATTTCGTGAGGAAGGACCCAGCCGATAGTAACTCGATAAGCATATGGACCGCGGCGGCGGATGAGCATGACGTTGACGGTGGGAGGCGGCCGGGCCGCTTCCCCGGTACAAGACAAGTTCGACCCTTTGGTTTCGATCACGCTCTTCAAAATTCCTTGACGAGCGGAGTGTCATATCTCAGTGGGTCTTTTTCACCTTAGCTCTCAAGAATGCTGGGATTTCTCCCAGATATAGACATGGAATATCTTTGTCGATATTAGAACCACCAACGTATAGGGCAGGAAACTCAAAAACAGACGTCTTTCTCTGATTTGGTTGATCGGATGCATTGCGGTCCCTGGGAGGTAGGTTGGTAAGAGCGAGCTTATACTATCTTTGCAGGAGCGACAGTCACGTTTTCAGCCCTCGACAGCTCATAAGCCTGACAGCAAAACACACACATGTAAGAAAAATTAGTCGTGGAAAGACATACCAAGGCCAGACAGGACTTGGAACTCTAAGGCTCTAGTCTTCAGCAACGATCATCTCAAACCCGCAATTTTGGCCTCTCAAATCACTAATTTTTCTTCATCAACGCACCACCATCCACTATCATCTCCTGGCCCGTCACAAAGCCAGCACTGACCAAATACTCGACGGCCTGGGCGATGTCCTCGGGCATGCCCGCGCGGTTCGCGGGATGCTGCTCGACATCCCTGTCCTCCAGCGTCTCGGCCCACGTGGTGCCCTTCTCGTCGCCGTCCCTGCACTCGTGGGCGACCTTGATGCGGCCGGGGGCGACCAGGTTCACGCGCACGCCCAGGGCGCCGCAGCTCACGGCCATGGAGTGCATCAGGCCCAGCTGGCCGGCCTTGGTCGCGGCGTAGCCCTCCTGGTGCGGGTCGCTCTGGTGGGCGCGGAAGGAGCCGACGAGGATGACGCACGGGCCCGGGCCGGTGATGCGTTGGGCGTCGCGGGCGTCGCGGCGCGCGTCGTGCGCGGTGAGCGGCGCCGTGTCGCTGCGCATGTACGGCAGCGCCGCCTGGCTGACGGCGAAGGGCCCGGTGAGGTTGGTGTCGACGTAGGCGTGCCATTCGTCGATGGTCGTCGGGTCTTGCATCGTCTTGCCGTCCTTCCATTGGGGCGTTGCGATGCCTGGGGGTGGTTCAATCGGGTATGTTAGCTGGGTGTAGTGAGTGAGTGAGAGTGCTCCGGGTCGGAGAGATGTGGGGATGTGGGGTAGATGGACGCACCGCCGTTGTTGATTAGGACATCAATCTTGCCGCCGAGGTAGTCGGCAGCCTCAGTGACCTTATTGCGGATGTCGTCGACATCGCGGAGGTTGCAGAGGGCGGAGGAGAGGGTGTTCGGGTGGAATTTGGCGAGGTGGGAGTGGACGGTGTGGTGCAGTTCGGCCTCGTCGATGTCGAGCAGGAAGACGCGGTCGCCCTTGTTCAAAAAATGGCGCGCCAAAGCTCGACCAATGCCCCGCGCTCCGCCGCTGATGACAACACCGCGTGAGTTAGTTGAGTCAGGCATGCTGCGATTGTTGATTTGACCAGAGCTGAGAGTTCCCTGGCTTGGTTTTCTGGGGCCCCGCGCCTTTTCGTTACACGCAACATAGCTACGTCACAGTATGGTCATGGCGGCCATCACTTTTATGGACGGGAGACGCTACTCTTCCTGCATGTGCATTTCACCCAACATAGCTGAATTAATGTCCGCCTACATCGGGCAAAATTCTTGTCGCAGAGTTCGTAAAACTCGTGGGGACTGTTAAAGATCATTTACAGTAGCATAAGTCATAATACATAGACTCAGGCGGCTTCTCAGTCGGCTTCTCAGTCGGCTTGGCGCAGAGAAAGAACACTTGTTGCGTTTGGGAAACGTCTCTAATAAGGATTACATACTTCCTTCGCCCTGTCTAAGGAATCGTCCGCCCTGAGACGTGCACTCTGGAAATAGTTCATTGGTATCTTCAAAAGACCATCGGGCAAGCCTCACCTGCATATAGGACTTTTGCAGTATGGTCTCCACCTGGGTATATTTTCGTAACAGAAACGATACCGAATTGATAGTCGACTACGAAAATAAAGTTGCTAAAGGGTGAAGGCAGTGGAGGAAAAGGCGTGACTGAACAACAACAATCGGCAAAACCACATTCCATAAATGATTTCCATACGGATGACGCTGTAGACTCTAACAGTTCCCCCTAACCCATTCAGAACACTTGAAGGGTCTTTATAGTCTGCTAGATCTAATGATCATAGACTAAACGAGTTCTTGTGCTCATTTGGATTGGAACCTTTGGCCCAAATTACGTGCCATTCCCCTATTAATGTCAGTGATCCTTCAGTTTAAGAAAGATGGTCAATAACCTACTCCCATCATACTCTTGTCTGTAGTAGTCCCACGCTTCCGGATGCCATATCCAGCCCGTCGAGTGGTAGATTCCGGGATGACTCGAGCGCTGCTGGAGAAGGTCTTTTGCATACCCAAATCCTGAGTCTTTTGCAAACATGAGCGCTGTATAGCCATCATTATCTTTTAGATTGGCTTCGATGTTGTCTTGTGCGAGAAGGATATCAACAATTTCCTCATTCTGCTTCTTCCTTCCGGACGATGATGCCTCCGCAAAGCCGAGGGTCGTGGCGACATGGAGTGGAGTTTTCATGGTCCTTGTTCTCTCATTGACATCTGCACCAGCCGCTATCAGCATTTCAAGGATCTTTCCATGTCCTTTCCATGCGCACCAGTGGAGCATTGACATTTCCTCCTCAATAATGCGGCGAGATTTTAGATCTCGTACAGGTACTTGGGGTGCACACTTGGGGAGGCTCTCGAAAGCCTTGAGTAGTGTTTCCACAGCTGCAATGTTCCCAAAGTAGACTGCAAGCCATAGAGAGTCTGTTTTGGTAGGCAATCGAACTTCACGAGCCCCGTGTTGTTCCTGCAAACTTCTCAACACGTCTCCGATGGGGAGGATGAAGGTCTCTCCCAGGATTTCGGAGCCAGCAACAACAGGCCCGAGTATCTCGTGAGTCTTCCCGTCCAATGCCCACGAGCCACATATACCGTTTGCTATTCGTCTATTAGTAACACAGTAGCAGGAAATGTAAATGTGGGTCTGACTGTGTGTTCCACTGTGGAGAATGTAAAGAGAGCAGGGACTTACGCAGTGTCGTTTGGCAGTGTATGGACCACAAAGTAACCTCAGTCTCTGAGTTTCTCAGTTTCCCCGTACACATGGTGCTGGTACCATTCGCGTACAACACTTGATTTCGGTCAAGGACAATGATGTCTCCCTCTGGAGGTTCCGACTTTATCTCTTCCAAATACAGGTGTTGATGGTCCCCGGTGGTACTCAGAGGAGGCAACAGAACCTCATTGGCCCCGAAGAACCTCTTGTCGTCCAGTCGCATAGTCGCCCAATCCATCGATAGCTCGAAATTTCGGACATGGAGGACGAGAGAATCGTCAACGAGCTCGTGATCCTTGTGTGACGCCAAGGAATCCAAATACGACGAGTCTCTTAGCCTCGAAGTCGAACGCTGGGCTACATGTACAGTTGGATTTACTTTGAGCCTGTCAGATCTTTCAGTAAGTCAGATTGTGGGAGACTATACCTGTTGGTACTGGATACTGTGAAACGCCAGAGTGTATGGCTCCCAATCCAGTACTATGATCTGAAACTCCGCTGTTGCTCTCATCGCTGTCGTCGTCGCTGTCGTCGTCGCTACTCAGGGCCCACTCCATCGTGAAGAGCTCCACTTCCGCGCCCTCTGTTCTGGAGTTGTTGATGTAGGAGACCTCTGCGAAAGGGTGGGCGACGGTGAGAGCGTAATAGGAGTCATCGATGATGATAGTACCCCCGATTGTTGCCAGTCTTCCGAAATCGCCGGCCAAGATTTGCCGTCCACTCAAAGAAATCGGCCCAGGAGTGTCTTCGGTAATCAACAGATTCCTGACCTTTGCAGGACAGTCTGTCAAGTTTGCTTTGAATTCTAGATCAGAGATCCGAGCTGGCAGGAGCTTGAAGCCCTTTAGCGCAGAGTCGCCAACCCTGTGGATGACCTTCACTGTCCTTTTAAGTATTGGCTTGAATCTCTTACCATCGCATGCAACAACTATTGTCGGATGCGCATGCCCTTTGTCGAAGCCGAGCATGTAGCACAAACGAACAATGTGATAGTCTGCTACACTCTCGCCCTTGTATATCTCCTTTCTGCCGCTTTCCATGACTTCTTGGAGCAGCGGGAGAATATTGTCCTTCCATTCTTGAAGAGCAGTTCCTGCGAGAGCCCACCGCTTTTTGTCGCCCAGATCACTGCGTTGCTGACCGAAAGAATCCGCGTAGCGTTGGTCCGTGGCATCGGTGATGAATGGTAGAGCATGTTGCTTGATTTTCTCGGTCAAGCTCGTCAAAGGTGTGGGGCGTAGTATTGAGTAGGTTTCGCTGGCCATGCGTGGCAAGGACGTTCCCGCGATAGCGAAAGTATGTCCAGGTTTGTAAGTTCAGGTAACAAGAGCGCTCGTTTGCAAGTTGGTGATGTTTTGTTGAAGTCTGGTCGATGGGGCCAGAGGATCACTTCAGAGGTTCAGCCTTGCCCCGCAATGGCATGCTCAGGTAATCAGCCTTGTTGCCTGACTGCTGCAACTCAGCCCCGCTCGGGTACGATTAGTCGCACAAGACACAGCCTACTTGCATGGCGACCGGTGAGCACTTTTCGGCTTTAAACTTGTTTGGCCGCATAAATTGTTGATGCTGCTCACTCTTACATAAAGTTGAGACTCTTCCAAACAACAGAAGCAGCAAATTACGATCATGGGAGAAAGAGATTTCGACACGAATCCGTTGGCCCAGCAAATACTTCAATCTCCAGAAAACGGTGTGACTGAACCCCGACTCAGCGCAGAAACGACCCCAATCAGTGACACAGAGCTGGACGAACCATTACTCCGCTACGCAGAAAACGGAGCAATCAAGGAATCTCTGCAAAATAAGATTGCATGTCGACTTTGGAGGCTTCCCCTGACCTCATCAACAGCCTTTGAAACGGGATTGGTCGCATATTTTGCTCACTTTCAAAGAGAGATCAATCTATGGTCAGCCCCGAAGCAAAACATCGCAATCGACACTTACCGCGATTTTTTGGATTTGATACAACACCTTACCAGTTGCAAGGATCAAAGGCGAGACTCCCCAGAAGTACTTGGATTCTTTCCTGCTATTAAGGGAGGGGTTTCGGTGAGCGGAAAAGTAGGACTTGGTGATACGAAAACACCCCTGCCAATGCGTTATCAATTTACGACGCAAGAAGAAGTGGACAACGCAATCGAGCTTACCGTCGGACTTTGGCTCATGATCTACATGGGTCCATCCAACTCCGACATTTTCCTGGGAGTCGGACGTTGGCACATTGACTGGCCAAATCACATGAGTCTGGTGCAGGTCCTCGACGCGAACTTCGAGACGAGCCCACTTACGCCAGTCGTCAGAGGTGAGCAGTTCCCAAAGGACCTGAATGTCTACAACCTGGAGCGCATAGGAGGATTCCAGATCATGTGGACGAGCAGCCTGAAGAACCACCTTGCCTTTGACGAAGAGACCATGACCATTGTTTTATACCACTTTGCAACCGTTCTAGATCTGCATGAGAAGAATGGCGAGCAGCAGTGAGCAAACCCACAGCGTGAATATACTTGTAGCTCGCTGAACATTACTCAGTTCGATTCTTCCCGACGGCTTGGCAGAAGAAACCCGCCGGACGTTTGCACTTCTTCTCCCTCCGTTCGACGTCCAGAGCAAACGCTGGTACCAACAAGCACGCAAACGTGCCAACGGAGTTCTCGATTGCACAGCCACAACGCGATCTCTGGGCCCTCGTGGTCGTGAGATCGATTCGTTCAGATTCTGGCAACAGCGACTCGTCGCCATTGCCGAAGCGTTTGATAACGCCGAGCCCCGGGGCTTCAAGGCGTGGTGGTTTGACAGGCGTAACGGAGTCCAGTGGACGAACTTTTGGCTGGCCATGACCGTCCTCATGGTGACCGCGGTGTTTGGAATGATATCCGCCATCACTGGAATCATCCAGGTGTATTATGCGACAAGAGGATAGCAGGGGCTATGAGGCTTTTGTTTGGAAACAGAAGCAAAGCAAGAAGGCATCACGTTAGTCAAGCATCACAGCACTTTGACATTCCCGTGTTGTTGCACTTCTGGAGCTTCCGTACTTGATCACTGTATCACGGCATTCATCATACACGGTAAAGGTAATTGCGGTTTTTGGTATCACTTCGTAGATGTCATGTCATTAATTCGAAGGAGAAGCTTATCGGGGAGTACAAAAAACAATGAAACCTCGCTGAAGTTGTGAGCCACATGGAATGAAGTGGAGAATTGTGATAAAACGTCAACAGTCTGTGTATATATGATCGTATCAGGGAGGAGGTTGGAGAGAAGATATTGACTGAAGTGACGAAAGAGAGCAGTGATTGGGTAGGGGTGGTTTCCTGTGATATTGCGCATTTTCCCCCGGAGAGTGGTAATGAAAACGTATTCAGCGAGTTGCGGCCTCGTCTCGAGGCATCCTTTCACCAGCCAGATTCATTTTTTGCGTATGAGATGAGGGTAGGAATGTAGTCTGGATGGACAATGCCCAGGTCTTTGACTTTGACGTTATGTTGAATTGGATGGTGAATGGCGAAGTTAACGCGAGAGGCCCCATTCAGTGTCACGGATCCCTCAGCAGGGATGATGGGGATTGGTGCCTTCTGTAAGCGCTGCTCACCGGCCACGTACTGGGGCACCGAGCCGGTGATGTAGACAATGGCGTGTTGTTGTGGATCCAGTCCACGTTTGGTCGTTGCACGTCCTCCGTAGGTGGAAACCGGGCTGCGTCGGTTTAGTCTTGATGGTCACTGTCGGCTAGTGCAGGGAGACTGACCAGGCGTAGGCGAACCCTCTCCCTTCTTTCACAACAATGAAACGCCGGATGTTACTGAAGACGCGCTGGCCGAACAAGACGGTTGAGATGTTGTCGGCGTGTCTGTTCGGGTCTGCGGTTGCGTTTTCTCCACATGGCTCGGTGAAAAGGACGGAGAACATCTGAAGGAAGTCAGCCAAAGCTGCGGTGGAAACGAGGTGCACAACTTACGCGGCCTTGGGTGAAGAACCTCCGATGCTGAATCATGTACCCTGCGAACCACGATCAGCGGATCCACGGGACACGGGGCGATGCAGACAAACCAGGATCCAGAGATTCGGAATCGATCTCCTCTTCATTCCCACGGATGGTTTCGCCAAGTCCGCTGGCAGCCGCGCCCTGGAGATCTACGCTGAATCAGTGGTTTCGTTGCGCTGCGTGTGCCGGATACTGCTCGTACCGGATGGGACGGAGGGAGCGAGGGAGTCGCGTCGGACGAGGTTGCGGGACGCGCTCTGATCTCTACGCCAATGGATCAGCAGGGAGAGTGCAGAGGAATGGGGGCGAGCTTACTGGTCAGCCCATATCAAGTGCCAATTTGCTACGGGGCTGTCAGCAAGATGGCACAATAGCGAGGCTATAGGAGGACGTGCCACCGTCATAATGCTGCCTGTAGTAGTTCTTCGCCTCGGGGTGCCACACCCACTCGGTGTTCTGGTTCATGGTCGACGACTGGCCTGTGGCTCGGTGCTTGGGGACGCAGAGCAGCTTGCATGCGCAGCTAGCTAATATACCCCTCTCCCTCTTCGACTCTCGACAGCTCGTCGCAGAGCCGCACTAAGCCCCAGCTGAGCTGCTCTCCATCTGTCATCGCAGCACCGCTGATCCTGCGATAGAGGGTTGGTCCACGGCTCAATCACAGCGTGCATGAACGCCAAAGGCGCGGTCCCCGCATCGTGGGTTCGGCAGCGTGGTACTGGCGATCGCCGGCCAAGGGTGATACGGCGCCTACTAGCCGAGCTGCTGCCGCTTTAAACAAGGCATGCTGTGCCATGGGTACGTGCGTCAGTGCTGTCGCACACCTTGCCGCTAGGCTGCACGCCGGGAGTCAGGTATCTCCCGGCCCCTGGAATGCAGCCACGTATTTAATAGCGCACGCGGATGTTGCAGACATACATACCCCTGGCCTCTCTGTCTTCGACGGCGCGCTGTTGTCCTCGGAGAAAAATGCGCGAGACTCTCCCCCATGCCGGCGGCATCGTTATGCAAGTCAGAGTCAGGATGCCTGCCAGTTCAACCCAAACCTTTAGGTTACGGCAAGCGACATGGCTGCGCCAAACAAGATTTCCTCGGGGCTAACTACTTGCCTAGACATGCCTCACTCTCACGAGGGCCCGGAACTGGTGTGTCTCAACAATCTCGAGCGCAAAGACAGCTTGTCCGTGAATTCCGACCGCCATCACCAGCTCTCGGACATCTCATGCAACAACAAACCGAACGGAGCCCACATGCACCTAACAGAGAAGCCGCCCCACCAGATGGATGTAAGGCCGCCGCTGGTGAATGGACAGAATGGAGATGAAGCCAGCGAATCCCACTCGACTCGAAATGGCGGTGGATCCCCTTGTCCTTCGGTTGATGTCCCCAGAATCAGCGTGTCTTTTCCGGATGAAGCGGGCCTGCAGGACTCGATATCATTCCACCAGTATGATGCCAAGTCGGAAATTTCTTCCGAGCAGAATGGAATTGCTGTGTCTCAGAACCAACCTCAACCAGAACGACAACCATCACCTCCTATTCCTCCTCCTCCACCTCCACCTCCACCCCCGCCTCCCTTTTACCCAGGCTCAGCTGTGCCGGCCACAGTTCCCAATCACTCCAAGCTGTGGATATTACCGCCGCATCTCATCCCCCCGCCTCCGCCTCCTTCCATTCCACGCCCACCATCTTCGTCCTCCACATATCCATCGCCCCTTTCGCAGCCGCCGAAATACCCTCCGAACTATGGAACCCCTGATATGCCCGAGTTGTCGCCCGGACGTCTTCGCAGCTTTATGAATCTCCTGGAGGAGGCACGAGACCAACAGGAAGACCACCACGAGAGAAGGGAACAGGCCCTGATGGAGCGCCAGAATTTGCAAAAGAAAAGGCAGGAGCTTCGGGAGAAGCGCATCAAAACTCGCAACGTCCAAGCCGGCCTCATCAGTGAGCTTCGCAAGCTATGCCTGAATGCCAACCCGCCTGATTATGCGGCCATCTTCGAGCTCTACGACGAGGTTGAGAGGGCCCACGATGAGCTTGGGGTCAACGAGGAAGACTACGACCAAGAAGAGCGGCGGTACGACGTCTTGGAACTGCAATGGACCAAGAACGAAGGTGATATCATCGGAAACCTGATTGAAGATATTGAGGAACTGAGAATAGTTCCGGTCCGTGAGAATGAAGTCGAACCTGACCCCCAGCCCGCCACCAGCCCGGATTTCCAGTCCACGGAGCCGGTCTTTCCAGTTCCGGATTCACCGCCCAGTGCGACCACCCCAGAGATCCAGCAGGAACTTGCAAGCTACAGCTTGAAAGATGCTCACCCGGGAACAGACGAGACTGCCTCAGAAGGTCATCCAGGCGACCAGACTGATCTGGAGGACGAGTCTAGTGCTGTTCCTGCCGATCCTTCGGCGAAACACAGACATCAGCTTTGGGAGGCCGTGCGACCACATATGGACATTCTCAGGGACGCTCGAGCTGACGACGGCAGACGAGCGTCAGAGCCCATCAGGCGCCAGCCTCACTTTCTCCAGCCCCCGAGTTCCAAGGGGCCAGTGCGGCGGCCGAGGAGCGAGTCGGATCTGGCAGGTGTGGAGCCACGCTGGCAAAGTATCCGGTCTCATGTCAGCCAATGGATCCTGGACTCCCTGAAGGGCTCCCTCCTCGAGAAGGCGCTGGCCAAGGCGCAGCTGCGAATGGACGACCTGGACGAAAAGGACTGGTGGGATCAGCTCAAGCTTGTTTGGTCCACCGACGCGGCGAATGAAGAGCCGGCGGCGAGCGAAGCGGAGGACGACTATGTGAACGTCGAGTCGGACGGCCGCGAAGATGCATCCCAGGAAGGCGTTTCGGTTGATTGGAGTTAGTTTCTTTCACACGAGTCCCTTTGCAAGATACCCTGCCAGTGTACAACAAGAGCCTCAAGACCGTCCAAAGCATTCACATGCGTGCTGCACGATCCCCATATCACGAGCTTTCGCACTGCTGCTGACGTTTTCCGCGCCCGCGCCCGCGCCGCTTTAAGAGCTGCTGCCCCTGTTTCGGTCTACAGCCTGAGGTTGGCCCGGCCTCCGCAGCAAGCCAAAAGCCACACGCGGCCGCGTGATTGGCCCTGTCTCTCCCGCTGGGCCGTCCCGCTGGTCAGGTGGGGCCGCGCGGGAAGATGCAGCGCTGCATCCCGACGCGGGAGGCCCCATGCTATCTCTCCTAGCTGCCGCCAGGCGTCTCATGATAGCCGCCCGCAACCTTGCCTGCTTTTCGCCGTGTGGCTGCCTTCTTCGCAGGCCGCCTTGCATCGCGTCCGTTATACTTACGGCACGGACAGGCAATCTACGTGCGCGCACCGTGAAAAAGCGGACGGACTGGGGGGTTGGGAAGGAAAGCCTAAAGGCCGCGATTAGGCTTTCAACTAGAGACGCCTCTCAGCTGCCTAAACTATATATCCGCTCAAGTCCGCCCCGGTTCGACGTCGGCGGTGGGAAAGTGGAGAGTCGTTCACTATTCGCAGCAGTCCACGTCAGCAAGCCCGGTGCCAGCGCGGTGTCTATCCCGCGTAGGACGTGTGCGCTCACGACGGGATCTTGCCAAACCCTGGGGGGCGGGTAGCTGGCGCGGACGCTAGGCGCGGCACGCTCGCGCGACGCTCGTCAGATAGAGCGGTCGCACAAAGGGGGGGACGGCACTCTCTGGTCTCTTTCCTGCGCGTGCGAATCGGAGCGATCAGCCTTATTGGGCTGCGCCATCTCCATCCCTGTTCCTGCTTGCACAGCCCGGCCGCAGCCAACTCTTCTCGCGATTGCCGACACCCCCCTCCCACCCTCGCTACCTGCTATCCGGGGGGCTTGACTCACCTGCTGATGAAGTGTCGGCACCGTTCTGGAAAGAGGTGGGGAAGAAAGGTGGAGTGTGCCGCGCTGTCCGTCCGGCCGGCCTTTATTGGACTGCGGTGCAAGCCTTATGTGCTGCTGCGCCTGCCATATGTCGTTATCATCTGCCAGCAGGGTCTGCATCAGTGCCAAGCCGCCCGTTTTGTCTCCCACGCGCAACATGTCCACCTGACCTGGGGCCATGCGAGGGAAGATCAAGGTGCTGACGTGGGAGCACCCGCCACACTGGCTTCCGGACGTCGAGTAATCTTTTTCCTGGTCTGTCTCTTACATCAGTGGCCGGCCATCGATCTCGCTTCGGCACCGCAAGGCAGCGGACACGGTCGGAGCAAGGCATCAGCTTTCCGGCGGTTGGCGCTGCCCATTGGTGTCGCGGGCGCTGCAGCGTACATGTGTTGCCCATCTCCGCCGTCCTCACACCACTTGCGCATGTTCGACCGACAACCACTGGCTGAGCAGAGCCTCAATCGATGCGTTGCTGTATCGCAAGTGCGGGGTTGGACTCTGGAAGACTCCAATCCTGAGAGAGCTCACCACGGAGCCACTCAGCCCAGCTTGTGACTCCATCCATCATCATCACACGCACTTCAGCTCCCTCCCGAATAAGCAATATCAGCTCCCCAGATCGAAGATCGAGCAAAGAATAGGCAAATGTTCGAGGCCAGCCTCGTTTGCCTACCACGCCTTGCGCTGGAACATGCAGTGAGAGATGGAGGTTTCAAGCAGATTCGTTCCCTCGTACGAAGTGACTCACTGCTACGCATGAGCAGATTGGGGACCTCCGTGCTGGTCCGAGGCCGTGTCAGATTGATGCTTTGCTGGTCACAGCCGTGGTATCGGAGGCTGAGTCTGCTTCTAATGGAAAGCCTAGTACACGGCGGTGATATGGTACGTGATATACCGTTTTACAAGAACTTGGACGGCCCCCAAGTAGGCCATGTACGCATTCGGAAGGTCGTTCGGAAATGCAAGAGATAGATGGTCCCGATCCGAGCACAGTGATTGCCTGGGTGTTCCTGCATAAGAGCTGGAGTCAGCAACTCTGTACATGTCCCGAATGGCTGAACACAAGGTCCCTTTTGTAGGCGCTTCTGAGCCAGACTGGACCCGAGGGAGGGGCTCTCTCAGTGCACGCCCTCTTCCGTGTGCACCATTGCACGTTGATGCCTCGACGCCATCGATTAAGCGCATTAATGAGTAACATTTCCCTTTCCATTGAGACATGCGCTGTTGCATTAGCAGTGTTGTTGTATTGACATTCTTCCATCGGTACTTCATTAACGTTGATTTGACTCGCGGGCATCTTCCGTGGAAGTGGAGCAACTATCATCTACTATACATGCCAATGATCGCAGGCTCCGTGCATATGGAATTTTCATGTTTGCGCGCAATTGCCGCTGGGTCCACGTGCTGTTCACATGAAAGATGGCAGCTTCGCATTGAAGTGATGGAATGCTGGTGCGGCACGCCAATCGGACAGGGAAGAAAGCGAGCTTCTCGCGAACTGACGATAGCCCACAGAGAAGCCGATACGTCATAGCTGCGACCCCGCACTCCAGGGATGCTGGCAGGGAAGACGGCGACGAGGAACTGACATATCGCGTTAGCTGCGGCAGCCATCAGCCCTGCGGGTAGGGCCGCTTATTCGCGCCATAAACCCGTGTGATAAGTGCGAGCCTGACGTATGTACTGGGACACGCCAACAGAACATCGGGCAGCTCACCGGTAAACGCTACAAACGGGGCACGTTTTCCCTTAAAGCCCAACCCCCCGTCGACCGCAGCGGCGGCAGCAGCAGCTCGTTTTCCCCCAAGACCAACGAGCCCGAGTTTGCCGGCACTCCCGCGAGACACGAGGAAAGCGATCGATCTTGCAGTGCCACGCTCGGATTAAATGCCAACGCACACAGCCTTGCGCGAGCAGCTCCCCCACCGGTACACCGAATTTAGCAGCACAATGCAGGCAGCGCAACTACCGATCGCCTCTCCCAGCCGTGGCCGCACGTGCTTGGCCCGAACGGGACTGCTCGCGAAGCACGAGAGCCTTCCAGGCATGCAGTGACGCAACGCTGCATCCCGGAGCCATCCGAGCAAAGCAGGTTTCACCGAAACGCAGCTTCGACCAAACACCCGCCGTCCAATCGCCCTGGCGGCCGCGGGGAGGGTGCACACTTTCCATTGCCTTCCGTTTCCTCGATTCCTCCCTTCCCCCCACAAACGTGCCGTGTCGAACGAGGCAGTAACAGTGGCAGTGGCCGTGGCAGTGGCAGTGCAGCATAGTGCCTTTTTTTCCCCGCCGGCTTCGCTCTCTCCTCTTTCCGACCAAGACCAATGCGACCGATTGGCAGCAGTAGAAGAGAGAGGGAGAGGAAGAGGGGCGTTTTGACGCAAAGAAAAAAAATATCTAACCCACAGAAGAAAGAAGCGCACACGCTACGGACTTGCCGACGCTTGTTTTTTTGCCGCCCGCCCCGCGCTCGACGCACGAATTCGGATCGCCAGATTTGCGCTTCGCGCGCGCGAAAGTGAGAGGGCGCGGCGCTTGCACTTGCACACGCCTCGCCCCCTCAATCCACCAACCGCGTGGCTGGCTCCCCTCTTCGACCGGTGAAGCTGTACAAGAGCATTCTTGGGGAAGAATGATATCATAAGATTATGCCTTCCTTTTGGGGGCTCCCGGGTGGCGGGAATGGTAGAGAAAGCAATTGGGGGTATTTCTCTTTGCCATTTATCAGCCCCCAGTGTGCTGCTTGCTGTGGTGATGATATATTACCGCGGGCTTCCGGGGATTTTTTTTTTTTTTCTTTCGACCTTCCCCCTGTCTTTCGTCTGAGACTTCCCCTTTTTAATTCCCCTCTCTCGAGGATGAGCGCACAGCTGCCGTCCTACTCTGACTGGATTTGGTCGCCCGAGCATCAACGGTACTACTGCTACCGCTACACCGACGACGGCCGAGCCGAGTACAAGTGGAGCGACGCGACGGCGCAGGATCAAGATCAGGATCAGACCCGTATCTCGTCGGGGCAAGGAAGGTAAAGCTTTTTTTTTTTTTCGTCCCAGTCGGTGTGAGATAGACTTGGTTGCATGAGCACGTCGCAACGCAGAATGAATTGCTTGTCCTGTTACTATCTTTTTCTCTCGCGTGTCAACAGTTGTTGACTATTTCTTTTACTTTTACTTTCTCTCCCTCTGATTTCTTTTTTTCTTCCTTTGCGCCACCTTGTTAACGTCAGGTTGCTGGGAATAGGGGTGCGCGAAACCCTACTGCTGCCACTACTACTACTACCGCGACAACACCTCAGAGAGACGCAACATTGACATCTGAAACTCACTACTACGACGACGGCACCCCAGTCACTCACAAGCTACCACCACAGCCACAGTCATCATCATCATCACCACCAAACCAAAGCCACAAGGAAGCGCGGCAACACCACCACCACCAACAACAACAACAACAACAACAAAAGACCTCCTCAACCACCATGCAGCGACGCGACAGCGCAACCCTCTCCTCCCCCCATCGCCGCGGTGGCAGCGGCGGCGGCAGCGGCGGCGCAGCCGTCGAAAAAAACAACAACAACAACAAGAACGCCGCCGAAAAACCCCGCGACAGCCACCCCCACCACCACCACCACAACCCTCACCACCAGCAACACCAACAACACCAACAACACCAACTCCGCCGCGGCTCCGCCGAGGACGTGCGCCGGTTCCAGGACGGCGACGAGGCGACCATGGCGGTCGAGGACGGCGGCTGCGCCAACCACAACAACCACGAGACGGGCATCGTCTCGGTCGTCGTGCGGCGCGGCCGGCTGGACGCGCACGGCCGGTGGGAGTACCAGCTGTGGCACGCCGAGGACGGCACCGCGTACGACGGCGGCCACTGGTTCCGCGAGACGGAGTTGAGCTGACCTCTGAGCTGAGCACTGATCACTGACTGGGTGGGGCGAGGGGGTGGGGGGCGGGAGGCGTTGTGAGTGGTTGATTTTGGGATTGGGATTGGTTTTGGTCTGGGTGGGGAGGGGAGGGAAGGGGAGGGAGGGACGTTGGGCAGGCAGGCAGGCAGAGGGAGTGTGAGACTATGGAGAGCTGGGTTGGAGCGGAGGGAGGGAGGGATGGAGTGAGTGGGTGAGTGGTTGTTTGTTGTTGCCTGGACCTGGCGGATGATGGCCGCCTCTTTTCCCTCCCCCTCACTCCCCCAATTCTCTTTTTCCCGATTGTGTACGAGCTCTGTTTGGTCATGTTTGTGATTTGATAGATGGGTTCGTGCTGCGGCGGCACCACCACCGCCGCCTCCTGCATTTGGGGGGGGAACGCGCCCCCACCGCTTCTTTCTCTTGCAATTCTTTGGACGGCCGGACTTGTGTTGATGTTGTACGGCAGAGCGTTATGCACATCCTCTGACATGGGAAATGCAGTGATTCACTTCAGCCCTGTACGCCGTTCGTGAGTCAGCTTGTCAGTTCATGCGCTCGGCGTACGGCACTGTTTGCCTACGGCTTGCCTTAGGAGCAGGGGCGGCGGCAGCAGCAGCAGCAGCCTGTTGCCGAAGTACCGGTAGGGCCACACACAAGGCGCGCACGCCCCTGACCCAGGAAGCTGTGGGACCCACTTTGCACGTTCATTTCCTGCATTAGTTCTATCGTACATAGCCACTTACCGAAGGGCTGGTCTGGACATCGGTTGTGGGATGGAGGGGAACCATGCAAGCCACGTTGCTGCGACGCTGGTTCGACTGCGGCCTGCAACGAGGCCGCACGCATGCTCGGCGCTGACTGCCTATGCTGCGGAATGTTCAGCTGACACCAAATGACTGGGTGAAGGCGCTTCAATGAGGTGTGACACGTGGGAAAGGCCAGTGGGTGAAGATAAGCAGGCAGGTTGCCCACGGCAGCGGACAGGGAAATGGGAGAAACATGGGCGTGGATCGGAAGTAGTCACCTGCGGGCTGTGACGGGATGTAAATCATTGGTCGACAAGGCTGGAATAAGCAGCCCCCACGTGCACTGGCATTTTACCCAGTTCGTTGATTGGACACGATATCGCACCATCCGAGGGCTGTGAAGCAGGTGCGGGATGAGAATAGCGGCCGCCTGACCTGCATGGGTGTACGTCATTCTACACGTATTCACTCGGGGAGAAGCTTGTCCGACATGTAGACTGTACTATATGGATTCCAGAGCCTCACAGTCTGACAATTGGCAATCCGAGACGACTTGCAGGCTACATACCGAGCATTGAAATAGGCTTGGAAAAAACAAAGCCACTCGAGCCTCCACTGTGATAGATGTTGCAAAAAATTTCTCCGGGGTTTGTGGGGCCAGCCCATGCGACCGAATTTGGAGGTACGTGATTGTATACCGAAAGAGCGGTCAACGAAGGCGTATTTGACCGTTTCATGACTGTTTCGGGGACTTCTGGGGTGGCTGCTCGTCCGAATGTGATGGCTCCAAAACTTCGCTGGATTGAGACATGGACCGTTTCTGTCCGAGTTGTGACTCGTCGACATTTTCTCGGGATTCCGACGGGGATGCTGCGCCCAGAAGAGAATCATTATTGGCTTCAGAACCCGAAGCACTCTGCGGATGTTGACCGCCTGAGGAGTTCCCACTGCCAGGAGCGTCCGGAGGCTCAGCAGTATCGCGGGCTTCCGTTATCCATTGATTGATCCTATCTCTGGGGTTGGCAAAGTTGGGCAGCTTGGGCATGGACAGCTTGGGCATCTGGTGGCCATCTGAGACGAAAGAATACTCAAGGTGTTTTCCGGATTCTGAAGAGTGTACCCATGAGCGAGCTTTTGGTGGTACCTGCTTGGATACGCCTGCTATGTCATCGTTGATGTTTGGTGGTGTCGGAGGTGGAGGTATCAGCCCAAGCTGGACGCATCTGGCCTGAAGTCTGTTCACCTCGCTCCTGGTTTGAGCCAGTTCGGCCTGTAATGATTCTCGGTCCTGACGATATTGGGTGTAGAACTCCAGGTCAGGAGGAAGGATTGGCTGCCCAAGGGTGGTCCTGGTCTCTCTGTGACCGCGCTCCGAATCAAAGGTATGATCAAGCTCTACAAGGCGTTCCTCGAGAATCGGGACGTCCGAGCTCTTGTCATAGAAAGCTTGTAAGGTGGTTTTTCTTATCTCTTCCAATGTCTCGCTCGGAGTCAGGTTGGCTGCGGGTGAAGGAGAAGCAGTAGGCGCTTGTGCCGCCTTAACTAGTGTTGGGAGAGCAGCCCTGAGGCTTCCGAAGAACTCGTTCTCTTCTTTACCAAATTTGTATTCAAGCTTGTTTAGTGACTTTTCGAGTGCCTGTGTTTGACCCAATTGTTGTGAGAGGCTATCTCGCGAGCGCTGGATGCTAGCTATTGCTGAAGACAATGCGGTTTGATCGTCTGTTGAAAGAGCCTTAACTTGAGCCAGTAGTTCCTCCTCTGCCTGCTGAAACGTAGAGATGTGATCTTGTAATGCCGAGCGCTGTCCAATAAGGTCGAAACGAGTGTCGATGATTTCTCCTCGCCGGCCTTGCAAATCAAAGTGCTGTTTGTATAGATTGTCGCGGTCATCGGTCGCCATTTCTGCACTTCCCCGCTGATTCTGTGCTAATGTCTGGCTCTGCAGCTGATCTCTGATCTTTGATATCTGGTGTGTCCAGGGGTCGTTGGACTCATGAGAAGTTGATGTTGTGTGCGTCGGGGAGCGTGCATTCCCTTCATATATTGGGCGCATTCCACCGCTTTCCGAGACTTCTTCGATGCGTTGTTCCCCCGACGAGCTTCGCACTGTGTGCTCTGCTTCAAACACGTCTGCATTGCAAGGCCTGTCGCACCTGAAACTTAGCATCGGGTACCAACAGCTATAAGGCAGCTCACCCAATCAGCCGACCCGTTGCTTCTGCTCGGGCACTAGTGCAGTCTCGGGACATTGCCTGACAAGACGCCGCGTATTTTCGGGCGCGTGTTGGCGATCCAACGGCGCCACGGGAGCTGAGGAACTGAGCTGGAGAATTGAAAGAGGGGAAATGTTTCGGCCAAAACGGGCTACGTGCATATTTCAAGGCGATGGCTGTGTGTGACCGTAATCGACGGCACGGGCCGGGAAGATAGTGGGCGTGCCAAGCTGGCGCAGTGCGACCAGGTGATCACCTCCGTGGCTGTTTAGCTGAAGCGAGGCGAGTCGTAGCGTTTGCCTTCGTCACCCCGCTCGATAAGCGGTACCCTGGACAGTCCTAGCCAATCAACCCGCACTCGGATGCAATGCAACCTTCGCTGGCCACGGCGGCATGCTGATCTGCACCTCCGCTGCATCACTCACCCACCATGCCACTCTCCTGTACAAAGCTGTCCAGCAGAGCCGCATCCACTTCTTAAGCGCACTTCAGCTCCATGGCCTGAGTCCGGCTTCTCTGGACCAGTCTTTGTCAAGCAATGGAGCAACCCAGTTGGCAATGGGATGCCACTCGGCAAGATTACTACTATTGGGATCCCGCCGATAATTGTTATGTTTACCAAACCTACGGACGCGTGTACCCCGAGCAGAACAATTCTCAGTATGTTTTGACAAGGGTTGAAGGGGGAACGCCGGAGCAGATGACAGAGCCTCGAGCTCTACAATCAGGAATCAGGTCTTACAGAAGAGTGCGCGGACGTGCAGGCGATGCCGAAAGGCTCGACCCACGTGAGTACATTGGAGTACCAGCTGGAACAATACTAACTGCACTAGGGTATGTAAGACATTACCCAGGAAGAGACTTCTACAAGGTCGGGAAAGTCTTCAAAGTCCTCTGGCCAGAACCAGCCGGGAATGCACAATCCGGCGTGACTTTTGTGACGGGAGCATACAACGAGCCAATCTACAACAAGATCCGTTGGTTCGTGGTAATCCGGGAAGGCCGAGACTGCTGCACTTGTTTGTAAGTGGACCTTCATGTAGTACCAGGAGTCTTCGGCTAATCCTAGTCAATTGCCAGATCAATCCAGACGTACAATAGGCAAGGAGTAGCGAAGCCAGGAGTGGACAAAGCAGAACACTCGGTCGTGTACACTGGTCCCTACGCACCGGAAATTCCCGAATGGGAGGACCCACGAGGGGAGATGCTACAAGCAATCCCAGTCGTTGCCACAGATCCAACACAAGCCAAGATGGATGCCATGTCTCGTCTGAATTACGCGAAACCATACACTGTTGAACATAACGTCAAATCTCTCGACTTTGGCGAGGTCGCTCCGGGATGGACTGACATCATGCGCCAAAACTTCCTTTCCGTTCTACAGCGAGAGGCCGATGCCCCTCAGTCTTCTTCGCCTTCGGCCGATGACGGTGGAGATGACCAAGCTGGTAATGATCACTAGCAGCGTGGAGGTGACGGCCATTGATTACATGCCACTACGAACCATCGGATGATATACGTACTATTACTGTTTCATTTCGTAACAACCATATGACGATCCCGCTTTCCTTCATGTCCAGGCACAATCACCGATGGCAATGAGCGGTCGGTCGTTTACGAGATTGGATCTCTTCTTCGTAATTCAATGGATTCTATTTCCTTCGTGATGTGACTTTCGTGAACGTGAAATGCGCGACTTTTTCCAATCAGTGGAGTGGCGCGTCTGCCATCTACAATGTTTGTGAGTGGAGGGTGATTACTTAGTGGAGGCGGTGAGGACAGGTATACCACCCAGCATAAAGCCACAACATTGAACGTTCCACGGCGGCCTAAACAATAAGGCATCCCTTGCCGATCGAAAACTGTTGCAAATCTTGTTCGCTTAATTAGCGGTGCGGGGCTCTTCACATTTAAATGCTGAGCAACGTCACAACCTCCATGCCGCGGCATTTTTCTCTTCTTAACTGAAACATGCCTTTATCTGGCAAAACGAGTTTGGAATAGGAAGGAGCATGGCATCGGTTAACAGTTCCAATTCTCCATACCTCCACCAGAAAAGTAAGTCCTTCATTGCGGGCGCGACAACGACGCATCCAGATGAGTTGGTCCCCATAGTAGGGCTTCCGCATGCTTCGGTTGAACTTTGTTCTCATTGTTCTCTGGTGCCAAAAGAGAAGCATCCCTCGGTTGCTTGGCCGGCGACCTAACGCAACATCCGAGTCTAGACCCGAGGTATCCACCCGGCAGAGTCAAGCACCCCCACAGAGCATACCACGGGACAAAAAAGCAAAAAGAAGGATGAGGATGATGCGATTTGAACGCATAACCTTCAGGATATTCCAAGATGGATCTGGAATCTGACGCTATGAGGGGAATTAGAATATTGATTTTTTGGTGTTCGAGATTGATGGCTGCTTACCGCTACCGTTGCGCCACACCCCCATTGATGCAGAGACAAATTGCTGTGCTCTTTCTTATTGCTAAACATGTCTGCAGACAGTCAACAGCTGGAAGGCATCGAGAGAATAGCAATGGGTTGGGGGAAGGCAAGGTGATTCCCTGTTGAGGACGTGCTGATGGCGGCCCGCTGCGCTCACACGGCCCCAGTGCGCCTTTAGGCGAGCTGCATTGGGTTTCCAGATCACGTGATCGTCATCTCTCCTCCACTCCTTGGACAACTATCTCTTGTAGTCAACCTCCGGAAGGCTGGCACACAAGTTTAGGCTTCCTACACAGCTAGTGCCTTGAAGTGTCGGTACTGCGACGTCTTTGTACGGTCTTGGGACCAACTGATGAAGGCTCAAGAAGCTACAAAACAAAGTAGATCTCTCACGCAAAGGTACTTAGCCGTGGGAAACGAGGCCTCTGCGCTGCTACCGACACAACACATAGAAAACCCATGAAGAGGCTGACTCTGCCACAAGCCAAGCTCACCGCCCAGGCTCCCCTCCATGGCACCGTTTCCTGCCAACGCCGCAAGGGTTCTCCTTCTTTTGTTGGGATGTAGTTGGTTAAATAGCGGCGAAGATATGTATATTCAGGGCCTCACAGCAGGGGCAGGAGGATTGAGCCCTCTGAGTCCATCAAGGAATCTTCCTACATAGGTAGTTGTATCCAATATCTGGACGTACATGTGAGCCTTGAAACCGCGCAAATGCGTCCGGATATTGGATCCAATTTCCTATGTATGGTGCAACATCTCTGTGGAGCAAATGCGGGTGGGCTCAACAGTGTTGTCGCCTGCTGTGGCCGGGGAGATGTGGCCGCGAAACTCGTCTCTGCTACCTCCTCGCCAAACCGCAGAGGCTATTAATATCCATCATGCAAGCAAGCTTGCACGCAGTGGTGAGAAGCAAAAATGCTATGTCCAGGGAGGAATGGGATTGCGCGTGGTGTAGACTTCCGCAGTGCCGCCCTTGCCCCCTTTGCCAGCCCCTTGCGCAATGGTGTGCACCACCCCCATGAGTCCAGTCCAAAGAGCAAACAGATGGTATTTTCTTCTTCTCTATATAGAGCTTGCACTCACTTCCAATTTCAACAACAGCTCCATCAGCTCCTCCAAGGAGTTTCCTCTTCGATGGTCTAGTGGTGATGATTTCCGCTTGTCAATAGCCTCTATTACCAAGCGCGGGAGACCGGGGTTCGATTCCCCGTCGGAGAGTCCTAGCTTTTTGCTATTTGCTATCGTGATGCTTAATGGGGAGGTGTGGCGGTGTTGAGAAGTTTTTTTGGTGGTGGGCGGATCCGCTGGCAGTGAGTGACGCACTGTCTGGCTATACACAGTGAAACGACCTGTACGAGTGCTCTCCTTCCGATGACCCAGGCCTCAAGAGATCGTTAGCGAGGTGCAATCGTAGGGGCGCGATGTAGGTCCAGATTGCAGAGATTTTGGCGTAGTATCGGTGCGGCGCATGGCCAGTGCGGCCGGAGGGGTCGAGCAGACAACATGGAGGCGCAGCAGAAACACAGGAACAAACAATTATGAGCGGGAGGAGAGATCCAGATGACGACCCCTGAGCCAATTGCTGATAACCCAAGCAGCTCCGGGTGAAGTGTTAGATGAGTGAAGAAGTGCAATGCGAGCGGAAGACACGGACAAGGCCCGTGCGGGGCGGTGAGATTCTGCCAACCCCAGATCCCAAAAAATGTCGTCGGCCGCGACTCTCACGCCCGACACCAACACCCGCCCGACTCAATTCCGATCGCACCATGGGTAAACGCAAGCTTAACGAGCACGACGTTCCCGAAGACGCCGAGGTTGTCGCTGCCTCGATCCAGGCTGCCCACCCCGACCTGCCATCTTTCGACTCCCTCGGCCTCGACCCCCGCCTGCTTCAAGGAATCGTGCGCCAAAAGTTCTCGACGCCCACTTCCGTCCAAGCAAAGGCCATTCCGCTGGCTCTGGAGGGCAAGGACATCCTCGGTACGCCCTCTACACTCCCATTCGCCCTCTACCTACTGACTCCCCACAGCTCGCTCCAAGACCGGCTCCGGCAAAACCGCCGCCTACCTTCTCCCCATCCTTCACTCTATTCTAAAGCGTAAAAACGGCGAATCCTTCACAAAATGCACCTCCGCTCTAATCCTTGTTCCGACGCGCGAACTGGCTGGCCAGGTTACAAAGACGATCGAGGCTTTCGCCACCTTCTGCGGCCAGCATGTGCGCGTCGCCAACATCACGCTGCGTGAGGACGACGCCGTCCAGCGCGCCCGCCTGGCCGACTCCCCGGACATTGTCGTGGCCACGCCCGGCCGCGCTTGCGTCAACCTGAATGCCGCCGCCCTCTCGCTGGACCAGCTCGCCCATTTGGTCATTGACGAGGCCGACTTGGTCCTGTCCTACGGCTACGACGACGACCTAGAGAGCATTTCCAAGTCCATCCCCAAGGGAACCCAGACCTTCCTCATGAGCGCTACCCTCAGCAGCGACTTGGATGATTTGAAGGGCCTGTTCTGCCGCGATCCTGTGCTGTTGGAGCTGGATGAGGAGGAGAAGGACGAGGGCAAGGTCAGCCAGTACATCGTGAAGTGTGCCGAGGATGAGAAATTCCTGCTCATCTACGCCATCTTCATGCTGAAGCTGGTCAAGGGCAAGGTCATTGTCTTCGTGGGCGACATTGATCGCTGCTATCGTTTGAAGCTGTTCCTCGAGCAGTTCGGCATCAAGAGCTGTGTTCTCAACTCAGAGTTACCGGTCAACTCGAGAATTCACGTGGTGGAAGAGTTCAACAGAAATGTTTACGACATCATCATTGCAGCGGATGAGCACGAGGTATTGGGCGATGAGGACAAGAAGAAGCGCAAGAGTAAGGAAGGTGAAAAGGAAGAGGAGGGGGACAATGCCGATGGCGAAAAGGAGGACGCAGAGATGGAGGATGCCGATGGTGCAGAGGCAAAAGCAAGCGCAAAGTCGACCGAACCTCCCAAGAAAAAGCAAAAAGGTCGTAAGAAGGACAAAGAGTACGGAATCGCGCGCGGTATCGACTTCCAAAACGTCTCGCTCGTCCTCAACTTCGACCTCCCCACCTCGTCTAAATCCTACACCCACCGCATCGGCCGCACCGCCCGCGCCGGCAAGAATGGCATGGCCATCTCCTTCGTCATCCCCAAGGACCAGTACCGCAAGCACAAGCCCACCTCGATCGAGTCGTGCAAGAACGATGAAGAGGTGCTGGCCAAGATCACCAAGAGCCAGGGGAAGAAGGGCAACGCGATCCAGCCGTACCTCTTCGACATGAAGAAGCTCGAGGGCTTCCGGTACCGGCTCGGCGACGCGCTGCGGGCCGTCACGCGCATTGCGGTGCGCGAGGCGCGCGCGCGCGAGCTCCGCCAGGAGCTGCTCAAGTCGGAGAAGCTGAAGCGGCACTTCGAGGAGAACCCGCAGGACCTGCAGCACCTGCGCCACGACGGCGAGGCGCGCACCGCCCGCCAGCAGCCGCACCTCAAGCACGTGCCCGAGTATCTGCTGCCCGCCGGCGGCCAGAGGGAGGTCGAGCGCGAGATCGGCTTCGTCGGCTTCAGGAAGGACGAGGGCAGGGACAACAGGATCAGGAAGGCCCGCGCGCAGAATCGGTTCAAGGGCAAGGGCAGGATCGTCAAGACGAAGAAGGCGGATCCGCTGAAGACGTTTAATGCGAAAGGGAGGGGGAAGAAATGAGTGATTGGTGGTTGTTGAGCTATAGAGGGGTAGATTGGGTTATTGAAAAGCATTGTGGGCGGGGTTGAAAGAAGCATTTGTAGGCGTTGCGGCTTTTGAGGAGGAGGGGGCGAGAAGGTTATCATACCAGGGTGCAAATGAAAATGGAGTGTCTTTTATGGGCTTTGCGAGTATTGCTGTTTATGTGTGTGTGGAGTGAAGTGAAGGCGGCGACGTATTGTGCCTATTGTGGGTGGGCTAGGTCGGGTATGAGTTGCGATGTGTTCTTGTGCATCCGCCTGGAAATTTGCGGGTGTTGGTGACGTTCGCGAGGAGGGTTTAGTTTTTGCCTTTTTGCATGACTACCGGTCGTTGGAAAGTTTGTAGGGGTCGAGAAATTTAATGGAAGCTTGCGAAGATAGTTCTGATTCTCCGGAATGGTCATTGAAGTATGGGCGGGGTGCGACTGGCTGTGAGATACACATCCGTATCATAACGGTGTCGGAAGTCGAAAGATATGTCTCTCAAACTAAGATGGTTACGGTGAGTTGCGAAAGAATTAGGACTTCTCAAACATGTCTCGTAGAATAAATATGTTGCGTCTGACTGACATGAACGGTGGACACAATTACATCTACGCCCAGATGTTCACTTCAGCTTCCCACGGAGAAAGGCTCTAAAGTCCTAAACAGACACGGAATGATCAGGACTTACTACTGTATGGTGATAATCAATGAATCACACCGATCTTCGAGACCAAGGCAACCCAGCTCAAGTGTATATAAAGTGCCCGCCACACCATTCTCTGTGAATCTTTTCATCCTTCTTCAAGCTGTGTGAAGGCTTTATTTAACGCTTCATACGAGCTAGCGCATTCATTAAACTGCCCTTGCGAAACGAGCTAACACTGCTTTTTCGAAGCTGTTGCCCATAATTAATTCGTCCTCGCCACTGCCCCGATTAGAACCTTTACCAATACAGTAGCATTGATATATGTTGCTGTGGATTCTATTCGTTCCCTCGTGATGATGATTGGCAGGCTGAGATGATGAAGATGGTGGTCTCGTGGTCAGTTAATTGAAGCAGAGAAACAGACAAGAACAGCCAGCAGTAAGGAAAGCGAGTGACAGGCAACATGTAGTGCGTATCAGCGGCTTAGGCAGCGGGACAGATTCTGAACTCGTTGTCGGACCGGCCACGGCGGGAGGGAATATATTCTGAATCAGGCGCATCCTCGCAGTAGTACTCCAGTACTGGTGGAATAGATGGTGAACGAAATTTCAGTGTTGGTATTGACAGTGGCATGAGACACGAAACTGTACATCAAGAAAACCCGTAATTGTTAAGAAGGAAGAACAAAACCTTGGGATGATTAAGAAGAGGAATTACTACGAGTCGCGAGCTGGCATACACAGGTGAGATTTCTCGCCCACGCCACAGAGAAGAATTTCAATGATCTTGACAACAAAATTGTTCAGCATCACTTCCACAAGATGAAAAGAGGCACGTGAGAAAGAAGATGTGGTTCCATTTCATCATCGGAACAGACAGCCGTCCTTCATCATTTCTTTCTTTTACTCTGCGAGCGCGACAACACAGTACTCGTTCACAACAGTCTGTGGATCTTGAATGTGAGCTATCGAAGTGCGGAGCAACAATTACCACTCATGAGATGAGAAGATATCCGATGCTGTGATTCGTGGACAGTGAGCCCCCGTTTGGCGACCATGAACGCTTCGTGGAGAAAGGCTAGCCTAGCAACCATGTGGAGAACTATCGATTGAGCTTTGGCGCATACAGCCTGCATGATCTAGATCATGAAGTAGTAGTGGGGTAATCTCGACAAGCGCATTTCCGTTAGAGTGGTAGAAAAAGCTTCTTTCAGGCTTCCGCTTACCGTTTTCGGTACCATACTTTCATGCGGCATACCTTCTCCCTGTACCTTGGTCTCGTAGGGCTGGCTTTCCCTGCCATGTGACGGAAAGGAGATGCTGCTATAATAAAACAACACTGCGACAATCGTGGAACGGTCTCAAAACCTACTAAGACGTTTGGTATAGTTATTTATCTGGTTCGGTCCCAAACAGCGATTGTCGTGGCCTTCCAGGGGTTGCAGAGAGATGGTTTGAGCTCAAAGCAAGGGAGTAACTTCCAATACTCGACAACTACGGCGCACGTCAGCCTCGTGAAACCATGAGGCGAGCAGAGTGGGAGCGCGGAAGCCTAGGGTTTCCGCCGGCCAAGCCGATGGAATAATGTCCCGAACTCTGTATGTAACGTTCCGCAGATGGCGAGGCGCCGACGAAAGCCCCACACGAGCAAGTTTGGTGTTTCGAAAGAAAGACCGACGGCGTGCCGCTTTCTGGGGGATAACCCGGCCACAAAAGCCATGTGGCTGGGCTGGCTGGCACCGGCCCCGCCGGGGAAGCCTAATAACGAGGCGCGAGAACAGAGTTCGACATCGAGACCTGTTCAAGATTGTAGGATTGATGAATCAGATCATGTTGGCTTTTGGGGGTAAGCGAAGGAGTGGGTGCAGTTGCTGGTCCATCCCAGCCACGTGCATTGATGAAGACGCAGGTCTGGATCGCTGAGATGCACGTTGGCAGGGAGACGTTATACACTACACATCCAGGAGGTGGGGTGGGGAGCAGGAAAGCCGATCATGGTACGCGTCTTTGGTAGTCGATTCTGCAAGCGAGCGGGGAAGGGGGAGCACGGGGAGTGGCAGATTTGGGGTTCCCCTGAAGCTGCAGCAGTCGCGTATGCACGCGCGGGACCGATCTGAGAGCTAGAGGGCGGGAGCGAGGTGGAGCAATAGAGCTGTGGCCGTGGCCGTGGCAGAGGTACAGATGGTGTATGTACGTCGTGGTTACGTTTGCGTGTGAAACAGTGGATCTTGCTCCACACGATCGAAACTACGATCCCCTGATGTCTGGAGTCTAGGCCGCGAAGATCCGGGAGTTGCAGGATGGGGAAGTCAGACCACCAGCCAATGCAGGAGATTGCGGTTTGCGCAATGCGGATCGTCGACGCTCGAAATCGGGGGGTGGCTCGCAGCACTCACCAGCCACAGTGACAGGAGAGCCGTGGGCGCGGGCGGTGCTGCGATCGCCGCGATCGTCCGTTGCAGTCGGGCCCCGATCCTGGATAGCGGCAATCCAAAGTCGACTTCAGCTTCGTCGCGCAGGCCTGGCGCGCGACGAGCGTCGGACAGCCGCAGTCTGCTTACTCGCTCACCATGTAGCTAGGCCGATGCACGCTGGCAGACTCGGCCGGCGTCTGCAAGGCCGCGTGCCTGACTCAGGCAGCGACCCGCACACGATCAGAAGCCGCGGCCGAGTCCCTGACTCAAGAAGGCAGCGACGACTCGACCACAATCAGCCGGCCCGCAGCGCGCTCATGGACGCCTCGACGCCTCGACGCCTCGACGCCTCGATGCCCGGCCGAGGGCTCAAGCCTGCGCTCCCCAGGCTCTGCTCGCTCTGCCTCGGCGCCTCGCTGCTGCGCCGTCGCAACCGCCAGAATCTCACACCGCATCGCCCATCCCCACCTCTTACACTGCCCGGCTGTCTCGCTGAGTGCACATCTGAGGTGGCACATCGCGCGGCGCAATGCCCCGAATAGCACCAGGCGAGAGGGAAAAAATTTGCCTGCCTCATTTTCCACAGATCCTCGTGTCCGTATTGCCCTCGACCGCACCACGTGCACACCGCTCCGCTTCAGCCTCGACCAACCAGACGCGCCTAAACATAGCAACTTCACCTCTCAGCCATCCCGTCCAAGCTCCCGTCGCCCGAAGCGCCATCTTCACCGTCCGTCTAGCGTGATTACCGCCAGACCCTGACCATGACACCTTTGTTGAGGCCCCGTTGCGACTGCGCGCGCGTGCGTGTGCGTGTGACGGGGCCCGCGAGCAGAAGAAACCTCGCTGTCCGCGGCCTATCGTGCCCTGGCTGCAAGTCACATTGCCGCGGCGCCGTGGGGACTGGCTGGCGATTGCTGATGAGCAGCTGGATCCAAAGTGAGGCCGCATCATGCCTGTTGCGTCAACGAGTCGACGACGACGACGACCCCGAGCTCGGGCCTGGAGCCGTAGCGCCCTGCTAATGAGCGGCCCAAATCGCGCGGACCGCACGCCGCCGCGGCCGTTGCGCCGCTGAGGTTACCGTCGAGGGGTTCGCCCTTCGTTCCCAGCAAAGACGACGTCGGCGCGAACCTCCTCATCTCTTCTGCTGCTGCTTGCGAGCTCGCGAGTAGTGGTACTGCCGCCGCACTCTTCCGTGGTCTTCCGGGCATAGCCGTGGATGGGATGTTCAGCTGTCGATAGCTGTCTAGCAACGTGGCAGCGCTCATCCAAACGGCAGAAAGTAACACCGCCGCAGAGAACTACCACCTACCCCATCCGCTCACTGCAGCTCCATCCATGCCTCTGTGCCTGGCGTTGCGTCGTCATCTTTCTGGCTTCCCTTTCCCCGCTTCTTCCCATAACCCGGGGCAAAGGGGGGTGCGCTGGCTGGCTGGCTGTTCGGCGTTGGTCGGTTGGCTGGCTGGAACCACATTGGAGATGAGCTGCCCCATCCCACCGCAAGCCACCTACGTCGGGTTGTTCAATGACCGTTCCCGGACGACTGGCTGGGCCCTCTCTCGTCTCCTCTCTTTTCGTGTTTCGTCACGCTCGCGTTGTTTTCCTGTTCCTTCGCACCCCCTTGTTCCCCCTCCCCACCCGCCTCGTGATTGTGTCAGGGTTGCTAACAATAGCACCGATCTGCCAGCCAAAACCGCGATCGAGAGGCGCGTGCACTAACTATCCGACATCACGACTCTGCTGCTTCTAGATGTGGAAGTGGTGAAGGGGTGCTCTCGGGGCCGCGTTAATTTTCCTTCGGTCCTCGGCTTTCGCTGCTAGCGCTGCCGTCGCCGGCTCTTTCACCTTCTATGATGGCTTCTTCTCGAACGGTGCGACGGGCAAAGCAGAAGAGAGGGGGAAAGGGTGCAGTTGGTCTAAGTGTTCCACGTAATACCATCTGCTCACTTTTTGTTCTCCGCACTTGAGAGAGCCTTCAATGGAGAGCTCGCTTAGCATTGCGCTTCGGAGCACAGCATGCATTCATTCATTGTTTCTGCATGCACGCACGTTATCAGGCATCTGTGCATTGATTGCTTTCACAGAGTAGTGCCACGCAACGAAAGGCAGGGCAACAGGCACGACGCAAAACACACCAACCACCATCCCCCCGCCAACGCAGCTGCATACACCTTGTGGGGGAGTGCAGCAGCAAAGGCCAACCAGCAAGTGGTCCAGGTGGGGCGAGAGCGGCCGGTCCCGCTCCGGTGCCTTGAGAAGGCAGGATGGCACCACATTTGAAGAGCGTGCCCCGGCGTCATCATGCAGATGGGGGGCTAGAGGAGCCTACGTCTTTCAATACAAGGCTGGATCCAACCTAGCGGTGGCGGCTATACACAACAAGCTATTAGCTCTGCCGGGAGGAGCCGGCAGCTCCCTTCGGCGTTTTCTTGGTGTTTAAGACGCCGAGAAGGAAGAGGGGAACGTCACGTTGTCCCTATTTCCCTTCCACCTGCGAATGTCGTCAGTGGTGACCTGATTGTGGTGAGGCTGCGCTCATAGGGTTTGCAGGTGGTGATTGTGATGATCGCTATGACGATGGGGTCGATGCACGTACCCTCTCTATTCGATACTACTTCGTAGTCTCTTTCATCAATTCATGTATGCGTGCCTTAGACCCCGTGCAAGGGCAATATGCATCCCGTGTAAGCAGCTGCATATATGTACATACAGCGGAGGTGCGTCCATCCCCCACAAAACCCACCCCGACAAGGATGACGGACAATCGAGGGCCCCAAGTGCGTGGGGAAAGCAGGAGCGTGGGGAGGCGGTTGTGAGGTTGCATATGACCCCCAGGGCTCACTTGCATTTGCCCAATCATACGGCCCACGCAAAAGCCACTACCCATTAGTGAGACTGCACTGTATATAGGTTGCAGAAAGATAGGGTAGTTCCGGAGCAAGGACCGCCGCAACCAGCGTGTCAGTGCGTCACGATTGTATGGATAGGATTCGTGAGGAGCGAGGTGGCCGGAAAACCAACTCCAAGAAGGAAAAAAAAATTCAGCTACAGACGGAAAGGCGCACGCCTACGCGCTCTGTCACTCTTGGTGCGTGGATGATCAATCCCGCTGACCGACAGTCTCCCATGTCTCACAACTGAAAAATTCAGAGCCGCGGTGAAGCCCATTGCAGTAGTGACATCTCTCTCAACGCAAAGGACGGGCGCGTGCATAACAAAAGCACAGGGCCTATAGTAAGGGCAGCGAAACGCCCAGCAAAAATCAGACCGGAAGACAAGAGCCCAAGCCTCCAAGGGTTGCGCCACTGCCAGTCATCCGGCTTGGATCGCCGTCAGCGCCGTGCTGCGTGAGTGATTAGCAGCAGCAGCAGAGTGCGTGCGCGTGTCCCACTTGTTTTTTTTGTTTTTTTCTTGTGGGAAGCTCGGCGTTAGGACACAAGAGAGGGATGTGGATGATGGCGCAATGCATTCAATCAGTCGGTGCGTCACTTGCGCGTTTGTGGCTGTCGGTTGGTGCGTGAGGGTGAGGGGGTCTGCGGTGCATGAGTCGGTCGTCGTTTGGCCCGCACCGGAAAACACGCAACGACCAGTGCACCCCCATTTCTCCCTCGTCGGCCTCCCAGGTCGCCGCGCGGCGGCTCGGCCTCGGCTGTTCCATTCCTGCCCCCTTTGCTTCCGATTCGTTTCCACTCTTTGGTTTTGCCGACAGGCGTTTCTTCGCAATGGCAAAAAGTGCGGGCGATGATAAATCATGATCTGCTGCGTGGTGGTCCTACCGTCATGGACTATTGCGTTCTCGCTCTTTTGGTTTTGCGGTGGTTTGCCGCCGTCGATCAGCGGTATAGGAGGCCCGTTCTAGACCTCTCCTCTTTTTTTTCTTTGCTCGGCTCCCGGGGGCTCGGGTGGAGAAAGCAGGGAAACGAGGCGAATGTTCGGCTTCGGACTATTGGGGATGGTCAGATGAGTTCGTGGGCACGAGTGCAGTGAACCAAGGTTATGCGCCGCGCAACAACACGGCCCCCTGCTGCTGCTGCTGCGGTCATTCTGTCCGAGTAATGCATCTGCTCTCTGCATGTGAGAATAGTGAACGGGCTGTCGGTAATGTGACCTGTAACTTTTTGGCCTTTTGCCGGGTGGGACGCGTTGCCAGGCCACGCTGCATGCAAATGGAGTAAGCGGGACAACTTGCTGTTTTGGTAGATGTGTAAATTGGTAGTACTAAACAAGCCTAAATGTATTTGGAATCGGGATATCAATCGTGAAGCGAAGTGTAAAAACAGAAGAAAAGAAAACATGATCTCTAGGCGCCTGCGCTAGAACAGTGATCATGACCAGGAACATTGTTAGACAACCCTGGAGAAATGGCCAAAACCGTGCCTCTGTCCCGCTAAACCCAGATGTGCCCTTGTTGCCCTCGGTGCCCCCAAATGGTGAGAACGCTTCCCAGTAATGCTTCGTGTCAATCGTAAAAACCCCCGTCTCGTGATTCCTGAAGCTAGCCTCCCTGGGCGCCCAAGTTCGCTCCCTTTCCTTCCTTCGTGGGGTGACCATCCGCCTTCCCAATGCGTGAAAACTCCGGCAGAGATCGTACGAGGGAACGACAGACTCCTCTTCCCGGAGGCGGCGGGGTGCGGCCTTTGTTGGGAGAGTGGTTTGGACCAGGAGCCGACGAGTGGGTTGGTGTGGGTTTGAGAGTCCAAAGTAGTAGTTCGGATGGTGGTCGTAGTGATGGTCATGGTGGATGTGCAGCAGTGTACTGTGCAGGAGTCACCTCTCATCTGCCCTTGGCGGCGAGAGAGGCGAAAGACGCCGTCATGGCCGAGTAGGAAGCCGATTCGACGGACGAGATGGAGGAGGCACTGTTGGAGCGCACAGGAGCCTGGAGGTTGAGGGTGATGCAGGACGAGCAGCGGCCGTTGGGCGCGTTGCAGCGGCCACGGCAGCCCCGTTCGTAGTTGGCGCAGGAGAACATTGTGGTGGTGAGTGGTGAGTGGTAGTGGTGGTGGTTGAGATGAGATATAGCAGCGGGCCTGGCGGATGATTGGCGAATTGGTTGAGCTTTGCTTGAGTCGAGAGGTATTCTGGAAGGCGGCGATGGCCAGAAACAGATGGGGGCTGGGGATATATTTATCTTTGGGGCGGGAGGCGGTGGTAATTAATGCGCAACGGGAGCAGGGAGCAGGGCCGATGATGTAGATGTTGCAGAGGCCAAGTGGGAAATTCAGGCGCTTGGCCGGTGGGGGTCTAGGGCGCTTGAAGGACCAAGGAGGCTGCAGAGAGGCGGGCGCCCTGTGACGCTAGCAGCGTGGTGCAAAAGCAGGGCAGCTTGCGGGTGCGTTTTCTGAGCTGGCGGCCTGTGCGCGGCCAGATGCTTGGCTGTGATTGCAGGGCGCACCCTCAGCTAGCGGCACGCCGCATCGTGCAAAGAGCCCAGTGAAACCGCGGCCAGCCCAGACTCCAGACTCCCCCCCGGCCGCCGGCCGGACCAAGCACCAGCACCAGCAGCACGCACCCAGGTGCCAGGCCGCGGCCTCACGTGGAACGCACCCAAGCTGTGCGGCGATGATCATCCGCCAGCTCTCGACGACCGCCCATGCTTCCCCAGATCGCTCCAATATTCCGCGCTCGCTGCCCTGACCCTCACACCACCCTCGCCCCGCCCAACACGCTGCCGCGAGAAGCTTCGGCCGCCGAGTCTGCTGCGCCCTCGGGCTGCGCGGACTCTGGCTCGTGGTTCATCCTGCCGCTGCGGCTGGATGGGTGCTGCCTAGAGCTGCCGTCGTGCCGGCGAACCATCCGTCCCGCTGCTGACGCAGCCTGCGTCTGGCCTTCATTAAGCCCGACTCCGCCAGAAAGGCCTGACGGGAAAGCTTGCTAATTCGCTCTCCTCAGCTCGGGGTCGCCAGTCGGCTATCATCGTCGATCCGCTCGCTCCGGTCATCGACTTCTTTGGTTCCGCCACCGCCCGGCATGCGCCACCGTGTTCCTGCATACAGCGGTTGCGCAGCAACATTATTCGCTCCGCCGGCTACGCTGTGCCGTCTCACTCCGTAGACGCAAGCCACCGCTGCGTGGCCGCGGATCGAACGAGCGCCGTATCCGAGCTCCCGTCGTGGCTGGCATGCATGCAAGATGCATGCTCCGCCTTGCTCCCAGGGACCCGCTTCCATCCGCGCCGGCTTGGGTGAAAAGTGCGCAGTCGCGGCGGGCTCGGCGGAGCATTGCTGGCGCTGCTCAGCTCGTCCAGGATACCGCCATCGCTAAAGCAGCATTCGAGTCAGGCTTGTTTACACAAATTTGCATCGAATTTGAGTCTATCTCGAGAGCCAGTTTTCTGAAACGGGCGCCCGAGGAGCACTCAATCGACGGTCCGAGAAAGCTTGTCCCGAGCGGCGGAAGCTGATAGCGCAGTTCTAGAACGATTGCCCTGGGCTCCTGCGCCGGCCGCTTCATCTCATCGCGCACCGGGATGCCCAAACGCCTGCGGTGGAGCCTCGTAGCGAGCTTTGCCGACTCGCGCCAAGCCAAGGCACATCGCTCGATGCCGGCCCTGGTGCGACATGCTATTGCGCCATTCTCATTGGAGGCGCCAGGCGAAGTCCGGCAAGGCAACGCGCACACCGTGTTTCGCAAGCTGGTTTCAACGGATGAGGCTCCATTTGCACATGTGGCGCGGCACCGTGTGGCGGAAGCCGTGGTTCCCCCGAGTTCGCGGTTGCCGACGCGTAACCTTCCGTTTCGAGTAGGTCTTCACACTTCAGTTGCCGATCGGATTCTGCGTCCGAGCACCAGCGTATTCTGCTTCCTCATCAACCCTGTCGCACGTTGTTCGCTCACCTTAGTTCCCGCCACCAACAAACGGTCCGGTCAGGGGAGATTGGGTCAACGGGCGTGACCGCCACGCGGATCAAGACCCCACCCAACCAGCTGCTCGCCTGCTCTGCCTCTCACAGAACTCCATCGTCCAAATTCCATGACCTCTCTGAACAACTGGCGGCTCGTCCCACGAAGATCAGGCCGACATGATCTGCTTGCTCACCGAGACCGTTGGACTTTCAGATCCCCATCTTAACGGTCCCGGCCGCTAACGAATACCGCCGCCGCCTCGAATCGCAAAGGCTGGTCTGGTCCGTCTCATGGTCCCTGCTCCCCACAACTGTTACCGCCACCACCTCTTGCCCAGCGCAATCCCACAAGGCACTCCGTCCTCTCATCGTCGTCGGACCAGATCTCAAAATAACCTGCCGCACGCTTGGCGGCGAACCAGTCAGGACCCTCGTTGCCTGAGGACAACGTGTCCCTGGTCTGCCGGCGTGTCCGCCTCAATCGAAAAACATGCCATTCTGACCACGCTAACGAGCCCCTCCGGAAAGCCTCGACCAACCGAGACCCTGTCGCTCAAACCCAGAGGCGATTCACCCTGTGGATTGCCTCGAAGCGATCCACTGCAATGGGTCTTTTTCTGCCCAATTGTACCCAGCATGGCATTCAATTCCGCTATATGATGCCCGCCGGGACGACAAAGTGCCATCTAGCCCGTGCGGTGTTTCTGTTTGTCTGTGCCAGCGGCAATTTTCAAACGTTTACCGCTTGACGCCCGATGTCGTTGACGCGGCCTGACCGGTTTTGGTGCAGGTACCACTCTTGACCGCCCTTGCCGTCGATCATGGTGGACCTTCGGCTATCTTCTGTTCATTTTTTTCGCTGCAGGAACTGGACAGAGGGGCCGACTTCGTGTCGATCTCAAGGTGGCCTTCCGGAAGCTTCGAGATGCCCGGAGCGAAGGCACTTGGACGGACTATGTACCTGATGGGGCTCAGTTTGCCCCAACGAAAAATTGCAAGAGCCCCAGCTGCTGGAGTATAAGATGTGGAAACCCTCCAGATTCAGGACTTCAATGCTCCTCAATCGGCTCCCGAGACTTCTGGATCGTAAATTTCGGAAAACTTTGAGCGGTCCGCTTAGGATATTGCTGTTAAGTGTCAAGTGGAAGCTATAACGGCCCTGCAGAGCACTATTCCTCCCACTTCTTACCTTTCGCCTCCCAGACTTTCTTTCATTTGGAAGCAGTCGGTGTTATCTACCTGAGCCGTAAGAGCCGTGCAACCCCCGAAACGCCGAGCTGAAGCTAAACACCGCGTGCAAATTTTTTTGTACATTGTGCTTCACTCTAACTACTGTAAGTCCCTCGATGAGTCCATCGGACTAGGAGGCAACATTCAAAATATTAGCTGTTCCTATCTGCTTTTCCGGGAGCTCCTTTGCTATTACTACTCAGACAAAACAGGAGTGGGGAGACCGGAGTGTAGTTGACCTTCAAGCGTGTAGTCCCAATGGCTTAACCGCTTGACCGGGTGCATCGTATAGGATCTTGTCACTCTTCAGCATGCCTCAAAAAATCAAACGACCAGTCTTCAGAGAGTTCCTTTCCCGTCTTCAACCTCTAACCGACATGGTGCACTTGGCTATGTTTGCCATGTAGTCGTGTGGGATATTTGTATCTGTAACTTCAGGATACGCCGCTGGTATTACATCTCTATTACCACCTCATAGTTGAATCTTTGGCTAGAAGCAAAACACTGGAGACTACGAGTCATAAAATTCCCTGTTGGATGCTGGGCTCCAGGAGCAAAGCGATCGAGGAAGCACTACGTCAAGTGTACCAAAATGCCTCTAAATTACTCGCAAGAACCCAAAATAAGCAGAACTGTCTTCACGATGGCCTTCGTAAATAAAATGCCTCACACTGGTTGCCCTTCTTCGTGACAGGTCATACGAAATCATTGATTGTACCGCAGAGTTTCCAAGATCACGCTGACGAAAGCCTTTGAGGAGACATTCACAAGGAAGCGAGACTGTACACTCAGACATTTCAACCAAAATGCCAATATCCATTATGGCAAAAAACCGCTACCATTCACCATCACAGAGGCCAGCCTCATCACATCGTTTGAGAAAAATGCTGCTGAAGCTTCAACGTTATTGCCACCACCCAAACAGAGACCTGTGTCGTCTATGGTACAACGTCACGCGCAACAGTCGGTCAGTTCCTCGAATCATTTGCGAACGGCTCTGTGCCGACACAGGAGCCAGTGAACAGGAATGGCTATACAGTTTGGAGATGGTGTCACGAAGAAAGACAAGCCATCTGGACACTGCTGTCGAGTAGGGAGGGGGGAACCTTGCGTAGTGGGTTGTATATATACGGCTTGGCGGAGAGGCTAGATGTCGCTCAGATGATGTTATCCGTGATGACCGTGCTTGTATATATCAGCAGGCAGGTCCCTCGGCAAAAAGCATTGGGCAGGGGCCCGGACTGGTGCTGGTGACTAGAACTACGTGCGGCACGAGGTGCTGCATCGGCCGAGGGAGTGACCTCCCACCGAAGGAGGTGCAATGGCTATGCACATGACCTGTGGCACTGCCGTCTGCGATCTGAAAGTTATATAAGTGCATCCACTCACCCATCCACTTGATTTACCTCCATTAGGAATGTCAACGATGGCTGCATCCTAGCGAGACACTACCTCATTTACTCTTCTCGGAACATGTGACGCAGATACCCTCCCGCCCCCCTCTTCCTGCATCACCACCAACCCATCTTCGCCACCTCCCCTTCTTAGCACCAACCATTCCCTAGCATCACCATCACTACGACATAATGATGTCGCCAGTCACCAAGATCCAATGCTGCACTGCGTCACTGTCTCTCTCTCCAGCCTACCATCATCACTCACCACTACTCAACTTCCACCCGTCCAACCATCCATCCCCTGGAAAAGAAAAAAGTTCCGAAAACACGATGTTGTCAAGCAGCGAGAAGCAGACAAAGTGACTGACATTTTAATATTTTACGGCAGTCAAGCGTTTGGCTCGATTGCCCTTCACACGGCCAAAGGATGTGGTCCGCATTCTCAGAGTCAAGCAAGTTGGACAGCGGGCCGAGGTGGGGCTGTCTATTTGAATGATGCGAGTAGCCAGTGACAAAAAGCCACTCTCATGACCGTTCGAGCAGGCGACCGGGGGGAATCGGTTGCGGCGGGACCATCCATTGCATGCGCATGTGCGCCTGCCTTTGTCCCCCCGTTCCACGTGCAGGGCCCCGCCATGAGTTACTTACTGTCATTTGATCGTGTCTCACACGTTGCCTCTGGCGCCGCAGATAACTGTCGAAATCTTCATTTTTTGCAGTGCCGTGTGTAATTGAGCTTTACCATAGCAGTGGAACCTTGAATGTACATCTAAATCTAGATATTGGGATCGAATGATCATGGAGTGAAATCATATGCATTCAAAGACAAGTTCAGGATGGCGTTATATCCTGGAACCATTCATGGTGTGGTTGATGATATGAATCGCGCAGCCATACCAAGGTCATCTTAACATGCGCAAAATGACGTGAAGCAGAGGCTAAATACTGTTGATATTCAATTCAAACTATCTATATCAACAATCTTTGCAAGAGAAAATCCCTCCTCTTCAATCAGACTTCACACGCTGAAGAGCTTCCCAAAAGACAAACAACTGCATTCAAGAAGCCTTTCAAAGTTTTTCATTCCCTCATCTTCCAAACCATATACATATTGGATATACTCGCCTGACACACCATATCTCCACACGCAGAAGCAATCACAGAGAAGGACGAGACCGTGACAAAATAAAACACCGTTTTTCTTCTTTTCCTCTAGCACGAGAAAAAAAAAAAAGCCCCCGAGCTAAATCCAACTATATGCCTCCTTTATTTTTCATAATTCCAACCACGCCCAAGCCCTTTACTGCGACTTCTTCGCGCCGCCGGCCTGCCTGGGCGCCGAGTACAGCCAAAGCGCCACGAAGCCCAACCAGCCGGCGACGGTCACCCAGATGCCGGCGACCCAGGTCCAAGCGCCGCTGATGCCGTACGAGCGCGTGTACTCGTCGTGGGCGAAGTGGCGGACGGTAACCTCGCGCTTCTCGTCGAGGCTGGTGAGGAAGGGGCGCTTGTAGTTGACGCGGAAGTTGAAGATTCCGTGCTGATCGGGCAGGCGGAAGTCGACGGTGAAGATGGTGGAGTTGGGGTGCGTCGGCGACGGCGGCAGGGGCGTCAACTCGAGGCGGTGGAAGGGCGAGAGCATCGAGAACTCGAGCTGGACGGCGTCACCCTTCGCCGGGAGGAAAGGCTCGAGGTGGTCCTCGACGTATTCGGAGATCTCGATCTGGTAGGTCTGTATTACCTGTCAGCGGAAATGCCCGGAGTTCATGGCGCTTAGGTGATTGTACGCACCACGTCGTTCTTGATGCGGTAGATCTTGGGGTTGTGCTCAACGACATTCAAGTCAGAGCTGTTGAGGCCGGCGGGAGCGGCACCCTCGTTGAGGAAGTGCTGCAGGCGGCCGACCTTGAGGACGCCGACCTCCTTGAAAGCCCAGGCAGTGAGCTGCTTGGCAAACTCCCTGTTGGCAGTCTTTCCCTTGACGCTGTTGCGGTCAACCTTGGCGTCGAACCAGGCATCCTGGAGCATCTCAGCCGAGCCGAGAACCGTCAGGCGAGCAGAGTTGCGGCCCTGGAAAGCGGAAGCGAGCGCCAGCTGCTCTCCAACGGCGAACGGGTCTTCAACCGCCTCGGAGTCCTCCTTGGGGTTGTAGACGTATGCCGTGCTCGGGGCGCGCAGGATGGGGACCAACTGCGGGCTGTCGTTGCCCAGAGTGTGGCCAACGGCGTGCGGCACAGCCAGAACACCTTCGCCAGAGAAGAAGTTCTTGACGCCCGTCTTCTGCTTCTGGGGGCGGTCGACAACAAGGACATCGTGCTTCTCAGCGGCGGAGGTCTTGTCGTAGTTGAAGTGGTCGACGGTCAGAGCATTGCGGTCGGTGGGCAAGTGGATGTCGAACTCGAGCAGCACGCTGACGACCTGGCTGGGAATTGCCGATTCGCCGGAGAGAGCCAGCAGAATATTTCCATCCTTGTTGATGAAGTCGACGAGCAACTGGGGTGCGAGATTGGGACCGAGGCCCTTGGACTTGGTGGGAAGGATCACGACATGGTCGTAGGCGCGCTCGCCGAGCCTGAGCAGCGCAAGCGAGTCGTCCTTGGGCGATTTGAAGGTCAGAGAGAAGCCACGACCTGCAGCGAAGCGGAGTCAGCCATGTCCGAGCTTCAGTAGCATGGGAGGGGCAATTGGGCGCGGTACCAGTGAGGTCGGACCAGAATTGCGAATACTTGTCCTTGTCAGCTTCGTCCTCGAGCACGACCAGTGTCCGGGAGCCGGCGGCGCTGAGGGCGCTGGCAATGCCAACGAGGGCGAGCAGCAGGAGCGAAGTCAACCACTTCATTGTGCTGGCAATGGAGTGGGCGGAGGAGGCAATTGGCAAGCTGCGTGTCGTGAGCTTGTAGGGGCAACGTATGCGGACAGACGTACACGCAGCGCCAAGACCCGGGGAGCTCTGACGCCACGGAGAATCCCACCCTCCGCCGCTCTGCCCCAAACGCCAATCACCGCCCGCGTAGTCAGCAGCGACCTCCAACGCCGACCTCACGATCAACCTCCAATCCCGCATTGCGCCCCCCGCCGCCCTCCAATTCCGCCTGCGCCCCGCCGCCCAAAGCCCACGACTCGTCCGCGACCCGCCCGCCATGTCGACCCCGCGCTTCTGGTCCCAGCCCATCCGCTACCTGCGCTGGTGCTCCCACGAGAAGCCCGCCATCTTCTACTCCATCGTCGTCGGTCTCTGCGGTCCTGCCACCGTCGTCGCCGTCCCTCCCATCCGCAACCTCCTCGGCGACGCGGTCGGCCGCCCGCCCATTCCGTTCACCTACCCGAGTAAGTGCGCCCGCGGAATACGACCCTGGAAGCGACGCGCGAGAGGGCATCTGTAGAGGGATGGAGAGCGTAAATCGGCATTGAGGGCGAGACCAAGTTTTCAGTCAGGATCATCACTAACGTGTGGGTCATTCTGCAGTCCCCAAGGGCCCCAGGCAGATTCCCGAGGGCTACGATGACTAGGTCCATGGAGAAGTGGATGGAATAATACTGAATTCAAGAATTGAAATTGGGAGACACCGCCTAGATGCACGCCGTCTCCGCAGTCGAGAGTGTGAATAGATGTGGAAGAATATGCCACGCGTAGGGCAGAAGTCGGCTTTGCTGATATCAAGACCAGCCGGGAGCATGATTGCGTGCGGTCTGTATGTTTTTCGGTACACCAATACCAAATTCCAAGGTGCAAGGTGCTGGGCTCTGTCATCAACAGTGCCATTTTCTTTTCTAGTCTACTCCGTGCCTTTCTACAGTAGTTGCCAAGTCTAGTGGAATTTGGTTCAACTCGATTGTTCTCGATCTTCGATCTGTTCCCTCCGCCTTGCAGCAGCAAATGGCCGTTGGTCTCACGGGTCCTCGAGCAGCGAGTTGCTCCAGTCCAGAAACAATGACCAAAAGAGGAACTCAGATCACTTTTTCCCGTTCCATCTTCACCGTTTTCCAAAATCATGGCGAGTCCAGGGACTAGGATTGAGCGATGTGATCCTCAAGGTCGTCTTCCTCGTCCGGAACCTGCTTCATCTCGGATTCCAGTCGAGGCCGCTTGTTACGGTGAGCCGAGCCCCGGTGGTCGATCTCCTTCTTGTTCCACGGCGCGTTCCGCATCTCGATGACGAACGGGGTCATCCTGTTCGCCGACATCTTGCTCTGGTCAAGCTTGAGCTTCGAGATCATGGCGCCTTCGACCATCTTCTTCAGGTCCTTCTTCATCTCATCGACGATCTCGCTCACCACCTTCCTGCCGCCCGGCGTCAACGGCGCCAGCTTCGCCTGCTCCTCGACCGCATCGCAGAACCTGCCCTCCCAGATCATCCGGTACAGCGCCATCCCGCCATCCTTCGCCCTCTTGCCCTCGCCCTCCCTGAACCTCGCCGCCAGCCACTGTCCCCAGAGGACCTGCGCCTGCCAGTAAAACACGTCCGGCTCGTGGTCCTTCTTGCCCTTGCCCCTCTCCCGACCCACATCCCACCTCAGCTTCTCGTGCATGTACCCGACCAGCCTCTCCTCCAACTCCTCCTTCCACTTCTCGAACCGCGCCGCCTTGCGCTCGCACAGCTCCCTCACCTCCCTCCTGAGCGCACACTTCTCGGCGACGCTCCACTCGCAGCTCCCGCCGCCGCTTTCTCCGTCGCCCCAGCCGCCGACGACGTGCACCGCCGCCTCGCGCCAGATGGCGAAGCTGCGCAGCCGCGCGCCCAGCTCGACCCACGCCAGCGGCGCCGCGCACACGCTCTGCCACAGCGTCTGCTCCGTGCCCAGGAGCGCCAGCTCCAGCGGCGCCACCATGCTGGGCGGTAGCTGGAGGTAGTCGACGACGTCGAGGACGGTCGAAGTTGTGGCGATTATGTCGCAGAGATCGGTCATGGTCCCCGCAGTCGTCGCCTTCCTTTTCTGATGGTGGTGGTGGAGAGTTTCCTCGTCGTCGTTGTAGTCGCTGTAGTCCTCGTCGGCCATGTTGACGGCGGATCGGTTCTGGGTGTTAAGGTGCATCTCGCGTCCGTAGAGCGCGCCGAAGGCGGAGAGCCAGGCGGAAAGGATGGCGCGTGAGGCTGGGTCGGCGCCGTGGGAGGAGAGCGCCATGGATGCGCGGGGGGTGCCTGGGTTGGGCGCAGGGCGGCCGTTGTGGTCGAGTCTCTGCGATCGGGAAAGTTACCATTAGATAATTTCCAAGAAGAAAGAAAGGGAGGGCGCGCAGGCGGGTTGCTTACGATCTTGACCAGCCTGCCTACGTTGTCGCCAGGAGTGGTCGAAACATCGACGAGCTCGAGGCGGTACCGGACGTTGACGCCCTCGCTGAGTGCCTTCTTAGTCAGCACGGCGGCGTACTCGATGGTGAGCAATTCCTTAAGTTTGTCGGATGCGCCGCGGAGGACGTCAGAGTGCAGGCGAAGCTTCTGGACGGGCGTGAGCACGATGTCGACGTCTCCGTTGGCAAACGAAGGGAAAGCATCTCGCGGAGGAGAAGCCGATGGAGAGTGTGGAGCCATTGCCGCGGGTGCTCTGTGTGGACCCTTGTTCAGTTGTCCGTCTTCGGTGCTTGAACTTGGAGTTGTTTGGAGTGGGTAGAGAAAGAGGTTGGGGGGATGGAAGACAGTGGAGGAATTTAACGGTGCAGAAAGTTTGTGAATGAGTTCCGAACCCGTGCGTCATCTGGTGCGTCCCTCACTTATTAGCATTTGCAGGCAGGAGCGGGAGCAGTCATCAGGATAGACTTGGTAAGTGCGACCTCGCAACCAGTCACCCACTTCAGGCTCACATGTCGGATCTGACCAAGTTCGCTTGGATTGTAATTGAGACCCTTTGGCTGACAAGGCTTTCTTGAAGCACGATACTATCACTTGGAATTTCCCTATCGAATGTATCAATGTTGTAGTGAAGGGTGGCTCCATCTCTTGCCCAGCTGCAAGTACACGCACAAGGGAAACTCCAAACACCTCAGTCGGAAACAAGGATACTCAGTAGAAGATGTAGAATTAGCGTAAAAGTAAATACCTAGTACACACTCTCTCTTTGCCTCGCGTTCAATGGAATCCCTAACCACCCCAAAAGAAAAGCGGGATACTACAAAACGAGAAAAGGTAAATCCTCCCATCACAAGAACGCCATCGACCGAATAATGACCTTTATAGTGCCCCTCCGCCCAACAGTGACGCCTGGCCCCCGGTGGTTGTTTCCATCATCATTCGCGTCGTCGTCGTCATCGTATAGTAATCCATCATGATGCCCACCCTCATTACCACGATACCCTCCGCCCTTAGCGCTTACCAAACCATCCAATGCCCCGTCGTCCATAACCACACTATCGATCCTCGCGCCATCATCAGCAGTACGCCTGACGCTCTCCCCGCTAAGGGCGGACCCATCTACAAAAAACTGTTCCTTGTGCCGTTGCTCGCGCGTCTCATGCTGCTCCTCATGCTGCCCGTGGGACCGCCCAGCGCCCTCGGCGGCTGCAGTTCGCTCAGCAGCTCCGCGTAGCTATCGCGCCTGGAGCCGGCACCACCGCCGACACCACCGCCGTAATCGCTCCCGCCGCCGTACTGACCGTTGCCGGGCACGCCGAGTGCGCTCCTGCGCTCGATGCGCAGACCCTTCCAGCCCTCGAGCTCACGCTCCACGCGCAGCCGTGTCTCGCGTTCCTCGCGGAGTTCGCGCTCCGCACGCTTGGCCGCGAGCTGGTGCGTCGAGTCAGACGACTGCAGCTCGTCGATGGCAGACAGGAGGGTGGAAATTTTTTCGCGCGACTTGGCGAGGTCCTCGCTGATGCTGGCATTGGCCCGCTCACGGCGCTCGATCTGCTGCTGCAGGTCCTTGACGGTGCGGTCGATGTTGCGGTTGGCGCGGGACTCGGTGTTGCGCGTGGTGTGGGCCTCCTCGAGGGACTTCTCGAGCTCCTGGATACGGCCGTGCAGGTACTTGACGTCCTGGCTGGCGGAAGAGAAGCTCTTGGTCTCCAAGTCGATGAGACGGAGCTGCAGGTCCTTGACCTTCTTTTCGATGCTGGCCTTCTCCGTGTGAAGCTTCACGTTGGCCTCGCGCTCGGCCACGAGGTCCTTTTGGAGCTCCTGGCCCAAAGCCTCAGCACGCCTCATCTTGCCAACAGCAGCCGATGCAATATCTTCCTGTTGGGCGAGGCCAGACTTGAGTTCGAGCAGCTCGCGATCCACCTCAGCGGCGTTCCTGAGGCTGGGACTTTCGCTGCGGGCCAGCTCGTCCAAGCGGTCAGCAGCCTCGGCAAGGCGGGACTCAAGTCCCTTCTTCTCCTTGAGAAGAGAGTCGCGCTCTGCAGAGGCGTCATCAACGGAGGTCCGGAGGCTTCTAACCTGAGAGAGCAGGTTGACAATCTTGCCTTGGGCTTCGTTGTGCGCGCTGACAGCCTCATCACGAGAATTGCTGAGGTCCTGCAGCGTCATCTCCAAGCGGCCCTTCTCCTTGGCCCAAGTCGAACTGTTGAGAATCTCGTCATCCCACTTGGCGCGCCAGTTCTCAATTTCCTCGTGCAAGCGGCCATTCTCCTCGCGCACACGGATGATGTTGTGGCGTTCCTGCTCCAGCTCCTCGGAGAGGGTCGACATTTCAGCCTGATACTTCTTGCGGGTTGATTCCATTGATGCCTCAGTGTCCTCGATGTCGATAGCGCGCTGGCTGCGGTAGTCCTCAAGCTCATTCTGAAGACGCTTCTTGGCCTGAAGGGCGGCTTCAAGGTCGGCGGAGAGATCCTCGATACGTTCCTCGTACTGTTGTGTCTGTCTCTGCAGATCCTCAACCATGTTGTCCATCTGTTGGCGCTCAGCCATGATACTGGCGCACTGATCTTCGGCTTCGCGGGATTGCGTCTTGGCGAACTGTTCGGCACGGGATGCCTTGAGCACGGCAATCTCTGCTTGTTCAAGCTTGCTGAAGTACTCGTCCGCTCTGCTCTTGTAAAGGTTGAGGCTGGAGGTGACATCGAGAAGTTTGGACTGCTCGTTGTCCAGCCTGATCTGAAGGTCAGAGAACTCTTGTAGGAGCTGGGAGTGATTGGCAGCCTCCTGCTCGCGCTCATAGTTCACATCAGCAAGCTCAGACCGCGAGTCGCGAAGCTCAACCTCCATCTCTCGCCTGGTCTGCTTCAGCTCATCGAAAGCAATCTTTGCGCTGGCCAGTTCATTCACAAGAGAGTTGTGCGACTGCAGAATCGACTTCCTCGCATGCTCCTGAGAGTTGAGAAGATCATAGAGCTCCTCGTACGACTTCGTCTGGACCTCGGTGAGCGAAAGTTGGCCGTTGCGGAGGTCGTGCTCCAAAGACGAGACCTTCTTTGCCGAGTCATCGAGCATGTCGTGCAGGCGGAAGTTCTCGCGCTCAAGCTTCTGCATTCTCCGCATGCTAGGGCTCTCCTCGTCCCAACTTTTAGTGGGCGAGCGGTCCAACTGGTTTTGCAAATGGCGAGAGCGCATCTCTGACATCTGGAGCTGGTTCTGTACCATCTCAAGTTCGGCTGCCATGTCCATCTTGTTGTTGAATGTGACAGTGTCAACGCTCTTCTCCGAGCGAGCAGAGTCGTGCGTGGCATTGCTGAGCTGTCGCTGGGCGAAGGTGCCGTTAGGGGGTGTGAAGGGGCGTTTGATCTCAGAGTCCCTTCTCCAGGCACTAGGGGTGTGTCGGGTATGTGCCTGGTTCAGTTGGTTCTGGCTCAGTTCCTCGAGCAGAGCACGCTTCGAGTTCGAATGCCTGGCGTCAAGATCGTTGATCTCTCCGTCATAGCGCTCCCGAAGTTCTTCAACCAGGATCTCAGCGTTAATTGCCCTCTCGTTGGCCTGTCGCAGAGCAATCTGAGCCGCGTCGAGCTTCTTCGCTAGGTCGACGGCCTTGTCAATACCGGCCTTCGCGGACTCATAGGTGGCCTCCTCGTCTTCATTCGCATCAGGCTCGAAGACCTTGCGAAGGAGTACAAGCTGGTTGCGACACTCGGCAAGTTCATTCTCCGCATTCTCCAAAGTTGACTGAAGGGTCCTGTTGTTTGCCTGAGCTTGTGTCCTCAACTGTCTCTCCGTCTCAAGCTTGCGGTTCGCATCGGCCAGTTGAAGATTAGCGGTCGAGGCCGACTTTTCGGCGTTCCGGCTGGCCATTTGCTCGCGAGTGACTTCGTGGTTCAGGTCCTCCAAGCCGAGAGAAAGCTTTTCTTTCTGCTTCTCAAGGGACGTTAACATGAGCTGGGAATCCTCTACCTGGCGCTGAAGCTTCTTATTCTCATCCTCGAGCTTGGTCTTCTCGTTCGTGAGCTGAGAGATCCTCGTACGTTGGCTGTCGCCGGCCCTGGAGTTGGATCTGGCAATGTCCAGGTTCTTTTGCTGGATCTTGTTGAGCAGGGCGCGGTTGTCATTCTCAGAGGCGGCAAGGCGTCCCTTGAACGTGACAAGCTCGCGCTCAAGGCGCTCCTTGTGCTGATCATTGTACGCCCGATACGTGTCCGATTCAGCAATCATTTGAGTAAGACCCTGAACCTCAGTGTTCAAACGGGCGCGCTCAGCTTCAAGTTCCTCCATCTGAGCGTCCTTGGCCTCCAATTGTTGGCGCAAGGCAGTCTGGCGCTCGGTTGCCATCTTCACCAGATTTTGCTCGGCGCTCGCATCGGCCTCCAACTTCTGCTCTTGGAGCTGGAGATACTGTTGCCTGATCTGCCGAAGCTCATCCTGGTAGTTTTTCTGTTCCTTTTCAGCAGCCGCCTTGCCTTCATTGGCACGGCGGAGGACGTCCTGTTGGACATACATCTCCTTCTCGATGGTGACCTTGGCCTCTTTCAGAGTGTCGTAGTCTTGCTTGAGCTCGTTGTACTTGTGCTCACCAAGCATTTCCACGTCATCCCTCGATTGCCTCTCCCGACTGAGTTCGGTTTGGATTTGGAAGAGCTCAGCCTTGAGATCCTGGAGCTGTTGCTCAAGGATTCTGCGGTCCTCCACAAATTCGGCGTCCTCAGACAGCTTTGCGTCGAGAAGCTTTTTCGCATCGGCAGCCTCACGCTCAAGCTGAGCTTTGGCAGATTGGATGGCCTCCATCTCCGCCTTGACCTCACGAAGCTGTGCTTGGACGTTTTCGTGACGGGTCGTCAAGGACTTCTTCTCAGTATCAAACTTTTGGCGATCGGACTCGTATTGCCTGTTCTCCGACTTGAGTATAGCAAGCTCGCTATCTTTGCGCCGGACGAGGTCTTCGTAACTGGTGGCGCTGTTCGACAAGTCGGTCATCTGCTTCCTTACCTCGCGGTTCTCGTCGATGAGGTCTTTGACTTGCTTTTTAGCCGAGGTGAGGTCCTTGGTTGCATTCGCCAGTTTGATATCCAGTTCCTGATCGTTCTTCAACATCTTCTCCTCCAGATCCCGGAGCTTCTTGTCCTTGAGAGAGAGGTGGCTGTTGAGCATGTTGAGTTCTTGCTGAAGCTTCTCCTCCGCCGCAGTCCTTTGAGTCCGGGAATTCTCCAGTTCGGAGACCTGCAGCTCCAGCTCCGTAATCTGGTTGACAAGCTCCTGTTTTTCTGTCTCGAGACCGCTTATGATATCTCCAGCTTGCTCTAGCTCTTTCCTCCACTCGTCGGCCTGCTCTTCAGTCTTCTTTTTGGCGATCATCAACTCGCTCAACTGCTCCTCAAGGTTTTCTGAATCAGCCTCCGCCTCAGAAAGCTTTTCAACGAGTTCAGCCTCGCGCACTTGAAGGCGCTTGAATATCTCCTCCTTGTCGATGGCTAGGGCACGTTCGCTCTCCAAAGTCTCCTGGATCCGCTGGATCTCGCCCTCAGCACGTCGGCGTTCATCTTCGACCCTCTCGCGTTCAGCGAGCTCAGCCTGGCGTTGCTCTTCGAGCTTCTGAATCATTTCGTCACGCTTCTTGACTTCTTGGGCTTGCCTGGTGGCACCAAGAAGAGGACGCATCCGAACGAAAAGCTGCCACCATGGGTTCGCCTGGAGGTCCAGGTAAACCTGGAAGTTGCGCTGAATGACCCGTGTTGCTTCGGCCCTGTATAGTCGCTTGTGTGCAATACGCCTTTGCATATAGCCACGCGCAACTGACTGGAACCGAGCCATTATCTTGCTGATCACAACGTCGCGCTGCTCTTCGAGCTCGGCCAAGACGCCTGCCCTAAAGAAGACCTTGGTGAGACCGACGCGATAGAAAGACTTGTCCAAATCGAGATTCTCCAGAATCATCCTAGCCGCGACCTGTCCTTCCAGGTAACCTCTCGGAATATCTCTGCAGAGGATTTCATATCGCTGACGGAACTCAGCGAAAGGCAGTCTGTTGGGGAAACCAGTGCGTGCAATGCGGATGCCCTCAAGCACACCGTTGCACCGTAATTGATCCAGAACGAGTGGTGCGCTGAATTGCTTCGGCCGCTTCTTGTGATTAGGCAGAATGCAGCGCACGAAGTGAGGGTGAGTAGAGTGCAATTGACCCATGAGCTTCGAAAGGTTCTCCTTGTGCCTCTGGGCAACAGTCCGGAAAAGGCCCCTCTTGACCCTATTGCGAGTCGCACCCGCCTCCTCTTCTGTGTCGGCGCAATCGGCGAAGAGCTTGGCGATGTGCTTTTCAGTAGACGAGGCAAGCAGGCGGGTGACGTTGTCATTGAGCGGATCCTTGTTCTTTTCCAGCCAACCCTCTGTCGAATACTCAACTTCGGCGGCGTAATGGGTAAGCATGAAGCCCTGCCGAAGCATGGAGCGTCGATATTTCGGTGTCTTCCGGTCCCAAAGCTGGTGGAGTTTTTCCGTGAAGGTCCGGTCGGTAGCTTTGGGCATGACGGAGTCTTCGTCAAGACAGGAGAAGATACCAATGGGGTTCGATACTTCGATGAGGTCAATGGTAGGCTGTAGGTCCCGGCCAAAGTCGATGAACTTCCACTCAATTTGCTCTCTCGCGTATTCCTCCTGCTCCAGCACGAACATGTGGTGGTTGAAGAATTGCTGAAGCTTCTCGTTGGTGTAGTTGATGCACAGTTGCTCGAAGCTGTTCTCTTCGAAGATCTCGAAACCAGCGATATCAAGAACTCCGATAAAGTGCGAGTCATCAGAGCCGGCATTCGAGCGGTCAAGTTGTCGGTTGATCCGATCGACCAGGTCACCAAAGCCGCGCTCGTAGATACCCTTCGAAAGTGCATCAACTGCTAGACGGACCTGCTCCGGTGTTTGGACCTTTTCGACCCATTCCCGGCCAGCCTTCACCCTTGGATGCAAGAGGGCTCTGATGAATGGCTCGACAGGGATTCCGAGGAGACGGGCGACTTTTTCGGCTTGTGCTTCTGCGTCGGGATCGAAAGCGGCCTGGTCAGCACGGATACTCTCCTTGATTACTGTGATATTTCCAAGATGGAGGACCGCGCCTATTGTTCTGAGAATCTCATGCTGCTCCTTCTCAGAGAAACCCATGATAATGAAGGCCTCGACCAGAGAATTCCATTCGTCCGAGTCAGAGACCCCACTGATTGTGTCATTGCCGTGCTTGGTATACTCGAAATCTTCGAGATCCTTGCCATCCAAGAGGAAGTCCTGTTTCATTTGGGCGGGTGCCCCCTGAAGAAGTTGGTAAAAGACATGGTAGTTGCGCTCGCTTGAGTTCACTCGCACAACTCTCGACTTCTCCAGTAGGTACCAGTCGATGTAAGCTCCGGCAATCTGCCCAGTGCGGGTGAATTCAATTCTGATGAATTTTCCGAATCTTGACGAGTTATTGTTCCGGACCGTCTGCGCGTTACCGAAGGCTTCTAGGATCGGGTTGGCCCGAAGAATCTGCTCCGACAAATTCGACATTTGCCGACCACTGGCTTTCCTCCGGCCTGGTGTGTTGCTGTCGCCGGTTGCCACCGCAGCCAGATACTGGATGACTTTTTTCGTGTTTTCAGTCTTACCCGCACCGGATTCGCCCGTTACCAGGATGCTCTGATTTTCACCCTCGTCGACCAGGTTTCTAAAAGCCTCGTCGGCAATGGCATAGATATGCGGCTTGGTATCCTCTCGGCTTCGGCCTTTGTACATGTTGATGTAGTCACGCGTGTAGATTGGCAGGGGACAATAGGGATTCACAGTAACCAAGAAGAGGCCTGAATAAGTCTGTACAAACGTCAGCGAATGCCGGGGCGTTATCTTGTGCTATGGCTTACGTAGATCAGGTCGGCCTGGTACCGCTGGTGGAGGTTGTGCACTACTGACGCCTCATTCAGGTGTGTGAGCATGGCCATGTCATCAGCCTTGTCGAATTTGGCAGGATTGACTTTGTCGACAGTGTCTGCGTCCACCGTTTGTTGCTATGCACGAAGTCAGCCTTCGCTCAGAGCCTGCAAGGTACAACACCTACATCGCCATCGTCACATTGTACGAGCAGATTGTTTCCTTCGAGCTCCTCGACAACCCATCCGCGCACAAAAGCCTTCTCCGGATGGCGCAGCCAGACGTAACGCTTGCCGGAGAAGTCATTTTCGCCGTCGATGCCGCGGACTAGCTGTGGCGCATTCTGCATCTCCTCCGACTTGATGAACTTGGGAGCGAAGGTGCCTCCAGCAAGCATGCTATTGCGATGCGAATTCGATCGCACGCGCACCGAGCCGTCGCGGGTGGGTATTAACGAGTTTATCGACTGAGCCCGGGCGTGGACTTGTGACTTGGGAATCGACAGATCCATGGACTGTGGGCGGCTCGAGGTCGATACCGGGGTCGGCGAGGGAGATGCTGATCCTCGGTTGAAAGGGCTGGCCCTCCATCGAGAGCCGTTCGGCGGTGGGACGCTCATGGCGAGGCAAAGGGACGGGAGGGTGTTGACCGGAAGAGGGTATCAAGACGAAATCGCATGCCGCGGGCCTGCGCGCAGGACAAACGAAGAAGCAGAAAGACGCACACAATCAGATGCAGTATGTACAGGGCTGCATGGTCGTGGGTAGGCGTGGATGCGTCAGTGTCTGGGGAGCGACGCGCGGGTGGAGAGGCGGACGATCAGCCGCTTGCTTGTGTTTACCGGTGCTCGGGCAACGCCATGAACGCGCTGGCAGCGGCGCCGGCACCCATGACGCGTGACGCGCACGGACCATGCTGTCCTTTTTCACAAGGCGGTGTGCAGCCCAACCATGGGCCCAAGCCTGGCACCTGCCTGTCAGCGGCAGCGGCGATCGGGCACTCGCCGCCGAAGGGCCGCTCTCCAGAAACTCCTCCCGCCGATTTCAAGACCGCCAACACAGCAGTCTTCGCGACGCCTTCCTCCTTCCGTTCATCGCCGCCCAACGCCAGCACCCTCGAGCGCATCGCGCACGTGCTCCTGTCCTCGTCGGAGTCGCGCTGACTGCTGGCCCGTTCCATCGTCCGCCCGTCTGCGTCGAGTCTGAGAGTGCCGTCGCACGCGTCCATCGCCTCGCCGCATCGCCTGTCCACTGCCCATTCCTGCTGGCTTGGCGGCTCATGCGGTTGTGATTCCGACACCCATGCATCGCTGTCACCACGCATCCTCGACACTCGTAGACACTTGCTTACGTGACCTGTGTTGCTGCTAACGCCCAGATCCGCTTCACCGCGACCCTGCTATGGCGAACTATCCGCCATCAGCGCCTTTCTTTGGCATGCCGCCATATCCTCAGGCTTTTCCCTCGCAAAGCGCGCCGCCACCGCCGCCTCCGAGCGGCGGCCCTGCCTACCAGAATGCTCAGCAATTGCCGCCGCAGCAACCGGTTCAGCAGCAGGCGCATGGCGCGTCTAGCTTTCAGCAGAACGCGTCCCTCCCTACCCCGGACTTCCAGGCGCTTGGGCTGAGCCCCAGCCAACTCGCGGCTCTTTGGCAGCATGTTCAGAGCGGCGCTCCTCCGCCCCCGCTACCTTTTCCGCCTCCGTTCACCCCGCAGTCTGGCTTCGCCCCTCCGCCGCCTCCGCCGATCCCCTTTCCACCTGGCTTTCAGCCTCCAGCTGTACCTTCGTTCCCTCTTCCACCCCCACAAGCACTCCCTGGGCTTACCCCCGTGCCACCGCTGCCGGGCGCGTCAGCGGCACCGCCTGCTTCCAACAACAGAGTAATGGAAATTGTCCATGGGGACAAGGAGGAAGGAGAGCTTAGCGACGAACCTGGCTCCCAGGAAGAGCCGGGCCGCTCATGGTCACGAGAGGGTGCCCAGCGTGTTGGAAAAGGTGAATCTCTACCATCCTAGACCTTCCGCAGCTGTATCGAGTAGTCTAGATGGGCGCTCGAGCAACAGCGACCGGTTTAATGAACTTAGCCGCACTGACTCTGGAGGAACTGTAGGAAACGAGAGGCATGGTAACGGCATTCCCGGAGACGGTGGGAGACCTAGATCTTCTCAATGGTCGGACCAACGGCACAACCGCACTTCCCTCCATTCGAGAGACCGCCCATACCGCGAGATTCCGGCCGATATGCCGCATAACCCCACCAATACCGAGACTACAGACCTTACGAGGTCGCAACCTTACCAGCCTTCCGTTGAGCGGGCTGGTTTGAACAAGGCAGAGTTCGAAAGTCAGAAACGAGAGGCCGAGTCGTTTCTTACCGCCTTGCATGAGCATGGGTACGGATACACAGATTTGCAGAAGCATGGTCTCGATCCCAAGCTTGTGAAAGAGACTTGGATGTCACTCGGATTGCCTCTTGAACAGCAATCTCTTGATGGTAGGCGTAGCTCTGCTACGGAGTCAAGGGCCCAGCAAGCATCGCCCTCCTCACAGCCGAAGACTGGTCCAGCATCTGCTCCAGTCTTGCCAGCGGCGCAAGCGGCACCGTCCACTCAACTCCCATCTAGGCCTCAACCTACTGTAGGTACTACGGGCATTAACAAGCCAAGTGCGAGTGCAGCAGTGTCTTCGCCCATTGATCGGGCAGCGTACATTGCTCGTCTCATGGCCGCCAAAAATAGCAAGGCTTCTACAAAGTCGACGGCGGCCGCAACGTCATCGGCCACTCCCTCTCCAGCGCCTACATCGGCCGCTCTTGCTCAGGCTCCGCCTGAACCCCCTTCAACGCCGTCTCCGAAAGAACAAGAAAATTCGAAGCAGGAGAACACCTCTGTCGCAGATCCTGCTGTGCTGGCAGCGCAGAAGAAAGAAGCACAAAATGAGTTGTTGCGCAGAAAAATCGAGGCACTTAAGATTCCAAAGAAGAAGGCCGAGGAGGAAGCGCGTGCCAAAGCCCAGGCTGTAGCGGCATCGTTGAGTGCCAGCCGAACGCCATCAAGCTCTGGTGGTGCAAGTACGACAGCCATGCCCAAGTCTGAGATTCCTGTTCGGCCGGCTCAGCAGGAAGTAGCGACGACGTCCTCTACACCTCGCAAAGATGCTCAATCCTCACCCTCACTGCCCCTACCATCCCCTGGGGGTATACCGGGTCTATTCATGACTTCGACCGTCCCCCAGGTCGCTCCTCAACCTGCCCAAGATTCCTCAGGCGTGTCCGCGAATAGAGGCCGCAAGCGCCCGGTGGCAGCAGATTTCGATGATCTGCAACAGCCTCGGGCGCCGACAGCTTTCAAGCGTCCGTTCGGTCAGAGCCAAAATGATCACGAGCAGGTGATCATCGAAGTTAGTGACGACGAGACAGCGGGCAGCGTCATGGATATTGATGAAGCTGACGAACTGCAGCCTTCTGCTCAGCCGTCCGCGCAACCTCCTAAAGGAGGTGCTAACCGTAATCTGCCCTCGCTGACCAACTTCCCCTCCCGACCAAACCTCAGCAGACAAGGGTCGGCGCATTCAACTCCTCCTGCTTCTCAGCCGCCCATACCGGCCGCCAGAGTCGCCGATCTGAAGCGCAAGGAAGAAGAGCTTGCTGCTCTGAAGAAGCTCATTGCCGAGAAGGAGCGCCAGCGGCTGGCTAAAGCGCAATCTAGCCGTGCGCAGACACCGGCAACTCCCACGTATCCGCCTTCTCAGATTCCACAGCCGGTCTCCAGCCCCGCACTTAACGCAACTATTAATAAAGAGTTGTCGCGGGTGCAGCCGGACGTTCGCTCTGAGTCGGCAGGTAGAGGGGACACACCTTCTGCAGCTCTGAGGAGCACCCCACAATCTCCAGCAGAGCATGGCTGGAAACTTCGAAGAAGGGCGGAAATCCAGTCTGGAATCTCTGCATTTGACGCCGATCTCAATAGCAATATGAGCAGGCTCGAACAGCTGCGTAGGGAGATGGAGCAAATTGAAGCAGAGAACAAGCGCCGGCAGCAAGAAAAAGAGTCTCTGATCAACGAGCTTGAGGGACTTGGAATCGATACCGAAGGCATGCCGCACGAGGAGCTTCAGGCCAAGAAGGATGAGATCATGCATCAACAACAAGAAGCCAATGCAGCAGCAGCTGAAGGTGAGCCCTGTCCCTTGCTTCCCAGTTTCTACATAGGCGATCTGACCAGAAATGTAGCGTTGGCCGAAGACCTTGCTGCCAATCCTATGCTCGAAGCAGGAAACCCGTCACAACTGGCCTCTGAGATGCATCCTAAAGTTGCCGCGACCGCCGACAAAGCCGCTTCGGAAAGCTCTGGCGAACGAATGCCCATGTCTGATGGCGAAATAGACAATGAGTCGGACACCACCGAAGCAGAGATGGACATGTCTGACAGCGATGCCGAAACGGAAGGGCCTGCCCGGATTCAGACAGCATCTAACACGGAGACAACTCAAATCTCGGGGGCTCTGGCAGAGCCTGCACCTGCGGAAGAGGCCCAGCCGCCAGCCACATACCCTGCAGAGACATCTGAGCAAGAAGACACGGAGGACTTCTATTCTTCTGAGCCCAGGCCCGAGGACTCGACTTCTGGCCCCGGGCCAATTATTGCCCAAGCGGATCACACATCGGCGGGGAGCAACCAGCAGTATCTTCAGGCAGATGCCAATGGCACTGCAGAGGATGTGGGTGATTATGTGCCACCAGGCAACATCGGACAACAACCTGAGTCGGGATCCACGTCATCTGCTTCGTCTGAGTCATCCGAAGCGGAGCCTGAAGCGCAAAGGCAGGAGCGTGAAACAGGACAGCTAACGGATGCGGCCCTTGAAAGCGAGAATGAAGCTCACTTGGAGCACTTGGAGCCCGCAACGGATGTCCTGATGTCTGGATCTACGAATCAAAATGTGACGGATGGATTGCAGACGGGTGATGCCTCGTCAGAGGGTATGGATGAAGATGAGGATGAGTATGATCCTGCGGACATGCTCCCACATCCGTCGCCTTCGGCCGCAGCGAGCGACTACCCAACACCTCAAACCTCGTCTACCGAGGCCGTCGCTACACAGCCAGCACCTCAATCAGTTAGTGGAAGCCAAGCCTCAAGAGACGTTGGCTCCGGATCGACAAGTTCAGCGCCGCGAACGCCTCTCATATCCATCATTGCGGATGAGGTGGCGCCTGAGCTTCAAGGGCGTGAACCTGGACCGGAAGCGTGCGAGCCAAGTGTATGTCCACCGTACTGACGAGTTCCGTGACTGATACGTACCTAGGCACCAGCACCCAGTGACTTGAAGAAGCACTCGTTCTATACACCCTACGAAAGCCCTCTCAAACAGTTTAAGGCGTATCGCTACCACCCGCAATACTCACAGGAAGTCCCAGGTGGATATAGATCACTTACCTACAGCCACGAGATCGATCCCATGAAGCCGCTCTGTTCGTTTGAGGCGGCCGGGGGGATCTGCAATGACAGTGCATGTGATGGACAGCATTTCCGCACCATGGGCATCAGCGGTGCGTTAAAAGGCCAATCATCACAACCTTCCCCATCCCTTCCCCATAGCAACGCGCAAGAGCCCAAGCTGACACGGGCACGCGATGCCAACAGAGGACAAGGTCCTTGTCCAACTGGGGATTGTGAATCCCGGGCGGACTCCTGAGGAACAGGACAAGTGGAGAGTGGACCTGAAGCAAGTGCTGAAAGGTCTACGTGAACAAAACGTCAGGCACGCCGAGTCCGTGGCCGCGGCCATTACGAAGTACCGCCGAGAGTTCCTTCAGGACCCCAGCAGAGTGCTCAACATTTGAGCCTCGTCCTGTGGAAGTAGGGCGCCTCAGGTGACGCAGACCCTTAGTTGGGTGCCTGGGTTCTCCCTGACCTGAGTATCGGTTCCCCAGATCTGCTGTGATGTTGCCAAGCTCAGGTCTTCTCCCCTATTCCTACACCCCAGTTCTATCCCCTCCCCTCCCCCAATGCCTGTGCGGCTAAGAGGAAAATGAAAGCGAGAAGAAGAAACAGAAAAAGAAAAGAAAAACGGGGTCGAAGCAAAGAGTGGATGAAAGAAGCTCGTGACGAGCAACGAAGTAGTTTGGCGTAGTTGCAAAGATACCCATTTGCATGGCAAGGCGTTTGGCATCCATTCGCGACCCCAGCAGCCGGGGGTAATGGAGGACAAAAGCGCGACTGCGCAAGCCGTTGGCTGAACGGATGAAAGGAACATCAATCCGTATAATGATTGGGCGGATTCTGTACAGCATTTTGGGTGGGGCTTAAAATAGGTAGCATTCATACATAGCCTTGCAGGTAGGACTGATCAAGGCAATAGATCGATTCTTGGCTTTACCCCTCGGTCCGCCTTCCCTCGGCAATGCTTGTACGGTGTGGATGTGATCGTCGAGTGCTGACTGGCACACGGCCGCCTCGCCCCGAGCTCGGTGACGGCGTTCCGGGCTGGCGCTTGGATTTGCCCCAAACGGATGGAAACTTTGCCGATGGTATTCTGCTTCTGGACCTGGGCCTCCCCGCAAGTCTGACGCACCCCACTACTCCCCACCTGCCGCACGAAACTATGTCAGCTACAACGTGTAACGGTCCGTAACCGGCGAGTCTGTTTGTTGTTCGCGGGGCACAAAAAGCCGGGCCACTCCATATATCTCAACGTCCGTCTCTCCCCTCCTTCGCCCATCTGCACCAGCTATTTCCCCCACAGACTAACGAACATGGCAGCCGCTCCAACCTCAGCTCCACTTCCTTTCTCCGTCTCCGGCAAGACCGCAATCGTGACTGGTGCTGGCTCCGGTGAGTTCCCATGCCCAATCCACAATTGCCTCTGAACCGTCACCATTGGCACACCAACAGAACAAAAAGCCAGAAGACAAGGCCTAACACCCCCCCAGGCATCAACCTCGAATTCGCCCGCCTCCTCCTCTCCCGCAACTGCAACGTCGTCTTCGCCGACCTCGCCCTCCGGCCCGAGGCGCAATCGCTCGTCGACGAGCACACGTCCGACGACGCCTCGTCGGCGCGCGCCCTCTTCGTCAAGACCGATGTCACGTCGTGGCCGGAGCTGCGCCAGCTCTTCAGCGCCACGCTCGCCGCCTTTGGCGACTTCGACATCCTCTGCCCGGGCGCGGGCGTGTACGAGCCGCACTGGTCCAACTTCTGGCACCCGCCGGGCTGCTCGGACGCCTCGCGCGACGACGCCGACGGCGGCCGCTACAAGCTGCTCGACATCAACGTGACGCATCCGATCCGCGCGACGCAGCTGGCGTTGAGCCTGTGGCTGCATCCACCGACGCCCGGGCAGGAGAGCAGCAGCAACGGCGTCGTCCCGGTCAAGGCGACGCCGCTCAACCCCAAGCGCGTCGTGCACATCAGCAGCGTGGCGGGGCAGGTGCCCAACTTCAACGCGCCGCTGTACGCGGCCAGCAAGTTCGCCGTGTCGGGCTTCGTGCGCAGCATGGCGCCGCTGGAGCCGACGGCGGGCGTGCGCGTCAACGCCGTCGCGCCGGGAATCATCAAGACGCCGCTGTGGACCGAGCACCCGGAGAAGCTGGCCAACGTCGACGAGGCGCGCGACGGCTGGGCGACGCCCGAGGAGGTCGCCGCAGCGATGCTGGCATGCGTCGAGGAGCCCGGCCTCGTCGGCGGCTCCGTGCTCGAGGTCGGCAAGGACAACAAGAGGCTCGTGGCCGCGTTCAACGATCCCGGGCCCGATCAGGATCCGAGGAAGGGGCTCGTCGCGAGCAATAGCGCGAACGGGACGCAGGAGGTTTGGGGGTGGCTGGGGGATGAGTCCGTTTGGGGGTTGAAGGATAAGTTGTAAGAGGGTGGGATGGGATTGTGAGCTGAGACGGCCTAAACTATATGTACACAATGATGAACAGATTCTTTTAATATCACTGATATTTGCGCGATTTCAATTGCAGGATGCGTAAAAACTGATCTGATACGGCAACGTCGAATGTTCGCATTGTGCATCGAATTCATCGCCAACAACCATATGAGAGCAAACCTCGTTATGAAAGCAAGCGTACAGAAAATATAATCCATGTACAAATACTGATCTTGGAATGAGAGAATTGAGATGCTGTGATAGCCAGTACTTCTTTGGCGTGACTTCACTACAGAGAGCTATTCCAAGTCGGAAGACGAAAGGCCGATCATAACGACCTAATTAATTGCTGATGACGGCAAGTAAGCTTCGCACTATACTTTGTAACCGACCAATGAGATGTCTCGTATTAGTCGTGAGGTTGCTATCACCCATGTTCTCGGTGTATATACCTCCGGACTTCTGTCGCCCGAAGCTGACACCTTCGGTGTACAGTGATGCGGGAGGCGTGACGAACGAAAGACACGGAGGCTTTCTTAAGCAAGCCACACACGTCTTTTGTGAGCCACAATCTGACAGCTCTTCTCCAAGATGATTGCCAGTCTTGAACAATGGTTGGCGCTGTCATCTACGTCGATGCAGCGCACTACTACGCGATCATCAGCTCTATATATCCTCTGCTAACCGAGATGGAGAACATCAGTCTTAAAGATGACCTGCTGCCTTCGAAGCTGACCGTGTAATACTTGCAGCTAGCTCATGGATCAATGAGGATGGCTCGTCGACAATCTAACTTCATCAATACCCGACTACCAGGAAGCCGCAGGTACGAAGCATACTACTGTTTCTATTCGCTGCAACAGCTTCTGGAAGTTGTCAGGGCTGACTAATTAGCAACTACATAGGTACGTCGAGCAAAGTCCTGTTCTAGCTGGCGTGGCCCATCTACGCGTACGGACACCGTCAATCGGACAGGATGCTCATGATCATGACACAGCCACCACCTATCGACCGTCCGTGTGCGCCTATCTAACGCAAAATGGTCATCTTGATCTCAACCGGCTGGTGCAAGAATGCAGTGATATTGCCCAATATCCAAGCACAATCACACCTTCGAGCAGCCGTCAGACCGGAGCTCCCACCGCTCCCCTTATCATATCTTCCCGGGGGGGGGGGGGGGGGGGGGGGGGGGCGCTCAGATAACCAAAACGGAAAAGCCACCACGATACGGCGTTGCCGCGTGGATCTCTTATCAAGATGCTGGCAAAAACCACCTGCGCTGCTGCCAACTCCTCCTGCCGGCTTTCGCAGTCACTATTCCAACAACCCTTGCATATCTGACCACATTCTGGAAGGAGACAGATCTCCGACAGCCGGGCGTTGGTGTCATTTCCATACTTTTGTTTCACATGCGCATCCGCGAACATCCAAGCCATACATACCCGTCCACCCGGTAACTACCATATGCACAATCACACACCCATTTGCAAGCATCCCAAGACATTTAGGTTCTTCCGTTCAACGTGTGATATTCGCGAGTGATTCCACTCCTCCTTCGTTTAATGCTACCTTCCGGGTATCCCGATATGAATTCATGCTCATTGGCCGCGAAACGTGTCCCCCCTTGCCCTCCTTCCCTCCTTCCTTCCAAGTGCGAGCAAGCCGAGAGCCAAAGAAAAAGCGCAGTAGTAACAAATCCCGCGCCGCTATCCCAAATGGAGGAACTCCTCCTTATACCGTTTTCCCAAATGTCCCGAAAAAATAAGTGAGCGCCTCGCTTGAAGTTACGACGATCGGATGTGACAGTAGTAGTAAAACATGGGCATCGTTCGCCCTTGTCAAAATGTTTGTACAAGAAAATAGAAAGAGCCTGCCAAGAGCAGGGCCGAATCATCAAGTGCTGGATTACACCTCTCCAGCCGTAGGTTCTGGGGTTTGGCTGGCGTCAGTCTCCCCCGCCACCGCGTCTTCGGTGCGTTCCCGAGCGGGACCGATGGTGGTTACACCGTGCTCGCCGCCGCAGCCGAAACTCATGATGCGGACCTCGCAATCCTCGCCTGCAGAGACAAGCTTGGAGTCGCTCAGGCCGATGCAGGTTACGGGACCGGCATGTCCGGTGAAAGTCCGTTCATGGCGGCCCGTTCGCGGATCCCACACCTTGACCATGCGGTCTTCGGCACCGGAGACAAGACGCAGGGTGTCAGCTGCAACAGCCCACACACCTTCAACGTGGCCGAAGAAGGTGCGAAGACAGCGGCCTGTTGCCACGCTCCACAAGCGAATCGTGCCGTCGAGAGCACCGGTAATCATGTAGCGCGGCGGCTGTGGGCGTTGTGGTTGATCAGGGTAGAAGGCCTTTGACTCGTCTGAAGCGTAAGGAGGGGTGATGGGGCCGTTGAAGTATCGCAGCATGTTTTGAGAATCAGCTTCAGGAGTGTCTGGCTCATGATCGTGATCCGAGTGAGGGTCGGCTTCCTCATCGTCCAGCTCGAACTCAGGCGGCATTGGCAGCACCTGCTGGACCTGCCCAACATGGCCGTGGAAGGTCTTCAAGCAGCGTTTTGTGTCCAGGTCCCACAGCCTGACGGTGCAGTCATCAGATGCTGAGAAAATAGTACGTGAAGCCCCGTCGATCTTCACCGCATTGACCCAATCCGTGTGGCCCTTGAGGTTGAAGGTGGCCTTATCGGGGAAGTTCCAAACCCGAATGGTGTGGTCCATGGATCCAGTCGCGAGAATGTTATTGGCAAAGTGGAGCGAGACGATGCCCCCCGTGTGGCCGGGGAAAGTTCGGAGCAGTTCACCGGTCTTCCAGTTCCACAGGCGGATGGTGCGGTCAAGGCCACCACTGAACAGCCGGTTGTCTTCAAATTGCAGACACCGCACTCCCGCCGTGTGCCCGGTGAGTGTCCGGATTTCTTCGCCGGTGTTGATGTCCCAGATCTTGATGGTGGCGTCGTAAGAGCCGGTTGCAAGGATGTTGTCGTCGAACTGCAAGCACATAATGCCGTTGGTGTGGCCGCGCAGTATTTTCGTACTGCAGCGACCGTACTTCCAGTTGGTGCCGACCTTGAAACGGTCCTTGTAGACATCTTTCCATGGCCGCTTGGTGCGAGGCTGGAATGCAACGTCTTGAGCCTCTGAGCTAGGCCCGGCAGTGCAGGCCCGTTTAGCAGTGCTGTCCGAGGAGTCTTCGGAGATGCGTCGCTTCAGGTTGCTGGGTCCGGGGCTGGGGCTGGCAGTCCGAGATGCGGCATCGGCACCGTTGGACTCGGTTGACGGCTCGGCCAGTTCGTTCAATCCTCTCCCCGTCGCTCTGAGCTGCATTTGGCGCTTCTCGGTCCGCAACCTCTTGGCCTCAAGGAGCGGTAAGCCCCAGCCACACTTGGTACACTTGCGGTCAATGTGCTGCTCGCACATCTTGTGCCAAACCACGTCATCGTCGGCAAGCTGCCGCCATCGCCGGCTGACTTGAGACGCTTTGCACAGCGAGGTGGTATCCAGGTAGCAGAGGATCTTGAAGCCAAGCTCCGGAGGGAGGGCGGCGAGGAAGTCAATCTTGATTAGATCGCGGACGGCAGCAGAAACGTAGGAAAGTTGAGGGAAACAGCATTGGGCAAGGATACCCTGGAGCATGAGGTTGCGGTGTTTTGCGGGGGCAGCGGAGAAAAGGGACCAGACATGGGCGATGCCCTGCTGGTCGGATTGGGACAGCGTCGCAAGCTCCTCGTGGATTGTCAGTAGGATTCAATTTAGGATTGATAGGTAATAGCACACCTTCTGCAGCTGCTCCATGGACGGCTCGTTGACCTGCCTCCTGCATTTGACATCGGGGCGATGGCGGTAGCAGTATTTCGTGTTTGATTTGTTGCTCATGATCCTGGGCTGCGGGTTGTTTCCGAGGGGATTGTACTGGCTGGGAATGTGTTGAGCCAGAAACGGCTGGACCGTCTTCGCGGCCTGCTTGCTGGTGGAGGAGATGGATATCGAGTCGTCCTTGTCCTCGGCCTCCTTGTCTGCCTCTTCGCTGCCAAGATGGTGTCGTGAGCGTGGGCGGTCGTGGAGGTCGTGTTCCCAGGACAGGCCGTCACGGTGCTGGGTCGGCGACACGTCTGCCAGCTCCTTTTGGGGTGGATGTCGCAGCGAGAGCCTCCTGGCAGGTGGCGCGTGCGGGTCGTGGAAGAGCGACGTCGAGGCCGCGGGCGGTTGCGAGCTTTGCGCCATTGTTGGGGTTGTGACGGGCGCACTGATCGGGAGCGGCGGCGCAAGGAGGTATTAGAGTTTGAGACGTGGTTCAGGCCATGCGGGAACGCTGTCGAGATTGGCGGAGGGAATGGCGTGCGAGAGCGGAGGTTGGGCGGATGGAGGCGATGCGAGGGCTGCGCCGTGGGCCAACGCAGACGGCTATTATTGTGTGCTCTCCAGGGGCGTGGCACGACAGCTGCAGGCGGGCGCGGCCTTTATTGCGGATTGGCGCAGGGCGGTACAGGCAGTATAGAGGATCAGTGGCGTGCTGGAGGTTGCAAGGCCCGAGCGGTTCAAGCACGCAATCGTCGCGGCGATGGTGCAAGTCACGTGCAATCAAGTCATCGTCGCGGTCTCGGCCACCGCGGTGCAAACTTCTTTCGCCAGCCGCGTGGCTCATGAGGTGACGAGCCTGTGTCTGCGCGCTCCCGTGGTTTCGGACATGTCTCGCAGCGCACCCGTCCTTGCGCGACCGCGGTTGCGGCGTTCATTTCCGGCCTTCCAGCGTTGTTTCGAGCATCGCGGCTTCCGTCGGCGCGGCGTGCGGCCGCCATCTCCCGCGCTTGACCGCCCGCCGCCGATCCGGCTAAGTCGTCAGTCCGGGGTACCAGGGTCCTGCCGCTCAACCTACGCCAATGCACGCGCGCCGTCGCCAACACCAAGCAGCTCACCACAGCTAAAGCACACCGCCGTGCTGCCTGCCAGCACGCGAGCCCGTCATCCATGTCCTAGCAACACCACCGGCTACCCGTCCCCCTGCATGACATCATAGCTCCCGTTATGGCGTCCCCGCAGTCCCCGGCTGCCTCGATTGGCAGTCTCGACAACGGCCCGCCGTCCCTCGAACAGCTCGTTGCCCACTTCGTCAGCGCCAAGCGCTCCCTGGCCTCTATCCACCATGTCTGGCGCGCCAACGAGGTCGTCACCCAGGCCCGCCAGCTGCTGGAAGTCGACGCCGTGCTCACCAGCAAGATAGCCTTCCTCGGCCGCGGCCTCGAGGAACAGACCAAGACGCTGAGAACACTGCGCTATGGGGTGGATATGGTGGGTGTCGAGGGCCACGACGAGTTCCAGGTACCCATAATCCCACCTTAGCTAGTTGTGGACCGCCTGATGGTAACAGCCCCAGGAAATGCTGGCCAGCCTCGACGAGTCGTCGCACCATCTGCACAACACTCTCCACTTGCTGAAGGAAACACCAATCCACACCACCCTCCAGCCGCCGGGCACGCCTCAGAAATATCTGTTCGATTTTATCGACTCGTCTAGCGTCAAGGATCTCGAAGCTTCTCTCCGCGGCTGCATAGACCGCCGCAGCGAGGCGGACTCGGTGCTTACTGAGACGATCGACGCGTTCGGAGCATCGCTGGCACGCCTTGATGATGCCATCGACACCTGTCCACCGCCTCCAGATCCCTCGCCCTCGCCCCTGCCGCCCTCGTTCCGCCAGCTCGAAGGTCATGCCACCGAGACGGCCTCTCTCCTCCAATCCCTCGTCCGGCATTACGATCTCTGCGTCACCGCGCTCAAACACACGGAAGGAGGCAACGAGGCGGCGACGCGAGCCGCGTCTGACGAATCTCCCCTGCCGAGCTCGAACGATCTGCCCCACGACCTAGACCCGAACCTGCATGTCAACCTCGACCAACTGGACATCGATGTCGCGAGCCTGAGACCTGATGCCCCACCTCCGCCGCCGATGACGGAGGCCGAACGCGCAGACATGCTAGCCGTTCTGGCGAATGATGCAGCAGAAGTTGACGACGTAGTGGCAGAAATTCGGGACCGGGTGGCCGATATGGAAGGCCTTGCGGCTGAGATGGCCGGCCACATTGAGGCCCTCCAGGCATCATACTCGGCACATCTCCAGGCTTTCCGTCTCATGGTCGATGTTGGCAAAGAAGTTCCTGAATACCTTGCTAGTTGCCGCACCTTCCAGGCGCGGTGGGGAGAAGAGAAAACCAAGATTGAAGAGGGCGTATTGGCTCTTGAAGGTCTTCGAGAGTTCTACGACGGATTCTTGGATGCGTACGATGGATTGCTCGTCGAGGTGGATAGGAGGAGGTCGGTGAGAATAAAGATGGAGCAATATGCACGGGACGCCCTGAGAAAGATCGAGCGGCTCTACGAAGGTAAGTGATCACGCATGTTGAAGTTTGAGCATTTCCCCCGTGGAGGTCCCACGATCCAAAGGAGAAACATGGATATTAACCCATTTCTAAGATGACCTCGCCGCGCGCAATACTTTTCACATTACGCAGGGCGAACACCTGCCCTCAGACATTTGGCCCGGTCTGGTAGATCCGCCTCCTCGCTACGAGCTCGTGATATCGGCCGACCGCGAGACGGCGCCCTCTGCAACAATGACCAGAGACAAGCAGAGCAGGCAACAGGCCGAGGTCGAGGAAATGGAAAGACGCATCCGGGACATCAGCATCCCATCGCTTCCGGACGATGTGGTCGACGGAGCCATCCGCCGCATGGAGGAGCGGCGGGCATGATGAGTGAGCAACTCGAAGTTTTCGGAGCCATCCGGGGACGGGTATGTTGGTTTGATATACGTGCACAGCGACAGTCTGATTACAGCCCATAGCCACCGTACAGGGGCAGTTGAAGCATTGACCAGGACGCAAGTATTCAGCTAGACCGTCAGAGCATGAGATCCGGAGAGCAGCCTTAACGCTATCTTAACTGTGGGTGCAACGAGAAGTGGGCTGACCTCACAGTTTGTGGCGAATGAAGGCGCATGTGGAATAGAACATGGAAAGCACTGAACACAGGCGAATAATGGAATTACTACTCATCTCTTGCAGCAAAGATAGATTGGATGCCGCATCGGCGCTCAAGCGCAGCTATCTTCTTTGGTCTTTTTTTTTTTTTTTTTTTGAACCTCTTGTATAGACCGAGAATGACTTAAGCACACATTTTCTGTATACGCGCGCTATATACCCTTCCCTGGGCAACCACCTGTCTAGATATGGCAGACGAGAAATAGAAAAACAATGGGAAAAAAAACCGACCATGACCAACCCATATATGCCTCGTTCAGTTGCGATGTAGCATGGTTCCCAGGAACGAAAGACACGTTTTAACGCCTTCGTGGATGCAATAATGCCAGACCGTTTTTATTTTCCCCCACCCCCTCTTTAGCACACCCCCAACCATTTTCCAAACATCATAAGGATCTCTCTTCCGTAGAGAACACATAGGATTGACGCAAAAAGCGAAGAAGAAAAAAAGATACGAGAGGAAATGGAAGAAACGAGAAAGATCGACGTATCATCTCTCGCTCATTTCTTGTGGCCCTTTCCAGTGCTCTTGACCAAGCTCTTCTTGACGTGCTTGGGCATCTTAGTCTTCCGCTTCTCGCGCTTCTCCTCCTTGACCGCCAGCTTGTGCGCCTTCTTGTCCTCCTTGTCCTCGAAGCGCTTGCCGCGCGGCGGGCCCTTGTCGCGCCACTCCTTCTCTTCGCCGCTCTCCCCCTCTTCTCCCGAGCTGTCCTCGTCCTCCTCGTCCTCCTCGTCCTCGCCATCCTGGCCCCCGGCGGCGCCGCCCTCCTTCGTCGCGCCGGCAAGTAGGTTCTGGTAGACGAGCGAGTCGCCCTTGCCGGCGCCGACGAGCTCGGCGTCGCGCTCGACGTCGTAGACCTGCTCGAGGGTCTGGGGGATGTACTGCTTGCGGAAGACCTCGTTGTCGACCTCGTCGTCGCGGATGCCGCCGTCCTCGCCCTCGGCGACCTCGCCCTGCTCGGCCCGCACGCGGTACAGCTCCTCGAGCGTGTCGCGCACGCCGGCCATGTCGGTGCTGCCGGCGGGGTTGGTGATGAAGGCGAAGACGGCGCGGTCGGGGAGGGTGTCGACGCCGCGCTGGCCGCCGCGGAAGAAGTCGGCGACGTTCTTGATGTCCATGCGCAGGAACTCGAGCGCACGCGGGTGGTCGTGCTCGACCGACTGCGAGACGTCGATGACGCACAGCCGGCCGTCGTGGTAGAGCAGGTTGTACTCGCTCAGGTCCGCGTGCACCAGCCGGCACACCTGATACATCAGCCGCATGTACGACAGCAGCTCCAGGTACAGGTCGCGCCACCGGCGCTCGATCTCGTCGGCGTCGCTCAGGCCCAGGTCGGCGGGCACGTCGCGCAGCCGCGGCGCCGGCCAGCCCTTGCGGTCGCCCACGAAGCCCATGACCAGCACGTGCAGCCGCAGGTGCAGCGGCTGCGGGCACGGGATGCCCGCCGCGTGCAGGCGCTTGAGGTTGCGCATCTCCTTCTCCGCCCACACCTTGACCATGGCCCGGTTGTTGCTCTTGCTGTAGCCGCCGCGGAAGCGGAACTCGCCCGTCACGTACTTGTCGCGGTCCTTGAACACCAGGATGCTGGTCTTGTACACCTTGATGGCGCGGTGGACGGGCGGCGCGTCCTCGTCCTCGGGCAGCGAGAGCGCGTGGTACACGTTGGCCTCCTTGCCCGTCGACACGCAGCCGTGGATTTCGCTGACGATGCCGCGGTTGATCATCTGCAGCAGCAGCATGCGCGTGCGCGGGTCCAGCACCTGCTCCGACGTCGCCCGGTCCGCCCTGTCCTTGCCGCCGTCGTCGTTCCTGCCGCTGCCCTTGCCGTTGCCGCTGCCGCCGCCGCCGCCATAGCGCGAGTCGTCGAGTCGGATCTTGCTCGCGTGCACCGACAGCGACCGGATCTGGTCGTCGATGGCTGTCTTGGTGTTGGCCGACGGCTTGGGCGCCGCGCCTTGCGGGTTCGTCTTGGGCTTGTACGCCGCCGGCACCGCCGGGTCGTTCAGCTTGCGCTGCCGATTGTAGGATTTCGTGAAGTCGTTGGGGTTCGCCGAACCGAGCGCGTCGGCGGCGAATTCGTCGTCCGCTTCCTCATCCGAGGCATCCTCGAAGATGTCGTCGTAGTCGTCGCCGTCCGAGAATTCATTTTCGCCGTCCGCGGGCTGTTGCACCTCCTCTGGCTGGGGTGCGGTGGAGAGGGACACACCGCCGTCGGCCTCGGGTTCATAGCCTTGGTGGGGGGCGTACTCGTGCGTGGGCTCGTGTGCGGCCGCTGGAGAAATCTCCTGCGATGCCATGATGGCGAAATTGGCTCGATGCGGAGAAAATGTGTTTCGGCGGACAATTCCTAGGATCTGCTGCCCCTAGATTTTTAAAAACTTTGGAGGATCGGCGGGGATTCTTCGAGGTGTGGCAACGCGACATGCGGGTGTTGATTCTCAAAAAATTCATGGGTTCGGCGTCATACTGGCCGTGCCCCGCGCTAGCCCATTGCGGAAGGCGGTGATCACCTATGCCTGCGGACTCTGGCAATGGCTGTCGGTCAAGACGAAGAGTGTCATGGACAATCGAAAGTCAACAAATATATTTACCAATTGCCATGCCCCGTGGGGCTCTCCTGTCGTGTTATAAGCCCAGTCATCGACTTGCTGTAAGAAAAGAGACATACGAATCTCCTTCATACCAGATGTATTTCCTACCCACATCCCGGCCTCAGACGTCCTGGCAATGTCCCGACCTTTCATTTTGAACAAGCACTTGTCGTACCGGCTCATACCGTTCACCTTGTGACTAATCAGTCACGTAATCAGGAAAAGATTTAGAAAAAAGACAACTTTTCAATTCCATATTACTGTCAGATGCAGGCTGCACACCTGCCTTTCAATCGCATCCCCATGAGTCCATCATGCAGCTATGCAAAAGAAGCGCACCCCCATCCAACCACCGCCTGTCCCTACCAACCACCACTTTTCGGATGAGGGGTATATGCACACAAAAACAGTAGCCGTCAATAACCCATGAATTCCTACAAGACAGGAAAAGAAGAAGAAAAAGAAGAATCACCACCCGTTTTCTTTTGTAGGTCGTACTTCCCATCCTTACACGTTTTCCTCACGCACGAATTAATACATAAGTTGTTTTTACCTCCACTTTTTCACGACTGACAAGACGAGAGAACTGTTTAGTCCTCGGTAAGGTCACCGTACTCCCAAATGCCCTTCCTGTCGGCCTTGGCTTCCTCTTCCTTCTGCTTCAGGGACTTCAGGATGTCGGAGGCCGAGCGCTCCCAAGCCTTGAGCTTCCTCGGGACCATGGCGTAACCACCGGAAATGATGTCCGCGTTCACAGTCTCAGTCGAGTTGTTGCTTGCGACATCGAACAAAGTGACGTAGAGCGTGTTGTCCTGTACATGGTCGACGTTGGCGACCATCTGGCGCCCAGCGGTCTCCTGACCGATGAAGTCAACAGCGTCGCGAAGGTAGTCGGTGGAGGTGGGGAATTGCGTGAAAGAAAGAACAGCGTCGACAGCTTGGGGCTTGAGGCTCTGAGTGCTGAACTTGGCGTCGAGAGGGCGGAGGCGGCTGTAAGGAATGGTTTCCGAGTTGCCGTAGTCGATGTAAAGAACCTCAACCTTCTTGGCTTCACGGTCATTGCGGCGGACCCTGGCGCGGTACCACTCCTCATCCTCTGTGAACTTCGCCGATACGAAGTCACCGGCCTTAACCTGCTCCACAGGCCTGTCATTGGCCTTGTTGAGGTGGAAGCTGCGGAAGGCGTTCATGAGATCCGTGAGAGCCGTGGTGCCAGCTCCAACCTCCTGCAGCTTCAGGCGGCAGGTTTCCTCATCCACATGGGTGACCATGACGTCGCGGAAGTCCTTGCGGCGCTCCGCCGGCTCGCCACTGCCGTTAGCACCGTTGGAAACTGCCTCGAAAGGAGTTCCCTCGTCCTCCTCATCCTGCGACGGATCCCAGCTGTGCCACATGCCCTTACGGCCCTCCTTGGCCTTTTTCTCCGCAGCGAAGAGCTCGGTAGCATTACCTGACTTCTCAGCGGAATAGGCGTGGACGGACGCAAGACCCTCTTCAACCAGGACCTTGGCGAAGCTCTCGCGGTTGACGTAGAGCGTACCAATGAAACCTCCGACCTTGTCGCAGTCCTCGACGTCGATTTCAACGTCACGCTGCTGGCAACGCTTGTTAGCGAAGTCGTGCGCCTCCTGACCGAAAGGTTCGCTCTTCTCGTTCGGGTTCCTAGCCGACCTAGGTGCGCGGATGCCGGAAAGGACCAAAGTAAGCTTGGCGTTTTCACGGGGGACAAGCACAGTGAAGCGCGAGCCGGACTTGACGAAGTCAACGATGGCGGGAACCTTCCTCTGCCTAGAGAGCAGAGTAAGCTGCCTCTTCGCCTTCTCCAAGCTCTCCGAGTAGTCCACGTATGCCTTGGTGGCCGGGGGCTTTGCAGCCCACATACCACGGCCCTCTTGCTGGGCTTCTTGCTCAGCAAGGAGCAGATCGTCGTAGATGGGGCTGCGGTCCGAGTCGTCTGCGCGGTGCCTGATCACAGAGGCGTAACCATTCTCGACCAGGAGCAAGGCGACGTTCTTGTCGTTGAAGGTGACGGTAGCCATCTCACGCTCTTCATAGCCGTCCGAGGGAGGTCGCTTGCCGTCAGTCCTGACCTTGACGTGCTTGGCGATGAGACGCTTGCGAAGGAACTCCTTAGCCTCCGCTTGCCAGGGCGCTTGCTTGGGGTCCGAAGGCTTGGGCTGTCTGACGCTGCTCAGATTGACGCGCTTCTCAGCACCTGCCTTGTTGCGCAGGAAGAGAGTGTCCGCACTCTGGATCCTGCTGACTACAACCTCGACTGCTCCCGCGGTGCTCTGCTTGGGAGCAACGTGGCCCTGGAAAACACCTGCCCTGTTCTCCTTGGCGGCTCTCTCAGCCTGCCTCAGCTTTCCCATTTCAGCGCCCAAGAGTGTAGTATGTTGGTCCATGCACCGTGCGAGACCAGCCTCGAGCAAGAAGGGCGCAACGTTTCCACGCTGAGGGTGCTTCACGGAGCCGACAATCTGGTTTTGCGGGCTCACGCCGAGAGGAGTGAACTTGATAGTACGTTGCAGCAGGCGACTTTCGATGAACTGTTGCGCTTCGTCGCCAAAAGGTTCGGCGGGTTGTTCCTTGCCGTCTGAAGGGTTTACACGCTTCGTCGATGGTGCGCGGATGCCAGCGATGAGCGTCATGGTTTGCACGTGCTTGGTCGGTGATAGGAGTAGGCGCGCAATGAGACGGTCGCCACTGAGGACCTTCTCCACAATGGCTGTTCCCAAGTTAGCGGATCAGTTCTGAAGCACTTCATTTTGGAGGTCCCTTACAGTCGATATCCTTGCCCTTATTCTGCTCAACGAAGCTCTTGGCATCAGGCAAGTCGTACGAAGTCTCGAGGCGGTTCGGAGTATCGGACCAGACTCCCTTCGAGTCGGCCTTGGCGCGCGCTTCGAGGACCTCAAGCTTTTGTACTATCGCTTGCGACGAATCGGCATCGTTCTTGCGGTCGGCGTCGTCGCGGAGCTTGACCCAGCCCTCAGCAATTGCGGCGTCGGGGAGCATCAGGCCACCGGGTAGGCTGATGATGCCATAGTCGCGCTTCGTGGTCGGGATGGTGTACAGAACCTTGAATTGCACGACCTTGCCAACCAGGATGCGGCGCAGGAATTCGCGAGATTCAAAGGCGAAGGGCTGTTGCAGAAAAAAGCGTAAGCATGGTTCTTATGGATGGAAACGTTGACAATTGGCGTAGGTAGTGCATGCGCAACTCGGGTTGAGCCTGCGGTACAGAGGCACAAGGCGGCTTCGGAAAGGGTGTTACCTACCTCATCGCCCTCCCTCCTTATCCTGGGGGCGGAGACGAAAGCGAGACTCAGGACGCGCTCCTGCTTCGGGTTGTTCACGTTGTGCAGGACGACGGTGTCACCGGAGAGAACAGACTTGACCATAGCCTGGTAGAGAGCCATGATGAAGGACGGGGCGATGCAGCTGCAGGCGCAATTGGTGTCAGCTTTGCCACTTCACACAAGCTATAGCTCCCGGAACAAAGTTGCGTGACACTCACTCGAGCTGAAACCTTAAGACGGAGGGGAGAAAGCCGGAGCAGGAATGCCAATTGGCGCGGTCGAGAGCTAAAGGAGCGGGTTGGAAAGTACAACTGTTGGAGGTGCAGTGGAGGTAAAGTTGCTGGGAGGAAGGTGGTGTTTGCGGAGCGAGTCGTTGCGGCGAATGGAGGAGCTGTGGGGTTGAATCTGGCCTTTTCGGCGTCACTGACGAGGGTCCCTCGCACGCGAGGACCGACGGCTCCCGCACGCGAACCTCCGCCGCACGTCACTGCTGGCCGAGGCAGCCCGCACCCCATACGGCAAGAGCGCAAAGGTACTGTGTAGTATCGTTTATGCACTGCAATCTATTTCACGTCAATTTTGCGAACGTCGCTTTCGACCCTCCCAAGATGCATCAACGTCACTGTCACCATTCTCTTGCACGGTAGTTGGGGCGTCATCGTCTCAAATTTTACTGCCTATCTACTACTGCGACATTCGGGGTATCCGAAGAGCTGCAGCTGCATGCGTCTCATCAAAATTACGCGGTATCGAACGTTTAAGCAGAGATACCAATGACACCTGCGTGGTACCAACGTTAGCTGTACGCTTCTTGAACACGGTAACACCGGGAACATACCGCAGGCAGGGCGGGCGCCAGCGTTGCCGGTCTTCTTGGACTCCTCGTTGCCACCCTTGCCGAGGTCGTCGGTGCCGGCGTGGCAGACGACGGTGCGGCCAATGACGCTCTCAGCACCGATCAGCTTGATGAGTTTGTCGGTAGTGGAGCCGACAGCGTTGCCCTGGCCATCGGTCTTGATGTTGCCAAGGTCACCAACGTGGCGGTCCTCGTCGGTGGGAGCACCGTGGCCCTTGCTGTGGGGGTTGACTGCACGATCCCGTCAGCGTCTGCACCTTCCCGCTCGCGCATCAGCGCTGTATCACGGCTCCTTACAGTGAGGGCCGGCGGAGGTGCAGCCGTTGGTGTTGTCACCGTAGGCGTGGATGTGCATGCCACGCTCGGCGTTGGAGTCGTGGCCGCTGAGGTTCCACGACACGGTGGTGGGGGCGGACTCGGACTCCTGCTCGAAGGTGACAGTGCCCTTGACGTTGGAGTCACCACGGATAACAGCGACTGTTTTTGTTTGAATCGTCAGCCACTACTGCTGCTGTTGCCCCGGACACCTTGATGGGCGGAACGGTGCGACCGACGGGTGCCAATCTGTCAATCCCATCCCAGGAAGCCCCTAGCCGTACGGTATTCATCGTTTTAGGCCCTCGAGACCATCAAGGTGTCGCTCGAGGTACTCGAACCAGCCAATTGGACTCCCTGATGGGCGACGAGAGGACCGTTCGGTCAAAGAACATGCTCAAACCGTCTCACGGCGCCGCTGCAGCTGCCCCACTTCCGGCAAGAGCTGGCGTATGGTACGGCTGAGCAAAGGAAAGTTACCGCACTTACCGGCCTTGACCATTTTGGCGGTTTTAATGTTTGTTTTGGGGGGTTGATGTGAAGAATTAGAGCTTCTGCTGATGGATGAAGAGGAGAGAAAGTGAGCGACCCGCCGCGACCTCTCTTCATGTGCGGGGCTTCGAACTCCCTCCTCGCTTTCGTCATCAACAAATCACTAACTCCGACAGCTTCCGACCAATCAGAAGCGGCCATCCCCGCAGGGGTCCACAGTCCCAGTCCCGCCTTGGGCTTCACCGAGCGCTGCTTGGCTAGACTCGCATTCTTGCATAAGCTTCAACACTGCTCAGTCATCGCGTCAAAAGTCATCTATTTTGTTTGCAAGCGAAAATCATCTGCTAGCTAAGGGTTTATCATCAACGCCCAGAACTCATTTGCAATGATCGTCCATCCCAGCTTCCATTATCGTAATTTGCATTTTGGTGCCTTCCGCCCGATATCGGATCAATTTAAGCCTTCTGGATCTTCTCCTTGAGGATGTCCTTCAGGGTAACAGCGTCAGCGGCAAACTTGGAGATACCCTCGCGCAGCTTCTCAACGGCCATCTGCTCCTCGTTGAAGTCGAAGCGGAAGAGAGCCTCGTCCTTGATGTAGCTCTTCCTCTCGATGTCGAGGCTGCTGGCGTTCGAAGCATCGAGCTTCTTGGGGACGGCCTCCTGAGAGTTGTAGAGGTCCTCAAGGAGGTTGGGCTACGGTTCGTTAGCACAAATTTCTCCTGTCTTTGATTTCACAGTGCACTTACGGAGATGGTGAGGTAGTCGCAGCCAGCGAGCTCGGTGATCTCGCCAATGTTGCGGAAAGATGCGCCCATGACAATAGTGTTGTAGCCGTACTTCTTGTAGTAGTTGAAGATCTGCTCGACACTCTTGACACCGGGGTCCTCAGTGGCGGAGTACTCCTTCTTGGTGGCAGCCTTGTACCAGTCAAGAATGCGGCCAACGAAGGGGGAGATGAGGTAGGCACCGGCCTCGGCGGCGGCGATAGCCTGGACGATCGAGAACATGAGAGTCAGGTTGGTGTTGATGCCGTGCTTGCTCTGAAGGATCTCGGCGGCCTTGATGCCCTCCCACGTAGAGGCGATCTTGATCAGGATGCGGTCCTTGCCGATGCCCTGCTCCTTGTACAGCTAGAAGGATGTTAGCTTGCAAACAACACGCGATTTCTCGTAGTTGCACGTACGTCGATGATGCGCAGCGCCTTGGTGACGGAGGCCTCGGTGTCGAAGGAGAAGCGGGCGTCGACCTCAGTGGACACCTTGCCGGGGATGAGCTTGAGGATCTCCTTGCCGAACTGGACAAGGAGGTTGTCGAGAGTAGCATCGACCTGGTCGTCGATGCTGCCACCCTTGCCCTTGCCGTAGGCGACGGCGGCGTCGATCAGAGCGGCGTACTCGGGCTTCTTGGAAGCGGCGAGGATCAGGGAGGGGTTGGTGGTGGCATCCTGAGGGTTGTACTTGGAGATGGTGGCAAAGTCACCAGAGTCGCAGACGACGGTCTGTAAAGGATCGCAAAGCGTCAGTAGAGCTCAATGCAAAGTCTGCGCGGGAAAATGTTGGGTTGCGGGAGGCGCGGTGGGCACGCCGGCGACCGCGGGGTAGAGGGTGGCGGGGTGGACTCACGGTGCCGGAGGCCTTCAATTGTTCGAGAGAGCTAGGCATTGTGGTGGATTTGGGTGATGTGTAGAGGTGCAAAGGGTATCAGAAGAGGGGTGCAGAGATGACGATTGAGTGTTGAGGGAGAGAGGATTAATAGGGCGGGCTGGTGGGGTTTTGTGAGCGGCCGTCGATGTCACAGGGTGGCGCAAGGAGCGAACGGCGCACCGTTGCAGGGAAGTGGATGGTCGCACGCACGTCAATCGCCGCCGCGGTTTCGCTGGCAGCGGGCGGCCCTGCACTGCATCCTGCGCCGATAGTTCTCCGCCGCCGCTTCCAGCGACCGTGGGCGCTTCTCCTTCGCAGCCATGTCCGCGGCCGGCTAGAAGCCCTTTCGCGATAACTTCCACCTTGCGGCCCCAAGAAGCAGCCGCCGCCGCGTCTGCCAAGCGGCGGCGCGGATAAAGAGTGCGAGCGCCAATAAGGGAATCTGCCGGCGCTTCCGCGGTTATTGGTCATTCGATGCGGCCTGGACGCTTAGCTTGCCCGGTCTTTCTGAATGGGTCACCGCCCGCAGAGGCTGCGCATCCGTCATCGCTCACTGGCCCAAGCGGCCATCTCTTTGTGACGTCTTGCTCCATGATCAACCCGGCCCATCCGCTCTTCATAAGCGGCGAGGCCGCCCATGCAGATTCTGTCGTCGCATTGGCATCACACCTCGCACTTCCGCGAGGATCGGACCAGTCCCGCCGCCTCTGCATAGGAAGCACGCCATGTTTCTTTCAAGATTACAACTTTCCTGCATCTCGCTGCCTCAAAAATTGTCGATCCGTTGATTCATCCCACGCAGACTGCCCGGTGGCCGGCCCACCGGAGTACTTCTTGAAGATATTGTGACCAATCAAGGCCGATACGTTTGCTGAGTGCTTTTTTCCACGGAGCTCCAGTGTCACCCACGGCTATTTGAACATAGAACCGGCAAAATGCGACAAGCGGGTCTCTGGCGGCTCCTGAAACCGAGAACTGCGTGTCCCGTCCATCTCCTGCTGGCCTATCTCAGATTCGCCGTATCAGAGGGGAATTTCTGCGAATTGAAGGCCTCGATGTTAAACGTGGGCGTCTCGAGGGCCACGAATATTCGGGATTTCCGCAGCACTTCAAATTGTTATCATGTCGCTATGCCACGATTACTTTGTACGCTTATAGTAAATCGTGGTTTTCAGCAACTTCCGCTACTCTGTTCAAGGAGACACCGATAAGCACCCGTTGAAAGCCAGTGTTCAATCACGTCCTTTAAAAAATCCGACGTTTCTCTTGGTCTATCGACATGTTATTTGAGATATCCCCACAGCTAGGCGTAAGGGACCTCGACAAAAAGGACAACTATACAATGGGTTTAGCAGAGGCATGCGCCCCAGGCCATTGGAACGTGGTACGCCGCAAGCAACATTTGCCACCCCTTCTACACCGAGAATGATCGCAACCATGGTTGTGATAAAGATTACGATCTGGCAAGATGATGCAGGAACCGCTGCAACTAAACGCCTATATGGCGTTTGGACCAAAGGCTGATGGAGGCTCAATAAGTGTAGTCAGCCGACCAATCGCATGTCTTTCCGTGCTACAACAGGCAAACGCCGCAAACAGGACCCTTGAACCCACATGAAAGGTATAAATAACACGTTCCTTATTGATTCGGCTGCGCCTGCAACCAATTAAAACGCCGCCCTGAATGACCTTCTCTGGCGCGAGGTCCCTGAGATCCGGTCTTTGCGTTCACCAAGGCCCGATCATTATTATGACAAAGTATGACGCTTGCACTACAAGTCATGACCGATTTCTTTGCAAAGAAATCTGTCAAGATGTATATCTTACTTGAACATCGCCGGCAGCAATGGGTTCCGCCGCTTCTAGTGTGGTACAGCGGATGGGGTTTAGGCCCAATCGGGATCCCGCAAGCGCGTCTCAGAGAACAGAGTCCGTCGACGATCAACAGCGGGATCGTCGTCCAAGGTCCGGGCCGGATGGACAGAGTTTTCGGGCTTCGACATCATCCCGTCAAGCCGTGCGGGCGAAAGAAGGCCGGAGACCGGGCGTGTGGCAATGACTATCTCCGGAAGTCGTAATCCCGAACAAAACAAGCAGCCAGTGACCGTTGGCAGAGACCGAAGCACTGCACCAAGCTCTAACCGAAGGCGTCCACGTAACCCTTTCAGGCAAGCTTTGCGACTTTTCTGGATCCTGCGGTCGCGGATTCGCCAGAAGCGAATGCCATCTCCTCCACCAACGCTGCCTTCCGCGCCCCGAACCCGAGAGCGAGGGCCCCGATTGGAGCCTTGCTTACCTATCTGCTCGACCGGGACACGGGAGTTGAAGGAACGGTGGCTGTGCGTGTCTCAACTGCTCATGAGATATATTCAAGGCCGTCCCCTATTGTCTTCTCTTTGTTCCGCCTCGTTGCTCGCTTCAGTCGGCGTTTTACCTCCCCGGTGACGTCTTTTCCGGCCACCGCATCTCTTTGTTCAGACCTCTACTGTAGAAGCCCGTCTCCACAAATCTGTCCCCGCGTGTTTCCCACAGTCTTCCCTTAGCCTCGCCATGTCGGCAGGCTTCGATCTCTCCGCGCAGCTGTTTTCGCGGGCCGAGGCGAACGTTACCCGCGGCAACTCCACCTACCAAGAATGGAAAGACTACCGTGATAGCTGTACGCTGGACACTTGCCCACTGAGCCTGTCCTACTGGGCATATCGACCGTCTCTGGTCGCGAACGGCATTTTCCTTGGAATTTTCTCTCTCTCTTTGGTGCTGTTTCTGTGCCAAGGAATTCTGAGTAAACGTTTCCTGGGTTTCACGATTGCCATGGTGTCTGGAAACATTCTTGAAGTCTTGGGGTATGCGGGAAGAGTGATGAGTTACTATAACCCATTCAAAGAGGTATTCAGATCCAAGCTTGGAGACATGTGTGGATGCTGACCGTTCGCTTCGCAGGACGGCTTCCTGATGCAGATTGTGTGTCTAACCATCGCGCCCGCCTTCATGGCCGCTGGCATCTACTTCTGCCTGTCGCGCATCGTCATGACCTTCGGCGCAGAGAACTCACGCATCAAGCCGCTCTCGTACCCGCGCATCTTCATCCCATGCGACGTTATTTCCCTGCTCCTGCAAGCGGCCGGCGGCGGACTCGCATCGGCACAGTCTCACGCCAACAAGGACCCTACTACCGGAAACAACATCATGATTGCCGGTCTAGCCTTCCAGGTGGCCACGCTCTTCGTCTTCATTATCCTCGCCACCGACTTCAGCTTCCGGACGTTCACACGCGTGCGCAGGATGGGCAAGGAAGCGCTGGACGAGAGGCACGAACAGCTGCGGAACAGCTGGCCGTTCAAGGGATTTCTGGTGGCGCTGGCCTTCGCGACGTTGTGCATCTTCACCAGAAGCGTGTACCGCGTGGCGGAGTTGAGTGAGGGTTGGACGGGTCACCTGATTGAGACGCAGAAGTACTTTATCGGTCTGGAGGGCGCAGTAGTGGGCGCGGCCGTGCTGAGCTTGAACGCGTTCCATCCGGGTCTCTGCTTCAGGGAGGGCTACCAGGAACGGAAGGGGCTGGGGTTCGGAAAAAGTAAGCAGCCGTCGTAGGCAGGCGCGTGGGTGACGCACTATAAATATTGATCTTTTTTTCCCTGTTGTTTTGATCCTCCGCGCACCTCCGACTCGAACATCTCGACCGACCTTCGCAACTCCAACTCCGAACAGCGCTCTCCACCAAACTCCCATACATATCCCCATTTTCAGCAACATCCTCCTCAAACCAGCAGCATCTCCACCATGTCTTTCTTCATGCCTCTCCCATCCGCCCTCCGCTTCAACATGAAGGAGAGGGCCCCTGCCAAGGACTACGCCTTGAAGGAATACGAGAGGCAGGGTCGCCTCGCAATCTGGATCGATGGCTCTGTCCGCAACCTGAAGGAGAGGCGTGGCTCGCCCGCGGTGACGTCGTTCGCGTGGAAGGTGGTCCATGACGACGGGGTGGTAGACTGGGCCGACATGTTCGTGAAGAACGAAAAGCGCGAGACATCTGCGCGGGAGGCAGAGCTCTTCGGAGTCGGATACTGCCTCCACAACATTGTCCGCCACATCTTTGAGAACGACCCGCGCACCCGCGCGGGCGTTCACACCATCGTCGTCTACACGGACTGCCTGGACGCCGTTGAGAAGATCGCCCAGCAGCCGGGAGGATCGCGTGTCCGCTATTGGGAGTGGGCCGAGTGGCCCGTAGCGGAGATCTACGTGGAGATCGAGAAGCTGGCGGAGCAATACGGCCTCACGGTCGAGATCAACTGGGTGCCCGGCCACGAGGGCGTGGAGGGGAACGAGTGGGCCAACTTCATCGCCCACAAGGCCAACGGCTACGAGTCGCACGAGCTGCGGTGGACGGACAGGGTGGCCTGTGAGTGGATCGAGAAGAAGTGGTGGGCGCGCAACGAGCGCGACGAGGCTCGCAAGCGCGGTAGGTGGACTTTACGTCTTTCCCTTTTTGAGGAACTTGATAACTGCGATCACAGACCAGGAATTCGAGCGCGAGCTGGTGGCGGGCTTGCCCTAGTGAGTTGTTGCCGCCTGGAACTGCATCAACCTCGGATCTTCGCTCATGTGCGCGCCACCATCGAGGACAGCCTGTCGGATAGCAACTGTCACCCGTTCCGGTACAAGGACATGATGGGGATGCACAATGGCGGCGTGGGCGCGGGCGCCGATTGGACCCTGGGCTCTCTTCTCCGTGAGTCTTCCAAGCATACAGCCTTTGAAGATTAGCTCACTGATATGGTAGAAGCCAGGGCAATCTCTTCGCCGGACCGACGGCCTTTCTGGAGTTATTTTTTTTGGGGGGGGGGTTTTTTTTCTTTCTTATTTTTCTTCACTATCAACATCACAGCATCGGAGTGGACGGCGGGATGCCAACACTCGAGTTTCTTTTTACTTTTATCATGCCAATGGCCAAAGCTTTTCCGGATCCAGTATTGCCCTAACAGGCATTTTTGGAGTGATACCACTGCGACCGTGTACAATGCGTGACTTCAAAGCCGACCATCTAGATGGTTTTGAGAGGGGCGTGGTTGTTTCAACATTTATACAGGCGCCGGAACCATTATGAGCTGACCTTTGTGCGCATAGGTGCGAAATCAACATTACTCAGTTGAAGCTTTTGACGGAGCTTGCCAGAAATCCAAACCTGTCCGAATGATTCGACGGCCAGTATCTGTTCGAATAGAGTTTATCGACTCTCGCTAAAGTACCTCCAAGGAACAATATCTGGGGATTGACAGGGACTCCACCGGAATGCGGAGGTACCTTCCTAATACAGGCAGCGTCTTCTCGTGTTCAGCCCATTCCGGCTTCCTTCGTCCATCGGCCCCCGCGTTACCCCAAGGTTCCGGTGGATAGCGCGCAAATTTAATATGTGGGACGCATTGCTGGCGCAGTTCCCACCGCAATATATACAAGAACGAATAGGCGCCGTACCCAAAGTAGGCGCCACAATAGAAGTCACGAGGCCAACGCATGCTTACTGAGCCCGGAGAAATATGCCATACCGGCACCGCGCTTCGACGAGCCTGCGGATAGCCGATTCGCGGAACCCCACAGCCCACGCTTAGCAGCCTATAGCAGCGCTTGGACTGGTGTTTCATGGTGTTTCATTCGCGGAAATGCTGGCCATCAGACGGTGGATGCTTCTTGACCGGCCCACCCACTTTACCCATGGCTCGCGACCTTAAAAGCAGCCGCAAATCGTTCCATGTTGAGCAAATCTGCACGCAACTCTTCTTGCCGTATCCGACACCATGAGGCCGATTACTTCGCTGATTTGCTGGCTGCTCTGGCTTCAAGCAACCCTTGTCGGCGCCGCAACCTTCACCAACCCGCTCAAGGACCCCAATGGCTCGGATCCCCACATTGTGTGGACGGGTGGTTACTACTACCTGATGACAACCACCTGGACCGACCTCCAGATCACGCGGGCCACGACGCTGGGCGGCTTGAAGACTGGAGAGACCAAGACCGTCTGGACAGACACCAACTCGGCGCGCTGCTGCAACGTCTGGGCTCCGGAGCTGCACTATTTTGATGGAGTGTAAGTAACCGGAAGATCACAAGGTTGCAGCAGCAGGCACTGACGTGGATGCCAGCTGGTACATCTACTACACCGCGGGAACCAGCGCCAACCTGGACGGCCAGCGTCCGCACGTGCTCAAAGGTAAGCCAAACCTCCAATCTCCATCAACAGGCTCCCGCTAACAAAACGACTCAATGCAGGCGGCGCCACACCCTGGGATTCCTGGTCGTACCTCGCGCAGCTCACGACGACGTGGGGCATCGACGGCACGGTGGTGCGCTTCACGACGGGCAACTACTTCGTCTACTCGTGCATGAGCAACAGCCTGCAGTCGCTGTGCATAGCGCCGCTCAACTCGCCCGGCAGCATCGGCACCAGCAAGGTGCTGTCGCAGCCGACCGAGTCGTGGGAGACGGTCGGCGCGCCCGTGCAGGAGGGCGCCGCCGCCATGTACCACGGCGGCAAGACGTACATCACCTACTCGGCCAGCTACTGCTGGACCTCGAGCTACCAGCTCGGCCTGCTGACCTGGAACGGCGGCGACCCCGCCTCGTCGAGCAGCTGGGTCAAGAGCGGGCCGGTCTTCAGCTCGGCGAATGGCAACTACGGAACTGGTCATAACGGGTACGTTGATCCGCCCAATCCCAATCTTCGTCCCTCGAGAGCTGGGAACAGCATGCTGACCTGAATCGATGAAAACACAGCTTCTTCACCAGCCCGGACGGCACCGAGATCTGGAACGTGTACCACGCGACGGCCAACAGCGGCGGCGCGTGCGACGGCAACAGGTACACGGCGGCGCAGAAGGTCAACTGGAACTCGGACGGCACGCCCAACTTCGGCACTGCAGCTGCCCTGGGCACGAGTCTCGCTGGACCTTCTGGAGAGTAGGCAGGAATGCGTTGTCTCATCCGGACCGGGCCGGGTTGCCGGGGGGCAAGTGCGAGACGACGAGAGAAAGACGAGACGAATAGTAGCTTCGGAACCGAGCATGCTCTCGGTCCGAGTCAATACATGCTTGTAAATACCATCCGCTTCATCAAATCCTGCTGCGCTGTGAAACAACAAACACGTCGTCGGGACGGTCCGCCGGTCCGAGCTTGCCATGTGAAGTGGATCCCGTTTGCGGTATTCGATGCAGCCGACGTGCGTTCTGTGAAACATCGAGGCTTGACAGCGGGCCGATTGCCATGCGTTCCAAATGAAGGTATGGTTGTCTATGCCTGAGAGGGGGCGTTAATGGTTGTGGGCGACAGAAATAGAACTTTATCGCACCACGTGCAGCCTCGGCCACGGCCTTATCCCCGTCGCTAGACGCCAGCCATGCCCCTGATCGGCCCCTTTGCCTACGGCGAATGCTACCTATTTCGATTTCCGTGGTCGTTATCATTTTCGTATGGTAGCACGGCTGAGAAACCGGGATACTTACTCGAAAAGCACGGTGAAACGGAACGGGCTCCGCAGTCTTCATATCCTGGCACATCGCTCCCGCTTGGGCTACATGCCGGCCAGGAGCCCCCCGTACATGCTGCCTGTTTCAATCAAATATGGCAAGTTGATCGGCCTGCCACGAGGCAAGCACAAGCGGTAAAAAGCATCTTTTACTCGGCAACTACAACTGGTTTACCACGTTGAACGAAGACGAACAAACGAACGCACCCTCGACCAGGCACATCCCCATCCACATCCACCACGACCCAAGCCGTCCTCTCCCTCTCCCTATCTCTTCAAAGACCCCCAACTCCTCCGCATGAGCTTCTCAAACGACGTCGTCTCCATATCGGGAAACAGCTCGCCGATGGTGTCGCCGGGGAAGTCGAGCCAGCCCTCGGCGAACGCCAGGCCCCAGACGCACAGCAGGCCGTCTAGCTGCCGCTTCGACGCCAGCGCGTAGCGCGGCACGTTGGCCGGGAGCTCCGCGACGCGGCCCGCCTTCAGCTCGGCGACGGATTCGTACGTCATGTCGAACATTTGATCTGCGCGTGGTTCAGCTTTCAGAAACCCAATCATCCATGATCCTCCCACTCCCCCCTCCCGAGAGAAGAGAAAGAAAGAAAGAAAGAAGGATGGAGATGCTCACCCCTCGCCCTCTCCGCCCACACGAGCGCCTCGTTCCACGTCAGCCGCTCGCCCACGACCCAGCAGCGCTCGGGCCACGCGCCGCGCTCGACGGCCAGCATGCGCGCCACGCACGCGCCGACGTCGCGCGAGTGCGTCGTGACGACGTGGGCGTTGCCGTCGCCCGGCAGCGCCGCCCGCGCGTTCTCGACGTCCAGCACGACGGCGGCGACGGGGGGGAAGCCGGGCGCCGGCGCGGGCTCGACCGGGTGCGCGAACGAGTCCATCAGCAGGCCGGTGATGAAGCGGGTGAAGGTCAGCCGGTCGCCGTGCGAGCGCAGCTTGGAGACGGCGGCGGCCTTGTAGGCGGCCGGGTGGTAGGTTCCCAGGTCGGGGATGGTGGGGGGGAAGCCGCTGTGGTGGTGCGGTTGTGTTAGGTGGATTGGTCGTGTCGGAGTGATGGAGAGAGAGGAAAGGGGAACAGGAGCAATTGTCTAGAGTCCGCGAGCAACACGTGGGATCTCTAGGATATGGGCAAATACTGACTGCTTCAGCGCCTCCTCGTAGTCCCAGCCGTACTCGCTGGGAGCGAAGCGCGTCACGGTGCCGGACAAGGCGGCGCCCTCGATCAAGTTCAGTTGCGCGTGATGGTCGTCCTCGGACGTGATGCCGATGACGGAGACGACGGTGTCGATGTTCTCGGCTCGCAGCCGCTCGGCAATGGACGACGGCGACGAGTAGTCCAGCTCCAGCGCCTCGATGCCGCGGCGTCCGGCGATGGCACCCGTGGCCTATTGTTGAAGACTTTAGTGTATCGATCAAAGTTGTTGTCCTGACGTGGACGGAAGCAATGGAGGCCATTCACTTACGCTCCGAGTGAGCACGTAGACGGAGTACTTGCCAGTGTTGGCAATGTGTTCGACTATGGTTCGACCAAGTCCTCCGGTTCCCCCGGCGACGCCTACTCTAGGCTTGGGTGTGGTGTCCATGGTTTGTGAGGGCATCTTGGGATGGCAGGTGAGTGTGTTCGGTAGTTGGAGATGCTGGAAGTGTAATGATGTTTGACTCTGACTTCTACGCTCTCTTGCTTGCTTTACTTTCGTCGAGGATCCCCACTCCTTTCCCTTCCATCAAAAGTTTTTTCTTTCATGAAAGTCGGTCAGCTGAGTCGGTGCTGGCTTGGTTGCCGAATTGCTGACGCAGTCTCCTGGATCGCTTGTCGTGCAATCTGGGTGATGTGCCCTACTTTCTTAGGTTCCACCGGCGAGCTTCCTAACTCAATGCGGAAAGGGAGTCGGGAATGCTATAGCCCGAACTTTCCAACGGTTACAGGGTCTACACTCGACTGGTACCCGATTTCTGTTGGGAACCTTGAGAAGGGTCAGAGACTGTATAGCCAATGGGAATGTTCCCTTTTCCAAAGTATCTGAAAGTGCCTCGGTAATTGCTCTTTGGGGGAAAGAGTAACGGAGAAGGTCGCGATTTCATCCAGAATAGTCCTCGCTTCTTTGCTTTGAAACCAGAATGATGGCGCAACTGTACAATTATACGTGCGTTGGACTGCTCTTGAACGGGTAGATTATTGGCCCGGCCAATGGATTTGCGTCCGTTTCGCAGAAGCGAGCCTCGGCTAAGCGTCTTCCCGTCCCTTGCCAGGCGGAGGTTGAGTAATCGGTAAGTAACAGCAAACCTTGGGTCAAAACGTAGCCGATAGTTGTCGGCGCTCGCTGCTTCTACTTGGATTCTGAGCTCTTCTGGTTTAGTAAAACCCCGAGAAAACTGACCAACTCGACCATTTCTGGGGTGTTTGTGACATATCACAGATTAGTATTAATCGATTAGGTACTCTCTTACTTGTGGCAACAGGAGTCTCCCTCACGCTATGCCTTGCTCTTAATGAGAACACGAACACCCTTCGAACCAACCTTTGCCTTCGGGATGAACAAATCCCGCTGCACCCGGACGTCATCGATGCTAGTCTCAAACAGTTCCATCCGATCACCAAAGCGTCGAAGCACCGTCGCTAGAGCAATGTGCATCTCAGCATACGCAAGACTGTCATATCGTTAGCTCGACACATCCGAATGAGTAAAGACGAACAAGAAACCGAGGGAAAAGGGAAAAGAACAGAGGAAAACGTGGCACCTACTTCATCCCCAAGCACTGCCGGCTCCCCTTCGAAAAGCTCAGCAGATAACCGTCCAGATCCCTCCTCCTGTTGCCCTCATCATCCAACCACCTCTCCGGCCTGAACTTCTCACTCTCCGGAAAAATGTTTTCGTCGTGATGCACAAGCACAGCCGACATGCCGACGGGCACACCCGCCGGAATCAGGATTTCATCGCCGTCGCCGCTGCTACGATTGATGAAGCGCATCGGCTCGTCGGGAGAGACGCGGGCGAGACGCGTCGCCAGGCCGTACGACAGGCGCAGGCCTTCGGCGATGGTGGCGGAAAGGTAGGGCAGTTGCTCGAGGGAGTGCCAGGGAGGGATCACGGCCGAGTCGGGCATCGCGCGGGCAAGCTCGGATTGGAGGGTGGCGAGGGTGGATGGCTGAGAGAGGAGGTGGAACATGGTCACGCAGATGGCCCAGTTAACGGTTTCGGTTCCTGAGGCTTGGTTAGCCGACTGGCGGTTCTTTTTTGGGGGGAATGGAATGGAAGGTGCAACACACCGGCGCCGATGACGGCCTGTCCCTCCTGCCACAGCCGCGCCGTCTGCTTCTCCTCCTCGGGCAAGTCGCCCCTCAAGATTTCGTGGAAGATGGTGGTCCCCGACTCGGCCGTCTTCTCCTTCTCCTCCCGCGCATCCTCCTCCCGGTGCACCTGATCGATGGCCTTCATCATGCTCCGCTGAAAGTCCAGATACGGCGCCATGTCGGGCATCAACTTCCGCGTCCAGTCCTCGGGCAAGGCATGCAAAAACGCCAGCAGCCACGGGAACTGCTTCACCGTCGCGCCCAGGGCCATGCCCGCATCAATGCCCTTGGTCAGATTCGGCAAGAAGGTATCCGACTCGAGGAAATCGTAGCTGTAGCCGAAGGCATAGCGCGACACGACGTCGGTCGCCATGCACCCGAAGGCGTCGGGCAAGTTCACCGGGCAGCCGTTGCCGGCGAAGTTCTTCTCCAGCTGCGCGCACAGCTTGTCGACGACGCGTCGGATCTGGGGCTCGAGCTTCTGCACGCTCTGGCGCGAGAAGAAGCGGTTGAAGGGCGTGCGGCGCAGGCGGTGCAGGTCGTGCGGCACGGAGCCGAAGCCCGCCTGCGAGAGGCCGAATTGGGCCGTGTAGAAGGCGTATTTGTTGCGCTTGGCCTTGCCGCCGGGGGCGTAGAGGGTGTCGATGAAGGAGGGGTCGCTGACGTGCAGCTCGTGCGGCGAGATGCGGATGATGGGGCCTTTTTTATTTCTTGAGCTTCGATCAGGAGGAGGGCAGTCGATGATTATTGCGTACCATATTGGCGGTGCAGCTCCTTCAGCTTGAAAGTGTACTGGCCGCCCTTGATGCCGTCGTAGTAGTACTCGTACCAAAGCGTCAGAGCCGCCAGCCTGGGTCCGGGGAAGCTGGCCAGCGGCGACAGGTACAGGCGGTAGACGGCGCCACACAGGCAGTACAGCAGCACCGCCGCCGCACAGGCCGCGTAGGGGTGCGTCGTCAGGCTCTGGAGCAGCTCCGTCATCTTCGTGGCCTGGGGAGGAGATGCTGCGAGTAAGAGGACTTATGTACGGATCCCGCGCGATTGGCACCCTACTTATCTCCCCTTTCCCTATTGCAATCGGCGCGGGGGTGATTGCCATAATCGCGCTGGGCTCGGGCTTAATTCTCCGCCCGCCCTCGACCCGTCGCCGTCTGTGCCGCATGTTCGAGCAGACGCGGGACCTGTCACTTTCTGTCAACACAGCAACGCACCCCTGGTTGGATGCAGCCTGCGACAGCCGCGTCGATCGGGCAGAAACCAGACCATTGGGAAGGGGGCACTCACAGGATCGATAGACTGCCGACATGCAGTCACAGCCAACGGGAACAGCGGCGGCTGGGAGGGAAGGAGCATGGGGCAGCGGTTGAGTCATGCATCGATATTCCCGCGAGAATCGCTTGTCATGCTTGACGATCCTTCACTGCCCCACTGTGACAATCTCCTGCACCATCTTTACCAACTCACTCTTCAGCATGACATGACAGATCATTTGAGGAAAAGTCCTCTGGCCAGCCACTGAATGGTACTCATCAAATTTTCATCTGTTTACTGAATGTCTTCGAACCAAGCGCTTTATCTCTTTCGAGAGCTGCAACTTCGTCTACCAATCTCCTCGCTATCCCGACAACCCTCCCTGATAGCCGCAGCTTGGAATGATAGCTAGAACGGTTTTCTAGTTCAAGGGAATGTGTCCCTGTGACACCGTATGAGGCGCAGCTCTTGCAGCGCACAAGCAGCAAAAATAGGAAAGACAGGCATTTCACATCTATTTCCGTTGCACTACTGCTGTGTGGGGGCTGCAGATGTCGCAAGGATTTTTTTTTATCCTCTCGTTAACACTGTTCGGAAGGCTTCCAAGCACTGTGGCATAAGGCTGTAACGGCATTGACCCGACGACAGCAGTGACGATTACTGCGCCATAGCCTTGTGCAATTAAGCATCATCAGTCAGCAGCATTCAGCCTCTTGGTATAACGCGTGGACTAATTATCACTCCGACAGAGGTGCGCAAGCGATGCAACCATCTCTAAGCCTCCTTCTTTCTCTATAAAAGGCACCAGGAAGGCTACCTTTCGCCTTATACATACATGTTAGAAATAGAAGCTGTGCAAGGCTGGGTTTTCCCGAAAAAAGGCAACTGTGTCCTACAGGATGCCCTCGGATGTTCTTCAAGCTGATAATAGTTTCATGGCCCCCCAACGACGTCATTCAGCGCAGGCTGCCTCTCACATTTTACGAATACATAAAGCCAAAGTTGAGACACATTACCTTAACCCAAGGAAAACCTTCGACATGGATTCCGAGTCAACTGATTACTACAGCATCCACACCGGCACTTGGACGAATTGGTCACATGGAAAACTCTTCGGGGCCACCTTGACGACTACGCGTACCAATGGAAGTCTTTTGATTGCCTTCATCTCCCTTTTCATCACCGTTGTTGGTACCAGCTTTTGGAGGATCGGCTGTTTCATTCTTCACTACATCCATTCGGCCGAGGTGTCAAAAGATGGCCTATATCACCAGCGACAAGCGGTTCTTCGAAATGCAGCCAACGGTGCTACCGGCCTCTGGAGCCTATGTCAAGTATTGAAAACTTGGCGGAACACTGCAAAGACTCCTTATCGACGCATTGCTCCACTCGTTCTTTTTACTGCAGCCACACTCGCAGCCTTCGCCATCGCCAGTACTTTCTCGTCTCGCATCTCGAGTCTCACTGGAAATGAAGTTCTCATTGTAGGCGACAACTGTCGCCTGTTGGACTATAACAAGCCAAACACAACAGAGACAGCCGATGTGTTCCAGCCTTACTTTTACCAAAAGTTCACTTCAAGCCTCAGCTATGCACAGTCATGCTATGCAAACGCATTCAACATGGACGGCTGCAAACGTTTTGTGAAGAGAAACTTTCCGGCAAAGATAATCCGCAACGCAACCTGCCCGTTTGACAAGGAATTATGCCGAAGCCAGGAGTCAAACATTCTGTTGGACACCGGGCCTCTTGCCAGCGACGAATACTTCGGGCTCAACACACCTCTTAACGAACGGTTCACTTACAGACGTGTGGTGCAGTGTGCGCCATTGGTGACAGAAGGGTTCCAAAAGGAGATACCTGCTGCGGTTGCTGGGCAAGATGTGCCTTATATGCGGTACTATTACGGAAAACGGAACCTAGGTCAACTCCCGAGATCAGTCGACTTTACGTACCAGTATCCCATCATTTCGACGAACAGCTCGATTACCGCTCATTTCATCAGTGCACCACCTGACATGACCTTGGAGTAAGCACAGCTACCCCGACTTTCGACACTAAACTCGCGTTACATGCTGACATGGCAAAGTGGGGCAGCAATCGCAAGTTATAACGGCTCGATTACTGGAGATTCAGACATGACCCCGATCCAGCAGCTACAGCGGACAGATGCGGATGTATACCTGCTATTCCTCTCGACGAACGGGATACTGTTCCAGAACGAGACCAACGACCCGTGGTACTCAGCACATGATGTCGCCGGTTACGCAGCCTATGTGGCTATCGATCCGACGGGACAGGACAGAAAAAAGGTCTATGTGAGCGATGAGCCGGCATCTCCTCTTGCCTGTGCTTGCCAGGTCCAGTACTGCAATCCGAATCTACCGGCAAGCACTGGCTGCACTCCACTCCAAGGCGTTGAAGACGCATATGACTCGGTGCAAACACTTTTGGCTCGAGATGGTAGTTCCGTCGGGCTTCCTGTATACTCCACGATGCAGTGGAACGTGGCATTCATGGGTATAATTTCTAACTTGGGGACGGCATGTCTAGACTCAAGTTCCCGCCGAGGAGGCGGAACTCAGGCACCAATTCCGGATTACCAGTGGCAACTGGATGTTGAGAAGCTGAACAATATCAGCTTGGCATGGCTACAGCAATACTTTGTCGACATCGCAACTGGCCCCTCAGATCCAAGGATGGATCCATTTTCGATTCTCCCGCGCAATGAGAACGACAAAAGGACGTGTCGAAACCAGGTCAGTACCAACCACCAACGTCCTCGGAGATACTCAGGCTAACATCCATGTTACATGGATAGAAAATCCTCAGCAGCGATTACACCAACTTCTCCATCTTCGGCCTCGCGACTACACTTGTTGCGGGTGGTCTGATCATCATCGTATCCTACGTTTTGGAGCCGCTCGTGATATGGATTCAACGACGCCGCAACCTCGATGTTTATGCTCGCGTGGAGTGGTCCATGAACCAAACGCTTCAGCTCCAGCGCATGGCTCATGAAGAGCTTGGACTGGGTGAGTGGGAGTGTTGCGACGCAGATGTCCCGAGAACCCGACGAAGAGAGAGGCTTGCCGTCTTGGACTTGGACGACATGAAGCACCCAAAGCTCAAAGCTCCGCCTCCAGTGTTTGATGAGTTGCTTGCTGGTCCGGTGGAGAAAGAGTCGGCGCGGCAGAACGGTCGTGAGAAAGGCGAAGAGCAAAAGGAGCCTCGAGCAGAGGAGGCTGTGGCCGTGGCCTCAGAGGGATCTGGTGATGAAGAGATAACACAGGATGGAACGGCGGAAGGGACTGAGGTGAATCTCCCGAGGGGGATCATCTGAAAATTCCACTCCCCGCTTTGATGTCTCCGTCTGTTGAAGTGTCGTTGGCCTCCGGATTGTTGATTGACTCTTTGGCTACCTGTCTTCTGAATCTGTCATCTTAATTTACTATTACTTCCGAAATTAGTTTCGATGTTATTGAAACATTGCCGCTACCAGACATGTGAGGCCGAGGCAGCTGTCCGGACGTACACGTTGGGCAATCGCAACAACGATATCAACGGCCTGACAGCTCCTTCAACTCCAGTACCAACCCTCAGTTCGGAACAGCCCTCGGCTTGATCTTCACGTCCACTCCCTTGACCCTCACGAACCACGAGTTCGTCAGCTCCCACTCCTTCCTCGGATCCACCAACTCGAACTACCCACACGGCGTCAGCAAATCTGATCTTAACCGCCAAACAAACGAATCCGAAAGAGAGAGAGAGAGAGAGGGAGAGAGAGAGCACTCACATCGAACCTCCCCAGTATCGTGGGCACGACCTTGTAAATCTCGAACAAACTCAGCTCCTTCCCGAGGCACACCCTCCTCCCGGCGCCGAAGCTCAGCATGGCGTCCTTCATCCGCTTGACCCTCTCCTCCCACGCCTCCTCCGCCTCGCCCTCCGCCCGCAGCCACCTCTCGGGCGCGAAGCTCTCCGCATCCGGCCCGAACACCGCCTTGTCGTTGTTCACCACCCACGCATTCATCCCGACGACCGTGCCGCGCGGCAGGAAACCGCCGCCGCCGACGTCCGGAGGCAGCGCCAGCCCGCCCTCGGGCACGACGCGCTCGAGCAGCAGCCCCACGCCGGGATGCACGCGCAGCGCCTCCTTGACGACGGCGTCCAGATACGGCAGGCGGACCGCGTCCTCGTACCGCCACACCCCGGACGGCATCCCCGCGGCATCCAATTCCGCCCGCAGCCGCGCGCACGCCCGCGGGTTGCGCAGGAGATAGTACATAACGGCGGCCAGCGTCGTCGCCGTCGTGTCGGCGCCGGCGAGGATGTTGAGCAGCATCCAGCCGACGACGGTGCCGTCGGTGATGTTGTCCTCGGCGCGCGCCTCTGCCTTGATGGCGAGGAAGTGGTCGAGGTAGTCTTGGTTCTCCGTCTCGTTGACCTCGGCGCCCGTCGTGCGCGCGACCAGCTTCTTGACGCAGAAGTCGGCCGCGGCTTGGAACGAGGGCGGGCCCGTGCGGTGGACCGGGTTCTTGTCGAGGAGCTCGTCGAGGATGGGGATCTGGCCGATCTGTTTGTGGTGGGGCGAGGAGGATGGTGGTTAGTTTAATGTGTGGGGGGGGGGGGGGGGGGGGGGGGGGGAATGGTTGCGTGTATGCAATGTTACTTTGGGAGGGCGTTGGGGCGGCACTGGGGAGAGGGAGAAGCAACCACTTACGGCGGCGAAGTAGTCGAGAGCTTGCTCGGCGGTGGAAAGCAGGTCGTCGATGTCGCCTCCCTTGTTCAAGAAGCCCTCTTTGATTGGTTTGCTGAAAGTGACGTCCGCGATGGCATCCCAGGCATCTGTCATTCAGTTCAGCCAAGGCAAGATATAGTCAGCAATTGCCAAATATGCATTCAACCTTCCAGCCTGCGGCAAAGAAAAGAAAACGAAAGTCGATGCTCACAGAAGAGAAACCACTCGGCAAGATCACACGCTTTGCCCTGCTTGGAGAAGCGTTCTTCCAGCTTCGTGCAGAAATCCTCCACCACCTTGTCGACACGATGTTCCAACTTCAGCAACGCCGAGACTTTGTAGTACTTCTGCACCGGCGCGCGCAGCTTCTGGTGCAAGCCATTGTCGCGGGTACCGAAGAGGGTGCAGACGCGCTGGTTGCCCTGCGTTATGTCGTTGACGGCGTAGAAGTCACTCTTTTATTCTCCAATGGTTATCAGTTGGTCAGTAAAACACGACTCCATTAGAACACTTCAAGAAAAGGAGGGAGTGGAGCATGATGAAGTGATGTGGCAACGATACTGCTCACCTTCGGAAAGTTTGCCTTGTTGGAATAGATCAGCTTGATGCACTGCGGATCGCTCAAGCTGACCGTGTTCGGGCCAATCCTGACGACCGGACCGTACTTGGCGTGTAGCAGTCGGTGGGTAAGCTCCGCCCGGCCGCCCGCCGTGTCGAAGAAGCGCTGGGCATCGGTGAACTTGGCCAGCAGCGGGCCGGGGATGCGGCGAAGCGGGTGGAAGTAGTAGCGATAGGCCGCGAAGGTGACGGCGAGCACCAGGACCACGGTAAGGAGGGCCATGACTCCGTTCGTTTGGGAGGGAGGGGGCGGATTGGAGTTTCAAGGCAGGAAAAGTGAGGCGAAGTGGGAAGTGCGGTATGCAAATACTGTGCAACTCGAGACCCCGCAGTCCGTTTCCGGTATGAATGGTACAAGGAGCTGTGGAGAGCAGCAGCTTTTCGGAGCACTTGGGAAAGGGACGACCCAACAATGCAATTAATACAGTAGGCCCTTAATTCCTCAAGGGGCACCACGCCATGGACGCGGGATGGCGAACTGGGTCTGCGGCACAGTAACTGCAGCCATTACTCGAACCTGGCTAACGGATTCAGGAGTACTCGACCGTTCCGCGGGCAAGGGAAGGTGATGATCCGGGGACTACGCGTTTAGCGCGGGCACGTCGGCACTCATTGCCATTGAGGTTTGAAGATCAGAGCGACGCTGTCGGCCTGATTACAACTGCCGAAAGCTATGGGCTGATTCTGTGATATAGCGGTGGAGCAGGGCCCGCATAATTGCAACGGCTGGCTCTGGGTTGTGAAGAGATCTGACTCGCCCACTTCTGTGGACCCATTTCCCGATCTGGCTAGTCACGGAACCGAGGCAGCGGCGCGGCCCGCCCTCCGCGCGGCTGCAGACGCCCTAAACTCCGTGATTTGAGGCCTCTCGATCGCTGAATTTCGCTTAGGCATGTTCTCGGCCTTGGGTCCACATCCCGGAGTGTGCGGTCGGGTAGCAGAGACATGGCCTTCAGGTGTGCCATCGTCTCCTACTGGCCCTGACTCAAATGCTTGTTCGAACTTCGCCCACGGGATTCACCCGTGCTGCGAAACGACTCCTGCTATGGCTCCCTCACAGCTCAAGTATCAGACTTTGCCGTTTGTCATTCTGGCACTGACCCCTCTTCCAAACTCCTCTCCACCATCACCCCCATGAAGACGATAGGCGGCTTCGGCCCGGCCATCATTGGCGTCATGCTTGGACAGACGGTGTTCGCCATGCTCTTTATCTTTCCGAGGCTATACACAAAGGCGCGAATCAACCGCTCCTTGGGATGGGACGACCATATGGCAGCATTCTCGTGGGTAAATCATTCCGTTGGGAACCGCAAAAAGAATCATGACGAACGTGATCCAGGTGATGCTATTGCTCTATTCTGCAATATGCTCTTACGCGGCAACCGAGGGGTATGGGCGGCATGCCGAAGCGCTGGGTGGCGAACAGGCCGCCGTGGCGGCGAAGATCACTATTATCGGCCAGACTTTCTGTAGGCCTCAGGAATTGGCCCCTCCGTTCATGCGCTATTGCTGACCTCTCAGGTATCATCGGCATTGCGACGAGCAAGGCTTGCGTGGCCTTTTTCTTGCTGCGGATTGTCGTTTTCACATGGCACCAAATAGTTCTGTGGGTTTGTGTTGTTGCTGTGACTATCATTTGCGTGTTGTGCGCATTGTTTGATTTCATACGATGCGATCCGGTCGCAGCAGTTTGGAACCCTACATTGGAGGCCAATTGTTGGATGGGTACCGAAGCGTTCACCGATCTCTCTGTTGGTGTCGGAGGTCAGTATGCTATACTTGGAAGATGAATGGGTTTGCTGACTTTGCCGCAGTGACTTCTGTAATATGCGACTTCGTGCTGGCCCTTTTGCCATGGGCGATCCTTTGGAACCTCAACATGAAGAAAAAGGAGAAGAAACTCATCGGCATCTCTATGAGTTTGGGAGTATTGTAAGTATATCAAGGAGCAGGTTAACGTTGTAGCAAAGCTGATCCCTCGAAGTGCTGGAGCGTCCGGTATCGTCCGCGCCATTGAATTGAAGCGCCTATCAGGGAGATCCGACTATACTTGTAAGTTCCGAGTTCCATTTGAAAGGCCTGCACTAACAGTGGCCGCATTCGATAGATGAAAGCGTTAGTCCAATTCTGTGGTCGTCTACCGAGCTCTGCATCACCTTGTGTACCGCCTGCATGCCAATGCTCCGACCTCTCTATAACAAGATCCGGGGTAAGAGTAGCACCGATGGCTACGAGCCGTACGACAAAGGTGAGAGTGGAGGTACTCCGGCTCAGGGTATATCCCTTGACAACATGGGAAACAACAGCAACAAACGCAAGAAGGGATCGACGAAGATGGGTCTCAATGAAACGTCTATCGGCGGCTCAGTCATGGATACGTGGATGGATCAGACCAAACGCCAAGGCAGCGACGAGGACATTCTGATAAATCAAAGAAGTGGTGGTATAACTGTCATAACCGAGATTGACACGCATTCAAAGAGATCAGCGTCGCTCGCAGAAAGTGCGGCCGAACGGTCGAGGAGGTAGGACGTAGGAGGCAATACAAGATGACCGTCAAGACGTCTTCGGAGCTTTCCCGTTGCTTGACGAGATAATGAAATACATCCCCAATTAGCTGAACATGGTCCAGCTCTGGCTGTCCCAGTCAACGCTTTCCAGCCAGGGCATGAACTCGGCGTCGTTTCCGGAGAACGGTATTGAGAAGTCAACATTGACCGACGACGATCCATTATCTGCCATGTGAACATCGCTGCGCGATTCTGGGCTTAGGATCTTATCCAGGATACGCTTGATGAATTTCCGGCCCTGTGCACATATCGAGGAGCTGGGCTCATCTGCAGGGACGTATGCAAGAGCGTTCGCAAAAACACTCAAGTCTTGGATGGTCTGGGATCGGTTGAGCGGAAAGGAAATGGGCTGGTGTGGATATTGCTCCTGGCGAAGAAGCTCGACTGCAACAACACATGCAGCCGGGAGGCCAGGGCTTGAGAGCTGGATAGCATGATTGTCAGGAGAGGCATCGTATAAGAAATGATCGACGACCGCTTACCATTAAGTAGGCATCTTGAAACTCGCCGAGGACTTCCCGCTTCCCAGCGACCGTGATGATGTCCGCGAGTAATCTGACCGCCACCTGCAGGAGGTCCCTCGTATCTGCACCAGCTCGCTTGATCAGCGCCCGCTGAAGGAGAAATTCATTGTAGAGGTGTTCGATATGGATGAAAACAAGGTAGAGGCACTCGATAGGAGGCTTTTGATTGTTCCAGATGTGTTCTGGCTCTTGGCGGAGATACGCAGGGAGTGCGTCCCATGTTTGCTCTGCTTTGCGCTGAATTTCTCTGCGATGTCATTGTCAGTCAAATTAAGGATTGTGCTTAAGCCCAGCTTCTTACCTTGCCCTTTCCACAATGTTGCTTACTTGTGCGCCCATAGAGAGCTCCAGAATATCTTCCCTAATTGTCTAGAGTATAAGATCAGCATGTATACGTTCCTGATCGAGCCGAAAGAAAATGCACATACGCAATATTGCACCCAAGCACGGGTCCAAGTCCTTCTTTGGACCCGTGTGCCCTTGGACCAGCCTTCACTGTCAAGAGTTGCAAGCGCAGCCTCAAGGTCAGGACCGTGTGAGAGTAATTGCTTATCAGTAAGGTCCAGGGGAAGATGCACCACACAATAGCGGTAGCTGAGACGGGGCGGCCGGCCAAGGAAAGCAGACAGCCACTTGTCATGGGCGAAGGCCGACGCGACAAGTCTTTTTCGGATTTCCACGAGGAAGAACGGCAGATCCTTTGAGTTGACTTCTTGATGCCAGCCAAGAGCCATGATAGCGTTCATTATCCGGCCCGATCTCTGCCAGCTATCATAGCCTAATAACCCGCATCAGTAATAAGCTTTGGTCTTATGTTGAGGAAGAAGCTTACAGGAATCGCCATGCAAGAAGAGATACATGAAGTTGGTTTCATACATGAGCCACATGCCGATGTCGTTTGGAATGCATGTCTCTTCGCAAAACTTCAGACACGTGTCGGAAGCTCGGTACATGGCAACGATCAAGCTTCTCTTGCTCTTGTACCTGCGGTTGAAGGCCAAGAGCGGGTCCCACTCTGACAAAGAGTCAGTCTTGTCTCGGGTAGGTGTGTGGTGTAAAGCCGAGCTTACCTGGCATTGTTGTGGCAACCACGCCCACCAGACACAAAATGATGCCCACAACCTCCCACCGGATGTTTTTGGCCGTCGACAGCTCAATCCACTCGCGAGATGTCTTGACGCTTTCGCTCCGCAGCTTCTGGTCGGTGTTGAGCCAGACGTGTTCTGACAACCTTTTGAGTTGTTCTAGGTTCTGATCTTGCAGCACCTCTGCATACTCGGACCATAGCGAGGCCATCCACTGTTTGATGATAGGCTCGATGGTGATTAACCCCTGAGTAACGGTGTACCATCGCTGTATGTAGCGCTCGAAGATGGGAATGTCCTTGAGAAGACTGAGTATCTCGACGCCTTTTTGGACGTGTTCGGGACTGATTCTGGGGTTGGCACCGGAATGACAGGCAGTCTCATCCTGGCCCAAACCCAGGCTACCCTCATTTTCAGTCAGGACAGCGGAATAGCTGGTGGATCCGAGGAAGCCAGCATGGTGACGTACATCCGACGACGCAATACACTGGAGCTCCGTTTCGTTTGCATCATCATCGACAGCGGGCAACGGGGTGGTGCGGGAGTCCAGCTGAGCAGTACGAGGAGAGGCGGCCTCCGGGGAAGCGGTTTGCGGGGGGCTGAGCACAGGCTCAGACCCAGACAGGCGGGGAGTGGCAGCAGAGCGAGTACGGGTCAAGGGAGCGGGGTGGTAGACACATTGGTCCTGCTTGTTGCGACGTGCACATCGGCCACAGGTCGGCATAACGTGGTCGCAGCGGAGTTTGCCCTTGCGGCATGGTTCACACGACTGCAGCTTCCCATTCCGACGATACGAGGGGTTGAGCCTGGGGGTCTCAAAGTCTCTGTTGAGCTGCTTGGGTATCGAGAATCGAGTCATGTTGATGTCGCAGTGTGTCCCGGTTTCAAGACGGAGTTTCCAGGAGACGGAGAGACAGGAGAACGCGGAAAGGGTGAGAAGCGGAAACGGGGTCGGCCTCTACATAACGCTGGGAGGAGGCGATTCGAGCGTGCGAGACGGCGATTGCGTGACAGGGGCTGGGAATCCTGCAGCGCAATCTGCAACGCACGGAATTCGATCGGAGTTGGGGAGTGTGTCGCAGTGGTGGGGCGGATCGGACGACGCGGGCTGTGACTGCGGTCCGCCGTATATTCCGCAGGCTGCCAGGCTGCTAGGCCCGCTGAGCGCAAAGTACTGGCCGCTTTCGCCACAGCTACATGTACAGCACAGCACAGCACGCGTATCGCATCCACGCTCCCAGACACAGCCATCAGGCAAACGGGCAGCTCCCGCTCGGCCCGCACATGCCGGCCTCACTGGCCCTCAGCCCGCCGCCAGACTGCTTACACACCACAGCCCTACCACCACCAAGCCTCGATATTCTCCGCACCCCTGGCGAATCGTAGCCGCACGTTTTGCAATCCGCCAGCGGTGTGCCATTGCTGACTGACCCAGCTGAGCGCCATCGTGCGTGGGTCCGCGTCCAGAATTGGAACACCTATCTTTGCACCCCAGCTTGAGCAACATGCGCCAGAGTGTATATAATGGCCTTCGGATTGAGAGCATTGCCTTTCTGCTTCAGACACCAGCCCGCTCCGTCTTGACCAGCTTTCTATCCAATCCGTCTTCATCACATCTCGTCCAATCACGCCGCCGCCATGATTCCCCAGATGCCCTTCCGCTTCTACGGCTCCCTCGAAGCTAGCTTCCTGACGGCTGCCGAGCCCACCTCCTACGCCTACAACCCTCGCTCCTCCGTCTATTCCTCATCCACCACCCTGTACAAGGAACGTGGCCCCCAGATCATTGAACCCCACCCTCCGACACGTCGTGCCGCAAGCGAGGACGGCCACGAGGAGTCTCGCGCAAGGCAAGGGGAGGCCGCCGAGCAAAGCAAGGCACCCTCTGAGCCCTCCTCGTCCCGCTCCTCGTCCCGCAACTCGTCACCCAAGAGGCCAATGAACGTCGACCTGCTGTCCTCCGGTACGTAGCACCAAGGCTGCGAGTTGTGCGCCCTTGTAGGGCTAACATTTGCCTGCAGCTCCACGCATGAATGCAACCCGCCTGATGGGCTAGGCATCAGTCCGCTGAGCGCACAATTGAGAGAGAAAAAAAGTCACTGCTACAACGCCCTTTGGACGGGCTTCTTTTACTTACTTAGGAGTCGCATGCAGCCCCGGCCTCTCGACAACGCTGCTGACATCGGCTTACTCCTTTTGGCAACGTGGGGGCTAAGGCGTGCTGGTGCCGGCATCCTTGACATGGCGGCGTTTTCTCAATGAAGTCATCGTCAAATGGGGCATTTTGGGCGCAGTCAATCTCATATATCCAATGAATGTTTTGTTTTGTTTTACAGAGTTGTACGACGTGATTGCGCCACAGTCACGCACGAGATGCGGACAGGTCTCAGGCATCAAGGCCCAGGTTGTGCGGGGTGTACGATCATCGCTACTTTCCCGGTAGTTCACTAATTCAGTTATTTGGGATCCGGAATCAACGAATGAATAACAGGACCTGCGTAGACTGGTTGTGGAGGAGCGAAGTACCGCACCCAATCCCGTCATGGCCCACAGCCGGTCTTTTAGTGCGGCTGCCTCGCGGCGGTGCGGGGCGCCTTTGCACTAGTTCCTACTGAGGAAATGAGTTGTCTTAATTACAGTCTCCGCCTTTTCGAGCTTGTCGGTCTGTGTCTTGGCGTAAGCCTACTACATCTATAAATTGGTCAGCAGTTGCACCTCGTTTGCATTAACATCTCCGGATTTGGTGTCTGTCACCGCGGAAGGCCCACAGCTCACCGCCAATAGAGTGTTGTGCAAGGCGAAGGGCATAGTGCATTGGCATCAACGTACAACAATGATCTCTCCCACCATGCCATGGTGGACGGTTGTCCTCCTCGCGCCCCTCGTCGCCTGCCAGCAGATCTCCGCCATCCCCGGGCCTCAATGTCAGGATTTCGCTTCGTCCTACAAGCTCTCCGCCGAGCAAATCGCCAAAGCCGGCATCAGTAACATCACTGCAAACAATGTCGAGATTGCACTCAACTTTGAGCGCAGTAACTGGGCAACTCCATCCGTCACCGATGACCCGTTCGTCAACCATCCCTTCTTCACTTCCTCCCTGCATCCTTATTAACGTACGTATCCGAACACAGTTTCTACCACCTCCCCAGCAATATCAACTGGACCTCCTCCATCCCCGCCGGAACCGTCTTTGCCGTCGAAAACGTGACCAACACCTCCCTCTACACGCTCCCGGCCGCCGTCTCGCTGTCACGGATAATCTACCAAACTACCACCATCAACGGCACCAAAATCCCCGCCTCCGCCTACGTCCTCTGGCCGTACCTCCCCCGCACCTTCCCCAACATCACCGGCCTCCCCGTCATCGGCTGGGGCCACGGCACGTCCGGCGTGGTGTCCGAGTGTGGGCCCTCGCACATCCGCAACCTCTGGTACCAGTTCGCCGGGCCCTACACCATGGCGCTACAGGGCTACGTCGTCGTGGCGCCCGACTACGCCGGCCTGGGCATCTCCACCATCAAACCCGCCCCGTCATCCGCTTCAGCAGATCCCTCCTCCTCTTACTCCTCCTCCTACCAAAAGGAAGAAGAAGAAGAAGGAGCCGCCAGCGCCGACAACCCCAACCGCATCCTCCACCCGTACCTCTCCAACCCCTCGCACGCCCTCGACATCCTCCACGGCGTCCGCGCCGCGCAAGCCGCCTTCCCGGCCCTCTCCGCGCACCACGTCGTCGTCGGGCACTCGCAAGGCGGCGGCGCCGCGTGGTCCGCCGCCGCTGCCGTCGCCAAAGCGCCCCCCTCCGCCTTCCCGGGCTACCTCGGCGCGGTCGCCGGCTCGCCCGCGCCGTCGGGCGCCAACTACCTGGCACTCCTGAACGCGCCGGGGGCCGCGACGCTCGCGCTGGCCGCGTACGTCGCGTGGGGCATCCGCGCGCTGTACCCGGAGGTGGCGCCGGGGGAGCTCTTCACGCCGGCGGGGCTGGCGCGGTTCGAGCTGCTGCGGGAGCTGGGCGGGTGCAGTAGCGTCGCGACGGAGCTGTTCGACGGCAACGCGAGCGTCGGGGACACCGAATGGGTGCGGCCGGACGTTGCCGGGCACTGGGCGGCGCGGGCGTTTGCGAAGGCGACGGATTACGTGGGTGAGGACGTCGGCGGGGCGCCGTTGCTGGTGCTGCAGGGGACCGAGGACCCGGTCGTGGTGCCGGCGCAGACGGCGGAGAGCGCGAGGAGGGCGTGCGGGGCGAATCCGGAGAGCGCGGTCGAGGTCGTGACGTTTGAGGGCGTCACGCATGTGCCGGTGATGTATGCGGGGCAGCGGGTGTGGTTGGATTGGGTGGAGGACAGATTTCGGGGCGTGCCGGTGGAGAAGGGGTGTCGGAATCGGACGCTGGCGGGGTTGAGGGCGGAGGAGGGGGCGTATTTGAAAGAGTCGAATTTTGTGCTGGACTGGGTGACGGAGGGGTATCAGACGGCGTAGAGGCTTTGCTGAGGCGGTGTGCTGGATTGTTGTAAAGGGGAGAGAACGTGATTGTGTGGCAGAGATGTAATTCCATTGGAACTATCTTAGTGAGGCATTGAAAACCGTTCATCCAATGTGTGGTACGTTCGTCGCCCAGGTTGACTGAAACGCTTCTGCCGGAAGGAAACATAACGTGCGGAATGCTTCGACCATAATGAACAATCGCGCAAGTATATAAAAACCTGCCATTACATACATGAAAAGACCACTGACGAGATCGTTTATTATTGAAGCCTGTCCGAATAAAGAACAAAAAGAAGAAAGTAGGAAGAAGGTGCCCATTGGAAGGCCGGCTGTCACCAACGAAGCTATTCTCCAGAGCAGCCTTTCGACAGATGTTGGGAATGCAAAATTCCAAGCGATCAGATGGATTGACCCAAAGACGAAAGCAACAAATACTGCTCCTATGGCTTGTTCGCGAAATCGGCCATCTCCAGAAGGGCCAGTAGGATGGATTGCACAAGTCGACATCCATGGTGTACATCGAAAGCTCCAGGAATCGTCAGGGGTTAGTTTGAAGAGTCGTCCCAACTCCTCGGCTGTGGCAAATTTGCGTGCTTCCACTGTTTTCGAGGTCATGACTTCCTGTGGTTTCTCCCAAAGAAGTATATAGATGAGAAGTGCAGATGCAGCATAAGCAAGCGTTAGGATTTCGAGCTGCGTTGACGGAAGGTTGTTATACGCCCGAACTGAAATCTGCGCGATGAGCCATAGTACCTGGAGGATGGCCAGAGATTTGACGAGGATATTTCCTCTATCCCAAGCACTTAAGGTTGCCGTGGAAAGTCGGGGCATATGTTCGATTATACCCTTTTGTGCTGCAAATTCTGCTTGGATTCCGTTGAGGACCCACGCATTGAACTGAAAAAAAAAAAGCCGACCTCTGTCATTCTTTTGGAATCTCGCGTTGTTCATCCAGGTATTGTTTGATCGTCGCTCTGACAACGGCCCGGTTTCCAGTGGACAGACAAAGTCCGTATGGCCCCATGCTTTCAGTTTCCTTTTCCTAAGCTCGGAACAGTCATCGCCACGTATATTCGCATGGTCCCTCATCTATGTTCGACGCATCGATTGAATCTATCACTTTTGCTGACTCCACAGCCCTCAAAACCCCATTGGCGCGGTTTTCAGTCCTTCCATCGGTGCAACCACCCTCTGCAGTATTTCCAGACATGCTGTCAAGAAGTGCGGGAGCACCGGAGACTGTTCGCGGAGTCCCCAAGGCGTCCGAGAAGCGGATTGCAAAACCTCCCATATCGAGCAGAAAACTGTCGGCAAGAGACCATGCCTTGTCGTTTTTCTTCGCGAGTTTGGAAGTGTGAAGGGCTGACCTCAACTGCACAATGGCAGAAGACATCTCCCATTCAGGAACGAACAGCATTCTGAGAGCGAACATCATCTGGCGCTTCAGGAGATAACACTGTCTTCTGAACGTCTGTTTTTTGTTCTGGGGCTCGGTCTGACTCGGCACATTTGGACGGTAGACCGACCACGTGCAAAGAACGAAGATGCTCAGGCAGGACCAAACGATGTCGAGGGTGCCGCGTACGGGTGGTGTAGAGGCAAAATTCGTACCCTCGGGCGGGAGGGTGCAGCTGGGGGTGAAAGCGTTAACCATGGTCGCTGAGTTGATGGGCTGGTTGTGGTACAGCAAGGCTGAGGCTGATGGTCTCCTGAACGGCTTTGTGCGAGTAGGCTGCCTTGTTATATGCGTGCGAGCGAGGCTGAGGCGGGGCTGCAGAACGGGGCTATGCAGCTATATCCACGACTGCCTGCGTGAAGTGGCTTTTCTGTGTAATGGAGGCTGGAAGTTGCCACTCAATGAAAAGCCTCTCGCGTGGCATGCATGCTTATGGGGATACGATCAACGCAGCTGGTTGGCCAAGGAACCATCTTTGATGTCAAAGGCCCAAATAATTAGAAAGGCATTCAAAACATCAAATATGTCACCAAAGGAACGAACTTCCAGAAGGCAAGTAGAACATCGGGCACAATGACCCTTTCGGGAATTCGCATTTCAGCAGCTGCAAGCCACGCGCAGCTTTCGGTATCTAGCCATGACACATGCAACAAGGAACTAAACCAAAGAAAAAAATAAAGGGAAAAAGCAAAAGAGGAAACAGCAGTCCTTCATGCGCGAGGGACAGGATCCGCGGGTATCGTGTGTTTCGCGGGTATTAGGAAAGCTCGGAAAGAAAAACATTACAGGCCTCATATGAGAAGCCCGTCCATTATTGCAAAGAAAAATGTAGGAAAGACGTAATGTTATGATGAGGTAGTAGGAAAGGGCATAATAGCACGACGCTTTCGAAAGCGACAGGTGCGGACGGCGGTTTGCCAGAAAATAAAGGAGAAATTCGCGAAGAGCGCCAAACCACTCGTCTAATCCCGCAACAGATGCCCACTCTTTGGTATCAGAACTCCGTCTCCGTCCGCCACGCAGAAAAATGAAGGTGTGGTGAAGAAAGAAAAAGGAAAAGTAAAGAGAGGACGACAGTCGAAATGATCGAAGACATGGATATCGAACACATTAAACAAAAGTCTGAATGTAAATGAATGGCCCCGGACTCCAGATGTATTGCAATTATGCAGAGCCGAGAAGAGTTAGATTAACCGCGGTTTAGAGGCCGGGGATACGAATTACGTTTAGATTCCTCAATCCTTGAGGCGGAACGCCTTTCTCAGCATCGGGAATTTCTTCTTCTTGCCGCTGCGCCCAATGGCAACGTTGCCTGCTGGCTCTGATTCGGCGGTCTCGCCTCCAGTGCTCTGTCGCTTGCTAAGGCGCGGTCTTGTTGGCGAGCCGTCAGAAGTCGTAGGCCGTCCAGCCGCCGTACTGGGGTCCTCGTCCGGAATTGCAGGCGGAAGGGGCCATGATTCTGATGTGCGACGGCCATGCGAATCGCGTCGCTGAAGCTTAGCGCGTGGCGAGCTAGCCGCCCCAGGGGCGGCGGTCTCTGGAGGCGTCTTTGGGGGCACGTCTGCAGAGTCGCGACGTTTCTTGCCCAGACCGAAAAACCCACGCTTCTCTTTGCGGATTGGGCTAACTGGAACATCCGTGGCTGACTTGCCCTCGCGCAAAGAACTTTTGAGCTCTGCTGTTGCACCGTTGGTGTTACCATTGGTGGCAACCGCAGCACCTTTGGCCTTCTGAGGTGGTGATGACGGGCCCTCCGTATCGCTTAGTTCATCCTCGAGCTCAGTCGAGTCTCCGTCATCATCAGCACGTCGCGGGATACCCCTCACGGGTCTCAGTCCAGACGGGAGATCAGTGACATCGTCCTCGTCATCTGAATCCGCGAAACGGGAACGGAAGGTTGGCAGCCTGCCACCATCTTCGTCATCGCTGGAGTCTTCGTAGCGCGACTGGAAGCGCGATGAACCCAACTTAGGTGAGTCTTTATCCGAAGCCTTGCCTTTGGAAAATCTGGATGGTTTTGCAGGCGGCGGACCTTGTGTCCGTAAAGTGGGGTATGAGGCCTCTTGGTTGTTGATCATCGGTTTCCGTTTGCCGAAGAGGGAGCCGGTCGGGGACAATGACCGAATACTCAGTCTCGAGGACCGGGGTGCAGCAGCCGCGGTAGGCGGAGCTGCTCGCAGAGTTGGAGCAGCAGCAGCAGGCGCGTGAGATCTCGGTGATGGTCCAGAACGCATACTCCGCCGCATCGAGTATCTGCCCTCCGCATAAGACGGAGATGCACGGCGTTGTCTTTTGAAGCTGCTGTCAGACGCATCCGAGTCATTGGACAGGGAACGGCCGAGAGCAGGCATGTTTGATACGCGATTCGAGGTAGCCGGAATGCCCGCAGGCGCGCTTCGTCGGTTCGGCGCGGGGGCAGCCTTCGTCGAAGCAAGCGGGATGTTTCTCTTCTGAAGCGCGCCTTTTGGCTCGCGTGCTTCGACTACTGCAGGCTCGCTATACCGGGCAATTGCGAGACCCGCAGGGGCATCCCGCATTGACGTCCGCATCGATTTCCGCACAGGTGGCACTGACGCTCCGTCTTGCTCCGTTGCGGGTCTACCCGTACGCATACTCGTTCTCAAAGCTGGCTTCTTCGGTTGTGGCGCTTCGCGTGCATGCGGCAATGGAGCTGCTTTCCGTGCAGGTCCAGCGGCTACCAAAACAGGCTCAGGAACCACCGTCGCTTTCTTTTTCGGCTTAGGAGCTTTGAGAATCGGTGCCGCATCATATTCAAGCGCTGCCGCTTTTGCGGTCGCTTTAGGCTTGGATTTGGGTTTGCCTGAGACAGGTTTGTCTGTTTGTTCTACCCGCTTCGTATCGATCGGGCTTGGCGTTGCAGCTGATTTTTCCTCAGGATGACTGAGCTGTTGTTCTTGTTTGTCGGCAATCGGGCTCTCTGGAGGTGATGCAGATTCAATCTCTGAGGGCGGTCGAATAACGGGGCTTTCGACTATAGCATCTAATGACGCGAAACCACCCTCAAGCTCGGAGAGGTCTTCAGCGGCATCACTGTAGATGCTGCTATTTTCGCTGTCATCATCTGAGCCTTCATCGGCAGAGTGATTGAGATAGCGGTCCATGCTGCTTTGGTGTGACATGACCGGTTGAAGATCCTTTGCAGAGAAAACTTGAAACTGTCCACCGTAGGCTGGGTCAGTGGTATCGGAATGCTCTTGCGATGCCAATGAAGCAGTCGTAGCAGCTAGACTCTCGTCTCCCGACCCGTCCTCCAGGTCTGACCATCCGCCAGGCATCTCAAACGGAGGCTCCTGGTTTTCAGCATCCGTCCCTGGCGTTGCAGGCTGCACCGCAATTTGAGGTACCGGAGGTACATCAAGAGCAGGCGAAGCCTCGGCTGACTTCTTCTCAGGGATGGCAGGGAGATTATTCCCGCCGCTTCCAACGCCATTGGCTGTTGATTCGTGATTGCTTGCTGTTTCCGACTCATCCATGCTCGATGCTGTGTCGTCCGAGTCATAGCCGGTGCCATGCACAGAAGTGACTTCTGGTGCAAGTGGATCATTTCCATCCTTGGCCCGTCTTTTGTTCTCAAGATCCCGTGCAAAAACGCCACCGACGGCGTGGTCGCTTGAAGCCTCAAGAGGCTCGGCCATGGTGCTTGTTGAATTCGACATCGATGGGATAGTTTCTGTAACCTTCTCAGCAATTTCCTCGCCGACAGGACGACGTTCTCTTCTGATGCTTCCAAAGGAGGGCAATTCAGGTCTGGGTTTCATGATATCATCCAGGTCATCGTCCATACCCTGTAGAGTGCGGCCGCTCCAGCGAGAGGATTCTAAGCCGGCAGGAGAGGAAGGAGAAGATGGTGAATCTTCTTCTCGAGTAATGTTCTCTTCGAAGCTAACTCGGACGCCCTTCTTCTTGCGAGGACTGGGCTTGTAACCGTCATAGGATCCAGCATCCGAACTGATGTCTGATTGAGCTCGTCCAGTTGCATGAGGTGCAACAGGAGAGCCGGTTCGAATTGAAGACGAGGGTGAGTGCTTCAATGCTGATTTCGCGGGCGATATGGATCTTGGTGGTGGTTGGTGTTTCACACCAGTGGAGATGTCCACGGCGGTTGGAGCAAAATGCGCTGACCGGGCTGGGCTAAGCGAGGATTGTCTTTCATGACCTTTAGCACGTCCAGTACCAGGCTTCAGCTTCTCTGAATCCGCATCACGGCCCAAGCGCTGTTCGTTCTGCGGGCTGGCTGTTCTTTGCTCCTGCTCTTTCGACATTGTCGCTTTTGTCGGCACCTCGGATGCCACCCCAGCACGGCCTCCCAATTCAGCTCTCTCCGCCTCTTCTTCAACCTCAGGATTCTCCATGACAACCGACGGTTGCCTAACAAGTGGTGATGGCCTCGTTTGCGGCGCGGAGGCCTCGGACTCGCTCGAGCTATCCGACAAGACGGAGCTATGCGGGCTCTGGGGACTCGGCGGAAGCTCCGGAGCTGGAGCTGGAGCTGGAGCTGAACGTTGTGGTGATTGTGTTGGCAATGATGGGGAGCTTTCCGGAGATATAGCGCCCCCTCGTGGCTTACTAGCCATGCCTCCGTCCGATAGATGGCGCCCTTCTGTGCCAACTGCCTTCTTTTTCTTTTTCTTGGCTACTGGTGCATTCGCAGCATTTTGTAACGATAGTCCCAACCCGTTTGCGCCTGTGCTCGAGCTTTTTGGGGTAATGGGCGCTGTCGTGCGGATGTCCTGCCTAGGCTTTTGGTCGCTTGTGACCGGAGTGGTAAACCACCCACTGTGGCCCTTTTTGGTAGGAGGTGGACTCGATGGAGGGGTGTCCCGAGGCGACATAGGTCGTGAAAAATTGATTGACCCCCTCTGAGTCCCTTCTTTTGCATCCGGAGAATTACGTGACGCCCACTCAGGGCTTACCCCCGTGCTTTGATCCCTTGGCTTGCCTGATCCTATCACAGCTTCACTCGCGGCGCGTCTGTGCTTGGAAGCTGGTGAAAGGTCCTTTGGGATTGCCGGCACTGGAGGTGCATTAGCATCCACAGGTGCTGGCGCCCCTGCCCTCCCCGACGGTGACGGCGAACGAAAAGTCCTCTCACTCATAGACCCAGAACTGGGCTGTCGCCGCATCCCAGGAGCACTCGCGGCACTCCCCGAGGATCCCCTCCTTTGCATGCGCTTCGTTTGGATGCTGCCGACTGAGACCGGCGAGGGGCTATGGGTGCGCAGGGCCGTAGCCGCTGCGGCCGAGGAGAGGGAGGCATTGGAGTTTGCGTTCTTCAGGAATGCCTGGCTGGCAGCGAGGGCAGCTGTCGGAGTCGGGGCGCTGGTGTAACGGTTTGGAGGCTACACAGCACATTGGGTCAGTCTCGAGGCAAGCGCATGCGCGAATGGAGGGCGGTTCGGGGTCGCGGCGCATACCGGATTCGAAGTCGCGCGCCGGCGCGACCTAAACATGATGGGCGGAGGTTGTTTGGGAGCGTTGCTAGCTAGTCATAGCAGCCGCGGGACGTAGGATGTGGTGTCGTGGAAGCAAGGGCTCAGCGGGCTGATGTCATGGGGGACACGGATGTGCTGGACAGGCGCCAGCGGACGCCCTAAAGGAGTGGAACGCGACCGGCGCTTCGTCTGACACACGCAGCCGCAGCTGAAACGCAGAGGACACGCAGCGCGCAAAGGTTTGAAACGGCGAGTGACGGGGGCGCGGAGCAGAGGAGAGCGGATGTGGAGGAGAGGGTCTCGGCGGGCGATCAGCGGCGACGTGTGGTGTTGAAGTGGGCTCGCCGGAAAGAAAGGAAAGCATGCGCCCCAGGATCGTCACCAAGGGTGCAAGCACTGGCCGTGTCGTCATAAGCGGCCGGACCGCCGTCGACGCCCATCCAAATGACTTTTACGGCAGTGCTCGTCTGTCACTAACGGCATTTGTGCGCCGGGCAAGAAAAAATGACGCCGGCGACGCGGTGGTTCGTTGGGCTAGGTATCCCAGCATCTTATTATTGAAACGCATTGGAGGCCGTGCCAGGCGAGACCCTTTGGAGCGAATGAATGGTTGCCATGCATCCACGACCGCTACGGCGCCCGGCTTTGGACACGCGCACGCTCAGCCTTGTGCCTGTACCGGTACCTTGCGTGGACGAGGAATGAGCATGACGCTCCTGGCGGGCGGGAGGGCTGACGAGGACCCGCCAGAGCAGCGTAGCGTTAGTTAGTCTTTCGCGGTGGCGCTACTGCGCCGCCCTCGAGCCACAGGCAAGCGTCGTGACAAGTCACCGTCTAGCCTCTGATGACTGAGCACTTCATTCCAGTCGTCCTGCTCGGAACCCAGAGGAACACCGGAGTTGGTGCGTCCCACAGTCTTCTGCGGACTGTGCGCAGTCTTCCACAGGCCACTCATACATAGCGCTGAGGATTGCTGCTTTGGACCAATGCGGATGATTGCAATGCAGATCGGTTCCCTGCCCTGTCCGCGTGCTCTGCCTGTCAGGGTCTTGCCCTAGGCACGTTCTCTTTCCCCGCAGTTCCCTTTCCGACTTGCCATGCTCCGTTGCAACTGCTTGTTCTATTTAAGTTCCCAAAGAGCTGGCTCTCTTGACCTTTGTCTACGACCAATCCGCCCGGCGAGGCTGCTTTGGCTTGAACAACCCCACAACGTCCAACAACTTGAATCATCTCCTTGCTTCATTCCCTTCTAATTCTTCGGACTCTACCATGTCCCTACCTGAAGCCAGGGCCGCAGATGGCTTTGCCAATCTTCCACCGCTCCCTCTTCCACAAGGCATCGCTTCGCGCCAGATTCCGGACACTGCCTGCGGTCTCTCCTTTCACATCCTGGAGGCTGGCTTCGACCCAACCCGCAGCAAACCCCTCATTCTCTTGCTGCATGGCTACCCTGAGCTTGCGTATTCCTGGCGCAAAGTCATGTATCCACTGTCGTCGGCTGGCTTCTACGTAGTTGCCGTAGACCAGCGTGGCTACGGGCGAACGACAGGCTGGGATGATTCGCCATACTCTACCGTTGATTTGTCCCAGTTCACCATGACTCGGCTGGTCGGAGATATGCTGGTGCTGGTCTCCGCTCTTGGGTACACAGAGGTTCGATGCGTCGTTGGCCATGACTTCGGGGCTGTCAGTGCAAGTCTCTGTGCGTTGATGCGACCTGACGTGTTCAAGAGCGTGGTTATGATGAGCCATCCGTTCAAGCCTCCCCCGCCTCTTCCATTCAATACTGCAAACCTATCGCCATCGGAGCAAGCGCGAGGAGATACGATTGTTGGACGAGACATTCAAACCGACCTCGCATCGCTCGATCCGCCCCGAATGCACTACAAGCGGTACAACAGTACGGCACAAGCGGCGCAGGACTGGGACAATCCACATCAGGGGCTGAATGCCTTTCTGCGGGGATACTTCCATCTTAAGAGTGCGGATTGGGCAGCCAACAAGCCACATCCTCTCGGCGAGTGGAGTGCATCGGAGCTGGCTAAAATGCCTGAGTACTACGTCATGCCGCTTTCGGCCAGTATGCCTGACGTTGTGTCCTGTAATATGGCCAACGAAGACGTACGTGCGACCAAGAAGTGGTTGTCAGACGAGGAGCTTGCGGTGTACGTGGGCGAATGGGAGCGAAACGGTTTCCAAGGCGCACTCAATTGGTACCGGTGCCAGACCGACGCGAAACAGACACGAGATCTCCAGCTTTTTGCGGGGAAGAAGATTGACGTTCCGAGCACATTCGTGACGGGGAAGGCCGACTGGGGAAATCACCAGGTGCCTGGAGCACTGGAGAACTTCCCCGAAAGCTGCAGCGACTTCAGGGGAGTCTCCTTTGTGGATAACGCCGGCCATTGGCCCCAGCAAGAGCAACCGGAACTGGTCATTGAGAAGATCCTGAGGTTTGTGACGAGCTTGTAGGAGAAGCTCGGATGCGGCCGACCCGATGCAGATCTGGGAGTGGTGAACGACATTGGGGACCTAGACGCCAACCCTACCTTGAGATATTACTACGCAATGAGGATGTAGGTTTTAGGTATGCAAAGCAAGACATCACCTAAGATTCCACGGCAACCAGTCCAATACAGAAGCTTCGCACGTGTTTTTGAGATCTCTGCTGTAGGTCAGAGCGGGCCGGCGCGCTGAGCGGCACTACCGCAAGTTTGGCTGCTGAGGACGCCGGACAGTCGTGGTTGTTATCTTTCGTATTTTTCAGCTGAGCTGGGACGGCGATTCATGGCGTCAAGCGAGGCCAGAGGCCAGAACACGCGTCGTTCGGCCGGCGGCGGCACACAGGCTCGCTTGGACGAGGCAGGCGGCTCCGAATTTAATGGGTCGGTCGAGCGAGCGTGATTTATTTACGGTTGCACATGCAACAGCACCCAAAATCGCATGTGCAGGGGGCACGCCTTGCGGTCTGCGAGCTGAGAAGCTTCTGGACCGCAGGGTAGGCCGGCTAGGCGCGCTGCACCATGGCGTTTGCGTGGGCAGAGACGACCGTTCTGGGGGCCTGCAGCGGCGGACGAGGGCCCGGCAGCACGCCGTCACCGATGCGTGAGGGTGAGGCCAAGGTTGGCGGCTGGAGCTGGTGCCAGCCATCTGCGGGCCTGTTGGCCGTTGGTGCGGCGCTGCGTGGAGAGCAGTCGCAGAAGCTGCAAGCTGCAAGCCACCGCCCAGCCGCGCAGGCATCGCGGTGCCCCCGGCGACCAATGGCGAGCGGATCGTGCGGCCTTGGAGGCTGGGGAGCTGTGGGCATGATTAACGGATTTGCCGTCAGAGCTCCCAGCGCGTCAGCGTGCGCCGACTTTGGCAGCGGCTGCGAGTCCACGCCAATGGCGCAGCACCACGAGGACCGGGAGCAGCTGCAGCGGTGGAGTCGCGGCGAGGGCTGTCTACGATCGCGCGGGCGGCCGGCGTCCCGGGTAGAGCAAGGTGCCGTCGTGGTGCGTCGTTTCATGCGGGCGGCTGCGGCATCTGTGTGCTTATTGCATTGGCGTTATGCACGCCGCCCTTTGTCCTGTGCAGCGCACATTGTGCACAGCGCGACACTGCCCACCGCAAAGAACGACGAGCTGTCGCGGTGGACGGCAGGCGCAGAGACCTCGGATGTTGGTGTGGCAACAGCGAGACGGGCGTCGCGAGCGTGCCTGGAAACACATGCAAAGGCAGCGTGCGGCCAGTGGGCGGCTGCGGGGCTGGGGAAAGCTGTCTCGTCTGGGCATAGCTCTGTTGTGATCGCTGGCGCTGGCCCCTGCGCGTTGCCAGCCGCGTGCATTAAGCTCCCTCGCCGTACCCACTTCGCACCCAGCGCCCTCTTTCCGACTCGTCGGCCTACTTCAACAGCCCAGTCAATTCCTCGCTACCACTCATCCCTCCGTCTCCATCACTCGCTCCCGCCTCCCGCGCCTGCAGCCAATCGCACACCCTTACGTTTCGGCGCCCGAGCAAGCTCATAAGATCGTGACGCTGGCTGCCCCAGACCTCACCTTCTTCATCCCCCGCCCGTGAGATATCTTCCTCACATCCCCTCTTAGGAGCCAAGAAGTTCTTTCTTGTCTTCCTTTCGAATTCCGGTTCGGAAGGGCTTCAAGAAGGAACGCCCGACTCCAGTCAATCTGGACTTTGAAGCTCGCGTCCCGATCCCCTTCAGTGTCTTCCCGTCCTCGTATCGGAGTGACGCTGTCAAAGAAGAGGACTCTCAGGTCAAGGTAGAGAGTGAAGTTCACGTCTCTGAAAAGGCTTCGCGCGTCGGACGGGAAGGTCACGAAGGTCGCTACTCCGCCTCCGAAGCCCCCTCTGCCGCACCCAGTCGCAAGGAGCAACGCTTCGAAGAAGAGGTCCGCGTCTACGAGAAGGACCGCCACCGACCCTCCGGTCGCCGCGAAGAGGACATCCGCATCTACGAGCGCGACGACCGCCGTTACCCTCCAAGCGAGCGCATTGAACGCGACCGCTACGAGCTAGACATCGAGAGAGAGCGGTAAGTCGCGTGCATGTTTCTGCCTGGCCCTCCGCCGCAAGCCCCAAAACAAACGCACAGCACTGCCAGCACATAGGCCGCCAATGGCTCCGCTCGGATCGGTCGGGCGCCGGGTTTCGTCACCCTGTTCGCGTATGGCCCACACTCGCGGCCCGGCCGCCCACCTGAGCTGAGCTCCCTTCGCTTACCTTACCTGCCTGCCTCTCATCCGCCATTGATCGTCACTGACATCTTCCCTCCACACCCACAGCTACCAAGAGCCCTACCAGCGGTACGACGAAGCCCAGATCAACGTCAAGGATCGCACCTACGACGTCAACGACTTCAAGGAGCGCACCTACGACCGCGACTACCGCACCGTCCACGGCCCCTCCAACACCTTCGCCCAGTCGCAGCTCGACGCCACTGAGCGTGACTTCCGCGAGCGCACCCGTCCCATTGCTGACGAGTCCCGCTTCGGTCGCGACTTTGAGGAGTCCCGCTTCTCGCAGACTGCGCAGGAGCAGTCCCGCCACGGTGGTCGCGCCCCCGAGGTTGCCGACAGCCGCTACCCCCAGTCGGTTCGAGTAGAGTCTACGACCTCTCGGACGACCACTGATCCGCCCAAGCACAAGCGTGACATGGGATATTACGACGACGAAGGTCACTACCACAGCTTCCGTCACGGTCTTCACAGGGCCGCCGATCGCATTCTGCACCCCATCCACGGCCACAGCCACCACTCCCACCACGACAAGCACGACCACCCTTCCGACAAGGAAGAAGTAGTCATCAAGGAGACCTACACCGCTCCCTCCAAGTCTCGCGTGTCTGCCTCTGCTGCCGCGCCTCCTCCCTCCGCCGCCTTCTTCCCCGAACCCAGGCCTGTCCGTTCCTCTTACACGGAGTCCGCCCGCACCAGCGCCATGTCTTCCGCCAACACCATCACCATCCCCTGCCACCACATCCGCATTGGCGACCTCCTGATCCTTCAGGGCCGCCCTTGCCAGGTCATCCGCATCACCACGTCTGCTCAGACTGGCCAGCACCGCTACCTCGGTGTTGACCTCTTCACCAAGCAGCTCCATGAGGAGTCCAGCTTCATCTCGAACCCGGGCCCGTCGGTCATCGTGCAGAACATGCTCGGCCCGGTCTTCAAGCAGTACCGCGTCCTGGACATCCGCGAGGATGGCAAGGTCGTTGCCATGACCGAGACCGGCGACATCAAGCAGGGCCTGCCTGTGCTCGACCAGAGCAGTCTGCTTAAGAAGCTCACCGACGCCTTCGATGACGGTCGCGGCAGCATCCGTGTTCTCGTCATTAGCGATTCTGGCACCGAGCTTGTCGTCGACTACAAGGTCGTCCACGGCTCCAGGCTGTAGATGTCTTGTCAATGGTAAGCTTGTCACCATAGCGCATGCTCGTCGACTCATGCTGACGTACGAGGCAGGCTTCGACTCGTCAAACTTCTAGATAAGAGTCTTGGATCATCTTGAACCGGGATATCATTCAACTTGTGTTCATACACCCTTTTACGATTTGCATCAATAGGAGCAGAGGGCCCATGCTGCCAAACGACGGCGACTTAGCATCGTCTTTGGGCCCGACTTCTTGGCTGCTCGCCTTTCCCTCCTTTCGATCGGTGCTTCTTCTGGCTCATTCCTTTAAGACAAAAGAACAATCTCTGCACGGCGTTCCGGCAGCTGTCTAGTCGGCTGCCCATGGGGTAATGACTGGACGTGGGGACTGTAACGAAGCATATGCGACGATGGGAACAGCAGGAAACGATCGGCCTGTGGATAGTTAATGAAGTTGATGCCTTCTAAAATCAGTTTCCTCTTGGGCCATTGGCCAGTGACGTGGTTGTCATGTGAGGGCGCACGTGCTTGTCCATCAGTGCCCATCCCTTCACCGCTGCGGAGGATCTTCGTGATGACGACGTCACGTATTGGAGGGGCGGCGCGTCACCGAGGCTCGTCGGAGGCCAGATCCCACGTCGCTGGCTACGTATCCGTGGTGTTGTCCTTCGCCGCGCCTCCAAGCTCCAGATCTCGCAGGCCAGTCGGCGGATTATGTAAGGGCGATGGCTCGGCAGGTGAAGGCTTCCCCGCAAAAAGAGCGGGAAGAGAGGCGTTATCCACTCGGCCGCTAAGACCGCGCTACACTCCGCACCATCCCGACCTCTGTCGTCCTTCCCTCCAATCGCCGCTGGGGCAATGCCGGGACGCCTTATCCGATGAGCGCCGCACAACTCTTTTCTGCTGGTGCGGGGCAGGGCGGGGCCCAGCACACGTCGGTGTGGTAGGATTGTGTTGAGATGGTGGTGGCTTGCGCGCCTTCTTCTGGTGTAGCGGGCGGCCGATTTTATTGTCGCGCTGATCCTCGCAGCTAACTCCGACTGTCGTTAAAAGCCGCTGGCTTCGGTTGTGGGTTGCTCTCCATCTCAATTCAAATCTTCAACCTCCTTCCCTTCTCGGCTTACCTTCCCCAATCGCGGCCCGGTTGTGCCATTGCCTCTCAGTACATACACCACCGCGACTCGCTCCTCCTCAGGTACATACGTTGCAACAGAATAGCAGCCGCAGAGCCACCTCCCCACATCCCGGCTAGTCCCTCTAGCTCCGCAAAGGCAATCCCGAGCCCGCTTCTACCAGCTACTCTCTGCTTCTATCTTCTCCCAATTCGCCGAGAAAACGAATCCAAGCAACCACCTCGAGAGAAAGCAGGAGTAGACGCAAACCAGCTTAGCACGACACGCAAACCACTACCATCCAATCATGGCACCATCCCTGGACCCCTCCTCCAACACCTCTCCCTTCCCCGGCGACAGCAGCCCTCTTCCGCCTCCTCCCGAAACGAAACCCTTCTCCTCCTTCCCGGACATCCCGCCCTTTCCCGCCGATGTGCCCACCTGCCCGCTCGTGCGCATATCGCTCGCCCGCTTGCTGCACGGCGATCAGGACGAGGAAGACGCGCTATGGCGGGCCTGCTGCGATTTGGGGTTCTTCTACATCGATCTGCGCGCCGAGGAGATTGAGGACGATGACGACGATGATGATGTCGACGAGGCTGTTGTTTTTCGAGGTGGCGGCGGTGCTGGTGGCGCGGTGAGAAGGAGTTCGCGACAGGTGGAGGTGCATGTGGATGGCGAGCAGTTGTTGGAGGATGCGGACACGCTGTTCGAGGTGCAGAAGGGCTTCTTCGAATTGCCGGTGGAGGAGAAGGAGAAGTATGATTTCAGTGAGCAGGGAAGCTATTTTGGGTGAGTGATTCCTCAGTCTTATCTCCTGGGTGTGCATGTCGTGGTTTCCGTGTGCTATACCGAGGCGTCACTTGGCCACAACGCCCCTGTCGAAGGAGAACACCATGCGCTGACAACCGTCCCTACAGCTACAAGGGCTACGGCGCCGGCATCATCGACAAAGACGGCACAAAAGACCGCAACGAGTTCTACAACGTACGTCTTGCCCCCTCACCCTCACCCTCATCCCAACCCCACCCCACCCACCACATCCGCCAAGCTCCCCCCAACTGACCGCCTTTTCCTTGGCGTGGCACCAGACCTCCAAAGACGACATCCTCGGCCGCTCGGCGTCGCCGCTGCCGGCGCCGGCCATGCTGCGCCCGCACCGGCCGGTGCTCTCGTCCTTCATGCGCGGCTCGCACTCGCTCGTCAACCTCGTGCTGCGCATCCTCGACGCCCGCCTCGGCCTGCCCGCGGGCACGCTGCCCGCCCTGCACCGGCTGACGGCGCCGTCGTGCGACCAGGTGCGCTTCGTGCGCGCGCCGCCGCAGCCGCGCGACGACGCGCGCGTCGCGCTCGGCGAGCACACCGACTTCGGCAGTGTGACGGTGCTGTTCAACCGCGTCGGCGGGCTGCAGGTGCTGCTGCCGCCGGGCATGGAGCCGGTGGCCGCCACCGAGGGCGATGATCCAGGCGGCGTCCCCATGGTCGACCGCGAGGAGAGGAGAGACAGCGCCAACGCGGTGACGGTGGGATCGACGTCGTCGACGACGACGACCACGGGCAAGCAGCCGGCGAAGGAGACGTGGGCGTACGTGCGGCCGCTGCCCGGCCACGCCATCGTCAACCTCGGCGACGCCCTGGTCAAGATGACGAGCGGCATCCTACGCTCCAACATCCACCGCGTGGCGCCGCCGCCGGGCGCGCAGGCCGACTGCACCCGCTACAGCCTGGTGTACTTTGCGCGGCCCGAGGACGACGTCGTGCTGCGGGTGCTGGAGGGCAGCGAGCGGATCGAGGAGAAGGTGCGGGAGACGGGCCAGGTGTTGGGGAGGGAGCGGGAGGAGCGGGCGGTGAGCGCCAAGGAGTGGATTCTGAGGCGGGCGTTGGCGAGGCGGACGGGTGGGAAGTGGGAGGATAGCACGGGGACGGAGGAGATCAGCAGGAGAATGGGCGGGGTGTCTGTCTGATGGAAACGTGATTGATTGATGATTGATGATTGACGGGTTGTTTGTAAGTACGATTGCGTCGTTTGTTATTTGCTACTCACGGCCAATTGTATGTACGGCTTCTGTAAATTGAGTAAATAAATATAAGCATAGAGTTCACACTAAGATTTCAATCCGCACGCTCTCGTTTTGAATTCCGATCTATTCGGGCGAGAACGGGTTCATCTTCCCAAACGACCTTGGAAGGTACAGATTTCAATTACTTGTGCCGTTTTCTTTTGCTCCTTACTACAGCAACTTCTTTCGCAGTTCAGGACCATGAGAGTGCTTGTCACCTTCCACTTCAACAAGCCGGTCTGTGGCAGACTTCACTGGCAGACGGACGTCCTCGAAGTTTCGACTGAGGGTAGCTACGAAGATTTCATGGCCCACATCCTCCGACTGCAGACAGACCTGTCTCGCTTCCTTGGCGAGGATTGGACCACGGTCTACCCTTTCCACATCCTGTGGCTGTCGCACGATCACCACGGAAAGCTTAAGGACACCAGTGCGGGCGTCCCCCCGTTCCAGTCACACCTGAGGAAGAGCAACTGGAAGCAGGTGCTCAGGATGATGGAGCAAAGGGACTGCAGGGACATCATCATCATCGAGGTGGAAGATATCAAGAAGAGGGCGGGGAAGCCAGGTTGGGAGGTCGAGACCGATACGATGGTGGAATGGGAGGCGAAGGGCCGCCGGGTGAGAAAGTCGCGTACTGGCCAACTGTCCATGGGGGTGAAGGTGGAGGACAGTGATTATCAGCCGGACAGCCGGAACCGCGGGGGAAGGACGTGGGGGGATAGCACTACTGTGGCGGGCAACTACCTGACGCAAACCGGACAGAACTCCCTGGCGCAAACCGAGGAAGACTCCCTCATGACGCAAACCGGGGAGTACTAGCGCTGTCGTGGTTTGATCACCGGTCGAGTTTGCGCTGTGGTTTGGAAAACAGATTGTGTCCGTAGCAATAATCATGATCTCGTCAAACACTCTGTCCACTGTGCTATATATAGGTGGTCCCCCTGTGTTTAAAATGGCTCATGCAAGAGCACAAAAGCAACCGATCATCCCCGCGGACCATCATGGCTACCCAAGATCAAGACACCAAGAGCACCACCCAGGATACTAGCCAAGAAATTGCCCAGGACACCAACCAAGATGCCACTCAGGACACACAGCCTCAGGAAACGCCCAGCGCTGAGCGCATCCAGGTCAGAGTGGCGTTGGATGTGGCCAAAGGCAACGGAACGCAGCGGTATTGGGAATTTCTCGACATCGCGTTTCCAGACACGTACCAAGATTTCTGTAACGAACTGACATGGCTGCACTGGCGCGTGCAGTCCATCAAGCACGAAAGGTGGGTCTGGATGGTACCTCCATCCGTGTTCTGGACGGACTTGCCCTGCCCGACGACAATGGACGCGAATAACTGGGCGAGAGTCTTGCGTTCCATCCGTCAGCGCGAGAAAGGGGACTATATTCGGCTTTCCCTGAACTGCGAGAGCGTGGCAGCGCGAAGGTCATAAATGGAAGAATCTAAAGCGGAGAGGTGGACATTCGTGGACATTCAGCTATTTCAATGTAATTCTCAAATTGGAAATCGGGAGTTGTAAAAGCTTTCACATTCAAACTCTCCGGAGATAAACCCACTTCCAAGCACGAACATGATCATTCGAAGACTATCCCTTATTTCCCCAAGTGACTCCATGATGAAGCCAAACATATCACATCTGTAAGGATGATGTGTTCAAGTGGAGCAGCACCCCTGACTTCCTTCCACTACCTTACACTTCATTGGTATTGACTAACCGTTCAACTTCCCTCTCGCAGTTACTTCGATGTGTATGCATCAGCTATCATGCGGAGCGGACAGTGATGAAAGTTGAGGGGTCGGATGCCATTCTACGTATTTCAAGAGGATAGAACGAGAAGAAACAAGCCAACCTTGCGCCTCCAATTTGCGTGACGCCAATTAAATGGATCATGTCATCTCCAGCTATGACAGACTCCTGCCATACACCAGCTTACCAAGCTCTAGCAAGACAAATCATACAAAGGGTTTCCGTCCTCTCCAAACACGCCGAAGCTGGGTTCGTCGTTGTAGTCCTGGTACGCGTACCAAAAGGTGTTCAGCTGTTGGAACCTATACACGCGCAATTAGCTCGGCGCTAGAACCCATCGGACGAGACTGCCTTACGAAGCACACGCGACGCTCTTCCAGTAAGCCTCCGCGTTGTCGGTCGAAGCAAAACTGCGTCCGAAGGTCCTGCCCGTGGCCGGCCAGCCCGACTCCGTGACCCAGACCTCGAGGCCCGTCTTGATCGCGGTGACGGCGGCCTTGGTGTCCGCGATGGCTTTGAAGTAGGTGTCGAGACTCTCCGGGACCGTGACGCCCTGCCAGTAGGGATACGCGTCGCAGCCGACGAAGTCGACGGCGGTGACAACAGGCTCGTTGGCAGGATCGACCCTTTGGCAAACTAGATCAGCGGAAACAATCAAGAAGAACAGACGGAAAAGGAGAGAGTGTGGGGGGAGAAAACGGGAGAAGTCAACAGCAGCAGCAGTATCACCACCAAACCAACTCACCACGCCGTCCACGTATCGACATGTCCCACCGCCGCGCCGACACCCACGCTCCTCACCATGCCCCTCACGTCGTAAATCTGCATGGCCAACCTCTGCGGATCCGCCTCCTTGCGGTACAGGTCCTCGCTGCCGACGCTGATGGCCGTGATCCAGCCGCCGCCGTGCGCCAGGATGGCGGCGAGCAGCGCCTGCTTCTCCGCCTCGAAGTGCGCCTCGTCCTCCGCCCAGACGCCGGCGAGGATGCGCGTGTCGGTCGCGAGCGCGGCCGGAACCGCGAGCGCGAGCGTGTCGCAGTCGGACGAGGCGAAGACGCGGACTTGGTTGAAGGGCCCGCTGGAGATGGGGAGCGCTTGCAGGTGCCGGAAGGCGGTTTCCCAGTCGGCTTGCGTTTTGCAGGAGCCGTCGGGGTTCTTTGCTGCGCTGGGGGGCAGGAAAATGGGGGTTTAGTATGAGTTTGTGGGTGGAGGAGGGGTTGACGGGAGAACATGGAGGCCAGTTACACGTTGAAACCTTTGAGATGGGCTTGGCTGACGGTGGCCATGGCCAGTAGGGAGAGAATTGGGAGCTTCATTGGTGTGAAGTAGGATTCAAGGACAATGATACCGAGTAAACAATCTGTTGGTAGGGGATCGAGCACGAGAGGATGCTGAGTAGGATTGTTGAAGAGAGTTAGAGTAGAAGTGCAGTGGGACGTAAGGATATCGTCGACTGTAACACTTGATTAGAAGAGAAAGCACGACGCTGTACAGTATATGCGCCCCTGGTGCTTTCAGTCCTTGTCTATTTCCTCATGGCAGGAGCCACCGAAGGAAAGTACCGGAACGGATGAGGTTTCTTGACAGCTAGGTATTGATTTTTCTGCATACTTGTAGACACATACAGTATCGACGAATATATGTGTGAGCATGAGTAAAGAGCATGAAGCTTGAAGTGGGAGACATGATTGTGAGCATTCTTGCGCACGGCCCGCCGGATCCGGACTCGGCAGCGGGCGGTGGATGGACGGAGGCGGGAAAGAGGCGGCAGAGCGGCACTAGGGCGGCGATTAGATAGCGCGGCTTGCAGCGGGCGTCATCGGCGAACTCACCCGTCACGTCGGCCAATTTTCCCCACGAAAGAGTGACTCCCTAGGTTCCTCCGCGACAACCCATTGCGCCGCCGAAATGACCGCAACGAACGCCAGCCCGAAGCGCCACGTCACCGTCGGCGTGCTCGCCCTCCAGGGCGCCTTCAGCGAGCACGTCCAGCTGCTGCGCCTGGCCATCGCAAGCCTGCGCGCCCGCAAAGTCCATGACGCCGCCCAAGCTGACTGGTCCTGTATCGAGGTGCGCACGCCCGCAGAGCTCGCAACCTGCGATGCTCTGGTCCTGCCCGGCGGCGAGAGTACCACCATGTCCCTCGTTGCTGAGCGTTCAGGCATGCTGGAGCCGTTGCGGGATTTTGTCAAGTAAGGATTCCTCAGCCCTCAGAACCAATTATGACTAACGCGTCGCAATCTGCAGGGTGCAACGCAAACCCACCTGGGGAACCTGTGCCGGCTTGATCCTGCTCGCCGAATCTGCGAACCGTACCAAGAAGGGCGGCCAGGAGCTCATTGGTGGCCTCGATGTCCGCGTATCCCGCAACCACTTTGGCCGTCAAACCGAGTCGTTTACCGCAGACCTCGACCTCCCCTTCCTTCGCACTGCTCAGGCGGTAGAAACTCAGACCGACGAGAGGCCTTTCCCAAGCGTCTTCATTCGGGCACCAGTAGTAGAGAAGCTGCTACCACACATGGATGGTATTCAGACTGAAGAGGCGGCCAAGGATGAAACCATCGTCGCGCCTGCGAAGGTTCCTAAGGATGACGTCGCGCGCGCCGATTTCAACGCAGATGTTGAGATATTGGCAAGATTGCCTGGTCGGGCTAAGGCTCTTGGGAAGCACGACGTTACTGCCAGCGAAGAGGGCGAAGCGGGCGACATAATTGCCGTTCGACAAGGGAATGTTTTCGGCACAAGCTTTCATCCGGAGCTGACGGGCGATTCGCGCATCCATGCGTGGTGGCTGGAACAAGTGCTCGTAGCACTGGAAAAGCGGCAGAGCCTAGCAGTACGGTAGGGCATGGCGTGTCAATAGAAAGATAGATTGGGCTTGGCTCACGGCGTTCATGGAGAAGGCCTTGGCAAGAACTGTAAAATGAATAGATTTCAGAGGACTTTCTTCCATCTTATACTTGCCGCCCCTTGATTGCCTTTGGAGGAAACGGTTCTGACCCTCTAGATGTTTACCTGCAGCATCCTCCTTGTGGCTTATGAGTTGCCGCTCGGATGCAACCCTGATTCTTCGGTAAATGGAGTCGAATCTGCTTGCTGAGGGAAACGCGCGCGTGCTTCACGCGCGGGCACTCGATCCCTCCCAACCGCAGCCGACTGTTAGATCATGATAGCCAAACCTTAAAAGACTTGACCTTAAAAAACGCCCCAGTTCCATAAGCTCCCTGGTAATGTTTACCAAACACCTTTACCTGTAGTCGTCACGGTAGGGGTCATTGGCCCTTCCCCAGCCACCACGGCCAGGATCATACTCGTCACGGTACTCGTCACGGACCTGACCACCCGACTTGCCGCGTCTAAAACTCCGTCAGTAGTATTCAACCAAGCCCAAATGTGATTCCACGTACCCGTACTGACGGCCCTCGGCGAATCCTTCGTCGAGGTCGGTACGAATGATGCGCTCGTCCAGTTTGGTACCACCAATGTACTTCATGCAGTCGAGGGCATCCTGGTGGCTATAGTATTCGACGAAGCAGAAACCGCAAGGAGTCTTCTGGTAGCGATCCAGGCCCATGACGAGGCGCTTGATCTCACCACATCTGGTGTCCAATGTCAGCACTGGTGCTATGGTCAGGGCGATCTCGATACTTACTTGGCAAAAAGCTCGTGAATCTGCTCCTCAGTGGTGTAGAAGGACCTGCGTCATCTCAGTATCTGCATCAACGCGGCAGCGGAAACAATATCTTACAGGTTACCGACATAGAGAGTAGTCGCATCCTTCAGCTTGTCCTCGAAGTCCGGGGTCTTCTCGCGCTCATCACGGGCCTCCTCGTCGGCTGGAACGTACCTCCTCCTGCGTTGCTGTGGTACTTGTGAGCTAAGAAGGCCCAGGCGAGGCGCGATTGGGTCGTAAAAGGCCTACCTTGCTGGCAGCATAGGAGCTAGGCTTGTCAAGCCGGTCGACGGTGTTGCGCGTGGTCTGGCGCATGGTGACGGCGCGCGGTCGGGAGTGTTGCGAAGTGTGTCGGCGCAAGCTCGAAGCTTGCGTTCCTTGCGTTTATTTGAAGCTCAGGCGCCGCAAAGTTTAGCCGCAGAAACGCCGCCGCGCATCATCGTTGAACTTTCAGCAGGCGCGTCTCGTGGAGCTCCTCCGACCACGTCTCGTGCCCTGGATCCACAACCGCAGTCCATTGGAAATCGCCATCCGCACGGGATCGCCCACGAGTCACCGCTCGAGCTCCGCGTTGTTCGACGCGTCGCAGAAGCATCACCTGGACCCCACCTTGTTCGCGACGCATTCTTGACCTCCGCCCGACACACCATCACGCCGCCGCCATGCCTAGGGTCCTCAGCCATACCCCCGCGTGGCTCTCACGCGGCGCGCCAGGCTTCGAGGTCTTCGATCAGACGTCCTCCAAGTCCAAGTCTCCGCGCAAGTTCACCAACGGCACGAACAAACTACAGAACCCTGGGCCCAAGCGGACCATCGCGCATCGCGGCAATGAGATATTCGTGGTGGTTGGCAACGAGATACGCTGGGCCAATCTGTTGCATCTGCGGGAGCGTGGTCTGCTCAAGGACAGACGCGACTTTGGCCGCAGTTGGAGAAGCGCCCGCGGGGACCGCGAGGCGTCTTTAGACATGGACGAGGGCCAAGCCTACAGGGTAACACCATACCACGCTGCTCAGACATCGCGCTGTTACTGATTTGCTCTGCAGACCTTGAAAACGAACGTTTCTGGAGGAATTACTGAGCTCTCCATTTCGCCCAATGAGGATTACATGGCCATTTGCACGTCGCATACCATCCACATTGCCCTGCTCCCCGACCCGGCTCACCTTTCCGCTGAGGATACTGGCCCAATCAAGCTCAAGACCTTCCAACTCGGACCCACATCCCACGTTCTGGATCAGGCTCCTTTGGCCTCCGCGCTATGGCACCCACTCGGAAGGCATGGTCGTTGCTTGGTGACTGTGACTGCCGACGCAAATGTGCGTCTTTGGGAATTCAGTAGAGAGAACCGCGTGTCTTTCAGCGAGCCTGAACTGGCAATCGATCTCAAGAAGCTGGCCAGTGGTGTGGACTCAATGGAGGATTTTAGGGCTTCCAGAATCGGTGACAAGACTGGATTCACCCCGGACTCCTTTGAGATGGCTGTCGCTGCTGCTAGCTTTGGCTCGAGCGGAAAGAAGGGAGAGCGTGGCTGGGGCCCCTTGACGCTTTGGATCGCCATGAAGAACGGAGACATCTATGCGCTCTGTCCTCTTCTCCCTAAGAAGTGGCAATACACAACGCAGCACTCCGCTCCGCAATACTTGCGTAGCTTGGCCTTGCCCATCCAGTCTCGTGTAGAAGCATTGGGGACTTCCGAAGATGAGGACTTCGAGCAGCAGACCCTTGACCAACAGGCAGAGTGGTTTGAGGGAATCAGGTATGAGCTTGAAGATGACCCAAACACCGGCGACGTTGTTGAGGTCTACTCTCGTCCTGTCGCTCCTGGACCTATCCCCAGGCTCCAAGGTCCTTTCATTCCTGACCCGGACCTTGACATCGATCATGAACTCACGGATATCATTGTCGTTACCTCGGGAGAGCCCGATCCTGACGAGCTAGAGCAAGTTGATACTGCTGCTGACATGGAGAACCCCGACGTCACTGTTATTGGCGTGGTTACCAGTCAGGGAAAGATGCACGTTTTCATTGACTTTGACGGTGTAGAGGGACAGTGGCTTCCAAGAGAAAAGGTGATTACTTCAGCAGTCCATTAGCGGCACGTATCTTGCTGACTCATCAAATATAGGCCACAACGATCATCCCGAACTACGACTGTCCGCCGCTGGTCTACTTCGAGACAATCGAATTTCAGACGTCGGATGATGGAGAGCCGTCCTGCAACCCCATCATCACCGGGGACGCCAAGGGTGGCTCATCCGTGTTTATCTCAACCGAGACGGGCGTTTATTATGTGAGCCTGACGGCTTGGTTCCGACCTTTGCAAGATGAGCTCAGCAATCCTGCTTCAGAAGGTGCTGGTATGAGGATCGACGCCATCATGAGGGGATCTGGAAGCCTTCTTGAGAGCATCGTCCAGTACCGTCAGGATCAGCACGGCGATCTTTTGCAGTCCACATCAGCCTGCATCGCAATCTCCAACTCCGAGTTGGGATACTTCCTGCTCACGTCTGAAGGCTCTCAGCCACATTCCGTGGTGCTCGACTCGCCTGAGTCGGACTACTACGGGGACGGCTACGGGCTGGTTCCGTACGGCGGCGACTATGAGGCAGGGCGACTCAACATCCCGGAGCCATGGCCGGCCTATCAGCCTCCGCAGTCGCTGTTCGACTACCAATCACAGCTACCCAAGATGCTTGAAATGGTTCCTGAACGCCACAAGTTCATGCTTAAGCAGGAAATCCGCCTCTCAACTGCTACGCTAGACGTTCTGACCAAGGCTCACCGCGTGCTTGTCAAGGAGACCCAGCAGCTGGGCCAGGCTGCGTCTAGTCTGTACACGCGTTGCCAGCGCCTCCAGGATGAGCTAAGGGATCAGATCCGCAAGGCCAACGATGTCGCGAACCAAATTGAAGATGTCACAGGTGAGGACGATGAGGCACAGGAAGGCGGAGATAGAGAGGTCGGCAGCGCCAAGCTGGACAGCAGGATCGAAAAGGTCAGCGCGAAGCAGAAGGAACTGATCGAACGAACGGAGCGGCTGCGCAACAAGCTCAACAAGGCCGGCACCCGGGAGCTCAGCGACAAGGAGAGAGCCTGGTTCGTGGAAGTGGACAAGATGAAGCAAGCCATCATCAATGCCAGCGGGGCGGCGGAGCGCAACGGGGCTGACGAGGGCGAAGTGGAGCCGACACCAATGAGGCGCCTGCAGCAGGTCAAGGAGCTCAAGGATGATCTGCTCCAGCAGGCGAGCGAGCTGCAAGACACGGTGGCGGAGGAACAGTCCAACGCGGGGGTCCAGGTGCCCAGCGAGTTCCGCAAGGCCAAGGTGAAGCAGATCATGGAGCTGCTGGAACGCGAGACGGCGATGGTGGAGGCGGCTACCAAAAAGTTGAGGAAGTTGACTGTGGGCGCGACGGGATATTAGGGAAAGGGGGCGGCTGGTGTATTGGACGGGTTTGAGCAACGGCATTGGATGTTAGGCGGCGATATCGGTTGGAGTAGAAGTCAAGTCTGAGATACCTAAATGGGAAATAATACCAAGCTGTTCGAGCCCGCATTGCGCCGTGATTGGACAGAAGTGGCTGCTAGCTCGCGGACTTAAGAGCGACACGTAGTCTGCGGACGCAGCTTCTCCGAGCTTGGGGTGGTGAGTGCTGGGATGGTGGGGCGCTTGGCCAGAAGCTTGCAGGGCGGCCTTGTGCTTGAGTGTCGCGGTACATGCGGCCACGGAGATCCAAGGTCCAAGGTCACATCACAATGCCGTGACACGGCGGAAGGCGCGCGGTAAGGCGCAAGATCACACGGCGCTCAGAGGGCGAGGGCAGAGCTTGAGATATGGAGGGTGCCTGGGTCGCACGCAAGCCGGCCAGCCGAGCGCCGGGCGCTTAGCAGAGCAGCGACCATCACACTTCCCCGGCCACGCGCAGCCAATCAGCGGGCGCAGCGCTGGTGCTCACCACGCGCTACGCCGCGACGGGTTTGGCGCTCCCGCCCGCCCATCACGGCGTTTGCAGTTTCGTCCCGCTCGTTGGTCGGCCGCTCCCCACCGTCCCTGTATCGGCAATATGCAGGGCGTGAGGCTATTCGCCAGCCGGAGCTCCGCTTTGCCCAGCTGCGCCGTGCTGACAGCTGCAGAACAGCGTGCAGTCGCTGCCAATGGCGCCGCCGCCCGGGGCCTGGCCGCTGCAAATCGATGCGCAAAGCTTGTTGCACACGCGCGAGCGCCGGCCGGTTCCATTAAGGCGCTGGCGCCCAGCTTTCTTACTTCTTCGCAAGCTCAAATCGAAGTCTAAACGCCGCCCGCCTGTCTGCCGCCTTCCTGCCCACTGCCCGCCGTCTCTTCAGCTGCCTGCCTCCCGGATTCCGCCTCGCGGATCGCCCCCGCCTGAAACCGCCTCCTTCTTTGCCTCGAGTAATCGCCATGTTACGGATGCCGCTCATCGCCATTGCGGCGCTGTGGTGGAGCAGTCTCGTCGCCGCCCACGTCGTCATCACCTACCCCGGCTGGAGAGGGAACAACCTGCACACCAACGGTACCAATCAAGACGGCTCCATCCCCTCCGGCTCGATAGGAATCGACTACAGCGACAATGGCACCGTCGGCTACCCTTATGGCATGCAGTGGATGTATCCATGTCAGTATTCGCCCCCACGCGTGCATGCTTCCTCGTCGACTTCTCGCTGACTTCCTGTCCAGGTGGTGGCCTGCCCACGGCCCAAAACCGTACAAAATGGCCCGTCTCCGGCGGCGCAGTTGGCTTCCAGCCCGGCTGGTTCTCCGGACACAAGACTGCGCTCCTCTTCGTCAACCTGGGCCTGGGCACCGAGCCCCTCAACATGTCGCATAACATGGTCCCCATGTTCTCCATCAACGGCCCCACCAACGACATGTACCCTGGATCCGTTTGTCTCTTGCAGGTGCCGCTTCCCGCGAATATCAGCGTGAACGTGGGCGACAACGCGACGATCCAGGTCGTTGAGATTGCGCAGCACGGCGCCGCCCTGTTCAGCGTAAGTAGATGGCCAATCCCGCTTGGAAATGTGTTTCTGAACAAAGCAATATAGTGCGTCGATATCACATTTGCGGAGCCGCACGACGTTGCCGAGGTCAACGAGACCAACTGCGTCAACACCACGGGCACCGATTCCCTCATCACCTACGACACCGTCTTCACCGCGTCGAGTCTAAGCGCTGCGAGCTCTCTGTTCCTCCATATGAACGCCTTTACGGCGGCGCTACCGACGGCTGGAGCGCTTCTGTTCGCGTTCTTCATGCTGTAAATGCCTTTCTCCACCATTCTAGGGCCGGACCTATCAGGAATGTGGGGAACATATTATCCTTCCCTTATTGTTTAGTGCGCTGTGGGTGGAAGAAAGAGAAAGCCGGCTGGGGCGTCCGACGCAAGATTTGATACCTCATTTGGTCCATCCGATGACTTCCTTTTCAGTATCTTTTCCTTTTGTTTATGTTCGGCAACGAAGCAGCCACGTTTGGTACGCTTGAAAATACCCGGCTCAAACTGTACATATGCTCGAAGGCGGGCGTCAGGGTTCTGGTTTTGCGCAAAAGATGCGACGTTTTAACGCGAAACGGTCTCGATATTGGCCGGCGCAGAGATATCATCGACATCTCGTTAATTGATATAGTGGACGTTGCTTCCGCTCTCCAATCATAACCCATTTCCATGCACCGGTGGCTTTCGCGTTATTTCAAGACTAGAATATGTTTCAATATCCTGCTGGCTTGAGCAGTACTCCTTGTGCGACGGCCAAGCGTCGAGAGGACTGCGCAGTTGGAAGCTATGTGCATCAGGGGTTGCGGCGTCAAAACTGCGTTCCGAGACCCAGTGGGACGTGTGTGGTCGAGTCAGGGTACCTACTGCAAGCGCCGCGGAGGGCTACGTCATGGGCCACGAAATCGGTCTCCCAAAAGCACATGCTTGCTCGGCGCTTCCTCGCCGCTGCCGCCCTTCACTTTCCGCGATCTCCAATCCTCACTGCCCGTCTAAATCCCGTCCAACCCGTCCGTCCGTGAGCTGTCGCGTGAGCAAGGGGAAACAAAGGTCGCTGCGCCCACACCGTTGTTCTTCTCTCCGTCCACCCCGCACCTGCGGCGAGAAAGGCGCGGCAGGAGGCCTGAAAAGTTAAAAGTTCTGAGAAACGCTAGAAAACCGCCCGCACGCCCTCAAACACGCCGCGAGACCCTGGAAAGTAAATCAATTGGTCGGAGAGGAAAAGAAATTCAAAACGGTTTCAAACAGGCAGAGCCACTGGCCCTTCGAGACAGTTTTCCCCATCTTTGGACTTCGGCGCCAACGCGTTTGTAGCACAACACGTCGGCCATCCCCGCCTGACGCGATCCACCTGGGGGAAGGCGACCACCGCTCCGAGCTCCGGGACCCCGTCTGACCGGTCTCTCTCAAAAAGGGCACCAGCCTTTCACTTTCTCTACGAGAAGGGAAGAGAGTCCGCTTTCGGCATTTCCGAAGTACTATCGGCCAACAAAGTACCCACGACGATACCTTGGCCCCCATCATACGCCTTCTTCCGTTTCATTATCATTGCCACTCCACTTTCTCCCGTGGGGCGAGCCATCGTGGGGACAGAGAGAATTAAAAAACAGGAAAAAGATAAAAGGGAATTCGGCCGGGGATCGCCGCACGTACCCTCTCTTTCCCTGCGTGCGCCGGCAGGGTAGGTAGCAATCCCAAGACATCCACCGCCTCTTCACCCCACGCACGCGAAACACCCATATATACACTCCCCTCCGGATCACGCCTTGTCTTCTGTTACATGGCTACGATGCCGCACAAGGTCGACGTCGCCAGCAACGACCATACCTCGAGCATCACCAACACAACCACGACAACCACCACCCACCACACCATTGCCGACAAAACCACAAACGACAGCGACAACTCCACCGCCCCGACCAAACCGAAAGCCACCACGACGCCCTCCACAACGACAACAACCACACCCACCACCACTCAAATCCACCGCCCCAACACCACCACAACGAACAACAACAACAACAACAACAACAACAACACCGCCCCGCCCAAACGCACCACCATCCCCCTCGCCGACGGCTGGACCCTCGTCAGCACGACGAAAAGCCAGCAACACCGTCTCCGCAAGAACAACAACAAGAAGAACAAAAAGGGCAGCAGCATGCAAACCGGCGGCGTTGGAGGTGGATACTCGGGCCTGGCCAGCCCCGCCAGCCTGCGCGCCGCGCACGAGCCGGCGGGCCCGGCGAAGCTCATGCCCGGCGCAAGCAAGGAATGGCTGCTGGAGCGGCTGGGCAAGTTCCGGGAGCGGTGGGGGGAGTGCGCGTGCAGGAGGGGGATCGGGGAGGTTTTGGGGAGGGCGGGGGTCGCGGGAGCGGAGTCGGAGTCGGAGTCGGACGTGGATGATGATGAGGGCGAGGATGGTGGTGAGGGTGGCGCGGGTGGTGAGGCGAAGAAGGACAACAACAAGAAGAACAGGGTGGTGATAAGGAACGCGGTGTGCGTCGGGTTGGGGAGCTTGAGCGTGGACAACGTGGCGGCGGGCGTGAGGAGCATGTGGCAGCTGGTGTGCTTTTTGGATATGGTGGGGATGCTGAGCGGCGGCGGTGCCGGGGGGCCGGTGAAGATGTACGCGGAGGATCCGGTCTTCAACGCGTTGGACGTGGAGGTCTTCGAGGAGCTGGGCATCACGGTCGTGCACGGGCTGCGCAGCACGGATGGCAGCAGGCAGGAGGGCGCGGCGCAGTTCATCGAGCCCGACAGCTTCGTCTTCGCGCCCTTCATGCCGAGCTTCATTGTGCTGGAGGACTTCCTGGCGGACCGGGACCCGGCGATATACGTCGGGAACGATGTCCTGGCTACGCTCGAACTGGCGAGGAGCCAGGTGCGGTACAGGTGAGTTTTGCTGGATCATTGGGGAGGTCATGGCTGATGCATTCGAGCAGCGGTGATGTCGATGAGCGCACCCGAAGGTGCATCCGGGTTGCCGACGAGTTCCTCGCACAGGGTAGGGAGGTCGTGACGCTACCCGAGTTCGAGCTCCACGAGCATGCGCTCGCGGGCCAGATGATCTATTGGAGAAAGCCCGCCGAGGAGTCGTAGGTCTTCTTTCAGAGTGCAGCAATGAGCGCACAGCCAGGTTTGTAGAGACGTTTTTGCAAGTACAGACATCAACGTCTTTCTAGTTCCAGCTCGCCGCATATACCCCCCAGCATAGCATTACGGAAAGGTAAGAAGCCCGCCGGTAACGATGGTTGTCCAGGCTAATATGAATGTAGAGGCGATGATCAAAAAAATGAAGTATGACAAATAAAACTCCAAATAAAACCATCAATCGTTAACCATGAGCATCTGACGCCCAGTAAGGAAGGAAGTGCAGGCTGGGGAGGAGAAGCTCTCTGTACAAAGCAGCAGTTGCGAGACCAAGCTCCCAGGCAACAGGTATCAATCAGCGCGTAGCCGGGCTGTCGCTCGAACCGTTGAAGTTGGAAATGAAAACAACCAGCACAGCGCAGTACGCGGCAGACGCACCGAACACCTCATGGCGTTTAGCTTTGGTCAGCAATGTCATAGCCGCCGAAAAGAGAAGTGTGAATCCTGCAAGAACTCCAACAGCCTTTAAGGTCGATGACCGCCCCCCAATACTAGTCAAAATGTACATGATGACCACGGGTAACACTAGTAGAATGAGTATAATACTAGAGTTTAAAATAGCGATGATAAAGGTGGTCAAAGCTTCGACTCTTTTGGCGTCGTAGTAGCGGGCATTCTCGTCTTTTGATCTCTCAGACAAAGGACGTGTCCCGAAGATCCACTATATAGTGAAATCGGAATTCGAATTAGTTCCGTCCAAAACTAATAGTGTGGATGCACTTACTCTGACGGGCTTGCTGTCGAGATGGGTCAGCATATCCTCGATGAACCCTTCGAAGCTCGCCCATTGTCTCCCTTGGCTAAGAGTAAGCATATCTTCTCGGTGTAGTACAGAGAGCCACTCTCTCTTGATCAACGGCACCCAGTTCATGTGCCATTGTCTGATGCTCGCGTAGTCGCGTTTGCTTGCACGCTGGAACGTCGCGATCTCTCGAGACTTTATGAGTACCTCATCTGCGCGTGATTCGTCAGCACATGAGGACACAGAGCACCGTTCAGATCACCGACCATATTCCACCAGTTTCTTCCGAATCTCGGTCAGTATCTGCCGCCGAGTTCTGATGGTCTCATCGTTTCTCGTTTCTTTTCTTGCCTCTATGTCGTCAAACATCCGTGATCTGAGCCGTTTCCGCCCTTTGTCGCACGTGTCGTCGGCATCATCTTTGCTATGCAGCTCTTGCTCTAGTTCTGTAAGTTCATACTGTAGGTCCAAGAGCACACGAGAGTGCAAGTATCCGAAACTGCGATAGATGCTGAAGTCGATGTCACTCGACTGAAAAGCTGCAAGCATAGGATATCCTACAGCATAATCTCTACCTGTGAAGGGCTTAGCATCACCACATATAGGTACAACTGTCCATCCCGAGTCTGGTGGAGCTTACTGTAGTGGTAAATCGGTTTAAAACCCGTAAGCCTTTGTTCTATGGCAGAAGTAGCAGCAGCTTCTTCGCCTCCTTCTTCGATATTCACAACCCAGTCTCTCGCAACGGAGGTGGTGGGTAATTGGTCAAGCTCAACGTCCGACGAAACACCCACTTGGTTGATCTCGTTGGCCATTCTAAAAAGCTGAGGCGAAAGAAGAAGAGTGAAAATCGGACCAGGCGGTCCTGATTAACAGTTGCTACGGTGCCCATTTATAAGGAAACCCCGGCGATGGCCATGCTTCAGCCTTGCATAAAAGCTCGGCTGGGGAGCCCCGCTTCACGACGCATGTCTGACCGGTTCTGCGTGCATCTATTCGCGGATTGATTTCACATGATGCTCAACTGGTTGCGCTTCCCGAAGAGGAAAAAGATTTGCTGAATGACGCTGTGGGGTGTGATGAGAACGAGCTGGTCTCGGCTTGTAAGTGGGGTGGACCAGAGGTTACGTTGATTGGCTGGTGAGGATTAGGCAGCAATACTGACGGGTAAAGGGTAAGGAGCATACAATCAGCCCATCGTGATTTGCTTTTACCTGCGGGGTGGATACGGACGCAAGTGTAAGATGCTTTTCATTGGTCCCATCGGGCCACTTTCCCCGTATGTGAAGACACTTTGTGGCTCATTCCTGCACAGATGACGTGAGCAAGGACCGATCCGTATGTAGTAGATGTGGATGCTCTCTGCGCCTCCTTCAGCTCTCCAGTAAGACGAATGGTAGGCGCTCGCTCAGCGCTTCTCCGACGTATGCCTTGCAGACAAGGCTCGGTGCGAGGCCAGGACGGTGAGCGATAGCTCAGTAACCAGAACTGGCACGAAGATATCTGGCTCCCTCGTGTTTGAGGCGACCGCCATCAACGAACCATGGTTAGGCAAATGAGGCTTGGATACAATGGATTCCTTCAGGGAAACAACGCCTCACCCCGAGCTCAGCCTCGCCACGCCTCCTAAAAGTAAAAGCTGCTGGATACTTCAAGTGCCCTTGTGGACTTGCTTTGGGACGTTGAGTGGAAGTGTTGGTGGACGAAGTGGTTGCACATTCTCAAGTGTCGTTGTCCGGTACAGCACATCCGTGCAGCACTTGAGCGCAGATACTTTCAGTCCCACCTTTGAAGTTTGTTCACCTGTGTGTCCGGCCGCCACCTCTAATGCGTCTTTGGCTTTTCCTAGCGACTTTCTGACGCCTGTTTCAGTGGATTACACAATGGCATTCTCCGGACCCTATAATCATTTGTATTTTTAGTGTCGACACAAGGAGACCGAGCACGATGACGACGCTAAATATCGCCTGCAGAGCCACTGAAATTGGAAATGAACACGACCAACACCGCGCAGTAAGCGGCAGATGCAGCAAACAATTCGTGTCGTTTGGCCTTGGTGAGCAAAGACATCGCAGCTGAGAACAGGAGAGTAAAGACCACCAGGACTCCGATAGCATCAAACGTTGATGCTTTGTCTCCGACGCTTGTCAACTTGTACATTGCCACAACAGGGAGGACGAGAAGAAAGAAGATGATGATGGTGATGATCATGGCCACGAAGGTTTCTACTCGCTTGGCAGAGTAGTAGTAGATGCTCTCATCGTTGGTTTTCTGAGCAAGATCACGAGGTTGGAAAATTGCCTGTCAGAGATTAGTATGTTGCATCGAGCATTGGCCAATATGTTCCCGCACATACTCTGACAAGTTTGCAATCGAACTTTCTCAAGGACGATTCGATCAGACCGTCAAACCCGGCCCATTCTCTGCCTTGGCGTAATGTGAGCACATCTTCTTTGCATTTTACTGACCGGCTGTCGTTGTCGGTCAAAGGCTTCACATTGTTGAACCATGTTCTCACACTGTTGTAGTCTCGGTCCGACGGACGCTGGAAGGATGAGGTCTCCCGAGACTTGACCAATAGCTCATCTGTACCACCCAATCAGCTACGGCTATAAAGCCATCCCTCAATACAGCGGGAGACGTACCATACTCTACGAGCCGCCTTCGGACTTCTGTCAGAACATCACGACGGTTCCTTTCAGATGCTGTTTTCTTTGCGTGACGCTGATCTTTGGATCTTGACTGGAGACGAATTTGATTCCTTGGTATATTGTCTCCATCATCGAATTCGTCTAATTCTGCCTCCAGCTCTGTGAGTTCGCATTGCAAATCCAGGAGCACGCGAGAATGAAGATAGCCGAATCCTCGGTAGATGCTGAAGGCTGGTTCGCTTGACTGGAAAGCAGCCACGAGAGGATATCCTTTAGGACATTGTTCTACTGCATTGATAGTCAATTGGCGGAAATCCTTCTTTTAATTTAAGTCACATACGCTTTCGCACGGTTGTCTCGTGATTTCTCACACGACGAACGCGAGCCGGCGAGGACTTCCAGAATCTCAATGGGAACCTTTTTCCCCACCGCCCTGGTAGAAGTTAGCGCGCGTTGGTGAGTCAGTTCGCGCTCATGCGGCTTACTTCCTGGGGAAGCACCTTGGTTTCTTCCTTTGGAGTCGTCGCCAATGTTGATAATGGCCTCGCCGGAAAAGGCTGTGCTGCTCGGAGACAGAACCGGAATGCTGTCGGATCTGCCTTGGTGAGAATCCATCTCGCCGAATGGTATAAGGGATGCTCGAAAGAAGCACGCACTAGATTGTAGCAGAGGCTTGACACGAGAACTCTCTGCATGGGGACAATGCGGGGTTTATCAATTCGCTTTATGATATGCCGGTCAAGCGCTACGTTACATGTGTTTCGGCAAGCCCGTCAGCCTCGGATGTCGGGCAGCCTATCATCATGAAGGTTTGATCTTGCTCTCCGGAAACCAAGAGGTTCCATCTTCTTTGTAGATGTTACCGTCGTCCAACAGTTGGTACAACCGCTGGCCCGAATTGCTGTCTCCATGCCACTGCGACTTGTGTATCTTGAACTTCTTGCTGATTTTCCCTCTTTCCTCGCCCTCGCCCTGCCACACTGACATGATGACTTCTTCGTCATTTTCGTAAGCGGCGGGGTTCGCCTCATAATTTCGTCAGCGGAGCCGTGCATGCAAGGTGAAGAGAGCACTTACCAACTCGGGATTATCCTTCCGATCCACGCCCGACTTCTTCGGAGACAGAGGAGGTATTGGCAGCTGAGGTTATTGCGCGTATGAGTGCATTGTCGGAGAACACATGCGGGAATCCGAAGAACCCTGGGCGTTGCTCACCTGTTCAGACATGCTTCTGACCGTTCCAGAACACGGGAACGCGCTCGGCAAGGCAGACTCGAGTTTTTTGATAGGAGGTGGTTGGACTTCCCTTTTCGCAAGAGCTCGGTGTGTAGTGCGGTTAGTGCGCTCGTGCCGTGGCAGCTTCATTGGCCCTCCTCCGCTTTTGAATGCATCCTCTTCTGTTTGCGGCTCCAAAATCTGCCTTGCCCCCAAACGCGCAAAGGTAGCCCTGTGATCGATCGGAGATGCTGTGCACCATATCGCAATTAATTATGCACGCCATTTTGGGGGCTGAGCGGGGCTGGGGCCGGATGACCGCGTCTGTGGTACGCTGCGGCTGTTGTTGCTATTGGCTCAGAGGGTTTGCCTGTAACATCCTCTTGCAAGGCTATGAAGTAGGCAAACGGGAAGTGTCAGCTTGACCGGAACTGGTTTGTATTGGAGGGTGGAGTGTCGCTATCGTTTGCTGTTCAAAACGCCACGATCCTGTACAAGAAGGCGTGGGAGGAGGCGTGGGCGTGCTGACCATCGACCACATGAGCAGCGGCAACAGCGATAACGTTCCCAAACGCCTTTGAGCGCAAGCCTTGCCAGCAAAAAGAATCTTCAAACCACAAGCAGCACACCATGACGATTCTCCATCCACACAAGGCTTATTTCAGCCGGAAGAAGGCTGAAAGACTGGCAGTCCGGAACAATGGGGCGCTGCAATGCCACACTGCTTGTGTATGTATGCAGAGCCTACCTTAGTTGAGCGGGGCGCCAAATGAGCGCTTCGAAGATTTAAAATAAGTTGTTTTATCCAAACAGACCATCTCGGTATCCGAGAGTCTTCATTGGCAGCGATATGAGCAACCAGAGCAAGCCAGGGCGTCTGGAGACGACTGGTCTTCGGCGCCATTCAGAAACAGACATTTCAAGCCCCGGTAGCCTGCGGTCACCACTCACAGACGGCGTTCCCGTATCTTCGCCTCTCAGCCTTCGCCAGGAGAGTAGGACAAAGGAGCAAGCTTCCGAATTACAGCTTCGGTGGAACGAGGGAATAGCGAAGTATATCGGATTTTCGGACGGCTATGATCATGTAGCTGTGCTCATTGTCAAGTGGCACGGTGATTTGGATACGCTGAAGTGCCAAGAGGAGGTTCGTACGATGTCCTACTGTCTTTTTCAACTACTGACTAAGAAGTAGGTTGAGGAGCTGGAGGATGTCTTCAGGAACGACTTCAACTACACCACGCGGACAATCGAACTGCACACAAAGTCATCTCCGCAACTGCAGCTCAACAAGGAAATGGCACAGTTTGTGTATGACTTTGATGGGCCGCGCACTCTCTTGATTGTGTATTACACCGGGCATTCCAAATATCGTCCAACAGCAAGGAGAGCTTCAGCTACCGAGCCAGGTCTACTGGAATTCCTTGCGTGAGTGCTTGCCACAAAAGCGAAATACCCAAAGAGGAAACTAAAATTTTTTAGTGGGACACCACCGAGAAGCCCACAAGCAACAGAGCCATTCGCTGGAAGAGGTGCTGAACCAGCTCGAGCACAGTGGCATCAAGCGGAGAAGAGTCTCCTTGAAGGACCAAAGGCAGATGCGCTCGCTATTCTGGACACCTGCTTCGCTGCACACGCCCACAAGAGCGTTATGGAAGGGAATAGAACCTATCAGCTTCTCGCTGCCTGTGGCCACGACTCGGTCACATCGGGCCCTGGGAAGAATTCCTTCACCGCAGCCTTGATCAAGGTGCTACGCGATCTTCGAGCGGAGAACAGGCCGTTCTCAACATGGAGGCTATGCGAAAGGATCAATATGCACCCTCCGAGGCACAGCAGCCCTTCGTACGTCTATGACCGGCTGCAGCAGAACGAACGGTACATCCGGCTCAGCCCACTAGACAGCAGTGAGCGCGAGAAGGAGCAGCGATCCAACCGAGTGGTCAATGAACAGCAAAGCGCCTCGTTCCTGACACTGCGTTTTGCGTTTGGCGAGAGTTGTAAGACACTGACGGAAGCGCAGATCGATGCTCTGACGAAGTCTTCCCAAAACATGCACAGATGCAGGAATGGACTTACATGGGATTGAGCTCAGGGAGTTTAGACAACGTTCGACGAGCATCCGTAAGGTCATGCGAGCAGTCATTGCAACTTCGCGGCTCCAAAACCTTGGACGTGCACGAAACGATACTTTGCACGCCACCAATGAAGCCCTGAATGCTCTGGACGAAACTCCTGGGGCCGAAAGGAAGATGCATTCTGCATATTTTCCCGGGTCGTCAACTGTGAACATCAGGACAGACGATACGAGAATTCAGGCACAGAATGCCTTCATCCAACCGCAACATCTCGATGGAGATAACATGGACGAAGCTCAGCGCCAGAGTATTGGGTCCCACAAAGCTCTTTTACAACAGTCTCCGGGATATTCAGGAGCAAAATCGGCGTTCGAATACGTTGGCATGTTCACGGCATTTTTCATCGGCCTCGGTTTTCTGACATGGTTTTCGACCCTGTTCTTTCTCCACAGGGATGCAGTGATGACTCAGTGGCGGTGCGCGGTCCATTAGCAGTCGCTTCCCCCCTCGCTGCCGCTGCTACTTCGCCCAGCAACTTTAGGTCCATTGGCTCCATGTAAAGCGAAGCCGTCCAACCGGCGACCACAAGGGTAGCTACCAACCTCTTCGTTCCTTGATTTTTCTACCTGTGGGTCTCGTCTCAGGTCCTTCACCTGTGCTTCGCTGGCGTTGGATACGCCGGATGGGAAAGGGACTTGCACGCTCTCTATCGTGATTAAGATTAGTGTAGAAGGTAATTGGAAGCCCTGCAATGGAATGTTTAGGCGCTGTACGCGTTCCTGATGACCATCGTCCGGTATGTTCCTGCCTTTGGGGCTGATGTCCGGCCAGACTTGTCTCAGACCGATTTTCAACCGTGCTTCGCTGGCACTGGGCCACAAGCGCGGGCCACCGGGTGCTAAAGCTCTTCCGCACGCCGAGTTGACGCTGAGGCCAGGCCAAACAATCTCCGTTTGCAACGGGTATCCTGACAGCGCGTCATGTGAGAACTGCCAAACCTGCCATTGTCCAAGGCCCAGACCAATTGGCCGTTGCGTGCCTCATCTCACGGAAGGAGGAGTTGCACCATCCCCAAGCCCATCTTGCACGCCTGATGAAGTCGTCCTCATCGGCAAGAGGGGTATCCTCGCGGCCGCGGACCACGGCATCAGCGCTAGCGGTTGTCGTCAAGTGCGGAGAAGAGGCAGCGCAGCGCCTCGTCGGGGTCCGGGAGAACATGCATTACCGCTGTCGCCAGCGAGCTTTGACAATGATCAGCTTCCTGAGTTTCGTTTCGAGTCAGCGGGGCCGTCTCAAATGGAAGCTGGCGTAGGAGCTTCGTTGGTGTTGGAAGGCCCAGGAGGGGCGACGGTGTGGGGTCGGCGTTGTGCAGAGGACGAAGCAGGCGTGAACAAATCAGGAAGCGGTTGACTCACCCGCCCCAAAGCGGCAACTAGCTGGAGGTATGTTCATGCGCGAGCCTATAACGGGAGTGTAGCTATCATGGATATGGCAGTGACTGCAATTTACCGGCCGTGTTGGCGGAACCCTTAAATGATTAGCGCTATGACGCAGGGCGCTGTAGCGGGCGGGAGCACTCGGGGAAGCAGTGGTGGTCCGTGACTTCCCGGCCGACGAGAATGAGAAATCCTTTGCCTTCTCTCCGCGCGCATCCTCTTGTCGTCACACCACAACTTCTCCCTCCCCCATCTTCCCCCGTCATCCGGCCCACCCGTCCCCGACAAGCTCAGCCCTAGCTATATTACCTTCCAGGCCCCGAGTCGAGTCTTGCATCAGTCCGCCTCCCATGTCCAGCTGATGACATAGCTCCGACAAACCCGGCACGCGACCTCGTCCACCAAACCTTCCGTCATCCGCGCACCGGCCTCCGACGCGCGAGACCCTTGAAATCTTCGCGCTGCCACCCATCCGCGACCAACCATGGCTTTCAACTTCAACTGGTCGCCGCTCATTGCGGACACCTCGCGCGCCCGCGAGATGCTGACGGCTGCGCTGAACAAGTCGCCCAAGCCGCCCATCATCGTCGACGACATCATCGTCACCGAGCTGAACCTTGGAGCTGTTCCGCCGGAGCTGGAGATACTCGAGATTGGCGATCTGGCTGAGGATCGTTTCCGTGGCATCTTCAAGATGACTTACTCGGGCGACGCCTTCCTTACCCTGAAGACGCGCGTGCAAGCGAATCCTTTGAACACCTTATTGTCGACAAAACCGAACTTCGCGTCGCCCCAACCCCTCGCCGCCGACTCCGGCTTGACTATTCCTCTACAAATCACCCTTTCCGATATTCGCCTCTCTGGCTTCGTAATCCTCGTCTTCTCCCGCCACAAAGGCCTCACTCTGGTCTTCAGAAACGACCCCCTTGAGTCGCTCAAAGTGTCTTCCACGTTCGATACGATACCTTTCGTGCGGGACTACCTACAGAAGGAGATTGAGAAACAATTACGCGTACTGTTCATGGAGGACCTTCCCGCAATCCTGCACCGCCTGTCGTTGCGTTTGTGGTCTCCAGAGTACAGGGAAATGGACGAGATGGTCAACAACGCGAAGCGAAGCGGAACCGAAACTCCAGCGCCTGTGGATCCTTTTGCAAGTCCTCCCCAGGACCCCGTCGACTTGTACGGCAACCCGCTCGACGACAGCCAAATTTCGTCCTTTTCCCTAGACTCGTCCTCCGAGATCCACGCATCCTTCTCGCAGAAGAACCTACTTCGGCTTGCCACGCTCAACGACTCACATCGGACGCTGTCGCTTTTCACTCCCTCGATTCGTGACACAGTTTTCCGTGCTTGGGCAAGCAGCGCGGATCGGGCCGAGACCTCAGGTGCACACACATTCCACCCGCTCACCTCGTCGACCCTTTCGCGCGTCCATTCCTCTTCCGGCGTTGCGTCGCCGAGCACGGCCAGTGTTTCTGATGGCACAGACAACGGAAGTACACTCTCGCGACCAACTCTTGCGAGCTCCAACTCTACATACTCTGGCTTGGGGTTGGGAGGCGGCAGGTCTCGCGCGCACGCGCAGAGGAAGGCGAAGAGGAGGGTCGTCAATTTGCGCCGCAACAAGGATGGTGCAGATACAGACAGTGTCGCGACCGACACCACAACCCCGGAGCCGAGCGTGGAAGGCTCGTCCGTCATCCCTGAGGAAAGAGAGGAGGATCTCATGACGCCCCCGACGACGCCTCCACGCGAGTCCGGCCGACGCACCCGGAAAAACAGCCTCGAGAAATCGCCAGCGCCAGCGACTGTCCCATCCGCCGCGGCGTTGTCGAAGCTTCAGGAGAACGAACACGAATGCGCATCTACTGCCAACGTTCCATCATCTTCTCGCCCGCAAACCCAGCACTCGGCTGCATCCTCGCATCCGCTCCGGTCTTTCCCGAGAGACGTCAAGGCGCCTTTTGCGCACTCTTACAACCCATCTACCCCATCCAACGTCAGACTGCAAGGCTCGGCGCTCCCGTACAGTGAGGCGGCGACGTCGGGTGGCATCTTGGAGCAGGCGTGGATGATGAAGATGGCCAACGAGATTGCGCGTAAGGTGCGCGACGAAAAGGAGCGCGAAGCCCGTCAGGGTAGCAGTAGCACCGACCCGATGACGGGCTTCTGGGATCGTCGCGACGAAGAGCTGGAAGCACCACCGGCATACGCCGCCTAATTTCCTTGTTGTATATCTCCCCACGCGGAGCTCACGAGTTACGATCGTTTTCTGTAGATTTTGTATTTCTACCGTTCGACAAGCAAGCAAGAGATGAGAGCAAGAGGTTGGCTTGTACAGGACAAAAGTTTGGAAGGGGATCTGTTGATCGACATTCGGCTTATTAGCGGGTGGTGGTTTGACGCGCGAGAAATACTCTTGGCACCGCGCGATTGGCGTTCGTTTTGCAAGTTCCCTGATTTTTTGATACCCTTTGGGAGAACGGCGGGAAAGGAGGTGGCGGTCAGTAGCGCGCGGACGGGCGGGTGAATACATAGCGCGGCATAAGCACCTAGACTGTAGACACACATTCTTTTGGCAACGACGTCTAAAACAACGACGGGCCTGTTTCGAATGCAACGTGCGATCTGTGACGTTTGAGGGCTGGGGAGCTCGGACTGGGCTGGCAACGGGTGAGGCCCGGCCAGTCACACGGACGCGCGCTGGGCGAGACGACGGGCGGAGATCTGCCTCGTGTAAAGCACAGTTGGCGCAGACCGCAGTGACCAAAACGCGGAAAACTGTGCGGATCGACGCGCGCACGCCGCGCCTACTGCATTTTGGGCGTGGCGCGGCGCACGAGGGGAGTTGTGAGGGCGTAGATTGGCTGTGGCAGAGACCCTTGGAGCTGCTGGCTCCGCGGCCTTGCAGATTTCCCACGGCGCCCAATTTTGAGCGCATCTCAGTCCACGCCGACGAGCGCACTTGAGTGCCAAAGCTTCCCCGCAACGCCGCCCGAGTCCTCAACAGAGTCCGCACCTTCAGTTAGCCCTCGCGCGCACGCCTCTCACCCGTTGCCCGCCCATTGACCCCGAGCCTCTGCTCCCAGGCAGCTGACGACACGCATTAAAATCCCCGTTCAGGCCAGGTACACCGCCTCGACTTGAAACAGCGAGCTCCCCACTCAACCTACAAAACCACAGCTCTGCGCATGCCAGTACGGGCCTGCTTATTTCGAGCTCCCCTCAACACAACGTACCCCTCTACCGCCCCCCGCCCTCACCGAGACCGCTCCCAGCGGTCGTGACATAGCTTCGCCCGTCATGGAGCACGCCGCCGCCTCGCCTACGACGGAGACCCGTGTCCTGCTGGACAAGAATCCGAACGGCGTGCCGACTCTTGTGCCCAAGACTCAATTGTTCTCTGGCGTCGCAGCCGACGGCAGCACCCATTTGGTCAAGGTGCGCAGGAAGAAGGCCCGCGATGATAGCTTGGTAGGCGCCTTCTGTGCCTGGCTCGAAGCGCATCAGATTGGTACGGCCCCAGCCTCTCGATTCCTGCCGTAAGAATTTCAGCTGACAGCATCCCCTACAGGCATCTCAGTCAATTTGTTGCTCCTTCTCGCACTCACCCACGCCTGCTTCCCCCGGGCCCGCACTACCACCCGCAAGTTCTTCGAGCTGTCCTACTACGATGCCGCCACGGGCAAGTACACGCATGGCTGGGATGATTTCCCTTTCGTCTTTTTCGGCATCGTTGTCTTCACGGCGCTCCGGGCTGCCACGATGGACTTCGTGCTGAAGCCCTTGGCACGTCTGGGCGGCATCCAGAAGAAGAAGGCGACGGTTCGCTTCGCCGAGCAGGGCTGGCTGCTGGTCTACTGCTCCATTTCCTGGACGCTGGGCATGGTGAGACATTTTTCTTCGTTGCTGCGCCATCGTCGTGCGGTCACCGCCTCGCGTGGTGGCAGCCACGCTCTGCTGGATTCGAGCTAACCACGCCGTGTAACCGCAGTACATCAACTACAACTCCCCGTACTGGCTGAATCTCTTCGAAATGTGGAACCACTGGCCGATTCGTCAGATCACCGGCCTGATGAAGGGCTACTACCTCCTCCAGTTTGCCTTCTGGCTGCAGCAGATCCTCGTGATAAACATGGAAGAGAGGCGCAAGGACCACTGGCAGATGTTCACGCACCACATCATCACGACCGCGCTCGTGTCCATGAGCTACAGCTACTATCACACCAGGGTTGGAAACGTCATCTTGTGCCTCATGGATGTGGTCGATATCTTCCTCGCGGTAAGTGGAAGCCCCAGTCATGGCCAAATCACGGTCGCGGTCGCGATCGCGAGGATACCGGCATTCCAAAGCAAGGTTACGCAGTTGCTGATATTTTCTCCACGTTGCAGGGTGCCAAGCTCCTCAAGTATCTCGGATACCAGACCGCCTGCGATGTCGGCTTTGGTATTTTCATCGCCAGCTGGGTCATCGCACGGCACGTCCTGTACGTGATGGTCTGCTGGTCGCTGTACGCGACGGTCCCGAGCGCGATTCCTTACGGCTGTTACGATACCGTCTCCGGCGACCGCCTGCCCGATTCACCCATGACCCCGGCCGATGGCGGTAACGACATCTGGCGCGACATGTGGCAGCCTTTCCGGGATCCGGCGGGACCGGTTTGCTTTAACATGCGCATCCGCTGGGCTTTCCTCAGTCTGCTCGGCGGCCTTCAGGTCATCACGCTCGTGTGGCTGTGGATGATCATCAAGGTCGCATACAGGGTCGTGACCGGCCAGGGCGCCGACGACACACGCAGCGATGATGAGGGCGACGAGGACGAGTCCGTCGACGATACTGAGAAGGGCGACCTTGGCAAGCACGGGAAGCCTACGAACGGCCCGGCGGCCCTTTCGATTGACGGGAAACCCCTCGAGGAAGAGGTTGGCGTCGAGGGTCTGCACTTTGGCACTCCCACGAGGAGACGGAGTGAGAGGCTGTACAAGCGCAGCAGCAGCCGTACCAGCGGCATCAGCATTTCTGGTACCAGCGACCGGAAGGAGTTGCTTGGAAGAATCGGATGCGAGAAGCCGGTGAAGGATTAGAACCACAGGTGACGGACGAAGGTCCAACCGCCGGAACCGGATTTCGGCTTCAAGGCTGAGGAAAGGAAATGGGTTGATCCTGTCCCACCTGGTATGCCTTCTGTCGCTCGTTTTTTGGACACCTTCCAAGGTTATGAAATCGGTATGACTGCAAGAGTACCCACTGTTGCCGCTCCGAGGAAAGGGTGACTTGATGGCGTATATAGGTTTTGTTTTGTTTTTGTGCTATCCCCCCTACCATCAAATTTTTTATCTTTCATCATCATCATCAGATTAAAGCAGTCTTGAAGAGAAGAAAATGTGGGCTCGCAAAGGAAAGCATAGGTTGCGGAAGCGAGCACTCCAAGCATTTACTAGAACATACCCCCCACACCAGCAACCCCTCGTCATCCTGCAGTTTTCTAGTTACCGGATAGACCACTTTGGAACGTAAAGGCGGAATTCGAGACGGGGAAAAAAGCGGGAATGGAATTCCAAAAAAGAAGAAGGCATTGATTTCTCTTTCTTAAAAGACGGCCGGTTAGGGAGACAGGTAAGGTAAGGGTTTTCGGGATATGCAAATGCCGGCAAAAGATTCGAATGGATGTACATTGTTCTCTCTCCGTTGTGTGTATCGACTCAAGTGGCCTTGAAGGACAGGCTGACGGCGGCGTGAGGATGACGACATGAGCGGGTGAGCACTACGAGGAGGAGCTTCTTGGCGGGGACCTGGTTGTTAAGAGGGACGTTCCGTCGGCTGCGGGCTCGCTAGAGGATCCGTACGGGTGCTAACAGACGTCGGCGGCGATACTCCGTAGTGGCAGATGGTAAATTTGCCGATGAACAGCAACGGCTACCGGGCCTCGCTGCTGTTCTCGTTAGACTGCGGGGAGGCACGCTACCACAGTGTGGTATGTACGCCCGGACGGAAGAGGCTCCGGCCGCGCTGAGTCAGCATGTTATATTTGGTGAGCCAGTGACGCACGCGGCTCCCACCCCGGCCGGAGCCTGCTGCAGGGGCAAAATTTAAAGCTTCCTGCCACCTGCCCGCTTGTTGACGGCCGCCCGCCTCGCGCTTTGCACGGGCAATTGACAACGCACCGCAGACCTCGCGGACGGCACGCTTCACTGGCGTCATCGGTCCGTCTCAGCGCGTCCTTTCCTCTCTCGAATGCTCAGAAGGATTCGCTCAGACAGAGCTAGACCTCTCCGGACCAATTCGCCAGATGCAGATCGACCGGCCGCCTCTCCGTCTCACTTGACGATCCTTGGAGCCGACGACACCGCCACGGATGGGGGCCGGAAAATGGGCCAGTCAAAGGGCTCGCCCCCGGTTATTTTCATCTCTGCGACGCTTTGGGCCTGGCCAATGATGATAGCGCCTCGTGTCCCAGATGTTGGGCAGTTAAGATTCGCCTTTTGGCGCCGGCTGCTTCCCTGGTCCTTGGGAGCAATCCGACTGCGCGGGTGCTCTTTCAAGTCTCACAACTCTGCCATCCCCCTCTCTCTGGTCGCCTAGTTGCGGTAGGACCGCCTAGTTACCCACTCATCTTTGCGGCTACTACTATCATCCCGCAGAGTACCGCATCCTCCTTTTCTGTTTCTGTCATTTGTGCCCTTGCGGGAGCTTGCGGTTGCAATGCGCGGTTCGTGGAGGACACCGTTGTGGGTGTCGCTGGTCGCGCGGCACGCATGCGCGCTTCCAGTAGAGGATGGCAGCAAGCTGCAGCGACGTGGTGACGGCGATCTCTGTTACATGAACAACCAGAAGCGTGAGCGTGCCTCACTGTGGCCGCCAGTAGCCCGTGCTAACCCACCCTCGCAGTTGCCAAGGTCGATGACAGGTTATACTTCATGGGCGGCGATTATCACTTCGACGGCGATGCCAGCGGCGAAACATTCTCGAGTATGCGGGCTCAGTTCGGTCCCATTCATGTTCACCACAGTCGCTGACCGTGACAGGCGACAGTCTTTACTACTTCGACCTCAGCGGAAACACTGACATTCAGGCTGAGACCATAATAGCGTCAAGCTCTCTCAACAAGATATCCGTGCCCTTCGACACCACCACGACTCTCGAAGAGCAGACCCACAACCAGGGCGGTGCTCTTTTCTCCACGCTGGACACGTTCTACGTCTTCGCTGGCCTGAGTGATGACTCCACGACCGAGAACAACGTGCTCGCCGCGTACAACAGAACGAGCAATCAGTGGTCGAGCCACACCGTATCCGGCGGCGAATACAACAAACTCAACCGTCTTTTCGCCGGCACCGCCAGCGTCCCCAGCACCGGCCTGTCGTTCTTCAGCGGCGGCGGCAACTCGGGAGTCTACAAGCCCGGCCAGCCCACCGGCATGCTGCGCTTTGACGCCTCGAATCCGGACGCGCTGACATGGCGGAACGAGACGGCACAGAGCAGCTCGGGTGTGTCTGTGCCCGCTCGCGTGGGAGGGAATATGGTGTACGTGCCCATGGGCGAGCAGGGTGTGATTCTGGTGTGGGGAGGGTACAACGGCACCGAGGTGAACTCTACAACTGGAGCTCCAGCATTTTCGTTCCAGCTCATCGACAACCGGAGGATATTTGTGTATGACATTGCCAGCGCGAGCTGGAACATTGTCCAAGCGCAGGGCGATATCCCCGGAAAGAGAGCGGAGACCTGCTCCGTCGTCTCCGCGGCACCGGACTATTCCTCGTTCAACATCGCCATGTACGGCGGCTGGAATCTTTACGAAGGTTGGTTCCTGGCGCCGGAAGAAAGGTCGGAACTGCGCTAATCAGAGCCGGATTGCAGGCGAGGCATACTCGGACACGTACATCCTCAGCGTCCCGAGCTTCCGCTGGATCAAGATGGAGAGCGCCAACTACACGGGCTCCAACACCGAGGCGCTCCAGGGCAACAAGCAGGGCCGCCACCAGCACCACTGCGCGGTGCACAACGACGCCCAGATGATCGTGCTCGGCGGCCTCATCAACCAGAACGGCACCGACCAGGAGCACGTCTGCGACTCGCAGCTGCCGCCGCTGCGCGTCTTGAACCTGGCCACCATGACCTGGCAGAAGAGCTTCGACGCGAGCGCCGAGTACAGCGTCCCCGAGGACGTCTACGCCGTGATCGGTGGAGAGTACGTCGTCTCCCCCCTTACTTACAGAGATTCCCGAAACTGACCTTTCCAACCCAAGCGGCTCCGGCAACGCCAAGCTCACCCAGCCCGACGGCGGCTTCAACGACACCTCGGTCGCCAGCATCTTCGCCACCACCGTCGCGCGCGCCGACTCGACCGCCTCGGCGACGTCCACCGCCACCGGCTCCGCGTCCGACTCCTCGGGCTCGTCCGACTCGGACAACAACAAAACCAACACCGGCGCCATCGTCGGCGGCGTGGTGGGCGGCGTCGCGGGCCTCGCCGCCGTCGCGCTCGTCGCCTGGCTCGTGCTGCGGCACAAGAAGAAGCAGAAGAAGAACGCAGGCGCGTTGGCCGTGCCGCAGCACGACGGGACAAGTCCGCTCGCCACGGGGGTCGACGGGCATCATCATCAGGGCAGTGGTGGTGGTGGTGGCAGTGGGGAGTACCATCCGATGGGGGCGTATGGTGCGGCGGGTGGAGGGATGACGACGGAGCATTATGGAGGTGCGGCGGAGAAGCATCCGGCCGAGTTGGACCCCGGGACCGGCGTGCTGGAGGCGGATGGCGGGCAGCACGGGAGAGGCCATTTGAGCGAGGCGGACGGGAGGATGGTGGCGGAGATGGAGGGGGATGGGCCGAAGGATGTGTATAGGCGGACGTGAGGGAGGGAGGAGTGAATAAGTGTGAGGTCGGGTTGGATGGAGGGGAGGAGGTTGGAGGTGGTCGTTCAGAGATACCCTGAGATCGGTCGTGGTTATTTATATGGTAATGTATATGTATTGTATGATTGCAAAGGCTGAAAGCTCCAAGTTATAGACGTATATATGCGCTCATTTCGCTTTCCCGTTTGCGATTCCCCCCACCCCATTTAACGCCGTGCTATCGTTTCTTCCACGACCCGACCATGTTCAGACCCCAACATAACAACGAAAAAAAGAAACAAGAACAAAAACGCCTCCCCCATTCAAACCGGCCACCCGTACCCCGGCCCCCGCATCTCATCCGGCCCCTGCCCTCCCCCCATCGTCGAACAGCAATCCTCCTCAGCCGCCTCAAAATAGCACTCATCCCACCTCACCACCATCACCTCCTTTTCCTCCTCCTTCTCTCCCCCTCCCCCATCCTCACCACCACCACCTTGCCGCCCCCTCCGCACCTCCCTCACCGCCTCCGCCACCTCCCTCGGCAACGCGACCTCCTCGCGCACGGGCTCGACCTGCGTCAGCCGGTTCGCCTTGCTCCAGCGCCACACCGGACACGCCTCCAGCACGGCGGCGCCGACGACGCACCACTGCCCCTGGGTGAGCGCGACGCGGTCGAACTCGACGTAGGCAAGCGAATGGCGGCGCGGCAGCACGAAGGACAGCAGGTCGCGCTCGGTGGCGTCGAGGCAGCCGAGGGCGAGGTAGCGGAGGTTGGGCCAGCGGAGGGGACGGGTGGCGGTGGTGGACGTGGTGGACGTGGTGGACGTGGAAGAGGCGGCGGCCCCGAGGAAGGTGGAGAGGGGTAAAGAGTAGCGCCAGCCGGGGGAGGTGGAGCGGCGCCGGCGGCCGTCGGGGCCGAGGATGAGTTTGATGCGGTGGAGGGAGGGGGAGAGGGCGTCGGCGAGGGCGGCGAGGGGGCCGAGGGCGGCGGGGGTGGTGGTGGGTTTGTCGTCGGCGGAGGAGGAGGTGGTGGTTGTGGAGGGGGAGGGGTAGGAGAAGGGGTGGGCGAGGATGGCTTTGAAGAGGGAGGGCGCGGTGGCGTGGGGCCCGTAGGCGGCGGCGTAGCGGGCGAGGTCGCGCGACTTGCACAGGTCGACCTCGTCGGTGCGGAGGCCGAGGGTGAGGCTGGTGACGGGGGCGAGGGCGGCGAGTAGGGAGGCGAAGCGCGCGGGCGCGAGCTGGGCGTCGGCGAGGAGCGTGATGTGGAAGGTCAGGTTGAGCGTGCGGATGTTGTGGCCGCCGGGCACGCTCGTCATGGCCGCGGCGAGGTGGTAGAGCGGGCGGGCGTCGCGGTCCCTGCTGGGGGTGCCGCCGCCGTGGTCGTAGCCGCGCCGGCCGGCCGAGGAGACGTCGCCCGGGTCGTGGTGGGACCGCTCGCGCGGCTTGCAGCGGACGCGGGTCACGGCGGTGAGGGTGGTGAGGGCGGCGCGCAGGCACTCGGTGTCGAATGATTCGTTGAAGATGTCTTCTTGCTCGTTGTAGAGGAGCCGCTGGTCCGGCGCCCAGGGGGGTCCTCGGTAGACTGCCAGGTCCTCGTCTTCTTCGAAGTCGCTGCCGTCGTCGATGTCGGTGCCGTCTGCTTTCGTCCAGATGTTGTCGTAGGTGCGGCAGTCGTAGTAAAGCGAGCGCACTGCTTTGCAGAGACGTGGATGCTCCGCTATCTCCTTAACGTGCGCGAGCTGCTTGTAGTCTGCGGACACTATCAGATTCCGGAAGAGGAACTCGGCGCCCAGGTCGGCGAAGGCCTTGCACACGAGCCGGGCGTTCTCGATGTCGTCCGATGGGTGGTGAAGGTTGCGTGGGCCTCCATACTTGTACGTCCGTTCACGGCGGTCGTAAGTGATGGTCGGTTCCGATACAAAGAATAGGATCCGCCGCGTGATCTCGGCGGGAAGTGGAAGTGTATCGCGTGGTTCGCATATCGGTACGTCTGGCCGTCGAGACCGCGACCTGGTCCACTTCCACATGGCTGACGTTTAGGTATGTGTTGTCTTCCCAGGCCTTGGCCTCCCGTACCAAGTGTAGCTCTGGAAAACACTGGGATATCGGCATGTTAAATGCAGACCTCGGAAGGATCCGACGCCACGCGGCTAAAAGCGCGCTACTCTGTAATTGGGCTGTTGCCTGAAGCCATTGATGATGGTGTAAAAGCTTCGATGATGTGGCGTCCACAATACTCCTATTTCTTGGAAGTGCTGCCTAGGGTTCGCCTACTGAAGGGTTGTTCAATCGAAGAAGACAAACTTTTGAACGTTGGTTGGTGCGGGAGACGATGCAGTCTCCCGTCGTGGTCCGTGCGGGCGAAGCATCTAGACTGGCCCTGGCTTGAAGAGGAAAAGCTGGGAGTTGCAATGTAAACACCAAGAGCGGATTATAACCTAGCAACAGACTAAGGCTTCAGGAAGGGCTTGACTCTTTGCAAAAGTGTAGAGGTTCCCTGTTCCTCGGCTCGATGCATGGCCGATCCTCAAGGCCACTTTTCTGGTTACCGAGTTTGGTAACAGGTTGTAAATTCGATGTCGCTAACCATCATGCTGCAACTAAGGGAGCTCATCAACATACAGATGGAACTCCAACGACCGGCGCGTATATATGGAGTCCTGAAATATTAACATACCCGTCCAGGACCTCCGATTTGTTCACGGGACAGACTTGACATTATGCTCTTCAGGAGTTGGAATCCAGGGGAACCCATCTTGCGTTCCTGTTTGGATATCACTTACAAGATATCAAGCGTGAAGCACGGTAGACAACTAAGCATCGAGTGCCCAGTTCGTCAAGTGTTCGCAAGACGAGATGCAACTACCAGAGAACAGTAGAAGCATCAATCTACGGAAAGTGTATTGACAGAACCGTCTGTACAAGACCTTCACCACTCTGATCTATCCAATCAGCCCAACTGCGCCTTCCCGTCTTCGAAACAAACCTCACTACTTCGACGACGAGGTTACAAAGCTCTTCACATACTCAAAGATGCCCGACGTACGCGGCTTAGGTTGCGCCTCCTGCCTGGCATGGTTCCCGATTGCGCCCAGGGCATCCGCCTCGGCAACCGTCGGCATCTTGCGAACCTCGGCGAACCTGTCCTCCGTGATGAGGTAGGCCTTCGGCAAGCCGACCTCCTTGACGACCTTCTGCTGCGCTTCGGAAGCAGGCACGCCGTCCTGGTCCGCCAGTGCCAGCTCCACGACAGCCTTGCCGCAAAGCGTGCCGTTCGGCATGCCGTGGCCTGTCAATCCGGTCAGTCAAAATTCAAAAAGGAAAAAGAAAAGAACGGAAGGAGGCGGCCTCACCCGTATATCCACCCGCCAACCACACCCCAACCCCCGGCACCTTGCCCACCCACGGCACGTTGTCCCTCGAATAGCCCATGATGCCCGTCCACTGATGCGTCGCCTTCAGCTCCTCCAACCCCTCCGTCTCGCCCCCGAGCTCCATGTACTCGAGCAGCCTGCGCCTCAGCCACCCCGCCATGCCCTCGTCCACGACGCTGTCGTCCCACACGCCGAGGCGATTGTGCTGCGCCGCGCCATCGCCGCCGCCGTACATGTAGTGGCCGGCAGGGTTAGGCACGCCCTCGTACGGCCGCTGGTTGAGGTAGTCGTCGCCGTGGGACGGCTGGCCCGGCTGCCCGCACAGCCCGTACGAGTCCGCCAGCCGCGGCGCGTTCGGCGGAGGCAGCAGGGAGGACATCTCGCCCCGCACCGGCACGATGAGGTCGGCGAAGTTGGGCAGCAGGTGCGACGTGTACCCGTTGGTAGCGAGGATGACGGTGCGGGCGCGGATGGCGCCGCGCGGGGTGTGGAGGGTGTGTGGGTGGGATAACGATGATGATGATGCCGCGTCGGTACCGGTGGAGGAGATGGACTCGACCGGCGTGTTGGTCTGCAGATTGAGACGGCCGGCCTTGACGAGCTTCTCGAGGATGAAGGTGACCAGCTTGTAGGGCCACAGCGAGGCGGCGGCGCTGGTCAGCGTGCAGCCGACGGCCTTGCTGATGCGGTGCGCGGCCAGCTCGTCCTTGTCCGTCACCACGCGCACCAGCTTGCCCAGCTCCGGGTCCTTGTCCTGCAGCGCTGCCACCTCGGCCTGCGCGACGGAGAACATGTCGGCGGAGTAGTAGCCGCGGCAGCCGTCGAGCGAGCGCCACTCGCAGGGCACGTCGTTTTCTTCGATGTAGGCTTTGACGGCGTTGTAGTTGAGGACTTCGAATTGGGTCACATCAAGGGCGCGAGCGACGGGGAGGACTTGGCAATGGCCTGGTGGGTGGTCAGCAGCCGGTCAGGAGGGATCCGAGTAATGGTGAGCTACCTCCGTTGCGGCCTGTAGCTCCCCAACAGGCCTCTCGCGCTTCGAGGAGCACGATGCTCTTGCCCGTGGTGCGCTCATCTTCGGCCAGGAAGCGCGCGGTGGAGGTGCCTGTGATGCCGCTGCCGACAATGACAAAGTCGGCTTCGGCGGGGAGCTCTGCGGTGGTGCGATGGCCGAGGAGGAATTGGTTGGGTTCGCTGTGCCAGAAGGACGATGTGGAGTTGGGGACAGGCAGCCCCGCGGGCTTGTGCTCGGATGATGTCATGGCAGCTGTCGTCGGTGTTGTCGGTTTGTTTTTCCCCGCGTTCCACGGCAGCTCTTAAGTACGATTGAGGTCTGCGCGATGCGGAATTGGGTGCGGAGTAGTTTCGCGGGGAGCATTTGAAGGAGGGCCGTGGCTGGAAGAGTGGGTGGGATTGCATGATTCGCAGTACTCCGCTGCGGGGCTCAGGGTTCATCGCTTTCGTGCGCGCCTTTCCACTTTCCGATAAGGACTGCGCCCGCCTCGCCCGGTGTTCGGTGTTGCAGGGTGCGGTCCGGCCCTCTAGAGGCTGACCCTTCGGAGTTGGTGGCCGACTGCCGCGATTCGGGACTGTTTTGACGTCAGTGCCAGTCATTCCTTCGGCGTGTGCTTCCCCTTCCGAGCGCCATTTCTGGGCTAAAACAACGGGTAAATAAAATGCAGAATGAGACACCCTTACCGTAGAGTGAGTTTCCCCAGCAACATCTAAGAATCTTAGGTAGCCAACTCAAGTACGGTGCCCGGATTAGCTCTTCTTGGAAAATGTAACGATGTTGACTGCCCGCAAATTCTGCGTCCAGTGTGATTGTAGTATCACTTGTTTCGTTGGCACTTCTACTACTACCTTGAGCTCCCGAACCGAAGTGATCCAAAAAGTCTGGTCCTCCTGATGGGGTTGGAATGGAAGATCGTTTATTTCTCTTCCTTGCCAACATTACATTCGTTACTGTCCGGCTCTTGCTGAAGAGTCGACATTTGGGCCTAAAAAAAAATCCTGTGGCACGAAGTGCGGAGGCGCTGAGAGGCCAATGGTTCTTCATCAGGTCGTCACACCCGTAGGTTTTGTCTCAGCTCTCTGCTTCGAGGATGGACGGAGAAGGGAGGGCAAATATTCGGGAAAACGTTGGTTGAAAGTTGACACCCCAGTTCATTTGTCTAAAAATAGTCGAGAAAGGTTGTTGTTATTGTTAGGTTTGTATGACGTAGACCCAGAGTCTTCTAGCTGCTGCAAAACGGTGCGGCGTATGTCGAGTCTTGCTTTGTGTTCTCGATGCATGTTTCATGTCGATCGCTCTTGTCCGTCAAGCAGTCTTCTCTCCCGCGATTGGTTGAGGATATTTGACTTTACACGGCACTTAACCAGCCGCTCTTCCATTCAGCTAACGTCTAGGCTAGATACCGACATTCTGGTTGTCGAAGGTTGCACCAAGACGCTAGACAGATTCCGAGCCTGGACAATGGTCAATTGATACAGTGTTCCACGAGGACCCATGTGCGTAGAGAAGGCTAACCGGCAGAGGCGGGTCGATCCAGACGGAAAGAGCCGTCTTGTGTGATGACACCGGACGAATCATCGAGGTACCGCGTCCTTGGAATTTCCAACTGATCCTGCATGCTTTCAGCTGGATTACGTAGGAGCGATCGACAACACCGTCCCCACAGCTGTGTGATCTTCAGAAGAAAGCTAAGAGCACATGCTGGATTGAGTTAGTAGTCACGAGCGAACGGAGGTACCTTCGCAATCAAAATGATTCTCGCTCTTGGTTCGGAAGACAAGCTTTGCAGTCAATCGTAGCGCTTGGTGGGGGAGTGATGATCTCTCGCCGCCGAGTGACCCGACGGAATAGTCCTCGGCTTCCGTAGAAGTCGGAGCAAAGGACAGATATGCCAACGGTTCTGTCGAGGCAGCCGGAAGACGCGCATTGCAACGACATGCGGGTTGAACAGGACCGGAAGAGCCGTGAAACGGGGTTGACGTGGCCGCGGTTGTGTCATCACACATTGCCTGAACATGGCAAATGCCATTCAGCCCTTCAACCCTGCTAGACTCATAATCAGCGGCATGCAAGGCGCACCGAATGCAGATGATCCCTGATGACAGGGGCACAGTTGCTAGCGGCGGCCCAGCGGAACACAAGAGCCGTCGCAGCGTGGAGCGCAGAATGAGGACATCAGGAGTTTGGATGAGCGACGGGTGGAGCCAGCAGAAACGCTCGAGAGCTCGGGGAGGCCGGTTGGTGGCATGGGCGGTGATGTTCAGCCCTACGGCGCAGTTATTCAGGGAGAAGGGGCTGCCAAGCGCGCTAAACCTTGTCGCCGCCAAGCCAATGAGATCACCCGAGACCCTGCCCATTGCGCCTGCCCTGTTATCTGCCGCCAAAGTGGAACGGGGCATCGTAATGCGCGTGGCAAATGAAGCGAGAGAGACACATCCAAGCTTTATCGAACGCAATCAAAGGTTCCAATTTTGGCTTCACGTGTTGGCGGGGGCAGTGGGGTTCAATCAAACAAGTGTTGAATATTCGGGCTCCAGAACATGGAGCCAAAGATGATGAAGAACTATTGGTACAAGAATCTCTCCAAGGGGTATAAGAGTGTCTAATCAAACTGTACAAATCCAGAAATATCTTCTCCGCATTAAGATTCCATACAATCCGTGCTCATCCCCTGCAACTCGAAATGGTCCCCCCTCTTGCTTCTCGTTCTTCGTTGATCATGGGTCGTCGATCTCGTTCCCAGAGCCAAGCTGGTTGGTGTTTTGCAATGAACGAGGCAGAGAGTCAATCTCTGAAAGAAGCAGCATGCCGGCACCGCAATTTTGGTTTGAACAGAAGAAGTTTAATCGTCGCCACTGCGCTTAGTGGGATTCACCGCGGATGTGGTGATACGCGTCCTTGACCGTCTCCCGCACGCTGAAGCCGCCAAACAGCCATTGGTTGGTGTGGCGGCCGTAGTAGTACGAGTAGCTGCTGTCGGTGCTCTGGCGCTTTGAGGGCGCGGGCGACAGGGTGGAGCTGGTGGTCGACGACGAGTCGACACGGCGCACCCCGTGGCTCCTCACAGGCGAGGCCGAGGGCGAGCCGGAAGAGTCGAGGCGGGTGGGAGGCATAGGCGAGCGCGAGCGCGAGCGAGGGACGCGCGACCGGCTTCTAGAACGCTCCCTGATCTTCTCCTTGATGGCGCCGAAGAAGTTCTGCTCAGCCGAGGGCACGGAGCGGGGGATGGGCTTGTTGTTGTTGAAGCAGAAGGTCTGCGAGTCTGCGCTGGGGGAGCCGGCCTCGACGGATGCTCTTGTCGAGGCGGAGGACTGGGTGAATGTGCGGTGGGCCATGGCGGACTGAGGGTTGGTGGTGGTGGTGGAGGTGGAAGTGTTTTGCATTGAGCGTTGGTGAGGCGTAGTCGAGAGTTGTTTGCTGGTTTTGTCTGGCTTCTCAGGTCGCACTGGTGTTTGAGGATGTCGATAGAAGACGGACAAAGAGCAGCGGGCAGGCGTGTTTATATAACCATTGATTGCGTACCTGGGTGGGAGGGCGGAATGCTTGGCTTGCAGGGCAGTCGGACTACGGCACCGAGGGGACGGTGTCTGGGGTTAAGATTGCAGGGATTAGGGGAGTAGTGGAATCGGTTGGCCAATAACCCGCGCTTGGCCTTGCTGCCTTCTGTTAGATTAGGGCTGACTCTGACGGGGGCCCGCCCACCTTCACCGACGCCCCTGCGGTGACTCGCCGTCGCGCACCACTCGGGCCGCGCGCTGTCTGCAACGGGCCCGCCAGCGCACATGAGCAAAAAAGAAGCGCGCCGCGCATGCGACACGGTGCGCCAATCGACGGCTGCCTGGCGTCGTTCAGCCCTGCACGCTACCGCCAGCCTGCAGCTTTGCCGGTCAGCAGCAGTCGCCCGCCCGGCCTCGCCGCGGGTACGTCAACTCGCGAGGGTTTGAGGGCGGTCGGATCAGCTGCAGGCTCTTCAGACGGGTCGCCGGCATTGCGAGCGTCCTGTGATTCCACCACCGTGCTCGGAATAGCAGCTGCCCGGGGCCCGTGCGCCGCCGCCTTAGGGCGCCCGCCGTGCCCGCCAGTCATCAACGCCAAACCAGCAGCTATCTCGGCTCGCTCGGCCCGTGCGGGATGATGGGGAGCCACGGAGCCAGCGAGCAGCGGAGGTGACGCAGCTTCTCCTCGGCCGTCAAAAGTCAGCTGGCGCCGCTGCTCCGCGGCCGATGTCACCGTCGTGCGCATCGTCCCATGGCTCACCGGCGACCTGCACGGCGGCCAGACCTCCGACAAGCTCATGTTCCAGACCTGCTCCACCACCATGCAATGCGGGGCTCAAGCTCATGCTCCCGCTTACAGCGTCCAGCGTCCAGCGTCCTGCGACAGCGCACCACCACCGGCTTGACGCGACACGAACCCACTGCTCCCCGCCGCACTGTTTCCATGCCGTGCTCCTGCACACTTTGCAACGCCCTCTTGGCGTTTGAAACGCTCGCTTTCCTCGCCCCGTTGCGGCCTCGCCCTCAGCCAAGCGAACAATCGAGCTCTGCCCGCCCGTTTCGCTGTCTTTGTGAAACATCGTCGGCCGTGTCTGGCCTGCGTGTCCGTTTGATCTATTGACCCATGTGTCAGGCTTGGAGACTACGTTTTGGCCTTGCGCCTCTGCCCAGGGCCTCCGGAGTATGAAAGGCCTCCGCACCCGGCCATTGCACTGCATGTCGTCCCAGTCCTACAGAGGACATCGCCCGCATGGTAGGTAAGAAGCATGGCCCTGAAAGATAGAAGCAAGCGTTCGAATCAGGTAGACGTCTATGTTTAACCCACAGAACGTGCAGCTGCTTGGGCATTCAGTATCTAATCCCAGAACTCTCCTGATCGTACGGAGCAAGCTCGTTTGTGGTTACTGGAGTCGGTAGTCACGCGAAGCACAACATCCTCACCGGAGAACCGACGGCCACGTATTTCCCCTCCCCACTCGATGGGCTGCGCTTTGCCACGCCTCGTACAGAGCACGCCGGGCGGGAGCTACGAGGCTGATGGGGGCCTAGCCCTCCGCTCCGCCCTTCTCTCGAGGCTGAGCCGTGGGCGGAGGAACTTTGGACTTCTCCGCCTTCATTTGCGAAAGGAACGGCCTAAGGCTCGCCTCCGGGCGATCAAACGTCACTCTGGCCGTTTCGCTTCGTAGAACCGCTCGCTTGGCGGAAGTTCGCCCCTGCTTCCCGTGCGTTTTACTCTTTTGTCCAGTTAACGCCGTTTCAATATACACGGCGCCAGAGCTCATTGGCTGTTCTGATGCTGTTTCTCCGCCAGCGCCGCAGTGCCGTCGGGCCTCGCTTGCTCGTTGGCGCCATCACCCTCTTAACACGGAACTGCGGCGCGTCGCACTCTCTCCCTACCGTGGCCAGGAGTATATATGGGCTCCTGTGTTTCCGCATGTTTCAAACACTGCTCTTCACTTTGTAAAGGCTTGAAGTCTATTCCAAAATGTCATTCGTTGCTACCGCTTTCACTTCTCTGCTTGCCGTCCAGGCCGCTCAGGCCATCCCTTTCTCGTGAGCCCCCCCATTTACGTCGACTTTGCTCGACGCTGACTGAACTTACGTAGGCGCCGTGCTGCAGCTGGTCTGAACACGGCTGCGCAAGCCGCCGGTCTCGAGTACTTTGGCTCCGCTACTGACAATCCGGAGCTTACCGACACCGACTATGTCGCCGGCTTGAACAACACTGCCGACTTCGGCCAGATTACTCCTGGTAACTCCATGAAGTGGGATACCATCGAGCCCTCCCAGGACAGCTTCTCCTACACCAAGGGAGATGTCATCGCCGATCTCGCCGAGGCCAATGGCCAGAAGCTGCGCTGCCACAACCTTGTGTGGTACAACCAGTTGCCCAACTGGGTTAAGACCGGTGGCTTCGACAACGCTACTCTGGTCGAGATCCTGAAGAACCACATCACCAACGAGGTCACCCACTACAAGGGTCGCTGCGACCACTGGGACGTTGTGAACGAGGCTCTTGACGACGACGGAAACCACCGCGATTTCGTCTTCTACAACACCATTGGCGAGGCTTACATTCCCATCGCCTTCGCCGCTGCTGCTGCCGCCGACCCTGACGCCAAGCTGTACTACAACGATTACAGCATTGAGTGGTCCGGCAACAAGCAGAAGGCTGCCAAGAAGATTGTTGAGCTGATCCAGTCTTACGGTGTCAAGATCGACGGTGTTGGTCTTCAGGCCCATTTCACTGTTGGCAACACTGTTGGCCAGGATGCTCTGGAGACCACCATCCAGGACTTTGCGTCGCTTGGCGTCGAGGTCGCCATCACTGAGCTTGACATTCGCATGGAGACCCCGGCTACCGACGCCAACCTCGAGCAGCAGGCTACCGACTACAAGTCCATCGTCAATGCTTGCTTGAACCAGAAGGATGCTTGCAAGGGCATCACCATTTGGGACTACACTGACAAGTACTCTTGGGTGTAAGTACCAAACAACCTTGATCGACGTTCTGAGCTTACCAATTTTTTGACAGGCCTTCGACTTTCTCCGGCTACGGCGCTGCCCTTCCGTGGGATGACAACTTGGAGAAGAAGCCTGCCTACGATGCTATTCTGTCCGCTCTCCAGGCGGCAGCTGGCACCAACAGCAGCAGTACGTCCACTCCCGCAGTCGAGACTACCACTCCGGCTGCCGCCACCCCCACCCCTACTGCCACTAAGACTTCGAGCAGCGCAGTAGTCGCTACGTCTGCGACCTCGGTCGAGGTTGCGGAGACTCCTGTCGAGACTCCTGTCGAGACTCCCGCCGAGACTGCCGCGGAGACCCCTAGCGCCACTCCCTCTGCCTCCACTGGCAGCGCCGGCTCTGCTTCTGGCAGCACTGTTGCCAGGTACGGCCAGTGTGGCGGTGCGAGCTACTCCGGCTCCACCACCTGCGAGAGTGGCGCGACCTGCAAGGAGTGGAACCGTTATTATTTTCAATGCATCTAAGCGCACAACGACCTTGTCTACGCGCCTCGAGGACGAGATGAGCGGAGAGATGCCTTCAAGCGCCTAGGCCGACCCTTTACCCTTCTCTGTGGATACTTTTTGTACAAAATGAAGAATTCTTTGCTCGCATTACTTGCCTCGATCTTCACGATCTTTGAGATGCACCCATTGATTTCCGGTAGCACAACTGCAACCGAGCGTAGGCGATCAAGGCTAACTTAGCGGACAACAATCATTCCTGCTGCACAGAGGCGGTACTTGCGCCAGACCTTTCAGCTGGACATGGATAGTCGATGTGGTGCTACGTTGCTTATCAGTCTACCCCATCCGTGCATCAAGCTGTGGCTACCAGCCTGCGCTGCGCCCATCGCATTCCTCTATGCATGAGACACTTTTTTCTTCTTTCATGCTGACTTCGCCGGTCCAGTGAGGCGCCGAGGGCCGTTGGAGATGGTACGTGACAAGCCAGGTTGAACCTTGATACCGTGAAGAAGGCAAACGTCCGTCCACCTCCAACATCCCTGCACAGTGACTCCTCCCATCGTTAGCGCCGATCTGCCAGGCAGGCACCTTCTTCGCACAACTGCTGGCAAGCCATTCTTCCCAGTCTTTTCCGCGGCCGAGGACGCGCTGCAGGCGTACGGCAGAGAGCAGCCAGTCAATTGAGTCCGCTCTGGACCACTCCCTCACTCACTCACATCACACCCTTCTACCTTGATTTGCGGTCACGCCGGAGAAAAAATTGGAGGGAGAAATATTTCCGCCTAGCAAAGCAAGCATGCAACTTAGCCGGACCTAAGCTGCCGACGACCGCGTTTCCCTGCCCTCCCCGACGGTCTTTCAGTAAAAGCGTCTTCTTTGTCAGTGGCGCGCAGGTCATGACGGCGGGCCGATCAAGGTTTTTACACCCTTGCTGAATGATAGGTCCCTCATCCCCCCCTGACATGTACGAGGTTTCAGTCAACGGCCGTTGCGCAACGCGTATTGGCCGATTGCCGGATCACTTTCCCACGTGGCGGTTGCACCTGCTAACCACCAAGACACATGTTGCGCAAGAATTTTTTTGGCCTTTCGCACTTCCTGCTGATTGATGCTGCGGTCGTGCGGAGGGAGGGAGGGGACGTGGAACGTCATAGTCGAAAGTTTAAAAAAAAAAATAGTACGGATGATTTGGGGGAGATGGGTCGCTGGAGCAACCGGGCACTGGACGTATGTAGGAACGGCGAGCTTTCACATTCGGGCGTAATCATGGCACATGTTAGTGGAGGGGAAAAGGCGAGAGGGTCTGGGAGGTGTACATAGGAACAGACGGAGGCAAGTGGCGGCATGGCATGCGTGTGATTATTGGATGCCGTCATTTGGTGTCGTCCCAAGATCCGCCGCATCTGCCAACCGAAATGCTTATCTTGCTTCATGGACGGGCCCAGTCCCTCCTCACTCGTCCGGCGCTTGTGTGCGGCTGCAGCAATCCGAGAGGGAGACATGCCAAAGGGCTGAGGCGTCTACTGCTCGGTCACATCACCAGCCGCGCTGTCTCTGCCTCCCTTTTTCCTTTCGTTGGCGCATGCCGCACCGGGAACCCGGGTCCATGCAGATGACCCTTCGGCTTGCCAGACCTCTCCCACGGTTTCTTCGACGTTCCGAAACACAAGAACGCGGCCCTCGGTCCGCCGCACCGCGACAGTAGTTAGTCACTTCAATTTCTGTGGCTCCATCAGGAAGTAAGGGGCCGGCCGCGCAATCGTCACACCCAGGCGTATAACTTTCAGAGAAGACGGCAAGATGCACGGGCTGGGGCACACCTGCAGTCTGAGACGGCGGCATCGGAAGCACTGCCGATATTGACAGATCCGGGCTGCCAAACGTGGGTGGATTTCGTGCTTTTCGGCTTGGGGACGTTGAGCAGGGATGCGTGTCGATCAAGGAAGAACGGCCTTTCAACACCGCACCGTATGTCGTGTAAAGTCCGCTGACGCCTCTCGATACAACCATTAGAAGCTACCATACACTCTTACCCTCTCTCCTCCCTCCCATTCTCGGAGAATTACTCCACTTTTTCTCCCCCTTCCCCAGCACCCAGGCTCTAGGCCCTCGCCTCTACACGCACCATCGATGCCGATCTGATACCGATACCTGCATGTAGGCGGTGCTTCCTTATCGCTTAAATTTTCATGTTGCATGCCTCCGGAAAATGCAGGGCACCAATAGCCATAGGGCATCTCGTCCACAAGACCCCCTGCGCTCTCTTTCGCTACCCTCGATCTCTCGCCTCGCTCTCCGCTCCTGCCGCCCATCCACCGCATACACGGTCCAGCTGAGGATGAGGCGAATACAGGTAGATTGCCGACAAGCGGAGAGGCCGGGTGGAGCAAGGTGCCATCGCACACCCATATCCGTCCTGCGTAGGGGGGTTGGAGAGAACACTAAGCGGGAAAACAGGCACAAGACGCGGTGGTCGAAATGCGCGGCCACGGGGAGTGGCATCGTGGACATTGGGCGGAGTGACATAGCCCGTTAGCGCCACACTTTGGTATGATGTCGCCCCTCCTCGGTTCAATCTCCCCAAAACTTCAAACACGCCTGGCTAGTAGGCCTTCTTTCTTTCTTGCTTGCTTGCTCCCAAGTACTTAAGAAGTTCCTCTTCTTGCTCCCCTGTTGTTTACCACCTCGCTGCCTTCTCTGCCTGCAATATATCCTGTCTCGAACATACAGTGTGCTTCTTGGGAAGCCTGTTGATGGAACAAGAGAGTACTTACCCATACCTCCCTTTGCAAAGCTTCCGTCATGCAGTCAATACGCCAGTACCGTGAGATAGGGCGCTACGTCGAGCACACCTACCACGAGGAGGACAACCGGTCCAAGGAGGCGCCTGATGTCGTCAAGAAACATATGACGCCAACCCTGCCCCTGCCCAACCTTGGTCCGAACATCGAACGGCAGTGGCAGTCCGACGTCGAGGGGCAGCTGCAGAGCTACTCGTCTTCGCAGGTCTGGAAGTCCAATGCGGGCAGCTGCGCCGGGTCGATCCATTCCGACAAGGACTCCGCGAGCAGCTACTATTCGGTCAACAGCGAGAAGTCCAAAAGTGATGGAGACAGCATCCGCTCCTCGTCCAAGTCCGTCAAGGCGCAGCAGGACAGCGGGTACGCCTCCACCAACGAGAAGTCGCTGCCGATCATCGAATCAACGAGCTCCATGAACTCCGACGACTTCGCGCCCGCCGTCATACGTCTCTCCGTGATCCCGCCGCGGAGGGAGTCCACCGAGTCCATCATCAGCCACTTCTCCCGCCACCCTGGAGAAGTGATTGATCCGTCGCACTTCTTTGAATCGCCTCGGGAAGCACCTGTACCGCCTGAGGAGCCGGAACGCATCATCCCCGTCCACAGCAACGGGGTGAACGATCCCACCAACCCGCGCAACTGGCCGCTCAAGAGCCGCATGGCCGCCTTCTGGATTGTGACGTGGCTCTCCTTTACGCAGACCTGGTCCGGTAGTGCCGACTCGTCGTACACGGCCGCAGCGGCCGAGGCGTTGGGCATTAGCCGCATTGCTGCCTCTCTCAACACGGCTGCTTTCTCGATCGGTATCGCCGTTGGATCGCTGTTCGTGGGCCCCCTGTCCGAAACCTTCGGCAGGGGCTGGTGTTTTTTCATCGCCGGGTTTGTGTATCTCCTCGCCGTCATGGGGACCGCCCTCTCGAGAGACCTGGCCGGGCAGGTAATTTCGAGATTGGTCGTCGGGCTGTTCTCGAGTGTGACGGGTGCGGTGAGTGGAAGCGTTATGCACGATGTGTTCGACGCAAAGGAGAGAAGTATCATGTATCCTATACTGGCACTCATGAATACACTTCGTAAGTACTCGACCTCTCCAAGCCAGCGAGGATTGAATTAGATACTTGTTCTGACATACTTCACAGCCACCGCACTCGCACCGATCCCAGGCGGCTGGATCGTCCAGTACGGAAAAGTGAGCTTTTACTGGGCTGACTGGATCACCTTTCTCATCAGTGTTCCAGTTTGGATTGCTGCTCTGATTTGGCTGCCAGAAACATACTCTCCACTTCTCCAAACCTGGAAAGCCCAGCACTTGCGGCGCGTGACTGGCGATCACCGGTACAGGAGCGGACTGGAGACGGGTGGCGGCCTGTGGTCTCGCCTCAAAGAGACGCTGCCTCGGCCCGTCATCTTCTGGTGTCGTGAGCCCGTCATCATCATCTTGGGTATCTATACCGTCGTGTTGAACGTCCTGCTCTTTGTCTTCCTGTCTGCTTTTGAGTTCATCTTCGCCGATACGTACGGCTTCTCCAGCGGAGAGACTACCCTAGTCTTCCTCTCTATCGGCGCCGGCACCATTTTCAGTACGGCCCTGACACCCATCTGGTACAAGCTCGATATGCGTGCTCTGGCCAAGCGTCAAGTCATCGACGGACCGGAAGCCACGTTCCCGCCCGAGTCGCGGCTCTGGCCCTGCATGGTGGCGTCGCCCTTCTTCGCCATCTGCATCTTCTGGCTAGCCTGGACAAATTACCCGTCCATCTCTCCCTGGTCCGGCATAGGGGCGTGCTTTGTTTTCGGGTACGCCCTCATTTCGATCCAGATCTCGAGCTTCCAGTATATCATCGACAGTTACGGTCCGTATGCGGCAAGCGCGCTGGGGGGCATCACCGTGGCCAGATACGGGTTCGCTGCAGGGATGAACGTAGCCTCGAGGCCGATGTTCGAGACGCTGGGAGTGCAGTGGACACTGACGATGATCGGCAGCATTGCGGCAGTGCTGATCCCGGCTCCCTGGATCTTCTACAAGTATGGCGCAAAGGTGCGCGCGCGCAGTAGGTACGCGAACTACGCTTGAACCTGGAAGCGGTCCGGCCAGCAGTCGCCTGCAAGGTACTTGCGCAGATGGCTGCCGGTTCCGACAGGTCGTCGTCCGTCGCGTTGCGAGGCGTTGCCCGCCATTGGATCAGTCGAAGTTCGATGCTCGATGCGTACACTCTTTCTCGCTATGTCAGTTCTTCCGCGTCATTTTTTGCCAACACTTCAAGCGCAGCGAAAGCGTGTACCAGCTTCGAGTAATGGAGATATGGCGAGCGCCAGAGAATACATGGACTGGACGAGGAAAGTCCGTTAAGACAAGAGAAAACATGATATCAGAGAGGAGGAAGGACGATACCCCGGAGAATTGGTGTTTGAGAGTGTGAGGTCGGGTTGCTTGATTTTGCAACGTGGTTGGGAAGGTTGAGCCTTGCCCAGCCACCTCTGTTGGCAGTTTAGTCGTTCAATTGCATCCATTCCAGTGCCTCTACTGCTGCAATCCGCGGACCGACATCGCCGCGTGATCTGATGGTGAGGGGAGATCATGATCAGAGACAGGGGACAGAAGCTAGGCACGGCAGAGCCTAGTGCCGACGAAGGCTGGTAGTAATGGCCGATCTTCGCCGGTGGCGTCACAATGCTGGAAGGGTTGATGGCCGCTTGGATCCTACAGGCAATGCGCATGACGAGACGAGCCGAAGAGTTCAGCGGGTGGAGGTGCAGAAGATTGTGCGGCGGGAGAAGCTCGAGCAGATGGATGCAAGGCGGGCTGAGTGGCCGGCGCGTGCAGGCCAGCGCCCACGTGCACGACCCCCGCGCGATGCCGTCACAGAGGGGGCGTTGGGGAAACAGCTCCATCACCTCAGAGAGGCAGCGACGCAGCGACGCAGCAGGCCGCCCCGGAAACGGCCAAGACTTCGCTTAACCGCCAGCTTCCTGCTGCCGACCAGCGCGTCCGCGCTCGCCCTGCGCTGCCGACCGAGAGCCCCCAACACGCCCTCGTCCTCACCCCTCGTCCGCCCCGACCTGCGAGCCTCGCCGAAACTCACAGCAATCTCTCCGCAGCTCTCTCGCCGCCATGCCCGACCCTGCTGCGCACTGCCGCCATGTTTGCACTCTCAGAAAGTCGTTTCCTCGCAGCTCTCAGCTGCCCGGCGCCTGACCCGCACAGCCGACGGTCCTGACGTGCGCTGGGGCCTATGCCGAGCGCTAAGCCGAACCGGACGCTAGCGCCGTCATTCGGCCTGGAATGCGTTTCTCGCGCGGTGCTCTGAAGTTGCCCGCACTGGAGACTCGACCCGTCTATCTCGCCCTCTACGCCTCGCACAGCCCACCAGACGCTCGCCGTCGTCGTGCCTGCTGAGAGAATGCCCACTTCCGCTCTCCAGCTTCACTCTGCCCCCGCAATCGTCTCCCAGCTTTGAAGCTCCGCCCTTCCCACGCCGGCAGCTTCCACTCGACTCCGCACACCGGCTGCCGCTCTTTTCGGCGCCCCTACGCGTGCACCCGCCTCGTCGAGTCTCTCTAGACCTCAGACTCTGCTCTGAGCCACCGCTCTCACTCTTTCCGCCCTTCTCCCGCAGCATTGCACCATGACGCTACGCCGCTCGTCGCGCGCTCCACCGCCAGCGCACAGCAACTCCTCGTCCTCCCTCTCCTCCCGCGACCGCACAACCAGATCCAACAACAAAGCATCCTCGCCGCGCAAATCCGACTCGCCTGGCTCGCTCTCGTCCGATGACGGGGACGACACCGGTCGCACCCGTCATAGCGAGGAGCTTCAGACTCGCCGCCGCACACGCGCCCAAGACATCGAGGAGGAGGAGGCTGCCAAAATGGACGAGGAGCTCGACGAAGAGGTCGGCGACGATGAGGAGGAGACAACACGCTGCATTTGCGGCTACCAGGAGTACCCGGGCCCGCCGTCAGACGATGAGGATCTGGCGGTCGGCTCGGACCTCCAGGCCGAGGATGTCGGCGGCCTCTTCATTCAGTGCGATAAATGCAAAGTATGGCAACACGGCGGCTGCGTGGGCATCATGGAGGAAAAATCGGTGCCAGAGAACTACTTCTGCGAGGATTGCCGCAAGGATTTGCACAACCTCTTGTCCAGTCCCAAAGGGTGAGTAGGGCGCCCGCCTCTGGCAGCGCATCTGTCCCCTTCTTTGGAGGTCGTTCAGTCGATCGACGGTTCCTGCTTCCAGGAAGGCGTCGCGACGCTGCCTCCTGCTCGCCTTCAGCTGACGCCACCGGCGCCAATTCCAACCCTCAAGACCACCAATCGCCATTTGCATGCGTCTACATCTGCTAACGGGAGCGGCATTCAGACAGAAATACTCCCACTATATCCCAGTTGTTGGCAACAAGGTGCCCTCGAAACACACCGCAAGGAAGTCGTCCGTTTCCAAAGAGTCCGAGTCGAGAAATTCGAGAGATAAGGACAAAGCGTCACGGGCGAGCGTTGAAGCCTTTACGAAGCGCCGTTCTACAATGAACAGTCGGGCGGCGTACGACGACGACGAGGTCCTCCGTCAAGTTCTAGAAGATAGCAAGGGCGAAGGCGGAGCAACCGCATCAGAAAACGGCACCAGAAAAGGCAAAAGAGGCCGCGACGAAAGCGAAGAGTGAGTGGAGTCAATTGCTGCCGACTGCCGAATACGTGGCTTTGTCGGCCACGGCATGCAGCGTCGAAAGAGCCGTGTTGCTTTGCTGACTGGTTCCTGCGTGCAGCGTCAAACAAGGCATCAAGCGACAACGAACAGGATCAGGCTCCTCTAGCTCTCCCGCCCCTTCAGAGGGTCTCGATTCGGACGAGGATGGCCGTTCGAAGAGCAACTCGGCAAGCCAGAAACAAAAACCACGTGGTGCGGCAGCAAGGAGTCAGCAGGAGAGAATTGCGAGAGAGCAGAAAGAAAAGGAGCGGGAGCGAGCAGAAGCCGCTGGTAAACGGAAAGGACGCGCTGATAGAAGGCGTGGTGACGGTACGAGATCGATTGGAGTGCTTCAGTAGTGGCGCGATTGCTGACCAGTTCCATGTAGACATGGAGACAGAACATCCCGCGCGCGAGACGCCACAGGAATCCGAGCAGCCAGAGAACGAGACGCCCGCAAACCAGACCCGCGATACCCCTACCGCGCCCGCAACAAACCCGAAAAGAAATGGCAAGTCCGGTGGCCAGAAGCGCGGCGGTAACCGCATAGGACGAAACCAATACACTCGCGATCGCGATGTCAATTCGGTCGACAAGGCACCGGGGTCGCCAGGTCGAAATGGCGTGCGCAATCACAAAGACAAAGATGAAGAGGGGTCGCCAGTGAATGGGACAGATACAGCAGCAAATGGCAGCGGCAGCGACGTCCCTGTAGCTGGAAGGAACACCAAGAGTGGAAAGAAGATGGGCGTGTCGAAGCTCGATAAGATCAGCTGGAAAGACATGAACGGAACGGCTTCACACATGCTAGAATACATCTCGCGTGTCCAAGTCGAGATGGCCAGCGAGAAGACATCCACGACCACTTCGGCTATGGCTGTTGTGAAGACGCTCCATGTGGTCAATGGCGACACCCCGGACAAGATGACTCCCACTGACGGCAACAATTCCCTCGTCAAGACAACAGACGGAAAAGAGGAAAACTACGGCACACTGAACAGCCTTGAGATGATGGACGTGCTGACACGAAACCTGGTGTTATGGCAGCAGAGGTTTGGCGAACATCGGGATAAATGATATCCGGGGTAATGTGCGAAGATGAATCAGGCGTTCTGGGAATATTCAAGCGGTAGTATATGGGCCTGCATTTGCGCTCAGGGTTGGGATTTGATGCCCCGGCGTCCTTGCTGCTTCATCCGATTTCCACGTGTTGTGGCCTGCTGCATAAGCTTCGACATTTCGTTTGTACCTATTAGCCGGCGTTTACGGAAAGTTGGTGGAGACCGGGAATTGGCGGTATTGACAGCATTGGCGTTTGGGAGCGAGACCGCGCCTCTCGCGGGGGCCATGGCTTTGCAGCTTGTCGCGAAGAGGTGTATATCGGCTCAAAAGCAATGAATGGAATTTAACTCATCGCTGACGACTCGGCGCTTCGGCTTCTGGACCCTGGCGTGGCATCGGTCCCGGCTTTAGCTGTGCTGGGCTCTGTGATCGCAGGTCGGCGTCGCCATGGAGCCCTGACCAACGCAACGGGTTCGGGAGCACGGTGAGAGGGGCATTCGACGAGGACCGGTCAGGGAAGCGCGGCATGACGCACGTCGGAACCTGCGAGATGGACATCCGGCCAATTTATAAGACCGTTCCCCGATGGAGGCTAGCGCAAGTGGCATGGGATCTCCGACGACTTGACCTCTTCCCCATGTCCGCGACGTAACCGCAAGCCAGAACAATCGTTGTACAGTCGCCCACCCTCATCGAAGACGTTGAGTTGTAAGTCAGCCCGTGCTCTCCGATGCCCTCAGTCCCTTCCCTGCGGCAGCAGCAGCCCCGGCCCGCGCAAAGGTAGCTGGGGCCAACGCATCATTGCCAGCTTGCCGAGAGATTTCGAGATACACCGCACACCACGGCGCCCGCGCCCACACGGCGGCCCACCCCCCATCGGTGCCCGCCTGTGCTGCCCGCGTGCATAGTACCGCGCCCGCGCTTCTGCTCCCCGGCGCGGACCCACCGGGTGCTCGCGTGTGGCGGCCCAAGGGGCGAGTGCAAAGCGAGAATCTTGCAGCTAACTGTGTGAGCCGTCTCCAGAGGAAGAAGCTTGCATCTTGCGCGCGCACCGCTTGACTGCAATTCCCCCCACGCGGAAGGAGACAGTCTCCGTCATGGCAGCCGCCACCGATGCCTATCGAGGATCCGGTTCGTTTGCACCCAGCTGCTTCCTTGTGCCCAACCCTCGTCGCGCCCCACTACCACCACCCACACACACCACGCCCGCGCGCCAGGGAACAACCAGCCATGCCTCGTCCGGCCTTCCCAAGTGTCGCCTTAATCAGCGACCTCGTACGCCTTGCGACTTATTCGCTAATGTGTATACTCTCATGGGCAGGCTACGATTGGCGATCCACCTCCATCCGCCATTCCTCCCCAGACACAGTTTCTCCGCTCTACCCAGACCGTCCTATCAGGCGTATGACGCTTCTCGCACCGCAAACTTTGTGCCGCAGACGCTGACATTGAGTCCACAGCGCTCCCCAAGCGCCGCCTACGCGCCCGGCTGTCGCCCGAGCAGGCCGATTCCATCACCTACCCGTCGCCGCCCGTGAGCTCGTCGCCGGTCTTTGATTTTCCCTACACACACCCGGACAAGGTGCAGAGCATTTCGACACGCCAGCAGCGCGGGGAGAAAGAGCACAAGTGCAGCTGCGGCGCAGACCACTCGGAGCCCGAGAGCGAGGAAGACGACGACGAGCGGCTTGGTTGGTTTCAGCCTCGGCGAAAAATCTCTAGCCAGGGTCTTCTGACACTTGAAGCAGCGACAGGCGGCTTGGGCAGTGGCGTGTCGAAACCCCTCCCACCTGGATCCACGTCATCGGCCGACGGCTACGAGTCCTTCGAGAACACCAACAACAAGAAGAAGCGAAAGATACCGGTGTCGGGCAGCGCGGGACACCACGGCAACCTGACGGCCGAGATGGCGAGCATGGGCATCTCGACGCACGGCGGCGACGCGGCGCACGACGGAGAGAACAACGTGGGGCAATATTACGGCAGCGGCTCGTCGGCCATGCCCGCGCCGGGCTCGGGCACGGGCATATCGGGAGCTGGCAGAGGACGGTATGGCAGATCAGCAGCGAGGTCCTCGAACGAACGACGGCCGTTGGGAGCTTCCACGTCTAGTCTCAACGCTTATGCTAACGGCGGCGCTGGCAGAGCAAGAACGAACGGTGCGCTGGCAAACGGAAAGGGTATGCACTCGCCCGCGTTTGCGTCCAAGCGCGCATGAGGTGAATCGGCTAACGGCGAAGCAGCGGCTAATTACGACCACGGCATCATCTCTACTGCCATTGCAAACGCAAACGCCGCCGGCCACTCCTCGCAGCAGCAGAGCAAGGGCAAGGAAAACGTCAGCTTGCTGCAGCAAGAAGCAGCCAAAACCACGCCGCAGAAGACGCAGTTCACCTTCACCTGCGGCTCGCTCAACCAGCCTGCTTGGCCCAGTGCAAACGGCGCTTATCCTGCTGCTGACCCACGCGCACCTCCGCCTGCACCCTCATCTGCAGGTCCGCCATCCGCATCACGCATACCTCTGCCGACACAAGCTGCGAGGTCGACCCACGGTACACAAACAAGTCCACAAATGAACGGAACGCAGCACCCGCCGCCGTCGGGTCAGCAGGCGCCGCCGCCGGCTCCCAATACCCAGCAAGCCACGCCACAACAGCAGCCGAAGAAGCCGCGTCGCAAACCCGAAAAGATCTACGCAATGGCGGCTCGCCGCCGTCGCTTGCAGCAGGAATACACAAACTACCACCACCCGCCAGCGCGCGATGACATCTGGATCTGCGAGTTTTGCGAATACGAGGATATCTTCGGTGAGCCTCCGCGGGCGTTGATTCGCCAGTACGAAATCAAAGATCGCAAGGAGCAGAAGCGCATGGCGGAGAAACGGCGTCTGTTGGAGAAGGCGAAGATGAAAGGTCGGAAGGGAAAGAAGGCAGCGAAGGGCACCGGCCCGCGGCAGGCGCAGCAAGCCCAGCATTCGCAGCAGCAGCACACACCTCAGCACGACTACGATCAGCAAGTCAATCCCGATGGTACCATCGATGGACAAGATGAGTACTTTGAGGATGACTATGATGATGGCGTGGGTCCGCCTGACGTTGATGCCGATGTCGATGCTGGGTATGTACCTCCACCAGCGCTTTCCGAACCTCCAGATGATGCTCTGATATCCCAGGAACATGGCAATGAGGCCACAACCGACGAACTCAGCGACGGAGGTGGCCCCTGCAGAGACCCCGATCCTGTGGCGCTGGGCAAGAGCGTTTGACATCCGGGGTTCCCGTTTCGTTGCCTCTTTCTGTCACTGTTTTTCTGCTTGTTGTTGAAAGCGTTTCCCTCGTTGAGGAACTGGTGAGCGTGGCCCTGGTTGGTGAGAGCTGGGCGTCCTACTTGTCCAGGTTTGTGGATTGGTTTCATTTGCATTTTTCGGGCGTTCCTGGTTAGGACGAGCTTCTCTTGACGACACTTCTTGCTCGGCGATGCCGAGACTGAGGCTCAGGCAATGGCCCTGGGCTGAATCGTGCCATTGAGTGATCAGAGGCCCTCAGGCGACTTCACCTACAGGGCCCTCAATCTCTCATGGCTTTCACACAGTTGGCATGGCATAGCATTCTTGGCTACGACGGTTACGTTACGGACCCATACGACGGAAAAAAGAGAAGTGGAAAGCTAGTACTTTAGGACGACGCGGGAGCGGTGGCTGGAGAAGAGCGGAAGAGACTGGACGGAACGAACGGGGAGGAGGCGGAAAGAAAGGAAACCCCACTCTTGATATCGTGGCTGAAGGGACGGAAGGAATGGTTGTTCTCGGTCGCTTGTTTGTTTGACAGAGAAGGGGGATTCGGATGTGAATATGCTTCACTTCAGACTATCCCCAATCATTGCGCGGCATTGTGGACTGCATTTTACCCCCCAATCATACACAATCCCCTCCACACTCATACATTAAAAGAACGACACAAACCCATTACAGAGATAAGCAAATATTAACCCATCGCGGGCTCTCGGCCCTACTATTAGACTTTGTGTCTCATTGCAGAGGTGATTGCTTGTCATGATGAAGACGGCTTCCGGCATGCTTGATGCCTTCAATGATCATATGCACCCTACCGTCTCGCTCCTCCGGCTTTGATCGCGTTCCTGCATTTTCTGTGAACCGTCAATTGTTAGCGGTAGGTCTCCGGGCTCTCCCGTCTGCACGATGCTTGTCAAAAGTTGAAGGTTAGTTGCAACACTGCTCGTTCCTAGCAATATAAAGTGCTAGACCTGGTCACTGTCGATCAGTTCGCTTTTCGACTCACACTACTTCTTACGCCGTTTCGGTCTTTGACATCACGCCGGACCTCGACCTTGTCTCTTTTCTTTCTGGAGTCTTACTCTCCGCCGAGACGTGTAATTATTCTCTGCACGCATCGTTCTCTTTCGCTTCACCCGCCCGTGGGGCCTTTGCCATGAAACTATCTGAACACTCGCTCGCCAAGATGCCTTACCCGATCGAACTGTTCCAGTGCGGCCACGGCATTCCCATCACGCCGTCGCCTTCTCCTTCTCTTCGTACCGGCCGCACCAGCCATGGAGGGAGTATGAGGAAGCAGAAAGAGGAGGTGGAGCTTGCACCACCTTCGTCGACGACGACGACGAAACTACGGGTTGCGAGTAGAACGACGGCAGGCGGTGCTGCTGCTGTTGTTATTGTCCGTGTAGATGGCGGGGGAGGTGGAGGAGCGAGGAAGAGGGGTGGCAGTGGGACGGCGCTTGCTCGTGAGGAGGAATCGACGCTGAAGATGGCGCAGCGAAAAGGCCGGCGCGGCGGGGTGGTGCTGGAGACTCTGTGGCCGTTCGCGGCGGTCGCGGAGGGCCTTGCGGAGGTCGAGTGGGAGGGTGGTGATGATGGGGAGATGGGGGGAGAGTGCGACTCTTTCATGTTTGCGAGAGGGGGCTGCCCTCGCGAGGGATGTCGGGGTGGGGTGGAGGAAGATTGGGAAAGAGTCGGGGTGTATGATGAGGACGACTTGAGGGATCTTGTGAACTTGCGGGAGTGGGTGTGGGCGATGGAGCGGGATGCTGTGGCTGCGATTCACCGCGTGAGGGGAGATGCTACGAGGACAGAGGAGGAAATGACTCAAGAGGCTGGGAGAAAGGGAAAAGACGACATGCGCGGGCGCCCCCTGTCTCGCCAGTTCAAGATCTTTTCAACCCTTCGCGAGAAATTTTGTCGCCTCTGCATCAGCGTTCGCGATGGAAAGCGCAGCAGTAGGGCTACTTGTGTCACGGGCGCGCTTGTGGGTGTCCGCCAGCACCCTCCAGGCATCGGGAAGAAAGAGGGGCAGGAATCTCGTCAAGTCATGGCTCAGAAGCAGCTGCCACAGTTTTCATCTCACTCGAGCGCAGACTACGTCACCGGTCACCGTGTGCTGTCGCAGCTGTTGATGGCACGCATGTGCCTCGAGCAGGCTGAGATGCTCGCTGTCATGCAGGCTCCCAAAGGCTGGTTTGAAGCGTGTCTACGGCACGTACTGGAGGAATTGGAGCGAATGTAGAAGGCGCCATGCTGGCCCATGACTCACTTCACTCACTGTGAAAGTTGGCGGGCTAGACTGAATTTAACTGAAATGCGGGTCGCTCCTTCCCAATTGCTTCGACGATAGTCGTTCCTTCCCAGCTGACCAGTGTGAAAGGCTGAGCCGCCGCCGATCTATAAAAGCCCACCCTCCCCTCGACCCTTCTTCCTCCTCGGCTTCAACTTCGACACACCTTTTTCGACAACCAGAAGAAGTCACAACCCAACAACAACACCAACACCACCACACACACATTCCCAGACCCCCTCAACATCATGTCTTCTTCCCAGACCGGTTACCAATTCCTCGGCAAGGTCGAGTACGCCGACACCATGCGAGAGGGCGTCAAGATCGCTCGCAAGGTGAAGCCAACGGCTGGCCGTCTCGACCTGTGGACGGACCAGTCGCAGCGAGCAGACAGCTACAAGGTCGGCCTCGCAGTGGCTTACAAGCGTCATGATGACAAGCACTGGCATGAGCATTTCACCTGCCTTGAGCCCGACTCCAAGATGAAGTCCTGGCCAGCGGAGTTGGAGGCGGTCGACTTCGGACTTGACCGTGGAAAGGGCTTGCTGCGCAGTGACGACCGGCAGATAGATCTCTACTGTGAGGTCAAGGGCGTGGTGGATCGCATTCGCGACTACCAGCCAGGTGACGGCGGCTGGGGCGAGGATGCTTGCGCGAGCATTCACCAATGCGTCCATGAGATTCAGCAAGGCAAGCACTGGACAGAGGCCGGTGTCCCCTGCGTGGTGAGGTTCACCCTCGTCAAGGCCCATGCTCACGAGCCCAAGAAGGGTGGCATCTCTGGTCGGCCCATCATGGGGAACTGTTGGGCCGACTATTGGGCCTCTTTCGCTGTAGACCGTGGTCTTTCGAAGAGAGTGGTTGTTGGCGATGAGGTTCTCCGCATGATTAGGACCATGATTGATGAGCGGGAGAAGGATGAGAAGAAGGCGCAGAAGGAGCAGGAGGAGAAGGCGCAGAAGGAGCAGGAGGAGGCTCTTGGTAAGTTTCTTGACCGTGATCCCCCTCCTATCATAGAACAAGATAACAGCAACCACAGCGATTCTAGACCAAGAAAATGCGGCTTTTCAGAGGGCGCTGGCCGCCGGAGAGGTCACCTACGAGGAGTATGTGACGAACGCATAGAGGACGAGGGAGGGGAGGGTGAGGGGAGGTTGAGGCGCACGATGGGGAGATTGGGCTTTTGCAGACGATGCACACAAATACCATTGCACATTATGACTCCCATGCAAAACTTCGCTACTTATGTGATGGTCAGCTCGACCGGCCATTGATCAAGGTCTGAAACCCATCACTCAGAGGACCATCGTCCGGTAAGCATCGCCATGCCTATTGCTCTCCCCACCTCTCTGAGCGTCTTCCATTCAACAGTCTCTCCATCATCTGCTTCCTCATGCCGCCCCTCTCACCCTTAGTGGCAGCAGGAAAACAGCCGGAGTCCAACAAATTACGTACATCTCGCCGCCACCGCCGAACCGAGCGCAACGAAGCGCCTCTCCCTCATATCAGGTATCAGCGCTACTTCTGTGCCAGCTCGATCCTCGCAGTCGTAGATAATTGCCACTTTCGCTAGCAGCGCAGGTAATATCAGTCTCCTGGCCTGGACCGAAAGCTCACTACTACTATGATGATAACACATCTCGTGCAAGGATTCCGCCAACAATACCACAAACACTTCAAGAGTAGCCATCGGGAATGACACCCCGCCAACCATAAAGTTCATACCGTTCTCGATCAGCTTCTCGCATCACTGTGCGGGATCGGCGGGCATGTTTGGCATGAATTTGGATGCAGTCGCCATGGTGGCCTGAAATTTTATGGCTGTGGACTTGTGTATTGAAAGGGATGCTGTTGATATGATACGGACATACCAGGATATAGATTGGGTTGACTGAGATTGGTGGAGTGATGTGGGAGATTTTCTAAGTGGTTCTAAGCAGATAGAGGTCGTTCCCGGCTGGAGATTGCAAACGTAAGAGAAACTCCGCTGTCACATTCGATAGCACCTCTTCATAGAGAAGTAGTTTCCAGAGGGCAAGTAACGTGAAGGCAGAGAGCACGAAGCAGAATATATACGGATAGTACGCGACGCTAAGCCCATATCGATCCCTCACAGTTGAGTGGCCGAACACTCAAGACACTCCATCAGAGGAATAATAACCACCCTGGCCAATTTCTTTCCTATCTGAGCTATCCCGATCCTCTCTTCTCGCTCTGTAGAAGCTGTAATTGAAGATACACATAGCACTAGAGCTGGGTCAAGGACTCGACAGCGCCTGCCATACGCCCCCCAAAGACGGCTATTCAAGCCATCGTCTATCCAATGCTGGAGATTCTATCGACGAGTTTCGCAAGAGGAGTCATCTTGTCAGCTCCTCTGTGCAAGACCCCATCATTCAACCCGGCCCAGCAATGGTTCCAGGCGCGGAAGGTTCGTCTTTAGATGCCGGACAATGGTATTCTGGAAGATCAACTGGAAATTGATCTTGCGGTAAGCCACGACCATGAAGTCCTAGAATGCCGGCTCAGGCATAATCAGCCCCTCAGCGGATTGTACGAGAACAGTTAGAGTTTCCCCTCCGGTAATTATCCACAGCGGATTTAAACGTTGCGATTGAGGTCCATTGGACCTTGAAGGCTTGTAGAGATAGCCAATACATAGCGTCGGGTGAGAGGGAAAAGCCGAATGGCTTAGTATCTTCATCTTCGGCCAGAATAGAAAAAGCGTTCCAGTCAGTTGCCTGGTCCGGCTGGATGTTCTCTTCGTCCCATCTCTCCGGGAGGAATACCCCGGTCTTATCATGGTCCATGTCCATGAGTTGCTGGACTAAAAAATATTTGATCGCCAGATTCGAGAATCGCCGTTCGACAAGCCTCCACGAGTCGGCAGTCTTGTATTCAAGGGCCACACGCTTCTCCAAGGCCGAACGCTTCTCGAAGACGCCTTCCACAAAAGCGAAATTGTGCGGTTGAGGGGCGTTTCTCGTCAAACGCTGGCCCAGCTTGATGTTATTGGCCTTCTCCTCGGCCATCTTGAAGCTGACGGTACCCGGGATATCTTCATCCAGCCTACAGAGTCCTCGTAGCCCTGCCCTTGTTCTTCTTCTTCTTGTTGGCCGACTCGGCAACCCGATCTGCCTTTTGTTGGAGAGTGGTCGGCAGGGCCTCCTTTATGAGGCTACAGCGGGTTGTTTGCTTTGTAGATCGATTAGGTTTAGCTTAGTTTGCTACCAGGTGGTGGTATTATAAAGCACCACCAGCAACCTTCACCAGTCGATCATCCTACTGCAAGAGTACGGCTGGAGATGATCTGGCAGTACTCTTACGTCGCGAACATCAGCAGACACCCTCGGCTGTTTACGTTCAGGGGCCTTCGGTCGATTATAAAGTTTACCGGGGATAAGCTCCTCATCGCTGCCACCATTCTTCTGCCTGCTTAGCTTCAGCCTCGGCCTCGTGTCTGGTGGGGATATGGCTTTCGAAGATGGCTTTATTAGTGGAATGGAATTGCCCTTTTCGGCAAGCGCTTTCGCTAGACCCTGGCCGTTTGCAGGGGGGGTTACTACTCAACGATCGGCGTGCCCGTGGTTTGCTACGTGGCTGTTCGAAGCTGCTTGTGGAGGGGTGGCATAAGAGGGAGAGGCGGGTCTATGGTCTCGCTCTTGGTGCACAGTGACGGCGCAATGCGTCCACGCCTGGCTGGTGCTGTTGACGAGTTCAGCTAATGTCGGTCGGGCTGGTTGACAGAGAGAAACTAACATGACTCGCCAGTGTATGACAGTGAGGAAGGTCAAAGGCAAGATAGCCACAAACAATGGATAGCTAGGTGGCGTTACATTTCTCCAAATCCCATGAAGTGCTGTCGTCCACTCGTAGGCTGGCAGTATATCGGATTACATGTTCGCTCTGAGTCTAAACGTCTTACCTGGGCCCACTCACCACCCTCCAAGAGAGATCCTATGGCAAGGATCTAATTTTGACTCCTGGAAATACTACAGCAACGGTGAGATATGAGGTAAGATAGTTCGATGTGAACGGGTGGAAGCGTCGCTTCGATGGCCAATCACGCAGGATGAATGCTATGCCAATGCATTCCCCGGCTCTACTTCCAACGAACCCTTTGCGAGTGACAAGAAACGGAGGAGGGTCATATATTATCCGTTGCGACAGCTTGCAATGAACCCATTACAAGCTACTTGTGTCTGTCCGGGGCTGTAGGCGTGTGCGGGGAACAAAGGCCGTGCGGGAATAAGTTGAAGGATTTGGCATTGAGTCTGGTGACTTGATTGGGTTAGTAAATATGCATTGATGGGTTTGCTCGAAATGACGTCGGGTTTTATACCTCGGGGAAACAGGCGTGGAGGGAAGAAAGTTTGCGACAGTTACACACGCCTCGCCGCAGGTCCCATCCGCGATGATTCGCTGTTTGGTGAGGACGGGCATGTCCCTGTCTACCACGGGCAGAGAGGGGGAGAAGCTGCAGGCACACGTGTGATGACACTTGCAACGCCTGCCTTGCATGTTTTGTATCACAGACACACAGAGGATGCCTCATGCAGTACTCTGTGGACATTCAACCTAGCGAGAAAGGCGGGGCAGTGATTGGGCGTGGGCTGCGTCAGAAAGGGCCGGTGGAATGCGGAGGGGGGCTAGCATGCAGCACAGCGCTCTCATTGGACTTTCGGGCGAAGGCATGGGTTGCTGGGGGATGAGCATTGGCTCCCTTGAGCCGTGCAGGCGCCGCGCCAAGGGGCGTGGGTTTGGGTGTGGGTGTGGGTGTGGGTGCTCGGCCGCCGGAGCCGCGACGACCGCGCCCTCGAGCAATTGGCGGCAAGTCGGAGAATGTTGAGGAGGAAGGACAGAGCAGAAGTCGATGAGTGGTGGGAGGCTGAGGGTGATGAGAGCTGATGAGCGGTTGATCGCTGCTAGGGCCTGATCATGACCCCGCGATTGCTGGGTTCCGCAGTTGGAGGAGCGTTGAGCGTTGCAGCTGCCGTAGGTAGCGCGCGGCCACACCAGCTTTCACGCGCCGCCCCTCCGCCCCTGACTGCCGCCTGCCGCTCCTGCTCTCTCACGCGTCCTGCTGCTCCGTTCCTTCCTCGCATTTCCAAGGTCCTCCCGCGCCCCACGCTCGGCGAATCTGCGGCCTCAGCTCAGGCCACTCTGGCTTCCCCGCTTGCGTCACTGCCTCAGCCCATACAAATTGTTTACTTGCAGGCCTGCCCCGCTCCACCGCTTTCTCCTCCAACTTCCACTGTTCCGAGCCTCTTCTCACCTCTGCACCCCTCTCAAATCTCTCACCATTCCTCTCCGCGCCAAAATCAACGAGTCCGCCAAAATGCCCAAGGTATGCTCGCTTTACTCTGACTTGCTGCCTTCCCTGTCACGATTCTCACGCGTTGCAGATCAAGGAGATTCTGTTCGACTGCGACAACACCCTCGTCCTGTCTGAGGAGCTGGCCTTTGAGGCCTGCGCCGAGCTTGCCAATGAGATCCTTGAGAAGAAAGGCATCTCGGACCGCTACACGGGCCCCTCGCTCCTGAAGGACTTCGTCGGCCAGAACTTCCGTGGCATGATGGTCTCCCTCACCAAGAAATACAACTTCGAGCTCGCCCCCGAAGAATTCGACGCCTACGTCGAGCGTGAGCTTGGCAAGGTCATCGAGAAGCTGGAGGCCAAGGCCCAGCCCTGCCCAGGCGTGCCCGAGGTTTTGGAGAAGCTGGCCGCCGAGAAGAAGTACGGCCTGGCCGTCGTCTCCTCGTCCGCTCTGTCCCGTGTCGAGGCCTCACTCCGCAAGGTCAAGATCGACCACTACTTCCCCGACGGCCACGTCTTCAGCGCTGCCTCTTCTCTCCCGAAGCCTACGTCGAAGCCTGACCCGGCCATCTACTTCCACGCCTGCAAGACCATCGGTGTCGACCCCAAGGAGTGTGTTGCCATCGAGGACAGCAGGAGCGGTGCTACTGCCGCCAAGAATGCCGGTATCCCTCTCATCGGCTACGTCGGTCCCTATGAGAAGGGTGAGGAGCAGGAGAGAATCGCCAAGATGCTCAAGGAGGAGTGTGGTGCTATCTACATCATGTACGACTGGAAGGAGTTCGATGAGGCCATGAAGAAGGTTGAGTCTTCATAGAGGCGGGCTGAATGAGACGTTGTGTGATGCGGTAGATTTAGAGATGCAAGCTATATGATAGACTTCGGCATCTTACAAGGACGCGAAGAGTGGAAGAAGGCCTCTGAGCCACGAAGAAATACTTTATGATATCATGGGTAGACGATATAAATGCAGACCCGAGTTTCTTTCGGGACATTCACTCCAGTCACTGGTATTTAAGTTCCGAACTCAAAGAACAACCGTATGGTTGACTAGCCCGGTTTAAGTTTGGAGCACATAGCGACTGATATTCTTAGATGCTGATCGGACTCTACAAAGGATCATACCCTACCTTGGATAACATACCTACCGCTCGTTGCGCTGCACTAGAGAAGAAGGCTTGGTTTTTGACTTGACTACAACGCTACGAACCGCTTAGGCCAGACATTTGAAACATCCAAATAATGATAACAGCGGGTATGTCTGGCTCTTCACTGGCCTCTGTCATGTTCTAACACTTCATGGAATAGCACACCCCCGGTCATGAAAGATAAAAAAAAAAAAACCTGAAACGCGTACTTGTCATGGTCTACAACCATGTTGCTTGCTAGACCAACGTCGTTACCTTCCCATACAAGCGACGTAAGCCTAGTCTGACCATACTAACCCGTGCGAGCTCCCTCCGAACCCATCCGACGTACTACGCCAACGACCTCTCCGAGACAGCGAGGCCAACCCCCAAGCCGTATATTTCACCTTGATTACGACATCATGAGTGGCCCAGCTGGATATCTCCCCAGAGCACTGCAAAGCATCCATGCTCGTTTCTCCCCTCCAAAAGCGTGGTAACTTCGAAACCATATGCCTGATAGGCAGGCACTCTATGTTTTCCGTCTCGTTGCAAGTGGGCCTGAGGAGACACGACACGACACCGGACGAATAGATTATGGACGAAGCCTCCGGGTGTGACTTGAGTAAAGAAGCAGCGGTTAGGCTATGGCTACTCTCTGGTTGGCCAACCACATTTTTCGACCATTCCTTTTTTCCCCCTCTTTTTCCCCCCACCTTCATATTCGGTAGTTGTCTTCACCCCATTGCCACGAAGCCATTCGTGACATCATCGATATCGCCGACCGACCGACCGAACGACCATGCTACGCGCGCGCGCGCGCGCGCGTGTGTGTGTGTGGCAACGGCCGATGGTCATGAGACACCGCTTATGTGTCTTTGTCTCAAACGCGGGAGGTGAGGTACCGAGGGACCTTTGAGGAGAAAGCCGAGAGACTGTCACACATAGAAGGAGCCCTAAAGAAAAGAGGCCGAGACAAAAGTATGTGGACTTCACAAATGACGTAGAGTAGTATATCTTACGTGAGACCGGTGTTGCGCGTAGAAGTGTGTGTATGTAGGAAGTCTAAGATTTTCATTCTCGTTGCTCATAACACAGGGAGATAAGAACCGAAAGAAGTAGTAAAAGAAGAAGAGAAAGAAAAGGCTATACATATACACATAGCTTAGAACCATGAAGCCGTCATCCCTACCAAGAAACCCAAATTTACCTCCCGATTACCCCCTTTTAAAATCACACACTACCTGTTACCAGCGTTCAGCAACTCTTCCTTATGCGTCCCCGCCCTCGGCGCGCCATTGTTCGGCGTCGCGCTGCACGTCACGGCCTCCGTCTGGCCATTCGCGGCGCGCAGCTCCGGCCGCAGCGCCATGCCGTTGTGGCAGCCGTTGAAGCGCAAGCCCGCGATGCCCTCGTAGCCGCGCACGCCCGTCGCCATCTCGAGGCGGCGGGCCAAGTCGTGCGAGACCTCGCGGAAGATGGCGATCTGGCGCTTGATGATCTCCTCGCGGCGGCACGTCGACATGTGGCCGGCGACGTTGCCAATGAAGCGGTTGCGGGCGCCCTCGTCCCAGACGCGCTCCCACAGCGCGCGCGGCGCGACGAAGTCCTCGGGACGGATCTCGGACAGGAACGTGACGGCCTCGCCGACGAAGTGGCCGTGCGTCTTGTTGAGGTCGATGGTGCGCTGGCGGAAGGCGATGGGTTGGATGGACGAGAGGTAGGGCGGGCGGCTGCCCTGGTTGTAGAAGGCCATACCGCCGTCGCGCTGGAAGTTGGCCATGCGGTACGGCACGCGCGGTGCGTTGACGGGCAGCTGCTGGTAGTTGACGCCGATGCGGTGGCGGTGCGTGTCCGGGTACGAGAACAGGCGGGACTGCAGGACGGGGTCGGCCGTGGGCTCGACGCCCGGCGGCATGTGCGACGGGTTGAAGGCCGACTGCTCGATCTCGGCGAAGTAGTTTTTGGCGTTCTCGTTGAGGAAGAACTCGCCATACTTACGGAGCGGGTAGTCGGCCTGCGGCCAGACGTGGGTGAGGTCGAAGACGTTGATCTTCTTGTGCTCCCACGCGTCCTCGGCCTGCTTGGGCGTCATGGTCTGCACGTAGCAGTCCCAGCCCGGGTAGTTGCCTTCCTCGATGGCGTAGTACAGGTCCTTCTGCGAGTGGTCGGGCGACTTGGTGCCGGCCTCCTCCTGCGTGAGGAACTTGTTGCCCTGCCTCGACTTGAAGTGGAATTGGGCGTAGACCCAGTCGCCCTTGGCGTTGACGAGCTTCATGGTGTGGCCCGAGTAGCCATTCATGAAGCGGTAGCCGTCGGGGATGCCGCGGTCGCCCATGAGGATCATGACCTGGTGGACGGACTCGGGGTTCTGGGAGAGATAGTCCCAGAACATAGTCGAGTCATCGCCGCCGCCGAGGTTGGTCGCCGGGTCACGCTTCTGCGTGTGGATGAAATGGGGAAACTTGGCCGGGTCGCGCAGGAAGAAGACGGGGGTGTTGTTGGCGACCATGTCCCAGTTGCCCTCGTCGGTGCGGAACTTGACGGCGAAGCCACGCGGGTCGCGGGCGCAGTCGGGCGAGCCGCGCTCACCGCCGACGGTGGAGAAGCGAACGGTGATGGGGCATTGCTTGCCTTGCTTGAAAATGTCGGCGCATGAGAGGTCGTCGAGTGGGGCCGTGGTCCTATAGAAACCGTGCGCGCCGCTGCCCTTGGCGTGGACGACGCGCTCGGGGATGCGCTCGCGGTCGAAGTGCGAGAGCAGGTCTACAAGGTGGAAGTCCTGGAGCAGCAACGGGCCGTTCTCGCCGCAGCGCTGGGTCTCGTAGGGGTGGGGGTAGGGGGCGCCATTGCTGGTGGTGTAGAGCGTGTCTTCGGAAGTGGCGTTGCGGTCGTCTGTGTTTGGTCAGCCGAAATTTGTGCCGTGGATTTTTGGGGCAGGCGTCGCCGACCATTGTAATCTCTGTAGATGTCGCCGTTCTTGCGGCCATCCGCTGCGTGCATCTGCACAGCCGTCAATGAGGCGCTCTCAAGGGAAGCCGGGAGGAAACTGACCTGGTAGCCGGGGGCCATCTTGACTTTTGTGCTGATTTGCAGCAACTAATGAGATCTGAAGGGAAAGAAACAGCCTCAGACGAGGGGATGGGGGCGTGGTGAAAGAGGCAAGAGCAGAAGCTTGAGAAAAAGAAGCCACGAGCGGCCTCCATTTTATATAGCTTCAGTGTTGCCTCTTGATGCATGACGGCAACCCGCCAACCCTGTCGCAGTTCGAGCGGCAGGCTCGAGTGCTGCGGGGCGAAGGGCATCAGCTCAGCAGCGCGCTCTCGACCGACGCCGCGCAGCCAATGGCGCACAGGAGCATTACTCACTCGGGGCGCTCTCGAAGGCTTCGGTGTTCCGATGGCTGTGCCGATTGTTCACCGCGTCCGGCGCCCAAGCTCCAGATGCGCCCCACCACTTGCAAAAATCGGTGACGTCGCCCGCTCGCCGGGGGTCTTTTTTCCCAATCCATTTCTCCTCGTCGCACGGCGAGCCCGGGCCCGCGACATGTCTCGGAGCCGTCAGATGCACCGAAGGCTTCTTCCCGTCTGGACCCGCGTGCTGACTTACTGCAATGGTCCAGCCGGCTGTCCCGATGCAGTTAGTCAGCTGCTTCCCTGCGCTTCTCATTCGTGCCTCAACACCTCATCGCCGCATCGCCAGCCCACCGCCATGGCACGAGACAAGACAACTCCGCATCTCCCCCGCATGCCAGCTCATCTCCACTCATTGATTGTCATATCCCCGCACTCCATGCTATTCAGCTATGTATTCCCGCAAGAATGGTCAAGTGTCCATTTGCGGGGCTCGGATGGTCCAAGTTTCCGTAACCTGTTGTGATGTCCTTAGAATGCCATCCCCGTGCCCATCTCCCCGCCACCATCAAATGGGCCCATATCCCACACATTACCCACTTCCATCGGCAGAAACCCGCCGAACACGTCCATCCCCGTCAACTGGCCCTGGCTGACCGCGAACTCTCCGATGGTGTTCAAGTCGGTCCAGGTGAAGTCGCCGATGCCCTCGACATTTGCGTTGTTTGCGTTTGCCATTGGGCTCTCGCCCATGCTGGTACCGCTGCCGGCCTGTGACGATGCCGCAGGCGTGGCATGCGCCAACCCCCCTGCCGTGGCGGCATCGCCAAAGTGGCTGTTGCGGTGTCCTCCGACGTGATTGCCTCTGCTACCGCGGGCAGGTGGCTTGTGGTTGTCGGCCTTCTCCCAAAGCAGCTTGAGCAGTTGCGAGTAGCGGCTTCCGAGGTGCTGCATCCCCACTGCCGAGCGTTGTAGTCGGTCAATCGTCTCGTCGATCATGCGCCTGATTCCTCGCTCTTCCTCGCCTTCGATCACGCCGACAATCTTCGCTCGGAATAGGAAGACTCCCGAGTACACCAGGTACAGGAAGAAGCGGAGAGGCATGAACCGGAGGGCCTTTTCTGGGTCGATGAAGTTGTTGCAAGTCGTCAAGATTGCCTTTGCTGCATCGAGGCCTTCGTATATAAAGCGTGCATCTCCGACAGCCCCGACGTTGTTCTAAAGCCGACGAATTAGCGTACTGTGCCTGGTTTACTCTTCCTGCGCGGGTAGTCGAAACAACCATCCAGATGGAGATGCAAATTTAGTAACTGTAAAAATGTATCCGGATATAGAATTTCACTATCCACCTAAGTAGAATGTGCCGGACCCTAGTCGTACTTACATAAAACAGCCGGGACGGCGATTGGGGGATCATCGGGCTTGTCGCAGAAGTTCGCTCTTCCGCCAGTGTGCTTTGTACTCTGCGCACCGTCGCCTGGAATGCAAATGCGTTCACGTAGAGTCTGGACCGCACGCCAACCGTCAGCTCTTGGAGTGCCATGAGTTTGGTATGGTGGCCTACCGCAGGTAGTTGTAAGACATCAGAAGCATGGCTTTCAAATTTGGCGAGCACGTCAACGTGCCCCAGACTGCATTCCAGCTGTAGCTGGCTGCGCGGAAGTCATCAATGAATTTGATGTAAGATCCGCTCAGGTGGGAGCGGAACGAGGTGCCAACATTGGAATATAGAACGTCATGCACATTGCTGAAAAGGGAGGTCAGCTCGAGTGTTGCCTGTGTTTGGATTAGCAGGTTAATTCCGTCTCAAGACGGACTGCCTACTTGGAATATGGATGCGTAGTCCTCGTCGTTCGGGGTTTGCGGTAACAGAGAGGGGTAGTGTTCGCGGCGAAGACTGGTTAGCGGACCAGGTCCTCGCGACCAGAATGCCTTGCCGATCCTGATGGAAATGGTTCGATCTGCTATGTAGCAGGCTTCAAGGGCAATCAGCCTCGTTGTGCAAACACATCATAATCCGACTTGTGGGTGGGAATAGAACATACCCGTCCAGACCAAAAGCTTGCGACTAAACTGTGGGTCTTTGCCGTCATCCGTTACCTTGAAGGAATACTTCTCCAAGCCGATGAAGTAGGCCAGCCTGAGGGCTAGTCCGCTGGAATTCCAGGCTTCACGGTCCTCTTCACCCTTGCCAACTTTCCCGGACTGGGCTCTCTGCGTGAAAGGGGCCCACTCGGCGAGCAACAGCAACCCTTCCACTGCATCAACATCGCCAGGGCCACCAGCAGCGAGATCCGAGATCATGCTCTTCATGTGGTCCGCGCAGATTTCGTACATGTGTGTTTCCTCCACAAGGTCTTTCGATGCGATGACGAGAATAGCCGTCAGCAGATGTGGCTCCTTATGGGCTATCTCGTGGAGCCGAGCCAGGTCGAATACATGCGGGGGCGCAAGAGGGTAGTATGGATGGTATAGATTACGGTAGCGCTGGATGAGCTGGACGATCTGGTTCACTGAGAGCTTGCCATCAGCGAGCAGCCGATATGGTGATGCCCGCAAGCCCGGGTCGACTGGCCGCGCAAAGCTCTGTCGATCCTGCACAGCAGCGGGCGTGTCTTCCTCGGCCACGCGAGCCAGGATTCCCAGAGCATCTGAGGGATTCTGAAGGTTGTCAAACTCCATAGGAGTCGTGCCGGTGCCTTGGGCCGACGTTTCTTCTTGAGTCGGTCGAGGAGGATTTGGCTCGAGGCTCGGGAAGTTCAACCGCTGAGCCAGCGGTGGTGTGGTGGTAGTGCCCATGTTTCCGAGGCCGTGGAAGGCTACATTATCGCCAGGAACAGAGAAGGCGCTTGTGAGGTTGCGTGTGGCGCCGATGCTGTCAGTAAGCGTTTTCCTTCTTACTCGCCGGCCACCGCGGTTGGAGCCTCCAAGGACACATTCAAGGTTCTGAGCTTTGCACCGCTCGCACGGGAGCTTCGGTTTGTCGTTCTCATACTCACTGCTCGCAGTGTTAGTCTACCGGAAATAAGACAGCGCGGGACGCGGGGTATGAGCGGCGGCCGGTGTATGGGAGTTGGCCTGAGGGCCGAGCAGCGAGTGCAACGAAGTCCGGGCGCCCCCTCGTTCCCGAGCGAGAGTCTGGGCTTCGGCATTCAAGAAAGGCGTGCAGTGGTGATACTGGCGACGCCTGTCGGCTTTTGCGACTCGCTCGCGATTGGGCCGACGGGTTGTTGCACGGTGGGACTCACAGGTGGCAGCGGCTCTTTCGCTTCCTGCAGGTCAGGCAAGCAATGGTAGTGCGCTTAGACTTAGCGTCGCTACTGTCGGCGGTCCTCGCGGGAGATGAGGGCTCCGGCGGAGGCGGCGGCGGCGGTGGTGCTTGCATGATGGTGGAGACCGAGTTCGCGGAGAGGGAAACGTGAGATGCAGATGCCGACGACGAGCGCTGCTCAATTGCCGAAGGAGCCCCGTCCGTGCGCACCGATACCCCGCCCGGCGAGAGACGCTAGGTAGCTTGCCGTGCAGTTAGCTCCGTCACGTACGAAACTCAAGCCTGCGTCACATTTCTCATAAAGTCTGTACTGACCCCGGCTCATTTGCCAGTCGAACGAGCAATCCCAACACGTACAGACTGAGCAACCATGTCTGCCGAGAATGACTTGAAGGGCCGCGTGGCTCTCATCACTGGAGCCTCTGGAGGGTATGTTGCGGTGTAGATTCGCTTGCATTATGTTTCCTGGTGTAATAACAGGCCTACAGGATAGGCGGGGCTTGCGCTCGCAAACTGGCCCCGTACGGAATCGATCTGGCCCTCACATACTCATCGAGCAAGGCGGCCATTGACGAGCTAGTTGCCCAGCTCCAGAAGGAATTTCCTTCTGTGAAAATCACTACTCATCAGGCCGACCTCTCCGACACCGAGCAGACGCTCGCATTATGTGAGGAGGCCGCCAAGGCCCATGGAAAACCCATTTCCATCCTCGTCAGGTAAGCAGCATGCGTGTCAGGTACTGATGTTATCACTGACATTGTACAGCAATGCTGGGAGAGGAAAGCGTTATCCCCAGATCTGGGACATCCCGGTCGATGAGTTTGATCTGACGATTGCTACGAACCTCAAAGCCTCTTTTCTGCTGTGTAAGGGCGTTGCTGAGGGCATGAGAGATCAGAAATGGGGGCGAATTGTCTTCATTTCGAGCATTGCCGCCTATGGCGCTGGTATGTCGTCACGCACTCGACTTGACAGAAATTACTACTGACAGCCATCAAAGGAGTTAACGGTGCGCATTACGCTGCAAGCAAAGGTGGTCAGCTTGGCATGATGAAGAACTTGAGCACGAGGCTCGCTGAGCATGGCATTACCGTCAACGACGTAGCACCGGCAATGATTGGTGATACTGGCATGTTCCCTTCCACGGACACCGTCCCCGGTGTTGTCGACACCATTCCGGTGGGAAGGCTTGGGAAACCAGGTAAGGGTGTTATCCAACGGTTCGAGCTGGAGAGTCGCTGACCGGCCGTAGACGAGGTGGCAAACGCAGTCGAGATGTTTGTGAAGACTCCTTACTGTACCGGGCAGAGCGTGGTAGTTGCTGGTGGACTCATGCACAAGTAGGGCGAGTACCCGGAAGAGGAGCAACATCAGATACAAGCGATTCGCAGTAAATGAATGATACCCAGTTGAGCTATTGCGATCTCGCGGCATGAAACCAAATGTTGTAGAATACCACGTTCAGCCGGACTTGTACACTATCTCTCATTTTTGGGTACAGTACGTGTGGGCATGGTTGGGTCTCGATTGTGAAGGCGTAGTGGCAGGTCTGCCTCAGAATCAGACTGATGATTGTAAACCTCGGGCAAGCGCACATTGTTGATTTTCTCGGATTGAAGATCAAGGCAATGCTTCGACGAAGTGGTGAAAGAGTCGCCACGGCCGAGATTTCTGCTACCGTCTACGTATCCATTTCTTGAAGATTCCCACGGATTGTAGGTCAACTCCAAATACATGTCCACATAGCTGAGAAAGGGCGGTGTTCCATCGCGATTTTGCTGTGTGGAAGCACAATCAAGCTTTTGGTGTTTCCGGGATCCGGTATCACGACCTGGAGGAAGTGCCGACGAGACATCTAAGCCTGGAGCTTGGCGGCGCGGGGATTCCCCAGGGCTTAGAGTGCTGTTCAAATGCCGACCATCTTCAACACTTCCAGACCTCGTCCTCTTCACCCCCACGTGAGATTTCCGTGCGTCACGGCATCCACTTCGAGCAAGTTGCGGCGCAGGACGAAAAGGGAGATGTGGACCGAGTTCGCGTGACCTGGTGCCGTCTGCGGGCCGAGTGATTCGCTTCATGGCTCAGGATTCAGATATAGCCGGATGTCGCAAGGCTCCGGGGACGCTGGGGCTGATTGATTGGGGCCGTGTGGGAGGAAAGTCTGGGGGGAGTTTGTCCGCGGAAGCGGCCGAGCGGCATTTGGTCTCGGCCAATGACGTGTTGGTCCCTGACCCCGCGAATGCTTTCCCGATTGACGCGCCCTTGCCAAGTAGGCATCGCGGGGCTCGTCCCGCAAGACATTCCGCTCGAATAAATAGTCCGCCTTTTCCGACTCGCAACGCGCCGCCCGTACTTTTCCTGCTTGCAATTGCTCTTCTCTTACCCAAAATGCCTCAACAAGCCCTTCTCATTGGCGACATCACCCACGCTCGCAAGGAGTGGCAGGATTGCTCCTCGTTCATAGAGCTCCTGGTAGGCCCAGCATGTGACAGCTCGGCACCCAGCTGCTAACAAGTCACTAAACAGGAATTCCCGACTGGCACGCGCGAGGACTTCCTTTCCAATCTAAAGGGCGGCAAGTACGACAATGTCGTCGCCATTTACCGCAGCAACGACTCCACCAAGGTACGCCGAGTACAACACAAGCGATCTTGGGAATCGGCGCTGATAGCTGTATAGTTCACCGGCCCTTTCAACTCAGAGCTGGTCCAGGCACTACCAAGCAGCCTGAAATATGTTTGCCACAATGGCGCTGGATACGACAACATTGATATCGCCGCATGCACTGCAAAGGGTATGCCCCCCATCGACAATGAAGGATAACCATTGCTGATTCGTGGTCCAGGCATTTCTGTTGCCAACACGCCGCAAGCCGTCGACGACGCAACAGCAGACGTAGCTCTCTTCCTCCTCCTTGGTGCTCTTCGCCGAATCACCATTCCCTTCACCGCCGTGCGCCAGAGTAAGAACACCCGCAGGACTGGTATCTTCAGGATGCTGACAACACGCAGACCAGTGGAGAGGCTCTGGATTCGGCCTTGGCCATGACCCGCGCCAGAAAACTTTGGGCATCCTTGGAATGGGCGGCATCGGACGAGCTGTTGCAGTGCGTGCTGCAGCGTTTGGCATGAAGATCCAATACCACAACCGCTCGCGTCTCCCGGAGAGCACCGAGGCCGCCGCCGGCAACGCCAAGTACGTTTCTTTCGACGAACTTCTCAACACCTCGGACGTTATCAGCTTGAACCTTGGCCTGAGCGCCGCGACAAGACACATCATTGGCCCCAAGGAGTTCGCCAAGATGAAGGATGGTGTTGTCATCGTGAACACGGCCAGAGGACCCGTCATGGATGAGGCGGCGCTGGTCGATGCTCTGGACTCTGGAAAAGTGTGGAGTGCTGGCCTGGATGTGTTCGAAGAGGAGCCGAAGATTCACCCTGGACTGTTGAAGAATGAGAATGTTGTGCTGTTGCCTCACATCGGAACCGCAACCTTCGAGACTCAGGTATGTTCGCAATTGCCGCCTGAACAAGCACTTTCACTGACCACTCCATCAATAGCGCGATATGGAGCTTCTGGTGCTGGAGAACCTGAGGTTAGGCGTGCAGCAGGGTACCTTGAAGACCCAAGTCCCCGAACAACGCAAGTGATTCCCTCTAGAGCAAGATTTAGACAACAAATATATGTAATCCGACATTTCGCCTTGACAAACGTACCATCATAAGCAGGTCGGAACTGAGAGGGGAGGATGCCATTGGGGTCTAAGTGAGCCATGGTAGTGTTGTGCGCCGATCGGGGCCGTTTCTCATACTAGAATCGAAGCTTAGGTGGATATCCGGAAGCGCCAGGTGGCTTCAGGCCTCAAACCCGAATCTGCTGCCTTCGGCGGATGGATGGCAGCAATCATGATCCTTAGGCTATCGGCGCAATTCGTGTTGAGACAAGCGGCTTCGTTGGCTTTTAAATGGCAAAGGGACGCCGGGCGGTCTGGGCCAAGGAAGCGAGAGGGCTTGTGGAGCGTGGTCGGTGATAGGGTAGAAGATAGATAGTCGTGGCCGCACAGACGCCTCGGCCCCACGCCAAGTTTGCTTTGCCGCAGCTGGGCCGGCGACACAGACGACCTTCCAGGTTGTTCGACCGCCGCCTCACGCCGTTCCTCCATCCCCGACCTTCCCTTCCCGACCGCCAACGCAAGCTCAAGCCATCGACTGGTGGCTCCAGAGGTCGCAGCGACCATGGCCAATTTCCTCAACAACATCCTCGGCTCCAAGGCCTCGCCCTCGGCCGCCGCTGGCGATGCCGGTACGTCAGCTTGCAGCAGCGCAGCTCGCTATACTCTCTCGTCAGCCATTGAAGGCTAACCCCCAGACCCCAGACTTCGCCGACTTCGCGGGCGCTCCCGACCCCAGCCCGGCTTCTATTTCGCCCTCTAGCGTGATCGGTGACGCTGCTCAGGACGCCTTCGCGACCGGCGCCGCCACCGTGCCCTACACCAAGTGGTACCGCGTCTGGGAGCGCACCACCCTCGCCGATTTCTACCAGGAGGCCTTCATCCTGCCAGTGATCATAGTCATTGTCCTTCTGCATGTCTGGGGCACCAAGGCGAACAGGCGCAAGGCCCAAGCCTTCGTCAAGGCCCACTCGCCCCTCCTGCGCCAGGAATTCGCCAGCGTCGGCTACTCTGGCCGCAAGGCCCCGACCGTCGACGATGTCCAGGCCAGCGGTCTCGCGAAGCTCAGCGCCGAGGAGCTTGGAAGTGAGAACGAGGCGCTGAAGGAGGTCTCGGCCAATGAGTACTCGGTCTACGCTACCGGCCGCCAGAACGCAGCTTTCATTGACATCAAGCTGTCGCTGCTGAAGCGCTACAACCCCCTGATCCGCTACGGCGAGCAAATCCTCGGCCTGTTCTTTGAGACTATGCCTGCCCCCGTTGAGCGCGTTGAGGCCACCATCTACGCCTTTGACGGCAGGGAGAGCCAGCTCATCCCCAACGCTGGCAAGGTTTCGAACTCGACTTTCGATGGCTTCGTGTGGGCTGTTGTCCACAAGAACCTGATGAAGACTCTGAGGGACGACCGTTACGATCTTTCCCTCACGTCCACCAAGGATCACCCCAAGCTTCCCATATCGTACACTGTCATGAGCGAGAGCGCTGAGATCACCGAGGCTCTCTTGACCCCGGCACTTGTGAAGGCCATCGAGGAATCTGGTGACGCGCTTGAGGCCATTGTCGTGTCCGACCAGCCAATGGACCAACCGAAGAAGTAAGCGAAGACCAGCAGTTCCTGTTTTGAGGCCTGTTTTACTAATCGCGTCGCGACAGGCTTGACGACACCGTTTCTCGCAAGCGCGTCTCTCTGTCTTTCTCCCTGCCGTCCAACGACGATTACTCCCACGTTCAGCCTCTGTTCCAGCACTTCCTGCGCATGCCCGACCAGCTCGTCAACGTCGCCCACTTCCGGCCCGAGGCCCTGCGCCGCGTCAAGCAGACGCGTGAGGATGAGATTCGCAAGATCAAGAAGGCCGACGAGGAGGGCAAGGCGGAGGAAAGGAAGCTGGAGGCCGACAAGGCCAAGAGGGCTGAGCGCGACAGGAAGCTCAAGAACCTGAGCGCCGATGAGCAGAGGAAATACCTCGAGAAGGAGAGGGAGAAGGATCTCCGCAGGAGCCAGAGGAAGAGGGTCCAGAGGGCATAGAGGGCCATTGGGCTATTTTCATGTCCTGGTGCCGCTCGTTCCTACAAAATGTGGATGTGGCGGCCAAGTCTTTTATAATATTGACATTGAAAAGTTTAGATGCCCCACCCGTTACGGCTGTGAAAAGCAATTTTTAACGGCTTCTCTTCGTATGGAGTTCTATAAAGCGTCTGAAACACAATTGACTGTGCTGAAAACGCATGGTCTTCGTCACCGCGCTTGAGATACGCCGAATTCAGTGCTAATCATTTCGAGTCTCAAGATGTGAATTGTTCATGCGAGCAGGTGACTGAACTGCTAGCAGTATGGTTCATGCAAAATGACAAGCGGCAAGGATATGAAAGCAGGAAGTCATAACACCTCCGGTTCCCGAAGTGTACATGATTGATGCCCAGAGAGTCGGGATAGAGAGTCGGGATCTCTGGGTCTACTCGCCAAAGCTTATCAAACTGAAATAGGGCAATAAGTGCCCCATCATATTCCCCCGTTTCCGCCAATTCCCTGCCCCTTCCGCCAGTTTCCTTCAAGCACCCCAGTCTCTTTCCCATATGCAAGTCCCGATGAAGCAACGCTTCGGCCTCGGCTCGACGCTAGGGTGAACGGGACGCTAACGGCTGACGACTACTACCCCGACCATGCAGCGGCTGCACACATCGGGAGTTGCAGACTACTACTCCACAACTCCCTCGAATCTTTACAAGAAAATATATATCAAGGCGTTCGCTGTCATCCTCCCATCTCTTCTATTTCTCCGCCACACCCCTCCACCTTCCCCGCACTTTCCCCCATTGAAAACCCCACATTCCCGCAACACCACAATCCGAACCTCCCGCCCCAACCAACCAACCAATCTCCAAAAAGGGAAACAAGAAAAAAAAAAAAAACCTCCCCTCCCCAAATAATCCAATATGGTGCAACACACCCCCGTCCTCATCTGCGGCGCCGGCTCCGCCGGGCTCTCGGCCGCCACCTGGCTCGCGCGCTACAAGGTGCCGTTCACGCTGCTGGAGCGGCGGCGGGGCCCGCTGCAGACAGGGCAGGCCGACGGCGTGCAGTGCCGCACCGTCGAGGTCTTCGAGAGCTTCGGGATCGCGGAGGAGCTGCTCAAGGAGGCGTACCACGTGCTGGAGGTGACGTTCTGGGCGCCGAAGGAGGGAGAAGGAGGGATCGAGCGGACGAGGGTCACGCCGGATGCCCCGGCCGGGCTGTCGCATCTGCCGCATGTGATTTTGAATCAGGCGCGCGTGAACAGGTTGCTGATCGGGGCGGTGGGGGAGGCCGGCGGCCCCGAGATTGCGTATGGTTGGGAGGTGAAGGGGGTCGAGGTGGATGGGGAGGCGGCGGGGGCGGATCCAGAGGCGTATGCGGTGAGGGTGTGGGCGGAGAGGGATGGGGTGACGGAGGAGTTTCGGGCGAAGTATGTGTTGGTGAGTGCTTCTTCCTGTCTGGACAATCCTCGGCTTGGTGGGGATGAGCTGACTTGGAGTGCGGAGGCGTGCGATGGGGCGCATAGCGTGGTGCGCAAGTCGTTGGGTATCCAGATGGTCGGAGACAGCAGCGACACCATCTGGGGGGTCATGGACGTCTATCCGCAGACGGACTTTCCGGATATCCGCAAGAAGGCCATCATCCGTTCCGACGCTGGTAGCTTGATCATCATTCCGCGAGAAGGCGGGTCCCTCGTACGCTTCTACATCGAGATCCCACAAGGGGTTGCGGCGAAGGACGTCAAGCTCGCTGACCTGCACGAGGCCGCCCGCCGCGTGTTCAAGCCTTACAGCATGGAGTTCGCCGAGACGGCATGGTGGTCTGCCTACGCCATTGGGCAACGGTTGGCAGACCGCTTCTCGCAGTCTGGCCGTGTGTTCCTGACCGGAGATGCGTGCCACACGCACTCCCCAAAGGCCGGTCAAGGGATGAATGTCTCGTTGCAAGACGGTTACAACATTGGCTGGAAGCTGGGATCAGCATTGACTGGACAGGTCCATCACTCCATCATCGACACTTACGTCTCTGAGCGCCAGAAGGTCGCGGCCGATCTCATTGCTTTCGACACGAGCTTTGCACGGCTGTTCAAGACGGGTGACAACGCGCCCAAACCGGAATATGTCAGCGAGCAATTCATCAAGGCCGGGCGTTACATGGCGGGATTGACGGCACGATACGACGATTCCACCATCATTGACAGCAAGGGCAGCGCAGAACACTTGGCCAAGAACGTTACTGTGGGCATGCGCTTCCCAAGCGCGCAGGTCGTGAGGTTCTGTGATGCAAGGCCTATGCAACTGGCCAGAGCCTTAATCGCAGATGGACGATGGAGACTTGTGGTATTTGCTGGTAGTACGGAAGGTCAAACCACTGTCTCGAGGCTGCAAAAGGTATTCATTTGCTTCATCATGGTAGTTCGACATCGGCACTGATATGATCCCATAGCTCGCAGACTTCCTCGGAGGACCACATGGGCTGGTGGCCAAGCTCACGCCCAAAGGTGCTGATATCGATAGCTTGATTGAGCCAATCGTCGTTCTATCAGGACGCCGTCATGGAATGGAGCAGGAACAGATCCCTGACTACTTTCAGCCAGTCACTGGGAAATGGAAGATGCGAGGTAGGCAAGATATATTTGATGTTGTGGGAAGATTTTTAACATGTGTTGGATGCAGATCTCCATAAAGTATTCGTGGACGATGAGGATTACACGCATACTCACGGCCATGCCTACAAGCACTTCGGCATCGATCCCGCTCAGGGTGCGCTTGTCATTGTGCGCCCAGATCAATGTATGAGACCCCATTCAGTCTTTTCAAGTCCTGGCTGACCGAAGTAGACGTTGCGGCGACTTTCTCTCCATCAGATCTGCAGGCTGTGCAAACATTTTTCACTGCCCTCAAATTTACGAATGGACCAGTGTCACCAATTGCGACCGCAGAAAAGCTTTGATAGACAGCTACGTGGCTTTCGTCTACTAGCACTATGAGCACTTACCAATTCAGCCTTGCATGTAAACTACCGAAAGTCGATCATTGATCCGTTACATAGGAGGGGCCGTGTGCGGATTTTCAGACCGGCAGTGAAGAATTAACCCTATGGCTTATTCCAAGCGTGCTTCAAGCTTTCGATATTGGGGAAGGTCAGCTCGAAGAGATCCCACCTATGTCGGTTTACGACAGACGACTTAACGAGTGGAGAATCCATAACACGATAGCTGTTCAGACTTATGTCGCGGAAAGGCGAAGTGGGGAAGAAGACGTGCCACCAAGATGATCGATAGTCCTCGCAGAAGTTCAATGTACTTTCTCAGCTGCCATAACTACCGTCTCACGCTCGAGGTGCCAGTGCTTTACGCCAGTAGTTTGATCTTGCCTGCCCCCTCACCATTGATCAGTGCATGACAGTGACCACCAGCACTGGTGTTTACGGCTCATTGTATTCAGAAATCCCGTTCGACCGCCAACGTCCCTCCACGACACACACGTTGGCCATTTCACGAGGTACCAACCAACCCCGCTTTCCAGACAACACAGGTCTGAGCGGTACCAGCACGACAGGGCCAAAAGAAACAACCCCCTCCCCTCCACCCTCCACCCTCCGCCCCCGTCCAATCGACCTCACGTCGCATACCCAAAAAACACCATATCATCATCCCCCCTAATCGGCACCGTGTGCCCGACGCCATTCGCAAACACGCCCTGCACGCCCTCTCCCCAGACGGTCTTGAAGTAGCCCTGTGCGGGCGTGTTCTCGAGCTGCTGCTCGGGGGCGTCGTAGTCGTAGCCCCACACGGCGGACCACTGCTTCATCGTCTCGGCGTAGTTCTGGGGCTTGAGCGTCGCGTCGGCGGAGCCGTGGTAGACCTGCATGCGCGGCCGCGGCGCCGCGTACGTCGGGAGGTACATGGCGCGCGCGACGTCGGCCCACTGCTCGGGCGACGCCGTCGACTCGCCGTTGGCGCACGTGCTGTTCCACGCGTCGACGGCGCCCGTCGACGACGCGAAGCAGCCCGCCGGCACGCCCGAGTAGACGGTCGCGGCCGCGAAGAGGGTGGGGTAGGTTGCGGCGAGGACGTTCTGTTGTTCGTGGAAGGGAGCGGGCTTGTTAGCATGGTGCTTCCTTTTTTTTTTCTTTCTCAAAAACCGCTTGGACAATTGCGGTGGTGGTGGGTTCCCGGATATAGGAAACTGGTTGATGAAGGACACCAACAGGTAAAGGTGGCGAAATAAGGAGATGAAAGGGACTCACCGTCATCATGGCGCCCGAGCTCGACCCTGTCACAAACACCTTGCTGGCGTCGGCACCCCAATTGTCGATGGCGTAGGTGACCATGTTGGCGATGGAGTTGCTGTCGCCGCCGCCGTTGTGCGTCAGCGTCGCCTGCGAGCTCACATCCCAGCACGAGCCGTCGTGGGGACTGCTCGGGTAGATGACGACGAAGCCGTAGCGCTCCGCGAGCGTGGCGTAGGGCGAGCCGTTGTAGTAGGCTTGCGCGTTGCCGGTGCAGTAGTGGCTGTCCGTCGTTTATCGTGTCAGTTTCTACACGTGTTTGTCTTCGGGAGACCAGGGGGTCGGCGGTCTGGGTAAAAAGACTTACATGGCAACGACGATGCCGGGATTGACAGCAAGCTTGGCGGGGACGTAGACGTACCTGTGTGTTATGGTTAGCCGGATTGTTCGTAGAGAACCAAATGGAGACTGATTCACGTACATGGGCACGCCGGCTGGGTTGTCACCATAGTCTTGGACTTGCTGTAGCGTGGCGCGCTTCTCCAACGCCATGGCATTGATCGACGTCGACAGCAATGTGACGGCCAGTACCGAAAGGAAGCTGAACATCGCCATGGCCAGTGATGGGGATAGACTGTGTTGCCAAGAAAACGTGTACAAGGAAGAATGGCAAAGCGAGAAGAAACCCGGTAAGGAGGAATGGATGGACAGAAGCAGATCCAAAATGCTCCCTGACTCGAGACTTTATACAAATCCGAGGAATGGCTTCCAAGGGCTTGGCTGTCTCTGCTTGCAATTAGTCGGCCACGTTAATACTTTCCTCCCTGCCCGTAAAGCGTACCGAAGGCCGCATCATATGGACGAGCGGATGCCGGCAGGCGGGCCGTAACGCAGAGAAGGGAAAACATGCTCGAGTCGTGCTGAAACGAAAGCTTAAAACACCGCCGCACTCGGGCCGCATAGCCAAGCGCAGCCACCTGATGAAAGCGGAGAGTCATGGGCATGTGTGTCCGTGAGCACCCAGCAGAACGAACGGCTCGGCACGTCGCTGCATTTAGCCAAAAGGTCAACCTTGCCCGCTTTCGGTGCGTGCCGGATCCCGTGCCGACGACATTTCTGCTCTGTCAATGATTTAGGCTAGTCGAAAGAATCCGGGGTAAACCCTTACTGCTTTAGCCGGACGCCAGTAGCTGATGTCCTTAGCTTAAGTGACTAAAGTAGCTGCGGATTTGACTGAAAGTGCGGGGAGCCATTAATTGTTCGACAGCTTGATATCGCCATGGTCTGGAGACCCAACTCACTTCCGACTCAATCCCCACTGGAACTCCACAAACGCACATGAACAAGCAACCGTTTCGAGGGGGTTCCAAACATGTTTAGTACTCATTATATCAGCTTTTTTCGTTTGATCAAAGCCTTGTTGGTGGCAGAGATAGCCACTACTGATGCAACCAGAAGGGTATTCCATCAAACAATCGTGTCAACGCCCACCCGTAAGCCAACCATCTCATCGAACTAGAAATTAAAAGTATCCCGTCGTAATCCTAAAGAAGTTTTGAAAATATGGCACTCTCGCAACGTGGAGGTGCAGTCGCCGTCATACGCTTGTTTTCTCTGGATGCTGTTCGAATCCACTGCCGTCATCATCCCTAGACCAATTTTTAATGTCCGGTCTTGGACAGTCATGTACCGCGGTCTAATTGACCAGAGACAAAGGTTTCCACAAATCAACGAAGAATACGATACCCAAGAGCCGCGTTGACACGAGATTCTTGAATCTTTCCCCCGGTGCTTCTACCGATGGTCCTCAGCGGCAGTGGTCACGTCGACATCGCCCAGGTCTGGTCTCGAATCGGCCTCGCTAATCCGAGGCGGCGGCTCGTCGGTCTTCCGGATGATGTTGAGACTCCGACGAGGCCTGTCCTCCGATTTCCTCGACACATCAAGACTCCGGCGCGAGTTATCCTCGGTCTTCCGGAGCACGTCGAAGCTCCTGCGCGGGCGGTCCTCACTGCGTTTGCTGCCGAAGAGGTCCAAACTCATGCGGCCCTTTTTCTCCTTGTTGTCCTCCAAATCCGTCTCCTCGCCTGTTTCTTCCAGTCGCCGCAACCTCTCGTCGTGCTTCTCTTGCCGTCTCTGCATCTTGTGGATGGCCTCCTCCGTGAGCTCTTGCCGGGACATCCTTTCAATGACGTCCTTCTTGCGCGTCCTTCGGTCGCCGACGGAAATCAGGATACCAGCTGTAATGTTGACAGTAATCGAACAACACAGAATGACGGCGGTTAGCGCTCCAGGGCGAACATGGTAGTCAATACCCCATGTGCAGGCCCCAAGAGCAATTTGAAGACAGGAATGGCAGTCCAGAAGAGTAACGATAACGATGAGGAGTCGGAGGGGAAACGCGAAGTGCGTGTCCGTCTCGTGAGGCTTGTAGAAAGTATGAGACTTGGCGAACTTCTCCTGGTGGTGCACCAAAGTAGCCTGCTGCTTGGGGTTGAGCACGCTGAGCTCTTCCTGTTCATGTCTCGAAGCCTCGACATCAGTATCCGGCGGCACCGGCTCGTTGGGCAGGTCGTTCTTGTCCTGAAGTTTCGGTAAGGCTTTCTCCTTCCGCAGCTTCCAGGTCTTTCGGTCTGTGGACGTGTGAGTACATCATCGAAAGATACAAGCAGTCAGTTTGAGCTAAGGGGTGACGTACGATAATGTGCTATGAAGATCATGTGATAGGTATCCACGGCACGGAACGGGGCGAGGCCATCTCCCACGATGGCGAAGAGGGCAACCAGCACATTGTCGATGATGTTGATGATGTAGTGCTGGCGGTCACCAACATAGATCCATCCAATCAGGAAAAGCACCCAGGCCAAACCGAAGAGAGTGATGAGCGTGGCGTATAGAGTCACCAGGAATCCCAAAGGCTTGCTGACATACTTGCCGAAGCCTTTCAAGCTGCGCTTGAACCTGGAGCGGCGCGAGTGAAGCATGTGCCGCACGTAGTCGTTCAGCTCAGCTTTGTCCTCTTCGGTCCAGCCATCGAGCGTGATCCCGTGGGGCAGCACCGCATAACGTGACTCACTCAAGGCGGAGGTGATGCTAAAGGCACGTTCACTCGGAGTTCCGGGTCGGTCCGCACTGGTCCTTGGTCGTTCTGCACTGCCGACCGGTCGCAGTTCGGGCATCGTTGGCATGTGCTGCAGTGGTCTGACGGGGGGGCCGCCAGCAGCAGTGGCCTCGAACTCGCCTTGCTTCTCCCTCGACGACGTCTGAGGCCTCGACGCCGCGGCGGGGTACGCCGGAAGACGAGACAAGTCATAGGTAGGCCGCCTGTTCACAAACCTACCCAGCTGGGGGACGAAGAGGGAGTTCTGGATGTTGGTCAAGGAGGACAACGCCGAAACCTCGGGATCTATCAAACGGGAGAGTCAGCATCCGAAAGCCGTGGGCCCCGTTTATCGCGTGGTGGTCCGTGGCGGCAGCGACATACCAATAACATCGAGCAGATCGACGATCCTGGAATCGTACAGGTTCTCGGGCAGGGCTTGGTGGGGCGGCTGTTGTGCACCGTCTGCGTTGCGATGCAGGCCAAGGCCGTTGAGCGCGGCGACGCTGGCCCGCCGGAAACGACCCGACCCGTTTGCCAAGCCCGGGCGTGCTGGCTGGGTGGGCTCGAAGGCTGTGGCGTCCGTATTGTTGTTCTGCGGCAGCTCGGGCACCGAGGGCATGTTGTTGATCCCGGTGCGGGCGCGGGTGAGCTCTCCGACGTCGAAGGTCGGCCGGTGCGGCTCGGAGCTCGAGCGTCGGCGGTTGGCCTGCCATTCGTTCTCCAGCGCCTGGCGCCGCATGTCCTGCTCCAGCTGCTCATGCTGCTCCTCTTGCTGCTGCTGGTTCTGTTGACGAAGGCTGGGGATGGTCTCCAGCCGGCCGACCTGGCCCGATGGCAGGCGTCGAAGGCGGATGGCCGACTCGCGGGGTTGCAGGTTCGGGCGCGATGTTACGGGATAGAGCCGGCTGGTCTGTTGGGCAGCGCGCGCAGGGGAGGTGGCGACGGCGCCGTCGGCAGAGCTGGCAGAGGCGCGACGAGCGCGGCGCAGGGGCGAGCCATTGCGACGGTTGGGCGAGGAGGAGTCCATGTCTACCTCCGCGATCGAAGGAGACGATGGAGAGGCGAGAGGTAAATAATCAGATCGCTGCGACCCCGGAAAGGACTACATAACTTAGCCCGCCTGGACCGCCAGATGCGGCGCTCGGGCGCCACGTGTGGCACTGGCTGCCCTCTACGTCACTTTAGCGCCTTGTTTTTACTTGCTTCGCACTCCCTCGCGCCCATCGCTCGGCCTCCGCGCGGCCCATTTCCGATGCGTCTGCGCGCAGCCATCCCCAATCCCCGTCCAGCGCCCCGCCAGCCGCCGCTCGTCAGCACCCTGCGCAATCCGTCAGCAACGCCACGGCGCCTAGCGCGCTCCCCTTTGAGCCGATAAACATCTCCTGCCGACTGAACAGGAGCGGTCGGAATCGTCTCCTGGCTGGCTGCTGCAATCTGCTGGGCCAACAGGTTGAGAATTGCGGGACGCTAGCCGAATTTAGTCGCCGATCAAACGCGCAGATCCTCAAATGACAGCTCGTCCGCATGGGCCATTGCCGTCTTAACTTCTACTTCACCCCACCCGGCGACTGGATGCTGTTCCTTTTCAGTCGAGCCAGACCGCTAGAATTACGCCATGCTGGGTGGCCGAGCCTCTTTTTGGGCACTTTCCCCGTCTATAAACGTTCCATATTAACACTTCAATTGCCCGTTCTACGCTGCACTTGCGGTTCACCAATAAGCTAATAGGCCTTGTATGACTCGATGATATGGCATTGTTATAGCAAAAGCAGGTAGCTGACTCGAGTCTGAAGAATTCATTACAACACTAAAGCATACCCACCCGTCCTTCACGGTCACTGGAGTCGTGTCCTAATTCCCATCGTCTGCATAGGGGGTATAATATCAAGAAAGCAACCAAAGGAAATTGTGGCCAATGAACGCCGTAACAAAAGCCTGCTTACTCGATCATAGCAACGAGCATCCTCTCGTAGTCGCCCCTCGTCTCGCCTTCGATTCTCTTCCTGAGATCCTTTCCATACTTCGCCCTGTAAGCCTGCTTGACGGCCTCCTTGAAGCCGCGATCCCAGTGGACTCTCACGACACGGTCGATAAGATGCCTATCATGAGTACCAACGCCCGACATGGAATCCTCGAGAAGCTCAGCCTCCGCCATCGGCTTGTTGAGTGCACGCGTGAGGGTAAGATGCAGCGCATCTTTCATGTGGCCCGAGAACTTGGAGTCGATAGCCTTGGTGAGCGACTGGTGGTAGCGACGCTGGTACGTGTCCGCAATGGCACGGAGCTCGCCGTCCGACCGCTGCGAAAGGACCTGGCAAGCGTGAACGGCATTCTTGTTCAAGCCGACCGGCCCGGTTCCCATTGCATTCTGCAGCTCCGTGGTGGCCTGCTCGATGTTCTGAGGGATGATCGGCGTCGACTCCTCGTGCCTGGTGCCGGCGGCAAGCATCACGAATAGCGTTTCCGTGCCTGCGGATAGGTCTCCTCTGAGGTCGGCCTCTAGGTCCTTGTTAAACATCTTCCTGTATTCTGCCCTGATGGCGTGGACGTCGGCATTGGTACGGCCGCAGAGCACATCGTTCAAATCCGACTCCTTGGTTCCCACACCCCTCATGGCGTGGAACAGAGTGTGGGCATCCTGCTGGAGAGGGCCGCGAGCACAAGCCAGGAGCGCCTCTCTAAAGTCGCCGCTCGTCTCCTTTTCCAAATCGCGCAGTAGGTCCCTCATAAAGCGCTGGTTATATGTGTTGCGGACCGAAAACATTTGCACAGGATCCAGCTTGGAGAGCACGCGGATTACTGCCTTTTCGTCGGTACCGAAGCCCTTCATTGCTTTTCGGAGGGCTTCAGCTTCCATACTTGTGTCGACGAAAGGCATTTGGCTGGAGTATCCTAGTGAAGGAGGCGCGGGCGGGCCGCCGCCGTAGGCCTGCACAGGCGGCGCACCATATTGACCCGGAGGCGGCGCGCCATACTGCCCGGGAGGAGGTCCTGGCGGGGGAGCGCCATACTGCCCGGGCGGCGGCGCGCCGTAACCATGCTGCTGAGGCGGATACTGGCCGGGAGGAGGGCTAAACTGCTGTTGCGGTGGCGGATAGCCCTGAGGAGCACCGTACTGCTGCTGCGGCGGCGGGTAGCCGGGGGCGCCGTACTGCTGGGGAGGAGGGTAGCCTTGGGGCGGGTAACCGCCCTGGGGAGGGTACTGGTGATGCGACATTGAGGGTGGCGGCGGTGGTGGTCGATTATAGCCTTGTTGAGGATAAGGCGAGTAAGACTGGCTTGGTGGGGGCTGGTTGTAGCCCGGCTGAGGGGAGTCTTTATGTACAAAGTGACGAGGAAGGAGCGACGTCAGCGCCAAGTGCTCAGCCTTGGGAGCTGTTGGGGCGCAATGAGACTTACAGGGCTGCTGGAATGGTGGAGGGTGTCCGCCGGGTGGCGGTTGCTGGTAGTACGACATGAGTGGTGATTCACTAGCTGTATGCAGGGAACGGCAGAGGAAAGGAGCAATTGGCAGCGGTTGGCAATGTGCCGGAATGCCGGATGGAGGAGGGTTAAGAGAGAGCGCGGCGAGGACGGATGACGACAGTGCGCGGTGGCTGACGAGGGCGCGAGGCTGAGTTGGTCACAGCCACTCAAAAGTCGCGTGGCCGCCTCTGCAAGTTGGGCTGCCCCTCACGCTCTGCACACCACATGATATTGTTCGGAGGCGCAGTCGTCTGCGCTTTATGAAATCCCCTGGGTGGGGGCCAACAAAGTACCCGCCGGTACCCTCGCCTCTGGCCGCGCCGCGATCCTCTGCACGCAGCCGGATCTGCTGCTGCTCTCTGCAGGCTGCCGTCAGCGCTTTCTTGGACCAGGGTCCCCTTTTACCAAAATGGGCCGCCGGGCGCAAGGCCGAGGCGCTACCTGCGCAAGCGCGGCAAATGCTGCCCAGCCGATCGTCCATGTCTGCCTGGCTGCAGCCGGTGATGGTGGTTGCAGATGCAGTGAAGCGTTCGCGGCACGCCAGGCACGCATGCCGAAGAAGCAAACAGCAGCCTGAGTATCTATACCCGCGGCATGCCTGCAGCTGTCTCCATTGTACCCGCGCACTCCGCCCCGACCTCAGCCTTGCTGCACTCCGCAACGGATGCACGTCTCACGGTCCAAGGCGTGTCCACCTCTCCGCTGTCGCCTCCACACCGCAGAGGCCTGACTCACCCTAAACGTCATATATTCCGGGAATTGTGGCCCCTTCTTGGCACAGGGTCACCGGAGTCTCTTCAGATGCCATGCCATTCGTCGGTACTCGACGATACTTGAAAAGCGTATGAAAGCTTTTCCATCACGAAGAAGCAAAAAGTCTAGTGACCCGCCGACAACACCGAGCAGCTGACTTGCAGCATGCCCGATGATCTGTTCTCCTGCTGTTTAAATGTGCTCCTCCCGCACCGCTCTGGTGCCAATGCGCATACGCATGCAACTGCCTCTGTCCTTGTACTCTCGTCACCCTAAGTTTCACTCCCATCTCTAGCCTGCGATCCGGCGATCCTGCCTTGGCTTCGCTTACACTACATAACCTCTGCATCCTTTCTCCCCGCCTGATTGCCCCCTCACAAGGCAGACTTTAATCCCGCACGGCGAAAAAGCAAGGGCGTCGAGGACAAAGAGAGAGAGTTTAAAAATCCGGAATTAGCCTCCTCTTCCATCCGACACTCTCCTACATCCATCAAACACTGAAGCATCCTACCAAACCACAACCAACCAACCAGCCACCATGGCCAGCAACGACCCCTACCGCGCCGGCCACGGCACCCAGCATTTCGTGCCCCCGCCCCAAGCGTACACCGCGCCCCCACCCGTCAACAACCAGCAACAGCTCTCGCGCTACTACCAAGACGCCGGCGCCGGCGGCAACAACGCCAACACCAGCCTCGCGCCGTGGACGGCCCCGCCGGCGGGACCGGTCCGCGGGGACTCGTACCGCTCGCAGCGCTCGCAACGCTCCCAGCGCTCGCATCGATCGCGCCGGTCCGTCCGGCTCGACGAGGACGAGAAGCATCGCGAGAAGCGGCCCACCATGGGCGACTCGCTGTTCGCCTTCTGGGGCGTCATGTGGGGCGCGGTGCGGTCGCCGTCCGGGAAGCGTAGTTGAACGGCGGGCCCCTTCCTTCCCCCACCCTCCACCCACCTTCAGAATGGGAGAGGGAGAAGAAGAAGAAGAAGACCGCGGCGAAGCATATAAGTCGAGTAATGAGAGAGGAAACCCAAAATGGAAGTTAGATACCCGGGAAGGAGGATACACATGAGGAGAAACATCTCGCATGCAACTTTCGTACTGTTGGGTTCGAGGCGTTTGATTTGTGGATTAGATGAGGATTGGGCGGGCTCATAGACTGTTGTGTTTGATTTCGTTTCTTTCTCTGCATAGTCATGGGTTGGGCATTGAGAAACAAAACACAAGGCGGCGCTTTTCTTGCCTAGTATACTGTCATCTCCTTGAATTGAATGAACGATCACTTACTCTTAGTACTTTGCTTGAGCTCTGAGGACGCAGCAGAGTAGTATCAACAACGTCAACCAACGTGCGATGGTCACCAAGTAGCTTTAGAGCTTGTGAAGGTTCAACAATGACGATTCCGCTTTTTCCCTGAGCATGTATATGTGTCCTCGATTCCGCCTCTGAAGAAAATTTGGTACAAAGATCAGCACTTAACGTACAAGTGTATTGAACAAAAAATGAGTTTCCAGCCGGAAACGCAAGATATGGCCGCCACAAGACTCAGCACTTGAGCCCATGTATTCTAGAATCGGACCAAAAACGAAGAGAAATTGGCACAACTTAGTCCCGAACTCCGCCTCGCCGAAACTTTTGCTGATGCCTGGAGAGGACCAAAAGAATCCGCTCCGTGTCATACGGTTGAGAAGCGATATTCACATTATCCAAAGAATACGATTTAATAGATCCTAGGGGGAGGAGAAGGGAGGCGCGTCTGATACTGTCCGGCCGTTGGGGATGGGCGTCAGCTCTGATGCAATCCACAGCCCGTTAGACGACGGCTTTGAGCTGCTGTGGGGCTTGTCCAATGGCAACAACTTCGAGAGTCTGACACGCAGCGACAGGACCGATCGCGCTCCACGCCCGGGTAGTTACAAGAATATTAGGGCTGACGGCTTTTTGTTGAAGAAAATTCGTGTCGGTCGTGAGCAGTGCGACGGCGACTAGTAGATCTCGCCTATGTGACGCTCGCTATCGGGCTTCCACGTCCCTGGAAAATGATCAGTAAATGCCTGTGCGACAGCACCTAGCAGTCGTGTAACTGGGACTAACCTTCAAAGTTGTGCTTGACGAAGGCCATCGGATCGTCGTCCTCCCCAGCACCCATTTGGCGGACGCCAGGGCTGAAACTGGTGATCGGCAGCACTATGACATCGCCCACCTTCTTCGCGGCAGTGATTCCGGTGAAATCTTCCCAGCTAATGTTCTTCGTGCTTGTGCTCATGTCGAAGTATTGCGGGTCGTTGAAGAAATCGAAGATGATGTCCGTCCACAGCGCCGGCCCAGTGTACTCGACGATTCCCTTGACGTCAGCGACAAGGGTGCCCTCGCGCTTGCGCTTCAGAGTCTCCTCGGTGATGTTTGCGACAATCTCGCGCAGCACAGGGTGGCCCGGCTTCGACTGGATGGTCCATTGGCAGAATTGGATGCGTCGCGAGTACCAATCGTGCCAGTCCTCCCTGTCGGGATCCGCCTCAATACCAATGACCAGGCCGTACGCGTCGCGTGGAACGTCAGAGGGCACCCATTCGGTGGCAGGCTTCAGCGCCGCAGTGTCAATGTCTGAGTATATGCCTCCCCTGGCTAGCAGGATGAGGTAGCGGAAGAAGTCGGCCTTGAGCACGGGCAGCGGAAGCGAGTGGTAGGCCTCCAAGACCTCAGGAATGGAGGCGTACAGGTGGCGCATCAGATGCACGGCGACCGAATCGGTGATGACCTCGTGGACGAAGGTAGGGTGGTGGATGGTCCAGCTGGCTTCGGGCTCGCGGAAGATCTCGTCGAACTCGCCGGACGCGGGCGTGTACTTCCATGTCTGCCAAATGTACGCGGGGAATTTGCCCTGGGGGTCGTAGGGGAACTGGTACTCGAGCTGCTGGCGCAACGGCTTGGTGTGCAGATCCTCGAGAGCTATCTGCGGGCGCTCCTTCTTTGCTACCGCCTGCGGTGCAGTCTTCTCTGTCTTGCGCTCGGAGGATTGGCCGGCCTGGGCTTGAGCGTCGATCGCATCGGGCTGGGGGGCAGCGTTGGAGGCGGGCTTGGATTCGGGCACCACAAGCTTGGCCGACGGGCCGGTGGTGTGCGATGATCGCAATAGGACGAAGAAGGTGAGCAGGGCGGCGGCGATTACGATGGCCCGGCGATAGGTGAGCATGGTGGGCGACGGGGGCCGCCGGAGCGCAGACTGGAGCTTGCGGATCTGGAAAGGGTGAACTGGCGGCTGGCGGTCAATTTTAAGAAAGCCGGCGTGGTTGGAGGCCTGTCGGCCTGAGTGGAGCCCAGAGACCGAGGCGGAGATTGAGCGTGGGGAGACAGATAGGGCAGGGTGGAAGCCACGAGTCGGAGCTCGAAGATCTGTTATAGCAGGCGGCCGTCGAGGAAGCGAACACGGCCCTGCCAAGCGGATTTTGGGTTGTTTCAGCTCAGCTGAGGGCGGGCTCGGCGGCGGTGCAGGCAGCGCGGGCGGCTGATTGGTGCTCTAAATTGTGGTGAGCTTCCTTCTCGAACCCCTCGCTTCGGGCCTAGTGTTACAGATTCACTACTGCTCAGACTGCCAACGTCCTTGCCGACGGCCCTGTGGTAATCGAACACGAGCGAGGTTCCTGCACCTGCGCGCCGTTGGCCGCCGAGGGTTTTATGCTCTCGCCGATGCGCGCGATCCGGCGCCGGGGGCCACGCGTTTGCGTGGCTTGTTGTCACGGCCGCCCCGGCTGGCCGCGCCCCTCCCCTGGCACCCTGTGCCCTGGCACCCTGGCCGCGCCTGCAAACACAGGCAAGGAACCAACACGCGTTATACACCCGCCGTACCTGCCGTCTTCATGCACCGCCCTCGCGGGGTCGCGACACGCTCCGCCCTGGCCAGAGCGCCGCGCATCGTGGAGCGGAGCAGGCTGCGCGGCGTCTCAACCGCGTCCGTTTTTAGGCGTCTGGCTAGCCTGCAGCTTACGACTCCGCTGAGAGCCGGCCTGCTCCTATACTGGCCACATGCACGCCTTCTGCACGCACGGCACACGCTGCTCCTATCGTCCATCTCTCAGACCTAGCCGCCCTTGCTATCCGGCGCCCGCTTCTGGGCCCCGTCATCAACTGGCCGGCCGTGCCTGTCCTGAGCCCGCGCGCCGGGACATCATCAGCGGCACTCTGTCCGCGACATGGCACCATGTGTGGAGCCCTTTACGACTGCCTGTGCTCACCGGAGACAGGAGGGACGATCGCCCACTAGAGAGCTTGTGAAAGCTTAGATGCCAAACACTCCGCGTATAAGCGGCCGCTGCACGCTCCAGCACCAACAGCTCCGTTGTTGTTGCATCATACCGTCCGACGGAGACATGCAATTTTGCTATCTTTGTCTCACCAGGACCCGGCTAAGGCGCAGCCGTGCATACGCAGCCCCTAGCGAACGGCGGCCTGGCCCAGAGCCTCGAGCACGTTTTCCACCGTTAGCACGGTCCCGAAGATGCCTCCTTCGCCGGCAATGCTGCTTAACGTCGCCTCGTGCAGTGCCACATCCACGCTGGCGCATGCATCCTTGAGCACTGCGCAATCGAATCCTCTGTCACTTGCCTCGCGGACCGTGGTGCTCACACACACGTCGGTCGTGACGCCTGCGATCACGAGATTCCGGATCCCTCGGTTGCGCAACAAGAGCTCGAAGTCGGTGTTTGCGAACGCTCCTTTGCCCGGCTTGTCGACTATCGGCTCGCCCTCGACTGGATAGAGTTCAGGAATGATGTCGTGTCCCTTGCCTCCCCGAATAAGAAGTCGTCCTCCGAGGGGGCTAGGCGCGCCGATGCCTTGACCCGAGGGATTGTTGCGAGACCGGAAACCCTCTCGAGGAGAAAGCGTTGACAAGTCGGCACGATGACCTTGCGGACCATTTCGTTAGTACTGTTATTAGCATCGAAAAGGCCAAGGAGAGCGCTACCTTCTCGTGTGTGGTACACTTGCCATCCGGCCGTTCGAAAGGCACGCAACACCGCTTGGATTGCTGGGATGATTGCTCGCGCCCCCGAGATATCGTGGCCCTGGTGGGTGATGTAGCCACCTTCGGTGCAGAAGTCGTTCTGCATATCTATAATGACGAATGCGGTCGTTTCCCGCGAGAAGGACGCGTCGAAAGGCCACGCGTAGGGAACTGCAGCGGCAATCTGGGAGGTAACCATGACGGAAGAGAGTCGCTGGTGTGCTTTGGCGTACTAGCGGTGCTCAACACACAAGACTGGATCACCATGGAGTTGGTCTCTCATACTGTACGCTGGTGATGCAACTGATCGGCTCACAGGTGAACTTGCCGAGTCTTCACTATGTCCAATCCCGTTTCGCGTTTATATGGTCTACGCATACAAAGGATGTTGCTTCTTACTAGTCTTTTCCGTATACTCACATGTGCTTTTGTTTTCCTTTTCCCAGCTTTCTCCCCCGCTTCGACGCACCGACGTCTCGAGTCTCTTGAAAGTTACGCCCTTTGCTAATCTCGCTCCAGACCCCATGCAATCTTAGCCAATAAAGCATGAATAAATCCTAGACGGCGGCAAGATGCTATAATAGGCTTCAGACATTGACACCATGATTGCGGCCGGACGGTGCGACAGAACCAGCCCCGGAACCGAGCGACTTACAGACAGACTCGAGCTTAACATAGCCAATACCTCCACAGCGCCAGGGCATAGGAGCTGTTCTTTGACCATGACTCCAGCACTTATAAAGTCACAGCTGGCTCTCGCGCTCATGATTCAGGCGGCGAGCCCTACCCCGCTGCGGGCCCTTGGGGCTACGGATGACGTGACTGGAGAAGTTGATGCCGTGCTCCGGACTTCGACAATCCGATCCACCACGATTTGCGACGACCACCGGGAGGGGTTGCCAACAAGATCCCTACACGCAAAGCACGCATGTAATTGGAGCGTCAAAATCTGTACCGCGACTTTTCTCGATCGGCTCCGTGCTCCACACTGGACAATTCGTTCATTCGTCGTTTCGCGATTCACTTGTCAGACACTAGGAACATTTCCCGGTTAAGAAGATCCAAAAGTCTCCTGTATCTAGTACTGCAGATCCATCTCTGCACGTACACAGGTTGATCTTCAGACTTGAATCATTTTTAGCGCATGGAGGCGCTCGAACTACGCATACACCAAGACATACGCAATCGCAGTCTGCAATGGCGCAGCTGCTTATAGTTGACATACATCAAGCTCTCTTTCCCCTCTCCCAGCCTTTTCCTCTATTACTCCTCGCCTGTGAATGACGTAACTTGTTACCACTCGCGCCGAACGACCGTACGAATTGCCCATACCGGCTCAAACCGACTTGCGCCATGTCGAAACCAGGGTCAAACGGTGATCTCCCCACCATTGATCTGAAAGTAGCCACCAATGGATCCAGAAACGAGCATGAGAATGCCTTTTCGGAACTTTCCCGGCCAATCATAGTATCACCCGCCGTTGGCCAGAATCTCGGCAGCCCGGTAGGTGTCTCATTCCAAAGACGAAGAGAAAAAAAAAAGAAAATTGGAAACAATACATGCACCCAGGAATGCCGGAAAGAGCTGACATCCAAATTTCCCCCAGACCGCCCTCGCCATCGGCGCCTTCGCCACGACGCTAACGACGCTGTCCTGCTCGCTCATGGAATGGCGCGGCGTCACGACGACCAACGTCTTCATCGGGAACTTCTTCTTCGTCGCCGGCATCGGCATGGTCATCTCCGCGCAGTGGGAGATCGTGCGCGGGAACTCGTACGGCTACACCGTCCTGAGCGCCTTCGGCCTCTTCTACGCGGGCTTCGGCGCCATCATCACGCCCTCGTTTGGCGTCACCGATTCTTACGGGACGGACACGGTCGAGTATAACAACGCGCTCGGATTCTTCATGCTATGTAAGTCTGTGGTGGGGGATGTGTGCCTGGCGCGAGGCGGCCATCGGGGAGCTGCTGACCAAAGGCAAAAAAAAGTGTGGACCGTCTTCAACACGTTCTTCCTGATAGGGGCGTTGCCAATGTAAGTGAACGGTCCCGCTCGACTACCCCCTCCAAACCCCTACAAGAAACTGGGTCTGACACGGGACAGAAACCTCGTCTACATCGCCATCTTCGCCACTGTCGAGCTCGCCTTCGGCCTTGTCGCTGCCAGCTATTTTGCCGCAGCAGACGGGAATGCGGACACGTCGGTGGCACTGAAGAAGGCCGGCGGCGTGTTTGCGTTCTTGTCCGGCCTGTTTGGTTACTACACGCTGGGCCACTTGATGTGTCAGGAGGCACTGTTCTTCTCGTTTCCCATGGGCTCGACGGAGCGCTTCTTCAAGAGGAGACAGTTGAATGAGGAGAGACCTGAGCCACAACATGCACCTGTACATGCTTAGGAGATGATAAAAGGCAGGAGGCCGAGCCATTGGAAATTGAAGCGGCAAAGAAAAGTGAAGCATGCGCAGTGTACTTCAACTTCAGGTGTTCGCAAACGACCTCACGCTTGATGTCAACCCATCGTAAAAGATTTCTATTTGTCATTTATGAAATAACACTTGTCCTGAATTTTGCCTCCAGTGCATGGATCGCCTGCATGTGTGCCGTCTTGAATCGGAGTAGAGATGCCACTTCTCTTGTTGCCGTACTATGTCATACAACCTGACCTTGCGACTTCTTTCGCCTTCTCATCATTCCTCAGGGACTTCGAAGTGCTTGATGAACTCCTCCTTGCTCGGCAGCTCCTCGAACGCCCACATGCCCACACACGAACCCGGCGGACCGCCGCTCTTCACTGCCCACTCATACTTGTCGAATCGGTCATTCTCAACCGGCTCCATTCCGTCGCCCCAGACCTCCAGCAATCCCTCATCCAAGTCGACAACGTACGCCCCCTGAATATCCAAGTGGAAATGCAAGCACTTCAAAACTGGAAACCGCGCCTTTGCCTCCGCCGCGTACTTCAGAATCCTCGCACCCGTGTAGCAGGACATCGTGGGGCACACTTGTTCCAGCGGCCTGGCGAGCGGTTCGTAGCCATCACCACCGGCAGGTGGGGTAGCGCCCTTGGAAATCTGCTCTTGGATGAACTGCATATACTTGTTCCAGTGCTCCTCATCGCGCACTCGGTAATCCTCTTCGAGAGTTTGCGACTCCGCCTTCCAGTTGTCCAGTTGCTGTTCCGACGGCTCGTAGAGAAGGCCGGCGTTGATGACAGCTTTGAGCTTGGCGATGTTGGCCGGGTCGCGGACGAAAGTAAGGACTTTGATGCCTTGGGAGGAGGGTTGGCCGTCCCATCTGTGTAGTGGTCATTAATCAAGAGTGAAGATGATGTCTTGTGTTTTCATACTGGCAGTACTGAGCTATGTGCCAATCGCCCCGATAGTAAACGAAGATTAGGCAGCGGGCACCCATATTGCCGATGGGGTTCGTCAGAGTGGACAGTTCTGCAGCTAGGATGGTAGGTTGGCGTAGACTAAGGAGCCGGTGAGGTGGGGCCGTTTGTGTTGACTTTTGTAGACCAGCCAGGCGCGCCTTCCCACACGAGCAGCTGATTCTTCGCACGCTTTGGGAACGACTGGGCATGTGACTGGTTACGCAAAAGTCGGCAGGTAGCCACTCTGTGTAAAAGGAAGCGCAAACATCCCGTTCAGATCGACACCTCCCACTGCTTGGAGCAAAACGCGCGCTTCGTTACTTGCAGTCTCACACGCGGCTGCGTAGATCTTTGACTCCAGGCTTGTCTGAAACCCCGACACATATTCGTTGTCACACGGGGAAGGTACGCACGTCGTGACTTCCCGACTCTGCGCTGGTGTCCGTCATGGTCGTAAAGAGGCCAAGAGGAAACTGTCAGGATAACTAAACAAAATATCATCAATTCATGTGCTATGTGAAACCTTCAAGGACTACCTAGTTGTAGCCGTGAAGATGTGATTCAGTGCTCTACTATCTGATCTCGAACGTGTGTCGTAGCGTGAAAGTGGACAACGTATATTTCCAACACGCATGCTGACACCTACCAACTCCGTTCTCCAAACCACCCTTTGCAAAAAATAGTTTAGCCTACAAGAACGCAAGCCTACCGGTTAATTGGTTCAGTTGTTTGATGACCGGCTCTTTTCCCCTGATCCTCGCAATATTTGACAAAATTGCTTTTCCATAACAAAGGAGTCAACAATTCCAAGTGACTCCGTACATTGCAAAGTGAGCTACGCGGTTATCCTTTTTGCCATTTACATGCATCTTGAATGCTTTGATGTGTTATATACGAGCAATGAAGTGTTATTACGCTTCCTCAGCTCACTATGTAGCTCATGATCTCTCACGATGGCGACCTCCGCTTCCTGTCACTGTGTCTCACGTCTGCATCCCTTGATCGGTCACGTCTCCGATAGTCGTCTTCCGAATCGCCACGACGTCTGCTCTTCCTCTCCCTGTCCCTCGAATAGTCGCGATGGCGGTCCCGCCTGTCTTGCCCATCGTCCCTACGTTTGCTCTTCCGCTCACCATCCTCTGAATCGTCCCGCCGCCTACTCTTGCGATCTCTGTCCTCAGATTCATCCCGCCTCCTGGACTTCCGATCCCGGTCTTCTGGATGATCACGCCGCCTGCGCTCTCTACTCCTCGACCTCTCTTCCGATGGCGAGCGGGTCCGGTGACGTCTCTTGCGATGCCTCCTCTCCTCGTCATCGTCATCCCGATCCCTGCGTGATCTGTGATGCCTGTGCTTCCTCTTCTCATCCTTCTTCTTCTTCGAACCGCCGCCATTCTTCGCCTGCCACGCCTTCACGGCCTCCTCTACCTCCACCTTTTTCTCCTTGATCAAATACGCCTTCATCGGATCATCGTCATCATGATTCCTCAACAGCTCCGCCAACTCCCTCTCCTCCTTCAACACCGGCCTCCTCTCCTCCTCGCTCTCACTCTCCGTCTCCGGCGCCTTCACCACCGCACCCGCCTCTCCCTCCCCCTCCTCCTCGCCCAACCCGTACGTATTGTCCCGCAGCTCCTCGCCCTCCTTCTTCTTGTACCGCGTGTGATCGACGCTCACCACCCGCCCCATGACCTGCGCGCCGCTCATGTTGTCCACCGCCAGGTCGCAGCTGCGCTGGTCCTCGTACTTGAGGAACGCGAAGCCCTTGCTCTTGCCCGTCTCCTTGTCGCGCACGAGGTTGACGTAGACGGGCTCGCCGTACTGCGAGAAGATCGTGACGATGTCGCCCTCGGAGACGTCGTAGGGGAGGCCGCCGATGTAGATGAATGCCTGCGCGGGTGGTTGTGTTAGCTAGCTCGAATTCGCGCTGGCTGGAGCAATTTGTGGGAGAAGAGCGAAGGTGTGAACGCACCGTGTCCCGGTAGTCGGCGTGCCACGAGGCTTCGGGGGTGATGCCCGCTTCAAGCTCGCGCTTGTTGAGCTCTTTGACTTGGCGGATCTTGTTCATGGCGGTGGTTGTGCGGGGGTGAAGTCCTCAGGTGTGATTGGTGTAGAGTAGGAAAGAAAGCTCAAGCTGGTAGCGCGAGAGCTTCAGTAGCGCCGTGGGAGCCCGCGCGGTGCGGAAGACGGGAGGAATAATGACGCGCGCTACGAAATATTGGCGACGCCGTTGCCGACGTTTACCCAACCTAGAGCTCCCCTGACTAAGCGGTCGGTGGAACCTAGGTACGCGGGACGCGCCAGAAAGCCACCCGACGGACGTTATCCAGCCACAAGCTCTAGTAGTCCGAACCACACAAAAAAGGTACGAGGTACGAGGTACGAGGGTATATCTGGTTCACTAGATCATGATGCGGCAATGGCCCAGCTCTCCAAATATAGATCTTTGCCAGGTGGAAAGCTCTATTTCCGACTAAGAGTCCCTGATAGATGGAGCTTTCGGCTCGGGCGCGCGCCATGCACGCATCCGCATGTTCCCCAACTCTGACCAACCAGCATCACCTTCCCTTTTCGGCATTTCTCGTGAAATCTCAGGCGCACCACCAGCCTCTTATCCATCCAACCCCATCATAGCCCAAGCCACTCCATCCAAACCCAAGACCACGCCCCCAGCTTGGCAATAATGCATCGGCGTCAGCTACCCTTCTCAGAAAAGCCACCACCGCCACTGCACCCTTAACCCGAATAAATTTTTTGTTCCCCTGCGAACCATACACCCTCACGTCAATCTTTTTTAGGCTTTTCCCAATCATTCTAGGCTCTTCGCCCAAAACCTCGTCAACCCAAGCCGCCGGAACCCCGCCGCGCGGTGGAACGCTTCCGCCCGCTTCTGGCCCAGCCCGGACCGTCGCGGCGAACAGCCAGCGCCGTCGTTCGCCGTCTCCGCTGAACGGAAGTGCACGACGTCCACTACGTCGTCTAGGTCGCCGTCGCTGGCGCACGGCCACGACGCGGCGAAGCGGATGGACGGGAGGATGGCCGCCGCTTCGGCCAGCAGCGCGTTCAGCAGGGCGCGGCCGACGCCGCGGCGCCGGTGCGAGGTCTGCACTCGGATGCCCTCGACGAAGACGAAGCTGTGCTCGCCGACGAGGTGGCGGTTGGAGAGGGCGGATGTGGTGGCGGCGTCGCGTTGGAGGATGTCGTCGGTGTCGGCGTCGTTGAATGGGTTTTGTGCTGGTTCGACGAGGGTTGGGAAGAGGTTGCCGGCGCTGTGGGGCGGGTTTGTTAGCCGGCTTGCGGGTGCTTGAGAGGCGGGAAGGGAGACTTGCTCGTCGTAGATGCACTGAAGGAATGTTCGGGTCTGGAAACCGGCGTTCTGGGAGGAGATGCTGAAACAGTTGTTCAAGGCGTGCTCACGGTTGAAGATTTGGCCGATGCAGCTGCCGATTTGGTTTGATTCGATGATGTCGTTCTCTGCAGAGGGTGAGATGAACCTATATGATGGGTGAGTATAGATGGCTTCACATGAAGGATATGGCATCAAGTGAGAAGGTTAAATTGACGTCGCTGTCAGTGAGCCGCGAAAGCAGTTAGTCTCCTTACTGTTCGTGTGCATAGGCCTCAAGTCTCGGATAAGGTCCGCCGCAGTAGACCTCGTAGACTTCGAGAGCGAGTCTTTGCTCTGCATGGGTCAATAGCTGGTTGATTTTGCCGCCGTTAGCCTGGTCAAGTATTCGCATTCCTAGGAGCGTCCGGTTCTGCTTCACTTCAGAGACGGAGTTCCAGATATCGGATTGTTGGGCCCAAGGTGGCCTTGGAGCCATGATGCCGTTGTCAAGTAAGGTGATGCAAGTGTGGTTGTTGCAGCAAGTGTCTAGATTTCTGAGCTAAGTGGACCTGACGGGGTGAGGTTGTTGTGTCCGTCCTGAGTGAGTGATCAAGATGAAGCATTTGCAATCACTGCTTTACGGTGCAGGATTAGGTGTATGAGGCGTGCTTCGGAATTTGATGGCAATCGGGGACTACTCAATACTGATTTCTTTAGAGGTTGAAGTCGGTCTTCCTTGAGGATCAGTCCTGTGGAGAATGCTCCACCTCCACAGTCTGTGCGCTTTGAGCTTGGCACCAAACGCATGCCTCTCTTCCACTCTGCCCAGCGCGTTATGTAAACACCGCCATAGGCCTTAGTCTTTCTTGGTAGCGGAACGATGGATTGGGGACCTCGGGAAATGCACGAAATCCACCAAACTTCACGATGGTGTCGGAAATGCCAATCCGTCGCGTCAGCGGTGACGAATCATATTCTTGAAAAAGGCCGAAGGTGACAGAATGTCAGACCCACAATTGACACACCAGGAACTCAAGAGCGCCGCCAACATTGCGGGGAAGGATCTTATTGCGGAGAGGATTGCGGAGAAGCTGAGGTCCCTGAGCCCGTCAACCCGGAAACGATTCGTGGAAAGAGGTTTTCGTTATGTTATAGCTACTGCCCTGGCCCGCGCCAACGTCACCGGAATCGTCAGGGTCAGCCAGCAACGGGGTTGGCTCGGCCCTTCCTGATATCGAGCATGGCAGCCAAGAAGAAACAAGTCAGTGATCAGTGAGCGAAGATATGAGTAACTTTTCGTGGTGAGAGCGGCAGGCCTGAGCGGAACGAAAAAAAAAAAAAAAAAAAAGGTGCCGAGAGCACGGCGCAGGATGACGGCGGGGAAGCTGAGCTTCTAGAAGCAGCAAGCCGAGCGGACAGATGGCGCAGGCCAAGAACGGCCTCGGCCGGTCGCGTGAAGCGTCGCGCAGCTCGCATCTCTGGAGTACTGTGTACCCCAGGCGCGACTCAGCGGCACAGGGAAATGCCGAGCCTGGTCCGTGAGCTGGTAACAAAATGCAATTACGGCACGATAGCAGCGCCGGAGTCGAGATAGAAAGAGTTTTCATCGGGAGGCTGCCGCAAAGAAGAAACGGCCAGGAATGCCGCGCGGCGCGGCGCCGGCTAGGACCGGCTGTCGGGCGTTGCAGCGGCCTCTGTCGCGCGAGCCAAATCAGCGCGTGGGCGCCACAACCTACTGCTGCTGGCATAGCTCGCTTTCCGGTGTGCAACGCTGACGGCTGAGGCTGATCGCGAGGCAGCCAGCAGCCTCGGTGCGCCCGGTGCGCCCTGTTGCCTCGAGCAGGGCAGAGTCGCGATGCGGAGGGCAAACCACCGCGCTGGCGGCGTATCTGCGAGCGTCGCTATCATGACAAGAGCGCAACCGCTAAGAGAATCCGCCCTTATCAACGCCCGACTCCGCAAATCACGGCAAATGGAGTCGCACCCATGAGTCCGCGGCCTTGGTGCAGCGACTTGGCAGCCTTGGCCCTCCACAAGGATCGCGGGCGGGCATGTCAAGGCTGATGTCTGCGTGCGGCGAACGCTGATTCCGCCCTCGCAGCCAATGCCACCGTCGCACAGCGGCTTCTTACCCTTGTCCAAACCGGCGAGCCCGTACAGCGCGAGAAATGTCTCGGCGGAGGACGCCTTCGCCCGCTATGTATAAGGCCTTGCCCGTGGCATGTCGCCTGAGCCTGACCATCTCTCCGTCGCTCCAAATCGAGAGTATCGTCCGTTGCCGCTCCACTGCGAGCTAAGGTTGCTGCACTGCTCACGACATCGGCCTAGGTCTTGTCATCACAGGGCGCGACCTTCCTGCATCTCCTCACGTGGGTCCACTCTTATTTGCCGCCGGCTGCCCTTATAATCCCCAGCCTTTTCCTGACTCTGGACATCCTCAGGCTTCTGGTGGGCGCGAGAAAGTATATCGGCTTCGCTCGTGGCAAAGTGTCCTCCGCTCCAGGCTAGCCCAATTGCCTGCATCCCGCATCGAGCACATACGACCAATCCCGGAGCCGTCACGAGAACATCGCTTTCTTGGCTGTGAGATAAGCTGGGGACATAAAGGATCCCTCCGACTTCAAGGAGTTATTCCACGTCTTCCAACATGGCCATCTGGAACCGTAGCAGCACCTCGTCGTCCGACGAGCCCAAGGTTGCTCGCGATGCCGAGTTCGGCAAGACCGATTATGAGGCTCACGCCTCCTACGACCCCGCCGAGGGCGAGGTGCACCAGACCGGCGAGAAGCAGAACCTGCACCGCGGTCTGGAGGCCAGGCACATCACTATGATTGCCATCGGTGGTGCAATTGGTATGTGGCCCCCCCATTGTGAAATAAACCAAAACTGACAATTGGCCAGGTACGGGTTTGATCATCGGCACTGGCAAGGCTTTGGCGCAATCCGGCCCCGCCTCCATCCTGATCTCGTACTCTTTCGTTGGTCTTCTCGTGTTTGCTGTCATGGCTGGTCTCGGTGAAATGGCTGCATGGCTTCCTCTCGGATCTGGCTTCTCTGGCTACGCCAACCGCTTCGTCGACCCCTCCCTTGGTTTCGCCCTTGGCTACGTAAGTCTGAGGACAAAGCTGGAACAAACATTCCGCGAACTGGAAGCTAACGAAGGTGTAGACCTACTGGTTCAAATACATCATTGTCACCCCTAACCAGCTCACGGCTGCTGCGTTGGTCATCCAGTATTGGGTGGCACCGGAAAAGGTGAATCCAGGTGTATTTATCACTGTCTTCTTCATCGCGATCGTCTCCATCAATTATTTTGGTGTCAAGTTCTTCGGCGAATTCGAGTTCTGGCTCAGTAGCTTGAAGGTCGTCATCATTATCGCTTTGATCCTTCTCTCTCTTATCCTGGCACTCGGCGGCGGCCCTACCCATGACAGAACGGGCTTCAGATACTGGAAGAACCCTGGCGCGTTCAAGGAGTATATTGACAGTAAGTGAAGCCCACTGTTGAGTTCTTGACCATCAACTGACTGGGTACAAAGCCGGTTCCACCGGCAAGTTTCTTGGCTTCTGGAGCTCCATGATCAATGCCGTCTTTGCCTACCTTGGCACTGAGCTCGTCGGTGTCACTGTTGGCGAAGCCCAGAATCCCAGGCGCACCATTCCCAAGGCCATCAAGTTGACCTTCTTCCGTATCCTTTTCTTCTACTGCTTGTCGGTTCTGCTTTTGGGAATGATCGTTCCCTCCGACTCGCCCGATCTTGCTTTCGCCAACAAGAAGTCCAACAGCGCTGCTGCTTCTCCCTTCGTCGTCGCCATTAAGATTGCCCAGATCGATGCTCTCCCGGGTATCCTGAACGGCTGTATCTTGCTCTTCGTCTTCTCGGCCGCCAACTCGGATCTGTACATTGCTTCGCGTACCATCTACGGACTCGCCAGCACCGGCAAGGCCCCGAAGATCCTGGCACGTACCGACAAGCGCGGCGTTCCGGTTTACGCCCTCGGGCTCTCCTCGCTCTTCTGCCTGCTGGCGTACATGAACGTGTCGGACGACTCGAAGAAGGTGTTCGGCTACTTTGTCAACCTGGTGACGATCTTCGGCCTGCTGACGTGGATCTCGATCCTGGTGACGCACATCTACTTCGTCAGGGCGCGCGAGGCGCAGAACGTGCCGAAGGAGACGCTGGCGTACGTATCGCCGTTCGGCATCTGGGGTAGCTATGTCGCGCTCGGCTTCTGCATCCTGATCGCCTTCACCAAGAACTTCAACGTCTTCACCCATGACGAGGACTATGGCGACTTCGACTACAAGAACTTCATCACTGGATACCTCGGCATCCCGCTCTATATCATCATGATTTTCGGGTGGAAGTGGTGGCACAAGACGGAGGGCATCAAGCCTACCGAGGCCGACCTCTGGACTGGCAAGGACGTCATCGACCGCGAAGAACAGGAATTCCTGGCTCAGCAGGCGGCGAACAACAAGGGAGAGCGGAGCTTCTACTCGAAATTCGTTTCCTGGCTGTTCTAAGGGTCGGTATTGGAGTGTAGACGTCTTTGCAGGTGAGGTAGAGGAGGATATACCAATCGTGGTCGCGCGTGCGTGGCCGCCCGGTCTTGTGTTGTTTGGCTAGATTTCCAGTGCCGTGCCTTCCTAAAATACGAATTATGATCGACGAACTGGGCTTAGCGTCGTGGGTGACCTTCTTAAGCAACTGATGGAGTGCCTCCCGGCATTCGCCCACCAGCACCTTGATTCTTCGTTGACTGCTCTTTGCCTTTTCGATTAAATCAAGAAACAACCAACTCACCAACATGCAGACCACCGGTCCCGCCCCCGCCAACGTCGGCTTGCCCGACAACCGCATCTGGGGCACCCAGCGCGCCCGTTCCCTCAACCTGCTCGTCCACGCCGACCGCTTGCCGGATGGCAGGCTGGACCACGACGCGTCCGTCGCTTTCGCCCGCCGGGCTGCCAATCACGTGTCCACGCTTGTCATGTACGGCGACGGTTCTGGCAATTACCAGAACCAATACGAGCCGAAGTGGACTGGCGTCGCCGCCGCCTGGAAGCGCAGGGACGAGGAGCTGTACCATGTTGTCGGCCGCAGAATCAAGCGGAAGATGTTTCCGGACGAGATGGAGACCCATGCTGTCAACGAGTGCATGAGCACTGCACTCGTGGAGAGGTGGAGAGTGGAGGAGCAGGTCATTGTCCTGACGGACAACATCATTGCGCTGCAGGAGATCAGAGATTAGTGAGTTCCAAGCATTTGTTGGCCTGCCGACGTCGAGATATTTTCAGATAACTGCTCTTTACAGGGTGCCTGGCCAAGGTGGCGCCAATGAGGCGGCTCTGCAGCGCCTCAAGAGACTTGACGACCTCTTCGCGGCGCAGGGTGTTCCTGTCGTCGTCCGGTTTCTGAAGGGCCGGCGCTTCGTTGAGGGTCACGACGTCGCCGATGTCATGGCTCGACAGCTGTCGTGCCAGAGAAAAAAACCCAAGTGGTCGGGCGACCAATGGTACCTTGAGAGGGAGGAGTATATCTTCTGGAAGATCAAGTATTGGTTCTGGACGATGGACAACAGCGCGGAGCTGAACGGTACGTTTCTCGTGCTGGCTATTTACATGGAACATGGATAACTGCACTTACAGAAGAATGGGAGAGGTTTACGAGGCGAGTTGTCCGGCAGTCTTGAAACGTCTTTGTCTTTGGCACAGGTAAGACCGTTCGACGTCTAGCGATCCGCAAAAGCTAATCAGAAACGACCAAGACGGCTTCGGCATGTGAGTCAGCAGCACAATGGCACTTTATTCACGATCCTCAACGCCAGCTATGACGGTCGTTATGGCGACAGTTGCTTCTAATCCACGGCGACATTGACCTCAAGACAACACTGGCACGGATTCAGCCATCACGGCGAGACCACGACGACACAGATGCAGACAGCGGGGCACCAAAAATCGTACGAGGAGGAACATGGGTGCGGGCTCGAGCTGTGTGACGATGACAAAGCGTGCGCGACAGTGGCTACGGCCAGCGGTGAAGGAGCTGACACCCTCCGCTCCGGTCCAGAAAGGACCGAGTGTCACCAGGCGCGGAAGGAGAGGGAGCAGGTGTCGGTCGGGTGACAGAGTGCATTCCATGTGCAGGCGGGGTCGAACGAACACGAGCTGCGCGTGATGAAGAAGGGACTCCCGTCCAGGCAGAAGCGACAAGCTTTCGGGTAGGGAGGCCAAGGCGAGGGAGCGTTATGCGAGGGCCTGGCCCGGGCGCTGGGAAAAATAGCTGGAGATCTGCCGCGCGCGAATCAGCCCCGCGACACTGCCACTGCCACTGCCCATGCCAACACCCTCTTTCTGTTGCGATGGAGCCCACGGGCCCCAGCCCCGGCGCCGCCCCGGCCTAGCGGTTCCCTCCGCCGTCCGTACCTGGCGCGAGCACGACCCGCAACCGACCGGCCATGTGTGCTGACTGCCCAGACACGGCCATTCGCGCGCCCCGTCGAGCACATGCGCCGCGAGCTAGCGCGCTTCCGGTCCCTGGATTTGCTGCGTCGATTGTGCCCGCCAGCCTGGCGAACACACGATACGATGGCTCGGACGCCGTTGCACTCGACTCGTGCGGTGCCAGACGAACCGCCTACTAGCAGGGTTCGTTGTTTGACCAGTTCCTCTTCAGCCGCAGCCCACCGGGGTTGCCATCTATGACGCAGAAACCGTCTGCCTCTGCCGCGTGGATCTGCGATGACGGACGCGTCTGGATGATAACATCCCCGGCGCACCCTCGACTGTCTCCTTGCCGTCGCGCGCGCACCTCCTATTGCCGCAGTTTCGGCCGCGGACTTGCATTCTTCGGCCTCTGGCTCGTGTCGTATTGCTCTGGACTCAGCACGGGCCTTGCTTCAAGCCACCGGGGCTGCCGCATCGTGCTTTCCAAATTTGGCCTCTTGTTGTTCCCACGCAGCTTCGTTAGGGCTCCGTCTACCGGGCCTAGCTTACCGCAGGAGCGTCTGATGATTTTGGCCGCGTCCCTAAAAAAGACCAACCCTGGGAATCCCTATAACATCGCACTCCGCCTTCCACCTCACAGCCCGTCGATCTGCAACTCTTTCGTACATGGCTTGACTCGCTCTGCCGTTTCAACCAACACCATCCAGCAGAGGCTGTGCTGCGCAGACACTTAAATTTCTTTCGTCGCCCGACCCCAGCACACGCTCTATCTGCAAGCAACAATGCGTGCCGTTTTCACTTTGTTCGCTCTCCTGGCCGTCGAGGTCGCCGCTGTTGACCCCTTGGTCAAGCTCTCCTACGCTTCATATCGCGGCACGCCATTGGGCTGTGGCGTCACGCAATGGATGGGCCTCCCTTACGCAGCGCCGCCCGTGGGTGACTTGCGTTTCGCCGCTCCCAGGGATCTGGATATCGAAGACAAGGAGTATTGTGCAGATTCAGTAAGTTTCCCTCCAAGCTCGTATTCTTTTCTATCCCGTACACCTAGCGCGCTTTGGATGCTCGTTGCTAATGCATTTCACAGCACGGACCAACCTGTATAGGTGTTGACTCCCGGCCAGGCGACTCCAGTGTGTCCGAAGATTGCTTGAAGCTCGACATCTTTGCCCCATCTGCGGCGTCCGCGGGCGCTAAGCTGCCTGTTTTCTTTTACGTGCAAGGGGGCGGTTTCAGCGGATCAGCCAAGTCACCCAACGGCACATCGCTTGTGGAAACCAGTGGAGGCAACATGATCGTCGTCACCTTCACTTACCGAGTTGGCCCCTACGGCTTCCTGGGTGGCGTGGTGCCGAAGCCAAACATGTCGCGAAAGTCGGCTCCTGATTTCAGTTCCAACAACGGCCTGAAAGACCAACTCAAAGCGTTGCGATGGGTGAAGGATAACATCGCGTCATTTGGTGGCGATCCAGCACACATTGTCCTTGGTGGCGCCAGCGCAGGCGGCGGATCAGTCGTTATCCACATGGCCAATCCCACGAACAATGCATCCTTCGTCGGAGCAGCACTGGAGTCTGCCTCGTGGCCTGCCATGCAGACAGCCGAGCAAGCTCAGTGGCAGTACGACAGCATCCTCAACGATACGGGATGCGCTGGCGAGTGGGACTCGCTCGCATGCCTGCGGAAACTCAATACCTCGGCGTTTCAGACCAATACCCGTAGCAAGACCCACGCACTGCCTGGCGGCAAGGCTACTCCGGTGTACATGTATGCACCGGTCATGGACGGCGACATCGTGCGCGAATACAGGTACAACAGCTTCGACGCTAATCACGAGCACAAAGTCCCCATTCTCGTGGGCGATACGACCAACGAAGGCATTGTGTTCACACCTTCTAGCGCTGGCAAATCGCTGCAGGCCGCCGACGCCTTCGTCACCAGCCAGTTTCCGGACTTGACACCACAGAACCTTACTTTCTTCCACTCGCACCCGCAGTACAAGCCTCTTATCGACAGTGAGAACTTCCGCAGCTACGCAGCTCAACTTTACGGCGATATCCGCTACGTATGCCCCAACCTGTTTCTGTCCTGGGCCCTACCATCGCGCGGCCAGAACAACAACGTCTGGACCTATCAGTGGAGTGTCGGCTCAGCGACCCACACAGCGGAGAGCTGGAGCGTCTGGAACGGCTTCACCGGAAAAAACGCGACTCTGGAGCCCCTCCAATCAGCAATCCATGCCTACTGGATCTCTTTCGTTACTCACCTCGACCCCACCGCCGCAGCAGCGAAGTACGCTGCCGCGAGGAACAAGGACCTTGCCGCTCCTACTACCTGGGATCGCAGCGCAAACACTGAGCGGAAATGGGCTGCGAAACGCATGCAGTTTTCGGACAAGGCACCGAAGCCATTGGCGCCGAAGATGGAGTCCGTGGACCAGCATCAATGGGACGCGTGTGCACACCTGATGGACATGGGAGTCCAACTGCGGCAGTGATGCAGTGAGACAGTGAGACTAAGGGCGGAAAAAAGTTTATTGCATAGCATATGGAGCATTGAATCATTGGGTTATTGGCGGCGTTTACGATTTTGCATAAGACGGAGCATAGAGATTTTTTTTTTTTTTAGCTATAGACTAGCGACGAAGAAATAAGAGACAGGACCAATTGAGACGCTTGCAAAGATTTATCCGTAAGGCGCAGTAACAGGGAACGACGCGCAGAAAGCCGGGATCAGGGGGCTCGAGCATGTGGAATGATACGGGACAGCGCAAACGGACGGAGAACACCAACGGCGATCAAGGCTAACCGTGTTTCGTCGCGCTGGTTTTGGGATATGCCTCGGGCTCCTTTCAAGTCTGCCTCGCAGTCCGCCTCGCAGACCGTCTCATTGGGCCAATCCCCATGACTTTTCTGGCTCACTGCGCCTTCTCTTCCCCGCCTCCCGTCAATCTGACCGGCTACCTTATCGGCGCACCCCGTGGCACGAGTTACTAGCCCTGCATCGCAGGATTGATATTACCACCCTTGTCATTACTAGCGTCTGCAGGCGTGTAAGCTTTCAGATGCTTGACTACTGCATGAATCCTCCGGCCCCGCTGCCTTGCCGTGCGGGGAGGAGGTACAAATTTCTCCTCGCCCTTTGTTTTCTTTTTTCTCCGCAAGTAACCAAGGGTTGACTCGATGCGCTTCGGTTGCATTTGTGCTACTCTTCTTGGTTCGTGCTATCATTGGCCGATATTGCTCCATGGGCTAGCTCTTTGTTTTGGGTTGGTGGTGTGGACAACGAAGTTGTTCTCACTACTGCTTATACTTTTTTTTGGTTCCTCATATGGAGGCAGTGCTATTAGCGCCGTAGAAAAGCCTCGCAACAATCGACACGATGGAACGAAGTTCAGCAGACTACTGTCGTACCCGTCCGCCCTGTATAACGCCCGACTCTGGTGATGCCCGCCCGTCCGCGCATTCGTGGCTGGAACGCATGTGATGCTGATCCAAACTTGTTCTCATCTTTTCTTTCCCACGGCTCTGCTCTGTCCTTTCAGAATGAGCGTGCGGTAAAGCAATCAGACGGGACCACGACGACGTTTATCTCCGAAAACCCGGATGATCAAACAGACAAGACCAAGGAGTTAGAGAGAGAGAGGCTACCAACAAACCTTTATCCTCCCCCCTTTATCCTTACCATATCCAGACTAGCATATTGCTACTACCATAAACCTAACACCACACCTGTGCTCCCCCAAACAGTTTCCGTCCGAGAATGCCATTTGGAAACCAAGCGGTCAAACAAAGGGGAAAACAAAGCTTGACTCCCACACAGGATGTGCGTCACGCATGGCAGAGTCGGCCTCGCGCATTCAGCCTGACACCAACAATTCAGCCTCGCGTTTGCCCGGAGGCCGTCATCAGCCACCAAAAGAAAGTTGTGAAACGAATTCCGCCTCGTCCGCCTCAGGAAGAAAGCAGGTAGCGATCGCAGCTGCAACGCGTTTCAAGTGAACCTGCGCCGCCTAAGACGTTGTACTATCCCACGTATGAAAAGAAGTCCTGAGAGAAAAAAGCGCCGGGCCGAGTGGTCCCTGAAAGACGGCACGACGGGACGGACAGCGCAGGCGGGCCAAAGCGGCCGTCAAAACCGGGCCGAGTAGTGAGAGCAACAACAAGCTTCTTACCGAGCCTCGAGTGCTGACACATATGCACGTTATCGCTTGCGAAAGGCTTGACGAGACAGATTGCTTCGATATGTCACGCCAGTATCAAGAGAACATGAGGGAAAAGCGAAGAAAAGTCGAACCACCCGAAAGCGCAGGGGTCCCCTCACGCGCTCGCATATTTCCACCAGTACGCAGACACCACGTATTTCAGCGTCAACTCAAGACTCATTCGCTACTTCAACCGATTACTAAAAAGCTAGCTACATATCAGAACTTAAGAAACTTGGGGAATAAGTCAAGAAGAGGGTACTAAGGTTGAGAGAAAAGCCAAGAGCCGGAGAGAGAGGAAGGGGTTGCGGGTTGGTGTCCCAACGATGGCCAGGTGACATAAGAAAACAGGCGGAAAACGAAGGTAGCCAGCGTCTGCGTTGATCGGCAGACGGTTGTCGTTTGGCAAGCAGAGTCTCCCCGTCTTCACCGTTTTCGTGCGAGAAACAAGAAACCCTGATCTTCTTAAAGCTGCTCCCTGCACCTGCTGCGTTAGAAGTTTTGTCGGATTCGCAATTATTGGGGGAATCCGCGCTGCAAAAAGAGAAAAAAGCCAGTACTGGTACACCCCCGTAGCCATTAGCCCCCAGACGTCATTGCATGCACTTAAGCCGCCTCCTCGGGGATCTCGGGTGTCTCCGAGCCGAGCGCCTGGCTTTGTTCCCTGTGCATCCGTGCCTCGATCTCCTTGAGCTGGCTTTCGCGTGCCAACAGTTCTTGCCTCTTCTCCTGGATCTCGCGCTGGACCTTGAGCTCGATCTCGCGGAGCTTCTCCTCCTCGCGGCGGAGCTGCTCCTCCTTTAGGCGCACCGACTGAGATGCCAGATCCTCGGGATTCATCGACGAATCGCTATGGCTTGTTAGTGATTGTTCTTTGCATGTCTTTCGAACAGGAAAACTTACGCAGCAGCACCGCCCTCGACGCTCTTGGAGAGCTTCTCGGTACGGTAGTTCTCGTACAGGAAGTCATGGGTGATTTCCTTGAGATCCGCCAAGTGGCTGTGGAGAAGAGCGCTCCTCACAGCCAAGAAATCGGAGTGTCTCGGGTTCTCGACCTCGACAACACCCCAAGGGTACTGCCGCGCGCGAACCTTCTTGCCACCGACATCGACGAAATCCTCCGCACCAACAATGGCGAAGGGCATGAGACCCCTCAGCTCGGCGTTCTCCTCGACGGTGTCCTCGTCGTCCTCCTCGATGTCGTAGGGGAAGTTGTACACTGGGATGCGGTAATGCTCAATGTCCTCCATGACGAGCTTCTTGAACTCGGCGAGCTCGGCGGGGGTAAGAGAGTCGGCCTTTCCAATGACGGGGATGACGTTGACGCGGGGCGAAAGGCGCTTCATCAGCTCAATGTCCAGCTCACGGAGACTGCAGATTCCACGTCAGCAATGACCTTCATAGCCGGGACAGCGAGGATATTACCCATGGCCGGTCGGGGTGATGAAGTAGAGAAGGACGTGGACACGGTTGTCACGGAAACGAGGGTTACGCTTGATACGCGACTCCTCGGCCAGAATGTCATCGTACTGGCGCTCGAGGTAGCCAACGATTTCGCCGAAGCTGCGGGACCGTTAACAAAAAATGGAAGCACCTTGGCTTGATGCAGTCGCGTCCGTACCTGGCCTCGTTGTCGATCTGGTCACCGAAACCGGGGGTGTCGACAATGGTGAGCGAGATGCGGGTTCCTTCCTCATCAAGCTCTAATTCTGGTGAACAATGCTTAGTGAAATTCCTCGATGGGCGGACTGGCCGCGGATACTGGGTCTAGGATCGTACCGACGGTGACGGGCTTTATCCGCACACCCTCCTCCACGTGGGCGTTGGCCGGGTCGTCCGAGTCCTTGTGGTTCAGGACGTCCTGGCCGCAGAGGGTGTTGACGAAAGTCGTGCGACCTGGGTTGGGCGGCAAGGTCAGCGCAGTGCGGGCAATGTACACGTGTGGAGCGACATACCAGTGCCTGATGCGCCACAGACCATCAGACAGAACTGGATACCCTTCTTGACATTCTTCTTCCTGCGGATCTTGATCTGTCGAAGCACCGGTCAGCGGGAATCTGGGAGTAGGGTCGCGCGCAGGATGCGGCGCACGATGGCGCGGGTCGAGACAGGGCAGGGATGGTCATACGGCGTTCATGTTGGGCGGAGACAGGCGAAGCCCGGAGGATTTAGAAGGGGGTGAATGTCAATGAGCCGAGGACTGCACTTGAGCGAGCGACTGTCGGCGTCAATTGAGGGTGTGGCTTGGTGGAGTGCGGTGGGCGGAAGGACAGGAGGACGCTGAGGGCGCGGTGATGGAGAAGGCAGTGGAGAGTCGTCGGCCGCTCCTTCCCCCTAATTTCCAAAGGGTCCCTCCGCTGCTCCTGGAAGCGACAGGGATGCGCGCCCCGGCGCGACGTTGTTCCAGAAGCCGCCCGACGCGTGGAGGAGCTGCGTGTCACGGCGCGCGCCCAAGCTCGAGTCGCCATGAGCCCCCGCTGCCCCGTGCGCCAGCTCATCGTCTGCCGCCGGGCTCAAGTCAACCGCGACTCGAGCGGCCGCACCTCTGCCCGCAGCGCCCACCGCCTCCGCCATGAACACGCGCGCTGCCATCAACGACTCCCCGCCGCCGCCGGCCCTGTCCGTCGCGTACAACAGCGACCTCTCGCACTTCAGCGTCGCCCTCGAGACCGGCTTCCGCATCTACGATGCCCCGGACTGCAGACCGGTGAAGGTGCGCGACCTGGGCCAAGGCTTGGGCTGCGTCGAGATGGTTGGCAAGACAAACTACCTCGCCCTCGTCGGCGGCGGCAAGAGCCCCAAGTTTGCCCAGAACAAGGTGAGCACCGGCCGCCGTGTCCCCTTGGAGTTGACCAGCTTGAGCTTCTCTAAACAGGTCCGCCCCGGTGCTATCTAGATCATCTTCTGGAACGAGGGCAAGCAGGAGCCCACTCTGACCTTTGAGTTCAACACCCCGGTCCAACGCGTCCGCCTCAATCAGAAGTACCTCGTCGCAGTGCTGCTCAACAGCATACATGTCTACAAGCTGTCGGCTCGACCGGAGAAGCTGAAGGAGTTTGAGACGGCAAACAACCCATTCGGCCTGTGCTGCCTGAACCAAGATATCGTTGTTTTCCCTGGACGCACCCCCGGCCAGGTGCAGATACTCGAGCTCGCCACTCGGAACATCAACATCATCCCCGCACACTCCAACGCCCTCCGCGCCCTTTCCCTTAGCCCGGACGGGACGATCATCGCAACCGCCAGCGAGCAAGGCACTCTGATCCGCTTGTGGATGGCTGACAATGGCGCAAAGTTCGGTGAGTACCGGCGCGGCGTTGAAAGTGCTACCATCTTCTCCATCGCGCTCTCGCCGTCCAACGCCTTCATGGCGGTGACGTCAGATACCGGGACCCTGCACATATTCGACTTGCCCCATGCGACTCGCCCCTCTTCGGCCGGCGGTCGCCCTCCGAGTGTCAACAGCGACTTCTCTGGCGCCCTCGAGTCCGGCAACGGTGCCGCGGAGCCATCGCACGCATCCAAGTGGGGCTTCTTTTCCAAGATACCCATGGTCCCTCGCATCTTCTCCGACGTGTATTCTACTGCATCTGCCAAATTTGAAATCGGGGATGAGCCTGAGCTGTCCGCTACGCGCCGTGGGACCAACAGCACTGCTGTTGGAAACACATCTTCCGCCATGGGAGGCGGCCTCAACTGGAATACTCCCATCCAAGGTGTTGCTGGCGGTCGTCCGCCGAAGGGTGTGATCGGATGGATCAACGACTCGGAGCTCCTTGTTATAGGCGCCGGCCAGGATGCGCGCTGGGAAAGGTTCCGAGTTGGTATCGCCGAGGATGGTCGTAGAGCTGTTTGGAAAGATGGCTGGAAGAAAATCCTGGAGTGATGCCCAGTCATCTGGCACCGTCGAAGTCCACAGATTTGCATTAACGTTCGTTTGACTAGAAGTGTACAAACTTGCATAGACCACGCCCGGCGTTTTGGATTCGAGGGAAACGAATCGTACACACTGCATGGGCCTTGGGATACCAGGAAGAGCTGGAGTTTTTGGGTGGTATTTGGCATCGTTGTCCGACCCATCGAAATGGATCGTCTGACTTGGCGAAACCTTTGCATGTCCCACAGGTTTTCGTGAGAAACGGGAATGAAGGAGTGTCAAGTCGTCACGGTTATAGACAGTACATATGAATACAATGCAGTTTGCAAGAATCAAACAGAAACCTATGAACTGGTGAAGGCTATAATCATCGCCCTGACAATGAAGACCTCACTAATCCTCTTTGCTTGTAAAGCACCAGCCGTTCAGCCTCACCTTCCGTTGCCTCTTATCGATTTTCGTCTACAGCGTGAGGGTAATTTGTTCAAAGCTCGCGTGTTCAAGATTGAGGCATGCCTCTCACTCAGCAAATCGTCTGCCCATAGCCGCATCACACATCCCAGCTCAGCAGGCTCTCATTGAACTATTACTGCGTCCAAGATTGTCTCTCGGCTTGCGGTGGGGCACACAACACATCAATAAAGGATTTCGACACAATCACTTTCTCTCCATTGTGGTTATAATAAGGAGAGACGGGTCTGATACAGCCCTCCACCACTCACTGAAACCCACCAAGAGGATTAGCACCTACGCAAGCTGCCTCTCATACAATACACTGGGTCGCCCCAACACTACACGACTCTCAACAAGCGAATTTCATATCCAAGTAGTATGAACATAGTCCGTAGCTAGCTAAACACAAGGGGTTGTAACAACCGAACATGCTCCTCAGCGATTCGGTCCGGGCAACAATGTGCCTCATCCAGTCCGTGTCTAGACCTCTCGCCATCACAACAGACGTGGGGAATGGGCAATAGGATCACGAAAGGGCACTGAATGCCAGCAAGAGGGAAAACGCCTACGCAACCCACTCAAGGATCCCTCTCCTCAACCGACCAAAAGACACCCCTTGCTCACCAGAGCAATTTGATTCCAAATATCCCCACGTAACGGGCAGGAAGCCGCCGACCCCGAGGCAAGGGTGAGAGCCGTTGCCAGCTCATGTCTCACTGATACGAACGTGCATGCATCAGGATCGTAGCGCTGTCCATCGCGCGCACAAAGAAGCGGCAAGCTATCATCCAACTTCCCGCTCCCTCCCTCCCTCATGCCGCATGGGCTTTATCTCCGGGCTGGGGAGGAAGGGTATGGGGGGACGATGTGACCGATCCGTGTTCCACGGCATATCTCGAACGCCGTTCCCACTTATTAGGCGTTTTCCGGTGGAGTGAGAAAGAGGGGGGGGGGGGCTGTACAGATTGCGGCAAGTCCTTGGTGTGGCGGTTCCGGCTGGTGGGAAGGAAGCGGGATTGGAGAGAGGGGAGCGCAAGAAAAGGCCTCACATGCGGGACGATGGGATCAATCAAACTGGTCTGGCCATAGGCGGTTGCAGCGGCTCGGGCCATGGCGTTTCCGCGCCGTAGCGGTGGGTTTGATTGGGTTTGAGGTTCTCTCATGCGGGTGCCGCCATGGCCTGGCATGCGAAAGCGGAGGGAGTGTGCGGTCTGCATGATAAAGGATTTTGGAGGTGGATACTGTAGGAGTTTGTGAAGGAAGGAGACGCGTACTTCGTTCATGGTTATCGACGGTGCCTCAGAGGAAGGCGTTTGGTCGAAATTTGGCGGGGAGGGGGTCTCAAAGCTCACTGGGAGAGACACTTTCGACAAGCAGCGATACACTACAGGAGACTAGTTCAAACGATACAGAGAACGATGAATCACATCCTCGCGGCGGTTTGTTCGCATTGTTGAGAACAACAGACAGAGCGTTCAGCCACCTACGCTCGAAGCACAGCGTAAACGCTGCACCGGGATTGCGCGTGCGGTTTCAAAACGATACGGCCACCAACACCTTCAAGATCTTGATCCCGCATCGTTGCCATCTAACGTAGCAGGATGGACCATCCCCTTCTAGCCTTTGGTCCGACCGGTCCGAGGAAAAGCAAGAAGCGTTCTCAAACTTTCCCAAAAAGGCAATCGACGTGAATTGACCAATCCGGGAATTTTCAGCTAACCGCGATAGCCGCCAAATAATATTTAGAGAGGGTGCGCAAGGCTGAAAGTGAAATCATAGGCTATTAATATTGCTGGAGCCAAAAATTTAATGTTATGAAATTGTGGGGACGAATCAATAGACATACATAACCCGGAAGGAGGCGCGGTGTGAGCTCGGGTGATGGTCGCGGTTTACGCGTAGAACTAGCAAGATCCACCCGGCGAGATCGACCAGCTCATTGGATCCACCTGACTATCCATCCTCACCTTGTTGATCTTTGCAGGGACCGTTGACGATTATTGTACCTTCGGTTTGCGCCGTTTTTTATTAGCACTGCCTTCACGACCCACATATCATCCTTCTACTTTTGCTGGGCGCCTCATATGCCTCTCCGATTGTCCTACCGTTCCAGTACCCATGCTGACATAGGTCTGGCAAAGATTCAAACGTGCTCGCTTGGAACATTGTGGCTATGTGAAAGGCCCCGAAGGATAAACAAGAAGTGATCTGCGCGCCGCGTTAGCAACGATTAAGGAAGTGGTCTTGTGGGGCGAATAGGGCAGCAAGGCTGAACACCCGGTATTGACATGACTCTAGACGAATCATGGGTATATGGTAGCGCCGCCACGGAGCAGGATCTGAGACAAGACGGAGATCGAGCAGGACCACGACAATCGTGCTGCCAGCCAAACTTGGGGGGGGAGACTTGGGGAAACGTGGATCTTCAACTGGGTAAGTGCTCCTTGCTTTTTCGCCGTAGGCCTCGTATCTTCACATGCTTGCTTGTATGCCCACCAAGAGCTGGTAGCTGCGTTTGGGATAAAAGAATTGACGATTGGCTGCCTTCCTTGCTCCGGAGATAATGGTAGTCGTGCGGCACAGAGGCTCTGTGCCCTGCCTCTCACCACTCAAGTCTAGACCTACGGAAAGGCAAACGTGGTGGGCCGCTGTCTGCCGACGATTCGCGTTCTTGCCGTGGCCCGAAGCAGCCGGGGTGTCATGCGGGATGAACAAAAAGTGTGTGAGAGGAGTGGGGCATCGGTGGGGTTAGTGGTGGGGTGGATTATCGGTTGCCATGAGTCGCGAATATGAGCGGGCTGGGCTGGACCTGCGTCGTACGTGGATTGAGTCGGCTAGGACACTGGCCCAAATCGAAGCACGGGAGCCCGATCAGAACATTGAACGCAGGCTAGACATGACGTATAGCATCTTCGCTGCCTTTCTGAGTGGCAGGGGGCATTGGTTTGAATAGCGAAGATTGGCGTATGCTGGGATGTCGCACAAGGGTTAGGATGCGATGCTGAGATTGTCGTCATAGGCCTAGAATCGGTCAGCCAGCCTCGTTGTTTTCCCTTTGTCTACCGTGATGGGTCTTTCCAGCCCAATGATTTTGCTGGTCGCGCACCTTGACGTACAACCATGTGCAAATGCGGGACGGGTTGCTCTAGGGTCAGGGGCATGATGAGGCATGAAGTTGGCGTCGGTCGACAAAGTGGCCAACCATAATCGAGCGCCCGTTGAAGTTATGTCACTGCCCTTGAAGGGTCATTCAATTATTGCAAGTGGACATCGAGAGCTGATCTTTCAACGCTCCAGTCGTGGCTTGCGTGTCCGAATACTGTTACTCGCATGACACTCAGGCAAACCAATCGGAGGTGACTTCCGTTTTCGAGATGATGAGGTTCAGGCGCGTCTGGATCCTCAATCCGTCTGCTGGTTTTCAAGATGCAATGGTTTTTGCCAGCAGCTGAACGCACGAGGGCGCATACCCTAGCGGGCAGCTTGACCTTCAATTGGCGCTGCCACTGCTGCGGGGGATGCAGGGAGGGCGCGCACCGTTACCCCAAGAATATTCTCGTCTCCGGGGCACTTCAATATGCGCCAAGCAAAAAAATTCCATGGCCATGACGTAGCAGTCTGCAAGCCATGAGGGAAAATAATCTTGCGAACCCGAGAGTCCCAAGTGCCCGGTTACGTTGGAAACAACCTCGTGGATGCAGGCGGCGCGTCTGGGACAAGCATCTCGTAGACTTGACCCGGTAGGCTGATAGCGAAATAAGCTGGGGATCGGCGGTAAGCGAGGGGTCAAGAGGATACACGTATCCTGTTGAGCGGGGGCTGCAACAAAAGGTGCCATTGCACGCGCGGAGAAGCAAAGTCCGGTAAAAGTGGACGGCGCACTACGCAAGTGCTGAGGATGGTGAAACAGAAAACCAGCAGAACGCCAACTTCGCAGTGCAGTAGGCACGGACGCGATGCAGTGGTTCCGGTGAGGCTAAGAGGCTTTGAGCTAAGAGCGGCCCGTAGCCGTTGATAGGAATGCATTACCGAGCCGCGGTCCATGGGGGTTCGTGTTGTCGTTGATCTTACTGGAGGAAGTGGCAGGGCAACCCGGTATCTGCCGTCCGCGGCTGAGTGATAGAGTTATGGAGAGAAAAACAGTGGGAATCCGCCTGGGTCAGAGAGCTGAGCGAGACCAGAGCACTGATGTATGGGAGAACGAGAGATGGGTGCTGCAACACTCATCCTGTCGTGACCACAGATGAGGAAAGTTAACCGTCAAAGAGGACCATTGCCAAGTCGGCAATTCCAGGCGCTGTGAGCCTATCATGTAAGGTTAAAGCCGCCGTTTGATGTTGAGACATGGCATGTTGTTAGGTGGACATCGGAGATTGGTGACCCAGATTGACGGGCCAGTCTTTACTCCAAAGAGGGTGTATCGAGATGATCTAGCTTCCGAATCACTGGGTGTTGTTCGGTAGTCGGGCCTCAAAGGGAGAGCACGAGTGGGCTGCGGAGACCCTGGATTACTTTTCCAATGGCCCGATGGGTTCCGGGTCGAGTAAGCTAACCAGATTAGTGTGCTCAAGTCTCAAAATGGTGCAGGTGTGCCCAACAGGTTAGCAGATCCTCAGGCCATCGCTCAACGGCGCGAACGGACGCCTAGCCCTCGAGGAATCACGGCAATGGGGTGATCAAGGTTGAAAGGTTTTGCTGATGATTCCCAGACGGAGATGAAGGGCTAGACGAGATCGGCGGGCTGAGTTATATCCGAACGGTGGATGGGGTTGCGGAGTGCATATGCCTCGGGAGGGCCCCTTCGCCTCGTTTACTGCACCTAGCGGCGGGCGGGAGCACGAGCTACCGTCTGTGTTGAAGTGCGGGTGCAGTGGCATCCTTGCAACGTGCACCTCAGCTTTGGCAGCTTTGGCGGGGACAGCCCACGCTGTCAATGGAGCCCGGAGCATTGACTCCCCCTTCCGCTGAACATGTCCTCTTTCAGTCGGGTGCTTCTTCCAGTGTTTGGTGGGACCGTTGGTGGGCAAGCCACCGGCTGCTGCGTGCAGCCGAAGAGACAGATACTGCGAAGGCCAGACCATTCGAAGAGAGCGAGGCTTGGGCGTGCATGCAGTGCCGTACGTGGGCCAGAAGGAAGGCTTGGATTCATCGTGATAGCCCCGGAATGCTGGCGAGCCACGGACGGAGACGGGCTTTGGCGTATCGCGGGGAAGGTGGAACGACGGGCGTGCATTTGGGCACTGCCGGCGCCCAGCGCGGCTGGCGGGATAATTGGGACGACGGGCAGACGGCGACTGGCGAAGGTTGCGGGCGAGATGAGTATGGAGGAGGTCCACTGCCAGCAGCCGGAGAGCGCGGTGTCGGTTACACGACAGGTGGGCTTCCGAGCGTTGGGCGGAAGTGCATCCACTGGCCGATCGGCGGCAGCGCCGGACCAGACGGCGAGCTTCGCAGGGCCAGGCCGTGGGGCTTGTGCGAGGGTGGAAATGGTAAAGACTGGGCCGGCCACGCTTCCGGGGGACCCTGAGTGTTCGCGCGCTGACCGGCGCCTGCCCGCTCGACAGCACCAGCTCCAGCACCATCATGACTTCGTCCTCCAGCTCGGCCGCTCCACTCCTCCACGATCGAGTCCAGGCCGTGCATCATGCACGGCGCTCGCGGAAACGGGGGAGCGCTTCCGACGCCACGAAGCTTCCCTGATCAACTGCTGATGCTGGCGAATGGAGAACGCGTGTTCGCAGATCCAGCGGCCGCGCGAGAGCCGCTGCGCTCTCTCACTTGCCGGCAGCGCGCCCTCCCTGCACGCCTGCACCCCCGGCGACGTCGCGCGACAGGCCATCGCCCAACGCCCCCCCTGGCCCTGGATGACGTGCAGCGGCCGTCGCGCACTATGTCGTTATTCGGGAGCACCGCGCCAGCGCCCCTCTCCACCGCGCCCATGCCGTGATGCGCTGCTCGCTGGTCGCTTGCATGTGCTGTGCCCCGTGGCAGCCGATGTACAGGCACCTGCCGGCCAGCAGGCTCCACCTGGCCATGGCATCGCAGCCGTCGGCCGTCGTCGGTGCTGGAGGCCACGCCATCAGGTGAGCTGGGCCAGCTGCACACGGTGCCTGACTACGCGGATCGCAGGCTGAGTATTTCACGGAGCTGGGGCAGCGTCGAATGGGCGGGCGAGGAGCGCGGTGCTGGGGCGATGTGGCGCTGTCGGCTGCACGCCAATCGCCGCGCTACAGGGAGCAGGGGGGCAAAAAGACCTACGGCTGACCCGTCTTGCTGTGACGTCCGAGCTCATTCACGAACCCTAACTCTCCGCTGCCTATTCCTGCGTCAACTGCGCTTGCTGCCGAAAATTCATGTCTCGTCACATTTGCTCGCCCGGAGCCCCGGAGCCCCTGCCTGTCTCCCGCCCCCGCCGCCCAACCAGCGTTGCGCCATTTGCCTGATCCGGCCGGGACCGAAATGCTGCGCTCTTCCTACTTTGTGCATCTTTTATGGACCGGTGGCGGCGCGATGCTGCTAGGAGGCTGATGCAATCATCGAATTGGCCAGCCGCTGCCCGGCTTTAATACTCAACACTCAGCTCCCCATCGCCAGCCCTTCTTTGTTGTCGTGCACTACTTATTCAATCTTCTCCTTCTCTGCCTTCTCTTCCACACCGTGTCCTTCCTGAACTACATTGTAATACTTTCAGCTACGAGTCATGGCACCCCAGGAGCACATCCCGCCGGTACGTTCCGCATTCTAACTCCCTCTCTTGAACATAACACTGACATCGTGGGATACTAGGCGGCGAGCATACTAGGTGTACGTGCCGCATGCAGACTTCCAAATCTTCTTCTCACTGACAGTTCCCGTGGCTGCAGACTATCGGCACTGGTAGGTCAATGGAGCCGACTTCAATTCCGAGACACCGACACTAACTTTTTGCAGTGTAAGGCAACCAAGACACGATGCACCCCCACAACAGGCTGCTAACGTTGCTGCGCCGACTGCAGATGCTGGTGTGTCCAGGTATGTCATCGTGACTCCCCAAGATTCCTTCGATGCCCGATTCTAATACGAGTGTGATAGATCCTCCCACAGTACGTAATCGCGCGCACACGTGGCTGAATCAGTCGTTGACCGAAGACAGAATATACACCAATTGGCGGCATAAGCAGACCGATGGATTGCCATGGATCATGCCCTTCTTGTGGGCTGCTGGTGAGCCGCATCGCTGTCATCCTCGTCAGCCACCGTCTGACTTGTCTCAGCTGCCGTGCCGTTTGGCGTCTACAATATCGTACAGGTTCGTATTCTCAGGCCTGCGAGTCGTGGGGCTCTTTCTAACAATCCTTAGAACTTCAACATCCCATTACAAGTCCAACCCCAGGTGTTCTGCGCATTGACACTGATTTGCTGGGCGCAAACCTTGATATACCATGAGTACGCATTTGCCTCCACAATACCGCCGGCAGTTTGCTAATGCTGCGTAGACATTGGAGGGTCTGGACAGCCACCTTGGCTGCTGTGGTCACAGGGCTTGTCTCGGGCGGCATCGAGGCGCTTCTAATTTTGACTCTGAGGGTACGCTGCATGTGGTCATACGAGATTTTCGTCAACTAACCGGTTCAGGGTCCCTATTCAAGAGGTGTGGAGTGGCCAATTATTACTGTTGGCGTAATCGCAGCTGTTGTGCTCGCTGTGGGCTTGCTTCCCATGTACTGGGAACAATGGAAGCGTGATGGAAGGGCGAAGGACATCAGTATGTGTCTGCACTCATCGAAACGTCCACTCCTTTACTTACAGTGCCAGGCTTCCTCTTCCTGACCACAGATTTCGCTGGTGCTACTTTCTCGTTGATAGCCCTGGGTAAGAGCTTCAGGCAAAAATTATACACGCTCGCAGCAATGCTAACCAATGCTACAGTTGTCCAGCAAACCTTTGATTACCTTGGAGGCGTTCTTTATATCGTTTGGTACGTCAACATCTACTACGAATATTGTGCTCACCTGGGGGTTCTCTTATTTCCCCCTCAAAGCCTGCACTCATGTGTACACAGCGTTGGCCGGCTTCCTATTATCAAACAAGTACTAACTCTCTATAGCATGGTCCTCGAAATCGGCATTGTGGTCTGGCACCTTTCGTGGATGTACCGCAACCGTCGCACCCTCAAAGCCGCCAAGCGCATCGGCATGTCCTACGACCAATACGTCAGCGCAGATGCGAAGCCACCGAAGACCTCAGGCTCCTGCACTACCGATGGCTCCCGAAACAACAGCCTCACGTCGCATGCTACGTTCCACAAAGATAGCGACGAGCAGTCGGAGAAGGTCGAGGGATCAACCAGCCAACATGTTGATACGGAACGTGACGTGGAGCGGGATGCGTGATTGCGGATTCGACTGTTCTTTTCTTTCCCACTGAGATACCTTTACCATCTCAGAAAAGTTTTATACCAGCCAAATTTGTTGAGCAGGCTATTCCCTATCATTTGAAAGTTTCACAGCGAGCGGCAAGGGAAAATCGATGTACTAGTAGTCGGGGAGTTTTATTTGATCTGGGTTCTATACGAAATTGCGTGGTGCGCCTCGGAGGGCGTTTAATTTGTTGTGGCGCAAAAGTTTAGAGTACCCTTCCTTTGTCTTTGAATGAAGAAGGACTCGGTTGACACGGCGTCTGGGCATATAGTTTTTAGTCAACTGTAGGAGTCTTTAACTCACATTTAGAAAAGTCAAGCATTGTGAAGTAAGATAGCGAGTCACGACATTTATAGTGAGGAAGTGCCTCATTGGACCTGTACGGAACGATTTTTGTATGCGACCTCCGGACGCCTGAGACAAGACGTCAAATTCGGCTTTGGTTCGCGGGTCTCATGTTCCGAGCAATGCACTTTATGACCATCTATCTGTCTTCACGTTTTCTTGTGACAGTTTTTGAACTTGGTGAGGCACCGCCCAAAATCACTCCAAACGGGCCTCAATTCGCGAGCCGAGGTAAAGGGCCCCGCGGCCCGCAGCAGGCGACAGCTTCGTTGGTCTGCAGGAGCTGCGCCACAACAACGTCAACAACCAGAAACCACAGGCGTAGGTATAAATTCCCCAAAAAGGCGGACCATATCGATCCACTCGATTCTCCACAGCAACACCGTCCCACCCAGTCTCATCCCCATTATTCCTTCCTCCACCACAATCATCAACATCATCATCGACAACACCGACAACAACACCACCATGCCCTCCGAACACGGCGCCTCCGAAACCCCGTCCACAGCCATCCCCCCCTCCCCCCACCTCCCCAAGCCCTTCCTCCCCACCCCCTCCATCCCCAACCTCCGCGACGCGGGCAAAAACCTGCCGACCGCCGGCGGCGGTGCGATCCGCGCGCTCACCCTCCTCCGCAGCGCCGACCCCTCGCACGCCTCGGCCGCCGACCGCGAGATCCTGCGCGGGCTGCGCGTGACGAGGGTGTTTGATCTGCGGTCGAGGCCCGAGATCGAGAAGAGGGGAGGGAAGGTGGATGATGAGGGCGAGGGCGAGGAGGAGATGCTGAGGAGGGTGTGGGTGCCGGTGTTTGAGGACGAGGTGTTCGTGCCTGAGAGGCTGGCGGTGAGGTATAGGGAGTATGCGAGCAAGGGGTTGGAGGTGAGTTTCGTTTTCGTTTTCCTTCCTTTTTCGCTTTTCTCTCGGTAACTTGGGGTGAGAGGTGGGTAATGGTGATGGGTGATGATGGGTGAATGGAATCAATCAGGGGACGTGTGAAGAGACTGTTGATGTGCAGAGAGAGCTGCTGCAGCACTCATTTGGGTCAAGCCAGGAGGGCAAAAGATCAAGGATGGAGTGCGCACGCATATATCGGCATCCCGCTCCGTTGACAACGCCAATCTGCTTCCCCCCTCGTCCACACACACGTTCACTGACGCAGTACCGTCTTCTGCAGGGTTTCGTCGCAGCTTACGGAGAGGTCCTTGCCGCCGCCGGCCCTGCCTATGGCACCATTCTCAGGCACATCGCGAACGAGGCATCGGCCGAGAAGCCGAACGCGCTGCTTGTGCATTGCTCCGCGGGGAAAGACCGCACCGGCGTGTTCGTGGCGGTGTTGCTGTCGATGCTCGGAGTGGAGGATGAGCTGATCGCAGACGAATACGCCCTCACCGAAGTAGGCCTCGCGCATGTGAAGCCACTGCTCATCAAGAAGATTTCGGACAATCCTGCATTCAAGGAGACCGGCGCCGGTAAGGAAGGCGCGGAGAGGATGTCGGGCAGCAAGTATGTGGATATCTCTTGTATTGATCTATTGCGTTTTGGTCGCGTGAAGACCTGCTGAGGGGTTGTCTCCAGAGATAATGACTAACGATGTCTGTGCAGGAAGGACAGCATGCTCGCAGCCTTGGCCATGATCCGTGAGAAGTATGGGAGTGCCGAAGGATATGTTCGGACCATTTGCGGCCTTTCCACAGAGGAGATTGAACGTATCCGACAAGTCATGATTGTTCCCACAAATGAGGACCACGACGAGGATGCGAAGAGTGCGGCAGTGTAGCTGGAAACAGAGCCTGCCAGACTTTTTGTCCGTAGGACGTCTCTGGCACCCTGATGGATTTTTATCTTCGAGCTTGAGTCAGCAGATTGATAACTGGATCTTTTTCTCAAGAACGAGGTTGGGTGTATTCTTTGCTTGGGTTTACCGGGGAAGAACACATGATAAGAGCGGCTTTAGCCGAAGGAGTCAGTTATTGGTAGAGGTTTCAGGTACCCCGGTCCGGATCAAATGTCTTTCTATCAATTACAGATCCATGCTCTCTTGCTTTTGTGATACAAGAACACAATGGGCTGATGCATGTGCCGTTGATAATGCATCGAGCTGGTTTCTCCTTGGGGGAAAAGAAAATAAAAGATCCATTGAGAGCCTATTCAACCACTATCGTGTCGTCGGGTTGTCTGTTCAGTATCAAGCATTCCTCGTACCGGCATATGCTCACTTCGCCGTTTCCACGTGGCATTCTTTCTTCGGTAGACAATCCCACCAAGATACTGTAAAAGGCTCTAGGCTGTTGTGATTCGCACAAAGCAGACCCGATTAATGAATACGACTCTTTGCCACACCAGGTCCTTTATGCAGCCAAGAGGAGCAATCCCTTGCTGAACTCGAAAATCCAGCACCGATACAGGTAGTGTTCAACAGGCCGATCGCAAGGTGTGCTGATTGCAACGACCCTCGATCATCCACCAAGGGTGCTTGGCAGGGTTGGCCAGGCGAATGGGGCTCGAGGACCGCCGAGACAAATGTGATGAATGGACGTCGTCCTGAGGTCATCGTTGATAGTGCGCGAAGGAACCTCAGGGAGGAAAGAGTGCGTGATCTGCAGCGTGACGTAGAGATCTTCCCTGTGTCTGGGGGATCATGGAGACTTTTGTTTGTCCGTCGCCGGTAGGATTTGATGGCGAGCCACGAGCCGATCCAACCAGAAAAGTGCTTCGAGGGGCTTACCTGTCTCCCGGGATGCCGATCTGCGCTTCCAGCTTTATTTCGATCAGCGGCCCACTCGACCACCACATCGTACCCAACAAAAACGGCACAAAGGTAACATACAATCAGTACTCAAGTGTGCGTGCGGCAACACACGTCTCGAGTTGAAAAGTGCCGCGACCAGTCCATTTTCGACCTGCAGGTGGATGATGAAATTGCGGTGAAAACGGGAAATTAGTATCGGGGTGTGGTGTTTCGAAACCACGACTTTGGACATGCTTGGGGATGCATCGTCAAGACTTCTATTTTGAGTCGGCAGAAGGCTCCGATCCGCAAAGAGAGAATCGACAAATGCCGATCTTGCCTTCCTTTCGAGGCTGGGCATGGCCGTGTACCGAGGATCATGGTGGGCTGCATCAAGCGAGCGTATTCGAAGCGCCTGAGCTTCATTAATGCTTTACGAAAACAGCAACGGATCTCCGACATGATCGGAACGCAAGAAGCACTCCGACGCGTCACGAAAGCAAGCAGCCCGAAGCTTGAGGCCGAGCGACCCAACGTCGAACTCTCTTGTTTTTTTCGCACCGGCTGTCCGCCTTACGGAAGGCCGCGTCTCGGGCTGTTGTCGATAAGTGTCCGTGGAGGCGGTTCTGGAGATCAATCGCGAGCGTCAGGGGCGGATCGGCTCCCGCATCAAGCTCCAAGGAGAAGGCGGGCGCCTAGCATGACATCAATCCCGGTGGTTTCGACTGCCCTACAGGGCTGCTGGCTGGGGACGCGAAACACCAGCGGACAGGCCGTTGCAATCGGACCCCGGCCGAGCCGGATAAACGGCCGCCAGGCGTCGGAGGTAGCACGTGCACCCGTCGTCCCATGCTCATTTGGTGGTGCGAGATTGATGTTATGCGAGATGACTGCGGAGGGTGCCCTGCAGCCAGCCCAGCTTGGCAGGCCGAGTTAAGTTCGACGTCGCACTCAGGCGCCGGTCACGCATCAAGGGGTGCGTATAGGAAGGATTGGAGGAGAGCGAAGAAAGCGTCGGGGCCCCAGTCTGCAGGCGCAGCAGCTCAGCGCCACTGCACAGCCAGCTTGACAGCGGGCGGCGGCAGCGAGCGAGTGGCAAGCGACGCGCGCTGGCCGGACACAGGGCAGGTGCGGTCTTGGCGGGCCCTGTTTTGGGTCGGAACAGGCACTGACAGGGTCGCTTGGCCGGGCTGTGATTGGCCGCCAGAGGCCCATGGTGCGGCAGCGACCGACAGCCCCACAGCGATGCGCGTAGTAGCGCCGCGACCTGGCCATGTTGAAACATCCGGAACACCTCCTGGGCGGCGGCCTCTATACCGCGATGGGCGCCCTGCCCGCCCTTCAAAAACCCCAGCGCCGCCCCGTCATTCTGGCGCCGTGTTCGTTTTCGCTGGGGCTCTTGTCGACCAAGTCTTTCACCACCCTCACTCTTTGTTTTTGCTGGCCAATCGTGTGAGCCATTCTTTCTTCTTTCGAGAGCGCCACTCCTTCATTCAGACGCTCTCCGTATCTATTTCTCCCAGCGCCCGGCCGCTGTCACGCTCTCTCCTGTGTTTCAAACAGAATTCTTAACAACCCACCCACCATGCGTTCCACCGCCTTCGCTGTTGCCGCTGGTCTGGCAGCAGTCATTCCCACTGCCTCCGCGCAGACCTATTCCGAGTGCAACCCTATGAACGCCTCGCAGTTCCCTTGCCCCGTCAACGCTGGTCTAAACACCAAGTCCTGGAACAGCGACTTTTCCGTCGGAAAGAACACCAGCTGGAGCTATGTCGCCCCCGCCGTCAAGTACGGAACCGATGGAGCCGAGTTCACCATCACCAAGCGTGGCGAGGCCCCGACTATCAAGACCGACTTCTACATCTTCTACGGAAAGGTCGAGGTCAAGATGAAGTCCGCTCCCGGCCAGGGCATCATCAGCAGTATCGTCCTGCAGTCCGAGGACTTGGACGAGATTGACTGGGAGTTCCTGGGTGGCACCAACAGCATCGTCCAGACCAACTACTTCGGCAAGGGCAACACCACCACCTACGACAGGATGCAGCAGTTCGACGTCGCCACCCCCCAGGACACTGTCCACACCTACTCGGTGGACTGGACCAAGGAGTCGATCGTCTGGGCCATTGACGGAACCGCCGTCCGCACTCTCAACTACGCCGATGCCAACGGTGGTACCAACTTCCCCCAGACCCCCATGAACATCCGCCTCGGCATCTGGGCCGGCGGTGACCCCGATAACGACTTCTGGACCATTCAATGGGCTGGTGGCAACACGACGTACGATGCCGCCGCCGGCATGCCCTGGAGCATGTTTGTCGAGGACGTCAAGATCACCAACTACAACCCCGGCTGCAGCTACAACTTCACCGACACCACTGGATCCTCTGACAGCATCAGCATCGCCAACGAGGGCTGCGATCTTGTTGGCACCAGCCCCACCCAGTCCACCTCGTCCAACACTGCTGTTTCCACCGGTGCTGCTGCCTCCGGCTCTGCTTCCGCTTCCGGCTCTGGTTCTGCTGACGGTGTCGCCGGCTCGAGTGAGAGTAGCGGTGCTGATTTCAGTGAGACTGCTGCCGCGGGCGGTAACACCACTCCTACCGGCAGCGACGTTAGCGCTACGTCCCCTGCTGGTTCCGGCTCGGGCTCTGCCAGCGGCACCGATGTGAGCGGGTCTGACGAGTCTGGCTCGTGTGCTCCTATCATCGTTACCACGACCGTTATGCTCCAGCCCGGCGAGACTGCTCCTGCTCAGACCACTCCGGCAGTGTCTGTCCCGGTTGTTGAGACCACTACTGCTGAGACCACTCCTGCAGAGACCACCCCTGCGCCTTCGTCGACTGCCGATGTGGACGGCGAGGCATCTAGCAGCGTCGCTACCTCCACCACCGACGAGCTCGGCAGCGGTACCATGACCCTTGCAGTGCCGAGCGGCAGCAACTATCCCATTCCTTCGGAGCCCGCGACCAGCGATGTTGAAGGCGGTGACTCGACGGCCGCTGCCTCAGCCACTACTCCCGCCAGCACTCCCAGCGCGACCCCGCCCGTCTTCACTGGCGCGGCCGCCCCCATTGCTATGGGAGGTGTCAAAAACGCCCTGTTCTTTGGCGGTGTCGCTGCCGTCCTGGCGCTGTAAAGGTGTCAACCTCCAGATGACTGTATTTACCGACTGAGATCCTTTACATAACTTCGTTTCATTCTTGTTAAATTGCTTTTGAGTTTGCGGTTTTGGTAAGCGACTGAGTCGCAAAGTGGCGGGTTGGGGTTTTGGTTGTGAGTTAATGGTTTGGTGCGCCTTTGGTCGGCGATAGACCGCAAGATATCCCACTCGCAGGTTCACTGCAGTGAAAATTTATGAACTTTCATGGATTATGAAACCAACAATTCCTTCAAGCTCTGGGCTGTGGTTGTATATTGAAGAGTGTATATTGTCAGTAGTGTGCATGTCCTGCTCTCGTAAGCTGGCAGCCATTCCTCGGACCAACCTTTCCACTTCAACACATGGCGACATGTCCATGAAGTTTGCTTTAGCCATCAATCTGCCTTTGAAGGTCACGGATGGTATCTATCAGTATGCATGACTACTCACATGGGTTGCGTTTGCTCAGCATTTATGTCCTCTAGGAAACTTCTAATACCTAAATTCCTTCACCAGTGAAGAGATTTTGAAATATACTGAGCTTCTGAAAACCCATTCTGAGTAGGTTAATTGAAAGATGAGATGAACAAAGTGCGTACCCTGCCGCTCTGCAGCCCTGGCACGTGCGTTGACACAGAAACGCCGATGATTGGCCGATCTAGGGCGCCAGATAGCCCAGTGTACGCGCTCCTCGCGACGCGTCGCTGATCCCGCAGCTTGCCTCCAGACACTCCAACCACAGCAGCCCGGGCGCATCACCACCTCCTGCTCGCGGTCGAAAACAATGGTCGCCTGAATCTAACAACCCATCCCACGCGTCCCTCTTTTCACCCGTCGACGACTTTCCGGTCCAAGGCGCACGATACCCAGCACTCTCGCGCGGCGCGGCTCACCATGTACATCAAACAGATTATTATCCAAGGCTTCAAGAGGTGCGTCGGTCCTAGACAAACCGCGGCAGCGCGCTGATCCGTTTTGCAGCTACAAGGACCAGACGGTCATTGAGCCCTTTTCGCCCAAACACAATGTTATCGTCGGTCGCAACGGCTCGGGCAAGAGTAACTTCTTCGCCGCAATCCGCTTCGTCCTTAGCGATGCCTACACCCAGATGGGGCGCGAAGAGCGCCAGGCTCTTCTCCACGTAAGCCCGCACTCTGTCTTCTCAATAAAAGCATCGCAACTGACAATGCGCGCAGGAAGGTTCGGGTTCCGCCGTCATGTCGGCGTACGTGGAGGTCATCTTCGACAACAGCGACGACCGCTTCCCCACCGGAAAACCCGAGGTCATCCTCCGTCGTACGATTGGTCTCAAGAAGGACGAATACTCGCTTGACCGCAAGAACGCGACCAAGGCTGACGTCATGAACCTGCTGGAGTCGGCCGGTTTCTCGCGATCGAACCCGTACTACATTGTCCCGCAAGGCCGTGTCACCGCTTTGACGAACATGAAAGATGGCGAGAGGTTGAACTTGCTGAAGGAGGTTGCGGGTACCCAAGTGTACGAGGCGAGGAGAAGCGAGAGTTTGAAGATCATGCAAGAAACGGACAACAAGCGCTCGAAGATCGACGACCTGCTGGCTTACATCAGGGAGCGCCTTGGGGAGCTTGAGGAAGAGAAGGAGGAACTGAGAGCGTACCAAGAGAAGGACCGCGAGCGAAGATGCTTGGAATACACCATCTACCATCGCGAGCAGCAGGAGATCCAAAGGGTGCTGGAAACCATGGATGAGCAGAGACAGGCTGGCGTCGACGAGACCGACGATAACCGGGAGCGCTTCGTTCAGAACGAACAAGAGATTTCCCAGATCGATGCTGAGATTGCGGAGCTCAAGCAGCAGATCGAATTCCTCAAGGTCGACAAGCGCCAGTTGGAGGAGGAGCGGCGTGAGACTGCGCGTGATAGAGCCGCAGTTGAGTTGGAGGTGAACGAGCTCACGGATGGCCAGGCAGCCGCAAAGCAAGCCAAGAACCGTCACGATGCCGACCTACAGGAGGTTCAAAAGCAGATCAAGCAACGCGAGCAGGAGCTTGCGACGATTATGCCTGAATACAACCAACTGAAGGAGCAAGAAACCACAATCAGGACTCAACTCGCCGACTCCGAAGGCACCAGACAACGCTTGCTGGCCAAGCAAGGACGCCAGTCACAATTCCGGTCGAAGCGTGAGAGAGACGATTGGCTTCGGAAAGAAATTGACGAAGTCAATATCTCGTTGGCGACCCGCAAGGCCATCGCTATGCAGACTACAGAGGACATCGCTGAGTTGGAGACTGAAATTGGCCGTCTGGATACCGAGATTGCCAAACTACGCTCTAGCATCGAGAATCGCGGCGACAACATGCAGAATATCTCAGAAGAGGTACAGAAGGCGAAGGAAGAGCGCGACCAACTCTCGGACCAGCGAAAGGAGCTGTGGAGGGAAGAAGCCAAGCTTGATTCGGTGATCAGCAACGCTCAGCACGAACTCAGCCGTGCGGAAAGATTTCTGTCTCATATGATGGACCAGAACACTAGCCGTGGTCTAGCCGCCGTTCGGCGTATCAAACAGCAACAGAACCTTCAGGGCGTTTACGGCACTCTTGCAGAGCTTTTCGAGGTCCCTGACAGATACAAAACTGCTGTGGAAGTGACGGCTGGAGCCAGCTTATTCCATTACGTCGTCGACAATGAACAGACTGCAACAAAGGTCCTCGAAGTTCTACAGAAGGAGAAAGCTGGCCGTGTAACTTTCATGCCTCTCAACCGGCTGAGGTCAAAGCCAATCAACATTCCCAAGGCTAGCGATGCTCTGCATATGATCACTAAGCTTCAGTATGATCCGTTGTACGAGAACGCCTTCCAGCACGTCTTCGGTAAGACCATCATCTGCCCTAATCTGCAGGTTGCCGCACAATATGCCCGGAGTCACGCAGTCAGCGCTATCACGCCTGAGGGAGACCGCGCCGATAAGAAGGGTGCCTTGACGGGTGGTTTCCACGACCCCCGGAACTCCCGTATCGATGGTGTTCGTAACGTGGCCAAGTGGCGCCAGGAATACGAGACGCAGAGGACCCGCCAAGTAGAACTGCGGCGTCTGAATGAGCAGAAGGACCAGGAGATCACGCGCGCATATGGCGAACTCACGAAGATTCAGCAAAAACAGCAGCAACTGGAGAATAGTTATGGCCCAATGCGACAGGAACTCCGCGCGAAGATGACCGACTTGCAAAACAAGCGAGAGGCTCTTGAGTCAAAGCAGAGGTCAAGGGACAACATCGAAGCCAACGTCCGCGAGTTGGGAGAACAACAGGAGGCTTATGATTCCGAATTGACTTCCGACTTCAAGAAAGCTCTTTCTCGTGAAGAGGAGCAGCAGCTTGAGTCTCTGGCCGGACCTATCCAGGATCTGCGTCGGCAGCTTTCCAAACTCAGCACCAATCGTGCAGAACTTGAAGCACAGAAGACTACGCTGGAGTCTGAGCTTCGCGAGAACCTCCGTCTCCGGTTGGACCAGATCAATTCCCAGGGGTTTGAAGATGGCACGGATTCCGGTGGTGGCAGCTCTGTGAGGCTCAAGGACCGTCAGCGCGAGCTCAAGCGCATCAACAAGGCTCTTGAGACTGCTGAGAAGAGGTTGCAGGAAGCTGATCAAAACATTGATCAGACCAATTCTCAGCTTGCTGAGCTCGAGAAGACCAAGGCTGAGAAACAGACTGAGCAGGAGGAGGTGGCACGCGCTATTGAGCGTCACCAAAAACGAATGGAGAAGAGCATGGCCAAGAAGGCTTTGCTGAACAGCAAGAATCAGGAGTGCCAGAGGAATATTCGTGATTTGGGCGTGCTGCCGGAAGAGGCTTTCGAGAAGTACCAGAACATGGAATCCAACAAGGCAAGTTGACAAACCCATTTCAGAGTAGAGCACGGTTGGACTGACTTTTTGATCTGCAGGCACTGAAGCGTTTGCACAAGATCAACGAAGCGCTGAAGAAGTACTCACACGTCAACAAGAAGGCTTTCGAGCAGTACGCCAACTTTACCAAGCAACGGGACACCCTCATGAAACGTCGCTCAGAGCTTGATTCCAGCCAGAGGTCCATTGAAGAGCTGATTGAGGTGCTCGATCAGCGGAAGGACGAAGCAATCGAGCGTACTTTCAAGCAAGTGAGTCGTGAGTTCGCCAATGTCTTCGAGAAGCTCGTCCCGGCTGGCAAGGGTCGCTTGATCATCCAGCGTAAGAGTGATAGCCAAGCCCGTGCCGAACAAGAAGAGGAGGATAGTGAAGCGGAAGAGAGGAGGCAGAGCGTCGAAAACTACACTGGTGTTGGGATCAGTGTCAGTTTCAACTCGAAGCACGACGAGCAGCAAAGGATTCAGCAGTTGAGTGGTGGACAGAAGAGTAAGTCCACACCTTTCTCATCCTCTTCAACTGATTATCTGATGCGACTATCTAGGTTTGTGCGCCCTTGCTCTGGTCTTCGCCATCCAACAGTGCGACCCTGCGCCTTTCTACCTCTTCGATGAGATCGATGCCAATCTGGATGCTCAGTACCGCACGGCTGTGGCGCAGATGCTGCAGACGCTGTCGAACAACAATGAGGGTGGCGGTCAGTTCATCTGCACGACTTTCAGGCCGGAGATGGTCATGGTGGCGGAGAAGTGCTACGGTGTCAGCTACACGAACAAGACCAGTAGTATCGATGTCGTCGACCGCGACACTGCCATGAAGTTCATCGAAGGCCAACAGAAGCCGGGAGCTTGATAGGAAACCTCTGTTTCGAGAAAGGTGGAATGTGTTCTGTATCACTCGGGTATTTGGGATAGGCCATGGAAAGGGAGCCGGATCATCGATGGTCTTTTTTTCTTGCATCCGGTTGGGCGTTCATCTAGCGAGGTGTTGATGAGCGGGATTGCCGGGGACAGCGCAATCGCGCATGCCATACTGTAGCACCGGCAACTTACCCTTCTCCGGCACAAGTGGAGAATCCCTCCTAGCAATGCCTCGTCGGCTTCCTTTGCCGGCCACCAATCTTCATTGCCGCGAATTGGCCACTGTAGATAATGCACCCCACAAGTATTTCAGCCATTGTGGGACTAATAAGGTCGCGCATGTGCATACGCGGCAGGTTCCTGAAGAGTTCGAGGACGCGTGTTGCGCGTGTGAAGCGTTTATATTGAGATTCTGCTTCCTCTCCTACTTCGTCTGAGTTTCGAAAGCAGCCGGCCTGCAACAGGAAAGATGCATCTCTCCCTACATTCAGAAAGAACTTCAAAGCGAACCAACCGCCAGAATGACTGAGAAAAGACCCAACTTCCTCGTCATCGTCGCCGACGACTTGGATTTTCTGACTGCAGCTGCTTTGGCTCCCAGATTCAAACCCCGAACATCGACGCCCTAGTCCAGGATGCATCGGGAACACGCTTCACCAATTTCCACGTCGCGTCCATGTGCTCGCCGACGCATGGTCGATGCTCATGGTGAATCTGTCGCACGTGTCTTCTGCTTCGTTCTGCTTACACTTTCTTTCCCCCGGACTGGAACAGACAACCACATAGCCTGCAGAGGGCAGGTCGGCGGGTGGGAAGGTGGCGGGGGCGGTTTGTACGGTGATGGATGTTGTGCCGACGTTTTTTTGGAGCTGGCGGGGTTGAACCATCCGGGGACGGAGTATAAAAGGAGGGAAATTCCGCCGCTGCGGGGCGCGAGTTGGGAGGGCTTGATTGAGAAGGTAAAGAGACGACGGTTCATCCGCAGGATTGATCAATTGGAGGTGGAAGCTTATGTATGTGCCTTTTCCCAAGGGCCCGCAGCGCTGGGAGTTGAGGATCCGGGCGAGAGGGAAGACCTAAAGGAGAAGGAGCAGAAGATATTTGAGGAGTTGTTGGTGGAGTGGGAGAAGTATAAGAAGGAGGTCGGCGTGGTTGGGCTGGTAGGAGAGCTGGATGGGATTGCGCCGAAGTGGATCAGGTGGATTGGCAAGAAGAACATCCCGGAGCAGCTGGTCGGGAAGATTCCGATCTAGGATCGTTGCCTAGTATCATAGGTATAAATGCTGCATGTCGAATATTCCGGGCCAAAGCTGAGTCTTCAGCACCGGACGCAAACGTTTTACCACATTGTCTGACATTACTATGAGATGATGGTATGGACTCATGATTCTTTGCTTACCATACAAGGAACTTTTCTGACGCGCACATATGCACCGCGACGTCGGATGCTAGTGTAACCGTGAAGTGATGGAGACTTCGACAAAGTTGAAATGCGCCGATGAAAAGAAGTGGGGGTTACAATGAAGTTACTCTTACTCACACAGGACCCCGTTACACGGTGAGAGTGAACGCGGAGGTTATGGTTGTGGGGTGAAGCGCCCACTGGTTGATGGGAGGATGGTTGGTTGACGGTATATAAGCTCTACCAGCGGCTGTCTCTTTCGCTTGACAGCACAAAAATCTCATCAGTCGAGAGGTTTTTTACCACGGACTCATGTTTGCGGATCACATTCAAACCGTCAGGTTGTTGGTTCGGAACAGGGGTCGGTGGGGTTTTTTTTTGCTGTTTTGATGTACCCTCCATTATGAATGTATTTTGTGGGTGCCCTCGATTTCGCCAGTGGTGAGTGCATTATTATTGTTCTGGGCTGTATGTATGTACAAACAGCAACCGGTAATTCCAGGCCAACAATCGATTACAGGTCTAAATAAGAGCTAGCCTTTCTGTCCCCATGCGTATCCCCTCTCGATGCCATCTTCCACCTCACTGTTCCCCCTCACGCTTACACTGATCTCCGGCTTCTTCGCGATCGTCTGCAGCACGACGCAATACCTCTCCGTCAGCTTTCCCAGCTTCTCGATTTTGGCGTCGCCCTCCTCGCCGAGGTCACCGTCCAGTTGTACGTCGAAGCCGAGGCGGATGGCCTTGAAGCCAACGGGGGCCTCGCGGTCAACGCCCATGGTGCCGCGGAAGTCGAGGTCGCCCTCAGCGTGGACGGAGCCGCCGCTAAGCGGGATGGCGAGGGCGGTAGCGACGGCCTTGAGAGTGACGCCAGCGCAGGCGACCAGTGCCTCCAGCAGCATGTCGCCGCTGCACAGCTCGCCCGACACTGTAGGGTCTTCGCCGCCGGCGCGCGGGTGTAGCCCGGCGATCTTGGATTGTGCTTGAGAGACGGCGGCGCCCGTCGAGAGCTTGCAGGTTATGCTACTGCTGTCGAGCGTGCCGGATGACTTCAGCGTAACGAGAGCGGCGGACGGGTCGCTGCGGTAGGAATCCTTGAGAGGCGCTTGTTTGGCGCGAAGGGCGGCTGCGGCATCGGTCATGCTTGTGTGGAGTTGGAGATGGCGGCTCAATGGTCAATTGATGCGCTGGACCCTAATTGATAGAAACAAATTGTTGACGGGTGAAGTTGAGCAGGTGAGAGGATTGCGGGGGCGGGGAAGATGGAGAGGTCCAGTCAGGCAGTGCAGGCACAGGCACAGCAGCTACCCCGCAAGGGTCCAGCCAGTGCAGCCAGGGTGCAACTGCCCCGCCCTGTACATCCTGACGCCCGAAATCACGTTGTCGGCGCGCGGTGGCCTGATGTGGTGCATACTCAGTTTCACACGCCCAGGCCGCAGGATATATAGAACCAGGCAACCGGCTGGCTCGAGGTTCTTCAATCAATGCGCTCCATGTGCAACGAAACAGAAGCAAGCCGTCGCCCCAGGCCTCCCAAAACTACGCGAGCGGACATTACTCTGCCTCTCGACCGCCGCTGAGTGAAGAGTAAGCCGGCCGGAGGGAGGACCGGAGCACTGAGCACCGGCGCACGGGCCCACGTGAGACGTGCGTCATTGCCAGCTTCCAAGATTTCCGTCTCCACTCGCCATTTGCTCCCATCGTCTTTTGCTCTCCCATCTCCCCACCCACTCAACGATTACGACGTCTTCGATGCTTTTTCTTGCCCTCAGCAATGGCCTCCATCCCACCCACGGCCCCATCGGAACGCCCGCCCTCGCCCACGCTCCCGCTTCCGCGACCACCTCTACCCGCCAATGAGCGGCGCGCCGTGCACAGGGTCTAGCAACCACTGCTCCGACGATGCTGGCATATGCCTGTCGAGGTCTGGATCTGGATCCCACCGCCAGAGATATTACGTGAGAGTGCGACATGCCCGCCGCTCCACCACCCCCCGCCAGGGTGCGGAAAGTCCCAGCGACTGTACCTTCGTATTGCCGTCCTGCCGTGACTCGCCGCGGTTGCACAGCCTTTCGCTCAATATTGGCATCCTCACCCAACCTGCCGCTCTCACGCGCCTCACTCGCCGCAGACAACCAATTAAGATGACCGACTTGTCTTAAGATTGTCGCACTTGAGTTCTATCCCGTTAACCGTAGCCGATAATGTTGCTCCAAAGTTCCCGCCCATCTTGAACAGTACAGCAATGGCCCCAAACAATATACCACTCCTCATACAACTCCCGAGCATAACACCGCCTGATAACCCATAGCCAAAAGTCCGGACCCGGAAACCAACAAACTCCAGTAATCAATCCCTACGGTCGTCAGCCGAAGATCACTGCGCAGTCAAGGGCTTCCTTACCGCTGGGGTTGCACGTTCAATTCCTTCCGACAATGATCGACCGTGTGTCCACGATCTCCGTCGTTTCTCCCTGACCGCTTGTGACTCGGATCAGGGCAATCCGGATCTTGCACATGCCTTCCTGGCCAATGGAAAGGTCCGGGAAGTAGGCATATCCGACCACATCGTCCGCGTCGTTCTCGATTGGGTGGAAGGAGTCGAACAGTCTCGGCCCAGTCAAGGCGTCGGGGCCAACGGGCACGTAAGCCCCGTCGGCACCCCTGGCCACCACTGTGGCGACAGCCAGCAGGCGCCCGTCCTCGAGATCGCTGTCGGGAGCCCCGCGGGAGCGGCGGAGGCGAATGGTGACGGTGGTCCTGATGGGCTGGCCGGGACGGGCAGTGCCCGGAGGCTGTGCGGTAACCTCCATGGAGTATCCTGATGCGCCTGGGCGGCCCATTGAGTTCTGATCCCGACCGCGCGAGCTCAGATTGCGCATTCCAGCATTCTCGCCGTCGATCCGGATGCGCCGAGATCGCCCCACGTCTTCAACCACCCGGGCGCCGACATTGTCGTTCGTCTGCGTGCGGCGGGCAACGTGAGCCATTGTTCCGTCTGCGTTGTTGGAAGAGGAGGAGTTGAGGTCTGTGGTGGAGGTGCGTTCTGCGATGCGGCTTGAACGTCTTAAAAGGTTGGACGACGAGTTGGTCCCTTGTCTAGACGATGATCTAGTCGACACTCTGGACGAGGCACTGGCGTCGCTGATATTTCTTCTTCGACCTCTGCCTCTGCTGGGCATCTGACGGCACAGTGCTTCTGGAAGGAATTAGCAAAATGAAGAGACGGGCAACCAATGGCGACTGCATGCTGCTGTTTGAGGAGAGACTGGACGATGGCCCGCGCAAAAGAAAGTCTATCGTCGGAAAAAGAAGCAGTCCAGCCAGGCGCCGATGCGTCTCAGCCTCGGCGATCGAAGCCGCGAGGCTGCGCCCGAGCCAGACGATACAGCATCGGGACCGCAGCCAACGCCCGATGCAGCGCGGCAAAAGGATGGTCGGGGCGGGACGAGGCCGCCGGCGACGTCGAAAAAGGACGTCTTCGACAAATGACGATCCTTAATTTCACGGCGGGCAGGGCCCGCCATTGGCGCCGCCGGCGCTGCTGCAGCGGGGTTCGACGGCACGATGCGAAAGCGTGTTGGCCGCGGGGGCGATCAGCATTCCTGAGCCATGCGGGTGCTAGGCTGGCTGCGGCCACGAGCGCGCCGCCAACGGCCCAAGATGCAAGATTCGGGGCCAGTGCGAAGCGAGCAGTCTTGAAACGGCGTGCCGGATGAAGGGCCAAAGCCCGACGCCAGGGGAGGGGAGCGCGTGCATGCCCGGCGGCATCTTGCGTGCGCCGCATGCTCCCAAGACATGTCGCAATGGGCCGGGATGTGACAGGGCAGGTGCGTGTCTGAAGCGTAGCGAGATTGATTTGAGCTTACCTCTGCGTCGTCCCCCGGCTGCTCACCACAATCTTGCAGCCTTTCTCGCCTGTCCGCCAATACCCGTCGCCGTGGACCGCTGGCCGTGCGCCGATGAAGATTGATCGCGTCGGCCGCGGACGGGCTGCTTATCTGCTTTGTGCGACCACAGGTGCAAATGACGTCCGTCTTCACGCTCTCGACACGCGGTCCCACGTTACACCGGGAGATTCACGCCGTATGCGGGTCGCTTGCCGCTTCCACGGTTCTTTTGCGCGGTACCTGCAGGGGCCGCGGTGGCCTCGATCAGCTCGATGCGGACGGTGTCCGGGCCGGAGGTGCGTGGTGGGGCTCTGGGGCCTGGAGATCTGGAGCAAATATCAGCAACCTCTGCGAGGACAAGGCGGGACGACCCCCCGGACGAGCTGGTCCCCACACGGAATTGGGCAGCAGGACCCCAAGGAGCTAGCGCTGGGCGGAAGAGCGGGACCAACCTTAAGGCGCACGATTGCCGAGGGTGCAGTCTGCAGCGAGCCGTGAGAATGCGACTGGTCCCAGGCGGGCGAGAGGAGGGAGCTGTCGGCCGCGGAATCGATCTGCTGCTCTCCTGCTGCGGCTTCCCCGCGGCCGGCTTTATAGATGGTTCGGTCAGCTCTCGCAGACGACGCTGGCCGCCAAGGTGGTCGCCAGGCGCGCGCCCTTGCGCTATTGGACTCAGATGGTCAGGACAGCGATGGAACTTGAGGCGACACTTCTGCTCTGGTCGCGGCGTCTCGCCAGAATAGTCGCCTGCATGGCACGGCACGCTGCCACGATTGCGCATTGCTGCAGCTGGGGCGAGCCACGAGGCGCGTGGCGTGGAGCATGCAACCTCTTGCTGACCCCCTTCCGTGGCCGCGGGCCCGCCAGATCTTAGAGATCCGATGCAAGATGGAGAGTTCAAGAGGCTAGCGACCGCGAGGGCCCGCCGGGTTGGGCGATCGCGGAGCGCCACAGGGCCGCGCCGATCGCTCCGTGGCCTGGTGGCTGGGCCCAGCATGCCCGTCGTGCTGGAAACATGCGCCCCGGCTTCCTGGCTCGCACCGTGATACGAGGATTCCACCTGTGTCTCCAATGCTTCCAGCTCCACTCACGCCGGCCGTGCCGCGCCTGCACGCCTCTGCTTCTGGAAGGCGCCGCAAAAGCCCTGCACGCCTAACCCGCGCCATGTGCCCGTCACCACCACCCTTGCGCTCCCGGCAGCCTGTTCCTGGCCACCCACGCTCCTCCATTCCTCTTCGTACGGACGCCCCCCGCGCTGGCCAATCGTGCGCAAGCCTGCCTAACTCGGGCGTCTAGTGGTCTGGTCCCTCGTTACCCAAAGTATCCTCAATTGAAACTGTTTCATTCCGTCTCCAGCTCCTCTGCCATGGGTTCCCGGTTGGCGCTGCACCGCCAGAAGCCCTGCTTTCTTGCTAGGTGCCGCGGTCGATGCTGAGTTGCTGCAGAGCAATAAGGGCCAAGGGCCTCCGCTTCGCCTTGCGATTAGAGCATCATCAGGATACCCCTGCCGTCGGGCACCAACACCAGCACCTGCAGCATCGACTCTCTGCTGGAGAGAGCCGTCGAAGCCTCACTGGTTGCGCTGTCTCACCAACCGCGTCATCCATTGCCTACATCTGCGCCTGCAAGCCACGGACTCGGCCTCGCAGCCTACAGGAACGCCTGCCGCTGCAGCACCGGTCGCCGGGTTCCAAGATCTCACTTCCGCGCCGTAAACGATGATGCATTCTAGACCCCGTTAAGACATGCTACTAATATCCTACTGTCAACCACTACTGCGGCTCCACGTGACCTCTACCACCAAACACTCAGCTACCCCCGGCCTAACCACGAACGAAGAAGCAACTACCCGCTCTAGCGGCCGAGATGACAGTACCAAGAAAGATCTGCCCGCATATCAATCCCCCCACCTCCATCGCTTATCATAGCCACTCGCCGAACGATTCGCAAAAAGATAATGGCTGCAGATGCCGTCACCACTGTTGCTTCCACGGTCCTGAACACACTAGCCACGGCCCGTCTTGCCGCCGTGCAGCTAGTCGGAGTGATTCAATGCAAGACAACAGTGGCGGATGCAAGCGAGGCCCTCAGGCCTCCGGCATTGCTGCGAGCCCACGCCCGAGGTCCACATCCCGCACACGGCACAATCTAGGGATCCCTGCCGTCAAAAGACACAGCATCGTATCCAACAGGAAGAGCATTTCATCGATGGAAAGCAGATCGTGATCTGTCGCGTCGGTCGAAAGAAGTCGGTCGGCGCCTCCGACTCCTGCATCGAAGGCCTTGTTGCTGCCTCTCAAGTTCTGGGCCTCGTTGATGACGATGAATCCAAATCGACTGGGGGCAGCACAGCCACTCCGGGCTTGCGCATTAACAAACTAGAAAACCAAACCATGTCAGTCTCTTGCACCAGACGCTTGGGGAAATAGTGCTGCTCACTTGTATGGCCCTAGCCTCTCCCGTACCCTTGTTCACGTAGAAAAGTAGCGCTGCTCAATCTCGGAATCCACAGCACCCTCACCCTCCTCGACGACCGTAAACAGGTCATGGTCCGGCGCCCTCCACGAATGGCGGTGCTTCCTCCTCTTCCTCATCCTCCCGTCAACCAGGTCCTGAGCCCTGCCCTTGGTCGGCTCGCGCACGATGGTCCTGTACGGTTCCGTCGGCTCAGGGCCAGGCCTCTGCGGCTTCCTCACATGCATCGGCGTGGAGCCCTCCTCGCTCATGTAGCCCTCGTCCGTCACCGCCACTTCGTCGTTTCGTCTCTTCCGCTGCTCCTGCCCATCCCCCTTCCACCTCTCTTCCTCCTCCTCCGCCGCCGCCGCGGCTCGGTACTTGGCGATGTACTTGGCCCATCGCCTTGCCAACTTGCTCCTCAACTTGTCGTCCTCTCTCCTTCTCGTCTCGTCGGCGTCCCACTCGCCTCCGGCGACGTCGTCGTCCTCGTCGGTCGCACTGTCGTCGGAGGGGATGATGCCGGCGCTGAAGGAGAGCTCGTCGTAGGGGTCGTCCTCGTCGCTCATCGGGCTCAAGAAGTGGGCGAATGGGTCGTCGTCGATGTCTGGGAGCGACGACGACGGCTGCTGCTCCAGCGGCGACGGCTGCTCCGGCGGCGTCGGCGGCGACACCGTGACGTAGGGTGTCGGCGGTCTTTGCGACACGGCCGACGATGAAGAGGAGGAGGGGCCGAAGGGGGTGGTGGAGGCGGCGGCCGCGCGCTTCTTCGAGCCGGAGGGGCTGAGGTGGAAGTGCACGGGTGCGACGGCGAGGAGGTGGCGCGTTGAGAAGGGCGGCCACGAGTGCCGGCGGCTGTGGTGTTGTTGTTGTTGGGATGATGCCTTTCGTGTGGGCATTGTGGTGGTTGCGTTTCCTTCCGGCTCTTCTTGCTCCGAGGTAGGTTGTTGCTGCGGCGGGTTTGCGTCACCCGCCGTCGGTACGGTAAGCGACTGTTGTCTTCCTTTTTTCCCTTTGGCTCCTTTCGTCCTCTTCTCTTTCGTCTTCCTTAGCAAGCCGCTGGTTTCGCTTGTTGTTCCCTTTTCTCTTCTCCTCAAACGACTGAAGGGCCAGCAGCCGCGCAGGTGTTGGTACGCCAGCTGGATCAAAGAATGGTGGAGGTGTCGCGTCGTGAGGTTAGGCACGACAAGACGGTCCCAGGTTTGTATGAAATACAACAAAAAGAAATATCCAGCTCGGGGCGGATAACGGGCGATCTTCAGCTTATTTGGGGGGGAGAGGGGCGGGGGCCGAGGGTGGGCGGGACTATATGTACGGTGTAGGGCGGCGCAGAAGATGACGATAGGTGGTGGATGACTGGACTTTCCTCACACACCCACCCACCCACACACACCCATGTGCGCAGCGCCCGCAACACCCAACTACGAGGCACACTCACACAGTCACTCACACACACCGCACCCCAGCCACCACCCCCGGCTAGCACGGGCGGGCGCGGGCGTAGATCGCGGGTAAATCAAGGCATCAATAGAAATTAAGAAGTACGATCGCGCGCTTTCGCATTTCATCGATCCCCCCGTCGCCTCATTGCCCATCATCCGTCGGCCTGACTTGGGCGGCTGTGTGATTAATGTTGGGTGGGGCAAACAAAAAAGAGCAACACGCACTAAGTCACAGCCACACGGCGGGCGGCCACAACACGCGTAGGCGAGGATGGATGATGGGCTACGCGTATGAGTCCTTGCAACCAAAAGTGCGCAGGTGCTTGGTGGACACGGCGCGGTTGGGCGAGTGACCAGCTGCTAGCCCGGCTGCTAAGCTCCAAGCTAGCATCATGCGGCTCTTTTAGGGCCGTGGATGTTGCCGAATATGCAGGGGTTTGTTCGTTCTCTCTCTCGCTGTGGCGCGTGGGCCCGCCGCCGCCGCCTCCTCCTCTATCCTTTCCCTCCTACTACCTGATGATCCGGCGTATTGGGCTGGGCTCAGCGGGCGCCAGTCCCTCCCAGAACAACTAACGACGCCTCGCTTGTTAATTTTTCCCGCTCTTTGCGGCTACACTTTATTTTTTCTCTTCTTCTCTTTCTCAAATCCACCCTTCGGAACGAAGCGGAGGCGCTAGCGATGGAAGGAATATGGATTGCTATGGGCAACGAGCCTTGTCGGCTTGGGCCGAAGCGGGGATGCGAAGAAAAAAAAAGGGCTATGGCCATGGTACGTTTGAGCCTTGGTTTACGTGTGTTTATTTTTAATTCTTGGCTTTTCACTCGCTCTCCATGCGACTCTGGGACTAGGTCTTTGGGTTGCGGTGAGGACGACGTTAATGGGCGGTAAGTAGTAGTAAGCCAGGATACCGCGGCGGTGTGGCGACCTTCCTTCTCACGCCCCGTCCGGGACGGAAACAATACTTTTTTTTCATTGGAAAGGCAATAGCGCTATCACACTTCCTTCCCGAAAATGGGTTTGCTCTCAGCTATGCCATGGTGGTTGCTAATATTCAAAGGGTGGGACTTGGGTGGGTAAGGGCGGAGCGCTCGGTTGTGAAGGGGAGGAGGCGCGGCGTAGACGTGATGCGTGCATCCCATCATGTGAGGCGCCGATGGCGGGCTTGTGGCAGCTTATGCGACAGGCTAGCGCTGGGCAGCAGACTTACGGCGATACGTCTCCTCCGCCGGGGAGAAACGGAGGAGGGGGGAGGAGAGTGACGATGATAATCTAGCAGCGGTCAGGGCGACCATGTTCGACTCGATCGAGAGATCTCGTCCATGGCGGTGTCTTTGCGCGGCCATGCTGCATTTCCCCATATTCGACCGCATGTCCAGTTTAAGCGGAGAAGGTTTCGGGTTGCATGCAACGTCCCTGGCGCGTGTGCGGAGTGGCGAGCGCACGCAGGGGAAGAGGGTGTCTGCAGCGGGTGCGGCCTATCAGGGCGTGGCGGCAGTGCTGCAGGCGCGTTGTGCGCGTCCTGCGCGTAATGCATGGAGAGCGGCGGAGGGTGGGCAGCGCGGGCGTATGACTCGGCAACAGCGCTCGGAGCGGGCGGGTGAGGGGTGGGAGGGTGTGTGGGTTTGCTCTGAGGGTGTGCGGTCGTGAGGTCAGATGGCAGCGCGCGAGTCAGGGTCCAGCTGCCTTCCCCGCTGTCACAGTCTGCGATGCCTGAAGATCGCGGCCGATCTTGCACCCACGGCCAGTCACCTCGCCGCACCCTCTCTGCAAACCCGCATGCGGATCCTCTCGGGTATGCACGCCGGCTGCAGGTCGCGACGCTGCCGCCACCGCCTCCCTTGCCCTCTTGGGCCATCTTCTCGCTCACTCCTCACCCTCCGCCTCGCCCTCTTGCCTAAACCGGGCAGAGACTGTCTTGCGGTCGGTCACGGAACACAACATCATCCCGATGAAACAGGCACGGTGCTACCGCGCAATTCGTTTCTCTCCGCGCGCCTCATCCACCAGACGCCGCTGATGCTTGCACCGAGCCCAGGACGACTGTGAGGCGGAGCATGACAACCCCGGCTGATAATGAGGCTTTGCGCCCCTGTTGCTTTTTCTTTAGTCATGCCCGCCCAGGCCGCGCTTCCGTTATTTCCGTGTCCCCAGCCTCGTTTGTGCCCGTCATTCCTTCACGCGTTCGCCAGGCCTGAGACAGCTCCAAGGACGCGGAGCGAGAGGAAAGACCACACTGTCGGTTGCCCCGCGGACGACACATTGCGTCATCGATTGCCCCGGCTGCAGCTGCAGCTGCAGGTTTCTGCCTCGAGTCGTTCCAGGTTCGTTCACCGCTGACTGCCAGATGTGAGCAGTAAGTTACCTGGTGACCTTACCGTCGTACATGAAAGCTGCAAGCAGCCGCCCCTGTGGCTCTAACAACCCAAGGTTACCTCACCCCGGCTCTATGCGCCCGCCTTCCGCGCCTGCACCAGATGCCTCGCTGCCTTGCTACCTCGTTGCCTTGCGCTGTTATTTTTTTTTATCCTTTTGCTTTTCCCCTCAACATCTTGAATCCTTCTTTCTTTCCTTGCTCGCTTCCATTCCCTTCCGGAATTCTCGCGTCAGCCACCCACACCAGCGAGCTTGAACTGTCGCCACCGTTGACGAGAGCCACAGCCCTCTTCGTATCCTGTCCCTTCTGCCTGCCCCATTCCTCCTGACCGGCAACGCCCCATGAGGCTGATTTTCTTCCTCTATTGCAATATCCGTCACTGTCGCAGGCTTCCAAAACACGCAAACCGCCTCGCCACCTGCTCAGTCATCAATATTGACACTGCCTCTCACGCTACACTCAGGCAACAACATTCCCGCATTTGTATTCGTTTCTCACTGTCGCCGTTTATTGATGGTGTGCAAAGTCAGAGCAGCGGTGTGACTGGCGCAGCACTCAACCCTCTGCTCAGCCCTGCCCCCATCACCCCCGCACACATCACACAACTAACCAAATCCGCACCCACATATTCTCTTAGTGCGGCTCCACCTCAGCCGATGAACCGCCCCTGCTCGTTTAGGAAATCACACCTCCTGTCCCCCATCCAATAGATTGGCCGGGGTCTTACGTGAGAGCGAACCGGCGAATGTAAGGCGGAGGCGTCCGGCGGCGCTCTTTCCATCCATCACTTTCCACGCTGTGAGAAATGTGGCTGCTCATGGCGGTGGTCTAGACCACCGTCGATCTTGCTGGCAAGTTGTTCCGCCGCTCTTTCGAAATCATGGCATACGGATCGTTCAAAGGCACGCCGGGGCCGTGTTCCCAACCCCTGCACGAATCAGAAAAGTCGTATATTTTGGCTGGACCGGCTGCAAGTGGGCTCCGGAAAAGAAACCAAGTAACACATTTGCTTCGCGGCCTGTGACAGACGCCAGCTTGCCCGCAGTCGGCATTGGCTGCCGCAAGGCTGGGGCCGGGTACAATGCATGGCGCCAGCAGCGTAACGAGCCGCCGATACGATGGGGGAGGTCGAAAAGCAAGGCTTACTACCCATCTGGCCGTAGAGCCCCGGGGGGTTGTTCCTGCGTCGACAGGCGCGCGTGTGTGTGTGTGCATCGTACATACATGCACGTTGACAGCATGCATGTATGTACGCGACCACGGATCAGCACGGGCGGACAGCAGGGTAGGTAGATAGATTGGAATGGGCGGGCGGACCCTGTTGATCTACATACCTGGCTACCGGGATTCCAGTCCAGCAGTGTCGTGGAAAATGGCGTGACACTGACGAGTCCCACCATCCAGGTAGGGTCTGCCCTGCATCTGTTAGTCCGTGTCTCTTTCGTTGCATTATCGCTGGGCGACCATGCCGTTCTTTAGTCCGTTGCCGTACCTGACTACCGCGGCCTCGGTACTGTAGCCAGCCGCGGCGACGGGACGTTCTAGAATCTGTCTCATATTGTTAAATCTCTTTTTTTCTTCTTGGTGCTCGATTCTGCGCGCACAAGGAACGTCTGAGGAAAAAGATTCCGACGATTCCCACTGAGAAGAAGCCGAATCCATCACGTCTTTGGCCTTGTCCTTCCATGCCCTCTCTTCCCTGCAAAGAGGCGAAGTCCAAAGAAAGGAAAAAGTAAAAAAAGAGAAGAAGAAGCCAGTGGTGTCGCAAGGCCTCCTCATTCTTTCCTTCTACCAAGGTTCCCTCCCCTCCCCCAACCCCAATCGCCATCTATGTATGTACGTACCCGCCCTGCCTTACTCTTTTCAACGAGAAGAAGGGTAACCTTACACCGCTTATTTCTCCTTGTCCCCGTCTCTACCCACACGGAAGCTAAGGAAGGGTTTTTCTTTGTCTCACCTGTATGAGCGGCAGGCAGAGCTGGGGTTTGATGTGGGGGGGTCTTGGGAAGTCCTTGTACGTATGTATGTATGTACGTGCCCTTCAGCACTGACTCTGACCATGTGGCGTGAGAGCGTAAGTGTGTAACGGCTCAGCCTCTCTTTCCATCTACCTCTTTTTCCTCTTTCTCTCTCTCTTTCGTCCTTCCTCCGTGCGAACGGTTCGACCAATGGACGTGGCCTCCAAACGGCGATCTTCACCGCCAGTGAGACAAGCGCATGAGTGAAACCTGCTGGAAGAGAAGAAGAAAAAAAGAATGGAAAGAGAGAGAAAACGGTCTTAGGCGTTGGAAGGACAGGGCCATGCATGTACCAGGGAGCAAGCAGAAGGAAGGACGGACCCTGTCGCGTTGCTCTCGGATGAACCGAGTTCTTGGATCCTTGGCTCGGGTTTTCCTTCTCCCTGCCTGCCTCTTTTTTCCTTTTTCTCATCTCTTGTATCTTGTGACATGAGGTGCGTGATCGTCCCGTGTTGTGTCTTACAACTTCCCTGTTCCTTCCTTCTTTTCCGTTCTGTGGTGGTGGCGGTTGGAGCGGGGGATATCTTGCATTGCAGCATGGAGGGAGGAAGCATTCGGGGCATACACCAAGGCGGAGAGTTATCCTGTGACTGCTTGGTTGTTGCGGAGGAGTTGTGGTTTCTTTTCGTCCCTCTTTTTCTTTGTTTTGAGGGGGAAGGACGTTAGATCCACGATTCGCACGTGTCCCCCGTCACTTCGTCGGTTGCATTTGCATTGCATTTGCATTACATTTGCGCTAGAATATCTACAATGCTCATGGTATCCCTTCCTTCATACCATTACCCATCTACTTCGTGTGTTGATCATCCCGATCGTAAACCCATCATCCCGGTTCGAACGACGAAACCAGGTAGAACCCTGAACGCCCGCTTGCTAGCCATTGCCTTCCAAAAACCCCGGACCTCGAGAGCAAGGTATCTCAGTCGTCCATCATCATTATGTACGTGAAAAGTGGGAAAATCAAGAAAAAGAGAGATGAAAAAAACAAAACAATCTGGAGAAAGGTTCCCCCCAAATTTGACACTGATCATTAGCAATGATCAAACACCGAGCGCCTCTACAACCAGTCAAGCTCTACTCCGAGTCGCTCAAGCTATCCCTCCTGTTGCGGCGCGCGGTCCGCCTGTAGCCGTCCATGACGTTGCGACCCCTGCGGCCAGGGGCACCGACCTGGCTGATGCTCTCGTCGGGCAAGATGGTCGGGGGCGCGGCGGGACCGCTGAGGCCGGGGATGTGGTGCGAGTAGACCTTGGTGCCAGTGTCGCTCTCAGTGACACTGCTGCCAAGGTCGTGGCGCGAGCCGCCGCGGGAACGGCTGTGGTGACGGCTACTGCTGCCTTGCTTGCGCGGGCTGCTGTTGCTCTGGCGACGGATGTGAGACTGGCTGCGCGTACGCGATTGACTGCGCGTGTGGGATTGGCTGCGGCGGGACGAGTTGCGGTGGTGTTGGCGAGGGGAAGACGACGGTGCGTCGTATGAACGGGCAGCGGGCGTGGGACGGGCAATGTTAGCCTCGGCATTGGGGCGGTAGGACGAGTAGTAGGAGTCGTCATTGTTGGTGTAGACATCCGTGTACGCATCCTCGGTCGCCGTGTAGCCGCCCGTGTAGCTCGTCGCCTCGGTGAACTCGGTCATCTCGTCATCGTAGCGGCGGTGGGTGCGGCGCTCGGGCGAGTCGGGCGCGGCGGGAGAGTAGGAGCGGTCGGTCTTGCCCTTGCCCTTCTTCATCTCCTTGGCCTTGGCCTTCTCGCGCTTCTTGTTCTCGGCCAGCTTGGCCTTTTGCACTTTGGCGGCCTCCTTTTGCGCCTTGCGGAGCTCCTTCTCGCGTGCTTCGGCTTCCTTCTTGGCGGTCTTCCTGTCCTTGGGCTTGGTGTCCTTGACGAGAGGGCGTTGAGAAAGCTCAGAGCCAAGTTCAGAGGGTTCAGTGTTGGTGTAGTCGTAGTGCGTGCCGTCGGGAGCGCGATTGATGCCACCGACACGAGCGGGCTTTTCGTGGCGGTAGTCGGCGAGCTCAGGGTCTCTGTCCTTGCGGCGCTTCTTGCGGCCATCTCCGCCTCTGATGCCTTCGCCAGCCCTGCGCTGCTGCTCTTCCTTCTCGTCAACCATGGAAGTAGTGTCGCTGTAGCCAACGCTGGTCGGGGCGCCGTAGGTGCCGCCGTGCACGACGCTGCCACCGCCCAGTCTGGTGCTCTTGGTCGCGTTGGACAGCGTGCGGCCATCAGGACCCTTGCGGCGCAGGACAGTGCTCTTGTAGTCGTCCCAGTCTTCCTTGCCACGCCACTTGAAGCCACCGTTCTTGGCCCAGAAGAAGAACCAGATGGAGCCGAGGACCATGCCGGCACCAATCAGTGCGAACAGGGCGAGGAAGCCTTGGTTGTTGAAGTCGGTGGCCGGGCGCGCGCCTGAACCGAATTCAACCGACTTCGTTGCGCGTTTGGCCACTTCATGAACGGTGGCTTCCATGCTGGAGGACGCGGAGGTTGCTGCATGGCTGTCGGGCGAGGCCCCGCGGCGGAGCAACGCGTTAAGGAGATGCGGGAGCGGCGCCATGGTTTTTCTTTTTTCTATGCGGTGATGTGATGTCGAGTAGTTGGAGGTGCCTCGAGGCTGAGCCGCAGCTCGAAGGTAGGGCGGGTTGTTGCGTTCAGCACGATAGCGCGGTCGAGGTAAGGCGGTCAAGTAAACAAAGCTCAGACGATACCCGGTCTGCGGCTCGCACGTGGAGAAGCAGAGCAGAATGTGAGAATTTGGGGTAGAAGAGGCAGACTAGCCTGTGAGTAAGGGCGAAGAATGCAGGCAAAAGTCTGGGGTCCAACTCGGCGGCGGGCGTGGATAACTGTGGTTGCGGGTGGCTGGTGGAGCGCGGATATCGGGAGGCTGGGGATGGCTGGCGCTGCCCTGATCTGATGACGCGCTGTTTACCCGCGTCACCGCGTTCCCCCGTCAACCCCCCGCGACCGCGAAACCAAAGTCGTGGCCGCATCGCACCCTCATGCCGTGCCTCGGACATCCCTGATTGATCAGCCATCCAGGGACGTTGTGCGAATCGTTCCAAATGTTTTCACCCCCGTGTGACTTGCGACGAGAACAGCGGCGTGGGGAACTCCCTAATCGATCCGCATACGGCCTGTCTTTATATATTTGCGAATCTGAGCCACCCGAGTAACTCATGCGCTCAGTTATCCATTTGGCTTCCTGTTGTAAGGTTCGCGTCAAGGGGAGCTTGCAATAACATACAACGACCGTGACAGTGGCCTCTAAGTATGGCTCTGGACCGGACGAATCCTGCGGACCAACTTCGGACGTGTCTGGACCTGCTGCCTAGCCAGCGTCCAGGCATTTAAAGTTACTGGTGTTGCTGCACACACTCTTCCTGTCTTCGCGCGCCCTAGTGTCAAATGACTCGACCAATTAGGCACTGGGCTGCATTGGGTTATACGCACTACCCTACTATAACCTCACATCATTGATCAACACAACCCCACGCCGCAAATCATAAAGCAATCACCGTTACAAGACGATCATAATCAACCGCAACCACGGCCGCGGGACCCAAGCAGCACCGCCTTGCATCCCGTAGAGAATTCCAATAGAAAAATAAAACCAAAAGCCATGTCGGCCGCCGTCACCACCGTCTTCAACACAACCGAGCTCCTGGAGCTCATCCTCCTCTCGCTCGACCCCCGCACCCTCCTCACCGCCGCCACCCGCGTCAACCGCCGCTTCCACGACACGCTCCGCGCGTCGCTGCCGCTGCGCCGCGCACTGTTCCTCACGCCCGCGGCCGACCGCGGCCCGCTGCTGCCGCTGAACGAGCCGGGCACGGCGACGGCCAACCGCTGCGCGCCCGACGCGCTGCCGCGCGCGCTGGTGCCCGTCGCCAACGACTTCCTCGCCCGCAAGTTCCGGCTGGGCCGCTACGACGAGCCGGACGCGGACCACGACGGCGGGTACATGCCGATGGTGGCGATGAAGGCGTTGGAGGAGATGAGCGAGGGGTGGAAGAGGCAGGAGGAGGAGCTGCGGCGGCGGCAGACGCGGATCAAGGCGACGGGTACGGCGGCGGCGGCGGCGGCGGTGTCGGAGGAAGGAGAGGGAGACGGAAATTCGGTGATCGACGTCGCGGCGGCGACGCCGACGTGGAGACGGATGCTTATCTCCCAGCCGCCTCCCAGGAGGGTCGAGGTTGTAATTTACGGGACGAGCATGTTTCAGAGCGTCAAGGCGTGGGTGGAGTGCGAGGAAGGCGTGACGTTGGGATTGCTATACGACAAGTGCCAGGAGCTGAGTTATGGAAGGAGCTGGAGCAGGAGAGCTGTGGGATGGTTCTTCGAGCTGTGATGGGCGGGTGGGCGAGGCAGTTAGGTTACGGCCGGACGACTGTGGGACTAGATGAAACAGCGGGAACGGAGTGGTGGCCTTGAAGCCGGAAGCTTCAGATTTCAGGTAATTATTTTTGTTACAGCAGCTACAGGCGTTTTACACAAGGCCGCTGAGGGCAACAATCTTTCCACCCTCGGTATATGTGCCGTTGATCGGGGCGGCCAGACCACCGCCAGTGGTCACGTAGAGGACGCTGCTGTCCTGGCTGGTCTTTCCAAACATGGCTGATGTGGCGCCCTCAACGAGAGTGGAGGTGAGAGATCCGGCGACGACCTCGACCGAACCAGCAGTCGTGATCTTGAGGATCTCGTTCTCGAAACCGTTCGCGGCGTAAGCAACAGCCTGGTCGGTGATGGCAAAGTCGTCGGCGTAAGCGTTTGTGGCGAGGGTCTCGTAGGGGCCGGTGGGCTTTCCGGTGGTCGAATCGATGGCAACGCGGCAGAAGAGCTTTGCGAAGAGGTTCTGGTAGTAAAGGTAGCCACCAAGGATCCTGATGCCGTTGACACCAATGGGGATCGAGGCGTTCGACGGAGGCTTCATGGTCGCGTCGTCAAGCACAAGCTCGTACTCGCCGGTTGCGATGTCAACGCGGTAGACAACACCGGCCTGCGAGTCGGAAACGAGCACTGAGTTGGAGTTCAGGGTGGTCATGCCATTCAGGAACTCGGCTTCAGGGAGGTCCGCAATCTTCTTGACCCCGGTCTCGCTGCCGCTGAGGTCGACCTGGTAGACGCCGAACGAGTCCTGGGTGGCAGCGAAGGTGGAAAGGGAGAAGTTGCCGGTGACGACGGTGAAGACATCGGTAGAGATCTCGGCGATACCGAAGACACTGGTGACACCAGAGAAGCGGTAGACCAGCGAAGGAGAGGAGCCGTTGCCGTTGGGGTCGATTTGGTAGATCTCAGGGCGGTCGACCAGGTCGACGAGGAGGTTGCCATTCTGGCGGATGGCAAGGTTCTCAACCCATGTACCATCCTCGAACTGATAGACCATGCGCGAGCTAGTCTCCCTAGCGCACAGGTTGGAAGAGGCCGCAGCCGTAGAGAGAAGAGCGGAAAGAACAGCGAAGGACTTCATTTTGATAGAATCGAAAGAATAAAGAGCGTTGAAAGGGGTTTGGTCAAACACTTCACGACACCAGCGCGCTTTTTAAGTAGCTCGCTTCAGTGAAGGAATCGGGTAGCTCGCAATCAGCGGTTAAAAGCCCCTTCGGACGGGCTCTGCATGTTTCCAACGTCTGAGCTCCCCAACGATGTGGCGGCGACGGGGCCGGGTGGTGCCGCTTTGGCGCGGGTGCCGGCCGTAGAATGCTTCCAGGTCACAGTACACAGGCCCGTCTCAGCGTTTCCACGTTGGGAAGGATCTGACGACGGCAGGTACCGCTTGGGAAGTCCATCTCATCGATTGGTGCCCGCGCAGGGCTGATACAAACAGATCCGCGGATAAGGTTGGAGCAGGAGGCCATCAGGGTGACCCTTTGTTGCGACTTGCGTCGTGGTTGCCCAGTATAGCGGGTGCAGAAGCGGTATAGGCCGCAGCAGAAGCTGTGGTGGCACAAAAATGCCCGAGCACGTTTACGTACAGGCCGGGTGATTGAAACATGATCGGAGATAAGTGTGGGGCGCGGCAGGCTAGCGGACCTGACAGACGGGGCGTGAGGGAGGCGAGGTGCGGTGATTTTGTTGCCGAGGCCGGCTTCATGCAGGCGGAAGGATGGGAAAAGGGCGACATGGAGCCGAAGGAGGTGTGGAGTTTCATACGAGGCCGAGAGCAATGTGTTTGCGACACGAGTCACGTGCCAGGCACACGCAAGCACGCCGCACGGCCGCCGGCCGCACCTGCCTCGGCCGATAACGACGGGCAACCCCTGGCCCCCTGCTCTCGCGCGTCGCCAACAAATATCAACGCTGCCATCGCTGCATTCCCCGCAGCGCTCGACTCAGATCCTCCACCTTGGGCCTCATCACCACTGTCGTGGTCCTCCGCGATGCCCGCCCCCCGGCCGCAATCGTCCCCGGTCGCCCGCGTATGTCGCCGGCAACCCGGCACTGTCAAACCTTCCTGCCACGCGCAAACATGACGCTGCCCAACACACGAGCGCGCTGCCGTTTCAGGCCCGTGAGGCGCGCAGGCTGATTGGACGACCGCCTTCTTGCCTTCTAGCCGCCTTCCATGGTGCTTCTAGCTGCAGCAGATGTCACCACGAGGCGCGAATGCCAAACAACGGCTCGGTGCCATGCTCAACGGTGTAGGGCGGTCAGCGCTTCAGAAACATTCTGGATTGCGCCCAGCAGGCGGCGTTTGGCAGCGCCTGGCTCTGGCGGAGGTTCTCGGGCCGCGGAGAGACACAGCCGGACGCGCCGTTGTGGGAGCCGGCCGTTCCTGGCTTGCGCGCTCCATTTTCGCCGGCGCCAGGGTCAGACGACATGCCATCCTGGCCCCCGTTCGGTCCCTCCACCACGCCGTCTATCGGTCGAGTGCAGCCTCATTTTCCTGTGCCTGGATTTAGCGTCCATGACGTCCTGCCCAACCTTGAAACGCTCCCAGCACCGTTAGATCGAGATCCAAAATTGAGCCGCATCCGGCCTGTGCCTGCCAGTGAACAGCCCTATGCCTCCAACCACCCAATCATGGCCCATAGGACCCTTCCCGTTTCCGCGTGCTCGTCATCATGCTGCACTGCGCTTGTCATCATGCTGCACTGTGCTTGACGCCGCTGTCGAGGGTCTCCATGTTCTCGCGCTCCGGATAACGTCCGTTCACCGTGGCAACTCGGTCTTTGTCGATCGCTCGCGCGCTAGATACACGTTTCGCCAACACTTAGCTGCAGTTAGGATCATGGTGTCTGAGTTTTCTGGTGGCTGGCTGTCGTAGAGGCTGGCTGGGTGCCTGTCTGTGAGGAACTATAAATCCTCACTGGACTGGACTGAAGTGAAGCCCTTCACGATACCATTCAGCTACAACTTTCCATCTGTCAACTCTGTTTCTTCCTCGGAAGGCATCGTTATCTCAATATTCTATCCGCCGACAAGGCATCTGGTACGCGAGAGCTACTCGGCCTCAAGCGTCGACGTCACTGACCACACAACAGAGACTTCACCCGGCTTAAGTTCCATAGCACTTTCGGGTCATGGCAACTGCGTCCAGAGACGGCACTGGATACGAACCGTTTCGTGCTACAAAACCCCGCTTCGACGGCATGAATCCTCTCGCAGGCATCCCTGCTGCTTCTTCTCCTGGTGGACATGCCATGGAGCGACCAACTCTCGGCACACCCTCCCCTTCTATCCCACCGCCCAAGACCTCGACTCCGGTCTCACAGTCCCGAACCTCCTTCCAGGCCCCTCCGTATGAGCATGAGCGCGATGCTTCTATGGATAGAAGGTCTCAAGACAGATCCTCTCTTCTGGGCAACAAGCGCAGGTCCAACGTAGGGCCCGGTAGCATGAAGGACTACCCATTCCCAGACTATACCATGGATGCAGAGAGGGAGCCCACTGCTGGCCCTTCGACACTCGAGCGCTCCGGCACACAGACAAACTATGACAACAACGCAATCGGCCGAGTAAGGTCGAATTCAGCATATACCTCTACACTTGCGGCTGAGGCTCACAGGGATACATGGCGCAGCCGTGGAAGCACATCACCAGAGCCGAGCCTTTCCGCTTTCGTCGCTCCAAACGGAAGGCCGCTTTCTATCTTCGACCTCAAGGAGCAAGCCAAGAAGGCGAAGGCAGAGAGCATCGTCAACGGTGTCAGGCCTTCCCCCGCGCCGAAAGACTCCTGGAGGAGCACCTACAACACAGCCGCATACAACTATGGCGACATGGCCGATTATGCTGCAGCCAGATATTTCAATGCTGCGGCTGGGGGTGATGACGGTAACCGACCGCGGGATAGAGACAGTGAGCTCCTGGCGTTAAGGCTGCCATGGACAATGTGGATGAACAGTGATTTCAAGAATCACTTCGTTGGTAAGCCCGGCTCTACAACGGCCATTTTTATAGTCTCACCCGCTAACAATTCTCAGCCGCTGTTGGTGAATGGGCTGGAACGACCATGTTCCTATTCTTCGCCTTTGCTGGCACTCAAGTTGCCAATGCGAAGAGTTTGGCACCCTCCGAGGCGACTACGACCAACGCAACGACTGGCTTCGACCCTGCCGTTATGCTGTACATTTCGCTCGCCTTCGGTTTCTCCCTGATGGTCAACGTCTGGGTCTTCTTCCGTATCTCTGGTGGTCTCTTCAACCCCGCGGTATGTCGAGCACACTCAGCATTGCCACCGTTGAAGCTAGTAGCTAATTCCACTTTCAGGTCACTTTGGCGCTGTTCGCGACGGGCGCCATTGGAGCCTGGCGTTCGGTCTGTCTTTTCATTGCCCAGATCGCTGGCAGCATCACGGCTTCGGCGCTTGTCTTGGCAATTTTCCCGACTACACTCAATGTCCGCACGACGCTAAGTGATGGAACCTCGATCGCTCAAGGCCTGTTCATCGAGGCGTTCATGACAGCTGAGCTTGTCTTCACGTAAGTAAAGCATGGCGAAAGCAAAACTTCTTCATCTAATACATCACGCAGGATTTTGATGTTGGCGAAGGAGAAGCACAAGGCCACCTTCATTGCTCCGGTTGGCATTGGTCTGGCCCTCTTCATTGCGGAACTTTGCGGTGTCTACTACACCGGAGGTTCTCTGAACCCTGCTCGCAGCATTGGACCGTGCATCGTCACCAACACGTGGGACAGTGCGCACTGGATCTACTGGCTTGGGCCCGCGATCGGATGTGCCTTCGCGATTGGATTCTACAAGTTCATCAAGATCCTCGAGTACGAGATGGCCAACCCCGGCCAAGACGGTGACGACGAGAACGACCCGACCAAGAACCCGTACCACGAAGTGCGCGAGAAGCAGCGCGAGATGACGGCCAAGATCCTGTCGGGCCTCAACATCAACACGACGCCGCGCCAGCAGCAGATGGGCGGCGGCGACGGCGACCGCACGCCGCAGATGGGCGACAACGGCTTCTACCTGCCCGACACTCGCATGTCGATGATGGCCGGGGGACGGGCGAATGTCGGCGATTTGGAGAGCGGATTTGGGCCAGGGCCGCTCGGCGTTCCTGGGCCGCGGGGCGACCTGTCGACCATCCCATCGAACGAGATGCAGCAGAGCCCGAGCCCGGGCAACAGAGCAGCAGACTTTGTGGCGTCGCCGCAACGGGCATCGCCTCGGCACTCGTTGCAGGACATTCGGGAGGCGGCGTGAAGCCGGGAGGGGTGAGGGTGTGGTGTGGTTGGCGGGAGGTGGGTGCCAAGGCGGGGGAGACAGATCAGACGGGTTGGTTTTGCAGCGGAATTAGACCCGACCGAAGATCCGGAGCGATCCTGGATCAGCGCAACGTGGGAGTTCAGGGAGCTACGGGCGGAAAGGCGGTGGGTGCAGGCGTGGCCCCTTTCTTCAAGTCACGCCGGGGCGTTGTGATTGGTCATGTGTTGGATGTACTGTACGTTTTCGAGATGAGATATGTAATGCTAGATACGAATGCCACAGCCGGCAGCTTTTGCTCAGCAGCACCAGGATCCTGTCGCCGCCCTACGCTTATTACCCACAAACACGAGGCCAGGTCGCACAGTGGCGATGCTGGAACGGAGTCGGCTGCGCTGACAGGCGCCTGATTTTCCTGGCGGCGCGTCGGTACAGCTGCCCAGACAAGGCTGCGGGCCGATGCGTGCAAGGGGCAAGCGGCGGACTAGAGGCGGAAACTGGGGGAGGACAACGAGCCAGCTCCACCCCAACGGCCACGCGAGATCTCTGTCGGCCATTGCGGCACTGTCCGGCTGCCCGCGCCGCATCACCAGCTGCAGCTCTCGCCGCCCGCCCTCCACTCACCGCGCGCCTTCCGCAAACGCCAGGGAAAAGCAAAAAGAGAAGGAAACAAGTGCCGCCGCCGCTGCCAGCTCCGCTTATAAACGCAAACCCACCGCGGCACACCCGCATTCGCGACACTTGCAGGAACCAGGCCATAACCCTAGCGCAGTCGACTTTTTCGCCTCCACCGCTGTCATCCGTCCCAAAAAGGCTCCGCTACCTCAGCCCGACCTGCAACCGCTCTGCACCCGCTGCACACGCATCCTACCCAGCGACCGGACACCCCCACGACACGCGCTCACCTCTATTCGCGTCCCGGTTGCACAAAGAGACTCGCACACGCCCGCCCCGCCGCTGTTGCCCTGCGCGAGGGCGCACGAACCTTTGGGAAACCCACCGAGTACCGGGAAACGCGCTCGCCTGCCGCTCGCTTCCCAGCAGCAGCAGCCCCTCCTTCCCTTTTCCTCTTTTCCGCCCTCCTCTCCTATTCTTTCCTCTCCCGACCATGTTCAGCTCGTCGCCGGGGGGCGCCCATCGACATGAGACCGACGAGGACGTGGAGGCGGCCGCGGAGCAGGCGCGCACGCAGATCGACGTCGAGTCATGGCACGACGACGACGAGGACAGAGGAGGCTTCGACGACGGGCGGTCGGAGGCGGAGTCGGGCTACTCGTCGGACGACGGCGGGTCGGCGACGACGTCGGTGTCGTCGTCGGTGCGCGACTACGTGTTCGAGAACGGGCGGCGCTACCACCGGTACTGCCAGGGCCGGTACAGCCTGCCGAACGACGAGCAGGAGCAGGACCGCGAGGACATGAAGCACGCGATGACGGTGGCGGTGTGCGGCGACAAGCTGCACTTCGCGCCCATCGGCGAGGCGCCCGGCCGCATCCTGGATCTCGGCACGGGCACGGGCATCTGGTGCGTCGACATGGGCGATGCGTATCCGAGCGCGGAGGTCATCGGCGTGGATCTCAGCCCCATCCAGCCGACCTTCGTGCCGCCGAATGGTAAGAGAACCTTGCCTCTTCGTTTTTGCATTGTAGTTGTCTTGCTGGGCGCCGTGGGCGGCGGGGGAGGAAGAAGGATTGGGGACCTTGGAGGGGGATTCGGTTGCTGACTGAGATTTTGTTTGCGATATAGTGCGCTTCCTGATCGACGACATCGAGAGCGACTGGGTCTATGGCGCGCCGTTCGACCTCATCCACCTGCGCGCAATGGCGCCGGCGATTCGCAACTGGAACAAGTTGCTGGCCGACGCGTATGACTGGCTCAAGCCCGGCGCGTACATCGAGCTGCAGGAGCTCGACTTCTTCCCGCAGAGCGACGACGGCTCCATGCCGGACGACTGGGGATACATGCAGTACACGCGCGCCTGCCGCGAGGGCTTCCTGAAATTCGGCAACGACTTCCACGTCGCGCAGAAGGTCGCCGGGAAGATCCGCGATGCCGGCTTCGTCAACGTCGTCGAGCAGAAGATCAAGGTGCCGTTGGGCTCGTGGGCCAAGAACAAGCTGCTCAGGACCGCCGGCTTGTACATGCAGGCGGCGGTCATTGACGCGTTCAGCATTGCGTCTGCCGGTCCCCTGCAACGTGGGCTTGGCTGGAGCAGGGAAGAAACGGAGGTGTTCATCGCCGGCGCGCGGAAGGCCATCAGGGACCCGAAGGTGCATGCGTACTACACGCTGCATATGGTATACGGCCAGAAGCCGACAACGAGCTGATCCGGCGGATAGCTGGCTCCCAAGTGTGTATTCCACCTCTTCTTGCAACTGATTTGGTCCTCCCTCCTACATTTCCTCACCCTTTTTCGCCACCCCAAGCTTTGCTCATACGACGCCCGTGGGACACGGCAAAACTCGTCCTTTCTGCAGATCATACATAGAGTCAGCATGAGGGGAGATACAGAGCATCATGGTAATGACACTATTCGAGCCAGGAGTTATATTGCTGGGTAATTTTTGAAGCGTCTTCTGCTTTTACAGTTCTCGGGCCGGTTAGTTATTGCTGCTGAACGGACAGGGTTGGATTTTGCTCTTCATCAGCACTTCGGAGCTTTTAGCGGACGGAGATACCACATGGACTTCAAGCGATTTGCTTCTTTATTGCAACGGCCTGGTCTTGAACAAAAAACTGGAGATTTTACATTCTGCGGTCGAACGGAGGGAAGAAGAAGAAGAGACAAAAAGGTAGCAGCAAATGAGAGAAACTTTCCAAAGCAAGAAAGTAAACGGCAAGCATTACGATCGACCTCGACACAAGACCGGGTTTCTTTGGAATCCAATTCTCACCACAGCTTGGCAGCGCTTGAGGAACGCGCTATCTGCGACGATCCTATGGGCAGATGCAGGTCATACGTGGGCACAGGACCCACTCGTCATCAGCCCTACACGCCATTTTTTCCGCCGAGGAACTCGGACCCGGGCTTCTGCTCCGGGAGCGCCCATGGAACGCTTCTTCCTCGTCAGCCTGAGGGACTCGGGTCGCGCAGGCTGAGACGCGCTCTCGGATGCGGTGTGCATCGCCGGGCACATCCGACGGAAGCTACACACGAATACGCTGCGGAAAACACTGCCGCCGCTACAAGCAGGGGATGCCACGTGGCATGAGATGGTCGCAGATGCGGATGTCGGGCAGCGAGGGAGAAAAATCATGAATGTGGTTCAGCGGCCGTAGCAGGGTGTCATCAGCAAGGGTTTTGTGTCTGCGAGAAAGCGCGGAAACCGGATGCACGAGGTGGTGCAGATGCAGTAGGATGGGAAGAGGCGATGGCTGCAGGCATGAAGAGGTAACGTGAACGCGCGCGCGCTTTCCTTGTTCCACGCTCCATCCTTTTTTTCTTTCTCCGTTGCAAGCGGGACTGGAGCTTGTCGACGATTGACAGGCGGAAGGGTCGCGATTCCTTGACTAACGACAAGTCTGCCCTATTCCCCGGTCAAATTTGGGCCGTTAGACGGCACCGGCCCAGGGGCTGCGAGAGGGACGACAGGCGGTCCGGGTCGTCGTATTGGCTACCGCTCGGCCCGGCTGGTGACGGCAGCTCTGGCCCGGAAGAGCGAGCCTGTGAGCCCGACCTGCGCTCCATAGGTCCGCTAGACAGGTACTAAGCTAAAAATACCGAGCACTCTACGCCGGCACAGCCCCTAGCTACCAGGCTAGCAACCCTATGAACCGTTCCTCGACAGTGATGACAGTGGCTCTCAGCCTTAGCCGCCGCCGCCGCCTCCCCCGCTGCTCGCCATGGACATCACCGTCGCACTGCTAACATTCTCGACTCTCGCGCCACAACACGCACGCTGCCAATTGCAGGCATGGCCAAGCCCACGGCCCCAAAGCTTAAGGCAGCCCACCGCTCATCAATCGAAGCAGATCGCCGGCGCAGGGCTGGTTCATTGAGCTTGGCGCACGCCCCCGCCCGCCGAACGAATACGATGCTACACCACAGGGGATCAGCGGCTTAGACGGTCTACTATTCGTACAGAGTGGAACCCCATCTCTCTCGCCCGTTTGACCGTCGTGTGCGCTCTCTATATGAGAGGGCTCGCCTGCTCCCGGATGACTGAAGCTGCACGCCGAGGTCGACCAACCTATTCTCTCGCTTTTTCATATCTGGTTCTCCCAAGTCACTCGTTTTTGCAAACATGAGGTCGCCTACCACGGCCGTCGTTCTCGGCTTCCTGTCGTCCCTCTCCGTCGCCGCCCCCCTGCTCGACGTCGCAGTCAACTCTGCCGACTGGACGAAGCAGGAGTGGGATGCCATCGTCGTCGGTGCCGGCCCTGCCGGTATCATTGTTGCCGACAGGCTCAGCGAGGCCGGCAAGAAGACGCTCCTCCTGGAAGATGGAGGCAAGTCTTATGGCATTGTCGGCGGCACCGAGCGCCCCGACTGGCTGAGCGGCACCAACCTTAGCCGTGTCGACGTTCCGGGTCTCTGTAAGCTTGCATAAACCCCGCAACACGTTTCAAAGCATTCCGGCTAATTCAAATCAGACAAGAGCATCTTCAGCGATGGAGGCGACCTGGTCTGCGGCAGCCGCGTCAACGCCTACGGCGGCTGCACCATTGGCGGCTCGTCCGCCATCAACGCCGGCCTCTACTTCCAACCCCCGGCGTCTGATTGGGACGACTTCCACCCGGATGGCTGGAAGAACGCCGATGTGCAAGCTGCCACGCAGCGGCTGTACCAGCGCCAGGCGTCGGTCGAGCAGTACTCGATGGACGGCAAGTACTACCTGCAGACCGGCTACGAAGCCGCGCGCAAGTGGATTGTCGACGGCGTAGGCTACTCGGACGTCGTCATCAACGACGCCGCCGACCAGAAGTTCCGCGTCTTCGGCCGCCCATCGTACGACTACGCGAACGGCCAGCGCGGCGGCCCCGTCACCACCTACCTGCAGACCGCCCTCGCCCGCGACAACTTCCAGCTGCAGCACGGCGTGCGCGTGCAGCGCGTCGCCCGCACCGGGGCCAAGGCCACCGGCGTCGTGGCCACCGTCGACGGCAACGAGGTCACCATCCCTCTGTCCGACGCCGGCCGCGTCGTGCTCAGCGGCGGCGCCGTGCAGTCGCCCTCGCTGCTCATGTACTCGGGCATCGGCGACGAAGAGACGCTGTCTCGCCTCGCCGAGGGCGGCAAGCTCAACGAGGCGCGGTCCGCGTGGATCAACAACACGGCCGTCGGCGCGCGCCTGTTCGACAACCCCAACACCTTCATCGAGCTGACCGGGCCCGCGCTGTCGTCGTACACGCACAGCTACGCGGCGCCAGTGGCGTCGGACGAGAAGATGTACCTCGACCACCGCTCCGGGCCGTACTCGTTCGCGTCGCAGACCAGCGTCTTCTGGACGTACGTCAACCACACGGACGGCAGCGCGCCCACGGGCGTGCAGGGCACCATCGACAGCGCCGGCTACAGCGACTGGAACGACAACAGGACCATCACGCTCAACGTGTACGGCACGTCGGGTTTGCTGTCCGAGGGCCGCGTTGTGCTGGACGACAAGTTCGTCGCCGGCCCGAGCGACGACGTGTACTACAGCGACGCCACGAACCGCGACGCCGACGACATCGCCACCTTCATCCACGACCTCTTCGCCAAGCTGCCCGCTGGCTTGGAGCCGCTGAACATCAAGCGCAACGCGACCAAGGACGAGATCAGAACGTACATCACGACCCCGTCGGCGTACGCGAAGGGCATGGTCAACCACTGGAGCAGCAGCTGCAGGATCGGCGAGTGTGTGGATGAGAATGCGGTGGTTAAGGGCACGGAGAACGTGCACGTTGTGGACGGTAGCATCGTGGCGCCGCTGACGGTGAACCCGCAGTTTGGCATCATGGTGGCGGCGGAGAGGGCGAGTGAGTTGATCAATGCGCTGTACTAGAGGATGCGTGGGTGAAAAAACCGGTGTGTATAGGTACGCCTTTTATGGCTTTTGTTTTGATGTTTGAGATACCTCATGTTGTTATATGCGCTATCAATATAGACGAAGATTATGGGAAGAGTTCTGATATCCTAAAGGCACTTACTGTACAGTGAAGTGATGCGTGACAGAATAAAGAAGAGATGACGCACTCATCTAGATGGAGGAATTCATCAATTACATCTAGACAAAGACGTCAACTCTCTAAAAAAAAAAAAATATTAAAAGGACGTCTTCTAGCCGTGTGCCGGTGTTGGGCACAACCCCACCTTGGTGACTCCGTCCCTTGCAACTTTTTGCGCCTGCGCTTCCACGCAAGAAATCCAACTTGTGCCATCACCACTTTTGCTATTCACCCACCACCCGCTGAATTTGAGGAACACTCACCAAGAGCTCTTAAATTGCCCAACTTTGCCTTCGACGGGTTTGCGCCGGTATGTTTCGACGGGCTCGACTCGGGATTGCTCGCGGTGAGTGGCCCGATTGCGCAACCCCGCGCATTCAAGTGCGCAAGTGCGCAAATCAGTATTCTGATTGCGACGTTTGAAGTTGCGGGAAGAATGGCTTAGCATTGCCGTGTTGGGCAGCGTGCGTCGGCCGGGGACCAATGGGCTCCGACCAGCCTTCACTCTCCGCAGTTCCGCGTCACCCCACCACGCTTCTTTGTCGTCATCAACACGCTCGTTCCGACACATGCACGACGCAGCCCCTCGTTGCTGCCTTGCGCCACCGAATCCCTTCCGATGCGTGACGCTCTTCGTGGCACCGGCCGGGGGGAGCTGAGCTTCGACTCGCACCAACTTGGCCCGCCATGACCCCACAACAGCCGCCTGCGCTACACTGTCGAGACGCCTTCGTACCTGCCGCACACACGAACTTCCCCGGACTCTAAATTGATGTACACTGGCAGCTTCGCGTACCGGAGCTCTCGGAAGTCGGTAATATATCCGACAGGGGAAGGTGCCTGTCAGCGGGGAGACCAGGATCACCCAACGGCTCGGAGGATTGCTGAGCGCTTGTATGTGCAGGCTACATTTTCAGCACTCTGCATACTGTACACCCTGCGTGCAGCACAGCAGCAGGCGCTAGCCGAAGCGAAGCATGGAGACTGCCGCTGCAGGGGTTTCAACCTTGACGGATGGGCGAAGTTTGGGGGCGAACTGCCTGCTGTTGCTGGCATTGCCTGCCTTGCTCCTTTCTCTCGCTTCTGCTCGTCTTTTCATCTTACTTTCATGTCGTCTCGAATGTGCTGAAAGGAAGGCAAGCATCCAGCATGTTTCCCTCCTTTGACCGTAAACCGCCGGGCTGGAGCTTGTTGGTCGCGCTTCTCTTGCACACTGCGTTGACAGCCAACGCTCAGAAAGAAGCGCCATCTGCCTCCGACTTCATCCGCCGCAGTGAGCATGGCTCCGCTGTCGTGGGTGACTTCCTCTACATCGACGGCGGCAAACTCTCGCAAAACATCAGCGGCGAGCTCGACACCATCGTCCCGCGCGTGCAAAACACCACGCTTTCTATCGACATGCGCGCCTCTTGGACGAACGACTCGGTTGAGATGAACGAGATCGACCGCGGTGACACGCCCATCTTCACCTTCCCCACTCTCTGGCCCTCCGAGAGCTCGTCCTCCTTTTACCTCTGGGCGGGCATGCGCGCGCCGGACAACGCGGTGCCCAACCTCGGCCTATGGAAGTTCACAGCCGACGACTCAAGCAGCGGTTCCTGGGCCAAGGTTGGCCAGAGCAACCTCGCCGCCTTCAACAACCTCACGCGGCCAGTGGGAGGCTACAGCGCGGTGCTGGGCGACGACACGGCCTTCTACGCCGGCGGCTTCCACTCGTCCCAGACCGACCCGGCCGTCGACACGGGCTCCGAGATCCCCGTACCGGGGCTGGTCTCGTACAACTTCACATCCGGCGAGTGGACGAACAGCAGCGCCACCGGCTTCACGACGTACGGCACGCAGATGTGGGGCAAGGCCGCCGCGGTGCCCTTCGGGGACCCGGGCTTGCTCGTCTTCCTCGGCGGCGAGAGCGGCAGCCGCACGGAGCTGTCCAACGCCGCGGGCCAGCTCGACCTTGACACCATCGCCGTGTACGACCCCGCGAACGACACGTGGTACAGCCAGGTCGCGACGGGCGACGTGCCCGGCACGCGCGACGGCTTCTGCCTCGTCGGCGCGCAGGAGACGGGCGCCGCGGGCGCCAACGGCTCCTACGAGCTGTTCCTGTACGGCGGCTGGAACGCGGCCGAGGGCAGCGCAACGTACAACGACACGTACGTCCTCAGCCTGCCCGCCTTCCGCTGGTTCCGCGGCCCGAACGCGACGGCGGCGCGCCTCAACCACGGCTGCCACGCCGTAGGTGCCGGCCGCCGCCAGTTCGTCAGCGTGGGCGGCGCCGACAACAACGTCGACACGGCGGCGCGCTGGACGACGGCGGACCCGTGGAAGCAGGGGCTGGGCGTATTCGACATGACGGAGATGCGGTGGGCGGACGGGTACGATGCGGACGCGGCAGCGTACGAGGTGCCGAGCGTGGTGCGGGAGTGGTATGCGGGCTCGGGTGGGAACGCGGAGCCCGAGTGGAGCTCGGATGCGGTGAAGGCGTTGTTTGCGAATGGTGAGTAGTGCGGTGTGCTTTCTTGTACACTACTGTCGAGGCTTCCTCTCCTTCATCTTCTCCATATCCGTTCCTCCTCCGTTCTAACCAACCGCCCCCCCCCACAGCAACCACACGCACTTCAACCTCGTCCTCCTCCTCCTCCCCCACCTCTTCTTCCTCGAGCACTACCTCATCCTCCTCATCTTCCAACAACCACACCGGCGCCATCGTCGGCGCCGTCGTCGGCACCATCGGCGGCATCGCCCTCATCGTCTCGGTGCTCTTCCTTCGCCGCCGCCATCGCCGTCGCCGTCTCAGCCGCAACGATCCGAACGCCGCTGCCACCAACCAGGAAGCGGGTGGCGGTCAGCCGCACGAGCTGCCGACGGGCCCGGAGAGGCAGGAGTTGCCGGCACAGGAAGTGAAAGAGGTGCAAGGGGATTATCACGGGCCGGCGGGGAAGTTTGGCGGGGCAGTGAAGGCTGCGAATCGAGAGCCGGTGGAGGCGGACGGGACGGAGAGGGAGGTGGCGGAGTTGGAGGGGGGCGGGGTGGCAGCGGCTGAGAAAGATGGAGAGGGGAGGGAGGTGGGGGAAGGTGGTGGGAAGAGGCAGGAGAAGGTAAGGAACGACGACGTACGAGAGGAGTGGAGATGACCAACCAGGCCAGAGCTGGTGGGCGTGGATTATTTGCGATACCCCCATTTGTTTGAATCTCAGTTTCTTCTTTGCGCTGTAATAGCAACCTGATCCGGCCGTTTGTATTTGTATTTGTATCTGTATATTTATATCTATTTCTGTCCCGTCTTTTGGGCATCGTACGCCTCTTGCAGCAATTCTCTGCTTCGGCTGGTGTCCTACGACAGCTACCTCGAGTAGCTTACGTACCTCCCATACGAGTTTCGCGCTCGCCACGTTCCTGACCACTTGTTCCGGAACATGTTTTTGTTCTGGGCATCGTACGCCTCTTGCAGCAATTCTCTGCACCGGGTGGTACCCTGCGACTGCTCCTCGAGCAGCTTACGCATCTTGGACTTAGAGGGTCTGCTCCCTGCTTCCTCCATGAGCGTTTCTTGACGGTTCAACGCAGCGTCGATTTCGGCAAGTTTCTGTGCCGTCAGGTTTACTGCGTGTGTCACCTGGGCCATGGCCTATAAGCCGATCCTGTGCGTTGGCTTTATGTCCTCGGAGATCCCGGCCATTTCGCCAATCTTGACGGTTCGGGTGGGCGTAACTGCTTCTTTCGAGACTTGCTTGAGGTATTCCGCCTCCGACAGCTTACGGATCTCGATCCCCCTGTTTCGCCACAGGCACCAATCCATCTGCACGGTAGTGACCTTCTCCCCAATCGTTCCTTTGATGAGGTAGACGGTATCCTTAGAAATGGTGGAGTGTACCTGCTGGGGGATTAACTGCTGCTTGCTTTACCGCGTCACGGCATGGAGGAACGACATAGCTGCTGAAAGTTTTTGTTGTTTACCCGAATGCTACTTGTCCATCCTGTTACATACATATTTTATCCTCTTATAATTAGTTACTTACAAATTACTCGAGGCTGGAGTTTATCCCGTAGTTCAGGAATAACTCTGAGAAGCCTCTTGACGAAGCCTTCCAGCTGGTCAAGATCTTGGATGACTTCTTTTAAGGTTTTGTTCTCATCAACCTCGTCTTCGAATGGTTTGAAGGAGTTATCGGAGGTGTTTTCGGAAGATTCGTCTTCTTCGTGTTTTTCATCGTATCTCTCTTCTTCGTCTTGTTCTCGTTCATCACCCATAATAACACCGCCGAGATTTAACTTGGAGAGATTGTCAACTAATCCTTCGTTCATGTCGAGGTGAGCGCACTTTCTAAAAAGTGACGCGGCCGGTGAACTTCTTCAATGTTGCTTGAATCAATGTGTTAACATGTAGCGTAGTGGCCTCGTATGCTTCTGCGGCAAGAGGAGGATTTGATTTGAATGCTTTGTGCCATGAAGTTTGTGGTTTGCTGGGTTGGTTGCAACAGGTTTTGACCGTGGCATCATTGTGTGGAGAATCATGGATTAAACTCATCCGTGCTTGCTGTTGTGCACTGGAGATGTGGAGATCGTCCTCGACTCGATTGAACTTAAAGTAAGCCGAAAATCTGTGGCCGCCGAAGAGGTGGTTTGTGGTCATGTAGAATGAAAAGCGGCAGTGACAATACCACAGCCTTCTCTGTACGTACCAGTAAGCATCTTTCTGAATGGTAGTGAACATGACGTTCGATTGTCCTGGTTGCCCAGACCCTACCGTCATAGTGGGTTGCGGAAGAGTTCACCCTTACCCAACGCATCTTAACAGAGAAGTCACGCCCTCAAGTGGGCATTGATCCAACGTCACGGTGTCAACATGCAAGTTTAACTACATAACTTTGAACTTACATCCAGATATCTCAACCCCGTCCGCAAGGCTGGGTAAAAGAAAGCTCCCCCTCAAATCTTCAACAACCTCTTGCGCCGTCCCCCCACCAGAATGCCGGCACCACGCCATTCCGCTCCAGCACCGCACCACACCAGCACCGCCACCAGCACCCTTCCCCCCCCCCCCCCCCCAAAAAAAAAAAAAAAAAACCAAAACAAACTTTCGGACAACCATCCCATCCGTCCCACCTCAGCTCTCCCCACCCCACCACTATCGCACAACCACAACTACAACTACTTCCCACCCCATCCCCGGCCCGGCCCCTCCGCCGAACCCAACAACCAACCAACCAACCCACCCACCCACCTATCCAGTTCCAACAACACGCCAACGTCAAACCGCATCGCGCAGTCGTGCGATCCGAAAAACGTCCCGGTAATTCCAGCTCGCGTCGATGCGCTAGTTTACGCCCGCTGAAACGCGGGGGGCGGGCGGGGGAGCCGAGCCGATCAACGGGGCCAAAAAGAAAAGTAGGTACGTATGGGGCCCCGGCCCGGCCCACGCTACCCTATGTACCTACCTCCCAGCCGCCCCCCTCCCGTGCCGCCTTTCCCCCGGGGTTTTATTTATAGATACATGACGCGCGCGCGCGCGACCCCGCGGGTGTTACTGCCGACAAACCAACCCGAGACTTGCGTTTTTCTCTCGCCAGGAACTCCTGAAATGGCCCAAAGCCGACGACGACGATGGCGACGGGAGCGGGTCCGGCGAATATTGAGGTGGGGTGGGGGGGAACGGCCGGCCGGCCCAACCTCATCTGAGCGGTGCTGCGCACGCGTATATCGCGAATGGGGTAAGGAAGAAGCGAGGGGTTTTCCTCCCGATGCCGTGTTTGTGATTGGTGGTTCGCGTTTCGCTGCGATTGTCCAGCTGAGCTGCGTGTATGTGCGTTTCGATCGGGCGCGGTGCGACGGATGATGGTGGGTTGTTTGTGGGGTTTTCTTCGGAGGAGGAGAGGAGGGTGGGATGTGAAGTGTGTGTATGTGGTGAGCGGCCGCTTAGAGGCTCTGGTGAGATGCTGTAACGCGGAGCTGGTCAGCAGAAATGCGATGGATAAGACAGTGGCTTTCAGGTTGTAAAAGAGAAGTGGCTGGTCGTCAATTCTGTGAAGGGGTGTCTACGGTTCCGCCGCTGTGTGAGAGCTTGAGTGTTGATGAGCGGAGCACTACCGCTGGACTGAAAATTGCGCTTTGGTTGAAATCACGTAGGCGTTTGGATCCTTACGGGAGCGAAGAAACACTCGAGTGCTTCGAAGAGCGCTGGTAAAGGCCATGTCAACATCGTCATCTATACACACGGCATTTGCTGCCGTCTTGGAAATGAACACTGCTCTATTGTCATGCATATCATTCCTGATGTGACATCAAGAGCGAACAGGCTGATTTTGACCCATGGCGATGATAAAGTGGAAGACTCAGTATGGTAGTGTATGGTTCAAAGGGCGAGCAAGTCGTGAGTCAATGGACACTTCACTTGTAGTGTGACATCACAACAAATAAGGCATCCGCGATCCTGCGCAGAACCGAACCCAACAACAATAAGAACAAATTCGAAACGGCTCAACGGATAGCCGCCTGCCGCTGGCCGCATGCAGGCTCCATGTAAACACACGTTGACGCGCTGCTGTGTTGGCGTGTTTACCTGCATTGCCCAGGGCGGGGTCGCGCTACCAACCAACCACACGATCAACGGCATTTCCGCCGCCTCCAAGCGCTGCGACGCTCTGCCCGTCGCGTGAACACCAACACTTTTCTCACCATCATGCAAACCTCGTCTCATGGCTTGAGTCATTTGGCCCTCATCATCAGCCGCCGCCGCCGCCGCCGCCGCCGCCGCCGCCGCCGTCGCCCCGTTTCTACCATGATATCGATGCTCGTCTCATCAACGGCGGGAAAATGAACGGCAGTGCCGGATGCGCTGCAGACGCAGGGTAGAAACAGGGAAACGGCCAACCTACTCCGCACATGAGGCTCTTACGGATAAGTTATGGGAATACCATTGGGCACCGAGGCAAGAGAACCCCGGGAAAGGGTGATGTGACTGACGCCATCGTGAAGGAGATCATCTCGTGACGCTCGATGCCACTGCTGCTGCCTGCTCGATTGCAGGAGAGAGGTCCAATGAAAGGAATGCCTACCGTCGTGATCCTCAGCGCTTCCGGGCAATGTTGTGAGGGGACATGGCCGTGCCCCTCTCTTCTCTCACCTACCGCACTTGTCCACCCGCCAGGACGCGCACTTTGCTTTTTCAGACCTCTTGAGCCATCTGAAACACTGCTCTGCCCTCGGCTTCAGGTGGTAGATCGCTTAGGCCCACGCTCCCAGTAACACGGCATACGGCACGATGCGGAGCTAGAGTCCTGCGGAGCGACGTCAGCGCAGCTTGCCACGGCAACAGGCGGAAATACGAGCTGCGAATGCTTCCGTCCTCTACCTGTTGGTTCTTTGTTTAGCTCTGTAGCCGACGGAGCTAGCTTCTTAACAGCTGTGTAGCGTGGGCTGAACACCCCCCCGGTTCGGCAGTACAGGCTGTGATATTCCCTCGCACCGACGATTCGAGAAGTCATGTGCGTGCTCCTGCTGCTGCCCTGCACCTGCTGCCCCAGACTTACCACGACATGGCTGTAGTACTGCAGGGCCGAGCACGGATGCCTGCAGGCCGGCAGAGTGTCCACAACTATTGCTGATGCGCGTGCTGCTGTGACCGCCGGCTGCGAAGCATGCTGATAACGTGATAGTAAAAGACAACTAGGGCGGCCAGAAAAGCGGGATAAGGCCGGCGTCAGGGTCGGGAAGAGCTCCGCGTGGAATGTATGCGGGCTGGTTTCTTCACCGTTACAATATGGCAGGCAATATATGCACCGGAGGCCTTTGTTACCTAAAGGAATGGATCTTGGGGTTGCTGCCGCCGAGGCTATCGATGCAGGCTCTGCCACTTATCGCAAAAGTTGTTTCGGGTAATCGGGTCGTCGAAGGCTGGTTGGAGGCCACTGTTGCTAAGGGCCGGCCTCCGCAGGATCACATACAATGCGGCCAGTCCGCCATTAGTGCCGCTGCATGAACTGCTCAAAACAGCCGGATCGTGATAACGATCGTCATTCGACCGCAGGCCGCCGGTTGGGGATTGGACTACAGCCCGTCGGGAGGGCTGGCGACTGAATCCAGGGTGACTGCTGACTGTGACCGCCTTTTTGGAACCACTCTCATTGAGGCGGGTCGACTGTATGACGAAGCCTCCGGTCTGGCCGCTGCTTGACGACCTCTGTCGCCGCCAGTCGCCACAGTGGTGACGGCCGGCGCAGCTGCCGGGACGCCCTCCGTCTCCAGCTGCACCCGAGCGTCGTGGGTGCTCCTATTCGTCATGGTTGTACCGGTCATCTGATCCGCAATAGGCCCCGGTTGAAAGAGACGGATGCAAATTATGCACGGGCGCCTTGCAACAAGTGGCTGGCGTGCATAAAGATGTTCTAGGCATCTCTGGAACTGCCGCAGAATATGCGAAGGAAGCCCAATTATGACGATACAAAGACGCCATACTGTCCACCGCTCAACCAAAGGGTCATTGTTTTGTATGCTTCAGTAAACACGGTTCAGTCATAACCTTCTTTGCCGTAATGGTAGGGAGTAGTACGAAGCTTAAGCCGAACATACGCGCGTATTGTTTAAAGCGCACCAACTGACGATAGAAATGAGCAATTGCTGGGATCCAAGACGGCACTAACGCATTCCAAAAGATACGAAGGCCGGCATGCTCGGCGGCTCTTGTAAGACTGTAGAGCTCTCAGCTGATGATTGCATCGGCCAAATGACGGGAGCCTTAGGTTGGAATTGGATCCTCAGGCAGCTACTGGCGGCCCCGGCGGCCCGGGAGTGAGCCTTTTTGTCCGTCGCACAGATCCACGTAGCTGGCGATTGACGGGAGGTCTAACTGGACCGGCAAAGCTTTGAGTGTGCTTCATCGACCAGAGTGCACTGGAAAGTGGTGAAGTAGTCTAGACGTTTGATCTGGCCCGCCTCCCCATGTTTCGGAAATGGACGGGCCAGTGAGCAGGCACTCGCAATTTCCACGTTTCCTCCAGCAGCTTAGCTGGCATGTGGGGAAGTGCGACCGGTGCTCCAACGTGGCTGGCTCTCGGAAGGCTTGAGACTGACCGGAAGCGGCCGTGGTCGTTCAGCCGTGATCCAGACTACAAGCGGATAAGCCAGGTACCTGAGTACTCCAGGGGTGGCGGCGCCAGATGTCCTCGCACGTTCCTGATGGGCGCTGATTGACGCTGCTCGACATGTTTGCGCGGGGGGATACCGGGCACTGATGCGCTGGCCGTCGTGCGTTGGAGCCGCAAATACGGGACCGAGACAAGATCATGTGTGCTTCGTTGACGCCACCCCAGCAGCATGGTCAGGACGATCCGGGGGTGCCGGGGAAGGCTGCAGACGCCCCGGCCTATCGAACGGCGAGAGCGAAAGCTCGGATTTTGGGGCTGCTGGGGCCGTGGTCGCAGCGGTGCTCAGAGAGGAGGCCGACGTCAGGTCCGGCATCTGGCCACCGATCAGGGCGGCATGGACGAAGCGGGCGTCGCCGGAGCAGAGCGGCTGTTCAGTCGGGGCGCATAAGGTTGGAATTAGGTGAGCGGATCGAGGGCCACGCATTGGCCGCCGGTTCACCGGCCGACGGTGGGTTGGGGGCGTGGAGCGACGGCAGCCAACGCTCTGCAAATTCCGGGGCGCGGCATCAGAGCACCGCGAGCAGGCGCAGGCCCGTGACTGTGGACCGGCATACATCGCACTGCAAACACGTTGTGTCGACGGGCGGCAGGCTGCAGCGCGTGCGTGGGCGCGTGAAGATCAAGAGCGCGCTTTGCGCCGTGCGCCCGGGGCTCGTGGGCTCGTGGGAACGAGGTGGTGCGGTGGATGGTCGCGTCTGGGGCGCGTCCGGCCGGGGGAGGTGTGGGTGGAAGGCGCGCCGCCACACAGGCACTCGGGCGGAAGGCGTGAAACGTGATTGCTGGCTTGGCCGTCGTCGGGCCAATGTGGGCGAGGGCGTGTGCGACTGCTGAGATTCTCCCGCTGCTGCTGCCTCCGGGCGACGCAGGCGCAGGCTGCGATCTGGATGAGTCGCCCGACTAATAACTACCCTGCCCGCTCCTGTCGCCTGCAACCCTCGATTCTTTCTCCCTCGTCGCTCCCCAGATCCAGCTCTGCCCCGCGCCCGTTCGGTCCTGGCGGACTTCGCTGCGCGCTTTTTGCCTCTGTTGCCGGCGTGCTTGTTAATCTGCCCGGGTTGCAGCAGCCCTACCTGCCCAACCTGCCCTCAGGCGGCCCAACGGCCCTTGGTGCTCCCGTCGGCTGTTAAATTTATGCTTCCTCGCATCACCCCGCCTCCGGCCTCACCCTCTCTGCCCGGCTGATCTCCCTCGCCATGCTTCCGCGCGCATTGTTCGACTGCTGAACACCATCCACGACCAAGCGCGCGCGCACTCCGCCTGCTGCGACGAGCGTTTGGAGCTGTCGCCCGTCTGCTTGCCGCCGCCATCGATTACCCGAACCGACTCCCGCCGATCCACTCTCCACCACCATGGCTCCGCGCTTCCAACCCACCTGCGAGACGGACGAGTCTTCCGACGAAGGCTACACCGAGCCCAAGTCGCAACCTCAGTCCAATGTCTCCGCCAAGCGCGCCTCGCAGAACGAATTGCATAGGACTCATGGCGCCGCCCGCCCGACGGACCTCACAAGTGATTCAGGGTATTCGAGCCGCACCGCCGCCACGGGTAGCAGCGCTGATTCCGCCCCAAGCTCGAACAATAGAAGACGCTCGCCCGTGAAACAAGAGGCTCCCCCTGCCGTCCCAGAGGCTCCGGCTCCGGCTCCTACCCATGCGCGCCCTAGACTTTCCGAGAGCTCCAGGAAGAAGAGCACCCAGGCTCGCGAGACCCCCAAGCCTTCCAAGACCTCCAAAACACACAAGGAGAAGAAACCAGTGGTAGTGCGACAGTCTTCCACACGGAACAGGGCCCCATCCATTAGCCGCTCGCGTCGCGACAGTGTCGGTCCTGATTGCGATGATCCCAACTGTGACCAGTGCCTGGCAAGGTTGAGGAAAAGGCCACCGCCATTGAAGACTGGAATGGACAACAATTACTCCTCGTACATCCCTCAATCGCCCCGTGTGCCTCCATCTCCAAGCAGACCTCCAATTGGCTACCATCACCCGCTTGTTGAAACTCAGATTGCAGGGTCGACAAGGTCGCAAGTTTACTCACACCCGAGGCCACACAGCTACTACGGCGGATCTAGTCTCTCAGACCGCCACAACTATTCCCAGATGAATACTCCTCACGGCCCACCGCCTGCAATGTGGAATCCTCCTCAGTACGCTGCCATGATGGGTGCAGCATCTAATGCCGGGTACTTTCCCGGAGTCCCTCACTCTCCCCTCAGCGCTTCTTATGAAGCTCGGCCTGGTATGATAAGCAGAAGGAGTGACGGGTATCCTCCTCGAGCGCCTCTACAGAACTTGCCGAACCCCCGCTACGGACCTGCTATGGCACCTGCTCTGTACCAACAGGCACCCATCGATGATCATTCGGATGAGGATGAGGACGAGGATGGCTACTACCGCCATACCCCAACCGAGCGAAACAGGATGATTATGCCACCACCGCCTCGTCCAACCGCTGTTGAGCCTCCGCCACGGCGACCAAGCTTGCGGTCACAGACGACCAATAACGTCCTTCGTGCCAGGCCATTGTCAGTCAACTACCATGACAGAGCGGCTGACTACGAAGAGGACCTAGTCGAGATGACTCAATCGCTTCAACTGCCCGGCAGACGTTCTTCCGTCGCTGGCTCCGATCGAAACCAGTATTACCCTTCAGTATCCAGAGGAGACCGTGTCATGATCCAACCTTCCCGCTCTGACCGACCTAGGGATTCTGAGCGTGAGAGGACTAGACGCAACACTATGTACAACAGAGACGTGGTTCACACCGACTTCGACGACGCTCTTCGCTGCGACGCTACTGCTGATGATAGAAGGAAAAACAAACTGCACACCGACGTTAACAAGGTCGAGGCCTACTTGAACAGCATGAACGGCAGCTCTGGCGCTGGCGTTGACAACCTTCGCACCAACACTCGCGGTCGCGCCTCCAGCAACGCCACTCGCCCTCGAGGCAGCAGTCACTCGCAGCATAGCTATGACGGTGCTAGCCGCATCAGTGATGGATCTCGCAGCACCTCAACACGCAAGGCCGTCAAAGATGGAAACATGGTGATCAGAATGGAGGGTGATGACATGTTCGTCGAAGGCGACATGGGCCGCAAAGTTTTCAGAGTCACTACCGGAGAAGACGGCAATCAACAGATTATCATCTCCGAGACCAAAGGCAGAGAGAAGCAATACCTTACAGAAGGCAGTCGCGTGACTACCAACACCAGCAGTAGCCGGTCTCGAAGCGATCGCGACAGTGCTCTGCCGCGTGGTAGTAGTCGCAGTGGCTACGATCCTGCTCCCGAGTTCGAACGTCCCATGAGGCAACAAAGGAGGGTTCGCTATGCCGACGACCCCCGACAGTATTACCGCCCCGAGCGGTTCTAAGCGCCGCAATAACGGTATTGTTACCGTGGATTGAAGGTGTAGAACTCAATTTCGGCTATTTTTCGCATTTACTCGGATGGATCTAGGTTTGGACATGGTTGGCTATTTGATATCCCCTTCGCGTTCCTTTTTTTCTTTCTTTCTCCATACCTCTTGATCTTTGAATCGTCCAGAAAAGAATCTGTTCTTCGGGTGGTCTATCATTTCCCTTTCACAGTCTTGTCTCTATTCGTCGTTGGTGGAAAATGGCGATTGGAGCCGACCAAAAACCTGGGTGGCAAAAAAAGACAGCTCTTGCAAGAGGACCAAAAAGGGAAAAGTTGCTTCTTTCTCTCTTGTTTTTTTCGGGGAGGGCAACATGGGAAGATCACGATTTATGGCCGCTTACGACTACGACGCTACGAACGACATTTACGACGACAAAATCCCAGATGAAGCTCTTGTTGGCTGCATGTGTTTTCACAAGCAGCGCTTCCATGGGTATTGATACTACGATATTTATCTTTGCGCTTCCTTCGCCGTATCCGCCGCTTCTATTCTCTTAGCACACGCCTGGACTATGCAACTTCTCGTCTTTCATATTTTTCACGGGTAGCAAGGTAGCGCGAGTGCTCATTTTTCAATCCTCTTAACCTCCCTCCTATAATATCTGAAAGTTCTCTTCATACCCTCTCCGCGGCATCTGTTCTTCAGTGCGTTCAAGGGATCGCATTGTACTGGGACGCAAAATCAGCGGGCGGACTTCTTTTTAGCATTCTTGTTTGGGGTGAATTTTCTCAAAGACTAAGCGGCTTGGTGCCTTATCTTTAAATCATTATGGGGGCAGTGTCTTACATGGCCAAATTCTTGATACGATGGTTTCCCTTCAACAACGTCGAATGAGTGTTTGCAATTTTCGTGTCAAGGTTCGTTCTCTAGTATCCGAAAAAGGGCAAAAAATAGCACACAGTACACGCAGGAAGAAGGTGGAACGTCTGACACCGCGTGCATGAGGCAAGGGCGCATTCGGAATCTTGGACGCAACGGAGCGGGACCGATCCAAGCGATTGGAAGAATGATTGGGCAGCAATGAAGTGAGGGCAACCTCAGTGTGTAGCTGTAAGACAGACCGAGTCGGATATAATGTTATCAAAATCCTCGCCACCGCTTACCGCAAGCACGCACGCCTCGCCGACATGTGTTCGTCGTTTCTCTGGTAACCGCTTTGCGCTTGAGTCACACGTTTTTGTGAAGCCCAGCTCTCTGGAGCCGAGGCAGGGCGTGCTCCTGGGAACGAGAACGATGATGTAAGGGGAAGGAAAGAGGTGCTCTGCGGGCAGATTCGGAGCAACGGTGATATGCGAGATAAGACAGCGATTAGGCAGGTAAGATGCTGCGAAGTCATCCTTGCTTTTGTCCTGGGAGCCCAATTTGCGCGATCGGGCAGAAGCTACCCTCAGCCTTTCGGGGATCCTGTAAGATTCATGCGTGGCTCAGCCCGGTGGTTGATGATGGCCTTCCCGGAACCGTGGAGACAGGTTTGTCTCGATTTTGAACAGGGAATGGAAAGATGTCGAGTCGGACAACGTATGTATATTTGAGAGTAGAAGTAATGTCGTCCCCCCTCGGATACTTAAGATATCTCTTAGAAAAAGGCATGATTTCGCGAGTAAATGGGGAATAGGCAGAGACGGGCAGATAGGAAAAGAAGGAAAAGAACTGTTAAAAAAGGCCATGATCTGCACGCCGTCGTCGCTTCAACGCTGGATCAAAAAGCCCCAACTCCATTGCACGCATTCCTCGCCCCAAGAAGCCGCGAGCGTTCATCTCTCTCCATTCAAGCCTGCAGCTTCTTAAGGACCTCCTCGACCCACTCGTCGAGCGTGTTGAACAGCGGGACGCCGGCGCGCTCGCACACGAGCTCGACGTTGCCCTTGCGGTAGAAGCCGTCGGGGCAGCACACGACCATCTTGCCGGACGAGGCGAACAGGCCGAGCTCGAGCAGCGAGATGGGGGCCTTTGTGTCCGGGTGGAAGTGCATGGCGACGACGTCGCAGCGCTCCTGCATGTCCAGCTCCCACTCGACCTGCTCGCGGAAGCGCGCGTCGTCCTTGCTCTGCTTCCAGTCGTTGTTCCAGTCGGGCCGGCGCGGGTTGAGGATGGTGACGGGCAGGTGCGCGATGCGGTCCGTCACGACCGTCTGCCAGTCCTCGGCCTTGCCCATCTCGATGGAACCCGCGAGGAAGATGGAGCGCCCCTCGATCTTGGGCGGGTAGTTCGGCGCCAGGTAGATTTTGGCATTGCGCCCTGCGGCGGTGGTGGTGGTGGTGAGGGTGGCGGGGTTTGCGGCCATTGTTTGTTCTTTCGGGGGCGGAAATGGGGTGGGTGAGGGGTGAGTTGTTGGAGGAGGCAGCGGCGATGTGTCTGAGTGGATGGTTCTCGGGTTACACAAGAGAAAGAAAGCAGGACTGTGATTACCGCAGAACCCTTTTGTATGTACGTAGCAATACTCACGTGAGGCTACGAGGCTAAGTGTTGGGGGCTCATATCCGCTGGGCGTCAAAATGTGTGCCTTGTCCGCTTGCTCCACGGGCTGGTGGGGTCGACTGGCGCCTGTGCCGCGGGGCTGAGTTCAGCCACAGGCGCCCGTCATACTCCAACTGCCATGACCAAGCGGTGAGCGTAGACGATCTGCCTGAAAGGCGCAGCACATAGTTGATCACGGCCCTATGTAGCAGCGCCCATCTATTAAATGTGACCGTGCCGCGCGCCATAGCGAAGCGCAGCCCCCGCAAAGACCCTCTCCTAAGCGCGCGCTATGTCAACAATGACGCTCGTACACCTGTCAGAAGGTGTGTGCGGACAAGGAATAGCGAAATCGGCACAGCGCTTCCGCTGCCGCTGAATCTCCCGGAGCATGTCTCCAGATTTGTGAAGATAGAGACGTGCTGACTGCAATGCCACCATCGATATTGATCCTTCTCCGAGCATTGCTACCTTGCAGCCTCCGCTTACCGCCGTATACTCTCGTAATTCACGAGAAATGTCCTGGATGAGCATGGATACCATTGACAGATCGCCAGGCGATGGGCCCTGATGCGCGAGGCGTGGTGCACCGAGTGGCTGGTGGGGTTCAAGGCTGCCTGAGTCATGGGAAGAAATTTTGGCGCGGGCTGCCATCGATGACTGAATTGCGGCGACCCCACTTGGAATTCGACGAGCCTATGCAAAACCACCGCCATCTTCTGCGTAGGCCTTTGGACTCTAGTCTCTGTGCCCTGTACCCCAAGCCTGCTCGACCGCTGCGCCGAGCCTTCGCCTTGTCCGCCCCGAAGCTTCAGCTCCGCCATTCCTTCCCGCACCAGCTGAACCGCCCCGTACGCCGCACCCTCACCATGGCACAAGCCCCATCCGTCGACGACGTCGCTGTGACCCTGAAGAACTTCGGCCTCAGCGACGTTCCCAAGGCGCCGAACACCCACCCGGAGCTGAATGCCTTCGACATCTACCGTTCCCACATTACCGAGCTGCTCTCGCAGGCCAGCGGCGTCGACCCCAAGATCATATACCCTACCCTCCAATGGACCCAGTCGCTCGAGAAGGGCGACCTGACTCTCGCCGTCCCCGCTCTGAGGCTCAAGGGCAAGAAGCCCGACGAGCTCGCAAAGGAGATTGCTGAGAAGGTAAGCTCATACCACCGCACTACTCCGCATGCTGAACTCACGCGCGCCCCAGTTCCCCGAATCGCCGCTCGTTGAGAAGCCCACCGTCTTCGGCACCTTCCTCCAGTTCTTCTTCAAGCCCGAGCCGCTCAGCAAGCTCGTGATCCCCTCCATCCTCAAGAGCGGCAGCACCTACGGTCTCAACCCGACCTTCGGCCTGAAGGACGAATCCGACCCCTCCAAGGGCCGCAAGAAGATCATCATCGAGTTCTCCTCGCCCAACATTGCGAAGCCCTTCGGTTACGCCCATCTCCGTAGCACAATCATTGGTGGTTTCCTCGCGAAACTGTACGAGGGTGCGGGATGGGAGGTCATCCGCATGAACTACCTGGGCGACTGGGGCAGGCAATACGGTATCCTGGCCGTCGGCTACGGCAAGTTCGGCGACGAGGCGAAGCTCAAGGCGGACCCCATCAAGCACCTGGTCGAGGTGTACCAGCAGATGACCAAGATCCAGAAGGAGGAGGATGAGCAGATCAAGCAGAAGACGGACGCCATTGCGGCGCTGAAGAAGGAGGGCAAGGACGACGAGGCTGCCAAGGCACAGCCCGAGCTGGACGAGCTTGTCAAGAAGAGCGTCAGCCAGCAGGCTCGTGATTACTTCAAGCGCATGGAGGACGGCGAGAAGGAGCCCATGGAGTTCTGGAAGTGGTGCCGTGACGTCTCCATTGAGGCCCTCGAGAAGTCGTACGCTCGCCTGAACGTGCACTACGACGTCTACTCTGGCGAGTCTCAGGTCAAGAACGAGAGCATGGAGGCTGCTGCCAAGCAGCTCCAGGAGTCGGGCACGTCTGAGAACTCCGAGGGCGCCGTCATCGTCGACCTCACCAAGCACAGCAAGAAGCTGGGCAAGGCTCTGGTCCAGAAGAAGGACGGCACCTCGCTTTACCTGACCCGTGATATTGGCGCTGCCGTGGAGCGTTACAACACCTACAACTTCGACAAGATGATTTACGTTGTCGCGACGCAGCAGGACCTGCACCTTGCCCAGCTTTTCAAGATCATCGAATTGATGGGCCGCAAGGACATTGCCGACAAGTGCCAGCACATCAACTTCGGTATGGTCAACAAGATGTCGACACGTCTTGGTACTGCCAAGGCGCTCGACGAGGTCCTGAACATCGTCGGCGAGCAGATGCACGATGTCATGAAGAGCAACCAGGCCAAGTACGAGCAGGTCGCGGACCCGGAGAAGACGGCCGACATCCTCGGCATCGCCGCCGTCATGGTCCAGGACATGAAGGGCAAGCGCATCAACAACTACGACTTCGACCTCTCCCGCATGACGTCGTTCGAGGGCGACACCGGCCCGTACCTCGAGTACGCCCACGCGCGTCTGTGCAGCATCGTGCGCAAGGCGGAGATCAAGGAAGAGGACCTCATCTCGGCGGACCTGTCGCTGCTGAAGGAGAAGCACGCCCAAGAGGTTCTCAGGATGATCGCCCAGTGGCCCGACGTCTTCAACGACACGCTGAAGAAGCAGGAGCCCGCCACCGTGCTGACATACCTGTTCAAGATGACGCACGCGGTCAGCTCGTCCTACGACCATCTCCAGGTCGTCGGCTCCGAGGAGTCTGTCAAGAAGGCTCGCATGGCGCTGTACGTTGCCGCCAGGCAGGTCCTGAAGAACGGCCTGGCCCTGTTGGGTATCACTCCCGTTGAGCGCATGTAAACGGTTGTGCGGAAATGGACCTAGCGCCTTGGATGAGGCTGTGTGCAATGGCGGATGATGACCGCCCCCGCCTTTGTGGCTGGTGCAATACGGAATTACGACTGAAAAACAAAAAACGAAAGGCATGCATGGCTGTTGGATCAAGAGGAGGAAGGTTCGATCATATGGCCCGAGATATGGCAGGGAAGAAAGAAAAAAAGAAGAGAAGTTCTGCCACGGCAGTTTAGACGTTGACAGCGTGAAATGACAGCATTTGAAACATCACGATGGACCCTTTACTTGCATCCTGTGGACATTTAATAAGCCGCCTGTACCATTTCAAGGTGTTCTCCCACAGTGGACAAGCGAGACTTGAGGACCGTGCAATTTGCACAGCCTCTTTGCAAAAGGCAAATGTTCAGCCTCATGGACCCGCATGAACGCATGTTGCTTCGCGAGTCGACTCAGGAAACCAATACATAAGTCAGGCCATGAAGGATCACTTGTCAAGGGTTCCCCAGGTATGTAGTTAATGGGGCCACACCGCAACGAGGCAGAAATGCTTGGTCCCTCCTCATTATATTGCATATCGTCACGATAACAATAATGCTCAGCCACGATCTGTTAGCCGGCTTGGACCGTGGCCTGGAAAATCAATCCTTCTACCCCACAGTTTCGACAGGAGGAAGAAGGACGAGAAGGATCGGACTCGGAGAATCGAGTGGGGGTTAGCGCTGACTTACACCGCCACTGTCGTGGATCGTGGGACGTGTGGCGCGTGCGTTTTTTTCGAGATGGTGACTGTGACTGTGGTGTGGTGTGGTGACGGGGGGCGAAGCATGGCAGCCTTGCGCCACCATTTGATTTCATCTCTCTCTCTTTTGGCCGTTGTGGCGGCGGCGGTGATGGTTGTTTTCTCGAGGTTCTGCCTGGGACGTCCTAAATGGGATGGCTTGGCTTGGGGTGAGCGTTACCCTTCTCAAATCTGTCCCTCCAGAGATATTGAGTCCTGCACATGAATTTTTGTGTCTGGATGCTGTCATAGGATTTTGAACATGCTACTATTCCTCTACATATGTGATATTCATAGGCTTCAAACGACAAACAACCCACAGCCCATTATTGGCAATGGCTGAGAGCATACGGTAAAGTCGACAGCTAGAACATGATGAAGGATTGGTAATATGATGCATTAACTATTTGAATAGAAGTCGCTTGCTTCAAATGTTCCAATACTGCATTTCGGTCATACAATCATTCCACTAGGAAGTGGATCTCGCGAAGGGCGGATAGCGTTTACTTGGTGCGATCCGGAAGCCTACACAGCAAAATCGCCCATCAGCACTCTCTCCTCTCAAGAAACAGGAAGACGAGACGGGAAAGTAAAAAACCCCTACCTACGCTTTCTCCTCAGGTTCCTCAATCATCTTGACCTCGAGCACATCCTTGCCGACGCCGCTGCGCTCGATCAGGGCCAGGACGGCGGCGACGTTGTCGTCGGTGAGGGTGGTGGTGGAGGGGAAGATCTTGTGGTCGCGGCCGCTGGCGCCCATGGCCCAGCGCACCTTGACCGACTCGACCTTCTGGTTGCCCTTCTTCTTGGCGTACTTGGCCATGAACTCCTGGCAGTTGGGCGAGGTGCCCGCGGTCGACTCGATCTGGCCGGTCAGGTCGGCGAGCGAGGCCGAGGGCGAGACGAGGAGCACCTCGTGCCGGGACGAGCCGTCGATGTTGAAGATGATGGGGAAGGCGGACATGGTGAGAGGATTCTTGGTAGTCGAGTGTTCGGGAGAGGCGTTGTTGATTTTTCAGACGGGAAAGAGGATGAGGTTAATGCAGCAGGACAGCCGAGGCCGGTCGCAAAGGGACATTTTTCAAGCCTGATGCTGGTAACAAGTTTTGGTGCTTGTGAGACGGAGGTGTTGCCGGCGTCTACGTCACTACGCAGACAGCAGGGTGGGAAATCCGGGATGTGTGCGGGAGACAGCCCTACGATGATGCCCGTTGCGTTGGTGGCGTGGGCCCCGCTGCTGCTGCTGCGCGCCTGCCCGCGTCGTCCTGCCCGCCCCGGCTGCGTTGCCCCTCTCTTCTCACCACCAACACCACGATGCGTGTATCCTTGTACTCCCATCGCGGACGGTGCGCTTGCATCTCGACGTGCGACCGGCATCAAGCCCGAATGCTTTGACCACCGCAGTGAGCGGACTGCCCCAGGCAGCAACGGGGCTGAGCAGCTGTGACTCTAGTACGCTCGCTGTTGACTCAACCTGCACTGGCAATCAACGTTCGCGTTACTGCTTGAAAAGAACGCTTGTCGCCCTGCCCGACTTTCTGCTCCCACTATCCAGAGCCAATACACGCCATGGCTTGCATCGACGGAACAACGCTCGAGGGCGGCGGCCAGCTTCTCCGCATCTCGGTGGGCCTGGCTGCTCTGACGGCCGAGCCCATCCGCATCACCCGCATCCGGGCAAATCGCAGAGGCAAGACGGGGCTGAAGGCACAGCATCTCTCCGCCGTCCAATGGCTAGCTCTTGCCAGCAGAGCCATCTCCATAGGTGCCGAGCAACAGAGCCAGACCCTCGACTTCTTCCCGCGTGCCGACGTCCTCGGCCAGATCAAGTCTTCTCAGAAGGCCAACATCATCAACATCGGCAGCGCTGGGAGCATCGGGCTCGTTTTCCAAGCCATTCTCCCTTTCATCCTGTTTTCCGGCCGCTCGTCAAGCAAACCGTTCGCGATAACCATCCACGGCGGGACGAACGTATCTTTCTCGCCGTCGTACGACTACATCAGCCAGGTCCTCCTACCCACCTTGTCCCTCATCGGCCTGCCACCCATCACAGCAGACCTCCACCGGCGCGGCTGGCAGCGCGGCGGCAAAGGCTCCATCACCTTCCACGTGACTTCACTACCGCGCAGCCAGAAACTGCCAGCATTCCGCCTAGAATCGCGCGGCGCCATCACCACCGTAACCGCCACCATCCTAGCCCCCTCGTACTGCCAGGACCAAGCCGAGCGCACCCTGCACCGCGTCCTCGGCGCCAGCTTCCCGCACCTCGACGAGAGCGCGTTCGCCGTGCATTTCGAGCCGAGCCCGCACACCAAGGACCTCTACCTCCTCCTCGTCGCGACGTCCGCCACCGGCCACAAGCTCGGCCGCGACTGGCTCTTCGACGAGAAAATCACCGCCGTGCCCGCCGCCGTGGACAGGCTCATCCAACGCGTCGCCGCCGAGCTGGTGGAAGAGGTGCGGCGCGGTGGCGCCGTGGACGAGCACTTGCGCGACCAGCTCGTCGTTTTTCAGGCGCTGGCTGATGGTCCGAGTTTCGTGGATGGCGGCAGGGAGGACGACGGGCGCGGCGGCGGAAACATTGTGAAGCCGAGTTTGCATGCGAGGACGGCGGAGTGGGTGGTCGAGAGGGTTTTGGGCGCGCGATTTGATGGGGTTGGCGGGTGCGAGGGCGTGGGGTTTAGGGCGGGCGAGCGGTATGCGGAGAGAGCGAGGGTGGGTGGAGGGAATCGGCGGGTCCGCAGAGCGGCGAGTCTGGCGTCCTTGAAGGATTGGAGACCAGGGAATGGAGATGTGTCTGGAAGTGCGCGGCGGAGATCGATGAGCTTTGGTGGTGGTGAAAGCAACGAGAGTCGGGGGAGTCGATTGGATGCCGTTGAGCCGCCATCTTTTACCCTGCCACTGCGGAGTAGAAGGCTTCGTTCATGAGCAAAGTAAAAGTCGAAAATCAAGAGGGCCTTTGGGTCCTTTGGCCAACCACAAGGGATTATCCGACAGGTACCAGCAGCGTTATGAGCGCACCGACCAAGGAGTTCCTTGATAAAGCTTCTCGGGCTTTATCTACGCTTATCTGGGGGGTGCCTTGCTCTTGTTGGCGGGGTAGGATATGCATCCATCGGCATCATCAGCCCCCCGCCGACGATAAGCCGATTCCCCATCTATGCTGCTTCGCCCTTCCTATTGGAGTATGGACGGGCAGAGACTGGGGTTGCAGTTCCACGACCAGCCAATCCCTACCAGTTGAGGCCATGCTCTGCCTATCGACACACATGGCCCAGCTGATAGGGTACCTGGGAGAGCGGCCTGCGCATTAGCGTCCGTCGTGTCTATCTCAACCATGATATAACTTCAACTTCGAAGTGTCCGTCACTCTCTCCAATTCATCACACCTAATACGCCTTTCGCTCATATCGTCGCCTGTGCGGGGTCAGTTTTGGCAGTCGAGCGACAGGAGTCACCAACATGGCGGAACTCGAAAAGAAGATCGCGAACCCCGTGTCTGTGCCCGAGTCAGACGTGGCCGAGGGTTCGTTGGAAGCAGCAGTCGTGGATCAACGAATGCAGGACGATATTGGCGCGCAGCTCTATCTCGAGGTTCAGCAATACTCCAAGGAGGAGCTTGAGGCGGAAAGGAAAAAGGTCTTGAGAAAAATCGACAAGGTTATCCTGCCCATTGTAAGCTCGCCAATATCCATATACCGAGGACTGTGTGGTTGCTAATGGGCTGGTGCTCAGATCTGTATCACCTACACCCTTCAATTTCTCGACAAGCTCTCATTAAACTATGCCTCGGCGTATTCGTTGAAGGAAGACCTTGGTCTCGGTGGGTGAGTTACATTCCACAGATGAATGGTCTCTGAAACTCTTCAATTGACACTGCAACAGCCAACGCTACTCTTGGACCGCCTCCATCTTCAACTTCGGCTACCTCTTCTGGGCCATCCCATCCAACCTCCTCATCCAGAAGCTGCCGGTTGCGAAATACACGGGCGTCATGCTTCTCATCTGGGCCGTCATCCTGGTCTGCCACGTCGCAGCCAAGAACTTCGCCGGCATGATGGTCCTCCGCTTCGTGCTGGGCATGTTCGAAGCCGGCATCTCGCCCGCCATCATGAACATCACCTCCATGTTCTACACGCGCAGCGAGCAGCCGTTCCGCATGTGCCTGTTCCTGGCTTTCAACGGCATGGCCACCATGGTCGGCGCCCTGCTCGGCTACGGCCTCGGCCACGCAAAGGACCACTCGCTCAAAGCGTGGCAGCTCATCTTCCTCGTCATCGGCGTGCTCAACTTCGCCTGGGGCCTCATATTCGTACGTTCTCACCATGTCTCTCCCCTATTCACCCCTCACACGCAGCCCGACAAAACAAACCCGTTACTAACACCGCCCTGCCCTCCAGCTCTGGCTCATGCCCGACTCCCCCAGCGCCGCCAAGTTCCTCACCCACAAGGAAAAGGTCGTCGCCGTCCACCGCATCGCCGAGAACATGATGGGCGTGAAGAACAAGCACTTCTCGCCGCGCCAGGCGCTCGAGGCGACCTACGACGTCAAGGTGTGGTGCCTCGTCCTCATCGGCGCCGCGTGCGGCATCATCAACGGCGGCGTCTCCAACTTCGCGTCCTCGCTCATCAAAGGCTTCGGCTTCTCCGGCATCTACGCCACCCTCCTACAACTGCCCACGGGCGCCATCGAGTTCGTCGTCGTGCCTTTGGTCGGCATCGCGGCGGGCCGCATCCGCGACGCGCGCTGCTGGCTGCTCGCGCTCGCCTGCCTGCCACCCCTCGCGGGCCTGATCGGGATCCGGCTGACGGCCCTGGACGCGCGGTGGAGCCTCGTCGGCTGCACGTGGCTGCAGTACATCGTCGGCGCGCCCGTCATCCTCGCGTGGAACCTGATGACCAGCAACATCGCCGGCCACTCCAAGCGCACCCTCACCAACGGCCTGTGGTTTGTTTGGTACGCTGCTGGCAATATTGTTGGTGCTCAGATATTCTTCGCCCGCGAGGCCCCCCGCTATTCGTCTGCCATCGTCGCCCTCTCCGTCTGCTACGCCGCCGTCATTGTTTTGGGTCTCGCCATGCGCCAGCTCATGTGGTGGGAGAACCGCCGCCGCGACCGCGCCATGGGCGTCGGCGAGCGCACCGTCAACGGCGCCGACGAGGCCGCCATGAGGGAGGGCTTCAGGGATCAGACGGACATGGAGAACAAGCATTTCAGGTATTGTTTGTAAAAGAGGAGGGGGGGAGGGGGTCGGAGGGCGGAGCTGCGGATGTTGGCGGATTATGTCATGATATGATGATGAGAAAGTGTTGTTTGCAAGCATGGCTGCAAATAGGTTTTTACCGCGAGTGTTCCATACCTTTTACGAAGTATAACCTGGAAAGACGCACGTTAGAACAAATATGAAGACTGAACGAGTAATTGGAGAATTCGCATGGGGCCAGATTTCTTCTTGACCGGACTTGAGGCTTGTTCAGCCCCTGAAAGCTACGTGACTCGAGTCAGATCCGGATGTTCTTTACTATGGTCATATGTAACAGGAGGCTTGTAGATCTCTGGTCATAAACCTAGCCCGGCGTGTGCAGTTCACATGCATCGGGGAGCGTACGGCAGCCGTGATATGAGGAAACTGCAAACAAAGCAACACGCAGCGTCACCAGGGAAACAGGACGAATTCTTCCATAGGGGCATCGCTACAGGGCATCGCTGGAACGTCAAAGACAGATTCATGACTTTTGCTTTTTTTGTACTGTGTTATACCCAACCATAGGCGCCATGCATGAAAAAAAAAACCCCCATCTCACCCTCTTACCGTCTCATCGGTGGAGCGTATCCCCTCTCCCTCCTCCAACGTTCGGAGACAACAGCCACTTCAGGATGCTCATCAGCCTCCTCTTCCTCATCATCAAAAGAGGAAGGCATGAGGCAAGTGCCACCCAAGTGCATCCAACTACCGGAAGACCTCTTCATCCCCACCTTTTCCTTCTTCCCCTTCTTGTCGCCCGCAACAGGCTAGGGTTCCTTCGCGTCGGTCCCCGCCAAATGAACATCCCACGTCCAACTGCGCCTCGCGCGCTTCGCCTTCTTTTTGCACCAGCCCTGCTCCTTCTTCTTCTCCTCCTCCTTCTCCACAGACTTTTGTTCGCGTTTCTTCCGCGTGCGTCTAAGCTCCGCCATGTCGCTGTACGCAATCCCACTCGAACTGTATTTGCTCTGTTAACATGTCAAAAGCTCTCACGACAAACCCTGGGGGGGACGGGAGACACTCACAACCTTGCCATCATCATCACCCGTGTACACCGTCTGCGCCATCGGCAAGATGCACGTTATGGCGCCGGGGTAGTTGCCGCCATCCTCACGCACCGGATCGACGTGGTTAAGGCGCTTGACGATTTCGAGGATCCACTCGCCGGTGCCGGGCTCGAGCGTCTTCTGCCAGACGTTGACGACGCCGCGGCGGTGGCCCGTGACGATCAGCTCCTTCTCCAGCCACTCGTTGCCGACGCCCTCGTAGAAGCCGCACGAGTAGACAACGTCGTCCGGGTCGATCGTGTCGCACACGTCCTGGTCGAGCAGCAGCCGGCCGTTGAGCGTGTACAGCAACAGCCGCGGGCCCGTGCACAGCATGACGTGCCCGTTGACGTTGTTGATGCGTGCGCAGCTGACGGGCGCGTCTTCCTTGCCGATGCGCCGGACGAACTCGAGCCGGTTGAGGTCCCACAGGAAGACTTCGCCGTTCGGGTTGGCCGAGAGGAAGGTGCTGAAGGCGCGCGACGTGGCAAGCACGGTGACGGGGTTGCGGTGGCCGAAGAAGCAGACCTTCGGGACGAGGTCGACCGTCTTGGAGTGGAGCACGACGTTCCACACGGCGACGGTGCAGTCGGTGCCCGCTGTGATGAGCGTCTTGCCGTCGACGAAAGTGGCGCAGGATATCTGGCCCTGGTGCAGGTGCTCCCACAAGCCAATCAGCTTCTTGCTGTCCGTCGCATAGAACCGGACGCTGCCATCGGCAAAGCCCCACTCCATGTAGCGGTCGTAGCTGGGCGGAATGTTGATCCTGAAGGCTGCCGAGCAAAGGATACGCTCCTGCTTCGGGTGGTAGGTTAAGCTTGCCACGGACTCGCGCGCATCGAGAAGCGTAAACGGAAGGCGGGTCAGGGAATCGGCCCCGCTATCGAGCCGCTTGGGCTTTTGCGGGTCGCCTCGCGGAGGGTGGGGCTTCTGGAAGACTTGGTGCGGGGTCTGGCCAAAGTTGTGGATGATACCGATGGTGGCTAAACGCTCGACGGGATCGTCGATGTTGTCCAGATCCTTTGCACCATGGTAGGAGAGGTAGTGGAACACATTTGTAGCCTCCATCGCAGCATCGCCTTGCTGCTTGAACCCGAAGACCAGATCGATCCACTTTTGCAGATTCCTGGTCACGTATGGGCTCTCCAAGGCCTCTCTGTGCTTGGCGATGAAGATCTCAGGGTCTCCCTTCGCCCAAGGAGGAAGCGCGACGTCGTTGATCTTCTCGCCAGTCACCTGCTTCGTGCCGAAGTTGTAGCCGTTCATGTTCGTGAGGAACTCTGGCAAGTAGAAGAACTCTGGAATGAGCTCACGGACGTCCGTCATGTTGTCCCTCGACGCCGATTTCCACGCCTTCTCGATGGAATCAAACAAGCGGTCTGCGTGGTCGAAACTGCCGCCCTGGAGGAGGAGATATGACTGCACGAACGGTTGCAGACGGATGAGGTAGGACGTAACGATCATGGCTGACGAGTAGTGTGTGCCATAATGGAACACTGGGTTCGTTCCATCGCTCATCTCGGCGAAGGTCTGATAGCGCTCCTTGAACTCGGCTTCTCTCTGCTTGGTTTGGGCGCCCATAGGCTTCGACAGGTCTCTGAATGTCTTTGAATCATTGAGATCTAATTCCTCGCTGGTGTAGTCCGCCAGGACCCAGGGGAAGACGGGGTATTGGGTCAAATCGTTGAACGTTCTCCCGGCCATGGTGTTCACGAGCATGAGATAGTGAAAGTTGGAGATTTCACCCTTCAGCCACTTCTTTGTGGCAGGGTTCTGGGCCATGGGATTCAATGCATTGACCCACTTCGAAGCCATGGACGGCGGCGCCTCTTCCGGCGTACGCAGGGACTCCAGTCGCCAAGCATCCTCAGACTGTAGCGCCGAAGGGCTTGTGACCTGAGGAGCTCTAGAAAGGAGCTTGGCATGAAGCTCGTCCCGGACCTTGGGTCTAATAGCCGTCAGCAGGTAACTCCGTCCATCAGTGAAGAAAATCTCGATGGCAACGTCGCGGAACAGGAAGCGCCTCTTCGAGATGCTGATCACCTCCGGCCACTTCCAGTTGCGCGTAGATTGCTCGCCGTCGACCACCTGAGGCTTCCGCTCGGTTGCCTTCTTCCCAGAGATCATTTGAACGTAACTGTCGCGCTCCTCAGGCGGTGCCTGCCACACACGAATGATTTCTCCGTCAGACCGCTGGAAGAAATTGTCCAAAAGGTACAACGAATCCTTTCCGAGGATTAGCAGTCCCTCACAGGCTTCCAACCCAACGATACGTGATACGTTGAACACATGCTGGACCTGATCGCCCGATTGAAGCGTGCGCATGACTTTGCGATTCTTGTCCTCGAACCCATCTTCGCCCTCGTTCGGATCCGCAACGAACTCAAAGTCGTCATCGGCATTAGAGTTGACAGAGGACTGGCTGACGGACCGGTCTCTACCGTTTTGTCCATCGGGGTGAGCACTGTTGGGGTGAGCGCTGTTTGGCGTGGCGCTGGCAGCATCAGGGGTTGCGATCTGTGGGATGTTGGTCATAAGGCTGAGTTTCCTCTTGGGAATGCCTTCGGAATCCCTCCTCTTTGGCTGATAGTCGTCGTTGCGCGCTGTGGTCCTATCCGGGAGGATCCGAAGCCTCATCCTATTCCGCCCTTCAGTTTCATCAAGCTGCCACTTCGTAACCTCCTCAGATTCGAGCAAGGCACACGGCTCGCGCAGGGACCGATCAAGTTTTCCTAATGCCGATGCCAGAAAGGCCAGATTGTCCTGCTGATCTTGCTGGGCCCGTTGGTGTTTCAAGCGCTCGGCAGCGAAGATGTTGGCACGCCAATGTGTTGTCGAGACCTCGTGACGGTGCCAAGTATTGTCTGCTGCCGCCTCTTCGGACTGCCACTGCCTTAGGCGGTCGCGCCGTTTGCTGACCCTGTTCTTTGCGCTCTCTTCAGTCTTGCGGTTCTCATCCGTAACGAATTCTTCCCAAGACTTTGACATTGCGCCAAAGAACAGGTTGTCCAACTCGCCGCGATGGTCGTCGACCCAGGCTAAGAACGCGTCGTTGTCAAGCTCAGTCAGCTTCATGAACTCGGTGAAGAGTTTGCGGTCGTTGCTTGACGTCGTCTGATTCAGCATCTGAGACGTTTCAGCGGGCTTTTGCACAAGCATAAGCCTCCAGAAATCCGCTGCAGCAGCCCTGACACGAGGATCTCCTGAAACAAACTTTGTGTAAAGCAGGTAACACAGGAGCCTGAGATAGTTTCCTTCCAGGTTGTCGGGATGTAGAATGATGGTTTGCCAATACGCCATCTTGTGCAGGAATGCGATGGCTTCGGTCTCGCTGTCGGGCTCATCCAGCTCAGAGAGACGAAGCAACGCCACACGGAAGAACACAGTCCGGACGGTCGAAATTGCTTGCGTACAGAGACGTACCCCCTTGAGCTGCGCCACATCTGGGCGGTGCAAGTAGTCCAGTATTGTCCCGATGAAATCGAGCAGCGCTTCGGCTCCGTTCAAGAACCAGCCTTCAAAAACGGCTTCGGCCATGTGGAGCGTGTAGCGAGCAATGTTGGTAAGGACTCTTGGCTCCGACAACAGATCTTGGCGGAGTTGCACTTCATTGGCGATCGTTTGCATGGTATGAAGGAGCACGTAGGATTCGAAGTAGGCCTGGTGTTCTTGGAAGCCCGGTGGAACTTTCAAGAAAAGTCCGAATCCAGTGAAGTCCTTCTTGTGCAGCAGCTGATCCAGGAAAACACCAATAACAAGCTCTAACAGGGCTTGGACGACAGCGTTGCCAACCTTTAGGTCGACGGAACTAGACCTCTTTGGCGAGAGGACTGTGTGAAGCCGAACTGAGGCGGCGGGATATTTGGCTTTGTCGGAACTAATCAGAATGAACGAGTTTCCTCGTCTAAGTGGTGTAGCCTTCGCGGCAGAAGGGCTGCGAGGTGCCTCAATGGGAGTAGTGCGAACGATTGAAGGTTGAGAATCACCCGGTCCTGTTTGAGGGTTGATGAGGACATCTTGGCCTTCAAACGTCAGAGCGGACCCGCGAGAGTGCAGCTCTGTTTCCGCTGATACGCTGTCGGAGGTGACGATGACTGGGTAGAGGACAAAGAGAAGGTCCTGAACGTAGTTCGAGGCGATGGCGTACTCGCGGAAGTGGGGGGACTTCATATGCACATCTGCCAAGAACTGAATGATCGTATGCAGGATCGCTGCGTTATCCACAAGTTTCTGTCGTGAAGATGGCTGCTGTGGTTCACCTGCAGTATGTCAGTAGAATAATTTGACAATACGAGAAAGACCATTCACCTCGTGCTGCAAGCTCGCTTTCCAATGACATGGAGCGCTTTCTACCTGGTTCTCTTGGGGGCTGTGGATTTGGGCTACTGCCGTTTTCTCCTTGGCTTGTGGTTGGCCTGTCATGCGCTTCCTGTTGTTTCACGACTACTCGAATGCCTGTCTCGAGCATTGCCGTCATTGCCGGGAAAATGTCCGGATAAGCTATGTTGATCTGCCCATTGGCCGACGAAAACGCGTCCATCAGGTTATAGAGGTCGAAGTCTCTTTCGAAAGTAATCCTCCCAACATCGGCGCCGAAGAGGATGGCAAAGCAAATAGTCCAAATTGCGGGTGTGTTCCACCAAGCCTTGAGGCGGTGCTTAAGGTTGGTGAAGCCTCCGTCCCTTGTGAATTTTTTGACAAAGTGCGGGCCCTGGATGACCAGAAGCCGGGCAAGTATCTGCATGGTCGGAACGATCACTCGAGCGTCGTTTTCGGCAAGGAGATAAACCAGCCACTGACCCAAATCAGCCATCTCGTCCGAAAAATCGAAGAAACTGCCTACCTTGTTGGTCACAGTCTTCGCAAAGCGCCTAATCTCCGTGGCACTTGCATCATCACAAAGGAACGCCGCATATGCTTCCAGAATCTTAACACCCAACTCCTTCTTTGACAGCACCTCCGATTCAGCCTGGATGCTTGGCGTCATGGGTCTTGTTGAAGGTGTTGAGTTGGGCAATAGCGGCTGCGTCGGTGCCCGCCGCAACTGCTTTGCACTACTACTAGACCGGAGGGGACGATTGACAAGTGTCTTGCTCTCCTGTAGAGCAAATGTGATGAACAGTGCCAGGGACCTGAGAATGTCCGACGAGACACTGCATTTCAGGAGGGCTTTGAATGCATTGAGGTAATGGGGAAAAACTTCCCCAGTAAAGCTTTCTCCTTTGAGCGCGTCGAGGAGCCTCTTTATGATTCCTGCGGGAACGTTAGATTATCGGGCACATGATGGGTTTCTGGATACTGGACTTACGCATGCGAGTAAGTCGCTTAGCATTAAAGACATGATATTTGCTGTCCTTTGCAAAGCACTCAAACTGTCGATAGTACAGCTTTTGAGTATCGGCGGAGCATTTCCGCCAGATGTCGAAATCAATCAGAAGAGCTCTGTAAGCCAGAGGATTGATGATCTTGGATTCCTGCGGTCTGTTTTCTTCGAAACCAACAAATCTAAGAATGAGCTGCAATAATTCGTAAGACAATGATTCGTGATCGGGGTCCTCAATCTGCCCCGTGGTTGATCTGCCGAAAACTGCACCTAGGCCGAGCTTGTCACGCAGTAGGGCAGACAGAACGGCGAACCCGTGTTCTCTCTCCATGGCCTCGCTATTTCTCCAGTTGTCGTGGACGGATTCGAACATGATCTGAACCGCGGTCATCAAAGCATTTCTTGTCGTAGCCAGCTCCACCAGCTTCAATCCAATGGCTGCGGTGCCTCCAACTCGCCAGCTTGCATCATCCAGTGATTGGGGAACGACGACAACAGGCTCACCGGCAAGAACCGCGACGCCGTTTACTTGGCAAAGAGCGTCATTGATTGAGGGAACGGCAGCATTGATAGCGATCCGATGGCCAGAACTTCGCGTATAATAGCGAAGGTTCTTTGCTGCTGCCTTCGACAGCGATTTGACCAACTGTGTTTCGTCGATGTGGTTCCTATCGTCGTCGTCCATAACGGCCGTTGGAGAGATGCTCAGGAGGATCCGGGATTCGGGCATGATTGCACCAGCTTTGTGACGCATAGCGGATAGGATTTCGGAACGTTCTTCCTTGGCCGGGTGAAGCAGCTCATTGTAGAGGTTCAAGTCCGCCGATGCATGATACGTAAGGAAAGAACCAAGGCAATCCTGAAAGTTGCCGTGGTATCTCGGGCCAAGCTTGTGGTACACAGCAACCAGTTCGTCAGATAACGCCTCTTGAAACAGGTGAAACGACGCAATAGAAAGTTTCGTAGAAACAACGTTCCTACCCAAACGTGGAGAGATAGTATGAGGAGTGCCAAGGAAAGCTTCGATTGGAGAATATGTGCGCTGGTTTGAAGCAAATGCCGTGAAACTTTCGGTGCTGCTGCTATAGCTCGGTGGATTGGAGGGGAAGTTGCATTTCACTTGCTCAGCAAACTCCCCGTTGATGAACAAGTTGGCGCGACTCAGGCCAGCCACTTTCGGTCGGCGGTGAACTATGGCAATGTGATACCATACGCCCTCTTCAAAGACGGCAGACTTGAACCTGACACTGGGTCTGGAAGAGGTTGTTGATGTTTGCAGGATCAGATAATGAGACCCCTTCTCCAGATAGACCAGGACGAAGCAGGTCTGTGTGGCATCATAGGCTCCGAAGATGGTGGTATGGAAGTTGTCGTCGTACTTGTCTACTCGGAGCCAGGCGCTTATGGTGTATCCGCCATTTGAGGAAGACGGAGGGAATGTCCTACCAAGGTCCCGAAGCTCAATAGAAGTGTAGCCGTGTAGGGACATGTCAAGCTGAATGAAAGGAGCTTGCCTTGACGACCTGATGGCCGACAAAAGGAACTGGGCAGCCTCCTCGGACTGGGCTGCGAGTCGGTATAGGTATCGGGCATCTTCCAAATCATTGATGCCGTATGAAATGAGGTCTTCAGTCAGCCTGGAAAGGAGGAAGTGCTCCGATGATTTTTTCTCTGCCTCGAACATCAATGGTAACAATGGTTTCAGTATGCCGGTTCCGTGGGCTGCCAACTTGTTATGCGCGGACATGGCAATGATCCTCTCCAAGACCAGAAGCACCGAGGTGGACAATCGCGGCGATCTTGAACCGGTTGTTCCCTCCTGAAAGAGCATCAACCACATATTGATGATCACTGGTAGTATCTCTGGATTTTGAAGGACTTCGTTCCCACTGAAGAAGCCAGCCAGATGCGTTTCAAGCATGTCAATTGTAGGGTCCCGTAAGCGCCCAGCCACCTTGTCAGCATTTCCGGGCCCGGCGACGGCCGCTTCATCGGCGACTGGCTGGTGGTCGCCATTCGAGGCATCGGGCTGGAGGCTTCTAACGTCACGGAAGATCCGTGCCATGTTCTCCTCAGCCAGTGCAAATGCCACAAGACAGCCAAAGAGCTGTTCCTGCCCTGCATCGTCAAACGAGCCAGTATCCTGAAAGCCGCCGCCAACGCCAGTGCTAATGAGTGCCTGCTCTAACGCTCTCCAACCATCTTCCTCCACTCTCTTCCGGAAGAATCTGCGATTGCCGGGGTGGTCGTTTAAGGCTTCCGAAAGAACGGCCAGCACAGCCTTGAGGAGCTCGAAAAATTCGGTCTGGTCATCTTTGGAGAGTGTAGAGGGGTTGTAGAAGCCGGAGACGGATCGTAGTGTGTCAATCAACGCAGAGAGACCTTTGGCCTGTCGAAACGTGTCTTTGAGCTGGCGGAAGTCGGGCGAGTCTATCAACAGCTGGCGTATTCGTCGTAGGCAGTCGCATTGAGTCTGGATGGTCTCGACGGTGGACGAGGTGGAGCTCTGCGGAAGAGCAGCGATAAGGTTATCAACGAGGGTGTAGAGCTCCTTGAGAGCCGGGCTGTTCGTGCGGGAGGCCACGGGGGCCGCCGCAGACGAGCGGCGGGCAGGGTCGTCCATGATGGTACCTCGCTCAGCGCGGTCTAGGGTCCGAAGGGAAGGCGGGAGTGTGGTACTCGGCGGGCATCTCACCCCGGCAGAGCGATCGCCGGTGGAGGTCTCGAGTCGGCGGAGATGTTGCAGGGCGGGCTCGTCATCTGAGGGTGCAGACACGCATGCGAGGCAGTGCGAGGCTGCGCGATGTGGAGCGCGGGTGAGCGAGTAGCGATGGTGCCTGCGGCGGGTGATACAGCACCGGAGTGGGCGAGGCGGGGCGGAGCGGCGTTGGTGGACTCGGCTCGGGGCGGTCGCAGAGCAGCAGAACACCCTCAGAGGTCGCCGTCAGCCCGCGGGTTGCGCGGTGGGGGTCAGGTGTGGGCTTCACGCGGGTGCCCGCAAAAACGAAGGTAGCTCAGGTAGGTACGGGAGCTCCGCGCGGCGAGCCCCAGCACGCGTTCCAATTCAGCAACCACGACCTGAGACAGCTCGACAAGCACTGAGCCACACACCACTAGCGAGCCATGACGCTGCACCTCCGCCTCAGGGACGCCTGGCGCGTAGCAGCCCCAGGCGCGACTGCCACGGCAACTGCGGGCGTCGGCCGCCGGCGCGCCCACGATGCGCTATCTACACAGTGCTGCTCCTGGTGCACGCCACAGCAAGCTCGCAGTTAGCATGCGGTCGGGAGCTCCCTGTCCCTGCGAGTGCGCGCATTGCTCGCCGCAGCAGCAGTGTACCTGGATTGGAGCCTTGACTCCAGCCGGTTGCGCGTGACTCCAAAATGGCGCTATGCCGCACCTTGCCTAGCGCTCGTCGCGCCGCCAGCCTCCATCCGTCCCCAGCTCCTCTTCGTCATCCGCTGCTCGCCATTGATAAGAGCTCCAGCTCCAGCTCCCTCGGCTTCCACCTCCCATCCACCTCCCTCCACCCTATCACACTCTCCCTCTTCACTGTCCATCGTCTTGTCTGCTTCCTCTCTCTTTCTTTGACGAGATCCAGGCGACCTCAGCAACCATGAAGGCTGCCTCTGTCTTATCGCTGCTGCCCGTGCTGGCGGCAGCTTCCCCGGTCTTCAACACCGGCTCCATCCACAACGACGCTGCGCCCGTCATCTCCTCGGTCAACGCCAAGGAGGTTCCCAACGCATACATCGTCAAGTTCAAGAGCCACGTCAAGCACGACGATGCCTCTGCTCATCACTCCTGGGTCCAGGAGATCCACACCTCGAGCGAGAGCGAGAGGACCGAGCTGCGCAAGCGCTCGCAGTTCCCTATCGTTGACGAGGTCTTTGAAGGCCTCAAGCACACCTACAACGTCGCTGGCGGCTTCCTCGGCTACTCCGGCCACTTCGATGAGGATGTCATCGAGCAGATTCGGAGACACCCCGATGTAAGTCATCTGTAACACGCGACCGTTCCGTCCGGTCTCGGATGGGCACTCGACGCAGCTCATCCCACCACAACCCTTCCCGTATCCCTCATGCCCCTGCCTCCTGCTTGCAGTGAGGCAGCCATGTCGCCGCACCTCCCCTTTGACACACACGTGACTCGCTTTGTTACGTCTCATCACGCCATACTGACGAGCTTGGTGCCTAGGTTGAGTACGTCGAGAGGGACTCCGAGGTCCACACCATGAAGGATGACGACTACGAGGTCGAGAAGAACGCCCCCTGGGGTCTCGCTCGTATTTCCCACCGCGAGAGCCTGAGCTTCGGTACCTTCAGCAAATACTTGTACACTGCCGATGGTGGAGAGGGTGTCGATGTCTACGTTATTGACACCGGCACCAACACTGAGCACGTCGACTTTGAGGGTCGTGCTCACTGGGGCAAGACCATCCCTCAGGGCGATGCCGATGAGGATGGCAACGGTCACGGTACTCACTGCTCTGGCACTGTCGCCGGCAAGAAGTACGGTGTTGCCAAGAAGGCCAACGTCTATGCCGTCAAGGTCCTTCGCTCCAACGGCTCAGGCACCATGTCCGATGTTGTTAAGGGTGTCGAGTACGCTGCTGAGCAGCACGCTTCCAACGTCGAGGCTGCCAAGAGCGGCAAGGGCAAGAAGGGCTTCAAGGGTTCCGCTGCCAACATGAGTCTTGGCGGTGGCAAGTCCACCACTCTCGACCTGGCTGTCAACGCTGCTGTCGATGCCGGTATCCACTTCGCTGTCGCTGCCGGTAACGACAACGCCGACTCGTGCAGGTACTCGCCTGCTGGTGCCGAGAAGGCCGTTACTGTCGGTGCCTCTACTCTGGCTGACGAGCGCGCTTACTTCTCCAACTACGGCAAGTGCAACGACATCTTTGCCCCTGGTCTCAACATCCTGTCCACCTGGATTGGCAGCAAGTACGCCACCAACAAGATCTCGGGTACCTCCATGGCCTCTCCTCACATTGCTGGCCTTCTCGCCTACTACCTCTCGCTCCAGCCCTCCTCTGACTCCGCTTACTCGGTTGCGGAGATCACCCCGGCCAAGCTCAAGAAGCAGGTTATCTCTGTCGCCACTGAGGGTGCTCTGAGCGACGTCCCCAGCGACACCACCAACGTGAGTACTATTGATGCACTACAAGTTGAGGTTGCCTTTTGCTAACGGATCATGTAGGTCCTCGCCTGGAACGGTGGTGGCAAGTCCAACTACAGCGAAATCATCGCCGATGGTGGTTACAAGGTCGCCTCGGAGAAGACGATTGAAATCTCCCTTCCCTCGATGGAGGACGTCGAGGAGGAGGTTGAGAGTGTTGGCCGCAAGTTCTCCGCTGGCTCCGAGAAGCTCGAGTCCAAGATCGAGAAGCTCGCCGAGAAGTTCGAGGACTTCGTCGCTGACGAGATGGAGGACTTCCTCGAGGAGTTCAAGCGCCACCGCGCCGCTACTCACTCCATGTAAATGGTGGTATTTTTGACTTGAGGATATCACGTCATGGACTGGGGGTTGTCAGTGGCAACCTCAACAGAGACATACTCGGGATTAGGTTACGGAGCAGACATGTTTTCATCTAGGATCACAGGGAGAGGTTTATGGTAATTCGGTTATGGGTCATGGCATTTACTGGCATAGATTGGGCAGCCCGGTCGCATATGCCCTGTAGGCTCGCAATGCAAGCTTGAAATTCGCACAACACGCAAGATGATGATGTTGAATGTTCATCTGCCCAACGCCTGGTGTCTTAGTCGGAGGGGTGGCGAAGGCCGAGTCGTGAATCTTGGCACGATAAGCACTGCCCCAACACCAATCAAGGAGACGTGTCGTGTGTCCCTTTGAAGGCACAACCACGGCAAGGCTGTCACGGGGCGGGGGCAACCCTGAAAGCTTGGGCCCGTATCTCCATGCAGATCACCGGTCTACTCCACTGGGCTCGCCGATCTTACCCAACAAACGCCTCCGCCAGAAGAGGTCATCTGGTGCATGGACACTAGGGACACAGTCATGCGAAGCTTCCCGCTTAGGCAAAGCCCTAAAATCGCATCAACCCAACAGACCCTGGTATGGGCGTGTAGTCTTACGGGGTGTGTGGTAGACTTACTAACTACTACGTAGATCAGTCCTTTTGACAACTTCGCATGTCTCGGGGGTACCTGCCTAGCTTGCTTCTGTAGCACTTTCAGAGTCGGCATCCACTACTGAGCAACACAGCTACTACTTTATCACCATATAGACCTCAGGTTGCTCATATTGTTTTTTAATTCGCCATGGGACGTACTGAGCAACCCCCCTTGTACGTCACGGGGATAGCCGCTACATCGGGTACAGGGCGGATATGTTGTCCATTTCCACGACTCCCCGAAGCCCGTGCGTGCAATACACCGGATCAGTCTTTTGCGAATGTACACTCAGATCTGGCTATCCGTGTCCGCGTTGTGGTATCCCGTCATTTCGGATGCAACGTTGCTGAGAGCGTGGGCTTCTCATGGCATTCATTTTGCTTCCCGATTGCTCTTTCCAATCTCGGGCGAGATCGATCCTTTTGATCAAGCTTCTGGGCACTTTCCGAGCGCCTGGTCCGGCGAGCGCTTACCGAAGCAACGGCGGCCTGTCCCTGCCGAAACGGTAGGCCTGGCCTGCCGGCTGGCTCCCTCTCTCTAGATGAGCTGTCCAAGGTTCCTCTTCTTCCGTCCGCATATGATACCGCAGGGTTTGCCTCGAAGTCGGATCTGCATACTTCTTCTCGATCCGGCGTTTTGGATATCGTTGGCATCCCTGCTACGGCTGCGCTCGCAGTCAATCGTTCACTCCACCTGTCGATGCTATCGCGTGCCTCCAGCGACGCCGGCACACGGCTGCGACGCGCCAAGTCATCGTCTTCGGCCCATTCACGAGGCAAAAGTGCCGCAGCTGGGCCCGTCGACCCTTTCGTCATCCGAGAGCATGCAACCGTCGCTGCTGTCCAGGCTTTCGAGCGAGCATATGCGTTGGATCACACCAGGCCCAGGCCCGAGCGGAGCTTGGAAATAGCAAGATGCAAAAGTAACGCAAGTAGAGGATCGCAGGGCTCACACTTCCCACCGCGCGGCTCAAGCCTTCGACAGGCCGCAGAGGACAGCGCAGCCAAGCGGCGACAGTCAACTCAGTCTCAGAGAGTCAGCCTCGACAGGCAACAATATAGCAAGCCTAACACTACGGCGGCACTGGCTGCCACTCCTCCGCATACCACATTCGAGAGCATACCTACCTCTATTGCCTCTGCTCCTCCAGTCCCGAAACACATGGCTTCAAACGTATCTCCCACAGTCGCCCTTACTACACCAACCCAGAAACATGTCCGCAAGTCTCGCTCAATGTATACTTCGTGGAGTCTTGGAATCGGAAGCTCCCGCGACTCTCACCAAAGTACACCCGTGGATGCCAGGCGCTCCAGCAGCCAGAGAGCCAAGGAGAATAGGGTGCCGGTAGCATCCGCCACGGATGACGACCCGATTCCTCGAAGTTATCCAGTAGCGTCGGCTTCTGAGGCGATTGCGGCAGCTCGCGACAAGGTGCTGCAAGATTTTCAGAAAAACCGATTGATGACACGGCCATCTTTCGTCTTCACACCTTTCAAAAAGCGCCAGGACAGGCAACAGCAACAATCAAGTGTGGCTTCCGAAGAGAGTCCTTCGCTTGCGATGCCATCTTATAGTATTCCGGCACCTGCGGTCGTATCCGCGAAGCCTGAGGAGAAAAGATCCCTCTCAGGTTCTCTGAGGACCAAGTTCAAGAAAGTATTTCGCAAGACGTCAAAGCCTTCAATCTCCTTGCCAGTTCAGCAAGTTGATGCGTCACGTGTTTACTTCGGCAACTCCATTCAAACAACCCCAGGGAAAGCTTCGCCTCGCAGTGCTTCAGTTACGCCGGTGGAATACTTTACTACAAGAGATACTCCAAGACAGACATTAGGCCAACGGACATCGTCGGATATGTCGAACCGCTCTCGAAAATCGGGCGATGATCACGATCTAACAGACATGAGCAAATCTCGTGTCACCAGCTGGACCAATTCTTCAGCGACAGCCAGCGTCAACAGCCGTGACCTGAAGAGACTTTCAATTATCCCGGAGTCGGAGCCCTCTACTGAGAGAAAGCGAAACACCACCTCACTTCTTGGCCGAGTTCCATTCAGAAAAGCTCTTAACACCTCACCTCATGATGTTGCCAAAGGACCAGATACCTTTGATGTTTTCTCGGCACTGAAGAGCAGGCTCGAAAAGGCTGGGCTGGATAGCAATCTTGACCCAGACATGCTGAAATCGGGAAATCAAGCTTTGCATGAACAGACAGAGCGAGCCACACTGCCCTCCCAGATCCGCAATACTTCCGGTACATCTTCCAAGGTCAGCCGGGCTACGAAGGCGACTATTCGCTCAGTCACTCCAGAAGTATTTGGCAAGACTCTTTCAAAAGAGAAGGTGGGTGATGGCCATCAACAGCGTAATGACCAGGACAACATGGATCGCGATTCACCTGACGACGACTCCGACTCCGGGCTCGTCATACCTCGCATCCGCCTCCAGCGTACTGCAAAAGCAACGATCCCCACCCCAGAACAACTTTCAAGGCGTAAGTGGAAGACTGAGAGCCGCTGGCAGAACCAACTTCACCAGGGTCACTCCCCAGTCTTTTCCAAGAATGTAAAGAAGGCAATGACCGGCACGAATCCTTACGAACTTACGCGGCACGAATCCTCGCCGAGCCCCTCAAAGAGCATTGCAGCCCCTCCGCGCATTTCCAGCCGCAAACCGCAGCAACCTTTAGATATGCTCAGCCCAGGCTGGCCATCAAGAGCAGACATCATGTCTCCCAGTGTCTATTCACGAGACTCTACGGGAGAATCGCCGCTCAGAAAAGAAAGCGAGGGATCAAATGGCCCGCCTGGCACTGTCGTCATTGTTTCAAGCCACTCTGCAAAAAGCTATACGTTGGGATCTTCACCAAAGAAAGATGGCGCCCCTGGGGTCGCTCGTTCAAGCAAGGACTGGAAGAAGTGGTTGTCTAAGGAGGTCTCCGAACTTGACCTGAGTCAAGATTTCGACATGAGCATGACGGAAGAATGGCTGCTGAAGCCTGCTGGTCACCAAAGGGAGCATGCAGAAATCGTTGGGGTTGGAGATGGTGACGACGAGGTTGTCATCTTCAAATCACGGCCGGCTTCACACAACTTCCCAAACACCCGCCCCGAGAGGCTCACATTGATCGAACCTAAGCAGGAAACAGTGGGACCGTCTGATCCACCTGGAACAGAAGAAGCGGACTCTGGACACTGTGCCACAGTTGTAAGCAGCGAGTTGCCGGCCAGTGAAAGGCGAACAAGTCTTCGAGGCATGAAGAACAGCATACGCAAGACCGAAATTCCCGAAGATAAGCACATCGGGACTAATAATAACGAATCCAAGAGCGGAAACAGCCCCAATGCTTGGGAAGCAGGCCGCAACACTGATCGTGGATCAGAGTCAGCATCAGCATCCGCATCCCCTTCGGAGCCCGAGGAGAAGATACCAGTCAGCACCCTCACAGACAAACGCATCCGCAACTCTCGATCTCTCCAGTCTGTACACCGTTCCCTAGGCCGCAGTCACTCGAGTCTCGCCCACTACACCACCTCCGCCGAAGATCCCGTCATGCAGCAAAGGCCAACAGTCTCCACTTACGCTGCCGAAACAGCCTCGACCGCCAATCCACCATCCTTCCGCTACCGCCCTGCCCCCGCCGCCGCCACGGCGCCCTTTTACCGTCCGCGCTCCGCCTTTGATCTCCGCCAGCACCGCAGCGGCGATCAACTCCGCTCCTCCGCCGCGCAGCACCACGGCGGCAGCCCGGTAGCAGTACCAAGTCCCACCGGACCCACCCTCCTCCCCCCGCCTCCTCCGCACCACCACACCCACCACCTCCGCCGAAAGCCCATGGCCGTCGGCTGCCGCGGCCGCGCCGGCGGCCACTTGACCCCCAGCCCGACGCACAATCCACCACCCCCCAGCCTGCATGAGGGCACCGACGACATGATGATGATGCACTCGATCATGCAGGGCCCGTACGGCCACAACAACAACAACAACAACAGAACTAACAACAACGCCGGCAATATCGAAACGGCATCAACAACCTCCTCGTCCACCCCGCCGTGGGTTCCGCCTCCGCCTCCGGCGGCCGAGCTCGGCCGGTCGTCGTTCGCTGCTCGACAGCACTGGAACAACCGCGGTAGCCCCTCCCCACTGGCTTTGCCCGCGACCGGTGGTGGCGGTGGCAGTCCGCACGCCGGCGGCCTCTTGACCACCAGGCAGAGCACGCCGGCGCTGCGCGTGACGCCGAAACTGAGCTCGATGCGGTTGGGTGGTCAGCATCAGCACGCAGGGGGACATCATCATCATCATCAGCAGCAGCAGCAGCATGGGGGGCATCGTCAGCATCAGCATCACGGCGGCTTCAAAGAGAATGCGTCACCGGCTGCTGCTCCTATGACGCCTTCCGTGCAGACGAAAGACTTTTGTGCCGACGATGGAGGAGGTGGAGGCGGTGTTGGGAGTGGTGGTGGTGCGGCGGCGGAGAGGGAGATGGCGACGCCGAGTCCCGGCCAGCTGTTGGCCGAGAGGTGGTTGTCGGCGAGGCAGCAGAGGTCTGGAGCGCCGGCGCCGGCTGCTGCTGCTCCGGAGAACAGTGACGGCGGCGGCAAAGATGCGAGGGATGTGAGCAGGAGTATGGCGTTTTTGTGAGTATGAGATACCTCATCCGGGCTGGTGGTGGGGGATTTTTTTTTGGGGGAAAGGGACAGTGACACACACTAGCTGGGGAACAGGACAGGGTAGAGTTGGTTGCTTTGGATGGTATGTGGTCTGGTCTGGTCTGGCCCCGCTCGCTGAGTCCCGGGCTTTGCGTTTCTGTTGCGTTTCTTTGCACTTTACTTTCTTTTTCTCTTCTTTTTGCGCGCTCTCTCTCCCTCCCCTTCTTTGGTTTAGGGCCGGCTGGAAGGCTCTTTTTGAGAGTATGCCTGCTTCAGAGCTTGCTTTCATCGTTTTTTCGTCTTTCGGAGACTGCAACCGTCCGTTTCCCCCGATCGATCTTCACTGTTGGCACAACTGCATACCTTTCCTCTCAGCAACTACTTTAGGGGAGGTGGGGAACGCAGGTGGTAGCGTGGGGAGTTTTTCACCGGGGGGGTCATGTAATTCACACAAAGCTCACTTAGGGAAGATATCTTCTAACAAGTCGGTGTTTTATTGACGAATGGGCTACTACTACACCAGCGAGTGATGTGATGAGGAGGAGAACCGAAACTTGTCATCGATCAATCCGCACACGGTCGTTTTATATTTGCATTTTCCCTCCCTTTTGTCCGTCCGGAGACTCCTCCTCCATTCTGAGTGCTGTTGTCTGTTGATTGCAGAAGTCGGATGATATGGAGCTTCCGAGGGTGGGTGGTGGTTTTTTTTTTTTTTTTTTTTTGGTTCGACGTGTGGGATGGATCTCTCTTTTGTTTTTTACATGACCGTGCACCAAGGACCGTTGGGACGGGCCATCGGGGAGCTGTACGTTTTACCCATTTTTGGCGGTTTGTTCTGATTGGAATTGGAAAAATGAAGGTGTGGTGTTGCGTAAAGAGCTGTGATTGATCTGAAATCTTTTGATGGTACCTAGGAGAACTGGGTGCAAGGTTGTCTATATATATATAACCAGAAGCGCTGCCGACGTTATTGAGGCACGGTTCCGGTAATGGGCTTCACGTGGGCCCAATCCCCATCATTGAACGATCGTTCTTTGAGCGTTCAATGAGCTTTGGAGGAGGGTTGGATGGTCTGGCCTGGATTGTTTGTTCTGACGGTGAAGTATGGCGTTGTCTATTGAGGTACACTTTGGGGATGCTTGGCGTTGCGGCTTTCAAGGGTCGTCGCCATCCTCGACAATCAACCAGCACATTCAAGCGGATCCAATCAAGCCGTCAATGGATTCCGTCCATTGTGCTCGAGGTACCTACGCCACTCACGTCCAGTCGGACGCTTCGGCGGAAAAGAAGTGGCCGACGCCATCAAGCTCGTGATGATCGGGGTTGCGAACACTTCGTCATCATCAGCCTTATTTCCGGGTGCAAGATGATCATCGCCTGCTAGCGGGAACGTCAAAGCAACGGAGGCAAAAAGAAGAAAGTCGGCGAAAAATGAAAAACAAAAAAAATCAAATAGATTGCCGGCCGGCGAAACGCAACCAAGTGGGTCAACACCAGCGATGAACCTCGGGCCAGTGAGCAAGCGACACACAGATTCAAGTGTCTGGATCCCGGTCATCGTTGATCGAGAAGGCGTCAGGCACAGGAACCGAGGCTTGCAAGTGGTGGATGCTCTGCTCTATCTCTCGATAGGATAGTCTGCTGGCAATATGGAAAGCAGAGCCATCACACCCTCACGTCGACATCATGACGACGGCGGCGCTCATGATAGGTAGACTTTGGATGAGGGCAGATATTGAGAATGGTACAGCAGCCTCGGCTTTTCGACCGCACCCAATCATTTCGGCAGACAAGGGTTCATCCCATCCAGCGAACGGTTGGATTCAAGGTCTGACACAAGCAGGGATGATGGCAGTGAGAGAGACGGAAGGTGAGATGCTGCACACCACCATTTTCTGCTTCCCTCTCCGCTCCCGCATCCGACGTTGCCTGCATGTTGACTTGCTTTGCTGCTGCACCCCTCTGTCCACGATGCCGAGCGAACCAACAACCAACCCTCCCTCCCTTCCGATCTTGTTCGTGTTCCCCACCCACCCAGTCATCAATGCCCGATCAACAAATCGGAGAGCGAGGGAAAAACCGTTCTGCATCCGCCCCGTCTCCACTCTTCCGCACCTCGCCATCGGCTTCTGCCTGGGCGACGAAGATCTTGCGTTCCGCCGCGGAGTCGGCATCGTCGGTGACTGGCTGGCTGGCTATATGCAAGCCACCGCATATGCATCATGCCTTCTCTGCACCCTATGAAGAAGTGGTGGCTCCCGAAATGATGCTGCAGGAAAGAAAAGTATGGTGCAGTGCGCGGCATGCACCGACGGGGGATGGGAGAGGAGAGGGGAGGGGAGGGGATCCATTGGTTGGTAGGGTTGGTGGTATCGGCAACCCGGTAACCACACGCTGGCGAAGCGAGCATGGTGGCAATGGTTACCCGTTGTGCTTCCTAATTTCCAATTTTCATTTCCATTTTCCATTTTTTCGATCTTGCTGCGATGGAAAAGAGAGAGATGCGGATCCCCTCCTTTCTCTTTCCGCCATCCTTTCCTTCTTTCTGAACGGAAAACGGACCGAAGCCGTTCCTTCCGGCTCTCCGGACGCCGCCGCCCGCTTTTCTTTCCCTTCCGTTGACTGGGCCCCCACTCTTTGTTCCCTTAGCTTCTCTTCTTCCTTGTCCGCGCAAATCAAGGGTTCGGTGGCGGGCGGCGGTAGACGGCGCGACGAACACCGGCGTCATAGGTCCCGGCAGAAAGAAGGCTGGCTATCATGCGCCTCCCGCTTGATTTGCTACAGCAGTAGTAAAGCAAGGCGAAGGAGCAGGATCGACATGTTAAGTCTTGCTTGTTGGCTGATGGGCGGGCGGCTCCGCTGAGAGCGGTGGCTAGTAGGAAGGGATATCCCCGTTTGGTCGTTTGTTTACTGCAACGGCAATACACGGCGACGCAGAGCATAGCGCGGCGGAGCAAAGCAAAGCAGACGGGCGGACGGACCACATGCTTTCGGCTGCTCTTGCTCTTTCCATCTGCCTCTCTTCCTCTCTCCCCTTCTCTTCTCCCTCGTACAGCCGAGGCGGGGCGGCGGCGGACGATATGCACGTGCCGAAGCAATAGGCGGACGCTTAATTGACTTTCAGGTACCTACACACGTGCCCCCATAGCTTGTATGCACATCACTACTCTCAGGGGAGCTGCGCGAGAGCGAGGGTACGTAAAGCGACTACCTACCATAGCCGACGGCAAGCCGAGTCGCGTCGTGTGGTGCCGGCATAGTTCGGGGAGATCAGAGCAGTGGGAAAAAGGCCGACCGCACTGACCAGGCTCTATGACGACTCTCCGTTCCGTGAGAGGGGGGAAAAGCAAGAAACGGGGTTGCTTGCCGAGGACAGAGAGAGGAGCGGAGCGGAAGTGGGTTCGTCGGGCGGTGATCGTCATGCCGACACAACAATAGGGAAGCTGATGGACGATGAGCAGACGGACGGTCAGCAGAAAGCAGGGTCCGAGAGCTTCAGGGTCCTCCGGCTGACGTTGCTTGTGCTGTGCTGCAGGTACGAGTTTTGCCGCCGCCGCCCTGCCTCTGCCTCCCTCCTTTTGAGCATTGATCGTAGAGAGGAGGAAAGACCAGTGACGGATGAGAGGGGAGGGGGGCCAGCCATGGCGGAAGCGGGGCGGGGCGAGGCGAGGCGCGCGCCAATTCGCGGAAAACCCACAGTCGTAGGTAGTAAGCAGAGCACGTCCTGATGAGTGAGCGTTATGGATCGAGGCGTGCTGATTGCCATTGCGGGCAGTGGCTGCAGAGAAAGAAGCAGGTGCCCAGCCTGCGGCTACACGCGGACGGCGAATAGGCGGAAGGCACGACTGGCGGGAAGCGGGAATCGTCCCACCCTCAGGCTGCTGATGGATTGGGCAAACGAGGCTGGCAGGCGCGAGCTTGGCCTCCGGGCAGGGCTCGAGCGAGCAAGCGAGGGACGTGGCACGCACACGCGCTGGGCGCCGGGCCTCGTTGTGAAGACAGCAGCCCGTTGGACAGGGGCATGGCATTGGCGATGCATCCTGGAGAGGCGGTGGCCTGATTTGCAGCGCAAGGCGGTCACCGCTTGACAACCTAGGCGAACGAGCGTCCAGGTGCCGGGCCGCAAGGCCTCGCCAGCAAAGGCGAGAGATCTGCCTTTAGTCCCCGAGAATCGCCACTACACAGGACGGCGGTCAATTCAGGGAGGGAGCAACGGGTGGCCGATACGGTGATGCCCAGGCGGCGCGCGCAGCATCGCGATTCACCCCGTCTCTGTCACGATTCAGCAGCCTACCCCGTGTCTTGAAGCTACTCCTGCTTCCTGGCCAACGAGCTGGCTCGCACCCGTCATCTCACTACATCTGTTTCAGATGCACGAGAGCGTTGTGAAGAAGCTCGTATAGCAGCTATGATGATGATGTCAATGTGTATCCAGGCGGAAGGAGTTGGGCATCCTCAGTCCCGCTCAGGACTCCCGTCTGAGGCCCGTTTCCGACCTCAATTCAGACAGCACAATCAATCTCGGCACAAGAGCTCGGATCATGTTACTAGCATTAACGTTGGACTGCGTACGTACGACAAATGGACAGAAAAGCCGAAAATCAATCATGCTGGCTCCACAAGAGAAGCTTCACTCTCAAATCCCTATGCAGAAGTCTGAGCCGGTAGTCGCGTTGGCGATGACAATCAGCCGATTGGCGGACCGGTAGGTATCCGAAAGGCCAGATCGAGGCAGAGGAAACGGGGTCGCTATGTACAGCGGCCAGAAAAGTCGTGGCACAGGTGGTGGACATTCGCAGTCATTTGTTTTTCGCTGCTTTATAAACTACGGAGTTATCCGGCGTCTTTCCACCCGGAAAGAACGAGGCCAAAGGATGGTTGTGTGTAACACACATGGACAGGAAAGCATCGCTTTCCAGAGCGCGGCAACGCAACCCCTGCGAATGCCAGACTACGATCCATGGGGTCGGTGGTGTTCCTCCTAGCGGGCTGTGAGAGCAAGCAGCAGAGCTGGATATCGCCGAAAGCTGATGGTGCAGCGTGCGAGAAGCAAAACGAGCAACAGCCGGAAACGGTAACAAGTCCTGGACAGAAACAAGGTGTTCCTCCCTCGTGAGACGCCGGACGCTAGTAATCGCCATATGAACGGTAGGACTAGACATGAAAGCAAACAACGCACAAGCCCCTAAATGAAAACGCATTAAGTCATGTAGTAGCCTTCACTCCATCCCTGTGCACGCCATGCGGTGAAAGATGTGGTCCACGGAATCCATTACGGTGGGACGAGACGGAGAAGGACAAACAATCCAGGACGGCTGACCAGGTCTAATTCCGGCTCTGAAAGGCACCCAAGGAGATTGAGCCCGCGATGACTCGGGAAAGGGCACCAGGCAAGTGGAACGAACTACACGCCTCTCCGGCCTGGCGCGGCGAGGAGGCGTCCAGGCTGACGGCCAGTATCCAGGAAGGCAGAGCAAATCGGAAGGATTCTTCTTGCTGAATCCGTGGAGCATCCTGAGACCAGACAAAGGGCCGGCAAAAGGAAGGTAAGACTCTACAATGCCACAGGGTATGGTAAAAGAAACATCATTTTAGACAAGCAGAACAGGACTGCAGGCTACTGCCGACGACGACGATCGTTAGCTTGAGGAGGCGGCTGAGTCGCTGCTAAGAGGGACACGTTAGTACCGTCTCTCGGCGCCCCAGTCCATGCAGCTGAGAAGGCTTTCTACAATAACTCACCACTTCTGCTGTCGGCATAGTAGTACTGCTGGGTTGTACTACAGGGAAACTTAGCCAAATCCAAAACATCCGTGGGTATGTGATCTTCCATGAAATACCTTGGTTGAGGCGGGGCATACACGCGTTCGGGCGGCGCCGAAGTGGACGGGGGGTATCCATATCTGGGCGACTCCTGGTGGCCTTGATAGTGGGACGGGTGGGGTTCCGGTTCCCTGCCAGACGGCTGGCTGTATGATCCGTAGGACGGGGCTGTCCTCACTTGGCCTTGTCCATATCCAGGTGCTGGCACATAGTGGGCTCCTTGTTGGGCATATCCTGACTGGGGCTGGGCATAGGTGTAGTCTCCTCCTCCATAGGCACTTTGGGCGGGCGCCCGGTATCCTGCAGACTGCGGGTGGTCCGCGTAAACCTGGGAAGCCGAGGGCGGAGCATAAGGCTGCTCCGGAGCCGGGGTACTAGGTCCATAGTACTGCCTGGACTGGTGAGTCCTAGAATCTTGATAGGCAACTGCAGCTTTGTCAGGAGGCTTGGCCATGATTTTCGAGTCTCTCGCGAGTGGGCTACCTCGTCCCTGCTGGACTTCAGCACGCCACCGCTGAGAATCCAGCTTCAAGTCCTGCACCATTTGCTGTGGGGCGACGGGTCAGCGGGCCATGTTCGGCAGCGGCAGTGAGGGGCAGCGCGACGGGCACTCACCGATGTCAGGGTACGATAAGCAGTGATCCAATATCCTTCAACGCCCTTGGGGAGACAGTTAGCAGGAGTGCGCTGAACGGGCGGCGCCGCGATGACTGACCTCGTACTCGCCAGTGCCGATGCCCGGCTTGACGAGAGCGTCCGGGCCCAGGTAGCGCTGGATGTCAGCAGTGATGACCTCGCGAGCGATGCCTTCACCGGGCTGAAACCACTGTCGGGTGGGCGTTGAGCGCGACATTGTCGATGGCATTAGTTGGGGAGCGCGAGATGAGATGGCGGTGATGGTTGCAACGAGGGAAAAATTCGCACTGATGTCAGCGTCCGAGGGAAGACGAGTGCGACGGCAAGGCTGGCCAGGGCTGGCGGCAGGCAGCGACAGGTCCTAACCAAAAAAACAGGCTCGGGGCGGTGGCTCCGGCGATCACCTCGGGCTTGAGGTGGAATGAGGCGGGGTCCCTCCAAAGAAAGCCAAAGGCACTTGCTGGCAGCGAAAGCGGGAGAGGAAGAGGCAGGACAGCGAGTGCGGGGCTGAGGAGTGGGCAGGTAATATCGTCGCGGCTGTCGGTGAGCGGCGCGTGGCGGCGGCAGGGCTCGCGGCGGACAGGCCAGCTGGATTGCGCTGGGACTTTTGCGGCTCTGAGCGGGCCTGCAACGGCTGCAATTGGACAGGCCGGGGCGTGGAGCGCGACGGCGGCGGCTCTCTGCAGTAGCAGCACACGGGCGGGCAGATGACAGCTAGGCTGGTGCCCAATGCACTGGAGCTCGCGGCGGCCGGGGGTGGGTGAGAGGAGCGGAGCGCGGGAAATGCAAGAGAGAGTCGCTCTGCGCGGCCGGCAGCGTGCCTTTTGCTTTATCTTGCGCGTGGGCGATGGATCATGGATGCTGCTGGGCCCATCCACATGAGGGTCGATGTGGACCTGGCGGGCGCGTTGGGCAGCGACAGGCCGCAAACACTGACGCCAGCGGCCCTGCACGAACGCAGCTAGCCCGCCCGGACGTCTAGAATTCGCGCGTCAAGCTGCCCATGCTGCTCTTGCGCGCCTGTGGCGGTGAGCCGACCTCCAGCCCGAGTCTGCAGCGAGTCCCCAGCGCGCATCGGGCGTTGGGTTTGGGCACGGCTGCAGCCCGCAAATTCCGCGAGAGCGCTGCCGGCACTGGGGTCCTCCATGCTGCGTCGTGGCCTCTGGCAATTAGTCGCCCACGCCCAACCATCGCCTATCGACATCACAGATCACAGAGCCTTCTCACGGCCACGGCGTGTCGCGTCGCACACTCGCACCCTCCGCAGAGCCACGACACCGCACCTTCGAGACCAGCCCGCCATGGACCGTCGACGCCTGCCCGACGCCTGACTAAGGTCCGCGCGGGATGCTTGCGCTCAGTAATATCCCGATGGCGACCTTATTCAATTCCCGGCTGCTTGGACTGCCCGCTTGCGAAGCCGTCCCTATTACGCTGGTGGCTGTATCCCTACATTGCGCTTACCCGCTGCGCCGGCATTGCCGCCAAAGCGCCTGATATCATCGCCTGGCCTCACGCAAAACATCCAACGCCGCCGTCAGCGCGTGCGAGGCCAGCCACCAGCGCCTTTCCAAACATGTCCAGCGCCCAGAGCTCCCGCCGCCCTCACAGCTTGGCTGCCGCCCCCCGCGCTGCCACTATCCTGAAACCCCACCGCGGGAAATGAATGTGTACCTCGTCGTCACCGGCCCTCGTCCTACTCGCCAGCACCATCTCGTCTGGTGTCAGGCTGACCAGCGTACCCCGGTCATGGTGCTTGAACCCGCTGTCGATCGGCCACACCTCTACCTCCTGACCTTTCTCCAGGCCCAACGGATCAGCCGCATCGATATGGCCGCCAGATTCCGCAAGGTTTGCGCCAGAGACGAACGAGACCGCTTGTGGCCCCTTCAACGTGACGGGCTTGGGCCCCGACGACTGCGCCGCGCGCAGGGCTTCGCGAAACCTCTTGATCCACGCGTAGACCTTGGGGAAGTGCTGTTCTGATATCACAGAAGCCGGCAGCGCGCCTTTCATCTCGACCAGCCAGTGGAACGGCCATATTGCTAACTCGAGTATTAGACCAGAACTAACCGCGGACTCGCGTCCGTTGCCACCGGGTCGTCACGTACCTTCGATATCCGCTAGACTGGGGGCCGGTGTCTTGAGGATCCACTCGCGCCCGTCTGCCAGTAGTGTGTGCTCCAACAGCGCAAAGGCGTCGCGAACATACACAACACTCTCCGGCCGCGCGCGCTGCATGGCCTCCCTCGACCAGCTGCGCCCCGAGAAGTCTTCTCTATCCTTGGCGAACTTGGGGTCCCGGAGGGCAGGCATATCGGACGGGATCAGCGTGGCTGCGCGGCTGAATACCCCGGCGTCAGTGGTCCAGCGGTCCAGTAGGCGCTCAATGGCTTTCTGGTCGCTGCCCGACGCTCCGAGCTTCCCGTCAGGGAAGCGCTCTTCGAGCTTACGGAGGATGAGCCGAGTGTCACAGTATACGTCGCGGCCGATAGTCATGAGCGGAATACGGCGGTAGGCGATGCCCAATTGGTCGAGGTCAGGACGAGGCATTGTCACCGGTTGTATCTATCTCGCGCGGGTGGTTGGGTTAGCGGTCAGGGATCTTGGTAAGGCACGCATATACTAAATTGCCCCCACTGGTGGCGGGCGGGAGCGGACGCACACATTGCGCAAATGCGATGCGGCGGAGCTGCAAGTACCAGATGATACGGCGGGCGTAGGGAGAGAAAGGGTAGTGAAAAAGGACGATCTCGTTTGGCACCGACGCCATGACTCGTGCGAATTGTGGAGGCAGAAGACACGATGCGCGTTTCTTGGAGGTTGGGCAGCGGGCCAGTTGCTGGTTAAAAGGCAAAGGAGAGTCGGTACTTGTTGGAGCTGTGATCATCACTACCCGCCAAGCGAGCTTGTCGACAGGACTCCCGGCCGCTAACCTCGGTTCCCCCACACCAGCTGCATCATCGCAGAACAGACGGCTGGACATCTTTCAGGGTCCGCCCTTCTCATCGCGCCATGCTGCAGGCAGGGAATGTCTTTGACGGCTTCAAGATTAATTCTTTGTAAATGGCAGGCAGATATCTAACGAGAATACGAAGTGCCATTTGCCACTGGAGAGCAGATGTTCCGCGATTGTAATACTGAAGACACGGCAGCCGATTACCCATCCTGATCACATTACAGCCCGATTTCTTCTCCGGCATGCGACCCGCCACCTCTCTATTGCTGATTTCCTTTGTCACGGCCTCTCTTCGAATAGTACTCGTTCCTACGCAGGCGTCAGAACTAGCATCGATGATCTTCGTCGATCACCTACATCTTGTTGCCGCGATCAGCTTCTGCCGCTCTTCCTTCCAAACGGTCCAACGCCTCCTCGATCAGCCCGATGTGGCCTCGCAGCGTACCCTCTAATTCGTCCATGCGAGCTTCGTGCTCCTCTAGGTTGTACACGTGATGTGAGCGCAAGTACAATGTCGCACCGCCGATGGCCGACAGGTTGAGGATTCCAAAGAAAGCTGCTGTGTTACGCAGAAAAGACATGTTTGACGAAGCGGTTTGCTGCGCCAGGTATTGAAAAGTAGTGCACGCTAGATATATAGCAGTTCATGCTGTGCGATGTTGGAAGTCAATGATGACATCGGTCCGCGTCAAGATCAGCTCCCTAGCAAGCAATGCGCTCAGAGTGAAAGGTCAAAATGTCAGAAAGACCATGAGTAGCAGGAAAGTGGTGACAACGATAGCCAGCTTTGAGAGCACAAATCCAGGCGGTGGAGGAGGAAGGTTCCCATGCAGAGACATCCATGCATGTCAGCGGTCGGACCTCAACGCGTCCCGCCAATGACGCGTGCCGCGCTGCTACGCGACTTCTCTATCACGACGACCACCATCACACTGAGCCACCGCAACACAGTCAGCATGTCCTCTCCCCGCTGAGGCACGCCGCCTCGACGACGCCCAGGCCCACACCATGTCGTCTTCGCAGCCATTCATCGAGTCGTCCCCGCTCTCCACCGGCAGCGGCGGGCGCCGAAAGTCCCACTTCACGTACCGGCACCTCTCGCAGCTCAGCGCCTCCACGCCCGCCAGCCCCCTGCGCGTCGTCGCGCACATCGACCTCGACGCCTTTTACGCGCAATGCGAGATGGTGCGGCTCGGCGTGCCAGCATCGCAGCCGCTGGCGGTGCAGCAATGGCAAGGGCTCATCGCCATCAACTACGCCGCGCGCGCGTTCGGGCTGAGCCGGCACGTCACGGCGGCGGAGGCGCAGAAGCTGTGCCCGGACATCATCTGCCAGCACGTGGCGACGTGGCGCGAGGGCGACGAGCGCTGGGCCTACCACGAGGACGCGTTCAAGAACATGGCGACGCACAAGGTCAGCCTGGATCCGTACCGCATGGAGTCGCGCAAGATCCTGGCGCTGATCAAGGACGCGCTGCCGAGCGAGCTGCAGCGGGTGGAGAAGGCGAGCATCGATGAGGTCTTCATGGACCTCTCGGCGCAGGTGCACGGTGTCATGCTGGAGAGGTATCCCGAGTTGGCCGGCCCGCCGCCGTATGATGATCCAACGGAGAACTTGCCGAGGCCGCCGACGACGGCGTTGGACTGGCAGGCGGATCATCTGGTTGACTTGGATGCCACGGAGACTGAGGATGATGATCCGGACTGGGACGATATTGCTATCCTGATTGGATCCGAAATTGTTCGGGATGTTCGAGCCAAGATCTTCGAGGAGTTGAAGTACACCTGTTCTGGTGGAGTTGCGCGGAACAAAATGTTGGCGAAGCTTGGATCCGGCCACAAGAAGCCCAATCAACAGACTGTTATTCGCAACCGCGCCGTGCAGAGTTTCCTCAGTGACTTGAAGTTCACCAAAATCCGCAACCTGGGCGGTAAGCTCGGCGACGAGGTGGTAGCTATGTTCAATACAGATACCGTCAAGGATCTGTTGGACGCATCGTTGGATCGACTCCAGAGGCTTGGCGATGGCACCGGCATTTGGCTATATGACATTATCCGCGGAAATGACAACAGCGAAGTCAATTCCAGAATGCAAATCAAGAGCATGCTATCGGCCAAGTCTTTCCGTCCATCAATCAACACTTTCGATCAGGGTATCCGTTGGTTACGTATTTTTTCCGCCGACATCTTCTCCCGGTGCGTGGAAGAAGGTGTGCTTGAGAATAAGCGTCGACCGAAGACCATCAACTTGCACCACAGACAGGGACAGCAGACCCGGTCCAAGCAATCACCTATTCCACAGGCAAACACTTTCTCTGAAAAGTTGCTTTTCGAGCTCGCCAAGGGACTCCTCGCTCAGGTCGTAGTTGATGGACGCGCATGGCCATGTTCAAACCTGTCCTTGAGTGTAGGCGGCTTCGAGGATGGCATCACTGGCAACAAAGGCATTGGGAGTTTCCTTGTCCGTGGAGAAGAGGCCAAGGCCATGCTCGCCAGCGAAAGAGGAGCCCTGGCGAACAAGAATGGCAGAGCTAATTCACCACCACCTCAAAAGAGGCGCCGTGTTGACGAAGGTGGTATCCAGAAGTTCTTCGGTATACGCCAAAACAGCCGCGATGATTCTGGGAACGAGCGCAGTTCATCCATGAGCCGAGAAAACAGCAGAACTACGTCTGAACACATTGAGCAGGATTTCCCGTCGGAGCCCCCGGATGATGGAGACTACGGTCACCCCGTTGCCGACCTTGAATACGCCGAACAGGCCTGGGGTGAAGCTGGCGCATCGGACATACCACCTCCCTCTGCTCAACCTCAGCTCGAAAGCCATTTCCACCAGGCCGATCATGCCTCTACAGGTTCAGAATCAACCACTGCTCAACATGTTGCTGCCCAACCCTCCCATCAAATGACACTGGATACGTTCTTCTGCGAGCGCTGTTCAACCCGGCTCCCCGTCTCTCAGCAAGCCGAGCACTCAGACTACCATGTGGCAAAGGACCTTGCAAAGCAGCTTCAGGCCGAAGACCGCGCCACCGCCTCTGCCGCACGTTCCCCTGCGCCTGCACCCTCGTCGACGACCCCCAAACCGCGTGGACGGGGAAGGCCAGCCGGTTCCGGCTCGTCGGGGAACAACTCGGCGAAGGGACCAGAGAAGGGGCAAATGAAGTTGGCGTTCGGCAAGGGTTGAGAGGAATGCGACTAACCATTTCAGATGGTCCATGCATATTGCTACGGCAGTCGAACGATCGTGTTCATCGGTCCCCCACGCTCGTACCTGCAGCTTTGATGCGCGAGTTGGGCTCCCATGCACCCGGGCCTCGGGACGCTGCAGCATCGAGAAAGGGTCTGGAATGGCCCTTTCGTGGCGCACGTTCAAATATTCTTTCCGCCCCCTGCTACTGAATATTTCCCGCTATGGGGCCCGTCGGGGGATTGGCAAAATTGTTCCGCGCCTGGGAGAGCAATATGTACGGGACCGGAAATGGTGACGACTTTTATTCCCGAATGAGAGGATGTTGGCTTTGAGGTAGTGGTTGCAGCTTGCTTTAGGGCCACGTTTCTAAGACCAGACCGTCTTGCGGTGTCTTGGTACACGGGCGGGCTGGCTGGCTGACCGGATGGCTGCATGGGATGGCTTGAGGTGAGGCAGCAGTGCGCACGGTAGTGGAAGGCTACTACTGCAGGCGTTAGTAGAAAAGAAGGTTTCAGCGCCTCAAATCAGCGCGGGAGGAGGCAGAGAGCCCCTTGCAGGAATGGTGGCGCATTGGTTGATTCGGCGGGAGGATGAGGGGGGGTGTGCGCGAGTGGCAACCATCACGAAGGCGCTTGGCGCTTGTTTAGGTGGATGAGGCGTGCCGGCGTGCATATGGGCCAGCAAAGTCTAAAACGCTCAGTCAGCGGCATGTAGGCGGTAGGTACCGACGGAACGCTAAGATAGTAGCTGTGATCAGCAGCGCGATTGGACGGCGCTCTGCTGTCAACCTTTCTGCAGGGCAGCAAAAAAACCGAAGACTTCTGTCAACCCAATCTTCCCGTTGCTTTTTCCGCCGTCTGATCGACACGAGGCCCTGGGTCGAGCCGCGGTCCGGATCAGCACAGAGCCCGTCGATTTGGGGATCGGGATCTCAACTGCCTTTTTGGGACGGCAGTCGGGGTTTTTCTTTTGGCCCCCACCGCTTAGCCTGCGCTTTGCTTCTTCCTCGTCTCGTCTGTCGTCCCGTCTCTATGGTTAGCCAACGGCTCTTGTCCCGTTCCTCCCATTTTTGCTTTTTGCGGGACTGACGTAGCGTGTGGGCTTGGCTTGTCGTCTCTTATCCACAATCGTATGGAGACGCGTTTGAGCTTCTCTTTGCTTTGAACGGGTTCGAAGAGTGATGTGCGGGTCTAGAACGGTCTTCGCATTCCCCCGGTCAGCGTGTGGGGTCCCCTCTCTCTCCCTCTGTCTCCTCACCCTTCCCTTTTCGGCAACGTCGGCGGCCTGGCTTTCTTCGTCTCCCGCGTCCCCACGAGCTGTGATGGCCTCCGCATTAGCTCTACCTCGTCACGACGATAATGCTTTCACACACACCCTCTACGTTGTTGCACTCCTCCCGGTTTGCCCCCCGTGCGTCTCACTTGCCTGGAGGTCGGCTGATGAGAGCCCTGTCATCCCGTCACTTTTTAGGCGTGCAGTCAGATGGAAGAGCGTGCGCGTCCGCTCTCGTCGGGTCTTCGTGTTCCTGGCGGCGCGTTTTACCCGGCCGCTGTGGCTACGGTAGCCATTGGCTGCTGCGCTTCGCTTTCCGACGCCGCGCGCAATGTCGTGCCTTGGTTTGCAGGCCACGAGGCACGCTAAAAGTGTTTCGAAGTCGTCTAGGTACCGTTTAGCAAGTGCTTACTACTACACGAGTAGTCCATTCGGAAGGGAGGCTTGTCTTGCGCTTTCAATAGCCGATCCGCATTTAGCGCATGTTGCGCTGCCGATCGTGCCGCGTGGGCAGTAGTCGTAACGGGCACCGGTTGCATGATTGTTGGTTGTGGTTGACAGGGGGGGATGGTGTGATTTATCGTCGTTTTGGATATGCGCGGCTGGATGGAGTTTTTCTTCCGTTCGCCGATCTGAGCGGTCTGAATTGCTTTTTCTTTTTCTCCCCCTCCCCTTCTTTTCTTTCCCTGATGGCACGGCGCGGCGCTGATATTGGAAACGGTCTACGTCGTCGTGCAGCGCTGATCCCCGGGTCAAACTTGCTCGGGCATCAGCCACGTGCGGCGTAACGGCGGGAAGACGTCATCTGTGCCGGGGGTTTGTTTGAGGTCCCGGGTGGAAAGGGTTGATCTCTCTGTGTTCACAGCGACGAGTTGGATTGGATGGCTTGGAAACGGAGCGAGAAAGGAGGTGCTGCACTTTTTATTCAAAGTGCTCGTTTCTTCATCTTCATAAATCAGCTGGCGGATTAACAGCGCTTGGATCACTTCAGTTGCAGGCGGTGATAGACAAGACTCCCCTTTGCTGCTTGGCTTCCGCAAACAGACGTTTTTGAAATCTCTTGATAACAATAGTCTAGTTCCAAGCATGTCTCAACGTAGGTGCGGAGCAGCACCACACGGGGATGGTGCGCTTCATCTTCACACAGTGGTGGCGAAAGAGAAACTACAGAACCTCAAGCACTCTCATAGAGTGTCGACCAGAGGAGGGAAAGTCAAGTCGGTTTCCAGTTGTGAAGCTCGCTTGCTTCTGCGCTCACGAGTGATGGTTGAGAGATTCGAATCGAATCTTTACAAATGTACTTCGTCATGGACACCACCTGCTCGTGGTAGATGACTTTTTTGTAAGCAGCTGAGAGTAATCTCATACGAGTCGCCAGATTCTGTAGTTTCTTCTCGTGATGTGATGATGTTTAGTTGTATAATGATGGAGAGGGAGGCCTTGATTGATAGAGTGACGAATATTTACATCCGTGAGATCCTTCCAAGCGGAGGTGAGCAAAGGGGTGAAGGTTGGACAATAGAAATTCCGAGATGACTGTCCTCGCGCGTTGCGGACGATTACTGCTTTATAAATCAATGCTCAAATTTTTCAGACAATGATATCGTCAATATTAAGTTATGCTGATGTACACAAGAAAAGCGTCTTGCTGGCCAATATAACATGTGTGAATCAGAGCCGAAAATCTGGAAACTTCACAATATGCAGCTCGTTTTCGGCGTCATAGCACCCTTTCTCCAGGACTTGCTTTACGGAACTTCCATCTACGAGTGCATGGCGAGCAAGATGACCTTATATTCTCAGTTACGTTCCTACGAAGCAAATGTATATTTAATCCTGCTTGAATCTTGATATTATTACTGACATTTAGCCAGCGAATCGTCAGTCTTCCAAGTTAAAAGCAGGCAACCCTAAGAAGCGCACTTGGTCTTGTTCGTCGGGAAATGCTAGTGATATCGCTGGTGTGCTTTGTTGACATGGGCCAATCCATGGGGTTCACTGCTCGTCAACATTTCAGTTTGATACTACAAATCCTCATTATTTGAAGGGGGGGGGAAAAAATTGTAAGGTCACCCCTCGGGTCTTTGGAGAGCCAAAGGGAAACAAATCCATGAAAAAACTGTCTGTAAACGACCACCCAAACACAGTGTACTCAATCGATATGTATGGAGACAAGAAAAATGGCAAGTCATTACCTCTGACCCTTTACTTTCGAATGTCGAGTCCCGCAACGACACCCACCTTATAAGTCGCAAGAATCAGCATCAAGCCGGTGACACCTGGGTTCTCACTCTTACCCGGTCACCCGCCGTAGGCACATGAACTATCACAAGCCCTTCTTAAAATCGACCCCGCAAGTGACGCCATACGGCCAGTGTATCACACCAGCGTATCCCCAATAACGCACTTAGGTAGTCAAATGACGCTGACGTCGCCTCACCACCTGCGGCTTCCGAAGCGCGTGCCTTGTCTACTACTTCCCGCTCTTAAGGGAGGTCGATAGCAGACGTCCTTCGACCTGCAACCACTGTCCCAACAGCATTGGACAGAATTGCATGAGGTTCACGCGGTTGATCCCATCCTACTCCGTGTGGCTGTCTTTTGCGTGAGTCTTCCTCCGGCCAAGCTTGCTGCGGGTCTACGCGCCGGACACTCTTAGATGGTGAAGGTAGCGGATCTCCATCATCGTGACATAAAGTCAGCCAGCAAACTTCCGTCATGAAGAACTCCATCAAGTGTATGATGTGGTGAGATGCGCAAACCTCCGTGATATTGGACCACGCGTTATGCCGAGGAAGACAGCCAAGGAGTCAAGTCCATTGTTGCGCCAGCTCCAGAGAGAAAACAGTCCATCTTCTACTGGTTCGAATTGCTGGCCCGCCGATTATCCAATATGGACCTCGGGGCGAATTGGCGAAGAGGTGAGAGAAACTGAGGTTATAAATAATCAACATTGCACAGCTGTCACCAGATCTATGACTGGAAGGAGCAGGTGTAACTCATTATATGACCCGGTCAGCCACGGGCACACGCTCGTGCGTGGAATCGCTTGACTGGTAATGTTCGTGAATCGAGTCAGTCAGAACCAGGCAGATACATTAATGGTCACCTGTTCAGTCATTCATGCCCTCTGAAGAGGGGTCGGCGATTTGAGCAATGGTAGGTAGGGGAAAGATATCAATTCCCTCTCTTGTCTTGTCTACGTCTCTCGCAGTAAGCAGTCCAATCGGTGTATATAACCGCAACAATAATCCAGTCAAGCAATTCCCAACGCCATACAAATGTCTGCGCTATTCATCATCATTGTCCCAGCCCCGCACTAGTCATTTGCCGTGGACGAAGACGCGCTTCTCCAGAGGGGTCTGCTCCTTGGGGCCGGCGTCGGCGTTGGCGCGGCCGCCGAAGACGAGCTGGGCGCGCAGCTGCCACTCCTGCGGGATGTTCCACTCGTCCTGCACCTTGCGGTCGACGACGGGGTTGTAGTGCTGCAGGTTGGCGCCGAAGCCCTCGGCCTCGAGGGCGGTCCAGAGGGCGAACTGGTGCATGGCCGACGTGTGCTCGGACCAGGTGGGGAAGTGGTGGGCGTAGATGGCGAACTTGGCCTGGAGGTCCTTGACGGGAGCGGGGTCCTCGAAGAAAAGGATCTTGGAGGTGTTAGTGATTGGTAATTAGAGGAGAAGGGAGAAAACATACGGTGCCGTAGCCGGCGCGGAAGCCGTTCAGCCTGGCCTCGGTGGAGGGGAAGGCCTCAGCGGGGACCTGGGGCTTGAGAACATCCTTGGTGATGTCCCAGAACTTCTCGTGCTCCTTCTTGAGCAAGACAACGACGCGGGCGCTCTGGCTGTTGAAGGACGAGGGAACGGACAGGACGACGTCGTTGACAATCTCCTGGATGCGGTCGTCGGAGATGGGGGCGGTGTTGTCGAGCTGGTAGAAGGTGCGGCGTTCCTTGACGGCGTCGAGGAAGGACTTGTTGGCAGACATTGTGGCGGAAGTGGTGGAGAAGGCGCGGGTACTGGTGGTGGCAGATGTAGCTGGGGGCGAAATCAGTGTTCTGGAGAGCAGCGAGGTTGCGGCGGGGGCAGCGTTTTTGTAGGAGAGCGAGAACGAGCGGCGGGCAAGGATTGGTAAGGATTTCTTAAGCAGGTGTGGGGCAGCCATGTTTGAGGAGGGAGACAGTACAGAAGATGGCGTGTAAACAAGCCCCAAGCAAGGCGGCGACCAGGCCGAATAGAAAAGCCGTGAAGCGCATGGAATTCGGATTCAGAGTTTCGGATTCAGATGACGCCCGAGCTCCCGGCCGGCGGGCTCGAGCAGTTAACCCAGTGTGAGCTCAAGGATTCGCCATAGCTTCGGAGGTGGTGACGGAGAGAAAGGCGCGGAGCAATGGAGGGGCACGCGATAAATCCGACGTGTCCGATCTGAGCTTGGCAGGCGCCCCGCGGAAACTCCCCGCGCCAGAGACCCTGCGCGTGGACAATGCAGGTACGCCACCAATGAGCTGCTTACCCAAACTCAACACCAGCCTAAGCCACCGCTCCTGAACACCAGCCCATTCGTCAGCACCCCATCGTGCGAGCTGCTTACGCTATGGCGGCATCGGCCTGCGGACCTAGCTGCTTCCGGTGCTGAGAAATCCGCGACCGCTGGCTCCTCCCTAATCGCTCTTTCCCCTCTGTACAACGACTCGCGCTCGGCCGAGAGCAACTTGGCAACACAGCTCTCAATGATGTGGCTGTTTGGGAATGGACAAGTCGAATCTGCCACTGAGGGAGGACATCGGACACATCAGCAACTAGGCTTCCGCGGTTTCCTTAATCCAGCTCACGACTCTACTTTCTTCCGCCATCGGCCAATGTTACCTGACACCAACAGCCGGGCGTCGGATGGAGTTCAGCATGCATCTCACCAACATTGATGCCTGATGATGGGCAGCACCAGGTCTACAACATGCTGAACGCCAGCAGACTGTGGCTCGAAGAGAAGCGGCTAGAGCTTACGTTTTGCAGAGACGAGCAGTAGGCTGCGCCGCTCGGACCCTTATAGGCTCCAGTCGACTATCTCGATGGCAACGAGCCTCAGTCAAGCTGCCACTTCCACAGCACTCACTGATCCTGCTAATTCAGATGCAGCCGATTATTGCTCTTCTAAACCACAATGAATAAGAATAACCAACAGTATCGTCTGAAAACCACGTCGGCGCCGTCACACACCCTGTTCTCCACTCCATATCAGCCATCATGTACAGAGCCTTGCTGCTATTCGTCCAAAATGTATACACTACACCGGCCTGCCAAGGCGAGTAGGCTCTGCCACAATCGCCAGGATGTCCACCCACTCCCTCCACAAAACGCATACGGCCCACTACGATGATGGACCAAGCAGAGGCAAAAAGAAATGATGTTGAAAGCGGTGAGACTCGAACTCACGAAGGTTGCCCAACTAGTAAACCTCATCTTCGGGACTCTTTTCAGAAAAGAAGACCTGAAACTAGCGCCATAACCACTCGGCCACGCTTCCTGATTCTGGAAAATGCGTCCCGGCCGCAAGTATTATGTTTGCAGTAATGCGAGCAGCTCTGGCGCCGCTCAGATCAGTGGGGGTGGAGATGCAGATGAATACGCCCACGGGCCTCCTGGTTGGAAAAAAAGTTGCAAAAAAAGTCCAGCTCTGCTTGGCCGAACTTCCGCCACGCCGGGCCGAGAATGGTCAATTACTTGCATCTACCACGTCGAAATTACATGGCCATAGAATGTGAGGCTAACGTTAACGAGGGGTGCACGAAAGCTCCATTTTTCCATAATAACGATCAGATGACCGTTCGGAATACCTATCCTGAAGACACACTTCCTGCGCTCGCAACTTGTCCACAGGATGTCCAAAAACGTAGCCGCTATACTGGGATGCGCTAGAACGCGTGTGCCTGAACATCCCTGGATAGCTGCACGCTGTTTCCAATCAGGTATTTCGTTTGATGAAATTCCAGATCGGCAAGCTCCTGGAATTTCCCACCCCCTTCCATTGTCTCTGTCCTCTCCTCCTGCGGAATCACCCCCGCAATATGACACGCGTGCGGTATAACGGGAGTGGTCACTATTGTTCCAGCTGCCTGAATTCCTCGGGAGCTGGCATTCTCCGCATAAAGGCCCTTTGTAGCCCTTCCATTGTTGGAGCGCTGCTGTTCATTCCTACCATCTTTCCTACTATATCTAAGCTTCTTCTCGTCTGCATCCAAGACGCCACCCCGCACCCCACTCAGCCTTCTTTCCTTTGCGGCATTCGACACTTCTAAACCAACAACATGCATCGCGCCGGTCTCTCTTTTCCAGTGGGCCTTCTGCTCGTCATCCGCGCGAGCAATGCCCAGCGAGTCCCTCCTTTCCCCCCGATTCCCACTGGCCTTGCCTCGGATTCACGCTCCGTCGGCAACTCTACCTTCACCATTCTGTGTGAACAGGTGGATGCAAACGCAATCTCTCCTTATGTAACCACCTATCTCCCAACCGATGTTCAGGACTTCGATACTTGTATGAGTCTCTGCGACAAATACGACGATACCTGCGAGATTTCCCTCTGGGACCCCACTTCGGCCAATCCCTGTACCCTTCTGGCCTCTGCTCCTTCCGGCACATCTCCTGCTGCTCCTACTGGTCGCTGCTATGCCACCAAGGTCAAAGGCTCGGCTTCCGTGTCAGGAGCAGTGTCGGCTGAGATCTCTGGAGGTGTTTTGCCGACACCCACTCCGTTACCCTTGTCAGAAGTTATTGCATCTCTTTCATCCTTGAACCTTTCCTTGTCAGATGCGACCGGCGTCTCCTTGGTTGATCTGGCTTCTGCTACTGACCTTTCCTTGTCTGATCTGGTTACTGCTACCGATCTTTCCCTGTCTGACCTGGCTACTGCCACCGACTCCCTACTTTCTGATATAGCTACTGCTACAGACTCCCTCGTGTCTGATCTAGCTACTGCTACAGACTCCCTCGTGTCTGACCTGGCTACTGCTACAGACACTCTCCTGTCTGATCTGGATTCTGCCACCGAAACACTCCTCTCTGATCTGGCTTCTGCTACCGACATCTCCCTCTCCGATTTGGCTACCGCTACCGACTTGTCCTCGGCGATATCCACAATCGTCGATGCTGCTGGTGAGACGTCTATTGTTGAGGGTGTCATAGCGTCGGTCACCGCTCCTGTCGGAGTCTCGACTGCATCTGTCGCCCTGCCCCTGCGCACCAACGCACTCTGTGGCGCGCTCTGGCCCAACATCCCACTCAGAGAATGCCCCCAGGGCGACCCCAAGTGGGGAAGCTGCTGCTCTCCTTACGGTTTCTGCGGAAACAGCTCGGCTTTCTGCGGCTTCGGCTGCCAGCAAGGCTTCGGTTTGTGCGCGCAGTCGTCCGTGAAGCCCCAGCCCATAAGACTCTCCACCACATTGAAGTCGTCGCTGTCACTGTCACTCTCTGCATCGGTCTCACTCCCTCCATCGGTCTCACTCCCGTCCTCCGCATCTGTCTCCCAAGTCCTTGGTCCTGCATTGCCTTCCCCACCTGCAGAGACGCTGTGGTGGCTTCCCAGGATCTCGGCATCGGCCCCTTCACTTCCGGCTATCGCCTCGCCGTCTGCCCTGGTTCCCTCTGCCGCATCAGCCCTGGGTATTGAGTTCAGTGCGACGCCGAGCCCGATGCTGCCGAACCCGCCGGTCATTGACCTTAGCACTTCTATTCCCGCGACTGATGATGTAATCGACACTCTATCTGCTGCTGTCACCAGTGTCGAGGACGGCCTTACTTCCATTCTTCCGTCTGCTGATGTCACTGATGTCGCTTCCATCGCCAGCGCGTCCCTCGATACTGCTCTCCCTGAGATCACATCCGACCTTTCTGCACCCACCGAGATCGCCTCTTCCGCTATCGCGTCGCTCGACACTGCCCTGTCCGAGATCACCTCTGACCTCGCTACCGCCACTGATGTCGTCTCCACCGCCGTGTCCGACATCGATTCGGACATCGCTACCGCCACCTCGGTAGCCTCCGCTGCCGTCGTCTCCCTCGACGACACCATCTCGGAAGTCACCTCTGACGTTTCCATCCTCACCGGCGTCCCCTCCGCCACCCTCGAGGCCGCCGTATCCGACATCACCTCCGACCTCCTCGCTGTCACTTCCGTCGCCTCCGCCGCCACCGCATCCCTCGACAGCCTCGTCTCAGCGGCCACCTCCGACGTCTCCCTCCCCACCGACGCCATCTCCGTCGCGCCCCTCGACACCGCCACCGCCTCCCTCGCCGCCGTCCCCCCCGCCCTCATAACAACCCTCACCAGGCTCGGCGCCTCCATCGCCCTCCCCCCTCCGCTCATCAACACCACCCCCGCCGTCTCCGCCGAGGCGTCTGTCGCGGCCACCGCCACCGCCTCCGCCTCCGTCTCCGTCTCCGTCTCCGCCGCCGTCTCCGTCGCGCCCGCCGTCAGCCTTCCCAGCGTCAGCACCCCGGTGACGGCTGTGCAGAGCGCCATCGCCAGTGTGAGCTCGCTTGGAGCATCGGTGCTCCCCGCCGCGGTGGCTTTCACGTCGGCGCCCAGGCCACAGGGCCCGAATCCGCCGGCCATCCAGCCAAGCGTTGGTAGGTCTGTTAGCTTGCGGGCCGGCGGTTTGAGCTCGGCGGTGACGTTTGTTGCTTGATGATGATGACGATGACGATGACGATGATTATTGTGCGTACTGGGACGTGAATGATGGATGGATTGGAATGACGACCCTCTTTCGTTTCTTTTGGGCTTCGAACACATGACTGTTCGGGCTTTTTTTTTTTTTTTTTGGCACGTGTGCTGATGTGTCGTCTTTTGCCCCCGTGTTCTTGGACTTGATGAGTTTGTATGTCACGGGAAATGGATACTGTTCGCTTCATCTTTTTCATTTTCCCCATCGTGCCATGAACACCTGTAATACGACATCACTTTGCTTATCTTGTTCGAAGTTCCTGGTGCGTGGATCCGAAAAACTTTTCAAGATGTGCTTACATGGTCAACGAACACATGGGTCATCTGACTGTCGCCCTTGTGTGCGTAGGCGGAAAGTCCATATTTACAATGCGCCACTGATCACAGAACGGAATGGAGGGCTCCATCATCAAATCTCGTTACCGAAAGTCTTCATTTACATTTGGTTAATTGATCATTCTCTTGGAATGATATGTTTCTGCATTCTTCTTTAATACTCTGCAGAGTTTCCTGCAACATAGAACTATCTCACCTGTGGCAAAGTCCGCACAAGGGCAGCCGCGAACAGAGCGCAGCAGAGTTTTCGAACAGTCGTAGGTTCCCAATCTGCGTCATTTCACAGATGCAGAATCGGGTTCAGATACGAGTTGTAGATGGACAGCTTGTGGCATCCTTTTTAAAGCGCCCTTCCAACGTTTACGTCCTCCGAACGCCTCCCACGTCCGGCCCTCTCGGCTTTGTATGAGCCACGTTATGGCCTGCACGCGCGCATGCATACCCGTCCCCAACCAAATAGAGCAGCTTACCACCGTAAGAGAAAGCCTGCTTTTCTCCATAAGACTCGGGGCTGGAACAGGACATGCCAAGGAGCCGTGCAAAGCACAAAACATTGTATGTTATTTGCTGAGAATATTAGGCGCATCCACACCCATGCGTTGATCGGACTCGCTGATTTGAGTAAAAGAGACTGGTCAGGCGAGGCGAGACATTTGAAGTTGAGAACACGACTCTCCGTCATAACCCCACTACCTAAGAATTGCAGAGAGTTATCGAAAAAGAGACAGAAAGTTTGATAACGCATATGCTCCAAGGAGGACCTACCACAGCGTTTATGGTTGCGCTTACAATTTAACTAAAGAGTGGGAGTATGCACTCCAGCCGCTCGATCACACCTGTGGCGCTCGTTTTGCGCGACGTACAGGAGAATATGCTGCTACCTACTACGTTGCATCCGTCCACAGCCCTACCAGAACCCCTTCTCAGTCAAGAACAACAAGAAACCAATACCGCATAGGGAGAAGAGAAGAGGCATGCATGGCGTGGAACTCGTATCAAAAGAAACTCAAGTGGAATCTTATCCAGACCAGAACGTTTTGGATCAACCAAATTTTCACTGCCAATTTTAACCTCACAAGAGCAAAGTTGCCCTCACCGCAGCGGACCAACCAGATCCAAGATCGACGACTACGACGAAAGGAGGTCAAGTCGAGAACGGAACGCCAAAAAAAGAAGCGCTGGTACCCGAAGTCGATCGTGACACAAGCCAACCCGTTCGCGCCCTTCCCCTCCCAATGATAGCTCGAACCGCTTTTCACCTTGTCGAAGTAACACGAAAACAACCGGTCAAGATAATAATAGCAAAACTAGCGTACCGACCAGCACCAACCAACCGCTTTTGACACAACCCGTATCACCACCAGCCAGCGAAATTCCCCTGTCCACGTATACTACTCCCGTGTAAGCTGGAAATAAGTGTGACCCGGTCACCAACCTACTTTCGACACGGGTTTCGGCGACGTGCGGGTAACCGGCGTATCAGAACCGGACCTGCCTACCTCTATGCGCCTGTGCGTTATACCGTATATACCGCGCATGGATTGATTGGGGGGAACAACAACACCCCCCGAGCCGGACCCCCCGGTGGTGTCGCATGGCTGGCTGGCTGCTGCTGCTGCCGCCTACCGACCGTAGGGCTGAAACGGACCTGAGGCAAGGATGTCTGGGTGGATTGATGACGTGAAGACCTCGAGGCTAGACTACCTACAGCTCTTGTCGGCACAGGTGAGAGCCAGAGAAAAAAAAATAAAGGGAGGCAAAAAAGTCGAGGGATCGCATCAACCCCTTTCAGGCATTTCCCTCCCCCTTTGATCCCAACGGGGAAGGTTGGTGGAGAATGGACATGGGACTCTCGTCGCCATGTTGATCCAATCCCCGCGCCATGGGCCCGAAGACCATCAGGGGGAAGATCGGTTTTGTGGGCGGAGTTTATATATGCATGGGTGGTGGTAGCAACAGCAGCACCTCGGGAAGATACGGAACCCCAGTTGTCAATCGAACAGTTTCCTCATCTGCCTTGTAACATGTCCGTAAGAGACAGCCACTATGGACGATCATGCTCCGGCTAAGCCAAGTTTGAATGACGTAAAGAAGGAAGACACGCATGACTGGCCAACAGATGATGTTTGGACGGATTAATGTAACGTCTTCGACGGTGAAATGAGATTTACGGTGAAATGAGATATCCAATAGGTGTTTTCTCGGGAAATCTCCATTTGTCAGCAAACTTGTATGAGAACCTACAAGTGAATGCGAAATTACCTCCTAAAACTCTCGTATCTCATGCCAAACGCAACTACAGAAGAGTAGCTACGCATGCGAGGGACCGAGTATAGGTAGGGGGGGATTTCTCATACTGTTTTGGTGGAAGACAGAGAAATACCGACTATTTTCCGATTGGATATCTCATTTCACCGTAAATCTCATTTCACCGTCGAAGACGTTAGGGACATCTGATAATGCTGGAAGAATTCATCAATGCACACGACCTCTTTGCTGTCAATGCAAACCATAGCTTAATTTCATATACAACAGGAACAGCGACTTGTTGCTTTCGCGCTGCAAATACGGCATCCAATTTTCTCTCGCCTACACCAATTTTTTCCGACTATCATTCCTTTTTCTCCCAGTCCACCGCGGCGGATATATTTGGGCGCGAAGTTTGAAACGACTACACGTGAAAAGGGAAAATGACTTGATCGCTGGGGAGGGGGGTGAGAGGTGGTGTGAATACCATCAGCAGAGGCCGTTTCAGCGCCGCAACAGTGTGAATCTCCGTGGTCCCAACCCAAAGTGAATTGAGACGCGTTCAGTCACAGCAACGCCATGCAAATGTTTCGAGCGCAATTGCAAGCCAAAAAGCAAGGACCATGGAAAAAAAAAAAAAGGAACCACTACCTGCACTGCATTGTGCACCAGGAAACTCAAAAACCGGATATAGCCCATTCCATGAACGCACATCTTCAGCAGAAAACAAGAGAGAAAAAAGGTTTTAGAAAACCGGTCATGTTGCTGTTGCCGATCTCAATCCGGCCGACAGGTTACATTCCGGGAATAGTAGAATAGAAAGGGATGTCTGCAACGCTTGAGTGATTCAGAGCGGCGCGTCCGCAGGCGATAGTAGCGCGTGACATGATTCGTCGTAGAGGATGTAGCGCATCCGTGGTAAAGGAACTTCGTCGCTGAATCCGAGGGGACGGTGATGAACGAGTGGTTGTGGTCGGTAAAATTAGACCGAATTTTGTTGCCCTTTTAGAAAAAACCCAAGCCAGCGGGAGGTATCAGAAAAGAGAACGGGTATCTAGCGGCGCAAGAGCGTCTCTCAAGGTCAAACGCGTGATTTTCCGAGGACGAGCCCACGAGTCGATTCCATCGCAGCCCGGTCCGAGCCCATGTGCGGACTGTGGCCCGACGGTGAGGTGCTCGGGCGTCCCGGAAAATGAAACCTAAGCCAGGTATCCATGTAGCAAGAAAGGAAGGAAAAGCAGTCGTCCCAGGCATGAGTGAAACCTGTGCATCTATAGCAAGATCAGGTAGTTGCTTGGCGCAATACCCGTCTCACCCGTCTGCTTCCTCGCCTGCCACCAGCGTCCGCTGACGTCCGACACCTCGAGGATCTCATGCTTGGAGAAACTGATTTCGTTCTGATCGTCGGGGTTGGCCTCGTAGCTGTAGATCGCCTTGGCGCGGTACGGGTAATCATTGGGCGCATCCTGCTGCTCGGGCTGACCGCCCGCGTTGGGCGCGCCGTTCATGCCGGTGCCGAAGCGCGGCACCGTGGAGTTGCGCTCAGCCGCACCAGCAGGGCCGCCATGGAAGCCAGAAACCGGCGAGGAGGTTTCGAAGCCATTGAGCTGGGCCGAAGTGTACATTTGAGGCTGCGGCTGGGTGGCAGTGGTCTGCGGACGAGCGCTGTAGTTGTTCGACATGGGACGAGAGTTGCGAACAGATTGACCCTCCTTGTTCATCGCGTACGAATCAACAAAAGTGCGGTGCGAGGCCGAGGGCTGCGAGCCGAAGTAGAAGATCCAGACAATCTGCGCTGGTTAGAACCAAGAGGCCAGCGACATGGTTCGTTGGGAACTTACGGCAACCATCGACAGGAGAATGTAGCCGGCAGCGGCAGCCTCCTTCGCGCTGTCATTCTGATAGACAGTGGCATTGACGGCGGAGCTGGTGAAAACCAAGCCGGCGGCGAGGTAGCTGGAGACCTGCTTGGGGATTAGACATGCGATGGATGCGGGGAGCAAGGCTCGGGCTTCGTACCGCGACGTGGTAGGTGTCCTCAGACTCGGAGCCAACGACGATGATGACGCCAACAATGCAGCAGAAGAAGTAGACGAGAGCCCACCAGGTGTAGTTGGGAAACTCGCCGTGCAGGCTACCGATGATGGAGCCGACGAATGCGATGATCCATGCGAGCTGTGCGACGGTCAGCATCTGGGCGCAGGTGGCGCGCGGTCAGCGGACGACTCACAATGCTGATGGAGATGGTCGACAGGGCGAAGGGATCGCCGAGGATGTTGTCGAAGCCGAAGCGGTTGCGCATGCCGTAATTCATCTTCTTAAGGCTGTTGGGCGAGTTGAGCGAGGGCATTTATGCACGGGCGGAGCGGGTCGAGGTGGACGGCGGGCGCGAGCGGAGGGCGCGTGGTGGACTGACGGGAGCAGGGAATGCGCGGCGGGAGTCGACTTGTGGGAGTGGGAGGAAGAGGTTCAAGAGAGTGGCGGCGAGGAGAGTAGCGAATGAGGGTGGTTAGGCGCCTGGCCCTACGAGATGCGACGGGGGATGGAGAAAGCGGAGCCTCAGCGGCGGGCCGGGCAGCGTTCACGGCGGGTGCGCGGCGCGCGTTTTGTTGCGGGTCTCGAGGTCGCAGCCGCGGCAGGGACGCTTCAGTTGGATGGTGAGAGAGGCTCCGGATCGTCGGGGTCGAGGCGTGTCTTTGGAGAGGACGCAGCGATAGGAGAGCGGCGCGGCGGTGTTTGACGCACGGGCCGGGTCCACGCGCCGAAGCTGCAGCGATCAAGCGCTGCTGTCCACTAATTTACCTGACGCGCAGGCACAATCAGGCGTGCGGGGAGCCCTCGCTGGCTCCGTCTTTATTGCAGCACCGATCGCTATCCTCTGCTTTCCTGCGGCCTGCCTCGTCCTGCCGGCCATCGCGCGGATCGTGTGAGATTCCTGCACCGCCACGTCGTGCAATGGACGAAGCTGCGCGCGCCGCCCGAAGGGGCCTGTCACCTGTCTCGCCTGCCTGTCTCGGATTGCGCTTGCTAGGGACGGGACCGCGCAACGTGTGCAGCCCGCTGCGCCTGGCTCCGGATGTCGCACCCCAACGCGCGCCCACGAGCTGAGCCCGAAATTTGTCGCCTGTGGTCATCTCGCGGGCCAGCCTCACCATTTCCCTAGCTGCCGTTAGACGCTGGCCCATGCGACGGCTGCTGATCCTCACTGGCCCGATGCGGCAGCAGTGCGTGTCGATGAAACGCTCCTCCAACGTCTCGCCTCTGTCCATCGTGCCCGGGCCCAGACAAACCCACTCCACCGTGCCGGCCGCCGCCCACGACATCACCACCTCGCCCGCCTCCCAGACCGCCCTGTAACTGGCCCTTCTCCGCGTTAAGCCCCGGCTCCCTGCGAGCATCAGAAAAGCTTGTCTTCCGGCATCTCTGCCCGTCGAGGCAATGCCAGGCCCGGCCTCTGAAGAACCACGCATTCCGGCCTGTGCATTTTCGTCATACGTGCCGGTCCGGGTCCAGCCCGCTTCCGCCTTCGCCAAATTCCAGGGAACAGGGCGCGTGCATATTTGCGCGGAACAGCCAGTACCGCATACGAGCCACTGAATTTTCGGCAAGAAGCTCAGTTGACGACCTCCACATTTGACATATTAGCTCGGTACCCCGAACCCGTAAGTCCACAGACGGGAGCTTGCTAGCTAGCTATGTCCATGCTCGAGAGACCCTGTGTCCTCCCTTTGATTTTAGGCCCGCTACATGCACTGTCCGGTCTGCGTGCCGGGTTCCATGCCGCGAGGGATGGCTGGACCAAGTGTTTGCTTCCGCCACTTGCTGCCGTCCTGATGTCTCCACACAACCGTGCACTGTCGTCTGCCGCGCTTTTGACTGAAAGCCGCATGTCATAGCCTTGTTGGCTGTCTCTCCAGCCACAGTGAAGATTTAAACGATGACGCTCGCACGGATCGGGGCATGTGGTCTTCACAGCCCAGGCTTCTCCAGCATTCCCCCCATTCCTTCATCAATATCAGTTCTCCCTGCCATGCAGATCCTTCAGGCACCGCCAGATTCGCGCTCGATCTTGACCTCTTCCCGGCGAACCTCTCTCTCGGATTCTCGTACTCGCGAGTCCCATTCAGCCCAGCACCTGCCCTGGCCCAACACCATGACCTCGTGCCATCTCAACACGGCCTTGCCACTTCGCTTCCTCAGGTCTGATATGTCATGGGCCTGAGCCAGTTGTGTTTGCTCCAACTGAGCGATGCGGGGCGAGAAGCCGACCAGGGACGTAAAGGATTCTGTCGGCGGCAGAGGGAGGTCGTGCAACGACGTCAATTGCGAAGCTGTAGCGGGGTACGCTGGGGCCTCAGTGAGGATAGTAGCGAGCTTAATCTCGGGTGTCGGATCGTCCATGCTGCTGGGGGGAGGACGCGCAGGCTGCTCGGGCGGCGCGAAGATATCGGCGTGCTTGGATTCTAGCCGAAGGTGTCAGGAAAACGGGGCCAGGACGATCCATGGGGGTTTTGTGTCTTACGCAGCTGTAGGATGTCGTTGATGGCGCGTGAGTTACCCGCGACGCTTGATAGACGGCTTTCGAGCTTCTGAATGCGAGACGCGACGGGCGCGTCGGTCTGCTGGCTCTCGGCCGCGACGTTGCCCCCAAGGACAAACTCGATGCGGCGAAGGCGCCACTCGAGCATGTCGAGTGTTTGCAGGAGTATCTCGTCCAGGTCTTCGGCCATGGTTGGGTGTTGGGCGGGGAATGCGGTCGAAATGGGGAGTGTAGATGCTGCGGAGGTGAGCGGGCGCCGGATAAGGCAGGAGAACCCTGGATTGGCGGGATGATCCGCGGCAGTCGTGCGGCCGTGGCGGCCTGCCAGATGACATCTCCGCTCGCACGCCAGACCCAACAGCTTTAACGCGACTAATCGCTCCGCTCTACACTATCGCCACGCTGCGCTCCACCCTCTTCTTAATGACTTAGGAGTTAGTGGGGTGTGCACCTCCGTCTACTGCTGCCCCTCGCGCGACACCTCCTGGACCATCGACCATCACTCCCAACCATGGCTTCCTATGCGGCGATTAATGCCGGTCCCTCCGAGTACGAGGACAGGCCGGCGAGCGCGGCCTCACATCGAGGCAGACGGTCGGTTCCCGTTTCCACTGCGCTGCAACAGCTGTCTTGCTAACACATGCGCCAGGTCGCGCCATGGCAAACGAGACGTCGGCATCACCGGACAGGCGACATGGGCAAGCAGCGTTATTAACCTCGTCAACACAAGTGCGCATATCCTCCTCACGCTCACGAGAACACACGCTGACGGCACATGGTGGTAAAGTACTAGGGGCAGGTCTCCTGGCCATGCCGCACGCCCTGTCGCAAATGGGCATTCTACTGGGCTGCTGCGTCATCGTATGGGCAGGTCTCACAGCAGGCTTCGGCCTCTATCTCCAGACTCGATGCGCCAAATACCTCGATCGCGGAACTGCCTCCTTTGCCTCGCTATCCAAAATTACATACCCAAATGCGGCCGTCGTTTTCGATGCCGCGATCGCCATCAAGTGCTTCGGTGTCGGAGTTAGTTACTTGATCATCATCGGGGACCTTATGCCCGGAGTTGTAAGAGGATTCAGCGAAGCTGCTGGTGAAATCGGATTCCTGGTGGACCGCCAGTTCTGGGTTACAGCCTTCATGTGCGTCTCTTCCCCTGGCGACCTCTGCGAGGCTGCATCCTTTGCAGATCTGCCCTCTGGATGGATTTAGTGCCAAAGCTAGAGATGCTAACGCGTTGTGTAGGCTCATTGTCATTCCCTTGTCTTTCCTCCGCCGTCTTGATTCTCTCAAATACACCAGCATGATAGCTTTGGTGTCGATCACCTATCTTGTCATTCTTGTACTCGCCCATTTCTTCAAGGGAGACACCATGGCAGACCGCGGCGAAGTTCACGGTATCGCTTGGTCTGGCCCGGTTGCCGCACTCTCTGTCTTCCCCGTTGTTGTTTTTGCCTACACGTGCCACCAGAACGTAAGCTTACCAGGATTTCTTGTTGAGATCAGAAACTGACTGCTCTAGATGTTTTCCATTCTCAATGAGATTTTTGACAATTCTCACTTTCGGACCACATCCGTTGTTGGCGCCAGCATTGGTCTGGCTTGCTCTCTTTACATTCTTGTGGGAATTACCGGGTATCTTTCTTACGGTGATAAAGTTGGCGGCAACATCGTCAGCATGTGTAAGTGCATCCAAGACCTGCAAATCACGGGTGTCTTACCAGTATCTAGACGCTCCATCCGTCGCTTCGACTATCGGCCGTCTGGCGATTGTCATCCTGGTTATGTTCTCTTACCCTCTGCAAGTCCACCCATGCCGTGCCTCCATTGATGCGGTTGTCAACTGGCGGCCGCAGCGAGCCCCCAAGTCTTCCCGTGGGAGCACTGCCGAGGGTTCCCCCTCGAGCGAGCACAGCGCCCCGCTTCTCGGGTCGCCCAAACCGAACACCGGACCCATCGCGGCTCCTCTACAGCCCAAGGCCGAGCCGATGAGCGAGATGCGTTTCGCAATTATCACGACCCTTATCATTGTGCTCAGCTACATAACGGCCATGTCCGTTTCCTCGCTTGAGAAGGTTCTTGCATACGTTGGTAGCACCGGTAGCACGGCCATTAGCTTCATTCTCCCAGGCATCTTTTACTACAAGATCTCATCGCCCGATAGCCCGCACCACCAGCGCCTTCTCAAGGACGAGGACGACGAGGACGACTGGAATTCCGGAGACGAAGAGAATATGACGGAGTCGGGACTCCTGATTAGAAACTTAGCGACGAAGACAAAGAGCTTCAGGAGGGGTCTTTTGAGAAAGTTGAGTCTGGCGCTGGCCATTTATGGCTTGGTTGTCATGGTCGTTTGCTTGGGGACCAATACTTTCTTGGTTGCGGCGCATTAACGGAGACTGGGGAGAAGGCCGACATAAGAGGTGGGAAGGGACATCGAATCGTTTCGTTTGGCTGGAGTTGGGGTTGGTGGTTGGTGCATAGAATGCGTGCTTCAGTATCTTTCAGTTGATCAATGTTGACAATTCATTTCCCGTCAACCTTGGTAGGGGGTGAGACTGAACAACAGCTTGTGATCTAATGATCTATCCGGAGACAAGGAAGAAATCATTAAGCTTTGGCTTCAGCGGGACTTAAGCTTTTAATTTCCTTTTCCAAGGAAAGGTAAAGGGTTGCACTGGCGACGCCCTATTAATAACCTTCCGCTTAATGCTCAGCTTTCATGTTGCATCGGCTGAACGAATCTAGATGTCTCTGGCGAGCTATGATAAAATCGCTTGCGGCGCAATCAATTCGAGTTGAGGTGGGTACTGAACACATCGTTCCGTGAAGGATCAGATAGCTGAGCATTAAAATCATTTTCCAATGTATCCACGCATACATTCGCATTCCAGCACATTTCTTTTTTCTGTACATGGTAATGGTACAGCCGCATCTTTCTCTTGACGCAGCAAGCAATGTGAATCCTTCGACGGGGAAATGTCCCCGAATATCCCATAACGCCAAACCCAATGCAAAACTTTCCCGTCTGAATACTTGTCTTCAGGCCTTCATCTAGCCACCATACTACCAAGCTCTTCTATCAACCTTCAGTGGGAGGGGTGGGTTCCCTGTACGGGTTGCTTTTGTGCTTTCTGTCCGCCTTTGTGACCTGCTCTATGATCTGTCCGACGCGATACTTCGGCTCGAGCAGGCCGGCCTAAAAAACAGTGCAAACCAAGCTCGTCAGCTCCAGAATTCTTTCTCTTTTCCCCTCAACACCCCCTCCCGTAAAACTCCACCGATGCTCGGCCACAACCACAAGTCCATGTCTGGAAGGGCGGGGGAATTTGGACGTACCATCGACATCAGCCTCCAGCACGTATCGCTCGGCTGGGCGCCGACACCGAGCCAGTACTGCGCGCGCGACCTGTCCAGCTTGATGTCCTTGTACGGGCGGCCGGAGGGGTCGTCGGGCCTCGCGGGCTTGGGGATGGGGTCGTAGGTGCCTTCAGAGAGAAAAGAGTCCATTGTCAGTCGCCGAATACGTCATGATCTCCTCCCTCCCCCGCCTGTAGCACCCCTTCCCCTCCTCTGCTTCAACATGCTCCGTCTGAGTCTGAAGTCGATACGTGTATGTGCGGCGGGGGTGTTGTAGAGGGCAGGGCGTTCATTGGGGAGGGTGGCGGTGGCATTGCGTACCGAGCACTTCGAGCGGCTTGCTGTCCCGCGCCGTCCTATACACAGCTTCAGCGTTTGGTCCCCGGTGGTTACTCGTAACGTATCGGCGGATGGTCGGTGGTCGGGCGAGCGAGGCAGAGGGCCAATTGCTTACCGCGCGTGGGCGACGACGATGTTGTAGAAGGGGGCGTGGCGCTTGCCGAAGCGCGCGAGCCGTATCTTGAGGACCATGGTTGCGGCGGCGGGGTGGGCTGGATGCGAGGACGATTGCTGGTACGGCCGATGCGCGCGACAACGGCCGTGGTGAGCACATCCACGATAAGTTTCTCGGACAGACGCCGGGGAAATGTTTTGCCGGGTCTGGAGACAGGGATCAGCGGCGGGAGAGTCTCCCTCGAGTATTTGCACTCTCGTGCTTTTGTAAATTTAAAATTGAGGACAGGAGGTGGCCATCAGCTTTGAACCGGGTGGTTCCGATCGTCAAAATGCTCCAGCAGTCGTTGTGGTGGTGTTCGTTGTTTCCTCTTTGGGATCGCTGACATGATCAACGCGATGTGATGTAATGCTCGTGTGCCCGCCTGTCTCTTTGCACGACAGCCACAACCTCGCGCTCAGCAACCCTTCACTTTCATGTTCCGGACAACAAGGAAGCTCATGATGGCACTCAGAGTAAGCGGTAACAAAAAGGTCCATGATCAATCTCTGACACTTTCTCAGACACTTCCCGCAAAGAATGCCGCTGAGCTCGACAAGGAGCTCATGAGTAGCGGGGCCTTCTCTATCGACCAATTGATGGAGCTGGCCGGCCTCTCCGTCTCCCAAGCTGGTATGTTTTCCGCGCGCCGACTGGAACATGATGAAGCCTGATCAGTCTCTAGTGTTCAAGCTCCACCCTCTCAGCAAAGGCAAGCGGGTCCTCGTAGCCTGCGGACCGGGCAACAACGGTACAGCCCCAGCATCCAACGCCGACCGCAGCCCTCATTCTAACAACATCCTCAGGCGGCGACGGTCTCGTAGCCGCCCGGCACCTCCACCACTACGGCTACCAGCCCACTGTCTACTACCCCAAGCAGAGCAAATCCGAGCTGTACCAGCGGCTCCGCACGCAGCTCGAAGATCTCAAAGTGCCATTCACCGACGACTTCGACGCCTCGCTCGGCGCTGCCGACTACATCGTCGATGCTATCTTCGGCTTCAGCTTCAGTGGCGAGGTGCGCGAGCCCTTCCCGCGCGTCATCGAGGCTCTGCGCGACACCAAGGTGCCCGTGCTCGCCGTCGACGCGCCCTCGAGCTGGAACATTGAGACCGGCCCGCCCGACTCCGGCCCCGGCAAGGGTTTCAATCCGCCGGCCTTGATCAGCTTGACGGCGCCGAAGCCGCTGGTGAAGTGGTTCAAGGGAAGGCATTTCCTTGGCGGGAGGTAAGTTGACTACGCTGGACCCCTACCATGTCTCCAGAGTTTGGCTTGCAGAATGTATCATCTGACGCGTTTTATGTAGGTTTCTGAGTGAGGCTGTGGCAAAGAAATATGATTTGGATATCCCGCCCTATGAGGGTATCGATCAAGTTGTTGAAGTACCGGTAGAGGGACAGAAGCTGTAAGGCATAGCTGAACGAGTAACGACTTCTGATGATATCAAATGAGATAAATTTGCATTATCTGCCTTACCGTTCTCGCTCTCTCCAGCCAATGGGTTCACCTTGAACACTTTCCTGAAGCTCCAGACCACCGGCTTGTGATGTGCAGATCAAACCGATGTGAACTTTCCATACGAGTTACGAGTTTTGACAGGGGAGCAAACCTAAACGCAAGCGAACGGGCTCCTCATCACGGCACTGGATGGCGGCTCCTGATATTAGCGGGGACGGTTTGACGTGGAACTGATCGCGCCTGTGGCAGCTTGGAAGCTTATCGCGTTGGAATATGCCGGGTGCTCCTTGCCCTTGTATGGTTTAGTGTCTTGAACATTGACGTAGTATCATCTAAGGTATTAATAATTGTTGAAGCTCTTCAGCGACTGGCGGAGGGGCAACTCAAGCTTATAACGAAAAACACCCCCCGGCGAATCTTGCACAGCCTCTGGATGTTGCGGAAAAGAAGGAAGAATAGGCGATGGTCAGCCGAGAGTTCAGACGATGGAAGTCAGAGAAGTGCAGTACTGTTGCAAAACGGCAATGCCAAGCTGAAACAGAGGCCGGCTCGGTGAGGTCATAGCGCATCATGAAGCTGCTGAGGATCAGTAGCACGCACAGTTGGATTGTTTTGAGCACCTGTGGCATTGGTGTTGCACAGTTGGCTTGCTCGTAATAAGTCCGAGGTGCTGTCGGGGATGCCGAGTAGGACAACACGCTGTTGGAAATAGAGAAGGCGGAAAATCCGACGAGAGGGAACGTGCAAGTAGGCGACCTGTTTTAGCGCAGCAAGCAGCAAGCAGCAAACAGAAGAAAGCGCGAAACGAAAACGAAAACGGTGATGGTGGCGCCAGGTGGTTGAGTTTAGCGCCGTAATCACCGTCTTCGGAGCCGAGAGGAGCTGCTGGGCTGGCCGTCTACATAAACGCCCATTGGTAGTCTTATGCAACCATGCACGAGCCCCTACCTAGTGTTTTCCGGCGTGGCTTATTGCCGGAAGATGCAGTGGTTGAGCTTGATGCGGGCTTACTTTCCGTGAGCCGTGGGCGTCAGGCGATAAGGATAAGACCGCGTACGCCTGGCCTGCACAGGACAGCCGACGGGAGTAGCGCAAGGCTGAGAGCGCTGTTGACGAATGCAGACCCATCGCAATTAGAGGCGTCGCGCTGTACAACCGCGCGGCCTGGCGGGGCGGGCGCACCCAGAGTGGAGAGCAGCGACGCTGCGCAGCGAGGGAGCGGATCGATTGGGATTGGCAGGCGCCTGCCGCGATCGTGCAGCCAGCGAGCAGCGCGAATGAGCAGGCGGCGATGAAACGCGTCGTGAAACGCCATAGGGGGAATTCGGGGGGTACGTCTGGCCATCGGGGCTTGTGGCGGGGGTGGTCGTCCAGGCCGCCCAGGCTTGCCGGCGATCATCCATGACGCGTATCTCTTGCACGTGACCGGGGGCTAAGCCTGCGCTGCGTCAGGCACTACCCGCGCGGCGCATAAGGAAGCAGCCAGCCCAGCCTTTGTCTGAACGCTCACTCCACACCTCAAAACACCTCTGCCCGCTCGCGTTCCTCGGTGCTCGCCTCAGACCCGTGCTGCCGTCCTCCTGCTGTCGTGACCTGTTTCTGGCCTCACCATGAAGTCCTACACTTTTGGCCTCTGCGCCACCCTTGCTCTCGCCGCGCCATCCGCAGCCTTCCTGATTCCCTCGACCGTCGACGGCGTCCTTCCCAACCGCGAATTCAACCTTGTCGACACATCGTCGCAGCTGCTGACGCTCGACTGCCCCGGCTGCCCGTTTGCCGGCACATCCGAGGACGATCTCGTGTGGGTGCAGGGCATCGACAACTCCCTGGTACGTTATTCGCCGGTCGCTGCCTTGAAACATGCATTATACTAACATGACTGCCTCAGCTGCTGAACTTCTCCGTCGTCGACACCCACAGGGTCGAGCTGAATGGCGTGCCTCTCTACCCGCCTTCGTTCGACACTATTCCTCAGCCCATTCCCGTGTACCAGGTTCGGGCCGATATCCCGCTCACTGACATCCGCGCCAACATCGGCAAGTACACCGACAAGCCTCTCCGCATCTCTGCCTATGCCCTGGAAATCGATCCCTCGGTCACCAGCTCCGATGGCGATGAACTTGTTCCCATGACGCTGCAACTTTCCTCGCTTGAGGCCCACCGTATCGGCGTCCCGGCTCTCTCGGTCAAGCTTATCAAGCATATCGAGGGTGAGATCTCCATCATGCCCATCACTGTTGCGGCCCCCATCCACGGAAGCAAGCCGCAGCAAGATGACAAGGAATGCGAGAGCTGGCCCGTTCTCTGCAAGTGGCGTGCCATGATCACCGACCGTATCCAGGGCATGAAGGGTGGTCTGGAGAAGGTCAAGGGCGGCTGCATGAAGGGTCGTCCTCACGGCGCCGGCAGGCCCAGCGAGGCGCAGGAGGAGCCTCACCACCACCACCGTCCCCACGGCCCTCACGGAATTATGCGCCACCACCGTTCCAGCCCCGTGGCCCAGTTCTTCACGACCATCGGGCGCATCATGATCCCCATCGCCATCGGAATCTCCATTGGTGCCTTTACCTACGCTCTGGGCTGGTTGCTTGGTTGCATCATTGCTCTTGCCTACGTCAAGATCCAGCAGAGGCGCGGAAAGGGTTACGCCCCCGTCGCTCTTGATGAGGAGGAAGCAGTGACCAAGGAGGATATCCCCAAGGAGGCTCCCCCGGTCTACACCGAGAAGGAGGTCGTTCCTGACGACGAGGGAATCGAGGACCGACAGATGTAAGCTGGTCGCTCGTCCCAGCATGATTCCGGGACAAAAATTCGATTCATGAAATGGTATTGCGGCGGTTCCGCAGGCTTAAGATGACGGACTCAATAATGTTTGGCGTTTGGGATGGACTGGGCGGTGTTTCTCCTGCCTGATTAGCAACAAATGAATATCTCTTTCGATTGTCAGTTTTCTGTCCCCTTCGCGTCTTTCTAGACCGCTATTGGTATTTTCCGCGCTGAATGCATTTGAAATAGCGATTCTCGCATGACAACCGATCAGATCTCTCAAACGTGTCAAGAACACAGGTGCACTAGTCAGAGCCAAGCCCGCGAGCTAGATGCGGCGCACCACCAACAAGTGCAAGAGGGAAACAAATGCGACGTATTGCGCGAAGGCAGCTATCGCACACCACCAACTTCCCACGTGTGCATTCCGTCGTTCACAATGGGCTTTGTCTCTTGCTGGGTTCGGTTCGGTTGTACGGTCCATGTCGCATTCTTTTCCTCCTTGGCAAGACCTTGGCAAGCTTACAGTGTGCATGAAGAAACACGCTTTCAGGTTCCCTTCTCCTCCTTCAGGAGACAAGAAACGCTCGATTACCACATGGGCACGTTCACGGCAATCAGAACCGTTTCCTCCGTTCCTCCGTTTACCCGTACCTTGTTTCACCCCTCTCTCGATCGAAGCGAACAAAGACACTACCGACGACAAGATTATATTTCGAGGTTCGCTCGGTTCGTTTTGGAACGGGTGTGATGATCGTCGTCATCGTCATCGTCGCAGGATCGCAGGACCGTTTCCACTATGAGGGGGTGTGTACAGGGGGAGCGGTGGCGCAGTGTTTTGGGGTGAGAGTTCGCTTGGGCGGCCTGAACGACGATTGATGCGGGCATGAGCTGCGGAGGCGCCCGAGCGGCCGATTCCTTATTGCTTTTTGGCGGGTCTGGGGTGGGGGGGCGCGGCGCCGCGGCGCGAGGCGGGCTGCTGCATGCATGCGTGTTGTGCGTGCGTGCGTGCATGCATGGAGCGGGCGGGCGGGCGGGCGGGCGCAGGCGGGCAATCCCACTTCCATCCCCGGCCCCCGCAGGTAGGTACCTGATTGGATTCGTGTGGCGTCGGAAGCTTCGTGGGACGTCAGGCCTCGGTGGCTTTCTTTTCTGTCGTGGATAGCGACGATGTTTGTGGCGTCGGTGGTGGTGGTGGTTGTTGATGCTGATGGCGGGTCGCCGAGATGAAGAGAAGATGTCACGGCAATGACGACGGGTGGATGGATGGACGGGCGTACGTCGCATGCCTCGCGTTCGTCTGGAGCTGGGCGGTTCGTACGGCGGTGGTTTCGTTTGGGTAGGTTCTCTCTTTTTTGTTCTCTTTGTTGCTTCGACTTCGGACATTGCGTTGTTGAGGTAAGTGTCCGTTTTCATCTCGCTCACGGCTTTCGCTTTGAAGTAAGTGTTCAATTTCATCTCTCTACTTTCTTCCATTATGGTTGCCGAAGCGTTCTTGCTTTACTCTTCAATCCTATCTCGCTATTTTCTTCAATTCTGGATGTCAGTGCGCTTGACTTGGCCTGTATGTGTCCGGCCTTGAAGTCTTCTTGAGGGAGTTTTCTTAGGATTATTCCATATGTGTGTCCTGATCATTGATCCGACTCTGGACGAGTGTAAGTCTACATTTCCATCTTCATCATCTCTTCAGCTCCTGACGAGCGTGTTTTCTTTTTTCAATGCATGCCTTTGCTCCGTCTTCTGGGTCTTTATATACCCAAGCAGCAAAACAGTCTTTCATCAATCAGCTCCGTGGTACAGCTCTCGAGAGACGAGAAGAGAGAGAGGCTGAGGTGAGAGGTTCTGACAACTCCCAATTTGGTTAGCAAGCTCGCATTCACCGAAAGTGAAAGCGGCCGCGCCAGCAACGAGTCGAGAGAGGAAGTCACGGGTGATTAAGAGGAGGCTGGTGCTGCTGCCTGGCGAAAGGTGAAACTGTGAAACAGGCTAGTGGCGAGTATCCCATTGTTGCTATTGTTGTGGGTGGGGCGCCCGCGGGTGAAGCGCGCACAATAGCACCCTCCAGCGTAAAGACTTCTCGCCGCTTGCAACCCAACCCTTCCTTTCTTTCTTTCTTTCTTTCTTCAGACCCGCCATCACTCACACCCCCGCCCTTCCCCGCACAACCACCACCACCGCACGCCGCCACCATGTCCAACACCGCCGAATGGCACCAGGAGCTGGTCTCCTCGGAGCTCCGCAACGCGGAGCTGAGACAGGAGCTCGAAGAGCTCCGGAGCGCCCTGCGGGCGGAGAAGAAGAAGGCGGAGACGCTGGAGAGCCTCTCCAAGAGGCAAGTTGACCGCGTCCGCGCGGCCAACCAGGAGGTAAGTTTCCTTCCTCACCCAACTTAGCAACCCGTCCTAACTCCAAAACCAGGTGAGAGAGGCGGAAGAGCGGGCCCAAAAGGCCGAGGATGAGGTGGTTGTGCTGCAGGCAGCCATCGACGAGGGCGACGAGTACCTCGAAAAACTCGTCGCCAACCAGGAGAGGCAGGAGGAGAAGGTCGCGGCGCTGGGTCGCCGCTGCAAGTCCCACGCCAGCACCCTCTCCCGGGTGCTGTCTGCCAACTCGGCCCTGCTGGTCAGGGCCGAGGACGCAGAGCGTCGGGAGGCGCAGTTGGCGGCCCTGCAGGCCGGCGTCGCCGCTCTCGCCCCCGCCGCCCCCGCCGCCCAGCCAGTTGCCGCTGTCGAGGCCAGCCTGGCCGACGAGCTGTCCGGAGAGCCTCCTGCCTCTCCTGCCTGGTCTGCAGCCTTCCCCTCATCCGAGGAGGAGGAAGAAGAGAAAGAGGAAGAAGAAGAGGAAGAAGAAGAAGAAGACGACGACGACGATGATGATGACGACGACGACGACGAAGAGGCCTCCGAGTCGGAGGAGCGCCACGGGTCGCCCTCCGGCGCGCTCAAGAACCTCTTGAGCCAGCCCTTCATTTGGGAGTCGTCCTCCACGTCTTCCTCTGAGGTCTCGCTGCCTCGTTCTTCACCTCCCACGGGACCGATCACCACCAACACGGACCCTTTCGAGCCATCGTCGCTCCCTCAGCTCCCCGGAACCTCTTCTCCCATCATCGAACCCCTCGAGCCATCGTTGCTCCCTCAGCTTCCCGCCCTTTCTCCCGCAGACATCGCGCTGCCTCCGTCTTCACCCATCGCGGATCCGGTCATTGACGCTCCCGAGCCATCGACGCTCCCCAAGCTTCCCGCTTCTCCTCCCGCCCGCAAGGCCGCTACCATCCAGCCACCTTCGCACTCGGCGCCAGCTCCCCCCGCCACGCCTCCCCCCAGCCGCGTCACCATCCAGCGCGTCATCGTCCGCTGCACCCGCCCTCACGTCTTCGTCTGGCCCTTCATCATCTGGCTGCTCACGCTCGCCTACCTCTTCTACGTTGCCGGCCTCTCGGACCGCGAGCACAGGCTCTGGCGCGACGCCAACGAGGGCGCGCGCCTGCTGACGACCGGCCATCTCGGCTTCGGCGGCCGCCAGAGCTGGAGACTCGCTACTCCTGTCCCGCGCACGCTCTACGTCGACGGCGGCTACTTCGGCTCCGACCCGCGCTTGCACCCGCTGATCGCCTTTGCCGTCTTCGTCGTCGAGGCCGTCAGTGCGCTGATTAGCATCTTCGTCGCTGGCTTCTCGCTCATCGTCGGTGGCTTGCTGGGCTGCCGCTGAGATGGGTGGGCCTTGGGCGCTTCTTTTTTCTTTTCTCTTCTTCGTCTTACTTCCGCTGAGACGCTGATGGAGATGATGGCCTTGACGATTCCGACATTGAGGCGCCGTCCTGGATCACTTTTTTTCTTCTCCTCTTTGTCTTGCTCCCGCTGAGACGCTGATGGAGATGATGGCCTTGACGACACCGACCTTGAGGCGCCGACCTGAATGCCTTTTTTCTTCTCATTCTCCTTTTTTCCTTTGCGGTTGTTGACGATACCCAAACGGAGGATTTGCTTTTTGATTTCCGATCATGACAGCGCGGAGGAGTTGCTCTTTTGCCGTTGCGGGCGACGGCATGGAGGTTTGCTTTTTTGAGTTTCCAAAATAACGGTGGCATGGCATGGCATGGGTTTCTTTTTCTTCACGATTAGCGGACACCGACAGCATGGTGATGGAATGCCTCTCTGGTTTGCTGGAGGCGTGGGTCATTTGCTTTTGTTTTTTTTTTCTCTCATCTGGATGGCTTCCTGTGGCGACTTCACGGATCCGCATTCCTGGATGACGGTAGATAGCCTCACGAGTCTGGACGATCTCACGATTTGACGACCTGGACTTTCGATGAATCTTGCACACTTTTGCTCCACCAATCTTGATCATCATGCCACTGAGTGACGACGTGAGAGCAGTCCTGGCCTTACCCACGCTGCATCAAGGGAGAGCCGTATCCACCACAGATGTCTCTCCAATTCCATACTCAGCCTTCACGTTCACGATCAAGAGCGGCGAACGAGGTTGGGCCCAAAGAAACATTTAACAGAAGACTATGAGAGAGCGTAGATCACAAAAAAACATATCGTACAAGGAAAGCATTCCTCCCTTCCAACCGTCCCCTCTTTTTCACAACAAGGACAGACACTCTACAACTCCGCCTTCCTGACCTCCTCATCCCTCTTCTTCAGGCCGGCAACACCGACCTGGCCCCTCTTCTCCTCCTGGGGCGGGTCGAGCGGCAGGTTGAGGCCCAGCCTCTCGCGGGTCGAGTAGGTGGCGACGCCGCCCTCGGGGTCGGCCTGGGTGATGAGCTCCTTGCGGCGGGTGTCGACGAGCAGGCGGATGAGGTCGGGGCGCATGTAGTGGCCGCCGAAGTCGGCGAGGGCCTTCGTGAGGTGGCTCTCGTTGAGGTCGATATCGACGTACAGCAGGCCGTCGAAGTCCTTGTCGGGGCGGGCGACGCAGGTGCCGTCGGGCTTGTAGATGCGGGCGTGGCCGTTGTACGTGCTGGGGTCGGTCTCGGGCTCGACGCCCTCGGGCGTGTTGGTCTTGAGGCCTTCCTTGCTCAGCCGCTGGAACGGCGCCAGCGTCCACGTGCCCGTCTCGATGGCGTACGCGGGCGTCACCAGGTCCGACGCCGGGTCCGCGACGTTGGTGGCCGGGTCCGGGTACTTGAGGGTTTCCTTGCCCGGGTAGATGGGCCACCCGGCGACGTGGATCTGCTCGCCGGCCGCAACATTGAGGGATTTGAGGAAGGGGTTCATGTTCTCCCAGCAGTTGAGCTGGCCGAGCCGGCCGAGCTCCGTCTGCGTCACAGACTCGAACGTGTCGCCCGCGCCGTCGCCGTACACGAGCTTCTCGACGTGCGTCGGCTTGATCTTGCGGCGGTGGTTGAGGATGCTGCCGTCGGGCGCGATGAGCACCTGCGCCAGGTACAGGGTCGCGTGGTCGATCTCGGAGAAGCCCATGGAGACGTGGATCTGGTTGTCGCGCGCCGCGCGCCGGATGCGCCGCATCTCCTCCGAGTCGACCCGGAGCGAGTTCTCGCGGTACTTCTTGAGCATCGGGAGCGACTGCTGGTAGGTGACCTTCCACATCCAGTACGGGTAGCCGGGAATCCCTGTGGGACGCCCATGTTAGTGATCGCGACTCTTCCCGCAGTGTAGGATGGGCTTGCGACTTACAGACTTCGGGGAAGGCGACCAGCTTGCAGCCAGCCTGGCCAGCCTCGTTGATGAAGTTGATGGTCTTCTGGACACCGCCCTCGAGGTCGAACCAGGCGGGCTCGGAGGTGACGGCGGCGGCCTTGTACTTAGTGATGGGCATGTTGGCGGTGGAAGCTGACTGGTTGGTCAGGGTCGGAGGGATGGTGGCTTGCTGTGGATCTGAGGAGACCTGTTTGCTTGGTGGGGATGGGAGCAGAGCGTTCTGCGTTCGACTTTATATAGAAGACACTGGAGGGCAATGTGCAAGTGTAGGGCCCGATAAGGCGCTGCGTCCCTGCTGGTCCGAAGGGTCCCGAGCGGCATTGTCGATGGACCGAATGGTCATACAACCCAGGGTGGATGCATGCATCTTGGAGGCCTGGTGGTATGATGCGGCATGCCCGCGGCTTCGTGAGGAGTATGCAGTAGTGTTGTGGGGAGCTCTGACACGGCCGTTATCGTCCCAATGGCGACTAACGGTGGACCCGGACCGGCCGTTTAGGGTCCGGATTAGATGCCATAGCCCTGCAACGTGTAGATTGTCGAGAGCTTAGGCCGAGGGTGCCAGCGAATAGAGGCACGCCCATGCCGATGATGCCGTCGTGAGGGTCGAAGTGGAGATGCCGCAGATGCCGAACGGCACGCTGCCGAACGTGCGCGGCGCCGCAGCCCCGGGTTGCACGACGAGAAAGCCGCAGCATGACCTCGGTCATTCCGTGGAGAATTACATTGGGGCTCGAAAATCGGACTGCGTCAGCTGCATGCATGGGACTGGGGTGCATTATTGGGTGCAACCCATCATTATCGTACAGCAGCTGGGCCCGCCCCTCTCAGCGTCGGCAATGCTGCCGAGAGCTACTTCGATTGACCTAACAGATCTTGTTGCCAGCTGTTTAGTCAAGAATGCTCACTTGACCCGGGAAGTCAGGATGAACGTCGTGGCATGCAGTGCAAGTCAAGAAGAGTTAGCTGAGCAAATACGGCTGTCTCGAACAAACATACATAATACACCGGTAATCCAGTTAAGCACAGTTGTAAGCCGTTGGCTTGCTGATGGGTCGTGGCCTGCTGCTTACCGATGAGATCGGCCCTTCAGGCCATGTCCGGTCTCGGAGCTTTCTTCCTCATGTACGCTTCACTGCACGTACGACTTACAGTTCGCACTACAAAAGCGGCGAAGAGCATGAATGTATGGAGCTCGTTTCCGCGGGCCTGGCTCAGATCCCCTGGAATGCTCCACCCACAAGCTTTGTAATATGAGGAGACGATGAAAGCGCGACTTACACGCAGGACGTAGGAGCCGGCCCACCAGCGTCAACAATCTCTGAACTTCTGCCTCTCCTGATGAAATTGGCAGATATGGTGTTGAGCCCCAGATGAGCCGATCCAGTCTGTGATTAGAACATGTAAGTCTACTCACCCAGTCAACCATCCCACACGGCAAGCAAGCAAGCAAGCAGACGCACGCCAGCCCCCGCCTCCCCGCCACGATCGGCAGCGCTCCCGCTTCCTCCCGCTTATCGCCTCCCCCGCAGACGCGTGGCTATAGGCTCCGCTTATCAACAACAGCGATGATCCAATATCACACACACATCACAGGAACGTCGCGGCGTCACCACCTACCCGCGATATTTCTTCTTTACCTCACGCCATGCTGCCGGACCCTGGTATCGGATCGTGCTGCTCTGGTGTGGCTATATGCGTGATTCCGCACTGAAACCGCTCGCTGCGCCGGTGCGGGAGGTTCCGCTGGGGGGCAGTCAGCTCAACCACCCTCCAGCGGCTGCGGGTACCCGCCTTCTCGAATGGGTTGTTGCCTGGAGGGCTCAAACTAGCGCGACTGTCCAATCACGGCCATGCTCCTAGTCTCTGGTGACAATGGGCGTTTGGTGAGTCATCATTCCTTTGAGGTAGGGGCCAGTAGGATTGCTGAGAAACTTCATAACGCAGTAAACCATGGAAGGGCACAGGCAATTTTCCAGGAAAAATTTCGAATAACACCATCCGTGTAGCTACGGGGGACCTGCCTGGATGTTAACATATCCCAACAGCCAACCCGAGCTGAGCTCATCCGGATTCCTGCGCCTCGACGGCCTTCGCGACGGCCGACGCCAACGACTCGCTCTCGGGGGCCCCGATGAGGTCGTTGTCGCGGCTCTCGTACAGCGTCCCGCCCTGCGTCCAGATCCGCCGCAACGTGGCCACGGCGGCGTGCGGCACGCCCTGCTCCCACGCCTCCTTCTCCGCCCGCTCGAGCGCGGGCAGCGGCGTGTACGAGACGTCCCACTTGGCGCCGCCCGTCTGCCGCTCGTACTCGGCCAGGATCTCCTTGGGCGTCGTGGTGAAGGAGTTGACGATGAGCGCGCGGTTGGCCGTGTGCTCCGGGTGCTGGAGCGCGGCCACCACGAGCCTGCCGACGCTGTTGTTGTTATCGTTGTCGGATCAGCGTCATGTTTGCGGGTTGGGGACAAAAGGGAAAAGAAGAAGGTAACGGACTCATCCATGGTGGTCAGACTGATCTTGCCGTCGCCGTCGCCCAACAGCGTGGCCTTCTTGGCCCGGACGTCGAAGGTGCCCAGCTCGGCCGAGGCGCCGCTCTTCTGGATGTACAGGTCGGCGTACGGCCCCGTCACGAGGTACGTGTACTCGAGTCGCTTGACGGCGTCGGACTCCAGGTACGCGCGCACCTTCAGCTTCAGCTGGTGCGGCTTCTCCGTGGCCGACTGCGGCCCGTACTTGATGTCGGTGCCGTATTCGCTGGGAAAGAAGCGCTTGATGCTGGGCGCCTGTTCCGCGAGCTTGATCAGGTTGATCTGCTCGGCGATGACGTTGCGCCCTACCGCGCTGACGACGGTGTCGAAACCTAGAAAAGTGCATCAGTTTGAAGGCTTGATGCCGTGTGCGGGGTAGCACAGACGTTTGTAGGCATCCAGAATCTTGGCTTCGTCGTTGAAATCACCCACAATGACCTCGACGCCCTTATCCTTGAGCAATTGGATCTCTGCGGCCTTCGTCTCGACGGTGCCTGCAGATGTGTAGATGCCGATGCGCTTGAAGGCAGGTTGAGCATTAACCAGCGCCTTTGTGATATATCGCCCAATGACGCCAGTCGCACCGAAGACGAGCACGTTTTCAGTAGGAGGGGCCATGTTTGCTGTGGAGAAGCGAAGGTTTAGGTTGTGGATATCGCAGGCCGTCGGAAGTCTTATAAAGACAAAACGCCATGCTTATGCATCTTGCGACATACCACACGTGATGGTGGGTCGGCCTTTGCGTGTAGAAAGCGCGCCCTTCGGCTGCGGAAAGGCGTCGGAAGCGGCGCGGCCAGCCGATCACGGCCCCTCCACCTTTCCATCGAGGGGTGGGGCCCTCCATCATTGGGGGGCGGGCGCGCCGCATTGCCTCGAGGCATCAACGACAGAGCAGCTTCACGTCGCATCCCACCATGAGCAAGCAATTGTCAGTCCGCATGGATCTTGTATTGATAGCTGGCTGGCGCCACCATGTCCCTCATGTGTGTAACAGCATAACCCTTCAAACTCCGACCCAGTCCATAATCACTCAAAAGCAGAAAACCGTTCCCATAGTTCCTTGGTCGCTTCCATCGACACCCATCCGCTGTGAATTGACATGTGCGCCGAAGCCCGAAAAAGCCGACACGATATGCGAGAGCCGGTCGAAGGTCGACAGTACGATGAGGGCGCTTAACCACCGAAACCGTAGAGGGTGCGGCCCTGGCGCTTGAGGGCGTACACGACGTCGAGCGAGGTGACGGTCTTGCGCTTGGCGTGCTCCGTGTAGGTGACGGCGTCACGGATGACACCCTCAAGGAAGGACTTCAGGACACCACGGGTCTCCTCGTAGATCACTGTGCGCGACGTCAGCAACATGCTCCAAGACGCGACGAGGTTTGGGCATCGACTTACTGGCCGAGATACGCTTGACACCGCCACGACGGGCGAGACGGCGGATGGCGGGCTTGGTGATACCCTGGATGTTGTCGCGCAAGATCTTGCGGTGACGCTTGGCGCCGCCCTTGCCGAGACCCTTGCCACCCTTACCACCTATAGGGAGGAAGAGTTAGCAACATGTTACTAGTATGCGTGCATAGAGCAGGTGTGGTGGAGGGCGGAGGGGAGAGCGACGTGGGCTGATGATGCAACACCAAGGGCGGCGTCGCGACGCGTATCGCGACCGGCGGCGCCACACTGCGACGCGACCGCCGACAAAGCCGACGAGGGTGCGCGCAGCAACGGTGCAGTGCAGTGCAGTGCGGTGCAGAAGGGGCGAGGGTACTTACGGCCAGTCATGTTGACTTGATGTGTTGTTGGTAGAGTTTGGAGTTGAAGATAGTCGTGGACGGAGGCGTGGCGTTGATGTCACGCTGTTGGAGTTGCGGATGGTCGGAAGCGGTGGAAAGAGAGGGAAAGGGAGGGCGAGGGACAGCCGGGCGATAGCTTTAAATAGGAGGGGCGGATGATTAGGTTGCGACTGCTGGAGCGAGGCGCGCTAGACCGGTTCGGGAGGGGCGGCCAAGCGCAGCAGCGACAGGAACACCGAAAGCGCAGGCCAGAAAGGCGTGGGAAAAGCAGGCAGCTTTCCAGCACTTGATAGCTGCCATTTCGTGCCTTCCGCTATGCGCGGGTGACCGCCCTGCGCGGCCGCGGCCCCGGGCCGAGGTTGTTCCGCCGCCTCGAGGAACGCGAAAACGCCGACGCGTCGCGCAGAACAACACCAGCTCCATGCCACGCCGTCCCTGATTCGCCGCACCGCCCGCAATCCCGTCGACTTTCGCTACTGCGTGCGCCGAGACATGATTTGCATTCTCACGCTTCTCCCTTCTTGTTCGCATGCTCCCCTCTCGCGGAATTGCTCCGCTCCATGAGATGAGTCTCGTTAACCATATCCTTCACCAAGAGCTGTCGTTTGTGAAGTGTATCAAGAGGTTTGAAAGCAGTGCGATCCAAGTCTTGCATTGATCAATCCGCCCCATTAGTCACCCCACACCATAATACCGAAGAAGAACAATATAGCTTTCTCACAGGCACACTGCCTACACAGGTAGCTGTCTGCCTCGCTCTGTGTTTTACTCAACGTGTCAATCTTGCTACCATTCGCACTGCCGAAGCATTGCTCCAATCATACCACCTTTCATTACTGACCTGTAAACATGCCCATCTTACATACATGGATCTGAAGCGCCCACTTGACGAACCGTCGCGACTCAGCCACTCAGTGTGACTAAGCTTGCCTGCATGGACGGGTGCCCCACCGGTGCTGAGTCGGTGCTAGCGGTCTAAAACATGAGATCTGCTACTAGCATGTTTTACGGTGAAGCTGACACCGGCGCCGTCCATCTGCCTGTATCGAAGTAGCACCCCTCCGGCACTGGCGAGCCAGTAAGACGTTAGGCCTGCCACTTGCCATGCAAGCAACTACGACCATATATCCCCCTAAGTCGACGCAGTAGCGCCCCGTCGGCGTTGATGTTCTAAGACAGGCCCAGCACTAATCATACCACGTATGCACAGTGCAAGCAAACGCCGGAGGCCCATGAGCCCCTCCGTTCTCACAGCTCCCCCCAAAGGGCGAGCGAGCACGTATCATATAATCCCCCAACTGCACCCTCCATCGACACCGTCTTTGCTCTCTAAAGCCTTCCGGTACTCCACTCTGCAGGGCAACATCGTCATCGCTGTGTCTGACACGGCTACAGCCGCTCCCTCTACAGCCTCGTCAAGCATTTTTCAAGTTTCTGGCTCGTCAACAACACCAACGACTGCGTCGACGACCACTACGGGCCTTTCGTTCCATTTTTGGGATCGCTTCTACAAGCTTAATCATCTTAGCAGATCCCCCTTCTCATCACTCTCAAGATATCGCCTATGCTCTTGGAGCATCTTGACGTGATCCTTGCACCGGTGCACCCGTGTATTGGCAGGGTTTCCTGTGTTGAATATGCGCCGTCCAGAGGCCGCAGATGCCGGAACCCCATCAGTCGTCTCGATCGGAAGTGGTTCGAACAAGTCTTAGAAGAGCTTGCTGGTATCGACCATTAGGCCCATTCCACGTACCCCGCAGCCTGCTGCTCCTCGTGCGGCAATCGTGCCGACCGAACCACCACCGGCGATGACTCGATCGCCGCCTGCCACCGTGCCGTTTGTAGGCGAAGGGCACCGCGATGTCCAGCATCAGAGACGTAAGAGTACCAGGGGCGGGCGCCTTATCTGCAAAAAAGAGATGGAATCAGACTCATTGCGCGATCTCTTATGGTGCAAATCCGAGTATGGCATTAGCCTGCACCGTGAGTGCTGGGAGGAGTGGCAAAACATACGAGACATGAAGTGATGACTCAATGGCAGTAAAGTAGAGGATTCCCTACAGTTACTTTCTTTTTCGTTCTGTGTTCCGTAACATGACCTCTCTAAAGACTTTGAATATACTTCAAAATACGACCCTTGGCAACCACCATACAATGGCTGCAAGCTTACTGTTTTGAGGTGGCGCAGGATAGAAGTGGTAAGTTTCACCAAGTATGATGGGGGACGGATGCGTCGGGAACCCGCTGCTGACATGGGGGCCATTATCCTCCGAATGAGCGCGGCTTACCATGGCCAGATCGAGGCTAGGGTCTGAAGACCCATGTGTTAACAATGCCGGCTGTCGGACCGATCATATCAATCTTCACTCATCGGAACTTTGATCCTGGAGTTGACAAGAGCTTTTGGGGAAGCTATAGCTTCTGCCCACTGACACTGTTGTACGAGGCAATTCTCAGCCAGCCACAATTCCATGGCATCGCGTGCAGAGAATTGCCTATGCAGCCTTGGAGCAATTCTCCAATCATTTCCTTATTTGGCAACCGCCCGGCGCCTAATCGCAATCCTTCGCCAAGCCTTGTCTTCTGCGAGTCAACACCGCTGCACCCATCAAGTCTTATGGCCATTCTGATGTCTGCAGTGGTCATCAAACATTAGATCGAGTTGCGCTGTCAAGCACGCGTCTATCTCGGGGCAATTCGTCCCTCTCCCTGCAGCGCGGCGCTTGCACACGCAACCGCTCAGCCGTGCGGCGTAGAATGCCCCTGCTCGTTTCACTCTGCAGGGGTCCGGAGAACTCAGCCTTCGTATCGTCACTCTACCTGCAAATTGTGGCTGTACATACCGCTCTCTAACTTGCACAGCATTTAACCCTCGAAAGTGACGTATTCCTACTCACCATCACGCATCATTCCTGGAAACAGATGTGGTGCAAAAAGCACCTAAAGTTCTGTTCTGGCAAACTGTCTGATTGCCCCCACAAGAGGGCGACAGTTCCCCTTCGGCGCTAACATATCACTACCAGTGGAAACATTTCTACACGTCACCAGACCTCCATCCCTCTTTAATCCACGTTTCAGAAACGTAGACCAATGCAGAAGTTTCTATTTATGTGCATGGAGCTCGTGCGGGTCTATACCACTCTGCTGGAACTCCAGCTACGGGCGGAAATACCTCTGCATGTGGCGCGGCATGGATCCTTGTCAGGTCCGGCGAAGGCAGCAAGGTGTAGAACAGCACAGCAGCTGCCAAAGACGCGCTTGTCCGCATATGTCTTTCAGCCCTCTTATCATACCCCACTCGAGGACGTTCAGGATCATGTGTGCGGCGCAGGCGAGCGCTTAACCCGGGCACCCGCATGCACACCGCTCGCTAATGGTCCGTCGACAGTGGCTTTGTTCGGACCGGTGGAATCCTGCGGCCTCCGAGGCATGGCTGAGTTTTGGAAATCGCTGCCTTGTCTGCCTGGCTGAGTCCCGCCCGCGCGTGCACGAGGTTTTGATTTATAGGCGTCCTCCCATTGTAGCGCCCAAGCTTCTGGCTCAGCGGCGCCGACGACAACGATCACACCAACGACGGATTTCTTTCTCTCTTTTTACCGCATCTATCTTGTTTTTCACATTATCGGTTGACTCTTGGATTGCCATTGGCTCAGTATTACTGTCAAGATGTCTTTTGGGTTCTCGCCGACTCCGACGTACTCAGCACTTCACGGTATACTTCAACCAGTAAATCCGGAGAAAGGCAGTGTCTCCTGTGTCGGCTACGCTCCATCCAAGGGACGACGGTGCCAGAATCCAATAAATGCGAGTAACCGAGGGATTTTCAGTCAGAAACTCCAGGAACTTGCTGGTATCGACCTCAAAGATGCCCGGCTTCTCTATCGATACCTTCACGAACTTGCACAGCTCGGCCTTTGTGTGAGATATCACCGGCCTCAATCTGCAGAGGTTGCCACACGATGGTCTATTGCCATCAATGCATGGCTTATACGGGAGCAACAGACCACTCGCTACGGAAGTCAACAAGCGACAGAGCGCCCTCAAGGCCGCGCTTCTACGAGGACGACCCCTTCACTGCCGACAAACTTCAACATAAGTGGGGCTTTCGCTGCGCCAGTTCCGGTTCGAACTGCTTTCAGGCAGCACCAAAATACCGTCCGGAGAGAGGAAGTCGTTGAAACTGTAGAACTCACTTCCAGCCTTCGGTCTACACCTCGCCAGCGTACTCGACCTCATATTATTCAACCGTCACAGGCCACGTCGAGCTCGCCCAGGGATCTTCCGTCTGTACCTACAACGGAACCGGCCTCCAACTCTACTGGGTCCACAACGAGGAGTCCGTTGGTGAACCTTCCTTCCCCACCTAGCTCGGACTTCACCTTCACTGCAGGCAGAAGACCTATCCCTCAAACAGAGGCAGGAATCCTGTCATCAAGCACTCCAGTTCAAACCACCCCCCGTGTCTTCGCCCCGAGCCCTCCATCAGCTGCTGCACCGCCAGCCCGAGATCAACTTGATTCTACTACAAATATCGCAATTCCAAGCCAGAGCATCGAGCCAGCTTTACGTCCCCCCATGCTACCAGACCAACAAACGCCGCCACCTACCGCACCCGACGTTTCAAACACACTCATCACCACACCAGTCCGAGAGGAAGAGCATTGCACTGCATCGCACGCGGGGCGCAAGAGTCTCGAGGACGACTGCCCCATCTGTCAGGAGCCCCTGGCATCGACCCCCTTGGCCGAGCTCGTATGGTGCAAAGCCCAATGCGGCACAAACTTCCACAAGGAATGCTGGACGGAGTGGGAAAACAGCCATCAGAGTTCCACAAGCTTTCCGGTGATCCGCTGCGCTTTATGGTACGCATCAACCCCCACCAAACCCCCCGTCCTCATCCATCTCAACGCTAACATTTCCTTTCCCCGCCGCAGCCGCGCACCCTGGTCCCGCCCTTGCCAACACGACACAACCACACACCCAGCCCCGCCACCACCACCACCACCACCGACCCCGTCCCGCCCCACTACAGACGAAGACAACGACGATGGCGATGATGACGGCGTCTTCCCCCCACCATGGTTCTTCAACCCCCGCCGCCACGCCTGGACCCTCTGGTCGTCTCCCTCCTCCTCCCCCACCTCCACTTCCACCTCGCCAGCAAACAACGACGACGACACCGACTCGCCCCTCCCCGCCCTCTTCGACCCCGCCCGCCACACGCGCCCTCCCCTCCACACCCGCCGCGCCCGCGCCGACGTCTTCTCCGCTCGTCATCCTCCTCCTCCTCCGCCTCCTCCGCCTACAGCAGCGGCAGCAGAAGCAGCTGTCGTCGATGACGACAACGACGATAACAACATCGCTGCCGCGCTCGCCGCGCTGTTCAACCCCCGCGTGCACCGTCGCCGCGACGCCGCCCGCGTTTTCTTCGACGAAGACGACGACGGCAATGACGGTGGTGAGTTGGGGCGGAGGAGCAGCGCTGCTACTGGGTGGTTCGGTGGCCTCTTCGATGCGAGGAGGCACGGGCGTGCGCTAAGGAGTGAGCGGGCGGCAAGGGCTGGGGGGTGGTTTGAGGGGGAGGATGGGGGTGATGGGGGTGTGTTGGAGGCGTTGTTTCTCGAGGGGGAAGAAGCGCGGGAGGGGGAGGGGGAGGGGGAGGGGGAGGGGGAGGAGAAGAAGTGTACGGGTGGGGAGGAGGGCTGGGGGATGGTGTATATGACGATTGTGGATGACGCGGGTGTGCAGGAGGAGGATGGAGAGGAGACGTGGAAGCCGGAGGGGCTGTGTGAGCGGGTGGCTTGGTGGGTTTGTGGGAGGAGGTATATGTGATGGTGCTGTGGTGCTGTTGCTTTGTTCTTTTTTCGTGTGTCTGGAGTTGGTGTTAGGTGTGTTTGCTTCTAGCTGGTGCTGTTTGTTTTCATATGTGGATTATTTGAGCGGGTATGAGAGAAGGCCACGAGTATGATGTATACCAGCAGGGAACGAGACGTAGGGTGACGATTGAACGATATCGACAATTTCTAACTCTGTTTCTTTCGAAAGATGGGTTGAAAATGAGATAAGGTGCGCTAGGAACGGGAAGGGTGTGGAGCCGGGCGCAGGGATCGCTCCTCCCCCGCAAAGTTCAAGCCCCGCGGCTAGACGCGGCTTCTCCGCACACCCCGGTTCTCTTGTACCGCTCACAAGCTCCCCAAACAACACCCAACTCCCCTTCGCATTCTTCCCCGTATCTCCTCTTCCGTCCCAATTGCCGCAGAGAAAATGGCCTCCCGGATGCGCACCGCCTTCCGGCGCACCTCGCTCCTCCCCGCGCGCCCACCGACCCTTCTCTCCACGACAAAACCGCGTCTCCCCCGCACCGCCGCCGCATCACCGCCCTCATCCGCCGCATCCTCCTCCCGCCGCACAATCGCAACCCACACCTCCACCCACCATGCCTCCCTCCTCTCGACCCTCCCCTCGGACGTCGACCCTTCAGACCCCACCTTCCGCGACAACGCCGCCTCCTTCGCCGCCGTGCAGGCGCGCGTGTCGGAGCTGCACGCGGCTGCCGCGCGCGGCGGCTCCGACAAGGCGCGGCAACGGCACGTCGAGCGCGGCAAGATGCTGGTGCGCGACCGCGTAGCGGCGCTAATCGACCCGGGCACGAGTTTCCTCGAACTCAGCGCGCTAGCGGGGTTGGATTGCTACGAGGGCGAGGAGGTGGCTGCGGGCGGGATAGTGACGGGTGTGGGCATGGTGGAGGGGGTGAGGTGTGTGGTTGTGGCAAACGATAGCACGTACGTAGGCTCTCGCTCTCTCTGTTCTGGAGGGTGGGGCTGGATTGAGTGCTGATTCGTGTTGGTTAGGGTCAAGGGTGGGACGTACTATCCGATTACCGTGAAGAAGCATTTGAGGGCGCAGGCCATTGCGCAGGAGAATAGTGAGGCGTCATCTATGACTCTGGAGAGTGGCTGAACTGATGTTTGTAGGGTTGCCTTGCATCTACCTGGTCGATTCTGGCGGCGCGAACCTGCCCCATCAGGCCGACGTCTTCCCTGACCGCGAACACTTCGGCCGTATCTTCTTCAATCAAGCTAGAAGTACTGGATACCTGCCCCAAATGCTTCTCGTGCTTCTTGGCTTACATACCCGCAGTGTCGTCCCTGGGCATCCCTCAAATCAGCGTTGTCATGGGTCCATGTACTGCCGGCGGAGCCTATGTCCCCAGCATGTCCGATGAATCCATCATTGTTGCCAAGCAAGGCCACATCTTCCTCGCCGGCCCACCTTTAGTCAAGGCCGCCACCGGTGAAGTCGTAAGCGCCGAAGACCTCGGCGGCGGTGCCTTGCACAGCGAAATCTCGGGCGTGACCGACTACCTCGCCGTCGACGACGCCCACGCCCTCGTCCTCGCCCGTCGCAGTATCGCGAACCTCAACTACCCCAAAGCCACCACCTCCGCCTCCTCATCCTCACTCGAAGACATGCCCAACCGAACGCCGACGTGGGACGAGCCGCTCTACGACCCCGCAGAGCTCGCCGGCATCGTCGGCACCAACCCGCGCCTGCCCGTCCCCGCCAAGTCCATCATCGCCCGCCTCGTCGACGGCTCGCGCTTCGACGAGTTCAAACCGCTGTACGGCACGACGCTAGTGACGGGCTTCGCACGCATCCAGGGGCACCCGGTCGGCATCCTGGCCAACGACGGCATCCTGTTCTCCGAGGCATCGCTCAAGGGCGCCCACTTCATCCAGCTGTGCAGCAAGCGCGGCATCCCGCTCGTCTTCCTCCAGAACATCTCCGGCTTCATGGTCGGCGCCGACGCCGAGAAGGGCGGCATCGCGAAGAACGGCGCGAAGCTCGTTACGGCTGTCAGCTGTGCGGATGTGCCGAAGTTCACGGTCGTTGTGGGTAGTAGCGCGGGTGCGGGGAATTATGGCATGTGGTAAGATATTCTCGTTCCCTTCCTCCTCACAGAAGACTTGTTCTTCGTTCCTGCTCCCGCCGATGTATTTCTTTTCCACTGACCCATCTCGTCAATCCACAGCGGCCGCGCCTACTCCCCGCGCTTCCTATGGACCTGGCCCAACGCCCGCACCTCGGTTATGGGCCCCGAGCAGCTGTCATCCGTCATGGAGGCCGTGGGCAAGCAGGCCGACCCGGCCCTGAAGGCGCGCATCGAGCGCGAGAGCGAGGCCACTTTCGGCAGCGCCAGGCTCTGGGATGATGGCATCATCCCGCCGGAGCACACGCGGGCGGTGCTCGGGTTGGGCTTGGAGGTGGCGAGCCAAGGGCGCGCGGCGGAGAGGAGGGAGAGGGAGAGGGGAGAGAAGTGGGGCGTGTTCAGGATGTGAGATGATCTGTTTTAGAACAAGAGGAAAGAGAAGGCTCGAGATTCCTGAGGAAGCGTACTTTACAACTATCTTGGGATGGTGATCTGTTATTGGCTTGCCTATGTTCACAGACTTGTACATAGCTTCAACGCATCATGTATCAACCAATGAGACTTCAGACCCAACGATTCAAGAAATACTTCAAGACAAATGAAAGAAATGGTAGTTACATACCGAAACCCATATCATCTTCAAAAGAAAAAAACCTCACCAGCCTGAACCAACTACAACCCATTACCCGATCTTGCAATTTGCATCATCAGTCCCGCTTTTCGTACTTCCTCCGGTTTTAGATAGGTTCAAAGACTCCTGACAGGTCAAGGAAGCAAGCGATTGACTTTGGATTTATGTGGAAATATTGGAAGTCACTGTAACTTCCCTAGCAACGCTGGATGCGGACCGTATTGCACTCTATCTGGTTGACTTTTTCCAGGATCCACCGTCAATCTCCCAGCCTAGCTTAGTGACTGTGCACGCCCTTGCAGTTAGGATCTCTTGTTCGCGGAAATGTCTCCGCTACATTTGCCTTTAGAGTTATCCTTGGTGGCAAGGAATAGGCTTCGGGAGTGCGCGTTGTCCAATACTTGTGCATAAGTATTGAATGCCGCTGCCCGTGCATGTACATGTACATGGACGTAACATCACGATTGACATCCCCGGGTCCAACAGATAGGTAGGTACTCGCGTTAATCCCGTCCCCCGCCGTCGGGAGCCGCACCGCCCACTGATCGACTGAAGCGCCCACACATGCAGCACTCGGCAGGCCGAAGGTGGAGCGAGCTATTGGTTGCGCAGCAGACGGAGCCGCACATCCTCATATGCCCAGCCCGTGACCCGCGACAAAGGATGCGGTCACCATACCACAAGCGGCAAAGCACGCATCGTGCACATGCGCATGCACACATCCACGGCGCCAATCACCGCAGCCCTGCGAAGAGAAAGGTGACAGAGACGACGGCGCCAGGGCCAAGTGAAGGGGAAAATGGGCAAGGAAAAACAAGGAAAAAGCGTGGACGTGCTCCGGCCGCTCGCGTGGCCGCAAAGACCACCAACTGTATGACGATATGCGGGTAGGTACCGGATGCCTCCCCTCGACGAATCTGACAGTCGGATATGCACAGCCCCCGATCACCTGTTGGTCTCGTTCCAATACAGTTTCCTCTGCAGCGTAACGGGAAGGCAGCGAACCTCCTTGTCTGACACCAAACATAGCTCAGGAGATCCGATATGTCGCTTTCCGCAAAGTTTCTCGATCCCTGCCTGTTCCAAGCGAGGCATCTCGCCTTAACTGATCGTCCTGAACCTCCCATCTGGAGACCCATCGGACCCAGGTGAGCGGCGCGGAAAGGGGGGGCAAGCATCCGCAGAGTGGGTGCCAAGGTGAATCTCCCGCCGAGTCCTTTCGAAAGGCGATGAAACGCGGGCCGGGTGAGCAGTGGACCACATCCGCCCGCGATAGGCGGCCGGACCGTTATGCTGGTGCAAATGCCTGGCCGGGGTGTGGCTTATACTTGCTTTTTCCACGCCCCCATCATCCCCCTTCCCTCGACCACGCGCCATTGGCGCCGGGCGGCGGTCGCCACCACGACGCTTCAACGATCAGCCGTGGGAATTGACGGCGCTAGGGGCCAATGCTGCGTTTTCCTTTTGGGCTGACTCGGGCGGACGCCACGCCTGTCTCTCGCCTCGGGCGTCAGTGAGTAATGCACCGGAGCAGGCTGCAGCCGTCGTTCGTTCCAGACGCACAAAGTACAAGGCTCGGCGGCATAAGCCCTGGAGACTTGCCTAAAGAAGCAATCCCGGGGCTGTGGTACTGCCATGAGCTAGTGAAACGTCGGCACCAGTCGGCAGCTGGACATGCAGTGCATCCCACTCCACTGACTCGACAATCGCTGCTTCGAAGCAGCAGAATGGCAGCTTATCAGCACCGAAGCGAGCGACCACTCACACTCCGCGACACGTCCATCCGTCCATCCCATCACACCTACTCATCTCTCCCCACCCGACATCACAGCACGTCTTTCCCCATCCATGCCTTCCCGGCGTGCACAAAACCCTTTTTTTTTTTTCTTTGTGTGTCATCCGGCCCGGAGATGAATAACGTCAATCATCTCCGTGCGTTCGACGAGTGTAACCTTCCTTCTCTAGCCGACCACGACTAATCATTTTTGCTTGCTCGTACCTTGCCAATTGCCTTCCTCGTTCACAACCCCGGTGCTCCACAAAATGCCACATTATTGCTCCCGGGCGTCTTGCACACAACAGGTGGGTCGCTGTTGTGTACATACTGTTGTGTACAACAATAGCCGGCCGCCCGCCCGTCCACCCGCCCGCGCAACCCGGTAGCTGAGCACCTACCAACAGCCGCGTGCGTGCGTGCCGTGCGTGTGCGTACTATGCGGGCGGCGCGTCGCGCGTTCGGGCGATCGACGCTACCCGCCGACCCACGGCATCGGTCGGCATTTGGATGGCAATTTTTGCTCGCACGTGGGTATGTACGTACTTTTTTACGTACCACATCACTACTACTGCTGCCTACTACCACCCGAACCCCTCCCCTCCTTGGTTTCCGTGGTAGACGATGATGGTAGTGGTTGGTAAGGAGGGGGGGCTTGTGGCGGCTGTGGCTGGCGGTGGCAGAAGTTTAATGGACTGGAAGCGCGGCTTCCATCGGAAAGGCGCATGGATAAATCCGCTTTCCTTCTCAGTGCTCTTTTTTTTTCTCGCTCCGCCTCACGCCTCCTCCGCCGCCACAATCCCAAATGTTCGCGTTCCTCCTTACCCATTCGACCGGCGGCGCGCCGCGCCAGCGGTAAAACTTTTTGGCCGTTTCTCCGATTCACATTTCTCCTTTGGGCGCAAAACGTGCCACGAGGTGTTTCATGTTGTGCGGAGTGCGCTACTTACGTAGGTGGAGGGAAGGGAGGCTGAAGGCTGACGTTTGGGGCTTTGTTTGGTGCTTGGCTGCGGAGGAAGAAGCGGCGGAGAAGGAGGAGGCGTGAACAGGAGAGAGCAAGAGAGATAATCGAGAGCATCATCATCGCCACGCAACGGCAAAGAACCTCTCGTGATCCGCGCGGCGCCCGGCAGGACGAGGCGACCGAAAAGCAAGTCGAGACGGGTGATATTGGGGGAGACGAAAGGTCGATTGTCACTGCGCATGGTGTGAGTGGGTAGCATGTAGGGGAGAATAGAATTGGGATCGTGCGTCCCGGCCGGCGGGCGTCATCCGCGCCTCCCTGTGTCCCCTCTCTCTCTCCATCCCCCCCAGCGGGATGTGGCCGGCGGCTTGGACCCGGAGTATCGGGAAAAAATGGTACCAAGAACGGCAACCACACAGGTCGAGATTCCCGTCCCCCTCTCTCCGCATCCGCAGAAAAAAGGCGGTTGCCGTTTGGCTGGTGCCACCGTGACGGGGATGGAGCCGTCCGGTCCCCTTCCCTTTCCCCGCCGTTGGTGGATCGACCGCGGATGACGCGCCGATGCACGGCATCTCGACGACCAGGCTGCATCATTCGCGTGAACTAGCCACCTCTACCGCGTAGCCCTATTTGCCCTTTTTCCTTTTACCCTTTTCTGTCCGCAAATCCTCTTTGCTTTTCGCCCGCCGTTAATTCGCCGCGCGTCTTTCCTTCTTTCCTCCAAGCTTATTGTTGGAAAGATGATGGCTGGCCGCGCTCAAGCCACCCTTCTCTCCTCTCCTCTCCAGACTAAGAGTTGCTGCAATAGGCAGCTGGAACGTACAGTGCGCGCGCCCCATCCATCGCGTTCACGTCCGATGCCAGAAGTGGTTTGGGGCCGGCCAGCCTTGCCTTTGCCCTCGACGCAAGGCTGCCGAATCAGCGGGCCCGAAATCTAGATAGCTACTGCTAGAACCTGCTTTTTTGGTGTGCGGTGAGACCCGCGAGCCACTACTCACTCTTCCTTCCTTCCCTCGCCTAGCTTGGCTAGCCCCCCAAGCCCAGCAAAGCAAGCTTGCACCAAGGGCCCCGAAGTTGCGGGTTTCGGGAGCTAGCATCCGAAGCTGGGGCTGAGTTTACCCAGTTGGATGGGAGGAAGAAAGAAAAAAAAAAGAAACATCACAGCACCTCCCTCTCGGATCGGAGGACTGGGGGGCGGGTGTGGGTGCAAGGGGGCCCCCCAAACCCACTGCCATACCACCTGGTGGGACGAGCTCACATCCCCAAGACTCTCGTGATGGGTTCGCCGGAAACTCGGGTGCAGGCTGGAAACAGATGCGAGGGGAAATAGGCGCAGATCATAACATACCTCCCGGGTTTGAGAAAAGTAATTACTATACATACCAGCTATATCGCATGAGTGCACAAGCAAAAAAGCACAAGCCAAAAAAAAAAGGGCCATCTGCCCCAAAGATTACCGACCCCGTGCAAGTTGGGAGTAAAATTAAGTCTTCATGGACATTAATTCTCAGCCGTGAGCTGTCTGTTTCGTTCTATATCGTACGTCTATCCGAATGTGATGGCGATGGATTTCCGCGCGGCCTCGCTCATGCGGAAAAAAAAAATAATCAAGACACCAATCCGCCCAATGTGATTCCAACTCAAGTGATTTCCCGCGGTCCAGCCCAGGGCCTCCCAAAATACTAGCAAGAAAGTATTGACAACACCGGCCCATCAAAACATTTCCGTACACTTCAGACATGTTTGCACACGGCTACCCCGCCTAGATTTCGGTGCAAATCAAAACGTCCCGTCCAAAAAACCCAAAGCGCACCGCGTTATAATATCACGCAACGGTGTTCGCGGCGGTTTCGTCGTGATCCCTTCACACTGCCGCCGCTGCCCGCGCCGGCCGCCGGGCCTCCGCCCGTGCTGTGTCGGCTGGACGGGTGGTGTCGTCGCGTGCTGGCGCTTGGTCGGCTGTAGTCGGTATGCGAGCGGGTGCGTTCCATGTCCCTCCGGATAATCTGCCTGCAGAGATCCACAAAGACTTCGTCGACGTTCGCGCGGCGGCGCGCACTGGTCTCGTAGTAGGGGCAATTTCCCCACGCTTGGCTGACGGCAAATGCGCGCGCGCGCGTTACGGCGCGGTCTTCTTCCAGGTCCGACTTGTTGCCCACAAGTACAATGGGCACGCGTTCGTCGTCTTTTATTCGGATGATTTGGTCGCGCAGCTCGGCAAGTTCGTGGAGGGACGTCATGGAGGTGATGCTGAACACGAGGAGGAATCCTTGACCGGTTTTCATGTACAGTTCTCTTGGAGCTAGTTAGTGGGGTGCAGGCGCAGCTGAAACGACGTAGGGCTGGTACCTCATGGCAGCTGCAGACTTGTTAGCTGGATGCGCGCATGTACGCAGGGAAGACGCGGTGGCTTACTAAATTGTTCAGTCCCTGCAGTGTCCAGGATCTCGAGTACTACCGACCGTCCCTGAAGCGCGCGGAATCAGACTTCAATTCTTCGCAGCAGACGGGCAGCGCAAACTCACATCGACGTCAATGGCCTTTCGGTACGAGTCCTCGATGGTCGGGTCGTAGGATTCGATCCAGACATTCTGGACAAACTGCGCTGTACGGGTGTCAATTGGGGTGTTTTGCGCGCGCGCGAGGACTGTTGGGCTTCTTACCTGTTAGACAGCTTTTGCCCACTCCACCTATTTCACAGACGGCGTCAGCACTAGCGCAGATGGCGATTGGCGCGTGGGCGCGAGGGACTCAGCATACCGGATCCGAGGACGACGATGTGGTACTCTCGTTGGGACATGCCTCCGCGACGATATCTGGCGGGGAAAGCTGGAGGAGATGGCGATTACGGGGCGGAGGAGGGTGCGCGCTCGCACGAGCTGGGGCGTGGGAGTCGGAGCCCTCGCGCCAGCAGCTGGCGCAGGAGGAGCACGCCACACAGAAAGTGAGTGTCGGAGCTGCCTGCGAGGTGGCTCGGCCAGGGCGCAGGCGGAGGTGGTGTGCTGGATGCTCGGTCTAGCTCTCGAGATGTGCGGCTCGGACGAGAAGCCGTGCGCGGCGCGTACCGTGGGAACGACTCAACCGGGGGTCGCTAGGGCGCCTGTCAGCCATGTGCACGCAATTGGGAGGCTCAGCGCGGCGCCCGGGGCGTCGCGGCCTGCGGGCGACGCTGGCGGAGCATTTACGCACCGGCAGCAGCGAGGGCGCTGGGTTGTGGGCGGGAGCAAGGATGCGCACGAGGGCTGCGGAGATGGGCGCAGGCCGGGGAGAGCTCGGCAGCGGGAGGCGCGAGGACAGGCTGGCGCAGGAGACGGCGGCCTTGGGGGTGGCAGCGGCGGTGGAGGCGGCTGGGGGGAGGGTATCAAGGTGGTGAGGTCTGCGATGGGGCGCGCGAGGAGGGCGCGGGCATGATTAATAGACGGCGCTGCGCAGCTCGTGCTGCGCGCTGGATTGTTTAGGCGTTGGCGGTTGACATAATTTCGCGGAGCTTGAAAGTGATAGGCGAGCGTCGACGTAACCGCATCAGTGCGCGCTCGAAGCCTTCCCTCGACTTGGACCTCCCGGCACGGGCATTGCACGGTGCCGGGCCAAGCGGATGACAGAATCATGGCTTGGGTCGCCCCGGCAGGCACAGCTAGCCCCGAGCATGCAGCCACTGAGCGAGGCGGCCGCCTCGAGGGGCGGCAGCGCGGCGGCTCTGCTGCTGGAACTCGCCAGGCACCAATCGCCCGGGACGTTGCGTGCCCCTGCGTGTCGCTGCACAACCCGATCAGAATGCATGCACAATTGGCGAGACGATCGCCGTCTGCCGCAAGCGCGACGAGGCAGGAGCCGAGACGGAGACGCTCCAGCGCGGCCCTGTGGCTCCAGGGCGAGCCCGCACGCCGCGAGCTTTGAGCGCCTCACCGCCAAGGCAGACAGGCACCCAGGCACCAAGGCACCCAAGCATGAAGCCGAAGCCTCCTGCCCGTGTGCCCCCGCGCTTGAGCCACGCTCCTGTCCTGCTGCCACATGCCACTACGCGCGCCCCGGCAGCTGGTCCGGCCTGGCGCGGCATGGCTCGCCGATGAGCGCGTGGCTGCCGGCCAGCTGGCGCTGCGACAGCTCAGCAATCTCTCGGGCCAGCAGTCGGGGAGGTGCCAGAGCCCAAGGAGAGCGCGCAGAGTCAGGTCAGGAGCACGTCTCGGAGGGTAATTATGGGGCGTGGTGCCAGCGTAATTGATTTGCAGGCCTTCAGCGGACAATGCACGAGGGCGTGCAGGAAAATCAGGGACGCAACGGCGCACGTCGTGTGCTGCAGCTGCAACGGCCGGCCTGGAGTGGCCTGTGGCACCGAGGCCTGCAACTGGAGCGGAACCCGGCCGCCGCGCGCGCCCGGCGCATCCCTGCCGCTCACGTGCAGCCCTGCGGCAAGCTCCGCCGCAACCACAACACCGCCTCAGCTCGCGATCCAGCCCGCCAGCCTTGCCAGAGACGAACGATGCTACTCCCCAGGCTGCTGGCATTGGCCGCCTCCCTGGTCCCCGCGACCCTTGCCGTCTTTGCCGACGACGCCTACCATGTCGACTACCACTTCGCCCTGCTCGGCCAGCCCCAGCAGCACGCCACCTTCTTCCATCAGCCGCGCGCCGATACCAAGGCCTCGCTGCTCTACACCCTGTCCGACAAGCTCGTGCTTGGCGCCGTGAACCCCAAAGATGGCTCTGCTGTGTGGAGACAGCCGCTGGCCTCCAGCTCAAGCTCGCTTGATGGCTTCCTGAGGGCTGGCGAGAACCAGGACATCATCATCAGCGCCGTGGAAGGCCAGGTTTCCGCTTGGGACGCCGCAGACGGGAAGCTCGCTTGGAGCAGCGCCTTCAACAATGCTCCCGTGAAGGACCTTGAGGTCCTAGAGCTCGCTGATGCTTCGGCGACTGTGAGCGGCGTGAAGGATGTCGTTGTCCTGTTCGGTGGCAGCGGCTCAACTGTCCGAAGATTAGACGGCCAGACCGGCGCGGTCAAGTGGGAGTTCGACGACAACAGGTAGATTGCATCTTCGCAGGTCCAAGTACGACGCTGACAGGATGCGCAGCGGCGATGCCCCGTTCCAGATCTCGACTTCCGCCACCGCAATCTACTCCATCTCGTTGCACTCGACCATGCTCGGTGGACTGAAACTCAAGGTCACCTCCATCGATCCCGTGACTGGCCATAAGCTTGACCAATACACACTCTCGTCTGATAACGACATCGCAACTACGGATGACATCCTGTTTGTTGGAGCCAACACAGCCTCGCCGCTACTCGCTTGGACGGATAAGACCTTCAAGTCATTGAAGGTGAACACCATCGGGAGTAAGAGTGTCTCTACATTCAATATCGAGAACAACAGCGGAGAAGAAATTCAGAAGGTTGTCATCCACGCACCGCACAGTATCAACTCTCTGCCGCATTTCTTGGTTCATTATCAGACGGTGGACAGCCATTGGGCGGAAGTATACCATGCGGATTACAAAGCTGGTTCTATTTCCAAGGCCTATGACCTGCCGAAGCTGGCTGGCAAGGGAGCATTTTCGACAAGCACGACGGATGCGAATGTGTACTTTACCAGGATTACGCCCGAGGAGGTATTCGTGCTTTCTTCGGCCTCCCATGGAGTTCTTGGGCGTTGGCCTGTCAAGACTCCTGTCATCGATGACACCGTCTACCCTATCCATGCTGTTTCCGAGGTGGCTGTTCGCGATGGCGGCGCATCGGCCGTAAGGACCGCCGTGTATCTCTCCAGTGGAACTTGGGATCTTCTCCGTAATGGAGATCCGACGTGGTCCCGGCCGGAAGTCCTAGCAGGGGCTCTTGAAGCTATTTGGGTCGACCTCCCGAGTGAGGAATCCTTGGCCCAGGAACTGGAGATTGAAACACACCAGAATGTCCTAGCCGCCTACGTGCACAGGATCAAAAGACATCTCAAGGATTTGGAGCATCTCCCGGAATTCCTGCAAACGCTCCCAAGCCGTTTCCTTGCCCAGAATGCGGAGTCTGATGTTTTCGAGAAGGCGAGACGAGACGTTTTTGGACTGAATAAGCCTGTCGTTGTCGCAACTGAAAGCGGTCGCTTTGTGGCTGTCAGCGGAGGCGCAATTGCTTGGAATCACGATATTCTGGAGCTACCATCCGGTGGCAAGGTCGAGGAAGTTGAGCTCAGCGTCAATGCCAAGGGACAAATTGCCGCCATCTTCCCGCAGCTCGGTCGACACGTTCTCCTCAATGCAACCTCCGGCAATCTGATTCGCAGTGTTCCCCTAAAGTTGGCACTCGAGCTGGACACTGACGATGTCGCTGATACCGCAGAAGAGTCTGAGGTTTCATACAAAATTTCGGGAGGCGAGATCAAGGGCTTCTGGTCCAGCTCTGATTTGGCATGGAGGTTTGCGCCTGCAGCTGGAGAGCGCATCATTAACGTCACTCCCAGGCCAGCGAACGATCCGGTTGCTTCCATTGGCAAGGTTCTTGGGGATCGCCGAGTCCTTTACAAGTACCTTAACCCGAACTTGGCCTTAGTCACTGCAGTAGCTGAGCCTGCCGGTGTCTTGTCCGTCTATCTGCTGGACGGCGTATCCGGCGCTATCTTGTGGCAGGCCTCTCATGACGGCGTCGACACTAGCCAGACTATTGCCAGCGCGTTGTCCGAGAACTGGCTCACGTACTCGTTCACTCTTGGCTCGCTGGAGACACCCTCAAAGGGCCACCAACTGGTGGTTGCTGAGTTCTACGAGTCCACGCTGCCTAACGACCGTGGTCCTTTTGGCGCCGCCGCGAACTATTCCGCAATTCGGCCCTTCGCCGGGGTGGTCGGCGAATCCGCCAAGCCGCACGTCCTCTCGCAGACCTATCACATCCCGGAGTCCATCTCCCACATGGCAGTGACACAGACGGCGCAGGGAATTACGTCTAAATGGCTCCTAGTCACCCTTCCAGAATCCAAATCGATCGTTGGGATCCCCCGTCAGATCCTGGATCCGCGACGCCCCGTTGGCCGCGACCCAACTCCCGAAGAGGCAGCCGAGGGTCTTATTCGCTATTCTCCGACTATAGAGTTTAACCCGGTCCAATACCTGAACCACAAGAGGGAGGTGCTCGGGGTGAAGAAGGTCATGACTAGCCCTGCGGTGTTGGAGAGCACCAGCTTGGTGTTCGGATATGGGCTGGACGTATTTGGGACGAGGGTATCGCCCAGTTTCGCATTTGATATTCTGGGCAAGGGGTTCAACCGCGTGCAGCTAATGACGACGGTTGCGGCGCTCTTTGTGGGCGTGCTTTTTGTGGCGCCTTTGGTGAGTTTTCCCTTGTCCCCGGATTTTCCCATGCATGTTCCTTGTCACAGCTAACGACCCTTACAGGTGCGAAGGAAGCAGATCAACGCCAGATGGCAGATAACGTAGAATATCGACGATGTGACGGTTGGAATGACGAGGTTCAAAAAGTATGATAGATTTGACGACCTAATTTACCCTGGTATTTGCGGTGAGGCGAAGCAACGTGCAACAGATGCTACGTAGACCATGTAGTATGTACTTTGACAAAGTCCAGGATCCCTCGTCTTGTGATACCCTGAACCCGGTCCCACCCGCGTCGATCAGGATGCGGATTTAGGCGCTGAAGCCCCGAATATCGAAGCCATCCTTCGCATGGCATCAAAGTTCGTGGACCCTGCTAAGCCCCAAGAGATGGAGCGGCTCGAGTAGTGAGCCGCCGGCGGAAGTAGGGCCAGCTCCCGCAGTGAGAGTCCGGCGGGATTAGGACCGACCCAAGCAGCGAGTGTCCGGCGGAATTAGGACCGGCTCAAGCAGGGAGTGTCCGCCGGAAGCAGAACCGGCTCCGCGCGGCATGCTAGACTACGATGCTAGGGTGAGGCGCAGCTTGGAGGGCAGTTCGCGCAGCCACATGTCGGTTTCCCAGGAATTAGGGACGCTATACGCTGTTCATGCGCCTCACGTCTGCGCCTTACAAAGCTTGCTGAACTGCACCAATTCACGCGGAGTCCTGGTGCAACGCGCCTCATAGGAGGATTTGTATGACTGCAGCTTACTCTACAAGCTGCTGCTGCTCGACTGCACTTGTACGGAGTTAACCGTAGATCCGTGTATTACAAACTGACGCTATGCAGTCAGGGACATCTTCGCGAAGAGCAGGTACGAGACATGACCATTCTACCCAATTGGATCATGACGCTCTTCTCACGAGGGGCTAGGTATTGCTTCTCCCGGTCCATGTATGAAGTGCTGACGTCAAAGACCCTTCGACTGACACATCCACCTAACTCCGTGCAAACTCCGACCCCGCGACCACCACCAACCATCATGCATCTCAACTTTCCCTTGTGAACGCAACCACCCAGACACCGTGAATCTAGTATTTATATAAACCAACCGAGTTCTCGACAGATGAATTCCGCTAACCCAACCGACCGCAAGCTCCCCGTCACTGCCACGCATCAAGACCCAAAACCACATTAAACCCCCCAACAACACTTCATCCGCCAACACGCCACCACCACCACCATGACAGACCAACGCAAATACATCTCCAAGCTCGCCGGCAAGCACGTCCTCATCATCGGCGGCAGTGCGGGCATCGGCTACGGCGTCGCCGAAGCCTCGCTCGAGCACGGCGCCGCCGTCACCATCTCATCGTCCAACGCCGGCCGCCTCGCCGCCGCCGTCGACGCCCTGTCCGCCGCCTACCCCACCGCCGCGCGCGAGGGCCGCATCTCGCCCGGCGTCGTCTGCGACCTCGGCGCCGCCGACGACGACGCGCTCGACGCCAACGCCGCCAACCTCTTCGCCACCATCACCTCGCGGCCCTCGCCCACAGGCGACAGCAAGACCACCACCACCACCACCACCATCGACCACATCGTCTACAGCGCCGGCGACGCCCTCGCCACCATCCCGCTCGCCTCCGCCACCACCGCGCGCGTGCGCCGCGCCGGGACAGTACGCTTCTTCGGCGCCCTGGCATGCGCGCGCGCCGCAACACAAGTCCTCCCTCCCAACACGCTGTCGTCCTTCACGATCACCTCCGGCACCGTCGCGCACCGCCCGCTGCCCGGCTGGGCCGTCGTCGGCGGCTTCGCGACCGGGCTGCTGGGCATGACGCGGTCGCTGGCGCTGGACCTGGCGCCCGCGCGGATACGCGTGAATTGCGTCGCGCCGGGGGCGGTGGATACGGGGTTGTGGGACGGTATGGTGGAAGGCGGGGAGGGGGGGAAAAGGAAGGTGTTTGAGGAGTTGGAGGGGAGGTTGCCGACGGGGAGGGTGGGCAGGGTCGAGGATGTGGCGGAGGCGTTTTTGTATCTCATGCGCGATGGGAATGCTACCGGGAGTGTGGTTACGACGGATGGTGGGGCGTTGTTGGTTTGATCGTTAGAGGGGGGGACGGTGTGGGCGGGCGGCGGGCGGCGGGTTGTTTTGTTCGGCTTGGGTCGCGTCTGCTTTTGGGGAGTTGGAAGCGGTTTGGGTGAGGTGGGTGGTAATGGGTTCTCTGCGGGGTGTAGACACGCGGTATGGTGATGAGCTAACGGTCTTTCTTATGAGCCTGTGTGCAATCTCACTTGACGCGGGAGTTGAAGCTCGTGAGAGGGATGGCAGACGGCTGTCTTTCCTACTGCTGCGGTCGGAGGTGGTGTAGGTCTGTAGAGGCATGATCGCCGCCGCCCATGTCCATGAGGGTTTCGTTGGCCTTGGGTCTGGGCGCGGGGTACCTGCGCTGAACCTCAACGCTGCTGCTGGGGTGAGAGGCTGGGGTGGCGAGTTGAAGGCCTGGTCGCATAAAAGTAAGGCTTCGTGGAGACGCACAACCCAAAGATCACCGCCGGTAGGAAGCTCGCAGCCATGAACGACGCGCTGGCCGCCGCTGTTGCCGTCGCCGCCGACCGCGACACCATCGCCGTGCTCAACGATGACGTCGTGAAGCCGAAGGACAGCTGAATCGACGCGAAGAAGCTCGACCCTTCCACCATTGCTGAGGCGCTCGTCGCCGCGAACGCGCAGCGCGAGGGGTTTGAGGTCGCGTCACCACGACGATGAGCGAGAGCGCGGCTGGCGCAGCTCCAATGGCTCTTCTCTTAATCGAAGGCTCTTGTCTTAAGCAGTGGCTGCTTTTTCTCTTAAGCAAATCCCTTCCTCGACGACCGGATCAGAGCCCAGTCGTTCAACGAAAGGCGCGAAGGCTCGGAAAACTTCCTCATTGCCAACGCAGGGGGAAAAAAAACTCTGTTGCCACAGAGAAAACCCCAGGGTAGAAGTGGTGCCCTGCCCAGGCCTTCAGTCCCTTTTCCACCAACCTCCTCGAACGCGCCAGTAAGGGAGTAGCACGAAGAAGAAAAGAAGAAGAGGAGAGAGAGGCCGAGGGAAGAGGGGTTTATATATGCGGCCGGCAATGGCAGAAGCCGCTGGATCACCGGGACAGATTTCGACGCTAAGCCTGAAGTGGGGGAGGCCGTCGCCAGGGTGATTTGCGAAATCACCTGCAGTGGTAACCCGGGCAGCGCTTCGAATTGTCAGAAGGTGATGGCTCGCAGACTGCCTGTCGACCGCCAGTTCAGATCTCTGGACACCCAATGCGACGCACCTTTGAGTCCAGCTGACAGTCGCTAAAATTAATGAAGCGTGTCAAAATATGGACAAGAGGGTAGGCTCGCTCGACGGTCGGGTCAGGAGCAGCGGGACGCGCTCGCTGAGGAGTCGTAGCCGTATGAGGGTTGTCTTGACGCCCAGGCTCTTTGGTATGGGCATTTGCAGCCAATCTGGCACTTAAGAGGAGCTGAGCAGCGGATAGATTCCTGACGCGTTCCACTCCACGAGGCACTTATCTCAAACGTGGAGCTCGGGGTCCACCTTCACGTAGTCTTCGGTATAGTGGATAACCTTTTCCGTTCTGGGGGAGAATTAGACAGAGTGCTTCCGATGGCAACGATCTTCTGGAAAAGAAACTAAGTGATGCGTGAAGGGAAGGCCGGCGGCGAAGATTTAGGCATACTATTTCCTCATCTGGAGCAGCAGCTGCAGGCCGTTTAATACAGGAAACTCCAGGATTCATCCTTTCATACTTGATGACTCTGTCGCTTCACACGATCGGCAACCGCAGTCGTTTCCCACAGTCATTGTCAGTCATATACTCCAAGACGCGAATCTACCGTTGAGTCTGAGACCCTCCCATTCTGCACCCAGATACGTACGCACTTCAGAGAGTGTAAATATGTAAATATAAGACAAGAAGGAAACATATTTCCAAGAAAGCGAAACTGAGGGCTACTGAGAGAAGTTCTTGATCTTGAATTCCGGAAGTCAAATCAAGTCTAAATTTTTACTTTTATGAACACCTGTGAGAGCCTTCAACCCACCGCCGAATTGTCGTGAGACCCAGAGATTACAAGCCCAGTAATACGGGCAAAGTTTGACCCACCGATCCAAAACTGTTCTTCATCCAACCTTTGAGTTCCATCCTACCCTGCTCATACCTCGAAAACTTCATCATAATTGCTCGAGCCCGAGAGAATGTCGCTCGACCAGCCATAATCGACTTCGCAATACGGCCCCTTGGACGATCTCCTCAGATTGTTAATCGCATGAGCAATGTTCCTATTCTCTCCCTCCTTTTCGATCCATCGCCGCGTTTGGTGAGGCGTCTGCGCTTCGCCCGCCGGCACCTTCTCTACCATCTTCCTCCCTCTATCGCTTCTGAGGAAACTGAGCAGTTCGCAACTCAACATGCCAGCAGGCAACGCCCGAATGGCCTGGACGCTGTGCGGTATCCAGCCTTGGGAAAGATTGATGTACGTGACCTGCCGCCAGCTGCCGTTCCAGTCGGGGCAGGGCCTGGCGTCCTTGATATCCCAATCACTAGTGTTGCCCAGGCCGCGACGTGCGTGAGGGAACGAAACTTGGCGGTCGTCGATACCCCATACCAGCGCAGAGGTCCAATCGCAACCGCAAAGGTCAAGCCATTTGAGACAGTATGTGTTGTTTGCCAAACGGCGCAAAATGTTCGCGGCTTCTTGCCAGTCGTCGTCCATTTCGGAGTAAAAGTGAGTACCGCCAAGGCTTACTCTTCCATGCTGGCTATCCATCGATGCTGTAGTTGCGTGAGGAGTCATGGTCGGCCTGGGCCAAAAGGCCAGGGACAGATGGGTGAGAGTTGGAAGATGGGACGACAGCGTCAAGAGTTGGCTCCACGATGTCATCCGTGGGTATGCAAGTGACAAGTGAGTCAAATTAGGGAACCGAGGGTTAAGAGACGATTTTGGTAGGACGGGCAGCTCGGCTTCCTCTGCGTCTTCCCAAGAATCTGCAACCTCGGTATCAACTGAAAGATTGTTCATTGCATCGGCAAGGGCATCCTTCTTGGGACCCGGGACCTGCGTGATGTATTTTGTGATCTCTCCAAGCGTAAACTGTTTCGAGACCATACCGGTGAGATCGAGGTGCACGAGCTCATCGCTGCCCGTGGCATCATCGAGTTCGTGGTCGGTCAGGAATAGAATCCGCAAAGTCTCCAGGGTGATGCCGTCTTCCGGGCCATATGCCGCTAGGTAGCTGAGAAGAATGTCCTTGAGCTGCACAGGTAGCGTTCCCAGGTAGTGCTGTTCGTACTCCAGCAACGACTCCCAGTTCTTGGCCAACGTTTTGCAGGTGTAGTGGACCAAGCTCCGCTGTGACGGCAATCGTTCCGTGAAGCGCGGTCTCATGACCTTCCATAGCCTGGGGGCCTGCGGGGTAGATTCCGCTGCATGTCTGCTGCTTTCCAACCAACTTTGTGGCGCCGAAGGGCCCGGGACGCGCCGACCGTTGCCTGTCCTGGCTATAACGCGTGGCCTAGGGGCGGCGACTTCGGGCAGGTTGAGGATTTGCCTCACGGCGGGGTGGACTGGTCGCGCGGTGAGAGACTCGGCGAGCTCATTTCGGCGGTCGATGGCGGAGCGGGGAGCTTGCTCGCGGCGCAGCTGGTTCAGGCGGTCGTTGACGGACTGCGAAGACGATGGACCTGCATTGCCGGCGGGGGATTCTCGAGACGAGGACAGGGATGGATGCACGTAGTTGCTGGACGACTTGTTGTAGCTCGGCTGGTACTTCTTTGGCATGGGGAACGCGGGGCGGCAGGCGTTCTGCTACGGGACGCTGGGTGTGTCAAGCGGAGGTGCTGTGAGCCTGCTCGACCGAAGCTGAGGGAAAACTGGACGGGAAGGGAGATTGGATAAATGTTACATGATGGATGGTGGCGTGGATCGCGGACATGGTGTCGGCGGGCGCAGCGGCCATGACGCCTGCCTGATCTGACTGGCTTATTATCTAAGCGACATCCACGAGCCTCAACGACGACATGCGCTTTCGCATCCACGACTTCTCGACCGAACCATGTGTCATTCTCATCAGAGAACCTGCGCTCTGCATGACGATTGCTGCCTCGCCCTGAGTCACCAACAGGCTTATATCCTCAGGCCGAGCCCCATTCGAGCACCTCGTCCTATCAGATCGTCACATTCTCACCCCGCCATCTACATACCCATAATGATTCATTCTGATTGGAGATCGGACTAAGCCGCTTCTGAGCTTATTCGCACCGATGACAGTGTTTTCCGTTCGGTTCGGTCCGTCGACCGCCGCCGAGGGAGAGGCTGGAGTGGGATCGGGGAATAATGCAGCTGTTGTGCAGTGGCTCTGCCTTTTCTTCCTCGCCCTTCTTATTTTCTTTTCCCTGCTGCTTTCTTGCTCGAACATGGCACTAGCGTTTGCGTCATCGGCCCTACTGGGGTTCCCCGGCATGCAGCGGATGGTCCAGCCAACCACTCCAGCCCGACTCTTCACGGTCCCTTCACAGCACTGGATTGGCCATATGGTCGAAAGTGCAGCGAAAGATGTGGCGCGGCTTACTACACCCTGACTCCCAAGTGGTCCGCGTGCATGCCTCGATCTGGCCGCGGGTGCATGGCGCTATCACGAACGCGCAGATCGAATTCTGCGCCACATTCTTCATCCAACGCGCAGCCTTAGGGATGCGGGGCACGCGTGGTGGTCAAACGTGCATCAGTCGGGCAGCACGAGGCCGTGACAGCTGTCATGGCAGCTGCGCCGAGCACCGGAATCTGGACCAGCCCGCCCCGGCCACCACTTTTTCCTGGACTCAGGTGCCATGATCCACCGGGTGTTGGTGGTTGGAACACGAGCAGATCGAGGATCTTGGCGCTTTGGATCTCGATCGTTGGGCAGCACGCGGACGTGCAGCTCCACTATAGACGACCTATTTGAGCCCAGCTTGTGTTATAGGTAGCATCCATCATACCACAACCATGTCTGCTTGTTGTTGTTGCGGTGCCGCTCGCGCAGCTGCACGCGTCGGCGGCCTCGTACGTGCACAGGTGCAGGAGTGGGATCGGCTGGCAATTTCGTGCGGACATCCAGCGGCAGCGTGCCTGAATAAAACGGCACCTAGGCATTTCTTTCCAAGTTCTGGCGAAGAAAGAGGCGAGAGGACGTGGCGTAGACTGCTCGGCCGCAATCAAGCAATAAAAAAAGACAGCCGCATCCGGAAGGATCCCCGCGACGGTGGCAAAGAAAGGGGGATTCGAAGGCGCAGGCCGGGCAAAACGGCGACGGCGAGGCAGAGGCATGAGGTCGCGCTCTAGAACTGCAGTGTGAAAATTTGCAGGAGCAGAGTCGGTGAGGGGTGCGTTGTCGAAAGGTGCGGTGTCCAATGGCGATTTCCTCTTCGAGACATGCTGGCGACGCTGAGGGTCGTCCGGCCGGCTAGCGCGCCAACCTCCAGCGTTCGAAACACAAGCACGGAACCTGTTCGTGAGCTAGGAGTAGGGGGCACGAGCACGCCCACCACGCGGCCGGATGGAGAGTACCGGGAGAGGCGCTGGCCGCGAGCTCGCTGCGGGCAAGCGCATGCCAACGGCCGAGGACCGCCACCAGAGCATACGCAGGTGAACGAGTATCAGCAGCCCGCGCAGACAGGGCAAGCCTTGCTAGATAGCGGGTACGAAGCACCGGGCCTTCTCCAGCGTGAGGCGGCGGATGCGCTGGCGCGGGTGATTGGATCGAGAGATGAGGAGCATTTGGAGAGCGGCTGCCGGATGCCATTTCGCCTGCGCATTCGCATTCTCCCCGTCTCCGTCAACACCCAGGGCGCAAGTCCACCCGCCGCTCCATTGCGCGCGCCGCAGCTCCCTACAACTGTCGCCCGCATCCTCGCCGGCCCTCGCACGCCCGCCTCGCTGCTGCTCTTATCACGCGCCGGCCACGCGACATGCCGATCCGCTGCTAGCAGTCGACCCGACCCCAGGCCCCTGCACGAGCCGCCTCTGTTGCTTCGCCGCAGCGCGCTGCCCACCGCGCCCCCCCGTTCTCTGCGCGTCCTGGATGCTCTGTGCCGGCAACGACCACGATCCCGAGGCGACGTGGTGGAAGATGCCCTTCCGACTGCGGCTGGAGAGCGCGCGCTCCAAGCTGCTGGGCAGCCGCCGGAGCTCGACGGCGTCGACGGCCGCCAGCGACGCCGCATCCTCGGCAGCGGTGGGTGCGGGCTCTGAAAAGGCGCGCAGCATCGTCTCGCAGCCGTCGCCCACCTCGTCGCCTCTGCCCCTGCCGCCCCGCGCCCGCTCGTCGGGCACCCACAGCGTCAGGACTCCGCCGCCGCTCTCCGCCTTGAGCAAAGAGTCGCTGCCGTCGCCGCTGGAGCCGGAGAAACCGTCTCAGCTGCGCGCTGATCAACACCAATCGCGGGACCGGCCGTCTGAAACGATCGCCGACCGGTCCGAGAGCTTAACCTCAAAGGATCTGCAGCAGCAGGCCCAGCAACCACCTGCACCACCGCCGCTGCCCACCCTCGCGCTCGAGGAGCCCTCGCCCGCCCCCGACGAGCCGCCCAAGCAGCTGGGCCTCGACCTCCCCAGCACCCTCGCCGTCCCCGACCTGCGCGACGAGTCCGACGAGGCCCTGCACCCGCTGCCCACGCCCGAGGCCCTGGCGTCGCCCCGACAGCAACGCCCGCTCGCCGTCCGCCGCCAGTCGCTGGTGCACAACTCGAATGCCCGAGTCATCAAGACCCTGCTCGACTCGCAGCGGACCCGTCCCTCGACCGCCAACAGCGCCCAGGAGGACTACTTCTCCATCAACGCCGGCATGCTTCACCGCAAGATCTGGGTCAAGCGCCCGGGCGCCTCGGCCACCCTGGTCCAGATAAGGGAAGACGACCTGGTCGACGATGTGCGCGACATGATCCTGAAGAAGTATGCCAATTCGCTGGGTCGCAGCTACGACTCGCCCGACGTGGTCCTGCGCATTGTTTCGCGCGACCCTGCTGCCCGCCCCATGGAGAGGACACTTGGTCCCGAGGAGGAGATGTGCCGCACGCTTGACGAATACTTTCCCGGCGGCCAGACGGTCGATGAAGCCCTGATAATCGATGTGCCTCAAAGGCGCACCCCAAAGCCCTCGCCGCGCGTACCCCTGGTGCCGCATGTCGCCCAATACTATGGGGAGAACCGGCCTGCGGAAACAGACGCCGACTACTTCCCACCCATGCCGCCGGCTCTCGGCGCACCTTCTCCTGCGTCGTTAACGTCGTTGTCGCACGATAGTCGCCAATCGCACCCTCACAGCGATGTTCGGTCAATTGCTGTCCTTACCACCGGTCAAGTACCTCCGCTCCCTTCACCCGGTGCCACTCGTCAACGGTCGGGTCGCCCGAGACCTCACCGGAACCTCACCTCCTCTCCAACCCAGGGCACCCATCCCGTCTCTTCCACGTCGACCTCGCAACACCTTTCTCGGCCCAACCGCGGACGCCTCGACTCTGGTGCATCTGAAACAAAACACGTCGCCGCCCCCGCTGCGCCCCCTCTACCGACACCCCCGGCGCCCGAAGCCGCACCTGTTCCACAGAAGACTTCGACACCACCGACGCCAAGGATTCAGTCACCTGATCCTCGGAAGCCGAAAAGAAAGAAGAACAAGGATGCAGATGCGCCGAGCTTGCCTTCCGGTCTGCTCGACGGCTCGGTCCCTCCCATCAATGTTCTGATTGTCGAAGACAACATCATCAACTTGAAGCTGTTGGAGGCGTTCATGAAACGTCTGAAAGTCCGTTGGCAGACGGCCATGAACGGCAGAGATGCCGTCGTTAAATGGCGCGCAGGAGGATTTCACTTGGTTCTCATGGACATCCAACTTCCCATCATGAGCGGCTTGGAGGCAACGAAAGAGATCAGGCGTCTCGAGAGAGTGAACAACATTGGTGTTTTCAGCAACAGCAGTGCCAGCAACACAGCGCCGATACTACCAAAGGAACGACCCGAGACCAACGGAGAGCCAAAGGCGAACGACAAGCTCGGCGACGGCATCATATTCAAGAGTCCTGTCATCATCGTTGCCCTTACTGCCAGTTCTCTTCAGAGTGACAGGCACGAGGCTCTTGCCGCAGGTTGCAATGATTTCTTGACCAAGGTAAATTTGAAACCACCTGACCCATCATTGAATGTTTGCTAACTGGCTCAAGCCTGTCAACTTCGTTTGGCTGGAGCGCAAGGTGAAAGAATGGGGGTGCATGCAGGCTCTCATCGACTATGACGGCTGGCGGAAGTGGAAAACTTTCACGAGCGAGCTGCCTCCTGAGCAGAATAAGCCTAAGACAGGCAAAAAGAAGATCAACCGCGCCTCGATGTCTAAACCTCCAGGAGCTCTTGCGGCAGCTGCCATCACAAGTCCTGAATCACAAGCGTTGGCGCAAGCCGTACAAGCTCCCGCTACAGACGCAGTAGTGGATGGCGCCGTGGAGATTGAGGACATTCCGCCGGCAGACAATCTCAACAACGGGAGTTGATGCGGCTGAAGCCACGGTGTGCCTGAAGATGGCCGTTCGTTGAAGCTCAGACTGCTTAAGATCTACTCCGGAAACACAAGGACTTAGGGCGGACGCCTATACCTGTTGTAAAGCTCCATGCTAGCCGTGCTGGTGCGTATGGACTATAAACAAGCGATCATCCCTCCATCGCCGCCTATCGAATCCGTACCGGAGAGGATGCAACATTTCATTTGTCCGGAGGACGTTCCATTCAGTCTAAAAGACAGAACCCAGATTTATTACGTGTTCTACCAAGCTTTCCTTTTTTCCACTGTAACAAGAGGCGATTACCAATCTGACCCACCTGTCGTTGAAGGGGTGGCCAGGATTGTTCCTTTCTCATATTGGAGATCTTTGTAATTTTCCGGCTCCGCCTCTATTCTCCTTAATTCTTTGGGAGTGTTACACGCATCATGGGGAAAAATACATTTGGGCGCGAGGGAGTACATTATCATATTGAGAGTTTTTACATTCTCATGGCAAAGCGTGGCGCTTGGGAATGCCGGTTTTTAAGAGACAGATTTTATTTCCATCAGTCATTTTCTGTCCCTACTTGTTTCAGATGGTCATGACTGGTTTTCCAACGGGCTTGTCATCAGTTACGCACGACTCCTTCGTCAATCTTTACGATGGCTGAGGGCCGAGAGCCTGGGATTCGTTTCTCTTGAGACCGGATGACGCGGACGCAAGGGGTTTCGGCTGTTCTTCTTTATCCTGCTGCGAATTGTATACGTACGAAGTGGGCCCAACAGGGGAGGGAGTGTGTAGAGCTAGATTGTGTGGGGGTTTGCAGGAAAAGAGTGGCGTCGCCGAAGACAGTTTTTTTTTCTTGTTCTTTTTTGCTCACGTATTCTTGGAGCCAGCCTAATGCCGGAGAGGGAGTTTATTCACTTCCTTTCTTATCTGACTGCGAGACGGTGGCTAATATCATACACGTACCGTAATCAGTGAGAAGAGAACGTAGAGAAGATGAAATACCTGGATTTGTCTATTCAAGTTTACTTTAATCTCGTGCAAGCAGTTGATATGCTTTGCTCCTGACTGTGGAGCTGTCAGGCGTAGCAGTGTGCTTGAGTGTCTGGTTCGATGAAAACGGAAATTTCTCTCAAGCTTGACGCCTACATAAAATAGTTGACAGCGGATTAGCTTCAATATTGCAGGAATATTGAAATCAGTGGATACTGTTTCTAGACTGCTTGGCACACGACTTTAGCTAAAGTTATTGAAGAATCGGTTGACGGATCTGGATGGGCAGTCAGCTCTCTTTCCCCTCGTTGTCCTTCGTAACAATTCGAAGCCTTGTAGGCAAGTCTTTAGAAGAGTCTGATTTTATTCGGCTTTGTTATATTGGACTTGTCCGCGTTCTTCACTTGCTGTTAAACATGTAGCAGTGACGATGGTCTTCAACTCTCATGTTCAACAGAAACAACGTGTTGGCAACTTTTTAGAACGGCCGGACTAGCTCCCTGTCATATGTTCAAGTCTCTGAAGAATTAGTGGTGTGTAGACATGCCGAGAACGAAGCCCGGCCCAGGCCCGCAGCGCTTCGCTGTGCCAAGACAGCTCCGCCGCCGTCTGCCTCTACCCCACAACCAACCTAGGTGGCGAAATGATATAGGGAAACCGTGGACTGTATGACGGCTTGTAGGGCTAGCAGAAGCCAGACTGCCTAGATTTCCAGCCCTGCCGCAAACGGCGACAACATTAGCGCTAAGTGCCCAGTCTTGCCAATTGCGGATGACGGCAACGAATGTGCTCACAATACTTGGCAGACCCTTCCCCTCTTCTTCCCTTTCCAGAAGACCTTCGGAAAAGCCTAGACACCGATCTGGAACGTGGCTGAGTATTGCCAAGGCGAACGGCTGCACGGTGTGGGGGATTTGATAGTGGTTTGTGCTTGGTACAGGGCTCCCACACAACGAAAAAACAATTCCAGATTTGCAGACACGGTAAACGCTGAAGAGTGTACACTTGTGGTAGTGGTAATTGAAATGATTGCAGAGCACAGGGTGGGAAGATACTTAAGTGATTGACGCTGTGCACCGAATTTCAGCATTCATCAACTCAACCATTCTCACCTCTTCACTGAAGACCAGCTCTTCGATCTTCCCCTTCCAACTTCTTTACACAACCCTGTCGACTGAACCATCACTCGACTTCCATCTCCCCACCTGGCGGCATCAGTAGTGCACAGCGTTTGCACATACATTACGCCCTCAGAAGAAAACACCACCACCCACCCAACAAACCGGAAACCACCAAACCCCCGCCAGCATGCGCTCCACACAAACCACCACCATCCTGGCCCTCGTCGCCATCGGGGCCATGTCAGGGATATGCGCCCCGTTGACCTCCGCCAGCTACGGCAGCGTCGCCGTCTCCAAAACCCACAAATCGCCTGCCCATCCTCGCGACGTCGACGTCGATGTCACCGTCCCCGCCGCCGACCCGGCCCATGTCGAGCTGGCGAGCGACCACGAGCACCACAGCAACGAACACATTTTCGACAACGATCTCGTTCTCGTTGCGCGGAAGCAGGAAGCCAAGACGACGACGTCTGCGGATGATAAGAACAAGACGATGGTTGCTACGGGTGCGACGATGGCTGCTACGAGTGCGACGAAGAAGTCGTCGTCGTCGTCGTCGTCGGAGCAGAAGGGCAAGGCGACGGCTACGACGACGAAGTTGGAGGAGCAGAAGAGTAAGACGACGACGTCGGAGCAGAAGGGCAAGGCGACGGCTTCGACGACGCTGGAGGACAAGAAGAGCAAGACGACGAGCTCTTCGACGACGGCGACGTCGGAGGATAAGAAGAGTAAGACGGCGGCGGTTGCGACGACGACGCCGGTGCCGAGGAGTAGTACGACGACAACGAGCACCACGACGGTGTCGTCGACGACGGTTTCGACGACGCTGGAGCAGAAGACTAAGACGTCGAGTGCGACGCCGACGCCCACTGGTGATGACAAGAAGAAGAAACAGGGTGGAAAGCGTGAGGCGAAGAAGGAGACGAAGACTGAAAAGGTTTCCTCGTGAGGGGCTTGTGAAGTACCAAGGGCGGAAGCAAAGTTGTGTGAACAGTGATTGTTTTCTTAGCATTATATCTCACAATGTTACATTGGCATATTATCACCGCTTCAAACCGTATGAATTAACTTGATACAATGAAGGCGGGCAGATTTGTCGTAGTCACTTTTAGTCACTACGTGATTAAAGACCAGCTTTAGGGAATCAATTTCATATCGTCAAAACCATGCTGCGCAAAGTGGCGCTCTCGGCCTTTGGAAGCACTCACCCACTAAGTATTAAAGGCAAACGAATGCTGGCACTGCTGCCTTGTTATCTCAGTGGCGCAAGGCTGGGTGGCGTGATGGCTCCCCGCAAACTCCCGTCTTTATCACCACATCAAGACGGACACGCAGACGCCAAGGAAGCTGCAGTCAGCTTATCTGTGCAGAGACAAGGCTAGCCAGTCTTACTTTTCAACAAAATCTCACAGCGGTCCATCTCCATTGATACATGTCCACCTTTCATCAACACGATGGACCATGTTTTGCTTCCCAAAGACCCATCACGCCCTCTACCATGTATTCAGTATGTCTGCTTGAAAGAGTACGACAAGGGCGACTTCATATCGTACCCTAAGCGGGCAGGCTGGAGCCGGGATGAGCTCTTTACCCGATCCACGTGGACAGGGCTAAACGGCCCTGAAGGCAGACCCAGTGAGCAAGCTGGCTCATTCCTGCAAGAGTGGCTCTTCTTCGGATTGTTGTACACTTTTTTCGGAGATTCAATGCGATTTTCGGACTTCATCGGCACAGATCAGAATGGCCTTCGAATTGTCCACACGCGGAAGCTTGTTGAGATATCCGAGGCTTTCATCGAAAAGGAACGGCGGGATAGCGAACACTTCCGGGGAGGCTTTGAAGTTTTGGACTCGTGCCTTGTTGAGGCATCCGTGGTCTACGATTTTATAAGAAGAGATCCTGGCAGCAGTCTTGAGCCACATTTCTTACTTTCTCTAGCAACGATGGGGAGCTTTCTTTGCTCTCTTCGACAGATACTGCATCCCGACCATCCAGAATCAAGCGTCAATCAGACATTGTGGGAAGCGCCCAGTGTTCCAGCCAGGGAAAATGGATTTCAGTTTTTTAGAGACCAGAACGGGTTGATGTCCCTGCTCAACCGGGAAATGGTCCGATCCGGATGGTGTCCCCGAGCAGTGTTTGCGATGACAGACTTCTTTGGACTGGAAACTCGAATCTTCTACTCGCACCTCCGGAACATCGACATCCCGGGACGGAAGCATTCAAATTGCACGAACTTGCAATGCCTATCGTGCCAGGTCGACAAGTCCGACTACGAGTCCACTCACTCAAAGACGGGCTGTAAATGCGGGTTCTTGGCTGTCGATCCCAGTGCTATACTTCTTCGGGACCGTATTCCACTCGTGTCCCTTGTCGACAGTCATGATGAACAGCAGCCGGTTCTCGAGCTCGTCGAGCACACCGCCGCAACACCGTTCGTGGCCATATCCCACGTGTGGTCAGACGGGTTGGGGAATCCACATGCCAACGCAATGCCTATTTGCCAGCTTCAAGAAATCAGCTCGCTCGTGCAAAGTCTTTATCCAGGAACATCGGAGGCGACAACGCTTTTCTGGATCGACACCCTATGCGTCCCCTCGACATCCGGAGATGCGAAGAAGGAGGCAATCAAAAAGATGCGCGAGACCTACTCCCTGGCCGACAAGGTTCTCGTACTCGATGCGACTTTGCGAAGGCTTCCAGTTTCCGACAGATCGACGTTGGATCAGGCCATGTACATTTACAGTTCGAATTGGATGTCTCGTCTCTGGACCCTCCAGGAAGGCGCTCTCTCCCAATCTCTCTGGGTTCGTTTTGCTGATGCTACCCTTGAATGTGCGCGCATCAAAGAGGAAGCAGCAGAGTTCTATCTCTCGTTGCAAAGAGGTTGGGGGAACTGGAACGATATTCAGGTGCTCTATGGCCGTATATGTGGGAGCGAGAAGATCAGCAAATATGCATCCGAGGGAAAGATCTTCGACATCTCAGGCGTTTGCAATAGTCTGAGTCGGCGGTGTACGAGTGTGACGGAAGACGAAGCTCTGTGTGTCGGCAGCCTATTGGCACTCGACATGGATCGAATCGCAGCAGCTCAGCCCGCTGACAGAATGAAAATGCTGTGGTCGAGCGTCCACTCCGTCCCAGAGTCTCTGTTATTCTGGAGATATGGCACTTTGCAAGATGCGGGGTTTGGGTGGGCTCCAAAGACCTTTCTCGGTACCGGCAGTCCGTGGCTGGACGCGGGATCCGTCCGCGGCCGCCCGCAAGCATTCCCAACGCCCGAGGGCCTGTTCGTTAACGCGTACGCAGTCAATCTTGAGAACCTGGAGTTACCGTTGCTTCATCCAATAGACGATCTCGTCTGGATCAGGGGCCGAGACGGATGCTGGAACTACTTTCTCTCGAAATTCGAGGTATTGTGCTACGCGCATAACTCCCTCCTCTTCTCTATTCCAAAGGGTAATTTCAGCCGCATTGCGCTTCTTGCTTCGGAACACATTTCAGATCAGGGTCCAGTCCCTTCAACGAGCATGGTCATGGTCTTCGTATACAAAGAAGAGAACAATGTGACGTACGCTCGGCGAGGAGACTCCGGTCTCATTATCAAGGCGGACCATCCCAGATTCGCAGGTAGATTTAAGCAGACGATGGACAAGCGTGACAGCATGCTCTCCGTTGAAGCTGCCACCGCTTCAAAGATTGGACATTGTCTTCATGATAATAAGTACGGTGCTATCGTTGGAGAGTGGTCCTCAGAGCAACAGACCTGGTGTATCGATTAGAGAATGACCGGAAATCTTCTTCCCTTGTCGACCGGGTGCAGGTGGCACATTCGATTGGGCTTGTCGTCGGCGATGTCTGTAGCGAATCGATCAGGAGTCGTCTTAACATTAGCGGATTCAAAGGAACAGCAGTCCGATTTTTGATGCGGCATGGAGGACGACGTTGTGAATGATCATATTCTGCAGTTCTGTTCCTCGTGAGACCGGGTCTCGTCCCCAGCCAGCATTCGGTATGGAAGCAAAGCATCGAGCCATATCTATGCTCGTCGACCGTAACCTGCATATCGTGACTGCGTCAACACTTCCGAGTGCTTAGTATGAAGTGCTATGTTAAGAATGATGCCGTACAGATCCCTGTATACTCATAGAGTGCGTTGGGGTTGCTTTATCGTTAGTAGGTCTCGATGAACGATGGAGTGACAATTGGTGTAACTGAGTAAAAGGGACTGTGAGGGCACAGGAGCAACACCTTTCGACGCGAATAATTGTTGACTTCAAACTTTGATATTTTTTTTTGTAGAAGAGCCATTGAGGAGCTCTGCGAACACATATAAACCCCGAGAATCCCACCTCCTGTCTACATATGCAGACCGAAAAAAACGTCTCTTTAAACTCCTTCGCCGTATCCGTTGTGATCAATCAAACGTATCGTGTCGCTTCGTAGCGCGTGTGGGGTATTGGTCCTTTACATGACCACGCACCAGCAGGATTCCTCGCAACCACAGCAGTCGCACGACTCGCCGCAGCCCATGGTGGTGGGCTTGGGCTTAACAATGGACTTGATGGAGGAAGTGGCGGATCCAGGCATTTTGAAGGGTGGAGGGTTTGGTGGTTGAAGGATTCTGCAGCAAACAGTGAGTGAAAGCTCATCGATGGAAAGAACAAGGTGGGACACATACGAGAAGAGGGAGAGGACGGGTGCAAGTGAATTTTCGAGTGTATCACGAAGAGAGTGTTGGTTTGGAGGATGAGGCGAGAAGTCAGATCAGACTGCGAAGGGTATTTATGCACGCAGCTGATAATGCTGCTAGCCGGGAATCTGACTCCAACCCCCTCGTCGCTGGCAGCTGGGGCAGCCAATGCGCGGAGAGCGAGGCTGCACGGTCAGCACCGCAGATGTGACCAGGTCTTGGGATTGGACGGGACAGGCCGGCGCCTGAAACGTTACGTCGAGGCGCAGTTGGAGGCGCGATAGCTGGACGCTGGCAAGAAGGGTCCAGAATTGGCGCCACCAGCCACGAAACCCCCTGTCATTCCCGCCTTGATTTCGTACTCTGGTCGGGGAAACCTGGCAGTGGAAGCGACTGCCAACGCGGTTCTACTCGGCTCCGGCAAGCGCCAGCGAAGTCATCTCAGCGGATGACGAGGCAGGGCTCGGGAAGTCGGCAGGAGCAGCTGTGGGCTTTGATTGTGAGATACGAGCCCGCAACGTGTTGACTGAAACAGGACTAGATGGCCCGATATCCGTGGCTGGACGGGCCCGCGGGAAGCGCTGGGGCTTAGTGGTGTGGCAGCGACCAATGGGGCTAAGCCTTCGCAGAAGAAATGACAAGCTTTCGGCTGAAAGCTTGCAGGACTTGGCAGCCGGCCGGGGCCACCACGTCACCCATCAGGCCGTCCAACCTTTGTCGTGAGCGCTGACTCGCTGGAAAGCCATGGACATCTCACCGGTGTAAAGCGGGGATGGTGTCGGTGCAACGCGCGCGCATAGAGAAGCTGCCAATAGGAAGCCCCTGAAAATGGCGGGGTCGAAGTGGCGATTGAACAGCGAAACGCCACGCAGGCCCGTTTCTCCAGCGCCTAAACGACCAATACGAGAGTCGATGATTGTGGCGCAGCCCGCGGCGAAAGCCGGACACGGTTCGATGTGACGGTGGCCCAGAGAGAGGTGAGCGTTGCAGCAAGAGAGCCACGGTTGTGATGATGACGAGGGTGGGGATTGCGATGCGGGGCCGAAGGAAGGAGCTGTGCCGTGACCCGAGCCGAACTTGCCGTTCCTGTTCACTTCTACATTCCACATCACCATCTCCCGTGACCATATTTTTACTCGTGAGTCACTAAGCTACGATTTGTCTATGAGATAGCTGTGCACCTCGTTCCACGCCTTGACGCCATGGAACTCAGGCAGATTTTCGTTGTCGCCGGACATCAGGGTGCTCAGAACCTCTTTGTCTTCTCTCCGCCAAACATCTCAACCGAAATACCTTTGTGGCGTAGGACATAATCCCATCCATTACTATCCGGCTGTACCTGCTTCTGCTATGGCTTTCTTTGGCCTCATTGTCGCTTTCTCTTGAGAATCCGCTTTCAAATCACCACAAATCTCCTCACTTCCAAAACCTTAACATAGCAAATGATACAGAAGAGCCTGGTTTGCAAGCGACGGTTCGTTCCCGTGACGTCCATATCTACATATTCGCGCCAGAACTCATCCACGCGTAGATATTGGTGCATCACATCATCTACGCCATCAGCCGCCAGGAGCTCGACGACTTCATCCAGGAGACCAAAGACCGACATCGCCTCGTCCAAACCCACGTACAGCAAGCCCTGAAGCACTTTGTCCGCGACTGGTCCGCAGAGGGCCGGAAATTGGTACAGCGTATGCCGAAGCAGAAAGCAAAAGACCGAACGAAGCTGCTGCCGTAGGGGATCCAGACACGGCGAGGTATATCCCTCGAAGCTAAGAAAAAAAGATATGCGAAGATATCTACAACTATAAGTCTAAAGGGAAAAAAGATCGGCGCTCTTAGTCTAAGTTTACCTACCTTATTTACAACATCGTGTTTGCCTTTTGAAAGGGGTCACTTCATTGACGGAGGCAGGTTTGGGAAGGGTCCGGGGATTCCTGTGGGATCCTTGGGGAACCCTTCGGAGAAAACCCTTTCTGCTTTTCTAAGTTCGAGCTCTCTTGCCTATGCTCAGTCTTTGGCTCCCAAGCTTGGGGACTGGACAGTGTTAGAGCTTTGTTAAATGGCTCGTAGCTGGTTAGTTCACTCTTCCGGATGGCGTGAACGAAATTCTATACTGCTTCCTTCGCTCGCCAGGTGCCGTTAAGGTCGAAGGTCTAAAGGGCGGGAAAGGGAAGTTCGGCTCGCGCTCGTGTCCTCGTGGCCACTCCCGTTAGTAGCTGAAACTAGTAGGAAACGCAGGTGGGAGCTTCTAGTATCGACAGGCTAATTGGGTGTCTGTCAACTCCATGTAGACTGACCTCTCGACCGACCAGGAAAAAAAAAGAAGAAAATGGCAAAACTGAAGCTGCTGCCGTAGGGAATTGAACCCAGGTCTGACAGTACTGTGGCTAGCTACATGGGCGAGACCCCGCAAGATTCCCTAAGCCCGCCGTATTTGCAGTGGCGCTACAGAACGGAGACACGAGGGGCCATCTCCGTTTTTGGTATCCGTACGCTTTATCCCTCAAGCGCTGCCTAGGACTCGTGGTCGACCAGCGAGCCACGTAGCCGTCATTAGCTGGATGATAGCAAAGGAAGTGGCGGGTTTGGATTATATACCCCACTATCGTCTTCACTCACTTTGCCAAGCAAACCGACCTCACCACCACTGAGCAGAGGTGAACCCTCTATCCACTCCACTGCGGGCGCTATGAGTAATCTAGCACCTCTCCCCTTCACCAGCCCTGACCTGAGCCACTGCCACCCCTCCATCTTCCTCTCCCTCCGCCCCCATCACGAGCTGCTCAGCAATCGATTTCCTATCAAGCTTTGCCCCCCCCACCCACACGCGTTAGTAATCAAAACCCTTCTTCTTCCAAACAAACGAACCAAAAAAAAAAAAAAAAAACCAACAGACTCACCCACTCCACCACCCAAAGCCACCCGGCCAGCACGCCCACCACCACGACCATCGCCACGCCACCCTTGCGCCAATACGGCGCGTCGTCCGCGGGATACAGCGCGACGCCCCAGAACGTGTACAGGGCGCTCTGGACGGCGTTCAGCCAGAACAGCAGCACGGCGCGGGCGGCCTCGTCGCCGCGCCGCTTCAGCATGACGTTGGCCCACGCGAACAGCAGCGGATTGACCATGTAACTCGTGCCCGCCAGGTAGAAGGCGACGAAGGTGCCCGCGGGCGGCATCGGCCGCGCGAGCAGGAGGATCGCGGAGACGAGCTGGAACGCGCACGCGGCGAGCCCGACGGGCAGGCGCCGGCCGGTGGCGTCCATGTAGAGGGCGGCGGCGATGTTGGACGCGATGGCGACGGCTTGCACCCCGAGCGGGTACGTCGTCGTCTGGCTGCTGGTGTAGCGCGGCGCGTTCGCCTTGAGCCAGAGGAGGAAGAGGGATTGCACGCAGTAGGCCTCGAGGGCGCCGGTGACGAGGGAAAAGACGCCGAGGATGTAGCTGGTGGTGGTGGTGGTGTTGGTTGGGGATGCTCGGTGCTGGGTGGGGGGGGGGGGGGGGTGGGGGGAATTGACGCACAAGTATGGTTGGCCGAGGATGCGTTTGATGAGGGAGAGCGGGGAGACGTCGTGGGCGTCTTTCCGCTTCGGTGGCAGCCGCGAGATGGCTAGCTGGAGGTCTTCGTCTTTGAAGGCGAAGGCGTGCGCTTTGGTGTTCTCGGGGATGTTGGGGAAGCAGACGAACCCTGCGATGGCGACGGGCAGGGTGATGATTCCGTCTTTTGGGGATCAGCTCACGCGCACTTCATCGGCATGGCTGACATGCTTAGGGTTATGAGGAACTTGACTTACCGATGAGGAAAACCCACTTCCACCCAGGCAGCCCAACATAGCCATCCATGCTCTGATGAACCGCAGTCATCATCGCACCGGCAAACATGCTTCCGGCCTGCCCTACAGCAGTGAAGATGGCAGTTCTCTTCGCAATCTCCAGCGGCTTGCTAAATTACCACCCACAGCGTCAGTGGTTCAACCCCAGCAATACATACACTTCCATCAAGGGAGGTTAGAGTCACGAATGGGACGAAACTTACTACCAAGATCCTATGACATACATTGTCCCGCAGTACGTGCTCGCCTCGGCCATGCCCTGGAAGAATCGAACGACGCACATCTGCTCGTAAGTCTTGCAGGCAGCGGTGCACATCGTCAGGCCTGCCCAGAGCGCCATCATCGACGGCAGCCAGATCTGTGGCTGGATCTTCTGGATCATGATGCCATGTGGGATCTGAGCGATGACATATCTGGTGAAACCTGTGAGCGTGCTGCCTTATTTCAATATCCACGTTCCGAGAAGCGTACCCGGCGGTCATCACCGATAAAAGGACGTTGTACTGCGCTCCATGGAGACCAATGTCCTCTTTCAGACCCGCAACCTGTTTGACCGGTGAGTACTGATGTATGCTGATTGGTGAAAGATGGGAGACATACGTAGGCATTTGCAAATGCAGCGCGATCTTACGGCTTCGCGTCAGCCCATCTTCAATGTCTTTAGAACAGCTCATCTCGCCGTACCGAGGTAATTGAAGAAGTAACTTAAGCAACAGTAAGTCTTGTCTGCACGTCAGCCAATGCCCTTTCCGATCATCGCATAGAGAACTCTACAAGAACAAACAAATCTGTCTCGCCTTGTCATCTAACAGCATAGTATGCGGTAGTATCATTGTGACCAACCGAGTTTTTGAACCAGCCGTCTTTCCTCCTTGGATTTTGTAACGTCTCCCAGGAACATCACTGCAGTCTGTTAGTCCCCGAGCCAAGTTGGAATTTCCAAATGCAATACTACCTTTCACCTGGTAACTCCAGGTTTTCTCCGCCATTGCCAATACTAGCTAAAACCGTCGAGTGATATGAATGGAAAGCTGTGGTGGTGGACGACGAAAACGAATGGCATGAGACGTAAACTTTTCAGCATTTGTACTATGTACTGTACCATGATGGCTTCGCACAAACGAGAGTGGAGTTTGCTTCGGTGTCTGCCTCGCCGCACGCAATTCCAGCTTTGATGATTGGCCTGATTCCCGGCCATAGTGCTGCATGTAGCGGAACGCTCGCATTGGCATTCTTGGCATTAAGGGACGGCGTCGCAATTTTGCAGTCTCCATTTTTGCCGGAGTCCGTCCGTCGCCTAGATACTGTCTCTGGTGTGAGCACTTTATTAGTCATCTGCTGTTGTCACTATTTGTGTCTGGTGCCTTGATGTTATTCAACCACTCTGATACCTCTAAAGCTTCGCTTGATACTCAACCACGGCCGGGTGACGAACGCTTCCTGGCTCCAGTTTTCCAAAGTCCTGCACACCCTCCTCGACGTTCGGGTAAGGCCCCATAGGAGTGATGGCCTTGGGGTTGATGTTGTAGTGGCTCTTGGTATACTGGGGGACAGAGTCTCGGTCAGTAACTGCAGTGTAGGAATCCATAATTGCAAGAATCATCCAATCATCCTGGCAAACCCCCGAGGGACGACTTACGTTCTCCTTGATGTGCTTGAAGTCGGTCGATTCCTTGAACCCCTTGACGTTCCAATACAGGTTCTTCAACCAATTATTCAAGACCGGGTAGTCGTGGCGGATGGTGCCCAGGTTGCACTTGAAGTGCTGCACGTAGACCGTATCGAAGCGAACGACGGTCGCATACGCCCGCAGGTCCAGCTCCGTCAGCTCCTTGCCAAGGATGTACGGCCCGCCGTTCTTGTGCACAATCTCCTCGAGCCTGTTCAGGGCGGCGAAGACGGCCGGCAGGTTCTTCTCGTACACCTCCTGCTCCAGCGCGAAGCCGGCCTTGTACACGCCCGTGTTCAGATCTTTCTGCATCCACTCGGATATAGCGTCGATCTCGGAGCGAAGGTGTGAAGGGTAGAGGTCAATCTTGGCAAGCTCGGGCGAGATCAGATCATTGAAGGCTGTAGGGAGCCATCGAAGAAGCTCTGCACTCTCCTGCAAGACCATGCTGTCAGCGCCACACTACAAAAGAGCAGAAGTTCTTGGAAGTCTTACGTTGTTGACAGCTGTCTGCGTCTTGGTGTCCCAGAGCAGCGGCACACTATACCTCCCCTTGTACTCCTTGTCCGCCCGGAAGTACACCTCGTGCAGGTATTCGCTCCCGAACAGCTTGTCGACAGTCGCGTTCGGGTACTCATCGTCCGTCTTGGGGAACCTCCACCCCGGCCAGCCCTTCTCGTCACCCTTCGGGTACGGCTTCACGATGGAGAGCTCGATGATGTCCGTCAGACCTTTCAGGTGGCGGACAAGGTTCGCGCGGTGGGCGAAGGGGCAGAAAAGGCCCATAAGGGGATAGCTTCAGCGAAAGTCCGGAGCAAATCGGCAATAAACATAAGGCTCACCAATGTAGAGATGGTATCGTCCTTTCTCTGGGGGGAATTGGCCGTCCGGCGCGATGACACCATGCCATCCATCGTCAGTTCCAGGCTTGTGGATTGTGCTGTCGGTCATGGTGGTAGCTCCAATGAAGGTACGTGTAGCAATCCGTGGCGTCAAGGCAGCGGGGACTTTGTTTCCGCGGAGAGCCTTGGTGAGGGGAGTGCGGAGGAGCATCAATTGCAGAGCAAGCTGTTAGAAGGCAGCAGAGCTGAGGGATCGCATCAATTGCTTAGGTGATTGTGCAACGATAAGCGGTACACAAAGCTGCGGGGAACGCGTCGCGCCTGCCCCACTGGAGCTCCCGCGGAACCCATTCCGCCCATTGCATCATAGGTCTGCTCGCCTCGCTGAATCACAACTTCTCTTCCTCATCTGAGAAACCTCATATCAAATCATTCGGATTGGACTAACGCAAACCATGCTACGCGCTTTTCAACATCCCACATCACTCCTCAAACACCGCCGCCATGCCACCAACGCTCACGTTAAACAAAGCACCTACCTCCTCTTATCGAACCCCACACCCTCTCCCACCGGACAATCATCCACATTCTCCTGCCACGCAATCCTCGCATACTCAGGCAGATACATATTACTCGTAAACGTCTCGGGCATATAGCTCTCCGTATCATCCGTGGAGAAGTCGCCACCCGCCTCGTTCAACGCCGCAAGCACGTAATCCTCGATGAAATCGAGATACACGACGTCGACGGAATCCGGCAGGCCGCCGTCGGCCGGGAACGACGCGTTGGCCTGCACGTCGATGGGCAGGTCGTACGCGGGGATGGCCGAGTGCGTCGTGTCGTCGCCGTCGGTGCCGAAGTCGTCGGACGTGACGTAGCCGGGCGTCGCGACCTCCTGGCGGCGCAGCAGGCGGCCGCCGCGGAAGGCGCGGCCGTGCAGGTGCGAGCGCGAGACGGGCGGGTCGACGCAGGAGTCGGTGTCGGGCAGCGACGGCGTGAGGGCGCTGAAGCCGAGGCTGCGGCGGGAGAGCTCGGGCTCGGGCGAGAGGTCGAGCGAGCGCTTCTTCTGGTACGGGCCCGCGTTCATGATGTCGAGCACCTGCGACGCGTACTCGTACGGCACGTCGGGCACGAAGCGGATGGTGTTGGTGAAGGGCGAGACAATGAAGGAGTCGTCGTAGGTGAAGGGCCCCTGGACCAGGTCGAAGCGCACGCTGCCCGTGTTGATGAAGATGATGCGCGGCACGTCGGCGCGCGACTCGTTGACGAGCACCGTCGCGATGGCTTCCTGGAGGAGCGTGTAGATGTTGCCCGCGTCGCCGAAGGGCTTGCAGTCGATGCACCACGTCTGCGGCGCGCAGCCGATGACGCTGCTCAGGTTCAGCTGCTCACGCGCCCCCGTGATGGTCGCCGTCACTGCCTTGCCGTGCTGCGTGTCGAACGGCTTGCTCTGGCTGCCGGCTGCGTGGTAGCCGAATGTCCAGCGGTTCCAGTCCAGGTAGCGCCGCGAGTAGCGGAGCGTCGAGGGCGTGTCGGACGTCGGCAACGTGCTGTTGTCGGCGGTACCGTTCACGGACACGGCGGGTCTCGTGGGCGCGGGGAGGCCTTCGGGCTGCTTGACTGCGTAAGTGCTGTTTCCTTGGCCCTGGATTCCAGTGATAGACAGCCAGCCCAGCGTCTCGCAGTAGCGGCCGGACTCGAGACCAGTGGCCTTGTTGTCGTAGACGGCGAAGTCGCGGATGTGGGTGTGGCCGCCGAAGATCTGGATGGGGATGTCGGGTCGGGCGTTGCGGATGGCGCTGTAGACGGTGCCCATGGTGCTGGTGGAATCGGTCGGGCGTGCGGCGTTGTGGCCAAAGAGGATGAACATGTCGACGCCCGAATGGTTCACGGCCTCCTCGAACCAGGACTCCTGGACAAGGTCGGCGGCCTTGATGACCTTGGAGACGTTCGAGTTGCCGGTGAAGTCGAACAGGACGCCAAAGGCCATGATGCGGAGGCCTGCCGAATCAAAAGGGTTAACTTTGGACAATCAAGAGGTACATGGGAGCTCAACGACATACCTTGTTCGGTGGTGAAATAGCGGTACTGGCTGCCGATATACTCGAACTCGCCGGTGGACGGGTTGACGATCTGGACATTGGACGTGACATAGCGGTCCCCGTAGACCTTGGCGAACTGATTGAAATGCTCGTAGGCAATCTCGGTGACATAGAGCTCGTGGTTGCCGATGGCGAGCAGGTCGTAGTCGATGTTCTCCCAAATGGGGTTAGAGATCAGGCCGTTCGGATCCGTGGCATCCGAGAGCCCAGCGCCGTCGTGCAAGTCCTGCCGTCACACGTAATATCTCGTCAACAACAAATTTCTCGAAGCCAATAGCGGCGCGCCGTGTAAGCTTACACCGGTGTCGACGAGGAGCAGGTCGACGCCAAGCTCCCTCGCCTGGGCCTTCATGGCCGTGGTGAACGAGACGTAGTCGCCCCAGTCGGCGCCGTAGTTCTGCTCCTTCAGGTGGCCCTCCAGCCAGCCGTGCGTGTCGGTTGTGTGCAGGAAGTTGAGCTGGCCCCATTCGAGCGGCGCGCGCGGGCCGCTGGTCGCGTTGCTGGACTCGGGCTGCATGCGCTTGACCTTGCGCGTGAGGACGACATCGTTCTGCGGCCCGTAGCAGCTGTGCCCGTCGTCGGCGCAGGCCAGCGCGGTGCTGGCGAGCGAGGCGGCGGCGAAGGTTGCGGCGAGACGCATGGCGGGCGACTGGAAGTCCAATTGGCGGCTCTACCCGCTGGCAACGAGTGAGCAGGACGAGGGAAAGGGAGAGGCAGGCTGCGCTCGCTCACTGGGGAGCTGGGATCGGCGCGGTGTAGCATTTTATTGACCGTCTGCTCGTCAGGGTTGCATGGTCATGGGCCGCACGCAGGCATCGCGCAGCGATAGCTTACCCCACGTGCGACTCACGGGCGGGTCCGACGGCGTTTGACCTGCTTATCGCGGCATAGTTCGTTTGCTAGAGACCAGCAGATCGCCCGTGCCTGCATACGGTCCCGGCCCTAGCAACAGATCGAGTCCCGGGAGACGTAATAATCTGGTCGACCCCGTCTTATCGGAACCCCGGAACGGCCTCTCAGCCTCTTTCCCTTCAACATGCGTCCTATCTCCGCACGTATGGCAATCTCCGCTTCGACCGGGTTTCTGAAAGGCGGGACCGATATCGCTCGTGGCTGTGGCGCAGCATATCTTCTCGTAGAGGCGAGTTCCGTTTACGCTCGCAGGGACGAGTCAGGCCCAAAAGTATCAAGATGCGATATCAAGCCGTCTGAATCATTGCCTTCGACTATTTTTAACAATTGGTCTGCAAGAGCCTTCGTTTCGGTTGGGAAAGAACAGAGACTGACTTGAAAACCTTCATACAACGGAATACCAAGATACACTTGGCAGTTACAACTCTCTGCTCATGCTCGGAAAGATGAAAACTCACATCTTGCCTTAGGCAGCCCACTTGAGCCATGTACGATGGGCTTGACCGCACAACTACCAATCCTTAAGCTTCTCCAAGAACCCCATCTCCTCATGCCCAAACCCCACCGCCAAAGCATCCGCCAACCTCACCACCAACTCCACCGCCGCCCTAATCTCCTCTCCCGAATTCCCCAGATTCCTCGCCCCATACATGTGCCTAAATCCACAAACACCCAACCAGTCAGCCAGCCAGTCAGTCAGTCAAAAAACCACATCACCAACAAGCAGGAGGACAAACAAAACAACCAACCAACTCACCCCTTCGCCTGCGCCCCCTGCCCCGCCGCCAAACACGCCACAAACACCAACCCAGCACTCTCCTTTGCGCTAAGTGACACCCTACCACCACCTCCCCCTTCCTCGCAGTAGTCTTCCCCCTCCCGCTCCGCGAGCAACCCCCCATACACGCACCCCACGGCGAACCCGCCCAGCACGCCGCCCGAGATGGCGTCCAGATCGCCGCGCACGCGCGCCGCGTGCCGGCCGTACGTCGCGTCGAAGAGGGCTTGGCCGCGGCGTTGTTGTTGTTGGGCGGCGGACGTTCCTGGGTCGACGACGGGAGAAGAAGAAAGGGGGGAAGAGGAGGACGGAGCCGGGGAGGAGGAGGAGAATGAGGTAGAGGAGGAGGTCAGGCGGGAAGGAGAGATGGACGGGGGGCAGGTCTGCTTGATGGACTGGTGGAGGGCGGTGAGGGCGTTGATGGCCTGATTGGTGAGTAAGTGGTTGGTGGAGGAGAGAAGAAAAAAAAGGATGGCAAGGGGAGGAGCGTGAGGGGAGGGAGAAAGGGCGATGATGCCCTTTTCTTTATTTCCCTGGGGGAAACAGGCTTATACATACCCTGGGGAATCCGACGAGTGGGCTGGCTTTGACCATGCCCTCTCGTAGGCGCTTCGCGGCGACCGCCTGCGCCGCCTCGTTACCCGCGTACGTTTGCGCCATCTGCTGCCATAGTTCGGGTATCCGCTTTTCTTCTCCGAACGCGAGGAGCGCCACGCCGGCGTATACGTATGTGACGCTGTATCCTGCGTCTCGGGAATCAGACGGGAAGAGAGCTCTGAGGCTGTCGATGTTTGGTAAAGTCGGGAAGGGTGAGGCAACGGAACCCATCGTTCCTGGTCAGGTACTCCGCCGTGCTTCTGTTGTAGTAATGGGCTGGTTCTGAGGGAAGAGAAGATAATCGAAGTGTCAGCCTTCAACCGCAAAGCCTGGAATAAGGGCCCTAACTATTATTTATAATGTTCAAACAGTGCTGTGATAACAGTCACCGGATGTTGCCTGCTCGGTGCCAAAATTAGACCCGATGGCACAGTGTCGTCATTCCATCACATGCCACATACCGTTCTACGCAGCTGTGCGTGCTCGTGAAGTCCCATAATAGAAGAACATTCGGACGTAGTAGATAATTGATGTGGTCGTTCTAGCGGAATGGCTGGCGAGCCCTCTGGATAATACCTGATCGAGGTTCAGATGGAGCATGGCATCAAACGCCACCTTCTCATTCGACGATAGAGAAGACTTTCTGCGACTCCAATACCGAAGCTTGACAGCGATGCAATTAGTAAATTACTGAATACGCAACATCTGTAGCATATCCAAGAATCATGAAGAGAACGAATATTACGAGTCAATTAACAATAAAAGCGTATACAACCAAAGTGTCGTTTCTCCCCATCCCACCGCAAGGCAAAATAAAGGGGGGTGGGTATCCAAAGTCATGAAGTCATAATCCGAAGACAAGTGACCCTCCGTAACAACAAACACCAAGAATGCAAGCGGAAGAAGCAACCTCCCCTCATCCAAAAAAAAAAAAAAATTTACAACCCCGCATGGCAAGGCAGAACAACGTATTAATAGCCTGTCGCCTCTCTTTTCGCATTATCAACTGCGGGGCCGAACTCATATTCCGAGTCCTGTCTGTCGTGGTTCGTGCATGGGCTGAATTTGAGCGGCAAAAACCAATCGATGACACTCTCGCCCATGACGCTTTTCAAATTCTTGAGTTTGCCCACATCCCAAGGGTTGTCGCCAGGCCGAGTCATTAGAATCGCGTAGAGAGCACCCGGCGCACCAGGGTACGTAGTCGTCCGGAAGGGGTACTGTTCATCGTTTCTGCGGTTGCACCAAGAGGGCGTGATGAGAACTGAGATATGGAACGTTGCGTTCGCACGGTTGAGGGCTTCCACGGTGGTAAAGTTGTGGACCGTCATGAAGAACGTGTTGCCGAAGATTCCGACAGCGAAGAGCGTGAAGAGGCCAGCGAATGCGAGTAGCGCTATCATGTGAGAGTCGATGTTACGGCCCTGATGCCTATCTCGAGCCAGAAGAACACCGTCCGTGATCAGAAGGAAAGGCGCGAGGAGGGAGGCGTAAAAAGTGAACTGAATGAAGAACTTCATCGACGTCTCCGAGACAATACCGCCGACCCTGCTCAGATGTCAGATCTCAAGTAATGACTCCAAGAATGAACACGTGCAAAGGGTATTAACACAGCACTCACCAAGGACAAAAGTGGTCCATCCTCCGCACACACCTCCCCAAATCGCTGCAATGATGCGTGCGATCCGGCTTCCAATTGCTGCACTTATCGCACCACAGCGGCCATCCATCATAATCACACACAAACACCTCCCGCGGCACAAACTTCTCCAGCCGCTTCAACTTCTCCTCATACTGCCTCTCCGTCCACGTCCTCCCCTCCTCATCCTCAAACACATCCTCTGCATTGCCCCACCCCCGCTGCCCCTGCTGCTCCAATCCCGCTCCCGACCTCTTCCTCTCCCCTTGCCCATGTCCACGCTGGTGTCCCTGCCCACTGCGCCCACCCTTCTTCTTCCTCCTCCCCTCATCCGCACTCCCGCGCCCCAACGGGACCAACCCCGGATCGACCTTGAGCGTCGCGAGGATGCGCAGGTACGCGACGGCCGTCACGAAGAGCAAGACGCAATGCACGACAATTACGGCGATGCCGGCGCCATGCTCGCCCCTGTGGAACAGCCGCGCGAGCGCCAGCTTCGCGACGAGCACGTACGTCGCCCAGCTGACGACGGCGACGATCATCAGCGGCACCGTTACGGCCGACCATCGTGCGATCGACTGTTGGCTGGGGCTGCGGCGGTGTACGGCGCCGCTGGTCGCCGGTGGAGACGACATGGTTGTTGTGGTTGCTGCCCGAGCGGGAGAGCTTCTCTTTCCCTCGGCGTGCGGGTGGTTGGTTTGGTTCGAGAACTGAGCGCCGGCCGCCGCCGCTGCGTGTAGGAGGAATAAATGGCCGGATGAGATGGTGGGCGGCGATTGAGGAAGTGAGCGAGCGGCGGTGTCGAGAGACGGGTTCCGTTGGGGAGCTCCCTAATTGCTGGACATAATAATAAGAAGCGGCGGTGGAAGTTGGGTTTAGCGTGTCGATAGTCCCGTCCGTTGAAGCGAAAGATGGGCTCTTCTCCGGTGCCGGTACGTGCGTGCGCGCGCAATAAGCCTGGGATGAGAGAGAGGAGCCGCGGAAAGGCTGGGAGCCCAGGGGGGTTGGGGAGAGCAGCTGCGGGGGGAGAAGGCAGCAGGAGGTGATGATGACGGCAAGTCGGAGGTTGGCGCGACGCCGCCTGGCTGGCTCCTGCCTCGGACGACTCAGCGGGTGGTGGGCTCGACGAGTCGAGAGGGAAGAGCGACCGGGTGGACCCTGGCACCGCGCGCAATTGACCCGGCGCCTTGGCGGTGGGCTGACTGGCGATCCGCGTCCGCCAGTGAAAGCTATCGTGAATTTCAACTGCTGTACAGACGTCGCCATTGCCCCGCGCACGAAACCAGCACAGACCCCGCAGCCATGCCGTCGTCATGTAAAGACATCCGTACGTCCTCTCCCAAGTTTCTCCCCAGGTCGCCTCCTCACAACCGCTTCTTCCCGCTGTCTTCCGCTGCGAACCGTCTTCCCGGCCTCCCACCATCCGTCACCGCACCCCCGGCTTCCAGAGAATAAAGAACTAATCATTGGCCCTACCACCTAGGCGCCGCACTGGCCGAATGCCTCCAGAACAGCGACTGCATCATGGTGCAGCGAAACTCGCCGTCCGACTGCCTGCGGCCGCCGCTCTCCGACACACTGCCGACGCGCTGCCAGCAGCTCAAGAAGGGTTACGCTGAGTGCAAGCGCGGCATGGTCGACATGCGCAAGCGCTTCCGCGGCAACAAGCCCGTCGGCGTCATGTCCAGCGCCGAGCTTGATCTACCCGGCAACGGCGACAAGGACGAGAAGAAGGGCGGCCAGCTCTACGCCGGCAAGCCGCTGTACGACGTCTTGAAGGGCACGGACGGAGACGAGGATAGAAAGGGCGGCGGTGCTGGCGGGGAGGATAAATAAGGGGCTGGCGGGATATCGAGCTGTGGAAGAGCTGGGCGTAGCATCGAGGACTGAGGCACTACTGCGTACGACAAGGTACTGGGCGGCGAGTGACTATACAAACGAGGCTTGTGGAAGCGACCAAGAAAAGGCTTGTTGGGCATTGCGGCTGCGTGGCCACGCGTCACAGTGCGGAATTGGAAACTTTTGGCACCGTTGGTGTTGCACGAGGCTGCACTGTTAAGAAAGCATGGGTATTGGCGTTCGGACAGGGAAACCGGCAAACACCTCTTCATTGCCGCCTCGTTGCACGAGGGAAGGTATAGAAGGAACACCTAATATGTATTTCTGGATATGGACGGGCACTGAGAGCTGCGCTAGCTATTCACGGTGACTGGCAGCGCCTTGTTGATCGGGGCGGGAGAGCTCGCGAGCTGTATATAGCTGTAACTCTACTCAGACACATCGTCAGGATGTATTTTTGCATGTGCAGGGCGCATGCTCCGCCTCAGCTGGGAGCGAATCTTGCCAAGAGCGGAGCATGCCTGAAGTGCACCCCCATTACTAGGCCTGCTTCTGGGCTGACGGTGGCAGAATGGCGGGCGTGGCTGGTGCACAAGATGGTCTGACAGCCGCAGTGCCCAAGGCGGAGAGACATTGGCGTGGTGGTCCTTCATTGGCTGCCCTCTCGTCTGCACGAGACTCACATGAAAGGTAGGTCATGGGGCTTTGAAAGATCCTTGAAGTGCTGGACTTCTTGGGTATTACCGTTCAAAGTCTGCCTTCCTTGGATGGTGCCTGTGATAAGCACACTAAGGCAAAAATCCCCATTTAGTAAAAAAGTCCGACGTGGATGGGGTCGTTTCTTTTTCCCTTGCAACCTATCAGCCGAGCATAAGATACGAGATATTTCGTCAAAGGCGCAAGGTGAGCCTACCGGCTCACGGCTAAAGCGCGCGGCTGCGGGAAAGATGACCGCCCACCTCGCTCAGCCTTGCCCTACACTGTGAGACATTTATTTTCTAGAAGGTTGCCTAAAAATATGAGGCTGATCACGGACTTGGCGCAATAAGATGTGCATTAACGTGGTTTACTGTCTTCGAGTGTCTCAGATCTCATCTGGCTCGACACAGCCACCCGCATCCTCCGTCAGAGCAACTCGACAGACTGCAGTGTTGCGCTGTATTCGAGCTTACCAGATTGCAGCTGCCTCCTAGTTGCACAATGAGCCGCCTTCCGAGACCTGTGGTATGCATATAGTCTGACTTCGTGCCATGAGTCCGTGTCCTACGGAAAGAGAAAAGGAAAGGATAAAGTCACCGAGAGCATGTTTTTGGAGAGTGATTTAGATTGTAAAACAAAACGCCCGAACTCCTATCTATATTCGAAAACACAAAACAAAGGAAAATTCAGAACATCCTCCAAATGCAAAAGCCATGCGAGATGCGGTACGGATATTCTATATGCCGGTGCTGGGTACAACAAAGCAAACAAAAGCAGAGATGCGGATTCCAGGCGCTATGCAGAAGCTAAACAGGAACGGGGGCCAGCGAAGGGGGAAAGTGACACGGACAGTGCCCGTGTCGGTTATTTCGTTGCTACTCAGTGTCAGCTCAGCAAGACATCAACATATCCCGTGCGGCTTACCTATAACACCTGAGCTGTTGTGGCAGCGGACGGTATCGGCGAATCGCTACTCTACTTTGCAGTAGTAGCATTGTTCGTGGTTGCAGTGAATGCACTTGCCATATAGCTGCGGGTTGTAAGGACCGGAGCCACAGCCGCAGCAGTACCAAGTCCCATCCCCGTCAGCAGCGGGAGCTGTAAAAGGGTGTGCTGATCCAAGACGCGAGTCGACATGGTCATTGCAACCATGGAGGTCGAAAGCGTGCTGATTGACAGGAGGAGGAATACGGGCGTTGGGAGAAGTCAGGTCGGTCGTGGACGAATTCGGACTGACACCGCCAGCACCGTAGAATGGCGACGGCGTGTTGACGGAGGCTTTTGGCGTGGAGCTTGTTAGCAGTTGTGCCGCAGGTTTTGACATAGAGAAAGTCGAAGAAGTAGAAGAAGAAAATTCGCCGCTGATGAAAGCTGGCTTGCAATGCGCAGGGTCGAAGTGGTGTCCACATTCGATACAGGCCGCGTAGAGCTGGCATGACCAAGGTCCGTGGCCGCATTGACAACAATAGAAAGCGTTAGGCGTAAGAAAATTTATGTTACCTGGAACCGAAGGAGGAGACGACCCAAAGGCGGGAAGGGAGGCGGAGTGATCTTGGCACATCTTGAGGTGCTTGCCCTGAAGGGCTGCTGTCAGTGAGAGGGAATAGAGTGGACTTGACGTCAGTCATACTGTGCTGAGTTCCGACGATGTTAAGAGGAGTATTGCGGGCTAGGTGGTCGAGGTGATTCTTCTGAGAAGTCTTGTGGCGCTTGCTGTGGAGGTTTGATAGGGAAAGCTGTGATGGGAGGTGTGATGGCAAGACTGCAACAGCAGCCGTGAAGCATATATACACGGATCATTGCTTTGTGGCTGTGACGAGACACAGGAAATACCTCTACACCAAATCTGCCGTGCTGCGGTCAGATGGGGCGGGAGGGCAGAGATGCCTTCTCATCATACCGCTATTATGAGTCGTTTGGGGGCATCCAGGCGGCCTCTGGGGACGACGAGTGCCCCTCGAATGCTAGTATCGGCGACGTCCGAGCCACTCTCATCGCCCAAAGGTATGAGGAGCATGGGGGCCTTCCGAAAGGGATAAGCAAGCGAGGCGGTGGGCAATCTATTCATCGGCGGCGGGAGAAGGCAGCAACCGGGTCGGGCACCGAGAACGAATTCTAGAAGCCCCGAGGAACGTTTTGGGTGACGAGGAGCATCGCCGGGGGGCTGGGCAGCCAAGCCAAGGCGGAGAGAAAGGACGGGGGGCCGAGACCGTTTGGGAAACCCGAGGACCATAGCAAGGGGCCCATAGAAGGAACTATGTGGTTGGATGATATCAGTGGATAATAGAACCAGTGGGGTCTCTGTATCAACGTGAGACGGTGGGAGGTGTATAGAAAGGCGGGACGAGCTGACCTGCATGAGGCCGCACCCAGTGGCGAAGCGGATTACTTCTCGGGCAGCCAGCTTCAGAAGTTGAGGAGCAATTCATAGACAAAACAAATGGCCCGGGCGGAGGCTGGGGCGGACAAGCCAGGACAGCTCCGCCGCACACAGAATAGCTGGGGAGACTCTCGACGTTGAATCATTCACGAGCGGCGTGAATTGCGTGCAAAATCGGCACTAGGGGTCGTTAAACTGAAACGGCTGCAAGTCCCGAAAGCTGTTAGGTGCTGTTTTGCAGCCTAAGCTAGAGAAGAGCCGCACTCAGACTGACCAGTGGGATCAATCACGGGCCAAAAGATTGAATAGCGGGAATAAAGTGCATCATCGTATTGAACAGAAGTATGACTGTGATAGAAATAGCCCTCGACAGACCAGTGACACATCATATGGTGTACTTGGGTCTAATGAAATGCTCAGATCAGAGCGGAGAAGAACAACGACCCCGCAATGGCGCAAATCAAAGCGACAGGGAGAATCAGCGGCAGGACTGACCAGAGCAGCGTACAGTGCAGGAGACCCTCACCGGCAGAAGCGCTGCAGGAGACAGCCTTGCGTCGACCTGGGACAGACACGGCCTAGCCTTGCCGTTTGGGGGTGGCAACGAGCTTTCCTCGAGCCGCTTTGGGGCGGCCTCGTGAAGAGCCTCATCCGTCGTCAAGCCGAGTGCACCCGAAGCAAAAGCCTTGACACCTCATGCTTCGCACAGCCTCTTTTGCTCTTCAAGCACCGGCCGGTGAAGAGGTGCACTGCCTGACATGAAAATCGTACAGCGAAGCGGTTGTTAGCCGAGGGACGGAGACCAGGGAAGTCTCGATGAAGATCGCCACCCCCTGCTGCCTGGTATGACGGTGTGAGAGGTAGGAAGAATAGAGATCGAGGGTCGAGACCAATGGCGGGTTTGGAAAGACGTGGGCCTCTCAGAGCGCTCGAGAGGTCGAGGGAGGAACGAGACGGTGATCATGCGGCTCTTGCGCGCAGGCAGAAATTGCGCTAATGCGTAATCGCACGAGAGCACTGACAGGATCTCTGCGATTGGGTGGTGGATGTCAACTTCGAAGGCCTACACCTCTCGTTCTATGAGGAGGACCGGTGTCCCCGAGCTCTTTATAAACGCAAGAGTGGCTCAGCCTTCCAAGAGTCTCAACCGGCGTTCACACCATATCGCTCCACGATCGAGGAGAACAGAGGTAGGAGTGAAACATTGGGCTTCAGTCTCCAGCCGGGAACACCAGGCAGGACGTCCAGACCACTTAGGCGGTTTGAATCGAAGAAGAGCGGGCCAATGGATCGCAGCGGAGGAAAGCAGAGACCCGGGGCGTTTGAGAAGGCTGAGGCTCTCGAAGCAGAGCTAGAACGAGGAAGTTCACCGGTGGGGCCGGTCAACAAGGCCTTGGGGCACGAATGAGGCAACAGCGAAGAATAGGCAGCAGGGCACGAAGATCGGGAGACAGCGTGGTAAAGAGAAATCGAAACAGACACAGCAGCAGCTTACAGAGAATGCGGCTGAGAATCATTGACGTGGCCCGGGGCAAACCCCACTCATGGCAGACAGCTTCCCCACCCTCGCGCCGAGAGCGTCGCGCCGTGCGTTACCTACATGTCTGCCGACAGCATGCCCAAAGCAGCCCAGACTGCAGCTTTTCGATAATGGTGTGCGCCAGACACCGTCTTAAACGCAGCCTTGTGCGCGACCACTGGCGTCTCCTTGCGTCTTGCGGCTAGGTGGGCAGACGATTGGCGCGGGGCTGCGGAAGATGTGACGCCGGGGGTCAGGCGGCGGGCCCAGCGCGCGGGCGGCCATCACACATGGCACTGACGGCCAGCAGTCGACGTCTGGCGAAGATTGTGACGGTGTTGCAGGGCATTGGTGAGACGCGATGCAGAGGTGAGGTCTTGAGTCGGAGCGGGAGCCGGGGCCAGCAGAGGGCAGGTCGCAGGGCAGCGCAGGGAAGGAGCTCCAGCTTGTGGCTCCGCCTTTCACATGCCGGGCCTGCCCCAAGAACGACGAATGACGTTTCTCCCAACGCGCCGCCGCCCTCGCCGTTCAACAATGCCGCGTCCGTCGACTCTTGTCGTCGTCGATAGCTAGCCGTCCCTCGTCGACAAGCGCGCCGCTTTATCAGGTAACGCCATCGCAAGGACGCGACGATGGCCGGTGCCTCCTCCTGATCATTTCCGCAAGCCCGTCTTCGCAACACACCTCCTGTGCTACCCATTCCTGCACCACATTGGCCGCGACCCGCGCGCCCTCCGACGCCCTCCCCGCAGCCATGCCTCAGGTTCCGTTCATTGGCCGCCTGCACCCGCTGCAGTACGTCTACCTGCTCGGCAGCTTCGTCCTCATCGCCCTCGAGGCTTTCATCAGGATCATCACCCTCGCCCTGCCCGGCCCCGTCATCCACCTCTTCTATCGCGCCTCGCGCAAGTCCTTCAACTATCTGTCGTCCCCCCAAGGCCGCCGCTCGCGCAACAAGAAGAAGGGCTTGGTCACCTCCATCGCCCAGGCCGCCGACTTCGTCGAACTTGCCGAGCTCTTCGGATACTACGCCGAGGAACACATTGTCCAGACCGGAGATGGATATCTGCTGGGTCTGCACAGGTTGGCGTACAGGCGCGGAGAGGAGGATCAGAGGGTGAACCACGGCCCGGACAGCATCCAAAAGCGCGTCGTCTACCTGCATCATGGTCTGATGATGAACAGCGAAGTCTGGCTGTGTCTCACCGAGAAGGAGAGGTGCCTTCCCTTCATGCTTGTTGAGCGCGGGTACGACGTCTGGCTTGGAAACAACAGAGGCAACAAATACTCGAAGAAGTCAACCAGAGATGCTCCCACCGACAACCGCTTCTGGAACTTCTCCATGGACCAGTTTGCTTTCCACGACATCCCGGATTCCATCGATTACATCCTGTCCACCACCGGGCAGCAGTCGCTCTCTTATGTCGGCTTCTCGCAAGGAACTGCCCAAGCCTTCGCTGCGCTGTCCATTCACCCGACGCTGAATGAAAAGGTCAATGTCTTCGTCGCGCTTGCGCCCGCCATGTCTCCCAAGGGCATGAGCAGCGGCATTGTTGACACGCTTGTCAAATCATCCCCCGACGTTCTCTTCCTGGCCTTCGGGCGGCGGGCTATTCTCACCAGCACGGCCATGTGGCAGAGCATTCTCTACCCGCCCATCTTCGTACGCCTGATCGACGGCTCGCTCTCGTTCCTGTTTGGCTGGTCGGCGAAGAACATCACGCCCCACCAGAAGCTCGCCGCGTACCCGCATCTCTACTCGTTCTCTAGCGTCAAGACGGTGGTGCACTGGTTCCAGATCATCCGGAACGGCACTTTCCAGATGTACGATGACGAAATGCAGGCTCCCATGAGGATTTCAAACGATGCAAAATACTACAAGGTGGCCAAGTTCCCAACCCGGAACATCAAAACCCCTATTGTGCTCGTTTATGGCGGAAGCGACAGCTTGGTCGATGTCAACATTATGCTCAAGGAACTGCCAAAGCACACCGTGGCCGAGGAAATTCCCCATTACGAGCATCTCGACTTCCTGTGGGCGAACAACGTTGAGGAACTCGTCTTCCCGCACGTCTACGCCGCTCTCGATAAATACGCCGGCCCTGGTAGCAGTCCGAAACTCGGTCCCTATAAAGCCCTCACCCCATCTAACACGATCCAGATGCATCCAACGGCCTCCTTCTCCGATGATGATGAGAGCCCTCGGTCCACACGCAAAATCTCCGAAAACGTGCCGCCTGCACACTCGCCAACCCCAGGTAGCGGCACGCAAGCATCACCATATCTCGAATCCCGCAAGCATCATCCTTCGACGCTTGGTTCTCCCGTCCACCTCCGAAGCTCTGGAAGTTCGTTCCGGCCTCAGCGTGCCTCGTCGGCTCCCCTCGGTGGCACACTCGAACGCATACTATCGTCGGAAGAAGGCTCACACCGTGAATCGCATCTCTCGCAAAAGTCGAACGCGTCGCGTCCGGAAGGCTGGTGGAGCTCAGATGAGGTTGGAGGGACAGACTCAAGTCCACCACCTCCCGCGCATAGCCCAGGCCGTGCGAGTTTCAGCAGTCTGATCAGCCAAGGAAAAACCGAGACGAAGTTTGGCTCGAAGGGAATCACTCTCGGTGCGGGAAAAGCGGTAGGAGGTCTGGTCAGCGGGAGCGGGACAGGGACGGTCGGCATAACCACCGGAGGAGAACCAAACGCAAAGAAGGGAACCAAGAAACGGAAACAGTGAAGGGGTCCCGCTCGCAAGATGAAAAAGTAATGAAAGGGAACGTGGCAGACCAGGCCTCCGAGTATCGTACCACGGGAACGCAGGAAACCGGAGCAGAGACCTCTCAGGAGCTTGAGGAGGGGACGAAAGGAAAAAGCGTCGCTCAAGGAGTTGAGAGCTTTTGGATTTGAGAGTCAATCATTTGCGTGTGTTGACCAGTAGCCTTCAATTGTGCGATGGAGGCTGCTTGAACATGTCTGGCTACATCTATGCACTTTTGCTATACATTCATTGTAATATTATACTCGAGCAATACTTACTTCTCTTGGAACGATCAGCTATGTAGACAACAGCTTTAGCACATACAAATCACCTTCACCGCTTTGCCGTTTAATTGACTATCAGATGGCGTTTTTTCCTTTTGGCTCATCTGTTCAGAGCATGTAGTAGCGGCGCTCCGCATTTGGAGGCACGAAAGTACTGTTTAATTTTTGGTCCGTCTGATGACTAAGCATAGGCGTCGCTTGAAGCTCCGGATAGCTTGAGCTCCGGAAAACAGCGAGCGCGAACGACGCTTACACGAGCAATTGCTTTGAAATCGACCCATGACCCACTCAATTCCGCCGAGTGCGTCTGATGCGGGGTGATCCAACACATGGCGATTATTGAGGTCTCATCTGAGCAATCGGAAGCCTTCGACCCCGACGTCATGGACGCCTCTCCAATCAAGCAGCTACGGCTCACACCCTCTCCCTCTCCCCCATAAAGCCAGCTTCGTACCACGCCGCCGAAGATGTTTTCTCGCACAATTCCCCGTCTTCTCCACGCTTCCCGGTCTGCCCTCCATCCAGCAATCATACCGCCGACCATCATGTCTCGCCCATCCGGTCTCATCGCAAACAAGGGCATCGAGCTGCTCACGTTCGGGACGCCCAACGGCCACAAAGCGAGCATCATCTTGGAGGAGCTGAAGGCCAAGTATGGGCTGGAGTACACGGTGCAAAGCATCAACATCATGGAGAACATCCAGAAGGAGCCGTGGTTCACCAAGCTCGGTCCCAACGGACGTATCCCCGTGATTGTGGATCACGACAACGACAGCTTCCCTGTGCAGGAAGGGGCTGGTAAGTGGCCAACAATTGGCTCTGCGTCTCTCTGCTGCGGGGCTTCGTGGATTCTTCAGGCAAAGACATTGCTGATCGATCGTGAATCCGACAGCGATCCTGGCGTATCTGACACGGCACTACGATCCGGAGCATGAGTTCTCGTTCGCGGATCCAAAGGATCTGTCGCGCGCCGAGCAATGGGTGGCATGGCAGGTCAGCAACCCCTCTCCAATCTCACTCAGCAGATGCAAAGAGTCTGACACGCATGCAGCACGGAGGACTCGGGCCCATGCAAGGACAAGCAAACCACTTCCTGAGGTTCACAAAAGAGCGCATCCCGTACGGCGTGCAGCGCTACGTGGGCGAGACGGAGCGCCTGTACGGCATCCTCGACTCGCACCTCGCCGAGCGCGACTACCTCGTCGGGCCCGGGCGCGGCAAGTACAGCATCGCCGACATTGCCAACTTCAGCTGGGTCAACTTCAGCGCGTTGCTCGGCATCGACCTGGCGACGCAGTTCCCGAACCTGCACAAGTGGTGGGAGAGGATCGATGCGCGCCCGGCGGTGCGCAAGGGCGTCGACGTGCCGGCGGAGAGCTCCATGACCAACAGGGCAATCAAGAAGAAGCTGGAGACGGACGACGAGTTCAGGCAGAAGAGCGAGGAGCTGGCGGAATTCTGCAGGCAGGCGAAGGAGCAGTACGGGTACAAGTACAGCTCTCCGTGAGCGAGGACGCGCGCGCACGCAGGCGCTGGCTATGAATAGTAATGCACGTCTCGAATACATATCCACCTCGGAAGTCGGCAGCGGAGAATGTGGTCTTTTTGCACCCTGAGGGCTGGCCGTAGGTTGCGCGGGCTGTGGTGGTACGGCGAGGCGCTGAAAGGGAGCCGGGCGCTTACGCACTCAGGGCCTCGGACTTGAGCCGCAGACCCTCCCCCGCGCAATCGCTGAGCATCCAGGGCCAATGGTGCAGGCGAAACGCGATGGACCCGCAACGAGTGGCCGCTCGAAGGCGATGAAACAAACAGCGCGGAGAGAGGGGCGTGCGTCGGTGCTGTCGCACACAGCGCGAAGGGCAGGCGAGCGTGGCTGATGGCCAATCGTTTGCGACGGGCGATCTTGACTGAAGCTGCAGGGACACGGCGCTAGCCATGACGTGTGGGCGCTGGCGGCGGCTCGCCCACACCTTTGCCCACGAGAGCCACCATTCCACGCCCACCGGTTTCAGGAATGCGTGTGCGTGTGTGCTGCTATAAGAGCTGGCCTTTTTGCCCGCCACTGTCTGCTTTCCAACTCCCAACTTCCCTTCCTTCCAGATCCAAGCAAACCGCAGCTCCGATCCGTGATCGCTGCTGCTTCCTCGCTGCCATCGCCAACAGCGCCGAGTAGCGTCAATCCCATTGACTGGGTTGTTTCCTTGTTTCCGCCACTCGCACTTCTTTATCCGCCAATAATTTCTAAACCAAGGAGCTTGCTTGTTCTTTGTCTCGAGTCACGCCTATAATCACTTTGTCCCTGGCCAGCTTTGTCCGACTGCGACAAGTATAAGGTCACCACCGTCTCCTGTCCGCCTGATACAGCATTTTGGGACACACTCCAACACCACACATCTCCGCCTTGAGCAGTACAGTGTAAGTCACCCCGTTGCACACGCAAGCGCATAAAGGAGCACATTCCCAGCGCAGACCCCAGTTCGCAGGATCGAACATCGCAGCACAGCGCAAGTCATCAGACACGCAGCAGCAACACAGATAAGAAGACACGAACGATGCTGACAGCCATCAAGCTCGGCCGCGAAGCGCACACCATCTACACCAACCACAAAACCCACCAAGCCCACAAGCACACCCACCGGCCCCGGCACCACTCGTCCACCACCCCCATCTCGCCCACCGGCGGCTTCTCCAACCACTTTGCCAACCACCAAAACTTTCGCTACCCGTCACCCCACTACGACTTGAACCACAACGTCGCCAACGACAAACGCGCCACAATGATTACCCTCAACCAGCTCACCTCGTACTCGCACCACGGCGGGCTACCGGGGCTACTCGCGCGCGTCTTCCTGCGTTTCTTACAGTTCGTGCTCGCGCTGACGGTGTGCGGGCTGTACGGCGTGGACCTGGACGCGGCGCGTAAGGCGCACGCGTACGGCGACGCCAAGTGGGTGTACGCCGAGGTGGTCGCCGGGCTCGCCGCCCTCACCTGCCTCGCGTACCTGCTGCCCATGGTCAAGTCGCTGTTCTTCTTCGCCTGGGACTGGGTCGTCTTCGTGCTGTGGCTCGTCGTCTTCGGCATCTTCGGCCGCATGTACATCGGCGAGGCCGTCGAGTACGACGCCGGCATCAGGCGCATGAAGCATGCCGTTTGGGTCGACTTGACGTGCATGCTGCTGTGGTTCATTACCGCCGTGTATGGGACGGTCATGTGGTGGATTAATAGGGGTGGTGTTAGGATGGGGAGCAAGAGTGTGGTTTAGAGGGGGTCTTGAGAGTGAGTTTGCACCTGGAGAGGTGGTGGGAAGGAAGGAGGGAGGGTGACTGGCTGCTGGTTCGGCTTTTGCTTACCTACTGTCATGACTGCATGAGCGATGAAGAACGTGAGAGGACGCGAGAGATGATGATGTCTCTGAGCGGCTCTTTCCCTAGCATATCCTCTTTTTTCCCCGATCGGGAATGTTTCCTTGTTTGTACCAATATTCTTGTGCACGATACCATCATATTCATTTCCCATTGGCGCCGCTTGGCGTTCAAAGTAACAGTTGGCTCGGCTCGTTCCCCTTCGGTGATACAAAGAATTCCTGGTGACGGGCGCTTGAGTAAGTCTACCGTGCGTAAATTCTTCGTTTCCGCTTGTGGTCTTCTCCTGGCTTTACTTACGCTCGTGTGTCGCAGCCGGGATGAAGTTCGCATTCTGACTAACAGTAAGCAAGCCTCTAATCCAAACACCACAATTCACACACGGGGCTCCAAATCCCGATACATATTCATTTCATGTGTTTCTACTCGATCAGTACGGTATACGAAGCTATTCTCTGTTGCAAGCTTTCTACCCACGCATCAAAAAACGAAAGAGAAACAACAAAAGTCGATCCCATCATTAACACGCTCACGCTAGGTATATATCCCCACAAACACACACACAAACACACTTCAGCCCCACTCTCATCCCCATCCCCACCAACTTTCCCACCACCCCACCCCTAACCACTCACTCATTCAGTCCCATCCCTCACCGCCCCCCACACCCCCTCGTCCTCCACCGCCCCCGCCGCCTCGTCCTTCAAGTAGCAGTCCCCAGCCCCCGTCCCGCCCACGTACGCAACCGCCTCGCAACCTTCGGCGTCGGCGCACGCGGTTAGACATCCCTCGAAGCTGGCGACGTAGACGACGCCGATCTGCCCCGCCTGGTAGTCCTTGCCGCAGCGGATGGTGAAGGTTGTCGTGGTTGTCGTCCATTTGGCACCGTCGGAGGAGGGGCAGGTGGGGGGTGTGGGGGTCGGGGTTGGGGTTGGGGTGGTGGTTGAGGGCGCTGTTGCTGTCGTTGTTGTTGTGGATGGGGGGGAGGAGGAGGAGGAGGAGGAGGATACGGCGGGTGCTGATGTCGAGGATGATGAAGGCACGCCGGTCGAGGAGGGCACCGGGTCCGGGCTGAGGTCGGCGCAGGTGTCGGCGAGGTCGGCGGAGCGCTTGAAGCTGTCGATGGCGTCGTCGTCGAGTTTGACGTCGAAGCGGGCGGTGTCCACCTGCGTGGAAGTCAGGGTGTAGCTGGCGGTGTAGAGGTCGTAAGGGCCGACTGATGCGCCTTTGGTCATGGAGACGGTGGAGGCCGTGAGGACGGGCAGGACGGAGCGGGAGTCGGGGACGCCGTAGGTGACGTTTAGCGTTGGTGCCGAGGAGGACTCGGTGGTGCGGACGGCGGCGGTGATGGACATGGTGGTGCCGCTGAGGCAGCTCTGCGGGCTTTGGAAGATGATGCTGTCCTGGAGGGGGAAGCCGCTGCCGTTGTTGTCGTGGAGTTCGGTCTCTCCGGAGCTCAGGGTGACGACGACGTTGAAGGATGATATCGAAGAGTCCGATGGGATGTTCGCGGAGACGCCGTAGAACTTGTTGCAAGTTAGCGAGGGCTGTAAAGATGCAGATTGAGGGCATACCTCGAAAGTGTCGTCGAGGCCAGACGCCGACCCTGAGGACTCGGTTTCCAGAGTCCCGCCATCCCCTCCCTCCCGATCCTTGTACACCAGCTGGACTTTCTCGATCTGACTAGCAGCGCGCTCTGTAGTCCTGACACGGATATCCCCGGTCAATTTGACGGACTCGCCTCCATCCAGGAGCGTCAACTGCATGCCGCTCGGCTTCACATCGTACACAACGATAGGATCCCCAAGCGTCACCCCACTCGGCACAACCTCAATCATCTGCTGCAGCACCGTCGCACACACACTCCTAAACGTCTCGGGATCCGCCATGGCCCTGACCGTCACATTCCCATCCGCCGCAAACACCCTCGCATCCGAATTCCGCCCATTCGTCGTCGCCCTGCCCACCACCAACGCGTTCTGCGTCTCGTTCGCCAGATACTCAGTCACGACGCGATTATCAAACGCATCCGCCGTCGCATCGAACATGACCACATCGTCCGCCACGCTGCCCGCCGGCACAATCTCCGGATTCGCGTCCGCATGCACGCCCCCCAACGTATGCCCGCACGCCACCAGCCTTATCATGCCCTCCTCATCGAACCCGACGCGGTCGAACTGGTTCCGAAACGTCCCCACCGAGTTCTGCGGCAGCGGCACGCCCTGACCCCCGGCCGCGCGCGCATCCACCCTCCCCGCCCGCACTCCCACCGCGGGGCCGCCGCACGCCCTGACCGCCGCGTACACGCCGACCGCCAGCAGGTCCGCCATGGACGCGCGCGCCGACAGGTACGGCGCGTACGCCGCCAGCGTCGTGTTGAACGCCGGCCCCGCGTTCTCCCCGCTGCGCGTCTCGTACGCGATCGACGCGTCCAGCCCGCCGATCCCCGTGTACACCGAGCCCGTCGCCATGTCGTGGAAGGCGGTTCGGATCCATTCCGCGGCTTGCACGCGCCCCACGGTCCCCGAGGGGGCCCGCCCACACGGCGTGATGGGGGAGGTGAAGTTGCGCGAGTGCAGGCCCGATGTGAGGTGCATTATGTCTTCGAGCTCGTCGGTTTGGGGGGAGGGCCATGTTGGTGCGGCGGCGGCGGGGGAGGTGGTGGTGGTGGTGAGGATGGCGAGGGCGAAGATGGTTAGGGGTAGGTATGGGTGGCGGGCCATGTTTCTTTTTCTTCTTCTTTTTTTCTACCCTCTGACCGATTGGAGAGTCGGTGATGGAAAGAGCTAACGATGGGGCAGGTTTCACGGGCGGCGAGCGGTGCGCCTCACGAGCAGCAGCAGCAGAAGAAGAAGAAGATGGATAACGAGAGGCGGGGAGAGCTCGAAGCCGCTTGGGAGAAATTTTGGAGGCGACATTCATATTAAAATCCTACCTCGTATGTCTGCTCCTTCGCGGCAAGTCTGGATATGCATGGCCGGCAAACCGACTTGTTGCGAGCGGCGGCGGATCTGGATGTGCAGGGTGGAGTAAGCCACACCAGCCCGTTTCTGGTGATAGCCGGCGAGAGATTTCAGGCGAAACGGCTGGGCCTCTCCTGTTTAGGAAGGACGGCCTAAGAATAATGTCTTGGCTTGCATGACAATCGATAAAGTGGGCGACGGGACGAGGCAAGCATCTCGTATACGCCTCTTCGCGAGAAAAGCAGCCGCTTCCCCTGCAATTCCACGGGAAGCATGAAGAGGAAACAAGAGACAGAAGTGTAAAGTCTAGGTTCGGTTTGTGAGAGAAGACACCCCTAAACTAAGCTTAAACATGCAAGAGCGGAGATGCTGACCGGGTTCCATCGTCAATCTATTCGCGGGGGTCTGGGCCGCGGTCCTGCAGAAACGTCGATAAGCCATGCGGCGTGGCAGCCTCGAAACAAGCGTGCTCGGACAAGTTCGCCCGAAGCCTGAACCAATCACTGCTCCCCGTTTACCAAGCTGCCGACCTCCAGGATGTGCTGTCAGCCCCCAACGACAGGGGTTTACATGGAAGTGCCGATAAGCCTGCCACATAAGGCTGAGGCTCTGGCGTGATGTCGGCACTTTACCCTAGGAAAATAAGGGAATACCGAGCTCAAACAGCGGAGCTATCATCCTGAGTCTCGGCCTCTGCTTGTGTATACTCGTATCTCCGCCACGATGCTGTGCAGCGCTCAATCGCTGTGGATGAACGCCATGTTGGGACCTGCAAATCAGTCCAGGAGCGTCGTCCACATCTGTAGCGCATCGTTTGCTGATTTTGGCATGTTGCGCATACATTCGGGCAGCGCCCAGGGCAACGCATCTTTTCCAAGCAAGGGGCTTTGTCCCTTGGAGGAGCCTTCGCCGATTACGCAGAAGCTCGAAGCGGATTCGTGAGAAGAACATGAGTGGCAGGAGGAGGAGTCGTCTTCTTCGGTGTAGATGGTCGTGAACGAAAGATTGGCTGGGGGGCCAGGTGCAGGACTGAGCAGCCTGGACGGCGGAGTGCTATCTTCGACTTTGGGCATCGCAGCAGTGCTGTCCGGCATGTCTCCAGGCACTTTGAAAACCCGTTTCTCGCTGCAATGCTCCAGCTTCTCCCTGATTTCCGACTGCGCAGGCTCATTCGAAGGCGTGGAGTGGGCGCCGCAGCTGGGGAATGGGCACTGATCGCCTTCGTGCAACTCGGCGATTGTAAATGTTTCCTTCTTAGGCCGCATGATGGGCCCGAGCAAGAGCCAGTCTTTCCAGGAGTACTTCGCACGACGAAGATAGGCCTTGACGGGCGCGATCTGAAACGACTGTCTTCTCGACGGAGGAGGCTTCTGTTGCCTTTCGCCGAGAATCAAGTTGTCAAGTGCTTTCCTCGTCTGAGTGTATTCGGCGGCGAAGTCATGTGGCGAGTCGGGGTCCCCGGACCTCTGCACCACCTTGAGCTGCTGCAATAGCTCTTCAAGATAGATGATGCACTTGTCGAGCTCCGATGAAGGAAGGGGAGCCGCATCATTGTCATCTGCTGGAGCTGGAGACAGTGGCTCTCCTTCCTTCAGAGTGTCCAAATCCGGTTTCGGATCCGCCGTTTCCGAAGGATGCTCGGTCTGAGCAAGACATATCTCAACGGTTTCCATGGTCATACGGGCTTCACGGGGAGGCCTGGCTATGCTGTCAAAGTCCAGATAGCAGGTGCTTCGTCTACACCCCAGTTAGCGTGATGCCACTCGGTGTCTCCGGATACCTTCACTTACCGCTGCACCGGCGAATAGCTCGATAGGTTGCCAACCAGAACCTTTCCGTATTCTGCAACACATGCCGCAACATCATCCAGGCGATGCTGGATTGCTCTGAGCTCTCGCGCATCCGGGGTTCCTTTGCCACATTGCGAAGCCTTCTCGAGAATGAAGCGAAGCAGCACCAGCGCGCTGTGCAAGCAGTCGACCTTTGCGCAAATCTCCTCGACGCTCATGTGTCGAAATGGCCATGGAGGCTTCTCGTCTTTCGCTCTATCCAGGCAAGTGTTTAACTCCGAATATAAACTCCAGCAAGCTTCGACCAGTTGCTTTGTCGTAGTGAAAGCTTCGTCCTTCCAGAGGTCCCTCGTTGTCGGGTTCGAGAAGAGGTCGTTCAAGGCGTTGATTGCGAAGGATACGAAGGCAGTTCTCTCCCAGATGACCATGACGAGCTTGTCCTTGAGGCTGTTGTTGTCGTCGCTGCAGTGGCCATACCAGCCATTGACAACGTCAATCCCCAAGTCTGCCACCTGCTTGGCCGACACACCACTGTCGAGTTGAAGGGCCATGGTTGCGTTGGAAGTGAGAGAGAGATCGTGAAGAGTTCCGAGGCGTGGTGGTCTGCACAAATTAAGTGTCGCCCGGATTCAGGGGAGCTGAAAGATGACGGCAACGGCTGCAAGGGTGGCTCAATTTCCTACACGCAACTTTGCCCGTCTCAGCGCTGAAGTCTCACGCATCATGCGAGGTCGACTGAAGGTGGAGTATCCTGTGCGACGAACCCCGGTTGCTGGAAATTCGGTGCGACCAGCGGGAAGCAACTTCATTTCGTTCCTTGCTGACCGGCCACCCATTAGATTAAAAGCCGCCTCATCCACATCTTCAGCGGAGACACAACGACAAAAAGTAACAAAAAAAAAGTAAAACAAGCCGAAGACGAGCGGGCCGCTCAATCCCTGAGCCCCCACGAATTGCCCATCTCCACGTCCGTCCGCTCGCCCTGCTTGCGCCGCTCGCTCGTGATCTCAACCTCGACCTCGACCACGACCCGCCGATCCTTGGACAGATTCTTCATGATGTACTCCTCGCTCCCCGCATCGTTCAAGCTCGCGTCGCTGCGCTCTTTGCCCGCCAACATGGACCCCCCAAACACCCCGGTCCCGCAACCAGCCAGCTCCCCACGGCCATTATCCCCACCATACCGGTGCCGGCTCCTCTCGCCATACGCGGCAAACGTATCGCCGCCGGCGCCCGCACTGCCACCACTCCCGTCGGACCCCCACGCCTCGCGCGACCAGAAGCGGCGCACGAACAGCGGGCGCAGCACGGGCACGTTGACGCACACGAGGGCGACGATGGTCTCGCGCACGCCCCACAAGTTAACAGTAGTCGTGCTGGGGTCGCTGCCGAGGGTGACGACGACGCGGACGACGGCGGCGGCGACGACGAAGACGCCGGTCAGCAGGAACGCCGCGACGACGCACTTCTGGCGCGCGGGCACCTGCAGCCGCCACAGCAGCGGCAGCGGGACCGACAGCAGCGCGCCGTCGGTCGCGATGTTGAAGGCCGCCACCACCCCGATGTTCTGCGGCCGGAACGTGCACGCCAGCCCCGGCGACGGGTGCACCCGCCAGTTGGCCGCGAACGGCCGGCAGCCCAGCGTGATGGTGGCGAGCACGCCGACGTAGGTGAGGGCGCACGAGAGCGTGAGGTAGCGGACCAGCCGCTGCTGCCAGAGGCCGAAGGTGAGGCGGCGGCTGGGTGGGGAAGTGTGTTAGTGGATGGAGAAGCAAGAATGGCGGCCTCGACGTACTAGAAGAAGAGCATGGTGGCTTTCATGGACCAGATGAGGGCCGAGTAGGAGAACCAGGCCACGAGCTCGTACTTGGAGCCCTTGGACACGCTGTGCAGCTCGGCGCTCGTCATCACCTCGTACTCGGCCACGCTGAAGTCGACGTTGGTGCCGTAGTGGTCTGCGTGGGTTGTCGTTGCGTCAGCAAGACTATATCCCGGCAAGTGTGCAGTTTGGGCACGTACACGCTCGGTCGACGACGATGGCGTCGACGGTGAAGAAGACCCATGCGCACATGGCGAAGTAATCATCGCCTGACAGGTTCGTGATGCCCACGGTGCGCAGCCGGACGATGAACCGCAGGCTGAAGACGATGCATCCGAAGATGAACAGTCCCCATATCTCCGGCAGGAACTGACGAAATTCAGTAGGCAGCTTTGACCAGAGTCTCCTGGCGAGTGACTTACGTGTGGAAGGTTCTCAGCTGCACCCATCCTGCGATCTCATCGGAATCGAATCGAAAAGAATGTTGAACAACAGCGAAGCTTTCGAAAAGGCCCGCAAGAGAAGGGCAAAAAGTAAAGCGTAAGTAGTACCCTACGTGCAGGATCCGCGGCCAGGTACATTGCTCAAGTACTTGGTGACAACGGCGTTGCTTCTCTGACGCATCAGCCCATTTTCATCTCAGCTACTTCCTCGCACCTCGGTTCCTTCCGCGAGGCGCTTTCTGGAGATGCACGCCTGGCAACGCCGCGATAGACCAGTCGTCTCCATGGGGCGTTGGTTCCCGCGTAGATTCGTCACGACCCCCAGCCTTGCGCGCGCACTCAGCCAATGGGAAGCCGTGCCTGACGTCGGGGTTGCGCGGGATGGCTGCGTTGGTGGCCACGCTAGATTCGACAATAGCTGCCCGGATTCGCCTCCGTCAGCGATGAAACCGTTCCTCACAAGGCTGTCCCGGGCGCCACTCGTCAGATGCCGTCGCCGTAGGCTGAAGGCAGCTCGGGCTCCGTTGATCGCGGTTCCAGTCCATGGTTCGGAAACTCAGTCCATCGATTCGGCAAGTGGGGATGGTCTGATTTTCATGCTTGATCTTTTAGGCTTCCCGCGCGCGGCTGTGGATCGTGGCCGCCTGCTCTCTGCCCAGATGCAGGAACGGGTGCTAAATTGCATGCAGGGGAAAAAAGCATAAAACAGTTTACCGCGGCTGGCGATGGTCATCTTCGATGGCGACGGCTGGTCCGACACGCGGCAGATGGCGGTAGAACAGTCGCATAAAGGCGCCACGGCCACTTCGATGAACAACTGAAACGATCGGGCGCGCCGCCGTGTGAACACCAAGATCGGGACATGCGTCAAAGAAAAGACACTGCTTGAAATCTTGATTTTCTTACATGGATTTTTGTCCAACCCATGCTCCCCAAATGCTTCGTTGTCTCAGAAAGCAAGCTTATTTGTGCCTGCAGGATCTCTCGGTCAGTTCTCTCCTTTCCCCGGGCAGCGCAACTTAGACTTCCCGCGTCAACGGTGATCTTCGCAGCAATTTTACCAGTGCGCAGGCTGATGTCTTCACATTGGTTTAAAACTTGCATCTATGTTCCGAGGTTAACTTGAACTTCCCGTGTCGTGGCTTACAGGAATAAAAACCTTTAGCACCTGCGGTCGTGCGGGTGGATGCGTTGGTGGACCTCGCAGACTAAGAGATGGGAGAACAGGTGGCGTCCAGAGACCTTGAAGGCGTGGTAACTAGACGGTATGCATATAATAAGCGACATTCCCTGAATCCTGGAGTCTGTAGGGCCGATTCTCTAAGCCGTGAAGGAGCTTGATATGGCCGCTCTGTCCCACACAGTGTCCAAAAAGGTCTTACCCAGACAAATCATGTTTCTAGAGCAATGACGTAGACCACGGATTGATACAGCATGAACCCTTATTAATGCTGATAGATTTCCCACATGCAGATGACCTCTGAGAGTAAGGTAGCTGCCTCTGACCTGCGGAGCCGCATTCACAGCCACTCGCTTTCGCGGCTTGTATTAAAATCAAGAAGAAGACAGCTCTTCCTGGACCTGTATAAGATCGCCCCATTGATCGGAGATAAGTTCAGGACCAGACGGGCCAATCGTTTCCCGTCAGTCTTCAAACCCCTTCTCGTTCGGGCTCCATCCGCGATAAAACAAAGATTCCCTAGCTTTTTCCAGCATGAACAATCGTTCTAAAAGAGCAGAACATGACGCAACGAAGATAGGAAAAAAAGAACCAAATAACGCAAATCGAAGAGGAGAAGCGCGGTCACACCCCTCCCTGGCCCAAACCACCCAACCGCGGGGAGCCTCCGGCCTTGGGAGTTGCCAAACGAGAGTGATGTAGCACCCGAGCTCCCGGAGGCGTGCCGAAACAGCTGAAGGCGGAGGAAGAGGAGGAGGAAGAGGCGACCTCCAGCCCGGCGCACCACCTACCCGTCGTCAGCACCAGCAGCAGCAGTCGTCGTCGTCGTGGTCACATTGCTCCGACACAACGTAACCACAACCTCCGCCCTCCTCCCAGCCCTACAATCGCCCATGACGCCGCTCTCAGGGACGGGCCACTCGCACGCGCCGCTGCCGGGCGCACACTCCAAGACCGGACACTTCGCTTTCCTCCCCCTACTACCGCGCACCTCGAGGCGGCGCCACTCGTCCGCGAACGGCGAGCCGTCGACGGTGCTGAGGTCGTACCAGGCCCAGTCGCGGTGGCCGTCGCGCGTGTACGGCGTGTCGCTCTGCGTGTACTCGGCCTGGTATACATCCGGCCACGCGGGGTCCGGCTGCCGCTGCGCCTTCAGCGTCACCCCCGCCCCGTTGGCGTGCGCGTGCACCGCCGCGTGGTACGTCCCGCCATGCGGCGCCACCCGCGCCAGCTCGTGCGAGTCGTAGCCGCCGCCCCGCGTCGTCTTGGCGTAGATGGGGTAGGCGCAGTTGTTGATGAGCGTGCCGGCTATGGTGGCCGTGGTGGTGTGGGGGAGGAGGGCGGCGAGGAGGAGGGGGAGGGCGGAGGCGGCGGTTGTGGGGAGCTTCATGGTTTGGTGGTTTTGCTGGAGGGGGTTGGTTGTGTAGTTTGGAAAAATGGATTGTGGTTGGTGTGCTTTGAACGAATGGGTGGAGCGAGGTTGAAGAGAGCGCGGTCGTTGGATGTGAATGTTCCGGACGGGATTGAACGGAGGGTATGGCAACGGATGGAGATCCGCAGAATATACTTGTTGGAAGAGAGTGGTTCCAGGCGTAGCGACGTTCCAGTTGGAAATGTTGGCGTTTCTCAGCGTAGGGTGAGCAAAGAAAGCCCAACCACAGCAATGGAAAACTCGAAGTGGTGGTCTGCTCCTGACGTCCGGTGTCTGCCCTGGCCTATGTGTCTTTGTCTCGAAACGACTGCGGTTCTAACCTCCAGTAAGAATATGTATTCGTGTATTACTAGGAATCATACCTCTCTTGACTTCCTGATGAATTACTCCAGAGCTTTGGTGGGGCCGCAATCGACTCATTCGGCGAGATACTCAAAAGTGGCAGATCTGAAGACAACAGGTATTGGCTGTCTGGAAGGTAGAGAGCCGAATGTTAGCAGCTTGGAGGCTTGCATGGGACTCTCTGCCTTATGAAGTATTTATAAGAAAATCCATGATACTTGTGAGCTCAGACTGTGGAGTTCTACGACTTAGTAGTGATGGTTTCAACAATTCACACCCATGGCTCAAGATGAACAGGCTTTCCTCGGACCATCTCTCCAACCCCGATCTTGACTTGGGTGCAGCTTCCTACCTGCACTATCTGCTCTTCTGTGCAAGGGTGTACTGTTAGAGGATGTAGCCAACATGTGTGTACGACGAGCAAAGGTGGTTGCCCATGACACGTTTTCGGCATCTGCAGCAAGCGGAGAAGTCCGACTGCAACGGTATTAGCGCAAAGTAAATTCTCGATGCAGCATCATGAGGAGAAATGAAAACGGTTATCCATTTTGTGTGCCCATAACAAGGATGGGACTCGAAAGAGGTATCCGCCGTGGAGTGCAGCTGTCCTATCCGTGACTTGGTATCTCCAATCCCTCCTTGTGGCGCCGATGTTGCGTGTAGTTATTCCCGTGTCCCAGGAAGCGCACATTTTCTTACTGTGCCGAAAAGTATCAGCAAGAAAGTGTGCGACCATCTACCGCTTTGTGCCAGTGATCCAACAATGAGACAAGAAAAAAGTGTATGCTCGCCGCGTGCCCTATGAGCGCAAACCAGCGCTCTCGACGCTCTAGCCACGTTTACCCTTAGCGCCCTTGGAATCGGCCGTCTTAGACTTGCTGCTGGCCGTTGGTGCGGCATATGAGCGCGTGGCTCGCTTCGGCCGTGGAGGAGGCTCATCATCCGGCTCGGCTTCTGCCGCTTTACGCTTGCGGGACCGAAGTCCGCTTGCGACAGAGGTTGTTGCCGGGACTTCGACAGCTTTCTTTTTGCCCTTCCCCTCAGTGCCGGACGCTTCGTTCGTTGGCGGGGTAGGAGGAAGTGCGGCTTTGCTCTTGCGTACGGCTTCAGGGGCTCCACCAAGACTTGCGCCAGACTCTTCCTCGTCACCATTTTCCGGTCTATCCTTTTGCTTCGCTGCCCATTCCGCAATGTTCTTGCCCTCTGGGTCCTCTTCTTCGGCTTGCTCGAACAGGTCTTCAGCAAGCTCACCAGCAATATCGTCGGCCTCTCCTTCGCCGCTGAGCATACGCAAAGCGTACTTCAGGAGCGTGGACTGATCAAGACCGGCCGGAGCAGCTCCAGTGGCGGCAAGGTTCTCTTCAAGCGCACGCATGAGTGCCTGAGGATCAAGGCCACTGTCGGCGATGAGGCTCCCGAGGCCATCTCCGTCCTCTTGGGCAGACTCCCCCTCGTCTTCCCAGTCTTCCTCCTCTGGAGCGGCTGAAGCCATTTCCACAGCTTTCAGGATTTCGTCTGCGGCACTTGGGGCAGCTCCATCAACGCCGGCTTCATTCCCTTTGGACTGCTTTCCGGCAGGGCCAAAGCGCGTCCTCCAGTCTCCCAGTAGGGAGAATGGCTGTGGCTCCTCGGTCAAGGCCCTGGGACCCTCGAACTGCTGCTTGATGCGGTCCTTGCTGGACTGCCACATAACAGGCGGCACTTCGTTCCCTGACTCGGGCGCAGCGTCGGTGAGCTGGCGGCCTCGTGCACCCTTGCGCTTCTTCAGCGACGGGCCTCCCTGTGCAACCTTCTTCCTTTTCTTCGGACCCAGGGTAGTCTTGTTGGTCTTGGAAGCGGCTTTGACATCGTTCCAGCCGTCCGAGTTGTACTCAATGTCGACCCAGTACTCGAAGTAGTCGGAGTTGTAGCCGGAGCCGTCGGGATCGTAGTCGCGGGCGGGAGGGGAAGCGACGGCGCGCTCGGCGAGATCGTCCTGTGGGATCAGAGTTAGCGCGATTGCGAGCGGAGTGAGCTGGGGGACTGGACGTCGAGATGTACAGCAAGATTGTCGTCCTCGGCGATGTAGAGCCAGTTGTCCTCGTAGAGATCGTAGTCGTCGGAGTCGTACTCGTAGTCAGACATGTTGGCGACGCGAAAGCGAGGGCGCGGCTTGGCGAGACAGCAGGCGGGATCGTCGGGGGACGCGTCGTGGTTGAAGGGGAGCGGAGCTTATGACGCGATGATGGTCATTCCTCGGAGCGCGACGCGCGACAACACATGCGACGGGCTGGGCTGGGGCCGAGCGGGGTAAGGCAGGCGCTCTCGCGGGCGGCGGTCGCGGCGGCGATGGAGTCGACACGGATGCAGAATGCTTGCTCGCGCAAGGCTCTCTGCGCGGAGGGAAATGCTGGAGTCGGGGCTAGGTCATTGGCTGGCGGGCGCGGAAGGCGCGGGCATGGTGGTCGTGGCCATGGCCGGACGGCGCTGGAGGCGTACCACCCAGGCCGTGCACTTCGACGACGTTACCTCGCGAAAGCCACGATGCTTGGAGGGCGACAGAGCAGCATCCATCACACAGCCCGGCGAGAGGGCGCGATGGAGCACGCGCCCCCGTTGTGCCCTCACGTCTTCCCCGCTCGGGTAGCCGCGGCATAGCGTAGTCCGGGGTAGCTACTACCTTACTACCTCGAAGTCTTCCTCCTCCCTCTCCGCAATCCCAGCCCGACTCTCACAGATTCCACACGATGCACTCTCTCCCCAGGCTGCGCGGCGCCCGCTCCACTGCGCGCGTGCTGAACCATCACGCTGCCACTACCCGGCGGACCCATGCCTCCGCAGGCAGCCCCATAACAAAGCCGCTATCCTCTGTGCTCATTGCAAACCGCGGAGAAATTGCCCTGCGTGTCGGGCGTACAGCCTCGGAGTGCGGTGTGCAGGTTACCACCCTGTACACTGACCCCGACGCCCATTCTCAACATGCCCTCAGCTCCCCGTTCGCCGTCAACCTGGGCCACCCCAGCGCTTACCTGGACGGCGACCGCATTATCCAAGTAGCCAAGAGGGAGGGCTGTCAAGCCATCCACCCGGGCTACGGCTTCCTGAGCGAAAACCCCGTCTTTGCCAAGAAATGCAAAGACGCCGGCCTGACTTTCATCGGCCCGCCTCACGAAGCCATTGAGGCCATGGGCAGTAAGAGTAGGAGCAAGGAGATCATGACTGCGGCTGGCGTCCCGTGCATTCCTGGCTACCACGGCTCCAACCAGGACCCAGAATTGCTAAAGCAGGAGGCCGAGAAGATTGGCTACCCTGTGCTGCTCAAGGCGGTAAAGGGCGGGGGTGGCAAGGGGATGCGTATAGTCATGACCCCTGATGAGTTCATGGACCAGCTGGAGTCGGCAAAGTCTGAAGCAAGAAACTCCTTCGACGACGATGTCATGCTTGTGGAGAAATACATCACCACTCCCCGCCACATCGAAGTCCAGGTTTTCGCCGACAAGCATGGGAACTGTGTTGCATTGGGCGAGCGCGACTGCAGTATCCAGCGCCGACACCAGAAGATCTTGGAAGAGTCTCCGGCCCCGCACCTGGATGAGACCATCAGGCAGGATCTGTGGGAAAAGGCTCGGGCAGCGGCGCTGGCTGTCAAGTACGAAGGCGCAGGCACCGTTGAATTCATCTTCGACAACGAAACAAACGAATTCTTCTTCATGGAGATGAACACCCGCCTGCAGGTCGAGCACCCGGTGACTGAGATGGTGACCGGCCAAGACCTCGTCAGATGGCAGCTCATTGTCGCCGAAGGCGGCAAGCTTCCCCTCACCCAAGCCGAGATTGAGGAGCAGATTGCACAGCGCGGCCACGCCATCGAAGCTCGTATCTACGCAGAGAACCCCGACATGAACTTCATTCCAGACTCTGGCAAGCTCATTCACCTCCGCATTCCCAAGGAGTCAGCAACGGTTCGCGTAGATGCTGGGTTCGTCGAGGGTGACGAGGTTTCAAGTCATTACGACCCCATGATCGCGAAGCTCATCGTCCAAGCCCCTACCCGCACCGCTGCTCTCCAGAAGCTTGGTATGGCGCTCGGCGAGTACGAGGTCGCCGGGCCCGTGACGAACATTGAGTTCCTCAAGCGTTGCTGCGTCAGCCCCGCATTCATCGCTGGCGAAGTCGAGACCGGATACATCCAAAAGCACCACTCGGAGCTCTTCGCCAAGCAGCCTACTCCTCCCGAAGCCTTCGCTCAAGCGGCAATCGGCCTCTTGCTGCAAGAATCAGAAACCCGCAGATCCGCAAGCCCACTGACCGTGATCGGCTTCGGCGACGGCTTCCAGGCGCGCGAGATCAACCTCGTTGAGATAGATCCCAGCGCTGCCGCTTCTACCACCGGTCCTGCTGCCCCTGAAGACGCAACACCAGTCAAAGTCCGTCAGATCCAGCCAAGTTTGTTCGAGGTCATTATCGGCGACACAATCTACCCGGCAGTGAAAGCCCAGCTGGACACCAAGTCCTCTACATTAACATCGTTCTACCCGCATACTCGTGTAGAGACGCGTGTTATTCGTGCTGACGATGCAATAACACTCTTCCAGCAGGGCAGACAGTATCGTCTACGTCTAGCGACACCAAAGTGGGCGGAGAAGGCGCTAGGCATCAGGGAGGCGAAGAATAGCGTCGTCGCACCGATGCCATGTAAAGTATTAAGAGTGGAGGTTAATGAGGGCGATGAGGTGAGCGAGGGACAGGCATTGGTAGTCATCGAGAGTATGAAGATGGAGACGGTGATCCGCAGTCCCCAGAAGGGCGTTGTGAAGAAGATTGTGCATGGACAAGGTGTAAGTGCTAAGCTCTCTGGTTATCGGTGGTCGTGACTATGCTAACATTACATAGGATCTCTGTAAAGCTGGCACAGCACTGGTGGAATTTGAAGAGGGTGCAGAGCAGTGAGCAAACAGAGATGGAGGAGTTCAAGAGACGAGTTCGATGACCCCAGAACCCTGACATATTTCGCTAGTTGTACTGTACCATGGTAAAAGACAAGAAAGACACGAGATTTCGCACAGACCCAAAGATGATTTTTCAGTCCATCCACACTTCGAGACATGTCTTGAGAGTGTACTCCGTTTGTTTTATTTAGCTATCCGCCACGCCCAAGCACCACAAAAAGGCACCACGGCGCCTCTGCACCCTCCACTTCTCCAAACCCATATTCTGTCACATAGCCAAAACATGGACTCCCGAAAGGCACCGCGTAAGAACAGACGCTTCAGCGGCCGTGGACCAACTCAACCGTCCGCACCGCACCGAAACTCCGAATCAAGCTTTACTCATGGCTTCGACCATCCTCCGCCGGCTACGTATAGTATCGCTCCACCAGCCTCCAGTAATACAGCCTCCTGTGCTGCTCATGACCGCAAGAAGGGCTACGGCTTCTTCTACGAGGATTGCGCCTCCGGAGATGACACTGTGTATCCGTCTTCATCGACGGTGCGAACGAATACGGATGATTTCACATCGATGCCTGCAAGGCCAAAGATGCCACTCCCTCAACGGCGAGCACTGCAGATGCACGCTCCCTGGACCCTGCCATCTGAACGTCCTGGACTGCAGCAGCAAGGGCACTTCATCCCGTCATGGCCCCCAGCACAAACGCCCGGGAAGCAAGGCCTCCCCACCCAGCGCCGAGGACCACGGACGCCTGCCACTCGGGATTCCAATACCACCAACCTCCAACGCACCAGAATCCCAGTCTCCATAGTAGCACCCACGCAACCCAATCCCCTAACTCCACAACCTTCCTCCTCCTCTCGTCCCAACGTGACCCACCCAAACCTCACGCCCCAACCCAGCCCTTTTCCTTCCACCGACGACGACGACTGCGACGATTCCTCCGATGACTACGCGGAAGACTATGACGACTCCTCCTGCAACGACGAGTCCGATGGCGAAGACGACGACGACGAAGAAGACGACGACGACACCGACGAGTCGTCCGACGATGACGAGCTCAGCAGCGAGATGGCTACACTCACGCTGCACCGCTGGGACTGGCCGACGTCGCGCGGCCCCAGCGCATTCCTCGAGCACGCCTCGCCGAGGCGGGAGTCGCTGCCGCCGCCCGGCACGCCGCCACCACCACCACCACCATCACGAACAGCCGCCACGGGCGGCAGAGGACATGTTAGTATGACGCCGCCGGCGTCTGGGAGCTCGGTGGCGACGAGTGGGAGCGGTGGGAGGAGGGACAACCTGTGGTGCTCGCCGTTGGATGGTCGCGGTGGTGCCGGGTCGAGGTATGGAAGCTCGCCGTTGAGTAGTAGCCCGGAGTCGCTGGGGTGGCGTGGGGTGGGTGCGGCGGATGTGGGGCAGGGGAGGAGGAGGAGGAGGAGCGGGGTGGAGGGGGCGGCTACGCGATCGTTGTTCAGGGGAAACATATCTGCGGATATGTGGTTGAAGGCGATGGATAAGGCGTATGAGCGGCGGCGTGGAGGAGCTGAGAGAGACGGGAGTCGATGCTGACCAGAGAAAGACAGGTAGGGGTGGTGGTGATCGAAGGGTCACAGATGGGGAATAATTGAAAGAGTTGTTGCTAAGGAGAGGGAGAGTGGTGCTGAGGTTGCGGGTGGGAGCTTGTCGATTTTGCATGCGGATTCGTGTTTGTATTCTTTTTGGGAGTATCTTCTCCAAGAGTGGAAAGTCACTCACTGGTACGAAGAAGTAGGGGGAAATGGTAAGCTGTAGTCCTGCCCACAACCTTCCTGCTTTGCGTCTTGTTTTCCATTATATTTCCTTTTCTTGCTATTCACTTAGAAAGGACAGGTCCCAGCGTGTGTTTTCTATAAAATTACCTCACAGCAGATACGGTGTAGATCCGCTCAAGATTTACGGCCGCATGGCTCGATTCGCTTTACCCACGCTATCATCAGATCCGATGAGGTTGAAGACCTATCTCCGTAGTCACCGAGTCTGGGGGTGTTTGATCGGGAGTGAATGGGAGGAGTGGGGGTTGAGGAGGGCGGGAAAGAAGAGGATTGTGGGGGCATTGTGTGTGTGTGGATGGAGTACCTCGCCCCACCATTCGACCGCCAACAAGACCTCTCGACCGCTATAAGCATCACCTCTTAAGCAGTGAATCTGGCAGCCAGAGCAGGTGCAACCGTCGACGCAGCAGCAGCAGCAGTAGCGTCCGAAGCCAGCGTCTCCGTCTCCGTCTCCGTCATCGTCGGGCAGACTGTCTCAGTCGCGGTCCGCGTATAAGTCGTCGCAGACAGCAGCGTAACGGTCGTGGGCGTCGTGACCCAGTTCGTCTGGTAGCTGGTCGTCGTCGAGTCGCGCACGCGGCCGAAGCTGACCTCGAACGTGCCTTCCTCCCCCTCGGCGGCGCAGCAGTCGGCCGAGACGCTGTCGACCGAGCAGCAGTACTTGCCGTTCGGGCACGGGATGATGTTCCACTTGGTGCCCTTCGGGTACTGCCATCCGGTTGCGTCTGATGCGGAGGTGTGCTCTTTTGTCAGCGGCTTGTTTTTTTCCGCCGGCACGCTGGAGGAATGTGGTGATGGGGGAGGAGGAGCATTACTCTTGAGGCGGCAGTATTCTGCGCCGGGACAGGCCTCGGCGGCGCCGGAGTACCAGGTGCATCCCTGGTAGGACAGGAGTTCGAGCGAGTTGTTCGACGGGCTCAGGCAAAGGCCGTTGTCGAGGCAGACCGAGTCTGAAGGGCAGCAGGACAGGTGAGGGCTGTACTCGGGCATGTTTGTACACTCATGAAGAGAGCTATCCTGCGTAGCCGTGTCAGTCAGTTCTCAACGCTTACCGAACCAGATTCAACCAATGCTTCGTCTTCCACGCTGGATTGCAAGTCGTTCACTGTACGTACCTGTTCCGCATTCATGTTGTAGCACACGGCCTGCGCGGTTCTCGAGCAAAAGAGAACACCCAACAAAACGCTGGAAGCTTTCGACTTGAGGCCAAACATGCTGATCGAATGAAGCTCGCTTCTTCGGAGCAGATAGAATGCAGGAAGGAAACAAAACTTTCGATGTCCGACCACTCCGGCCCCTTTAAAAGACATCCTTAATTGCCGCAACAATATTTAGCATCGTACCCGATCCGTCGTGTATCTCCCAAGGATCCCCAAGTTCGAAAGATGGGCCGTTAAGGATTCTGGCCGCATGGGTTTGCTCGGCAATGATCCAGTCAACGTTCGTTTCCCCACCTCTTCGGGCTTGTCCGGCCGGCGTAAACCCTGCATTGTACACCGCTTCGGGAAAGTATTGGGGGCAAAGATAGCTTAGCGAGCCTTGGCTCTGCCAGACAAATTGCTGTTGCCTTCTATTGGTGAGTGTGATCTCGTATCTGCACTGGGTTTACCGGGACGCTGCCTAGATCATTCTGTTTTTTTAATGGGGTTTTTTTTTTTCAACCTTGTTCACACCACCCACACCCAAGACTGATGGAACCTTCCGGATTGCGTGAGCTTCGATATCCAATGAAAATGTGCTTGGTCCCTGGGACTTAAAATCTCGAGGGAGGCAACTGGGTAATGCTTATCCTCAGGACCAACAATTATGAGCTTTTTTTCTTTCCCCCTGGGAAAGCGATGGCACACGATTGTCGCCATGCGCATTGAGCGTACTCATATGCTTGTGTAGGTTAGCAGTAACCTCTGTTGGCTAGGGTCTTATTCAGTGGAAAATAAAGCCGCACACGAACAGGCACCAAGCGAACACACCATCAAGTCAGACAGTCTTTGTTTTCTTGGAAGTATAGCCTTCATGTTCTGTATGTGAGCACTCCAGCAGAAAATGGAAGAAAAATATTAAAGAATCGAGAGTTTTGGTGACAACTGTGTTGCATGCCTCAAAGGTGATATCATGATCCGTACTTTTCCCTTCGGTGCCAATGCACCTCTGCTCATCGTTCTGTAGCAGATACCAGTGATCTCTACTCCGAGACGAGATCAATCTTCGTCAAGCCGATCAGTCGTCCAGCATGGGGCCAAGGGTCTTCAGCTGTAAGGGATTTCCGCAAGATGGACAAAGCTTGAGAAAATCGGAGTTGCGGACAGGCGTGTTATAGCGGTTTTCGACCGTCAGATCAGCTGGTGTGACACAGACGTTGACTTGATAATTGCAGTGCCAACAGACACGGCGAGAACCGAGCTCCAAGCGCTCATGGGCCATTTCGAAGAAGTAATCGGCTGAAAACATATGAGCATACTTTCAGTGAGTTCATGGGAATCACACTGACCAATCGCGTCCTTGTTCTCCAATAGGAACTCCTCCATCTCGAGCGAAATGCTCGGTGCCCAGATGTTGTACGCCCGAGCGATCAGCTTGCGCAGGTCATGTGTGTCACGCGTCAAGTCCAAGTAGGCGGTGCGCAAGACGGCCACGTTGGCGCTCAGAGAAGGATTGTGCTTGAGATGGTCTGAGAAGCGGATGGCGGTGGCGTTCAGAAGCGCATCAATCATGTACTGATTGGCGATCTCGTAGATGCCCAGGATGCGGATCGCTGCATCGGCAGGAGAGGCGTGGTCGGGCAGCTCATACGTGAGGGCGCCAAGATACATGAAATCAAGAGCTGAATCGACGAGTTCTGGGTCCTCATGAAGGTGAACGACGCTCTCCCGGGACTCCTACATCATGGAATATTAGCACGGGCTCCTGTTCCCACAATCGCCACCAGAGTAAGGGTCTACCTTCATGGGGGCAGCTAGCATGAGCTTGAAGAACTCGGACTGAGAACAAAGGACGATCTTGTGGAGCAGTCGCTCGCGTGCATCAGCACCACTTCCATAGCACACAACAATGTCGGAGTGCTCGCCACTTCTGTAGTAAGCGGGATCGATCTGCATGTTGAGCCGCTGCTCCTGCGAGGTATTCATGCCGGCAGCGTGTCCAATCGTGGTACTGCTGCGGTCGAGAAAGGAGTGAGTAGACGGGTCGGTTGCAATCGTCATGGTTGGTTCTTCCATGAGATTTCGTCGAGCGGGTGATGCAGCAGTGGCGAACGAGCGTAGCGGAGATGGAGGGAGCGGCCGTATAATTCCGGGGAAGTCGCGCAGTAGGTTCCATGCGAGTTGGGCCGAAGCTGGCAGGAGTGCAGCCCGCGCTTCCGCGAATGAAGCAGGCACCAGCGCCTGGCCATCCTTGCAACTGGATTCTCCAGCCGACACTGATCACGACGAACAAAACGGTGACCATCGGTCTCTAGTGGGGGACAGAAGAATAGGATGTGGTCTGATGTTGCATTGGAGATTCTACGGTTTTGACGACTCGAATACAAACTCTTGACTGCAACAAGGAAGCGCATAGGTGAAATTCCCCGGTTGCAGTGGCGTCCAGCTGAGTTCTTACCTGAAGTCCATAAATCGCATCACTTTGCGGTGATGTGTCGTAACGGACCAATCGCTAAAGGTTTGCAATCTGCCGGACTACTGACGCCGCACTTGCTGGCCAATGATTGGCGGAAGCAAGTGCCATGTCTGTGACGCCGGATGTCACTCTTTCACCCATGTAGACATGGCAGCCTTGAATGCACGATCGCATGGTTCATCGAGTCTGTGAGACAGGGTGTGATGGTGGCAGTGGATCAGGGCGAGGTGAGAGGTGCGGTCTCAGGGCAGACTCGGGCGAACAGTTTTTCCACGGTAGCGCAGATGTGGGCGGGCGAACCATGGCGCGCCGTGGCCTGCTCTCCCGCGAATAACAAAGCCGCCGCCCAACCTTAACGCGGCGCTTCTGCTATCACCTCGCTCCCCGCCGCCAGCCCCGCGACGAGAGCAGGCGCCTTTCTCACGACGTGACGAGCTCCCACGAGTCTTCTTTTTTCTTTCCTTATTCCCTCCCCGTCTCTTTGTACAGTACGCGCCTTCCGAAAAAGCCCCACTAGCTTCCAGGGTCCGGATCTGCAAGAGCCCGACGGTGCTTTCGGCTTCTCGCGCCCACGTTTCACCCTCGTTCGCGCCTGCTCAGGAACTACAGCACCTCTAATCCACCGACCGACCGGACGCGTCTGCCGACACCACATCCCCCGCCTCACATCCCTCTCCTCTTGGCCCCTTCGCCCGCAATGGCTACCGGTACGTTCGTCGGTGCAGCGGACATACGACGTGGGTTCGCGCAGTGTTGCAAATCAGAGGGCGGCTGGTGGAAGCATCCATCTGGACATGGATGATCAGGAGCATCCGGACAAGAGCTTCAACCGCACCTTGTTGCAACACTAAGCGAACCGACTCCGTAGCTATCGTGCTGCATGAGAGCTATACGCTGACGCAACACGCTCCAGAAACCGTCAAAGTCGTCCCCTTGACGTGCCATGGCCACTCGCGGCCCATCACCCACATCAGCTTCTCGTCCGTCATTGACGATGACTACTTCCTCATTTCCGCCTGCAAGGACAACAACCCCATGCTGCGCAACGGCGTCACTGGTGACTGGATAGGCACCTTCCTGGGCCATAAGGGCGCCGTTTGGTCGGCACGCCTGTCGTCGGACGCGACCCTCGCCGCCACCGGCTCCGCAGACTTCTCGGCCAAGGTGTGGGATACGCAAACTGGCGAAGCCCTGCACACGCTCGAGCACGAGCACATCGTCCGCGCCGTCGCCTTCCCGAATCAGCCGCATCCGCAAATACTCGCCACCGGCACTGTTGGCAAGAGACTCCGCATCTTCGACCTTTCAAGGAGCACCAGCGCAACTTCGTCGCCGACAGAGCCCAACGGCGCATCGTCTGCAAGCTTCGAGATCGGCGCTGGGGTGCACCAGGGTTCCATCAAGTCCATCGTCTGGGCAAATGACCCCAACATCATCATCACGGCGTCGGAAGACAAGAAAATAAGGTGGTGGGACCTGCGGACGCAGTCGACAATTGGCGAATATGCCGTCGACGGCACCTTCGGAAGCTGTGAGCTGGATAACATGGGCGCCGACGGCAGCCAGGGAGGCGGCATCCTGAGTGTTGCAGCGGGCAAGACGGCTTACTTCTTCGATGGAAGGCAGCCCGCAACGCTCATCAAGAGCGTGACAACAAAATACGACTTGGCCAGTGTCGCACTACACAGCGCGCAGGAGAAATTCGTCGCCGGCAGCAGCAGCGACACGTGGGTGCATGTATTCGACCTCAACACCGGGGACGAACTTGGTAAGCGATATCCTCCGGGTTCCCCCTTGCATGTGGACGCTAACGAGCCGAGTCAGAGATTGGCAAGGGTCACCATGGTCCGGTCTGGACAAGCATGTTCTCGCCCGATGGAAAGCTGTATGCGACTGGCAGCGAGGACGGCACAATCAAGTTGTGGAAGTTCACAACCGGCCCTTACGGTCTCTGGAGGTAGCTCTAGAGCTGCGAAGTAATAGAGAAAATAGGCATAATGATACCCCTGCATACACGTTGCAGACTGTGCCACTACCATCCCATTTGCTTTCCTTCCAATGCACCGATATCTGGCGGGCTTATATTGTCTCCACCGCAGGGGATCCACGCTCGATATCACGCCGGAACTATCCTAGATCCCGGACTTGACCCTGGACCCTGGAATCACGTGCTGAAAACTTGTCCTACCTTGCTTCGTCTTCGCCCAGGTGACACTGCTTGTTATCTTTTATTTTCTTCAGGAAGACGCGCAGCCCCGCCATCACCGAGTCCTCGATCCCCCTCGATCCTACGGTCCTCGCGCTTTCCTTCTCACGTCACACCCGACACACTTGCGCTTCGGACGGCCAAGCGCGTCGCAGCTATAGCACCTCGACTCACCGGACATTCCCCTTCGAGCCGGCAATTGATCGAGCCTTGCTCGATCCACCTCGACCTCAACCCGCCGACACCGCGAAACACGCACAAGTTTCAGAGAACGCGGGCGACGCTATACACAGCACGCGCACGCGCACACACACCCACCACAAGCGACCGCCGCCATGGGCCAAGCCCTCCCCAAGCAGCATTGGCACGATGCCGACAGATTCTTCGTCGCGGCCCAACTCCACGTGCCGGCGCAAGATGCGCGCGAAGGCGACCACCATGCGCAACAACAGCAACAACAACAACAACAACAACAGAACCGCCATCACGACCGACCCGGCCGTCACCACCACCGCCGCCGCCGCCGCAGCAGCAACAGCCAACCTCCACACGGCCCGGGCCTCACCGCCGCCTCGCTCCAATCTTCCCCTCCTCCTCCTGCCCCGTCCACTCCCTCCATCCCGTCGACGTCACCACCACCAACCTCTTCCTCCCCGGCCCCGTCCACATTATCGTCCGACGATGACGAAGACGACGATGACGACGACGCCACCACCTCCGCCGACTCGGTTGCTTCCGACGATGACGACGACGCTGACGACGCTGACGACGCTTCCGACGACGACGACGACCTCAACTCCCTCAACACCACGACGACCACGACCACGACCACCGCACCCGTCTACCTCGCCCTCGCGCCCGCCGAGGCGCGCGCCCTCGCCGCCGCGCACTGGGTCCGCGTCGTGAAGCTGGCGCGCGGCTTCGAGCGCGTGTACGCAGACGCGTTGGAGGCGTGGGTTGCCGCCGCCGCCGCCGCCGCCGCTGCTGCCAAAGCGGAGCGGCCGCCGGCGGTGCAGAGGAAGAGGAGGAGCAGCAGCAGCAGCAGCAGCATGAGTACCGGCAGCAGTGCGAGCAAGAACTGGACGACCACTGCGCCGAGAAGGGGACGCGGGCATGTGAGGGAGGGGAGCGGGGGTAGCAGCGGGAGTGGTGGGACGGTGGGGAGTGGTAGTAGTAGCGGGAGCGGCAGCGGGGGCGGCGGCGGCGGCGGTGGTGGTGTCGGTGTGGTGGATGGTGAGGAGGGGAAGGGAGAAGGGAATTGGGTGGCGCTGCATGGAGCGGAGGAGGAGGAGGAGGAGGGCGGAGAGGGAGAAGAAATGGCGTCGTCTTGCAACAACAGGACTGACGCCGATGGTGGTGGGGTGAGGAGGAGCTGGCTTTTCAGGGCCGCCCACGCGCGGACGAGATGCCGGACGGACGTGGGTAGTTGGACGGCGGCGGATCTGGTCGATCTGGCGACCAAGGGCGGCCCGCTGAGGTGCTATCGGTGGCACAGCGATGGCGATGGGAGGGAAGGGAAGGAGAGGAGCAAGCGGCAGCTGACGGAGGATGCGGCGAAGCTGGGGTGGTGTGGGAGGTGGCTTGTGAGGAACTACCGGGACTTGACGACGACGACGACGACGGCTTCGGAGGACATGAGGGCGGCGGGAGGCGAAGAAGGGAAGAAGACACCGAGAGAAGGAGAAGTGATCGTGGACGAGGAAACTGGCCTCTGCGGCGTCACCGTCCGCGTTCCGACGAAGGCTCTACCCAACCAGCTTCGAGACACTACTACTACTACTGCCGTCGTCCCTCAAGACGGCGGCGGCACCACGACGGACAACAACCCCAACGACCAAACGCGAACCTCGCTCTCTCCCCACCATACTCTCCTCACCATACCCCCAACGACCTTCCTCCTCATCAAGCTCCTCACCATCCTCTACCCCTCCGGCGCCCCCTGGTCCTCCCCCACCACCACCAACGACCAACAACCCTCCCCCCAAGCAGCGCCGCCCCCCGCCGCCCAGGCACCACCACCACCACCCCCGCCAAAACCCATCTCGCCCGAAAAGGCCGCCCACAACCGCCGCGTCTGGCTCGCCATGTCGCTCGGCTGGGCCTGGGCCCTGCAATCCTACCTCACCGCGCACCCTCCCTCCCAACCGCCGCCCACCATGACGACGACAACAACCAACGCCAGCAGCGTCGCCGACAACCACGGAAAAGCTGCTGGCGACGACGTCCACGACGACGTCCTGGATGCAACGGCGGAGACGTACTTACTGGATGGAGAAGTCGACGGCCTCCTACTAGACGACGTTGACGTTGACGACGACGACGACGACGATGTCGACGACCAAGAAGAAGAGGAATGGGAGGCCATGAGCGAGGTCGGCATCGAAGACGAAGACGTCCTGGCGGCGCTGGCGCGCGTGGGCCTGGGCGAAGTGCCGCGTAGCGCGAGCGGGCAGCGGAGGGCGAGCCTGGTGCCTAGCGACGGGACGGATGAGGATGAGGTGAGGGAGAGGGAGAGGGAGAGGATTGAGGCTGAGCTGCAGCGGTGAGTGTAGATGTAGTGGGGAGGTGGAGTGCCCTGCCTGCTTGGTTGGTTGGTTGGTTGGGAAGCGGACGGAACGGGAAGGAAAAAAAAAAAAAACGGGCAATGGGAAATGGGGTGAAATGGTCAAGCGATGAGGGAGGAGGAAATTTGCGGTATCAAAAGAGTCGATGAGGTTTCACGATGGATTTGGGGTGGTGGTGGTGAGAAAGGGTATATATTAGAGACGGGCGTGTAACCGGGCACGATGATGATGAAAGCGTGGAGGTGGGCAGGTTGCTTTCATGGGCCTAGGCCATGCGGTTTTGAATTGGTATGATTTGATCCAGACGCAAAAGAAAATGGAGAGAGGCCGAAGAAAAACAATTCACTGCACTCCGCGTCTTGTCAAAGATGAGTAGCGATGCTTTACACGTATCAGGATCGCAAGCTCAACATCTTTTAAGGCGGACACGTCATCTCCGAACTCGCCAATCTCAACTAGAAAGTTTTCTGGCACAGCCTATGCGTCCCAGGAGCCGTCGAGAAAGCCGTCCCTGAGATGGTGCACAACAAGAAACATAACGACGGCTTCTGGCGATCTTGTCGAAGATTATGCCCGCCCATGTCCTATGAAGGATACTTCACTCTTCCACCATGAGCAGCAGATATCCACTGGAACATATTCGAGAGGGCCAACTTCTTTTCCAACCCACCATGAGATCAAGAATTCTCCCAAAGGCTTCATCATCGCAACAAGTCAAGTCATATATATGGCGCGGGCAAAACTAAGCATATTCAAGTCCATCTTGATTGTGCTACCCAGACCAGACCGACCGCATTTCAACCCAAAAGCGAGGAACCTCATGTCGTTGGCTTTTTTTTTTCATATGACAAATTCCGGTTGTTGTACCTTCTCTTAACGCCCCTTCGTCCTGGAGTCCTTTGCGGCTATGTCGAGAGGAGATTTTCTGTATGTTTCCAATCTTTCGAAGGCAATGCAGCAGCATTGCTGTAGTAGTCGGAACGCTTCCTTCCAGATCCCTTACTCCACCATATCAATGTCATCAATATTGACCGGCGCAGGGTTGGTAGAGGCAGTAGTGGCGGCCTCGCCAGCTCCATTGGAAGCGTGTCCACCTGCGGACTCGTCTTCACCACCTCCACCGAAATAGTCTGCCATCTCGGCATCAAGCTCCTCAACAGTCTTACGGGGCCTTCCTCCAACCGCCGGCCTACCCTCACCATCGGCTTTCTTGCCGCCACGAGGCTGCTGTCTCCTTTCGCCAGGCCTACGACCAGCTTCCCTTCCTCCTCCTCCTCCTCCACCGCGACGGCGGGGAGGCGAACGCCTTCGGCCATCGTCCTCACCAGGCACATAACGATCAATTCCAGCAGGTGCGGGCTTGGTAGTGTCGCTATGGCGGGGCCTGTCGGGACTCAAGCTACGGTTGCTCCTCCCTCCCTCAATGCGTTCGAACAGGCTGCGCGAGGGACGCTCAACAGAATCAAACGGGTTGCGGCGAGGCGGCCCAGATGGCCCAGGCGGCACGAGTGTCAGGCGGATGGGTTGTCCGTGTGCATTGGCACCATCGAATTCGCGAAGGGCGACCCGTGCATCTGCGATGCTATGGTAGATTACGCGAGCAATGCCCTGACTGCGGTCATTGCGGTCGAACAAGAGTTTAGCGGTCTTGACGGGGCCAATGCGCTCGAACAGCTCCTGGTGCACATCAGCTAAGCCCTTCACGTGTCCTCTGCAAGCGCTACGTACGCGGATATCCTCCTCGGTTAGATCGTAGTGCAAGTTCTCGACGCGGATCTCGTAGCCGGAGTCCCTGCTAATCCAAGTGGTGAGCAAACAGCCTCAGCGGTGTGATCCACGGAGTTGTACCTTTCGTATTCAGGGCTGCGGCGGGTAGGGCGCTCAGAACGATAGCCGTGATTGCGGGAGGGGCGGCGGGCTGCGATGCATTAGCCATGCTACGACGTTCTTGGCTGGCGATACCCACCATCGTCGTCTTCGTAGCGGTCGTGGACCCAGTCCCTGCGCCACATCAGCAAAGCTTTGATACATCTTGGCGCAATTGGCAAATTACCGATCGAGGTTCCTGGAGTCATCTCTCTGGCTCGACTATTATCGCAGAGAGGAATTGCAGATTAGCGGAGGTCTCACAGGGTACCATGGCAGCCTGAAACAAGACTCGTCGGCGAACAGCGGTTGCATCTCCAAGAGCGACTGGAGCGGTGCAGGCAAGAGCAAGGTGCCGGCTCGGAGCGGTTACGGAGCGCCATGGCTATGAGGAGGGAGGAGGTGTAGAACCTAGGCGGGGAGAGTAGTCAGAGCGCTGGTCAGGTCCCGCAGCACGGACAGGAGCGACCTACCTTTCTTACGCCGTCTCGCGGATAGTCTTCAGTGCGGCGGCCGCCTCGGCGTCCGCGTGTGCCTCCGCCACCTCGCTGAGGGCAGCATGTCAGAATGGGTGTGTTGGAGCAGCAGCGCAGAGCAGCTTACCTGGCGGTCGGAGATGACGTCGTCGAGGGCGCGATCCATTGCTGCGTGGGATCGGGAGGAAGCCGCTGGAAACAGCAGGGGCAAGGCGAGCAGCTAGGCGGCGGTGCAGTCGGGCGGTAGGGTTGCAGCGGGCTCGGGAGCAGGGCGGTGGTGTCGGAAGGTCGAGGGCAAACGTGAAGCTGCACGTCGGCGGCCGCGGGCGGCGATTCATGCGCGGATCGGGCACTGGCCACGCCAAGGCCGCCCTACGGCGCAACTGTTTCGCTGCGCCCTGCGCCCACGGCCTGCCCAGCCAGCCTGGCGAGCTTCCCCCGAGAACGCCACCCACGTTGCCGCCCCGCCCTGCATCCATCCACGCTGTGCAACCCAGCGCCGGCGAAGCACACCACCCGCGGCAGCGACGCTCGACTGAGGATGCCGCGGCCCGGCAGGCAGCGCACTGAACGGCCGTTCTGTTGGGCTGCTCTAAGGCCATCAGGCGCGCACCACGCACCGGCCGCCGTCCATGCGCGGCTCCCCTGAGCAGGCGACGGACAGCACCTCAACTGGAAACCATTTTTAGACGCGCGGGCCCGTGCATGGTGTCACTCGAGCCGCAAGTGTGGAGCAGACCGCCTCTGCCGCGACCGATCACTCTGGGGTCCCAGGGTGCCCTCGGTTGACAACGCTGCACGCCAGCCCACGCTTCTCCGCCCTATACGACGCTGGCCCCTTGCCGTGCTCCGTCCGCGCCTGCGGCGTTACCTAACGCCGCACTCAACTCGATGCTGAATACGAGCACCCCAGTGTGTTCTGCCGGCACTACCACAGAGCTATGACGATGTTGCCAAGCGCACCTCGTATTGAACGGCAGAGCATAGGGGCGGGTGAGGGGTGGCTTCTAGAAAGAAGCACATAAATACCCCAGGACAGACTCGAGAGAAACAGCATCAAACAATCAGCTCTCAACATCTACAACACTCCAATCCACTTCACAACCTTCGAACTCTTCGTTCATACCCCATCCAACCACCGCAAACATGTTCACCAAGACCGCCGTCGCTTTCCTCGCCGCCGCTGGCGCTGCCTCTGCTGCCCCGGCCGCCACCGACAAGTACTTCGGTGCTATCGCCATCCATTCGGGCTCTGCCATCCAGAACTCTGGTGTCTCTGCCTCGCAGAACAGCCTCTGGCTCAACCACGCCCAGGACGCTTCTTGCGACAAGCCTGACACCAACTTCGCCACCTTCTACATCCAGGACGGCGCTGCCTACCTCTACGCCGCCAGCGCCACTCCCCAGCAGCTCTACGTCGACCGCTCCGGCATGGGCCGCGGCAAGATTGGCTACACCACCGGTGCTGAGCCTACCCCCAAGAACGCGGAGCGCACCGGCTTCGCCGTCAACGAGAGCGGCCACCTCACCTTCGATGGCACCGACGGCTTCTACGCCTGCCCCAGCGGCGAGAGCTACGGCATCTGGCAGCAGAGCTTCTCTGACGACTGCATTGCCTTCGCCTTCAGCGCTCAGTACACCGACTCCCCCGTCGGCTGCTCCTACTCTCAGCAGGGCCAGTAAGCGGCTCGCAGCATTTTGTCTTTTTAGCATTGCATCGCATATTCGGGAAAAATTCATGTACATAAATAGCATCTCATCGGGTATCATTAGCTCATGACAATCACGTTCATGATGTAATCCATAATGGTTATCGAAGCAATCGCTTCGATCCATCAAAACTTCTTGCCATTCCTACAATAATCGAGTGATATGACCCAAGCTTGTTTCATGCATAAAAGTAGCCTTGGCGATCCACCACGAGATGCCCCCTCCATCATTTAACTCAAAACTTTATCGTATGCATAATGCAATCCCCGTCACCGCCTCCTGACCCGAGCTCCTCGGTGAGGGAACGTGTGTAGGATCCACCCGTCTTGCATTCTAGAAGGTCCAAGCCAACATGTGACGGAGAATAATACGCTATGCTAAGTGAACGTCCATCTCAAATCTATTGGTTGAAGCACAACAAAAAACCCAATGTTCCCTGACCTCGTAACCGGTCATCCGGCCATCGGCGCAGCTACGATTTTTGAGCGTGCCGTGGTGATCGTCATATTACAGGCCGAAGTGTTTGCTGGAGAACTCATTCGGCTGCGCGTTTATGCCTCTCTCCCACGTCCGGTCCGCAGCGACCATGCAAGCACTGCCCCGAGAGCATGTCCATCAAAACACCATGCTTCGCTGAACGAAGCTCGTTGCGGAAGTGATGACCCCCTTTCCCGCAAACAAAAAAGGTGAAAGTCTCCGGGCGACCCACCCGCTCGCCGTGCACCCTCTTAGGGCTGAGGATCGAGAGGCACAGCTTCGACCACACATCCAATGATCCATTGCAAAAACCAAACAGGCAAACACTGTCAGAACCATGACAAACGCTTCCAAAGCCCGCAAGCGACCTGCGCACGACTCCTCGCAACACCGCTCCTCTTTCCCTCGAGCACAAGAGCATCACGAACACCGCCACCTCGTCAACACATCACGTCGGACTTGACTTCAGGGGTGGCGGTTGATCAGCCGACGTGGCGGCGCGCTCCAAGCCCGTTGCGGGAGTCGTTGCCGGCGCCGCCATCCCCGAAGCGCGTCTAGCCTCCCCACAAATTCTTAGTGTGGCGGCGGGTCCCAACCGGCCGGAGCGGGTGTTTAAAGGCGCGACGACGTACGACGGGGGATTATACGAGTGGCGGGGGGAACGACGATGTCACGTCGACGACGTTGTTGTCTATGAATAGGTCGGAGCTAATAAAACGTACTAACGACTACATATCGTTACTGTTCTCTTTCGACGATGATGTGCCGTTGGGCTGGATCTGCGCTGTGACCGGGATCGGAGCTGGAGGCCTTGGGGGAAAGTCTTCATATCGCATGCGGTTGGCATGAGGATATCTTCGTTTTATCCAATCGCGAATACGGAAAAAGCCATAATACGAGGGTGTAGATTGTGAAGGCTTCCCTTGCGATCGAGCCGCGGGGGTGTGGAGGCGCATTCCCGATATCCGCGCCTCGTGGACAAAAGGGTTTCGAAGACCTGTGCGGAATAATCATCACTGGAACCTGGCATGTGATACAAGCCCGAGAGCAGATGTCATGGGATGTATGCTGCGTGAGTACACACACGTGGTCAAGCAATGACATCGCCGCATAGAGACAAGAACCAGCAGACCTGAATTTCTTGGATATCTTAAAAGCGATGAAGTGGAATCAGTCAGCCTCAAAATCGCTTCTTCTACCTCCAAGAGTTAGACACCAGCAGCAGAAAACACAACCACCGAGGTTTGTCACTGTCGTCCTCTGGAGTAAGTATGTGCTAAAGCTTGGGACATACCGCTTTTCAACAGTGAAGGTGACTCAGAGATTGTGAAGACCATACGACTAGAATGTTGTGGAGCAGCATCGTTCACCGATGCCGCCGCTGTACATCCTACGTATATGTGTACCATGCATGATGTAGTTAAGCTCATCATTCTGATGGCATCATTTCAGCTTAATGCATGCGGCAACTGTAATGTTGTGTCCCCAAAGCAGCTAGTCTCAATTGATATAGCTACGCCAATACCGGAGCCCCGATTGAAGGCGGTGATCAAGTACCCCCATCCAACTAATATCCTGTATCAATAGTGAAAAGACCTCCCGATTTCAGGTCTGCTCTCCCAGAGCCTTTCTCAGTTGATGGGCTGCTTCTCCAAGGGGGTTTGGCAGTTCGGGCACGTCCTGATGGGGTCTCCCTTGCTCAAATCATCCGGCTTGTCGAGACCACCACTCTCGCTGCTGCGAAGGAAGGAGATGCCCGAGCTCTTGCGCGCACCGTACTCCTTACCAGTAAGCGCGATCTCCATGCTGTAGTCGCAGCCGGGGCAAAAGACGCTCTGCAGGCTCCTCTCCTCGATCTGCATAGCGCGCTTGTTCCAGAGAGCAGTGAGGTACTCCACTACAAGCAGCACCATCAGCAGCCACCGATCGATCGATCCCCTCCACCACCTCAGTCCGGGGCGCAGGAAAAAAAAAAAAAAAGCCAACTTACCCGCAAACAACGGATACTCCCTCACATACCTCTCCATCTCGCACGCCTGGACCCCCTCCAGATGATCCCTAACCGCCCTCTCCGCCACGAACGCGCGCAACCCGTGCTCGTCGCGCGGCCCGAACGGCACGGGCGCGAGCGCCTCGCCGAACAGGAACGGCACGAAGTCCGTCAGCAGGTCCGCCTGCACCGCGTACAGCTCGTCCATGTAGTCTTTGACGCGCCGCGCCGCCGCCGCCGCCGCCGTCGGCACCCCGTACGCGGTTGCCAGCACGTGCAGCCGCAGGTGCCGCAGGCACGTGAGCGCCGCCGGCTCTGGGGGCTCCGATGGGTCGTCCGTTGTTGCGATCAGGTTCGGGTACACGCGCGTGTACATGTACGTTATCAACGCGCTGAGCAGGTCGGGGTGGTCGTGGTCGGTGGGGAGGTCGAGGGTGAGCGTGGTGGTGGCCGGGGAGGAGGAGGAGGAGGCGTCATCCTGTGCGACGGCGCGGTTTTGGGTGTCAGCGGCGCGGAGGGGATGGTGGAAGGGTGACGCGGTGACGCGGTGTTTGGATCGGCGTACCTTCTTCAGTTGGCCTTCGGCTTCCAGAAGCTGCTGCGCGAACCAGCCGGACTGGCTGGCGAGGACGACGCGGTGCGCCGGCAGCTCATTTCCGGCGAAGCGGAGAGTGACGTCGGAGTAGAGCTCGTTGTTGGCAAAGTGTCCCGCAACCTGGTTGATGAACGGGGGCTTCTTGCTCTTGCAGTTCGCCATGGTGAAGCTGCGGTTGTGGTTGGTTGGGGAGCGGAGCAAGATCAGGAACGCAGAAGAAAGATCTGAAGGGCATGCTGCAACCCTTATTTAGCGAAGACCTTGGTGAGGTGGGCGAACTTCCACTTTTCAGCAGACATGAGAAGTGAGGGATATTCGAGATATCAGTTTTGTCGAGTCCGCCGAAAACATCCTCCCAGATTGTAGTTTTGTAACACCACTGCATCCAATTTCATAGCATACATGCTTATAGATACTAAATACGGAATAGTTGATTGTAGAACCTTTATATTGATCCGCTCACTACATTCCGTTGAGCTAACCCAAAAGACTACCAAGGAGAGGAAGGATCCCTTGGCCTAGTACTATCTATTCCTTTTGTATAAGTAGAGCAAGCCTTTCTATCCACTTGAAGAGATGGATCAATGTGGCTGCAGCAGCGTATGCACTGGCCATTGATCATGTGCAATATGTCCGTATAGTACCTTCTGGGGGTTTCTGCATTGTGGAGAGCATGCAGTTGGACAGTCATGCTCCGCGCCCTGGGCAACGAACTGTCTGCATCCATTCCCTGGAGCGTCTATCCCATATGTCTGCCATGATATCCACTGCGGCCAATCAGTCACTGGAATAAGCAGAAACAATTTTGTGCTCACCTGCGAATTCAGGATTATCTCTGGTGAACTGTTTCATGCCTTTGTCGAAATGGGGGATAATCTCGCGAATAGCTTCGATGTATCTTCTCTTGAAATCATGTCCATCATGGGAGAGCTCATGATAGAGACTATGGGCGATCATTTCGTGCGCGAGAAGATGGCCGTCCCGGCGGAAGAGACCATAGACGATTTGCGCCGTGGCATCTGCCAGCGAGGGGATGTCATACTTGTTTGAAACCTCGTAGAGGGTAAGGTACCACACGAGTTCGGCCTCGAACGTCACTTTCTTATGCGTGGGTGGGGAAATCTGGTCTTCATAGAAGAATCGAAGGGCGATTTCGAGGGTTTCAGGATCATCGCCATGAAGCTCGATCACGTTCGCCGAAGCTTCCTGTTCCACCGTGAGCCAAAATTCTCAGGTACCTAGCATAATACTCACCTTGAATGCGCTTTTGAACGCGTTACTGAACCAACCGGACTTTGCAGCGAGGATGAGCTTGTGCGCTTTGAACTCACGTCCGCTGAATTTCAAAGTAATGTCGGAGAATTCGTCCGAGTCCAGGAACGAAGGGAGACCAGGCGCGCGTGACGCCATGGCGAGTAGAGGGCCAGGTAGGCCGGCGGATGGGGAGTTGTAGCGGTGTCGCTCAAGTTGAGGCGCGTTTGGCAGAAAAGCAAGCCCGCCCGCGACAGCCCACGCGCTAAGCCCAATTAAGAAACCATGGAGGTGAAGTGAGCGAGACGGCAGGAGCACCACCCACTGGCTTCGAGTTCGAACCGGCGAGCAGGCAAACAACCAAAGAGACAAAAAAGACGACAATCGACGATGCCATCGTCAGCTTCGGCGGGGAAGTGACCAAAAAAGAAAATGGCAAAACTGTAGAGGCCCTTTCGGTGCCTTGTTAGCTACAGAAAACCCCAGAGGGGTTTTTTTTCATCTCTTGCAAAGCTATCATCGATCAAGGTTAGCCAGTTCTTTAAAGTTCAAATCTTGGAACGTACCACTGCGCCATGCAGCTGTCTTTTACCCGTAGGTGAAAATACCGACTCACCCGAAGACATATATACCCAACGTTTAATCTTCGCTGTCTTATGAGCGACAACCCAGGCTTGCTCCTGCCACCCGCCCGGCTTGAGGCATTGCACGACGCCGCCGCTCGCGCCCTCACAACCGCCGCGCGCCGCGGTGACCTGGACAGACAAAAGCTTCAGCCGGCGGCACCTGCCTCACATACCAAGCCGGCCGAGTACCAACCACCTACCCGTATCAAGAAGCACCGCAACCGCGACCGCGACAGCAACCGCGACAGCAACCGCGACAGCCATCACTTGCCGAGCACGCCCTCCTCCCCCTCACCGTCGGAGCGGATGTTCTGACATAGATGTGCGGGTCAAGACAGTACACACGTATGCATCCAAATCTAGAATTCAATTACCCGCATAAGCAGGGTGCAATATCTTTGGTTGGCTCGACTCTTTTGCAACCCGCCGTGCCGCGACTATCGACCCTTGGACGCTATCCAGCTTCAGCAAGCGTACGACGCAGCCAACCAAAGTCGCCATTCCGCTATGAATTTCTTCCGACACGAAACCCTTGTTTGTAGATGCCGGATTCCAACGCCTGCGTATATCAAATCCTGGGTATAACCTTTCCGATCCCAAAATGCCCACATGTCCCGTTCCGACGGCTTTTGCCTTGGACCGCAAATACTTCTTGTCCCGCCGCACGCAACTCCTCAAAGGGAGTGAACTTCATATCCCAACAAGACTTCCGTCGAGCTACCTTCCCACCCTCTGTTGCCTCCCGTCGAGATCATAAACGTGCAAGTGGGATCGAGGTAGAGTTGCGAGATGACTCCGGTTCTGTGACCGGGTACGATGGTGTACGGAACGGCCGCGTGCTTGGTGCCTTCTTGTTCCTTGAGGTCATACAAGCGGAGGATATCATACGAAGCGCTGGACAAACGGGTCAATACAGCTACGTGTCGGTGTCGAAGTGAATGTGAACTTACCAGACGAGGTGTTTCCCGTTCGGCATGGCCCTGACAGCGCTTACCGCACCACTGACAGAGGGAAACCTGAACGTGCGAGAAGGTTCCCGTAAGCCCTTTTGTAGGCTGTACTCATCGACAGTGCCGTTGCGGCGTCCAGCATATATGTAGTTGCCGTCAGGTGACCAGCACGCGTTCATACACCATGGCGGGGTGCCGCGAGGAGGGACAATCCGCGCTATGGGGTTTGGCTGTCTCCGATCCCAAACGCGCAATGTGCCGTCTATGGATGCGTCCAGGAAGGTGGTGTCAGAAGAGGGGATTGAGTCATCTTGTGAAGAGAAGGTATTCGAGACAGAAGCCCCAGCATCAGCGCCTTCTTCCGCGTGCGGGAGACCGTTCATTGAGACATCAGGTTGTGTTGCTGTGACGCTGGGGACGGTCGCATTTTGCTCAGCAGGTGCAGCCGCAGGCACACCGTTCTCGTTGTCTTGCAACATATCGAGGGGTTGGACAGGACCACCGACGTCCGTCATGTCCACATCACCCTGCGCGTCCTGCTCTTCAGCATGCCGAATCTCATTTGCAATGGCTCTTGAAAATTCGTCGTCCTCATCATCGCCGAATGCAGCACCTGATGGATTTGCGGCCGTATCACCATTACCACCAAATAATGAGTCGTTATCATTGTCGCCAAATAACGAGTCGTCTTCGGCTCCCGGCGCATCTTCATCCTGGCCTGCTGCCGGCACGCCGTTTGTTAGAACGCCATTGGTGAGTGGCTTCGCGTCGTTGTTGGAGCTGAAGGTTCCGTTGGAATAAAGCGGCGGGCCTGCTTCCTCTGGTACAGGCAGTGTTGACAAGGGGCGCTGCTCAATCGCGGAAATTTGTCCTCCACTAGTTTCGAATCGCCGACGGACCTGCCCAACGTTGAGGTCCCAGTCATTAATGGTCTTGTCCCAGCTGCCAGACAACACCGACTTCTCGTCTTGCGCAAGACTCAAAACTGAAACAGCGGACGTGTGCTTTCGAAGAGAAGTGATGCGATGACCTTCTTGATGCCGGACAGTCTGAAGGTTTATTGCGCCGGATTCAGTGCCTGAAAGAAGCCAAAGAGCCTGGTGGTGAACAGCTAAAGAATACACGGGCGAGAGAGATATGCTATCGTCGTTTGTTGAAGGAGGAGTCCTGTCTTTTTGTCTGTTAGCATCCGGTATGCGGCAGGCTTTATTCGACCAACCTGAAGTTTCCTCATTTTCCCAGTAACTTAACAAAACGCCGGCTTTCGTGACGCTGTCCACAAAAGGATGGCGTTGCGCCACAGTCAACATCAATTTGGCGTTGGCAGTGTCCACCCAGTTGAACTTTCTTATGTATCCGTCCGCACCGCCGCTGAACACCCAGCGCATGTCTGGCGTCGCGGTAATGGTGTTGATGGATGTGCTGTGAGGAGCTGCGATGGTAGGAACGATGTCGTAAGAGCTGGCTGTGAGCGCTTCCGAGCGCACTGTTGGGTGCAGGGGGAGGTTTCCGTTTGGCGTCACGGAACGACGTGGGGACGCAGAAGCAAGGCGCATGGCCTGGTCCTGTCGCGAGGGAGCTGCATCCGGACGGGTGCCGTTCTGCATTTGCGACCCGTCAGGCGCACTCGGCCGCTGCGAGCGCGAGGGGGAGTCCGGGGTGTCATCCTGGTCCTCGTCTTCCTCCTCGTTGTCCCCATCGTCGTCGTCATTGTCCCCTTCTGCATCGTCGTCGCCATCTGCATCGGCGTCGGCATCGGCGTCGGCATCAGCATCCGCATCGGCATCGGCGTCGCCCTCGTCAATGTCGTCCATGGTCTCGTCGACCTCGTTCTCGGAGCTGGACTCTGCGGCTGGTTTAGAGATGGCGTGGCATTACAGGGGCGGACGGAGGGCAAGCACCGTTCTCGTCATCGTCCTCAAAGCTCACCATGTTGGGCGCGCTTTACGCAGTGTATTTGCGGGTCGCGGGTTGCGGGTGGCTGCGGGGATGGTCCGTTTGCTCGCGCGGCGGAAGCTGGGTCGCGGCGCCCAAACAAACGCAGCAGTAGGCGGATAGCCGGGAGCTCGGGCGTCGCTTGGGAGGACTCTGGCAGAGGCAGGCCCGCGATAGCGCTTTGGCGGATGGTTGTCAGTCGAGCAGCACAAGCACGAGGTCGACGTTGCACGCGTTTTCGGCAGATCCACGGCGCGGGAGGTGAAGGCGCAGGGCTCGTCCTGGCCCGCAAGAGCCCGTCGCTGTCGATCCTCCGCCGACGACACCTCTGCCTCCATAGTCGACAGCCGTCGCGCAGGAACAGCCAAACCCGCAAACAAAACGTGCATCGCTCCAACTGCCATCGGCAAGTTTGGTCATGGCAGATTCACCATTTGACGGCCTGGCGCCGATGCGCGCGCTCCCAACTGGAAGGCTGCCTCGCAGCTGCCGCAGCTTCCCGCCGCGTTGATGCCAATCCGGGACTCAAGCATATCTGTCCTACAGTAGTAGCGCTTCTCATATAATCCATCTGCTCTTCTTAATCCATCGCCGTTCGTTGTTTCCTATCGTACATCAAGTCGAAGTTGCCTTTTTTGGTACCCTTCGCTGCTGCTTTGTTACTGGCTGCGCTCGTGCCCGATTGTTTCCCTTCAAAATTGTTTGAAGAGCCCTTTGCTTCTCAGCTACACGAGCAAAGACCAGAGCTCATCAACATTGCCGAGTGAGGCTTATCATCATCAGGGAAGAATACAGGGAAGAATACTGGTGAGGCCCAAGAGCACCGGTTGCCACGGCGCCCGGCGCGATTGCCTTTTCCATCAGCTCGCGGCAACCACCCGCCCACTGAACTCTTCACCCGCCGCTCGCTCGCCCGCACCCCACCAGCTCCTCTCCCTCGCCACCAAAAATCTGCGCACTTCGCGACTGCGCGAGTCACCTCCACGGAAAGTACCTGGTACGTTTCGTCTACAGATACGCATCACCGCCGCTCACCCACGACACTCTTGCTCGCCCCGCTGAAGCTGCCTTTACTGACAAGCATTGTAGTCCTTCCAGTGCTCTCAGTCAACATGGGCCGCAAAAAACCTCAGTTCAAGACATTCTTGCAAAGCCCACCGCCGCCACCTGAATCTGGGTCGTCAGCAAGTACAACAACCAGAGATGCTTCGATCTCTGCTGCCGGCTCACTTCAGTCGGCTCAACCAGCCGCTGTGACTCAACGTGGTCCTGCGACTCCAAGTACAGTGACCCAACGTCCTATCGCGACGCAACGTCCTACCGCGACTGGGACTTCCCCAGCCAATCTGATCTCACTGGACGCTGAAGACGACGAGCTAAATCCACAGCTCCAAGAGAGGTTCTCGCGGACGAACATTGCTGGGCCATCCGCCAGATCTTCGCTCGTCGATCCTTCTATGGCCGTGCCTCATGCTATCCGAAAATACGTAGCTGAGGCAGATCTTCCGGTTGCCACTGATTCATGGCTGTCCCGGCCAGAGGTACCGACCACTGAGGAGATCCTTGACACTGATGACTTCCTCAATGATACGGTCGCAATCCCCCCAAACAATATCGACGGCCCCTGGAGCTCTAAGGAGACGTATCTCGAGAGCCACTTTGAGCTTCTGAGAGAGGATACAATTCGACCCCTACGGGAAGCTGTTGGCCGGATCCGTACAAAGTCGTGGGGCAAGGAAGAGGAATACGGCAGCACTGTAGGCTTGTACAGCAACGTACATATCGTTGGCTTTACTTTCTGCCCCCGTGGACTCGCCGCTCGGGTTCAGTTTTCCCTTGCCCGCGCTGGAAAGCGAATCCATTGGGAGCAATCCAAGCGGTTGCTCACCGGATCCCTTATTGTCCTGACGCCGGAGGATGATAACTTCCAACATAAATGTATCGTGGCGGTCGTCGCCGCTAGGCCGCTGTCCAACCTGGTCCAAGACCCGCCTGAGATCGACATCTTCTTTCCACGCTCTGAGGAAATCGAAATTGATCCTGGCCAAAGCTGGCTAATGGTTGAAGAGCGTAGCAGTTACTTCGAGGGTACACGGCACACCCTCCGTGCGCTACAGAAGTTGATGAGGGAATCTTTTCCTTTGTCGGAGCATCTCATCAGCCTTGAGACAGCTGTCGGCACCCCGAAGTACATCGAAAGCAACCCAAACCTGGATCTTACTCCTGTCTTCGAGGGTGTAGAGACCATGAACGTCCTTCAACCGTGGCCGGACAACCTGAAGACAGAGCTTGACAGGACTCAAGTTCAGGCCCTACAGCGCATGCTTACGAAGAAGTGCGCAATTATCCAAGGACCCCCAGGCACTGGAAAAACCCATGTATCAGTGGTCGCTCTAAAGGCCCTACTCAACAACATGGAGGAAGGGTTCGATGCGCCCATCATTGTCGCTTGCCAGACGAATCACGCTCTGGATCAGCTCATGCGCCACGTTGCAGCCTTCGAGCCAAACTTCGCACGTCTGGGCGGTCGCTCGCGGGATGAGGAGATTAAGAAGCGTACGCTCTATGAGCTCAAGCAGGCCGATAGGCCACCGCCCATTGCCGGTGGCTCCATGGGTCCCGCCAGCATGCGCTTGAAGAAGTTAGAGAGACAGATGCGTACGCTTCTATCTCCCCTGCAAGTCGGTAGTGATTTCTTGTCCCACACTCTCCTCCGCCAGCTCAACATCATCACCGAAAAACAATTCGAATCGTTCGAGCGTGGTGATACTCGCTGGGAATCTCATGGCGCCCAGCAAGACACTATCGCTGAGGATCGGATTGCTGATTGGATTGGCAAACACTACGATCGTGTTGAGCGGGGCATCCCTCCAGATGATTTCGCTTTTGAGTATGAAGAGATCGACCTCGAGTTTGAGCAACTCAAAGAAATCGAAGCCGAGAACATGGTCAAAGACGACGAGGACTACGAGACCCTACCCGGCGGCATAATCAGTCTGGCAGAAGGCATTGTCGGCAAACACTCTACCTCGACGAACGTCAACGTCACAGATGAAGACGTTGAACGTTTACTATCGAAGACCGACAACATGCACAAGATCAAGGATAAGATGAGGGGCGTGGTATACAACTATCTGAAGAGTCGGGCGAAGGGGCTGATCCTGGAAGCGTTCCGTGAAGTTGCGAAAGAGTACCAAAATGCTGTCGTACAGCGTGCCGTCGGTCGTTGGGAACTCGACCATATGGTCCTAAGAAAGCAAAAGATTATCGGCATGACAACCACTGGGCTGAGCAAATACCGCGCGCTGGTGTCTTCTCTACGACCCAAGATCATCCTGATCGAGGAAGCCGCCGAGACATTGGAGGCCCCGGTGACAGCGGCTTGCGTACCCTCCCTCGAGCACCTCATCCTCGTTGGCGACCACCAGCAACTTCGGCCTCATTGTCATGTCTCGGATCATGAAAACGAGCCTTTCTTCCTCAATATGTCGCTCTTCGAACGCCTTGTGAGGAACGAGGTAGAGTACGACACTCTGCGGCGGCAGAGGCGCATGATTCCGCAGATCCGACGCCTTATCAAACCCATCTACGGAGACCTTATCAAGGACCACCCGTCAGTCAAAGACCCGGCCATTCGCGCTCCTGTTCCTGGCATGGGTGGTATGGACACTTTCTTCTTTACCCATGAGTGGCCGGAAACCGTCGATTCCCAGATGTCTTCGTGCAACGAAACGGAAGCGGACATGATTGTCCAATTCTACAATTATCTCTTCATGAATGGCATGCCCTACAGCAACATAACGGTCCTGACCTTCTACAATGGCCAACGCAAGCTGATCCTGAGGAAACTCAGGTCGCACCCAAACTTGCAAGGGACCGGGCGCGACTTCAGAGTGGTTACCGTTGATTCGTACCAGGGTGAAGAGAATGAGGTTATACTCCTCTCTTTGGTCAGAAACAACTTTGAAGGCCGAGTTGGATTCCTGAACAACGTGAATCGGGTTTGCGTTGCTCTTTCGCGCGCCAAACGAGGTTTCTACATGTTCGGCAACGGCCAACTTCTCGCCAGTGAAAGCAAGATTTGGGCCGAGGTTATCACCATTCTGGCTGGTAAGAAGAGTCTGAAAGAGGAAACTATGCGAGTTGGCTATCACCTTCCTCTGACCTGTGCCAAGCATGGGCGCAAGACTTTCATCGGAAATCTGGATGACTGGGAGATGGTGCACGGTGGCTGCGGACAGATGTGCAAGGGGCAGCTTCCCTGCGGTCATCATTGCATTCTACACTGTCACCCATTCCCACACGATACAGTCAGTTGCAACCAGAGTTGCCGAAGGATCCTAGGCTGCGGACATGTGTGCGCCGCATCCTGCGCTGAGGAATGCCGTTGCACAATCTGCGTGCGCACAGATGGAGCAATTCTCCGCCCGGGAGCAAGGCCTACGCTTAATACTGGCCAGGTTGCACTGAGGAATGACACCACTGTCCGCAGCAGGCCTTCTCAACCACCTGGACCCGGGGCCCCTACTCAAACGTTCCGTCAAGCTGGCTCGGTGCGGAATCCGCCGCCTAGTGCAAGAGTCCCCCTGCCTGTCTACCAGGCCAGTTCTGCGCAAAGTCATCGCAGAACGAGCAGTAACGTATCTGATCCTGTCGCATGGCAAGCCTACGCCCAGAACGTCCACGACCATGATGCAGAAATGGCGCGAAGGGCGAACCGAGAGTACCAGGAAAGGCTGCAGCATTTGGACCAGCGTCGTGCTGCCATGTTGGAAGAGGAGATGGAACGCTCTGTCCTCCACGATGATTACCAGAGCAGCCCTTCGGCTGTACTGGCTACAGCTGATGGTACGTCCTCTTCTGCTACACCTCGTGCTATCCCAACCTCAACCGGTCCGACACCCCTTCGCCAAAGATGGGTACACAATTATGACCCTTCATCAGGTAGTCGTACGGCCAACTCGGAGCCGAGTCTCCTTGACTAAGTCCTACGACTCGTTCTCGTCCTTGAGGGCTTACTTATCTGCCCAATTAGCGAGTTTCACGTCAACGCCAATATCTCAAACGCCGAATCAATTCGCCAACGTTTCAAATCTTGACGACCCATTCGCTTCACCGTATTCAAAAATACAAGACCTCTTAAGTTGAGGACCACCATGCCTCACCCGTTCAGCTGGACTTCGAGAAGTTCATAGGACCAAGATGAGGAGGACCAACCTAACAATTGCTTCTGCTCACCGGAGAATATAGCCCGCCTTCTCATGGACCTCGACTACCTTTACAATTGCTGTGTTCGCTGTTGGATTCCCGCGATGGTCGCAGCTCTTCGCTTGGGACTCTTCGGCTGCGACGGAACTTCAAGTACACAGTCAAACTTTGATCGGCTTTACCGGGATAATTGCATGGCTGGAAGGGCTGCTATTCTGGGTTACCCTTGACTTTTCATTAATCAAACTTCAGTCACTCTTTCACAAACTCCAGCTCATCGGCACATCAGTAATAGGCGGTGGATGTAGTCAGAGTTCGGATGGCATTTCCTTTGCTTTGCTTTGATAGAAAAAGATTTCCACTCCAACTGCTCTCACTCATCTTGATAGAGAATACAGCACATGAAAAACGTTGAGTGCCTACCATGCCCCCAGCACAAAAAGACGGTCGAATGCGGACGAACGGCAACAAAAGCGAAAGCGCCACCTCACAGACCACACCGGCCCTGTCGGATTCCTAGGTGAGAGTACATGGAAACATCACATTTGCCTCCCGCATTTGCGACAGCCATTCTATAGCATCTTCCCATGTTTGTGTCTATTTCTCCCTCATTACTATTACTATTACTTCAGGGTAAAAAGATCATCTGTCACAGCCAAAGGTACAAGTATAAAGTTGTAACGCCCTCAATCCATCGTTTCCTTCTAAAGTCTACCTTATTCTCAGCCCCTTGCGACAAAAAATCTCAGCCAAGCCACCAAGTCTTTCTACGTAAAAACCCGTCACACAGACACACACATAGAAGCCCCGTCAACGTTCTCTCTCTCACTCGTTTCTTTTACAGGAAATAGCGAAAGGTCACGGCCTTGTCGCCCATCTCGCTCAACTGGCGGGGGGTGTAGTCGAAGTGGGCGCCGCGGGTGACGGCGTGCTGGCGGCGGCGGTTGAGGACCGAGTAGGCGAGCATCAGCACGGCGGCGGCGGTGGCGCCGGCGAGGATGAAGCCCAGCTCGAGCGCGTGGCCGAGCACGTAGCGGGGCGCGTCGCGGGCGCGGTAGAAGTTGGATGCCATTGCTGTTTTTTTTTTCTTAGTGTCAGCCCTTCTTTTTCTTCTCCCTCCTTTCGGGGGAGAAGGAATACAAAACACTTACCACCACCCAACGCACCGAAGCCGATCTGGATCCCCATGGCGGCGGCGCGCTTGGACGTGCCGGCGAGGTTGTTGCTCAGCCACGTCACGTTGGCGGGGAAGGCGGGGTAGATGGCGCAGGCGGCGATGTAGACGCCGGCGTAGACGACGCCGGGTCTGCTCGACGAGATACACGTCACGAAACCGACGGCCATGACGAGGAAGAAGAAGAGCAAAAAGGGCGAGCGGCGGCCGCTGCGGTCGCTCAGGTACGCGAACAGAATGGAGCACGCAGCGGCCGACACGTAGATGGGCACGGTGAGCAGCTGCGCCGCCGACGGCGACACGCGCATGCCCGCGGTCAGGATGGTCGGCAGGAACAGCGCGACGCCGTACAGCGGGCACGCCACCCCCCAGTACACGACGACGTTGACCCACAGCTGCCAGTCGAGAACCGCGGCGCGCACGTGCGCCCACCGCACGGCGGAGTCGTGGGCGTCGTCTTGCGGGACGATGGTGATGCGGCCCGAGGCGTCGGTGTCGGTGCAGACGGTTTGGTAGCGCAGGCGGTGGACGACGAAGGCGCGCTCCTCGGCGCTGAGGAAGGTGGCCGTCTGCGGGTAGTCCCAGATGACGAAGTAGGAGGCGAAGGCCACGACGATGGTGCCGAGCCCCTCGAGGATGAAGATCCAGCGCCAGCCTTCGAGCCCGCCGACGCCGTCCATCTTGGCGATGGCGAAGGCGAGGATCCCCGAGAAGGCGCCCGCGATGCTGGCGGCGCTGAAGAAGAGCGATTGGCGCCAAAGCGCTTCGCCGCGGCAGTACCACGTCGTGATGTAGAAGGTTGCTCCTGGGTAGAGTCTGCTCTTTTGGTCAGCGACGTTCGGAATGCGTGCGAGGCGTGCGGCGAGGGTTGTGTGTACCCGGCTTCAGTGAGCCCCAGGAAAAACCTTGCGGCGAGAAGTCCTTTGTAGCTTTGAACAAGACCCATGAGCGTCATGACGATTCCCCACGCAACCACGGTTGTCGGCAGCCATATGCTGGGACGTAGCTTCTTGAGTACGATGTTACTGGGCAAGTCGAAGGCGCAGTAGGAGAAGAAGAAGATTGTCAGCGTCCAGTTGTATTGGCCGCCGGTCATGTGAAGGCTTTTGCTGAGGCCCTCGACTTCGGCGTTGGCGATGTTCGAGCGGTCGAGGAAGGACATGAGGTAGAGAAGAGCGAGGATGGGGACGATGCGGATGTCCATCTTGCGGAGTATCTTCTTCTGGTCCAGATGAGCGAAGCTGTTCATGGAGACACCAGCAGCGGTCGCTTGCTCGTCGACTTCTCGCTTCTGGTCTGCAATGGATTTTCTTCGTTGATGTTTCTCCTGATGGAGGGGTTGGCCTGTTTTAGCGTCGACCCGCCGAGATTCCGGGGCATCGCGAAGCACAGATACAAGGTCGACATTCTGCACCATGCTGTCGGGATACACTCAGGAAAAAATGGAGGGACAAGGGGGGAGGGGAAAGCTAGATCCCCAGCTCGAGTTTTGAGAATGAGAAGTGTTCACTGCAAACAGAAGTCTGAGACATTTGCGTCGGGGAGACAGGTTGGATGAAACATGGCGAGAGGGAGACAAGTCAACGAGAAAACCCCTTGTTCGATTAGAGGTGAAGGAATGTGGGCGTCTAACTGATGAGTTTGCATTCAGATGGACATTGGCACTGCCGGTAATTGGTGTTGAATGAGAAAAACATGGCCTACAAGTCGCATAACGGAGAACTGGGACTTGAGTCTTTGTAAGCTATTGGCTGCCGGCTGAATCGGCGAGGCCGGGCTGATGATAAGTGTCTCGACAGTCACAGGGCTCACTCGATCGGGTCCTCCGGAGCGGCCCGGGCGGGAGGCGTCAGCCTTGTGTGTCGGGCGGTGCCGATGCGGGTGATGGAGCAGTAGTGGGTAATTTGCTGTGGCTGCCGCGTGGGCCAGGGCAGAATTGGGAGCGAGGCTGAAGTATCATGGGAGATGCGAGGCATGGTGTTGAGCGCGGTCTGGCGGGGAAGCCTTGCGGGGCTGGGCCTGTGGCGCGGGCGCCGGGGTAAGCCCCGGTAGGCAGCTACGTCACAGCGGGGTCGTACGGACGCGTTTCGTCTTCGAGGACGCGTTTGGTAAACAAGCTGTGTCCCCTTCCAGTTCCTCGCTGCGTGTGACTCTGCTCGTCAATGCAACGCCTCGACCGCCCGCCTCACCACTCATGCTCCGCCGCCTTTCGCCCTGCCAGCAGTCCAACGCTTGTCACACGCCAGATCTAACCTGAGGCTCAGCATCCCGTTCCGGCCTTTGCTCTGCCAGCGTGGCACTCGCCGCGGTCTCGGCTGCTGTGCAGGGCGCCTGCCCTCCACGCGCCGCCGGCAAACTACTGACGTAGCAGCGCGCAAGAGGCGATGTGCAAGGGAATCTAGCGCGGGGCTGCTGCAGGTTTTCGCAGGCAGCCGCCGACGGCGACGGCCGTTGCTCGTAGCCTCGTGCTTGTGCGACCTTTGGCGGCTTTGGCGGCCGCAACCGGCTGTAGAACCATCTCAACGCCGTGCCTCCAGCAGCCGCCTTGGATCTCTCAGCCACCATTCTCCGCTGACCCGCGCTCTTCTTACACGGCAACAATCTCTGGCCCGTCATGACGCCCTACGGCACCAAGCGACAGCGGCCGACTGGGCGGTGCCCCTCGTTGTATACACCCTGCCCGCATGCACCGCTCCCTATGGCTGCCCCCGGAACATTTTCCCCTTCCTAGCACACCGATCTTGCGAAGCCAGTGCCTAATCACATCTTTGTTGGTGTCCCGCACATGCGCAAGTGGCGCTGCGGCCCTCGGGAGGGACCGACGCACTTGCATTCACGAATGAGTCTGATACCTTGTCTCACCCCAACATTTGCACAACCCATCTTGCTAACCTCATATCGCATGGTTCCATGCGTCGATCACATGTTACATGGTTTCTAGCTCCACATCACGGGTCTTTTTCCCCCTCGGACCTGCTCTTACCACCGGCCAACAAGCTTGCACTGCCCGTATTCTCACCGCGCTGTATCAGGCATCATGGTTTCGCCCTGTCCCAAAGCTCTGTAAAAAGGCGAGTTAAGCTTTCGGAATCGCCGAATCCTTTTCCTGACGGGCGTATTCCCTGCTGAGCCACTGCTATCATTCAGTCCTCATGTTACGAAACACCCTCACGGGACTCGGTCCCTCTGCTTGTCATCCAATAGACTTCGGCCCAGGCTTCTTGAAGGGCGACAGTCTACGAGCAGTGGGGCGAATTCCGCAGCAGTGTGCAACCCGCACATGCGTTTTTTCAGCTCCTTGAGACGCCCGCTTCACTTTGCACAATCTTCGTATATATTGGGTCCCCGCGATCGCCACGGTCTAGTCTTGTAGAGGGCCAGCTTAGGTTGAATATCCAGAACTCCATCTCTCCAGCTTCTCAAACTCTGATCTTCCTCAAATCCCTCCTTCACGGCTCAGCTTAGCGAATTCAAAGCTCCAACTCGAACTTTCCTCCGTCGACAAGGCAAACACTCGCCTTCCATAGCGTCAGCAGAGCCAAACTCAACTTACGATATCACAATCATGAGTAACATTTGGACCTGCTGCCAGTGTGGAGGCGCAAATCTTGAGGTTCATGCCCCGGCCTGTCCACTCTGTGGTCATTTACAGTGCGGCTACTGCCCGGTCACGCCGTGGAGGGAGTCGTTAGAGACAACAAGCACATTCGAAGAGGGAGGATCTATTCGCAGCAGCCCACCGCAGAAAGATGAAGTTAATAAGGTGGTTGAACACAATGACTGCCGACCCCTACCTACCGGAACCCCTGTCATCCCGGCTTCCGGCACTTTCCATGGCCTACTACCGTCTCCCCGTTTGAGGATGCAGAACTCGGATGGCACAATTCCGCACAACTCCTTGCCGTACAATGACGTTTGGACATGCTGTCAGTGCGGCAGCCCCAACCTGTACGCCAACTCGGTAAGGTGCCCCTACTGTGCACACGATCCGTGTACATGGTGCAAATGGGGATAAGTCTTCGAATACCCACGTCATTCCTGGATCGCAACCCACTTCGGCTTCCTCCAACTACTCATAGGCAGAAGTATTGGCTCACGCAAGGAGTTCTTTGATTCATCTATTGTTTGTCGTCTGTTGTTTGCGCTTTTTGCCGATTAGTACCAGATCCCTTCACTTCTCCCTTGCATCATTCCGATGCTCGGTTTATCATGGTTCCGTGTCTCTATTTTCTTCTCGCACGCACAACTTCACGGCCCTAATCGCGATTGTATTTTTACCTTACATTATTCTCCCACCTGTATTACTATCACCTCGGAATTCCCGAGCCATTCCTTGGCGTTACTTACTAGTGCTCTGATAACGACTGCGGCTTTTTTCTTTTTTCTTTCTCTTCTTCGTCCTTTGGTTTGCTTACTTCGATAGTCATTTTGCTCGAACTTTTTGCATTTTCATTGAAGCTCATTGGAGGATTGTCGGACCTTCAGCGCCACGAGTTCCCTAATGACTAGCTAGCTAATGTATGTTTCCTGTCTATCCAAAGCCACACGGGTCGATCCATCGTTGAGGCTCACGCCAACCACTGCAGTACGGCGTTGGTGCTGGGCGAGACAGTAGGGCTGAGAAGTGGCTCAAGCCAGACTCGATCTCATTGAACGGCGAGTGAAGCTGTTGAGGGCTTTGGATGGCGACGATTGGCCCCGCATCCCCGCGCTCGCCGACAGATGGCTCCAGACGTGCCCACCGAACACCCTGGACCGCGTCCGCTCCATGCAGCCACGCCATGCGGCGCTGTGGCTGTCGCCGCCTGCGCGGATTGGCGCTGGGAGGGGCTGCGGGCTGACCAGCCGTGTGCCAAGGGTGCGGGAAGCTTGCGCGATGCTTGCTCCCTCTCCATCGCAATTGCCGCGCTCCGCGTCATTCATCACCACCCCTGCCCGCACCCTAGCTCCCCCACCATGCCGCCTCTGCTCTAGCAGCCTCGGCGGAAGCTCTGGAATGCTTCTAGCGCAGCGCGGAGACCGGGGCTAGCGCGAGCCTGGATCGCGACATGGCCTGTCCGGCCTCCACTGGTGGCGCGCTTGTGTCTTTTCCCCAGCTTTGCTCCGCCGAGGGATTCTGGGGATGGCCGACGACGGATGCCGGCCGTTTGCTTTGGTCGTGGATAGCCGCTCTGCACGACGGCGTACAAATACCTTGCTTCGTCCCCACCACATCAGCTCCAGTCTGCAGGAGACTCACGGGCCCTCTTCACTCACTGGAGAGCTTCGCACCGTTCTCTTCACCACTCATTCTCCAGGCCTTTCATTCTTGGACTCCATCCTTCGACCCCATCCTTCGCAATGGGTCTGAGCATTCCGATCAAGGGCGGCGCTGAGCCGACGCTCGACGACGTGCACGCCCAGCAGGCGAGACGCCCTTCGGCCGCCGAGGCCATCGCCGACGACCGTCGCAAGAAGAGCGTTAGCGACAAAGTCGTCACTGGCGCCTCTCAGATCACTACCCGCCAGTCCATCGTTCCCGTTACTCTTGTCACAGTTCTCTTCTTCCTCTGGGTATGCTCCCGCGGTCAAGTCCTGAAACCCAAGGCAACGACACTGACATCTCTGGCAGGGCTTTGCTTACGGCCTGCTGGATGTCTTGAACTCGCGCTTCCAGGTCGCCCTCAACATCACCCAGGGCGAATCCTCAGGTCTTCAAGGTGCTTACTTCGGGTATGTCTTTGTTCTATCGACCATATTTGCCATTCATCTGACGAGTTCTCAGAGCGTACTTCATCGGTCCCCTCACCTATTCCGGCTGGTTCGTCAGGAAGTTTGGCTACCGTTACACTTTCATGCTGGGCCTGTCCATCTACTGTAAGTCATGCACGCACCTCTCCCACAAAACACGGCTAACCCGCCAACCCAGGCGTCGGCGCCCTCATGTTCTGGCCCGCCGCCGTCAAGCGCTCCTTCGGCGGCTTCTGCGGCGCCATGTTCATCGTCGGCAGCGGCCTCTCCACGCTCGAGACGTCCGCCAACCCGTACATCGCCGTGTGCGGGCCGCCCAAGTGGTCCGAGTTCCGTCTCGAGCTCTCGCAATCCTTCCAGGCCGTCGGCTCCGTGGTGGCGCCGGTGCTCGCGTCGTACGTCATCTTCAAGAACGTGGGCGAGGACGGCAAGTCGCTCGAGTCGGTGCAGTACGTGTACCTGGGCATCGCCGCCTTCGTCGGGCTGCTCGCCATCGTCTTCTACTTCGCGCCCATCCCGGAGATCACCGACGCCGACATGGCGGACCAGGCGGAACTCACGACGGCGGCGACGGGCTTCGTCGACAAGCCGATGCGCAAGCAGTTCACGCTCTTCTGGGGCGTGGCCGCGCAGTTCTCGTACGTCGGCGCCCAGGTCGGCATCGCGGGCTACTTCATCAACTACTTCACCCAGGCCCGCCCCGACATCCCCCTCGTGCAGGCCCAGCACCAGGGCGCCAACTTCTACGCCATCGCCCAGGCCCTCTTCGCCGTCGGCCGCTTCTCCGCCGCGGGGCTGATGTACTACATGAAGCCGCGCCTCGTGCTGCTCGCGTACCAGACGCTGATCATGGTCTTCATCGTGTGCGCCATCGCGGTGGACTCCGGCGACGGCACGCGCGCCAACTGGGCCGGCCTGGCCATGCTCATGCTCGTCCTCTTCTTCGAGAGCTGCATCTTCCCCACCATCTTCACGCTCTCGCTGCGCGGCCTCGGCCGCCACACCAAGCGCGGCGCCTCGTTCCTCGTCGCGAGCATCTGCGGCGGCGCCGTCGTCCCCGCGATTCTGGGCAATGTGGCTGACCGCACCGGCACCCGCCACGCCATGGTCGTCCCGCTCGCCTTCTTCGTCGTCGCCTGGAGCTTCCCGATCTACCTGAACGTGTGCAAGGCTAAGGAGCTGGACGCGTATCGCGACAGCCACGTGGGGCTTGAGGGTGACGGCGCTGGCGCTGCTGTGGATGCGGATGCACCGATCAAGACGAGGGCGGAGGCTATGTTCGAGAAGGACGTGGAGGCCAGTCAGCTGGAGGTTGTGAGGACGGGAGACTGACGATGATGGGAGAGGATTTGTCTTTTTCTATGTCTCTCCTTTTCATGTGATATGATCATGTGGCGTTGATTCTCTTTTCTTCCTTCTATTTTTCCCTCGTGCTCTCGAAGTTTTACGGGTTGGACTTTGGTTTGGCCGTAGTGGTGGCCTGTATATATCTAAATACTCAAGCTTTCAGCTTCACACGTCTCTCGCTGGTGATCCTTTAGTTTTTCTTCGTCCTCGTTCCAAAAGTGAGTCGCCATCTTCCATTCAATGAAGCTTATCGGTCAGGCCTGAAGTGATATATCCTGTACGCATCCGCGGTTTCTTCGTTATCGCACCCCAGGATCTTTCGCGTAAGTCCCATATGCTGGCGATGCACTCCCGAGGAGCCAGTGCAGACACAATGACGTCACCCCATGCATGTTTATGCATCGATTCGTCGAGGAAAGATCGTACAAAGGGTCTCGCATCAGCCAGCTCACTGAAACGTCTGCGCTTACGATCCTTGCCTGGTTTTGAAGCTACCGGGAGCCTTATTTGCTTTTGCTTTTCTGCCCCTAAAAAGCTGGTCAAAACAAATAGTTATCATGTCGTGTAATTGCATGTATCTCACACATTCTGCGCGACTACTTCCCTCTCCCTCACTCTGTCCATCAATCCGTATCCCTACCATTATTCCACTCATCACCACCTCCCTCCGACCATTCAGCCTGCGTGCTCGCTCCTCCGCTACTTTTATCCCTCCTTATCTTCTTCTTCCTAGACTTGGATGTCCGGTTCGGTTGCTCGAAATTGGGGTCTCCCATCCCGTCCACAATGCCTATGATAGACATCCCGCACGTGCAGGGTATCAAGCAATAGGAGCAGGGGCGGAGCAAAAAGCAGCGAATTTGGAAGGAGAACTGCACCAGTCAGTCTCGAAGAGATGCTGCGGACGTGCAGTGAAGAACACCTTCACCGACGACGCCGGTGTGGTCTGTGAGATGCCGTTCATTCGCCACATTGTCTGGGTACGAGTGCGTTGGCGGGACGGTATGGGTCGTGAAAGTGTTGGAAGGGCGATCTTAAGAGCTCGAGGATTCCAAAAGGCGCGGATTGAACTAGATGGCAAGCCAAGGCGAGCTTTGCATATGTGCTTACTCTTCTTCTCTGTCCTCACTGCGGCTGTCGTTATCCGCGGAAGCGAGGAATGCAGCGGTATTCCTGTTCTGCGTGCGCCAGGCTGGGCTGCGGATGAAAGAAGCCACATAACATCACAGCATGCAGGCCACCTGCAGCGTTCTGGAGTCCTATACATCGCACGCGCGATCGCTTAACTACAGCCTCCGAGCGCATATATACCTCGCCAATGCCATTGTTGATTCAAGGAAGCTACACGTTTTTAATACAGGATCTGAAAGTTGTTGGTGATGGCCTGTATGCCGGCTGTAGCCGTAGAATTGGCGGTTGGGCGCTGCTTTGACGTATCGGTTATTGAGGCACGAGGGAAGTGTTCGGACGATGTGGAAGAAAGGGTGCAACCAGTGATTCAGGCGCTGTATTTATTAGCCCATGGTAGACCGCACGCGATCCCTGTCGAGGCAAAGATCACATAGCGTTGCTGGATATGACCCTTTCGTTTTGCTATGTGCGTCCCGCCGGAAATACGGAAGCCTGTCCAAGCCTTCTTATGTGCAGTTGGTCGTTTTACTTCTTGCTTGGCGCGGAGGATACGAACGACGACTTCAATCGTAAGTACGAAGAAACGCGTCTTTTTGAAGAGAAAGTAACGTTGCGCAAAAAGGGATGACAGGTACCGGACGGGCCGCGCCGGTACCCGCAGAACTACCATTCACAGGATTGCGTAAAAGCTGAAATAGGTTTGGTCGGGTGCCAGAGTGGCGGGGCATCCGAGAAAATCAGGAGCATGTGAAACTTGCAACAGGGGATCTCGAATTGACATCAAGAGAAACTAAGGGAACCTGCCACAGCGCCAAAATGCCAGTGAAAGGAGCCTAAACCTTAAGTGAAAAAAAGAAACAGCCCCCACTTGGACCTGATCTCTCCACCTTGCTACGCATCCGTAAGGTAGAAAGGGGAGGGAGTGGACGGGAAACGCCATCTCACTTTATCATTCGTACAACCCCCAGCGAGATGCAAGCCATCCAAGAACGAGGATAGATTTGAAAGATTCTTAAGTTTTTTCGTTACACATAACAGGGGGGGAATATGTATGAGTAGTCATAGACATCGTGGAAACAGAAAACACGCCAAAACCCTTGATTTCTCCCTCGCGGTAAGGAAAACCCGCTCAAACCCGTTCCTGCTCGTGCACGTTTTCGATGCGCTTCTCCTCGCCCGGCTTCTCCGAGTTGTACGCCTCGGCCAGGGTACTCGGGTCGGCGTCGCTGATCTGCTTGCCCTTGCGGCCGATGAGGTACCAGGGCAGCTCGAACATGCGGTCCATGCTCTCGAGCGACTTGCCGCTCGTCTCGGGCAGGAAGAACCAGACCCACACGAAGCCAATCAAAGTGATGGCCGAGAAGAAGAACATGGTGCCCGAGTTGCCGAGCGCGATGAACATGTTGGGCACCGCCTTGCTGTTGCCCCACTGGTTGACGAAGTGGATCGTCATGGCGATGGAGCCGCCGATGGCCCGCAGCCGCAGCGGGTAGATCTCGCTGTTGATCAGGTACTGCACGCTGTTCCACCCGAGCGCCCACCCGAAGCCGCTGAAGTAGATCATCACGATGGCCCCCATGGCCGCGTGCTTCTGCGACGGGCTCTGCGGCGCCCCCTCGTCCGCCACGCCCTTGTCGATGGCCAGGAAGATGGCCATGTACAGCATCGACACGAACTGCAGCGCGATGCCCGACCCGAGCGACCGCTTGCGCCCGATGAAGTCGATGAGGAAGAAGGCGCAGAGCAGCGCCGAGACGAACTTGACCACGCCGAAGATGGCCGTCGCGAAGAGCTTCTCCGACTGGCCGGTCGTGCCCATCATCTTGAAGTACTCGGGCGCGTAGATGGTGATGGAATTGGCTCCGCTCCACTGCCCCAGCAGCTGCGAGAAGAGAGACAGCATGAGGCGGTACCGGTTGGCCGGGGTGGAGACGAGCTCCTTGACAACACCCCAACGGGAAGCGCCGTGGGTGGCCTCTTGCTCGCGGTTGAGCTGGTCATTGATGTCGATAATCTCCGTCTGCACGAACGGGTGCGACGCCGGAAGCTGGCGCAGGCGCGCAAGGTTTGCAGCAGCCTCCTCGTGCTTACCGACTTTGATAAGCCAGCGGGGAGACTCAATGGAACCGAAGCTAAGGCAGAAGATGATGCCGGCGAACATGAGGTGCAGGCTGTTGGGAACAACCCATTGGTTCTGGCTATCATCCGAGATGTGGATAGAGGAGCCCCAAGAAGCGAAGTAGCCCCTGCAGTAGGATTGCGTCAGCGGATGTTTTCGGATCCCAGATAGCGCATATGCATGTCCATGAGGAAGGTCGGAGATAAGCAGAGTCAACTTACAGCATAATTCCGAGATAGACGCTACCAGCGAACATGCAGACGCAAAGTCCGCGAAGCGCCCTCGGAGCAATCTCTGCAAGATACGTGGGAGCCACGACAGTGGTCTGGCCAATGCCGACACCGGCAATGAAGCGACCAGCATAGACCATTCCGATGCTACCATTGGCCGAAGCTGCAAGATAGATGGAGATGCCAACGACCCAAACAAGGCAGAGCTCACGTGTTGCCCACAGGCGTCCGATTTTGTCCGTTATCCAGAAAGCAATGATAGCGCCGAGGATGGAGCCCATCTGAACCATGGAGGTGATGTTCGAGAGAAGATTTGCTTGCTCCGACTCGTTCAGGGAAGGGTCCTCGAGCCCGAATTTGTTGATGAAGGAGTGCTGTTCAGCCGTGGTACCGGTGAGACCCTCGTCGAGACCACGGGCCGCGCCCATGAGACCGAACACTGGAACATCGTCAGTCGAAACGCGCCTCGCGTCGGCTAGAACAATAACTCACCAAACACGCCATAGAAAAGGCGCCAGTTGGTCACCTCCTTGGGCGTGTCCTTCAGCGCTTCCTTGTAGATGCCCGGCATGGCGGCGGTACGATGGAGCGGCGGGAATTGAAAGGGGAGGAGGGAGGGGGAAAATCCAGGAGAGCGAACCGCCGAACACAACTTGAACGACTGCAGCTGAAGAGGCTCAAGCAGAAGGCGGGAAACATGAATTTATATATTACACGGCAGCTGCGCTTTCCGCTGAGCGGAGGAACCTTGGCTCACGCGCGCAACATTCCCCGCCACTGTGCCACGGTGCCCCCCACCACGAGGCTACAACCCAGTCTAGCTCAGGGATCTCTGTGGGGACTCCAGACTCGCGTTTCCCTTCGCGGTCCGAGTCATTTTCGCGTGGGTAGCCAGGCCGGATGAGGTGACATTGCCGGAAAAGCACATTGCAACGGACGTCAGGGCGGAGTCAGGCAGGCCGGAAGACGCATCGCGGGCTCGAGCGCTGGGGTGCCGTGGGCGAAGGATTGGCCAGGGCGGGCTGTGATAGGACGGCGCCAGCCGTCTGTGGTTGCATGGCGACGAGCGCCCTCCGCAATAACCCCCGCAGTCTTGGCAGGCTTGGCCGCTTAGAGCAATCCGTTCCGTTGGGTGGCTGCAACGCTGGGCACGGCTTACTTCCGGGGCGCAGACTGGCTGGTGTAACTGGCGGAGGCTTCGAAGGCTTGATCGGTCGGCTAATTGCCACACCAGCCGACCGCTGCGCTTCAAAGGCGGCGGAAAAGTCTTGGGCACAACGTCGGCAGCTCGCACTGAGGGTTGAAACGCATTCCGTAGAAGCAGAGCTGAAGAGAATCTGTCCCGTAGGTGTTTGCCGTCTCACCGCAACCATGTGCCGTTCCATGCTCGAAACTCGGACAGACCCACCTCGCAACCGGACTTGCGCTGAGCACCCTGGAAAAGCGAGAAACGCAGCGGCTGCTACTGGCCGGCGGCGGGCTTGGCCGACGGCTTGGCGCGCTAAGCATGTCGGCAGATGATTGCTGCGAGATCGTTCGAGCGGCCGTTTCGCACACAAGCCGGGCTTGCGGGTCTCGGTTTCTGGAGAGAGCGGCGGATTAGTTTCCGAAACAAGAGAAGCTCCAGCTTTCGACGCGTGGAGAAAACTTGGCCCTCGCCCCACGCGGGGAAGCTTGTCCTGGCCCCGTCTGCACGGGTTTCTTGTCGTTTGACACACAAAAACCCCGAGTTCCTGCATCGTGACGCTGCGGGTTGAGAGCTGTAGAATTTCGCACTGAACATTTACTGCGGCGCGGAACGGGAAACGCACGCCAGCAGATCAAAAGCCGACGCCCCCGGATAAATTGCCCCAGTGCCGATGTGGGTGCCTTATTTGGAGACCGAGGCGTGTCGGTGGCGTCGCTCAGGCCATGGGTCTGACTCCGTCCGCGCCAACCAGCTGTGCCTCTTTGTTGAGCGCGGTGACCTCCGCTTCCACATACGGAATACCGTCTCGCTCACGCTCGTCCTGCGTCAGCTGCTCGATCTCGCCGGGAAAGAATACGCGCTCGACGCCTGCCATTTTTTCCGACCCGACTACGCGCTGGTACAAGTAGTCCATGCGCTCCTTGAAGTCCTCCAGGCTCATGAAAAGATCCGGTTTGATGGCGACGAGGAAGTGTCCCACGTCGGCAGGTCTGGACGGGTCGTATGGGTTCGTGACGTGACCCGCAAACGCGCTTCCCGACAGCACTCCACTGAAAACGTCCATCATTATCGCTAACGCCGAGCCCTTCGGTCCGCCCATTGGCAACATCACTCCCTGCAACGCCGAGGCCGCGTCTTCCGTCGGCCGCCCCTCAGCATCCAGCGCCCAGTCGCGAGGAATGGTCTCCCCGCGCCGCAGCGCCTTGTAAATCTTGCCTCGCGCCGCAACCGACGGCGCCATGTCGAGAATAAAAGGCTTCGACTGCCCAGCCGGCGCGCCGCACGCCAAGGGGGACACGCCCATGAGCTTCTCGCGCCCGCCCCAGACCGGCAGCGCCGGCGACGAGTTGGTGAAGACGAGGGACATCAGACCGGCGTCCAGCGCCTGCTGCACCACCCATGCCGACATCCCAAAGTGATTCGAGCGCTTGACGCTCACCATGCCGATTCCGAACTCCTTGGCCATCCGGATCGCGGCGTCCATGCCGAGCCGCGCCGCCACGAACCCGAAGCCGTTCTGACCGTCGACCTGCGCGACGACCGGGGTGACCTGCTCCAGCGTCGGCGATGCCTTCGCGTCGAGGACACCTTGCCGGATGCGCTCCATGTAGGAGGGGATGCGGTTGATACCGTGTGTGTCGACACCGCGAAGATCGGCCGCGACTAGGCACTTGGCAACAATTGCGGCGTTTTCGGGCGGCACGCCATTTCCGACAAGCACGTCTTGGACGAACTTCTCGGCGTCTTGGGCGCGGACACGGATAGGCGTGGGTTTGGCATCCTCGGCGGTGCCAATGGCTGCGTTGGCGGCAGACATGGTCGTGATTGGGCGATGCGAGAGTTGCTGCTTCTGGGTCCTTGCTGTCTTCCGACTGAATGGTGTTGAGTACGACCTGAGGTGCTGCCGAGATATCAGGGAAGCTGCCGCTACTGAGTCAAATGTCGTTTATGGGCAAGAAGCGCAGGCAAGTAGGAGGGAGAATTGTCAAGAAATGTGAGCAGTCAAGGAGAATATTGGGAAAAAAGGATGAAATCGCGCTCTGAGAAGGACCACTTCCTCGGAGGCGGACCGACGCCGAAAGATGGGACGGACAGGCCCCGAGTGGCGCTACGGAGTCATGGCGAGCGGTGTGGTAAGCAGAATGCAGCTTACGGGTTGCCAGACACAGCTTCGCGTCGCTCTTGGATCCTTCGGTTGCTCACCTTTGAGGACAAAACCAAGACGGGCTGAGATGCCAACAGTTCCACGACAGGTATCAAGGCCGCAAGAGTCGCCGACAGCAGCGGCTGCTATCCGTGTCAGCTTCGTGAGTGTCGTCCCATCTCGTTGCCTGGAGGCCGAGCGTTGTGGGGAAGAGCGGCGGGGCACCGCGGTTCGGCAAATGGAAAAGTGGTGGCCGGGTTTGACCGATCTTCTCCGGCTGGGATGACGTAGCCAGCTCGCGACACCCGACGCACCTCAAGCTTCTCCCACACCACTCAACAGACATGTCGGTCCTTACCACTGATCTCGGCTCTCATCTTGCTCTTGTCACCGGCGCCAGCGGTGGCATTGGTAAAGCAACATGTCTGGCTCTGGCTGAACTGGGCTGCTCCATTGCCGCCCACTATTACAGCAACTCTGATGCTGCCAACGCTCTCGTTGATCAGCTGAAAGCCAAGGGCGTGAAAGCTCAAGCATTTCAAGCTGACCTGAGCAGTTATGATGAAGTATGTGCATCATCTTTATTTGTCTGCTATAGCTTTTATTCAACATATTTCAAGACAAACTCAAGTCAAACTGCTAGCATTATTTACCTACTTTGAATGCGCCCTTCAGGAGTGCTGAGATACCTTATAGGTCCGGAAGCTTCATTCTTCCGTATACTCATCTCTCGGAGCTCCGACGATCCTCTTCAACAATGCCGGAAGCACACTGTCCAAGCACGGCCTCCGTTCTGCGTCTGACATCTCCATCGAGGACTTTGAACTGACCTGGCGCTCCAATTGCGGCTCTGCCTTCCTCCTTACACAGCTCTGTCTTCCCGATATGGAGAAAGCTGGCTGGGGACGTGTCATCTTCTGCTCTAGCGTTGCCGGCCTCAATGGAGGGGTAGTCGGACCACACTACGCGTACGCACCGGACTTCCTTCTTCCAACATCCAATGAGAATGCAAGGCTGAACCTCCGTCCATACAGATCCTCAAAGTCGGCGCTGCATGGGTTGGTCCACTGGCTCGCTGGCGCTTATGCTGCGAAGGGCATCACAGTCAATGGTGTCGCCCCCGCTCTTATCCAAGATACCGCCATGCTTCCTGGATCCAATGAAGAACTAGCAAAGAGTGAGTATCATTCAATCTCCGGGAAAGTTCGACGAGAAGGACCCGCTGACCAAAACAGAACTCCCTGTTGGACGCCTCGGCCGCCCAGAGGAGATCGCGGAGACGGTGTTGTGGATGGTCAAGACCGGCTACGTGACCAACAAAATCATCACCGTGGATGGCGGATGGATCGCACACTGAGTAGATGGCCAACGACGAAACTGGCATTTCAAAGTGACATGTTTGGTGACAGCAGTGATAGTGTCATTTTCATCAGTTTCAGCCTCGCAGTCAGTCGCAAAAGAATCCGACCTTCCCAGACCTGTCCCATCACAGCGAGTCGCAAAGGGACTGAGTCCACAAAAATATTGCACCCTGCTCACGCCTGTAGCTGAGGCCACGTCTAGAGCTATACGTGCATTCACAAAATGAAATCTACATTTCGACATTTGCCTCGACTTTCCACGAAAGAGGGCTCACATTTCCTGCTACCCGCTTTGCCGCTACGGAGATTGTACTTTACGCAAGTAGTTGAGTTTCGATTTCCATACTTGAAGTGCCCGCGAAAGAAGAGCGTAGTTATTCATGCGTGGTTTAGTTTTGCTATTCAAGAACCGTTTGTTGGCCCCTGATTGCCTGTGCAGCGGATCCCACTGTCACCCATAACGTCTAAAGTGAACCCCCGGTGTTCTACACAGGATTCCGTATTCATGTATCCGATTTGGATAGCTGTTTGCACTTCAGGCTTGGCCCTGTGTGCCATAAATTTCTTCAAAGCACGGGTGACCGATGCATTATGAAACATGATCTAGAAGGCATTCGAAAGGAAAGGGGTTGCAAACAACACAGGCTAGTCCCGCCTAGCTGCCGACGACAACCCACCCCCTTCAGCTCATCTGAGCCCCGGTCACCACAGCCCCATCCCCAAGCCTCCACCCCGCCAACCTCTCCACCAGCTCCTCCCCATACACGGGCTGCCTGTCCTCCTCCCCCAACAAACCCAAATAATACGTGACATCCCTGCCGTCCCGCTCCCTCACCTCGAACCCGTTCCCCAGAAACGCGAACCGATTCTCGCTCCAGTACTCGATGTCGAAATCCTCGTACCGCGGCGCGCGCATGAGCTCGAGGAAGTGCAGCCGCGAGCCGGGGTACACGGCGGCCTGGCCGTCCTTGCGGCCCTGCTTGAACCAGCTGCTGCACGGCTGGGTCCACGCGGTGCGCCGCAGGAACAGGTCGGCGTGCTGGCGGAACTGGCGGGCGGCGTCGGCGCGCGGCGCGAGCGCCTTGATGCCCTCGGCCTGCGCCTTGGCGACGGCGGCGAGCATGTAGCGCGTCCACGCCTCGATCAGCGGCATGAAGCTGCCGTGGCCGAGCGGCCCGTACGGCCCGCAGAAGGAGAAGGTGTTGGGGAACGTCGGGATGCCGATGCTGAGGTACGACGTAACGTCCGGCTCGGTTCGGACCGAACCCGTGGCCGGGTCGACGGTGCGCCGCGTCCAGAGGTCGCGCAGGTCGCGGCCGTGGGCGCGGAAGGGGAAGGGCGGCAGCCAGGTGGTGTCGAAGCCTGTGGCGCAGATGATGACGTCGACGGGGTGGTGCGTGCCGGCGTGGTCGATGAAGCCGGTTGGGGTGATCTGCGAGAGCTGGTCGGTGTAGATGGTGGCGTTTGGGGCGGAGAGGGCTTCTAGGTAGCCCGGAGCGGGCGTGGGGCGACGGCAGCCGGGATTGAAGTTTCGGGGGATTATGGCGGAGGCCAATTCGGGGTGGCTGGAGAGCTTGCGGGACATTTGGTCACGGGCGAAGTCGCGAGCGGCTTTGCTTTCTGTTAAATATCTGTCAGTGATTGGGGATGTAGTAAATCGAAGGGGCATGGAATTCGGTCCGCGGCCTTTCGTGCCTCTGGCAGGAAGTCAATACCTGGAGAGCCCCTGATGATGAATTTGAAACGCTGGTTCAACTCGTTCTCGATCTGTTTGCGGTACTCGAGATATTTGTCTGGGTTTTGCTCAAGGTAGCGGAGCTGTTCTTCGCTGTCTGCCATAACGTTAATATGAACAGGCAAACGATAACGGCGGACGCACATGCGAAGTTTGAGCCATCTGGACCGGCCCAGCCCTGAGCGAACGCTGCAGTTACCCATACCGGATTTCGAACCCAGTGATACAAGTGGTCGACCTTTGGTGTGATAGCAGCAACTATCTGGACACCACTACTGCCAGAACCTACGACTGCAACCTTCTTCCCACTGAGGTCATAGCCCTCCTCGTAGTCAGCGCTGTGCATGAGTTTTCCCTTGAAGTCATGCAGCCCAGGGATATCAGGCCATTTCCACTTGTGCAGCACTCCGCCAGCGTTGATGAAAAACTCGGCGGCGTCGTCAAACACTTCACCCGTTACGAGGTTCCTGATTTTGAACCTCCACACCCCGGCGTGACTGTCCCATTCGGCCATTTCCACCTGGTGCCTCAACCGGATGTATTTCTTGATGAAATCGTTTTCCTCTTCAATGTCTTTCAAGTAACGCCAAATCTCGGGCGAGTAGGAGTAGAAGTGCGACCACTGCTTGATCTTCCAAGTAAACTGGTAGTTGACCGACGGGATGTCGCAAGCACACCCTGGGTATCTGTTCACAAGCCATGTTCCACCAATATCGTGGTTCTTTTCGTAGCAAACAAGGTCAACATTCTCGAGCTCTTCTTCGGCCTTCTTGAAGAAATTCAAGGACGAAGCGCCGGCTCCCATCAGGATGACTTTGACTCTTCGCTTGGCCCCCATGGGCTGCTCCAGAATGCGGTAGCCATGCTCGTCAGCTTCTGGGGGCGGCTGCCCGGCATAGTCATCATCGAACTGCAGTTGTTCGTGTGCCCCATTCGTGCCAACACCGCTGGTGGTTCCCGAGTCAATGGCCATTGCACCGGATCCAGGAGAAATTCCAGTGGCACCAGTCTAAAACTGAAGGTTGCAGAAAAGGCTGGGCGTCGATCAACTCGCTTGCCAAAACGACTGAGGACGTGGGCGGTGGTACAAAGGCGACGGCGCGCTAACGCTCGGGCAAGGGGGTCGGTGTAAGCTGACGCCGCAACTGCAGGAGTGATAGAAGTAGGAAATAGCAATTTGGAGCCAGAGGAGCCGGCAAGAGCAGGAGACGGGCGCAACAGCACCCAAGCTATATCCACCGAGCACAACATAGATAACGGACATAAGAGGTTAAGTGCGGGGTAGGTGTGAGAGTACCCGAGGACGACGACGGCGGCGTGTCAGACCTGGGTTGCAGGCACGTGCAGCAGGGTGCATGACGGGAGTGCATTCCATGAGGACTGGTCGCTCAAAACGTGGCGATCGGCACGGCGGATGCTCGAGCAGGCTGACGGTGCAGCGCGCAACACCACGTCATTCTTGCAAGCGCCGCCGTCCCGCTGCATGCTGGGGGCCGGCTGAGTTGGAGTGCGATGATTGCTGGCTCGCTGACGCTGTATCGTGAGATGCGGAGAAAAGGGAGTTGGCCTGGTGCCGTTCCTTCCTTTCGCTTGTCTGCGCCTCGAGGCCGCCTTCTTGGCGGCTGCGCGCCCCGCGTGCGAACTTGGAAGGCCGCAAGGCTGAACAACAGGACCCTTCCGGGCCGCGAGGGCGTCGTGCGGGCCGGTTGCGATAGATCTGAGCGGGCCACAGGGCAGCTAGACGTTGGGCTGCGCCTCGGCGACCGTGGTGGCTGTCACGCCCTCAGCCTCAGCAGCGCCCAGCCGCCGCGCTTCGGGCTCGCTCGAATCGTCGCGCCTTCTCATTGGCCGACGCAGCGCGACGAGCGAACAGCCGCAGCAGCAGACCGTCGGGCTCCCCAGGCGTCGTCTTGTCAGACACCTGTCCACCAGGACCCTCAAGTCCCCAAAACCGCCTGTCTGCCTGCGCTGCGCAGCCGCCCTCGAGCCCGCCGACCCGCGCCCCTGCTGCCTGCCCGCCCCCGCCGTCGCCCACGCCCAAGCGACCCAAGCGCCGCCCCAAGACGAGCTCGTCCGCACCAGGTAGCTCGGGAAGCTCTTCCGCCGTGCGGCCCCTGTTGCGACACCGCCCATTGTCTGCGCACATCGCCGCTTCCGACAGACGCGCGACCACGCCCATGTGGACGCCGCAGCCCTGCGAAGCCCTCCCGCCTCCGCGCTGATCGCCCACGCGCCGCCGCCCTGGTGCATGACCTCACCGGAGACCCTGCCCGCGCCCCAGAGCAGACCCTTCCCCGCCGCCCGCCGACACCATGTCCTACTACCAGAACGGCTCGTACTATCGCCCCGGCTCGTCGCAGCAGCAGCCCTACGGCAACAACAGCCCGTACCAGCCCCGACGGCCCAGCTTCGAGAGCGGCGACGAGGCTGCCTTTGTCACAAACGGTGGTCAGGATGGATACAGCTACGGCCAGAATGTGGACCGGCGGCCCAGCTACGCTGTGCGCCACCACGATGAGCTCTTCATGCAGGACTCGTCCAACCCGCCGCTGGACATGCCCACCACACCGCTTGCCTCGGACTTTGGCTCGCAATACCATTCCGTGACCTCGCCCACCCAGCAGGCCTACGACCCCCGCCAGTTTCCTGCCCCGGTCCAAATCCCGAACCCGCAATCTTACGGCGGTGTCAACCGGACACATTTCGACGCTGCTGCCCCGCATCAGCCGTACAATCCCGCCGCCTACACGGAGAACAACCTCAACCGCAGTGGTACCACGGCCGGCCGAGGATATGGCTATGGCTACGATGCTTATCCGACCTCGCCCACAGCCCAATTTCCATCACCCCAGCTTCCTTACCAATCGCAATACTCTCCCAGCCGTCAATACAGCCAGCGCCCTTCTGTACAGTCCCCAACGTATTCCGCTTCCTCCGGCTCCGCTCCGCTGCCTCCTCGACCCTTGGCATACTCGCCTTCCACCGCGCCCCCTCCTCTGCCTGTCCCTCCTCATAGCAGTGGCTCTCCACCGGCCGACTGGCAGGAACAAATTGCGAGACGACCGTCCATGGCCTCGGTCTACAGTGACTCGAGATACAACAATCCGTTACCTTCGCCCCCAGTGAACCAGGATGAACGCCGGCAATCCCCATCATACTACTCGAATCCACTCCCTCCCCTTCCTCAGCACTCACCGCAAAGGACAAATACGTCTGGGCGCCATCCTCAGTCTCGGCCGCTGCCCGGTCCTCCGCAAAGCGAGGGCGCTTTTGGACGATCAGATAGTAATGGTAGTCCATACGGTGGCCAAATGACGTCTGATGATCTTTATGACGAAATTGAAAATGCAGTGCTGAACGCTGGAAGCTCTCCGAGGATCGATGTGGACCAACCGGATTACCCCACGCCAAACGGACAGAACGAGCCGTTCTTCTATGCATCGCTTTCTGGCGGTGGAGTTGCGGCAACAAATGGCCATTTGTCGCCAGATCACCCGTCGCATGCTGCCTACAGTTACAGCGACGAGAGTGATGCGGAAGCCGCTGCGGGCTTGGCGGCTCTGCAGATGGCCGAGGAGGAGGAACGCAGGGGTAGCAGTGGTGCTACGCTTTTCAGCGGCTACAGCACCATGCAGCCCCCATCATCCGCAGCACCGGAACCACCTGCTCATGAGTCGACAGCAACGGACGCCGTTTACAGCGATGATGACATGGCAGGCATCGACTTGGGCGCTTACGCCGGAAATTTCGAGCCGCACTTTACCTACGGTGGAAACCCAGCTGAACTTGCCAGTGGCCACATTGATCGTTCTGGAAGCCAAAGCCAAACTTTATCGTCGTCTGGCTCGCAACGCAAATCCGGAGATGGGAGCGACGCAGACGCATACGATCCCATTCATCCCTTCCCTCCGTTTTCCAGCAATGCAAGGGTTGACACATTCGGCACTGGCGGGTTTGCCGAGCCGGGTGCCCACAGACGTCGCCTGAGCTACGACGAAGGCGATGAATCTAGTCTGATGCTGTCTGAAACATCGACAGCTGCTGAGCCGCCTGAAATGTTTTACCACCCGGGCATGTCGCACTCGCGACCACTCCCGCCACCACCCGCGGGCGAACCCAACTTTACTCAACGACAAAGCCCGTACGGTCATCAACAAGGTCGCGGGTCTTATCCTGCGGGTCCCGATCAAATGGTTACTCCAAGCGGTGCGATCGTGCCGAGATCGACTTCTCTCGTCAGTCACAGCCACACGCCTCAAGCCGTCCCACCCATCAGGTCGAAAACGGACGCCGAAGAACGACGCCTTCGCAGCTCGGGAATACGTACCTCAGCTCTGTACGAGAAGGATTCTAGCAGCGAAAATTTGACCCCGCCTACGGCTAGCACAATGACTCTGGATCTCCCGGCACTCCCCACTGGCAAACGCTTCAACCCACAAAAATTAACGCCCAAGGATTACGCGAAGTGCACAGAGCCTTGGGCACTTAGCTCAATCGTCGCATGGTTGCGAATGATGGCGGAGGGAGAATCCGACTTGAAAGAGCATCTCATCACAGAAGGATTGGTGAATCTGTTCACTCATAAGGTTCCAACAATGAATGTAGCAGATGCTGAAACTTTGAGCACCCAAGTTGTGCAAGAGATGTACAAGATTGGAACGCTCGAGCACGTGGAGGAGTGGCTGAAGTTTACACCGGCAACAACTACCGGTGTCCTCTTTCAACTTTCCAAAGCTGGTTGCTATGCGCCAACGCTTCACGAGCACAACACTCCAGGGCGCTGCTACTCCTACCACTGTCAAAGGACGTTGAAGAAGATTGATCTTCATGCTCAGCCATCTCTAAAGAGGGGCGAGGATTGGCTATCGTTCTACAAAATCAAGAAGGAGGACATTCCCGAAAATGTTGGCAAAAAGGAAGTCGAGAGGCAAAACATCCTTCATGAAATTGTTCAAACCGAGGACAATTTCATGGACAGCCTCAATGTTCTCCGTGAACTCTACCGTGATGGTCTTATGCAAATGCAGCCCCCGGTAATTCCCCCGAAGAAGTTGAAGGGATTCCTCCGGGATGTATTCGGTAAGGTCGATGCCGTTAAGCAGTCAAACGAGGAGCATCTCCTCCCGCAGATGAAGTACCGTCAACAAGAGCAAGGACCCTGGGTTGCAGGCTTCAGCGACATCTTCCGCGAATGGATCAGGAAGGCCAGAGGGGCGTACATCGACTATGCGGCTGCTTTCCCGTATGCAACATTCCTTGTTCGACAAGAAGCAGAGCGGAACATTCTGTTCCGTAGCTTCTTGGACCAAGTTCAGGCTCACCGGTCGTCGAGAAAGCTTGCCTGGGACAACTATCTCAAGACTCCGATCACAAGATTACAACACTACGGCCTTTTGCTCAGCACTGTGCTAAAGCGTTCCATTGTGGACAATGAGGAGAAGAGGAACCTGCAGATCGCGATTGAGGAGATCAAGGCTGTCACCCTGGAATGCGATGCGCGTGTAGCGGAGATGTCCCGCAAAGTTGATCTTACCGACCTTCAGTCCAAGCTCATCCTCCGTCCAGGAATGCAGAGGGTCGAGCTAAACCTCAACCACCTAGGCCGAGAACTCATTTTCAAGGGCGACCTTCAGCGCATGGGCGGTACAAGATACACATGGCTTGAGACCCACGCATTACTTTTTGACCACTACCTTGTCTTGGCAAAGACAGTCCACCATCGAGACGTGGAGGGCGGCGCGAAGCAAGAGAGATATGATGTCTCTCGACTGGTAGGTCGTCACGTCTTTTTCGTCTTCCTATACTGACAACTGTCTGCAGCCGATCCCTATGGATCTCTTAGTTCTCGAGAGTACGAACGACGACCCGGTAGTCAAGTCTTCCGTCAAGGGTGTGGCAACCGTAACATCAACTGCTAGACCAGACTCTCGACTTCGCGCTGGATCAAGTGCAAGCCCCGCTCCAGGAACGATCTCTCATGTCAATACGGGATCTTCCACGGGATCTAACAATGGGCCGGCTAACAAAGGCATGATAACGACAACTGTTTTGGAAAGTCCCAAGGATGAGAAGATCATGTACCCATTCCGCGTCAAGCACCTTGGTAAGGAGATGTATACGCTTTTCGCACCCTCATCACAGAACCGCCAGGACTGGTGTGAAAAGATCTTAGAAGCGAAGACGAAGCACGCTGCGGCTCTGTTTGCGCAGAACGCAGAGCCGTTCCGGTTGCGTGTCATGGCCGACTCGGCATTTGCCTACGAGGGTGGAGCCGTTGGCTCCCAGAGCATCACCATCAAGGGCACTCCTCTTGACCGTGCCATCGACGATGTCGAGAAAATCTTCGCCAACACAGGCCGGCCTAGCCCTATCTGCAGAGCTCGCGTCAACTGCGCGACAGCTTTCATGCAACCATATGGCAAGCCTATGGTGGCCGTCGGAACAGATTATGGCGTGTACGTCTCGGAGACGGCAAACCCTCGCGGCTGGTCAAGGGTACGATTGGAATTAGTGCATACTTTCAAGGAATTTGCTAATGTAGAACAGGCCATCACGATCCCGAGAGTCTCGCAAATCGCCGTACTCGAGGAATTCAGCATCATGCTATTGATCTCCGACAAGTCTCTCATCGCCTACCACCTCGACCTTGTCTGCCCTGTTGGAGGCACTGCAGGTAACAGCAACAGCGACTCATCCCGCCGGGCTCCACAGAAATTATCGGGTTCGCGTGATGTTGGCTTCTTTGCAACAGGCAAGATGAAGGATCGCACCCTTGTCTTTTACAAAAAGCGTGAAGGTCTCTCTTCCACCTTCAAGGTCCTCGAGCCTGTCTTCCAGAAGAGTACTGAAAAGAAGAGCCGCTGGCTCCGCACCGGCCGCACCGAATTCTTCCGCGACTTCGACGAGTTCTACATCCCAACCGAGTGCTACGGCCTCAACCTGTTCCACTCCTCCCTCGCCGTCTCGACATCCAAGGGCTTCGAAGTGCTCACGCTCGACAAGAAGCAGTCGTGGTCGGTCCCGGACCTGAAGGCCAGCCACGTCGCGACCATCGCGTCGCGGCTGCAGGGGCTGGATCCGCTCGGCATGTTCCGGCTCAGCGACCAAGAGTTCCTGCTCTGCTACGAGGAGTGCGCCGTGTACGTCAACAAGCACGGCGACGTGTCGCGGTCGGTCATCATGGAGTTCGTGGGCAAGGCCAAGGCGGCGGCGCTGTACGGGCCGTACGTGCTGCTCTTTGACCCGGACTTCGTCGAGGTGCGCAACGCGCAGAACGGGCGCCTGCGCCAGGTCATTCCCGGCCGCGACGTCAAGTGCCTCGACGACGGCCTCGGCCTCGGCGGCCACTGGGTCCAGCCCGGCGCCAACAACGGGCAGGCGGCGCCCCAGCACGTGCAGAACGGCGGCTCCAGCACGTACGGCGGCACCGGTGGGCCGGTCCACAGCCGTACGGTCAAGCTGGCAATGCAGCATCCGAGGCACGAGAAGTGCCAGATTGTGGTCGAGTTGCTGTTGAACGAGGGACAGAGGGACTAGATCACTCCAGAACGAGACAAAAGGGAATGAGTATCCGAAAAAGCGACGAAAGGACAAGGAAAGGGAGCCTAAGAGCACGAAAGAACGGATTTAATTGACGAGGAAAAGAACGAGTCGAAGCGGAGGGTAGAAATGGTGGCATTTTGTTGTTGTTGTTCGTGATGCTTTATCTGGTGCTTCTTCTGGGCGACACGTTCTTGCTTTTTTTTCTCTTCTTCTTCTTTCTTCGCCCCTCCTTTGGAGATGCTTTGCGCGCCGGAAATTTTTTCCACCCCCCCTGAATTTGTGATACCTACCATACCTTCTGAGTTGTTGGTACGCTTTTTGGTATTGACCTCACCATTTTCAATGCTCTGAGCCGAGCTATCTCTTGTATGTCCTTTTAATGGTCTGTTCGATAATGTGTTTTTATCCGATTTTTGGGGCGCTGAGAGAATGGAGACGTCGTGACCGGTCGTCGTGGTCCCGAGATTTCCGTGATGAAATGAGATTCGTTTCCGCTTGATCGTTCGGACGGATTTGCGAGTGAAGCGGCTGTGGCGCTTGGTTGACGTCAGTGCTTACTCGTTATGTATATTGAGACGGGAAGAAGTCATTGTAGCAGAGGTATGCAGTTATAGACACTCAACACCATCATGCTGGAGCAGCGAGAGAGACATCCGTGAAAGGCAAGCAAGCAGGTAGGTGTGCCACCACCGCTTTTTGTCATTTGCATTAAGAATGTTCTACCAAATAGGAAAGAAAAAAGGGGGGGTATATAAAGCCAAGCCAAGCCACACATACGCACACTGATCGCCCCCTCCGTGTGAACATGTTTTAATGTGGGGGGAGAAAAAAAAAAAGAGACTCGACCCTTCACCAGCTTGCGCTTTCTTCTCCCTTGATCGTTTGTCGACGTATCGCTCATCATTCATTCTCTGGATATCTTTGCGTAGCGCGGCCGGCCGTAGCCGTTTCGCCGCTTAATTCTCATCCCCCCGCCCGGCCCGACCACGGGAAAGGTTTCCGCCTTGTCCAGTTCCCCCCAGTAGTCCCGATCCCAGTTGCCCCTCCCCTTCTGCCGCACCCCATTCCGTTCAGCTGATGCTCAGGATACCCTCTTTTCTCTCGCATCCGTGGCCAGTAGTTTTTGCCATTTGATCATCCCCACAACCCTGGCTGTAATCGTCCTCGGCTCGTGAAATAGAGATACTACCGAGCGGAGCCAGGCTTATTTCACCCAACGCATCATTAGCAAGGATGAACGAGAGCACAGGCCCCTGGTAGAAGAAAGCCCGGATTACATGTCAATGCCGATAAGTGTCGGCAGTTTGTTGGTCTTTTCGACGTGTTCAAGAGCGTGGGCTGCTCGTCTTCTTCATCAAGCCGGCAAAGAAGTTTGCCAGGCGCTCGTTTTCGGTTTTGCCATCGTCGACGGGGCTGGTGACGCCGCTGTTGCTCTCCTCGTCACGGTGTGCCTCACGGTCCTGCAAAAGGGGATTCGTCAGCGTGCCTGGTTCCGGATGAGCCGAGTAAACGTTGGCTGAACGTACCTTCAAGCGCTTCAACATATCATCGGCATCGACCTGAATACCGCCCATGTTGAACTGAACCGGCCCAATGTGCTCTTCCACAACGCCACTTCCCGCGTTGTTGGTGCCGGAAACGGACGAATCTCCTGTGCCGTGGGTGATGAACGCGCCAGCCTTGTTTTTCTCCTTGTTGGCTGCGTTCTTGACCTTCTCGTCTTCAGCTCGCAACTTGTCGAGAACCTCAAGCTGGCTGCCCAGGAACACCTGGTTATCCTGACTCTCGGTCTCAATGCCGTTTGCGCCGTTGATCGTGTTGACCGGTAGACCTTGGGCAAGGAGAGAGTCCCGAGTCGGGTCGCGAATAGTCTCTTCGTAGATGGAAACAGCCGGCGACTCCTCTTCCGGCTCATGGCTGATGCCGTTCTGAATAACTTCCTCGCCATTCGCCTCGCCGTTCAGAGACGGTTGTCGTGGTTGCGGTGCCTGAATGTCAACAGCCCAAGCCTGGCTGACGCCTTCGGCATCGAAACCATCGCGCAAGACACGAATCTTCCCCCAGGAATCCCAGTTCGGCGGCACGAGAACGCGGTCGCGGTCGATGACGTTGTGCTTAAGCGAGTTCTTCTGGAGCATGGACTTTATGCTGAGGCTCGAGTGCACGAGCGTCTGTAGCGAGCCGGGCGCCGCGGGCATCGTGTAGATGAGAGATGCGCCGTGCTTGAGCAGGATGGTGCGCATGTACTGCAGCACAAAGTCGAATTCCTCCTCCTTCCACCCGCGCTCCCTCTCTAGTGCCTCGATCTTATCAGCGTTCTGGCACACGACGCAGAGTGGTATACCGAGCGGCTCGTCCCATTCACCGGGGCCGACGGGGATCGACACGTCTCCATCAGCCCCGGTGCCCGGAGTGCCGTCAAGGTTGTTCTTGCGCCCCCGCTCTTGCCACGACACAATGTTCTCCTCCATGACGTCTTTGCAGTCGTCGTCCAACGAAACCATAAGGGAGCGCAGGACGCGGATCCACTCGCGCAGTTGTCGAACCCACAGCCACGGTTGTGACCAATCCAATAAGATGACTATCAGCATGTTCGGCAGCGTGCGCGGGGTGAGCAGCGGCTTGAGGAGCGGGGTGAAGGAAGGCGAAGGATCGGTGAGCAGGTAAAGGGACAGGCGGGCAAGGATATCTAATGCAATCAGCATCTGGTCGGCGGAATCTCCAAGGGCATTGGCGCACCGTCTTGGTCGGCGTCGAGGACGTCTTGGTACGTGTAGCCGAGCGCGAACTGGTTCGCAATGGGGGGTCTGCGGCCGCGGTCCGGCGGCCTCCTCCGGCCGTTCTCGTCCATCGTAAGGGATTCTAGGAATTCTTTCTGCGTGTCGGGCGTGCCTCCTGCAGACGCCAAAAATTTCCTGTTAGAATTTATGCATTAAAGCAGCAGTTGGGCTCGACCGACCAAGGACCAGCAAGCTCTTCTCCGGTAACCGCTTGCCGCTGGACACGCCATCCAGCATGGATGACCAGATGTTCTTGTTCTCATCTTGGCTGCGAGGACGGCCAGGCGAGCTGCTGCGGTTGCTGTAGGACGATATGCGGTGTGATGCGGCCATGGTGGACGTTGAGAGCGCGTTGTGCTTGGGCGATAGGGGCAGCGACGTGCTCAATGGGGGTTCGGCTTCGGCGTAGACAAGGCGCAGGGTCTACGTGGACATGGCGGTGGCACGATGCAGCGAGTCGTAGGCGGTGTGTGCGAGAGGGCGGAGTGGTGTTTGGTTCATCTCCTGTCGCGCTGGCGGCGTTTCTGGGGAGGACGCGCTGTTCAAACACATGCCTGAGGCCAAAGCTTGGCGCCTTCAGGGCCCACGCCCGCCGCCGCCGATCCTGCTGCCCGGTCTGAGCTCCTGCAGCGCCTGCATGAGACGACAAGCTGCGCGTTCTCGGCGCAGCGCACTCTGATAGCGATCAGCACGGGGAGGCGCGCCTTTGACGTTATTGCTGGACTTTGGCGTTGGGCGCATTCCAGCAGCTTCTGCCTGCCCGTGCCGCCAACTGAGGCCCCCGCGCTCCCGCAACAAAGCTAGGCGCATCCGTCATAGGTACTTTACTCCGCCGCCCGTTCTCCTACGACCTAATCTCGCAACCGCCTCACCACTCCGCCACACCAACCAGCGCTCGATCGAAAACACCACGACCGTCCTCGCACATGAGCCACAACTCGAACTACGATACCATGGCCGCGAACGCAAAATACCAGCCTGCTCCGCAGCGCGACTCGTTCGATGAAGAGGAGGCGACGGGTTTTAGCCACGCGCCGCCTGCCTACGAGGCTGAAGCTGCTACCAACGCTGCTCTGCTTTCCGGCGTCGCGCGCGGCGAGTATGACAATGTGCCGGATGATTTCAAGGTACGAGCAGCTCCGATATTATTGTGTGTTCGAAGCCTTGCTAACGCGCCGTAGTTCGGTGGCGTGGTTGCCGAGGCTACCCTGGACATCCGCATGCAGTTCATCCGCAAGGTCTACGCTATCCTGTAAGTCGTCGCCTCATACGCAGAGAAAAGAGACCGGGGTCTCTGGGCATTTTCCCGGGCGCCAATACGATACGAGCATGGGAAGAGACGTGCCGATGGACGCTGGGCTCTACCGCGGAATGGTGGAAACGGAGGGAGGATATGGCTGCTAACAGCATCCCACAGGACCGTCCAGCTTCTTGCGACCGCTGTTATGAGTTCCATCTCGTTCTTCAGCGAGGGCTACACGACGTGGCTCCATGAACACCAGTGGATGATGTGGATCTCTCTCTTCGGCGCCATCGGCTTCATGCTCCTCACTTTCTGGAAGCGCAAGTCGTACCCAACCAACTTGCTATTTCTGACCGGCTTTACCCTTTTCGAGGCATACTCCATTTCCGTCATCACCTCCTACTATAAGGCTTCCATCGTTCTTGAAGCTCTCGTTTTTACCCTAGCCATCTTCGTTGCCCTCACTGCCTTTGCTTGCCAGAGCAAGTACGACTTCACGTCTTGGATGCCCTACCTGTTCGGCGCCGTCTGGGTCTTGATCATCTTCGGTTTCATGGCGGCTTTCTTCCCTTACAACAGCAAGGTCGAGCTGGGCTATGGCATCGTTGCCGCCCTGATCTTCAGTGGCTACATCTTGGTCGATACCCAGCTGATCATGCGTCACTATCACGTTGAAGAGGAGATCGCCGCCGCCATGTCTCTCTACCTTGACATCATTAACCTTTTCCTGGCCATCCTCCGCATCCTGAACAGCCAGAACAACAACTGAGCGGGTACCGTGGTTCATTTTGCGGAGAAACAACAGGGCTGATCACGCTACCGTGCGCCCCTTTCTGCATTCTTTGTTCGTCTGAAACGTGGCGCTTTCGTTTAGGCTCTCTGCACAAATCAAATTGACGTTATAAGTTGCTTTTCTTAAGTTTCCAATCAAATCCTCAGATTGCATTTGTAAAAATGTCTTGCTCTGGCGTGCATTACGCTTCTCCAGTGACTATTACCTGTACTGCATCTTCTGGCCGCCCCGCTTCTCGAGCTTCTGCTGTCTCTTGCTGCCAGTCGAGATACCCTCGTCCATTCCAGCACCTGACAAACCAGCCATACTCTGTTTTGCACCAATGAAGGTTGTGTAGGTGAGATAGACGGAATACAATGGCACGACGAGCTAAGTGGCATGAGCATCTTCTGAGCCGCAGAACGGTTCTCGGTTGGTTGACTTACCCAAATCCACCAGGCGCCATCGCCAACAGCAGCCACCATGACAAGACAGCCCTGAGTCCAATATAGTACATCCCACATCCACTCCGTTAGGCCCTGAGCCTCCAAGTCTTCTCCAGCGCGGCGGAGCTGGCCGGTTTCCTTGTCGTAGGTCGGGCGTGCAATGCGCTCAAACCAAAATTGGATCACCCATGATGGCAACGAGCACAGGATGTAGACGGTGATGGAGCGTCCGGACCACGTTTTCGAAAAGAGGAACTTCGACAGGAGGAAGAAGCAATGGATGCCGAGGGTAATCAGGAGCGCACGGTTGAGCTGCTCCTTGTTGCGCGCGGCGAGCTGTTTTTGCGATTTCTGGAGGCGGTTAGTTCTGACTAGGTGACGTGGAAGTTTGTAGAAGTGAGCGGAATGGCCGGTCTCCAGAGTGCAATTGATACCATTGGTAGAACTGCGATTGTCTGAGACCGGAGGCGATATCGAGCCGTGTGCCGGAGAAGATGATGATCTCATAACGCGCGAAGGGACTTTTGCAAAGGTGCAGCATACCTGAGCCATTGTGTGTCGCGATGGTGTGCTTTTCGAGAGGCAAGGGTGTGGGCGAATACTGGGCGCAAAGGCGGGGAGATGCGTAGGCGCTCCAAGTGGGTGGGCTGCCGCTTCCTGCGAAAACACACGTCGAGAGCGTGAGAATCGATCAAACGCGGCGGAGACGGGACTTTTGGCTGGAGTGACGTTCTGGCGGGCAGTCTCTGGGGGAACCCTAAGCGCGGCCACGCGCTTGCCCGATGCGCTTAGAGATCGACGGGAGCCTGCCCGCGAACCGCCCGGGCCTGCACAACAACAGAGAGCGTCCCGACGAGACTAGCCATCGCAATCGCGCATCCTCGCTTCACGCCACGCTGCTCACCTGTCGCGCGACCCGCCACCCTCGAACCTTGCCGGCCTCCATGGTCGCACGCTGACCGGCGCCGTTCCCGACCGTTGCGCCGTGTGCATCTCTGCCGAGCCTGCATCGCTCTGCTTTGTCGTGTCCGACAGCCTGTATACACAAACACCCCGGCTCTGGTCTTGCGACAACTCAGGCCTGCATTCATGGCGTAAACACGCCGCAAGCTCCCGGCCCTTCTCGCATCCGTTCTCGGGGCTCCTCTTTGCCCTTCTCCATCTTCAAACCCTTTTCCGCGCCAAACCTGCATCGCCGTCGACCACGTCGACGCTCATCCACCCGCCGCCATGTCACCCACACCGAATCCCTACGTCGCGACCCAGCTACGGCAGCTTATTTACTATCATCTCGACAATGACTTCGTGCAGAACGCACTATTCCTCGCCGGCCGTCTGCATGGGCAAGAACCGCGCAGCCCCGACGCGGCCCACTTGCTTGCTCTCTGCCACCTCCGCCTTGGTCGCTTGAAGGCCGCCTACGACTACAGCCGCGAGAAAGGTTTCCGAGGGCAGCACTTGGGCTGCGCTTATATATTTGCGCAAGCTTGTTTGGGCTTGGGGCGCTTCCCTGAAGGCATAACGGCACTGGATCGCGCAAGAGGGTTTTGGGGCGGCCGGAACCACTGGAGTGAGTACACTTCACATGAGGGTGCTGCCAGAAGAAGCCACATATTAACCAGATTTGCACCATCAGATAAACATTCCGAGACGGCGAGGCGCAACGTGCCGGACGCTGCAGCTGTGAATTGCCTTCTGGGAAAGCTGTGGCGAGCTCACGGAGACGTCAATAAAGCCATTGCGTGCTACGCCGAAGCTCTCAAGCTCAACCCTTTCATGTGGGATGCGTTTCTCGACCTTTGCGAGACTGGCATGTGATGTGGTTCCCTTTCAGGCTTATAGCTGCTAACCCGCGGCAGGTGCTGTCGTCCGCCCCTCCAACGTCTTCAAAATGACCCCGGAAATGTCAGCATTACTATCGGCGTCAAGCGCTTTGCCTGATTCCCCACCCGCAAACGCTCCAAATGCAACCTCCAATGGAATTTTCACCCCTACTCAGGATCTCTTCAATCCAGGCCGGCCAGAGAACGGCCAACGGAATGCGGGTGGACTGTTTGCAAAGTTCAGCGCCATTGCGGCGAATGGAAATGGCCAGCAAGTACTTGACGCGGAAACACCGGTTGGTAATGGAGGAGCCTACGACGAAGACGTCATGATGGGCGAAGCTGGCGGAGTGCCAATGAATCGAGCGCCAAGCGCGGAGCCGCCACACGCACCAGCAAGGAGACCTCGGCAGGTGCCATCCATGACGGACTCTGGAATAGATGTTCCTCGAATGAAGTCGATAACCACGCGCAGTCGTGTAAGGTCTGGAACGGATTCCAGCGACCATGCGGAGCCAGTGAAGTCGTCCACGGCAGGTGCTCAAAAACGAACGGTTTCTGGTAATATGGCCCACGCCAGCACGTCAGCTAGTAACCCTACGTCTCAGCCCAGGAGAAGCCATCGACTAATGCAGTCCGTACAAGACCACATACGGCCCTCGGGAGGCAGGTCCTTGGCTTCAGGGAAAAGTACGGAGACTCAGGAAAGGGAAAAGCGAGAGTTGAGAAGAGCTCGGCTACCAACTGCAGCAAAGAGCAGCAGGGCTGCTACCTCCGCTGTAGGAAGAGTGATTAGCGGCAACAGGAAGCCTATCGAACCGACCGAGCGAGACCTGAAGGAAACCCGGTCCCAAAGCGCTTTGGGTGGAAACATCACGTCGGCTGCGCCTCCGAAACAGCAGCAGTCGACTGCAGCTATCGAAGTTGCGAAGGAGCGAGAAGCTTTGCAATCACTGTTAGAATTGTTCTGCAAGTTGGGAAGCGCTTACTATCTCCTCAGCCGGTACTCTTCCCAATCCGCGTGGGAAGAGTTCAATTGCCTTCCTAATGCACAGCGGGAGACGCCGTGGGTGCTTGCTCAAATGGGACGCGCACAGTATGAGCAGGCAAAGTACAGTGAAGCTGCTGAGCTATTTGAGAAAGTCAAGAGAATTGCACCTTCGCGGATGGAAGACATGGAGGTTTACTCGACTGTTCTATGGCACCTCAAGGGAGAAACGGATCTTGCCTATCTTGCGCACGAGCTCATCGAAACAGATCGACTCTCTCCACAGGCATGGTGTGCGATCGGGAATTCGTTTTCTCTTCAGCGTGACCACGACCAAGCGGTCAAGTGCTTCCGGCGTGCCACCCAGCTTGATCCCAAGTTCGCGTACGCTTTCACTCTGCAAGGCCACGAGCATGTTGCGAACGAAGAATTCGACAAAGCGCTATTGGCCTACCGAAGCGCCATCGCGGCAGACAGCCGGCATTACAACGGCTGGTACGGACTTGGCCGGGTGTATGAAAAGATGGGCAAATACGAGGTTGCTGAAAAGCACTACAAGAACGCCCACCATATCAACCCGAGAAACCCCGTTCTACTGGTGTGTATTGGCGTTGTCCTGGAGCGAATGCGGAAGCCGCAAGCAGCGTTGCTACAATACAACGAGGCATGCCGACTCGATCCTCGGAGTGCTCTGGCGCGGTTCAAGAAGGCGAGAGTATTGATGAACTTGAGGAAGACCAGAATGGCACTTGAGGAGTTGGAGATCCTGAAGGACTTGGCGCCTGATGAAGCCAACGTCCACTTCATGCTCGGCAAGCTGTACAAGATGATGAGAGATAAGACGAGCGCGATCAGGCATTTTACCATCGCGCTCAACTTGGATCCGAAGGTATGTCGGATTGTCCCTGCACTCATGCTCGCGAGGTTGCTAATTCTGTCCCAGGCTGCGCAGTATATCAAAGAAGCGATGGAGTCGCTGGAAGACGATGAAGACGATGAGTACGACGACGAGGACGGGGCCTGAAGGGTTCCCTCATTGCTATCACTCCAATGTTGCCCTCCCCGGAAGGTGTGGGGATGCCTACTTCACCGCCCTTGCACCTCTGCATCACCCCATCGCATTTGGCATCTTGCATGGCGTCCCCCAACAAAAGCGGGCCGAGTGGCGGTACCACAAGGCTTTTGGCTGTGCAACTATCTCCTTACCCTAGCAGTAGTCGCTTCATTCATTTGGCGCATGACGATTGGATGAAAGGCGATGAATACCACACCTCAAAATTTTGATTTTGGCGAAGCGAGCATGACGGCGTTGATTTGGGCTTTTCCTCGGACCTCTCCTTTCCACGTCCGCGCATTGGGTTGGCGTATAATGGTGGGTTGTCATAATGGTATGGAAAGCGAGCTTCTCTCGTTACTGTATAGTACCCCTCTCAGGGATTGGTTGGAGCGACAGGGAGGCATTATGTAGTCTTCGTAGCACGCCCGGCCGGCCGAGTAGCTGCGACGGGTGTGGAGTCTGGAATGGGAGTCTGGAACGGGAGCCTGTTGACTGGCTGCGCTCTGATATGGAGGCATCATTCCCATGGCCTCGTGATGGCAGAAGACCTAGCCAAGGCAGAATGCAGGTGCAGACGGATCTGCGATGCAAGCTTGTGATGCGTGCTGCCTGCCGGTCGCCATCAGCTGCCGCAGGCCCCGCCCAATCGCCGGGCGCCAAGCTGAAGCTACCCTGATCCCTGCGGCTCAAGCTCGCTCACCGCCCGGCCTCGCAGTTGCTGCCCGGGCAGGCCTCAGCTCAACCGTCGGCTACAGAAAAAAGCGCCAGCTCCGACATCCCACCTCAACACATCCGGGACAGCTGACGCCTGCCACACCCCACCTCTCTTCTGTCCGCCATTCCCGCCCCGATCCCATTTCTCTACGCGCGCCGCTGTTGTTGGACCTTCAATTGCCTCCGCTAGCGCTCCGAGTGCCCTCGAACCGGACCTCGAACCCCAAAATTCCGCCCATCACGCGCTCCCCGGCCCAACCCTGCGACTGACCTTCTCGAACCTCGGCGCACTCTCCGCCCAACGCTCCGCCTTTCGCGCCTTTCCTCGCCTCCCTCCCCCACCGCCGGGCAGAAGCAAAAGACCCCCACGGAATAATCACAAACCGCGCTTTCACCCGCCCGCGCGCACACCCTTTTCCCCCGGTCCTCCGCCACAAACGAGGCGCCGACAAAGACCAGCCGCCACAAGTAGCTCTCTCTCTCCCTACACGTGCGCCATCGCCGACGAACGCCCGCACCCGAACGCGCCGCCTTCCTGATTCTACAACTTAAAACCCACCTCACCCGTACATCGGCGTCGAGGCCCACCTCCCTTCGCCCCTCTCCCACCTTTCTTTTTTCCTTTCCCTCTAAAACCGCCTTGGCTTCGCCTCTCTTTTTTTCCCCGATGGTCGCCACCCTCGTCCGCGCCCTCGTCGCCGTCGTCATCTCGCCGCTCATCCTGCTCGGTGTGGCCTCTGTGTTGCCGCACAACAGCAAGGCGGCGGCGATGCTGTCCTTCGTGGCGCGCGCGCTGACGTCGGTGACGGCGCTGATCGTGGCGGCGTGCTACGGGGTGGTGAGCAGCGCGGTGCTGCGGACGGTCGGGCACGGCGGGCTGAGCCAGTGGACGACGGCGCGCGCGTTCAAGTGGATGATGTGGTTCGGGATCGGCGTGAGCTTCGTGGTCGTCGAGGGCGAGGAACATTTGCTGGAAAGGCCCGCCGTGTTCGTGGGGAATCATCAGACGTGAGTGCTTACCTCTTCTTTCTTTTTTCCCTTATCATTTTCGGGGTCGAGGCAGGCGAGGAAAAAGAAAAGTTGTGGATTTGGATGTGCTCAGAGGCCGGGAGGAAGGCTGGTGGGGGCACGGGGCGTTTGGAGGTTGCATGGATGGAGATCTGGGGAAATAGTGGGGAAAGATTCGTGGCATTCCAGAGCCTGGGATTTATGTGGGGAGGTGACGAATCTGGGGATGTCTCTGCTGAGCACGTGGTGTTTGAGAAGGAGGAAAGAGGTGCCGGCCGGAAGACTTTCCTCACATTGCCGTCTCGGATCGTCAGGGTACATTTGAGGGACAAGGTTTCGCTAACACGTTACTCGACAGTGAGCTTGACGTTCTCATGCTTGGCTGCGTCTTCCCCAAGTACTGCAGTGTCACCGCAAAGAAGAGTTTGAAGTACACTCCCTTCCTCGGATGGTTCAGTAAGTTTTCTCGACCTCGCCGGCATCTTAACGGCGGCAGGTTGTTAACGGAGCCGAATCTGCAGTGACTCTCTCCAAGTCCGTTTTCATCGATCGTGGCAACAGCAAGACTGCCCGCGCTGCCTTTGACGGCGCGGCTAGCTTCATGAAGAATGAGAAGCAGAGCGTCTACATCTTCCCGGAAGGCACTCGCTCCTATGCTGAAGGCCCCGAGCTTCTGCCCTTCAAGAAGGGAGCTTTCCACCTTGCGGTCCAGGCTCAGGTCCCCATCGTCCCCATTGTCGTTGCGAACTACAGCAACGTGTTGAGCTTCAAGAAGAAGATCTTCAACAGCGGCGTCGTGCCTGTGAAGGGTGAGTTCACTCTTTCCCCTACCTCTTCACCATCTTTTCCAGCATTGGGGCGGTGGATTCAGGGCTACGTGCTAATGCCATCCGTGTTCCAGTCCTTCCTCCCATCCACACCAAGGGACTCACTGCCGCCGATGTCGATCGCATCACGACGCAGACGAGGGACTCCATGCTCAAGTCGCTGCAGGAGCTCGCGCACAGCGAGAAGGGCGAGGCTGTCGCCATGAAGGCGTCGGGTGCCGATCACGCCCCCGCCGTGAAGAAGGAGCTGTAGACGATGCTTTGAACTTTGATGTTCGAAACCCTGCATGGAGGCAGTTGGGTGAGCGGTAGAGGGGGCTGGCTCTTGGTTAATGGCGGCTTTTCGGTTATCGTCATTGCGAGACTGGAAACGCGCGCGGGGTTTCGGAAACGTCGTGCCCTATTCCTCTCTCTTCTTATTGCTTTGTTGTTGCTGTATACCTCTCGAAGACGATGGTGCATTTGAACGGAGTTTGTTATTAGTTGCGCATGGCGCCTTTTGCCCGTTTTTCGTCCTCCCCGCCTTTGAAGCCGTTGGGTCGTCGTCCCCCCTTTACTGCTGGTCATTGCGAGAACTGAGAAAAGATGATCTGTTATGAGCAGCTGTAGCCACATTACATACAGTAAGATTGAGTCTCCTCACGATTTTTTCAAACCTGCACCTATGTCTGCACGCTAACTCGAACCGAGAAAGATGGTCGATCGTTTGATGATTTGGGTTCGTGGTGGGCTTTCAAATGCAAATATTAATATTAATTAGGTATCTTTTCAACGCACGGGATTGCTGGCAAAGAACGCCATGTATGCCATCAACCGAAAAAAACGCAAAACTGAAGGGCAACAACAACACCTCGAAACACCTGCGCTATGCTTTCTTTCCAAAACGAAAAAGAAGGGCGAAATAGCAACAAATCCAAAACAAAGGGAGCTTTACATGCACATGTTGTGGCTGCTTGTGTGGAGGGAGCGGGAGCGGGAACAGGAGCGGGAGATGGTGTTGTCGCCGTCGCCACCGCCAGCGGTGGCGGCGGCGGTGATGGTGGGGGTGGCCGAAGAGAGGTTGAAGGAGTCGTCAGCTTGGCGGTTGATTTCACATGGACCGAATGGCGGTTTCGGGAGAAGCACTTGTTGTCGTCGAGTTCAAGGAGTAGGATGCCGGGATATGGTGGTGGCTTGGGACCACTACGCCTCGTTTGCTCGTCGTGGGATGATGTACTGCGTCTGCGGGAGTGGCGTAGCGGGTGACGGTGACGGTTGCTGCTGCCGCCGTCGTTTGGTTCCACGTTGCGGCGGCGGCGCTGTTCCAGTGGTTGGCGAGGACGGTGGGGCTGGCGAGTGTGGGTGGGAGGGCCCGGCTTGATGTGGTGGTGGTGGTGGTGCTTTGGGTTGTGGCGGACGTGGTGGACGTCGTTCCGAGCAGCCCGAACTCGGAAGGCAGCATGATGACGCCGTTGACGTTCCTCATTCGTGCGTGTGTTCCGTTCGTGCTTGGTGTGACGGCTGGCATTGACCTTGTTTGTTGTCTCACAAGCTTTTGAACGGGGCTCATCATGTCTTTGAACGTACGCGGTAGTTCTTGCGTTGCGATAGTGAGAGTCAAACGTATTGTGGGTAGCGGAGTGTGAGTCGGAATAGGGCTGCTCCGGCTCACGGGGTTCGGCTTGCGTGCCATTCGAGGTCCATGTGGGTGCTGCTTTGCAAGAGCAGTCAGTACGAAGAAGAGTAAGAGTGAACGAACGGATAACATGTTGCTTAAGAGAAGTGGGGAAATGACAATGTTTATAAATTAATTGAAGGTGAAAGGAAAGGGAAAGCGATCGTGCAGAGCCGATATAGGCGATGAAAGAAAAACTGGAAACGAACTGAAGCGAGTTGGAGAAGCAAATTGCAGAAAATATTGAAGCTACCCGACTCTTTATTCTTTTTGATCATGCGCGCAGCAGACATTTTCAAATGCATAGCTGAGAGTATATGAGGCTACACGGATTCCTTCAGATCTATGTTCAGCTCGGCAAGCAGGAAGGCGGAGACAAGACGTGAATGCCTGATTCTTGTAACACCAGCCCAAGAACACCTGGTGCTGATCCCTTTAAATGGAAATCCCCCACAACAGAGACAGGCTCGTGCGCCAGTCAGCGCGCTCCAAAGGGATCATGTCCGTGTCTCCATTTTCCAAAGTGGTCAAGTGTTTGCGGGAACTCACATCATCAATGAGGCTGCGTCTACAGCGCGTTAGGGCTGAGCTGTGTCTGCACAACAACGCGTGGAGCTATTTATAGACACACTTTCTGTATCGTCGCTCGTCCCAAGTGTTGCAAAGGCCCAAGGCACTGAGGTTGCCGCTAAATCTGGTAGAGCCCGCAGAGGGGCGCAGCGAAATCCTTTGCGACTGCGCATGTGTCTTCACGCTCTGTGGCCTGGCAAACAACAAATAGTGATCAGTCAGCTGAAGGGAATAGCGTTTCAATGAACGAGCGTGTGATATCTATCTTTTGTGAAGATGCGGGCGTTTAGCACCATCGGGCAGGATTCGTTCGTCAGCTTGGTCTGTAGACCGATTTTGTTAACAATGCTAGCCCTACCACATTTATAAATGACATTGATGTACCACGGCATACATAAGTTGTGTCTGTAACACATGGCTCTTGAGGTAGAAGTAGTTGGGGTGGACGATAACCACTTTGAGCGGGATTGCAGATATGTCACATGTGTTGCTCGGTCATGTTGCGAAAACTTTCGAAACGTGAACCATGAAGCCTCTGCATCGATCAAAGAGCCACTGAGAGTTCTGAGTTCTTGCTACAGCGGGCGCAAGACTCAGGGTACGCCATGATGCTGTGCGTGTTCGGCACCGGTACCAACAGTATTTGACACCAGGTGGGATGATGGCAATATAACCACAAATTCACAACCACGTACTGCAGACTGTGTATATCGGAAGTCAGTATCCGCCAAATGCGTGTCTTGAGTGCTGCTAGGCCTTGACAAGAAAGAACCAATGGGTTTGCGACCGCGTCTTCTGGTCGTATAGTACGGAGCAATTTGAGATTGAGTGTAACCACTTGTGATGTTTAGAGTCATCAACTCCACTGACGGATGTCCATTGCAACTGGTCAACCCCAAGGTTTTGGAGTTCTCATTCCTTTACTGACCACCCAGTCAACGATATTCGCGAGGAACGAAACCCGTGTCACGTACACCAGCAAGCCGTCCGTTGCCAAAATTCCGTCCCATTGAGCCACAAGATTGATCTATGCCCCTAATCGATGGCTGGATTGTTTTTAGAGTCACATGCAAAACGGTCGGAGAGATACGCAGAAGTGACTACTGACGTTATTGATCACGTTATTGGAATCACAACACGTTTATTACCACAATAATTGGTCCTTTCACGTGAATCAATGGCAGAGGAGCATCAAGAGCACTCGCATTAGTAGTTGCTGGGCTTGTGGAATCACACGCGTTTCCTGATTGTGATAAGTTATGGCTCCAAAGTCTCGACCAAAAACCCTTGTTTCTTCTACTTCTTGCCCGGAGTCACGTTCCCGAGCTGTATTTCTGGCACAAGGAAATGCTAAAAATATGCTTTTTCCCCAGTGCCTTGATCTTCAGACTATTCTCCAATTCGAGCAATCCCCAATGGTTTACGTAGGATACTATTCCTTTCTGAAGCAGGATCGACGTATGAAGGAGCAGTACCTGACTGCGCAGGAGTGCCCAGAAAGCGTCATGAGGCTCAGATGACTTCATCCCTTAATCCGTACTTGACCAATAGCTACAGGGTACTTCAACCTTCCTTGCGCACCCAGAAAAATTAGGCCAATGATCCCTGATCAAGAAGGTCATCGGGTACAGCAGAATTTAAAGCACCGAGCGATGATGAAATTGAATGCCCCTGCCATCGTGCGTTGGGCAAAGGGATGAAGCTGCCGATGTAATTCCATCACGGCTTCTACCCTTCTTACGAATCGATAGCGGATAGATGTATGCATTAACTAGGCCTTATAGACGAATTAAATCTGCTCAGGGAGGACAAGATGATCGTAGTGGCCAACGGATGTGCCTCCGCATAAGTGGCGCGTTAGAGTCCAAAGGATTGTGCCACCCCTTGCTAGATCACTCAAAATGTTGGCGAAGCGCCCGCAGCCCTTTTCAAGGAGTGGCATTGTCCCTCCTGCGCGGCAATTGTGCCTCATCACTTGACATGGTGGACGTTGGGAGCGTCGTGGACGCTCGGGTACAGTTCTCAGCCGTGATGAAGCGACATCAAGATAAGCTTGACAGCCGTTTCGTGTAGACTAGGAGAATCTGACAGACAGAAGTTCCGTGGCAGGCCATCGTCGTTTCTCCTCACCGTGGATGTGCAAGCTTGTTGACAGCAGACGGCAGAAGTGCCAACCCAGCCCCCCCACACCACCAACTCGGGGACTGGGAAACGAAAGAAAAAACGGTGCGAGCTGCCCCTAATACGTACTTCTCCAGGTGGCGAATTGTTCCCGTATGGGTCCACCCGCTGGATTGGACCTTCGAGAACATGGACTATTGCTCCCTTTCTTCCGCTCCGCGTCTATGCGACAGCAGGCAGCTTGCGCTCCCTACTCGCTACTATCAGTGCCCTTCCCTTCATGACACGCGACTTATAGTATTATGACTCACACACCAATCGACTTCAGTGGTGAGGAGGGACAAAGGCCTGACAAGGGATCACGGGATATCTCTGGCCAATTCCCCAATCCTTCCAGAAGGGGATGTTAATGACGTGATGCTCTGGACTCTCGTGCGACCATGCACGTAACCACAGTGCCCATCAGTATTCGTACCATTGGGTTAATTGGAGGACCATCTTCAATCGTCGGCTGACGGCTCTTCACCATTGAGTTCGAGTTGACTAGCTCGGGCACTCCAGACTCGCAGGCGCGAAGCCAAATTTCGTTGGAAATGCTACTTATCCAAAGCAAAAGAGCAACGGTGCGAACGTGAGCTCGGTCTGCTGTTATTTACCGAACGGCTGGGAAGTTGATTGCAAAGCAGCAGCTGGTAGTTGGTAGTGGAGACGTTCATCTCGCAACTCACTTCCCACGCAAGATGGGGCGAAAGCATAAACGTTGTGGTGCTCTTCGGCGCCGACCAATGGCTGGAAAGTGGCTTCGGCGAATACAGCAATGGCTGCGGCGATCCGCATCTGTTTCGTGCGAGAAGGATCAAGTTGCAATCAAATCTTATCTACTCCATTTTGGTGTCAGGTGAGGGCAATGGATTCACCTCGGTGATGGAATGTCACGAAAACGGTCACAAGCGTACGCAGAGGAGACGTTGAGAGATTGCAGGGAAGATTGGCCGGCAAGAAGCTTTTAAGTAGTGTAGGTCCATGCGCTCCCCCAGGAACATTGCTTGCGACCACCTCAAGGCCAAACTTGGCGTGCAGAAAACGCAAAAGTTGGACGTCATGATTTCTCATTTGATCAAGCGGATAGTTGTTTCAGCAGTTACCAGGATCCCGGAAGATGCTGACCCATGCCGCATGCCGCGTGATTCCCTTAGCACAGAACCTACAAACTCCTTCCCCTCGTGTCCGTTGCCCAGCGGAGACACACCGAGAGATAAGCTCTTCGGCTCTCCTTCTTCGTCGTCACGGCGAGAAGCGCTCGCGAGGCACAGTACGGTGGCAAACGCTCCTCAACAGGGATATCCCTCAAGTTACTCGCTCTCCCCCCGCATGGGTTAAGAAAAAGAAGAAAAAGAAAAACAAGCAGCAAACCAACGCGGAAAGCCTAGTAAGCAACGGAGGATCCCGCTTCAGCGTACGCGTTACTTCTTTCGTTTCGCCGTTTTGCCTATTGGAGGAATCCGACTTCGTTCCTTGCCTTTTGCTCGCCAAATCCAGCGCCGAATCGTCGTCCGTCAACCACAACTTGTCGAGATTTCGAGCCTGAGCCCGCCCTTCCCTTGACGCAAGGGACCCGCACGTCAGAAAACCATGTCGTCCGTGGATAATAGTGAAAGCGAACCGATCCTACCCGCGCAAACAGCAGCAGCAGCCGCAGCAATAATCCATGCGCGCCCGGGGAAAAGGCCGACAGGGTATATCCCAGGCGAAAACCAAAGGATCGACAACATCTCTGGCGCAAGGGGTGTGGAGAAAAGGCGAAAAAGCAGAAGCATGGCGAAGAAGCCTCCGCGCACATATCCCGTAAACTGTCCGCGTATGGTGGCGCGCTTCGGAAGGAGGGGAGCGGGGGAAAGAGCGGGACAAGGGGGGAGGCAGACAAGGTTCCCTGGCTCGAACGCGCGTAATATCGGATCAGCGTCGGAAAATGGCCGGGCTGTGCGTCGAGCACTTCTGTTCGTGCTACCCTTTTGGAAATGGTCTTTTCTCGCGAGACTGATGCTTGGCGGGAGGATGGCATGGGTGGAGATCGTAGACCATTGTGAGGACGACATAGCTGGGGCTGCTGGTTTTCACAAAGAAGAAGAATGCGTCGACGTCTTGGTGGTACCGCATCTATACCAGAATGGATACACTGTGCTCGAGAACAAGGGATTGCAGGGATAGGCTATCGCCAATCGGTCCATTGACAAGACGCGTGATGGCTAAGGACATCCGTCAAATAGTTTGATGAGTGTTGGTACGAATCTATCAAGGAAGTATCGGGAGTTACGACCATGTAGATTCTCTCATCATGTTTGACAATGACATGAACAGCGGTTGCTAGACCTAGACGTCAAGAGCCATCTATTCCGTCTTGCAAGAACCCATAATAGCTGGATGGCTTGTATGGGACTTGTCCTGAAAGCCACTCGATATACCGTAGGCGAGCAAGGGGCAGTTCACATCGCCGTGACCGATTTCCTGACCACACCTCCTTTTTTCCAGAGCGCCGGCTGCTTATTGATATATATCGGGGTGAACGGCGTTCGGAGGGTGGTAGAGCAGAGAACGTCCAGGACCTGTGAAATTCTTAGGCATGAAAATCATGGACGCGGAGTCCTCCAGGATGAGTTGATGGATGCTCGTGACAAGTGCGAATTGCTTCTTGCAATTCCCGTTGGATGTTTGAACGAGAAAATCCGTGGTCTTTCATCATAGATCCACGTGGAAGTCGAATGGTTTCAGAGCCGTAACCCTACGTCCAGACTCGGTAACTTGACATCGCAAGTTGTTGGAAGAATGTCTTCAATCAAGGGAAATCGTCCGGCGTTCATTCGAAGTCACTCGAGAGGCTCGAGCTCAAGGTAAATGTACAAATTTCAAGATGATCCCGAGATAGTTCTGAGACGATCCTGTAGAAAATACAGCGTGCTACAAGCGGCATCGTCAACTTGCAATGAAATCTTTCCCGAACTTACCTGTATATCATACAAGTGTCAGCATCATGCGAAGCTCTTCGTTCATCAAATTTGCCTGAGGTTGTAACTTCAGACACCCTCAGTGTTTGCTCAGGGACGAGGTGGCGGCTGAGAGCGTCTCATCAAACCGGAGTGTGGAGTGGGGGAAAATTCCCTCAACGCTCATCGGACCAGTCTACATCTTCGGCTCATGCTAGTTGAACCGATGATGCTCATTTGCTGGACACAACAGTGATATCATCTGCTTCCATATCCTGTTTGCGAAGCGCTGCGGCTCAGGTAGCATTGAACTGCTGCAGGGTAGTTCCATTGGATACGACACTCGTCGGTAGCCAGTCTCCATCCGCACACGAAGCATGAGTCGTGTTGGGCAGAGAACAAAATCTTTGAGCTCGCCATGCCAAGAGTAGTCGACTTTCCCACCAATCCCCACACAATTCGATGGAGACCAGCACCAGGGCGGCGGCAATACGATGCCGGACATGACTTAGCCCTGATGGAAATCGTACGATATGCGAGCAGTTGGGCCAAGGCCCCCGTCGAGCGCGACGACGCTCCAAGGGGGTTGAACTGGTTCTGCCTAGAGACTAGTGGCGGCTCAACCACCTCAAAGCTCGGGACGCCCCGTATCACTGTTCCAAGGTCTCAGAATCGCGCCAAGTAGTGGGATGATTAGCCATCAAGCGGGGTGTGGTGAAATTGTAGGAAGATAGCACTACGGGGACATTGTGCAAATGCGCCGCCCCAGGAGCGAGGTCCGAGTGGTGGAGCGGGTGGGGAATTCCGAGCACCTTCTCACGCCATACCCTTTGAAGTCTTCATTGAAACATTAGCCACTAGCCGTCAGGCTTTCTCCCCGAGATGTGCTGTATTATTGACCCACGTGGACTGCTCAGTCTTAGCGGCCGCGAGAGTGGGACCCTTCATTCGGGGGCGAAAGGCTCTTCCCGTGGGTGTGAACCGTGGACCGTTGTACAAGGCGAGCCAGGAGAAGGTCGACACATGTTCCTTCGGGCCCCTTGCTTGGACCTGAAACCAGGCAACGCCTGTGCAAACACAACAAAGTCATGAGACTCTTCTTTCCGGCCCAGTCTCTTCGTGGGAACCGGCGCGAAACCCAAGTCGAGTTCCAACCAGCGTAGTATCCAAAGCACTCGGCTCATTTGAGCTTTGGAGGCGTTAAACTTTGTGTTCAGGCAACTGTGGCGAAAGAGCAACGCCAATGAAGAAGGCACGCAATGCCACCAACTGCTTGTGGAGCGGCGGTGACATGGCCGAGTGCCATACGCGACCAGCCGGAATGTGACGACAAGCCTGGGGTTGCATATTTTCTCTGGAGCTCATGACACTGTGAACTATGTTGGGAGTCTAGAGTGTGGCAGCCACGAGGATCGCGCTTTTAGACAGTTGGAAGACTAGTGTCCGCGTCAACGCTCTGCTAGACGTTAGTGGGCACGGTTGGAACCTCTCACAAAGTCCGGGTCTTGCACCGTTCGAGGTGGTGCAGCAACCATCAGAAGGGGCGGGATGGTGAGAAGCTTTATTTGACAGTGATCGACCGTCTCACATCACCAGAGACTGTAGTGCGTTGGATGCGACCCTCAGCCCAATGGGGCGCCGCCGCGGCGCCAGAGTCGGAGAATAGAGTTGTCGGCGCTTTTACTCAGCATGCTGGGAAGAAGTGATACATGCATGTTGTAAGCCGGTGGGCACTTCGGCTTTTGCTGCAGAGAAGTCCGGTGGGGTGGTCAACGGGCAACTCGCATTCGCACCAAATGATATCCAATAGTGTCGCCACAAAGACACGCGCACTGGGCGTGTGGTAGGGCGGACCGGCAGCCGGGCGTTACTAGCTTTACTAGCCTAGGGCAGCATAGCCCGTGAAGCAGGCGGGAGCGAGGAACGTGTAAGAGGAAGCCGGAGGCGCGCCGGGTGGCTTGGCTCCATCCAGGGCAGCCGGCAGGAGCTCCGGAAAGCTGAAGCTGAATTGGGGATGCGTAGGTCACTAACGACGCCGTGGGTGATGGCTGCAGGAGGCGCGATTCTGATCCCGTTTGACAGTTGACAGCCCGCCGCCAGCTGCAGACGGCGCAGCACGCTCGCAGGCCATTTGTCAGGAGCGACGATAGCACAAGCCAACGGCCCTTCCTGGTGGTCCTTCTGAAGGCTCAAATTGTCCGAGAGCACACCGACCGGCAACGACGTCGGCACCGCCTCAACGGTGGTTGTCCCAGTCACGTCCAACGCCGGGCCCTCACGACGGGCCGCCATTCGCAGGCGGAACACGGCCGGTGTTGCAGCCAAAGCGTGCGGAATTGGCACCTGCTGAGGCTTGACGCCAAGCAATGTTATTTTCTACAACCCGGTAGCGCTCACCCGTTGCTGAGCGACGCTGGGGCGGTAAGGGGCAAGCCGACACGAGAAGGAGCCGGTGGCCAGTGGCTGTGGCGCGGCGCCGATGATAGGTGCCAGAGCCGCGACTGGGGCACTCATAGTGGTCTGACGAAGGGTAGGGTGGATTCGAGATGACGCGCATGGCTGCACTCAGATCGGGGGCACCGCGGGCCAAAGCTTGCTGGTGTCAGCATGTCTGTGCCCATACTCGCACTCGTCCATCAGGCGGGGGCGGACGCCTGCGATCTCAGAATGCCATCTCGTGTCTGGCATACGCACGGCGCGGGCCAGGGCCTGCGAGGCTCCGGGAGGCACTTACTGCGTCGAGCAACGAAGATCAGTGATCTCCGCAGGTGGCGGGCACGCGAAAGGGGAAGCCGGAAGAGGAGCGTGAAGCGAGGAGCATCCCGGTCCAGAGATCTGCGGCGCCGCGGAGCAGCAATCGGGTGGCTTGCGGCGCCCCGCATGACTCGCGCCGAACGCGGTGACAGACATGTGCCGCCTGCTCCTTCCGTGCTGCAGCGGGCAAGAGGGGTGGAGGCAACGGTTGTTTTGCACACCAGCTCTGACGCTGCGCGGACGCGCGCCTGTCGCAGCTCGGCGGCCGGGCGTGTTGAGGTGTCGAGGGGCGATGCCCGCCGCCGCGTCCTGGGTCACCGCCCGCCCGCCAGTCGGCGTTGTGACAGCGCAGAGCGTTCGTCCTGGGAGGTCCCACTCGCCGCTCTTCCTCCAAACCTGGTGTCTGGGTCGGCGGCCTGCTGCAACCTTGCCCGCCGAAGGATTCTGGGCGCGGACAATCGACTCGCCCGCACTGCCAGGCGGTGGGCGGCTGGCTGCACGATCGTGTAGCCTCTGTGCTCCGCCCCAGCGTCTGGGTTTCTGGACACACCAGGCCTGAGTTTTGCAAGGCGCGAAGCGGCCGGCATTGGTTGGCAATGTCTCAGAAGGGCCTATATGCAGCTGCAGCCCATCAGGTAACGATCCACGAACCGCTCGCGGAGACAGTTACTGAAGAACCCGGCGAGGCACCTGTACCACCGGGAGCCCGCGACCCTGTCCGCATACGATGCCGCTGCAGCAGGTGGGAAAACTGGCAGCATGTCCGCCGCGCGGAGCCAGTCGCCGTGCCCCAAACGGCCGCACTGGCGATGCCGCTGCGAAGCGCACGATATTGACGCATGCGTTTGATGCAACGTGAGGTCGAGGCGGGCTGGATGACGGGCGACGTCGCAGCCCCGGCCTGCGGCGACAGGCATCGCGGCGAAAATCGCCGGCGGAAAGCGATCTCGCAGGCGCAGGCCGTCGTCACCAGTGAGGCGACGTCGACGTCGTGCTTGGCTGGCCGTGTCGCGGGCGCGCTGCCACGTACTAGGACGAGCAGCGCGGGCGGGCTCCACAGCGGGTGACAAAAGGATCGAGCCCACCCGCAGCTGCCTCGCGGAGATATTGCATCGTACCTCGTAGGCAGTTGAATCTAATATCTGGACGCGGTTGTCTGCATCCAAGGCTCGCATCTGCGCCGGGACGTGGGATCCAACGACCCATGTACGAAAAGTGTCGCGTCCCCGGTGGAGCCCAAAGGGCCCCAATCTTCTGCCACCAGCTGTGGGCTCCCTCCATCCAGCAGGATTCCAGGCGAAGTCGCGCACAACGGCGGGAGCTGGCGTATGTGATGGCTCAGCAAGCAAGAAACCTGGAACGGTGTTTGAGCAGCTGGCCATTGCGAGCACATCGATACAGCGGTCGGTACAGGGCACACGCACAGTACCTCGACGGAGAGCCGCGCCGCTGCGGTCACCCTTGCTGCGGGTAGTGCGGGCGATGCCGCTGGATCTCTGGCTTGTCGCAATCAGCTGAGCGCACCCATGCCGGTGGCGTCGGGGTGCAGCGACACCCTGGCTCTGCGACGGGCAAGCCCAGCCCAGAACGGCGGACGACGCTCGTCATGCAAGAGGTCGCATCTTCCGCGCGCCCGGTAGCGCTTCGGAGCGGGCGCGTGCAGATTCTGTCAGAGGGAGGCTGGCGGCCGCGATGCACGTGACGGCGGTAGAGGCGGTGACGACGGGCGATGCGGGCGTGGTGTTGATGGTGCTGGTGCGGCGCTGCGGTGACCGTGTCGGCAGGCTGCGCATGGCGACCAGAACCGGGCACAGTCAAGGCACAGTCAAGGGACCTTGGGCGCGGGCGGCGGTCGGCGGTGGGAGCGGGCAGCGGGGCGCGGAGGATGGCGCGCAGCATGGATGTGCGGGAGCGAGCTTGGCCTCCGGCCCATTCGGAAGCCAAGACGCCCACGACGACTGCCCTGCTGCAGCCCGCCTCTTCACCGCACGGCTGCCGAAGGCCTCGATCCTTTACCCTCCCAACGGCGCCAGAGGGCATCCCTCCTGGCGGAAGCCGGCCGCCGTGACGGCCGCGGGGCCACGGGGCGCAGGGGCGAGTTGTGGCCAGTGGCGCGGCGACCGCACGGCTTGTCGAAGCCACAGCCAGCGCCAGCGGCCAACGCCCCCCTGCGCACATCGTCGCGGGCAGCCAGAGGCCGACGTCAAGCGCCTGTCATGTCAGCGGCGGCACAGCGGCGGCGGTCTGACTGTCATGCACGTGTGCGCAGGCGCGAGAAACGGCACGAGCGAGCGAGCGCGAAGGCTTCGGGCGCGTCGGACAGGGTTGCGCGCGCCACGAGAGGACAGAGAGAGCTCAGGGCCCTCTCGTCGCCGGCGGGCGCGTCGATCGCGGCGCGCGGGGCGGGCAGGGCGTCGTGCGCGAAACAGCTCGTCGCTGTGCGACTCGGGGCAGCATGCCTCGAGCTCGCCCACCAGCTCTCCCCAACGTCACCGCCGCGGCCGAGCAGCGCCGCGCGGCACGCCGGCCTCGCGCTCCCACGGCACCATTCGCAGCATCCGCGGCGCCGGCGCTCAGGGGTTCAACGCTCGCCGCAGGCTGCAGACTGAGGCTGGTGGGGCGTGCGTGTCTCGCGGTGCTGGACCTACGTGCGTGAGGTTGAGCTGGGGGCGCTTTCGTACTCGGCCGCGGCTGCAGCCTCGGTACTTCCAGCGCTGGCACGCCTGGTCGAAGCATGTTCGGCGCGGTGCGACTGGGGGTTTGCATGCCTGCGGCGCCGACGTCAATCGCAACCTGGAGGCCCGGTGCAGGGAGCAGGCGGCTGCAGGGCGGATCTGAGGCCTCGGCGGCCGGGGGGCGCCCATGCCGCACAGCAACGGGCCTCGCGCTGGTGCTTTTTCTCGGGCAGGGACAAGGCTGAGGCCGCTGCTCCCACGGGTCGCCAATGGCGGCGAGGCCCTGGGCGACATGTGGGCGCTGTCGAGCACCAGCAGCCCCCGGCCGAGCACCGCTAGCCGCGGCGCGCTCCCCAGCGGGCAGTCAGGCACCGCATTGGCCTTGCACAGGCTCAGGCTGGTGGCGGCGGGCCAGCGGGCTCTGTGAGCACTAGAAGGGCGCGGTGCGCCGCGGGCAGCAGGGCAGCAGGGCAACCTTAAGGCTAGCGCACAGCAACAGGGCCTGTCAGATGCCTTGGCATATTTGAGCTCGCTGGATCGCTGCTGGCCCGCGCGGGCGAGCAGCGTGGCTTCACGCTCGCGCGGGCCGTTGCAGTGCTCAGACTGCAAATCCAGCGCTGCTCTGCCCCGGCCCGGATCCCAGCTTTGCGCCTACATAATCTCACCTCCTGGCCGCGGGCGGGTGCTTGCACCTCTCCCGCCGCGCCGGCCCCATGGCTACACGTACCGCCTGTGCGTGCACGGGGGCATAGTTATTTCCTCGTCGTATACGCCCGTGGCTGCGCCAGACGCCGTCCCGCGAATCGTCACCTGCTTCAAAAGTCGTTGTCTCGGCCTGGCTGCCTCGCCTTCCGCCCAACCGTCCAGCACCGCACCTTCTCTCGCCCGAGCAGCAGCTCCACTTCTCCAACCCACGGTACGTTGAGCACCCGACCCCTCGGCCCGCCCCCTCTCGCGGCCAGCGTCCAGCACGCCTCCTGCGGGCGCGCTACGCCCCGAGGACCCCCTCATTGTTCACGATGGGACCGTTCTGCTCTGGAAGGCAGGCACGACGGGCGAGGGCAGCGTGTGGTGCCCCTCACCGCCGCGGTGTCCTTTCTGGGCGTGCGGTTCTGAGTGCCCCCAGTGTTGGGAGCATTCATGGACCGGCGGTGCTTCCCATCTTCTCCAGGAGCCAAGGGTCGCCGTGACAGTTCCGACGGGATGTTTCCACCTGCCCACGGTCATTGTCAAAGCCATCATCGCACCATCAATCAGTACTGAGGGCAGTGGCTAACGCTGGCAGCCCGCCGCGCGAGTATATATAGGCCGTCCCGCAGCACGACATGGAGTTCCTGACTCTTCAAGACGTGCCTCGATATCATCACCGCTCCGCCATGACGTTCCGCGAGCGCAGCCCCCCGCTCCATCTAGCGAAGCAGCATGAAGCTACGGAGCGCATGAAGGTAGGCAACGTCGTCAACAAGCCCAATGATCATTCTCTATTTTCTCCCTCTCGTTCCCTGCCTACCCCGTGGGCACCCACGGGGCCTCCCAAAGGAGGATCTCTAAGAACTCCTTCCCCTCTGCCGGCGCCGCCAGAAGCCATTTCCTTCCAAAAGTCGCTCTCCTCCAGTGGCGATGATTGGGACAGTTCTACGTCATCCCACCAGTCGATTCTAGACAGCTGTGACGAAAGACGCAAAGTCAGCCATGACGGACTCTTTGCGCTTGTCCAAGCAGGTGAACAGCGTCGAAGGGAGGACTCCCAGCACACGATGGAAACAAACACACTAGGGGACTTCGACAGTCCTACTAGGGAAGGCTGGCTGGACCGGAGTTCACTCGAATCCTGTCCATCGTTTCCGATTGCCCGCGAGTTCCAGCAAACTCAGCCACCAAAACCAGAGAGACTAACTGGCACCGAGGAATTCCCACAGACGAACCCTTCGCTTCCCCCCTTCTCAGAGGTAAGGTATCGCGTCTCAATCCCGCCAGTTTGTCCACTTACAATTCTTTAGCTTCTCAAATTCTCGAAAAGTTCGCCTGATTCCCAAAGCGCCCATATCAAGTCACCCCCTGCAGCTGTGGACCACTGGCAAGCTCCTTCTGCCCGCATTTCCCGACAAAGCTCTGCTGAGCGCCCCGTATTCAATGATCCTTTCAGAGGCGCCCCACCTCCAAATTTGGCTTCGCACAGCAGTACCCACCACCCGCGACCAACCGAAAACTACACGATGCACGCCGAAGGAAGACCTTCACTCCTGCAAGCGCGACCATCAGCCAATTACGAGTCCCGCAGGACCAGCTTGAGAGCGGACTACGAGCCTCGCATTCCTTCTGAATCCCGACATTCTCTTCCTTCCCCGTTCAACCCGCGGGTCAGTCCTCCGGCGGCTGTGACTCAGGTCTACCATCCACCACCCGGTTATGCTGCGGCGATCCCCATCCCGGAGGCCCACCGCTATACCGAATCGCCATATGGGCCCATTGCGTACCATAACGAGTATCATACGCCTCGTGCTCCTTACGTCTCTGAGCGTGTTCCAGTGCGCCATGACAGCACCGTTTTCACGGGTTCTGGGCATCACTGGCCACCGCCGCCGCCACACTACGCGTATCCGCCGGGCTATGGCTATGTTATCGATCACAATGTACCGGAAAACTATCCTGGCAGTCGCAGGCGACGCGGCAACCTTCCAAAAGAGGCAACAGCGCTACTCAAGAAGTGGTTCCAAGATCATGCAGAATCTCCGTATCCCTCCGATGAAGAAAAGACCAGCTTGGCCACCTCTACTGGACTGAGCCAAGCTCAAATCTCCAATTGGTTCATCAACGCGAGGCGGCGGAATCCTGGAAAGGAGGCCAGAGAGATGACAAGGGCCATGAACAACAACAGATCCTCAGGACAGCAACAGGCCCAAGGGACGAATGGCAGCCAGGAGCAGGATCTTAGCGTTCAGCCCTCGGCATCATCATCACCGCAACAAACCCGGCCATCGCAACAGCACCGCGAACAGCACTATGTGCTGCCTCAGATCGCGGCTCCCCAGCCATACCATTACGATCCTCGCGACCACAAGCAGGACAGAGACCACGAGATGGGCAACACCTGAGTTGGTCGTTGACAGGTTCCGAATACTCGTTCTGGCTGTTTCTATTTTTGCGTATTCCACTTTCGTCCCGCTTACTGGTGGTTTTTGGTGGATGGGCCTCAACCACTTTCGACATTTTTACCTTCTCTATCGGGCGCCAGCCCGCCTATTCATGACATCGACGGCCCCCCTCTTTCTTTTGAAGTACCTCACCGATACCCATCGACTCAAAATGGAAAATCCAGGGAAGAAAAAAATTGGCAGAAGCATTACATTTGGCCTGGATGAGATTGTAATTGGATAGCCGCGGGGACGGCCCGAATTTCTTTCATTACTTCGTTTCCTACAGAAGCTCGTGCATGCCCCTTTCGAAATTTTCATATGTTGGGCAGCCCTTGGTCCGAATCACTCATGGGAAGGCGTTTTGCAGACACAGGAAAGATGCGGTTTCACCTGTGTCGAAAACAGCAATGGGGATATCATTACAGAAGGGAAAACTTCGCTAGTGCAAGGGGACAAAAGGAGATGTTTGCAGTGCGCATTGGCAGCAGCATTCATACCACTCATGCGCCCCGGGCTATTGAGATCTCCAGTAAACCACAATAATCGATTTCCTTACGTTGAAGTTCTTTACAGTTGCGCTGGGGGGTTCTTACAGTGATCAAAGCAGGGCTGCATGGCTTCCCCGAGGCTAACGCAGTAGCAGCATTCGTGACACGCTAAGATGGAGGTGGCCGTCCGTGCCAGGTCCTGACAAGCCCCGGTGCGCTTCCTTATCTCGATGTATACACAACAACAGAGGAGCCACGACGACCAGCTTCGCCGCGGATAGGTCGGCATGGAAATTGGCGCTGCCTCAGCAGAAAAGGGTTAAGGCGAGACAGGCACCTGTCAAGCACCTCCACAAAAAAAGCAAAAGGCGACGCAGCACGGCGAAAACCGCCGCATTGCTGCACGCGTCTGCTTAACAGAAACAAAAAGGGGGGCCCGGCAAAAAGAAAAGCAGACAGAAGGAAATGGATGTTCCCTGCTCCGCCCCGGACCAGCGCCAGCGGTGTAGCGCTATGTCACACGCACGTCAGGCGCGGATGGTGCGGCGACGGCGACGACGAACGACGACGGCGTGTCCCTCATGCACACGCGTGCATTGCATAGTGTGGCGGGCGGGCGGGCGGGCGTGCGTTGCGTTGCGTTGCGGCGGTTCTTTTCGAACCACGCGCGGAGCATGGGTTTGGGACGTCTGGTGCCAACGACTTGCCTCTTCGCCATTAGCTCCTCCTCCCCCTCCCTCTCGCCAAAAAAAAAAAAAAGAAAAATGCAAATCGGCCGTTCAGCCGCTCTCGCAGACTCTCGCAGCTCGCTCGCTATGCTAAGCCCTTATAGGGCTGATGGTCGGCTCGCTTGATGATCGACGCAAATTGGCTTGTGAGCAGCACGCAGCCCACCCAGCCCACTGGCCCGCATTCGCTTTCGGCCGCCGGCGGCGGGGCGGCGAGGGTGGCGTAGGCGCCGGACCCTTGCGGACGAGCGGGTCCATTATTGATGGACGAGCGTGGAGTGCGTGCACGCCCGCGGAAAGGCAGAAGAAGGTGGCGGCGGGATCATCGTCAGAAGAGGCCAGGCTTGCTTCTTCTGATTTCGCCGGGGAACGCAGTGCGGGCGCTGCTCGCCGGGCATGAGCAGCAGGGCTAGACCTGCTTGTTTCGCCTTTTCGCACGCCCAGGCCAAACGTCCACCACATGCGATACAATGCGGCGACAACCGGGCAGGAATATCCCCTGCTGCCTGCATGTCTCCCGGCTGCAGGGCAACCCACCACGCCGGCCCATCGCTGCCCGCCGGGCCTCAGTTGACAGCGGCAGAGATTAGGCCGATCCAACCAACTAACTCGCACCGCATCCTCCTTTTCCCACCGCGCCGGGCGAATGGGAGAAAAGCTGCAGCGCCATGCCCTCCACTTAATCGCTCTCCAGCGCGTGGTGGCCTGCCCTCCCCCCCTTCCGCGGGAATCCTTCCACTGCAGGCCGTTTTCTCGGAGGAAAAGCCCGGCGAACGACTGATGGGCCGAACGCCGATTTTCCCCATAGTATAGACTCGCGAAGGACGGGAATCCTTCAGGAGTGTTGCGGCGTGTGCCATGGCGGCTGTCAAAGCGGCGGCCGGGGAGGGCGTGGTAACATGGCTTGACCGCTTGTTTGGGCTAAGTGCTACTGCCATCGAAACGAAAGCCGCAGGGCAAGTTTTACCTGTACAAGCGCCGGCAGCTAACAGCCCGTGGCGTGCGTTTTTGGGACGGACGACAGCCACTGCTTTTTTTCTTTTCTCTTCTTTTTTGCCGCATCCGTCACGGACAATTCTTGCTCGTCGCGAACACATTTCATGCATGCAATGCGTCTCGAGACCAATTGCTCCTGCCGCTGCATGGGAGGGGTGGTTTTCTTGCTGGCCCCCGCGGCGAAGCGAGCTTCGCTGATATTAAGGCGAACGGATCGTCCTGTGTGCTGATCGAATTGCTGCTGCGCGTATCGTCACGTACAGGCCCTCTCTTCATAGGCTCGGGAAATCCGAGCCCGCGCCTGGGCGTCCGCACTATTGGAGAGTAGAGACGACAACGACTCCACACGCAAGCCTCCTCTCTCGCACCACTCGGCTTTTATTTTTATCGTTTTTAAGCTTTCTAGTGTGGGAAAAAAACAGGGATGAAGAAATGAGGCACCGAGGAGATATGCGTTGCGCGAGGCGCTTTCCTGCTACCGCTGCTACCGTACCCGGCGGCCGCCCTCCACGTCGACCGAGCCCCTGCCGACGGACGGAGGCGCGGCCGCGCCCTGGGTCACGGCCGAGCTGCAACTCCACGCTCTGGCTCAGCGCGCCACCTGGCGGCGTTCGAACAACGGTGACTGCGTCTCCGGGAAAGCGCGACGGTGGGCCATGCGCGCGACACAGCTTCTCGATTAGGAAAGAGTGGTAGGAACGGGGCACGCAACATATACATGGTGCCGACGAATTTCTTGGGAACATGCAACAGGACAGGGGGGCTAGGTTGCGAACGCAGGGAAATACATCATATCGCGGCGGGAGCAATGCCTGTCGGAGAAGCTTGCTGCCTGCACGCCACGCCGCCGACGTCGCTCGTGCTGCCGGGTGCGAGGTCGCGCGCTTCTTCGACGACTTTCTTCGCCCCCGCACGCACTTCACGTCGTGACTAACCCACCACACACCGCGCACGCAAGACGGGAGCCGCCTCACTCTTTGCATACGGGGCGAGACGAGACCCCGACGCACCACGGTGAGTCTCTCCTGCAGGCACCTTCCTCACGTGGGGGAAGGGGAAGTACGAGCGAGAAAGCCCTCCGCAACCGGCGCGCAACAGCGCCAGTACAGCTGCGCCAGCAACAACAAACAGCCTTAAGCTCTCCCCACCATCCGACGCCTCGTTCTCAGGCACTGACGCCTTTCTCCCCGGTCAAACCACGGAAAAGATAGAGGGTGCCCCATCAGCAGTCCCTCGCCTCAACACCCCGCCGTCGTCACTTCACCCAAACCTTCGTCCGTCGACGCGAAAGCAGGAAACGTCACCCTCGGCGTAACTGCCCAGCCTCCCCCGCCTCCGTCCATCCACGCCGCCGCTACCTATGGCCGCGTCGACCTCGGTCCCCGCGCTCGGCCTTCTCGGACGCTCGTCGGCCGATGGACACCGTGGGCCTTGGTTCTCGGTGAGGAGGAGGGAGGGAGGACATGGATGCCCTGCGGACGGACGGGGGATGAAATGCAGGACGTGCCTGGGGAGCGGGGTGGTGGGGCCGTGGGAGACGGGTCCGTTGTTCGATCGGTGAGCGGTCTGCTCTTTCTCCCTCTCTCTCTTTTTCTCTCGCCATGATTTCCAATGGACGCCGAGCTTGGTCAGATGGTGGTTGAAGTTGGGCATTGTAGTCGTCGGAGGAGAGACCCGCATGCGGTTTGGATTATTGGGAGGCCGCAGCGGACGCTTTGACTGGCGCCGAGACATATTAGGTACACGTGAACGCCTTACGAGGACATGAGCAACAACAACCCGGCCGGTGATCCCGGACGATCTTTTTACATTTCCCCGGGACGGACCCTGGTTTAATCCTGGCGACAGCTCGCCAGATCGACCGCAGTCTGGGCCTTTCCGTGGCAGTCGAGGGCTGGCTGGACCCCTCTCAGGCAAGCTGACGGCGGGGGCACGGGCGTGTTCATGGATTTGTCGCCGACGCGCGAGAGAGTGCGATTGGTGGTAACTTTTGCTACCACGACGTCCGATGAGGGAAGACAGTATTGCAGGCAAAGTGCAATGATTGACAACGGCCGTAAAGAGAACTGTTCCACCATGGGGCCTGCGTTTCAACAATATGGAGGGGCTGGGGTGAGTGGGAATAACAGCGCAAATCACATCATTCCCGGGCGGCGATTCTTTCCCCAGAAAATCCTTCCGCTCGGCGGCCGACGGCGGCGGCTGCGGCCTCAATCGTTTCGCAAATACGCCGAGAACCAGGACGGCTACGGCCGTACTTGGACCGGGCGTAGGGGAGAGAGGGAAGGTTGGCCCCATTCCCATCCCCATCATCATCGGCATCGGCATCACCATCAGCATCATCATCGTCGATCATGCACGAGACATAAAGGATGCTGCTTTGCGTTGACCGGTGAAACTAGCGCGATAGCCTCGGTGCTACGGCGATTCTTTTTTTTCTCTCTCTCTCGAAAGGGCTCCTGGCTCGGGGGGCGCGATTGGATTACCGAATTTATCACTGCAATGCAGATCGTCTTTGGGATTTGTTTTTGGTAGTGTCGCTCCCTGCACGATGTGCCGCGCTGCCCTGCGGAGCCTCACAAAGTTGGAGGGAACCGGATGTGGTGTTCCTGTGGATCTCAGAGTGATTGCGTCCATCCCTTGCGAGGGCGTGACGTTGTCAGGCTCGATTGCTGCATACCATTGGCAGACCGACCTCTCTGTGACCGGGATGTCATGGGTCTTGAAATAGTATACACTGGTTCGAAAAAGGGAGAGAGACTAGAGACGCTACTCCTGTTTACCAGTCTTGAACCCGTTTTTGTCGCAAGGTAATCAACAAAAGCAACAGAGCGCGTGACGAGGAAAGAGCGAAATTCGCGCTGCGGCCAAGAGACTGCCCGCTGCGAATCGTCGAAACCCGGCGCGGATGGCTAAGCCGTATGAAGGCAGAGGAACGACCTTGTTGAGAGCGTGGGCACGAAGTCTCCGACACCCTTTGCGGCAGATGTTGCCACCACTGATAGGGAAGGGGTCGAGGGCAGCAAGAGAATGCGGCATTGCAACCTCGTCTGTAGCATCTACTGCCTTGTGGTAGTATCGAGCAACAAGCGTCGGGATTTGCCTTTCGTTCGACGCTAACTGAGGGGTGCGCCAGATCCGCTGTTGTGATATCCGGTCCCTTACACTTCACAGAAGACCCCACGATATCAGGCAGAGAGAAGGTGTCTGTGAGCTTCCGAAATGACCGCGTGGCCAAAGAATATCATCGCATTGACTAAACTTAAGAATTACTGATGCGCATTGTACGACCAGGAAAGAATGGAAACTACGAGCTGCCTGCTTCGCGCTTATTCCCCAAGAGTGAGCAGCTTCCGGCAAAAACCAGAACCTTTTCCCACCAATATCATCCAAAGCCACCCAATTTGCGTACTCCTTCATGCCGTAATGGCGATGAAATGCACTTCTGCCTTGTATACCGTTCGACACCGTTGTGTTACTCAGCCAAACCGCAAGAAAGAAGAAAAAGAAAAACCTCACCAAAAACAACAACAATAACAAGAACTGACATCCCACCTTCCTGTTCATGGACGACCGGGCCGTCGGGCTTCGTGTTCAGATGCTCGAACAGCGAGATCGTCTCGCAGATGTCGACGGCGTCGACGGCGCCAACTGGTGCGCGGAAAGTTGAGAAAACCACGCCGTGTGTGCGAAGCGAGTAGGTACCTAGAGCCGAGGACGTGACTGTTGCGGTGCCTGTTCCCATTCATGGTTCGCTCGAAGGAAGAGAGAAAGAGAGAGAGGAAGAGAGGAAGAAAGAGCGAGAGAGGAGAAGACATAGGCAAGACACCTACACCTTCCCCTCCCTCCTCCAAACCAACTCCTCCCCCAACACCCTCCTCTCCATCCTCCCCATCACCGACAACTCCGCCGGCGGGCAGCCCGGTCCGACCAACCGCCCCAGCTCGCCGCGCGCCAGCCACCCCTGCCACTCCCAGCACGCCGTGATCAGCCGCCTGCGCGCCGCGTTGCGCGCCTGCGGACCCGCCCCTTCCCACTCCGCTTCCGCCACGTCCTCGAACGCGACGGTTACTTGGCGGCGGTGGTGTGCGCGCTGCTGGTGGCGTTCTTGTTCGGTTTCGTCTTCGTCGGTGAAGATGGTGCGGCTGGAGGAGGAGGAGGAGGGGGAGTGGTGGTGGTGGTTGTGGCGGATGTACCGCGTGTGCGTGTCGTTGCGGGATGCGATGTGGGAGAACCATTGCAGGTTGCTCTGGATGATGGCGGGGAGGTTGGGCTTGGTTCCTTTGTTGGGGTGGTGGTCGCCGTTGCGGTTGGTGCGGCTTCTGCTTCTGCTTCTGCTGCCGCTGCTGAAGGTGTCGATGATGCGGGTGCGGAGGTTGGTGCAGGTGCGGTCACAGTGGAGGTGGTCGGCGCGCAGGCTGGTGGCGAGGGCGGCGGGGGTGGGGAAGGTGGTGGTGCTCGTTGTGCCGGTGCTGGTGGTGGATGACGTCGAAGCGTCGGTGGTGCTGTTGTTGTTGGTGCGGTGGGGGGTGATGGTGCCGTCGGGGTTGGTGACAGCTGAGCATGGCTCGGCGGGGTCAGGGACGGCGACGAGAGGCTCTTGGCCTTGGGCTTTGGGGGTTATCGTCGTATCGATCTTCTGGGTGAGAGGATGCTGTTGGCGAAGCTGGCGCTGCTCTTGCACCAGGCGCTGGAGGTTCCTGGAGTACGTGCCTGGATGATGGCAGGAATGCAGAGCTACGCGCGAGTCCGCTATGGCGCCGCCGACGGCGTGGGTCACGTAGCTGCTTGCGAGGTAGATGTCGTAGAGGATGCGCCGGCGCAGGTTGTGCTCGAGCTCGTCCAGCTCACGTGCCGACGGGAGGCAGAGGCCGTCGATGAGCTGCGGGATCGAGAGCGGCGTGCTTTCTTTCTGCAACGTTGGTCAAATTCTTGGACGTGGATGTGCTGGGGGGAGAGAGCGCACCAGGCTAGCAGGGTCCAGTATCGCGAGCGCGTGGTAGTAAAGTTCCTTGGCGTCGCGGACGACCAAGTCCATCTGCGAGAGGGCTTCTTTGACGCGCCGCGCTACATCCGCATAGTCGCAAATCCGATGCGTGAGCCGGAGCGCTTCATATTGCCGCCCCACCGCGATCGATGCACTCGCGCATGGTGGTGGGGCTCTGGGAGATTCGGGCTCGCCCTCTGCGTCCGCGTCTGTGGCCGTGTCCATGTCAGCGTCTGCGTCTGCATCGGCGTCGGCATCTGTCATGTGGATTTCTTTTGTGACGGGCGCAGGAGGGGCGTAAAGCCTCGCCGGCCCTCCCGTGGTTGGGCCGGACAGTTCCATGATGGTCGATAGCAATGTGGTGGTGGGCGCATTCGTAGATGCTGGGTGGGCGGGTGTTTGGTGTAGGAGCTGGTGATGGATGAGGCGAGCCTTGAGGCATCCAGGCAAATGGCGGGCGCGGGCGAGGCAGCGGCATCCGGAAGGCGCAGCGTGCTCTCAACTCGTTGCGTGGCCTACCAGACGACCTTGAGTCCACTGCCCAACCACGGCGCACATCATGCGGATGTTCAAGCCGCAACTCTGCGTCTATGCTCGTTGCCGAGCCGCTGGTACTCTAGTCAGGCTTGTGATAGCTTTTTGGTTGCATTGACGCAGGGTCCAGCGGTGACGGCGGGCCTCACTCCACCAAACACCACTTCCACACCTTCGCCATGGTCGTTTCACTTCCATCGGCAACTTATGCCAACAATCAACATTATCAGTTGATGATCCGTGGGAAGTCGGCAGAGTGAAATGTTTGGCATAAGGTCCTAGTCACCGCCGCAGACCGAGCCCCAGAAGTGAGCCATTAGACCCTCGAAAATAACCCGTTCCATGTTTTTAAGCACAAAATGGTTCCACTGGGTCAGCTGTGTTCAACCAACTCATCTGTACAGTTGGTGCTGTTGCAGAATCAGGTTCGCCACTGAGCGACGGTACTGTGGTACTGTACTCGCAAATCACTTCACTGCTACTCGACGTGATGAACATTACATCAGCCAACACACCGCACAGAGGATCAGCAGACTGCAGCCCTTCTATTCTCCATCACGGACAGCCGCAATGCCTTGGTTCAAATTATTACCGGATGCGGAGTAGGGCGAGCATCCATGTAGGGAAACTGGATCGGCGCGTTCAATTCCGATTGGCGGAACTTTATCTTATCGCGCACCAGGCGCATGCCGTCTGCTTCCTCCGAAAACCCCGACAAAGGCATAAAGAGACGTTGTCTGAGACTTTTCATGAATGCGCTTAGTAGAGCGATGGGTGGTTTGGTATAACCCTCTCCTTCATGCTTTTTTGTTGCTGTTTTAGCCTAAACAAAAATTGCGTCAACCATTAAATCTCTTACGTGTAGAATCACTGCTGTCGGCTGCCTTTGATATTCAGAGACAAATTTTACTCATTATAGTCTTCCAGTGGATTCATAACCGCATCTTCTGCGACACGGTGTTTGTGCCGGTAAAGGGCGACGTGGGAAGTAGCACGTAATATTATCGTTACTTCCAAGCCCAAGGCATTACTGACTTTGGTTAACAGACTATCTTGTGTATGTGATCTGAAAAACAAGCACGATTGGTAAAAGAGAAAAAAAAAATCTTGAATATCTCACTCTGTTGCCAAGATCAAGCTGCGGAAGCGTGCCACATTTGAACAACATACGGCCATCGCGTCTGGACATAACTGAGCAGATCAAACACGCGTACATGGTAGAGAAAACAATGTACTTACGCTTTGACCCCAGAGCGAGTACCCTCCGTCGGTTCTACTGATGGTGGCTCAGTTCCTAGTGAACGGGGGTGGGCTTGTCGTGGGTCAGTGACCTACGCTTGACTTCAGAAAGAAGGCTTGGCCTCACACGCGGGAAGTACAATTAACAAAGCATGGAGACAGCTGGCGCTTAGCCAATCATATATGTTATACGAAACCTGCGAGCTCACCTCATCCACGCAGCGCGGTGGTGAGGGAAGGAGCGGACCAATGAGAGCGCTGCTTCTGCCTCTACAATCACCTCCGCCTCCGGCTTCACCCTGCGAACAATAGACACAATAGGAGGACCTGAAACACGGGGCAAACAATGGCTGGCGACCGGGCCTTACAAAAATCTTTTCCACCCTCCAACTTCTTCCTCTCCTCGGACCACCCTCGAATTTCTTGCGACGCCGTCAGACTTTGCCTTCAGCTTCATCCCGACAACCCCAATTGGCAACCATGGACGGCGACGCCAACCCCACCGAGAACCCGTCTTCTCCTCCGCCGACCGCCGCCGAGCGCATGCTGGACATGCAGCTCACGACCGACAACGGCAATCCAGCCACCCCGCCCTTCCACCACTCTCGCTCCTTCCGCACGACCATCAGCCCGGGTAGCGCTGTCGCGGGCGACGCGCAGACCAACGACCACACCACGCCCTTCAACCCATTCCTCATGCACCACCCATTCGCGAACACCGCCGTCCCCACACCCACCAACCCCTTCCTCGCACAGAATCCATTCGCCATTGCCAACGCTAACGCCGCCGCTGCCAACAACGCCGCCGCCGACAACGACGCCCACCTCATCGACCCAATCCTCGACCACCTGCTCACCAGCCTTGCCAACGCGGCTTCGACGGCGGCCCCGCTGCTCCCCACCGCAACTGGCGCCGTCCGCGCGCGCCTGCAGGCCGCGCTGCAGCCGGTGCTCGACGCGCGCACCGCCGCGCTGGAGGCGGAGCTGGACCGCATGCGCGCGACGTGGGTCGACCAGGACGCGCGAATCGACGAGCAGGGTGAGCAGCTGCGCGACCAACGCGAGCAGATGCACGATCAAGACGAGATCATCCGCGACCTGGGCGTAGAGCTCCGCCAGCAAGAGATACAGATTGAAGAACAAGAGACGCAGCTCCGCGAGCAAGAGACGCAGATCCGCGAACAAGAGACGCAGATTCAAGAACAAGCGACGCAGCTCCGCGACCAAGGCGAGCAGATGCGCGATCAAGACGAGGTCATCCGCGACCTGGGCTTAGAGCTCCGCCAGCAAGAGATACAGATTGAAGAACAAGAGACGCAGATCCAAGAACAAGTGACGCAGCTCCGCGGCGCCGCGGTGACGACCACGCGCTATGAAAGGCTGATCGAGAACCTGCGCAGCTCCATCCGGCGCGTGAGCAATGATGTGGACGAGAGGTACGTCGAGAATGTCCGCATACTGCGCGAGGCGGACGACAGGGAGCGCGAGGCGGAGGCGCGCATTGCGCAGCAGGACGAGCTCATTGCGCAGCTGGACGAGCGCATTGGGGAGCGGAACGAGCGCATTGAGGAGCGAGACGAGCGCATCGCGCAGCAGGAAAGAATCACTGCGGACCAGGAAAGAGACATTGCGGAGCAGAGAGGACGCATTGCGGACCACGAGAGGACCATGCACGAGAGCACGATGCACATTATCGACCAGAGAATCGTCATTCATGCCCGCGAGGACCGCATCGCCGAGCTGGAGGAGCTCAATCGGGAGCACGAGGAGCTCAATCAGGAGAACGAAGAGCGCATCCAGGAGCTAGAAGAACTCACTCAGCAGTACCAAGAGCGCATCGCGGAGCTCGAGGTGGATGCGAAGTCGGAGGGATTGTCTGAAACCGTGAAGCCGGAGGATCCGTTGCAAGAGATGGACCAAGACGAGCATGCTCAACAGCCCGTTGTCGACGAAGACGAAGAGCTGTACCAGCATGCTCAACAGCCCGTTTTCGATGATGACGAAGAGCTGTACCAGCATGCTCAACAGCCTGTTTTCGATGATGACGAAGAGATGTACCAAGACGAGCACGCTCAACAGCCCGTTTTCGATGATGACGAAGAGATGGGAGGGATGATGAGCGGCGACGAAGAGGAGCACCCGCAGCAAGAGGAACCACAGCAAGAGGAACCGCAGCAAGAGGAGCCCCAGCAAGAGGAGCAGGAACAAGAGCAAGAGCAGGAGCAAGAAGAGCCCCAGCACAACGCGTCCACCTCTGCCTCTCCCTATACATCCACCACGCCCATCCAGCCTCCGCAACCCCAGCAGCCGGAAGAGGAAACGCAACAGGAACAGCGCGTGACGCGCAGCACCCATCGCCAGATGCAAACCCGGCGCAGCGAAGTCCCGCGCCTGCGCTCCGTCTTCAGGACCATGCGGCACCAGCTCGACCACACTCCCGACTTCGCCTTCGCCGCCGAATCCGCAGCCGGCAGCCGTCGATTCCTCCTCGACGCCCAGCTCGTCGACAGGGAGCAAGTCGCCGCCCAGCTCGACGAAGTCACCACTACCGACGCCGACGCCGACGACAACGCCACCTCTGCCCCTGCCAACGCCGCCGCGACCGCCCGCGCCGCATCCGACGCCGACGCCATCGCCTCCGGCGCTCTCGCGCAGGCCTGCGACTTCCTCCTCGCACGCATGGTCCTCCACGCGCCGGGCGGCGACGTATCCATCGACCCGCTGGAGTGCGGCGTAGCGGCAGCACGAGCGCTCGACCAGCAACTCTCGCAGGTCCTCGTGGACCGCGAGCGGGCGGAGCGCAGCGCGCGGTGGGCGGATCCCGAGGGCACGCTGATGCCTTCGTACTGCCTGCACGGCGCGGTGGTGGGGCGGCGCCCGCCGCGGTTCGACAACGGCGTGGGCCGCGCGTGCAGGGAGTGCATGAGCAGTGGCCACGCTTGTGTTGTGCGCCGCTACGGCTTGCTGGTCGTGCTGCCCAGGTGCGATCCGGATGAGGGTGATTGGAGGGAGGCGGATATGTGGGTAGGTGACATTTCGAGGCACAAGAGGAGAAAGACCCAGCACTGAGTGGTGGTGATGGCTGGTTTGACTGTGAGATGCGGAGGGTTTGGTTTGAGCCTGGTGCTCGGTAGCCGAACGGGGGGTTTGGAAGGAGCTGGATAGGCAGCCTCGAAGAGCGCGCCCAGATTCTTGGGCTTCGGCAGTGAACTGTCGTTCTGCGTGGAGGTGTCTACATTTTTGACACAACTATTTTTTGTTACTTTGGAAGGCTTATCCTTTCACGATTGCATGGAGGCTAGGTACACTTCTCCACTCTGGCATACAAGGGAGTACTACCTTGGAAGTGTCAGACAGTGCACAGCCGATCGTCTTATTAGTATTACAAAAGATTCTTCAGTAGCTGTAGGAAGCCGAAGGAACAATCAAACAGCCATTGAAATAGCATTGAAGAGCCAGAATCACATAATTCGTGTGTATGACTGCAAACAGAAGCTAGTGTAAGGCTGAAGTATCAATCCCAGACCGATCATTACGCTGCTAGACGAAAGAATGGTTGTTTGAAGCCAGAACACCGCTCCATAAACCTTGGTGAGACCAGTGAGTGTTGTGATTTAGAAGTCCGCTCTCTTGCCCACGCCTAAAATGGAAGTGTCGCACATCTGCTCATACAACTCGATGGCATCCTCGGTGATGTCCTCGAGATCAGCTAGCTCGTGTTCAGGCAGGATCCTAATCTCGAAGGGACTCGGTTGAGTAACCTGACACATGAACCATGGCCACGCCAAAAGCATGTCTCCTAGACAGCACTTGTACGTCAGGCGGTCCAGCGCCTCTTCTCGAATATACTTGTCGGCGGCAATGCAAACGAGAACAACAACCGTTCTCCAGTAGCTGCCGTCCTCATTGCGGCCACAATTGAACCCTCGCCGTCCCAGGACTTCATGTGTGAAAGTCTTGCGCACCCTGCTTCTGCTCCTTTCGCCGTCACCGTCCAGCCTTTTGAAGATTTCTACTACCGCGTTGGAGGATCCATTGGGCTGTGTGGGCTTGGGATAGGTGCAATGCTGGCGCATATTCAAATGACAACCCTGCCATGGCGCCGCCGCGCCTCGCTCAAGAGAGCTACGGATGTCGGGATGAAGTATGGCGAAGAAGTAGCGACATGTAAGGCCCAGACAAGCGAGATCGGCAGTTCCTGAGATATCCACTTCTTCCATCTTGCGGGCTGGATTGTACACGTTTGTGTAACTCCCGTGGATGCCATCATTCTCATATGGTGTTTTCCAGGGCTGAACGATGTAAGAAGTGATGTCATTGATGAGTTCGCGCGGAAGACGCAGGAGCTTGCTCCGAGCGAAACTACAGCCACAAGGCATCAGCGGTGAAAAAAGGCTGGCAAATAGACAGTGATGAAGGGCTTTTTGGGATCGTTCTTACTGCTTTGCTTTAAGCGCATCCACTACTTCGTCCGAGATTGGTTTCGGATCAGGAAGCTTACGCACGGTGAGGAGGTCAACGAGATTCTCGGCCACCTCATGCGTCTGTTCAACAGAGTCTGGGACTTGGAATGCTGTTTGGTGGTAATAATCGATGATGTACCACATGGCTAAGTCTGCGCTGAGCTTATTGATCAGCTCACAACTCTTTCTGTGTCAATAGGCTTCCTGCACAGGCATTCGACGCTAGCACGTGCAGGCTGAGGAGAAGGACAAACCGGAAGATATCGGCGTTGAAGGGAATCAAGCAATAAAGCCCGCGGTGGCGATGAGGTGACGTGGCCTGCAGGCTTGGGCGGCGGACGAAGTAAAAGGGCGCAAGCTCAGCGAAAGGAAGCGGCGAGGAGCGTCGCTGTGGAAGATGTGACGCTAATGCCAATTGAGTGGTCAAAGCTGGCAGCATCGCCGCTGCTGCTTTGATGCAGTCAAATAAGGGAAGCATGAGAGCGCCTTCACATTAATTCGCTCCCGCAGACGGCCCGCGGTACATGCACGCCGCAACCCCACTAGCTCTCGTATCCCGATTCCTTCGTTCCCACCTGCACCGTTCCAAAAGCTCGCGTACCTTGCCATTCGCTGTACCGACACCGCATCCTTCGTTTAAAATCGAGATCCAGACCACAACTGTGCCTCTCCAAGCTCTCAATGCGGAGGAGCACACATACTCCGTTCCCCAATGCGGAAGTAACAATGGCATCCGAGTGGTGGATTCTCACACCACGGTTCATCAATGTCTTCCCGTCTGCAGGCACGGGTGCGGCGTATGTACATACATACCCATGTCCCGCAACGGTCCGAAGCCGGCGTCGGCCTAAAACATTGCGGCGAAGCAGAACACGCATACAACATTCAGAGCAACAAAACTCAGCATTAAAGAACCGAAAATGCTCCTCCCATTCGAAATCCAAGCACCAAAGCACCAACCGCCTCTCCCAGCCCGTCCTCCAAACCATCCAGCACGCAAAACCCATCCCCCGTTCTTCATCCACCATGCACCACATCCTTCTCCTCCTCCTGCTCAGCAGCATCCCCCTCTCCGCCTCCACCTCCGCCCGATTCACCACCAGCCCGACCCCGACTCCGACCAGCTCCCTCGCCGCCTACGTCCTGACCGAACACACCGAATCGTCCGTCGGCGAGATCCCGCTTCCCACCGTCCAGCTCCCAGACGGCGAAGACATACAAACCCCCGACACCAAGTCTTCCGTCGGCGACGTCCCGCTTCATACCCTCGTCGCCAAAGACGGAGAGGAAGAGGAAGAGGAGAAAGAAGAAGAAGAAGAATAAGTGGAAGCCACAACATCGACGCCAAACAGACGCCGCTCAATGCCGAACCTTCCGTCGGCGGGGTTGAATACTGGCATCGAGAGCCGCATACCGAGTCGTCCGTGGTGGGTTGGGTTGGGCGAGATGCCGGTCCCCCACGTTGATTGGGAAGGGGAGCGCGGCAAGGGGGCTGTTGAACTGCAAAAAGCACAGCCGCTGCACTTGATGCAGCACTCGGTATCTTCCTTATGTTCCAACAGGGGCTTTAGGGTGTGAGGGGGAGGGCGGTTAATGGAAGTGTAGCAGTGGTGGTTATTGTTGTTATTGTTGTTGTTGTTGTTGTTGTTGTTTTTCTATTTACCGCTCCTTGGTTTTATTTCCTCCGTTGTTTTTTTGCTCATCAATTTTGTCAATTCCCCTCTCATACGTATCGAAATGTATTCGCCATCTTTCTCCAAAGGGCAAGCCAGCTGGACTCATAGAGGAGTGTGTGTGGTGTGTGGTGGTGGTTGTCGTCGTCGTCGTCGTCGTCGTCGTCGTCGTCGTCGTTGTCGTCGTCGTCCAGCAACTATTCCCGTACCACTGATATCGATGTAGACGAGACCGGAGACCGAACCAACAACAACACCCACCATCCCAATCCCTTTCCCAACCGCCTCCATCCCCCTCCCCCTCCCCCTCCCTGAGCCTGCCTGCCTGCCATCATCATACATCCCACATCCCCATCCAGCTCCCGCACGCACGCACGGCCCGCTCGCGCCACAGCGGCCGATCCTGTTGCCCGTTGCGGCAAGCGTGCGTGGCGGCCCGAACGAAAGGGCCGAAAGCAGGGTGCCCGTCCATCCATCCATCCATCCATCCATCCATCCATCCATCCATCGTCGCAACGGCAGTGTCCAGTCAGTCGTGTGCGGGGAGCGAAGAGGTATGTAGTCTCGACGCATCCTTGTTGGCGGCGGCGGCGGCGGCGACGATCACATTTTTGATCGGACTTTGATTGTTGGTATGTAGTTCGTAGGTCAGATGGCTATCTATGTGATATGTACATGCATACAGAAAAAGATGTTTGCGTCCAAGCCCGGATGTATATGTACTTTGCGCGCGTAAGTGTCATGCGTAGTGGAAAAAAAAAAAAAAAAGAAGTGAGCGTCCCGCTGTATCTATCCTTCCTTCTACCCGTCCCCGGCTCCCAAACGATGGTTGTCTACATCTTATCTCCAAGCTCTTTGTTTCCGATAAATGGCGCCAAAAATAAGCGCAGAGAGAGAAGGCTTACTGGGTCGGCATGCCGGCCTTCAGGTTGTCGTACTTGGAGTCCGGGTACGCGAGGTTGTTCTCGGTGGTATCCGCCAGACTGCCGTTGGCGGACATGCTCTTGTAGACCTGTGCGTAATGAGAAGAAGCGCGTCCATCTCGTCAGCAAGAGAGCTTTTTTTACTTCAACGTCAAACAAAAAGGAAAGGAAAAGGGCGACGGATGAAATGAAAAAGCCTTACATTGCCGATGATGCTTCCGTCCGTGGTGTTGCGATCGCCGGACGCCTCCCACCACATGGCGCCGCCCATGGACTTGCCCTGGAGGTACGTCACCTTCTTCAGCGCCATGTCGACCGTGTCGTACGACACCATCTCACGAGACGAGTTGTCGTAGCTGTACGTGGCCCCGGCTTCGCTGTCGTAGTGCTCCGTCGCACCCGCCCGCGGGAGGACCTATATATCCGCAACGGAAAAGCCAAAAGTCAGTTCCCCAACTACATAGCCTTGACCGAGTGCAAGCCGGAAGCAGATTCACCCACCTTGTAGTCCCAAATCCCATTTTCCCAGCTTCCGGACCCCACGCCGTTGAAGCTCGTCCCGGGCCCGTCCGTGTTCTCGAACGCCCGGCCGTACAGCGGCATGCCGAGCACCAGTTTCGCGCTCGGGATGCCGTTGCCCGTGTAGTAGGTGACGGCCTGCTCGGTGTTGAACGGCGTCGCGCTCGGGTTCGACGTCTTGTTGTATAGGTTCGCCTGATGGCCGGCCGTGGAGTCCCAGCTGCCGGCGTAGTCGTACGCCATGAGGTTGACGAAGTCGAGCGAGGGCTCCATCTCGGCCAGGCGCAGCTTCTGGTAGTTGGTCGGGCCGGCGGGCGCGGCGATGGACAGCAGGAACTGCGGGCGCGTGTAGCCCCCGGCGGCCAGGCTGTCGGCGTACGTGTCGAGCGCCGTACGCGTCGCCTGCAGCAGCGACACGAAGTTCTGCGCCTCCGTGTCGTTGGCGGGGTACTCCCAGTCGATGTCGAGCCCGTCGAGGCCGAGGTCCTTGACCAGCTGCACGGCCGACGTGGCGAAGGTGGCGCGGTTGGCGGCCGTCGCGGCGGCGCCGGCGAAGTTGGACGAGTAGGTCCAGCCGCCGATGGAGAGGAGCACCTTGAGCTTGCGGTTCGCCTTCTTCAGGAGGTAGAGCTGCTTGATGCAGCCGTACACGTTGGTGCCGACGTCGTTCCACGAATCGCCTTCGTAGTGCTTGTCCGTGTCCGCCCAGCTGTCTGTCAAGTACACCTCGCCGGTCTCCGGACGGACGTTGGCGAAGGAATAGAGGACATGGGTCAACTGGTTCGCGGGCAGGTTCTGAGGGTTGTAGTTGCGGCCGTAGATGGCCTGAGAAGATGTTAGCTGGGTATGTCACGGATTCGAGGAGTACAAACCCAGTTGACGAAGTAGGCAACAGTTCTGTATCCGTTTCCGCCGCCCATTGTTGCTGTAGTGTTGCTGTTGAGTGCTGTAGGGACAGGAGAGGCACCGGCGGGAGCCAGATATATAGACAAGGCAAGGATTGTGGCGGCCGCGGCCGCTGAGATGGAAGTTGACCAACGCATTGTTACGAGTGTTACGCAGGATTGCCTGAGCTCAGCGCAGCTTCAACATGACCAAAGCGGCCGGCGGCCTGAAGTTGTTATACGGCATCTCGCCGCGAGAAGGACCATGCTGGCTTCGTCCTGGACAAGGCATCGCGTCGTGTGGACAGAGCAAGCGGGTCAGTTGTCGCTGCCCATCTGGTTACGACGCCACTTAATACCGCTTGTGGAAGTAACGTGCCTGCCCTTTCGCTCTGCTGAGCACGAAACCTGGCGGCCTGGCGACGCGTCGACAAGGCGTCTTGAGACTTCAGTCATTTGAGCGGCGCGGCCTGATGGCGAGAGGCAACCGTGGTGGTGGACGTTTATGGTCGCGCGCCGGGCCGGCGACGACGGTTAAAGGTCAGATGGGTTGTGGCACCCTTGAGGCGCAGGGCGTTGGAGCTGCCCTTCTGGGCGACGAGTCTGGCGGTCATGCTCTTCGACGTTACATTCCTTGCTCTTTTAGCCAGGGGAGCGTCGAGGCCCCACGGCTCCAATCACAGCCAACGTCGCACCCACACTTCTCTCGCCGGAACACCACCCTCACCACCGTTTGTCGACCAGACCGCCGACATCACCAGACACGGCCCATCGCAGTGCTCGGAGCTCCGCCTTCGTCGGGCCATCTTCCCACGCTCGTCGGTGCAAACACCAGTCGCATGCTGGTACTGACTTGCTCGCGTGGCCCGCACGAATCCTTGCATGGCCGTGTCGCGATAAGACCGGGACGCCCCACACTGACGCTGATGAGGTGTGCATTGTCTCTGCCGCGCACGAGCCGAGTCGCGTGCGTGGTCGAGTTACCTCGTGGAATCCGCGACGGCTTCGAATGACGGAGGAATGTCCGTGTCGAGTGTTTAGAAGAGAGGAAGCCTCGAGGGCGCGCGAGAGGGTTGCATTGCCGAGTGCGTCATATCGATAAGCAACCCCTGCTGAAGATATGCTACAAGACTTTGCCGTCACACCTGAAGATGCTGTCACATTCTTTTGGCCATCTACGGTTAGGAAAAGATCTCCATCTCAGGCAGGACGTGATCAAGGAGCCTCTCCATCCCGTGCGGATCGGCTGCGAAATGACCGCAGGCTCCATCACGATCAAGACATGCAGATGATTCACAAAGATGGGTTCGACCGGGCTAAATTACATAGCAAGGTGGAGTGAGACGCAGATGGCGGGACTGCTGGCGGTGCGGCGCTTGAGGCGGGGAATGCAAGATGATCAAGCCCGTAGCTTGCGGAAATCCAGTCTCTTGCAGAGGCTTGCAAGTGCATCAGTGCCTTTGAGCAGACCGCGGACACAGTTAGTATTCTCTAAATGATTACTGCGCGAAGGACTGTAAACCGCGGTGGAAATGTCGATCCGGACATGGATACCCTATATTTGTGGGTATAGATATCTGGGCAAGAGCCATGATTACTCCGACATTGTTGCAATGTTAAGCGAGTCGATCTTGGAATGGAGAGGAATCAAAAGCGATCGCATAAGATTGCGCAATAAGATCTTGGTCTCGTTGGAGCCTCTATTGGGAGAGTCCTCTCATCCGTCGGGAAACCTTCCCTCAGCCTCCACCTTCTCGAAATCTTTCCCATTATTATCGCCCAGCAAGCATTATCATCCGCCTCCGCATCAGCGACCGTCCCCATTAGTCCGCCCGCAGCCTCACGACAACCAATCCCACCCCATCCGCCAGCCAAGAACGGAGCCCGCTCAATTGCAGCACGAATCTCGCATCTCGGGACCCCTAGCACGTTTGAGGCCACGGTCAGCGCACCCCATCAATTGGATCGGCGAGCTCCAAACAGAGGGAAACTTACTCAGCACCGCTGTAGTACGTGTCCCACTGGAACATGGCGGCGCCGAGGAACGCGCCAATGAAGATGCAGATGATGATGTAACCTGCACGAGGGAGCAAACAAAGAACAAAAGCGTGTCAGCCCCAGTCGTGCGTCGCGACAAACGAGAACAAACAATAGGTAAACCGTTCATCCGACGTACGTCCCTGCTGCTGCAGAACGTACGCGCATCCCGACCCTCGCGCATGCACGCACGCGCCGCGTGTAACCACACACCACGACAGGAACGCGTGGAGCTCGATGCAAGGGGTGGGGGAGTGAAAAAAGAGCATGATGCAGGTTCGGAGTCCGGAGGAAAGAGACCACTCACCGTTGTAGTACATGGCCAGCAGCATGACAAAGTACCCGACGGCGAACTGCACCATGAACAACGCGCTCCTCACCAGCTGTTGCCACCACTTCAGCGGGGCCACGCCGCCCACCACCACCGGCATCCCGCGTCGTCCACCACCCCTGCCCGTCACCGCGGCAGCGAGACCACCCTTCCCGCTGCCACCACCAGTACCACTAGAGGAAGCGCTGCTGCTGCCGCCGGCTTCCTCGCGAGCTGCGGCGGCGGAGGCGTCGGCGGTGGAGTGCGAGGGAGCAGACGTAGCGGTGCTGCCATTGACGCGGCGGAAGTAACGGTCGAGCTCGCGCTGGGCGCGGCGCAAGGCCTCGAGCGCGACGACGAGCAGGATGACGCCGATGCACGAGCCGGCGAAGGCGCCCGCGCTGCGGACGTGCCACGAGCGCGCGATGAAGCACGAGTCGATTGTGTACCAGTTCCAGAGCATCTATGGTCGATAGGTAAGCGGATTTTCATCAGGGTCTGTCTGTTGCGTGCGTATACGCATATCTTGGGAGGTGAGGGTGGGGGATTGGGTTTGTGGGATGGGGGGGATGGGGTCATGGCATGAAGTGTTGTCGTCGTCGCGAGTGAGGACGGGAGCTGGGCGAGATGACGTACGGAAATTTTGCACGAGCTGCCGCCGCCCATGCCGCTCATGCTCATTTTGGCGGTGCTGGTCGCCGTAGCGGCCGAGGTGGTGGCCGTCGAAGCCATCGACATGGCCATGGAGCTGGCTGTCGAGGACATTCCGGACATGTCCATGATGGCGGGTTGCGGAGTGACGTGCCAAGCGGGGACGATTGACGGTGAGAAGAGAAAAAAGGTCCGGTGAGGATCGAGCTTGGAATAGGGTTTCTTGCGAGGCGCGGATTCGAAGGGTACCTAGTAGCGGGCACGGAAGGCGGGAGCGGGCGCGCAGGGAGAGTGCGCGCGGTGGGCGCCGTGTAACGGAGTTTTAGATTCGAGGCGAAAGTGAGAGCGCGAGTAATGATAAGTAGGGACGAGGACGGCTCTAGGTTTTTATGGATGGAGGTTCAGGCGAGTCGCCGCCCAGCTGTCTTCCTGTGCAGCCGCATGGTCTTTCATCCCGATGGGCTCGCTAAAGTAATGTGCTCACCGCGCGCTGCACGAGGGAAGCGCCCGGAAGAGCGAAAGGGAGGCACGGCAGGCCTTATCTGGTCGCTTGCTGACGATGCTGCATCACCCTTGATCCCGGGTCGAGGTCGAGGTCACACTTGCCCCAATGGAAAAACGTGCTCAAACCCGAGCGTTGGCGGAAAGCTTGGCGCGGAGGGCGTCCAAGAGCGGGCGTGGCCCACTGCTATTGAGCAGAATCCATTGTTTGCATCAGCAGCCATTTTCGCTAGCCATATCTTCAAAGAGAAGTTCGAAACGCCCCATGTCGCCGTCGTGCGTTTGCACAGTTATTTTGGTCTTTAGTCTTCCCGTCGTGCATTCTTGTTCTCCGCCCCTGGTCAACCGCATCCGTGTAAGCGCGAACCGTCAACCCCGCCGATGCGTTTTCATGTGCGCCTAAACAAAAGCCTCAAAAATACCAACACCTCCTAAGGGATTTTTCTTGGCGAGAAATCAGTTCAGTGAGATATCTCACGGTTGTCGAATGAGAAGTGAAGTACATAAAGCCCGCCATTTACTTCCGTCTCGGTGGAGGAAGGGCAATTACTGGAATAAAGTCTAATATGTGTCTCTCTCTCATAACGCTGATACCTGCAACGCTAAAGAACAAAAAACAAACAAACATCAAGGCATGCAAGAAAGACCGAGGAACGAATCATGCAGAAACCCAGGTCCACCAAGCACCGCCCATCTCCAGAATATACTCCGCCGTCCACCTCAACGGCAGATATACAAGCGGCAGCATCCTCTCCAGCATGGGATACTCCTGCACAAGCAACGGCTGGCGCTTCTCGACGGCGCTGACGACGATCTCGTCCTGCGCCGCCACGGCCACGGGCGACGGCGGGATCACGACGGCCAAGGGCTGGGCGGCGCGCGCCGCCGGCTTCAAGGCAAAGTAGCCACCGTTGTCCGAGGCGGTCCACGCACCCCGGAGGCATCCCTTGGCGATGGCGTCGTGCGCGGCGCGCGCCTTGATGAGGTACGGCGTGCCCTCGCCCTCGACGTACGCGAGGCAGTTGTGCCACGGCGTGGGGGTGTGGTAGTTGTCGAGCAGCTTCTGCGCATCGCGGGTCTCGAGATCCTCGACGGCGACGGCGGCGAGCAGGCGGACGGCGAACTTGGGGCCGGAGTTGTCGTGCGCGTGGATGGACAGGCGCACGTGCGACGGGAAGAGCAGCTCGACGAGGTTCGAGTAGGCGCAGTTGCGCACGATCATCTCGGCCGCGACGGCGCACGCGACCTTCTTCCGCTTGGACGCGCTGAGGCCGCCGGCGAACGCGCGGCTCTGCGACAGGTCGTCGAGCATGAAGCGCGACAGGCCGCGGTACAGGCCGAGGGTCGCCGGGTCTTGGCTGCTGATCAGGCTGCGCAGGATGGTCTTGTCGTTTTGGCCGAGCGCCATCATCAGCTTGCGGCAGAGCTCGGCATTCTCAGACCGCTTCGAGTCGATCGGGTGCGTCAGCTCGAGCTGCTCGACCCACTTCCCCTGGAAGAGGTCCGTGACTTCCTTGTTGCCGAAGAAGATTTCGGTGAGCGAGGTGAACTGGATGTTTCCGCTGCACTGCTTGCTGGACTTCATGCGGTAATACATTTGCTTCAGGGACTCGCCGTAAATGTCGACTTGGTCATCCTCAACCTCCACTGCCAGGTATTAGCACGTGCAACAGATGACTGTGGTGCTGTTACTTACGCAGGTCTGAGAAGACGTGTCCATCACTGACGATGAGCACGATGGCGCCGGGGCTGTAGATGTCGCCCACGCGACGTGTAAACTCATCAAGTGTCTTGAGAGCAAGGTACTCGGCGCGGTCCGGCTCAGTGCCGCACGTCTTCTCTGCGCTGGGCGATTTGCAGGGAAAAGCGGGAAGACAAAACTTAATCGGCAGGCGACGGGTGACAAAGTCCAGCACGCAGGTTTCAAAGTAGCTGCGGCCGACGTTCCACTTGTCGTGTGGAGTAATATTACGGAGGTATTGGTCGAATACGTCGGCGATGTAAGAAGCCAGCTGTGCATCTTTCTCGCTCGGAGTTGCAGAAGGGCGGCTTGTCGGTGGCAGGAGGCGGGTTTCGCAAAGCACGAACAACTCCGCCCTAGAGACCAGGTCCGCGGAGGAATCTTCTGATGTTGAAGCGGTATTCTTGCTGCAAACCAAGCCTAGAATGCTCTCCGGCCGTGCTGAATCGAGCAGTTCCCGGACACGATATGTCGTGCTTTCGGCTGACAGGTTCAGAGAGATATCGGTCGCCTTGACTTGTTTGCCTGGGGTCAGGACAACACCATCGTGCGGGTTAGTCGCCAGAAGCTGCTCCCGCAGTTGTGGCCAGGCAGCTTCCAGATTAGCGCCGTTGCTGCCGTGCGTAGAGACCAGAGTGAAGTCAGGCCGGCGCCAGTAGAAGCCCTGGACGCCGTGGTAGATGGAAGAACCGCTGTTGAGAGAAGACATTATAATATGGAAAGCGGGGTATCCGCTAAACTTTAAACGGCAAGGTGGAAAAAAAAAGGTTGATCTTTGCTCGATGGGAGAGGTTTGTGAGCTGAGTAAAGGAAAATGCTTTGGGGAAATGTGGAATGGAACGTTGGTAGATGTTGACTGAAGTGGTGGTCCGAATGCTGATCTTTTATGAGGCTATCATGGAGCCTCTCCGCTGTCTGCTGTCACGGTGGAGGAACACTTGGCGAAGGAATTCTGCGGCTGTGCTCCGGGCTTCTGGAGGCCGCAGCTGGAGATGGTGAGAAGCTGCAAAAGTCGGGTCAGCCACCATGTCAAAAAAAGAGCACAAGCAGCCACAGGCCCAGTTGGCATCTCTGCGGAAACGTCCAGGCGACGACTGCCAAGGCCTCCCTCCCTCGCAGCCTCCGACGACAGGGATGCATGGGCTTATGCGGGTCGGGGAATACACAGATTCGCGCTAGCCAGCTTGCGACCACTGCGGGTAACCAAGCACTAGGCCCACTCGCAACTGCCCACCAGAGAAATCAGCCCACTCTCTGCCGGTGCCGTCATCGTAGGAAGAGTGTCGAATCGTCTGTCACCGCCCAGCGAACCGAGGCTGTGGTGGCGAAGCTCACCAGAGCCGAGTCGAGACCCTGTGCAGCCGTGGTGCACCAAATTCCGGGTGTGCCTTCTCGTTGGAAACCCAAAAATACGGATGGCCCAGAAGGAGCAGCGTTGCAGCCTTGGCGGGGTTGGCGCAGCTGCATATGCAGTCGTCCCGACCAACAGAGAGCACGCACGCAGCGCCGCAGCACAGCCCTGTCAGCCCGTTGGACGGGTGCTCCCCGCATTCAGCTAATCGTAGTCACGATAAGGCGGCTACACGTCAGATAGCTTTTCCGGTGTTGTTACACCCGGCGACGTTGCAATTCCTTTCAGCCCAGCTGTGGCCGAGTCACTGCGCCTGCCGGCTGAGAAAGAGGGCGCTCAATCCCAGACCTCCGTCTGCTTGGCGCTCTTGACCCGACCTTGTTTCGGACATATCAGATACTGGACCGTCGGCCGCCTCTCGCGTCCTCAATCCAAGCATACCACCAGCAACATGCTCTCCAATTTCCTTCTCGTCTGTTTCGTCATCCCAGTCGGCCTGGTCGTCCTGGCAGCCGTCACCTTCCTCCTACCTCCCAGCAATTTCCCGAAGAACATTCCGACCATTCCTTTCTACTACACGCTTCTTCCCCTCTTCCGCGACTGCGATCAAGAGACTCTTTATCGGGAATACCTCGAGGAACCGCTGAAGAAGCACGGCGCTGTCAAAATCTTCTTCGCTTCGCGCTGGAATGTTTTGGTTCAACGGCCCGAACTGCTCCAGGAAGTGTTCAAGAACGAGGACCTGTACGCCAAAAGCGGCAACCAAAAGAAGATCCCGTACAGCGTGATTGCAGATTACACCGGTGACAATATCATTTCGGCTCATGGGGCTGATTGGCGGCTTTACCGCTCTGTTATTGCTCCTGGACTGCAGCGAGACTTCGACGCTGAGCCCGTGGTCCGGAACGCCGACCTTCTAGCAAGCCTCTTCGTTGAGCAGCAGAAGAAGTCGGCTAAGGCCGGTGTTCTCGTTCTCCCGTTCCTACAGAGGCTTTCTCTGGAGAACGTTGCGCAGAGCCTCCTGGGCACCTATTTCGGAGTAAGCATCACGACAATCTTACAACGCCATCTCACTGACAGATTCGACAGACTCTGGAGAGCCCTCAGGCGCCCATGCACCAGATCCAGATGACAGTAAAACGAGAGATCTTCAAGCCACTGTTCTTGAACTTCCCGTTTTTGGACCGCTTCCCGATCCCGAGCCGGCAAAAGGCACGTCAGCTTGTTGACGAGTTCGCCAGCCAACTGTGCACCAAGGTCTTGGAAAGCCACCAACACGCTCACGAGGAGAAGATGGCGAATGCATCCGCCGGATGTCACCTGGTGCGGGCTTACCACTCTGGGCTCATCACCGAGCAGCAGTTCCGGCACAACGTCTCCATCATCCTGATCGCGGGACACGAGAACCCCCAGCTGCTCTTCCAATCCCTTCTCTTCGTCCTCGGCCAACACCAAGACGTGCAGCAGCGCATCCGCGAGGAGGTCACCGCGGCCAAAGACGGCGGAGCCTCGGCGATCCTGAGCATCCCGTACCTCATGGCCGTGGTGTACGAGACGCTGCGCATGTACCCGCCGATCTCGCAGCTCATCAACCGGCGCACCACGACGGCCACGGTGCTGGGCGGCACCATCGCGCTGCCCGCCGACGCGTACGTCGGCTACAACGGCTACGCGACGGGCCACGACCGGGCGTTTTGGGGCGCGGACGCGGACGCGTTCCGGCCGGAGCGGTGGGGCGCGACGCTGGAGGACATCAACGCCACGTTCCGCACGGCGAACCGCAAGGGCGGCTTCATCGCCTTCCACGGCGGCAAGCGGGCGTGCCTGGGCCAGAGGTTCGCCATGCTCGAGGCGCGGCTGACGGTGGCCGTGCTGGTGGAGAGGTTGGCTTGGCGCATCGATCCTACCTGGCGGACGCGCATGACGCCGGTACGTTTGCACCCTGTTCGTTCCTCCAGACGTATTGCTGACATTGGCACAGGCGGGGCCTCTGAGTCCGATGCTCCTTCGGCTTTTCTTCGAGGAAAGATGATTTTCCGGGTTGTGGTTATACGAGGTTCGCGTAGAGTGCGAAGGTTAGAGGCGTTAATGGAAGGTAGAAAGTTTAGGCGTCTTGGTAGACGGAGGATTTTGCCCTAGTCGATAGTTACAAGCGAGACACATGATGACTACTGCCTGTGCCACACCGCTTATAAAGTGCATCTATAGATTAGAGACGAGATTGCGTTAAGATCCGGTGTGGAGATCTGAGGCCTTGCGAGTGCCCGGGGAACCCTGCAGTGGCGCACAGGGGTTCGGCCAGGCGTGCAATGGCTTCCTTCCCCATTCGGCGCCGTTGGGGGAGCGGGGCGGCCGCTGACTCGGGTGCCAAGGAGAGCGGCTGCGCCGTTGACCATCGTGGCTGCCCTTTCTCCCGACGCCCAGCTGGGCCTGCAGATGCCTTCGATCCTGCGCCCTACTCGCTATCCTCACTCGGCCTGGCCGGCTGTGCTGACCCGGGCGCAGCACAGATGCTACCCGGTGTTGGTGCATGTATTTTTGGGACTCGGCTGACCGCTGCGCCGAGAGGCTGTTTGCGCCTGTTGTCAGAGCACACCCTTGCTGCGGCCATATACGCCCTCTAGGTACGACCACCGAACACGATTATATGAAAAATGCATCCTCCGCTCAACCCTCTCATTGCACCACTCGTCCAGGCCTCTCCTCTACTATCAGCCAAGATGGAGAACGCCGAAAAGAAATCAGACGGTCCCACCGTAACGGCCGGATCGCCCGCATCCACTCTCGCGCCACCCTACTCTGCCTTCTCGCTCTCTACCCGGCGACTGATTCTTGGCTTGGTCACTGCCGCCGGCTTCCTCGGTCCCCTTTGCGGCGCCATCTACCTCCCATCGCTTCCACTTTTTGAAGACATCTTCCACACTTCAACAACAGGAATCAATGCATCCGTTACTCTTTACATGGTGGTTTTCGCCATCGCCGTAGGTTTTTGCGCTTTCTGTAGATCCAAGTGCCTGAGCTGACCCCTTGCAGCCGCTTTTCTGGGCCGCTGCTGCCGACCACTGGGGCCGACGACCAGTCTACACCATCTCCTTGGCCATTTTCATCTCTTCCAACATTCTGCTTGCTGCTGTTCCTGCAAACATCGCAGCCCTGTTCATTCTTCGCATTCTTCAGGCTCTCGGCTCTAGCGCCGTCGCCTCCGTCGGCGCCGGTACGGTTGCTGACATCACCGAGCCCAAGAACCGTGCCTCCGCCATGTCCATCTTCCTGCTTGGTCCCCATATGGGTCCTATTCTGGGTCCTCTTATTGGTGGACAGTTTGCTGCTCCCTCTAGATGGAGGTGGGCCTTTGGATTTCTCGGTACATCATCCGCACTCCCCATACCAACACACGCTTGCTAACCACAACACTTCCCCGCAGCCATCGCATGTTTGCCCATCTACGCCGCCATCCAACTCTGGCTGCCCGAGACACTTCGGACGCTGGTCGGAAACGGCGAAAGCCAGCGCCACTACGGCCTCCTGAAAGTGCAGCCCTTCCGCCAGAAAAACGAAGACGACGGCAAGATCCCCTCGCAGCCCTCGCGCGTGCGCGTCTTCTGGGCGCTGCTCGTGTACCCGCCCAACCTCATCATCATCACCAGCACCGCCCTGCTCTTCGCCGGCCTGTACGCCATCCTGGTCGACTTCACCCGCCTGTGGGTCGACGGCTACGGCTGGTCCGAAGCCGAAGCCGGATACGCCTACCTTTGCCCCGGTAAGCAGCATCACCACACTCCCACGCCTTGCAACTGGCTACCGTAGTCCAACAACGCCCCAATCTCATCTCACCCTCCTTCAGGCATCTTCCTCTTTGTCGGCTCCCTCGCCGGCGGCAAGGCCTCGGACCTCTGGCGCGCCCGCGCCGTCAAAGCCAGTCCAGACGGCAAAGTCCCGCCCGAGAGCCGCATCGTGCTGCAAGCCTTCGGCTACCTCGCCACCGCCGCCGGCCTGATCGCGTTCGGTTGGCTCTGCCAGCACCGCGCGCACCCCGCCGCCGTCCTCTCCGCCTCCGCCGTCGGTAAGTGTCACGTGCCAGTCCCCTCCCTCCCTCCCTCCTTCCTTCCACCCTACCTACCCCCCACCCCCTCTCCCTCCTCCCCCTCGCGCTGACACAGACAACAAAAACAGCCGCCACAGGCATGTCCTGGGTCCTCGTCACCAGCACCTCGTATCTCACCGAGTCGTCGCCGCCCCACGCCGCGCGCATGGTCGCCCTCGCCGGCCTCGCGCGCAACGCCGCCGCCGCTATTGCTGCTGCTGTCATCCACCCGCTTATCGAGGCGATGGGATACGGCTGGTGCTACACCGGTCTCGCGTTCTTGGTGCTGTTTTGCGTTGCTGGCGTCGCGTACCTGCGGAGGACGGGCGCGCGGTACCGCGGGGAGTTGAGGGAGAGATTGAGGGTGGCGTCGGCGATGCCTTCTCCTTCTCCTCCTCCTCCTCCTCGTACTTCTCCACCACCGGCAGAGGCGGCGGCGTGTGGGTGTGGGAAACCGGAACTGCCGAAGGTGAATGTTTGATTGCGTTTGCGTTACGATGCTATGCTGGCTTGGAGGAGAGGAAGGGGTTTGGCGAGGATTGATTCTGCTGGGTTTTGTTTAGACTTGGAAGAGGGAGGGAGGTGAATTGCGATTTTTTTGTGGATAGAAAAGGGAAAGAAAGACGGTTATGATTTTTAACGAGACGTTGGATATCTGGGCTGCATTTGAATCATCGGCGCAATGGGGCATTCGTTTTTGCGTATCTAGCGAGCGAGCGAGTTTGGGCGATCCAGCAATACATTTAGATGTCTAATGCGATGACGTTGGGAGCCTACATGCTTCCCTTTTTTTTTTTTTTTTTTCTCTCACCTCATCGGCTTTCAATCGCAGCGCTTGCACCTTTGCACTTTCTGAAAAGAAGGACGAGCATTCAACAACTCACGTGGTTCTCCCTACGTAAGGCCCTGTTAAAGCATCCTATGTCATCTCTTCGCATAAGCCACGATTCTGACACAAAACTGTAGTTTATGCTCACGCCATCAGTCTGCAACATTTGTCGATCTATCTCATCTGGGAGCCTGTACGATGGACCTAATCTGCCTCTCCCTCTAAAGAACTTTATCCCTGCGAAAAGTTGTTCTTGTACATGTAAACGATCAATGCAATCGGCTCGTCACTGATATTATCCAAGTCCGAGAACCGGGAAGAACCAGACCTGTCGGCATTCTTACTGTCGAACAGAAACTGTCGATGGCCTGCCGGTGACACTAGAACGACATGCAGGTGCGCATCGAGTAGATCCTCCAGATGCTTGCCCGTTGGCTCCTCCTCGCTGGGTGTGTTGTTGATTTTGTTTCTAACTCTTTCGCGGAGGAGCAGCTCAACAAGCTCGCGTGCAGTCCAGTCGACACGACCCGGGATAGAAATCGTGAAGTTCAGTGGCCGCGAACGGTGGAATTTCCAGATGCGATCCCGAAAGTCGATGGATAGTCTGACGATGTTTGGATCCATGCTTATTTGTCGCCCGTTCCCAAGGACACTTTGTTGCCGCCACTGCTGCTGTTGTTGCTCGGTGGTACCTGAAGTTTCGATTTGCCCTGGTCTATGTCTTTGCTCTTGACTTTCTGCACCGCTTGTCTGGTCTGGGAGAGGAGGAGAAGGTTGTGATGACTTGCTATACAGTTCATGATGTTCCGCTCTATCTGGGAATGGATGGCCAACGGGTGCCTCGGATGGTTCTGGCTCCACCCGATCTATTGTGTGAGTCTGCTGTGAGTTCTGCTGCGGATTTTGCTGTGTGTCGTTTTGCGTGTTCTGCTGCGTGATTTCCATTTGAAGGGCCAGATGCCGCTGGGGAGGATGGGCTTGAATTGTTGTCTCGTGGTCTGTTTCGTCTGCAATTCTGTTGTTCTGAGAGGCTGCTGTTGCGTCCTCAATTCCATCTTTTCCATTGTAGTAATGCACTTGGGCTTTCACTGCCCTAACCTCGCGACCATCTACAAAACGGCAGAACGAGCAGTCGCGTAGGGAAGTCGCAGCAGGAACACGCTTGCACACGTGAGAACAATTGATCTCAGAGTGGAAGGTCCCACCTAGCACCGATTCAACGCGATGCTGCGGCGATGGAAGGTGCGGTCCATCAGCCGGTCAACTGCAGACAGGGTCGCGTGGTAGGAACAGGCAAGCACGAACCGTGGCAGGCCGCAAATCAAATGCACGAGACTGATGCCAGTGCATCTACTGTGGCTACCCACTGGAAAGGCTGAAACACGAGAACGGCTTCTCTTAGCAATCACATGGGCCAGATGCTGTCGCGGCATCGTCTGGGCCATACAGCGCCATAGGATCCTACAGCTGTAGGCTATCTTGTTACGGAAAAGATGCTAGCCAGGCATTCAGGAGGTACGAAAGTTGAGTATGAACGTGAAGAATTGAGGCGTGCCGGAATAGGCACCGCCATTCCAGTACCTTACGATGCGGAGAGCGGTGTAGCAGATTCGCGAAGGAGCCGTGGGCCATGTGCAGCTAGCCGTCGCCCAAATTCTCACCATGATCGCAACCCTCTACATGCCTGTCAGCATTAGAAATTGTGCGGCGAACGTTGCTTTCTGTAAGGACAGTTGAAATGCGACCGGGTTTACGCTGATACTTCGTGTCGGTTGGCTGGCCGCTCACCGGCAGGCAACAGCGCCTGAAGCTGAGAGAGAGACACTCGCTGTGTTGGCGCGCACCCAAGCGGTAAATTCCCGCTGCCTTGCCCGTTTCTCTTTTGAAAGACGTGCTACCTTAAGTTGGGTATCGACGGATTGCTGAGGAAAGGCTCCGTGTGGAACTGTTTCGCCGACGATTGGAAGGCAGAGGAATGCCTTTGAAACGCCTTTCGTGAAGAAGCCTGAAGCCGGTTGGGTACCCACGAACAAGAAGAAGACACTGTATAGTTCCGTCGGTTGTGTAACAACGCCAAGTACGAATACATCGGCCTCTACAGACTGCTAGCAGTGAGTATCGCTAGCTTACGAAGTCGGCAGCGATGGTGCGAGTTACGAAGGATAAAGTCATTTCCAATAGCAGCGTACGAGGTAGTTCGCTGAGTACTGCATCAAAGAGGATGGATGGATGAATTTTCAGGAAAGCAACCAGAAGACTACCGGTACCTCGGTTTCGTGGCAATATTAAAGCGAGCCAACCGGCGTGTATTTCAGTCCTGTCGAATCGGAAGGGGATCGCCGGGGCGGCCAATGAGCAGGGCGCGCATGCGAGTCACCAGGCAAGCTCGTGGGGATCAGCGATGGCATTTTCGGGCCAGCGAGACAAGACGCGAAAGGGTCGGGCAGAGCAGCATCGGGCGGCGGGCGCTTCCATGATCTCGTGCAACTGCTGGACGGGGCCGATTATTCGCGAAACAGGGACGAGGGCTGGACCGGCAACCCTATAAGAGGCGGTCGCAGCGTGGCATGATGCGGAGATGAAGAGCGCAAGAAGGCGGCTGGCCGGCGAGAGGCTGGCACGCTGCATGACGTCGTCATCGCGCAGATAGGCCGCCATCGCCCTCACCGCAGACCGCGCCTGTTCTGCCTCCTTCACCGGCCTCGTGCTCGGGCAGAGTCACATGCGGCGGCCATGGCTGCAACTAATCTGTGACAGCCGCTCGCTGCGCAGGAGCCATTGAAACAGCGGAGGGGCCGGCGTCCTGGAAGCCGGGGAAATCCCACCAGAGGCTGCCCGCTGCCGGCACCCAGGCGCGAAACGGCAAAGATGCGTTGGGCAGACAGCGGGCGCTGCGGGAGGGCTAGGCTGCTGATCCAAGGGCACGAGTCTGCAGGGCTGTCGCTGCCCGTCGCGGCAAACAGACACCCAAGCCGGCAGAGCACCTTGTCGAAGGGCAAGCGAGGGGCACAGCTAGGCGAGGCGGTGCGATTCCATTGTTGGCGGAGCCGGAGGCTGCAGGCGGCTGCTGGCCTGGCCTGGAGAGGCCGGGCGCGTGCGTGCAGGTGTGAAGCTGGCAGCAAGCCCGTGCCAGCCACAGGAAGATGACGTTTTCCGCGTGGTGCGGGCTGCGGGCAAGCTGGAGCCCGCCCAAACCCCAAAACCCAAGCTAGCCCACCACCTGCCCAAAACCTGCACCTCTGCTCCTACTCCGGGGCCCGCCTTTAAGCTACGGGTTGCTGCGTCCGTCGCCCGCCAGCTCGCACTGCCCACCTCCGCATCCTCGTCTCCCTCGCCGCCTTCTCCACACTCTTGCAGCTCGACGCCCAGCCAACCACAGCCGCCAGGCCTGCGGCCGCCCATCGCTTGATCCGCCCGCCCGCCGATCCCCCTCACCGGTCCAACCACCATGGGGTCCCGCCGCGCATATCCCACCGCCGAGCTCTACGACGAGCGCGAACGCGACTACTACGGCGGCGGTCGACGCAGCCAGAGAGACTACGAAGAGCTCGATGCTGAGATCCGGCGCCCACGATCCGAATTCGGCGGACGTCGCCCCGGCCCGCAGCCTGAGTTCCTGCGCGAAGACTATGGCCGCACCGCCGCCGGCCCGCTGGTCGTGTCAGACCGTCGCACCGTGAGAGAAGATGACTGGAGCCCGCCTCCTCCGAAGCCGCGCAAGGACATCGAGCGCGACGAGATCATCATCCGCGACAGCAGGAAATCGGAGCGCCCTCCGCCCAGTCGCTCCAGCCAGGCAGACCGTGACGACTTCATGCACCGCCGCGGCGACCCGCCTCCTCCCCCCAGACCCCGCCCTGTCGAGCGTGAAGAGATCGTGTTCAGACATGAGGAGCGCTCTCCCCCAGGGAGGCCGAAGCCGCGTGACCGCGAGCGTGACCGTGAGGAAATCATCTTCAGACACGAGGAGATGTCGCCTCCACCCCCCGCGAGGCAGCGGCCGCGCGAGGTAGAGCGCGAGGAAATCGTCTTCCGACGCGGCGAGGGTGCACGATCCAGACCCCCACCCAGCGAGGTGGATCGTGAGGAGATCAGGATAAGGCGCAACGAGGGTCCTCCGTCGCATCGGCCTCGTGAGGTTGAGAGAGAGGAAATCAGCATCCGCAGGTCCGAATCTGAAGGGCCGTCTCGCCACAGATCACACTCCCGCCCAGGCGATCTGGTCGCCCGCGAAAAGGAAGAGTTCGTGATTAGGAGACGTCCGCCTCCGCCTCCTTCCCCGCCGCAGGAGAAGCAGCAGGAGATCATCATCAGGCGCACCGAGAGGTCACCAAGTCCCGAGTCGATCCCTTCTCCACCCCCTCCACCCCCGCCACCGGAACCAATTATGCGGCCGCCGATTGTTCAAGAAATCATAACACATCATCGCCACATCGATCATGGTAAGCGATCTACAGATGCTCTCATCAACCGCGAAATTAGCTAAAGGATGTAGGCGTCGAACGCGCCCGCTCACCCAGTCCTCCCCCTCCTCCGCCGTCTCCACCTAGGGACGAGACTCTTGAGATCTCCATTCGCAACCGACGGTAAGGCTCCACGATCCCTGCGCGTCTTCAGTGCTAACTTACGCTCAGTGGAGAGAACGGGAGGTACGAGGAAGACATCACCTTTGAGCGTGATGTGCGAGAACGCAAGGCTCCAGCCGATGACCTTCAAATCAGCCGACGCCGCTCCGTCAGCCTGCCTCGCAGGAAGCATGCAGATGGCTGGGACGTCGATGATGAAGCCGATTACTACAACCGCAAAGTCATGGAGCGCGCGTACATGGGTGAAGCCCACAACGGTGCTACTAAGGATTGGGCCATCGTCGATGTTCCTCCGGGTACGAATCGGGTTCGCATGGAGGGTATGGGAGGAGGCGCTCAAGAAGTGACTTGGCAACGTTACAATGGCGTTCGCCGGTCCAAGTTCCTCTCCGACGACCGTGAATATGCGACCGACTGGGGTGCGCCAGCGCAGGCGCCGCCACCAATGCCAGCACCATCAAAGACCAGGCCTCCAGACATGTGGACAGAGATTACCAAGGATCTGGTGTTGAAGGAAGCGATCGATGCGATGGGTTACGATTACGAAGAGACCGACTATTTCTTCTACGTGATGGATTATTTGCGCTACGTACGTCATAACCAACTGGCATATCCCTACTTCGAGCTTGCTGCTAACTTTTTAACAGGAGGACGTCCTTCATCTGGTCGAGATATCTGACGACATTCGCCGTGAGCGCAGGCAGCGTATCCGAGAGATTGAGTATGAACGCAAAAAGATTGAAGCTCCACCGCCGAAGAAGGAATACGACTACTACGAGCGCGAAGTCATCTACGAGCGAGAGCGAGAGCGAGACGACCGCCGTGGTCGGTACCGGTAAACACGCAAACGTTGGCAATACTGCGATCACACAGTTTGTCTGTACTTGTTCGGTACCACTGGCCTCCAAATGGCCAATGCTTGGAAAAGCCTTGACATGTGCCGACTTCTCTAAACCCGTGGCCTACTGACGGCTTCCCACCGGTTTTGGCGAAAGCCATGATTGCGAACCGGCTCCCACGTTCAATGTGGCTGTCCCATTAGACTTGCTTGGCGTGCCGCACCATGCGGACTATCTTGCTCTTGTTCTCATAGTGTCCTTCCTGCACCTTAATCGACAAGTCCGAATCGAGAACACGAAAAGCCTTTTGCTCTTGCGGTCAAGACGGCACAAGATACCACAACCCATGATAACGACCTTAACGACCTTTCTTAATGAAGTACACGGGAAATCTTCTGGCTGGATGAATCTTCTTTGCAAGCGAACCGGGAAGAACGGAATGGGCGAGCTAAACGGCAACACTTTCGGGAAATTCGTGCTGGCAGGCGATGTAACGGGAAGGTCTTTTCTTTTTCTTGCTTCTCAACGACTAACCTTCTGAAGACCTTTTCTGATTTCTTCTTTCAACCTGTTCGCATTACCTTTCTGCATCGGGCGGGTAGCAGTGATAAGAGAGCTGAAGCAAAGTTTGAGGTGGTTTGTTCTTCTTGGTCCCAGTTGTGGGATTTAGCTTTTCTTCTTCTTCTTTTCTCATTTCCTTCTCCGCGCTATCATAGCCAGCTGGACAGTTCTATACAGCTTACTTTTCCCATTGATGGCTTCTCGATTAATGATTAATGTCGTGCTCTATCTTCGTATCTGTATGATGAGAGGTTGTCCTCCCAATTCATCATACAAGCCTTTACTGGTCAACATCAGAAATTACTGAGCCTGACTCTTGTATGCCTGAAAGCTTTCCGAATCCACATATGGACCGAAACACCTGGATTTCTATGTTGAATGGCTTATCACGCCATCAGACCGCATTGCCATGCCGTTCTGTCGCCCTATATTTCTCATTCGCACCCAAAACCAACATCTATTCACCGCACGAAGACGAAAGAACAACATACAAGTTCAAAACACACACTATTCCAGCGTCCCGCTCTCACAGAAACGCAGTAACAACCACGGGGGAAAAGAGCGCGTTCCGATCCCCCTGCATTCCACGATCATCACACCCACTCCGCCACCGCCGCCGCCGCCAATCTCCCCCTCAACTACGGAGCCACAACACTTCAACAGAACACACGGGGAAACACCTCTCAAGCCCCTCTTGTGACCCGAATCCATCCGGGATCGTCGCAGCTCTTTCCAGCACACATGCGGCGGCGCTTCCGTTCCCTCACAACCGCAGCCCCAAACCCTTGGCTCTATCAGCGACTGCGTTCAACAAGTCACATGTGGTCAGCCTTATCTCACAGATACCGACTAGTCAGTCAATCAATCAATCAACTAATCAACTAATCAGTCGGTCAGTCAGCCAGTCGACAAAGTATACAGCATCTCTCATCTCTCCATTCCTCTACGAACGCCCCTTCAGAAACTAGAGATACTCAAGGATGCCCTTTTGACCCAGGGGGGGAAAAGACTCCATCCATTCCCATAACCCCCCTTTCTTTCTCAGATTCGGAGGAACTATGCAACCATCTCGCTGATGCCTGAGAAAATGCTCTTGTGTTGTTGTTGTGGTGGTGGTAGTAGTAGTCGAGTGAGGAGGACATGAGAGAGTGAGAGCGAGGGAAAAAAAGGTGGGGGGAGGAAAATGCTACCATAGGTATTTCTTCTTTATCATAGTTGTTGTGAGGGAAGAAGCGCCCTCCATCCCTCCTCCCAACAAGGCAAAGTGTGGCGGGAAAAGGAGAAGAAGAGAAAAACATCCAAATCCCCCTTCCCAGTACCTTCCCAACCCACGCCGAGAACAAGTGTCCTTGTTCTCTCCCATCACCACGAAAATTGTCTTTTCTCGGCTATCCACGAGCGGCAAGCTCGGTCCCTGGTAATATGTGCAAGAGCCCGTTGCGAGCGGCGACGATCATGCGGAAGCGGTGGATGACACGGAAGCGAGCTCGTCCCGCATTTCCGTGACCACGGCCTTGACTCTGTCCTCCTTGCTGATCTGTTCCGCACGCACAAGTGCCTTCTCAAAGTCAAAGACCTCCTGAGCAGCCGCACGGAAGTCCTCTCCGAGAGAGAGCAGCGTACCAGCACCAACGAGGGCGCGGTACATGGCTTCAGGCTCCTCCACGGTGTTGATGATGTTGGTCAAATCATCGAGCAGCGTCAGGGCGCGGTCAGCATTGTGGCTGGGTGATGTGAGGAGGACCGCGCAATTGATGTACAGGGTAGTTATGGCCACAATCAAGTTGCGGTTACTGAGGTGCGAGCGGATGAATGGTTGAATGAGAGGGTGAAGGACCTCAAACGTGCCATCCATGATGGTCCGTCCTTCCTCCGTAGTGAACATGTTCGCGAAGACGCGAACACCCAACATTACGTTGTTCGTTGGTGAGTCGGGAGCGAACACGCCGGCATCCCGAAGGAGATGGACAATCGTGGTGTCTCCAGCGCTGGTGTGCGTGGCAGTAGTTGCTGATGCCGCAGCAAGAAGACGCAGGAGATCGAGACCAGGGAGTCGCTTATCGGACGGCCACGTTGTCGCGATTTTCACAGCGACATCAATTCCGGCTGTCGATGCGGTCTTCGCGGTCGATGCCTGTTGTAGCTGCCTGCAAATTGCAGAAAGAGTTGCCAGATCGCTCTCATTGAGCGAGAGGTCTTTAGAACCTTCGTCGAGAAGCTGTTGGTTCAGCTCTTTGATTTTCTTCTCAATAATGGCCAGGTTGCCTGAGTCAATCTTGAGGTATGCGGTCTGGGGCAGAACCTTGGGCTTGGAGGCAGCTGGGACATTGCTCGGCGCTGCTGAGCCTACTTCACCCGGGCGATACCTTGACTCAGTACCCCACGGATCGGAACCTGGGGGCTGAGTAGCACCCGAAGACTGTCCTAATGTGGCGCCCTGGGTGTTTGTGACAATGAAGTTCGTGACCTGGTCCAGGTAAGAGATAGGAAGCTTGTTGTCCTCAATAAACTTCCGGGCTGTCTCGTAGGGGTTGCTGGACAGGTTGTACGGGAGTTTCAGCGGAGGTTTCCCGTCCTCAATGTCAACATCAAAAACGTAATCGTAATCCTTTCCGTTGAAAGTGATCTTCTTTCCGCTGCTACCAACAGCGTCGACAACCGTGCCAACATTGATCCATTGGGAGGCTGCCGTGGACCATGTGTAGGCCGCAACATTTCCGTTGTCTTCCCTTATCATCTGAACCTGGCCCTCCTTCGTGCCCGACTTGGAGGTCAAGAAATCGGTACCCGGAAGCTGCTCTTTGTTTATGTTTCCAACCTGCTGTTGGGGGATAGCAGAGCCCTTGACGGCATCTTCAAATTCCTTGATAGTGCTGGCTTCAGCCTGGCGGTCTTGAGCCCGACTGAAAACGCGGACAGCGCGGTCGCTAGCACCGGTGGCGATGTCTCCGTTCTGCTGACAGACAGCCACCGACCATACCGAGATTGCAGGGTGTGTGATGGTCTGCACACATTCGGTGCCCTTCCATATCCTCACGGTGCGGTCCTCCGAAGAGCTTACGAGCTCACCGGTGGGTAGTGTCGCAAGGGCGTAAATGAAGTTCTCGTGTCCGAATAGTTCCGCAACCTGCTGTCCTTCAATGGTCCATAACCGGATGACGCCATCGTTCCCGGCAGACGCAAACTGGGCGCCGGAGGGATGACTTTCAGGCAACCTGCATAAGGCCCGAACAACGTCGGGGCCGCCCTGTATCGATCGGAGGAGCTTGCCATCGGTCGTGAAGAATCTGATCTGCTTATCGGCGCAACCTGATGTCAGAGGCGGGGGTCAGTCGATAGCCGCGTTACACAAATCGCCGTTCCAACACCATCTTCTTGGGCATTAGCGTACCGGTGATGACGATTTTGCGATCGTAAGCCAGAACTGCCCATACGCTGGCGGTATGGCCGCGTAGTACTGTTGAGGCCTCCCAGTTGCCAACCTGCCATATGCGCGCCTCGGTGTCCCAGCTTCCGCTTACAATTGTACGACCATCCTCGGCCACGTCCAATGCGCACACATTGCTCTGGTGGCCCAGCAGGAGCGCTTCGGCGTTTTCCTCGGGCGCCTTTGAGGGCTGTCGGACCTCAATGATGGTGTCCTTGCCTCCGGCCACTATCAGACCATCCGGGTAGCTGGACGAGGGGGGGACGTAGGCAACGGAGTTGACGAATGCCGTGCCGTGCGAGGCAAGGGTGCAGTCGTAGGTAGGCGGGGTGTTGGAGAGGAGCTTCCACACCCTAACGGTGGCATCTCGAGACGCAGAAAGCACGAAGCTTGGATCCGGGAAGGCAACGCTACGGACCTAGGAGACACTGGTTTAGCATTGAAGTGCAACAGCTGCACCGAGACTGAACGGGGCGCTCACGTCGTCCTCATGGCCGGGCAGCTGGGCGGACAGCTTGAAGTCGCCCATGGTTGCCGCGGAGCTAGGCCAATGATATTGGGCGCTGGCGGCGGGCGAGAGAAACGATCAAGCCCAAGAGGGAGACAGCTGCAGCGCAGGATCGGAGGCTGGACGCGGTGTCAGCTGGATGAGAAAGTGCGTGTGCTTGCTGGCAGCTCTGGCATGCTCTCGTTGTGACGTTCTGACGTCCTTGGCCCGTGTTGTCCATCACGTGTGGCAGGAACAACCCCGCGGTCGGTCGGTGGCCACGTCTTTCCAGGCGCGACTCTGCCGAGTTACATAAGCACGTAAGCAAAACCACCAATCGGAGCATAGAAGAGGACCCGCTGCACGGCTCAGCACGCTGCGAACCTGGATGATGATAAGCTCCCATTGGCTGTTTTGCTGGAGCGCGTATCACCGTACTGCGCTAAACCGAGATTGGCGGCACCCAGCCTTGACCGGAGGGGGTTGGAAACCGGTGCCCGGGCTCTGACGCGCCGACTGCTGTGCTGCGCCCGCCCAACCACGCGCCCGTTCTCACATCGCTCGCACGAGCGCTCGGCTCTGCGGGAAGCAATTCTGGGCCCAGTGAGGCGGTGCGGGCTCTCGATGCTTGCTCTACCGGGATGCCGCCCGGTTCTGCAGCGCTCCCGAGCAAGGCTGGCCGTTACCAAGGCGAGAAGCGTCGCGGCCGGCGTCTCGTGCAGTGGCGGCGGCAAGGCTCACCCAAGCCGCGGCCATGTCTCTAGCCGCAGGCGGTACGCGCGGAGCTGCACACGCGCGGAGGTATCCAGGCAGTGGCTTGCGCCAGCGACTGGGCCGGCCGCCAGCCCTGCGGCACCTGACAGACGTCTGGCCAAGGGTGAAGGTAGGTGCCGTTTGCTGCCGCCATCACACAGCATGCACGCCCACGGATGGTGGTCGCGTTACAGGCTTACTGCCTGCATCGCCTGACCGCGCAACCCCATCTCGGCCTATGTCACGCCGCCCAATTCATTGCGCAAGCTAGCTGCGCCCGCCAAGAGGGGCTCGGTGTGATGGTGTTTGCAAATAAGAAGCGCGAGGTTCTGCTCCGGCGGGCTGTTGGTCGGCCGTTGTATCAGCATCACCAAGTCAAAGCTATATAGCGTCTTCAGCTCTTACCCGCACCGTTCCAGCTCTACCAGTTCCAGCTCGAACACCTCCTGGCTTCCGCGTCGCCAAGAGTGCCACCGCGCCGTTATTCGATTTCCTGTGGTTTTTGCCTGATTGAACCGCCCAAGCCACCACTGGTCCTCTGGCATACAGACGGTGCCACTTAGCTTCTTCCAGCTCCCCTGCGACCCTGTCGATCCTACCGCCCAGTCTCGAATTGCAGCTGTTGGCCACATGGTCGGAATAGATATATCAAGGGCTCCCGTGCAGCCGTCCTTCTTCAATTCACACCTCCCCCGGGACTCCCAAGCAGACCTCAACTTCCACACTCCCTCAATGCCGTACATTCAACAGCCTCCGGCTCTCAAGTTAGACACCAAGATGGACGCCCCCAGCACCGAGCTTCTCACCGCATTCGCCACGTATGCTGCCCCCTTGCCGACCATCGTTCCTTTCTAACTTGGTTGCAGGCTGTTCTCCTCAGGCAAATACTCAGACCTCACGGTGCGATGCGGCGAGCGAAGCTGGTCGGTTCACAAGGCGGTCATTTGCTCGCGGTCAGGATTCTTTGACGGGGCCTGCAGCCTGCCGTTCAAGGAGTCGGGGACAGGAGTAATCGACCTCAGTGAGGACGACCCCGAGGCCGTTGAACACATGATCAACTGTACGCATTGAAGCAGCCCGCAAGGGGGAGGCGCGCAGCTAACGGGGGCGCCAGATTTCTACCACCTGGACTACCTTTCCAAGGCGCCAAAGTCGCGGCGCACCACGCAGCCCTCATCTCCGGCCTCTGGGCCTCGCGCGCGGGCCCAGCTCAGCGCCAGAGCGGCGGTGCGAAGCCCGGGGAAGCTGGACCTGGCCCTGGTCGAAGATCCGCTGCTAGCGCAGGCGCACGCGCAGTCCGTGCCCAGCGCGATCAGCGCGACCGAGATCCCGTCGAGCGTTCCCGCGTCACCGCTCACCCCGCCCCACACTAATGACCGCATCGACTACTTTTCGTCCATCGACGCGAAGCTGCCCCTGTCGCCGGTCGATGCCCAGGGTCTCGACGACGATCGCGTCGACCTCGCCTCGTACGAGAGTGAGAGCGAAGATGAGGCCAGCGCAGACGACGCGCCCTCGCACCTCATCGCCCACGCCAAAGTCTACGCAATCGCTGAAAAGTAAGCTCATTCTTTGTCTTGTGATAAACGCCCCCCGCTGCCCAATGGCGAGCCGCCAGGCCCTGCGTCTGACTGCACGCATGCCACGGCCGGCCAGCGTCATGAAACGCTCACCCCCGCCATTCGCGCGCCCGCTGCTGGCTGCAGTCATCTTTCTTGCCTTGTTCGGAAACTCGCTGCCCCGCCATCAATCACGTCGCACGCTGCCTCAACCCAACATTCCTTTAAGCTTCCGGGCCAACGAGCGGCCCTGCCAACCCACAAAAAAGAAACGCTGTCGTTTGCTTTTCTGACGTTTCCATGGCTAACCCAACCCCCGCTCTGTAGATACGCCATCACCGGCCTCAAATCCCTCGCCCGCCGCAAGTACGCAAGCCAGCTGTTCGACGACAACCATTGGTCCTCGCGGACCGCCGACTTCGCCGAGTCGATGATCGAGGTCTACGAGAGCACGGTCGACACGGACCGCGGCCTCCGCGACCTCGTCATCCAAGCCTTCCGCCAGCATCCCGAGCTCGCCCGCAGCAAGGACATCGAGCTGGCGGTGCGGGACACTCCCGACGCCGCCTGGGAGCTGTTCAGGCTCGGTTGGGGTCTACCAATCTGCTAGAGTACCGACCCCAAGCATCATCCCCCACGCCACGCTCGCACGCCCTTGCCCCTTTGTTCCCGCCGCCCGCTTCGTGTCCCGTTCCCCCCTCCTGCCTGCCCCCCAATCTCGATTGTTGAGGGACAAAGCCAAGGCGGAAGCTGCAGATGTTTTTGCGAAACACGGCAGCCGAACTGCAAAAGCGCCGCATCCCTGCAGCTCTCGGACGTATCGAAGCGGACGCCCTCCGACAGACACATGCGACATGCAGGGCAAAGACAATACTGCAGACGGTGGTGGTGGCGAGGCGCGGGTTGAGTGTGTGCTGTGCACACATCGCTTGCGCGTTCGCTTCCATTCACGTTGATGGATTGTCACTTTTTGTGCAAGGCGACACAGCTGGCGCCGCGGCGTTTACCATGTTTCTTCTCTCGTTTTTTTGGCACATGTGGCGGCTTCCTCAACCGGGCCTTAGTGCTCGTTACGACTTGTAGCAGTAGACGTACAGCGAGATTGTTTGATTATTCTTTTTTCTTTGCGGTGTTAGGAAAAAAGGGGGACGGCGTTCATGCAAAGAACTGTTTTGCGCAACGGCGGGAGTGGGCTTTGTCGGGGACCTCGATTGTCTTCGCAGCCTTGTACAGTACCAAACTCAACAATGAACCAAATACCAACCACTACTATGCACGAACTCCGTTCAGCTCTACTTTCACCGCGTTTCCATTTTGGATCAGCTGAATATTGGTTTGCTCAGCCTCGAGCCCCTTTTTCCTCCTTCTCCATTGTTCCGAAATTCTGGTGTAGCTTGCACTGCCCCTCGGTGTAGTTACGCCAAACCGAACCACGACAGCACGACAGCAGACGACCTAGCAGGTGGGTGACGCACCATTTTTCCTGCCTGCCCATCATCCCATCAGCGGGACCGGGGGCTTATCAAAATAATGGGGCGGCGGGCAGGGGGTGGGGGGCAGAGGGCAGACCCTGGTCGCACGAGAACATTCGCCGAACACTTTCAGCCCCACAAAAATAACAGTAGTAAGTTGCGTGCTGCACCCCTTGACTCCGCAGGGCTGCAAGCTAGCTGCAGGGCAAGGGCCCCAACAGCTGCTGCTGCTTGCTCCGCGGGCTGGCGAAAACCGCGTCGATCCAGGGCCAAAGAGACACGGTACGGCGCGCGTCACGACATGTTGACTGACACGACACGAACGGGAGACACACACATACACACACTTTTTTTTCATGCATATCCCAATTGACAGGAACAACCCTACAATATACTACTTGTGCCCCCCGCATATGCCAACTCGACACATTATGTAACCAGCATCGTTCGATCAGAACCCTGACACCATTGTCGTTCGATGTGGGAAAAAGAAAAGAGAGAGGAAAAAAAAAAAAAGAAGCATATCGCTGTGGTCGCACGCACCGCACTGCAGGGCCATCAACACCCGGGAAAAGTCACCACGTACGCGCGAGAGAGAAGCGGACGAAAAAAAAAACATTTCGGCTGCAAGGAATAATAGGCGACGACGGCGGCCGGGCGGGCGGTTAGATGCATGATGTGGCAAAAAGGAGAGAGATCGGACTAGACTTGGACCTGGACCTGGACCTGGGGACGGGATCCCCCATGTCGCGGTGCTACGTGATACGAGATGGAGGGGGAGGGGGGCTGGCAAGCGAGCGAGCGATGAAAGGAGGATTGCGGGATGGATCAAGAAGGCTTGGGATGGTGGAGGAGCGGAAGGCTTTGGCCGCTGCCCTTTTTCGTATAGGTGGGTGGGTGGTGCACGTGAGGATTTCTCCATTTACAGCTGTCAGTCGATTGAGTTTCCGCCTAGCTGAAGTTCTCGCCGGCCGGCCAGTCCAGCCAGCTCCCGGCCAGCTCCCGGCCAAGCTGAGAAAATGTGGCAATGTCCGCGCGTGTCATTGGACGGGCTGAGAAGAAAGCCGGGATGTCCGTTGCTTTTTCGGCCCAGCCGAGCACCTTTTTGATTGCCAAACCATTGGTCGGGTGGTCTATTATTATTGACGGACGTCAGAAAACGGAAGTGCGCAATAACGAAAAGCAAGCTGGGCGGTGCAGTGCAGAATGACAGTTGGTGGTGGCTTTTTCACTTCTCTTCTTTTTTTCCAAATGCGGGCCCCGCATTTGGCTGGTGGAAAGCCATACCTAGTGTTCGGCAGTTGGGAAGGCTGACGAGGAAGGCCCCCGCCAAGGCAAAGCAAGCGAGCGGTAAGGTGATTGTCAGCTGCAGCTGAACAGGGGAATTTCCCCTCCGTCCTGCAATTTTCCGCTTCTTCTCTTTGTTTCCGATGGAACTTTGGTAGGAGGCGTCCATGCTTTGGGAAGCGTGGCTGGGATCAAGGAAGAAGGGTAAGCTTTGGGCGAGACGGGAGAACCGGGGCCGCAATTGGTCTAGATTCGGCGTCGCGGACACTAATACGTACCGGCCGATGGCGAAGTCTGCAAACGGCGGATTATTATTCAATCATTCGTCAGAAGTTAGAGCAAAGAGAAGAAGCACATGATAAGTCGGTTCGTGGCGTTGTCTGGAGGTGAAATTGTATGAAGAACGCGCGGTGCAGTCTTGGAAGGGCCCAACATGCATCATTGTCTCTGCCTTGTTTTTCGTCTTGTTCTCCCTGCCTTTCAAAGCAGGACTATTTTGCAATAAGCATGTTTCCTCTGTAAAGTGGCCTGGGTCAATGAAATTCAGAGTCAGCGGTACGAGAGCGAAAGCATGAGGGGCATGAGGACAGTCATAGTAGAAGCTGGGGGTGCCTGGAGGGCGGGACGGGGAAGGGGCGAGGACAAACGAGAGCAGTTTGCGGTGTGCAAAAGATGGGACCGATGGGAATGGCTGGCCAGCTAGAAGGGCGGTAGAAGTTGGAGGCGTGGGTTTTGCCAACTGCCCATTCGCAGAAAGCCAAGCGGACCGGCCGGGCGGGCGGCAGGCGCACCGACGGTGGCACAAGGACACGCAAGTCTCGAAGTCTGGCTCTCTAGAGGAGAAAGAGAAACTTGGTGGGTTTTGGACTAGAACCACTGCCTTACCGGCCATGTTCACTCCTCGTGCCGCACGCAATCGAAAGGATGGAGGGATCTTCACCAACAGTTTTCTTGCTCTCCATGGTTCGTCGGCCGGCCTAGTACCACGAGGACCGCGTGGTCACCAAGAGCGCCACTGCTACTGACAGGCTCTCGTTTGCCTAGCTGTCGGTCATCACGGGCTGCCTTAGCTTCTTTTGAGGTTAAAACCTTCTGCAAAACCATATCTCGCGGTGCTGCTGATCAAGCCTCCTACGTACCTCTGGCAGCCAACCCCCTCCCTCCTCTGCGATCGAGAGGTGGGCGAATCCCTCCGTCTTACTGCCTGCCCCTCTTCTACCCCGCCAGGAGCAACAAGCACGCTGTTGACGCTTGCGTAACGTTCCGCTGCCCTAATCATCAAGGAGCAGCTTAACGCCCGCGCTAGCAGCACCGTTCGTTGCGGAGCGCTCACATCGCACGCGCCTACTCACGTACTGATCGTGGAAGTGAACGGTGGGCGACCAGCCGCGCGTAGCACCGCCTGCTTTCTCCTTGCTTTGCTTTTCGATGCAGCGCGCCTGATGATGCGCTGGCTGGGCCGAGCAGAAAGGAGCGGTACGCCGAGATAAACTTTGGCCCGATCCTCTCCGGCTCTGACGTGGAGGGGTGTCAAAGAGCAGGCGGCGGCGCGTGCTCCCAATCGCCCCGGGATGAAGCGCACAGTCCGAAATTGCCGACTCGATTTGCATGATCTTCGAACGGGCCGTCCGGCGAGTCGGCGCCGGTCGGTGAGTCGGGGCGGCTAAATTGTCGCCGCTTGGCGCCGTTTTCGTTGTCGAGACGCGCAACATGGTGTGCGCGTAAGAGTAAGACCAAGATGGCGGGCCAAGGGGTGACTGTGATGAGACGAAGCACGACGATTGGGAGGCATGCCAGAAGCGCCCAAAGGGGAAGTGATGTGGTGGTTGGGAACGTTGCGGCGAGCAGCTCGGCCGGGGACACCCTTCGCTAGCCTCGCACAAGACCTCGGCCGAGGAGGGGTGAGCGCGTGGGGGCGGGCGCCCTGCTGGCGGGTCGTCATGCGTGCGAGGCTAGCTGGCTGGGCGTGATATGGTGGAAGAATTCAGGGGCAGAAGAGGGAGTGATGGCCGGCGACGCGCCGTGGTGTGATGCGCTCTGCGGGGGTTAGTGGTGGTGATCACCTGGGGGCGAGCCAGCTGTCGGCGTGCATGTTTTGGGCATGGCCGTGGCGGTGCTGTCGGGGAGTGACTTGCCGCCAGGAATGTCGTGGCCAGCCCGGATTAATCCTAGTCCTAGCCGCCACTCGGCCTCCACGACCCCGCCGGACGCCTCGAAGCTTTCCATCTCTCAAGCATCACGTCGTGGCCGCCCGTCAGCACCTTCGCTACTTGTGGTACCAATTCGGTTCGCCTGATCTTGCAGCTGCCGCTGAATGCTTTCCCGACGTCCGTCCTCCGCCTGGGCCCCAATGCACGCTACAACCGCGAATTCGTCAGCTCTCGCACTGCCACTGCCACTGCCGCAAACGGCGAAAAGGAGGACCCTAGCTCGGTCTAGATCTAACATCTACAGAGACCCTGATTCTTTTTCTGGGACAGGGTCCTCTCAATGAGCGCTACAACCGCACACGCTTTTACGTCCGATGCAACAGTGACATCTTGGTACGGTCGAGATCTGACAACTACGGAGACCTCGTGCATTGCTCCGGATCTTATCTGGGAAAGCGTTCGGGATATCTGGTGGTTGACCGGAACCACGACCATCAAGCCCTGTCGTATTGACGAACCTGGTCGACTCTTCACGACTAGATCCCACGATCAAGTCATTCAAGAGCTTTGGTAGCAGGACTTGAGCTACCCCGAGCGGCTAACGCGAAAAGGCAAAAAAACCATTCGGGCTCGTCAACGAATGACATCTTCCAGTTTGTCCGGGGTTTTGTATGTTTGGCACCCCCCTTTTGCCTGAGCCTTGGCTGTATCGGTCTCGTAAGCTCACAGACTACATACCGATATCGCGATGATCATTTGGGTTGAAAGATAGCTCTGTGATTCTACTGAAACTTGAATGCCGGAAACTCCACTTTTGCCGTGAAGATCACTGCACAACAAACTCCAATTGGAGATTTGAAAATGCCTCGTCCTGAAGACAATGGAGAAGACCGATTGCAGACCTAACGTTTCCACAGACCCACCCAGCAGATGATCTCAGGTGGTCCCACACTCAGCCCCACGGCACTTAGGCAATAGCAACACTCCCCTTTCTCACTTTTGCGGTTGACGCGCAACTGCCGAACTTCTCTGTAGCAAATTGCCAGATCTACCAATCGGAAGACTGCGTCGTTCATCCTAACCCGCGGCAATTAAAGTAAGTGCCGTTTCCGTTAATGACTACAGGGTCTCTCAGCACTTGTGTGGGGCAAGGCGGGGAAACGGTATGTCACAAGTGCCTGAATGCCCCGCATTGGAAGATACAGGGGTATGCGTGCATTGAATAAAAAGTGCGATGGGAGCCCCGATAAGAACATTCAGGATTGAATTGATTGCATCTCTAGTCCAATTTGCTTCCTTTGACTGCCAATGGCCTCTACACGTCCTCTCGCTCTGCCCCCGGGGGTTTCCGAGAGTGTTTTCCACAACTTCATCGAGCGGATCACCAGGACGGCCCCGGATGTCACGATAGTGCGGTCGAAAGACCAATTCCCGGACGGCGGGTACTTGGAACCACCTTCCAGCCATGATCCGTTCTACGTGCAGGACAAAGATCACTTCATTGCGTCTGCATTCGTCTGCCCGAGGACCGTTGATGAGGTGCAGGACATTGTGCGCGCAGCGGGAGACTTTGAAATCCCCATATGGCCAACATCTCTCGGGAGGAACCTCGGGTATGGCGGCGCTGCTCCGCGCGTCAGGGGCAGCGTGGTGCTCAATCTCGGCAAGCACATGAACAGGATCCTCGAGGTCAACGTCGAAGGGGCTTACGCGCTCGTCGAGCCGGGCGTCACTTTTGAGGCTCTGCATAACTATCTGGTGGAGCACAATTTGAGGGATAAGCTCTGGGTGGATGTCCCGGACTTGGCCGGGGGATCGGTTCTGGGCAATACTCTTGAGCGGGGTGTGGGGTACACTCCTTACGGCGGTATGTGAATTTCGTATTTCTGCACATGACGGCACCTGTGTTGACTGTCTCTTGCAGATCACTTCATGATGCACAGCGGTATGGAGGTGGTTTTGGCCAACGGCGAACTGCTCCGCACAGGCATGGGCGCATTGCCTGCGCCGAAGTCCGAGACGGAAGGCACCACGAAGCTACACGAAGAGCCTGGAAACAAGTGTTGGCAATTATTTCCCTACGGATTCGGCCCGTACAACGACGGGTTGTTCTCGCAAAGCAATCTCGGTATCGTGACCAAGCTTGGGTTGGGAGTGAGTAACTTAATGTCTTCCGCCCCTTCGTCTCGCACAAGTGCTAATAACTCCTTTCAAGCTCATGCCCAATCCCGGAGGCTATCAGGCATACCTCATCACCATCCCCGGTGACGAGGACCTGCACAAGGCTGTAGAGATCATCCGGCCCCTTCGCCTGGTAAGCACGGAAACGGCGTACCATCTCCGAACCACCACGGCCTAACACAAACACCAGAACAACGTAATCCAAAACGTCCCCACCCTACGATACGTCCTCCTCGATGCCGGAATGATGGGCCACAAATCCGACTACACCTCCTCCACCGACCCCATCGACGACGCCACCGCCGACGCCATCGGCAAGAAACTCAACCTCGGCCGCTGGAACTTCTACGGCGCTCTATACGTAACCAGCGCCCCCTCCCTCCTCACCATCCCCCATCCAGCCCCCTCCCTCCTCACCATCCCCCATCCAGCCCCCTCCCTCCCGCTAACGAGATACGAACGACGCAGGGCCCCGAAGAGATCCGCACCGCGACGTGGAAGCTCATCAAATCCGCCTTCTCCTCCGCCATCCCCGGCGCGCAATTCATCTTCCCCGAAGGCGTCCCGGCGGACGCACAACCCGTCCTCCACAACCGCGCGAACGTCCTCCAAGGGATCCCCAGCTACGAGGAGCTGCGGTGGGTGGACTGGGTTCCCAACGGCGCGCACGTCGCCTTCTCGCCCATCAGCCGCATCTCGGGCGGCGACGCGCAGCGCCAGTACGCGCTGGCGAAGCGGCGCTGCACCGACGCCGGCTTCGACTACATGGGCACCTTTGCTGTCGGCTTGCGCGAGATGCATCATATCGTCGAGGTCGTGTTCGATCGCACCGACGAGGCGCAGAGGAGGAGGGCGGAGGCGCTTGTGAGGGGGTTGGTGGAGGAGTGTGCAAACTTGGGCTGGGGCGAGTATCGCACGCATTTGGCGTTTATGGATCAGATTGCTGCGACGTATGGGTGGGGTGGGGGCGCGTTGATGCGGTTTAATGAGACGGTGAAGGAGGCGTTGGATCCGAAGGGCATTTTGGCGCCGGGGAAGAGCGGGGTGTGGCCGAAGCGGTTTGTGGGGTTGAAGGGGAAGCTTTGATGGTGTTTTGGAGGGTGGTGGTTTGGGCGGGTTTTAGTTTGTCAATTCGCCGGCTACCTTGGCAACAACACAAGATTGTACCTTCTACTGCTCTCTCGTCGCCGATGACGCCCCTGTTCCATGGAATCCTGCCATTGACGCGGAACTCGCTGCCTCCATTCCAGAGCACCATCCCTGCACCCTGCTAAATGGACTTCCGAGCTCCTCTTCTGATCAATCATAGACCTCGGATACGGTGCGTTCCGTCAGCGTCCCTGCTAGTGTAAATCGACACAGTCAAGAGCTTCCTAATTACGCGAGGACCTACAGCGATCATCTACTTTAACGCTGGCGGAAGTGGGTAGGTACGTCCTTGCTCTGCGGCATTTCAGGCAGCTGAGGCAGCAGACTTGCGAGCACCCCATCAACATTCCTCTTTGTCGAGTAATCGGCGTCAAGCAGGCTACCGGCTTCGTGTATGAGCTGTCGAAGCATGAGACTGCTCAGCAAGTAGTCTGCTTGTGCTGAGCTGTCGGTAGAGTAAAGCCAAGGACCTTCACACAGAGATCATGGTAAGTATTTGTAGCTCGTAGGCTTGCAGCTCTTGGAGAAGATGCGGGAACCATTGTACATGTGATTGTGTAGATCCGCTGACATACTGAGGACGTGGGGCATATGGTTTGGACTTGGTCTTGGGACCCCGGCCTGCCATAAGGCATATTACTGCCACTCCGCGTACCTGGAACGCTGGCAAACCCATGGCGAAGTTTGGCTCCGGGAAGGTCGTGACGAAAAGAATTATGGGGATACATTTTTCCATATTTACAACAGTGGTCTTCGAAGGTAAACCGGAACAGAAAACATTTTCCGAAATCTTCATGAGCCATACCCTGGATCTATTCTGTCCTGAAAACGGCAATGGTTGAGCCTGAAGGTCCTATGGAAACATTTGCGCTAACTGAAAGCTCCATACTGACATCCGCACACTTTCAACACAACCTCCGCCTGAACCGACCCCAGATCTTGCGTTTTCTGGCTCGCCTGCGGCTTTGTGCCAGTTTCTCGAAGAGCGCGTCATCTGGAGAAAGTAATTCTTGGAATAGCTCCTGAATGGGACCGGACCGAGAATCGCCGGCTGAGCTTTCCCAGTCAACCACCACGAACGGGTTGGCGCCGTAGTCCAGAAGCAATCCAATTACCTCCTTGAACTCCTTGCTCATCAATCGGAAATGGCCCGGTTTAGATATTTCTTTCAGAAAACCTACCCAGACAGTTTTGTCCGATAAGATAGTGCTCATACCGTTAGGATCACCGTGCCTGCCGAGTAGCATTTGGACGATTTGGCTATTGATGCCCGGCCAGCTGGTGATCATAATCGGCTCTGTTGAGGCCGCCATTAACGCGAAATCCATCATGCACTGAATTTTAGCATGGTTCGAATAAGACTTGTCGTCTGATCTTTGTAGTTCCCTTTTCACAAAAGCAACGAGGCCGTATCGTATTGTCAATCCCATGAAAGCGATGTTCATGTCGTTGTAGGGGTAGGGATACGAGGGCTCGCATACAGCGTATGTCCTTAAATTGTAAGTCTATAACAATACTTTTGTATTAGTATATTCCGTTGATATTCCAAGTGTGGGGTGTTTGATAATTGCCCAAGGAAAATGACTTACAATTAACTCAGGACCGAACAGCATGAAACATCTCTTCCCTTCGTCAAGCTCCGCAAGCAGAGGCTTGTTGTATAACCTTTCAGAAACATCGGCTGCCCGAAGCAAACACCAGAGTGCGTTGCGGAAAGTTTTAAAGACGCCCCTGTCAGCGTCTAGGGTAAGTTTCAAGCTCTTGAGTGATCCAAGCGTTGCTTTGCATGCCATATGCCATGGTTCAAAACTTGCCCCTGCTGCGTTCTTTAGCCATTGTGTCCTCTGCTTTAGGAAGTCGTAAGCGGTACGATGAAAGAAATCGACCTCTTCAGTCCCGTTCAAGAGCATTCCACTATCCGTCCCCGACCTCTCTATCTCTGTGGATTGGAGGAAGTCCATGCATCGCCCCTTGAGCCGAAAATACGCCTTGCCGAACTGGATTCGTTCAAATTCGGTATACGGACGTATTGGCCTGGCAACTGCGTAGTTGGGATCTTCTTTTTCCATATTCATGAACCAGATTTTATCAATGGTATTCTTCTTCAACGATGAATCCAGGAAGATGCAGAAAATCCTGACTGCTTCCTGAATGAATCCTGACCTTTCAATCATCCACAGCATCCTATCGTAGAGTTGGTCAATGCCTACGGGATATTCCGTGATCAGATTGTGAAGCTCTGGTATTGTGGGTTCGTTTGGTGCGTCTCTCAACAACAACCGCACCACCAATTTGACCCACACAAATACGCCTTCTGCGCGATCGAGCAGGGAATCGATCACCGACACATTCGTCGATCTCTCAGAATTCAAGAGTGGCCCCATGAATGGATCAGTCAGAAGTTTTCCTTCCACGACAAGCCTGATATCCTCCCTGGTGAGGTTCTCAACGCGTAAGTGATTGCCTCGAGGACGATATGATCTCTCAAAGATGTTCCAAAGACGGCTGGAAACACAAAGTTTACTCTGACCTGGAGAAACGAATCGGTCGAGGAAACTGATGAGTTCGCCATGGTCGTATCCGCATTCGTCAAGTCCATCGACAAGCACTAGTATCTTTGCCTTCCGGGGCAGATGGGCTAGCAAGCGGTCCAGGCATTGAAAGAGGGCTTTCAGAGTCCATGAATCAAAACGATGGTTGAATGGATCTGACTTCCCACTGAAAATGAGCGAGATGAGACGTGGCCATCGCAGGAGGTACTGTAACAACATCGATCGAAGGAGACCCTCGTAGGATCTTTGCATTTCAGTACCTGAAACCCAGAAGAAATGCCTCACAATCAAAAGCTCACCCTCACCGACCCACTCGGCAAGGACGTCTCTTGTCTCTTGTTGATCGAAGATGAACCTCATGAGTGTCGATTTTCCCGCGCCTGGTTTTCCAGAGATCCAGTAGGTGCCCTCACCCGACGCAAGCCAGTCCTTGAATCCGTGTTCTTGATTGTCGAATATCCATTGGCAGGTTTTGGGGTATTTTTCCTCCACGTCAATGAAGCGGCGATCCAAATCACGATGGTGAAGTGTGAGCAGCAACGCATGGTCTTTCGCGATCGTCTTCGCTTCGTTTGAAATCATTATCATCTGCTCATGCACTTCGGGCCAGTGGCGCATCGCTGCCTTTATCTGCATTTCGCGCTGGCTCTGGAGACCATCTTCCTCCGCGGAATTGAGACTTTGAATGGGCCAAGGCGTAAGGTATCGTTTGATCACGCTCAATACCCCTCCAGAATTCGCAGCTAAGCCTTCTGTTTCTGGAAGATCCGGCATCAATGTGGGAGGCTGGCCTTGTTCGTCCTTCCGGTCCTGTGCTATCAACTCTTCAACCTTACTGAGCGTCTGCTTAATGCGCTCGAGTGACTGCGTCGTCTCTGTGCCAAGATCTTTATGACGTCGGCCAAGTTCTGCAATGTCTCTCTGAACTGTGGATGTCTCATCCCTGACCAGAGTGTTTAGTATGTGGCCAAGATTCGTGCAGCGTGTTCTTACCTCATTGCCCGTAGCATCCACGAGTTCAACAACGCCTGTAAGCTCTGCAGCCGACTCTCCAAGCTCCGCACCTTCTCTTGCTTGCGCAAGCTTTTGACCGTCACTCGGACAGTCTTCCACTTCCGGTGTTCCGCATCTTTCGGGACGCTTAATCTTTCCAGCAGAGTCGTGAGCTCTGTTGCTGCCTTTTCAGCCTTGTCCGCGATCTCCTGCAACTCTTTGTCGCAGGGGCCGGATGAACCGCCTTTCACCGTCGCGGTATACTTGATAAGGCTTGCCGTGACCTTCGTGTACCTTAGTGAGAGTCCATATGAGGTATTCCAGCACCTACGTCATTGAGATCCGCATTCTCCTGCTTCGTGCCATCCCGATAGATGTCTGCAGCACCGACCACGACCTTGGTGCTGAGCTCCACGAGTTGGATGATGTTGCAAGCAAACGATATCGTAGACACTGGATCCATAGTGCTTGTGCCGCATCCGGGCGGCGAGGAAGACGAAAGGATGGAGTGGGGTATGAAGTGTTGGAGTTGGACGAGGCTGGGACGGTCAGCGGCTGACCTTGCTCGCTTCGACATGCATGACATATACCCCGGACCCCAATATGAAAGAACATTTGCGTAACCGTTCACTCGCCAAGTACCAATGATCGCCGAGACTGCACTCGAATACAACCGCCCGTTGCTGTCTCACCAAGCATCAAAGCATCCATCCGAGTGGAACCATGAGAAACCGGACAGCAAACAAGCTCAATCTCCTCAATGCTCCATCAACCAATCCCAATCGGGCAACTCAACAAGTAGCAGACATCACGAGGCACCAGCCAGCCAGCAATCAAACCGCGTACGTTCATAAGCTCATAATATTGGTATCATCACTGCAACTTCGATTTCCTTTCCCCCCCTCTCCGTCCACCCATCGGACATCTCAGGCGTGAACGTTTGGAAAAAAAAAGAACAGAAAAAAAAAAAAAAGGTATCATCGCGCACCATCCCCTCAGGACAAAACAACCCAACAACCCATTTACTGGGGAGCATCGCCCATATTCTCCCTCTGCTTCTCAAACGTAAAGACCTTCTTCCACCTGAAAGCGAAAATGTCCGCGGTGGTGACCTTGACCTGGGCCCAGTTCTCGGCGACGATCTCGCGGGTGGGCTTCTGGAAAATGAGGTCGATCTCCTCAAGAGTCTTATCCTTGGTCTCGGGCATGAAGAACAGCTGGTAGAACCAGCCGAGGATGGCAATGCCACCATAGAAGCCAAGGGTGAGACCGATACGGGTCATGGCCTTCATCATGCGGTCGAAATTGTAGGTGACGATGAAGGATGACAGGAACAGCCAACCATCCGATGTAGTCATGCCGTAGGACCTCAAATACGTCGGGTACACTTCTGCAGGGACCACTAATTTTTTCGTTAGCTTTGTATGTTCAAAAGGATATAAGAGTCAAAAACTTACCCCATGTGAGGGTGGCGTAGGAGCCGAAGAAGCCCTGGTAGATGATGATGCCGGTGAGGTACAGACCCTGCTGAGCGGTGACGCTGCCGCCGTACTCGGACACGCCGCACAGGATGAGACCGATGAAGAAGCCGGGCAGCATGGCGATGGCCCAGAAGCGGCGGCCGCAGCGCTCCATGTAAAGGACGGCGGGGATGGTGCCGAGCAGCAGCGAGCCGCCGCCGACGAGCGACATGTAGTTGGCCTGGATCTTGTCGAAGCCGATGTTGCTCATGAGCACCGACATGTAGTACATGATGGCGTTGATGCCGGTGAACTGGCCGAGGAAGATCATGATGTTGGCGTAGATGATGGCGCGGCGCGCGCGCGGCACCGTGATGAAGTCGAGCCATGGGAAGCGCCTGTTGCTGGCGCCCGCGGCGACCTCGGCGTCTTCCTGCTCCTGCGACGCCTTCATGACGAAGAACTCCTCGCGCGAGTCGGCCGTCTCGACGCCGCGGATGCGCTTCCAGACCTTGAAGGCCTTGAGGGTCTCGCCCTTGTGCATATAGAAACGGGGGGACTCGGGCATGAAGAGCATTCTGTCAAAGTGTTAGTCATTGCATAGGTGTAAAGTTGAAGAGGCGGCTTACCCAATAAGCATGATGGTGGAGAAGACGAGAGAGGAGCCAAGGATGTAGCGCCAGTTGCCGGGGACCTTCAAGAAGATGGCCGCAACGACGTAGCCCAAGACCTCACCGAGCGCAATGTTGAACTGATACAGGGAGACCATGTTTCCACGAAGTCTCCTCTCGACAGTCTCGGCGACGTAGACGGGGACGGTACCACCCTCGAGACCAACACCGACGCCGAGCAGAAGACGGGCGACGACGATCATGGCGAAGTTGATGGAACCGGCGCAGAGCGCGCCACCAATGGTGTAGAAGACGCAGGAGATGATGATGGACCAGCGACGGCCGAACCACTCGTTGGCGGGCGACAGCAGCAGGGCACCGGCGACGGCGCCGAGCGGCATGCCGGCGTTGACCAAACTGTTCTGCGAGTCGGTAAGGCCGAGATCCTCGGGCAGGAAGAGGTTGGCGCCGGAGATCAGGGACTGGTCGAGGCCGGACAGCAGGCCACCCATGGAGGCGAAGGTGACCAGCAGCCAGGTGAAGTGCTTGGGGTTCTTGAACTCGAGGTCGAAGATGCCCTTGTGGTAGCCCTCGGCCTTGTGGTCGTCCTCCAATTGGCGAATCAGAGCGTCGACCTCCCAGCTGCCGTTCTTGGCCTTGGCAATGGCATCGGCCTCGCTCTTGACGACGGGGACGCTGCCGGTGCGGACAGCCTCCTCGATCATCTCCTTGTTGTCGGGCGCGTGCTTCTCCACGTGGGAGGCATCGGCGGCGATTTTGTCCTCGGGCTTGATCTCAGACATGGTGGAAAGAGTTGCCGGATCAAGGAGGGCGGGGGCACAGGGGTTGCCAGGAATTGAAGGCAGGAGTGAATGGGGAAAGAGGAAGCGCCTTGACTGCGGGCTCGGGAGGCTTTATGGGCGCGGGCTCTGGGGGACTGCTGTGGAGAGCAAGAAGCTGGTCACCCCGGGCCCCGCTGGGCGGGCTGCGGAGGACTGGAGAGCCCCGTCGTTCGCTGGACGCCGGGCCGATTTGCAGAGGATGGTCGCGGTGCTGGGGGGCTAGCCCCGGAGCTGCGAGGCGTGTTGGTGGGGTGCTCCGGGTCTGAAGGTTGTGACTGCGGCTCCGGGCGCCCAATGAGCCAGCCGTAGCGTGATGTCGGCGGCTGATGATGGGCGCTCAACGCCTCTGCACACAGGCCAGCCCAGCCCGCATACGACTGGTCCCGTCGAGGCCGGCCGTGCCGCGTCGGCACCAAGGCGCTGCCACCCGCGCCCGTGGCTGCTCGGCTACTGCGCCGTTGCCGACACCACGCCCGCCGCCGATTAACCGCGCTTTTGTTGAGATGTGCGCCTGCGCCGCCGTCAGCCAAGGGCGGGAGGCGTGCTTGACTGACTCTTGCGCACGCTTGTCCGCTGCTTGTCTGCTGCCGCGCGCGCTTGGGCCGGGGCGGCGAAGCGACCGCAGCGGTCGACGCGGCCCACATCGCGGCCTGACGAGCGCGGGCAATTATCGTGGCGTGAAGGGCGCGTTGGTGGTCGTGGATGGCAAGTGCCGGCGCCGTATGCATTTCTGGACGCGAGGCCGGCACTCCAGGCCCCACTGTTGCTCTCCAGGCGGAGCGCGGTGAGCTCCCCGTGGCACGCCGTCGGAAAAAGTGCGGGCGCGGAGAGAAAGGGGGGCTCCGCGCTCTCGCGTGCGCCTCCCCACGGGAATCAGCCTGCGACCGCGGAGATCATGGGCCTCCAACACTTACCCGGACGAACAACATCGCGAATTCAACCACGACTCTCTGGCTAAACTCGCGATGCTCAGCCTTACCCGTCGCGATCTCCCGCACGCGTCAAGCCAAGCAGCCTTTCCCGCAAGCCATCCCTTGGCCGCTGCGACGTCCGGAACCTTAATCGAACCAGCGACGCTCGGGGCCATTTTAAGCCCCCAAAACGCCCAATTCCTGCCCTTCTGACCCTTCCTGCGCCCCAAAAGGGAGACGCTCCCTTCCAGTGCTTCTGAAGTCGTCACCACTGCTCACTGTTGTCGGCGCTGCGGTGCACGTGATCCCTGCCGCATTGGGAAATCCGGAGAAGAAATCCTGGGGAAGAAGCACCGCTTCAGCTGCTTCGATCGTATGACGTCGTGAGACATTTTCTGCTCGAAAGGCCCCTCTCTTCGAAGCCTCTCTCTCGCCTTGCCAAAAGAGACTTGCCTTGCTCGAAACGAGTCCAAGGGCCGTTGGTGTTCGCCGCTGTTGCGCCGCGATGGAAACGCAATCCCGACATTTGCCGGACTCATATCCAAAAGCGGTGAAGTTGTACGAAAAAGCCCAGACGCGTGCCCGGCCCACCCCTGTGCCGTGCAACGCCTCCATGGAACCCTGCTCTTTCGTTCCCTTCCTCCTCTTCGCGCTTGATGCTTTTGCCGGCCGTTTTCGAATTTCGCAAGTGGGCGATCCTACGTCAGGTTCCTTGGTGTCGAAAAAAAGCCATCGGCACTTTTCGGCCGGCCGGCCTTGATTGTGCGCCAGCCAGTCTGTCAGTCAGCCAGCCAGCTCGGACGGGATCCTACCCGACCCCAAATTGCGGAGCCCCCGTATGTGAGTGAAAAATTTCCAAGATGAATGATGAGCACTGAGCAGGCACGCGCCCACTGGAGATCCGGAGACATCTCTGGGCGGTCTCCAGTTCTCCAATTTTCCTGTTTGACCATGGGGTCGTGGGGTCGCGCCAAGTTCCGTGGCTTCGGAGGCGCGCGGGCATGGCAACAATCTTGGCAAGGATGACCTTCCTTGCTTGGACGCCCGACAACCTGGTTCCCACACTGTTGCAGCCGATGATTGTCAGATTGTCGTCTCCCCCCGCCCTGATGAAGAAAAACTTACTGCCGCCGCGGGGGTTACGACGACGGACATACAACGGACGACGGGGAAAATGGCCCTGGCAGATTGGCGATATGACCTCAGCGACGTTTCGCCGTGCCCGGTATGCTTGACTCGCACGCCCGGAACGCGCTAGAACGTACGCAGCCGTGGATAGGCAGCAGGTGCGCGTTCCCTGATTCTTCGGCATTTGGGTGGTTTGACGGAGGAAGGTGGCGTCCGTTCCTGATCGCGGCCGAAGGAGGCCAATCCCTGCCCGCTGCATGCATCCGTCTGCTCACCAGAGCCCGACTGTTGCCCGTCCTCGCGTGTTCCCACGTTCCGTGGCCTCGAACGAACTCTCGCATCCAGTAGTCACGGATTTTGCGTAGTCGCATGGCCAGCGCCACCACGCAGGGTATGTACCTAGGTGTGCCGGTGAACAGATCTCTCGGAACCGAACACGTCGACCCTAACCCCTTTGAGGCGCAGAGGAGCGCGGGAGCAGGCGAAGGCCGGCGACCGGGTGACAACCGCGAGAGAAGAGACAGATGCCACGACCGAGAGAGCGCAAAGGCAACAAGGGGTGTGATCCTTTGAAGGGTCTCCCGGCGATGGCCTGATGGAGTTGTTCTGGAATCTGTGGGGTGACGACTGCGGGTGCCATTGGTGGATCATACAAGCGACGAGTAAGCCCGTGATCCTTCCTCAGAGCATGACAATTTCGAAGAGGCGCTTACAGGAACTTTTAAACTTTTTCTCTACACAGATGACGTTCGCATTACCTCGCACCATGAGACGTCGCTACCCTTCGCCGACGAGGACCATCGCATTCCTCCATCTTCAGCCTCCTACATGTTGTTCCAGAGACTAGAGGCATCGCTAGAACACTTAGGCACAACTGCGTACCACTTGAATCTGGCATAATGCTGAAATTGGGATCGCGTCATACTGTGAAAACAATGCCACTCGACCAATCTTGCTGTAGGAGCGCCACATGCTACCGACGAGGCGCAAATGATGTCGCCAGTCGCTGGCCTGGCCAGGTGTACGTTCGTGTAGGGGTTCGCTGGCGCAAAATCAAAGCCGAAATATGGTGACGAGAGTGATAGACCCGGCCCGAAGCGTTTGTGAACCCGTGTTGGTACAAGGCATCGGCCCGGAACCGGAAGGACTACAGCTGGGTAGCCGGGTAATTGGACCAAACGTTTCGCGCCGAAAATTTCCAAATTCTGCAGGATTGCGTATTTTGATCGTCTTTCGGCTTCTGCGAGCTCTCGTGTGCCAGGTGCAATGGATGTTCATGTCATTGAAGAGCAAATCGACTTAACACGTCCGGTAGGGAGTTCGTGCACTTGTCCTATTGGCATGGAAACAATCACCATCTGTGATGTAGCACTGCCGATGAACGCATTAGAAGGGGTTCCAGGTGAATCGCAGTTTCGATGAATTCATCCACTGATGTTAGTGAGTCCGGAGCATTCAGTATTTCCCAGCAGATTGCAAACTTCTGTTCGATTAATAGTATGTGGCAGCGAGTATGAGAGAGCACGGAATTCTCTCTTCAAGTGTAAACGAGGATAGAGTTGCAGGGATCGATTGTCTAGACTGTACAGGCGCGGATGCTCAAGGTTACCACCCGACGACTCCCGGCCGTGGATTGGCGCTGATTTAGTACCAAGTCTTCTTGCCCTGTAATACATCGTCAGCATTGGTCCGCGGACTACCGAAGAACCAACGTACCAGAACCTGGCGGCACATCATGTACATGCTGGCGCCGAAGCCACCCCAGAGCATGATGTAGTAGGGCATGAGGATAGCCCTGCTGCGGGCGGTCTGGCGAAAGATGTCAGCCCGGATTCAAAAAGCGGCCCTGCCTCCTCTTCATAATGTGATTTAAGGTATGCGGGATGACGTATAATTCGGCGTGGGGGTGCGGTTCGGCGGTGTTCAGCGGGGACATCCGGGGGAGCTCACCTTGTTCCACTGCCTGATGCCGTCGTGCTTCTGGAAGAGGCGCTGGTAGTAGGGAACGCGGTTCTCGCGGTTGACGAAGCTGCGCCGGAATTAGCAAGCTGCGGGGATACGGAAGGGATAGCCAGGCTCGGTCGGGTCCCTAGGCGCGGGGGGCAGTGGGCGCGCGCGCATCGGGAGCATCGCGGAGCAGCGGGGCGACTCACCCGGCCATGGTGATCGAGTTGGTGGAAGCGGAAGAGCGGAGAGGGGTGCAATTGGATGGGCTGTGAGCTTGGGGATGGCAGAGTCGTAGTATCGACTGATCGCGAGGCGCGCCAAGCCCGGAGCCCGGATCAACCGCCCGCCCGGCGCGGATGCATCAAATGCCTTGGCGCGGATTTGTCCATGGACAAGAAGATTCGTCTCTCCCACCGCCGCCCTTTTGCGCCCTTGTCGACCGTTCCGATGTCATGTCGGAGGGCGCCTTTGTGAACCCCGACCATACCAGGCAATGCGCACTGCATTAGACCGGCTACTCGCCCGACCGTCGACCTTGCGAGTTCTGCGCCTGCTCATAACCGAAGACCTCTCCGTCTCGCGCGCGCAATGCCGATTGCCTCCTACGAAAATCTCGACTGGACAACAACGCGTTACTTCTTCCAGGGCTTACCAAGAGGGGAATGAGCATGGATCGGGCGCAGATCCTGGAACCAATGCCTTTGGCCATTACTCGCCCCTAGGTGTCGGCGGCGAAAGCACTCAGGATGGGGTCGATACCTCTTTCGACAGATGGGTCGAATCGTTACATTTCAGACAAAGGCTGCATGGAAGCGACGGAGTCCACGCCGTCTGGAAGGAGCTGAGGCAGAGCAACGTGGACTTGCCAACTACCGGCCGTTCCGCACGAGCCTTATGGGAGGGTTTCCTCGGTGATATCCAATTACTTTCTGATGTGGTCGCGTATGCCGAGGACTTGAAAGAGAGGACAACTCTTTTCTACATACCGCTATACGAGAGTATCATCGGTCGTTGCTTTCACGAATCTAGGTTCCAGGACATTCCAAGGTGGCATCACAAGTTGTACGAGGCTTTTCCTCCCCGAGATGGTGCAATGCGTCGATTTGCCTCCAGAGCCGACAGCAATGCCTTTGTGGAGGCCTTCGCTTACATTTATACTCGGAATCACGAACGTGATGTCTATGATGTCCTCATCCCTCGCCTTTGTAGCAGAAACCTCTGGCGCAGGGCGCTCCGGTGTCACAAATGGCTGATCAAGATGAAAGACTTCCCAACTGGGACTTCCACGGACTCCTCCCTAGAGCTGGCGTTCCAGGAGGTTTTGCTGGCCAATGGGCAAACACAGAGGGCCGAGCACAAGACTGCGAGGGCTGAGCACAAGACTGCTACTGACTCTGAGGACCATGACAACATGAGATTTTCTAGGGAAAGCATGAATAGGGTCCTTGGAGAAGTACACGGGATTCAACCGAAGAAGATGGATGATCACTTTTGTGCCCGGATCTTCGCCACCAAGGCATTCTCAATAGACGTCATCATCCGCGGGCTGGGCATGTTTGGGGTTGACGAGGTGGGCCCGCTGGCGTTGCGTGAAATGGCTTCAAGGATTGTAGACCCCGAGCAGATATCCTATAACATTCAGAGGTTGAATGAAGCGGGAATCTCTATTGGCCAATCCGTCTACTCTCAAGCTCTTCGGAAGTTTGCTGGCACTCGCCGGCACGATCTCATCAGGGCGTTGACTACGACGGATCAGCATCCAGATGCTTTCGAGGACCATGATCTGCAGCGCAAGCTGCTTGGTGCCTTCATTGAGAGAGGGAGTTGGGACGAGGTGCATAGGACTCTAGCCATTCTAACCGTCTTCCACCACGATCCGGTCAGGGAGCAATGGAATCTTTTGGTGCAGAAGGTTTCCTCTCTGCGGCTACTAGATATGCTCTGCAAGATTCTTGAAGACATGTTATCTCAGAGCATCTCCCTCACAGAAGCGTCTCTGAGTGCACTCCAAGTGTACCAGCTCCGTCCGAGAACCCAAGGAAAAGCGCCCGTCGCAGGTGCCCTGGACCACGACGACACGACGCTGATCGGAAACATCATGCGCAGCACGCTCGCGGCCGGCGGGCACGTGGGTCCCAAGCGCTGGATCGAGATCTTCAAGCGGTACGGCATGACGGAGCGGTTCGCTGAAGTCGCCAAGCTCGCGCTGTGGCTCGCCGACTGGTACTCGCCGGACCGCTTCTCCGCCAGCCCGGGAACGCTCCAAAGTGTGCTTCAGCGCAAGCGCGAAGCGTCGCAGCCAGCCATCGAACGCGCCCTCGCGCCAACCAACCCGCTCCACCCCCTCCGCCAGATCTTCACGAACCAACAGCTGCGCGCCTTCATCGCGTGGGGCGTCCGGCGCGCCCTCGTCCTCCCCGCCCCGCTCGATCCCGACAAGAGCAAGAAACCCCCGCACTACTGGGCCCAAGGGCTCCGGCTCTGCATGGCCCTCCGCAAGCGTGGCGTGTACGTCAGCGCGAAGCTCATGACGGTCGAGCTGCGTTTGCAGTTGAGCCATCTGTTCGGGCGCTACCGGAGCGTTCGTGTCTACAACCGCCGCTCGGCTGCCAACATCCCTTACTCCGTCCTGGAGATGATCGACTATGCGAACCAGATGTGGGAAGAGGGGGCCGGCAAGCGTTTGATGGATCCGAGGGAGCTGATTAGAGGACCGACGGACCATTTTGGTGCCTGGTGGGCGGCAAGGTTGAGGTGGGATGTGCTGCGGGGGGTTCAGGAGACTCTTGGGGAGAAGGAAGAGTCATCGGTCTTGCTAAGTGAGATGGATATGGCCCCATTGCAGGAGATTGAAAGAGAGCTTGAGAGCAGTGGCCTTTGGGGAGATGGTGAGAAGTTCAATATCCAGCAGACGCAGGACGCAATCGAACCGGCTGCGTCGACATCGGAGCAGGATGGCCTTGCCTCAGGTTCGACTCTGGAAGATCCTTCGAGAATACCTCCTTCCGAGTCAGAAGATAGAGGAAAGCACGGCAGTGATGGTTGAAAGTGGTGTTTGGATCATGGTATCAAGGGCGGAGACTTGGTGCAAAAACATCAGCCACATAGACTGAAGACTTGGGGGAGTGTGTTGAACGCACACTGATATCCGCATGTAAATTCAATGTCAAGAACTCGTGTGCACCTTACTCTCCATGCTCGCTTTCAGTCCTCGTCATCGCCGCATGTCGTCTCGCAACCACCCCACCCTCTCAAACCTTCGACGACAAAGTCTTGAACACCTCATACCCAAACGCCAACGCAGACAGCGGTTCCGGCCCCCTCGCCTCATCCTCATCAACCTCGTCCCACTCCTCCTCCTCGTCCTCCCCCTCATCCTCCCAATCCCCGTCCTCACCATCACCATCACCATCCCCACCGCCATCCTTCCACCCCCTCCTCCTCCTCGCAACCGCCCTCCTCTCCCTCTCCATCGCCCTCTTCTCCTCCTCCTCCTGAAACCCCCCACCGACACCAACCTCCTCAAACGCCTCTCCCGCCGCCGCCAGTGTCCGCGACCGCCGCCGCCGCTCCGCCTCGTCACCACCTTCACCACCCATATCCCCCACACCCACATCCACCCATTCCCCGCGCAAGTCCCTCTCCGCCCTCGCCCGCCGCCGAGCGCGCCGCGAAAACGTCGTTTTGGCGCTGACGTAGCTGGCGTCGCTGGCGTCGCTGTCGTCGTTGTCGTTGTGGTGGTCGTCGGTGTTGAGGGCTTTGGCGGACTTGGTGGTTGCGGTTGCGGGGGCGGTGCCGACGGTGGTGGCGGTGGTGGCGGTGGTGAGGTGGTGCGGGGTGCGGGGGAGGAGGAGGGTGGGGGGGTTGCGGGGGCGGTTGGAGGTGCGGCGGGGTTGGATAGGAGGAGAAGGTGGTGGTGGTGCTGGTGGTGATGCTGCTGCTGTTGTGTGGTGGTGGCCGGTGCTGCTGGAGGTTTTGGTGGTGGTGAGTGGAGTCGGCGAGGAGGAGGATATGATGGAAGATTTGCCCGGTGGGAACCAGGGGGGGCGGCGGAGGAGCTTCGGGCTTGGGGTCGGTGCTCGTGCTGGCGTTGGTGGTGCTGGCTGTGTCGATTGTCGTTGTTGTTGCCGCGGCCGTGGTGGCGGCGTGGACGTGGCGGCCGGCGTCGTCGTGAATTGTTGGTATGATGAACGTGTTGGAAGCTTGCAGATCGGGGCCTCTTTGCTCGAGCTGCTGCTGGCGACTGGCGCTCTGGCTGCGGCCGAGGCGGCGCTTGTCTGCTTTGGTTCTTCCGCGGGTATTGCTGGTGGCCGTGGTTTGGTGGGGTCTTGCTCACGCTTGCCTTTGTCGGCTCGGGGTGGTGGGAACCAAGGTGGGCGGCCGTAGGTTGTGGGTGTCTCCTTGGTCTTTGAGCTCCCGCTTACTGATTTGGCTGGCTGCGCATGCTTGTCTTTGGCCGCCTTCTCAGGTGTATCTACGCGGGGAAACCACTTTGGACGGGGAAGACGGCTCTCTGGCGCGGAATCCTTAGGTGATGGAGGCATCTTCGGTCCTTGCAGGTTACGGGCTGCAAAAACGAGCCACGGAAGCATAGAAATAGCAAAAAGAGGCGCAATCGGGAAGGTCTTGCTCTCCAGTATGTCCGGGGTAGAGGATCGGTCGATTCAGTTGCGTGGCTATTGCCAGCTGTGGTGGCAGACGGTGGTGTTTGTGCTTCGTTGCGCGCTGTGGAGCGTGCTGTGTCATATGTACTTTATCGTTGAGCTGAATCGACCCACCAAGGTGCTCAAGTGTGACTGAAAAGCTCAACCAGGGTCTTCTCAGGGTTCATGTTACCATGGTCAAAAGTTGTATGGAGCTTCAACGCCGCCAAGAATTCACCAATACAAGAATCACCACTGTATAGATAAACCAGCTGCAAGCGACATGCTCCAGGCCACATGGCCATCTTAAGTGAGAAAGTCAACAAAGGTTTGTACGGTAGTTTCAGCCGAAGTTGAACCAATATCATTGCTTTGAAACCATGTCGTGGCCAGTAGGACTAACATGCCATGTTGAAAGAAAACAACACCACGTCTCGCAATCATAGTCTTCATTATTGGTCTAGTAGAGGAAGACTCGTTGAGTTGTGACGGTGAAAATAGAAGAAAGCCATTTCAATCACTCTTCTCACTTTCTTTTTTTTTATAGTTTACGAACGCCATTTTAAACCATCTACTTTTGCAGCTTTTCCTATCGATACAATATGCAAAGAGTATTTGGGTTGCATGATTCGACAATGCCTCTATTTCACTGAAGTCAAGAACTCGAGGTTTTGTGGATGCGCAGAACGAGCGATCAGCATCCAATCGGGAACGCCGAAGTACGAGCTTTACTGGCGCACGGGCGTCATTGGTTGTACCTATCTTCACTAACAATGGGATTACCAAACATGCTTACTGTTGCGAATATACAAGTATTTAGGATAAGTTGAATTTTGTAGCGCATGATGGAGAGATCGACTAATGCCATAGCCAAAGGGTTTGACCATCAAGTCCATTCCAAAGTAGAAATTACGCAAGATCTAGATGCCAATCTGTTGCCAAGCACTTATGAATGACTGTACAGTGCTGGGCTGATGGAGATTTGAGATGAGTTGCTGTGGCATGTGGACAAGCTCCAGTCTCGATTTCTTGCGTGTCCTACAGCGTTTGGGACGCCTTCCGGCAGAGAAAACGTGGCGATCGTTGAAGCCCGCCGGTAGCGCGCAGGTGTGGAATGAACGTAAGGCAACTGGCAGACTGGTCTAGAAGACTCGTCACATGCGCTGCAAGTGTTGAAAGATGCAGCGAAGTGAGGATTTAAAGTGGGACAATGTTTCGGATACAAGCCGCAGCCTTTGAAACGGCGTTCCGGATCACTGGGTGCCCCTGCAGCAGGGATGGTGCGGTTCTAGAACAGCTATGGAACAGGGCGCACGCCGAGTGCCGCATGGAGGCCACTTCTACACCGAAGCGTGTCATGGAAGCTTCGAAGAAGCTGAAGTGAGCGAGCGTGCGTCCGCACGCATCTACATCTACTCACTGCTCCCGCGCAGTGAGGCACCAGAGGCCGAGGCACCGTTGCCAGGCGTTGTTCTATGCGGTGTGACATACGGAACCCCTTACTACACGTGTGCAACGTCGCGTGGCCGGGCTGTCTGCGTCAGCAACGGAGGCTTGCTCCTTTCTACGCTAGCAACGCGACTTCATGCATCAACACCCTCCAATCCTTTCGACCTGGAAGCGGCTACAGGCATTTTTAACTGACACGACAGGCCAGGGCGAGAGAGCAGCATCAGGCCATCTGGAATAGGGGATGATTTGTCCAGTCGCCGGGCCAGGAGCTGCATGCCTTGAAGTGGAAGCTTGCCCCAACCTGCATGCAGCCGTCCAAGCGGCATCTGCCAGTCACAATTAGCGTCCCCTTTAGCTGGTCCGCATGCTCGCAGTGAGGCGTGGTGTCGGAGGCTAGGCACCGCTGACGTTGGATTGAGTCCGTCTAATTTCCCTCCGACCTGAACATTCGAGCCTGCGGGTTGCCTGTTTGCACGCTGATTTCGACTAGGCCGCATGGATCGGGGGCCATTTCCCAGCCACACGATTTGAGCCGCAGCTCTCGCGAACGACCCAGACTGTTGGAAACGAAGTACGGGAAGATGCGGGAATCACCCCACATGGGCAAAGCACGGCGCATGGAGAAGCTGGTTCAGCGGCATTTCCGAATCGTATTCGTCGATCTGCTTAGCCACCCACACGTGATGGGCTGCCGCCTCGTGGCCTCCCTATGCGGCTTCTCCACAGCGCTGGGAGATTGGCCTCCTGATTCAGAGCCACGCCAAGGTCAGCCGCCGGTGGCAGTGCGGGCTCCTGCGCGGAAGTCGGCAGCGCCCATATCCCTCGCGATGCTATGCTACTCGGCCGTCTCCTGGTCCTCGGCCAGGAGCTTCTCGACGGCGGCGACCTTGTCCTCGAACGACTGCTTCTTGTCGGTGCGCGAGCCGACGCGGATGTCGCTCTGGATGCGCACGACGCCGCTCTGGTGCAGCAGGGCGTGCGCCTGACCGATGACGCGCATGACGTCGTCCCACGAGCCCTCTGGCCGGATTGGTGAGCGTCACAGCCTCGCGCACAGCACCGGGAGCGGGACTGACCGAGCGTAGAGCCTGCGCTGTGCATCGTGTAGTGGAGCCCGGAGGCCTGCAGCAGGCGCTGGACGGCGGCGACCTCGCGCGACACGGAGGGCGTCGCGGTGCCGAGCGGGATGAGGCAGAAGTCGGCCGTGCAGGCGGGCGGCGTGGGCAGCGCGGAGAGGTCAGGAGAAGGCATGGCGCTGGACAGCGGTTATATAGGCAGGGCGGCGGGTGAGGGGCGCTTGACGTGCAGGCGGCGCGCAGGAGTGCGCAATGCGCGCCGCCTATTATTAGGAGAATTGGCCGCGGGGCTGCGGACCCTGGTCGTCTGACGCAAGAGCTGATCCCCATGTAGGGCTTACCCATGGAAGGCGCCCGCACAGATCAAAACACGCCGTGCCAATTCTCTGCCTCTTCAACCACATTCCTTGCTGCTCCGGCCGCCGACACCATCGCGCCTGCTCCCGCGCCCAAAATCCGTCACACCACCCGCTCCCTCCCCACGACCCAGCACCATGTGCAGCTCTGCAAGGCCGCCCACAGCACAGCATCACTACCACAACCCCACCGCTCCACCCCGGCCACGCAGACCATGGTGATCCGCGCCAAACTCGCGCGGCAGCCGCCTTGTATGTCTTCAGTTCTACCAGCTTCTCTCAGCCCGATGGATGTCGAACTCAGGTTCCGCACGGAAGTAAGACGGTGCAGACGGCACGCTCCTCGACCCCGCTGACCAGCCCAGGGCAACGCGAACGTCATCTTTAGGATCGCGGCGCTGCATCCCCCCCGCGACGCCTGTGCCGACGACCCCCAGCTCAACGCGCGCGACGCCGACGTCCACGGCGTGCTCGAGCCCGATTGGCGCCACAGCGACCGCCCGCTCGAGCAGCGCAAGTTCAATCGCGAGATGCGCAAGAAGCGCCGCGAGCTGCTCGGCGCCTACGCCGACACCGGCACCCTCCAGCGCGCCCACGAATTCATCCGCGCCGTCAACCAGCACAACCTGACCGGCCAGGGCGACACCCTGCTGCGCCTGAAGAAGGAGATGCCCTTCTACCAGGACGACGAGACCACCTACAACTTCTACATCAACACCGTCGCCGACTGGATCCCCCCGCGCCACCTCGTTGAGCAGGACCTCATTGCCATTGGCAACGACATCATCGACCAGTGCAACAGAGAACTGCGTCTCCAGGAGAGCAGAGGCAAGCGCGACACGAACCGCCACGGCACTTCGCTGCACGCAACCAACAAGGCGCTGGTGCTGCGCGACATGGAGAGCGACGACCCGCAGATGAGCGTGACGCTGGAGTTCAAGCCCAAGTGGCTTTGGCAGTCGCCCCACGCCCCCGAGGGAGCAACCCGCTGTCGGACCTGCGCTCTGCGCGCCAAGCGGAACAGCGAGGGCAAGAAGGAGTCCAAGACCCACGGCGTCCAATGCCCCCTATCGCTCGCTACCGGAGAGCCCTCCCTTGTCAAGGACGCCATTGAGATGCTTGTTGATAACCACGAAAATTACGTGGGCTGCAGGCCCGGGTGGCTGCAGCCTCAGAGGACGCGCCGCAGCTCGACGTTTCCTCTCCAGAGACCCGCACCAAAGTCACGCGAGGATCTCATTGCTATTCTGCACGATCATTTCCAGAAAAAGCCAGATGGCACAAAGGGCGAAGGCTACCGCGTCCTTGAAGGCCTGCGCAATTTGCAAAGAATGTTGGACCCACGTGGCATCCTAAGCTACGAGGGAGACCCACCAGACGACTTCCTCCTGGCAATGACGCTGCGCGACTGCTCACTCTACGTCCAGGTCCACTGGGACAGTCGGCGAGTCGAATCACGGTTAGGCGACCTCGATCCCAAGGTTGCCAGGGGCGGAAAACTCGAGCAATGGCGCGAAACGGAACGGGGGTTGCTGGACGGACGCTGGTACTTTGCGAAACCAGGGGATGAGACGTGTCTTCTGAGCAGGAAAGACCGGCCGTCTCCCACTCGCCGCCCTTCACGCGCTCCCACCTGATCCATTGGCTCATCTTACCCACACCCACTCATCATTGCCTTCCCGTTCCGGTCGCGTATATTGTACGTCCGTGCGCATAGCGATTTTTGCTTTTTCGCCGATGTTGCGCCACACAGCGAGCTCGAGCTCCTACGCCTCGTTCTGCGCTTCCCCGGACATTACTCCTGATCATCTCCAAATCAAACTCGCACCGCATCAATCCTCCGGCATTACACCGCCACGCTAATCTCGTCAAACACGCAGCGCCTCTTCGTTAACGTGGCTTGACGAGCATTGGCTCCCTCCGGTGGACGGATTCGACCGAATATCGCGGTCATTCCCGACTGACCCGACCAGTCATGGCGGCTTACATTCAACATTCTAGCAAGGGAAGCAGAGTACCTGACGCGATTCGGTCCTCCTGACAATTCCTCGGGACGATCTTTCGTGACTCGGCCCCCGACTTTCACATGCACCACTCGGTGGTTGTCTTTATGGCCAATACTTCGGATGTACTCTTTGGGTCATGAATGATGCGACTAGGGGCCACGGAGCCAACCGATTATGAAAAAGGGATGCATCAATATCGCTACATGGGAACGCATTAGGAGGTTGCCTTGCATCGGCGATGCGTCACGAATTTCGCGCGAATTTCACCAGGATGAATCGCCGCCGCTCCATGTGGAGCAAAAATCCGGAGAACAGGTGCCAGCGTTTGGTGCGTCGACGAAAATCTCCGGATCAATAACGCCACGATGAAGTTTGCCCTGAGACTTTGAAGTGCATTTGATGACACGGGATGTCTTAAAGGTGAAACCTTGAAACACGGTCTCATGGTGGATTGCATAAGATCTTGTCTTTCCGTGTCGTACAAAGGATACTGCGCCTTTTTACGTGGGCAGTCGGAACAGATGTCTGGACGTGGTTGTGAGTTTTCGAACTGTACAAATATGTCCGGGCACAGCGTTCAACTATCCACGTAAGGTGCAAAATCTTTGGTATCGGTTCAGGAAAGCCGAATCATTTTGCTGACCACTGCTCTTACGTTCGACTTGAATGAAAGTATGATTGGGCAAAAGGATGGGAACAGGATATTGTTGAGGGTTGGTTGGACAACAGGTGATGGGGCGCCTTTCGGCTTTCTTGATTTTTTGAACAGCACCCTTTTTGGCTGGAACCGGACATGTTGCAGCAGCTGATCATAAGACTAATGCTTTGGGTTGCTATATTACGTATGGCATTATGGGATGTTCCTCAGAGTGTGGGACTTTACGATAGCATATGCATTCACACACAAAAAGAAAAGGCTAGGAAACGACACACAAAAAAATTTCAAAAAAGATATATATCAATGCATCATCAATACACATCATCATCACAGAGTTAAACGTTGATGAAGCGATCTCGCCAATGCTAACCCACCTCGCGCAGGCGAGGACTACCCTTTCCGGTATCCTTCCGCGCAACTATGTAGGGAAGCCTTTTTTTCTCTTTCCCTTATTGTGACGAACACGCCACTACTGTTTCGTACCACATCGCTGGTAAAGTGGCGGGTGTGGCGATTATCGCCACATCCCTATCTCGGAACACTTTTCCGTTCCGCTCCCTCTCCCTCGCCTTTGCCGTGCCGGTGGTGCCGAGTCCGAGGGCGGATGGATGTGTGGAGTATGTATGAGCGCCCGGCGGCATGACGTGCGGGGGTTTGAGATTGTTATGTGATGCCATTTGTGCGTGTATGTGTGTATGTGTTTTGATTGATTGATTGATGGATGGGCGTCGTGCGGGAAGATGATATGCTGGTTGATTACTCATACCGACGTCGGGGGAGGAGGGGGAGGGGGCGTCTGGTACTGTTCAACAACAACAGGGCAGCGCTTACGGCCTACCTAGGGCGAGACGATGGGCGTTGGCTTATCATCACTACATACTGCAAACCACGCAGGAGTTGTGCGCGCGCGCGCGCGGGGGGTATCGGAGTTGATGAGATGATGTTGGTGGTGGTGGTGGGCTACGCGACACGCAACGAAACCGTCAAGCTCGACTAACTACGGTCCTTCGTCCTGCCCCCTGAGCGCCAGCTGGAGAGGAGAAAGTGAATTGGTGGCAAGATAAGGCTGGCTGGCTGGCTGCCGCTCGATACCTGCCTGCCTGCTTACCTACGCGATATAGAATGATAAGATGGTACAGCAACAACAAGGTGTTCGGCTTGACCCCACGAGAGAGAGAGAGAGAGAGCGAGTAGTTCGTCGTTGCCTGCCTGTCCGCCTGCTTGCAGGCCATCCACCACTCACTAACTCCTTCTCCCCCCTTAGCAAGGTTCACTTTTGGTAGTGGAGGGGAGGGGAAGAGGGGAGGCCTCATCATCTCTTCCTCCCCCTTTTCTTGGGTTCGTTCGCCCCCGTCTGCCCGCTCGCCTCACGATAATCGAATTCATCATCATCGTTATCGTCATCGTCGTCATCGTCATCATCGGCGAAGAGAGAGGGGGGAGGGAAAAGAGATAATTATTGGCGCCCCCCCACTCTCCGCCCGCCCCTCCGAGGAAAAAGTCATGGCAGCAGCACGACTCAAACCGATGACATGTCGCCGGCGCTAGAAGTGCCGAACGATCTCCGGTTGGGTAAAGATTGTCGGTTTTTGGAGCGTTTAGCGCGCTTAAAATTTGGTGTTTGTTTTCCTGTTGTAGTATGATGTTGATGATGTTGTTTTGCTGGGGCCCTGATAATCTCTCTCTCTTTTGCCGCTTTTTCCATTCTAACACGTCCCCACCCCCAGTTCGGCGACTCGTTGCCGAAAAGCAAAAAACAAACAAGTCCTTATCATCATCGTCGAAGCTAAGTTTCTTCCCCCCCTGAGTCTCTCTCCTCGTCGGTTGTTGGCCTGATGCTTTCCCCCCCTCCGCCCACCCGCTCAGTCCGTCCCTCTGTCCACGGACCCTCGTTCACCTCGCTCTACACTGGACATCAAAGTGTTTTTTGTCTTCTCCCTCGCACGAACCTTAGTCCCTCCTCAGCATGTCCGCGACATCGGCATCGATGCCATCGTACGCATCACCCGTCGCGAAGTCGGCGAAATCCTGCTCCGCGACCCCGCTCCCGACCCTCCTCTTCTTGGCGGCGCCGGGGTAGTAGCCTCCTTCGTAGCCGTTGGCCTGGCCGCCGTTGTCGTCGTCGCCGCTGTCGTCGCGCTGGGTCTTCTGCGGCAGGATGTTGGCGGTGGCGGCGAGGGCCTCGAGGGCGGCGGGGCCGGGGGCCGGCTCGTCGTGGCTGGGCGGCAGCTCCGGGACGAAGCCGGCCGTCGCGCCGGTGGTGGTGGGCGCGGCGAGTGCGGGAGGGGGCGTGCCGACCGGGGTGATGGACTCGACGGGGGGTGGGGTGAGGCCCTCGACGTCCGGGCGCTGGGGCTCGTCCAGCAAGCCGCCGTTGGCGTTGTCGGTCGACGCGACGGCGGTGGGGAGGCGGCGGCGGGGGTCGTTGGCGGCGGGGCCGGTGGGCACTTGAGGCTGTTCTGTCGACAGGCCGCGCATGATGGCGTCCTCGACCTCGCGCTTCTTGGTCTCGATGCCGGTGCGGCGCGTGTCGAGCTCCTGGTGCGCGGCTTCGTCCTTGGAGAGCGTCGCCTTGTGGCCCTCGAGCATCTTCTCCATGGCCGTGATCAGTTCCCGGCGCGACTTTATGCTCTCGGCGACGGCACTTTCGGCGCTCGCGAGGTTCTTGAGGACTTGTGACAGGCGGGCGGCGTGGACGGGCGGCGTCGGAACAGGATTGGCCGGGTCGATCAGCTTGTCGTATTCATTGTAGGCGTGCGTGACGTTGGACTTGGAGGCATTGTCGGCCTTGGTGAGGGCGGTTTGGAGGGGCACGAGGGGCTGCAGCTCTTGCGGGACTGAGGAGCCGCTCGAGAAGAGCGAACCGCCAAGAGTGGCCTTCTTGCCAGGAGCGCGGGTCTTGTCCAGCTCTAAAGACGGGTGTTAGCTTGTGTTCTGGTAGAGTCCCTGGTGGGGTGGACCAACCGTCCAAATTCCTCTCAATGTGGTCCTGGACCGGGGGTTCGAAGATGACCCTCTGACGCCAGACCTCAATGACGCGCCGCAGCTTCTGCTGGATGTCGTAAGGAGCTCCCTTGTACGCAGCGGAGGTCGACTCGGCGATGATCTGCGGACCGTCAGCTGTGGTCGCGTGCGCTGCGGATGCAAGTACTAACCGGCGAGAAAGCGGCGACAAACTCGGTCTTCTTGCGCGCCTTGGACTGCTGGACAACCTCTGCAAATAGTTAGATAGTCGGATCTGGGTACGGCACGGGCTCGGGGCATACCGTTGGCTAGGTAGATCAAGCTGAGGCGCTTGTTCGGGGCGGAGTCCTTCAGGCGTTGCATCCAGAGCTGGGCGGTACGGTCGGCATGGCGCCTGTGAGCTTCGGTGAGCGGGGAGTCGCGGGAGCAAGCATGCATGTACGCGGTACCTATGGAACATGATCCATTGGGCGACGGTGACGATGCCCTCCTGCGTCTCATTGAGGGCCGACAGCTTTGCCTGGACGGCGTCGTCGGTGTATGCCATGTTGGCTTAGGTGCAGCAGCAGCAGCGCGCTATGCGGGCGGCACGGTTCACTCAAACGTTCTACAGCTCGCGCAGTGTCGCCGGGCAGACTCGACGGGCGTGGCGGGCAGGAGAGCACTGCGTTGAGGTCAGGTTTGCTGGCGAAGCTAGGTGCTGCAGCTCGCGGCGTCACAAATGGCCGGGGCAATTGTTCCGCTCCGGGCGGGCGCCAAGCCTGCGCGTCACGGGTGTGGGTGTCGAGCCAACGTTGCCAGTGCGCTCTCCTGTGCGGCCAGGCCAGCTTGGAGCTCCGCTGCATGTCAACCTGAACACCACAACCGCTAATAGCCCAACCGCGATCCCGCTCCCGTAGCCGCACTCTTCCATCACCCCGACCCGCTCCCGCTCCACACACTTCGCCGCCATGGCCGACAGGTTTCCGTCGCTGGATGAGATCGATGCCGGTAAATACCACTTGCATGTCCCTGAGTGGATGCACGAATTGGTTGTCCCAGACATGCGCTGACATGCAATCTGCCAGGCCAGACCGAGGCCCGCGGTGATGCCGACTTCGACCTCGTTGGCGGCGCCGCAGACGAGGGCGACTTCCTCAGCCGCGAGCGCGCACTACTAGGCGAGGATGCCGACCAGTTCGCAGCACCCGCCGACAACGCTGCTACTGTCGAAGATGCCGGCGATGACGACCTTCTGGGCGGCGGCGGCGGCGATTTCCCCGCCATCGATGACCAACAAGAGATGTCCGGCTTTGAGAGCTCTTTCCCTGCGATAGACACGTCCAACGAGGTTAGTGTTCTGCACCATCGCTACCCAACTGCGCGACAATAGTGCATATACTGACGAGCGCACGTAGCACATGGCTCCTGGTGGCACCATTACCGGCAGCACTGCTCCCTTCCTCCCCGGCGCGCCCCAGCCCTCGTCGTTTGCACCCGCCGTCTCGGACGAGCCCGAGCCCGAGGTCATCCGCGAATGGCGTGAGCGCCGCGACCTTGCCATCCAGCACCGCGACCAGATCTCGGACGAGAAGAAGCAGGCGACGGTCAAGTCGGCGCACGAGGCCATTGACGACTTCTACGACAACTACAACAACAAGAAGGAGAAGGGCATTGCGCAGACCCGCAAGGAAGAGGAGGAGTTCCTGAACAGCAGGGACGACACCACGGCGGGCGGCACCAGCTGGGAACGCATTGCGAAGCTCGTCGACCTGAGCGGCAAGGGTGCGCGCGGCGGTGGCAGCGGCAGCGAGAAGCAGAAGTTCAGGGAACTGCTGCTCAGCTTGCGGAAGGACGAGAAGGCGCCTGGCGCAACCGGCTACTAGATACCCCTGGAATGTCTGCGCTTCAGCTACGGCTAGGTATGCAGATCTCCCGGGTCATGCGTATCTTCTCTCTCTCTCTCTGCGTTTTGTATCATACACGACCATTCGGATGATTGGGTCCTAGGGCGTGGGAAAAGTGACTGGTGCTTGCGTCTTCTCCCGGTGCGGCGGATCAGCGAATCATGATTTGAATGGTTTATGGGGATAGAGGTAATAAGCAAAATTCGTCTTACCGCTTTACCGCCTCTGACCGTTATGATACTTTATGATCTATGCCTCAACTCTTTTTGTTCGAATAAGACCAGATTTAATTCCTCTTGAACAGCCCAATTGATGGGGAGCAGAGCTCACATTTATAAATTCAGTCCTGCTCTTAGATTTGTGAGTGATTGTGAATTGGCAAGGATAGATGCTGCACAAGATTACGGTGGAATCGGCATGCAGGGCAACCAAGGTAGTGCGGGTGCCTGCCGTTTTAGTTTCGATTTCTTGACCCCTCAACCTTACATCTCCTACCAACACCACTGCTCATCCTCGTGCATCGGCAGCTTCCCCGCTATCGGCATCGGCGCCGACTGTCACGGTGGAGCGGAGGGTTCCGCTCGGGATGGAGAGAGTGCAGCCGGAGTGGCGCCCACGGAGCTCCGCCGGGTCGCCATCCGCCATGACTCAGGCACTAAGGCCGACGCCGCTTTCCTTTCCCTTCTATCTTTTCTTCCGGGCCACACGCGGTGACTCTTTTGCTCCTGCCCTTCACTATAGTTGTTTCAAGCTTCTGGATCCGAGTCCGCTCTTTGCGTAACGTTTCGTTCTTTTCAGCTCTGCTGCTTACTCGCCACTCGCCTTTGTCCTGCGAGCAAAAAATTTCGGCTCGTGTCCACGGTCCCTTTCTGCTCTGTTCCCCACACTGTAATCTTTGCCGTTTTAAGCAAGATGAGGGATGACCTGGAGCCCCGGACGGCGGCCAACCCGGAGACGGCAATGGGTCAAGATGTGGAGAACGACGCGGCCGTGTACGACACCAACCAGCCCTCCAAGCGCCATCAGAACACCACGAGTCTGCTGCGACGGCTGACTTCTTGGGGCGTCGAGGTGCGTGGGATTGCGCCGGTGCCGGAGAAGGACCAGACCAAGACTCAGTACCACAATGTCTTTTTCCTCTGGCTGAGCATGCTTGTCAACCTGCTGCCGTAAGTCGATTTCACCGAGCAGAAGCCGTCTTGTTCTGACTGGATCCTTGCAGCATCATCACAGGCATGCTCGGTACACTGAGCTACGGCCTCAGTCTACGAGACACGTCTCTCACCATCATCTTCTTCAGCCTTCTGTGCTACATGCCCACCGCCTACATGAACGTCCTAGGCCCGCAGACCGGCATGCGCCAGATGATCCAAGCACGTTATTCCTTTGGTTTCTTTCCCGTCACCATCGTCGTCATCTTGAACATGATGACCGTGGTCGGTTTCACCGTTATTGCGGGAATAGTTGCGGGGCAGTAAGTCCAACGGAAATCCACACTGCCCATGCTCTGGTCCTGACATCCACCAGAACCCTCTCTGCCGTTTCAGACGGACGAATCTCAGTCGCCCTCGGCATCGTCCTGACGTTCGTCGTAGGGCTCTTCATGTCTTTCTGCGGCTACAAGGTCATCCACGTCTACAACCGATGGTCGTGGCTCGGCGTCCTGATCTGCTTCATCATCATGACCGGCTGCGGAGGGAAGCATCTCTCCCAACAGGTCGAGGCCGAGCCTGCGGATGCGCCCATGATCCTGAGCTTCGGATGCTTGATCGCCGGCTTCTCCATCGCCTTTGCCGGCCTGATGTCCGATTACTCCGTCTACTACAAATCCACCGCTCCAGCGTAAGCCCACGCCAGACACATGTCGAGTACATGGCCGCATGCTAAGCCCCGCCGCAGCACCCGGATGTTCCTTTACCCTTACCTGGCACAGAACCTGTCCACAATCCTGCTCATGGTCCGTTCCACCCCGTCCATCCCTCCCATCAACATCCCCCAAACTGACACTCCCTCCAAACAGATCCTCGGCGCGGCAATCGGCGGCGCGGTCCCCAACGTGCCGGCGTGGGCGGACGGGCACGCGCGCTTCTCGACGGGCGGGGTGCTGGAGGCGATGCTGCGGCCGGCGGGCGGCTTCGGCAAGCTGGTCGCGGTGCTGCTGGCCTTTTCGCTGACGGGCAACGTCAGCGCCTCCATGTACACGGTCACGCTCAACTGGCAGATCGTCGTCCCGTGGTTCGCGCACGTCTCGCGCGTGCTGTTTTCCGTCGTTACGACTGCTGTCATGATCCCCGTCGCCATCGCTGCTGCTAATGATTTTTTCGACTCGTTGGAGAATTTCTTGGGGGTCGTGTCGTATTGGTATGTTATGCGCTCTCTCTCTCTCTCTCTCTCTCTCTCTCTCTCTCTCGCTTTTTTGTGTTGTGTGCGGTTGTTGACGTGTGGGGGGACGGGATGTAGGCCCGCCGCTTTCGCTGCGATCGTCATCGTCGAGCATCTCCACTTCCGCAAGGGCGATTCGACCTCGTACGACAGGGATATCTGGAAGGATGCCGCGAAGCTTCCGGCCGGTCTCGCGGCCATCACTGCCGGCGTCGCCTCCTTCGGGCTGGTCATTCCGTGCATGGCGGCGACGTGGTACACCGGGCCGATTGCCGAGTACACGGGAGATATTGGGTTCGAGGTTGCGTTCGTGTTGGCTGGGTTGCTGTATGTGCCGCTGAGGACGTTGGAGATTAGGGTGCAGGGACGGTTGTGAGTGAGTGGTGGGGTCTGGGTGGAATCGCCTAGATGGGGTGTAGAAGTGCTAAGTGAGAGTCTGGCTGTCTAGACTGGGCTTGTGCTGTTTTAGAGTGATATCAGGTCAAATTTTGCGGCAATGGGCCTGCATCACATGTCTGTGTCCGTCCCGAAAGTGGCTCCCGCCGGACACTTTCCTGGTATCCTTCGACTCCAGAAAGACAAGGAAAGTCTCGAAATTGCCCTCAGCGAAACATCAGCAAAAACCGGCGGGTGGCAAAACTACGAGGATCCGTTCAGGCTCACGAAAACTCATGTGCAAACAAAACTTCGGGACCGCATCAAGAGGCAAGTAAGCGTGGGGGATGATGACTTCCCATTGCACCGTCATGGCAATTCCATTTCCAGATGACATCCCTAAAACCCTATGCGCCTTACCCGACCCGCAAATCAACGCCCTATACTACCACCCTCTACGCCATGTTCATCGGCCTCCCATTGGCATCGCTCGCATTGGCAGCGAGATACGCATCCCGCGTCAGCTCCGCAACCCTAGCATCGGCATTTTTCGACGCGAGGGCGGAATCCTTGTCGCGTCGGAAACGCGTGAAGTTGGCGGGCAGGTAAGCGCTCGGGTGGTAGCAGTTGAAGAGGACGAAGCAGACTGTGCGGGCGCCATTTGTTTAGCAAAGTTGTTCCCTTTTTTCTTTCTCTCTCTTTCCAACTCGAAAATGTCCTTTGCTGGAGGGTGGAGGGAGAGAGATAGAGCAGAAAAAGAAAAAGGAAAAGAAGAAGAGCACCCACCAAAAACGGGCAACGCATCCCAACCAAACACAACAACAAACGAGTCCGTCCACCCCAGCAAGATCCACGCCCAGATCAAAACCGACCGCGCCGTCAACACGCCCCCGACGACGCCTACGCCCATCAAACACTTCCGCTCCTTCGCCGTGTCCACAACGTCCTTGCTGGGAAGCGCGATTGATTTGAACCTCAGGACGAAGCCGAGAAAGACGAAGAGCAAGACCGTCTGCGCGACCAGCCCCGCCCAGACAATGAGAAGGGAGGGCACGCATTGCAGGAGCGAGGTAATGACGAGGGCGCCATTCATCCAGCGGAAGCCGTGGCGCGGGTGGAAGAGGAGGGGGGTGCGGCCGGCGAGGAGGGCGGGCGGGGAGGCGTGCCAGACGAGGCGGACGAAGAGGGTGAAGAGGGTGTGGGTGAGGGAGAGCGTGGCGAGGCTGTTGAGAGGAGGAATTTCGGGTTAGTGTGTGTGTTTGGGATGGGGAGGGGGGAGGGGGGACGACGTGCGAGTTGAAGATGAGCGTTAGGAGGACGTAGCCTGGCTCGGCGTCGGGAGAGGGCTGGCTGTACCAGGCGGCGCGGAGGGCGTAGTTGGTGACGAGGACTATGGGGGAGACGGCGTTAGTGTTGGGTTTGGGGAGTTGTTGGTGTGAGGGGTTGGCCGTACGGATTCCGCTTAGGATGAGGGACCAGAACATCCATGTGCCGTGGCGGTGGGCTTTGTAGGCGGTGAAGATGGTGGTGAGGAGGAAGACCACCAGCGCGACGACGGGTGCGATGATGTCGGTAGACATCTTTGGATATAGGCTAATGTTTCCGAAGTTCGGTGTCTGGATCAAAGGAATGTTTGCTTGAGAACGAGTGTCGAGGTGGAGAGGACAAATTGATGGAGATATGCCTCAGCACGAGCAGTATGCTGTTTATTGTCGACAACATGCTGGAACAGGGCCTACATATGTGCGACATATAATCTGGTAGAAGTGCCGAGGGATGCACTGCCGGTTGGCTGTGTACGCACATCCTACATTAGGGCGTAGGCCAATACGAGCGGTTCTGCCTTGGCCCATGCTGACAGGCCTCGCGCCATAGACTCTGCTCATCCACTGCAGGCTTGCTTCGACTGACAGTGCAATAATCACAATACTTGAGTCGTCTTTCTCTTTGACATCAAGTTTCTCCCCTATCCGCTTTTGTGCCAAAGATCTCAATGGGCAATCGGTGTCTATTCAAGCACAGCTTCGAACGAGTCAACCGCAACTATCTACTATTCCTTCATTTCTCGCCTCGCGTTATGATCCAATATGTTTTGGGGCAATGTAAGGAACACTGCTAATGCCCGAAAAGGCCGGCTCTCGGCCGAAGGTGCTGCACATTTGTAGGAGGCCTCATACTACTCAGCAGCGGCAGGAAGGCCCTTAAGAGCTCGTGATTGCTGGGGTTAGATCAAACGCAGGTACTTGCATCACCGCTCCAGTCTTCTCCTTGGCTCTTTCTGCTATTTTCCCTCTTGTCATACTGCCAGCGTCCATGGATGCTTGAATAGTTGAAGTACCGGCCAAAGGCCCGGGATTAAGCTTTACGTAGTAGGCCAGTGCGGGCTACTTCTGGAAGACGGCCACACAAGCGCTTGCACAGCCCCACGCCTAAGTGAATGGCGGGATGTCATTCCTATCTGATCAAACAGGAAGGTTTAACATTCGACCGTTGGCGCAAGGCTGATCATGCTGTGTAATTTTGGCCTGTGCGTTTCCGAAACTAGCAATGTTGAACGTCGAACGGCGTGGACCATCCTCTTTTGGAGCAGCTTAATTTTCGTGCGGGCCCATCGAAGCTCTGTGCATGGGTAGCAGAAGCTGCCTTGCCAGTCTTTCGTGTCTTGAAACATACATCGCGCGATGGTGCTGGCAAAATCGTGGACTACCAACGTCCACCATTCTCCCTACACAGCCGCATAGCCACCAGTGCCCGATCAGCCTTGCAATGGAAAAGAAAAAGGCCTAAAAATAAGACCTTATTTCCACCTATGCTTGATTTTGGTTATGGCTACTTCAGACAACCAAGTCCATACGCACGATTCAACTGCCCATCTCCAAAGTCGACCTACCCGGAGATTCTACCAACTAACCCATCTTTCTCCTCCTTGAGAACCGCACGTTAGCGCCGCCTTGTCTTTATTGCGCTACTTGAGCAGGCCGAGCGGTTTCAGCTTTGCCTCTTTCGTATTTCGAAACCCTTCAGTCATTTCTCTTACCCGATACGGTCTACAGTAGCACCCAGACTAACTTCGTTCTTGCGTAATTGACCGCGTCCACTCCTTTCTTATACCAGACGCTGAGGCGCAGTTCAATGAGCCCCAGAGCAAGGCCGACGACACTGCGCTGCAATGTATTTCAGTTCTTCAATGTCTCGCAGTGCGCATATGGGAGAGAGTTGAAAACCCATGATTCAAAATGCTCAGCGGTTCATGGTTGGACGAGCAGCCGGGGCTTGTCAATGCCACGTCATCGTTGCTAATGGGTTGCACCACATACAGTCTTCTTCTTCCCTTGCCACTTGCGCAACTTCAGCCTCACAAGCCCAAAATGCTTACTAATTTGATGCATGAGCGGGGTCGCCAAGTAGATAAGCGGGCCAGCTGGTGAGGCTGACGGCCCTCGCGCATTCCGTCTGGAAGTCCCTCGTATGTTCTCTACCCAGCCAGCACATGGCGCAAGCGCTTCAGGACAACACATCTCACAACAGTCGACCCCAAAAACAATGCAAAGTTACAACGGACAGCCATTGCCGGGCTTAGCCCATCGAAGGCACCCAGCGAATGACCGAGGATCTGATCGGCCTTCTGCAAGCACTGCTTACCGGTATCTCACTCCGATCCAAGATCGACAGATCCGGCTTGTCCATCTGCTGCCCGGATTTTTGGACGACCCAATACGGCTTACGATTGATGTTGTTTCGTTGAGCAAAGCGAACGCTACCTTCGAAGCTCTCTCTTACTATTGGGGCGATCCGTTGAAAAAGAAAGACATCCTTTGCGAAGGAGAGACAGTTCAGGTCACCGACAACCTCTTTTCTGCACTGACTTACCTGCGGAAATATAAGGAGTCACGCACATTGTGGATTGACGCCCTCTGTATCAACCAGGAAGATCAGGCCGAGAAGTCAGCGCAGGTCAAAATGATGGACGAGATCTACAAGACCTGCAGAAGAGGGATAATTTGGATAGGAGAAAAAAGGGAAGAAATCGACAAGTGGTGTGCATTCGACACATATGGGGCCTGCAAGGAGCGCAGCTTCGTGCCCAGAAGAGAAATTGACGAGTACGGGGATTCCAGCCGTATCCCGGATGCTTCAGTGTGGTGTGGATGGCATGGACGGAAACCAAGGCTGTCGGAAGCATTCAAACTCCTGGAATTTCTGGCAGAGGGTCCACACTTGCATGAGATACCCGGATTCGAGTATCTCGTATCGCCATACAACACCGATCATCGCCGATTCGTAGAGCCAATCCAAGCACTATGGGCATTGATACGGCGCCCTTGGTGGGAACGTATATGGACCGTGCAAGAAACGGTGCTGCCCGATGTGAAAACACTTGTATGTGGGCACCTGGAGATACAGTGGGAGACAATAGTGAAGGCAGCTTCTCAGTTACATCACCATGGCGTATCTAGCTGCTGCGCGCCCCTCTATGAGAAGATAGTCCGCTACCTTTCATACCCCACCCACGGCAAACCTACGTACGAGATTTTGAGGCTATTCTCGCGGGAAATCCAAACTTTGAACACGGTCCGCAGCAGCCTTGCTCCTTCAGCAAACCTTGAGATACTGCAACTTGTCCATTTCTTCGGCCACCGTCGAGCAACAAACCCTCGCGACAAGATATACGGGCTTCTTGGACTACTCAGAGGAGATGAAAGGTTAATAGGCGTGGACTATGGGCTGGATATGACGGCTCTCAATCGAAAACTCAGCCAACGCATTCTCCTATCATCAGAACGACTATACAAAAGCTATTCCGTCATGTACAGAGACGGAAAGTATGTCAATTCGAGCCTCCTCCCATCATGGGCGAAAGACTTCAGCCACACGCTCGACCGTTTCGACCAGACCATTGAGGAAGCTCGAGAGCGAAACCGAGAAGGCTACAACGCGTCAGCGAATAGACCCCCTTCGGTCGCGTTTCATGGGGAAACGGTGCTCTCGCTGAACTGCGTCCACGTCGGTGAAGTGGCGAGGACCACCGACGTAGCTTGCCTCAGTATCGAGCCGAAATCCGTCCGATTTTTCCTATCAGCCAAATGCGCGCCCGTGATGGGGTACCATGCTCGAAAGGCGGAGACATATCCAGCCTGTCCAGACACCACCCGAGGCCCGAATGGCTCCATCGACAACCGAGAGGCATTCTGGCGAACCATCTTCGGGAATTGCTGCATGTCCGAAGCCTCGGACGGGAGAAAGCGGCATCCCACCCGTCAAGACATGGAGAATCTGAAGACGTTCGTGTTCTTTCCCCAGGACGATCTTCCGGGCAGCATTCGCGACCAACTGCTATCGGACATGGGATGCCACGTCTTCAACCGCAGGTTCTTCATCACGAGGGACAATCTGGTGGGGTTTGGCCCGTCCAACATCGAACCAGGTGACGATGTCTGGATCCCGGGCGGCAGCAAGGTTCCGTTCGTTTTCCGACCACTGGACGGCCCTGGGCCGAAGGAAATGGGGTTTTCTGCCTCTGGCAGTGGGCTGCATCCTGCTCGCAGGTGGCGCACTGTCGTTGGCGATTGCTATGTGCATGGTGTCATGGAGGGCGAGGCTGCGGGCATGCCGGAATTCGTGTTGTTTCTGAAGTGATGCCAATGCAAGTGACTTCAGACTCTGGACCGTACGAATTGCTCCAAACCTCGTACTCATGTCGGTGCAGCAGAAGGTTCCAGTTGATCAACTTCAAACTCTCATCGCGACGTTTCCAGGGTTAGTATGGTCACCCCTCGTGAATCGACATCCTAGCGGAGCCCCTGTATTTCGAAGCAGCGATAGTTCTACCGTCATTATAGATTCTATACATAATTCGTGATCCCACAGCACATCTACCTACCCCTCCCCACCCTCCAACGACCCCCTCCTCACCCTCTTCCTCGTCCCCGTCCCCATCCCTTCTTTCCCCCTCGCTCTCTCCACCCTCTCCCCCTCCTCCCTCACCCTCCCAAAACACTTATGCCCCACCGCCTCCGCCGCCCCCACCCTCTCTGCCTCATCCCACTCCAACATCCCCAACAGCAACCCATACACACTCCCTTCTCCCCCATGCACCCGATCCCGCTTCAACGCCTCCACGCGCCCCCTCCACGCACCGGCACCGCCGCCCCCTTCTTCCTCGGGTATTACCCGCCGCCACGGCAACGCCTTGTCGACGAACAGCTGCCACCCCACGACGCCGAGCGCCCACACGTCGACGCCCGGTCCGTACGCGGCGCGCTCCATCTCGGGCGCCAGGTAGGGCACGGTGCCGACGGCGCCGGGGCGCGGGGAGGCGCGGGGCGCGTGGATGGCGTGGCCGAAGTCGAGGATGACGACGCGGGGGGCGGCGAGGGAGTGGGGGTGGGAGGAGGAAGGAGAAAAAGAGATGGGGGGCATGGAGACGATGCCGATGTTTGCGGGCTTGATGTCGCGGTGGATGAAGCCGTGGGCGTGAAGGTGGGCGAGGCCGGAGAGGAGCTGGTGGAAGAGGTGGAGGCGGAGGTGGAGGAGTTGCGGGGGGAGGCCGGTGAGGACTGGCGGCGGCGCCGCGGACGATGATGGGGAGGAGGCAGAGGGCGAGGATTGGATGTGGGCGGCGAGCGTGTCGCGGACGAAGGGGGTGGAGATGAGCCAGACGCGTTCGGGGCGCGGGCCCGTGTACCAGCGCTCGCCGCGTTCGTAGATGGTGTCGATGAGGGTGGAGAGGTTGGGCTGTTCGCACCGGGCTTTTTCTTAGCAGCCGTGTCTTTGCCATCAGGATGGGTTGTCTGTCTTTTTTCTAGAACTGAATGCAGAGGGCAGCGGCTTACATGCTCGGGCACCTTCGCGCAGATGTCAATCTCCCTCATGCACTCCCGCACGCTCCTCTGCGTACGCACCACCATCTTCGCCGCCGCGATCCGCCCCGTCACCCGATGCCTCGCCGCCGTCACCGTCCCGAACGCGCCCCTCCCCACCGTCCCCCTGATCAGCCAGTCGCACAGCGGATGGTCCGCCTCGGCCGGGCTCGCCAGCAGCTCGCGCGGCGGCGTCGCTTGGCCCCCCCTCTGATCCCTGAACGTCTCGCGCAGGAACCGGCCCAGCCGCTGCTGGAACGCGCGCTCCCTGTCGGGCCCGCCGCTGCGCACGACGTACTCGAAGACGTACGCCAGGTTTCCGAGGCCGATGCGGCAGCGCGGCTTGGCCAGCACGCGCCCGCCCGCATCGAAGCTCTCGTCGCCGAGCACCACGACCGGCCGCCGCGGGTTCTCGACCGTCAGCATGAAGGCGCCGTTGCGCTCGAAGGCGAAGCGCGCGTGCAGCCCCGCCAGCCCCGACGCCGGCACCCGCGTCTTGGCCAGCAGCAAATCGACGCCGCCGTGGCTGCGCGCCGGCGTGGGAGGAGCGGACGTGGTGGATGATGGATTCGCTGCTTTGCTGCTCTTCTTCCACCGCCCTGACCCGACGCGCCAGCCCAGCGGCGGCAGCTCGAGCGGCGCGTCCAGCGAGAAGCGGTAGTGGCCCGTCCAGACGAGGCGCGGGTCCTGCGTCGCCGTCTCCTCGTCCGTCTCCGTCTCGGTGGCGCTGGCCTGCGGCGGGAAGAAGCCGGACTGGTTCTGGCTCTGGCTCTGGCTCAGCGGCGGATCCTCTCCATCGTCGTCGTCATCACTGTCACCAGCTGGCCGCGGTGGGTGCTGCAGCGAGCCGAGCGGAACGATGGTCTCGATGGAGATGAAGTTGCGGTGGTAGGGAAACGCGTCCGGCGCGTTCTTAATCTCGGACGCCACCTCGTCGAAGGCGAGGCAGGCCTCCAGGTTGGCGGGCCGCAGGTGGGCGAAACAGTCACATGAGTCCGAGGGCTGTGTGGCTGGGGGCTGATCCGTGTCGGTGCTGACGGTATGGTGCGACGAGGTGGAAGATTCATCGGCTTCAGTCGGCGTGAGGCTGGCTGGTTGAGGATGCGTGGGGTCGTGCATGAGAAGGCGTCTAGAGTAGCTTTGGTAATAAGGTTGATGTGGGGATGGTCTGTGTTCATGTTGTTTTGAGGCCACAAGGCGGCGGATGAGCGACATGGGGTGCGGGGGTTTCTGGCCAATCGAATTCCACACCGTTGGTTACCTAAGCTCACCGATTTCAGGCAGCAACCCGCCATGATCAGTCTAAATGGAGCATAGGTGAAAGTAGGAAGCGTGGTGTATCGTTGCGGCGATGAACAGACAGACGTGTGACGAGAATCAATGAGATGCAGAACTCGCAAGAACGGGACCCGCATGCATACAGGACGCAACTATGAATTGATTCCAGATTCCGACCATTCCAGGTTAATCAATCTGCCCTTTACCCAACCTGAAACCAAGCATGGTGGACTTGGGCTGCGCTTCAGACAATATAGTAGTAGCTTCTTCATTCGTACATCCCCCTCCCCCAAAATGTTTCCAAGCGTCTTCCTCAGCGCCACGTCCCAAAGAAATGTGAACGACGGAAGAGCTGTCATTTTCGCTCAAGTGCACATGGTTATGAGTAACTATGCATCCAGAGCCTCCCAAACACCTCGACTTGTTGCATTTTTCCTTTCCCCCTCGCCGCTTTCCGTATTTGCTGGGCCCGCAAAAGCTTGTGTTTCTCCATCTCTCCACGAGGTATGAATGCCCTTCGAGTTGACCAACGCTTCTTGTGCAGCTGTTTCGAGCAGAAGTCCTTGAAAAAGCCGTGGGTCGTACCCCCCGTGTGCTAAATACACAAGAGCATGAACAACCTCGAACTGGGTTACTTGGTACATCAGATGGAGGGCCAGTAGATCCGAGGCACGATGAGGCGGCATTCCAGCCGCCAGTGCTCGCGAACCGGGCGCGAACACACGTGGTCTTTTGGGAGTCTTTGCCTCAAGGCCAGTGGTACGTGGTACGTGGTGAACATGCTGCGATAGCGGGCGTCGTATCCATCTCGTCGCAGTCAGTCCCATCATTTCAACTTCCGGGCTGTCAATCAACGCGGGTGGATGATGACAAGCAGGGAAATAGGCATGTGACCGTTGCTCTCCAGAAACCCGAGGGATGCGGTGGCTGATTCGGGTTGACCATGGGGCGGTAATAGTGATTCAAACAACCAGGTCAAGTCCTTCCTTCACCCCGAACTCCCACTCTTCCTGGCCTTCGACCGAGTCGTCATCGCATGCGTGTTGCACATCCGTCCCCTCAGGATCCGTCTAGACGCATGCGACCTCCTCTTTGGCGAATACTGCGGCGTGGCAAGATGCCGGCCAAACCTATCGCAAAAAAAACCGTCAGCACGCCTCTCAAACAAGAGCACGGACAACCATCGCCACTCACCTCGCGATGTCCGTATCCACACGCATCCTCTTCGCACCACCACCGCCTTCACACGCCTCCTCCTCCCCACCACACCCTCTCTTCCTCTTCCCCAACCGCCCCTCCCCCTCCCCCTCATCCCCACTCGACGGCGGCGTCACCAACTCCCCCTTCCTCTCCCACCCCTTCCCACCACCAGCGGCAACCCTCGGCAACGGCTGCACACAACCCCCCGCTTCCTCCTCCTCCTCCGACTCCGCCGTCGCTTCCCGCAACTCCCTCATCGCAGCATCCAGGCGCTCGTCGTACGCGGCGCGCACGTCGTCCGGCGTGGTGCCGCGCGGCCACAGCAAGCGGTGGCAGTCGTCGTCGCCGTCGTCATCGTCGTTGACGTTGGCGTTGACGATGTCGATGTCGATGCCGGCGTATCTTGCCGCGCGCCGGGCGTCGGCGGCGACGGTCGCTTCGAGCGCGGCGCGCAGGTGGTCCGCGTGCGAGCGGTCCGGGTCGAAGAAGGCTATGTCCATGTGTCGTCGTGGTCGTCGTCGTCGTCGTCGTCGGGTAAGAGGGAAAATTTATTGTCGTGTGTGTGTGTGTCGGTCGTCGACGCGTCGTCGTCGTGGTGGCGTCGGGAGTCGTTGGGAGGCGATGAGCGTTGGAATGAGCATGATGCGACCGTGAGGTGTCCGAGGGCCTATTCTTGGCTCGGGCGCGCCGGTCTCGGCCGAGGTTTTGCCGTTCAATTTGGATTGGGGAGATGTTGCGCCGGATATGGTTAGCGTGGTGTTGAGTTTTCGATTTTGGTTAGCGTGGTGGTTTGAGTGCCGGATTTACATGAGCGCAACGGCGATTTGAGTGCGCGTGGCGGCAACGACGGTTGTATGTATTGTGCCTGATGGCTAGAGGATGATGCTGTCTTTATTGCACTTCTATAGAGCTTCTCTCAAACACTTTTTTTTTTTTTTTTTTTGGCTCGAATCTCCCTGCCAGCAACACTTCGTGGCCCTGCACCGCACAATCACTTGAGTCTTTCTAGTGGACCGCAACCGATTTTTACGGTGCTTCTAGCGGAGAGCGAAGTAATAGATGCCCGTCGTTCCCTCAAAAATTTTCGAACCAATATACATCCCATAACACCCTCTATGCCATGTCCATCCTTCCAAGTGCGGTTGAGGAGTTGGGAGCGAATACCCAAGAGAGTATTCTTAGGCTGAAGGTACACCCATTTCTCCAAATTCTCTAGATCGTTCTGGTCAGCATACCGTCGACTTCCGTCTGCGGCCCCAGATGCACAGTGATTACCAAGGATCGTTCGGTAGAATGTCTCCCGGCTCTCGACAAAGATGTTCAGATCTCGAGCAGTGTTGGGACAGATTGGGTATATGCCTGCCCTTTCGAGGATCGTACTCGATTGTGGGCGCGCTGAGGCACACGACCCGGAGGATAAAGAGCATTTCGAAATGGATGAGGCCACTCTGATGACCTGCACGCATGCCATTCCAGCATACTCCTTCAGTAATAAGCAGTAGGCTTAGCTCGATGATGACAACATCTAAGCTATCGAGTTCCACGCTGGCGCTTTCGATCAGCTCATTCTTCCCCTGGACCAGAAGCTAATGATCTCTCCAGTCATGAAGAATCACGCTGACAGACACTCCTCTTTCGACGACATCATCTCCGGGAAAGGAAAAGGCATCATCTTCCTCCTGCACGGTGTTCCGGGAGTTGGAAAGACCCTCACTGCCGGTAAGTTGTTCTTTTCCTCGGCTTGTGGTGCAGTTCGGAGAGATCTTTTATTGACATGTCACTCAGGAAAACCGTGGAAATCATGACTTGAAGCGAAACGCTGTAGTTCCAGGTAAGCAAACGTCGAGCGCACCGTTCATAGACCACTGATTGCTTGCCACAGTGTTCTTCCGCATGCTTGAGTACTTTAAGGGCATGTTGTTCCTCACTACGAACAGAGTACGCGTCATCGATGAGGCGTTTCGGTCGCGAATCCACATTGCCATTCACTATCCCGCGTTAAGTATCGACTCGCGCCGCGAGTTGTGGAGGACATTCATATTGAAGACAACTCCAGATATGCAAATGTGGTGGGACGATGATTACATGGATCATTTGGCGTCACAAAATTTGAACGGAAGGCAGATCAAGAACATTGTCACAACGGCCAGGTCCGCGGCTGTCGATGAAGGGGGTTTCCTCAACCCTACTCACGTCAACTCTGCGATGGCTGCAATGATGGCTTTTGACGCGAGCACGTCAGAATAGTCTCCCTGAACTTTCATTCCATTCAGTAATCCTTCGCCTCCCTGTAGTGCTTTTCTCGGAACCTGTTTGACTCGGTCTCATTGTCACTCCTTCACTGAGAGAACACATTGCTTTCCCACTGGCTGTCTGTTTAACACTAGCTACACAATTTTACGAAGCAGCGATATAGTATCTACATTTCTCGCATATTTCAATAGTCTGAGGCATACGCCGGCTACCGCTCATTTTACTCTACTACACTTGTCGTCGTATCTTGTGTAACGAATCTTCCCCGCAATGTCTGGGAGTGAGTGGGTCCCGGCCATTGGATCTTCGGCAGTTGCACGATGCGCGACGTTTGATCGACGTGCCAGGGCTGCAATGCTGCCAGGGACACTCACCCATCAAAAAAGCTTAGCTCGTCGACGCGCGGAAGACGGCGCGGCAATGTGCTCTTTGACCACCGTCAAAAATTTCAGATGCGGACCGTTCATATCAAAGTCTTGTTGGTCTCACACGCGTGGCTTGGCTAATTGGCATTGCGTGGACATGAGCTGAGAGGACGCGTATGTTTTTTTTTTCTCTCCCTCTCTTCTTTTGCTGGGTAAGCTAGCATGCGCTAATTACCATATTTTCCCTCTTCTCACTTCTTCACTTTGCGACGTGCACAGTTTGCAAGTGTTGTTCGGTCTCTGAAAGCTTGGTATTGAAACCCTCGTGACTCCTCGGTCGCTTCGCTTCGAATATGTGCGCTTGTATGCGCGTTGCTATGATATCCCAAATTCCAATTTCCTCCTCTCCAATGACCAATTTTGCCCGATCTACGCTATGCAACTAGAGAATTTATCCCAAAAACAAGAATCTAAACGCCGTAGGCTATGCATAGACCAGGGCCCATTCGCTTCTCGTGACAATCCGATGGAAGACGATGTAAAAGTACAGAAAAAAAAAACACAATCCAAAGATGAAGAAAGGAGCGTCATGACCTCGTAACCGTCAAGAGAACAGAAGGGAGAAGAAGAAGGGAGAAAAAACGTAAAACTCAACCTCCCATCCCCTTTTACAGCGCCATCACGGCGACAACCACACCCACCACCGCGGCCACCGCGGCACCGCCCCTCGGCGACCCGAAGCTCGCGACGCCGGCAGAGCTGGTCGTCGGATCGTTGCTCTCCGTCACCTTCTCCTCGCTGACGGCGGCGCGGCCGCTCGTGGCGCCGGCCACGCCGTTGAGGTTGTCGACCGTCTCGATGGCGGGGCCGACATTAAAAAAGTCGACGAGCACGGCCCACGGCGCCTTGCCGTACGTGTTGCTGCACTCGGCGGCGGCCGCGCCCAGGGAGCCCTCGGCGACGCCCGTCGTGTTGGGCGAGTTGGTCGTCTCGAGGTAGGTGGTGTTGGGGCTCTCGATGCCGAACGCCGACGACGCGTACAGGAAGTGGTTCATGAGGAAGAGGCGGTCGCCCGAGGCGGCGGATTCGGCGTCGCCTTTGAGCGCGGTGGGGCGGTCGGGCTCGCAGCTGTAGTTGCTGGGCGACGTGTTGTCGTACGCGTTCTCGTACACGAAGGTGAACTCGTCGAGGAGGTAGGGGGCGGCGGTGTTGGACGAGGCGGACAGCGAGGCCACGAAGGTGACCAGCCGCGTGTTGTTGGAGATCATGGTCTGCAGCGTGGGCCACTCCGAGGGCGCCTGGGTGGTGGACTCGGGGGTGTAGGCGTAGTCGTCGATGCCCGAGGTGCTGAATTCCGAGGCCAGCACCGAGGCCGAGGCGTCGTCCGAGTTGACGAGCAGGAGGGTGACGACGTCGTTGGTGTTGGCGTCCATCCAGGTCTTGATCTCGGCGAGCCAGTCGGAAAGCTTGCCGGCGTCGAGAAGGGTGCACGAGCTGTGGCACAGATGCCATTCGTCGGCGTTGTCGTCGGTGTAGTGGTGGACTTGGGCGGTCAGGAGACGCACGCCGGCGTTGAGCTGAACGGTGGAGTTGTAGTACTGGTTGCCGGAGCTGGAGTAGCTGGTCGACGAGTCGGAGACGAAGGCGCTGTCGTGGGCGCCCAGAAGCGTGACGTTGCCGTACGTCTTGTCGCATAGAGAGGCTGCATTGTTGCAGACGGTTTGGGCCGAGGCCGAGAGGGCGAGCAGAGATGCTGCGCGGGCGAGGTTTCTGAAGATCATATTGACGCTTTCTTTGGGAAGTGGAAGCAAATAGCGAGTGGCAGGAAATACAAACGGATAACAAATTCAGGTCAGGACGGACTGCGGAGGCCTTTAACTGCAGATTGGGTGGCCAAGTGGATGTCTTACTCAGGGTGGGCTGCTATATTTTTGTCGACTGCACTGCCCCGCTAGCAGGCTGGCAACGGGCCTGACGCAGCCTAGCATCCGCGCGTCGTCAGCGCCGCGGCCACCGCCCAAGCTCCAAGTCGTCGCCGAGCCCCCAGCCGCGCGCGCGACGTTGCCGTGCCGATGCATGAGTTGCGATGAGGCAGCGCCAAAACGTCTCGGCCTTGGGGACTTGTCGCAGCAGGCATCGCGGGTTGCAGCCCCAAGGCCCCCGTCTTTTTCCAGAAGGAAAGGGTCGCGTGCAAATCATTGGCCCCACACCCCAGCCCGAGCACCACCACCACTCAGCCGCGTCGCCCCAGCAGCCACGAGCCTGTGTGAGCCGGCCTCTCGCCGCAGCCCCTGCGTCTGGCGTCACCACCTAGCCCAGCCCTGTTCAGCCCGCACGCCCGGCCGCCGCCAGCCTCGTACCCAAACAGCAGCATTCCACAAAAACGGCGCCCTCTTCTCTCCCAAGAATACGATACCCACATTCTACCACCACAGCCCGCTCGAGCCGTCAGCCACCCCGGCCGCCTTCGCCTCCAGCTCCACCCCACGCACGTATTCGCCGACCCACAATCCCGGGAACGCATCCCACACCACACCTACCACACAGCCATGTCCGACCACCACCACCCCAACATCACCCTCCACCCGCCCATCACCACCGCCGTCGACCCGGCCGGCGTGCAGCCCGCGCAGCCCGTCCCCGCGCCCGCCTGGCTGCAGGGCAAATGGCACGTCACGCACAGCACGCTGCCCATGTGGCGCTCCAAGCGCAACGTCACCATCACCTACACGCCCGTCGCCGACAGCACGAAGATCGACGACCTGGTCGAGTACCAAGCCCTCGACGGTAACAAGCTCGCCTCCGACGACAAGCTGAAATCCGTCCACGGCGTCGACACGCCCGCCGCCGACTGCGCGGGCTGGGCGTGGGACTGGCGCGGGAAGGGGTGGCTGGTGATTGCGAGCAGTCGGTGGGAGGTGCTCGGGTACGGAGACGAGGGAGATGGCGGGCAGGCGGCTGAGGCGGTGGGTGGCGCGCAGGTGCAGGCGCCCGAAAGGAGGCAGTGGGTCGTCACGTATTTCGCCAAGACGCTGTTTACGCCCGCCGGCATCGACCTGTACAGTCGGCACCCCGACGGCTTGAGGCCGGGGACGGTCGAGGCGATCGGGGAGGCGCTGGCGCGCGTCGAGGACGAGGGCGTGCGGAAATTGGCGAAAGATCTGTTCGAGGTGAAGATGGATGGCGCGAGGAAGGAGTAGGTAGGGAAATGAGGTGGGGGGGCTAAGCGTATTTTTGTTCGCGTGGATGTGGAGATGGGGAGGGGGTTGTTGAGGTTATGCGGTTTAAGGTTATTCGAGAAGGTTAGGGCGGAAATCGGCGTCCGTCTGGTAACGAACGTACCAGACATGAGGCAACATGTTTGAGCGGAGAAGCAACACCGACGCCATCTAATTACAACGGGCTCTGGGATCTTACTGCTGGCGGGATTTTTTTAATGACTCGGGAAGCAAACGATACCCTCCCTCTTCTTGGCAACAATGAATCGTCTATTGGAAGCACGGGCAACTCGGGATCTACCGACCATTTCACTTACGCTTCGGCTCCGATCTTATCGATATATTGATTTCTTTGATTCGTCTCACGGCCCTCGCTCTATTTCCTATTCCGAAATCCCTCCATCATTTCGCTTACCCGATACGGTCTACAGTAGCTCCCAGACTAACTTCGTTCTTGCGTAGTTGACCACGTGTACTCCTTTCTCATCTCAGACGCTGAGGCGCAGTACAATGAGCTCCACGACACAACAGGCTGTAGGAGGTTTACTACTTCCGTGTCCCGCGACAGACAATGCTTCAACGGCAAAAGATTGCAGGCAGCCTGATGTAGATGGAGCGTGCTACGATGTGATACGGAAGGACCAGTTGTAGTAGATGACCGCGACCTCGGCCAGCATCAATACCATATACCAATCAGATCTTTCGTGTCGACTCTCCATCAACGGGACGCATCACTCCCATTCCACCAAATCATATACACGCCGCAAGACAAAGCTCCACCCATGCATCCACCCGACCGTCCGTACCAACCAAAACCCCCCTCCCTTCCCCTCCAGTCCAACCTCTCTCACTCACTCCCCGCCCCCCAAGACATACACCACACCCAGTATGAAGGTCGCCGCGACTATCAGCCCCGTAGCGAACGTCCACTCGCCCCACGTTATATCACTTTCCTGCTCACGGCGGCCCCGCTGAGGACGACGATGAGGGGCTTGGGGGTTGGTGGGCCGCTGATTCTGCTTCTGCCTCTGCTTCTGCATCTGTTGCTGAACGGTTGTAGGCCGCGGATGAACGCGAACACTCGTCCATCCTTCCCCTTTTCCGTGCTCCTCCTCCCCTTCCTCCCGTATCGTCTCCATCATCCGCGGGTGACGCAATCGGGATTCTGCTCCTCGTGGTAGTGGTGGTGCTGCGGGTGCTGGCGGTATTGGTGGTGGTGGTGCTGATGGTGGTGCTAGCAGTAGTGCTAGTAGCGCCGACGGCGACAGAGCATCAGCAGCAGCGTTCTCGCCGTTGTTTCCAGCAGTATAACCGCCGCCGTCGCCGCCGCGCCGCTTCATGATCGGTATCCTGCTCCCCTTCCCCCTCCTCCCACTAACGGCGCTAACGCCAGCGGCCGCCACCACGGCACCTTTCGCGCACCTGTCATCACCGTCGCCGCTGCTGCTGCCGCCGAACGCTTTAGGTGGAGACGGTATGGTCGATGTTGGTGGTGGTTGTGGTCGTCTTGGTGATTTCCGCGGTAGAGGTGGTGATAATGCGACGGGGTGCGACTGGCAGGCCGAGGAGAGGGGAGGACCATAGAGGTGGCTAGTCCCAGGTCCAACTTCTTCATCATCATCATCCTCCTCCTCGTCGTCGTCATCGGACGCAGCAGCAGCAGCAGCAGCAGCAGCAGCAGTCACGCCACTGCCACCAAGACATTCCCATTCCCCTCTCGAATCCGACCCGCTCTGCTGCCTCGGTACCACCTCCATCATCTCAGCGCTGCCGCCGCCGCCGCCAGGCGCGTCCACCATCATCGTCGTAGCAAAACACGACGCCTGCCCGATTGCTGCCTCCTCTTCTTCGTCTTCTTTTTCTTTCTCGCCGCCTGGTCTTGGGATATATCTCCAGCGTTGGCTCGAGGGTCGTGATGATTGGTGGGGGGTGGTGGTGGTGCACTCTGGGATGATATCTGGACCCATGGCAGGTTTGGTCGTTTTGTTTCGCGGTGATGGACGGATGGATGGAGGGGCGAGCGCTGGGCCTTTTTCTTTGCAACCAAGTGCCGGGCAGAAGTGAAAAAAAAGAAAGAAAAAAAAAGCGGGAGGAGCCTTGTGCTTTAGTTTTGTCTTCATGTTGGTGACATGGGTCAGGCTCCTGTTCTACTTTGGTTACGAAAGACCCTGTTTTGGAAAATTTTCTTCGTCGGTCCAGTATGGTTTCAAATCGGTCGGTCTCCTTGCTGTTCTGAAGATGTCCAGTGCTCGTATACCTCATAAGTGTAGGCGCGAGTAAGCCCTTGGGGAGGAGGAAGGTTTGATGTCGATATAAACCGCCCGTTGCAAGAACGAAAAACACAACACAACACAACATTAACCAAATCACGCATGGGTACGAACGTATGAACAGTCAGTCGGTCCCAAACATTGTGTCAATCCTCTCTAATCGAGTCTAATCGCCCACGCACGCCGCTACAGACAACAAGTTCCGCCGGGGGAAAGTGAGAAAGTAGCAATAATGCCGCATTTAACAGGCCAGCCATATCAACGGACGGGCCAACGAACGTAACGACCCCTAGCACAACTGGCGGCACCCCCAAATCACCAGTTCGGCGGCAGCCTGATAACAATACCAGGATCCGAATCGCTATCCGACTCCTCATTCCGCCACCACCTCGAGCCGCCCTGGCGATGCCAATCAAAACTAGCCTCGGGGCCGCCCTCTCGCGGACCACCCGGATCCACCGGCGCGGGCTCCGTCTCGCGGCGGTTGGCCTCGTACGCGGCGCCGAGCAGGTCGCGGGCGTACTCCTCGTGCTGGCGCTCGTCCACGAGGTCCCACTCGTCGTCGGCGTCCCAGTCCTCCTCGGTCGGCGGCGACCGGGGCGGGCTGTCGTCGTGGTCCGGGTCCATTAGGGGAAGGCTCAGCTGGCGCCGGAACGAGTCGTGCAGCCGCATGATATCGTCGACGAGCTGGTCGAACGTGGGGTCGTACTCTACCCACGCCGCCTCTGGCTTCGACGCCTGCGCGCCGCCGCCCCGCAGCAGCCCGGCGACGACGACGGCGTCCGCGTCCTCCTCGATTTTGTCGTCGTCATCGTCGTCATCGTCTTCTTCTTCTTCTTCGTCGTCGAAGAGCGAATCGCGACGCCGTTGCCGCAGCAGCAGCAGCAGCAGCAACCGCCGCCGCCGTCTGCACACCGCGCACCGCCGCCGCCGCTGCAGCCGCCATGGCCTCGACGATGGGCGAGAAGCCGCAGCGGCAGCAGTAGTAGCGGCCCAAGCACCCACCGACTCCCTCGCCTTGCCGTAGGTAGCCTCTTCTCCCTCCTCCTCCTCTTCCTCCTCTCCTCCACAACTCCCCTCGGGCATCCATTTCCCACACGTAAAGCGAACAGCGCCGGGGACGCGGAAACGCATCACGTCGTCGTCGTCGTCGTCGTCGTCCAGGAGGCGGCGGCCCATGTCCTGGCCGAACGTCCGCACGAAGCGGACGGGGGGCAGCGGCAGCGGTGGCGCGTCGGCGGCGAGCCAGGGGGGAGGGCGGTCGAGGGGCAGGACGGCGGCGGCGGCGGCGGCGGCGGTCTTCTTGTTCTTGTTCTTGTTCTTGTTCTTTCTGCGGGACGCGCCGACGCTGATGCCACCTTCTTGAGCGGCCGGTGGTGGTGCAGGGGGGTCGGAGGAGGAGGAGGAGGAGGAGGAGGAGGAGGAGGAGGGGGAAGGGCTGTCGCCGTCGAGGACGGAGTCGTGGCGCTTCATGTGGGAGATGCGGTGCTGGTGTTGTGCGTCGCAGTCGTCGCCTGTGGAGGAGGCGTGGCTGTTCGGGCAGTAGTCGACGGAGCGAGACATGGTGGTGTGGCCGTGGTCCTTGGGTTGAAATGGGCGCCTGGAGAGTTCGAAAAGCGGGACCACCGGGTTGGTCGGAAGCTGTTGCGAGCGGGGGGAGGGCTTTCGGTGGATGTTTGGAGCAGTGATGGGTTCGTGTGATGGTGTTGGCGTTTCCCGCTGCTATGCGTGTATATTCGTAGTGATGGCGATGGCGGGCAGCAGTTCGTAAATAATGACCGTGATGAAGCCTGGTAACGAAGATGTTCTGCGATGGGAATATGCCGGAGAGGAGAGGAGAGTCGGAGCGGACGGAAATGAGCAAGGGTCGCCGGTCGTTCACCGTTTGGGAAGCCACGGCATCGCTGCTGCTGTTTCCTTTGCCGTCGTCGTCGTCGTCGTTCGTGGTAATGAGGTCGGGCTCTCCGTTGCCATCGAAGTCCAAAGTCGGAAGGTGCGGACGGTTGGGGTTGTGTGCTCGCCGGGTACGCGGTGTGTTTGGTTAGGTGTTGATGAGCAGCTGAACCCACGACCAAGCCCCTCACACTCAAACTTCCTTCTTATACGGCCAGCCAAGCTCGCCATGACGGCATGCAACGGGCTGGCTGAGCTGGGCGGCAGTGGGCCGGCAGCCGTGCCGCGATGTGCGCGCAAAGTGTCGACAGAGTTTCCAGAAAAAGCCTCCCTCCCTTCCCTCACCCACTCCCGCCTCCCCCGCCAATGGGATCAAGCGTTGCGCGCATCGAAGGCCGCTCCACATGCGAGATCCACTTGCCGGCGACCGGTCAGTTCGAGAACAACAATCGTGGCTTGATTTTGTTGAATCCTGGCTGACGCGTGCATATCGCGCAACGCGCCAGCCGCCGCCTGCGCCGCAGCAGCCTGTGCCGCCGACTGGTCGTTCATGCAGGGCCCTCCATCCCCCCCACTTCCATGTCTCCAGCCACCAGCGAAGAAAACTGTCCGTCATGAGGGGTATGTAAAGCGAAGAAAACAAAAAGAAAAAAAAGGCGCGTCGTGAGAACAATTCCCCCAGCACCACGCCGTCGATCCGTTCAACAAGGATTGGTATGATTCTGCTCATGCCTTGCACTTCTTCCGCTCACCCAGGCACCAAACCATCTCTCCCGTTTCCCCTGCGGCGGCAGCGCGGCGGGGAAATGCGAGAAATCCAAAGGGGACAAAAAAAAGAGGCGCGCGTGTGTGTGTGACCTGCATGAGACAGCGGGGCAGTCGGACTACTCAGGAACGGTCTCGAACACTAGAGATTTCGAAGATCGCAATCGCTCGCATCGGCCGGCAATCCCCCTTCCCCGCTCCGCGCGCGCATGCTCAGCATGTCCCTGTACGTCGTGAAAGTGGGAACCACCGCCGCCGCCCAAAAAAAAAAAGGAATAATCGTTTCATCACGTTACATGCACACACATGGCGGGTGACATCGGCAAAGATTAAGCTGACAACAACCCCACCACCACCACCGAAACCACCAAAACCACCACTAAAAGCCCAGCAGCCCTAGCCCATGTCTGTTCTCCTCCCCAAAATGACAAATTGTCATCCGGGACTTCACGGGAAGGGCGATAGCTCCAGAAAGATCCCCCCCGGTCAGACCCTACTACATACAGACAACCGACGAACGAAACAGGAAAGAGGGGCAGCCAGCCCGTCCGTCCGTCCGTCGTCACGGCCGAGCCGGGCGAGTGAGTGAGTGAGTGGTGGGTCCGTCAGACATGAAGAAAGAAGAAAGATCCCCGCATATATCATCACCACATCACGCTATTCCCTGCTACCTATGGTCGAGACCCTTTCCCCACTACTTCCACATCGCCGTCGCACCTCCTGAGATTTGGGGGTGGGAAGAAAGTTGTCTCTCTGACCGGTCGTCGTGAATTGATGAAACTAGCTAAAGTATGGACGGGAGCTCCGAATGCATGTTCGAAGCCGCGGAAAGAGAGAGATACGTGATGAGGAATTTGCATGACTAAAAGTCGCGCCGGTGCAGAAAGGAACACATCTGGAATTATACCCCCCATCTTTCTCACCACTGAACGATACTGGAAGAAGGTTCGAACGATAATCACACGACAAAGTCGACAAACATTTCTCGTTCTTGTTGTTCAGAGACGTAATATCATATTTGCCCATCATTAGTTACATCTATGTGTACGCGCGTTTTGTTTTTGTGTTGCAATCCCATAGTCGAGAAGAAGAAAAAATCTCGGAATAATCTCTCTCAATAAGAGATCACCAAACCGTAAAATGTGTGTGAACATGGGAAAAGGGAAAAGCAAACCAGCAGCGAAACATAACCCAGAAAAAAACCGTGTACCCATCATGAACACATGAAAGAAACAAAAAAAGGGCTGAACCAGCAATTGCCACCGCCAGCGCCAAACGAAAACACCTGATGAGACCAATATAGTAGGTATACAGCACACTCTTTTACGCAGCCGCCAACCTCTTCAACAACTCTTCCTTCTCGCCCGTCGGCAGCGTCTCCAACGCCGCCAAGACGCCCTTCAAGCCCGCCTCGCGGTCCTTCCTGACCAGCTCGGCGACCTGGTACGCCGTGGTCTCGCGCGTGAGGGCCTCGACCTTCGCCGCGACTTCCTTGCGGTTGCCCTCGATCCACTCGGCGACGGCCTGGTCGGCATTGTCGAAGTCGTCGACGGCCGACCACGCGGCGAGCTGCGCCAGGGCCTCGCGGCGGCTGATGGCGCCCGAGTCCGACACCGCCAGGCGTTTGAGGATGTACTCCTCGTTGATGCGGCGGCGCAGGCGCCAGTAGAAGAAGCGGCGCGCGTTCTGCCAGCGCAGCGGCATGCGGATCGCGCCCTTGGCTGCCATGCGGCCCGCGCGGTCGTGCAGGTCGGCGAACTGCAGCGAGATCTGGCCGTACACGGGCAGCAGCAGCTGCTCGCGCTCCGTCATCTCCGCCTTGACCTTCTGCTGCTCCTCCTTGGACAGGCTGCTGTCGGCGAACTTGCGCTTGAGCTCGCCGTACGTCGGGTCCAGGCGCGCCATCGTCTCGAGCTGGCGGTCCCGGCGGAACTTGATGCCGACGATTCCCTCGGGCTCGAGGACACCGCCGCGCGAGTCCTCGTCGGCGTACATTTCCATGAACTTGGGGTTGATGGTCGGGTCCACGACGACCCACGAACCACCGCGGAGCTCGCCGAACGGAGGGATGTAGACGAAGACAGGCTGCTCGTACTTGACGAGAGCGTCGACGATGTAGGAGCCGTACTTGAGCACCTCGTTGAACATGTCGCGCTGACCACCCGAGAAACCACGCCAGTTGGCAAGGATGAACAGCGGAAGTTGCTCGCCGTTGTTGAAGTCCTTGATTGCCTGGGCCGTCTTGAAAGCCGAGTTGGGGTACCAGACACCACCAGCCTCCGACGTGACCTGCTCGATGGAGTCGGGGTTGGCGGGATCGGCAGGAATGACGTTCTCAACAGCACGCGTCTCGACACCGATGACACCGACAGGGAGACCGCCCAGGCGAGCACGACCGACGACAACGGTCTTAGCCCAGCCGCTGAGAGACTCCTCGAAGGAGCCACGGTCAAAGAGACCCGAGAGGTAGCCCTCCTCGTCCTCCTTACCAGCGATGAGCCACCTGACGTCGTAAGGCTGCTTCTGCGGCGGGTAGTAGGTAATGTCGCGGTCCCAGTGCTCGGCAGTGGGGGACAGCGGGATGGGCTGACCCTTGCTGGACGGGATGTAAGACAGCCAGCGGACGATCTTGGACACACCCTCGAAGTCGTCCGAGGCAGTCATGTGCGAGACACCGTTCTTGTACATGATCTGAGTGCCACCGAGCTGCAGGTTAGAGGTGTAGACCTCACGGCCGAGCAGCTTGTTGATGGCGGGAGCACCAGTAAGGATGATGGGCTGGCCCTCGATCTGAATGGCACGCTGGCCAAGACGGACAAGGTAGGCACCAATACCAACGGAACGGCAAGTGACCAGGGTGATGGTGAAGATATCCTCGTAGGCCCTGGAAGTCTCACCAGCGATGAGACCGGAGCCACGCAGACACTCAACACCAAGGCCATCCTCAGCACCAATGATGGTCGTGATCTTGTGCCTGGTCTCACCCTCGTCTTGGATCTCCTCGGTGATGACCTCGCGCCTGTCGCCCTCATCGAAGGCCTTCTTCTTCTCCTCGGTGATGTAGAGATACTTGAAGCCCTTCTCAGGGTTGGAAGCGTCATTCCAGGCGACGGAAAAGTGCGGGATCAGCTCCTCAGCCATACCGATGCGGGCACCGGAGTTGGCAGACAGGTAGATGCGAGGAATCCCAAGCTTGCGGGCAAGTTCAGAGCACTTGTGGAAGAACTTGTCTTCGGCCGGACCGAATGAACCGATCTTGAAGGTGATGTCGTTGGAGATGATGATGAACTTGCGGCCCTTGGGGTACTCGGGGGTCTTGGCCGTGACGATCCAACCCACCATGCCGATGGTGTTGGCACCCGGCTCGCGGTTGACCTCGGCCAGGTTGTCGTTGTCGTCGAGAACAAGCTCGTTGTACTCGATGCACTCTCCCTTGACGGGCTGCTTCTCCTTGAGCGCCTGGACCTTGGCGGTGGAGTGATGCCAGCAGTTCTCAATAGCCTGCCTGAACAGCTCAGGGAAATCGTAGACGTATTGAGTGCCCATGATGTGGGCCTTGTAGCGCTTGGGCTGGAGAGCACCCTTGGTGGGGTAGGGCGTGGAGACGGGACGCAGGTGCATCGCGCCGATCTTGGTAGTGCCGCCAATGCTGTGGAAGAGCCACTGGCCACCCTTCTCAGACTTCTTCTCGGCGTACAGCTCAACGTCGACAACGTAGCCAGCAGTGTTGGTGATGACCACGCGCAGAGGATAGGGCTCGCCATGCTCGTCGGTGCAGATGATGCGGATCTCAGCACCGGTGACACGGAGCCTCCAAGCACGGCGACCGAACCTGTCGAGGAAGTTGCCAAGAGCTTCCTGAACATCCTGAGGCTGCAAGGGGAAGACAGTGGAGAAGTTGATGAAGATATGGTTCATGTCAGAACCGTTGTTGCCAATGATCTCAAGAGCGTCCAGGATGTCGTTCATGAGCCTATCAGCCTCGGAGATCATGAACTCGGCGGTGGGGATACCCTCCCGGAGACGGCCCGGACGAACGACAGCACGCGTGAAGTACCTCTTGTCGTTCTCCGCGCCCTTGCCAACAGCCTCGTAAATGTGGATGTTGCGGTTCTCAGTGAAGACGGGCTTGATGTTGAACTTGTTCAGGCGTCCAAGCTCCAGCTGGAAAGCAAGAGCAGGCTCGATGTGACGGATGCTGGCGTCCTCATCGTAGAGGGGACCTCTGAAGGTGTAGTAGCCGGGGTAAGTGCCATCCTTGTGACCGCAGATGAACGTGACACGACGCACACGCCTGGCCAGAAGCTCCTCCTTGTAGTCGTTGACGATAGGAGTAATACGGCTCAGAATCTCGTTGTCATCAAAGCTCTCAGCGTCCCTGACGGCAACGTTGCAGACGGCAGTAAGCTCGTCCTCGCTCTCAAGCCTGGGAGCCGGCTTGCGCTTGCCAGCAAGATCGGCAATCAGGCCGTTGTTGCCGCTGGAAGCCCGCTTCTTGGTCGAACCAACCGTGGGGAAGGCCTCAAGAGCACGCATCAGGTACTCCTCAGCGTCCTCAAGGAAGGGAATGGGTACAACCGCGCCCTTGCGGGTGGGTTCACCCTCCGTGCCACGGCGCAAGTAGCTCATGTCGCTGATCGAGTGAATACGCTTGCCGAAGAAAGAGCTCTGCTCACCGCTGGGAGTCGAAGGCGTAGACGGGTGAGAAGACTCGACCGGGAGGCCAAACTCGGATTCGCCAACCTTGCGGAGGGCAAAGTCCCAAGAGAGGACGTAGGGAGCCTCGGTCTCGATGTGGTAGTCGATCTGCTTGAGCTGGTACGCACGGTAGGCGCGGCGCGTGTAAACCTCAAGAGCAGCCAGAGCGACATAAGGGTCAGAGTGAGCAAAGAAAGTGGGAAGGACATCGAAGACAGTGTACTTCGAGTCAACAACTTCCTTGATGATATCGAAATCAGGCTCCCTGTGGTCCCAGCCACTCTCGCCGTACTTGGACTCGACAACGGACGTGCGGAGGATGTGTTCCATCTGAGAGGTACGCTCCTCAAGGGAAGGCATAGCGCACTGGATCAAGACCTCACGAGCTTTGATGGCCACCTTCGCGGTGGCCCTGGACTCGAGCTCGGTCAGCTTGCGGAGAGGGTCCTTCAGGTACTTGGCAACGTTTCCGACACCAGGCTTGTTGGGCTTGTAGGAATCCAGAATAGCGAGGAGAAGGTTGTTCTTGGACTGAACCCTGGTATGGGAGAGAACGGTGTAGACAATAGGAATCAGATCATCCTTCTGCGAATCCCTAAGCTTGAGGACAACCTCTTCGTCCCTGTTCTGACGGAAAGAGAACTGGTACTCGACGGCGGAGTACTCCTCAATGAGAGTGGACATAACAGCAAACTCGTGTGCCTTCAGACCCTCAATGTACTGGTTGGCAATCTCGAGGAGAGGGGCCAGCGTAGTGCGAAGAAGAGAAGCATCAGCAGGGTCAACACTCTCCTCAAGGAAGCGGTTGAAGTTCTTGATGAGCTGCTTGGCAGGGAACTCGACATTACGGCTGTGGGCGCGATCCACGATTTGCTCCAGAGCAGCGTCGAGCTTCTGAGGCATGCGTGCGTGCAGGGCAGAAGCCTGAGCATTCCACTGACCGTAAGGGAGTTCAGGGTCACGAAGGACAGCGATGAGCTCGTTCAAAGTGTCGCCCATGATGACCTGGTTGTCGAAACCCTTGAGAATGTCCAGGAGAATGTTGTACAGGTAGGTAAAGCGCTGCGGAGGCTTGGAACCCATGATTTGAGGCGGGCCAAATTCGGGCAGCTGGCCAAGGAAGAGCTGGGCGGTCTTGACCTTCGAGGGGTCATCGAGAGCCAGGATACCGAGGATGTCACCAGCTTCGAGGGTCGCGCCGGGCTGCTTGATGAGGTTGACGACACCGTCCTCTTGAGCGATCAGGGGCATGTACATCTTCATGACCTCAACTTCGGCGAAGGCCTGGCCCTTGCTGATGTGCTCGCCGTTGGCGACGCTGAACTTCACGAGCTTACCAGGACTGGGGGTACGGAGCTGGGTGGGATCGTTCTCCTGCTCAAGCAAGCATGTCTTGCTGTCGACGGAAAGACGAGTCGCGCCGACTTCCTCCTTCCAGTAGACATTGTGAGACTTGCCGCCGAGCAAAACAAGGAGACCGCCGTCCGCCAGAGCGCGGACACCGACCTGGCACCTCGAGCCGTTGATGAACAAAGTGTAAGCATCAGTGCTGGACCTGGTGGCAGTGAACTTGTAGCGGAAGCCCTCGTAGATGAAGTCGATGGGGAAGACGGTCTTCAGGACATCCTTGGACGGAACCTGACCCTTCTCCAAACCCCTCTTGTACTCCGTGATGCAAGTTTCGCTAGCCACGTGGGCTTTCTGGACAGCACCACAGATGACGGCGATCATCGGGTCAGGTCTCTCGGCGGTAAGCTTCTTCGAGATCAGCTCATCGAGCCAGCCGGTGGTGATGGTGTTGTCCTCGAAAGCCGGGGTCTCCAAAAGCTTGATCAGGTACTCAACAGTCGTCCTGAAGTCACCACGAATGCTCAGTTCCTTCAGCGCAACGACCATGTGCTTCCGAGACGCCGTGCGGTTCTCGCCGTAGGCGAAAATGTGACCGAACTGGCTGTCGGAGAAGCTGTGAATACCACCGGCAGTACCGACGGAGAAGTAACCCCAAACGTTGGAGGAACTCCTGAAGTTCAGCTCGTGCATGGTACCGCTGGAAGGCTTGAAACCCTCGCCGGGATCCTCGGAGGTGATACGGCAAGCAGTCGTGTGACCCTTGGGCTTGGGCTTACGCTGGTTGACGAGAGACTCCTCGGTGGAGAAATCGAAGTCGATCTCGGTGGCGGAGTGGGGGTCAACACCGTACAGAAGACGGATGTCGCGGATCTGGTGCAGAGGGATACCCATAGCAATCTGGAGTTGAGCTGCGGGCAGGTTGACACCAGAGACCATCTCGGTGGTAGGGTGCTCGACTTGCAGACGGGGGTTCAGTTCCAGGAAGTAGAAGGCATCGTCCTCGTGCGAGTACAGGTATTCCACCGTACCCGCCGACACGTAGCCGACCAATCTACCCAGCGCCACTGCTGATTTCTCCATCCGTTGGAACGATTCCGCGTTTGCGACCGTCACCGGCGCCTCCTCAATGATCTTCTGATGTCTCCGCTGGACGGAGCAGTCACGGCCGAACAGCGAGATGTTGTTTCCGTACTGGTCAGCAAGAAGCTGAACCTCCAGATGCCGGGCGTTGCCGGCCAGCTTCATGATGAAGATGGGCGAGCCGGGAATCTCGCTCGCGGCAGCACGGTACATCTGAATGAAGTTCTCCTCCGACTCGACCTTGCGGATACCCTTGCCGCCACCACCCTCCGAGGCCTTGACCATGACAGGGAAGCCAATCGACCTGGCCTTCTCCAGGCCTTCCTCGGGCGAGTGTGTGCAGCCCTGGTCGTAGATGTCTTCGGGCACCGTGACGATTCCGACGTCGTCGACGATGACCTGGTCCACGCCGGTACCCGACCACGGGATACAGGGGACCTTTGCGTGCTGGGCAACGATTGTAGACGAGATCTTGTCTCCGAGCGAGCGCATGGCCGAACCGGGAGGGCCAATGAAGACGATCTTGTTCGGCGACGCGGCGAGCGACTCGGGGAGCTTGGGGTTCTCGGAGGCGTGGCCCCAGCCGGCCCAGACGGCGTGGACGCCCATGCGTTCTGCGACGTCGACGATGAGCTCGACGTTGGCGTAGTTGTTGTTGTTGGTGCCTCCGGGGACCTGTTGGACGGCTGTCAGCTCTGCGCCAGCCTCACGCGACACTCGGGCTGGCTACGCACCTCAACGTATTGGTCGGCCATGCGGATGTAATCTGCGTTCGCCTGCAGATCTTCCGGCGTGGCCATGACCGTGAATTGGATTGCCCTCTCGTCGCCGAATGTCTCGTACGCCCATTTCCGCACCGATCTGATCTCCTTGACCGCCGCGATACCGTTGTTGGCAATGAGGACCTGCAAAGAGCTGCGTTAGACTACCGCGCGCGACCGCTGCTCGCACGGCGATGCTTACATTCGTGATGACGGTGTGGCCTGTCGCGCGGATTAGCTGGGTTGTAAATCACCGCTGAGAGGAAGATTCTTACCGTCATGGCTGGCCACGAAGTCCTTCACCTTCGAAGGTGGTGCGTTTCCGAGGTGGTTAAGCCCAATGAAGTGCTCACCTGCGGGCGGTTAGCAATCTGCGCCGCTGGACAGACACTGGAAGCTCGCCGATGCGCGGGTCGCCTCCAGCGCGCCCCGCGCGGTGTCGTGGAGCTTACCAATGTTCTTCTTGGCTGCCCAGCTCGACGGTGTCCCGTTCGGCTGGGCGCTTGAGTCTGCCGATATTCCCATGATGGATTCGTTTCGTATGTGCGCGAGGTTGGGATGTATGTAGTGCGTGGGTTTGGGAGGGGCGGCGACGGCGAATTCGGCGTCTATCTAGTCTTGGGGAAGGCGCGATCCGGGGTATCGAATGAGAATGAAATAGAAACCAACGACCACCAATGCCAGTCTATCGGAGCTCGCGCGCAGGTCGAGAGGGTGAGAGGAGAAACAGAGTACAGGTGGAGGAAAGGCGTTCAGCTCGGGGCCAGAAGAGCGGCGGCCATTGGGAATTATAAGTCAGCCGAAGCGGCTACGATGTGCCCGAAGCACTCAACGCAACACGGACCAAAGCTCCCTCCGGCGCGCAGGGTTCCGCCAGCCGCATTTCGCACGCCGCGAAAACGTCAGACTGCTCTGCTTACGCCCCATCCTCTGCGCCGCGGTCCCATCGCCCCAAGCCATTGCCCCAGCGCATCTCCCACCGCGGAGCTTATCGGGCTATGATTTGTGGCTGCGTGATGGTGCTCTGGATGCGCTGTGGGGGCGGGCGGACGGAAGTCTGCTTGCTGCCCTGTCGGTCGTTCCCCAACCAGTAGTCTGGTTGAATATTCAACAAGGCGTCGCCCGCCAAAATAATCGATCGTCGCCTCCAAGCTAAAACCCGACTCACCGACCCTTCATGCCTCTCTCTCTCTCATCGCTCTTGACACGCTCGCGCGCACACCTCCGTCCCGCTGCGAGCCGGGCGCCTCTGCTCCAGATGCACTAATCTGCGCTGGCAGCTGTCGCTTCCCCATTCAGAAGCCGACCTAAAAATACCCCGGCCCTCCAACTGCTGTCCGTCCCTGTGTCGATGGGTGTGCTCGTCAGGACCCTTCGGCCCCGGCAGCGGGCTGAGTCCGCCGCTCAAGGCGCCGACTCGATTTGCGACACCACCGACGCCGACTCGGACCCCCACCTTTCTCCGGTGCAGCCTCCGCCCCCAGTCATCCGTATTTACGACTGCACATCGCAGCCGCAGTGTGCTCTCTAGTATTGTTGATCTGACCCTACGCGATCTTGAATCGCCTCTTTTTTTTTTCGCGTCGATCACGGGTGCACTGGGCTCTCCAGCGTCCAGCCGCCCCAAATGTCGGGGTAGAGCTGCGTTCGGGCCGTAGCGTATCCAATGTTACCCTTCTTCTTCTCCGTCCGTAGCATAACTTCCTGGCTGGTACTCAGCTATTGATCCTTGTCAGCCACCCGATGCACCTGCGCCCTCCCGGCTCCGCCCTTACGGGAAGCCCCTACAGCTCCTGCGCCCGCCTTATCGCTCAAGCCGCCCAGATCGGGCAGAGCTGAAGCCCAGTATGATGACGCTATTCCCTTTTCAACAAAGGCTCTTTCCGTCAGCTTAGTCATTTTTGTCAGCGCATGTGCTCGCTATACGCAGGATAGGATAAGATCTTCTGACTCTCCCCTTCTCGCGAAGACAGAAAGAGTTGACAGATATCCAACGTATGGCTTCTCGACAAGCTTCGCTTGGTTGACGACTTTGGCTCCATATACATCCACCGCAACGCCATGTCGTTGTCGGACTTGGCATCGAACTCCGTGTTTTGAAGGTTTCCGTTCCTCTCCTGAAGCGCGAGCTCTCAGGTTGATGGTATGTGGTCGGCGCGTGGGAGGGTGCAAACGGAGAAGAGAAGCTCACCACAGCAAGTGAACGTGGAATTAGGTGGAAGACGAAGAGAAGTGTGTTCGCAGACGAAGAGCGGAAAGGAAGTATTTTGGTGGTGGGCAGGCGCGCCTTTGCGACGCTAATCCGATTGGGAGCGCAACTTCCCTTTGGGCCAACTCAGCAAGCAGCCGGACATTAAGTTTCCTTCAACCACTGACGTATATGTTCTCTCATTTGTGGAACACCCGACAGAGCTATCAAATTTCTATCAACGTGCTGTGATGGCCCACATATCCCACCCTTGACTGCGAAGTGTCTGCGCAACTCAGAACTGAAGGAGTGATCCAGCTGCTTACTGATTACACTGAGTCCAATGACAGGCAGAATGAAGGTTTGTGTCCAAACCAATTGCTCCCAAATAATGTATTACGCTGTCAAATATAAAATCTTTCACCTCCACGCTTATCCTCAACTTCACTCTGGTTTTTGACCGTACGCAACGTGGCTGTATTCCAATCAGTACCTCCACCTAAAAGAACGGAAAGGCTCACTTACAACGTGTAGTACGGATGAATCGACTTGCTCTTCAACTCCTCCCTCACCTTCGCATTGATGACCTTCACCTCTTCCAGCTTCCAACCTAGGACGTTGGTGAACATGCGGAAAGAGAATGCCTCCAACCCATCAAGGTACTGCATCAGGTTCACCAGGCCAACTTCTTTCTACTCTTGCAGTCAGCGATCCGTCCCAAAACCCACACTTCCGATACGTACCATCTTCGGATCCTTGGGCCATGGGCCGAGAGGAATCTTGTACATTCGTGTTTGCACGTTGACAAAACCCGCATCTTTCAGCCAACCCTCCGCCAGCGGGCCCGGATACAGTTCCTTCCCGAGCTTCTTGCAGCCCTCTTCCAGCGTGGCGAGGAACCGGTTGATGTGCGCGTCGGGCTTCAGCGAACCGTCATCAGATCTGTAATGCGTGTCGAAGAGATGAAGCCTGGGCAAAAGAAAAAAAAAAGTCAGTGGGGGACGACAGGTTTGAATACATCGCGCCCCTCGAGACGCAGCAGCCCCACTCACTCGGTCCAACCGCCGGGCCTGGTGCACTTGAACATGTTTGCGATCAGCGCCGGCCAGTCGGAAATGGAGCCGTCCAGCTGCCGAGCGTAGATGAGATCGAAAGGCGTAGCGTGGGTCCACGGCGCCTCGACGTCGTCGACTTCAAACTTGACATTCGGCGGCTAGTTTTTGCGATTCCCTCTCGCGCATCAGCCACAAAAACGATTGCTCCAGTACCACCTTTCCCTCGAGCACACGGGAATACAACAACATACCACCCAAGTCGGCTGCACGGGCGAGAGGTCGTTGCCGAGCACCTCGGCATCCGGATGGTCGTCGGCGACCTCGATGGCCCAGATGCCCGTCCCCGTGCCGACGTCCAAAATGCGCTTCAGCTTGTCCTTGTTGAGTGGCGCGAAGAAGTGCCGCTTGCCGGTGACCAGCATCACCATGTGGTGGAGAAGGTCGAGCCGGTCCTGCTCGTTCTCGTCGTTGGGCATGAAGTAGGCGCCATCCTTGTAGGCGTGGTACCGGCGCCCGTTCTCGACCGGGTAATTGACGACGCTGGACGAGAGCGATTGCGAGTAGGCCGAGAGCTGGTCCTCGATGCTGCCCACGGCCGAGTCGGTTTCGAACTGTGTGGGGTCAGGTCTAGCTGCAATTAGGCGCCAATGGCTGGGTATGTGGCGTGGAAGAAATGGCAAAGTGGGATAAGCAAGAAAAAAAACAATGTCGTGTAACAACGGGCGAATGCATCATGTTACGCAAGCCACAAAGGGTCCACTCAATGAGGACAACCACTCACCCCGGTATCGACCTCGATGTGCTGCTCGGGAGCGGTGGACATTGTGATCTTCGAAGGATTGGAGCAGCAGGGGTTCGTGTGATGCCGTGTCACAAAAAGCCGCAGGATGGAGGATCAGAGGAAGTAGTATGTAGTCGGGATCCGGCGGCCACATGGCCGCGTGCGCGGGGCGGGCCGCATGGTTAAGAGAGGGAGTGAAAGCACCGTGGTCGTGCGGCGCAGCAAGAGAAAATGCAGCAATGATTGACAGAACAGCCGACGAGCCCCCACAGGGGCCCCGCTTCTCAGGAGACATGGGACCGCCATTGGCATATGCATGTGTGTCTGCGGATATGGGCAAGGATAAGTAATCATGCCGGGTACCTGAAAGGTCTGATGAAGATGGGTGCCCAGCCGCTCGATTTTGATTGGCTAGCACGCTTCGCCTTGCCCTTCTTGGATACCACTGGGATCTTGCCGATGCTGGGGACGTCGATGCCGTTCTCCTTCGGGAGGCGCCTTCCACTGATCGAAGGCGAACCTGTCCGGCTTCTTTCCTGCCAGCGCCTTCAGGTCCAGGGTCTTCCTGTCGATTCTTTTGCTCAGCCGGAAGTTGACAGCAGTCTCGGCCGCGTTCATCCAGCAGTGAAAGAGATAGAGCTGCCAGCGCTCCATCAGCGCCTCCAACTCAGCGGTCGCCTTATCCGGCGGGAAGAAGATGCTGTCGGAGTCGATCGGGTGTGTGAACGGGTGCCATATGAGCCAGGCCAGAACCATGGGGTCCTCATTCCGGAGGTCTTCGAAAACGACAAACCTCTCGTTCACTGACCACTCCAGAATGTCGTCCGGAAGAGTGTCGTCCAGGTTCTTCTCCCGGATGCGCTTGGCCTTTTCGTAGACGAAAACATTCAGGACGTGGCGCTGGTAAGTGGACACGGCCGACATCTCCGTCCTCGTGGCGACGAGGGCGTCGGCAGTAAGCCCCCAGACGTCGCTGAAGATCCCTGCTTGCTATGACGTGCGAAACAAAGTAACATAGCATCCTGATGGTCACACGGGTCTTTCTGCGGGATGCTGCGACTCGAAATTAGTTGAAGTGTACACTTTTAGTGAAGCCGCCCCTTGGAAGGCCTGAGTTGATATCTCATCATCAGATGCCCCGTCGTTCTCCTTCCTGAAGGCATGGCGATGCCAGCGCTGTATTCTTTATCCTCCACGAAGACAATCTTGCGGCCTGTATCTTCGATCAGCTCGATGCTCTCCTTCTCTTGCTAAAGTTCACCATCATCGACGGCATCCCACTATTTCTTGGTGGCGATGTTGGGGGTCAATAGCTCGAGGATTTCCGCACTTGTATCGGATGACGATGGAGCCGGAGGTGGCATGGTCAGCTATCACAATGTTAACGGGGACTCTTTCGAAGCATGGTGAGGATGGATGACAAGTGGGGCATGAGGACCGCCTCAGATTGTAGGGGTGAGATGAGAGATTGGAAGTCGTTATACCTTGAGATGATGCTCACGGAGGTGAGACAACAGTGCCGAATGTGTACCAGCAATGCAAACTTTCAGTAGGGAAAGCTTGTAACGGCTGCAGGTGGTGTTGAGTGGAAGAATTGTAGCCAGCGAAGATATATCTTATCCTTCACACCAAGGACCCCCACGTGCTACTCTACTGTTTCAGCATTTGGGCAGCTTAGTTGTGCACGAGGTCGGGGTACTGGACACAAGGACAAGAGGGGTACAGCAAGGGACAAAAGATATGAGCCCACGTACACCTGCCTGGAGAACTGGAAAAAACAAACATGCGCAATTGAAACTTGCATCTACGTCCGGACATTGGATTCAACTGCCCATGCAGGTAGGAAGAGCGGATCCAACAAGCAAAAAAGACACCCTCGAAACTTCTCTGGACAAGCCTCGAACTTGGTGCAGGAACCGTAGTATGACACCAAGCCCGGATCGAACCCAGACCCTTGTTAGGGCGTTCAGCTCGAATGGGTAATCCATCAGATCACAAACCCCCGGATTTTGCTGCTTTAGGGTTCTGGTGGCGATGTATAGAGCCGGAGCCTGCCCATCGCACTAACCATCTGTAATTGAAAGGGGGGTTCGCTGTCGCGGTTTGTATGCGGCAGGGTCGGGTATTGCTTTGGGTCAGATCTTCTGTCACCTGTCGTGGCAGGTGCGGATGACAGTAGCGCAGAGCGGCGATGGTCGCGGTCGCCCGTTCGGGAGTCATCAGGGCCAGTGTCGACCACCCTTCGGATCCACTCCTGACCACTCCCAAGCACCACCGCGCGCTTTGCTTCGCTTCAACTCGCCAATGTGGCGCGCCCTGCTTCCAAACATGTCGGGCCCCGATCCCGAGCTCCAGAGCACCGAGGAAGACGAGGAAGAAGACATCACGTCACTGCCTACGCGCGAGGAGGCAGGCCGTGAGTGAGTGGAAACCAACCTCACCCTACATGATCCCGAGACGTTTCAAGCTCACCCTGCCACAGCGGGTGGCAAAGAATTCCGTCACCTGCAATATGCGCAGACACACTCTGCACCGACAGAATTGCACACGCGTCCACTTCGCCCATGTTTTAACCGTCTCTTAGGATGCTCGAGAGCGGATATCTAGCCGACACCACGGTTGTCTGTGCCGACGGCCAAGAAATCATGGCACACTCCCACCTCTTGGTTTGCTACAGTGTCTACTTCAGAAACGCCTTCAAGTCTGGAATGCAGGTAAGCAAGATGCCGTGCAACAGACTCGGGCACCCCCGCCACTGCGGTGCTGACGACTTGAAACGGCAGGAATCGAAGCACAAGAAGTTCAAGCTCGAGAACAGCTCTTCCGACCCGCATCTCAACCTCGGCCGCGACGTCGTCTATCGCGCGCTGGAATACCTGTACAGCGGCTCGTGCACCGAACACCAAGACGCTGACGCTTTCTCGAAGAACATCCACCTCTACATCGATCTTCATGTGCTGGGAGACTATCTCCACATCGGAGGACTTCGGCAATACGCCGCCAGCAGATTCGGCGAGCTCGCCGAGGACTGGGTGCAGTTGAGGCCGGTTCTGCCCGAAGCCATCACGGCAATCTACAGCAAGCCCGGCTCCGTTGTCTCCGGCATCTGGCCGAAGCTCGTCGTCGTCCTCGCGCGGCAAGGACGTCGGCTGTCACACCCGGACATGGCCGACTGCATCCACACGTTGAGGGACTATGGCGACTGTGCTGCGGATGTGATGCTGGGCATCGTCCAGAGAGAGGTGGAGAAACATTGCGACCGTTGTGGGAACTCGTTCACCGTGGTCGAGGGCGAGCGCAAGAAGTCATACTTTTATTGCTTCCACTGCGGTCGTAAGCTCTCTTTTGACTAAGTTTATATGACCGAGTAGGTGGTAGTTTTTCTTGTGTATTAACGAAGTCATGTACTACACTTTCTTCTGCAAAGGGACCATTTATCCAGCTATGAGTGAACTCGGAAGTATCATCACCCTACGAGATCTTACGGCGGACTCTCGGTCATGTACAAGCAATTAGCAATGCTAAACTGTCCACATCAATGCTTGAGATACGGCTTACAATGTTGAGGAAAGTCGCAAAGTGAGATGGCCCGTCGGCCACGATTACACTAACCACTGCTGTCTTCCCGAACGGGTAGCTCTCAGCTTGCAGATTTACTCCGCTACGTGACTGACTTCCAGTCCCCTCCATCAGACCTTATGTCACGCATATCTTGTCAACTTAAATGCCCACTAAGGGACAACCAAGGCTTGTTTGTTTGTCAAGTTTCTCTATAAGCTGCCACAGCGCCAGTAGGACGTGTCCACCAATGGATCGCGGCGAGCAACGAGACAATCGTATGTGGAGGATAGGACCCCCCCAAACGACGACGGCCTTGTCCCATCATACATCAAAACCAGCCGTCACACACACAGTCCCAGAAAAACGAGGAGACCGCCCAATGTAGATTTTCCAAATCGTTCCATTTTTTTTGGTGGTTAACTATCTGTTCATATCATTCTAATCGCCACCCACACCCACCCACCACCACCACATACCCTCCCCTTTTTTCCCTTCGGGTAAAAAACAGCAGCAGCAGTAGCATCTGCGTGTTCGCCAAAGCGAAAAGAAAGAAAGAGAAAAACTCAAAGCGCAATTTCCCCTGACGATGGCGGTGGCTGTGGTGTCCCAAAAATAAAAAATAAAAAACCTATGATGATTCCCCACGCCAACGGCCTTTATCATGTTCCTTCATCTCGCTATTTCCGTCCGTCTCCCTTTCCCTGGCTCTCTCCCCCCCTTTCCAGCCCAGCCAAAAATAGAGGAGGTTTTTGCCATCGGATCGTTCCCTTTCGCTGCCCTCCCCTCCCCTCCCTTCTCTCTTTCCCTTTCCTCATTCTCGGGGAGAAAAAAAAACATAACGTCAAACACCCCCCTCAGAAAAACAAGGCCGAAGAAGCAGGCGAAAATGAGAAGCAGAGCGAGAAAAAAAAATCTGTGTACAACCGAAACGAATCTCAAATTGAACAGAAGAAGGTAAGAAGAAGAAGAAAAGAGAGAAAGTTGGTGATAGGAAAATAGTGTCTCAGGCAATTTGTCTTGTAGTCGGTCGGTCGGTCGGTCGGTTGATAGGTAGGAAGGAGCGAGGAAGAGAGAGCAAGGAAGGAAACTCGGAAGGACGGTGTTTCTTTTGGTTTTGTTTACAAGGAAATTTTTTTTTCAAAGGATTGAACGTTCTTTTCTCCTGGCTATCGGTCGTGAAAAACAACAAAATGGAAAGCCAGTTGGTCGGTTTGGATGCAGATGTTTGGATATGCGTGTAGCAGCAGTCTTTTGAAAAGAGCAGCAAAAAAAAGGAAGAGGGGGTATCATGCGGTGAACTGATGATCTTATGTACCCGAAAAAGGGAGGAAAACAACAACGGTAGTCGTCGGCGAGAAAGCCTCGACTGAGAGTAGCAGGTGGTGCTAGGGTCAAAAGGTCGGCCTAATAGTTGTGGAGGTTTTGAGATGTAAGGAAAGAAAAAGAAAAAGGCAGTTGCGACTCGTGTTTCTTCAATGTGCGAGTCTGTGAAGGTTCTGTGCAAGAACGAAAATGGAAGGATGACGAGAAAAAAGCAGCAGTGAATGGCAACAGCAGATAGAAAGCGCCAGCCCAAGGTTCCGAGATAAACCCCAACCAGAAACGAAAAAAAATATGCTCTGCAACGCCAGCACGCCAAAGACGCCTTGAAATCCCGCTCCATGTCCTCACCGACAAAACAAACCCAGAGGACAATCTGTGAATTTCAAGCCCGTCTTCTCTTCCCTTCCTGGCTGAAAAGGCTGAACTCTGCTGTGATGGATCGGATCGAAAAAAAAAAGTCTTGATGATAGGAAAAGCATGAAAGCTTTTTAAGGTCATGTTGTCGTTGTCCGCACGCAAGCGGTGTCCGGTCTGGGGGCAGGGACAGCGCCTCGTAGCCCCACGCCTCGTGGCACTCTATGCTCCACAATCCCCCTGGAATCTCCATCTCCGATCTGGCCGAGCACTTCGATTTCCCAGATTGACCGGATCGCTGCGTCTTCATCTTTCGGCCATTCTCTACCACGTCTCTCCGACCTCGCTCAATTGCCTGGTGTGGCCGGGCCTTTGCAGAATCGGGGGGACCGGCGGAATGCCTCCTGCACCGTGATCCATGCTTGGCCTACGGCTCTTGGGGGCCGAGACACTCTTTCTCCTGGGAAGACCAGAGGGCGTGGGAATGCCGGTGCCGGGCGTCGGGATGCCGGAGCCGTTGGAGCCAGTACTACGACTGAAGTCGTTGGTCTTGCTCCGAGTGATGGGCGTGGAGATGGAACCAATCCTGTCGCGGGCCGAGTCGCGGCCTGATCCGGGCTCGTCGAGATCGTCGAACTGGGAGCGGGTGTTGGCCCTGTTGCGTGTCCTTGTGCGCGTGGGAGCGCCGTATCTGTCGTTGTTCCAGAAACTCGAGCTGGCGGCGCTGGTGCGAGGGCGGCGGGCTTCGGTCGTGTTGTTCGTGGAGAAGTGGCCTAGTGGGGTGCCGCGGCCTGGGTTGCTGCCGCGCGACGGAGGCCGGCCGCTGCCGCGAGAGACGGGGCGACCGTAGCCGTTGCCGTTGCTGACGCCACTGAGCTCACTGGCGCGACTAGTGGGCCGACTACTGGCACTCAGCGTATCGCTGGGAGCACTCATGAAACCTGAAATGCTGCCAGTAGTCTTGGTCGTGGACGCCCCAAAGTTCAGTCTCGAGATGCCCGTGGTGTTGTTGTCCTCGCCATCCTTGACAGAGCTGTTAGTGCTTCCGCTAGTCCGTTGCCGGCCGGCTGAGCGGACCGTCGTGTTCGATGGCTGGTGTGAGTGGTTGCTTTGGGCGCTGCCACCGCGAGGGCTGGCGCGCGGAGGCGTGTTGGTGGGTGCAGGTAGCTTGCTGCGCACGTTGTGGACGCGGGCCTCGAGCTTCTGCATCTTACCAATCAGCCCACGAATCTGATACAGCGAGCCCGAGCGAGGGAGTGCTCCATCACGGCTGGGCTTGTACGAATGGCCTTGAGTAGGTCTGCGTGCCCTTGTAGGTGACGAGCGTCCACTCGCTGAACTCCACGGCATCGACGGGGCCCGATTGTGCCGCGTGCGCTGTGGGCCACCATAGTCTCTGGGACGTGGCGTGTTATCGTGGAAGGCGATGGAGCCTTTACGCTGGATCCCAACGCCACGCATATCCTTGGAGCGATCCATGAACTCCGCAAAGTTGGGGGATGGTGGAGTTGTGGCGCTGGTGCGGTTGGACTTGGTCGGTGGCGGTGTGGACGTGGTCGGCGACGACACCGTCGTAGCCGACGTCGACGTCTCGGACACGGGCGACCGTGACCTGCCGTGGTCGGCGGTAACGATGGCATGAGTCTTCTCCGTCCGGTGACGGGCGATGGTGTCTTCGGCGATGCGAAGCTTCTCCTTCACGATGTCGGCTTCGATGGAGATGTCGGCGAGCTCGTCACGTAACCGCTGGTTCTCTATCCGCAGCTGCTCACGCTCCTGTTCCCCTGCCTTGATCTCCTCCTCGAACATGACTCCGCGCTCGATGGAGATGTTGTACTTCTGCTCGAGGTCCTCCAGTGACGAGTTCTGGTTCCGTGCCTGGCGCTCGAAGTCGTCGTTGGCGACCTCGATGTCGCGGAGACGCAGTTGCATCGACCGGTTGGTCTCGCGGAGGGTGGTGATCTCCTTCTGGAGAGCATTCTGCGCTCCATTGGCCTCGGTCTTGGACTGCTTGTATTTTGCCTGCCACGCGAGGTGATGCGCGTTAGCTGCCGCTCATTGTCGTCGACGACGGGCCCCCCCTGGAACGGGTCCGCCACGGGCCCCACAACCGAGTCACCGCGACGACCATCAACTTGGAATGCGCGGGGGCGCGACATTGGAGGTGAACTTACCTTCCACTCCTCGACCTCGAAGCCCATGCCCTCCAGCTTCTCCTTCAGTTGACGCTCGCGCTTCTCCGACGCCTCGATGTCCTTCTCCAACTCCGACTCCAGCTCGCGGCTGGAAGCCTGGAACTCCTGCAGCTCGCCTTCGAGCTGTTCATACTGCGTCTTGTAATAAGCGAGGTCGGCTTCGAGCGAGCCGCCGGGCGCGGGGCTCGACGGGGGTCGGTCCTGTGTCGACATTGGGGTGGTGTGCGTCTGCTCGCGCTACGCTTGCGCGAGAGGTCCGCCGGTGATGTAGGAGGGTGATCGTTACGGGGCGGCGTTATGGAGTCGTCACGTGAGGTCGTTGTGGCGGGGAAGAGGGTGTGTCGTGAGTGTCGTCGTCCGGCGCGATGCGGTGGAGGCGCGTTAGGCGTGTGTCCCTGCCGCAGGCTGTGCCGAGCGGTGTGTGAAGGCCTGGGCGGTTTCACGGGTGGGTAGGGGCGCGATGTCGTCGGGGGGCGCGCGAGGTCGGTCGTCAAGTCTTCTATTGCCGCGGGTTCGCATTCGCGCCCATGTCCTGGTGTGCGGCGGCGCGTCCGTGGGGTTGCGGTCGGAGGAGGGAGTAGGTGTGGAAGGTGTTTGGCTCGCCAGCAGCAGGCGGGCGCTCGCACGGTCGCGCAAGCAACAGCCCAGCCGCAGGGATCTTCTCCGGAAATCCTTGCACTTGCATGAGCGCCCGCGACTGCAGTCCTTAGGCCGATCTCGTTGAGCACGCCCAAGACCACGTCACGGCCGTTTCGGTGCACAGCGTAGCGGAACTGGTCGCCGGCCATTGGGCGGGCAGGGAACGGCAGGCACGCTCTGCTCTCTTGGGCTCGCATCGCAGCAAGCGCGAGGCGCCCGAAACTCCACCCACAACGACGCACATGACAGCTACAGACGAGAAAAATTCGCCGACGGACCCTCCCCGTTCACTACGGTTAGATTAATTTTCCTGCTTACCGCCGTCCCGCTTGACCATCTCCGCCGCCCGCTCAACGCTTTTGCCGTACACATCGCCCACCTGCGTCGACGTCTTCTCCATGGCGTCTGCCAGCTTCTCCGACGCCGAGCCCACCAGTTCTCGGCCCGCCTCCACCGCCTCCCGCATCTCCTCCTGCGCCTGCGCCGCCAGCTCCTGCGGGCTGGGATACCGCCGCAACGCCTTGAGGATGAGGTAATACAGCTGGATCACGACCACGTGTATGCGCTCCTTCATCAGCATCGTGAGGCCGTGACTGAAGAAGCCCTTCAACACCTCCCCACCCAGTCCTTGATACAGCCCCGCCGCACCCTCCTTTCGTGCGATGGCCAGAATCGAGCCAAAGACAGTCGCGCGGCCCGCCTTCTTCGTCTGCTCCGCGGCCGCCGTGCTCGAGCTCTTCTCCCGCAGCAGCGGCTCCTCGTCCACCGCCGCCGTCTCCGTCGGCGCCTGCGACGACGCCTGCGCGCGCGTCTTCGCCATCGCAACCGGGTACGTAATGGTCGACGCGACCACCTTGCTGAGCGCGGCGAGCAAAAAGGTGAGCTTGGACCCGGGCTTCGCGCGGCCCGCGCGCGGCAGCAGCAGCCTCAGCATCGACTCGTGCAGCAGAAACGTCAGCGCCGGGTTGAGCGTCAGGATCAGGGCGGCCGAGTAGCCGGACCAGAAGCCCTGCACACCCTTCTCGTGGCGAATCTGCAACGCAATGTCGCGGGCGCTGAGCTCCGGGCTGACGCTGCTCGTCCTGTCGCGCGCCGCCGCCATGCTGGCCGTCTGCTTGCGCGTGACGATGTTCTGCACCGGCGTCGTCCAGAACTTGGAAAAGGCCCCGGCCACCATGCCCACGGCGATCTCCTCGAACGCGGGCAGCGCCCTCTTCGGGTCCGCCTTGCGCGCCTGCCGGCTGCTCTTGACGAAGTTGTACGCCAGGAAGAAGAGGAACGAGTCCGCAACGCTCTTGGCCAAGTCCTGCGCGACGCCGCTGTAGAACGCCGGCAGCCCGCCTTCTCTGGCATAGATCTTCTTGATCGCGTCGATGATGTCCTTGTAGTCTGCATCGTCGTCGCCGTCGCCACCGTCGCCGTCTTTGAACTGCGCTTGCACCTGCAGCCGCGTGATTACGAGGTCGAGCGGGTACATGACCAGCTTCGATATCGCGGAACCCAGCGCGCCGGACGTGGCATGGCCGAGCGCGGGCACGGCGGGGCCGAGCGGCGCTCGCCGCGGCCTGGTTTCTTCTTGAACGATGTGATATAGATCGAAAGCATCCTGAGGAAAGCGCAGCGTCAGCACGAGTGGGGTTCGCTTTGTGTGGGAAATTGTTCGCTGTGGACGACGCGAAGCTTCTCGAGACACGCACCAGCTGGCTGTTGTAGAGGAAACCAGACTCGTCGTTATTGTCGGCCATGGTTGCGGGCAGTGACACACTGTCAAGTCGTCGGCAATTGCTCCGGTGGATTACGGATTCAGGCAGGTATGTAGCAGTCGCGAAGTATGCATTCGCGAGCCAAAAAGAAAAACTGGGGTTGGAGCGTTGATTAATCTCTGCCGTTCCCAAGTGTTCGATGGACGTTTGCGTTCACATGCTGGGTGTGGCTGATATGATGATGTCGGGGCGCGGCGGTCTGGGGCTGCGCTTGATCCCTCGGCCCAGTCGAAACACACGTCATCCGCGACGCTCAAAAGAGCTTGGCATGCACCCCAGTCTTATCCGGCTCAGCGGCTGCACGCGGTTAATCACCCGGTAAGGCGATACGAGTCATCCCGCAAAAAAAAGGACACCGTGATGGTCCGACGCTGTCGTTGTGGCAGGCACAAGGCACAAACAAGTCGCCAAAACCTTGGGGGCTGGCAGTGCAGTAGTGGAGCACGGGATATGGCCTGGACCACGACCTCACGATTGGTGGAGATATTGCAAGGGTCGCTGCATGGAGGGGTAGTCCAGCCAACCGTGAGCGTGACTCCAATTTTCTGTGTATCAGAGGCCTGTCGACCACCCAAAAGCATCGGATCCGACGTATCACATCATTCGCACGGGCAGCGCTCCCCTGTTCCGCATTCCTGCTGTTCTTCGCGCTAGCCTTCGGCCACAACACCCCTGGACGTGATCGCAACATGTTTGTAAACAAAGTCGGATTTACTACCTGGAAAGAATCAAAGAATGGGTATCATGTATGCGCCTCTTTTCCTCAAGCCATCTGTCCAGCTCTTCCTCGCACAACCTCGATCTTGCTGGGGTTCTGCATGAAACGACTCCTGATCCCTCCATCCACATCACCAATGCTGAGTTGTTTGATATCGGGAAGGTCGAACCCTCCTTTGACTGGAGACCTGATTGATTCCGCGTCTTCTTCCTGTTGACCAGGCAGGAGAACCCTTTCCGCTCCTAGCGTGCGTTTGATGTCCTCCAAGAGCACTTGCATGGGGCAGATGTATGCGACATGGTTTCTGTCGCACCAGGCAAGGACATGACCACAGATGCGGCCATGCTCGTTGTCAATGACCCAAGCGCCTGAGTCACCGCCGACTGTGACGAAAATGTTAGCTATTGGACCAGGTGGAAATCGACGGGCTCACTCACCACCCAGCCCTCCTGTTACATGCCAGCTTCGGGCATAAGACCTGCGGCCATGGATCTTGACTGCCGTCATTGTATGGCTAATAATGCCACCCTTAAGGCCGCTTGTCCGCCCGAGACTGTGCACTTGAAGGCTACCCAGGTCTTCTGCCTTAGCAACCTTGATTGGAAAATTAGACTACGACCCCTCACACTCCCACTAACGAAAAGACTTACTTGGCTTGGATATTCGTCTTCCTCTGGCTTGGAATGCCTCCTATCCACTGGATCCACCAGCTTTGGGCACAGCTTTGCCGGCTGCGCGCAGTACTTCTTTCCCCCTTGTACAAGGTTGTAAGGCTGCAATCGCTCATCCTTCAGCTTGAGTAGAGACCAATCGATCTCGTGAACCACACCGTCTCGATTCCAGCGCCGAATCCCAGAAGAGGCATGGACGTGTCCCAACTCGTGTGAATCGAGGTGGTCTTCGTCGCGGTCTTCTTCACAAGGAAAGAAATCGTCCTCGACGTCGTCGATGGCGGGCTGGGTGATGAGAATCTCCTCGCCGTCCCCCGCCTCGATGCCTGGGATGTCGCCGGGTTCGGACGATGTGGCTTCACTCTCGGAGTCGGAAAAGTCCTCATCAGCGGAGTCGTAGGCGTAACTGCTGGTGCTGTCATCGAAATCTTCGTCATCTGAGATTTCGAAGGCTTGTGGAATATCTGGCAAATCTTGCAACAGAGGCTGCGAGCCTATCTGCGAGGTCCAATTGTAATTCGGAGCTCTCGCACTGGACCGCAAAATATCTTCACTTCTGCACATTTATGTTAGCTGAAGCTTCGGACTGCATATGGGTGGCCTTCGAGAGAGCATGGTAGTTACCGAGGGAGATTGATCCACCTTTATCGGCGCAGATGGAGAAATTCAAGGGAGATTCGAGAATGCTGGGCGCGCAAAGCCTCAAGGGAAATACTTACTCCACATCTGAGTTTTCGTCGCCGTACTCACTCTCGTCTTCGCTTGGAGTGTCCAACATGTGATGAACACTCATTCCAAATGGCTCTCCATCGATTAACACAACTCCTCCGTAAGACACCGGTGGCAAGTGTTCGCCATTATACGCCCCAATTGATGCACCGCAGACCGGGCGTTGCTGAAAACATCCGTTCAGTGCCGGTATCTCGTCCTCGTCCTCGTCCATCATAGATCGATATGGCGCTCTTCGTCTTCGTGTGGACCTCGTCAACTTTGAGCGCTTGATCTTTCCTTTGTGGACTTTGAGGTCGAAGACAGCACGGTCATAACTGAACTTCTTCGCCAATGCGGCCTTCACCTTTGCCGTGCTGGCACAGGTGACGACGATGGTAGCTTTGGCGTCCAAAGGAGACGGACCGATCCCGAAGAGATCAATACTGGAGCTCTCGGGAGAGTCGCGGAGTACCCTCTCGCATATGCGCATCAGTCTTGGAAGGATTGTCTGATCCCATTCAGCTGCGATGCTTGGTGTGGGCCTCCAAAGTGGCTGTACGACTAGCTTTCGTTTGGCCGCGGACTTTTGCTGCTTCAACTTGATGGATGTTTGCACGTTCATATCATCGATGGTAATGTTCACATCAGGCGCGGGATAGTTGTCCGTCACGGCTCGATGCAGCATTTGCGGTTGTTCCTCGTGAGATGCAGATGTCAAACGGGCTTTCCTTTCCCGCCACTGGGTCTGGATAATGACCACTTTCTTCTTGTACTCTCTGAAAGTCATTTTACCACGAGATCTTCGCCAAGCCCGTTGGATGGTCTTCGCGGCGTCCGCCACGTTGTCCGCTGGCGCCAAAGTTCCTCTCGAGCGGGCATGGATGCCATGGCCATAGTCGTGATTCTTTGGAGCAAGACTATCCCCGCCACCCCTTATGCCTGACTCGTGAGAACGAGACAGAGCCAAGAAGGCAGTAAGTTCAGGATTTCCCTCAATGATCGTGCCGTGGGAGAGTACTGGTTTGCTGTGCTCATGAGAGAAACGCTCGGTGAACTCTGCAGCGTTCCGTTTTTGGAGCTTCGCTCGCTTCATGCCCAGGCCTTGGTCGTGCACGCGCTTCAGGAGGCTGGGGCTAGGAGAAGGGCTAGTTGTCAAGTGATGCCCCAAATCGTATGGATAGGGGTCTGCATCGTCCAGGAGAGTGCATCTGTGGAGTCGTCCTAATACGCGGTCATAGACCACGGTGGTGTCCGTGCTCGAAAGTTGTCGGTCTGCAGCCGAGAAGCATTCTCGCACCGCCTGCATGTAGGCTGTACCGCATTTGCCAGCCAATCTCCTGATCCAAATGTCTTCGAGGCGAAGCTTGAAATCCGCAAGGGTGTATTTGGCTTTAAAGATGTCGCAAAGTGGGATCCACAGGCCAATTTCAAGCAGAATAAGTGCAAGACCGTACATGTCAAAGTGTGGAGCGTAGTTGGACTGTGCTGGAGTCTGTGCTCGGGGATCGTGGGGATGGCGGTAAATATTGGAACCAGTCGACTGTACTTCCACGTTGAACTCGGAAAAGATGTCGAAGGAGCAAACATAAGGTGACTGCAGCTCGTACTGTGGATGCTTGGAACTGCCTGTGTTACCCGGTTCCTTCGGCTTACGGAAGAGGAGGATGTTGCTGCTGTTGACATCTTTGTGGACGAAGCCGCTGGCGTGTAGCTTGCTGAAGGACAGCACCAGGTTTAGAGCTATGCGGAATCGTTTCTCCAAAGCAGGAATGTTTGGTACGGCAACGTTGTTCTTTGCGCTGGACTGCAACACACTCAACAAAGTGACCGGGCGCATCGCTTGGAATTCCGAGGGTCGCAACGACCGAGTCAACCCGCTGTACACAAAGCTTGGCAGTTCGAAGACGAACCCAAATCGAGGCTGACTAAGATCCTCGAAATAGCCAACGCATTTGAGAGTCCCAAAGGCAGGGGCATCGGAACCCTCGCCAAAGCGGCCAACTCCTCGGGCAAGGACATCAAGAAGGTTTTCCACACGATCCAAAGGCGGCGAAAGCTCGTTCATTCGGTAGACAGGGTCAAAGCCTGCATACTCAATGAGGACGGGTATTGTCACGACATCGCCAGACTCAAACCGCCAGGGATTGGTTGAGGACTGGCTCCGACGGAAATGGCCAATCAGACGCGTGCAAGAAGGGACTCCTATGCTTTCGTATGGCGGCGGTTCTTCCTCAGGGAGAATGAGACAAGAGGGATCTATCTTGGGTATAGACTCGGTCTCGACGGCTGAAGAAGAAACTGTTGGTGGGCTCACGAGGGTAAGGGAGGATTCGGTGTAGTCATCGTCCAAGAAAGGCGTTTTGAATGGGGTGGACGGGAGAGACTCGGACTTGGCCAGATGTGGTTTGGGGTCCTGGGAAGGGGTTCCAACGGCCGAGATTCTCCGTGCTCTGGAAAGGTCATAAAGGGTATCGATGGAAGTAGTGAGGTCCCGAGCTAGGTCTTCATAGCGGGTCTTGTCTGCAGGTGTCCAGCTGTTCGGACTAGACGGCTTGGACTTGGTGCCGGAAGGACTTTGGCCGCCTGCATCCCTGATGCGGTCGGCTTCATCAAGGATATCCTGGATGGTGCCAAGAACGCTCGTGACAGTCTCGGTCAGCCCGGCTTGGGCAACGGACTCGTCGATGCTGCCTTGAGATGCAGCCGAGCTGTTGTCGCTCCATTCAAGGCCCCATGCGATGAGGCGATCTCTCTGGATGCGAAAGCGGCGGTGGAGGGCGTTCAGCTCAGGGACATTTTCCAGCTTGGCCTGCTCGTCGTTGATGTCCTGCTTCGTGTCTGCGTACAGCTTGGTAAGGCGCCGGGGGAGGTGGGCGAAAGCGGACATGTTCGCTTGAGGTGGGGTTGAAGCGAGCTTGAGGTGGGGTTGTCGCAAGCACGCTCTCACGCTGCTGCGCAGGATGATAACAACATGGAGGCTAGCAGTCGGCAGAGGCGCAAGGGTATCGATTCTTTAGAAGAAGTGCCGATTAGGCCGCAGAGAAAAGCTCGCGCGGGCCTGCGACGGCAGCCGCGGTGGTGCATGATCCTGCTGCCTAAACCTTCGGCGCCGCTCATTGGTCCATCCTGTCTTTCGCCGCGCTCAGCCCTGTCCGATCCAGGCGCCACGACTAGGCGTACGCGTCCCGCATTTACTGTGGCTCAACACATACATTAATTCGTTGTTGATTACTACTATGCACGTCCAAGTCTCGAGTGTCTGCCCGTCGCATTCTTTGAGCCTGAAGAGATGCGCTGCAGACCGGACAGCCGGAGCAGCTCTGATGCCTGCCGTTCTTTGTAGCCGAGCTCCCGTCGTATCTCCGACCATTGTCCAGGCATTGAAGCGCCGCTCCATTTTCGGTCAAGACAACCAAGAGCACGCACCCGCAGAACTGTCAAGTGAACGGGATGATCCTGAACCGACGCGTGATGCCCGCGAGTTATGGCAGGTAAGCAGTGCAAAGTCTTGCTTCACCTCCACTACAGCCGAATAGAGCCGTTCCCAAGCCGCGGCACGTTGCTGAAAGGCCCAGATATCTCCAAGATAGGCACCCCAACCGCTGCCGCCTGTGATCTGGCCCGACCCCTGCCGACGTTGTGTAGGGCGTGGAATTCCACGTCAAGGGTGTTCTTTTCCTTCTCTCAGAGATACTTCTTTGCGGCGGCAGCGACCCGCGCTCTGAACACCGGGCTCTTCACTGGCTGGTTGAGCGAGTAGAAGGGATTCATGATGGTCTTGACCCAGCTGTCGTATACCTCCATGAAGAAGTTCTTGATGGCTTCCTCGGCGGCGGGCGCAGTGGGATTGTATGCGCTCGACGAAGGGTAAGCGGAGCTGCGCACCGAGGACATGGAGGCGGCAGACGAGCGGGGGTTGTCCGGGTTAGGAGAGGTCAGAAGGAGGAATTTGATGTTTCCCGCGGTCAGGAAGCACGAGATGTAGTTGTTGTGGAAGCGGTCAATGTGCTTGAGATACCTGCGACGAGGCGCGTTAGCTTGCGGACATATCCACGCTCATGGCAGCTTTACATTTGCCCAGTGCCCCACTGCACCTCCTCGACAATATCCAGGCTGCTGTGCACTATGAACTGGTTCATGTGTCGCGCGTCGTCTCTGAAGCGCGCGATCCCGTCGCCGCCACCTCTCGAAGTGCCGAATTCATGCTCAAAGAGCGGGTTGTCCCTCGTACCGACAATGGCGAAGTAGTACGACATGACGAGAAGCCGGCGCCGGAGTGGAAGCTGCGAGGAGTGGTGGGGAAGCGTGGTACCTTGAGCTCCGGGGTGACGCCCCCAGCCCGCATTCTGCCCGGGCGGTGAGCAACCCAACGCCCGAGCGGCTGCGACCGCCTTCACCTCGAGCGCGCCAACGCCAACGCCGCCGACTGCGACCACATTATTGCCAGCCCACCATGTTCGGAGCGTTTAGACCGTCGCAGCCCCTCTCCGGAGGCCTTCTCTGGTTCGCAATGCCGCCTCTCTGGCCACCGATGCCATTGCTCCTCAAAGCTGATACACTACCGTAGGAAAATTCCGTGGCGGATGTCCGCGCCTCAGAAGCAACGGCAGCGCGACCGCCTGCGCTCGGTTGACAGAATCATTGCCACCGTCGACAAGGCGCTCGCGAAGCAGGGCACTTCGACCAAGAAGTTGGACCGCTGGAAGGACGAAATGCCCACCGAGGCGGAGATGCTGGCCAAGGACAAATACACCATCTTCGCCCGCTATGAGAAGAAGTACAGGAAGGGACTGCACAGTATGTGGATGCGTCTTGGAGGCGCCGCCATCCGTGACGCAGTAGTGGCTAATAAGCAACGCAGAGCTTCCGAAGTGGACCAGAGTATCGCAGCGTCTCAACCCGCCTGGTTTCTAAGCCTCCCCGAACACGAAATGAGCCTATCCTCTGTATCATATATATGGTTCACTTCTGGAGTTATGGGAGCATTTCTCGGCGTTATCAAAGATGCCATGTGGTGTGTGTTGGTGAACTCCGCCTTGAGCGCCTTCGCACCTCCCGGCCAAAAGACGCACGAAATTGTCTGGATCGCAGACGGACCAACATGTTTCGTTCCCGCTGCTAGGTAAAAGTTAATGATACCATTTATGTTCTACAACCCGACTGTGGTCAACACCAACAATTCTGCTAATAGATCAAACTCATGAAACTGCTTTGCCTTGTTGTCATGACCATTTCGACATAACTTGCCACGTATCTCACCTCGTCATTTCTAGTTGCCCCGAGTACTGTCTCAAAGGGACCTACGGAGGCTTAATTCCTCAAGAGAGCTTCATACTATCCGTTGTTCCAAGTCCCTCGACACGTCCTATCTTTGTTCCACAGTTTCTGTTCTTAGATCTTTCTATTCTCTTGTAACGAACAAACAATTACGCGTATTCAATTCTAACTCTCAATAGCACTCCATTTCAACCGTTTTCTTGTTTCTGAACTTCGCGATACTGTTCGTCTCAGTCCGATCTTTGTAAGATTGGTTAAAACGGACTTCATCCTTACACACACTTCAGTCAACAATTTTGCTCATCAGCATCATCATCATGAAGCGACGATACTATCACCGTCTTCTCCACTGATTCTGTATAGTAATCGATTTATCAAATGAATCTAGTTGATTTTTTTGTCTCCTGCTAGAGACTTCCTCTCGAATTGGCCATATTTGATTGGTGTATGCCAGGCTTCGTTGGGGACACTCCGGTTCGCAGCTTAGACTTTCCATTACATGCCGCTGATGTTGCTATTTTGGAAGCTTGGGCCGCTCCTTTACGTCAGTCAAGCGTTTCCCATACTGGCATACTCCTACCCACGATTTTCGGTCAATATCAAGAGCATCGTTGACTTTTAGTCGCTATAGGTTGGTTCCAACCTCGAAGGGTAAGCACTAATCCTAGAACAAGGCAAACATGTGCCAATCTCTGCTACAAATACCAAAATGGGAAACACTGAACGGTAAGTAGGTTGAGGGACGTGCTTATTCCACAGACAAGACCACAGACATCGTCCCGATTAGCACCCGACACAGTCCGCTGATGGCTACAGTGAGAGACGGCCGGCCAATCGTGGCCCCGCCGCTAGAGAATTCCCTTCTGACGAAGACGTAACACCAGAAACCCCTCAAATCAAGGGCAACACCCCATCCCCTCCAGCCTGCCACCTTCCCCCATCTCCTCCAATCCCGTCACGCCTTTCCCTACATTTACACAAAAAAAACCAAAAAAGCAATCCGCCACCACTGGCCCCGAGAACGTCGTCGTCATCACCAACCAATCACCGCGACCCGACCACATGGCGTCCGCAAACACGCCCCGCTTACCCTTCCTTCAGTCGCAGATCCGCGCTCCGTACGCCTACCAAACGTCATCCACGCACACCTTTTGCGACGTGAAAAAAAAAAAGATATGAAAAAGAAGGCGCAACACCTCTCTCGACACCGCTCCTCCAACGACGGGGACGGGGGGAGGGGGGAGGGGAAAGTCCAACATCCCCCATCGAATCGGCTCGCACCGCGCTGCTTTGCTGCCTGCCCTGCCCTGCGTCGTCACTACACAGATGGGGGCAACGCCGCCAATGACGAGTAGTAGCGTTTTTTCCCGTGACTCGATGGCGGCTTCCGGACCTATCACTTCGGCGCTATGCGCAAGCAGATAGCGAACACACGACACACGCGCGCGCGCACAACACGCACATCACCTGCTGCTGCTGCTGCATCGTGACGCAACGCCGCCGCCGCCTCCGCCGCCTCTCACATCACGAGAAACACAGAACGCGCAGGAAAGGAAAAGGCATTATTACGCAGCAATTCGGGAGAGGGAGAGTAGGGAGGGCCGGGGCGGGCGGAAAAGAACTCTCCACGTGTTCTCCCCTCTCTGCACAATAGTGAGGATACGGAGGGAGGGAGGGGACCAATCCCGGTCCTTCCAAGAGAAAATGCGTACAGCGCTAGGCTAGCTGCATGCCAATTTGCATAGCCCCTCCCCCCGAAAGCTCCGTACGTAGCGTTTGTGTTACCTTATACGATCTGTGATGTCACGCGGGAGTAGGGTGGCACAGGTGGGAAAAGGTAACACGTGCAGCGCAGTGCTTATTGTCATCGTAATCATCGTCATCATCACTCGCCGAAGGTACGAGAAAAGCTCGCTTGCTTACTTGATGTGGCAATAGAGAGAGGATGGCCGGTTGAAGCGTCCAACTGGTCTAGAGTTTCAATCTACCTCGACAGTGTTGCGATACTAAAGCGAACCGACCGATGTCGTAGTGACACCTCCCGAATTCAAAAGGGTTTGGAGGGAGAGGGAGAGGGGGAGGTACAGCTACAGCGTGCGTGCGTCATGCTGGTGGCCGTATGTACTGTGCATGTTGCCCCCCGGTTTTTAACTTTTCTGACGCTGTGCGAACGGCTTGCTCGTGCATGCATGTTTCGATCTCCGATCATCTCGTACCACGCTGAATTCCTTTTTGCTTGCATGGTAGTAAGAGAGGCGCGATGTGGGAACCTTGCGAGCATGGGATAGGATCGGTCGAGAGAGGACGAAGGGAAAATCTCATCGCGATGCTTTCGTTTCTCCCGTCGAGTAAAGCAGATATAGGTATACATAGAGAAAAGAAGAAGAGGAAGAAAAAGGTATAATCGTCGTGGCCCAGTTGTACTCCCACATGTCCTTCCCATAATCCTTCCCGACTCCTCTGAGCCGTCCAAACAACAAAGGGGAGGCGAACGTACAGCAGCAGCAGCGCCGGCCAGCCAGCCAGCTCACCATTGAGCGACCCCAAACACAAGGAGATGATATCAGAGGTTCTCGCGGACTCGCGAGTATGAGAGAGAAAAGACAAGAAAGGTAGAAAGGAATATCCTTCTCTTCTAATGCAAGCAATATATGCATCCATCATAAGCTTCTTCTCCCCGGTCTCCAATGCCACGCTGTCGTCAGAAGAAAAAAAACACAAGAGATCCAGTAACGCTCTCCCACACCCCACCCAAACACACATCCAAATATACCAGTAAAAGTCCCTCATGCCCCTTCCCGTCCTGCCTACGACATGAACTCCGGCTCCGACGGTAACATGCGTGCTCCCGAAGCCAGCAGGAGAGATGCGATCCAATCCCACACCCATATCCGCACACGCAGGCATCCGGCTCTAGGCACTCGCAATAACGCGTGACGGATGTATTCCCACTGCGCCTTCCCACCGCCGCCAACTCACGCAATCACTGCCTGGACGGATCGACCCAAAACTCTCTTTCTCTTTCCTTCTCGCGCTGGCGCTCGCGATCCCTCTCGCGGAAATCCTCAGGCGGCTCCCTGGCCGGTTCGATCATGCGAGGAGCCCGGCGTCTCTCCTTGTCGTCCTCCTCTTCCTCGTTGCTCTCGAGCGAGTCGTCGTCCTCCCTGTCCCTGTGCTTGCGGCGGGAGGAGCGGTGGCTGCTGCGGTGCTCGCCACGCTCGCGTTCACGTTCACGATCGCGGTCGCGGTCCCGGTCTTCACCGCTGCCGCGTTGGTATTCTTCTTCTTTGGGGCGCGTTAGCACATTGACAACAGTGTCAAGAATTCCAGTCAAAGCCTTCGACTTTGACAACTTCTCTGAGCCCTCGAACAAAGCAGAAGAAATGGGGTCCACATCTTGATGGTGGTGGTGATGATGGTGATGAGAGTGGTGCCTGTCTTCTTCCTCATCCTCATACCGACGATGACTGCGAGATCGATGTTTGCGGTGGTGCTTGTGCTCAGAGGAAGAGTGTGTGTCGTCTCGGTCCCGGCCTCGGGCATTGCTGCCCGAGGATGACCCTGACGAGGAGTGTGCGAGAGATCGATTCGAGTCCGCGAAAAATGACGAATAAAGCGCAGCAGAATCAGGTGGGTAGTTACCTCTGGCTTCACGAATCTCCCTTGTGCGATCCGCAAGCTTCTGGATATCCTCGCGCGTGAGGACGCGGAGCACAATAACGCAATCTTTTCTCTCCTCAAACCTTTCCTTGGCATCCTCCAGTGCTTCGGGATTGACGAGCCGGCGATCGATCTTGGTCCAACGAGCATCGACGGGGATGTCTTTGCCTTTCTTCGCATCTTTCATGGGCGCAACTCCCTCACGGATGGGATTCGGGTCCTCGGGGAACTTTGCGGTTGGTTTGCGCAGGATGCCCCTTGGAGGTGGTGGAGAGTCTCTATCAGACTTTGGAGGTGACACAATTCGGACACGACCGTCTCGCTCTTTCTCCTCCGATGTGGCCAGTGAGGCTGGCTCATCCACTATGGATTCACCAAAGATGCTGTTGCTCCGTTCGCTATTCCGATCTGGCTTCTGGTCCGGTATGAGCTCTCCATTACGATCCGGTCGAGGGACATCACGAGCGGTAGCCTCGGATGCGCGGTCTCTAGGAGGGGCATCCTCTCGGTCTCTGTCGCGTCTACGTCGCTCTTTCTCTCGATCAGACTCACTATCCCTATCGCGGACTGAGCCAGCTGAGCGTTCCATCTCCTGTTGGAGGCGGCGTCGGTACTCCTCATCCGGATCAATGCTCGGGGGAGCCTGCCGACGGTCCTCTCGGTCCTTCACATCATCCTTGTCGACATAGTGTCGTTCGCGAGGGACCTCGCCATCATCAGATGAAGGCTTCCGAGCGCGCCGCTTCTTTTCCTCGTCAGAATCGCTCCTGTGTTCTCGCCGCCGCTTCTTTTCTTCGTCGGAATCGCTTCTGTGTTCACGTTCACGTTCCCGCTGGTGGCGTGCCGCAGCACCTTCTGCTATATGCTGAGCTCCATAGGCGGCTCCGACGGCGGCGGCGGCAACTGGGACAACGCTTGGGATATGGCTATCCCTATCGCGGCGGTCCTCGCGACGGTCGTCACGACGGTCATCACGTCGATCATCACGGCGGTCCTCACGATCCCTTTCGCGGTCGCGCTCCCGGTCGTAGCCTTTTGGTCGATCCCAATCGCTGGCGCGATCCCGCTCATAGTCCCTGTAGTCCCTGGCGTGGCGCTCAGGCTCTATCCGCGCTGAGCGTGGGGGATCCGGGATATAATCACGGGCGCTCGGCACAGAAATCCCAGCATCTAGAGGATAGACCGGAACAGATGGGGGAGGTGGCGGTGGGGCGTATCGCCGGTCGAGAATCTCATCGCGAGTTGAGTGGTAAGGATCGTTTCCAGGACCGACACTGCTTGGTCGACCAACACTAGGCGCTTTGATGCCGAACCCCCTCGCTTCAACGTCGGGATCCTCGTAGCGCCTGGACGTCCGAAGGCGGTCTCGGTCCTCGTGCTCATCACGGTAGCCATAGCGGTCATCTCGGCGATCATCGCGACGATCATCTCGCCTATCGTTGAAGTCTTGATGAAGGGCCGGCGCTGCCCGTACAGACGACGAGCGTGCAGGTGGCGGCGCGTACAAACTTTCATCGCGATAGTAGGGATCAGCGGTGCCTGTTCTCTCGTGTGATCGATCGCGTGACGAGGCTCGCGCATGGCCGTAATCTCTGACACTTCCACTCCGGCTAATAGCAGTTGCAGCTGCAACGCCGCCGTTGATCTTGTCGAAGCCTCGAGTGGTAACAGGTGGTCCAGTAAGATCGCGGGCGGAGGAGCGCGGGCCATAGGGCTCAATCATGCTCGTCGGCCGCCTGGTGCGGCTTTCAACACTCCCTGAGCGAGGGCGCCAACTAGGCTCCGTGTCTCGGTACATCCCGGCAGCATCCGTGTACGAATAGCTTTCGTCAACCGTGTCCTGCACAGGATAACGCTGGGTGGTCGTGTGGTAAGCCTTCGAGGTCGGCCGGCTGTGGCCGTTGTTGCCGTTGTGGCGACGAAGGTCTGCCTCGCGCGGATCGACTCTCACGGCCTTGCCATCGTCGATGCTGTAGAACTTCTTGTGTCCATGGCTGTGGCCTTGTCGGGATGTCGGTCTGGGGACCGCGGCGGCGGCGGTCGAAACGGTATACGAGCTGCCGCGGGGATCGTGGCCGCGAGCCAGCGGACTCGAGGGCCGGTCATGAGCGTGCACCACGGTGCTGTGGGTAGTGGTGCGGATTGGCACGCCAGCACTCAGGGTGCTTGCTGGCCGCCGTGAGCCTTCGAGGGTGGAGCTACGCGGCCTGCCACTGTACGCATCATAGCCCGCACTGGCTCGAGTGGCTGCGCTCGGCGCGGTCGAGTAGTTGGACGTGTTGGACGAAGGCACGATGCGATCGCCGCTCGACCGTGGCGACCTACTGTAGGGGTCGTGGTAGGTGTCATAAGAGCTGAACGAGCCTGTTGTTGCGCGGCCAGGATTGTGTATACGACGGCTCCCCGGCGAAGAGGACCTGTAATAGCGCGGCTCCATGGTTTCGCGGCGTGGAGAGGCGGGGTTGAGGTTGGAGGAATGCGGCGGGGTATACTGGAGCGTAGTGCAGCGAGGCAGCGACGGCGGTTTCCCGTGGCCGGGGGCAAACGGAAAGGGCTGGTTGATGGGGAGAGAGAGGCGCCTGTTGAAGGGGGACTTGTCGGGCGCCGCTGGGCGGCAGTTGCTTGGGCTGCGAACCGCCATGTTGTCAGCTCCAGAGCCGCAAGAAGGACTCGAAAACACTCGGGCGCCCGGCGCTGTGGGAGGGTGGGAGGGATCTCACTTTTTTTATTCAGCGCGCTATGTCGCAGGTTCTAGAGTGGAGCAGGCCGGCTGGCCGCAGCTCAGGGTTCGGACTTGGGTGCGGGCCTTACGATGAAGCCAGCGATGGCCCCTCTCGACCGTGATCGCAACCCGATGGCCGTGCAGTGTAGCTAATGCGCCAGGTGGGCAAGGATGAGGCACGGGCGCGGGCCAACGAGTCGTAGCGGAGGTCGCATGTGCGGTGGAGCGCGCAGGGCAGGCCGAAGATCGCTGAGGTCTGCAGGCGCGGTGCGAGCGGGCTGCGGCAGTGCACTGGGACGGCGACGCGGGGAGATCTGAAGAGAGGGTATGCTGATGCCAGCTTGTGTGGGCTTCCTGCGAGAAGGCTGCCTCGGCCAATGACCTCACAGCTCGCGCTTGTGTTCTGCCATGACGTACAACACAGTGCGAGCCCTAACTTCACGTCTACACAGAGACTCCGGTCTCCAGCCAGCCCACCACGCCCTATTTGCGCGCTCGTCTCGGCGCAATCGCCCACCCGCCGACGCTCCCGCCGCGCCGGCGCCAGCGACTGCGTCCTTGCACCCGCCAGATGCCACCCGCCTGCGAGCTCGGCTAAAAGCGCTGCCTGCCCGGTCTAGGGAAGACCCTTGCTGCGCATGTACCGCGAGTGAGGCTTACACCTCGCCTGCCACACGCTCAGCCAAGCTGGCGATCGACGGACAGATTGTAGCTATTCGTCGCAGCCACCGCACCGCCAACTGCCGTTTCAAATTACTTAGTGACGATCCTCCACGTGTTTTGCTTCCTGGCGCTGGGCCGGATCAGCGCGTGCGTCTGGCACGGCGTTTCTGTTCTCCCGCGGCTTCGAGGGCCTTCTGGTCAGCCTTACCGTGGGTTCCGGCCTGATGAATAATACCTCACCACACCCGACGAATGGAAGTTGCCATGACTTCAGCAGAACTCCACACTGTTTCGACTCTTGGTTTCAACTGACCCTGCACGATCCTCCTCGCCGCCGTGGGGTGCATGCAATTTCCACCTCAAGCCTGGCCTCTCCGCCGGTCAGCGTCCGCGTTCAGACGAGGCGAGAGCCCGGCCCGTATCGCGGTGGCCAAGGCATCCTCCGCAGAGACCGATCAGACGCTAGCTGAAAACGGTATTCCCATCTCCCCATTCTCCAGTTTCTCCATGTGGCCATTGGCTGTTTTCCCACACTTGCCATTGCTCGGCACGACGGCGTTTCTGATCTTCAGGCCATATGTGGGGTTGGCAGCAGTTACAGACGCGGCGACGGCGGCGAAGAGAAAAACTTCCTGCGAGGACACGCATCAGAATACCCCCTACCAATCGGATAGCCTTTGCAGCTTCAACTACTGCGGGACCTGGCATTCCGACCACGTCGCCACGACCCACGAGGAGAAACTGCAGAGCACCTGATCCCTTGACCCGCTTCCTCTCACCGCAGCATCGCCAGGGCCCTCTCTGCTGCATACTCGAGGCTCGTTGGCATGCACTGGACCCTTGCTGCGGGCCGTTGGATTTGGCTTCCAATGCTCGAAGTGGTCTCGACCATCCGCGTTGCGCAATCTCATGAGCAGGGGTTTGGGATCTACAATTATCAGCGCATCTTCGAGCTGTTGACGTCAAGCTATCAGGCGGGCTTTGCTGGTCCTGCACGCCATGACTCGCGCTCCGACGGCGAACCAGAATCCTCCACCGAAATGGGGCGCCCGTCGGCACACTGCGACGTGAAGGAATGCAGCAGGCCATGCATCCGGATAGATCACCTGGGGACAATCATATCGCCTTCTGGTTGAGATTGTCGTCGTGCCACCGCTAGCTGCAGAATCACCGCGATGCTGCACATTATTGCTGCCCGAACCGCTGGCAGCCTCGTGCTCGAAGCTTACTTTGCGACACGGCTTAAACATCTTCTTTCGTTCCTCCATGCGTTTATGCTGTGTAACCTCCCCTTCGGTCCTTGTCTTCGTGTGCGCTGCTCCCAGCCGCAATTGGTCGCACAACAATGAGATTCGAGTCTAAGGGCCATTGCCACGCGAGGAAGGATCTTTTCTTCACGGAAACTCGAGTGTTGACCAATCATTACTGCAGGCGCTCATCCTCCTTCGTGGTTAACACGATTGTCCGATGCACTTTGACCGCCCCGTCGCCCCGTCGCCTCGTAAGCCTACGCCCAGTGGAGAGGATACCAGAGACAGGAAGACTTGCAGTTCCTACGTTGACCGGCCTGCTGCGTGCCTTGACCTTCGGCATTCGGAATGGCCTCTCCGCTCATCTCTTGCCAAACTCGCTGGCCAGGCTATTCACACCGGACTTGGTGGTGCCAGGAGGTCGCTAAACCCCACATGTGTCAACGGTATCTGTGGGTCTGTGGCGTGGCTCGGATCACCCACCATGGATGATATGCGGACGCTCACCACAGCAGTTGATCAGCAGCCTCCCAGCGCTTCGGTTGCGAGATATCCTGTTGTTTCTACCGCCTCGATCTACAGGCTCCACGCCGGATTTGATCTCCAGATCAGAGGATGACGCCTACATCGCCGCAAAAGTCGCTGCAATCCTTCACCACGTCAACGCTGAGCTGGAGACTTCTCACCGACTAAATGAAGCCGCGTTACGGGACCCCCCTCGACCTTCACTCGGCTCCATTTGCCTCTTGGCTTGCACTGGCGCATTTTCGCCGCCCATGGGGCAAACCATGCCAGTTTTGGTCGTGCTGACGGCCAATTCGTGACGGGCCGATTTTTCTGCTCGTCGCTGGAAAGACTAGGCTGGAGACGTCAGGTACAGGGTGGCGTATATAATTCATTCCCGCCACTCCCTTTGCTATCATCCAGCTAATAACAGTTACGTGGCTCCCTAGTTTTGGCCACGACTCCTACGCGACGCTTGCGGGTTTAAAGCGTACGGATAACCCTCAAAAAGCCGATGGTCCCTCGTGTCGCCTTTCTGTAGCGGTCCCGGCATTCCGCTTGGTTGTGAGCTTGGTGGCGCTGAACGGTCAAGTGAGGGAATCTTGCGTGGTCTTGCCCATGTAGCCCGGCCGTGTGGTGCTGGCACTTCGGGAGTTCGGCTTCTGGCTGGAGCAGCTTCAGGTTTTTTTTTTTTTCTTCTATTTCCTTCTCTTCGGAATAGCCATGGACCCGCGTCCCTCACTGTGATCTCTTGCCAAGATCTCAGAAAGCCAACGCACTGAGACTTGGCTCTCTTAACAATATGTGGCGAGCTCGGTTGAGCGTATGTCCTTCACAACTGCGACGGCCAGGCTAGGCTCACATTGCGTACTTGATGAAGGGTAGGTAAGTTCACCTAGCATTGCAACTGTGAGCATGACGTTTAGACGGTAGCGGGAGATGGAGAAGATTTTGGTAAGATCTCCTATGGATCGGAGAAAATGCTAAGACTAATTAATATTCCCACATCAACGTGGAATTGTGATAATTCCAAACAGCTTGGACGTTGTCTGGTCTGTATGTGGATCTTTACGCCAGAGCTGATGGCAAATGAACATCATTTGATAAACGGAGGGGATGTTGTATGCAGACCGCTCCTTTGCACCTGGTCCATTCTTCACCTCCCCGCTCCCATCCAGACCAAGGCGACAGTGGGACATCAGCATCTCAAGCTACAATGCCATCTGGTCTTGAGAAAAGTCAAATGGATGGCCGGGACTTTCTTGGCGCCCGAGGCTACACTAGCGCTTGCTATATCCGACTACATTGCATCCAATTCCAACTACGAGAGATGGCTAAGATATACATGAGCTATGGCCGTTAAGGATGGACACTGCCGCGCTTGTTTACCGCGAACATGGGCGATTTCGCTGTTTACTTCCCACTTGATGGTGCAGACGAGCCTCTGTACGAATTGACTAAGGGAAAATCTGGCCGTAGAGAATATTGAACGCCTTTCTTACCGTGATGTAGTGCTTTATATCCACAATCCACTTTAAGACCCAATCTTGGCCTCTGTATCAGTAGCAGAGCCCCAATTCAAATACATCTCCCTGGCAAACTGGCTGCGCTTCCGCTCGAGATACACAAAGCACGGCCTGGACGCATATGTGAGCATAGAGGAAGCCGATTTAGAGCGATTCGGAGAAACAGGGTGATTGTGTCCACGCGAGAAACAAGAGCCTCGTCAAACGAGCCATCGAAACAGCGCGCCCCGGTTGCCACATTGGTGACGGTCCAGCCACGCAACTGCACGAGGCGGCGGTCGGGTTCCCTTTTAGTGGTCTGCTCGTGTACGTGCTGGTGGCGGTGCTATGTGTCGCCGCGAGGGCCTTCGTTGCGATCGAGGTCTTTCGCACGCTGGCTTTCCTACCGTCGGGGGCGTTCGTGGCGATGTGGGCGGCGGATGTCCCGTGTGTTGGTTGAATGGTCTTGTCGATGGTTTGGGTTGCGGCTGTGGAGAATTCTTCTGTGACTGGGGTGGGTTTTTGATTCGACGGTGGGAATTGCGCGGGTCGCTGATGACGGCTTTCGGGACGGGTGACCATCAACTTGGGATCTTGCTGGTTTACTTGCCTGACTTTCGGATTCATCTCGCTCGAGCTCTCTGAAATGTGTGCTACACGCTTTCTATGTTCTTTTCTAAGCGTATCTGTCGGACAGCGGGGTCCAATCACTGTCCAACAGTGTGTATCGTGCCGAATCCGCGCAGAAATTCAGGTAAAAGTGAGCCACGAGTAGTTCCCAATACAACTCCTCCAAGCGCTTATGTCTCGTGTTTAAAGATGCAACTCTTGCGAGTCACATTCTCCGCGCTAAAGTGAACGACCAAAACGGAAGTGACACCTTCAATAAAAACCACAACCACTTCACCGGCGCTTTGGCTCACCACCACAAACCATCCGCAGCGTCCGAAACGCAACCACCTCACAGCTCGAAACCTTCACCGTCGCCTCGCCGCAATCTCACTTCTAATCCACCTCCCTCTTCCTCACCCTCACCCCCAAACCCGCACAGCGTGCCGCAGCGGAAAACTTCACCCCATCGTCGTGCACGTCAAGGCGTCCTCACACGCACAAGCCGCTCGCGCCGTAAACGCCGCTCGCCCGCCAAGGCCCATCTACAACCACAACACCCAACCTCCGCAACTTCACCGTCCTCTACCCCGCTGGCGGCCACTGACCAGCGCGACGCCGTTACTCGCGCTGCCGACCATGTCGAACCCCGAATTCGATGAGCTCGACTTCACCATCCCGCCGCAGCCGCCCCAGCACAGCTCCAGTCAAGAGGACACCACCATGCCCTGGTCCAGTAACGGCGGGAGCGTAGGCCTTCGGTAAGTGGCAACCCTTTCAGACCTATCCAACCCCAACTGTTCGCGCCTTGGGCGCGCGCGCGCGCGACATTGCCTGTCAAACCCCATCTTTCACCAACCGAATTGCGGATATTGTTGTTGTCGTTGTTGTTTAAGGTCCCAACCCTCACATCATCGCCACCTGGATTCCGCGACTACTAGCGAGGCGCGGCCTGGAGATCTGGCTTTTGCTGAGAACGAAACGTTTGTGGAGATGTAATGAGCGGTTATTTTCTCTCCTTCATTTCTTACACATGCCAATGTTGTCCAGGCACGTTCTAACGCGTTTTTTTTTTTTTTTTTTTCAGGATGTTCCAGAGCAAGTTTATGGCAGACTACACCATCGTTTGTGCAGATGGCAAGGAGATCCCAGCCCACAGCTTCATACTTTGTGGCGGCGACTTCTTCGTGAAGGCATTCAAGTCGAACATGAAGGTAAGCATGATCTTGCAAATGAGGGTCAAGCAGTTCCGTAGTGCTGATGATTCCAACTGCAGGAAGTCAAGGACAAGCGCTTCGTGTTCGAAGACAGCACCGATCTTCCGCATCTCAACTTCAACCACGGTGTGATTAACTGCATGTTGGAGTTCATGTATTGCGGTTCCTACACCGAGGACGATGCGGAGGAAGCCATAGAGAAGAGGATGTGCCGTCACATCGACATCTGTGTCTTGGCGGACTTCCTCATGGTCCGAGGTCTTAAGGATTACGTCGTCAAGCGAGTCAACATGGCTCTGGATGATTGGGACAGTGTGAGGCCAGCTCTACCCGAGATCATCACGGCTTTGTACACCGCACCCAAGCCTGTCGTTTCCAGCATGCGGACCAAGCTTACCAACATTCTTGCCAAGGAGATGCACGAACTAGAGAACGACAAGGCCTTCTGTGACTTCCTTGAAGACTTTGGAGAATGTTGCGTGGATCTCATCCGGGAAATGAACAAGCAAAAGCCGAAGGTTACCGGGGGCATCAGGACTGTCTGCCATCACTGCAAGCAACAGTTTCTGGTGGAGCTCAATGCTGATGGCCACACGCCTGCTTACTGCAGCCTCTGTGGTGAGATGAACTACAACAGCGGTCTGAGACGTCGCGCTGTGTGATCTGAACCACGTTAGCAAGGGGAGTGCAGGGCTGGAGCGATGTCAAGAAAGGATTTCTAGAAAGAGTAAATGACGTGACTTCCGTCCAAGCTTAGTAGTGTCTCCCACAATGGCTTCAATGCGCTATATTCTTGCAAGACCCTCATCCATTCTCCCCACCCCGATCCCCAACACCAACCCCTCACGCCTCCCTCTCACGCCTCCCCCTTCCCCATCCCCCCCTCAGCAAACGCCCCAAACCTCCCCAACACCCCCATCGCCTCCCCCTCCGCCTCCCCCCTCACCACCTCCTCATGCCTCCCACTCCTCGCCCTAATCACACACTCAAACCTCTTCGGCCTGATATTAAACCCGTCCGTATACGCCAACGTATCGTACGCCACGCCCTCTTTGGGCGCGACCTCGCATGCCCACAGCACGCGCGCCAGCGCCACGAACACGCCGTTCTCGGCCAGCCCGGCGCCGGGACACACGCGCCTGCCCCAGCCGAAGCTCGAGTGGCCCATCTTATTCGGATGCGTCTTGGCGCCGACCAGCTCGGGCGGACGCAACGCTACGTCGTCGTGGAAGCGCAAAGGCTCGAAGCGGTGTGGGTCCGGGTAGTACGCCGGGTGCAGGTTGATCGCCCACGAGTTGCCCAGCACCGTCGTGCCGGCGGGGATGTGGTAGCGGTGCGTCCGCCGCGTCTGCCTCTTCTCACTCCCACCACCACCGTCGTCGTCGTCGTCGCCGATGATGACGACCTCGTCGTCCGCCGTGCTCGCGTGCGGCGTCCCCCCCAGCACGGCGACGGGCCGCCACCGCAGGACTTCGGCGACGAGCGCGCGCACGTACGGCAGCCGCGGGGCGTCGGCGAAGCGCGGCAGGCGGGCGGGCCCGACGACGGCGTCGAGCTCGGCGTGGGCGGCGCGCAGGGCGTGCGGGTGCGTGACGAGGGCGAGCAGGGCGGTGCAGAGGGTCGAGGCGGTGGTGTCGGCGCCGGCGCCGAAGAGGGAGGCGGGGAGGAAGGAGAAGTCGCGGTCGGTGAGGGTGGAGGCGGTGGTGGTGTCGTTTTCGCGCGCCTCGAGCAGGGTTTTGCAGAGGGACGGGGGGCAGGGGGAGGACGGGTTGGCGGCCATCATGTCCTGTCGGACGACGTCGACGAGGGCCATGTTGGCGGCGGCCTCGCGCGCGCCGTGCGCCTTGATGTCGGCCTTCCACGGCGCGAGGAGGTCGGGCAGGTACTTGAGGAGGGGAATGGTCTCGACGAGGTAGGCGCCGGGCACGTTGAGCGAGGCGCTGTACCGCATGAACTCGAAGCGGGCGCGGAGCACGTCGGCGCGCAGGCTGTCGATGCGGTGGCCGTACGCGACGCAGAAGACGACGGACGCGGTGAAGCGCTCGATCGGCTTCTCGAAGTCAATATCGTCGGGCGCGGCGTCGAGCAGCTGCGCGCACAGGCGCGCCGCCTCGGCTTCTTGGACGGGCTGGTAGAGCTGCAGCGCCTTGGGCGTGAGGGCTTGGTGGAGGAGCTTGCGCCGCGTCGACCACGCCTTGCCGTAGGGCTGCACCAGGATGCTGGCGTTGTCCCAGAGGAGCTCGCCCATGGCGACCATGCGCGGCCGCGACGAGTACTTGTTGCTGCGCTTCTCCAGCAGCTCGGCGGCCATCTGTGGGTCGGAGATGACGACCGTGGGCCGGCGTCCGATCCAGAGGGTGAAGATGGGGCCGTAGGTCTCGGCCCAGGCGGCGAATTGGTGCCATGGCTGCGATGCGGGGAGCTGGTGTTTGTTGCCGATGAAGGGCAGAGGCGGTGGGCCGGGGGGCATGCGTCGCCATAGCCTGATGTCATGCAGCAGAGTGAGGATGGGCGGCAGTATGATTAGGAGAACGAGAGAGGGCCAGAAGTAGGACGAGCTGAAGCTCGCGGGGACGAGGGGACCGAGCGCCATGTTGACGACGATGGAGAAGCCGTCTCAGATGGACTGGTGTTGAGGGCACTCACTTGGCCTGTGAGAGGTAGCTTCGATGGTCGGCAATTACAGATAGGCTGCCCCACCATGCGCATACCTCGTGGTGCATATCCGACGTGCAATTCAGCCGACGAGGCAGCGTTTACCCAATCAGGGAAAGCGCCAGATGCGGCTGCAGGGCTTGACAAGCCATGATTCAGTTGCACTCGGAGGCTGAATTGGCCAAAGACGCTGCAGGGGGCACGAAGTGTTGTTCGGATAAGAAGCGGTTGGCGGGGCGTGCAGGGATGTGGGGTCGTTGGCTGGCTGTGGGGAAGCGTCCAAGCTTTCCATCACTTACCATTCCGGAACCATTCATCCGACCCCCAGCCATCAAGCCCTGCTAGGTAGTGACGTCTCTGAGCCGCCCCCGGTCCAGCCCAAATAGACATCAAGGCCAGCCACCATATCGTCGGCATTTCCGCGTCGGCACCGGAGCAAAGCCCCTCCCCCACGTTCAACACCCGCGCAGTTGATATGCGGGGCCCCGCATTTTGCTTCGACGCAAGCCGCGGCTTCCTTTATGACCAGACAATGGTCTGTTTTTTTTTTCCCCTCAAGTCTACTGACTCGCCAATATTCTTGACCGCAGTATCTCCCCTCAAACAGCTCTCACTATCACCGTACTACCCTTCGAACCCTTCCAAAGCCCCCTGAATCCGGGTAACCACAGGAGGAAGAAAAAAGAAAGAAAGAGAGGGAAAGAAAAAAAAGAAGACAGAGAGAGAGAGACCAAGAGATTCCCACATACACACAAGGAAAAAAAATGGCCCCCCAATCCCGCCCAGACGACCCCGTCCAACCGCCACCACCCAACGCCCAGAAGTCGACGAAGACCACCACCACCCGCGTCCTCATCATCGGCGCCGGCTTCGCCGGCCTCACCGCAGCCATCGAATGCGTCCGCCACGGGCACGCCCCCGTCACGCTGCTCGAAGCGTTCCCCCGCCCCACCACCAACCTCGTCGGCGACATCATCTCCTTCGGGCACAACGCGGGGCGCGTCTTCCGGCGGTGGCCGGGCGTCGAAGCTAAACTGGATCCCATCTGCCACCGGTCGAAGGAACTCGTGTTTAATCGGTATGACGGCGAGCACCTGATGACGCAGACGTGGGAGGAGGGCGCGCTGGAGGAAAAGGGCGGGAAGAAGTTTAATGGGCATCGCGGCGAGATTCATGCGGTGGTGTGGGAGGAGGCGGTGCGGGTGGGCGTGGATGTGAGGTGTGGGGAGAGGGTGGTGGAGTATTTCGAGGGGGAGGGGGAGGCGGGTGTGGTGGTGGAGGTCGAGGTCGAGGCCGAGGCGGGTGTGGAGGGAGGAGGGGGGAAGGAGAAGAAGGAGAAAAGGAAGGAGAGGAAGAGGTACGCGGCGGACGTGGTGCTGGCGGCCGACGGCGTGCGGTCGACGGCGCGGACGATCGTGCTGGGGCAGGAGGACAAGCCGAAGAGCTCCGGGTACGCCATCTGGCGCGCGTGGTTCCCGTCGGACGAGCTGGCAAAGGACCCGCTGACGAGACATCTCGTCGTCAACGGCGATACGCATACGGGGTGGCTTGGTGAGTTGGTTTGCTCCGCATGCTCTCTCTCTCTCCCCCACAGCATATCCCTCTAACACACCACCCCTCCCACAGGCCCCGACATCCACTTCCTCGCCGCCTCGATCAAGAACGGCACCTCCTTCAGCTGGGTCTGCACGCACAAAGACACCGCCGACGTCGCCGAGTCGTGGTCCGCGCCGGGCTCCGTCGACGACGCCCTCGCCCTGCTCTCAGACTGGAGCCCGACCGTGCGCGCCATCGTGCGCCACACGCCTTCCGACCGCCTCGTCGACTGGAAGCTGGTCTACCGCGACCCTTTGCCGACGTGGGTGTCGCCGGGCCGCCGCATCGCGCTGATCGGCGACGCCGCGCACCCGTTCCTGCCCACGAGCATCCAGGGCGCGAGCCAGGCGGTCGAGGACGGCGTGACGGTCGCCGTGTGCTTGGAGCTGGCGACGAGTGGAAGTGGTGAGGGTAAGAAGGGGGATGTGAGGGAGGCGTTGCTGGCGTACGAGCGGATGAGGTACGAGCGCGTGCGGAAGGCGCAGAAGACGGGCGAGACGACTAGGGATCGCTGGCACAAGGCGGATTTCGACAAGGTGAAGGAGCAGCCCGAGGCGGTCAAGTTGCCGAGGGAGGAGTGGTTGTTGGGGCATGATGCTGAGGCGCATGCGTATGCGGTGTATGCGGAGACGGTGGAGCGGATTCGGAAGGAGGAGGCGAAGGGGGTTCCGGATGTGACGTCTTTGTTGTAGATGCTTCTCGTGGCGGTGATGGTGTAGGAAGGGGAGGTAGTATTGCTGTTCACGCTTTAGTCGTTGAATGAAAGCGAGGATAGACAAGCCACTGTAGTGGCAGATGAGATACAGCGCGAAGTGGCACCAAAAAAAGGTATGAAGCAAGCCTTTTCCCTGTCTTCCGCATTCCAACGGTCTCCGTTGTGTGAGTGCCAGACAGCTATACTGTCCACGTCCTTTTTACGCATACCTGGCAGAGCAAACGGCCTTCGTATTGGGGGTACCCGGGTGAACAATCTCAATGGAGCGTATCACCGTCCATCATACCCGCACCCGCGCACCCCTGCATCCCCACCCGCACGGTTCCCACTTTCCTACCCCACGCCGGCGGCCCGACAAATAGCTTGTCCTCCCCCGCACGACACTAACCAAGCACACCCGTGTCCCGTGGGCTTGGCGTATATGTTGCTTAACGTCACACGGAGGGGGCCTTGCCTGGCTGGCCTCGCGGGACGGGAAAGTGATGTGCCGCACACGCACACAGCCCGGCACTTGCTGGCTTTGTGTAACTGCCGTTTCGTGCTGTTATACTTCGCGGCTAACGCAAAGAGGGAAAGGGAACGCCGTGTGTGCTTTTTATATTCCGTTCGGATGTCCTGCCGTCGTCCTCACAGGCGGGTTTGTTTTTGGTTTCTCCTTCTTCCTCCACCACCACCGCACCTTTGAAGGATATTTTTTTCGACACTTCCTCCGGATACGGCGGCAGCTTGACGCCTCACCTCGTCCACCATGCCTTTTGGAATTTTGGAGGATCATAATATGGAGGTGGTGCCTGGAACGGGTTCGTCCTTTGTCATTCGCCAAAAAAGTGTTGTAGCGAATTGAGTGTGCTGACGAAAATACACGCACAGCGTTGATGAACGACCAATCCGACCTGCCTCCCGAGCTCCAAGACATACCAGCAGACCACCTGAAGCACGGAACCGGCAAGTTCTCGCACATACTGCTTGTACCGCAGCCATCAGACTCGCCAAACGACCCATTGAACTGGCCGCTCTGGAAGAAAGACAGTCAGTGTTCCTTCCCCCGTCGTCCCTAAGAAAGAAAATTCTGTGGCCAGTACTAACATTTTTCGTGTCGTACCCAGTGATACTTCTCATCGTCGGCTTCGCAGCAGGCGTCGTCGGCGCATACGGTCCGATGCTCGGGCCCGGTTTCGTCCCCATCTCGCAGCAGCTGGGCATATCCGTCAACACGCTCTCGCAATCGACGGCCTGGCTCATCCTGACTCTCGGGCTGTGTGTGTTCCTCATCAATCCGGTGGCGAAGATGTACGGGAAGCGCCCGGTCTACATCGGCGCCATCATCATTCTCTTCGTCGTCAGCATCTGGGGCGCGGTCGCGGACAATTACAGTTCTTTCCTCGGGAGCCGTATAATCGGCGGAATTGGTAAGTAACGGATTGTGACGGCATTTGATATTCTGCTGATTAGATGAAGGAATGGCACCCTACGAGGTTTTGGTCCAAGCCACCATCTCCGACATCTACTTCGTCCATGAGCGCGCCACGCGGCTCGCGGTGTGGAACCTGTTCCTCCTCTGCGGCATCGCCGGCGCCTCGTTCATCTCGGGCTACATCATCGAAGACCTGGGTTACAAGTGGACCTTTGGCGTCTGCGCCATCCTCTTCGGCCTCAGCATGTTCGCCATCATCTTCTTCGTGCCGGAGACGGCATACATCCGCGAAGGCACCGCGCCCACCAGGAACTTTGCAAACGAGAAAGGAGGCGGGAGCGACGAAGAATCAAGCGGCCCACGCAAGGAAGGACGCGCGGTGCACATCGAACACGTGATCCACGCGGGCGCGGACGAGGCGAAGCTGTCGTACTGGCAGACGATGCGGCCGTGGACGGGGCACAAGTACTCCAAAGCGCCCATGTGGAAGATTATGGCGCGGCCGTTTGTCATGTTCTTCTACCCGGCGGTGCTATGGGGCTTCCTCATCTACGGAACCACCCTCACGTAAGTTGGCTCCAACTCACAGCTCCGCTAGACTGACGGTCGCTAGCTGGATCGTCGTCTTCTCCGTCGTCAACGGCGTCATCTTCGTCGAGCCGCCGTACAACTTCACCGTCGCGCAGACGGGCCTCACCGGGCTCTCGCCCTTCATCCTCACCATCATCGCCGAGGTCATCTCCGGCCCGCTCAACGACTGGGTGTGCATCAAGCTGACGAAGCGCAACCACGGCGTGTACGAGCCCGAATTCCGGCTCGTGCTGATGATCGTGACGGTGATTCTGGGGACGGTCGGCTTCTTCGGCTTCGGGTTGACGGTGCACAACGTGACGCACTGGATGGGGCCGGTCGTGACCTACGGGCTGGCGAACGCGGCGCTGGCGTTCGCGGCCGTGTCGGTGTTTGGATACGTCATCGGTGCGTGAAGCTGCGGCGACCTTCCTATTGTGGTAACTTGCTTGGTGCTGACTTGGGTCGCAGATTCGTACCCCAACCTCGCCGAAGAGGCCTTCGTGGCCATCAACGCTCGCAATCTCTTGACGTTCGGGCTGACGTACTTTGTCAACGACTGGCTGGCGAAGGATGGGCCGCTGGCCGTGTTCAACACGCTGGGGGCGGCCTTCTTGGGCGTGTGCGGGCTGACGATGCCGCTGTGGGTCTTTGGGAAGAAGATCAGGAGTTTCATTGCGCGGCGGGACTGGTTGGCGAGGTTTATGTCGGACCTGGAGTGAGCGGGGGAGCTGCAGATAGCAACAGAGAGGTGAGGCAACTGAGGCGATGGCGAGTTAATGCGTGCACGCGTATTGGTCGATGTGGAGGAAGTGGGGGTGCCGCTCCGCCGGGCCCGCCGATGGTCTGAGAAAGGAGCCTCCCACGGCCTCGACGACCCAACACCGATGCAAAATCTCGACGAGCTCTGCTGCCTGGGACTGTGAGTCGAAAGTGGTGCCATGGTGTTTAGAGATTGGCGGAGCTCGGCGTCATCTTGTGGCCGGGTTTCGACCGCCGCCCGACAAGTCCCGCCCCTCACTCGACTCTGCCTCCTCTCCTGGACGAGTGCCGATCCTGCCTGCGCCGCACTCCGCCCAGCGCCATTGCGACATGTAAGCGTGTCGAACGTGTTGCGACGATCATACCGTGACGGAAGCCGCCGGCAGCAGCCCTGCAGGCGCAACGCAGCAGTGGCCTGATTGACCACTCTTCAACCCCGGATTCTCCACGAACAGCGCCCGCCAAGGTGCAGGAGAAAGGCAGGGCGCTAGGCCGAAGCAGGCAATCTGGAGTCGGGCGGCCAGTCGGGGCGCGCCGAGAGGAGCTGACGGGTCGGACGACGCAGCTCGATACGGGCGACGTGTGGTGTGAGCATCACCAGCCTGCATCAAACCACCGCCAATCCTCCCCATTCCCCCTCCCCGCGCCCAATAACCGCCCCCGACTCTCTCAGCTGACATCAGGTACACCCTCCATCACAACTCCGTCTTTAAATATGCCGCCCGGGCTTGCAACCTCCCCTGTCGCCATCACAAGGATTTGAGCCTCTTTACCTCATACCTACCCCGCCCTGTACATAACCCCTCCTCTCCTCTCCTCTCTACTGTTTATAATCCAAGGCCTCGCCTTATTGAAATCTCCCCTCTCCCGCTCTCCGCGAAATCTACTCTCCACTCCACGGACCTCCATCTCCGCTCTCACACTACCATAATGTTTGCCGCCACCCGCGCACCATCCACCATGCTCCGCGCACGGCCCGCCGTCGACCTGCTGGTCAAGGCCCGGCCCGCCGCCCGCATGTTCCACCAGTCGCCCAAGATGGGCTCCATGCCCAAAGACCCTCATTCCGGTACGCCCTCGATCCTCTCCACCACCATCACACATCGAAAGAGAAAAAACTCACAGAAACCCTCCACAGCCCACACCGTCTCCCAACGCATCCGCCAAGGCGTCAAAGCCATCCCCGTCGAAATCTATCCGCTGGGTAAGCGTGCCCACAAACACTTCCACACCTCGCCCTCCTTCGCCCCGCACAGCCGACAACTCTCCATGACGACGACGAGTCGGTCGGGGTCGTGCGTCGAAGCGGTCTCGAGAGAACAGGCGTTGGCTGAGTATGTCGAATGTGCTACAGTCGCCGTCATCACCCTCGGCCTCTCGTTCGGCGTCTACTCGTTTATCCGGCCCGGCCTGGAGGACCCGACCCTGCGGCTGCATCGGAGTAGGCCGGACGATCGGCATTGATTTCGGTTTGGTTGGATATGCGGGTTGGGGAGCGAGGGAAGGAGGGATTGTTTTAGCGGATTGGTTGGTTGTTGTTGTGATACCATTGGTGTGTACTACTAAGCACTTTTTGTCAAAGTGCTGAAATGACAATTTTTTGTTTATTGGAGATGCGGTTGGATCTTTTGCCGTTCTTTGTGTTTTGCGCTGGAAGGTACATACGTATATACCTCTGGCTCTTTCTCACTGCTTACTCACTGGGGGGAACGCGCCGCCGGCCCTGTCTGGTGAGGTATGTATGGCTGATGTTGTGGGTGATTCCGAGCATGGATGCTGGCTGGCTGGCTGTCTGGAGAGAGTTCATCGCAGCTTACCCCGACTATATTGGTCTTAAGCATGTTTGCTAGTCGGAAAAGCCTCGTTGCAGACACAATGATGGCGGGGGACATTGCGTTCATACCTTTGTAGGCAGCTGGAGAAGAGATCTAGACGTACATACAGGCTCAAGCATCAGCGTGCATGGGGCTCTGGAGTAGGAGTAGACCGGATGCAGATCTGAGGGTTACCACTCTTCATTCGTGGGCGGACGAAGGAAACCCCCAAGCATAGATGTCGGCTTAAAGACTGTACAAACAGAACAATCCGTATGCCTGGCGCAATAATTCTGGGAAAGCAAAGTCGGAGGCACTCAACTCACTCACAGAACACTGAGACCAACACTCCCTTGTGTGCAATATTATCGATTGCGTTGGCTACCTAGTAGCCAACAGACGGTGCTTTCCGACCATAGAACTTTCCGTCATAGAACCCAGAGATTAAGAAGAAAGAAGAACCGCCGTCCAGGAACAGCAGCTTCAAGCAAGTGTGTGTGTGTGTCCACTTGGAGCACACACGTTGACGACCATAACCCCCGAGCCTAGTCGCTCTCACCACCATCCTCGCTACCGCCGGCACCGACGGCGGCGGCGGCAAAAGCAGCGCCCGCGTAACGCGAACACTTCGCCTTCAGCTCATCGCGCTCCCTAGCCAAGATCCTGATCAGGTCGCGAGCGAACGCGGTCAGCACATCCTGCTCACCCTCGCCCTCACCTTCACCCTCACCCTGCTCACCATCCTCCTCCTCCACACCACCACCAACGAAGCCAGCACGCAGAGCCGCCTCGATACCACCCTCGCTCTTGCCCTCACCCTCATCCTCGTCGTCGCCAACGAAAACGCCGACGTGCTTCGCCGCCACCATAGCAATATCACCACGGATCATGTCGTGCGAGCCGCCGCCGCCAGCAGCCGCGGTGGCGTCGTAGACGGCCTTGACGAGGCGCGGGAAGACGGGCTGGACGAGGGGCCACAGGGCGAGCAGGTCGTCGCGCAGGCGGGTGGCGGCCATGCCGGCGAGGGTGTTCTTGCGGGCGACGTCGGCGTAGACGGCGTGGACGGCGTTGTTGGGGTTGTTGTGGGCCGCCGGGACCAAGGCGCTGCCGACGGCGTACTTGTCGGCGAGCAGGTAGACGTGCAGGTGCAGCAGCAGCATGGCGTCGACGCTGCCGAAGAAGACGGGGTTGTCGTACGTGCCCGTGTACATGAATTGCAGCATGGCGCGCACCGCGGCCGGGTCGTCGTCCGGCAGGTGGATTAGGTTGTCCTTGCTCTCCTGGGTCAGAGCGTGTTAGATCTTTTTCTGTTTTTTTTTTTGCGTTGGAGGGGCGGGGCGGGGGTGTCACGTACCTTGAAGATGTTTTCCTTGAAGGCGTTGGCGAAGAAGTCGCTCTGCGAGCAGACGACGATCTTGTGGACGTTGTAGACGTGGCCGTCGCGGTCCTTGATCTGCATGTCGCTGTAGCGGCCCGTGGCGAAGAAGCTGGTATCACTGGTTCAGTTTTAGCTCCTTCTTAAGTTAGATCTTTTGGGTGGGTGGGCAACTTGCCGCCGGAGGGTGACGAGGAAGCCCAGAGGAGCCGTCTCGCCGTCGGGAATGTCCTTGAGCATGGCCGACATGGTGGAAAGAACACTCGGTGGGTTTTGCTTGCTGTGCGGAGCGGTGAAGTGGGATGTGTGTCTCGGTGAAGAGGGGAGTGGAAACGGTGAGGAGGAAGAGTGCGGGTGGGCTGTGAGGAGTCGTCCTTATATACGTGGGCTTCGCGGTGTTTCCGCATGTGCGCCCCTCCACACGTGATAGGAAGGCTCTGGCGCACTTTCGCAAGGTGTTATTGACAGATGTAGTCCAAGTTGTTGGCAATTGGTGACTAGTCTGCGGCTTGTCAGTCCTACTCCGCCTCATTTCTTAATATGTATGTTTAGCTGTTCAACCACAACATCCAACACTGTCGGAGAAACCAACCTTGAGGAATTGTAGTGCGGTCGGTTGGGGCAGCATAGATTACACACTGGGGAAGGAGAGAACAGTTTCTCTTCCGGGGATATGTTGCTAAGTCCCGTGTATAGGTACTCCAGCATGGCCAAGCCGTACCGTGTCCTTCTCGCTCTTCTGTGAAGATTCTCTCTATTGAGAACAGGGTGGCCAGCTGCGTGGGACTAGAGACGTACCTTGAATTCGCGCTCATCCATGGCGTCCTCGAAGAATGAGCTTTGGTAATATAGTACAATCTTATGCATGTGGTAGACCTCCTCATCACGATCAATGATGCGCATTTCGCAGCATCATCCGGTAGTAATCACATATATCGCATCCGTGTTGGCATCTTCTTGGAGTCTCCTCACGCAGTTTGCGCATTTCCTCGCTATGCATTTCAAGCATTTGCTCCGCCAGACTTAAGCCAAAGCCTAGCCACTCATTTACAGCCGCAGAAAAGTCCGACCGGTCTTTGAGGTCGGCGTAATGTCTCGCTGCAATGTTGACTACAAGGGGCCTCAGGAGATGGTCCTTGTCGCGTGTCCTGGTGTATATTTCGTCCATTAGTGCGGGGAAGTCCTCCATCATCACCATCCAGTGAGCTGAGAAGAGATCATCGATGCGCTTGCAAGCCAGTGCCGCCAGGCCGCTCTGGTTAACTTGGTACTTGTCGGCAATGACGTAGACGTCTACGTGAAGTTGGAGCCATTGGGGAATCTCCACTACACTGTTGCGGGCGCCCTCATCGTAGTCGCCGCCATACATGTACTCCAGCATGGCCCTGATAGCCGCAGGTTTGTCTTCGAAGAGGTCGATGCGTTTCTCGAAGCTTTCCTGGTGGGCGGTCAGCATCTGCTGTCGACGGGTGCATGAACCGCATTACCTTGAAGCGACCGTCCTTCATCGCATTGGCGAAGAAAGGACTCTGCCAGCACACAACGTTCTTGTGAACTTGGTAAGAACTGCCGTCGCTGTCTCTGATTGTCATGTCGCTGTACTCCCCGTTGCCCGAGTGGAAGGCTCTGCGCGTGGGTTCGTCAGCGGATTATATCCATGGCACGTCTGTCGGGCGATTCTTACTCCTTCAGGATCTGATTAAACGTCGGCGCAGCCATCATCCTATGTTGCGTGTCTTTCGAGGGTGTGAATATCAGGTCAGGGCAGTGGAGTGTAGGTCGGGTTGCAGAGAAAGGTTTTATAGTGTAGCGAAAGCAAGACCCTAAGACCCTTTCTACTCAACCGATTTCCTCACGCCACGTAGTCCAAGAATTTGCACCTTCGAGAATAGAACCAGCCCATCTACCGTTCCTCATGCCACTACTCCAACAGGAGTATCGATTATCAATCTTCATCACCACATCTATATACTACACCCTCAAGCGTATTATAGACGCAGAGGCCGAGTAAAAGGTCCGTTCCCAATGCACCGATGTCCCTCAAGCCCCAATAATCCTCTGGCGTGGACTCGTAGTGGCTTGGATGGCTGGTGCGATGACGTGGCCGTCCAGCGGCTGTTTAGTGCCCTGGCCGCTTGGAAGCGCCGCTTGGCAAGTTGTTTGAGGCCACTGATGGCGTATATCTCGCCAACAGAGTACATGGTAGCGTGGAATACGAGAGTGTCTGAGTTGACAGGGATGGAATGCCGTACCTTGAAGGTCAGCTGTGAATCGAAGAGCTTGGCCAAGACGTCGCTTTGGCTAAGCAGCAGCTTGTGACATTTGTACCTGTCGTCATTGTTGGCGCAGACGATGTCTATGTCTGAATACAGCTCAGAGTTGAAGAGGCTGCACTGACTCAGTTGAAGCCACCGAAGAGGGGTAGTTGGCGCATTCATACCCGTGCATTTTGATCACGAGAACTGCAGACACGTTATCCTCCTCCGAATCCGTCGAGATCTTGGCATGTGGATGATAGACATGGCAAAAGGGCTGTGCGGAGGAAAGGGTAAGAGAGAGTGTGCGAATGAGAAGGTTTGATGTTTCAGTCGGTTAAGCCTAATCGGGCGGCAGCGACACAGATGGAAGGAAGCCGGTGAGTCGCTGACGCGATTCAGGGTCCATGATTTTTTCTTTGGACCCTTATGAACCGTCGCCCACTCTTCCCATCCTTCCAGCTCACCAATAACCTCCCACGGAACGCCTAGCTTTCGCCGCCATGGCGCTTCACGGCGCATCCGAAGATGAGAACTTCCCCACGCTCAACATGGGCTTGGCAGGGTGATTTATTCCGCAATGCGCATTAATACATCAGCTTACTTATGAGTCTCACCCAGGTACTTGGCTAGTGGCGAAGGCAGCGACATGAAGATCAAGTGTGGCGACCACGTCCACCACGTCCACCGTATGATTGTCTGCGCACAGAGCCCCTTCTTCGCCAACGCTCTGAAGGAAGAGCATAACTTCAAGGTAATCCAGATCGAGCCCATTTAGCTACCAAATTCTGACACCTGTCACTTTGGTAGGAAGCCGAGACCCGTACCGTCGAGCTGAATGACGACGACCCGGCCATCGTTACAGCCGCGATCCAATTCATGTACATGGGGTACTACCCTACCACTCAACCCGGCGGCAGCAGGACTCAGCGTGTCGACTTACACCTGTCTGTCTACTTTTTCGCGGACAGGTGCGGAATCGGTGGCCTCCGGGAGTATTGTGCAAAGAGAATCAAGCAAGAATTGGAGGACACTGTGGAGTTTTCGCCCGACTTATTCTTTCATATCCTCCAGTCCGCTTCTGCCAACACGCCGGAGAACGACAACGTCATTGGCGGTACCTTGATCGAGATCGGTTTCAAGAACTTCCTAAAGCTTTCCCTGGACGACAAATTCTTGGATATTGCCGGCAAGGCTGGGGTGTTTGGTGCGGCAGTTCTCAAGAGGGTCATTCAGTCCGGACGTATTTCTGGTCCATGCAAAGGGGTTCCGCATTTCATCTGCCCGGCTTGCGATCGAGAAGTGACCATGGTTCTGAGTCTGGATACCGACATCTCCTACAACGATCAGTACTTCGAGAGTGGCGAGTGCACTTACTGCCCAGGCTGCGGTGAGCCCGAAAGGAACAACGTCTGGGAGGCCAACCGCAAGCATCCCGAACTGAGAGTTCCAGGAGTCACCTTTGAGGAGCGAGTTTGAAAGTTGTGGCGACTGCCACGTCGCTACTGAATAGTCTGGACAGGCGCTGATCACCAAACTCGGACGTCACGGGAAGGGTATCTCCATAGATGCAAGAATCCAGTTAGTCCAGACACAACCAAAGCTATCGGACTTTCACAGTGGATGCAGTCCGTAGCAACCACTAATTCATTTCTAATGTGCCTCCGCTGCTGCAATTTCCTTGACTGCTTACACAGGTACCTGAAGTCCATCAAATAGATCCCAATATTGACTTCAGCGGCCTCGTGAAAAGTGTTAAAGGGCTGGTCAATTTACACAGAGCGAAGAAGCAAGGAGACAACAACCATCCCATCCCCCAACATTATCTCCATTACCATCGCCAACACTGACAGAGGTTAGAAAAAAAAAAAGAGTAATAATTCTATAACCCATAACTACCATCATCCTCTGCAATCTGTGTACGGTGACAATGTCGTCCTATACGCGGGAGGGGGTGGGTGCAGAGCAAGAAACGCCAATACGGAAGCGTAACGGAAAACCGTCGAAAAAGAAACAGCTACTCCGATTCACGAAAAGGCCCCTCAAGGCGCTCACCAAACCCCCCACCCACTCATCCCTCATCCATGCCCTACCTACAAACCTCCAATCTACTCTCTCTCTCTCTTCCCCTCATGCCTCAACACCAACATCCTCCGCGGCCGCCGGCGCAGGAGCTTGCGCGGGCGCAGTCACGATTCCAGACCCAGCGCGCCTCTCACCCAGATTATGCAAGCGCTCGCCAATCAGATATACCTCATCTTTAATCCTTTGCCTCCACCTCTCCGTCGCGCGGACGGTGCCCCAGGCGACCCAAGCGCTGAGGGCGAGCGACAGGGCGAGGGGGTAGACGAGGGTATAAACCAGCGCCTTGGCGTCGTCGGTCACGTTCGCAAAGTACGTGGCTGTGGCCACGCGGGCGGCGAGTAGCGGGAGGGCGAGGGTGGCGGCGAAGAAGGCGGCGACGGGGACGACGAAGGCGCGCGTGGCCAGGCGGGCGTTGGGGCGGAGGTAGCCGTCGCGGACGACGGCGTGCAGCGCGCGCGACATGAGCGAGCGCGGGTTCCACAGCAGCACGCGCGCCGCAATGCGCGCGTACAGGAACCCGAGCGTCCAGTCCTGGATGACGTGGATGACATGCGTCTCGCCCGGCCCGAGGTACGCGTGCAGCGGGATGAGGATGTAGAACTCGAGGAAGACGGCGAAGAGCACGGGCAGCAGCAGGATGAGCGCGCTGTACACGTACACAACCGACGCCGCCTGCGCCGCGTACCGCCCCAGTGTCGACGCCGTCGAGTACGTCGTGCTGAACGGGTGCCGCACCGAGTCGGCCGCGACGCTGAAGATGTTGTGCAGGTGGAACACGCCGTACGCGGCCGCGCCGAGCACGTAGACGCCGACCGAGAAGGCGTAGATGTCGTTGATGTGCGAGCCCTCGGGCATGAAGCTAGAAAAGAGACTACGGCCGAAGAGCAGGGGTATCACGGTAACGCCGACGCCCGTGGCTGCGGCGAAGAGCCAGATGGCCACAACGAAGAGGCAAATGCGGAAGCGGAATAGTGGTGGGATGTACACGGTCTGGGTCAAGCCCGCGTCTTTTCCGTGGAAGTCATCTTCAGGCCTTTCGTCCTCACGGTTGTCCAAGACATCGACGTCAACGAACACAGACTGGCCTCTGCGGATGCGGACCTGGTCTGACGCCGGTGCACGAACATACTTGCCGTCGAAAAGAAAGTACACCTCGGTATTCCGGTCCTCTGCGAGAGTTTGACGATCGCGGCCGATGACAGGCTTATCAACATTGCCCCTCTTCCGCTGAAGCCAAGCTGACCAAGTACGTCTTACATGTCGGCCACGTTCATCTAGGTTCTTCTCGCCAAAGAGGAAGTCGGAAAGCCTAAGGGCACGTGCGCACTTGCGGAACCACCACCGATACATCTCGTGGAGGCCATCGCTGGGCCTGAAAAGCTTGATGACCAGAGGCGTAAGGAAATTGAAGAAGAGCAGGTCCAGCGGGAATTCCATTGACGGATCATTCGTCGCCCAGTGGATCGGAAGTACGCCGTCGAATCCGTAGTACAGGCTCCAGACCACACCGCCCAGGCAGCAGATGACCAGCGCGCCATACACGAATGCACTAAAGGCAATCTTGCGTAGTTGGCCGGTGACGCTCCGCTCGAGCACGTCACGGACGGGGTGGAAAGTCGGATCATCTGGGTCTCGGATGAAGTAAAGAACACCGGTTCGCATGATCTTCCTGCACATGGAGACGAACAGGGCAAAGTGGAACATGTAGCAGGTGCCAACGAACCAATGGACGAATCCCGCGGTCCAAGGAGATGTCCGAGCAAACTCGATCCGGGAGAAGACGGTTGCTTGTTCGAACAGGGGAAGTAAGGCGCCGTCAAGGAGAATGCCACAGTAAAGAGGGAAAGCGATCATCTCGATGCTGATTATCAGAATCACCTTGAGGACACCACCAGCTTGCTGCAGGACCTCTGAGATGATACCCTCCACTCTCCGCCCATTTTGGGATGTGGTGAATGGGGTGCCCCTCTTCAGATATAGCGCACCGGCTATCGCGAAGAAAATGTAACCTGCCAGGATCGCGATAATACGATCACTAGGCGTCCAGTACTCGAAATTTGGATCCATATGCGAGACGGTGCTGTTGCCGGTGTCAAGTCTCAGTGAAAGGCCATTAGTCAATGAGATTGCGGGTAAGGATGCGCGGACACTGTTGACCACGGCAGCACCTAGTGATATACTTGACTCGATGAAACGACCAAGTGCAGAAAAAACAGAGAAAGATTCCATGGTAGTAATCTTGCTGTGGACTTCAGCGAATCCGGTCCAGAGAGCGTATGACCATTCGCTCAAGCTCCGTTGCAGTGATCGAAGGGCAGCATGCGAGCTAATGGATAGGTGGAGGTAGTCCGAGTTCATGCTCGTGCCAGCAATCGTGAACACTTTCGATACGCGCTCAATAGCGGACTCGGCCATTGTACGCGTAGACGAAGCTGCTGAGTCGAAAGACTTGTGGGAACCAATGAAGGGCACCAGCAGCCGGAGGACGAAAATTGACCAGTACACAGCCGCCGCGCCAGCAAAGAGCACCGAGTCCACGATGAGGTCCGCTGTTGCCGATAGTACGCGAAGAGGTAGCTTCAGGAACAACCAGACTGGCCTGCCGAGCGAAAGAAGAACGACCTTCCCCCAGAGATAAGGAATCCAAACGGCGACGGCAACGGTTGCGGAAATAAGAACTGCACTGAAGAGCGCGTTCTGGAACAGTCCGACCAGGGGTCCCTGCATGCCGATGAGTTCCATGATACCCTCAAGGTCTTCAGCATCCTCCACTGCGTCTTGATCCATAACGTCGATACCTGCTTGAGCAGCAGCTGCAGCAACTTCAGGGTCACGAGCCGCATCGTCGTCATCGAAAGCGTCGCCCAGAATTGCATCACGTTGGACAAAGGGAGCCTCATCCGCCAAGTTCTGGACCACGTGTTCCTCATTTGCGCCGGGTGCTCCTTCTTCGTCGGTAAGAGCAATGTCGCCCCACAACCAATGATATACATGTTCCCAGAGACTTGCATCTGCGGTTGGTTGGTTGGGACGAGGCTGTGTCTCCGCAGAGGTGGTATTGTCTGGACTAGGGGTACGATCAGGTACGATTGTTTGCTCGGTCGGTGCTGGAGCCAGGGATGCGAACGACTCTGTCGAATGATCCGATGCTCGAGCTCCTGCCGAGCTGGAACCTTCGCCATTGTCTGTTTGAGACTCGGGTTGGCTGGCTGCCTCTGCCTCCGTATTTTCCGGGGTAATGTGATCTTTGCCTTCAACGTCTGACTCGTTGATTTGCTGCCAACTTCCCTCGCTCCTGTTGCTCTGGCGTTCTCCTTCCACATCTGCTGCCTGCTCTTCAGGTGCTTCTGGTAGCGAAGCGAAACTCCGTGTCGCTTCTTCCAGATCACGTTGTATCTCCGCGGCCAGAAACGACTGCCCTCGTTCAGGCATTGTTGGTCTCTGCTGACTTGAGCCCTCCATGGGATCCTCCTCTTCACTCTCAGTCGTGTTTAGGACGACGTCGGGGTTTCCAGCGCGCTTCCTTGCGCCGATGGCTAGGTCGAACCCGTCCGGCTCGAAGAGTGTTGGTCTGCTAGCACCATTTTGGGCTGCCGGGACAATAACGCCTTCGAACTCCGTTGCCCAGTCGCGCAACTCAACCCAGTTCTCAAACGCCGTTTCCCGTGGGCCTTCTTTAACCCTGTCGCTGACCGCCTCAAGCCATTCGAATAAATCTTTTCTGAGTACCCTCCTTCCCAGTGGCTCATGCTGGGCAATCAGTGCCGCAACTTTGTCGAATTGCTGCCGTCTAACTGCCTCACGAATGTCTGCATCGGGGATGCGACCGAGGTTCTTTCGTACGATTTCTGGTGGTTGAGTGCCGCGTTCGGCCAGGGCGGCGGCTTCAAGTTCGGCAAATCGCTCCAGTGATTCATCTGAGACGTCGCTAAACCGATCGTCTTCCCCAGTGCTATCATCTGCGTCCTGCTCGATTTGCACTTCGGGTTCTTCCTCAAGATCTTCTCCAGCATTTTGGTGTGGTTGCTGAGGGTGAGGGGCGGGATTGTTGAGTGCCTGCATAGCTGCCACGTTGATGACGGGCTGCTGCTGTACCACCCACTCACGGATGAGGAAGATCAGAATGAAAGCGATGACAACGAGGACGGTAATTATCTGACCCTCGATGATGTCGAGAATCAGCCGATTGACTGACGGGTGGGACGTCATGGACCTGAGGAAGGAGACGTCTGACAGGAGCGTAGCCTGCCTGATCGAGATGGTATGGGAAATGGTGGCATTATCAGTCGAGTTCGTAAAGGATGCATTGAAGAAATCAGGGAACGGGCCGAGGCCTAGGAGAAACTTTTTGATTAGGACGTAAGCAGTCGGCTCGCCGGCGCTCATGTTCAGCGTCTGGGAGAAAGGTGCCAGCGCGACCGAGAGTGCGGTGAGATTCGCAGAAGTTGCGTTTGCGCCAGCGGCACTCGTGGAGGTGGATGCAGCGAAGCGACGGTGATAATTGGATACACGGTGCAAGTCGCCAGCAAAGCCTCCGTCACCGCACCAGAACAGCGCGCGCCATATCACCCGCATGCACCACGGCAGCCACAGCAGCCACACCGAGCCAACGAGTAGGCCGCGACACCACGTCATCAGATGTTTTAGCACGTGGACGACGGCCCTGCGGACAAAGACGGTGGTCGGCAGGCTGCTGGGCATTTGCGGGTGGTAGAGCTTGGTGAAGCGGAAGGGCGTCTTGCACAGCTCGCAGTGTTTCTTCTGCGAGTGCGACAGCCATTCCATCAAACAGTCCTGATGGACGAATTTGATGCTTCCGCTGCACTTGCACGGGTAGAACAGTGGCTCCTCCTTGGTTCCTTCGCCGCGGCATATCCTGCAAGTATCCGGGTCGTCTGCCGTCTTTTCGGAGGCAGCGGAATCGGGGTCGAACTGAGGATCGTTCATGACATCGGGAGTGGTGGACGGTGGTGGGGGCGGGGCCGCTGCGGGCGCGCCTTCTTCGGAGGCCATGATGCGGGACGCGGTCGACAGCGAAGCCAAAGGGTCGCAGTCAATGTGCGGAGGTCAGGCGGCGGTTGAGCGGGGCAAGGCGAAGTCGAAGGAAATCGTTGGGCGTGGCGCCGCAGGAAGACGATGCTTCTACGGAATCATCTCAGTGTCGCTAGAGGATGCGGGCGAACCGGAGGAAATGAGCGAGTTCTTCTGGAGGTGTCGTGGGCGAGGGTGCGGAAGAGGAAGTTGCGACAGGTGGCCAGGTGTGCGGCAGAGGTGGCAGATGTGCGTTGGAGCTTGGGTGGACAAGGAACAACCGGAGGGACGACCAGAGGGACCAACGAAGTGGCTCCTGCGCCACCCCGGGTTATCTCACGCAGAGGCTTACCTAAGCTCGGTAAGCCCCCTGGCTTGGACTATCCGACCGTGCCAACATCTCACGCAGTGCAGACGGACAAAGAGCAGTTTCGGGGGACATCGTCAGCAAGCGACCTCGAGGCTGGTCTGCGATATTAATACGCAACTTCCGTGTTCTGCAGGGACTGGACTGCGCTGGACTGGACCCCGCATCCGAAGCGGCGCCGGTGCTTCTTTCTAGGTCGTCGCAGTTCGCGTTTGGGCGCCGAGGCAGGAGCCCGCGCACATGGCTGCATGGCTGCGGACGGGGATGGCAGGCTGCGATAAGACGCCTCTTGCCGTGCAGTGCACCCTGCAGGCCGCGATCTGGCTTGATCGTGAGCGGATCTGCGAGCTGCTCGTTGCAAGCCTATGACGTTGGCGGTCGTCGCCGTTCTTGGCCAACAATCGCAATCGCACATAGCTTGATTCCCTGCCAAAGCTGCGCGCCAGTGCCGGCCTGCGTCAAGCAGCCACACTCTGAGACACCACTCCCTCAACACTACACCTCCTCTCCAGCTCCATCTCCACCGCCGCATTGAGTGTTTTTCTCAGCGGCATTGCGTGTCCTGTCCAAAGCCATCTCGTCCCCGGCACGACCAGCAAGCAACCCGCAAGCAAGCACGGACTCCAGCGGCGTCGATCGGCACGCCTCCACCCGCGTCGATGGCCGCCTCCACCAACGGCCACGTCAAAAGGCCGGCAAAGAGCGCCAGCGACCTGACCGACCCAAAGGACATGAACGGATCTGTCGCTCGTCAGTCGAAGCCCAAGCAGCAGCCGGCCACGCGCCGCGGCTTCGCGCCATGGCTCTTCAGCAACGCCGTCCGGTGAGTAGCCACCGCCCGTCGCGAGATTTTTGTGCTGACCCCGCCGTGTAGCGTGTCGGTGTGGTATGTTATTGTCACCATGCTGTTCCGCTGTCCCAAGTCTCTCGACGACCTCTCCGACGACTCTCCTAGGCTGTGCAAGCCCTACCTGACCGTGCAATCACATGCCGCCCCATACGTCGAGCCATACTACAACACCTACCTTGCTCCCCACGTCGAGAAGGCCCAGCCGTACGTCGACCGCTTCAACCATCAGATTTACACGCCCTCGGCCGAGTTTGCCAAGCACACCTACCAGGTCTATGGCGCTCCTCGCGTCGCACAGGTCCAAGAATTCGCTTCGGCAGAGTGGGAAAAAACGCTGAGGCCGCGGCTCCAGCTGGCCCAGGGCCAAGCAAAGGCGCAGTACGATGCCGCTCTGGCTCCGCATGTTGACAAGCTCTCTGCCGCCGCCTCCCCTTACTACGACCAAGCGTCCTCCGTCGTTGGTGATACGTATAACAGCAAGGTCCTACCAGCGTACGAAGTTGTGCTCCCCCACGCCCAGAACGCGTACGAACAGGGACGCCACTATGCCGTTGACGTCGGCTACCCGTACGCTCGCTGGGGCGCTTCTTCGCTTGGAAACTTTGTGTTCCGTCAGGTCTGGCCGCAGCTCCGAATTCTTTACGGCGACAATGTCGAGCCGCAGCTCATGCGGATCAAGGAGAGGCTGGGCCGCTACAAGGACGGCAAGAAGCTGGAGGCTGCGATCGAATCAGTGGATAGCTCTGCTTCATCATCTTCGACGGCATCTAGCTTCTCATCCGTATCTTCCTCGGTTGCGGCTTCCGCTGCTGCTCACATGTCTTCCAGTACCACTGCGAGCAGCTCCGTCGGATCTGATTCTAAGAAAGAGGATGTGCAAGAAAAGGTTACCAAGGACCTCAGGATGTGGCAAGAGAAGTTCGCCAAAGCCGCGGATAAGGGCGCTGAGGACCTGGAGGAGCGTGTCAAGGAAATCACCGCTCACCAGATTGACAGCCAAGCTCACGGCGTTGGCCAGGCTTTCCTGATCCAGCTCGAGGAGACTGCCGAATCCAAGCTCAAGGATCTCAAGTCGCAAATCAAGAGTGCCGTTGAAGGACTTCCTGAGGACGCAAACGAGGATGACATTGAAGCTGCTTACGGTGGCCTCATGGGTGCAGTACGCGCCGCTGGTCAGGCCATCAAGGAGAAGGCCCAGGCCATTCGCTCGTGGAAGCAGAGTTATGACCAGGAAACTGTGCACCTCATTCGCTCAGCCACCGAGTCCACGCTTGAAGTCATCGACCACATCAGAGACCTCGGCCTCCAGGAGATTGGCATGCGCTGGGCATGGATGGAAGGTGTCACCTACAAAGACTGGTCAAAGTACCATTCGTTGAAGAAGACGTTCGACGAGTGGCGCAGGGAGGTCCAAGCTGTTGCTTTCGAACACGCTGATCTCAAGGCTGCAAAGGGAGAAGGCGTCAAGATTGAGGAAACAGGCATGGCTGTTGCTGAGGAAGCCGCAAAGGAATTGGTCCGCTTGAAGGATGTCGCCCGGTTCAAACTCTACACCCATGACACCTCTGACGACTTTGAGTCGACTGTCATTCCCCCCTCAGCCATCAACGCAGCTCGCAAGGTCAAGGAGGCAGTCCAAAATGCCGCCAGTGATGCTAGCGAAGCTGTTGCGGGCACTTCCCAAGGCACGGTCGAGTCGCTGGTTTCTGAGGCATCAAGCAGCGTGGAAAGCGCTGCATCTGCTGCCAGTGAAACCGTGATCGGCACCGAGCCTGGTGTCGCGGAACAGGCGGCTACCAAGGCCTCTGAGGCAGTCCTTGGAACCCAAGATGCCACGGACAGTATTTCCTCCGTTGCCAGCTCGAAGGCCTCCCAGGCTAGCTCAAACGCCGGAGAAGCAGCGCAGAGCGTTGTCTCGGCCGCCAAATTCAAGAAGGACCAGGCCAGCCAGGCTGTTCTTGGGTCCCCGGCCCCTCCGCATGAGTCTATCGCGTCTAAAGCCAGTGAGGCCGTCATTGGATCCGAGACGCCTGTGTACGAATCGCTTGCCTCCCAGGCAAGTGAAGCGGTCGTCGGCTCTGAGACCCCAGCTTACCAGTCTATCGCCTCCCAGGCCAGTGAGGCAGTAGTTGGATCCGAAACTCCTGCCTACGAGTCCATCGCTTCCCAGGCTAGCGAAGCTGTCATCGGGAGCTCCACTCCCATTGCTGAGTCTGTGGCCTCCGAAGCGTCATCAAGCACCGAGTCTCTGGCCTCTGAGGCATCTGCGAGTATTGAGTCTGCTTCTTCCGTCATGTCTGAGGCTGGCGCTGATGCCACCGAGTCCGTCAAGAAGGTGTGGGGTGGCGCTATGGCCCAGGCGATTGTTGAAGCAAGGGAACCTGTTTTCGAGGATGAGATTGACGACTCTGATGATGATACCTACTCGGAGAAGGTTCAGAGCATGGTCAGTGAGGCCGGTGACCGCGCTGCTGAGCTCACTCGGGCGATCAGCGAGGCCATTTTGAAGCCCACGTCGACGCAGGGCTCAGTTGAGTCTGCTACTTCCCTGGCCAGCGAACAGTACGCCAAGGCCCTGGCGGCTGCTTCCAGCGCACTCTACGGTCCTGAGCAAGGTTCTGCGGAAAGTTTTGCCAGCGTTGCTTCCGACAAGTACGCTCAGGCAGTGACTGCGGCATCATACGCCATCTATGGCACTCCTACCCCAGTCGTCGAGTCGCTTCGCGCTCAAGCCAGCGCTCAGTACGATTCTGCGCTTTTGCTTGCCAAGGAACAGTACGAAGAAGCCAAGTCTGCCATTTCGGCGAAGATCTCTGGGACTCCGAAGCCCGCTCATGAAGAGGCTCTCTCTTCGATCAATGATGTTTACTCTTCTTCGGCTGCAGCTGCTAGTGCCAAACTGCAGAACGCTCTCAAGTACACCGATTCGGTTAAGAGTTACGCCGCAGGTCCGACACAGGGTGCATGGGAGTCTGTCTCTTCCATTGCCTCTTCTAGACTTAACGAGGGCCTGAGCGCCGCATCTGCACAGTAAGTTCTTACGCTCCAGTTCAAGTCTGGGACATTTCTGATCATGATATAGGCTCTCGAGTGCAAAGATTGCCGTTGGAGCTCAGCCAACCCCGGTTCACCAGCAATACGCTGCCGAGGCTCAAAGGCGCTACTACGAAGGCATTGGTCTTGCCCATGCCCGCTACTCTGAATTCCTCAATGCCGCATCCACGGCAGTGTACGGAACTCCCACGCCTGCATACCAGAGCTACCTGAACGCCGCTCAGAGCCAGTACACGGCAGCTGTTGGCGCCGCTTCGAGCAACCTCCAAGATTTGCTCGCTTCTGCCAGCTCTGTAGCCGGCCAGACGAGCAAGCCGCCAGCGCAGAGTGTTTTGGATTCGGCGTCTTCCCAGTACGATGCCGCTGTGTCTGCTGCTGCTGCTTCTTTCTCTGCTGCTTCGGCGCAGGCGAGCAGTGCCATTTACGGAACTTCAACGGGTGCTTTTGAATCTGCCGCTTCGGCGCTTTCAGAAAAGGCCGACTCCGTGGCCTCTGCAGCGAGTTCAGGCGTCGTGGGATCGGAGACTCCTTGGACCGAGTCCGTTGCCTCGCAAGCCGCTGATAATTGGGAATCGTTGGTGGCTAGAGCCAGCGAACAGATCTACGGCGCTCCGACCCCTTGGGCCGAGTCTGTCTACTCACAGGCCGGTGATTATGGCGCACAGGCCACTGAGGCAGCAGCAGCTCAGTATGCGGCTGTTCAATCTCTTGTGTCCGAGCTCGTCTCTGGCAAGGAACCCGACTTCACTGAAAGCGTGATGAGCCGCTTCCAATCTGCGTATTACACTGGCTACCCTGCAGTAGCGTCGTCGGCCTCATCCTACGCAAGCGAGGCGTACGAGTCTGCTTCCTCGGTGGTATCATCCGTCTTCACTCCTCCCGCCGCCCTCGAAGACATCATCGGATCCGCGAACGACCAGATCAACGCAGCCGTCGATGCCGTCAGCGTCCAGATCTACGGCACCGAGAAGAACGCGTACGAAAAGGCCACCGAGGCCGCCGGCAGCGCGTACAGCTCCGCTTCGGCCCAGGCCAGCGAAGCCGTCTACGGCACCCAGCCCGGCTACGCCGAGGCCGCGCAGAGCTCCCTGGCCGATGTCGCGTCCTCCGCACAGGACGCCATTTCCATCGCCATCTACGGCACGCCCACGGGCACTGTGGAAGCCGCTTCGGCCACCGCCGCGAACGTCTATTCTTCGGTCTCGGCCGCCGTGTCCAGCGCCGCGCAAGAGAACCTCGCCGCCGCCGGTGGCCGCGCCGCGGCCGTCAGCGAGGCGGTCGGCGACGGCTACGCGGCCGCCGCGAGCAGAGTCAGCGAGGCGGTTTACGGCCCTCAGCAGGGCGCGATGGAAAGCGCCACCAGCCGGCTGCAGGAGGTGGTGGAGAGCGCGAGGGCGCGGTTGAGGGAGTACGCGGTGGTTGCGGGTGATGGCGCCAGCGAGAAGTACGAGGAGGCCAAGAGCGTCGTCGACGAGATGGCGAGCAGCCTCTCGAAGAAGGAGGCGCAGGCTACGTCGAAGGGGAGGGATGAGTTGTAAGCGGCGGGTGCGGCTTCGTGCTGCGTGCTGCGTGCTGCACCGCATATCTCTCTCTCCTCTTGAGACACTCACCGTCTTTTTGCGACGGAAACATGATCTCACGCTTCCCACGATACGGGCATGGTCTCGGCCAGAGGTCAGCGCTTCCAGGATATCGGGAGTATGGGTGGTCCAGGTGAAGCTGGTGGATGATGAACAACAAAAAAAATTGGGACGGAGGTCGACGGGTTGATATGTTGTGACGAAGACATTGATTCGGGCTGGATGGGGCGGAGCGGGCGGGAGTTCTTTCTTTTTCTTTTCTCTTTCATACCGTTTTTCTACGCTTTGTGGTTCAATTGGGATGGGGGGAGATGAAGTCATGATGAACGCGAAATTCATTTTCTTCACCTAACTCTTTTTTGCGCTTATACACTACACAGGCAAGACACACACACGCACACACAAACACATACCAGCAACTTACGCAGCTAGCTTACTACACAACAATTCCTTTTTATTGAGTTCTTTTCTTCTCCTTTCGAGTACCAACCGATCCTTGTTTGCTTGTTGACACTCCCACACCCTCTCCTCCTCTGTTTGGTGTTTCTGTTTCTTCATTATTCATTCTTTGCTCGATCGTTTGGTTGTCCCTCGCAGTCAGAAAAGGCGTCTTTGCTGTCATTGCTACTGCTGCTGCTTTCAGCTGCAAGAGGAGATGATTATCTTTTTCAACGACGATGCGGGAGCTGTCATGGTGCCATCAGCAAGTTCTGCTTTGCGGGGAAAGGGAGTCAGTCAGTCTTCCTCGGCATAATGGAGGAAATTAAACGTGGAGAGAAGCTGTAATGGTTGACGGGATTGGTGGGTCTTAGGCAGGTAGTTCACGACGGAATTTAATGTTGCTTTCTTTTCCTTTTAGAAGGTGTGTTTTGTTGTTGCCTCTCTGTGTGTGTGTGCGTGTGTGCTGTGAGCACCAAGGAAGTGTCACGATATTGGTTTCGCTTGGTGTTGCAAGGCGGTCGAGGGTAGCATTCGTGTTGCGATGGACCATTTCCCAGTGTTGCAACGAGGAGCGACACCGACGTGGTACCCGTTGGGATCGAAGTTGATGAGACAAGGCATTGTTGGATGAATAGGCTGTATGCTTCCGATGGTCTGTCTTTTTTGACTGGGCCTCCACGTGAGCCGTGCGTAAGTTACGGCGGAATGCAAGACCTCGTCACTAACGGGCGGCTAAAATTAACAAAGACCCTTTTTCGCTCATCAACTCCGCTGCCCTCTCGTGTTCCGGAGAGCAGCTCATTTGTCCAGTGGCGCCCCGGATCGTTACTTGTTGCCGAGTGGGAGGGGGACGTTCTTTACTCCAAACAAACTCTATAGGCTATAGCACGCAGATACGATACGAAACCGGGCCGGAGGGGGTGGACGAAATAGAGTAATAGTCTACGGCGGCTATTGACTCGGCCATCGGTTAGCGTTGATCCCGTTGCAAGGAACAAGTGGGACGACTTGCAGAATGCACTTGCGAAAAAACGTGAAACGCGCGCGCCTGGGGCCTGGGCCCTGGGTTCGTTTGGTAGTTAGTAGTTGCGGAACCGACGAACCCATTACTAGCGGAGACGACCATCGCCTCACGATTTGTATTGTTCGAATGGCGCTGCAGGCCTCCTTCGGCCACCCCTCCTCCTCCTCCCCTACCGAAAGATGTTGGTGGCCTTTTGAGCACCCCAATCTCCGAACGAGAAGAAGAAGAAGGCTACGGGAAGAACAAGCAAGGAAATATCATCCATCAGTCGGCTTGCTTCCTTCCAGACTACATACGTTAGGCCGGCGGGGCGCTTCGTTTGCTTTTTTCGGAATGGTCCACTTCGGCAGTGCGGTTCCGAACATTCTCCTCCCTCTCTCCGTCCTCCCCGTTTGCCCTTCCGCCGGCTGCCGCGGCGCCAGCGGCTAAGAACGAGAAATCGGCGGAGGAGGAGGAGGGTTGGGCAACGCACCGAACGAGGTGGCTAGGTAGTCCAGCCGGGCGGGAGAAGAAGACGGGGGACAAAAAAAAGCAATTCCTCTTTTCGCTATAGCAAGTTCCTAAAAGCCTTGCCATGGGTTTTCACATGGCATACATATCGCGCGCGTGACTGCAGGGGCCTTATTTCACTGGCGTCTGCTTCGTGCCTCCCCCCCACCAGCTAGCTAGCTGCTGCTGCTGCTGCTGCTGCTGCTGCTGCTCTGATCGCCGACCTTTTTGTGTCGAACGAAATACGGCGATACGGCGGGAAGGCGAATAAGAACTTTTGCTGGACAAGCTTCATTGCTGTATGCCGCCCACCACCACCACCACCACCACCACGGCTCGTTTTCCATTTGCTGCGAGAGGAAGGGCTTGCAAACAAAACAAGCGGGCAAAAAAACTCCCGTTCGTTCTCGATGCCGTGCAGAGAATCAGACCCTCTTCTTCCGCCTTCCATGCAGGGGAATCGGAGCTCGAGGGCCAGACGCCCCCGTCGTCGTCCATAGGGTATTGTATGTACGTATGTAGGACCAGCAGCATCTAGACCGGCCAGGGGGGGAGAGCGAGTCGAGAGAGAGAGAAAGACCCTTCCTTCCATTATTCGTTCCATCCATTCATCCGGCGGCGCCGCCGCTGCCCCCATCCGTCCATCCGCGCGCGCGGCGGCGGCTCGCGCCTTTCTTTGCCACAATGATCCTAGGTACCATCAGGCAGGGCCGCATCAAAACGCTACTGCAGCAACGATTGAGATCCTGCAGCTTAGGCAAGCTGTTCTTCTGTTGGCTTGCTTGCTTGCTCGCGCCTCCTCGTCAAAGTGGGGGGGATGGTGGGCATCGGTCGCCGGCCGGCCTGAAAAAGCGGGAATGCGCGGGAATGCGCGGATGTAAAGTGATCCTCCTATCTATTTTGTGTGGCAGATTAGGTAGAAGGGCATCTTGGAGAGCCCCCAGATGGTGACATGCAGGGAAGGGCAATTGGTAAACAATGATAGCACGTGCAGGGTTTCGCTGTTTTTGTTTACTATTTACTTGCGATGAAGGAAGAATTAACTTTTTATTTATTTTCGTACGGGATTTGGTGGTGGAATGAATTGTGGGTGTCTGTACGGAGCGATTGGGTTACGGGTGTTTCTCCGAACCCTGCCATTGTTCGCGTGTTGTGGGGTGTGTGTGGTCTGGGTTGGGCTGGGCTGGGCTGGGTTGGGCTGGGCTGGGAATAAGGTATGTATGTGGTGATGGGCTGGCTGGGGAAACGGTCGGTCGCGGGCCGCGGCCCTATGTTCGGTAGGTGGCCGTAGTTTACTTCGGGGAGAGGTTGTCGTTGATTCGAAATGCCGCGTGGTTGGTCCAAGGGAACAGTGAGTGAGACAGCCGCAGGAGGGAACAACGGTACGGACGGCCGGCCCGCCGTCAAACCAGGGGAGGAAGGGAGATAGGCCGATGGTTCAGATGCTACGGTCCAGGCATGGGGCAGCGGGGAGACTGCAGGCCATCGTGCAAAGTAAGTACGGCCTGATTAACCCTCTACTTTGTTTTGTCTTACTATCATGAACATCCTTTCCAACCTGATCAAAAGACGGTAGTTTGGCGCGGCTTTCTCGTTGGGCTGGAACGGACGTTAGTCAGTCGTCGTCCAGGCGCACGCATAGCGCACGGAATCCGATGGTCAAAACGGTGCGGACCATCAGCCCGTTCCAAAGCTTCGCACTTCCCCGGGGGGCCGGAGCGTGCTGCTAGAGCGTTGGATCATGCAGGAGAGTACGGGGGCAGGGCATCATCTCGGATCTCGATAATGACTTACAGTTCTCGCAACGGTTGCCGCCGCCGCCGCCGCCACCTCCTATCCATAAGAGGCCTCGGTCGAATGACGTGATTAGGCACGAACCCATGGTCTGATCCTGCCCGTTCTTCTCTTTCGGGAGATGCAAGCGCTTTCCAATGCCCTCCCCCCTCCTCCGTCTGTCGCATGGTGACGGGGCAGCACGACAGAGCGCGTGGGGGAAGATCGTCTCACAAAAAGGCCCTTGCCGTCCCGGCTCTAGCCAAGGCAGCTGATGGCTATGACGATTGCGGCGGCGATGTATGACGGCACGGTACAGCAAAGTGTCACACTTTAGTCTTGCCCCTTGATTGCCTGTTTACCACCTGCAGCGCGCCGGTGCCGTGGCCGGCATCATCCCAGTCGCAGCCCGCATTTCGAGGCGGACCGCAAGTCGGTTTCTGAGCCGTGAGTGAGGAAGCTGCGCGAGAAAGGAGGTGGTGAGGGAGGAAAAGTAGTCACGCTTCAACAGTAGCGACCACAGATAGGCTAAAGTCAACCCCGAGCCATTTTCGCGAAAACGTACCTTCTTTCCTCCCGTTGTTCTCGGTTGACGAGTCCTATCAGTTGTTCCCCATTGTATGCATACTTTGCTGGATGGCCTCTATGTAGCTCAATGCATGGTTCTCTATGGCGATCAGTGACAGCACTCTCATCCATCAACAACGGCATTCGAAAGGAGCTCGCCGCATACGCAAACGTGCTTGGCCTCATCCTCTGCCCTTTCGCCTGCTCAATGCCGGCTGCAGAATGTGCAGCTGTCCGCGACCGTTGGCGCGCCCTGTTACCAGCCAAGAGCTCGGTTTTGAGTATTGTCGGACATGGACGCCCTCGATCCTTCATGCAACCGTGGTTTTGACGCCCCCTCCTGCGGCCTTTCCCTAAAGGCGAGGAACAGATCAATGGAGAGGGGTGGAAGAGCCTTACTGTCTCTCATGCGGGCTGCAACTTGTGGCACCTGCATGGAAGTATTGCTGACCGGACGGGCACGTACAGTGGCAACGCCTATGTGCATGGTCGAAGCGGCTGGCTGCGGGAAAGAGAACGGCCACTTCGGCTTATTCTCAACAAAGTGCTGATTCTGGTAATGCTGAAGAGGAAAGTGAGATTGAAGGGGGGTAGGCCCGCCCCGGCCCGCTACTGACCGTTCCCTAGCACACCCCTCTCTTTATGTCAATGCGGTACAAGCATCTAGGCCGATGTGTTTATCGGATTTTGCTACACCATGCCCTTTCACACGTTACCTTCCTTGGGTTTGGCGCAGATTGAAAACGCTTAGTGAAGCTATTCTGTTTGCTGCATTTCTTTTTTTTTTCTCTGTAAAGCCACAACGATGTGCTAGGCACATTTTATGCACCTAGCTCGTGGACGGGAGATAAGAGGCGTGACAGTCACAAGGAGAGCACACGTACGGTTTGCATGCACATGTGTACTTACTGGTATCATGTACGAGGTCAACGGCTGGCGGTCGGCTGAAGGTCTTGGCCGGACATTCTTTTGTTGACATCTATCGTACGGCTTTTTCGGGGCTTAGCGCTTCAGCTTTCCCGTCCGTGACCCCGCCCTACTGTCGCAACATGAGACGAAACCTTCCTAAGACATTGGAACGAAGATGGGCGCGGCGGACGAACTCATCATCCCCCACCCGTGCCTTTCCGCATCCGTGCCGTTACTCTCTCCTATAGTCTGCGTATGCGCTCCATGTACGATACTAGTAGGTGGCGGCTGGGTGTACGGTGCGTGCGTGTTGGACGTGTGTGCCGCGCATGCGTGTGTGCGTGTGTGCGTGCGTACATGCGTGTGTGTATGTGTGCAGTGCAGCCGCACAGAAAAGAGAGAACGAAAGTGACTGTGCCGGTGTGCGGACGGGGCCCCCGCGCAAGCAGGGTGGTGGGCTTGCATGAAATAGGCTGCAGTGTAGCTGTTACACAACGAACTAGATGTACGAGGGCTGGTCGCATTCAGGTCGCCGCGGAGGACGCCGTCGACGCCCGCGCGCGAATATCGAAAAACAGTCGCGGGAGGCTGAGCTGTTTGGGGTAGGGGCGGGAGAGGAGGAAAACCAGGGGTTACTGGGTGGCGACTTGCGATAGAGTGAACAGGCGGGCTGTGAGGGCGCCATCTCAAGATCACTAACTCATGTCTCAGCTCACGGTGCCTCATAGAACAATTCTACACGGGATGGGTAGTTGCGTACAAGATCTAGACTGAATGCGCGAATTAAAAACTTACATTTACATCCGGATCTTGTATTCAGCTACCTACCTAGATATTTAAATGTGGCATCTGAGTAAGGCAGACGCGGGTGGGCGATTTCTTTTGCCACCCGCCGTGGGCTGAGGTTAGCAAGGCAGATTGGGGGCCATTGACGATTAGTATGTGAGAACTAGAAGAATAGATGAACTTTGGGGTTGGGGGCGAAGTGTCCGTCGGTGCCCCTTACCGTGAGATCGGTCGTTGATGGTAGGTACTGCCGTCAACACATGTTCGCCAATCCTTGGGAGAAAAGAAAAAAATAAACAGACCAGCATACCATGGAACAATGCCAGTCAGACTCTGGGTCCCTGGCCCCCACGTTCGCGGGTCGCTTCGCTGCATGAGAGGTGATAAGGGAGGGGTATGTGGAGCCAACTGGCGAGAGAGTAAGAGAACAGCTACGGCATTGGTGGTCGGTAGGCTGTGCGTAAGCGCACGCGGATATGTAAGGCCCAGAGACTCGGTTCGGCCGCGTTGGCAAGGAGTTGGGCGGCGAAAGTAGCTAGGCTAGCTGGTGAAGCATGTTGATACCTAGCAGATCTTGCGGTTAACTGCTGATCTGAAGAAGGAAGGCCCAGCCACCGGCCTACATTCAATTAGCAATCCAGAGGGCCGCTGCTATCCGTACGGGCTCCGGAGCGGCAGTTCAACTTTCAGCGTCAACCTCGGCTTGGCCGTACTTATGCCGCCTGGCAGGCTAAGATGTGCTGCTTGTGATGATGACGGCCAAATTATTGTCTCTGATGACTGACTCTTTTCGATTTGCGATGCTTCCACTTGGGCCTGCACGCATCCCTTCTCACATCAGACCAGTCCGGTTCGGTCCAGATCCAGATCAGATGAGCCCCAGGGCCGAGTAAGGGAGGCAGCCCGCAGAGTAGGGAGGCAAGACAGAGGGTGGTGTATCGGGGAGCGCAATAGTCACAAGGCCACAGCGGCCGGATCTTCGGCCAGATGCGCCATTGCAACGTTAACGTCCGCCAAGTGAATGACCAAGCTCGTCTTCCCCCACACGGCGAGATACAACACTCGTTTCCTTGTGACATACGCGTCCATGGCTGCGAGCAGCCGCTTCGGTCTGCCTCAGGTCGGAGGCTGTACCACGGCACGAAGCGGCTCCTGGCACCCAGGGCAGGCACGCATGATTCTAGAAGACGGATCGAAGAGCTGCGGCGGGCTGGGAGGTGCAAAATGACGCTAGAATCGGGCAGTTTTCGTGCGACCGGATTCCAGGCAGGCGTACAATTGGGCAGGCTGGCAGCAGCTGGAGGCCGCGGGCTCAGGGTACAGGCGTGAATGCACAGCTGTCTTAGCGAGCTGCACAAGGCTGGGAGGGGATGTAGCGGACAGCGGCGGACGGGAGGAACACGGTAAGGATGCAGGGCAAGAGGAGGCCTGGCTGCTGGCGGTCGCTTTCGGACAGCAGCCGCTGCAGCAGTTGCCTGATGACTCGACGAAGGATTGGCCGTGGAGGCAGCGTACAAGCGCGGCAGCGGGAAGTGGGTATCTGGAGGGTGCTGCCGTGCTACGTGAACAAGCAACTGCGGACCGGTTCGCGAGGGCCAGCCGCCGCATCCTGACGAGTGAGATGGTGGGGGCACGGGATGCGGCGTCGCGGAGGTGCGCTGTGGTGTTGTGCAACGTCAACAGCCCAAGATCCGCGCTGCCCCATGCGGAGAAAAGCGTGTGGGCGAATGGGCTGGGGCGCGCGGCTGCAGACGCCCTTCTCGCGGCTGGTGCCAAAACCCGGATGCAGCGCGAGGGCGATGCCGATGTGACGCTGGTTTTCTTCAATAATCCGGACGAGATGCAGCCCGCCTGAGACACGCGCATGAGGGCTCCTGGACGGTCAGCAGCCCGGGCGGAACGGGGCGGCCAAGGCGCGGAGCGCATCAGGGACGGCGGCAGTCGCGTGGGCGGGTTGAGACGCGCGGGCAGGCGTTTGGAGCATGCAGCAGCAGCAGCGGTCAGGGCCATCGGGCGATGCTCGTGGCATTATTGCGATGTCCTCGAGCGGCCAGATGAGGCAGCAAGGCCGGCAGCCAGCGCGCCGGACAGAGCGCTCCCGAGGGCAGTGCGGTCGGGGAGAAGTGGATAAGCTCGTCGAGAGCTTCGCACACAGTGTTCAGCAGGCCATGTATAGCGCTGGCGACGCGCTGTGAGTGGTGGAGGCGGGGCGCAGCGGCCACAGCGAGAAACGGCATGGCGCGCCGATCAGGCCCCCCGCGTTTTGCTGGGATGCAGTCGGAAATGCGAGCCACGTCAGCTTGCGCGTTTGAAGGGGCGGCGCAAGAAGCACGCTGCCACAGCCGACTGAGCAGACGGCGCCGCTCGCCCTGCCCGCCGCCGATGAGATGAAGATGTGCTCCGGCGCAGAGCGTTGCCTGGCCGCGCTGGTCGCCTGCCGCGGTCGCTAGCGCGCTGGGGATCGGAAGCTTGCTTGTTCTTGGTTTCCCGGCCAGGCTGGTGACGATCGTGGTGGTGAGTGCGGAGCCAGGTCTGGCCCGGCCACACCGCGGCTCTCGAACGAACGCACTTCTCGCTGCGCTCGCTGCGCTCTCCAGCCCGCTGCTGCGCCATGTTTCACGGCCGTGTCGCATAAGGCAGAAACGCCCCGCCGCCTGTCAATCTGCGTCACAATGCCACGGCGACGCTGGCTTTGCATTGACGGCTCCGCGAGAGCCGCCTGCGAGCTCGAGTCCGCCGCCGCGAGCAGCACGGCTCAGAGCCCAGCAGCTCGGGCGCGCTGCCCTGTGCTTTCCCCGCCAAGCTCCAGCGCGTAATCAACCGTCCAGAGCGCGACCTCCTCTCCACTTGCTCCTTCATCAACTCTCGCCTGACATCGATGACGGAATAACGATCCCACATGCACGCATCAGCCCATGCGCGCGACCAGGCCAGAGCCAAGCCCCGCCATCGACCTGTCAGAAACGGTCCTTCGAGGCATCATCCCGGCCGCGCCCGGGAATGAGCGGCACGGCCTGGGGGGCCCTGCCCAGCGCCCGCGCCCCATGCACACGAGCAGGGGGCGCTCCCTCCGACCCGGTCGAGATTGGAGGCAGCGTCGCCGCGCAGCCCGGCAAATCAGCGCGCGCGGACGGGCAGCTGGCGCTTATGCACGAACGTTGGCAGCGCAAGACAGAGCTCGCGACCTCGGCTGCAAAGGGCGAGTCGGACGGCGCGCGGCGTTGGGCGAGATGCGAGAGGGAGCTGGAGCAGGCGCGTCGGATCGGCGGCACAATCTTCACCGGCACGCGCTCGCGGGCGTGGGGACCGGGAGCGCAGGCATCAGCGGCGCCGCCCACGCTGCGAGCGGCCGATGCAGGTGCGGCTGTGGGAAGCGCACCCTCAAGGAATCTCGGGAAGCATGGTGAAGGCCTGAGAAAATCACGGGCTGGGGGCCCTGAGGCCTGGCCACTGCCCGTGGTTCGTGACACGCGTTGACAGCAACCTTAATTTTGGCTCTGGCCCAGCGCGCTGCTGCTAGCAGGCCTGCCTGGTCCATCTGCCCGCGCCAGCGACAATGGCTGCTCTCCGCGCCCTGGACACGCGCGCCGAAACAGCATAACTGGGCATAACTTGGCCGCCGACGATCGCAGCGCAGCCGACCGGAGAAAACCGCCATGACGTCCAAACAAGAAATGTGCGGGTGCATGACAGCATGAATGCCTGCGGCAACCACGGTTGCAGCTCCAGAGGCATGGCCTATCGTTATCGCTGCCGGCCCATGCAAAATACGCGAGCGGCGCCGGCATGGTTCAGCCCACCATCACACGGCTAGCCCGGCCGTTGGACGAGGGTGTCGCGCGGGAGGCATGGGTGTCGCCGGAGCGCATCCCAAGCTCCAATCTGCACAGCGGCCCTCGTGGCTGCTGCCCGGGGTAGCTCACACAGCTCTACGCAGCTCTCAACCTCACCCCAACCACCACCACCACCTGCCCGCACTCGCACCCGCCGCAACAGCAGCGGACGCGGTGAGCTGCGGCCCCGAATGCGGACCCGGCGCTGCTCTAGCAGCCCACGCGTGATGCTGAAGAAAAAGAGCACGACGGATCCACCGCGCCCGCTCTAGTGCGCGCGTCACGGGGCCGAGCTTCGTACTTCGTAGCCCGAGTGCAGCCCTCCCTCGCTGCAGCTCGCCGCCCGCGAAAATCTTGGAGGTACGCGGCGATGCAGAGGCCCGCAGATCGCCTCCGCGCGCTGCCGGGCGCCTGCCTGCAAATGCGACTGCCTGTGTCGCAGGTCTGGCAATGCAGCGGGCGCCTCCAGAACACGCGACGTCTCTGGCTGCCCACCGCCAAATAGGCTCGTCGCGTCCGTGCCAGAGACACGCAGGCCGGATGAAGATTGGAGCGCGCGCCCGAACGCCGATCCGCCGTGTGCGCGCGAGGTACGGGTGGCAGTGACCGCTTGTGCGTGCCTGGTGATGCATCCTGACGTCTTGCCGCTTCCCACGACATAGGTAGCCGAATCCAACATCCGGACGAAGATGCTACTGTGAAAAACGCTGCAACCACGCCCAGATCCTGGATTCAGCTGCCCATGAATATGATGTAGTATCTGTGGGAGAGCAATTCCGTCGCCCGCTGTGTTGCGGCGCGCGAGGCTCGAGGCTCGAAGGAAGAGGGTCCAGTCCAGACGAGCCGGACTTCTGGCCGAAGCAAGAAGAATTGACCCGGTCGGCACCGGCCCTAATTTTTTTGTGGAATTAGGAAAAAAAGCATCTGGACAGCATTGGCTCAAAGCAGCAGGCGGCCGTGTCTATCATGGCCTGATCCAACACCAAGCCCGGGCGTACCACCCGCAACGGTCGAGTACGCAACGCCGGCCCCGCGTGCGAGGCAGGAGATCTGATTGCCGTCTGGCGAGTGCCGAGAAGCGTGAATTGTCTCGGACGGCTGTGTATAGGAAAGCGTGTTAATCGGGTGGATAGCGGAGGTAGCGCCAACTTAGCAATGTTTATGCCTCGTAAATGGTGAGACCAGGACCTCGCGCCGGGCTGCGCGAAGTATATCGCCAGTTTACCTTCGCGTGCCTGTATATCCAATTTCCCCCCGGCCGCGCGCGCGGCAGCAACTGGCTGGCCCTCTCTCTAACTCAACTCGGGATTTGCACGTCTGCCGGCGCATCCGCTTGGCGGCTTTGGGATTCCAGCCCAAGGCACCAGCGCGAGCTTGACGCATGAATTGCGCGCAGGCCTCACCCTTGGGCGCGCCCGTTCTTTTGGGCGTCGAGTCGGCAGCGCAGTGCGCGCTTGACGAACCTGAATCAGCGCCCGGCACCGGCTCTTGATGCGCTGTCGTAAGGCGCAAAAGCAAGCGCGAGTGAGCTGTCAAGAGACGGCGGCGGCAGGCCCTATGTCCTCGATCGGCGGCGCGGGCAGCGAGACGCGACCTCTCCTCGCGAGAAACAGGGCGACCGGGGGCGCGCCGTAGATCGCGCCCTCACTGGCAGGGTCTTGGACTCGACGCGGTGCGGAAAAACGGCGAGCGTCGTCGTCGGCCTCAACGGCGGGCCCTGGAGCCCTGGAGCCCTGCTGCCAGCCAGGCGGCGGTCCTGCCCCGCTCGTGGCAGCGGCGCCGTCGATGTTTCCTGGTGCCGGTGCCAGTGCCAGTGCAGCGCAGGTGTGGCTGGGCAACCCCCCACAGCGCGCAGCGGCGGTGGCGGCGGCGGCGGGATGATGATGATGCTGGCGATCGCCCGCCTCCCATGTCGCTGCTCGCTCGCCTGCGTGCCTGCCGTGCTCTGTGCGCGTCGATGGCCGGGCGGATCTGGCGAGGGATCTCATCTCAAGCGCTGGGCGGCAGGGCCTGGCAGGCACGGGGCGGGCGCGCAGGCCGGCAGCGGCGACCGACGAGGCCGGGAGAGGGTGGAGACCAGCAGCAGCAGGGCAGCGGCCGCTGTGGAGAGGCAGCTCCCTCCAGCGCCTCCGCTGCGGCTGTCGAGTCGCGCTCTCGGTTTCATGCGCCGGGCTAGCGGGCAGCGCTAGGGTGGCGCTGGTTCGGCATTAGTAAGGCGGGTCCGCTCACGCTGCCCGCGCGATCCTCTCGCGCCGCTGCAGGCATCGGACCAGGAGCAGCCCTCACCCACACACCAGTCCGGCAAGTGACCCGGCGCACGCGACGCCCACGCTCTGCGGCCGTTGCACACAGCCGCGGCGACGGGCAGCCCGATCGGGCAGGCCCTCCGCGGACGCAGGGCTGCGGCCAGTGAGGACACGCGTGGCGTGCGGCGGCGGCCTTAGGGCGTTTTGAGTTTATTTCAGTGCTGGCTCCACCGCGCGGCCAGCCAGTCGCGGCGCGCTGAAATTACGCAGCTGGCCCGGGCCCGGTCGCTGCTGCACGGACGGCCGTTGCTAGCCCGCACCCGTCGCCCAACGCAGTCACCACTGACTCCAGCGGCCGAGCAGCGCTGGTAATAATAACAATGTCGCATGCGCTGCAGCGAGATACGGCGCCGTGTGCTCCGGGGTATAAGGAAGAGCCGGCGCCTGTGGCGGACGATCTGGTGAGTGCCTCCCTGCCCGCCGCCCGTCACCGTCCCCAGCCCGCCCAGCTGTCCCTCGCTCGCGCCCGTTTGGCTTCGGCGTCTCTGCTCTGCGCTCTTGCTTGCATGCATCCGCCCTCTCCTGCGCCTGCGCTGCACACCTAGCGGGCGAGTCATCTCCTGCCCTTACCCCAGCTCCCGCGTGTCCTAGGCTACATGGTACGCCCCTTCTCGCCAAGCTCCCCCCATAGCTCCCCTCCCATGCGTCTTTTCGCGCAGCCTCATCCATGCTTGCTGCCGCCGGCGTCTCGTCTGCGCCCGGTCCACAAGCGTTTCATCCTATCTGATCCTCGTCCTCCACCGCGCCTCTCTTAAGCTGCCCTGCCTGTCGCCGTGATCCGCGGACCCTGTCCTCGCAGCAGAGCAGATCACCACCACACTGCCGTCGGCTCGCTCATAATCCTCGTCGAGCCCCGGCACCGTCTGCCCGCGATCGCCTTGCGCCGCGGTCCACGACAGAGCAGCAGCAGCTATTCCTTTGCCTTTACCCTCCGGGGCTGCCTTGTTCTACACCACACAAACGAGTCCGCCTCCGGTACTGCCCATCTCCCGTTCGCGCCTGTATTATTGTTTTTTCCGTCGCCGCCGGCAGCAGCCACACCCCCAATTCGCGTCGTGCACACCCGTTGCGCCGATGCACCACCAGCGCTAACCACCGTCCGCGCCTTCCAGCATCATCCCCACCCCGCTACGCAGGGCCTTCCACCGCCGCAACCTCACCTCCAACATCCACGCCCCGGCGTGCTCCACCAGCAACAGCAACACCACCCCAATTCGCCTCAGCAACCGCAGCACCCGCCGCAACAGCCCACCACCCAGGGACCCTACGCCTCGCCGCACCCGCCACCGCCGCAGCACCAGTCGCCGTACGTGAGCAACGTACAGATCCCTCCCGGCCAGAACCCGCAGGAGGTCCCCTACTACGCGACTCACCCGAGTCCGTACAGCACGAACAGTACGTCCGGCAGCTACACGTCTTCAGGTAAGCAGCAGCCCGCGCGCGACTCGCCACAGCACCCCCGCTTTCGGGATCGTGATTGCCCCGAGTCTTGCCGAACGACGCGTCGGGGCGCGCGCAACCACAAGTCAACAGCAGACGCAAGCACCGCGTCTGGCAGATGTGACGGCTACTGACGCGATCCAGAAAATTCAGAACTCTCAATGGCCACCGCAACCATGAATAGGCAGTTTCCGCCAATGTACCACGGGCCGCAGTCCAATTCCCCGGCATCGATCCAATCCCCGCAGCATGATCAGCATGGACGGCCGCTGTACGGCCAGTCCGCGCCGCAGGTGCCGCAGAACATGTACTATCCGCCCTACCAGATGCCGCAGCAGTCGCCATACGCGCCGCAACAGCACCAGGCCCCTCTCCAGACCAGCATGCCCCTGATGTCCCACCAACAGCCGCAGCCAATGCAGCACCCTCCGGCGCACCCGCACACTCCCGGACTGCCGGGCAGCCCGAGAACGAAGCTCACGCAGACTCCGCTGCAAAGACCACCCTCGAATTTGGGTGCTCCGCAATCGACCCCCACTGGACCTCCCGGCAGCGCCGGCAGCATTCACTCCACCCCGGGCGGCAGCGCGAGCGTGAACCCGAACGCGGCACCTGGTCCGATCCCCGCCACGACTCCCCTGGTCGTCAGGCAAGATCAAAACGGCGTGCAGTGGATCGCGTTCGAGTACTCGAGAGATCGCGTGAAGATGGAGTACACGATCCGCTGCGACGTCGAGTCGGTCAATGTCGACGAACTCCCGCAAGAATTCAAGACGGAGAACTGCGTTTACCCGCGTGCGTGCTGCCACAAGGATCAGTACAAGGGAAACCGCCTACACTACGAGACGGAGTGCAACACAGTTGGTTGGGCGCTCGCCCAGCTTAACCCGTGCTTGCGCGGCAAGCGCGGGCTGATCCAGCGCGCGGTCGACAGCTGGAGGAACAGCAATCAAGACCCGCGTCTGCGGAGTAGGAGAGTGAGGCGGATGGCCAAGATCAACAACAGGAAATCTGTACAGGCGCAGCATGGAGGCCACATGGCAGGGCCCGGCGCCCCGGCCCCTGGGGTCCCTAACACTGCAGGCATTGCTGGGGCTCCAGGTGCCAGGCCGCCGAATATGGGAATGGGCGGTCCGCAGTTGCACCACCACCATGAACACCCGGCAGGTGGTGCTCAGGGCGGACCTGATGACGTTAGCGGTATGTTTCCACAGATGTGACGAGCGCGATTTGAGATTGCGCCTTTTTGAAACGGACTTTGCAATGATAATCATATCCTGTCGTTTTGTATTGCATTTGTATCGCATGTACATTACTCTTTGATGTAACTTTCCCCCGCATTTGCACCGTCGTTTGTACTCGTTTGTACCCATTGTCATGCACAACACCCATACCCTGGCGCAGATCATCCACCATGGAGCAAGGTTACGGCAGCTAATCTCTTATCGCGGTGTAGCCGGAAATGAGTACAATGAGACCACCCACACGCACCACCACCAGGCTCCCACCGGTCAGGCAGGTGCGGCGAATGGCGACGTCAGGCCCGCCAATAGTTTCTACCCTAACTACCCTACGAACCAACCTCCCAACGCCTCCGCTGTACCACCCCTCGAGCACCACATGGATCACGTTTCATCCCGCCCTCCGCCGCCGCATGCAGCAGCCGCTGCGACCAAGCAGCAGGAAGACGAAGAGCGCAACCTCGAGCTGTTCGGCGACCTCCCCGAGGCCAAGCGACGCAAGTTCATTCTCGTCGATGACGCCCAGAGAGGCACCCGCGTGCGCGTCCGCGTCATGCTCGACCAGGTCAACATGGAGGAAATGCCCGATTCTTACCGCAAGAACAACTCGGTTTATCCCCGCTCGTATTTCCCCACCCAGATGCAGTCTCCCCCGGCGTCTCCTCGCGGAACTCGGTTTTTCGACGACCCGGACGAGAAGGAGGAGGGCAGCAGCGGTGCTATGCCTGTGACCGGCAGGACTCTGGTCCCCGTGCCGATGATGGACGGTTCGGAAGCCAAGGTCCCACGCCCGCGGATGACCAGATCGAAGAGGAACAAGGAAATCACCCTCAACGATCTTGGCTACCGCATGACGTGGAGCCAGAGCAGAGTTTTCGCGGGAAGGACGCTTTTCCTGCAAAGATCTCGTAAGTTTGCGCTCAACGACAGAAGAACGACCGGTTACTTACAAGTATCACAGTGGACGCCTACCGCAACAAGATGCGGAGCACCATGGTTGCGGCAGGGCAGGAAGTTGCGCCACATTTCGAGACACGCGTGGGCAAGAGGCGGTGGTTGGAGCGCAGCAAGCGTGCGAAGCGCGAGGCGTCGCCTTAAGTACCTGGTCGCCCCGGTCCAATTTCACGATGATCCGCGCAACCTCGAACAGCAGCGGTATCTGCACGACTCGATAAACCCGGCGTCGGGCGGACGACCTTCCAAATGCGGCCCACACCCTCCGCTGTCAAAGATTAAGCGAACGGGCCGGGAAAATTGGGATCCCCTTCCCTACGGCTAATCCACTCCCACGCGCCAGGGACAGGGGGCGTCGTCCACCTGCATGGCCTGACCGCTGCAGCCTTTGAAGCATCGGGTGTGATCCGATTTGTGCGACTTTCCGTTTCCTTCCTTCTCAATACTGTGTCTCCCTATCCAAAAGCTCTTGGTATCCTACCCTTGCCGGCTTATCCTGGTCATCGATGCGGCCCGGTATGCATGGTCGGCAAACATGCTGCTGCTGTCACGGGTCTTTCCTATTTCGAGGCAGCCGCCGTAACTTTTCAAACACACCTTGCCGGACCAGGCTTGTCTCGCCTGCCGTCTGTAAATCTATCTGCTTATTGTTTGTTACCTCTCCGTCACAGTCGGCGTAAAAGTGGTGGCTGTGCGACAGAGGTTCACCGTTTCTCATATCTCTCTGTTGATGTCTCCTTCCTACATGATCGATCAAAGACTTCCTGCAATGCCTAATGTGGATGAGTAAAGCCTGGGATATGGGTGGTTTGCGATTGTTTTTTGTCCTTTTCTGTTTTCCTGTTTTCTTGGAGCGTTTGGGGAGGGATGGTGTACAGGGTTGCTTCGCAAAGTATTGCAACGGAGGGCGGGCAGTTGGAGCACCCTTCTGGACATGAATGCACAACCTCTGGAACAAGAGCGTCCGGATAAAAGGTGCGACTACTTTTCCTTGTTACAATACCAAAAGCGAACCGACCTCATATACTTTACGATACGACCGAAGGGTCTACCCAAGACCCCACGCGAGGCTTTTCCCAGTTTCTCGACAGAAGGCACTACGGACCTCGTCTTGTGCGTGCAGCACACACGGGAAGAAGGGCCGAAGAGGATTCCAGGCGTTTGCTTGCATTAGCGTTAGCTGCATGCATCCGAACCGATAGTCTTCATCTCGCCGCCCCATTGCTTCCTTGGTTTTCTTTTTTCTTCCTGGAGCGTTTCCTCTGGCTTTATCTAGGCGCCACGGGACGGGACGGCAAAAGAAACGATACAAAAATAACCAGCAGCGATTGAAAATTTCCATTTGAATTACCATCGCTTCCTCGCAATGTCTATTCTCTCTTCCCATTTCCATGGCGCCGAATTGGGCACCTTGCTGTGTGTGTTTTTTCCTTGACTTTGTATGATGGAGATCATGGAGAGGGGCAGGAACCCTTTTCGTTTCTCACCATCATATGCCAGCGGCGAGCATGCAGCCAAGTAGCTAGTGTTTTTTCTTCGTTCTAGAACAAGCGGCATCTTTTTCCTGTATGGTAGATCATTCAACCGCATAAACTTATTAACTCCTCCTATTCTCGTGCGCGCGCGCGATGCATCTTGGCTCGCGGAGTGAAAATCGAGGCGAGTGGGCGGGAAGACGGGGGTGATGAGCGTGCCGGCTTTGATGGTTTTCCCATCTCTCTCTCTCTCTTTCTGCCTTACGCTTCTGCCTACCCTTTGTTACGCTTTTTGCCTTCAAACCGCGAAGGAAGTGAGAAAGAAAGAAAGCTAACATCCTTTACGGCGCGGCGGTGGCCGCGGCGTGTTGTCATGAACGGGATGATTATAAATACAACTGCAAAAGGTCCGTCCGTCTCTCGGGGCGGCGCGGAACGGCGGCGATCGTGGGGAAGAACCTCGTTGCTGTTTACCCAATTGGGTAAACGGTCGACGTAGGGCTTTCTCTTCCTCTCCCTTCCTCTCTCTCTAGCTTGCGCAAAAGCAAGCCAAATTGTAAAGATTCGGGCCATCATCCCCATCGTGCATCATCCTCCTCATCTCTCGATTGCTCGATTGCTCGATTGGCCCCCTCCCCCCGCCATGATCGTCATCGAATTAGACTGTAGGACTAGACTAGACTAGACCTTTTTTTTCCTTTTTTTCCTTGGTCACGTAGACTAGGCATCCTGGGCTTCTTTTCTGCTCCTTCGCGGTCTTTTCTTTCTCTCTCCCGCATGAGATCAGCGTTTTGTTTTTAGAAAGACTGATGTCCGACCCTTGTTCTTCTTTAGCTGACGTATGAGGAAGTCGCTTGAATGGGCGAGGGAGGGTCCATTGGTGATGGGGCCGTGGCCTTTTTGCGTTGTTGGATCGGTCCTGCTGGACTACTGGACGTGTTTGCCTTTCTTTCTGGGTGGTGGCACGGTGGTGGCGGACGGAACGGCGGCGGGGTGGGTGGTGGGTGGCGGCACGGGGGAAGGAGGCGGCGGAAAGGGCCGAGCCCCCATACGCCGCCGCCAGCCCACAGCCTTTTGGGATCTAGATGACGGGATCATCCCCGATGATTGCTGTGACGTCGAAGGGTGGTTTTTGGACAGTATGGTTCTTCACACGCTGTGGTATGTGGAGGGAGGTATGTGATGACGGTGTTGGAATGGGACGAACTCTTTTCTGATGGGAGGTTTTTTCTCGCGCCTTGTGTTGGTGGTTTACCTTACTGCTTTCTCTCGTGCCTGCTCTTGCTTAGGCCCTGCTGGACACATGCGGTGTTGTAAGTGGGTTCGGCAAACGGCCTGGCTCTCGTTTGCCATGGATAAGACCAGTGAAACCGTGCACCTAAAAGGGCGGACGTCCGGTATCTAAAAGCTCTCTCCACACGTTGGAGGTCTCTACTCCATCTTTTGAAATTCTACGTGTTGGACACCGTCAAGGCCAATTGTGTTCCGTAGATGGCCCATGACTTGTGATAATTTGCGCCAGTCACTTGGACTAGGAGAAAGAAATTGCATGCTAAGCACCGCCGGTTCAATTCGGCATTCAATAAGAGGATTAAATCGTGTGAAGATAAATTATGTAACGCTCCCGACTGACTTGTGTTGGCCGAGCAGGAGGAAGAATAGGTGGAAGACGATGTCTTAACTGTGTATCTATATGTATATAACTAATACGTGGGCTGTAGCTATACCTACGTCTTATGAAAAAGGATACTATACATCCTCGATACTTATGTTATAGCATAACGGTTCTAAGTACTCTAAGTGTCTACTACGTGCTCTTAGTAGCTTGCACCATATTTTCGACCAGAGGTAGCCTCACGTCATCTAAACTCAGCACCATTAGAGAGATGCCTGTACTCAATCTTTTGAAGCAAGAACGCCAACTTTTCCTTAATCGACAGTACAAACAGTGACTAAGAATACAGTGACCCCAAACATTACCTACGAACACTTCGACAGCCATCGTTCCGTAACACATCAGTCACCGTCTTTTCTATTCATCCGAGATGAACCGAAGCGAGGCGGTCGGTTAAACAGTGCTTTTTCTTACTCTTAGACCATCTGTCTTTCTATGGCGTCAACTGCGGGATCGAGATTTTAATCTCTCGTTCGCATTGGAGCCATACCAACGCACGGATTCAACGGTGGCCGTAAGTCCGATGGGCATGTACGTAAAACGGGCTTCGAAGGACTGACAGGAGACGTGCATAAGGGAGGGCATCAGAAGAGCCGTTGACGTTGTGCTGACGAAGGCAACACAGTATCAGGCAGCGTTTCGATTATCTCCAACACCGCATATCCCGTCAGTCAGGGTCTCCGATTTTTTCCCCCCCTCTCCATCTTTGCCAAGGCTGGATAAGCGTACATCATTTGCTTGTCGTTTTCGCTCCGTTCCCAACACATGTCCAGCCAGGATCCACCCGTACCCTTTTCCCTCTCATTGTCTTTCCTATCCGGTGCGTCCCACATTTCCCGCGCGAGGGCACGATCCATGACTGGCTGGAGCCCGAGGGTCCAGACAGGAGGCTGTGGGGAACTACCGGGGGCAGCCCGCGCGATGAATCGTGACGGGGGCAGGGAGGAGTCGTCGTCCGCTGCCGGGAAGCTGGGAGACCACCGGGACGAGCAAGTTTGCGGGAAAGTCAGGGCCAAAAAAAACAAGTCACGCGTTGGTTGCCTTCCGGCCGATGATGAGCGAAAAGGAGGGGACCGGGCCCCGAGCAGTGCGTCGACTCGGTTTTTTTTTGTTGGCTGCCCCTGATGGGGTGTGCTTTGCTGTGCTGATGGGAAGGAACAGAAACCCCATCCTAGCTCAACGCGGTGCCTTTGCCGATTGCGAACCCGCATATCATGCAGCCAGAGACATGCAGCGCCAAAAAAGCACGACGGATCCTTTGCCCGTTTGTTCCCAAGAGGCAGGTTCGCGTGCTGATTATTGTTTTCTTTTTCTTTTCTTTTCGGCCGGACCTCTCCGTGCGTGGATGTGCGATTGTGTCTGAGATCTGCCTGGGCTGTGCGGTCTCCATTACGCAATGCACGCTGGGCGCAGGTGCCAATGGCGAGAGTGCTTGGGGTAACGACATAAGCAGGGACGGGAAAGGGTCCAGCCAGATAGGCGGCCGGCCAACCGGGGGGCTCTGTTGCCGTGGTGCAGCAGCTGATGCATGGCGCGTTCTCGCGTCTCGCGTCGCGCAGCGCAAGCGGGCGTGGCTGATCAAGTGTGCTTTGGTGGACGATGCTATGCACTCGCTGCGCGGCACAACAGCGGCTGAACCGCGTGCATCCAGCGTGCAGCGCTCGTCGCCGTCGTTCCCTCTCTTGTAAACAGCGGGCCTCATCGGTGGCAGATGACAGCGCTGGATGGGAACGTCTGGCCGTCATCATCGCAGCGAGTTCCTGGATTCAGGCTCACCGGTCAGTGTGGAGAGGCTGCAGTGGAAAGAGCCGTAGCTTGGCGGGTTGAGCTGCGCAGGTGAGCGACGCGAGCGAGCGGTCCGAGACGCAACCGGCCGAGTCGCGCCGGGGATGACGAGTCGCTTGCTGTGGAGATGGCGAGCCCACAGCCCGTGGGCAGCGAAACATGGAGATGGAGCGAGGCAGCCCCGAGCTGCTGCTGCCCGTTGTGTGCCTCAGGCTCGCTTCAGACTTCGGGCTTCCGGCTTCAGGCGCGTATCGCTGCGTCGCTCAGGACAACGCAAGACGACGACTCGACATAGTGCCGCCTCCGTGGCCTCTCAGCGCGCCTGACACATACCGTAGCGGGTAACGGAAGAATTGAGCCCACCCGCATCTACCTCATCGAAATACTCACACGGGCAGAGTACCAGACCCGGACGTAAATGTTCCAAATCCATCTGAGTCTTGTATTCAATTCCCACGTAGAAAGATCGGTGAGCTGGACGGCTCGATTTTTCTGACCGTGGTTGCGTCGTGCCGAAAGCGGCGGGGAGAATGCGTTGAGCTTTACCTTCACCACCAGCGCTGAAGTTTGAGATGTGCGATTGGCACGCCCGCTTGACGAGACGCACCCCGCGCTTCGCGATGAGGCTGGTCTGGGCGCGCACGGCCATCGTGAAGGCTCATTCTTGGGCGTGTTGGCCAGCCAGCTTACGTACCTTGGGTGGAACTGAATGCGTAGGTAACGCGTAGCTCAGAGCGCGGCAGCACATAAGTATATTGCCGGGCGCCCGCCTCGCTCCTCACTTCACCTGCTTCTTTCTCGACACGCCTCCAAACCTGCTTGCTGCCGCCATGACGAGCGTGACTCCACCTGCGCGCACGGTCGCGGGCCTTGACGATTTCCTGGCCCCAAACGGACCGCTGCTTTCAGATGGCTGACGTCGTGACAGTTCGGACTCCGAGCCAAAGCACGACGGCGTCGCTAAGAGCACCAGTAACAGCAGCTGTCATTTCGTTTTCTTCGTATTATTGCCGGTCTGGCGGTGGCGGTGCCGTGACCTTGGGTCATGCGTGCTGTGGCTTGAAGGAGGGGCGGCGGCAGGGCAGGCAGGCCCTCGCAGGCCACACAGGCGGCGCAATCCTGTGCGACCGCCCGTTCCTGTCGCTCTCTGCTGCGGCTGCGCCAACACCGCCAACAGCCTCTTCGCGAGCTTGTCGAGGACTTGGGTGGGCGCGTCCGGGGCGCTCAGACTGGCGGGATCTGCGCAATCGATAAGCCTGGTGACGGTGATTTGCGGGGGCTTTTCTATTCTTGCACCCGCCGACGTTGCTAGGCCAGGCGGCGCAAACAGAACCTTGTTTCACCCAGCCAGCAGCCAGCCTCCTCGCGACCATCAACAGTTTTCTCTCTCAGCCTGCACCTAGTTCTGCGCGTTGAGAGCGCGTCCGCCTGCTGTCGCCTCTGCGCCGTTTACGCCCGGCTCCGCTGACACGAGTTGCATCCCGCCATCAGCCCTGCCGCTGCGGCTGTGTCGATTACCCACCAAGCTTTGGAACCCGGCTGCCAGCCAAGGCATCCCGCAGCCGCGTGAAACGCGAGAATGTCCTCCCAACCTCCTTTCCGCAGAGGCTTCTCCTTCGACAACGACGACTTTGACAGCCCTCCATCCTACGCGACCTACGCTTCGCCGCCCGCCGGCCAAGCTCAGCCAAGTCCCGACCCGTCCCCTCCGCTGCCGCCCCAGCACCGCAATTTCGACAACTTCGCCCCGGCCCCGACCGGCGCCTCCGCCTACTCGCCCGATCCCGCTCGGCAGTCGATCTCGACCTTGGGCATGGACAATTCAGGTGAGTCGGTCGCACGCGACGGCGCCGTCCTGCACGTCGCTTTCAACCACGACCGCCCATGCGGCTCGCGCATGCCGAATGGGACCGTTCGGGAGCTGGTGGTAACCGTCTTCCAGGAAACCAGCATCAGCCGTACTCCCCTTATTCGCCCTTCGCCAACACCAGCCCGTCGCAAAGCCACGCCATGAATCCCGCCGCCTACACCTCCCAGGAGCCGCTGACCCATCCCGGTGCCAACGAGTCGCGCCCGTCGCTCAACAGCCATTCCAACCACTCGGCCAACGACGGCTACTCGTCCTTCTCGGACGACCCGTTCAATTATCACTCCAGATCCGCTCCCTTCGCTACTATTGATCCCAATGAGATTGAAGATGACGGTGACGACGGAATCCCGCAACCGGCGCCCTCAAAACGCAACACCATCTTCGGCAAGAAGGCTGCCGTTGCTGGCGCTGGCGCTGCCGGCGTCGGCGGAGCTGCAGCCTTGACCAGTCTTAACCATGACGGAAACGGAAATTATGGGCCGGTGCCTGGCGGAAGCACCGAGTACACGCATGACAACCGCGGCCTGGAGAAGGGCGCCGGTGCGGCGGCTGCCAACAAAAACGGCAAGAAACGTCTGTGGACAATCGTTTTGGTTGCCATCGTCGTGGTCGCAGTGATTGTCGGCGTCGTCATTGGCGGCGTCCTCGGCAGCAGAGCCGGATCGCCCGACGACAGCAAAAGCGCCGGAGCATCCGCCTCGGACGACCAGGCAAAGAACGGCGATCTCGACAAGAACTCGGACGAGATCAAGAAGCTTTTGAATAACCCCGACCTGCACCGCGTCTTCCCCGGAATGGACTACACTCCGCTGAACGCTCAGTATCCCGACTGTCTGTCCAATCCGCTGAGCCAAAACAACGTGACGCGTGACGTAGCGGTTCTCAGCCAGCTTACTCCTGCGATTCGTCTTTACGGAACCGATTGCAACCAGGTAAGCCGTGTCTGATAGTCAAGCAAGGGAGCTTTTAGCTGACGCAGGTGGCTGTTTCAGACCGAGATGGTCCTAACTGCCATTGACCGCCTCGGTCTCACCGACGTCAAAGTGTGGATGGGTGTCTGGCTAGGCAACAATGACACGACCAACGACAGGCAACTCTCGCAGTTTTGGGAAATCCTCGACAAGCACAAGGCCGACCCCTTCGCCGGCGTCATCGTCGGCAACGAGGTGCTGTACCGCAAGGACCTGACCTCGGACGAACTCGGCAAGATCCTCGGGGACGTCAAGCAGAACCTCACCGACCACTCCTGGGACCTCCCGCTCGCGACGTCGGACCTGGGCGACAACTGGACGTCGGACCTGGCGGAGGAGGTCGACGTCGTCATGGCCAACATCCACCCGTTCTTCGCCGGCGTCGAGGCCGCGCAGGCGGCGAGCTGGACCTGGACGTTCTGGCAGGGTCACGACGTGGCCGTCACCAAGAACCTGAAGGGCAAGACGCACGTCATCAGCGAGACGGGCTGGCCGTCGGGCGGCGGCAACGACTGCGGCGAGTCGACGTGCTCGAGCGACTCGCAGGGCAGCGTCGCCGGCGTCGAAGAGATGAACACGTTTTTGGACGACTGGGTCTGCTCGGCGTTGAAGAACGGCACCGAATACTTCTGGTAAGTCGAAGTAGCCGAGCCTTTTTTTTTTTTGGTTATTGTGCTAACCTTATTACCCGCTGCGCGCAGGTTCGAGCTCTTCGACGAGCCGTGGAAAATCATGTACAACACCAAGAACGAGAACTGGGAGGACAAGTGGGGCCTCATGACGGTTGACCGCGAGCTCAAAAAGGGCGTCAAGATCCCCGACTGCGGCGGCCAGCAGGCATCGCTGTCGTCGAAGAGGTAGCGCGCGCCCTTTTGCTACTAAGGAGAGGTATGAGTAAGAGTACTCTTATTCGTTGCCTTTTTTTTTCTTTTTTCCCTTTCTCTTGTAATTCTTGTTCTTCTTCCCCTCTTCTTCCACGGAGCATTGGCGTTTTTTCTTTTTCTTTTTTCTCTTGTGGGCAGGCACGGTAAACGTTGCTGGACAAGGGTTTACGCACGCGAATGGAACGGGACGGAACTGGATGGGCACGGTACAGGAATACTATTATATACATTCCTTGATGAACGGGGGGGAGGGATAGGGCAGATGAAGGGGCAGCCGACGGTGGAGGAGAAAGAAGAAGCATTTAGAGCCCTTGTTGTAGGGAATTGGATTCGGACAAAGCGGAAGAAGGAGGATTCTTCTTGTTCTGTCGTCTCCTGTTTCTATCGTACTGCATGATACTGGCGGACGCGCTGCGTTGATGAGCATTATCGCGCGGTTGGTTGGTTGGCTGGTTGGAGGAAAGAGAGAGAGAGAGAGGGAGAGACTTGGATTATCAATGTTGTTGTTGATTTTGTTCCTCCTCCCTCCCTCCCTCCCTCCCTCCCTCCCTCCCCCACGTTAAACCGACGGCATCGAAGCTATGCGTTGTTTCTACTTTTTTGCGCGAAGAATGGAGGAAGGAAGGAAGAAGACATGGTGGGTGTCATGTTTATACCGAACGGACGTAATGAGCTCGTAGATTTTTTTTTTCGCGCATGATTGGTTTACGATAGTGGTGGAGAGAGGGAGGGAGGGGGTATGCGTGGGGAGGTTTCTGTAGATAGGTGTCATGTGCCCGTGTTTGTGGCTGGGTGAATGAATGGACGTACGTGTAGATTTATTCTTGCTCTCCTCTGGCTGGGTTGATCTGTGCACTGTGGTGATTGTGTGAACAAATGTATATATGCGAAGATGTATGTAAGTGGTTGTGATGAAGAGTAGTAGTTGTCACTCTTTGAGGCTCTTTGAAAGGCGCGCGCGATTGGGCGCTGTATGTAATCGGAGAAGGAGTGTGGCTGGACTACGTGCTGCATTGGCTTTTGGTGTCTGGGGCTTCCAATCCGCCATGCCTTCTGCCTGCCAAGTAGCCGCCACGGGGGTTCGCTCGAAAGTGTGGCTGGAGGGGCAAGTGTGGGTCTCGCTCTATCATACTTGTTCTTTTTGCTTCGCTTCCGTCACTTGAGAGAGCTTCTTGCGGCACACTTCAGGGGCACAATGCGGCCAACGAATGACCGAAGACAAACACTTGGTCCGATCTTTGTTTAGTTGGTTCAATGGCGACCACAAACTTTGTTTGATTGTTTGGTTATGACAAACAAAGGTTTTGCAAGCACGGTTACTTGTTGGGCATCATTCAGGGTCCATAGTCGAGCGGCAGAGCTCAGAGGCTACGGTGGCCCAATCACTCGGTAGACGGACTCATTTGGCCGTAGGTATCATCTCATGTTGCCTGCTCGAGGATTGGTCACGGGGTAGTTTGAGTCCCGTCCTTTGGCACTACAGATAGATCGTTAGAAGTCACCAAAATATCTCTCACGTATCTTCTCCATGGCCAGCTCCGCCGGCATGGGATCCAAGAACTTGTCAATCTCGTCCCGCCAAAACTCGTTTCGTGGGTTCACTTGGCAGGCCGTTGTATACTCCCAGTAAGACGGAAGCCACCCGGCAGTCTCCCAGTCAACAATGCCAACGATCTCATCCCCGCGGGCGAGGATGTTCAGACTGCTCAGGTCGCCGTGGGTGAAAACAGGTGGCGGCCAAGGCTGATCGTGCAGCCTGATGAGTTCGTTGACCTCCGGATCAAAGCTGGCATCAGGACGGAAGCCTCCATGCAGATGCGTGTGGAAGTCGTGCACGCTGTCAAACGGCCCGAACCGCAGAGGTCCGGGCAGGCGCGGGTCGTACAGGGATCCGCCGTCGACATTGCTCACTCGCGGCCCGGGTGCAGGTATGTCTCGCAATTGCCGTACCAACGGCTTCAGCTTGGAAAAGATCTTGGCTTTTGACTCCTCGCTTCGCTTCACCCAGCCTTGCCCGACCTTGTCGCCGTCGATTCTTTCCATGACGATGTACGTCCAGCCGCGCCGTTCAAAGGCGCAGTAGACCTTTGGCACGGGAATGGACGTGTTTTGGGCAATGAAGCGCAGTGTGGAGGCTTCGGAGAGATGGACGAGCGGGCCGTGTTTGACGCAGACTTTGTCGGAGAGCATGAGGACGACGCCCTGGCGGGGGCGGAACCGCTCGAGCAGCCCGATTAGAACGAGAACGGTGCATCGACGTAGCCAAGAGTCATTGATCGGTGCCGATTCCATGCTATGGTTCCTGCGGAGGCTGGCCTCTCGCGTTGGCTGTGTAGAGAGAGTGTGGTTGAAACGAGAAAGCACGTCGGTGGGTTTCAAGGGTTCGCTTACGCAGTGGCGCGGCTGTAGATACTGAGGCGCGTTGCGGACGCGTTGGATCGCGTCACACTCTACTAAAGCAAACCCACTGACGAGCGGAAAGGGGCTTTCAAGTACGGTCCGGAGAGCAATATGGGACGTGAAATCTGGGATCAGCTTGGAACGGTCCAGTTCCAGAAAGAAAGACAGGCTGAGGACGTTCACCTTTCAGCATTGCGAACAGTTGACAAATGAGAATTGCCATACCCAGACTGAGCAGGAACGAAGAGTTTAACCTTTTGCGCACTTGCCTGGTGCGGCTCGAGCGGCGCACGTGATTGTGACAGACGGGTTCACAGCCTTTTTGCATGCGCATATAAAACTTCTTCGCTCGAGCCTCACCCACTTCAGCCCTGTCCGCTTCAAAGCCTCCGGCGTCTTCCGCCAACTTCGTCACCTGGGCTTGGTCCGTTACCTAGCCAGCGCTCACTGTCGCAACATCAGCCAAGCATTTGTCACCGGCGCCTACGCAAGATCACTCAAGTTATGGATTACGGAGAAGGAGATGAAGAGCCTCCTTGGCTCGTCCGGGCCAGAGAAGTCACTGAAGAAAGGCGCATCGGTCCCGTCCGAGCAGGCTCCTTGCAGCGTATGGCAGGGTATGTTGGCCACAGCGTAGACAGTCGAGGCGAGGGCATTCGCGCTGACGTTGTACTACTCATACAGCTCTTCCACTTCACTCAAAAACAGCGACGTGACGATCAAGCTTAGTGATGGCACGGAGCTCCAATGCCATCGCAACATTGTGTGCAGCCAGTGCAGCTTCTTCGCAAAGGCGCTCGAGCCCGGGAGGTTCAAGGTGAGGCACAGCTTTTGGATCGCAACTCCAGCCGCGAGCCGATATGCTGACGAATGGACGACATTGCAGGAAAGCTACACCGGAGTCGTCAAGCTGCCAAACGACCCTCCGGAGGCGGTCACGGCCTTGATCGAGTTTTTGTACACGTCCACGTACACCATCAGCAAGAACCTTGATCGTGCTGACCAAGTTCTTTTCCATGCCGAAGTCTACGAAGTTGCCAAGATATACGGCCTTGACGACCTCTGGGAATACGCCGAATCCGCATTGTTCGTTGCTCTGACCTGGAAACGTCCAGACCACTTCGTCGAGTGCATTCCGGTCCTGCCGGACTTGGCCAGGATCCTATCTGAGCACGATCCGGACAAGAAAACCCTTGTGCACAAGGAACTTGTGACGCTCACCATCGAACAAACGGAGGCGCACCTCCGTTGGAACCACCAAGCGTGGGATGCATTGAACGACGTACCGGAGTTTATGGAAAGGATCGCGGGCGGTTGCAAAGACAAATGGGAATATCGCGGCTGCAGTAGCGCCGGAATATGGCTCGATAGATGGGGCGGTGAGAATACCGTCGGCGTGGCCATCCGCGCCCTAAGGTGCCCAAGATGTGGCACTGTCCGGGAACAGGTAGTCGGGACACTGATACCGGGAATCAGCGAATGCAAGACTAAACACTGCCACTTCAAGGCGTCAAGCAACTTATGGGAGGCATAGACGGAAGTGGAGGGGGGACAGTCCACGCGTTGGGGTTGATGTGCGGAGTAAGAGGTACTGCATTGTTCATTGCCTGCATTCAGTGAACAACGGACGCACCACGTAGCTAATTGATGGGGAGAAATAGTCACTGAGCAGGTAAATACTGTCAATACTCATGAACTTTCAACTTAGCAATTCGATAAGTAAGCAGAATGCCGTATATGCATGCTGTGCGCGTTGAGCCTCAGTAACGTGGCTTCCAGATTGGCTCTGGGTGGCACCTCCCCTTCTCCTCGTAAGCTTAAGATGCGCTACCATTGGCTTCTATGACGTCCCGCTTTCTTCCAACGTCGTCCCGTTTTCTTCCAGCGTCCCACCAAGCTATTGCGCTCCACGCCCGCGCGCATATCCTCGACCTTGCACACCCACCCAGCTTCTGTCGCAGCAGGCACAGGCTCAATCTTACCGATTCTCCTGAGTCAAAACACCTAGATCACGGGCGTGTTCCGAAGATACTTCATTATGCCCAAACCGGAGGCCTATCAAGAGACGTTGGAGTTGTTGCAGGTGGATTTGCGGGCGTAGGTGCCACAGGCTTATCACGCGACTGAGTCTTCCATTGATCATTTGCTGACGTGAGTGATAGTATTAATGGCAACCGGAACCGCTTCAGCGACATGGAGGTCCATCTCAGAGACGGATCCATAGTTAAATGTCACCGCGTCATCATGTGTGGACGATGCGGATTCTTTGAGAACACCATGCAAGGTAGCTGGAAGGTATGTATCGCCGAACGAAAGCAGCTGCGATCCAGCGCGTGTCGCGAGGGTGAACAGTATAACTGCTAACCTTCTCTCCCACCATCCAGGAAAACTCCACGAGAGTTGTGGAGATGTTTAACGAATCTCCGGACGCTGTTAATGCGCTCATCGACTTCTTGTACACCGCGGGATACGAATTTGACAAGGAAAAAGACGTTCCAGACTTGATCCTGTTTCATCTGGATGTGCTGGTTGTCGCTGCCACCTACCTGGTCAATGACCTTGTGGAGCTTGCCGGACATCACATAGTCGAGCTCTTCCGAAGCAAACCCGAGCTGGCCTTCAAAGTCCTCCCAGAAGTCGGAAAAGTTTTCACGGAACACCCGTTCGACTACAACCTTGGCTGGTCTGGAGTTGACAATACGATTCTCTACTTGGTTATTGATCAACGTCACTTACTCATAGAGCAAGAGACGTGGGATGCCATGATGAAGGAGAGCCTGGAGTTCATGCAGAGGCTGAAAGGCGTGTTTAGCGAGGAGTGGGTGCGTTGGTTCGACTTTCCTGACGAGGCCGCAGAATTCCTGGCGCGCTTTCAAGATCTTGAACCCATTCGGTTGGAGTTGGGAGCCGGTCCACTAACTAGGCGTAAACTGCGCCCCTTGGGAGTGTTGGATATGCTGGAATCTTCTTAATATGGACTTCGTAGAGTTGGATTCTACTCTTCAGCGCCCCTCATAGTATTATAAAGCCCGTTATCGCCTACTTGGCATATGATTGACCTGCGAGAAACGTGTTGCTTTACGGGGCCAAAAGATTGCCGGAAATGTGCATAGAACTGGACGGGAGCCCATCCTGGCCAGCAAGACCTCGGGCATGTATCACATATCCGCTCAAGTCAGTCTAAATAATCCCTTCCCCAGCTTCAAATCCATAGCCATTCCCCCGAGATCTGACGCCAAAATCCATCATCTTCACTTCCACCACCATACCTCACGCCGCCACCTTGCTCTCCTCCCCCCATAAGACCATCGCCACCCTCGAGTACCCTCGCCTCTCCGTCGGCAATGACCTTCTTTACCTACTGTGCTGCCCTTTGTATCCAGATCCCGCTCGTCTACGCCACCGCGGCCTAGTGAACCGGTTATGCTCACCGCGTCGCCGTGACCCGAGTGAGGACGGCAGGATGAAAAACCTCCCGCTAAAGTGTATGCGCGATATGGATGTTCTTGTGGCGAGGTGGTCGAGCGGATCGTGGTGGGAGGGGCAATATCGAGCTGTGGGTGATCGGGTGTCGTTGGGCAAGGCGGCAGCGGAGCCAGCGGAGGCAATTTGGGGCGGAGTTTGAGGTGCAGTTTGATGCTACGGAGGAAGTAGTAGCGCCGTGGGTGAGAACGAGGTGGAGGCACAGATAGGTGTGAATAATTTGGCAGTAAGAGACGTTGCGCAAAGCTTGAGGGTGTGGCTTGGACGAGGCGGTGGACGGACCTGCCTGAACGGACGGCAAACGAAACTGCAGAAGGTTCCTTCCGTTTCTTGTGAGACCCGCCGATTGCCAGCATGACAGGCAGCAGAAGCTGTGAGCCTACGGTTTTCCTACGTGGGTCGGTGTTTACGAAATTGTTCGCGGACAAAACTCACATCTACATCCGGACATTGGATTCAGCTCCCTACATCACCGCACCCATGAACCAGAAAATTCGAGAACCCGCTGCGCCAAGAGAAATTACATTCACCGCCGACCCGGCAAGCGATGAACCTCCCCAGCACGTCTTCGAAGCGCCTCGTCCTCCTCCTCCTCAACCTCAACCAAGGTCCACCCACCTCCGCCCGCAACCTTTTGCCAGAAGCGAGGCTCCTCACCAGTCATGCCTCCAATCGAAAGAGGAAAATCGGCTGAGGCCGAAGAGGACAAAGAGAACCTCATATCGCTGAGACGCGACCTGGAAAAGTGCGCCCATTCACCGCGCGCAGATGCTTCACTCGTTGCTGACACTCCTCAAAGGGCGTTTAAATCAGGCGAGAACTGTGACATGGCAATCGCCTTGAGCAACGGCGAGACCATCAAGTGTCACCGCGCCATACTGTGCAACCGCTCGACCTTCTTCGCCAACGCCCTCAAGCCGGGAAGGTTCAAGGTAAGGCCATATCTCCGCCTGCTTCAAACAACCTATTCGTTTCCTGCAGGCGCATCTCAGCTGACGATGAACCACGCGCACAGGAAGGTACCACCGGCACCATCAAGTTCCTCGACGACCCGCCTACCGCGATCAAAGCACTGGTCGAATTCCTCTACACGGCCGACTACAAGTTGACCACGGTCAAACGCAAGCAGCGGTACACCAAGAAAGAGAAGCAGGAGGCTTCCAAGACGCTCCTGCACATTGCAGAGGTTTACGCCGTTGCAGCCGTCTACGACGTCCCTCAGCTCATGCGCCGTATGCACGGCTACTTCCACGCCTTCTACGCCTTGGTCCCGCACCTGTCGAGTTTCCCACGTGCACTCAGCCACATCTACAACTGGGTTGCGGAGAGTATGTGTCTGATCCGCCGCGACGAGAACTTCCTAAAGGCGTGCATGAGGCATTTCTACAAGAGTGAAAAGACGAGGAACGAAGTGGACCAGCTTGTCCCGGATTTCCTCCCGCACCTTGATAAGTATGCTTGGAAGTTCATGGAAGACAACTGCAACAGCTGGGCCCATGTATGGCTTTGCGGTGTTCGACATGTAATCGGCTCGACCGTCGAGAACTGCCATTGCATTTGTCCTCGTTGCTCGAGGGAGGTGTACGTGGAATTCCCGCTGGATCTCCACGGTTGCCTCCCATGTCCACTATGCGGCGATCGGGTCCGAAGCAGTGAGTGGAATGACTGTATGTGCGAGTCTGATGATGAGTACGAGCAGATGTGGGACACAATGTCGGAAGAGTGGCAGCACGCGGAGAGGAAGAGATTGGGCGTCAAGTTCATCCCCTCCGGCACGAAATGGCCAACCTATGAGTGGGACTGACCGATTCCGATATCTGGACAGACCTGTGTGCGTTAAAGGCTCGCTCGTACGTCCAGGTGTCGATTTGAGCGTGTAGCGTGCTCGTTGGATCTCGAAGGGCCCTGATCTTCCGTCTCCTGTGGTGTCATTCCAACTTTCAAGTTCTACGAACGGTGATGCGGATCGCGTCCATGATCTTGCGGAGTCTCTCCGGAAAACATATGGGGCTTCATCCAGCGTTTACCTTCTTTTCCTCTACGATACAGAAGTAGACCAGAAATGGCTTAATTGATAGATTGCTAATTCGAAATTGTGCAGATGGTGCCGGACAAAGCGGTGCCCTCCAGATATTTTTTACGACGAGGCTCGACGAAATGAATGATATGCAAGTGTCAGGATGGTACAACGCTACTGCGGGGCTGATGCCAGCCCCTGGCTCTGCCGTGCATATATAGCCGAGCGCAAGGCAGACAGTTGTACTCAGCCTCGCGACCTACAAAACAATAAGGTCGCGGTCGTTTCGCAGACCCTTCGCACGTGTTCTGGCACCACTCATCAGCCTTCCTTACTGCAACCAGTGGATGTTTCGGCCTGAAAGGAGAAGTTAGCCATGTCGTCGTTTTCCTCAGTGCCAGAGCGCATTCGCAATGGGCCCCAATCGACTACCGCTCACGATGTTGATACCAAACACAGAGAGATAGTGCAGGGTGCACGGTGCTTGGAGCTGGAGGGAGACGAAGAGCTGGTACAATCAAATGACAGCATGGCGCCCGTGTACGATTGCGCTTTCAACTTCCTTGCTTGCCGTTTCCAAACGACGGACGAGAGAGAATGGCGACTGCACAGCCTTAGTCATTTCAACGTCAACAAGCCGCCGCGGTCGGGAAGGTGTCCGGTCTGCAACTGGAAACTCTCTGGAGAAGACGGCTGCGTGGCGTGGGAGATGAGGATGAGCCATCTAGCGGCCCACATCCGCAAGGGCCAGACGATGGCTAGGTGGCGACCGGATTTCACGCTTTCTCTCTACCTCTGGCAGAGACAAATCATCGACGACGCTGAGTACCAAGAGCTCTACGAGAGAGGATCACTTCCGAGGTCGAGACCAGACACATCTGGTGGTCCAAATTACATTGCCGAGAGATCGGAGTACGTGGTTACTGTGGTCCCGGGCAAAGAATTCTTTGAGTTCTTGGAGAATGAGCTACAGGAAGTAAACGAGCTTCTGGAGCTGATAGTTGCCACTGGTACAGAAGACCGAGCGTTTGTGGCTCCCTGCGTAACCTACGTAGAAAAGATCTGGCCCGAGCGGGGAAGGCGCCTTCTTCTTTCCCTCATCCCAATCCTGGATTTGGCGGTTACAAGATTCAAGCACGACAAGACCCGGGGACTCAGGACGGGATTCGCAGTCCGCGGGGACGACAAAGAAATTTCGGAATGTCTCGAGATCCTCAGATGGCTCGGCGCGGTGTGTAGAATACCAGCGCCCGACAAGCTGCTCTGTTCGCAGGTTGATCAACTGGATCCGTCACACTACATGATGGGAATCCGCCAAAGTTTATTGACTACTCCGTCAAGCACAGGAAGGAGCGGTTGCTGTTGGCACGGCATGTTCAAAGGTTATGTGCTTGTCAAAGGATTTCCAATTCCAGAACGCGGTGCGCAACGTGGAGTTGAGCTCCCCTTTGACGTCATGACCCTTCTTGGACTTGCCCTGTATCCGGTCAATTTCGGCAACGGAATCGTCCTGAAGGAAGAAAACACCGCACTGATACCTTCAATCTACGAGGGCGATGATGATTGCGTACAGTGGCATTACCTGGAAGGCAATGGCGCCAATGGTCATCTATCGTGGAACCGGATCAAGAATCATTGCGGAAACATATATCCCACCAAAGACTTCAAAGTGCTACGAAGCAAAAGAGCATTTGTTGGGTACTTTCCCTCGGCTAGGATACATCTTGGAACGAGGGACTCGGATTTCGACAAGGTGGACTTCTCTGGCGCGGAATTCGATGACGAGACAGCATTTGTTCTGGGAAACGAGTTGGTTGGGCAAGTGGGAACCTCAGTGATGAACTTCTTTACAGCTCAAGTTTCCGGAAAGCTGATGGTGCATCGCACTGCCACCCAGCGACTACGTGGGGTTCACGACAGTATGCTTGATAAAGTCAGGAACTCAAAGATTCTCCCCATCCTGCTTTTCGACGTCACAGCGAAGCAAGGCTGGCTTGTCCCAGAGTTGAGCGCGGTCCTCCACATGGCTTTGGCCTGGGCTTCTTACCAACATGAGCCAGACCAAGTCTTAAGCAACATGCCATTCGCCGATGCCCGATCCGATGGAGGAGAGGCGGTCTACGACGCTATTCTCAGGTCCGCCAGCGCACTTTTACCAGGGTACATCCAAGTGGGAGACGCGGATGGCAGGCGGGTCTCTGTACTTCAGGCACTGGCACCATTTTTTGCGCGAATCGGCCAGATCAAGGACCAACAACTTCAAAGACACGCGTGTGGCCTGAAGGAAACCAAAGACTTGGTCGGATACGAGTTCAAGGAGATAGCGAGTTTCGAAGAGCATCTACAACTTCGACGCTCTAAGATTGACGTCGACAGAAGCGGAGGATGGCTGCGCCTGGTTTCCTGCAGGCCGGAAATGGCAGTTATCCTCTGCAGCCATCTAAAAGCACCAATACAGCCGGAATCCACTCAGCATACCTGTCCCCTGTGGAAGACGGTACCAACTGATCAGTACTACCTTACAGCATCGATATCATCCTTGAGGCAATTGGCCAAGAGATGCGGAGGAGAGCAGAACCTCCGATTATATAACGGCATCTACTGCATCCCCTCCAAGAAAGATCCGAATCCGGAACCATGCGGCACAAGAAAATGGCCATGCTGCAACCCATTGCTCGAGCTATCCAAACATCCTTCCAAGAAGGCCCTCCACTTCGATGACGAAGGAGCCTTGCTTATCGGCAGAGCCCTACCTCGGACGGAAGACCACAGCAGTCTGCGCGTCTTCTTGAGGTCTTTGTCTCCTGGAAACGACGAGAAATCCCAAAATGGAAATACCCCTGTCCTTAAGCCGAACCGTCAATCTCTTAACGGCGTGTTCAATATTCCCCCTCCTCCTCCGTCGGTCTCTTCTGGAATGCCTTGATCACAACTCTCCTTCATTTCCACCGCAAACGTTCCACAACATTTATCACCAGAGAAAATCGGAGTTCGTGTCCAATCGATCACCTTGCTTTCTTTGTTTGCATTCTGTTTCGTTTCAAAACTTCCCCATATCGAATATGAGTTTTTTTTAGTTTTTTTTTTTGGACACCTTTTGATGAGATTTCCTCGCCTGTGGTTGGTAGATGAATGGTGAACGACCGGCTAAGACAACGCCGGACGGGCGACGCACCCCACCCTTACCGTCACGGCAGCGATCGCCGGGCGTTGATAGGACAAGATAAGCACTTTGCAACCTAACCAACCACTTAGTTCCTGCGGACAACCTCGGGGAATCCCCAAGCAAGGCATGGTGCAAGCAAATAGTCTCGGCCCGGCCGCCAGTACGACCCTATCTACACTGAGCCGTCCCGTCGGGTTCGCCGCCTCTGTTTCAAAAATGCCTCTGCGTAACAGCCAGGGTTGCTGCGCTATATGACGCACTCCTCCCCCAAAACAATCCGACATCCTGCACAATCACCTGCTGATTCGTGACACTACTCGCACTGCACCATGGCTGCATCCACCGACGACAGCAATGGCGCTGAAGTCAAGGTCTTCAGTGAAGGAATCGGAGACGATGCCGTGCTCGAGACGTTTGGATATGAGCAGGGTTCGTATGCGCTGAGCTTGAGAGGACGGTAACTAACAATTGACAGAGCTGAAGAGGACTTTCAACGTCGTCGGCATGCTCGGGTTCAGCTTCAGCATTGTGACATGCTGGACCGCCCTCTCCGGAGTCCTCATCGTCGGCGTGGAGTCAGGCGGCCCCCCGGTCATGATCTGGTCGTGGGTGGGGGTCTGCGCCGTGTCTCTTGCTGTCGCCTACTCCATGGCCGAGATGTGTTCGGCGTACCCAGTCGCCGGAGGCCAGTATTCATGGGTTTTCATCCTCGCTCCGAAGAGATGGGCGCGCGGTCTATCGTACGTCTGCGGATGGTTCATGTTGATTGTAAGTCCCTCATCCGTCAAGTCAACCGAACACAACTCACTCAACCTCCAGGGCATTCTGGCAATGGGCGCCGTAAACAATTTCATCTGTAAGCACCCCCAGCTCACCAACAACGAAGTCCCCAACTAACCTCACTCCCAACCCCCCAGGCGCCAACTTCATCCTCGGCATGGCCAACCTCACGCACCCCACCTACATCATCCAGCGGTGGCACACCGTCCTCCTCACCTACCTCATCTGCGCCCTCGCCACCCTCTCCAACATCCACCTCCCACACCTACTCAACCGCATCTCCACCCTCATCCTCGCATGGAACGTGTTGTCCTTCCTCACCTGCACCGCCACCATCCTCGCCAGCACCGCCTCCCCAAAACAACCCGCCGCCTTCGTCTTCTCCACCTTCCAAAACGCCACCGGCTTCCCCCGCCCCTACGCCGCCATCCTCGGCATCCTGCAGAGCGCCTTCGGCATGTGCTGCTACGACGCGCCGGCCCACATGACGGAGGAGATCCACGACGCGCGCCGCCAGGCCCCCCGCGCCATCGTGCTGTCCGTGTGGCTCGGCGGCGTGACCGGGTTCGTGTTCCTCGTCGCGCTGTGCTTCAGCATGGGGGACGTCGCCGCGACGGCCTCGAGCCCCACCGGCGTCCCCGTCATCGCGATTTTCCGGCACGCGACGGGAAGCGTCGCCGGTGCGTGCGCGTTGACGAGCCTGATTACGGTGATAGGTCTTGTGTGCGCGAACTCGCTGGTGGCGGAGGGCGGCCGCGCCGTCTACGCGTTCGCGCGCGACGGGGGGCTGCCGTGCGCCGGCGCGCTGGGGCGGGTGCACCCGCGGCTGCGCGTGCCGGTGGCGGCGATCGTGCTGACGGGCGTGACGCAGGCCGCGTTCGACTCGATCTATTTCGGGACCGTGACGGGGTTCAATACCGTCGTGTCGATCGCGACGGAGGGTTTCTACGTGAGTTACGCGATCCCGCTGGGCGTGCGGATCTGGATGCGGTTATTCGGTGGGGAGAGGGAGGTGCCCCCGGCGCCGTGTTACGATCTCGGACGCTGGGGCGGGCTGGCGGCGAATGTGGTGGGGTTCGTGTATTTGGCGTTTGCGGTCGTGACGTTTAACTTCCCGACGGTGGAGCCGGTCGGGAGGGAGAATATGAATTATACGTCTGCGGCGGTGGGCGTGGTTATGGTCATTGCGGCGGCCACGTGGGTGACGACGGGGAGGAAGTCGTATTCCGGGCCGCTGACGGAGGCGAAGGCGGTGGTGGTGGAGGGCGTGGAGAGGGAGGCGGAGGGGGATGGGAGGGCGGACGACCGGGTGGATGTGGTGCCGGAGGGGGCGAAGGTGGGGTGATTGTGCTGGATGGATGGAGGTTCAACTGTTGCCCGTGTGAGGAAGATGGTAGGTTTGACGGGATATGGAAGGGCTTGGGTGTCCTGCAGTGAGTGTCTTGCTGGCTCATTCTTTCGAGGAGTTCGTGGCCGCAATCTACCGAGTAAGCTCATCCGATAGCGGCGGAGCCCATCACTTCAGACTGCGCGGTCCGACGATGATGGCTGCCCCGTCTACTTCACAGCCATGCCACTTCCGCTCACCTGTTCCAGAAGCTATATAGACAGACGAACAGTATCATATGTCGAATGACTAACTTTGAAATCGCATCCAATATGTCGTGATAGCGGCCGTGGTGTTGAGAATGACGGGAGCGTTTTTGTGCATGGGCCATGTCAGCGCTAACCAGGATTGGGAGGTAACAGTACTACACCACGCCAAGCATCGTGGCCAAGTCTACCAGCTAAACAGTGCTTACCATTTCGAGATGCCAAGTCGGCTGAGAAAGCTGCTCATCCACCGATGCGCAGGTGATACAACATCTTGATGTGCTTGAAGTGTTCAAATTGACCGCTGGAAGCCTCGGTCGGGGGTTTATACTCGATTTGGCGGCACAACAGGTCAAAACCGCGGCTTGCCTTGGAGAACCAGCTTCTCTCTAGCCGTCTGCTGCAAGTATCTCCGCTTGTTTCCGACGCTCCCCAGACCCTGCGCTGTACGTGGCCGTGCTTCACTGCAGCGTCGCAGACAGGTTTCGTGCGAGCACAGGTGACGAATCCGGCACTTGTCGACGGAAACAAATTAACAGCTCTTAACCACTTACTTCCGACGAACATGTGTCTCATCCTTAAAGCTCGGGGGCTGTGCATGGCGCAACTTTCCGACCATGGCCAGAAATAGTAGAGCTGGTGGGTGCATTCGAGCCAACATGCTTAGGCTGTGAAGCCCCTTCGCGGGTCGATCCATCAAGGTTTCAACACAGTGAATAGTTGGTTCGGACTGAGAGGGGCAGATGCTTCGACGTTGTTTGTGACGGAGAGTCTCGCTGACATCAGAGCGGTCGTGGAATCCGGAGTACTGGAAGGCTCCTGGCGGAGACCCTTGTCGACAGGATAAATCTGATGGATCTGCGGTAAGGCGCTGGAAATCAGTTGGCACGGGAAGACAACTGCTGCCCTTACTTGATCGGGCATTCTCACCTCGGTTCCGTGGAAACGATCTTCTTCAGCTGCTGCGAAAAGGGGCTGGATTGCATGGTAGTGGTGTGAAGAATAACAAGGTGCACTGGGGTGGATGCATGGTGTTGAAAAAGGAAGAAGGCGCGGCAACGAATGCCGGCATTGCCGCTAAAAGTCGACGGGTAGCTTAATTTCTTGCCGTTTCAAAGGCAGCGCGCTAGCAACGCCCATAGGAAGGTTGCGGGTGAGCCGTGCCGTCCGCTGGAACCAACACCAGAGCTATCCTCTTATCCGCTTAGCGGCCGTGTTCTGGTCCTCCGGTTCGCCCTCGTACCCGCAACAAGCGCCGTTTTTGCAGAGACTACAGTGCAGTACACGCGGCTTGGGATGGCCAATGGGCCCCCGCGGAGGATAAGGAAACCCAGGCGGTGTTATCTAGATGATTTTATAGGCCCATGCCGGCCGATAAACTCCTGCGCACTAAACAAAAAAAGGAACAAATTTCACGCTAGGACCTTTAGCTCGGAATCCTGCTGAATAGACTTTGGGTATTGCCATCCCGCTTTGGGCCAAAATGGTGAGAGCAGCGACGCGGCGCACGCCGTTCACACTTCAGCACCTCCCAGCCCACCGGAAATCAATACTGAGCGGCGGTCCTGAAAAATGGTTATAGTAAGGGGACCTCCCCAGCTGATGGTGGGCGGCGTCGACGCTGGGGCAGCGCCTCGGATCCCTTTTCCTTTCAAATGTAGACTCCTCGTCTCGTTTGACCTCGAACCGAGAACAGGTTTCTTCCTCGCGAAAGCACCATGCCGGGCGGCGTAGTCGCTCCACCGGAGCTGATCGCGGCTTGGCAGACGGACGCATTCCCTCACGGCATCCGCGCCGACCACTCTCTCACCATCGTTAGTCTCGTTCTGACGCCCATCGCCTTCGTCATTGTTTTCTTTAGAATATACGACCGCGCGTGCGTTAGGCATAACGCTGGTCTTGACGATGTCCTGATTGTGGCTTCCCTTGTATGTTCCGTCATCCTGCATACACCGTCGACGGGCACTAATCCAAGAAGTTTCCGTTGGCTGGACTCGGCATATGCACGATCCTCGGTAAGGAACCGCATTCTCGGCGAAAACGGCAAGTAGATCTGAGCAGACGTGCAGCAGAACAACTGTACGGCTTCGACCGCCACACGTGGGACCTGACCCTGGATATGATCGTGCCAAGCAGAAAGGTGAGCCAGCACACCTGCCCCCCGTATGGCCACAGAGATGTTGCGCGTCGCCTTCCTTCCACTAACCAAACAAGCTCGTCCTCTCCATATCCATCCTCTCCCTCTCCTCCTGCGGCCTGATCAAGATCTCGATCCTGCTCTTCTACCGGCGCCTCGGCGACGTCAAGCCGTGGTTCCGCGCCATCATCAACGTCAACATCGCCTTCATCGCCTTGTACACACTTTCCTTCAGCCTCGCTATCCCCTTCGAGTGCACCCCGGCCAGCGCCTACTGGAACAAGGCCAACCCGCTGTGGACTGCGACGCATCAATGGCACTGCATCAACGAGGGCGCCAAGCAAGTCACCGCCGGCGCGCTGAGCGCCCTGCAGGACTTCATCGCGTGCACGCTGCCCATGGCGCTGTTCTGGGACCTGCGGATCTCGAAGCGGTCGAAGTTCGCGCTGTGTTTCGTCTTCGGGCTGGGCATCTTGTGAGTCTTTTTCTTCTTGTTTTCAGCCGAAACCCCCCTCCCCCCTCTTCGCTGATGGAGCAAATTCCTTCTGACCGCGACGAACTTCGAAAAAGCACTTGCGCGGGCGGCATCATGCGCACGGTGCAGCTGCACCACGTCTTCTACGAGACGTACGACGTCACTTGGGGCGCGCGCTGGGCCTTCGCCCTCACCCACGTCGAGGCGTGTCTGGGCGCCATCTGCGCGTCCGTTCCCGCGCTGAAGAACAGCCTGCAGCGCCTGCTCCGCGCCGTCGTCGACCTGTGCTCGCTCGGCAGCGCCAACCGTGGCGGGAGCGGCGGCAGCGGCCCCGGCAGCACCCAGAGTCTGCAGATCTGGCACCGGTCGGCGGGGGGAATTAGGCGAGACGACGGAGAGGGTGGCGGCGGCGGTGGTAGCAAGGCTGTGCGCAGGTTGAGCAAGAGCCCGTTCGTCGACGTCTTTGGGGCGTCGGAACAGGAGTTGGTGGTTTCGCCGGATGCTGACGTGCTCCGTGAGTGTGCTGCTGCTGCTGCTGCTCCCCGGTGTGGAAATCGTGCGCTGATATGGTTCTTCTTGCAGGCTCGGGACGGTCGCGGGGAACGGCGAGGAAGGACTCGGCGTCGAGCTCGACGGATATTGAAATGGGCTTGCGGCCGCATACGGCGAAGGATGCGTCGAGGAGTAATGATCAAGATGGGAAGGACGTCATTGAAGAAGCGCAATAGAGCGACGGGTGGGAGAATTTTGTGTATTATTATGTCCTGTTGATGAATTGTAACGGTCGGGTCTGTCAGGATCTTTTGCTAGCAAAGCGAGCGGCGTTAGTTGGGGTCTTTCCAGAGGAGCGGTCGAGGGGCGCCGGCGATCGTCGGGTCGCGCACGTGTCGGAATCGACGACAGCTCCTCACTTTCAACCTGCACGACATTCCCTCCAGAATAGTGCGCCCCCTACAAAGAGTTTCAGTGACATACAGAGCCAATTACAATGTCGTGAAACAAAGACGCTGATTTCACTGGACATGTGCATTGTTCCAAGGCTGAAAGAGCACCCCAGCGGGTGACGAATGAAGTTGGCCCTTGGAGTTCCGTATCAAAGCATTGTCAGACTCCCGTCAATCTGACGGCGGATCGTCGAGTCACAAGGTTCGTCAGGTGTTTTGGGCTCGCGCGATTTCTGGTGCTGTGATCTGGATATGGCCGTCAAGAGAGCGCCTTCCGTCTTGCTCACGCTAGCGCCGTTCAGGGTCCGGCGGCTCCACCTGACCTCCGGACGCCTCGAAAAAACATCTACCGGCCGGATCATTACCTCTTCATCCTCTTCGTCGCATGGCCTTCGAACACTACATCTCTGGCGTCTTGCCGTAGCTACGGGCCGACGCTCTATGGGTACGTGTCGGAACTCCCGCGCAGATTCTCCCACTAGGGTACCAAAGTGGGGTTGGATTCGTCGCATTTTATGCTGTTTAATCCAGTCTCCGTTTACCACTTTAAATACGGCTAATCCAGTTATTAATGCGGTAATTACTACGTAATTTAAGGCGTTCTCACAATTTTATACGGTAAATACACGAGATCTTATGGCAATAACATCTATATTATTAGTAAAACTAATACTTATATACGTTATAATATACGCAGCTATGCGGGTAGCGATCCGCGTAGTAGCCCTTCCGATCGATTACTACTACTAGATCGAGCGACTCTTCCCCTTCTTTCTTCTTCCTCCCCCCCTCCTAAACACTACCCTAACGACTACCTACTATAATAAGCGTATAATAGAACCGACTACTATATTTATCTTATCTTCTATACTATTCGTATGCGTTATAATACTAATAGGGCACACGATATCGCTTACTAAGTAAAAACCCTTACGCCCGCCGCTATTCGCATTCGCTGCTATTAGTAGACCGGTTATATTTATACTCGTTTGTATATCTTCGAGGTTTTCTATAGCAGCGTAGTGGCTACAGCCGGGAATAACTAAATAGTACTAAACTTAGGCGTACTAAATAGCACTAGATAAGCTATTATAGCAGATTCTACTATTATCGCGGTTATTTAAGTAGTTACGTTACGATCGCTTACTTCTAAATAGTAGAATATCTTTAGAGACCTAGTAGGTCTTAAATCTAGTAACGCTCTTAGCGAATCTACGTACCTATATATCTTTATCTATACTAGCGATTATATAGTATTAAAGTGCCTAGGCTAATCGCCGAAGATCGCGAGGGATTATCGATCGGAAGGGTATTCGACCCGTTATCTTAGGCTAGATAGTTAATATATACTATTATTTCTTCTCTTTAGAGTTAAAGAGGTCTAAAAGGCCTTTATACTTCTTTCTAAATATCTTATTTACTATATTAACATCTAGTATTACTTTATTACGGGCGAGTCGCTTCGTTTTACTATAGAGGCGTTTAAACGGGTATTACTACTAGTAACGAGTAGAACTATAGTTCTATATAGCATTTGCGAGGTATAAGAGGCTATAAACCTATAAGATATAAGAGAAAAGACGCTTATTATCGTTATTATAGTAGATTTACTAGTATTTCTATACGAACTCTTCGTAGTAAGTTCTAATATCGCTAATCTAGTATTAAGATATATCTCTCTACGAGCATAGAGAGAAGATCTTACTTAATAGTAATAGATAGTTATAGGGTCGTTCTTTAAGAAGTCTAGTAAGGCACGAAGGGCCCTATAAGATTAACTAGGCCTACTATTTAGCTACTTTAAAGCTCTTCTAGTGTTTAATAACGTCTCGTGGTAGGGCATCTACTAGTAAGCGTAGAAAGGTCGATCTTAGAGTTTTATAGATAGCTAATATCGCCGATAGTTATTTAGGCCTTAGAAGGTAGTTATTAACGGCCTAAGAGTTATATCTAGCACTCTCTTAGTTCTTCGGAGTGTTCTTAGAGTTACTCTAGAGGCCCTAGAGCAATTTAGATAGGTTTAGAAGTATATTATATATAGTATTAATCGGAAAGCTCCGCGGGAAGTATAAGAATCGGAGCCTAAGAAGGTACGATCTTCGCTTAATATCTACTAGTAATTATTAACTAATATATCTACGAGGAAATAACGCGCGTACACGGGCTTTTTTACTAGTAAAAACACGAGAATAATATAAAACTAATACGCCCTTTCTTATAATATCTTCTTACCTAGTAATCTTATAAGGGCCGGCCCGGTAATCGTTAAATCTTTAATATTAGCCCTTAGATGCTTTCTCTAGGCAGGCCTAAGATTCGTGCTAAGAGAGTAATAGTAGTTATTATTAATATACCGTTCTAACCTTACTCTATAGTATCTACATGGTATAATAACATTACCCGAGGTCTTTATACTTATAATATTCGTAATAGTAGGCCCGTTATCTATTATAAGCGATAGAATAGCTCGTAAGCGGAAAAAGGTCTTAGTAGAGGCGTTCTAGGCCTTAACACCTAAGAAGAACTTTAACACTCGTAGCTTTTCGATTAGTAGCTATAGATAGCTATTTAGGTTCTTATACTTTCTTAGGCCGGGTATAACACACACTATAAGAGTGTTATTACGCTTAAAACGAAGCTTCGAAGAAAGATTAAGTATAGTAAGTACGACTAGGGTGCTACTATAGGTATATCTATCGATGGTAAGAGCTATGCCGTCGAGAAATAGCTATAAAGCGATATCTAAGACCTGCTAAAGTAAACCCTACTATTATAGTTTATATAATATTATACTACTCTAGACGCCTTATTTAAGCTTCGAATAGTTCTTTAATATATCTACTTACTCTACGGAGCGGTAGTATCCCTTTAATCGTAGTATAATAGATATATACTTATAGATACGGCGAGGCTATCGGGTTTCTAGATAATATCGTTTCTTATAGCAGTGCCTACAGCGCTTATCGTCAGTAAATAAACTAATATATACTATATAGCTATTCTTATAGCAGTCGATAAGGGTTAGATAAATGTCTATAACCTTTTAAAGCCTCTCTATATCTTTTCTTTGCGATAATAGCTTTACTTCTAGCAAGAGGCGGCGAAGTTCTATCTATCTAGCACGAGAGTTCTTTTATAAATAGTATAGAAGACCGTAGTTTCTTCGTTATATAGTATCTATTCTAATTTTATTAGTAAATTATATAAGAATTGCGAACTCGTAGCACGCTAAGCTTTACCGTCGAATAGCTTCTCTAGCCGTTTACTACTCTAACGATTAATACTTACTCTAGAATCGTTATCTAAGCTATTCTCTTTCTCGTAAATACATTTAGACCCGCTTAGTAAGTTAAGATTATTAAGCGACGGGTGTTCGTAGTTCTAGATAGTATTATTATAGTCGTCGTTTTAGGCTATGCGAAGGCGTATATATTAGAATAGTAGCGAAGGACCTAGTACTAAATCTATCTACGCCTTCTTACGCGCACGTATTATACGCTCGTAGGGCATCTTTAGAAGAGTGCGATAAACGGTTTAAAGTAGTAAGAGGTTATTCTAAATACGTATAACACTCTAATAATAATATATTAAGATTTTATCTTAATAGGGTCTCTTATAGGGTCTCGTGTACCACCTAATCGATGTTAAGAGATATAAAAGAACGCTAGTTCTTCTACATTTACTATAAAAATATACGAATATTTAGAAAGGCCGCGGTATATCGTTATTACCCATCTATCTTTATAGAGAAATTCGATTCTAACGGCCTTATCGTTAGGCCTTATAAGGGTAAGCTACTCTAGAAGAACGTTCTTATCTAGATAGATAAGGCCACCTATCTCGCCCTTACTCGTAATATAAGGGCCCTTAGGCGCTTCGCGCGTCGTACTATCGATAAGGGTTCTTAAAAGATAGCTAAGAAGACGAATACTATTTGCTCTACCCTCTAAAAGAATATACCCCCTAAGAAATAGAGTAAAATAATTAAGCAATTTACGAATTAGCCTTAATTTAACTTTCTATAGATGTTTAAAGATAACTAGGTAATTATTGCTATGCTAGAGAACGCTATTAGATTATCTCGTAGCGAGGCGAATCGCGTTCGCCTCTCGATGCCTATTACGAAACTAAAGAAGGCTAGAATCGCGGGGAAACCCTACTAAAAACAGTCTATTTTAGTAGAGTATTCTTCGAATAACGGCGCCGATACGTTTAACGAGAAGAGTAAGACATCTAAGAGCAATAACGGGTTTATAAGTATTACCGCTAAGGCCTACGAGGCACTTCTAAATATACTAATACCTTTACTACTACTCTTTAAGAATAGTAGTAGGGCTCGTAGGCCTACCGATAAGCTAAAAGACTCTTAGTAGTAGTCGTAGAAGTCGTAGGCTAGTAAGGCGAAGAAGTAGTAGGCTGCTATTAAGAGGGCTTACGATAAATAGCTTAAGCGCGATGCCGCTATACGTATCGCTACTCGCGAGGAGTAGAAGTAGCAGTAGTAGTAGTAGTAGTAGCAGGTATAAAGAAAGCGCAAGAACGTTGTTAAAGAGTAAGATAAATAGAATAAGAGCGAATAGAAGCCGCCTATAAAGAAGAAGGCGGCGAAGAAGACGAAGAAACAGTCTATTTATAAAGAATAGACTAGTAAGAGCGAATAGAAACCGCCTATAAAGAAGAAGACGGCGAAGAGGGCTACGCGCAAGAGTAGTAGGGCGAAGAGGGCGTAAGAAAATACTTCTTTATGCTCTACCATTCGTTATACTAAATTAGAACCGATCTCGTTGCTTTAGAATGCTAGGTTTTCTTATTAGGAGAACCTTTCGTATATTAGTAGTAATTGCCTATAAAAAATGGAACTATTCTCTATCGCCCACCTATATATTTAATTAATACCATGCGTCTTAAACGACTCTTATGCCTAAATCTACGGATTTATTATATGTAAAGATTAATCTGCCGGGTAAATTAGCGTTTCTCCTTCGGTGCCATTGTCCTTTAGTACCTGGCCGAGCTTTCTATAACCTTAGAATATAGATTTTACTATGTTATTAAGTCGCAATTCTGCTTTTTGTGGTAAACCCATATGATTTGGTGGTATATTAATGGTTTCGCTGTAAAAAGAGCACAAGCGCTGGAAACGCATACGAGAATTACGGTTCTAAAAACGGCTGATGCAATATACCATCATCCTTGTAGGTAAAACCGTATAATTTGTATTATCTACCAACATTACTGGCAGATACAAAATTATTTATGGGTCCTTGGTACCCTAGTGTCCTTCACTAACACCTTCATGTCGCAGAAAATTGACAATGCTTCCGCTGAAAATGGCGGTGTCACCCGCGCAGACAATCGCTAATATGGGGTGTGGCCCCGCGGCTCAATTGCAGCCGTGTGAGGCAGCCGATACACCGCAGGCACCGCAACTTTCCGCTCAGCATGTGCAGCACAATCACTGTCAAGGTTCGAGCTTCGCCGAGGCTGTGGAAGAATACCATAAGCTTGTAGCTCAGAACCGGATAGAGGAGCATGAGCTGGTCCTCCGGCATCGTGAGCAGGAGGCTCAGTTCTTTCGCCCGTCCGCTTGTTTTCCCCCGGAGCCTCATCGTGGGAGCGCAGCTCACCCTCAGCCCGAGCCTGAAGTACTTTCTACGGACACTATCGAGAAGGAAGACCACTCTGACAAGCCAATGTTCAAGAACTCAGCGCAAAAGACGATCATCATAGACCTCGGTTCGGAAAGTGAAGACGAGGTGGACGAACCTACCGGGGGAGTCAGCAATAAGACCAACAACACGCCACAGCACGTACAACCTATTGAGAGCGTCAGCAAGAGTACACCAGCCGCCAAAACCAAAAATAGTCCTGACGACGCGACCAACCCCACGAAGCGCTACGTTCGCCGTCCACGGCGCCTGGGGCAATGGTGGTCGGTCCCGCTGGAAGAATGGGAAAGATTGTCAGAACGAGAGAAGCAGAAACGGTCAGAGGTAGGATGGGCTATGGAGACGCATGCGGGCATGACGGCAATTCTAGCCTGTAGCCACTGCAAAAAGCTGGGTCACGAATGCCGCGTATCAGCTCGGCCAGTTGTTGGAAAAGACGGCGTGATCCGTCCGCGGCCCTGTGCGTACTGCTTTTTCCACCCTGCGAGGTGCTCTTTTCTGGTAAGTCTCCTCATGGTCGTACCTGCGGGCGCTTGTTTGTCTGACCTCGACCGAAGGACCTTCCCCATCTGCAAGACACTACGGGTGTTTTGCCCGCTCTACAGATCCCAGCCGCGCGCCCCAGTCTGAAGCGCGCCAGACCCTCTAGCCCGGCGCTGCAAGCGACGGACATGAAGAAAGAGCCGGACGGACCACAGCGGGAGGATTACAAGGACAACATGACCGTCCCTACGCGGAGCTCGACGGCAATCACACACTCCCGCTCCTCCAACGACAAGAAACTTCGCAGAATCAGCATTGATTTGACGGGGGACTAGGGAGCTGCGGGCTCGGGGTAGAGCATATGTGGAACCTGGGGGCTTACTTTGCTGAGGTAGCTATATGTGCAGCGGGTGACAGCAGAAATTGGCCCTCCCATGGATAGGGCGGTAAATCATGAGTAGTTGAATTCAAGATCTGAACGTGTTTTTACGTTTCAGAGGTCGTATCTGAGTCCGGATATTGGATTCGACTGAAGATGGTCCAGGATAATAAGCATTGGGCGGAGGGCACCGGAGGCGGAAGCCAAATCTTGTCTCCAGCTGAGTTTCTCTAGTAATAGATGCAAATAATACCATGATTCTCAGATTGCGCAAGCGGACGCGGGGTGAGGGTGAGGCGCTCCTTCCCCGGTGGTCAGTTGTGACGCACAGCGCTCCTGCCGCGGCCGCGAGCCCACAAGGAAAACACAACACTGCGCATTTTCTGCGCAACCCGTCCGACTCTTCATCCAACTCTTCGCTGGTGCCAACCTTCGATCAGACTTTCTGAAGCTCCGCACGTTCAATCCCGAACAGCTCTACGAGACAGCCTCGAGTAGTCGCTCATCGCGCGCGCTTCAGCGGATCATCCACCACGTCGAACGGTTTGTCTTCACCCTGCCTCTGTTCTTGCTGCCGCTTCTGACAATAGCAAGCAGGCAGCACATCTGGCGGCAGAGTTTTCCTATTCACGGAGCTTTACATTCACAACCCGCCCCGAAGCCTTCACCAGCTCCTCAGCTTCCAACCTCCATCCCTCTACCACCACTTCCGACGCGAGCTTCACGTTTCCCGTCGCCTACATTCACCGCAGCTCGCATAGCCTTTTGGAGAAGCGCGCTTCACGATACCCACGCACAGCATCCAGCTTCGCGTCACGCTCGTCTTCCCGTGTCCGATCGTCTGCTTTTGTCGCAGCTCAAGCCCGACGTCCTGACAACACGCGCTCTCTCCAACAGCAACAGCGAAACACGTCCGACGACGCGCTCCAGACTGCTCCATCCCGAGTCACTCATCCTCGAAGATCTAACACAAGCTTCCGTCGAAGCATTCACACACTCACGGACGCGCGACAGCTTTTCGCTGCTTTGAAGTCACCGACCTTGTTCACCTCACTCCAGCTTCCGCCGAAGCATCCATCCATAACACCAGGTACCGACACCAGTCGACCTTCTTCGAACCCGCGTCACCAGTTTTCTCCAGCTCGCCAGCTTCCGAAGCATCCATCCATAACACCAGGTACCGACACCAGTCGACCGTCTTTGCACCCGAGTCACCCATTTTCTCCAGCTCACCAGCTTCACCGAAGCATTTCACCGGTACCGACACGAGTCGACCACATCCATCCAGCCACCGAGCTTTTCCATCCTTGAGGCGTCAACACATCCACACCGACACACGGTAGTCGAACCGAGTCACCCATTTCCTCTAACCACCGGCTTCCACCGAAGCATTCATTACACCGGTACCGATACGAGTCGACCACATCCATCCAGCCACCGAGCTTTTCCATCCTTGAGGCGTCAACACATCCACACCGACACACGATAGTCGAACCGAGTCACCCATTTCCTCTAACCACCGGCTTCCGCTGAAGCATTCATCACACCGGTACCGACAACAGTCGACCAATCCACCGAGCTATTCTCTTGAGGCGCCAACACATCCATACCGACACGCCATAGTCGATTCGAGTCACCACCATTCTTCAGCTCACTCACAACCATGCCGAAAGGAGCCCCCGCCCTCGGTCACCGCTCGGGCAAGATGACGGAGTGTCCTCACTGTGACACCACTTGCCCATCAGAAGTCATGTTGTTCAAGCACGTCAAGGACAATCACCCCGGCCTGAAGCCCTACGCTTGCCCGCATGGCTGCGGCGCGACCTTCACAGGCAAGCAGGCCATGAACAAGCACACAGACAAGAACGTGTGCACCGGGACTGGCTCCAAGTTCCAGCCAGTCCAAGCCCCAAGGGCCTCCTCCTCCCAGCCTGTGGCTGTGGCCCCGTCCCAGGCCCAGTACCCCACCCTTCCCCCTCAGCCCCAGACACGATCACGGTCACGGTCACAGTCACAGGCCTCCTCCCTTCCTCTTCAGACCCAGTCCGAATCCCTGTCACAGACTCGGATTGAACAACTGCGTCAGCAGTTCATCCGCCGCGCCGCCCCGGGCATCCTCGGCAAGCCGTCGTTCTGCGCACACTGCGACCCGGCCGGCGACAAGCCGGAGTCGCAGTTTCTCTCTGAACTGGCGATGATGAACCACGTCAGAGAGGCGCACGGCGGGGATGCCCGTCCCTTCCCTTGCATGGGTGGCTGCGGCCAATGGTTCAAACAAAAACGTTCCATGACCCTGCATTGGGAGAGCAAGTGCAAGCAGGGCCCAAAGGGCAAGACCGGGGCTGCTGCTCCCCAGCGGCAGGGGTTGCAGCAGGCACCCCCGGTGGTCCCGGCGGTCCCGGCTGCACTTGTGGGCGGCGCGGCCCAGAAGAAGAGGAAGAGGGAGGAGGCCGAGGAGGAGGCCCAGGAGGCTCCGGCCCCGCCGCCGAAGAAGAAGAAGAAGCAGCAGCAGCAGCAGCAACAGCAACAGCAACAGCAACAGAAGCAGCAGCAGCAGCAGCAGAAGCCGGTCGGCCCTTCGGTCGGCCCTTCGGGGCAGAAGAAGAGGAAGGCGGCGGCGGGGCCGGAGGAGGACGCGCCCGAGGCGGCACCCCCCAAGAAGAAGCAGCAACAGGCTGCTCCCAGCCAGTCGCGTGCTTCGTCGGTGGTGGCGGGGGGTGTCGCCTCCGGACAGTCGGAGGCGGTGGTGTTCGGGTGCCCGAACTGCAACCAGCAGTTCACCAAGAAGGCCAACTTGGCCAGGCACCAGAAGAACACGTGCAAGGGCAGGGTGCCCGTCACTGCCGCCCCGGCTGTCCAGGGCGTCGTCAACGAGGAGGACTGGGAGAGGGCGAGGATGCTGCTGGCGGAGTGTGGTGTGGAGGAGGGAGAGGGAGACCAGGGCGAAGGAGGCAGGCGCCAGCAGCTGCCTCCTCTGGTCTCCCCTCTCGGGTCGGAGGTGGAGGGGCTGCTGGAGGCAGCGGGGGAGGGGGAGAAGGAGGGGGAGAAGAAGGAGAAGAAGGAGAAGAAGAAGAAGAAGGAGAAGAAGGAGAAGGAGAAGGAGGATCCTTCTCCTCCTTCTCAACAGCAGCTGCTGGCGCAGCAGCCGGCGGAAGACCTGCTCGCGCGGGTTGGCCGGTTGGAGGCCGAGAACGCGGTGCTGCGCCAGCAGGTGCTGGCTGAGAAGGAGGAGAAGGATGCCCGGGTGGGGTCGCTGGAGGAGAGGCTTCTCCAGCTGGAGAAGGTGGTTCTCCAGCTGGAGAAGCAGGAGAGGGCGAGGGAGTTTGTGGGGGGGCTGGAGGGCGGTGTTGCTCCTCCCTCGGAAGAGGAGGGAGAGAGCGGGGAGGAAGAGGAGGGAACGGTGGTGGTGGAGGTGGAGGTGGAGGGGAGCCCCTCCCCGGTGGACCAGGAGGAGTGGGACAGGGAGTGGGAGAGGAGGAACCGGGAGGTGAGGCCCGAGGAGTACGAGGAGTTTGTCGACGACTCCGACTCCTCGGAGTGGTCCGAGGAGGAGTAGGGAGTTGTTGACAGACTTCTTGTGCTCCTCTGGGCCTCACCCCCAACATAAACACTACAAAAAAAAAAAAAAACCCCCCCGGAACGAGTGTTGCCCGGTTTATGTAGAGAAATCCAATCCAGCGAACGATACCCTGTCTAGAAATCTTCTTGTCATGCGTGAAACTGAATGAAAGATGCGAAGGTAGATGTATGGTTATCCGCCCTTTATGCGTGGGTGGTTAAAGCAAGTAGCTGGACATGGCCCACGGGCGTGGACTTGAACAGGCTTTCTTTGTGGATGGGCGAAGAAGTGATCAGGAAGTAGATGTGTAGATTCGTCACAAGACTCTCGGCAAACTACACTTCGGAGACAGAGACCGCTACCGGTTGTACATGAGGTTGTCAAAACGAAGATGGCCGTGAAACGACTCGTTGATACCACCCGCCCCCGAGGGCGTTGAAAATGACGGCGGAAACATGGTGTTGATGTGGTGTTATAGAGCTTGTTGCAGAGTGTGTGTGATATAAGCGAACGCCGTTGAGGATAACTACTACTGCCTACGGCACGGTGTTATATACACATCGCCAGTGCTTTGCCGTCCGGGTTCGCACAGGACCACCTGTCTGTTTGTTTGTTCTTCGACCGATGGCGAAGTCAGCCGAATCCTCCCCCACAGTGTAGGTAGGTACGTTTAAGCGATGCCCGGCCAGCCGATGGCACTCCTGACTCCTCAACGCGGTTCTTCTTCAGGGCCAAACCACGGGCGCTGGGCACGGCAGCTTGGAGGAGGAGGAGGTGGTGGTAGTGAAGGACTGGCGGCTGGTAGGGGTGTGTCGATTGTCGTTTCCTTTCAGCTAACAGATTGAAACGGTACCGGAGGAGGCAATTGGTATGAAACTCAAGCTGTTGGTCTAACGAGTTGAGTGCTGGTGTGTGTGTTTGCGCGTGCGTCGGTCAGCGGCATATAAGTTTCGCTTGATCGGTGAGTGGAAAGGCTCCTCCTTTTTCGTTCTTGACTGCCGAAAGCAACTGGCAATCACCTGCTATACGGCGGCCGCGCGAACCGGGACAATGATCGTTTCAGCCGGTTTACCAGGGACCGCAGGACAGCGAAGTTGGCGGCGCAGGCGTTTTCCGAAATCGACGCTACCTTGGAACGGCAAGGAACGCGTATGGACAAAGCACTGAGCAGGCTCGAGGACACCAAAGACGAGGGGACCGGAACCGAGGTGCGTAAGCTACTCGAGAAGCTGTCGCAGGCGGGCATCAGCCGGAGCAGAGAATCGCTGCAAGAGGCGTACGATGCCCAAAAGAACAACATGGAACGAGTGAATAGATAAGTTAATGCTATGAACCCTTTCTTTTATCGTGGCGTCAAGTGGGGATGATAAAGATCGGGCCGGGCTATAAGAACTTAACGTTCAAGTTTTCATCATCTATACATCTCCGGGTTTTCTATCTCGTTGACGGTCCTCTGCCCGCCATGCCACCGAAGCCATCGGCTTTCCGGTGGTGCCCGGGGCCAATTTCTCCGGCGGACCTTGGAACCCCTCTCGTCCACGCATTTCAGAGAGGGGAAGCTGGAGATTCACAACTCCAGATCAGGATCAGGCTGAGGCATTAGCAGCAGAGTTGCTGAACAACGCTGATGTGACCCTGCATCCCATTCGTTCTGCCGCGGACACGGATTATATATATGGCATGGCTGTTCAGAGCGAAAGCTCTGCATCGTCCGTGGATAGCTTTCCCGTGACGCTCTGGACGCCCGGCTGTCCTGGCCCAAACCGTGCGTAGGTACGCAAGCTTAAATGGGCCGTCTGCCTTTCCTCGCACTGCTCCTTGCAATGATCAAGCGTCACCCACCGCACCACGCCATCATGCTGGGATGAATACAAGGTCCGCTGGCGTGTACGACATATATCCGGCGACACTCCTCGATGCTGATCTGCATCTTCCGTCAACCACACGATGCTCAAAGACGCCGTAGAGATCGTCCATTGTGGGAGGAGGGTTCCCGAAGCCCCGCTGACTGGCGTACAAGTACTGCTGGCCGGTCTACCGCGAAGGCGGCAGCGGGGGCCGAGCATGAGCGCCAGCGCGCAGACGGGGACGGGACGGACTCGGGCGCCGCTGGCGTCGTGATCAAATCGGCACTAGGGCGCGCGTCACAGTAAAAAAAAATATATACCGTCGTTTTGTCTCTTACCACTTGTTCAGCCCGCCGACGCGTGGCTGCTCTCGCCTCATGTATGACGGTGGGTGGCGGCACGTTCAACTCTCCCCGCTAGACGACGTACGTGTGCGCGCCGAACGCTTTGCCGCGCAGGCGGTGGTCGACACCGAACCACGGATTTTGGCCTGGGGCACCGCACCCCCGCGTTAACGACGGCGTTTGTGTGTGGGTGAATGGCCTCGATCATCACGAACACGGGTGGCAGGATGGCTGATGCCTTGCTGAGCGAGCGCTACGACGAATGGGAATTTACACAGCAGACAGACACCACAAAGCCTCTCGCCTGCGATGCCGCCGTGGCGATGAGGGTGGTTGGCCATAATCGACAACAAAGTCTTGTGCGGCCGGCTTCCAGCGGTACGTAGCTCGGGGTGCACATGGCTGGCCGCGCAAGGGGAGGGGGGGCTCGAGGACTATGGTGGTGACCGGCTGGCGATGACGCGCGGATGCGAGGGAGCTGGCGGTAGGACAGAGACACGGATTCCGTTGCGTTTTGCATGGTGTGGTTTTGGTGTTCGACACGGTCGGTTGGCGCGCGCCCAAGTGGCTGCGCTCATGGCTGTGGGTGCGCATGCTGTTCGACCTGGCCGTCGTCGGCGCGCGTTCATCGCCGTGGCGGTCCTCGCGCGGCCGGAAGCCGGGGGAACGAGGGACTGGCAGCATGGTTAAGGTGGCTGTGTGGCACGGGAGGATGGCGGGAGGGAGGGCGGACCTTGAAGACAAGCATTTTGGCTGATTTGGCAGGCGACTGGTTGGCTACGAGTGAAGGTGCATTGGTGCGTCGGGAGATCTCGTTGACATGGCTGTGGGTATATAAGTCGCCAAAACCTCGTCCCCTTTCATCATCGCTAGCTCAGTGGTAGAGCGGCTCCTGACGTATCAAGTAAGGCCTGGGCATAGCCTGTATCGGGTTGGTAGCGGTTGGGTGAGGACCTTGAGTTCGATTCTCGGGCGGTGACATATCATCTTTTTTGCCTTTTTACTCCTTTTTTGCACCGCACGAAACCTCTGAATCGCTCATGCGGGAATTCGTTCTCGACCTTGATCGTCGGCGACCTAGACAGACAGTCCCCCGGCCTCCTTGACCTCTTCGATTTCCTCGTCAACTGCTGCTGCGGCAGCAATACCGTGAGCCAAATGGTCGAGGTATCCGTGACGGGCCTCGCCCGGGACGTTGACTTGCTTTCTTCCGAAAAGCTCGGCGTAGTTGTATCTACGCCTTCCACAGTCCCTCCTCACTGGTGGCAACCGTAAGTCATCTCGAGGACTTCTTTCCGTCGCGGCTTCCGACATGCAAAGCAATCTGCCTTGGCGAACGAAGTACACCGACGATGGCCTGATACTGGGGGGCATTCTTCGTGCCTCTTCCCCTCCACTTCTGCCACCCATTTCCTCCCATCAGCCTCAAAAAGTCTCGAGACATTCCGAAAGCGTTCCCAAAACGGCTTTGCGGTTTACATCGCGCGTTCGCTCACGTCTACCGGCTGACTTCTACAACCAAGTCAGTTCGCTCTCCTCCCCGTGCTATCAGGTCTGGCGTTTCCGCAATTGTCGAAAAAGCGAAGTGACCTTATACCCCCTCGGTGCCAAACATCAGAACGTCCGACAGCGGGCGACGAAAGGAGATTGGTCCACCCGCATCTGAAACTTTACATAGGTGCGGTAGGTAGGCAAATACAAGATCTAAACGTAAATACGAATTCAAAACTTACAGTCATGTCTAGATCTTGAATCCAACTACTAATGTAGGAAGAGTGGTGGCGTCGTCGATGGAGTTCAGAGGACTGGGCTCGATTCTTCCGTCGCCTGCTGTGGCCCCAGTTATCACGTCGGAAACAGACGATGAGGCGGGGCGAATCCATCCTCGCCACGCCATACGAGTAAGAATGCTCTCAGTACGAAGACTTCTTTCCCCCTCCCAAATTTCCGAACTACATGCAATATGTTACATTCAAGAAACAAAGCCAAACAATCCGAAAAACAAAAAGTCTTTTTTTAGTAGTACACAGACCTCCCAAAAAAATTTCTATATCAACAAGGAACGTAATCATCAGAACGCCGGCGGCCAACCGCGGCAGCAGCGCAAAAAAAGCCCCAAAAACCACGGCGGCCCAACCGACTCCCAAGAATTCCTCACCGTCACATCCCTCATCAATTGAAAGACCCAAAGCGGGATCTTTCTTCTTTCACCAAAGTTCCCAGATCTTATCCGGCAGCACGGTGCGCATGATGCGCCAATGGCTAACGGCGCTCTCGCGATGGCCCTTCTCCAGGACCGGAATGGTCTCGGGCGTGAGCAGCTGCGCGTCGGCGTCGGGCGTGAACTTGACCTCGAGCTCCTTGGCGGGGTACAGGGTGCGGCGGCGGACGACGGAGCCGAGGAAGTCTGCGTCGGCGGGCTGGCGGAACGTGATGGGTGTGGCGACGGGGCGGCAGAAGACGATCATGTTGATGAAGTCCATGGCGTCGGGGTCTTCGGTCTCGTCAGCGGCCTGGTCGCGGAAGATGCGGCACGAGGGGAAGACGGCGTGGATGGTGTTGAGGACGAGGCGGGTCGAGGCGAGGCGCAGGTCGCCGGCGTAGTTGACGGCGACGACGCCGTCGGGGCGTAGCAGTGTCTTTAGGCCGGCGAGGAAGTCGAGGGTGAAGAGGGCGGCGGGCTCGGCGCCGCCGGTGAAGACGTCGTGGATGATGTAGTCGAAGCTGGCGGGCGCGCGCGCCGCCGTCTCGGCCACGTAGCCGACGGCGTCGCGCAGCACGGCCGTGTGCCGGGGCGGCAGCGCGAAGTGCTTGGTCGCCATGGCGTGCACGGCCGGGTCGAGCTCGACGATGGTGGTGTTGATGCCGTGCTTGATCAGCGCCGCCGGCGCGGTGCCGATGCCCAGCCCGATGTTGAGCGCGCTCTTGGCCGAGTCGCGGCGCTGCTCGTTGACGGCGCCCGTGACGACGAGGCGCACCGCCTCCAGCATGGTGAAGACGGTGTAGATGGTCTCCGGTTGCGTCTGTCCGGCGCGCTGCGGGCTCACGAGCCACTCGCCGCCCAGCAGGCTGTGGTCGCAGCGCAGGAGGCGGAACTGGTTCTCGTGGCTCTCGATGACGGAGACGTAGCCGGTCAGGGACTCCACGCGGTCCAGGAGCGTGTACTGGTTTGCGTGGAGCGTCTCGTTCAAGACGGCGGTGGTGGCCGCGCCGGGGAAGTGGGGGTTGAAGCGAACGGTATGGAGCACAGCCGGCAGGGCGAGCACCAGGAACTTGGAGGGAGCCACGGCGGCAGAGACGGCGGCCACGAAGAGCTGCAGACCAGATCTGGTAAAGAATTCATTGGAGCCCATGTAAGCAGGCAGGGCGCCGGCGACAAACTTCTCGACGGTGGAGAAAGTAGTATAACACGCCAGCGGCGGAATGCCCTCGGCGAAGCCGCGGCTGAACAAGCTGAGGTCCAGCGCCTCGTCCAATGCGGAAACAGCAGCGTACAGGGACAACAGAAGGAAGGGGAAGAAGGTGACGACCTCGGTGACTACGGGCCCGTAGACGGGGCCAAGGACAGAACTGTACTGGAAAAGAAGGCTCTGGAGCGGGAGGGCCCAGAATGCCACAACGGGAAGCCACACATGGACATTGGCCGGGAAGACGCGCTTGAAGACGTTCTTGTTGATGAGGACAACCAGAGCGGTGAACATCAAGCTCTTCTGGTGCCAGATGGCGGCCGGGATGCTTCCGTAGACGGGCGACAGGCTGAGCTGCGAGGCGGTCGAGGCGAGCCCGGCCGCGGCCATGAGCGCCGTGGCCTTGAGGATGGCGGCGACGGGCGAGCGCGCGGCATCACGGCTTCCGGATTGGGCAGGCGACGAGGGCTGCTTCGGCTGCGAAGGGGGCGCGCGGGCCGAGGACTTGTCGGACATGGCGTGCGTGGGATTGGCTCAGGGGTTGCGGCAGTCGAAGTGCAGGGGCGAACCAGCGCCGGCAGTGGGTGGTGAGTGGGTTGACGTTGCGAAGGGTGGGTGGTGATTGGCGACGGCGGGAACGACAAAATGAGAGACGCGAACGGGACAGCTGGCGCTCTGCAGCGGGTGTGGCAATGCGATGCGAGGGCGCTCACGGGCGCGTGGTGGGCATGGACGTCGCAGGGGGCCGGAGGCTGCTAGAGACGGCAGCAGAGGATGCGGTAGAAGTAGACGAAGAAGGTGCCGACGGACTTCAGCGCGGCGGCGAGGCGCTGGGTTGCGGCGGGCATGGCTGTCGTCGTGCTGCGCCGTGCAGCGCGTGGTTGCAGGGCTGCGATGGGTGAAACGCTGCCTTCGCCCCACCAGCCAGGGCTGCCGCAGGGTCTGCCGCACGCGAGCAGCGGATGGGCGTCATTTGCCCGTTTCGGTCGCCAGAGCTGCTCCACGCGCCACTTCACTTCGACACGCTTCTGCTCCTCACCGGTCCGCCGTCTCTCGTTTTTCTTGCAAAAGCCCGCCGCTCTCCCGCCGCACCCCGAATCATCCCACCCACCGCCCCGTCGCTCGTTCGCCCATTTCCTTTCCTCCCCCCCAATGCCTTTCCTCGGCCCCGCCGGCCAATCCAGCATGCACGTCGAGGAGCCCACCGCACCGCAGATCGATGCCGCAAGCGAGCCTCCGTCGTCGCGCAATTTCGCCGCGCCCGCCAGCGCCCCTACGGACCACAAGCACCAGGACGACGACGCCGCCGCCCGCGCCCACCGCATCCGCGTCAAGAACCGCCGCAAGCGCTATCTCGACACCCATCCGGAGTACTTTTCGTCGGGGCTCGAGCTTGCCGACCCCCTGCTGTACGACCGCCTGGTGCGCCGCTTCCAGACGCCGGCCGAGCGAGAGGCCGAGGGCCGCGCGAAGGGCTACTCGGGCGTGCTCGAGGCCGATCTGCTGCGCTCCGAGGCCAAGCTGCAGGCCCTGCACAACCCCGACGCCTCGTCCATTGCCGTCCGCCGCGGGCCCAACGGCGAGATCCTGGCCATCGACGACGACAGCGACGACGAGATCAAGACCAAGGAGGAGGGCCTCGCGCGGTGGCGCGACGACATGGGCCAGCGCTTCCTGCGCGGCGACGACCCGGACTTCTGCTACGAGGAGGTCGACGAGAGCGAGGAGTGGGACGACGTCCAGGAGGAGGAGCGCGACACCCAGGAGCAGTACTTCGACGAGGAGGAGCCCAGCTGGATCCACTCGGGCCCCGCCACCCCCCGCATCACCGGCGAGACGGGCGTGCAGGACTTCTGACAATTAAAGGAAGCCAGCGCTTCGTCCGTTGCCGTCGAAGAAACCTCGTCTCCTCTTACGTCATCAAGACCGCGCCGGCCGACGCTGGGCTGCCCCAACCGCCATGCCCACACCCAGACCACCGAAACCGCCAACGGCACGACCACCGTCACCGTGGCCACCCACGTCGGTTGCGAGAGGTGCCGCCGCCCGTCCTTCTTGAAGGTCAAGCTGTTCAGCTGAGCGCCATCCCGACGGCCAGTGACACGACCTGTAAGCATGCTGTGAAAGCACTTGGAAAAGGCAGAAATGAAAAACGAAGCAAGTGCTTTCACGAGTGCGAAAGCGGCATGGGAAACCATCGCACACCCAGACGCAGGACGTCATTACCCAGATTCAGCAATCCAAGCCTCCCATCCGGGCCCCGTGAAACTCGCAATGATTCCGGGTGGGAGACTTGGATTGGTCGTGTGCCTTTAGGGTGAAAAGCTGCCTTTTTGCAAGGGAAAAGAGAACCAAAACCACAGTCGCCAAACCTCCCGGTGGACTACCCCCAAATCACGCTCCGAGGAAAAAAGGCAATGTCTCCTTCAACTTCTAACCAATTCTTTTTTTCACTTCCATGACCAAACTCCCCCTTTACTTCTCCAAATACTGCCCTTCCCGAGGCGATCCGATGCCTACATTCGTCTCGAGAAGCAGCAGCCCTCTTTACCATTCCACCAAAGGATATTTTGTCCATGAGCGCAAGCAGAGAAGATTTTTCAGCAATGAGAACGACACGCACGGAATTTTATTCGAAAGGACTGAAGATGACGACGAGTATATCAAACGAGGAGAAAAGGAAGAGAGAATATGAGAGTAGAGAAAGGGAAGCGAAGAAAAAAAAAAGAGCTGCAATCGATTGGGAACGAGAGACGACCACCCAAACATACGCAAATGACATCGCGAAGAAAAGCGTCCCCGAAAGAAGAAGACCTGCGGTAATACTGCAAAAATCGACACCCCCGAGTTATTTTCCAAGCCACACCACCACCACTACCACCACACCACCACCCACCGCGCTCCCCTCTCTTCTTCTTCTTCTTCCCTCCTCCCTCCCCTCAGAAATGCTTGACACCAACCGCCGATTTCCAGCTGCTTCCCTTTCACGGACGTTGTTCTCCCTTTCGATGGCTTTTCGTCTACTCTCTCTCTCCCTCCCTCAAAATCGAAGAAGGCCTCTTTTTTAAATTTCTTTCTCCTTTTTCCTATTTCCTCCTCTCTCCTTCCTTGCCCCCCGCGTTTATTTTTCTTTGTACGCATTTTAGCCAGCGAAGATATTCACATCATATACCATACCAGTCTTTGTTTTAATACGAGTTATGACTTCTCACGACTTCTCCGACCGAGGGCAAGAAGCGAAGCGAAAAGGGGCAATCAATCATCGATTCCTCCAACTCGAAATGACGAGCTCGAAACTCGACACCTTTTTATCTTGTTGTTGTTGTTGTTGTTGTTATCATTACACTTACTTCATCACCATCAACCAACCACCATGGGACGCTTTCGCGGGCGTCGCCAGTTTATATTTTTATTTTTATTTTAAAGAAAACCTCGCATGCAAGAAATGCAAAGAAACAAAAAAGATTTGGATATCTGCTTCTCCTCACTCCTGCTGCTGCTGTCTTAATTTCGTCATGTTTTGACCCCTCAGGCTGCTCACTTTACGTCTATGTGTGATGATATATATGCCCTCTGATGCGCCGGAACCGCCAACGACACATGCATGCCCAGGGCGCGCGTCTCTTCTGCGGGAGCTCATCGAAACTACCGTCCAATTGGTAACGAGTTTGCCCTCGTTCTCTCGAATTTGAGGGTAGGGAAAAAAAGGTTTCTTGACGCTTCTTCGCAACGGCGCGGCCCATGGCATTCCTGACGACCGGATCGCTCCTAGTTTGCGTTTTCCCCCAACAACACAAACAAAAACCAGTGGCGGCACTGAGCTAGCTTAGAAGCAGAAGACCTGGTCCTCGAGCTTGCTGACGGGCCTGGCCTTGTCGTAGCCCAGGGACTCGGCGGCCTTCTTCATGGCGCTGACCATGGGAGGGGGGCCGCAGATGAGGATCTTGACGTCCTTTGCAGGGGCGGGAAGCTTGGCCTTTGGTGGTGGTGGTAGAGCGCGTTAGCGACACATTGCACGCCTTCAACAATTCCGCAAAACAAGCCAAGAAAAAAAAAATCACACGGCTTTTCAATCGGAAAGCAGCAAACGAGAAGGGGGAAAAGGGGAAAAAAAAATAAGAAAACGCACCTTGATCATATCGGCAGTCACGAAGCCGACGCCGCCGGTCCAGCCCTCGGGCGGGTTGTTCAGGACGTAGTGGACGCGGATGCCGTCGTCCTTGGCAACAAGCGCATCCAGATCCTCCCTCAGCAAGATATCATCAGGATTGACATTCGCAAAAATAAGATCCACTTCCGTCCGGTCGCCTGCGGCGCGGCCGCGGTGGATGGCCTTGACGATCTGCAGCATGGGCGTGATGCCGGTGCCGCCCGCGATCATGCCGAAATGGCGCACCATGTTGGGCGAGTAGACCATGGCGCCCTTGGGTCCCCGCACCTTGATGCTGTCGCCGATGGCGAGCCCCGCCACGTGCTTGGAGATGTTGCCCGTCGGGTACGACTTGATCAGCAGGTCGACCCGCCCCAAGTCCAGGTCGGATGAGATGGGCGTGTAGGACCGCACGACTTCTTTGGGCTGCCCTGGCAAAGTCGCTGCGATGCTGATGTGTTGGCCGATGGGCAACCCGAGGATATCGGTCGGGCGCGGGAGGGCGAAGCGGTAGCTGTGGGTTTGGCGCGCGGGTTAGTTTGGCTGGTTTGGCGGGGGAGGGCCGGGAGGGTGGTTGGTGGGAAAGTGGTTCGATTTGGTGGAGGGGCGCGGCTAGGCGCGGGGCGTTGGGGTAAGAAGAGCTTACATGGCGGTGTTGTGCGAGAGGATGGTCTTCTCCTTGAGCTCAAAGTCCTGGAAGACATCGGGCTTGAGCACCTTGCGGGATTCTGTACAGTAGCAATTGATCGTCAGCTTTGTGGTGGTTGTTTTTTTGGGACCGATTTCGGAGCGCGAGCTTGTGCGCGCGCGTGGACGATTGAGGTTTTCATGGAGAGGGAGGTTAGGAGGCGTACGGTTACTGTAGACCTTCCAGCCGCCGAGCAGAGCGGCAATGACGACGGCGAAGGGAACCCATTGCTTGTTGATAATGGCGGTGCCGACGATCAAGAGGGCGGAGGGAATGTACACGCCGTGCACGAACTGCGGCGCGAGAGCTCCCGACATGGCTGGCGGGCGATTGAGTGGTGTCGGAGGGGTCGGGGCTGGAGAGAGGGGAGAAACAGAGGGGAGGTGTGGGCTGGAGGAGGCGCGCGAGAGGTGTTGGGTCTTAAGTCTGGCTTGGGGCGTGGGCGGCGACGCAAGTTGCCGACGTTGAGCAGCTCGCTCGCGCCAAACGAAAAGCTGGTGTGGGGAAAATCCGCCCGAGGACCCCTTCGACGCTTTGGGCAAGGGAATCCGCGGGGCCTTTCCGCAGCAATCACGGCAACCGACCCGGCTGTCTTTGGTCCTTCGCACTTGTCACCGCCGGCCGGCTCACGATGTAGACACAGTACCTAGCAGTGCTCGCGTTCTCATTGCCCCAAACTCCACCGCCTCCCCAACCTTCTCTCTTCTCCTCCGTCCGCAATCATGCCGCCCGGCGACTTCTTCAACGACAGCACGCCCGCCGCAGCTCTGGTCACGCCACCACCCCGCCAACACCACCAGCACCAGCACACGGCGAAACAACCACCGGCGGCACCACCGGCCCCGACCGCCCCGGCTACTACTACAACAGCTACCTCGGGCCCGGCATCCGACGGCACCAGCACCGGCATCGGCGACGCCAACGTCAACAACAACAACGAAACCACCAGCAGCAGCAACCACAAAACCGCCGCCGACTACATATCCGCATTCCCTCACCTAACCGACCTCGACAAGCGCATCCTCGCGCTACCATCCGACACCGCCTTCACGCCGCACACCTGGACGGACCTGCAACGGCTCCTCGCCGCCAACGCCCTGGACCAACTGACCCGTACCCCGTCGCAGACGCGCGCCTACCTCGACTGGAGCGCCGCCATACGCCGGCAGCACGGCTCCATCCTAACCTACCTGCTGCGCGAGCGGCTGCGCTGGACGCCGACCCGCCTCGATCCCGACATCGCGTTCGTCTGCGCGGATCCGAACGGGATACCATTCGCGCATCCGGACGACGTGAAGGTGCTGAGGAACGACTGGCCGTACGGCGTGGAAGAGGGGATTGTGCACTTATGCGTGTGGCTGAAGACGAGGCTGCAGTTGCGGGATGATGGGCAGGGCGATCTGACGGAGGAGGCGCGCGGGATGGTTGAGGAGTTTGTGGAGAAGACGTTTCGAGGGCCGGTGGGAGAGGGGGTGAAGGGCGAGAGGGTGCTGTGGTTTAAGAATTGGGGGGCGCTGCAGAGTGTGAGGGGCGTCGATCATGTTCATGTGCTGGTGAGGGACGCGCCGCCTGAGTTGCTGGAGGGCTGGATGAATTGAAGAGGGGTGGGGTGGGGGACGGGTTCGAGAGACCTGGTGTGGTGGGTAGGTAGGTAGGTAGGTAGGTATCCTTGGAGGCGCAGGTGTTGGACGCACGGGCGAGGTAGGAGATGGAACGGCAGAGCTAGAGTGAGTGAGTATAGACTTGAACTTCTCTTTGCGCTTCCCGTTCACTGGGCTCTTCTGGGGAGTAAGCAAGCAGCAGGGGGAGTGTCGCACTGGAGATGCCGTAAGCGTGGCTGGCGACGGCATGGTATGCTCAGAGGTTGTCCCCGTTCTTGGGCGTTTCATTCGAAGTTTCACGACTGTTGGAAGACTACGTCGACCTCCCGACCAATGGCGGTTGTGGCCTCATTCTGCCTGGATTTCTCCGGGTGACAGGCGGAAGAAGCACCTCCCCCTCTCCTGCATGACGGGAATGCTCACCTTGTTGACTGCCAGCTGTAGTAGGCCGGGAAACTGAAACATCAAGCCAGCCTCGGTTTGCTCTCGGCAGAGTGGTGGTGGTTGGGGACGACGAGCAACCCGAGGAGCCGGCTCTTATCGCCGACGTGATATTAAGCATGGTCAGGACTTATTATTATTCCCGACTCCACGTACCGTCAGGCGGTGGCACCAAGCCGGCGGGTAAAGCATGAGCCGAGCCACGCGTCGAAGGGGCCCGATGTACCGCCCGGATGGATTTGGTCGACCATTCGGGAAATGCGCGATAGCCCAAAGCCGGTTTGTCAGGCGGAGAGGGGCAGGGCGTTGGATGATCAAACACGTCTCGCCTGTCCTTTTTTGTTCAATCCCGGGCGGTTAACGCAAGGCTCAATAAGATCTCCCACTCCCCCCCGTATGCATGTAAGACCGCAACGACCGCAAAGCATTGGCCCGCACCATGTGATATCTCGAGTTTTCCATGCTTGATCACGGCAGGCAGGGGGCTTGTCGGGCGGTCCCAAATCACCGGTTGCTTGCTCCGCTGGCCACTCTATTCATCCTTTACGCCCCGCCATTGGCCCGCCGCGTTGGTCAGCGACAGTGTCAGCCCGCCCTCCGTCCGTCGGGGATAAGATGCGGATGGCACGATTGCAGTCGCCCGACAGTTCCAACGGTCAGGGATGGTTTCTCATTGGGCGGCGGGTAGGGGATCACATCGAAAGAAAACTCTATGCGCGGCCATCTTCTTCACGAAGGGCGCTTACCGGAAACTATACAATAGATCAATATCAGACGTTCCCATATATCCGCGCTCGCTCAATAGCCGCCCGCGTGAACAGAGACATCTGTTGGGCGTCGCCCGGCTTCAAAATTGCAGGGAAAGTGCCCGGCCCCGCTCTCAGTTGCCGACTCGCGTCTTGATTCAAGGCGAACAAGAGTGACGAGGAGAGGGGGAGGTGGGGGGAGGGACAGCAGACAAAGAGACCCAGTGGTCTCATGCCTGTATGATCTGCGCCCAGGACCGCGGTTTGGGGAGAAGAAGGGGGGAGGGGAGGAAGATGGGAAGAGGCCGTCGCGTGAGTTGGCGTACGTGCCTCCATGTGGTTTACGCTTTTCACACTTTCCAAAACAACAACGACTGTGACAACAAAAAGAACAACGTCCCCTCCCCCCACCTTCGGGTTGCGACGGGGAGGGGGGGCAGCTGGTGGGCGTTTTTCAATGAGGGGGGGCGAATATCACAACCGCCCGAGACAGACCAATCAAGCTTCTCCCCACCTCCCCTTTCCCACCGCAAGCTTCCCATTGGGCCGCCCTGGAGGGGGGGAGTAAGCTTTTTTCTCGCCCGCCCGCCTGCACACACATGCATGCACACATACCGGTGAACGTGCAGTCATCTTCCCTCCCCGTATGCGCGCGCGCGCGCGAGAAGACCTGCTTGTGACGTGACGGCCCCCATCCGGTCTCTGTGGTCGTTGATCCCTGCTGCAGCCACCCTTCCCTCGCTGCTCTTGTCGTCGAGGCAATAATGACTTTTTTTTTTCGGATGCGCAGAAGTAAGGCAACCGGACCCCACGGCGCTTTTCCCCAAAACACTCGGCCAACGACTACTTCCAGTACTTCGTATCTTCCCCGGGGGAGGGGACAACGAACACGAAGACCGCCCCCGCCCCGCCTCGCCTCCCCCTCCCCCCCGAGCTAGGTAGCCGACGCCGCCGCTTAGTTCGAATGCGCGGCCCGCAGCCCGCGCAGCCGGCCGATGCGTGCGTGATGCGTGATGCACGAGGTGACGAGTGACATGGGAAGTTCCTGACGATCTCCCTTTTTCTCGGGTGTGTGTTTGCTAGGTATTTACGTAGCCGTCCGTAGGGTACGTACGGGGTGTGCTGAGAGGTCTTTTTCGTTCCCTTGATTTTTATTTTTATTTTTTATCTTTTTCTTACTTGCTGCTGCTGTACGTATCTACCTTTCCTCCATCTCGATCGTCCCATCTGGATTCACACCGGGCCCCCCGGTCTCAACGAAACAAGCATCTTCTTCGCACAAAAAACCCGCTGTAGACGAAAGATCCGTTCTGTTGATAATCACATGCAGCTAACACCACTGCACCTACATACTCTTGACACGCCGTCTCACATGCAAGACCTTTCCTCTCGGCGGCATGTGAAAAAAGTACGTAGAGACACAGTTGAGCTTCGCTTCGTCTCTCTCATGCAGGGGGTTCTGCGATTATCCGGATCATCATTGGCCTGGCTTGGGGGTCAATATCAGCCACGCGAACAGGCGGGAGAAACCGGAGGGCGGTCCATCGAATGAAACGGTCGGTGGCTTCGCCGCAACTGCAGGGGTGTGCCACACGCTGCCTTGTTTTATTTTTTTTCTCCCCCGCGAATGCATGGTTGAGCTGCGCAAGGAAAGGGTTGGGGAGGGGAGGAAGAGGGAGAAGGACAAATGCGGTCGTGCGTGGTGAGATCGGGGAAGAGTGATAAATATATGGACTGCTGGGATTTATTGTAAAGTGAGCATCGCAGTATCTTGTATCGTGTTCTTGCCTGCGCAGCTTACCGTGGAGTGGTAGTGCGCATGGAGATGTCGATGTAATTCCCGTTATCTTCTGTGGCCTAATGGTTTTCGGTTGGCTCTGCTGGTTGTTGGCAGGAGTGAGATGCTGCCCGGTGCTGTGCGGAATTTTTTATTAATGTTTTTCTCTATAGTACCTCTCACGGACGGCAGTGTAGTGAAAAAGTGCGAGGCCGATTGTCCTGCGTGCCAAACCGGAACGAACACCTCTGGCAGTGTGCGGAGGAGAAACACTTACCGCGGAACAGGCTTCTCCTTCTCAAAGGTCGGAGGAGAGAAGCTGGCACTACACCGTTGGACGCAGCTCGGCCGTCACTTACTTGCTGTTCAGCGTCCATCATCCATTGATGGCACCCACTCGCTATCCATTGAGCAAGAGCAGGAAGCTCTCGGCCGGGAACGACTCGCTTTTGATTTGTTGCCATCTTGGCCCGTTTCCTGATGTGTTGACGCAGTATTTCATTTCCACATAGAGCATACTCAAAAGCCGCTCCCTCATCTCCCGCCCAGCTACGATGCCCTGTTAATGTTCCCATGCGTCTCACACCAGAAGTTCTGTTTGACGTTGCCGATCAAATCACTACAAAATCAAATGTTTCTCTCATTCTTTGTTGTCAGGATCTTCACAGCCAGCACATTAGAGAGAATCCTCCCTTCCGCCCAATTTCTTGGTGGAATACTGCAACCCGGTCTGCTGAAGTAGCTAGGCAGCCAAAAAGATCGTTTGGGGAAAGTGACGAGGCACTGAACTGGCCATTCGCCGGTGGTTCAGTCAAAGAGACAGCGGAAAATCCGGACGTGCGACATACCCCCTCAAGCCCATCCATCAAAGCACGAAGCAAACACACATCTCGTCACGGCTGGGAGAGCAAGAGGAAAGGACCTCGCCCTCCGTAAAGGCGTAGCGTGTTGTCAACGTCGCGTACGAGCCTCTGCGAAGTTTCCGTCGTTCAACACGGCAGCAAGCAGGCCGTTCGCAGCGTTTTGGGGGGGGGGGGGGGGGGGGGGGGGGGGGGGGGGGGGGGGGGGGGGGAATTGCAACCCAAAAAAAAATCAGCAGGATTCGGTTGCGTGGTGGCCGATACCTAAACCATGCACGAAACGGCATCCAGCAACACACACCCCCCGAGTGCTTACTACGTGTAGTCGACAAGAGACCACAATCGACAGCACCGTGAACCGACGAGTGTCGTCAAATCCCGGAAGCCGCGCAGCTCAGCCCAGCCCAGCCCAGCCGTGGTCCCCAGCCCCAGCCCAGCCACAGCGCAGCCCCTCCCGAGCGTTCCCGGCCAAGGTAGCCTAGACCGTTCGTTACGCGCGGGGCGGGACGGAGGAAGCAATAACGACAGAAGGGGGAGAGAGAAGAGAAAGGCAAAAGAAGGTTCTCGGATGATTTTTTTTTTCCCTTCCCCTTGTCTAAGACAAAGTCTCGCGTCATGTCTCAGATTCGAAAAATATGTATGGGAGGAGGGAGCGAGCGAGGGAGAAGGGAAACGGCTTGGCATGGTGGGTGTGTGTGAGCAAGTGCCGGCTGGGCTGGTCATGACCGACAGATAGAGCCCACGTTGATGATCCTGACCATCGGGCAAGCAGGTGCGCGCTTGTAGTAGTAGTAAGTTGAGTGGGTCACCGACCGCCGCTCTCGTCCCATGAGCTTTCATTCGTGCTCGGAAGGAGGGGATTGCGCGATGGGCGAATGGGCAGTACATATTATGTTTCGAGACGGTTCAGGTTACATCCCAAATTGGGCTGGAAGAGCTGAGAAGAAGAGTTCCCGGAAGAAAGGGCGGCCGTAGCTGGCGACGCGGCCATGTCTTGAGAGGCCCAAGGGCTGTGGACGACGCAGTCCGGTCATCGAAAGGGCCCGGCGGTGGTGAAATGGAATGTACAGGAGCAGCAGCATGGACGAGGACAAGCCCCCGCGAATCGAAAGCGTGAGTGTCATGTACAGATGCACCTAAGTATGTACAGGCATTGTGCCTGTGCCACGCTTCCGTGCCTGATTTAGGGTCCCGGCAAACACACGTCAAGTGCGGGAACCGGTTGGGCCTACGTCCAGTGGCACAATCTTGTCATTATTGCTGGAACCCGCCTGCGTTGCCCAAAGCAATAAAGGAAAAGTAACTGGCCCATGACTCGGCAGGCACACGCCTCGGCCCGCCGCTAAAGGGATGGACATGCTGGTGCGGATGGCTGACCCAAAAAGCCCATTGGTCCGTGTCACGAGTCCCCGGAGCCGTTTCCAGAGGGCTGACATTCCCTGCAACAAGGCTTGTGGGGCGCCCGATGCTAAGGTGAAAGGAGGTGTGGGTGACGGCTGGACGGGTTCGAATGGCGGACGGTTGTAAGGCTTGCCGGCTGCTTGCGGCACCTACCATTGGCTTTGCTCACATGCCTACTCGCTCTGGAATCCATTTCAGGCACATCGCTGCCTGCACCCTGTGTGAATGGTGGGCGTGACCTGTATCGCTTGCTGAGCGCAAGGCTTGCCGGTGGTTCCCGAGATGCAGCAGGGCGGGCGGAAATCTTGCTTTGCCGTTAGTATGTATACAAGCCTGCCCTGCCGGCAGTCTACCCGCCGCGCTTCACGAACGTTGCCCCGGATTCAAGGGCATAGAGTTCAGCCGAGTAGGCCTAAATTAGTAAGGACAGTTTCAGGGAAGAGTATCCTTGAAGTGTAGGATATGGCATAGAGATGTGCTGCCTCATGTCGTGCCGGTACTCGGTCAGGCAGTGGTGCGGTTGCAGTTGCGGTTGCGGTTGCGGCAGCGGCAGCGGCGCCAGTTTCTGTCCGATCAGAAGTATTCCATTTTCACGCGCGCATTATGAGACACCCCTTTCGGAGGCTTGTCGAGCTTGGCTCGATGTGCAGCCAAGCGCGGCTAGACTAGTTGATGGAGCGACCGCAGAATCAAGGCCAGGCTTAACGCAGGCAGGGCCGCGAGTGCTGCAGCGTCATAAGCGCTGGCCGATAAAGTGGAGCAAGCCATAATTATCTGGACTCGGTGTTGCCATGACTGGTGACAAGAATACGGAAGCTTTGCTGAGGAATCGCTGCAGAGTCGCGGTCCCGAACTACGACCGTTCCAGCCAGTCGTCCGCCTGCGCGGATACGACGAGGATGGCCCGACCCCGCAATAATGGCCGCCGATCCGTCGAGTGAGGTCTGATTCAGGACCGTAAGCCCTTGCGCACGCGGAGGTTGGATCCCAGCAGGGGCGAACCTGGGAGCACCGAAATCTAGTTGCTGCGAAGAGGATACTTTGCTGGCGAGGCCGTTTCCGGATCACTTGTCAACTGCTGTAGGCATCCCTGTTGTGCCAAGAAGCCCATGGAATCCTTAACAGTTCAGGTAAGCCGTTGCCATGTGAGAGCTCTCGAAGCCTTCCATTCTCCACGGTTTGACAAGGCCTCAGCGTGGCTGACATATGGCGTATTGAAACAGAATCAGCTGACCGCGACCAGCTGATTCTGTCGATGTGAGGTTGGGCATTGCCAAAACGAACCTAGGTATCTTCCCTCGATCTAGACGAGGAACGGGACGCGCAAGATCGCAGAGCTTCCTTGCAGCAAGCATAGGGGATTTTGAACGATCCGCCAGGCCGGGCTGGGCGTCGGTGGGGTGGCTCGTAGGGTGTCAGCCTTCTCAAACAGCAGGAAAAGGAAAGGAATATCGGAGCACAGAGATAGCGCAGCCCGATCTCATTTGGTCCCGCCGACGCGGGCAGCGTGCTCTTATCGAAACAAACACGGCCGCATTCCACATGTACTTGCCAGACGAGGCTGAGCATCGTGGCCGAGCACAAGCAACAGAACGGCATGCAGTGCAAGGACTCCCAGACGAGGTACTCGAGTGAACGGGCGGCGGGCGTCAGCTTGTGGCACTGGAGGTGCTACGGCGCGTCGAGGGGATGAAACGTAAGCCCACGGGCCGCGGGTTGGAGTGACACAGGCGAGACTGACTGCCGGCTTCAAGGCATGGGTGTGCGGGCTGCGTCGGCTCGACTCGCTGCGGGAGCGGATGGCGGGTCGGCGCTGGGTGTGGTTGCACAGGCGCCCTCGGCCTGGGTGGCTCCACGTTGCAGGGCGATACTGCGCGACGCTCGCTGCGGAGCAGTTCGTTCTTCCTGTGATCTCCGATCAAAAGCAAAGTGGTGACGGCAGCGCCAGGGCCAGGGCCAGTGGTTCAGAGCCGGCCGGCTGGCGGACTGTGCGCAGTGCCGTGCGGCAGCGGAGCAGCTGGCGTGTGTGCGCGACGCGGCACGGCAGGTGACAAAGATTGAGCCCTCGCCCTCTCGATATTTACATCTATCTTGTTTTCTGTGAGCAGGTGGGATATCTGGATGAGGCAGGTACTCGAATTGTCTGTCGCCTGCTGTGTAAGCCACCAAAGTTGTATTCAAGATGCGGACGTATAACTGTATCATGGCGGAGCAGTTCGTTCGTCTCCCGCGGTGGCGGGCGGTGGGCAGCGCCATTGGCGAAACGTCAGCTGGCGGGCGGGCGGGACGCAGTTTGAGGATTCTCTAGGAGACGGCTGGTCAGCGCGGCGCGGCGGGCTGCAGTGCTGGCGCTTTCACGTGCGCCGGGATGCGGCTCTTGGTGGCCATGAGGCCGGAGCAGCCGTTTGGGAATCTTAAAACGTGTGTCGCCGTGTCTCAGCGGAGGCGGCGGAGCTCTTGGGCTGGGGCGCGCTCCACGCGGGCAGCTAGCTGCTTTGCGCCGCGATCACCGCTCGGGAGCGAGTCGCGAGAGTTTGCCAGAGGGCTGGATGAGTCAAGCCGTGGCGGCTGGGCTGCCGACGGGCCTGGCGCGGTGATTCGCGTGTGCAGTTCCTGGGATGGCCCAGGAAGATGCCGCCTAAGCAAGGATGGCGATGCCCACACGCCCAAGTGCGACTTCTGGAGCGACTCTCGCCCGGAGCACAGCGCGCCCCGCCGCGCCCGTGGATCCGCGGCCGCGACGTCGAGTCTGCGTGCTATCAGGCCAATCGATCGCCGCGCGCGCTGCCCAATCCAGCCCGCTGTGGCTTTGCTGCCCACCCCGGCGCGCGGCGAGTCACGCCTCTTGTGTCAGCTATCTCAAGCAGCGCTGCTCTCAGCCTCCGCCGCGCTGGCGTGCTAAGCCGCGCCTCTGCACTCGCCCGCGTGCTGCTGCCTTTCGCTGCCCGCTGCCCCTTCGCTCCCCCCACACGCTCCCGCCCTTCGTCCTTCCGGATCCAACGCTGCGCGCGCGCCCGCTCCCATTGGCCCGTTGCACGCGTCCCGCTATCGCTGAAGCTTTGGCTGGCCCCCCAAAAGCGCCCCAACGTCCAAGCTGCGCTCGACCCTCGCTCGACCACGCCCATCATCACTCTCCACACCTCCGTCCACCACACCCGTCGTCCCGACCAGCCCGCCACTCAGCTGCTGCATGCGCATCTCCCTGACGACCAAGGGCTTCTGCTAGCGCCCGACTTGCCTTCCGCTGACCGATTACCCGGCCCACACGCCCTGCCGGGCCTGCGAACTGTCCGTGTCTCGGTCGGGTCGCATCGCATCGCGAACCTCACCTCTCAAGACGCCGCCCTCGCCCTCGCCCTCGCCGCGACCGCGCCAGAGCCGGCTGCCGCGCCGACGACGCAGCCCGCGCGCCCGCACCCTGAGCCCGTCCACGCCGATCGCCATCAGCCGTTGCATTCTCCCTCGCCCAGATCGCCCGCCAGCCTTGCCTCGCCGGAATCGATTCAGCGATCGCTCGCTCCCTTCTTTGTCCCACAGCCTCAATTACGCGCGATTTACGTCTTTGTCACGCGCCCGCCCGCCGCCCGCTGCTAACGACGCACAAAGAACGACATGGCCGCGGGGCCAAGTTCAAGCAGCACGAGTCCATCCAATCTCTCGTCCAACAGCCCATTCCTGCACGGCTCCTTCAGCTCTACCTCGTCATCCCCGCCAAAACTGCCCTTCTCCGCGGGAGCAATGACGGCAGACGTTTTTTCGACCACCGGCGCCCCCTTGTCCCACAGCTACACCCTGTCGCCCATCGGTGAGAGGAAGGCGTTGGAGAGCGGGCCGTCCTCGCTGCTCTCGCTCAGCGAGCTGGAGCCGACCCTCAGCGGCTCGGACATGAAGTATGCCACCACCGTCCTGGTGCGCAAGCTGCCGCGGAACACCAGCGACGAAGCCGTCCGCAGCATGCTCCTGTTCGCAAAGGACCTGATCAACACGGAGATCATCAAGGCGGATTTTGCTGAAGACAAAGGATTCGTCTCTGCAGTTGCGCGGTTCAGGACCCTCGCCGGCGCTCAAGAGGCTAGAGATAGGCTCAACGGAAAGGCCAATGCCGCAAATGATGCGAAGATGGTCGTCGAACTGCTTCCCAGCAACACCGTTCCCGGCGCCATCGGGGCCAGGCGCAACACCGTCGATGGCACTGCAAGCCGCCAGACTTCGGGCTCAACTTCTTCAGCAGGCTCCTCGCTTGGACGCCAGTCATCCCGCTTCAACGGCACTTTCCAGTCCATGGAGAAAATGTCTCCGCCAAACGGTTCCTCAAGCCTGGGAGGAGCCGAGTTCTCGATCCCGGAAGGTGGCCTTTTTGGACCCAAATCTCCCACCGGGACCAAAACATTCGGAGAAGCCACGCAGAATCTCAGCAAGCAGCTGATCAACGACGATGCAGGTGATGATGAGACGAGCGAACTGATCAAAGACCCTGTGGCATACGCAAGAAGCGGTCAGAATGGACCAAACATGGCCCGTCGTACCACTCAACCATCGCTACCTGTGTCTCGCTTTGCCAGTCTGTCTTTGAACACGACGAGCGGATCCACCGGCCTCACTTCCCCTCCTTTGTCGACTTTCGCCTCACCGCGTTCTGTCGGGCCCGTGCAGTCTCCTGGACCGCCAATCACGACCATGTCTCCACAGAACATGTCATCAACCATGGGGCCGATGGGACCAAACTCCAACTATCAGCTGACTCCACACCATTATCAGAGGCACAACTATCCCCCGGTCAATCCGGCAGATCAGAACCCGCCCTGCAACACGCTCTACGTTGGCAATCTCCCAATCGACACGTCGGAAGATGAGCTGAAGGCCATGTTTTCCAAGCAACGCGGTTACAAGAGACTGTGCTTTCGGACCAAGGCGAACGGTCCGATGTGTTTTGTTGAATTCGAAGACGTGTCGTTCGCCACCAAGGCTTTGAACGAACTTTACGGGCATCCGCTCCACAACAGTGTCAAGGGCGGTATTAGATTGAGTTTCTCAAAGAATCCCCTGGGCGTGCGGAACGGACAAACCAACACCAATAATATTCCACCGACACCAATGACGCCTCACAACGCCATGCCGGGCGTTGGCAGTGGGTTTGGCATGAACCAGAGCTTTACCACGGCAACCGGGCCCCCGCCCGGCCTCACCCCTCCCGGCATGAGCTCGCCAGTGGGTGTGGGTTCGCCAGTGGGCATGAATGCATCTTCCAACTTCGGGGTCTTCTCCAATGGCGGCTTCGGGGTGCCGCCCAACGCCATGAGGACTCAACCTCTCACGGGCGGCATGGCTTCGGCCGCGGCCAACAGCGGGTTCAGCAGCATGGCGGGCGGCTATTCAGATTACATGATGGGCCGTTAATTGCATAGATGGATTGGGAATCTTTTTCTTCATGCTGTTATGCATGATACTGGAGGAGTTTTAGCGAACGGATGGGTCGGAGTATGGGCGCGCTGTTTTCTTTATCGTCGTTTCTTTTTCCTTTTCCCCTGTCCCAAGATCCCAACGTCTTCTGTCATTCCCGAGACATTTGCATGGTGTTCGATCATCTGTATTCATTTCTGGTTCTGTTCCCGTACGGGAAATGGGTTTCACGGTCATGGCGCGACGTCCCTCCACAAAGGCCGCCGAGGCCTGCAGGTCACTTTGGAGGTGGTTTCATTTACAGCATACAGCAATGATTCCCCCTCATGCGTTTTTCTGCATTTTTGTCCTGGCCTGCTGTCGGTAGCGTTGTTGCATTATCACGGGTGTTCTGTTCCTTGGGACCCCCTCTTTTTCTTTTTCCTTTTTCCTGCGTGCTTAGATCTCGACGGATCGAGTAGGACGTTCGTGATCGGCCTGGTCTGCTGGGCAGGAAAAGCACGGTCGCTGGAGTCGGGGCATATCTGGGAGGGTGTTATTGGGATTCGTCATCATCGCGTTTCGATTCCTTGGATGCTGGTTTCTCATGCATATCGTCTGTGTGCGGACTGGGCGCTGCTGATTCCGGCGCTGGATCGCACATTAGTAGGGCGCTCGTGCGGAAGTGCATGCTTGGTTGGTGTTTGTTCACGGCTGGCAGGACGATTTCCCTCGTATCATTGCATCATGGTCGTTCGCTCGCTTGTGTTTCCCCAGCTTAGTCGTCACTCTAGCTAGATTCCATCAGAAGGGCTGTTTCATTTGAATTAAGATCTGTCTTTACCCCCGCATGCTGAATGGAGTATCGTGCAGGATCGCCAGGCTGACCTGCATAGTGCCGGAAGTTAATGTGCCATTGGTAGTAGGGCCCTGACGATCTATGTGCGGCCTGGCTCTCGGCACGATGATCGTCAGCCCCGGCCTGAGGTGCCGTCAGGGTGGAGTCATTACAGGCAGATGGGTGATGGTGGTCACGTGACGGCGGCCTCCCTCGCTTGTCGGCAGCTTGCGCCCAAGAAAACTTCGCCGCCCGCCGGACCACCACACCTTCCTCATCAACCTGTCCACTCGCGCAACGCCCACCCTCCCCACTTTCGCCGCCCAATTCTTTTCCGTTGTAGTTAATAGTTCCATTTCTTTCCTCTGCTGAGCCACGCTCCAACCTCGCGCCACAATGCCCTCGCGGCTTCCCTCCAGCTTCACATCCTCAGTCTCGCAATGCCTTCCGGCCGCACGGTTACAGTGCACATCACACGCATCACACCAATGGCACGCCCGCAGCTTCTCTCGGTCATGTCGCAATGAGCAGACGCAGCTGCGGCGGCAGATGTACGACTGGCTGAACGGACCGGGCGCGAAGCTCAGACATCCGCTGCCGGGGTCGACCAACTACCTCGGTGCATACGACAAGTTTGGCAACCTGCTGCGGGACCCCGGCGACGAACCGCCGAAGCCGAGGGAAAGGAGTGAGGAGGAGCCGAGCGATGGAGGGCTGGAGGAACGCATCGAGGGTCTGAAGGCCAAGGAGGACGAGGAGGCCCGCGGTGACCGCACGTTGCCGCCGGAGAGCACGCGAGACTTGTCCCCGTTCCCGCTGAACAAGCATTTCCACAGCCAGCCGGTGCTGAGCGAGGAGCTGCGCGAAAAGATCTACGAGGATGTGGCACATACCACCCTGCCCAAGTCGGCGGCGCTGTCGGTGGCCAGCACAAACTACAAGGTCACCATGGAGAGGGTGGCGGCGGTCGTGCGGTTAAAGACGATGGAGAAGCAGTGGGAGGCAGAGGTAAGCAACGAACTCTTTCCAGCTTCCGTTCACGCATCAACACCCCCTCGTTTTTCGAAAGATGAGTACAAAAAAAATTCGATTAGTCTTGAAGACACCTACATGGTTAAAAACTATTTATCTCTGACCCGCCACAAAAACACCCCGAAACTCTCCAACCCCGCACAACGAACAGGGAGCAAAAAAACGCTGACAGCCACACCCCCACACCACCAGGGCAAACCAATGGCAAAACCCTACGCCAAAGCCGTCCTCCAGATGCTGCCCACGACCCGGCTCGCGCCGCAGATCACGCGGCAACCCGACCACGAGCCCATCGCCGACATCCGCGTGCACCCGGCCACGCGCCAGCAGCTCTTCGTCCCCGTGTCGGAATCGCGCCGCTTCACGCGCACCGACGCGGCGCGCGCCTTCGCGCCCGACTTGCTCCCCGCCGAGAAGCGCATCCCCCACCCCGACCTCGTCGAGGTCGAGCGCGACGGCCTCGACGGTTTGGGGTACGAGGAGCGCATCGACCGCCAGAAGGCCCGCAACGAGCGCCACGCCCTGGACAAGACCCGCGCGGAGCGCAAGGCCCTTGAGAGGGCCTCCCGCACTTCGCGGATTCAGGGTAGGCGCTGGGATTTTAGGTTCCATGACTTTAGTGTTGAGCAGGTTGGTCGTGATGGTAGGCATCCTGCTGGTGTGGGTTGGAGGTACGGTGCCCCACATGAGGATAGGAAGAGGGGACAGGTTAAGATACCCAAGAAGGTGGATGCGTGAGGTGGTGGGGAGCTTCTTGTGAGATGGCGGGCGCGGGCGCGGGCGTGCTCTGCTGCTGTATATCATCATCATATCCTCCTGTACGATTCGACGATTCGATCTGTGGAGAGTGGTGGATGGATGGATGGGGATGGATCATGCGCTGCTTGCTCCCTCCCTCCCTCCTTCCTTCCCTCACTCACACATACACACACATCTCGTTGACACACGTCGTCGACGAGGGCCGTCCGTCTGTCTGTCTATATCTGTCACAATGGCATGATGGCATGATGATGGCAGGCCAAGGCCATGACATGGATGAATATTATAACATCTCCTGACGCAACCAACTTTTGAATGAGGCCCTTGTTTTGACGCTTTGACGCTTTGCTGACTTTGACGCTTTGCCGACTGCTATGTATTATTGTTGTGTGGAAGAGGTCGAAAACAAAAGCTAATATGCATCCGTCGACCGTCAAAGTTGGTGTCTCTCATCTTAGAGAAGTGAGACAGTAAGTAGTAGCAGCACAGGGGAGGAGAAAAAGGTTGGGGCAGCAATAAGAAAAGAAGTATGTGGACGTGGACGGGGCAACTGGTGGGGTCAGTTGGAGACTGGAGAGGTCTGCGTAGCATGGAAAAGACGAAGAAGCCGAAATGGTGGGTTTGCTGATGGATTTTTTCTTTTTACGGTAATGGGATGGTGGCATGAATCTTACTTTTTCTTTCCTGGTCGAAAATTTCTGGATATGAAGCAAGAGGAGGGTTGGTGCATTTTCTTTTCGTTCCGCATATTCGTGATTGATGGGTGGAGGAACTACCATACCTATATACGAAGCGTAATTTTGTGGACGATGAATGAATGAATGATTGAACCATCGCCCCCTCCTCAGTCTGGCGCGATCATACGCGCCCGACAACGCCTAATCGGTACTACAGCCCATGTCTTCTTTCCTACGCGATGGCGGATGGGTGAAGCAAATATTCGGACATGGATGCGAGGGTTTAAACCTATGCAAACGCTGTCCGGACATGACCTACACGGTTTTTGCGAAACCCGCCATGGATGCCATGGTACTACCAACATGTCTTTTTCTTTAGTTGTCCGTCTCTGGGCTGGCTTGGAGCGTGCCGGTGGCAGCTACTGCCGGTGTGGATCGCACCGATTGAGGGAGAGCGAGAGATATGGAGGCGAGGTGTCCGTAACGGCGACGGACCGGGAGAGTAGTGGTGCTGCAGCGCACTGGGAAACTCTGTGTGATGGATGGTGGTGAACGGCTCGTACGTTACGCAGTGCAGCAACGTTTGCGGCCCGTTCCATTTCTTGTATCACTGGCAAAACGCTTCGAATGGCGGACGGCCGATTTTTTCGTTGGATGATGGCAATTGTATCATGACTGGGTGTTAGGTCGGCAGCAGTGCGACGCAAAAGGGCAGCGTAACTTCCACCTCGAAGTCAGAAAGAGGGAGGGGGTTTACCGCAGTGGACAACAAGCAATATCCCCGGAGCGAAAGATGACGACGACGGGCTTGAAGGGCAGCTGAAGAGACAATGGCAAAGGTCGAAGGGGTTATTGCCCGTCGCCACGCGCTGAAAGAGAGACAATGAAACAGAAAAGTAAGTGGCTAGCACCGACGTAACTCACCAAAGGGGGAGGGAGGGAGAGGGCCAAATGGACTCTCCCCGCGTGATCACCCCGTTGAGAGACATCACACACCTGACTGGTGAGAGTGAGACGATGAAAACAAAAAGAGGGTCCTGGCATTGACCATTAATGGCGCGAGTGGACCTGAGTACGCCGCTAAAGAGGCTTGGCAGGTCCGAATGCGGAGGCGGAAGCGGAGACGAAGTGTGTGTGGGAGGCGGAGAACCCCGAGGGGTGAAGGGAAAAAAATAAAATAAAAAACTGGTGGTCTGTCGTTCGGCCACGCGCGTTCTCAGCACGGGTGATCGAAGGTAAGTCCCGGAGGGACGGCCGGTCGTCTTGACTCGGGACAAGAAGTCCCTGCGCGTCATGCGGCTCTTTAGTTCCTGGATCCAGCAGCCAGGAAACGTGGCGTCGGGTGTGGCTCTGTGTTGTTTTTGCGGCTGAGAGCTTGGCTACGTACTGGTTGTCCCTTGGCGCGGTGAAGGCGAGAACAGGTTCGTCGGGAGCCGCATCCGCTGCTTAGTGATTGTTGGGTGATCAGCTCCCCAGAACGAGGGCCTAGACGCAAGCGGCCGAGGCTGGGTGCGAACGAACATGCTGCGCACGTCTCCTCTCGTTAGCAGGAATGCTAATTAGGTAAACTGTTACTATTATGGACGGTCGATGCTACAAGTGATGTTCTTTGCAGTCACGATTTGAAATCCGAGGTTGGAAAGCACAGCGGAGATGGGAGCCGATACGGTGTGGTGTTTGCGGCGGTAAGCGGTGGGTTGCAGCTCTGGCTCTAAATCTAGTGCCGATGAAATATCGAGCTGAGCGGATGAGGCCGCGGCATGGAGAGTGCCGTGTCAACCGCACATTTGCCGATGTTGGCGAGAAAAAAAGCTGGAGGGGTGGAGACTGGGGAGACACATCGGGCATCTAGACTCTTTACGGTGGGGTCTGGAGAAAATGGGGAGAGAGGGCGGGAGGTGGAGGGGTGGGTCGGTCTGGAGATTCGGCACTTGCAATCTGTCCGAGAACCGGGGAATGAACGGCGGCTAGTGAGAAAGTTGGGGGCCGGAGATGAGGGAGATTCCGGGGCAGTTGTGGAGACATGGGAGCAGATGCGAATACACAAACCGTATTCCATGAGCATGCTGACTGTTTCCAGAGCGGGTCAGCTGCGGCTGGCGTTACGTGTGGTCGCGTGCCGTTTCTCTGGTCCTTTGGCGTAGGGTTCGCCACGAGCTGGGCACAAAGAAGGGTCTCATACGAGCGTAAGCCGGCTCCGACACAGCGAGTCGATAAATCCGCAGGTCGGCAGGGCCCGAGCAGCGAGGTCCGAAGGAACCGACTTCAGGCGAATCGAAGAGAGGCATCCCGGCGCGCATCAGTCGGGATGCCAAGCGGCGACACGAATGCCGGTCGGTGTGGCGCTTGAAAACACCAAGAATGGGCATCGTGACCAGGCTGTGGCGCGCGGTGAATGGCCAGAGGGGCGGTATGACCTCGGCATGGCGCCAGAGACGAGGGGCTTGCGGCGGCAGAGAGCTTGAGCGGCTTGGCGCAGTCGCGGGCTTTGGCGTGGCGTTGGAGATGGTTGGAATGCTGGGCGAGGCTGTTTTCGTGCAGCGGTCGACGTTGAGTTTGCGTGCGGTCGAACCCCACTGTCAGGCGACAGGATCTCGGTGCTGGCCAGATGGATCTCGCTTTGTGGCCGTGCTCGCTTGCGCCTCGGCTGGACTGCGGGGAGAGAATTCGTTCCCCGTGGAGAGGGTCGCAACTGCCGAACCATGCCGCACCCGCCTCTGCCTGGCGAAGGAAGAAGCCGCGAATTACTACACACCCAACTATGGATGGCACCGTTGCTCCTGTGTAAGCTCTGCGTTGCTGCACGCGATCGGCGCAGGGGCTGCCAACGCCCTGGGCCCGGGCAGCCATTGGACACGCCCGGGTCTGAGGATTCCCAGCGCCGCACAGCTGGCGTGCTTCTTCATCAGATGCGCATGGCCTGACGCGGAAGGTCGCACGGCTCCTGCGCCGCCTGCGCTCGGCTTGTCCGGCCTTGGGCTGGAGTTGTGGCGGCGAGCGGCGGGGGGTGAAAGAGGCAGTCAGCACCGCAGCTTTCCCAATCCAGCTCCTGGACCGGCCCGCTGCAGTGCTGATTGCCGCCCTCATTGGCTGTCTCCGCGTTCTAGATGATGCGCAACAACGCCCCCCGAAGCCCCAGCTTCTCCATGGGGCCCCGAGGACGTGATGGAGAAGCATTCTGGTGCTGGCCGCCGCAAAACGCCGCGCGTGTAGGCGGCTTACCACGCGTTTGTTGATCAAAGAAGCACCACCGCCGCGCACTGGCCTCTCTCAGCCGTATATGAACTGCTCAAGCTGCCTCTTCTTTTTCCTTCGTCCGACACCAGCTCTCACAAACAATACTTCTGCCCACCATGAGCCGCACCCAAGGCGACATCTCCGCACGTGTGGAGGCTCCCGTCACTGTCAAGGCCTACCTGCTTTGCGCCTTTGCTGCCTTTGGAGGTGCGCTCACAGAACCAACCCGGCGCAATCCCAAACACTAACCACTGAATATAGGTATCCTCTTCGGATATGACTCCGGATACATTAGCGGTGTTCTTGGGATGAACTAGTACGTGCTTCCGCCCCATACTACGTGTCGAGCACTTCCCAACTCCAAGTAGCTTCAAGAAAGAGTTCGGCCACCCCAACTCCACCGACGAAAGTGCCTTCGATGGCTACATGTACGACACCTGGGAGAAGTCTCTCATCACCTCCATCCTGTCCTGCGGTACCTTCTTCGGTGCTCTCTTCGCTGGTTCTCTTGCCGACTGGATTGGTCGCCGCAACACTGTCGTCGCTGGCTGCGGAGTCTTCATGCTCGGTGTCATCCTCCAGGTTGCCTCGTCTGCTGTCGGTCTTCTCGTCGGTGGCCGTCTGATTGCTGGTATCGGTGTCGGTTTCGTCTCCGCCGTCATTATTTTGTACATGTCCGAGATCGCCCCCAAGTCCGTCCGCGGTGCCATCGTCTCCGGCTACCAGTTCGCCATCACCATTGGTCTTTTGCTCGCTTCTTGCGTCGACCAGGCCACCAAGAACCGCATGGACTCGGGCTCCTACCGCATCCCCATCTCCATCCAGTTCGCCTGGGCCCTCATCCTTGGTGGTGGTCTCCTGATGCTTCCCGAGTCTCCCCGTTACTACGTCAAGGACGACAAGCTCGAGGATGCCGCCAAAGCCCTTGCCAGGATCCGTGGCCAGCCCGTCGACTCCGAGTACATCCAGTCCGAGCTTGCCGAGCTTGTTGCCAACTTCCGCCACGAGCGTGAGCACATGCAGTCCGGTTGGTTGGACTGCTTCAAGGGCGGCTGGTCTCCTTCGGGGAACCTCCGCCGCGTCATGCTCGGCATCTTCCTGCAAATGTTCCAGCAGCTCACCGGCGTGAACTTCATCTTCTACTACGGCACCACCTTCTTCCAGCAGGTCGGCCTCAAGAACTCGTTCCTCATCTCCGTCATCACCAACGTCGTCAACGTGTGCTCGACGCCCATCTCCTTCTGGGCCATCGAGCGGCTCGGCCGCCGGCCGCTGCTGCTCGGCGGTGCCGTCGGCATGCTCGTGTGCCAGTTCATCGTCGCCATCGTCGGCGTCGCCGCGCCCAACAGCGACGCCCAGGGCATCTGCCTCATCGTCTTCGTCTGCATCTACATCTTCTTCTTCGCCACCACCTGGGGCCCCGCCGCCTGGGTCGTCATCGGCGAGGTCTACCCGCTGCCCATCCGCGCCAAGGGCGTCGCCCTCGCCACCGCCTCCAACTGGTAAGCCCAGCACCCGTCCTACAACCCCCCCTCCCACCCACTAACAACCCCATAGGCTTTGGAACTTCGTCCTCGGCTACGTAACCCCCTACATGGTCGACGCCAACGAGGGCAACCTCGGCGTCAAGGTCTTTTTCGTCTGGGGCAGCACGTGCACGCTCTGCGGCATCTTCGCCTACTTCATGATCCCCGAGACCAAGGGGCTGTCGCTCGAGCAGGTCGACCGCATGCTCGAGGAGACGACGCCCCACACCTCCGCCAAGTGGGTCCCTCACGACACCTTCGCCGACGACGCCGCGCGCAAGGATATCGCGAAGGCGACGGGCGCGGTGAATATGACGTATGAGAGTGTTGAGGTTAAGTCTGCTTAGGGGGTTGGGGTTTTGCTTCTTTTGTTTTGTTGGGGGAGGGGAGGGGGGAATGATGTGATGATATCCAAGGTCCGCGCGTAAGGAGGGATGTGACTGAAATGGTATGTGTGTGGGGGAATAGTGTGTAGAAAGGTTTTTGTCCGTTTAATGGTCGATGATGAGATATGTTTTTCCTTGGCTTAGCTTTTGTTTTGGGGGTTTCCTGCAGAACGAATGCGTCTACAGATATATAGACAGATCGGCAGCGGAAACCGATAACGATTCGGAAATGAACTTGGCTACGTACGTTCGATTTGTTGCTCGGGCTGGCTTGCAACCTCGGCGGCTTTTCCCCCCTATCTTCACCGGGTCTTGCTTGCAACGTGTAGACCGCGAAATCCCCCGAATCCGGATGAGGCTTAAGAAGCCTTGAAACAGATATCTGAGCATCAACGTGAAATCCATACTGTGCACATATATCCAGACCTGGGATCCGACAGTCCACGTAATTTTTCCGTGAGACAGAGGTCGATCCAGGCACATTTTGAGGTCAAACATTTACGCGTGTAGTAGATCGTGTGGCTAAACATATATGGTTACGATTATTTGATTGCTCCACTGATATTAGAGTAAGCTGCACTACTTGTGCACACCCACACTCTCGTCGCCTTTCCTCTTCTTCCACGAGTAGCTAGCAATCAACCCGAGCACAAACAGGCAAATCCCCAACAAGCATCAAGCAAACAACAGCCAGCGTCTATAAAAGAGCGCTTGGTAGCCGAACCCTACCGGCTTTTCGATCAGTCAAAAAAACACCTCTTTTCCCGCAACTGGTCCGATCCGATCAGTGCCATCCAAGACCAAAACAACCAGACACCAACACCCTCCCATCTACCACTACCGACCCATCCCCCTCCTCGGTCCCCGCCCCGTCTTCCGCTTTCTTCCCAACCCCCCTACTCGCTCTGCGGAACCCCTCCAGTCCCTTCCCCCCTCTCCATACGACATCCGACCAACCACCGCTCTATCTCTCCCCCACGCTTCCATACCCCGGTCAGAACCTCGCCGCTTCGACGCTATCGTCTCCGCCGCCTCCGCCGCATCGCTTCCGTTTGTCCAACCAACACTTACCATCTCATGATTCGTTGTTTCCGCTCTCCAATGGGATGGGTGGATGGATGGATGGATGAATGACGGCCCTGTACTCGATGACGTGATCCAGAATTTCCAGTTTCTGCTTGTCGGTGTACCGGAAATGGGGGCGAGGCCGGGGAAAAAAAAAGATCGAGGGGATTTTGAAGGAGAAGGAGAATGTCAGGAAAAAGCAGGATTACGGAAAGCGATGTATACGTGATGGTTCCGCAGGTCCATGCCGGGCGGTCTTCTTCGGCTCGAGGGTGTTGCGCGCGTCGGAGGACCTCCTTTTGAACGGAGGACGGTTGGAGATTATATATACCGTGCAGCAGGTAGCGGGTCATGCTGCCTGGACGTCTCTCGACCGGGAGCGAGAAAGAGCGTGCTCAGCTCGTCAAGCTTGTTCGCCACGTTAACGCCGACGAGTGGCGCAACCACCTGAGCGTTTCTCCGAGACGTGCTCTGTACCATACGTCGGAAAGACGTCCCGGACCGCGTACGTTTTCTTCCCCTTCCGCCCCCTGTGCCGCGGAGACCTTTTCACGCAGCCAGTCTTTGTCCGGAGGGCAGTCTAATCAGCCGACATCACAACTACGTCCATGGACGGCAACCTCAACCCCGCGAGGGCACTCCGGCTGGAACAACCGTCCGAAGGCTACTACCTGGAGGGCATAGCTACGGCGATAAACATGATATTCGGGACAGGCAACGAGCGGCACATTCGATCCCGCACGACGAACCAATGACCGCATCCGACATGATTCCACTAGCAGGTAAATTTCCTGTCTGTCTTGCCTTTTTTTCGTCACCTGCCATCCATCCTCGACACGCGGAGTCTCAAACCGGAAGCCCGCCCGGCATCTGCGGCACTATCACGTACATATCGCCTCCGTCGAGACCGAAGTCACGAACTACAGCTGGCCCGTCGACATCTAGGCAATCGGCTGGCCTTGTTGGCCAGCCCTTTTTTTTCGGGCTGTGTACGTAAAAGAAACACTGGCCTTTTGAGCTCCACCGAGACGATACACACACATACACACACTGCCTGTGTGGATGGGAAGTTGAAGGCAATGCGGACGTACAAAAAGTAAGTTCTAAACGTGCACATTCACGTCCGGATCTCGTGTTCACCTTCCTCTAGAAACATGATGACGCGGGGTTTGTCTAAGACAGATGCAAGCGGGCAACGTCTTACGCATATGCGCGTGAATGGTTGCCATACGGTTATCATCTTCGTTTTCATCGAGCATGTACGTACCGTCTCAGCGGGTTCGGCAACGAGACGAGAAGAACGGGACGCAAGTTCATATGACTGATCATTACTACGCACTAAGCGTCTAATACCCGCAGTTCTATACTCTCGCTCTCTCGCTGTTTCATGTAACGTCGTTTCATCACCGCTGCTGTCGTCGTCCGTCATAGCAAGAAAAAAAGCCCAGAAGAACCCGCAGATATGCTACTTCTACAAATCGTCAAGTCATGAGTCGACACACGCCCCCCACCACCACCACCACCACCATGCTGCCGGTACACCCCAGCAAGAAAAACACGCTCACAGCCATGCCCACGAAATGCTCGCACACCACTCACTCACTCCCTCAACCAAAGCTCCTCGCCACGGCGCCCACGCCCAACGCCCCCACCACCAGCGCCACCAGCACGACGTTGCCCTCGTACGTCCACGTCAAGTACGCCAGCACGCCGAACGCGATCTCGCGCCTGCGCGCGGCGTCGCGGCGGGCCCTCCAGTCTGGATTGAGCGGGAAAGGCGGGCGCGTGCGCACATCATCAACGTCCTTTGCCGGAGGGGCGAGGGGCGCGTCGGCGGCGAGGTCGAGGGCGAGGGCGACGGGCTGGTGGTCGGACGAGGGGAGGAGGGGGAGGGAGGTGTACTTGAGCGGGGAGAAGGAGGACGAGGACGAGGTTTGGGGAGGAGGCAGGAAGAGGATGCGGTCGCACCAGCTGGGCCAGCGGTGCTTGGCCCAGGCCCACGACTGCTCGGGAGAGGGGGTGGGGTTGGTCGTGGGGTCCGGGCGGAGGTGCGTCGAGTACTTGTACGTGGGCGGGAAGGCGATGGCGAGCTCGTCGAAGCCTTGGAGGATGCGGCCGGCGGCGCGCTCGCGGTTGAGCTGGTCTGTGGCCAGCAGCTTGGAGTAGTGCTGGGGCGAGTCGTGCGGGTGGGCGGGCTGCGGGAAGCGGGTGCGGTGGTCGTCGGCGGCCGGGCACGTGTCGTGGGTGCGGAAGTTGAGGTCGCCGGCGAAGAAGACGTGCGAGGTCGGCGTGTACAGGCCGCGCAGGGCGGAGGCCGGCCCGGAGGCGTACGAAGGGGATATCAGCGGCTCCTGCTCGCCTGCTTGGGCATCGTCGCTTTCCGATGCTGCTGTCGCCCTTGCTCCTGCTGCGACCTGGGACGCGGCGTGGTCGGCGGCGGGCTCGAAGACGAGGTTGCGGACAATGTGCTCCCAGTCTTGGAGGCGCCGCTGCACGCTGTCTTCCATCGGGGCGAGGTGGGCGGCGACGAAGGTCATTTCCACCTCGTCATCGCTGTCGGCATGCGTCGCCAGGCCCAGGCGCACGCCGACGGCGCCCTTGTGGCCCGTCTCCATGAAGCCGACGCCGACGGCTGCGGTTTGGATCCATCTGATGCGGTCGGCGACTTGGGGCTTGGCAAACACCACAATGGCAGTCATGCCCACATGGCGCAGGATGACGGTGCGGTAGGCATGCTCGTCGTCGGCATGCTTCCTGGCGGCGATGGCGACGCTCTTCGCGATGCGATCAAAGTAGGGCGTCAGATACGAGCCGCCCAGGAATGCGTAGGCGACGGGCGACACCTCCTGCAAGCTGCATACGATGACGTCGGGCAACGGCGCGCGGTTCGGGAGGCCGTCCAGCAGCGTCTGGCCCAGCAGCTGTGGATCGACGAGGGCCCGCGCGAGGTTGAAGGTGACGAGGTAGAGCAGCATTTTTTGCAGTGCTTTCCGCCACCAGGGTCGCGGCAGCGTCAGGGTGGATCGTGGGAACAGGGCAGGCCCAGGGCTTTGGTGGAGCTCGAAGTCAGGATCTGCTGAAGGGGCGGCGCTAGGCGGGCGGCAGCAAAGACGTGGCCAGCAGGAGGCGGACGGAGCGCGCAGCTCGGCGCAAAATCCGGGGCTGGGCGGGGCGCGATTTTCGGAGCCCCTGGAGGCCCAAGCTCTTTTTCTACCCCAGCATTAACGTCACCGCCCTAAGCACATGTGCCAGCTCAAAAACCTCCTTCGTCTCGACCTCCCGCCGGTCTCGGTGACACACCCGCACTCTTCACCGCTGCTAGCTTACAAAACTCGTGTTCCTGCGCGAGTCCCGCTCCCTGCCCCTTCTTTGCTCCTACACATCCTTCACCCAAGCTCTGCGTAGCCGCTCCACTCCAGCTACCAAGCTCCCTCTTCACAATGTTTCGCCCTCAGCTGCTGTCTCGCGCTGCCCGCCAGGCGTCGCCCCTCTTCACCCAGCATGCCGCTCGCCAGTCCATTCGCCCGCTGTCGCTGACGGCGCAGCGCCTCGACAAGGCGAAGAAGGACGACGTCGAGGCTGCCACGACTGCCGGTGCTCCCGGTGAGTCCGGCGAGCACGAGGGCCAGTTCGCCCGTACCGACGAGAGCGTGCAGTGGGCATACCCTGGTGAGGAGAACCTGCCGTCCTCGCGTCCCACCCAGGGCCGCGCTGGCTGGCATTTCAAGCGTACGCTTGCCAGCTTCTCGATGGAGGGCCGCACCGCCATTGTGACGGGCGGCGCTCGCGGCTTGGGCCTCGTCATGGCCCAGGCTCTTGTCAACAGCGGTGCCAACGTCGCCATCGTCGATATGCACAGTAAGTCGCACCAATGGCCCCGAATGCACCTTTTGGCGATGCTGACAGCCGCGCAGAGGAGGAGGCCGAAAAGTCCGCCAAGAGCCTCATGGACACTTTCCGCAAGGAAAACCACCAGACCGACGTGTAAGTTCTTCGCCCCAATTCTTTTCCCTTCTGCGACTACCCCATTGCGGCATTGTCGCGATGCGCAGCTTTCACATTTCCGGCCGGGTCCTTGGGGCGGCTACGCGTCGCCTAAGGTCCTCACCCGTGTCACCTCCGAGTTCGAGCCTTTCCCCCGTCTCGTGCATTTCACAAGCACGCGCAATTGCTGACGACCCCTGTCATGTAGTGTTCCCACGGTCACGGCACACTACGCCGATGTTTCCAACCCCACGTCTGTCAACGAGTCGATCGCAGAGATCCTGGTACGCATCCTTCCCGACAAGCCGTCACCCTCGCCCCACAATCGTATGTTTGCAGCTTCCCCAGAATGCGAGTGTTGCATGCAGAGTGCCGGCAATGGTTTGCATGTCGAGTGTCACCAGATCTCATTCCATGCAAATCATTGCTTTGCAATCTCTCCATGACGTAACACTACATTCTGGCCGAGCCTCCGATCGTCTCTGCGAGCTTGGCTATAGCAATGGCAATTGCAAGCTGCTCGCAAGTTTTCGGATGGCCACGGACAAGCTGCTACACCACTCTTCATTCGATCCCGCTCTTTCTCGTACAATAATAGTGACTATGGTATAGGCTGAACACGGCAAGATTGACAACCTGGTCACCAGCGCCGGCTTCACGGAGAACTTCGATGCGATCCACTACCCGCACGACCGCATGCAGAAGCTGTGGGGTGTGAACGTTGACGGCACCTATCTCTTCGCAGTCGGTGTTGCCAAGCACTTGATGGAGAGGAAGGCCCCTGGCAGCATTGTCATGATTGGCTCCATGTCTGGCGCCATCGTCAATGTCCCCCAGCCGCAGGCTCCGTACAACGCTGCCAAGGCTGCTGTCCGTCACTTGGCCGCCAGTTTGGCAGTCGAGTGGGCTCACGCCAACATTCGCGTGAACTCCATCAGCCCCGGCTACATGCTGACTGCTCTGTAAGTCTGCCCGCATCCACGGAAGTCGGAACATCAGTGATTTCTAACAGTGACGATAGCACCAAGAAGATTCTCGACGAGAACCCGGACCTGAAGAACAAGTGGACGTCGCTTATTCCGCAGGGCAAGATGGGCCAGCCCGAAGATCTCATGGGCGCCGTCACTTTCCTGTCCTCGGATGCCTCGAACTACGTCACCGGTGCCGAGCTCCGCGTCGACGGCGGTTACACCGTCACATAAATCATCGAGACGAAAACAAAAGGACTATACTAGAGGCTGCGATGGACATGGGGATTACACTTTGCTGAGAATGCAGGCTTAGATCAAGTTCCAGTAGGAATTACTGGGACTGTTACAGTCGCGTCGGGCCCCCTACACTTGTAACTATATTGCCATCACGGGTACGTGATAGATTGGCAGTAGCGGGATTTTTTATTATGGCGATACGATGGGTAGTCAATATTCCGGGAATGATCATGACTAGGGGTTTTCTATACTGAATCAAGAATTCGGAGTTGATGGTTTGAATGACTATGATTCCCCTGACACTTTGATTCACGGACAAGTTCCCGTGAAGTATTGGGTTTACATTCGCTTGTTTAACGCAAGATCCACGATGTAGGATTGATGCAGTTGCGTATGTGATCCGCAAAAGAAAGTTGACGTACAGTCACGCAGTAGTATGTAGGTAGCAAACCGCCAATGACGCCCGGCGGGGAAGCACGTCAAATCAAAAGTTTAGCCGAACACCTAAGTAACGTATTTCACTGGGTTATGCGACGCCCCGGGTTATGAGATGGCCAACCACATTCTGCGTCTGAATCGTGGATTTTCTTCGGTCTTCAATCAACTCTGCTCTCTCATTGGTGTGTCTCATAACCCAGGGCGTCGCATAACCCAGTGAACCACGTTACCTAGCGTGGCCGCGATTCTAGCGTCAAGAAATCTCTGCTACGTAAACCGAAAAAAAAAAAAAAAGAAAGCAGGGACCCAATTTTTTCTTCATCCCGTCTTTCTTGTAGGATGATGAGGTCATCCGATCAAGCGTCCCTTCTCGGTTCTTACCGACCATCGTGTGTGAAGTCATGGCTGAGCTTCCCCTACCCCGGGACGATCGGGCAGGGACCGTGCACAGATAGCTAGCATACCAGCGGTAGCTGGCAGGCTAGACAAGTGACTTACGAACCTCCTTTCCCTCTTAACTATTATAATCATTTAGACGGAGGTCAGTCGTGATCCAGATTAAAGTGCTTAATAAACTACTACGGCTAGTAAGAAAAGATTTAACGATCTACTCATCTTACATGGGTAGTTGAATCCAAGATTCGAACGTAAATGTGAGTTTTAAATTCGTACATTTACGTTCGAATCTTGGATTCAACTACGACCTGGGGGGATTTTTTTTTCCTTCTTCCGGCATCGACACCGTCGATGAGGAGGTAGGTGTGCGGGTAAGGCTTGGTTAGATGCGCATATCTTGTGCTGTGATTGTTTCGATTGGTTTGCAGCGTGGTCGATGTTTGACGGTTCGGTTCGGTCCGGCAATACACGCTGGATGGGTTGTATGTATAGGAGATGACGGGCGGCGCTGGGGTTAGTCCTTTCGTTTGTGTGTAGCGTGTGTAAGTGAGTGGTGTTTGGAGTAAATAATGTATTACCCCGGAAATGATTGATTGCACAAGGTTCTTTTCGTCGCCATGATGGATTTTTTTTTCTCTCCCCCGTTTACTGCCAAGGCTCTGAGCGTTGACATCGGAGAGCACTCCTTCCTCCCCTACCTTTCGTCATCGTCATCGTTGAATGATTCGAGATTTTTTTTTTTTTTTTTCAATTGAGCGTGGCGTGGCGTGCCATATTCGTACAGTGTGGATAACCAACCCCCCGAACCCCAACCCCCAGACAGACCCTGCCTGCAACGCCTCAAATGCAACAAAAAACAACTTCCCTTCCTCCCCTCCCTACTCACCCTCCACCCCGACCCCCTCTCCCTCCCCCACCATGCCCCCCATCCCCCTCACCGGCGACCTCGCCCTCGGGGTACCGACCGGCGTCCCCACCGGACTCACCGCCGCCGAAGCCGAGCGCGACGACGGCCGCGAAGACGGCAGCGAGACGCTGCGGCTGGTGTCGACCCACGACGGCCGCTTGGACAGGATGGAGGCGGGCGGGCGGGCGGCACCGCGGTAGGCCGTGTGCGAGGCGACGATCTTGAACTTGTTGTTGTTGTTGTTGTCGTTGTCGTCGGCTTGGGTGTGGTGGTTGTGGTTGTTGTTGTGGGCGGTGGGGTGTTGGTTTGTTGCGGGTGGGGTTTTTTTTGTGTGGGGGGAGGAGGAGGAGTAGGATGTGGTGGCGGCGGTGGCGGCGGTTGGTTGCTCGGTGTTTGGGGAGGACATGGTGGCTGGGGTTGGTTTTGGGCCTGGGCCTGGTTCTGGTTCTGGACGACGGGATGGAAAGTGTAATGGTAAATTGGTGATATGGGTGTCTCGATGTATGACGTCAACGTCAGGGCGGTCTAGGGTGACAAGGTTGACTCGTGTGTGGGGTAGAAAAGAAAGAAAGATTCTGGAAGGGCAGACGATATCTGGCAGGGATGATGTGGCGGTGGACCTGCTTTGGTGAGATGCTTGGGAATGATGCAGGGACACAAGACGAGGTACAGACGGCAAGTTTGAAGAGAGGAATGGCGCAGGGTAATATACATCTAGTCTCTTCAAAGTCTCGGCCAAACATCCCGGCACTTCTTCGCACGGCCAAGCGCTAAAAGGTCAAGGTACAAGGTAAGAGTAGAGCTTGGTGATGCGCAGCCAAGAGCGTTGTTCCCGGTCGGCGTCATCAGCCGCAGGCAAGGCGGACATCACCTCATGCACAGCTTGTGCTCTCCTGATGCGAAGAGGGGAGCTTTCTTCCCACCCATTTGTCCGTAGTTAGCCACAAAACCAAAACCAAACTTCGCCCAATGCACCTCTAAAGCAAACTCTTCTGCCGCGGGTAACCTTCCACAATCATCGGGCGCGCGATGAAAATTTGTTGGCGCCGGGCTGGTTTGCGGCTGTCGCTGTCCCGGCTCGGCCCGTATGCAGGCAGTTTCAGTCCTGCCCCATTAGGCAACTTCCCTTTCACCGATCATGCGTCTTGGTCCGCTCCAGCACCACCTCGCCTGACGTGACTTTTTCCTTTCTGGTCTTGGCAACCTCGTCATCCAACAACTCTTCGCCTTCGCTCTCTTCCTCGAGGTCTACCTCGATTTCCTCCGTCTCGGTGACGTGGTTGTCGCGCCTTTGAGCTGACATTGATTCACCGCCACTCATTTGCCACTCCATAAGCTTGGCAAAAGCTCCGTCTGGATGCGACGAAAGCTGCGCGTACGTGCCCTCTTCCGCAACACGGCCATCCGAGCTAAGGCAGATGATGCGGTCGGATCGCTTGATGGTAGACAGACGATGCGCGATGCTGATGGTGGTGTTGTTACCTCTGAGCAGAGCGCCAAGAGCTTGGTTGACGAGAGTTTCAGACTCGGCATCCAGCGCGCTGGTGGCTTCATCCAATATCAGAATGTCAGGCTGCTTGAGAAGGGCCCGTGCGATGGCGATGCGCTGCTTTTGACCTCCCGAGAGCTGCGTGCCCCGTGCGCCAACGTGCGTCTCAAGGCCGTCGGGCTGTCCAAAAGTTAGTCATCCGACCCAAAATCGGGCAATACTGTTCACTTACGAAATCGCTGATGAATTGACAGTTGGCCTTTCTAGCAGCCGCAACGATCTCCGAGCGCGTCGCGTGAGGCTGGCCATACGAAATGTTCTCCGCAATGGTTCCAGAGAAGAGCACAGGTTCTTGTCCAACGTAGCCGATCTTACGGCGAAGCTGCTTGGCATTCATGTCGACGATATCGCTGCCATGAATTGTGATCCTGCCATTGGTGGGCGTGTAGAATCGAAGCAGAAGACTGGCGACAGTAGACTTGCCGGCACCGCTTGGAGCGACGATAGCGACGTTGGTGCCCTCGGGAATCTCGAAGTTGAGGTCCTTGAATATGGTAACAGCAGGCCTCGTAGGATAACTGAAAGAGACGTTCTCAAACCTGATCGGCCCACGTGCCGACTTGACCGGCTGGCCAACAGTTGGGGGGATCGTGGGATCGCGGTCCTGCAGTTCGAAAAGTCGACTGGCAGCACCGACACCCTTCATCAGCTCCGAGTAGAAGCCAGACAGACCAAACATGCTAGACCCAGCGTATGCCGTGTACATCAGGAAAGAGGAAAGCTCTCCAATGCTGATGCCGCCCGACTTGACCATACCGCCACCAACATAAAGCACTGCCAGGATCGTGATGTTTCCCATCAACCCGGTGCTTCCAAAGAATGTGGCTGCGACCAATGCTTCTCTCTTGCCGAGTTCGAATATCCTCTTGACCTGACGGTTGTAGCGTCCCACTTCCTGGATCTCACCAGCAAACGCTTGGGAAGTACGGACGTTGCCAAGCCTTTCCTCGGCGATCTTGGTGAGGGTTCCGAGGTTCCTCTGAATCTTTCTGCTGATGTTGCGCATGTACCTCCCGAAGAGGAATGCAGCAACAGCGACAGGTGGGAACATGACACCGAGGACAGCGGTAAGCTTCAACGAAACCCATCCCATCATGCCAAGGCCGGCAGCTCCGCTTACAAGGGACCTAAGACCATCCGAGAGGTTCTGAGTGATGCTCTTGCCGACGATGATGCTGTCAGAGCCCAGCCGAGAAATAAGATCTCCCACACGGTTCGCGTCGAAGAATTCAGCGTTTTGGATGAAGATCTTGCGATAGAGTTGAGATCTCAATCGCGCGACAATTCTCTCACCAACAATACGGAGGATTATGATACGTCCGTAGTTGGCGCCGGCTCCAAGCACAAGGACACCGGCAAGAGCCGTGTAGAAGGTCGTGATATCGAGGTCGAAAGGCAGAGCTTTGCTCTTCTCATTGGTAGCGATGTCGATAATCTTGCCGATGGAGAATGGAATGGACATGGAAACCGTGGATGAGACTAAGAGGAACACGAAGGCAATGCCCAGCGACTTTGCTTCCGGCCTGGCGATTTTGACAAGCCTGACGACTTCTTTCCAGCCACCGGTCCTGCCCTTGCCGGAACCTTCTCTGCTCAACTTTGCGCTGAGATTGACCTGAGCCGCTTGCGAAGCCTTCTCGGACTTGGTGAAGTCTCCATCTTCCTCGTCCGCGTCTTCCTTGTCCACGACGCCCTTGCTCTTCATCTCATTCTGGTATGACTGGCGAGGCTCGGCGAGGACTCTGGAGGTAGCGAAGACTCGAACAGGCGTGGGAAAGCCATTTGCGGGGTTGTAGACCGGCTTGACTAGGACGGCAGCTCGTTGACAGGCCGGTGACGTCGTCGGAACGACGGATGAGTGGCGGATGAAGGGAGAGGGCGTGGTCGAGAGAGTGCGGTGGACGGCAAACCGCGGGGCGGTCCATTGTGCAATTGGCAGGTCGACGAAGGGCCTGAAGGGCCTCACGGGAGCAGCTGAAGCGCCAAAGGCTCCACAGACGGCGAGGCGCGATGCGCGCATTGTGCGGCGCATTTCGCGGCGGAGATGGGATTTGGGAGACAGCTTACCAGCGGCAAGGACGGATGGTGTGGAAATCGGAAACGGAGCCAGAGGTAGCGACGCGCGTGAACATGATGGTACGCGTACAAGAGATGGGAGAGAGCGCGTCGCAGGCCGAGAATTGCGGCAGCCGCAATGTTGGATGGGGTGCGAAGTGATGACAGCACCAGCCGCGCGAAGATGTCTGGCCGGCGTCGGGTCCGCGACAAGGCCCCTGCCCGCTGCCGACGCGCAGCAAGCGTCGTGGGGTCTACAGAATCGCGCAGAAGCTCAGAGCCGCCCCGCGCCTGCTGCACTGCACCTTCTGTCTCTCGAGTACTTCCTCTGGCCGCTTTCGCCCAGTGCACATCCGCCGATACACACGCCTTGGTCCTGCGCCAGCGCCAGACAGCACCGACCGAGACTTCTTTTTTGCCGGTATTTCGTCATACTTAGCCAAGCACCCCGCCATCAACCTTCTCTACCACGGCCCAACATGCCTATTGACTACAGCAAATGGGTAAGTGCAGCATCGCCCGGGAAGCTGCAGCCTCGCTGTATGCGACCGCACACGTGGAGTTCCCAAATGGATGCTTTCACTGTGCATGTGAAAGTGGTCTCAAAAGTACGACCATGTCTAACAAAACGCTCTAGGACGCGCTGGAACTCAGCGACGACTCGGATGTCGAAGTCCACCCCAATGTCGATAAGCGCTCCTTCATCCGCGCAAAGCAGGAGCAGATCCACATGGAGCGCGCCCAGCGCCGCCACCAGATCACCACCTTGAAGTACGAGCGCATCATCAACGATGGGCTGATGGAGCGTATCGACACCCTCCTCACTGCCCTGAAGTCCCACAGAGACACGGCGTCTCCCGAGAATGCCGACCAGCTTGTCTTCCAGTCCTTGATGGAGTCTGCCGTCGATCCGTCGCAAGATCAGCCCCCTCCCCCTCCCGAGGGTGTGCACACACAGATCCAACACAAGCCGACATGGTCACAAATGCTGGCCGCCCTGATTGATGAGGTCAAGAAGGAGGTTGATGAGAAGAAGCCCGAGAGCCGCTTCGAGGGCTTCATCACTCAAGTGCAGTCACACAGGGACAGGGTAGCTGGCCTGCAGCAGCAGCTCCTGGCCAAGCTCGCCGAGCTGGAGAAGGCGGAGAAGAAACACATCACCAGTGACGACCTCCACACGGGCTTCGACTACTCGAACGTAAAGAAGAGCGAAGACGCGCCATCCTCGTCAAAGCCTGCGCAACAGGGCGAATCGGTTGAGCTCCTCAACCCCGGCCGGCCCGACGTTTCTCGCGCCGACACTGGTCAATCCTCCGGTGCTGACGGGGATGTGGAGGACGACGACCCCGATAATGTTCAGGCCAGCCCTGATGCGAAGGCGTTCGCCAAGATCAAGATGGACGATTACCGGGCTCTCCTGCAATTCATTTCGGCGCACCCCAACATCCTTAGAGAAAGGGACACGGATGGCCTGCTGGTTGAGGCCTTTGATTCGGAGATGGCGGGCAAGCATGCGTATGCGCACCAGTGCGTACATGCAGCTCTGCTTATCCAGTACTGCCGCCAACTTGGAAAGGATGGCGTGCAGCTCTTCTTCAAGCGGTAAGTTTCGTGGATTGCTTCCACCACGCAACATGTGCTAACAAGATTGCAGCATCACCACCAAAGACCACCAAGCACGGAAGCTCTTCAGGGATGACGTCGACAACACTTACCGGCGTATCCACACGCGCGCGGCGGAGATTGTCGAGGAGCGCAAAAACAACCCCGAACCCGAAGGTGTCGAGCAGATCCAGTTGCACGCGGTTGATCCCAACACGACGATCAACATCCGCACCCCTCTGCCCTTGGATGAATCGAATCCGGAGTCGATGAGCGACGACAACAAGATAGCACGAACAATCTTTGAGACTTTCCCGCCGGGTCTGCAGAGGGCTCTCGAGAGCGGCAAGCTCGACGAGGTGAACAAGGTCTTGGCGAAGATGAGCGTGGACGAGGCGGAGCAGGTGGTGGAGCAGCTGGGCAACGGTGGCATGCTCAGCTTGGAAGAGGGTGTGATTGATGCGACGACGGAGGAGGGCCAGGCCAAGGTCAAGGAGATTGAGAAGACTGGGCGCATGCCGGGCGAGGAGGTCGACGAGTCGCAGCTGGCGGCGGACCCGGAGTAAGCGGCACGTCGGCATGCAAAGGGCGTTGGTGGTGTGCGGGTGTCGGGGTGGGATTGTTTCTGCATGGGACAGGCAGGATACGGTAGGCTTTGTATCAACAACTGGTAGGATGATAAAATGCATGTGGTATCCATGGTCACGTTTCCTCTGCACGCCTCTTGGCAGCCATGGGAGGCGCTGCAGGGCCGCGGCGGGTGACAAGCATCGAGCCCACCCACACGCGTCTGTCCCACAGGAATCCTGGATGTTACTGGTCTGTAATTGAACCAATATCCGAACGTAGGTGTGGGCCTTGACAGTGAGCAAATCCACCCGAATAGTGGATTTGACCACCCATATGCAGTGGTGGAGAGCAGCGCTGCAGGAGCGGCCGCGATAAGGGCCGGCGACGAGTGGTTTGGCAGGAGCGAGACGTGACGCAGATGGGCTCACATTTGCACGGCGGGTGGCAGGAGAAGTACGGGAATACTACACTGCTATGTTTCTGCAGGGAGTGGTTCAGATAGCTGGACTGGATGCGCAGTAAAAAAGATTCAATCCGGTACGAGGAGGTACCTAGCGTCATCCTTCCTGCTGGCTGGCGACGCCTCCGCGGTTTCGCCGATCGCAGCCCCAGTGCACGGGAATGCTCCGCAAGGTCCACGGCGACCTTCTCGGTGTCACAACCGCCTCTCAGCCCTACATACCAAGCTCGCTCCCAGTGCTCGCCGAGCATTCCGTCCTGCCTGCCACGTAGTATGAAGCGTCAGTCTGCGCGCCCTCCCTCCGCCCTGACCTCTCCGCGCGCGCTGACCCCCGGCCCAGCTAAATGAGCCCCTCCATCCACGACCATGTTCAACCTCTCGAACTTGGTGCAGAAAGCCCAGTCGTTCATTGAGCCGTCGCTCGCCCTCGCCAGCCCGGGCTCCGACCGCCGCCCCTCCAAGGCCGTCCTCTTCCGCCTCCAATTCCGCCTGCCCGAGTCGCAGAACCCCCTCCAGGAGATCGCCGCCGAGCTGACGCTGCCCGGCCACCACACCACCCGCACCAGCACCGACAGCCAGCACGCCGACCGCCACCAGGGCAACCACTATGTCGGCAAGCTCCACCTCAGCGAGCAGTTCCTCTGCTTCTCCACCCAGGGTTCCAGCTTCCTGTCAACCGCCAGCCTGAGCGCTAGCTCCGTCTTCACCGGCCAGACCCACGGCGCCGGGCCTGCGGGCAATGGCTTCACAATCCCCCTTTGCGCCGTCCGCCGCGTCGAGCGCCTCCACAGCCAGAGTTACATGTTTGCGCTCGCCATCACAACCATAAATGGCATGGTCGACGCCAACCGCGCGAAGAAGGAGGGGGCGGTGCCGCAGAAGCTCACCATACAACTGGCCGGGAGCAGACAGCAGTGCGAGCGCTTCTGCGACGCTCTCAAGCGCGGTCTGCGCGAAGGCGTGAAGGACGTTGAGAACCTGAAGACCGTGGTGCAGACCTGCTACTCCGAGTACCTGCTCTCCGACGACGCCGGCGCAAAGGATGGCGATACCCCTAAACGGCAGCCGCCCGATACCGGCTTGGGCATGCAGTTCAAATATCCCGGCAATCCGCGGAAGCTGCGCGAGCCTACTAAGATAAGACTATGGCGGGAATATCTGCGAGGTAGGCCGGTCTCGAGGTTCTAGATCGACGTTGGGCTAACTCGTACCAGAGAACGGCCGGAACGCAACTCTCATTCGCCAACCAACCTTCCACAAGCTCATTCGTGTTGGCCTACCAAACCGCCTGCGAGGCGAAATATGGGAACTCACCTCCGGCTCCTTCGTTCTCCGCCTTCAGAACCCGAAACTCTACGAAGAGACGCTCGCCAAGAACACCGGGCGGGAATCGCTTGCTATAGATGAGATTGAAAAGGACCTTAACAGGAGTTTGCCGGAATATCCCGGATTCCAAAGTGATGAGGGTATCGATCGCCTGAGGCGCGTCTTGACTGCGTACAGCTGGACCAACCTCGAGGTCGGATATTGTCAAGCTATGAACATTGTCGTGGCTGCGCTTCTGATGTACGTGGCTCGCTTGGTGCTGATTCTGTCGACGGGACTGATTTTTGCAGCTACATGTCGGAACCCCAAGCCTTCTTCCTCCTTTCCATACTGTGCGATCGCCTGCTGCCAGGATACTATTCTACCACCATGTACGGAACCCTACTCGACCAGCGGGTCTTCGAGTCCCTTGTCGAAAAGACCATGCCTATTCTCTGGGAGCACCTTCAGAAATACGATATCCAGCTATCAGTCGTATCTCTCCCTTGGTTCCTTTCGCTTTACATCAACTCGATGCCTTTGATTTTCGCCTTCCGCGTTTTGGATGTCTTCTTCTTAGAGGGCCCTAAGGTTCTGTTCCAGATCGGACTTGCAATTTTGCGCATCAACGGAGAAGAGCTACTGGATGCTACTGATGATGGGACTTTCATTTCCGTGCTGAAGACTTACTTTGCTCGCCTGGACGAGTCGGCTCATCCCAAGTCGGACAACGCCAAGCTGAGAGCAGTCACGAGGTTCCAGGAGCTCATGGTGATTGCATTCAAGGAGTTTGCTGGAATAACGCAGAACACCATTTCTGAGCAGCGAGCCAAGCACAAGGATGCCGTCTTGGACAACATTGAGAATTTTGCAAAGCGTACCTCGTTACGGAATCTTGGGTCGGAAAGCAAGAAATTGAGCATGAACGACCTCGGCTTCTTGTATGACCGCTTTTATGGTGTCTTGTATGAACGCCAGCAGAGGGCCCAGCAAGCGAAGCAGGAAGAGGAACGAAAAGAAAGAGCGAGTAAAATGAGAGCCTCCCAACTCATCACCGGCTTCTCGTTCGGAGGTGACGTCGAGAAAGGTAGAGTTGCTCTCGGTCCGAGCCCTACGCAGATGGATTATGATGCGTTTAGAGAGTTCCTTGCAGGTATGTTGAGCACCGTCTCACCGATCCCTTCCAACGCATGCTGACATAGAAAGGCATTGCCAAATGGGCTGTTACGGATTCTCCAACGCCACCAGGCGAACAGGAGAAGCAGATACACTCATATTTTGGAGGCAACCGAGCCAAATCGAATTCCCCATGGGGATCTGGTCCCGAGCCTGCGGACCATGAATTCATGCAACGGATCTTCCGGAAATGGAATACAGGGGATGAAGACACACTCAACCTGCAGGATGTCGTTTCCGGATTGGCCGCAGTAAAAGGCAACAAGGACATCATGGCGAATATCCAGTATTTCTTCGAGCTTTACGACGACGACAATGATGGTAGAGTAGATCGCGAGGGTATCTTGAGGATCTCAGAGGCTTTACTGTTCCTAACGAGGCGAGGACTGGATGGCAGTTCCCCGAAAGCGTCCTTAACCGAGCTGGCGCTGGCAGATGATGCTGAAGGAAGGACCGACGAGTCGATTCTCAACAGTATCTCGGCTTTCATCCGACGCTGTTTTGAATACGCCGATCCCGATCACGAAGTCAACAAGAATCAGGGCGTATCAGACGCCGTCAACGACTTCAGCATCGGCGACGAAGACGACGAAGAGAACCTGCTCGACGTCGACGACGACGACAACAAGCCCAAGGCCGAGCCCGCCGCATCCAAGTCGGAGGAAGAGAAGCTCCCAGCAGTAGCTGCGGACGAGCCTCCCCTCCAATCACCCAAGCCCGACGCCGCCACTAAAGCCAACCTGGCGCTGGACCCGGCGCACCCGCTGCACATCACGCTGCCGACGTTCCGCATGGTCATCCTGGCCGACGAGAACCTCGAGCACTTCTTCGACCGCGCGCTGGCCAACTCGTTCCGCCTCTCGGACGTGCCGTCGTCGGCGGGCGCCAACCACCTCACCACCTTCGCCAACGCCGGCCGCGGTACCTCGTCAGCATCCGGCCATCCGGCCTCGCCTTCCCTCCCCTCCGTCCCCAGCACCGGCGGCGTCGTGCCCCCCGGCAAAGGGCTGCGCGGCATGCTCGATAATATTGTTTCTGACGGCATGCGCGTCGCCGCGGAGGTCAAGCGCCGCATGGACGAGGCACAGCGCGAGATGGAACGCGCTAACGCTGCTGCTGCTGCTGCTAATGGCGGTGCTGGTGGAGTTGGTGGTAGCGGCGCCGGTGCCGGTGGTGTTGGTGGGGCCGACGACGACGATGACGAGTACGACCCGGGCAAGCACGGCTTCGCCGCCGAGACGCGCAGCTTGCACGAGAGGGATCGCGACCTCCTCGAGGGCGCCGAGACGGAGGATGTGGATGAGGCGACTAGGGCGAGGCACAATCATGACGAGATGATGGGATTGGGAGTGGGAGGAGTGGGAGGAGTGCCGAATTTGATGGATGCGGAGCCGTCGTCGGAGGCGGGGGAGGGGAAGAGTGGTGCGGCGGGAGGGAATAAGTTTGATGATGACGGAGGCGCGTTGACGCCGACGTCGTTGTCTAGGGAAAGGGCGGAGAGCGGGGCTAGTGGTCGGAGTCGGAATGTCATCGAGTTCGATAGGGGGTCGACGCTGTGAGGTGGTGGTGGTGGTGGGGTGAAGGGAGGGTTTTCTGTCTCTTTGTTTCATTATCCGTTTTGGAGATTATTGTTGGTGGTGGGCCAGAGGAGAGGGAATGAATGCATTGTGGCATGTCGTCGATGGTCGTCGGTCGGTGGATTGATGGATAATGGCGTTCTGAATTTTTTTCTCTCTCTTTTCTTTTTCTTTATACATTTCCTTGGTATGCCCATCCCATCACTTGGGAAGAAGAGAACAAGAGATGGTGTGGGTGGTGGGGTGGTGGGGTGGTTGGTTGGTTTTGCGAGACGAGAAGGTCTCCTCCTTCGTGCAAAGAAGTAGTAGACTCAATTCGTTTGCATTTTCTTTTTTTCTTTTTGCTTGGCATGTTTTCCCTATTTGGTTTGCTGTCGTCGTCGTTGTTACTGTAGTTTTAAATGAAAGACCAAACTTTTTTTTTCTCTTTTTCTTTCGAATCGTTGTTGAGAAGACGGTTCGTTCGTTTTTTCTTCTTTTCTGTTCTGTACGTGTTTGGTTTCGCGTTTGTGTGTGTGGGTTCGCGTTTGGTTTGGTTTGGTTTGGTTTGATTTGGGTTTCTCTTGTCTTTGGATGCGTGCGTGCTTGCTTGCTTGCTTGCAATATGTGGTTTGAGACTATGGATGAGGGAACGCGGGAACGGGACAGTCAGTAGGTGGGGTGATGTTAATGAAAGACTGGAGGGGGCTTCTTTGGGTTTGAGTGAAGGAGACGATCGGGAGTGTTGCGGTACGTTGGAAGGATCTGTAAGGGTCTGGCTCGCAGCCGGTGGGTGACAGAAGAGGCTGTCCTGCCCGCATCTATCTCACACAGATATTCATGTCGGTAGTTGGAGCCGGTGTCCGGACGTAAATGCAAGTCTTGGATGCGTGCACGTTTATCTAGATAGTGGATTCAATTACCTAAATAAGAAGGTTGGAGTCTTCTTTCACTGGCTGCGAGCATGTCACGATGATTCCGTAGATGCACTCGGTTATGGCATGTTATTTTCTACCTGAAAAGACCGCTTGGGCGAGCTTTGGAGAGAGTCGGGATGGGGTAACTTTAGAGTGCTTCTACTGCTCCCTCTTCTGCTCAAACGTAGCTCTTCTTCCGGCCTCATCACTCTCCTATCCAAGGTAGCTTGTTCGTGAAGGCGGACCAATTTCCACTGCTCAGAGCAAGGCCATTTGCCATTCCTTGAGCGTGCGTGGAACCTGGCATTGGGGACACACAAGGACTGTGCCCAAGCTAGCGCCAAGGTCGACATCCAGCTGAACGAAGTGGTTGCCGAGTTTCTTGCTCCAGCACTGGTAATTCTTGCGGATCAAGCCACCCGGGTTCAGGCGGGCGAGGTGGTAGAGGACGTCCTTGGCCAGGTCGGCGTGGGTCTCCAGCACGTCGCGGAAGTCGGGCATGTCGGCGAGGGCGTGGAAGTGCTCGCAGACGACGTGGACGGCGGCGCGGCGCATGCCGTCCTGGTCGCCGCCGGGCGGCGTGCAGCCGTAGACGACGTCCACCGCGTCGGCGAAGTCGGGGCTCTGCCAGCCCGTGGCCGCGAGCGCCGAGAACGCGTGGCAAGAGAATGCCTTCAGCTTGGGGATCTGGTAGACTTCGCCCATGGCGTAGGCCTGGGCGCTGAGCAGCAACGGGTGCGCGTGGCCCTTGGTCGTGTACGAGCCGGTGTACAGGAACACGAGCATGGCTTTGACCGCCTCGGGCTCGTCGTTCGGCAGGTCGACGGTACCGGTGGTGGCTTCCTAGAGGTTAGCATGAAGTGCGCCGCTAGAGGAAGGTGAGGTTGGCGGAGTCGGCGCGTACCTTGAAGCCGTGCTCAGGCTTGCAGGCATTGGCGAGGACTGGGCTCTGCCCGCAGACGATGGCGCGGTGGACGTTGTAGCTGAGGCCGTTGCTGTCGTTGATGCGGAGGTCGCTGTAGCGCTCGCTGTTGAAGAGGCTGCGAGTGTTTCTGTCAGCTCGCGCGATACTACTACAGAGCATTGCGCAGGAAGAAGGCTTGCGTACCCTCCCAGGTCAGGCGCCAGCGCGTATTTGTCTTCCGAGGCCATTTTGGTGGCCTGTCTGGGTTGGTCGTGCTGAGGGTTGTCGCGGCAAGTGGAGGTGAGAGTGTCGGGATCCCAAGTGCTTGGGAGAGTTTATGAAGTGTAGCATAACACGCTAAACCTATTTGGGGTGGCTGCGCGGCGGGTGACAAACGAGATTGGCCCGCCCGCATCTGCCTAATATAAATAGTCGAATACAAGAATCGGACGTACATCTGTGCATTTAAAGCTTACATTTACGTTCGGATCTTGTATTGCACTGCCCGTGTAGGAATTGTGTATCATCCTCAGTAAGCTCAATGGACCAATTTGTACTGTCACTCGCCGCGGATGCGTGGGTGAGTACGTGGGTGAAAGAAGATGGCATTTCCTACGCTCTGGCTTGTCCTGGAGCCTTCCGGAAAACGAAATGTGCGGAACACAGTTGGCATGACGACAGTGAGGACAGATCTGAGATTTGAATAGTCACAATTGCAGGTAAATGGGATAAGTAGTACCGATTCCATTGTGCCATACTGGCTGGTCTACCTTGGACGACTGTCTTGTAAGACTATCATACTAAAGTAGGAATTGCTTTGAAGGTTGGCTTTAATGTACAGCGAACGTGCTTGCCGTATACTTGACGAGATGGACCACCAAAGCTTACTTGATCTGCCAATATGCCCACACGGGGTGATCAAGGAACGTACCGCAATCTGGGCAGGCAGTTTGAGTATTAACCTGGTAGTGGTCGATGGTCAAACGGACAGTGTGAGGTGGGTTGTTGCGACCAGAGCAATAGCATTTGTACTCCCGCTCCTTGGGGGCATTGGCAATGTTGCGAGACAGTGCGCGTAGGCCATCTTTTCCCAGTGCGCTAAAGTCATCCAGGACAGCTTCAAACTCAGGTTTGGCGAGCAGAGCGCTGTAATTCTTGGCGACAACTTCAACAACGATCTCTCGGATAGAGCCTTTATCAGTGTCCGGAACCGAATCGTAGATGACTCGGACGGCATTGACGAAGTCGGCCCTCTCCCAATGGGCAGAAGAAAGCTCCTTGAACTTGGCGGCAGCAGCCTCCTTAAGTTCCGGAACGCAGTACATCTCGCCGAGCGCATAGGCACGTGCAACCTGCGTCATGGCGTTGTCGTCCTCGGTAATGGTGTAAGAGCCGCGATACATAAACTGCAGCATGGCCTTCACGGCATCGGGGTCGTCATCCTCGAGGTTGATGATGCCGGTCTGGGATTCCTACGTGGGAAGGCGAGGTGAGTGGCATCATCGTTTCCAAGTTACAAGCCGCGGGGTTTCATCGCTTACCTTGAAGCCGTGCTCTGGCTTGACTGCATTGGCAAGGACGGGACTTTGTCCGCAGACGACGACGCGGTGCACGGCGTACTCATGGCCGTTGCTGTCCTTAATACGTAGGTCGCTGTAGAGTCCATTGTCGAAGTACTCGCTCATGCTGTGCCTCAGCGCCGAGCCAGGGTCGATGGAAGGCATGGTTGATGTTTCCGTGGGTGGGCCCAGATGATAGTTGCAGAGTTTTTGGGAGACAAGGTTTGAGTTGGAGGGAAGATGCAGAAGAAGGCCCTGGGGGATGGTGACTGGCTTAGGTAAGCAGGTGCGGTCGGGTCGGGCAACCGGCGAAAGAAGTGCGGTTACGTCACTGGGTTGCAAAAGATTTCTTATGAGGTTGTAAGCCCCTCAACGTGGGCAGTTGAGGACAGGGGTCGCAAGTCGCAATAAGCGGCAAGCGCTTGATAAGCGGAAGTAATAGATATCGAATAGGCATAGATACGCCTTATCTTTAGGATTTCTATAGTATAAGCATTGTAAATAGCGCAGGAGGGAGGCCCCGAAGGAGGACGAGGAAGGGGTTTTAGAAGAGGGGAGAGAGAGGGGGGGGGGGAGGGTGCCTCAACACCACGCCAAGCATCGTAGCGTATGAACGGGGGGAGGACCGAACACGGGCCTCTTGCTACTAATTATAGTATATATACGCGCTTGCAAGCGCTTGTCAAGCGATCAATCAAGCTCAAGCGCAAGCATAGGCGCTTGTTTGATCGATTCGCGGACCCCCCTCTGCTTGCAAGCGGTTCAAGCTGCGATCCCTGGTTGAGGAAGATGTCCGAACGAAGATATGTACCAATCATTTTCCATTCTGGTATGCCTTCAAGCTCTCACTCACCCGAACAACTCAAAAAAAGCTTTAGATAATTCCAGCAACCCTAAGCTCCCCACATCTTCAGCATTTGCCGACATCGATTCCCTTCTTCCAAACTCCAACACCAACCCTCTTCCATCGCTTCAACACCCTTCCATAACGCCTTGATACATCAACACACCAAACAGCACAAACAGATCTCGAAAACCCCGCAAACAACCCGCACACATTTCCCATCTTCCCCATTCACAACCCCGCCACCTACCGCCCCGAACCCCCCCACCTCCCCCGCCCGGACCCCCCCGCCGCCGCCGCCGCCAACAACCCAGCAACCTCACACCTACACCGCACCCTCCCACCATCAGCCTCGTACCCCCCACAAACATCCAGACTTCACTCACGCTCTATCCTCCCTGACCCTCCTTCCCTCCTCCAAAGCCCCCGCCCCTCCCTCCTGCCGCCCCCGCCGCCGCCGCGCCTCGCCCCTTCCCATCCACCACGCGCGGAAGCGGGGCAGCACGCGTTTGTGCCGCAGCGCGATGATGAGTAGGATGACGGCGAGGACGAGGACGACGCCGCCGATGATGCAGCCGGCGAGGATGGCGGAGGGGGTTTCGCTGGGGCGCCACCGCCAGAATGGGTTGTTGCTTGTGGGTGTGGTGGTGATTGTGGGGGTGATGGTAGCGGTAGCGGTGGCGGTGGCGGTAGCGGTGATGGTTGTGGTGGACATGTTGGTTGTGGACATGTTGGTTGTGGACATGTTGGTTGTGGACATGTTGGTTGGTGTGGTTCGTTCTTCAGGCGGTTTGGATGTTGGATGGGGGCGTTCGTGCGTGAACTTTGCTGGTGGAAATTGAGGATATCATGGGGATATGGGCGGTTTGAAATAGGATTTGTTCTTTTGACTGGATGGCGTGTGAACCACGGATGGATGCTTGGGGGGGGGGAGGACCCTGGGCTATCCGGTAGACTGCCCCGGCCCCCCCGACTGAGAAGATGACGTGATGGTTTGTAGGTAGTGCCACGGTAATGCGTATAGGCAGGATTAGTGAGGGGAAAAAAAAAAAAAAAGAGGATACGTGGCTTTCGTAAAGGTTTTCTAAAGTCGGGCTACTAACTACGAATACAGGTATGACTTGATATAAAAAACATGCTGGAGCTTCCATTCGAAGTTTTTTCTTTTCTTTTTTTTTTTACACTTCTTTCCTTCCTTTAGCTGTAGCACCCTCTCTCTATAATTCGCCTTTTGTCGCAATAAACGCCACCAGCGGCCCTCTCAGAACTTTCTTGGGGAGTTGGTAGCGGATCCCATCTGTTGCTGGGTTTCCAGCCTCGAGGCGGCTTGGGTCTCTTGGGCTTCCTCTTATTTTCGGAGACCAAACGAAAGAAAGGACAAGAAAGAGTAGAAAAACGCCCAAGATCCAGCTTAGGAAAGTCCAGTCGCTATCGTCCATGACGATGTTTGCGGTAGAGGTGGGACGCTGCTGCTTTGTTGCTGGAAAGTTTGAGAGAGATGGGCGAGAAAACGAGAGGAAGAGGTCTTGAATAAATAGCTGTCTGTGTCTCAGAGGTTGCGCATGGTAAGGATCACGTATGAATCACGGCCCGTTGACGAGACGAGCCACGGGCCGCGAGATATTTGGAGTAGACAGAAGTGGTATGTGAAGCATTTGCCGCAGTAGTTCCTGTTTTCTTCCGAGCCTTCCGTCCCGAGCTTTAGTTTGGAAGCCTTTCATTCCTTGGCTGTAGCCTCCCATTTCTCAATTCGCGCCCCGCTTTACGGAGGAGGTGGAAGGATAGGCCGGAGGCAGGGAAGAGGGTGGAGGCGAAGTACCATGGGCGTCGAGCGCGGGGTTGCTTGGGTTGCTTCGCGTCAGTCGTGTCGGGCTCCAATTCCCTATGCGGGCACTTACCCCGTATCCCTCTGGCTGGTCGTACCCGTCCTCTTTATAGTCATCCGAATTACTTGTTGCCCTGAGTTGGCCGTGACGGTGTGTATTCGATCTTCGATGGTCGCGCGTCTTTTGTAGAGGTACACAAGGCCCCCCGTTACCAACACACCTACAAGCATACAGCATATGACGACGGCGACGTAATGTAGGACCGGGGGCTCGGTGGACGCGGTGCTCATGGTTGCGGTAGATTGAGTGGCGCAGCTTTGTTGCCACGGTCGGAGGAGAAATGAGTGCTGCCAAAAAATAGAAGAAAAGGGTTGGGGGGGCTTGGATTAAGAGGCTGTGTATGAAAGTGCGTACGCTAAAATGTTGAACACAGGGTCACCTCACCCAGGAGCTATGGCCGTTAAAGAGGCGAGTCATGGGAGGCGAGCCGCTTAGGTCAACCAGATGTGGCATTTGAACTAAGCCCTCGTGGCCTAAAGCGAAGTTCAGGAAATTTGGAAGTATCATCGACAGCGCTTTGGACTTCGCTCGGGACGGAAGCTGTGAGGATGTATATCCCAAGTTGGATCTCTTCGTCACGCATGATCCCGCCAATACGTCGACGGGCACCAGCTTGTACTATCACATAGCCTTGTCATTGGATGGACATCCAGTTGCTAAGCGTTAGAAACTGCTTGGGAAGACACTAAGCCTGATAAGGATTGAATGGACGTATTCGTGGATGTGCCAGTAGATAATGGCGGGCACCGAGTTGAGGACTGAGAGTATTCGAAATTAAAATTCCCCAGCAACTTCCAGAACCTCAGTGTACAAGGGTTAGGATTTCAGAAACAGTCCCTGGAAAGTTTTGATAGTACAACTCCACAATTGAAGGTCCACCACCCCTCTCGCGACGACTGATGCGGTTGTAACCAGAAGCCTATGTCCATTTTCCGAGTTAAAGGAGTCAATCACCGCCTGTCCCTCTGCCAAAAAAAAAAAAAAATCCCCCTGTGAGAGTCATAAGCCTCGTGTGGAGATACACGAGGTACGAGGAGAGCGGATCAAAGAGCACCACCAGTCCACCACAAACTTTTCCGGGACCTGAGAGTCAGGATACAAGCCGAGACCATTACGAACTTGGGAAGCTCTTCTGTCTTGACGCCGTGCTCGATAATGCGGCGAGTATGGGTGTTGTACAGCGAGTCGTTGATGTTGCTATTCATCGGGGTTGATATCGTTTTGGTAGGGGATAACACCATCGCTCTGCAAGCGGTTCGGAGCGGAAAAAGACCGTCTTGGATCATGCGGCGCGTGGAGGCGCCGATGGCGGATCTATCGACGTCACCCGGCCATTTGTGTGCCTTCTGTTGCTGGGCACTGAGGCTGTTCCAGTGGTTCTTCTTCTCTTGCCGTTTGCGCTGCAGCCGTGCAAATAGAGGTCAACGTCGTGAGCCAATTTGGAAACATCTGGAGCTCTTACTCTCTCTTTAACATGCTCGCCGCGCTATGTAAAGGAGTGAACTTGGACGTCTCTTTCTGTCTTTAGTAGCGTCGTTCGCCTCGTTGGGAGGATATCTTGATAAGGAACAATGGGAAGTTGCTTGACCCATCAACGTAGACTGACCTGAAGCCTCAGCTCTACACTGTATAGTTATGTCGGGCCATGATGTTGCACCGCTGCATGTTGTAAACACTTCACTAGTCCTCGGTGGAGGTTTAATGATCCTGCAAGCTGAAGCCCGATTATTATATTATCTTGACTGGTGATTGATTACTGTTAATGAGGAGACGCGGATGTCGAGAGTATCCGTTGATGACCGAGCATCGAACGATGAATAACGTGGGGGCACCATCAGTACACGCGGCTTCCACCTTTCCAAAGTAATGAGCAGAGCGCAGAGAAAGGTGCGGCATAAGATAGCCAGCGAATTATCGACAAGGAGACTCCTTCATTTCAACCAGCATGTCCACTCGCTCCACATCAACCTCGCCAAAGTAAAACAAACGACCAGCCAATCACCCTTCTCCCAATTCAACATCGTCACCATCCACCTCCGCCATCGGCGTCTCTCGCCTCCCCAAAGCCGCCGCCGAAGCCGCCAAAAAATGAAAATAACCCTGCAAACGCGATCTCGCTCACCGGAAATTGCCTTTGGAACCACATATGCCTCATCACACGACCATATCGTCCCTGTCCATCAGCCACGGATCGAAAGATCGCATGTCGGGTTGATTGAGGCCTGACCTAACCCGACCCATTTGTGTTACCCAAACGAGGGGAGGGGGGACCCGCATGGCAACGCCGGTCGACCAACCAAACGCATCCCAAAATAATCATCCCGCGCAACAACGAACGCGGCCCTGCGGCCCGCAGAGGAGGATGTGGTCATAGCGGGCCCAAGCAGCGGGTAGCCGCATAAGATCTTTCTCTCTCTCTCTCTTTCTCCCTCGTAAAATGTGACCGCACGTACGTATCGGCAAGGAGGTCGAGTGGGAGAGAGAGAGAAAAAAATCCCCGCTCTTCGTCTCTCTATGCTCTTTCCAGCTTCTTCGCCGAATGCACACTTCATAGCTCAGCCTCGGCCGGGCGTCCGTGTTGACCCAGACAGAGGCAGGACGAGTAGCTTCTGGCCTAGCTTCCCGTCCACCACCGCCACCGAGGCCATCCATCCATCCATCCATCCATCCATCCATATCTCCCCGGCCCCCAAAGAAAAACAAGCCACACACCACCTCGCAAAGCCGCCAGAAAGCAAAGAAAATGCTCCTGACTGGTCCGTCGCCAACGGATTGAATCCTTCCAGACCCTGACGATCCGGCATCATGCTCCTTCGCCTCGACAAATAGACGCTACACGCGGCTGGACCCGTTCGTTCGGGCTCGGACATAAGCCCAACAACAACCTTCGGCCTCGGTCCCTCTTTCATCTCCATCTATCAAAACTACCCCAAAACCGCGATCGGCAACCAACGCTTACAATCCTGACGGATGTGATTCGTCGACGCATGGCTCTTCTTCCATTCCCCTCATGCAACGCCACGCCACGCGTTCGGTCGGGCTCGGGGATCATACCCTTCCCTCCGGTCCGGCCGTGTCGTCGTCGTCGTCGTATCTCGGGTCGGTTTCGTAGTATGTATCTTATTATTTGTACGGCGGGGACAAGCGCGGGATGCGCGACAAAAAAAGCAAAAAAAGATATGCCTGGCAAGGTCCGGCCCGTTTCTTTCGTCTCGCCTTTTAGGTCGCCTCGCCCAGCGGCGTCTCCGTCCGTTCCCCCTCCCCCTCCCGCCTGCCTCCCCCGAGTAAGATTGTATTAAATCCTGCTGCCTGCCCGACCTACCTACTTACTTACTCTCCCTCTCTCCCTCCCCTTCACCACCACCACCTCCACTACCACTCCCCAACTCTCTCCCATACCCTCACAACCTCATCACATCATAAACAACACGGTTCCAGGGTCTATTTTTTGTTTGATCATTTGTTATACCATTCCTTTCTACAACTCAATCATCTATCATGATCCCCATCTGCAGCATACCAACGGCTCGACTACCCACGTCGAGCCTGCCTGCCGCCGCCGCGGGAACGTCATTATCAAACCACCATCACCACCACCACGCAGCGAGCGAGGTCTCCGAACCATCATCATCATCGTCATCATCATCGCCGCCGCAACAACCCTCGTACCACAACGACGACAACAAAACCCATGCGTCGGGAGACCATTTTTTCTCTTCCCTTCTCCGCCCCATCCGGATCAAACGCCATGCTAAGGAGCCCCGCCAATGATGAAAAGAAAAAAATATAACATATGCCAAGAAGAAGAAAAGTCAAAAGGAGAATGACTCGCCTGTCGGAGAGAAGCGACCATGGACAACAGCAACAACAGCAGCGCAGACGATGCGATACGAATCATGGTCATACCATCCCCACCCAAACGCCGAAAAACATCACATGTGTGTGCGGGAAGCGTGTTTGTACAATATGCACGGCGGTGCATCGAGGCACGCGTGCATAACGGAGCTAGGGAGATCACCAGGTTTCCTGGGTTCAAAAGTCAGCGTCTTGCAGTCGGCGGTTGCGGACACGGCGAGCACTTACAGCAATGTACTGGCCACCCTCCTTCTTCTTCTCCCAGAACTCCTCGGCCTCGTCGCGGTTGAGGTTGCCCTTCTCCATGGTCACGTCGATGAGGGCTTGGTGGACACCCTCGCCCATGCCCTTGCTGCTTCCACAGACAAAGATACGTCCGTCAAGCGCATTGATCACGAACCAGACAACGTCGGCTTGCGCCCGAACCTCGTCCTGGACGTACCGATTCGAACCGGCCCGACGGCTCTGCACAACCTTCTTGATCTCCCTCTCGTGGGCACCGAGCTCTCCCGAGTAGATCTCGTCGAGCATGCTGTCGCGAACACCCTGGACAAGCCAGATCTTGTTGGCGCAGTTTGCGTTCTTGAGTCGGTTGAGGATAAAGCCACGGAAGGGGGCCATGCCCACACCGGCTCCGACAAGCATCATCGGTCCGTCACCACCGAACTGGCGGGAGAGAGGGTTGGCCATGAGGCCACGGAACATGGGAACAGTGAGGTCAAGGACATGTGCAGGATCACGAATGCCTGACTGCTCGGCTTCGATGTACTGCTGGGCGAGACGCTCCAGGAATCCAGAGCCGACACCGGTACGTGTCTTGCCCTCTCGCCAGTCAGGGTCCTCGTGGATAGTGACGGCCATTTCAATGAGACGGCGACCTCCAGGAATACCAGGACGGGTAGAAGAGATATGAGGGTCGTTGGAAAGAGAATAGAACCGTGGCATGAGCTGAGGAAGAACGGACAGCAGGGCATTGAACGGCGGCCGGGACGACGGGAAGGCATGAAGGAGCTGCGGGACGGTGACGTGGGAGCCAGTGCGGAGGCTATTCAATTCATGTCAATACTCGAACCATCAGGACAATACACGGTGTTACTTACTCGCAGAACGCGGCTTGGCCCTGTGCCGACGTGAGGTAAAGAAGAATCTGTCGTTCGTTGAGGGCATCCGCATGCTCGGCCATGAGGCGCAGCAGTTGCTTGGTGGGAGGGGTGCTTTGCAGGTCTGCACACCAGGTGAGGAGCTCACGACGCGTGGTGACAAGCTCTCTCTCCTCCTCATCTCCCCAAATGGTGGGCCATCTCATCCGCTGAGTCTTAAGTGTGACAGGCTTGTCCCGCACGAACTTGGGCACGCCCAATTGGTCGAAGACGTCATCGACCATGTCCGGAGGGTTGGGAGGGCAGATGCCGATAGCGCCTCCGACCTTGAAGTCAACACCTCCCTCATCGGGATAGTCAGTGACATCAATGTCGAAGTGGAAGGTGCGCTTCTGGGCTCCAGGCTTGGTGAGCTCGCGTGCATGGTGGACGGGTGCGGAGAAGACATTGTACGGCGGGTGGGGCTGCATGAAATGAGGCGGCTTCTTGAGGACCTCGGCGGTATGCTTGTGCTCGGTCCGGGGGGCTGCGTCGAAGGCCACAGTCTCCTTGGGCAATTCGAACGTCTGCTCGAGCTTGGTGTCGAGGCTGAGCGGTCCCAGCTTGAGTTCGAGACTGCGGAAGGCCTCGTTGTCGGGAAGGACGACAGGGGTGAAGTCGGGCGCGGTGGTGTCTGGTGGCAGCGTCTTCACAAAGCAGCAGCCTCCACCACAGCAGTATTTCTCAATGAGCTTGGTGCCGGTCTCGCCTTCGCCGAGGAGCTTGCGCATGCCTTCGGCGTCTTCTGAGATAAGGGTGGTCGAGGCTCGGCGCGCTTTGTCCTGCTTGGGGGTGATCTCGACGGAGGGTGTGGGTAGGTTCTCCAGCTTGTCCACAAGCTCATCGGCCTGCTGGTCGTTCATGGGCTCGGTGTTGGGCGTCGAGGGCGCCTCTGAGTCACTCGAGTCGGACCAGGAGAGGCTCTCGTGGGAGGAGCGGAAGGAGCCGTTCGAGGGAACAGTCCGTGGCGCATTGAACTTGGTGGTCGACGCAGGCTCATGGGGTATGGGGTCGTTGGGGTGGGAGGTCTCGGTGGTGGGCACGGCGTGCTGCCGTGGTCTCGAGGTAACGTCCATGGCGACGGTGGGAGTGGCGAGCAGGAAGCGACGCTGAGAGATGGAGGGCTCAGCTAGGTGGGCATGCAATGGTCAGCGTGGACACGGGAGGCGGCGAATATATGGGAGGTGCGGGCGGGCACGGGCTCGCATGGCGACAGAGCGGGATGGCGGCATGGACGGGATGGTGGGCTTGTGGAGGGGCATGGAGGCTCACCAGCTGTTATCTGATCGAAATTCGCAGACGGAAGGCGCGCTCGGCGGGCTCTGCAGGCGCGACTGCCAAATAATAAGCGCCGCGCCGTGAGACGCGGGACGAGTGACGACACGGTGGAGAGTGGAAGCTGCTACGAGGAAGGGATAAAGAGAATTCGTCGGGGGCATCTAGCGCATTTGAGTCGACGTGGGCGTGTTGAGGACACGGCTCGTGGCTCTGGAGCAGAACACAAGCGATCTTCTTTTGCTTTGCCGGACCGAAGTCCTCGAAACAGAAGGATCTGCGGCTGGACCAGCGCTGCTTTTGCCCCCAGCCCAGGAGACTTTTGCCTCGGGCTGGACTTGCCCGCGAACACCCGCTAATAGACTGCCCTCCCGACTCCCATTCCTCCCGCGATCCACCGCCCTCGCGTTACGTCTTCCGCCAGCGGAGTGTGCCCCCGGCACTTGTTGCTCCAAGAAGCACGCCATCTTGCAGCCATCGGCGCCCGCAATTCCGTCGCCTCGCAACGCCCACACTCACTGCACTCGCTACGCTGTCGCATATCTGCCGAGCCCGTCCGCGTACTCTCCATGGCTGCGCCGCGCTGGAATGACGCAGGTACGGGTTGGCACGGCCTTTAGGCCCAAGGCGCGACGACGCGTTGCGATGTTTCGCGATGCGGCCGGGGTTGATTGCGCCGCGCGCCAGATGCTTGCAGCGCTTACGCAGGCCATACCACACTCTTCGCATTGGCCTGCCTAAACACCCCGCGCTCTGCCCTGCAGCAGTGGGCCACGCGTTCGGCGTGCGTCTCCTTATTGTAGCGCTCTGCTATAGCCGCTGCTGAGGGTTTTGCGACGGCTCAGTGCGAGGGCGATGATGCTCATGACTCTGGAACAGGGCGGCGGGGGGCCAGATCGGGCTCCCTGACGTGATCGGCTTTCCGGCATGGTCATCGAAACCGTCAGCCCTACCGCCGTTCGAGTCCTTCTGGAAAAGCCAATCTCTCCCCCTGCTGCTTTCCGTTTCCGGCCATTCATCTGATAACAATTTCCGGTCTTCGGACTCCACCACGACTCGCCCTCTCAACCATTGAGCTCGGGATGGTGGCCCGCCGAGCCTATGGCTGATGCTCCGCCACGTTGGTGGAATGCTGGCTGGCCGCACCGTTGGCACGGGCTGGTCCAGAAAATTCCTTGCTGCTCGCCTCCTGACAATCCCAACGCACAGGTTCTGGGTAAGGATGTGAGCTGTACCGGCCCTCCGACGCGGCTAGATCCTTCGATAACAGGTTGGTGAGTGCACCGGTGGCATAGTGGCATCTGATAATTCATCAAACCGTCACCGCCTTGGACTTCGTGTCCCATAATCTCCTTGTACCCCGGACGAGCGGGCTACGTGCAGCCTCTCCGGAACTCCAGCCGCCTCAGTTCGCGCTCCATTCCTCCCTGTCCAATTCCCTAGCTCAATCTGTGCCGCCCAGACTCGTGTGGTGCCGATATTTCCCATAGCGTCGTGGATCACGCAACAACTCAGTCCACACGATGCCGCTGCTGTCAGAAGCTGAGCCCACCGCCGGGCACATGAAGAAGCGGTGGGCGTCCCAACAGCAGGCCCCGAGCTTGTGAACGCTGACATGGGGCCTCCAGCTTACCCAATAAATTGATGCGTTGCACGACGTCGCCAGAAGCATGCTTGCCAGCACAGGGGTGGAGTTCGCAGCAGTCGGGCGTCCGCGTCGGGATGCCGGTTCGGGGCAGCGCTCAGCACACGAGGCCCCGATGTCGCGCTCCGCTTCCGTTTCGGGCAACGGGGTCCGCCGGTGTCGGTGGCGCCCAGCACTCTGCAACACCCTGTCATCACGACGTCGGCCAGCGTCAGGAGAGTCTGGGGTGGTCGGCAGGATCTACCGACCTTGCTGCCTCTCGCAACCGCTCTGGGGGTGATCGCAGCAGCGGATCCTCGCCGCTTTTACCACGGTCATATGTCAGCATACGTCAGACATCACCAACCGCTTCCTCGTCGACAAGCGTGCGTCACGGCGCGGCAGGCTCTCTCTCGCGACATTAGTGATCGCACCGCGAAGCCCGAGATCTCTACTCAGCATGGGTCAGCAAATGGGCTGCTTCGGAATTGTCTCGCGAGCCCGACGCTTCGCCGGCACCCAATTCCGCGTCACGGCGTGTTGCTTACCCCATACTCTGCAATGCGGGGGATGTGCCCCATCGTGAGACACTTGGTAGCGACGCTTGATCCCTTCCCGCCCGCCTCAGCCGGTCGCTCGAGCCGCGCGATAGAAGGTTGGGCGGGCATGTGCCGTTTGCCAGAGCCGCCACTCTTCCGTGGAGAAGAGTCGGAAGAACACTTACGCTGCACTGCCATGCCACTTTCCGAAGGCGCCGCCCACCTTTCCGCCGCCGCTGGACACGTGCGCCCACACCAACTAGAGCCCGCGCGTGGCCGAGACGAGACCTCAGACCTCAACTACTCTCCCCCCGCTGGAGACGATGTTAATATCTCTGACCTGACGCCAAACGCGCAGCCTTTGTGCTCCCAGGTCTCGCTTAACGTGATTAGATAGTGACATGACGCTTTTCCTGGAGTGGGAAAGCGGGGGCTCAACTGTTCCAGGTCGCGGCGCCAGCCTCGCCCCGCCGCCAGCCAACGCTTTCGCAACGTCGTCGACCCCACAGCAGCCATCTGTCTGTATTCTGTATTTCCTGCATCGCACGCTTCCGTCCCCGCTCGCCGTGTTGCCATAGTCGAACGTATCAAGAATAATCAGCTGCAGCCGGCTGTCCGCCCTCGGGTGATGGCCTCCGCCAACAAGGACGACCCCATATTGCGTCTCAAGAACAATCTCGTCAAGTGCGATAGATGAATCACCAACTCCCAATTGCCCGACGTTGCTGATGCAAGCAAAAGCTTCTGGAAAAACAGCGAGTTCTCCGACTTGCTGATTCGCTGCAACAATGGCGACGAGCACCGCGCCCACCGTGTGATCCTATGCAGCCAATCCGAGTTCTTTCGGCGCGCTTGCAACCCCAAAACCGGCTTCAAGGTACATCCTACCACCACCACCACCACCACCACCAAGCACGAGAGGGGACGGCGGCGGCGGGGGCGGCGGCCGGGCAGCAGGGGCGCCAGCAGCACCAGCACCAGCACCAGCCACCATCACCATGACCATGATCAGAACAGCTCACCAACCCATCTCCCGTCCCCGCAGGAAGCCCTCTCCGGCGTCATCGAGCTGCACCACGACGATCCGGCCACGGTGCGCGCCATGCTCGAATTCTGCTACACCTTCACGTACACGTGCCCATCGCCGCCGCCGCCGTCGCCATCCCCCGCCGCCCCGCACTCGCCCGTCGAGGAGCGCATGATCTTCCACGTCCACATGTACGCCGTCGGCGAGATCTACGACATCCCCGCGCTCAAGCGGCTCGCGACAGCCAACTTCGAGCGCGACGTCGACCACCGCTTCCCGCGCTTCCCCGCCGCCGTCCGCGCCGTCTACGAGACGACGCCCGCCTCGGACCGCGGCCTGCGCGACGTCGCCCTGCGCGTCTGCGCCATCCACGCCCGCGACCTCCTCGGCACCCCCGCCTTCGACGACATGATGGACGAGCTCGGCGTCTTCGGCCGCGAGCTCGCGCGCCAGCTCGCCGTGCGTACCACTAACAGCTCCGCCGCCGCTGCTGCCAACGGCGTCGGGAATGGGCATGGTCCGACTGCGATTAAGCCTGTTGTTGTTGATTGCCGCCGCTACCGCTGCACCGTCTGCCGCCGCGCCGTCGCGTGGAACATCCCTAAACCTTGCCCGACGGAGCTGCTGCAGTGCATGTATTGCGGCGCTGGCTTCGCGCCCGCCACGTGGAAGAAGCGCATCATCAAGCCCGACGACCCGCCCGAGCCTGAGGATCTGGCTGAGAGGCCGTCGAGTGTGGCGTTGGAGGACGGGGCCGGGTGGTGATTGGTTGGGGGGGTTCAAAGGGTTGGACGTCGGTGTTTGATGATTGGTAAATGCGGTGTTGATCGTTTCCGTTTCTTGTGTTGGTTTTCTAAGTGCGTTTGATTGGGATGACGGCAGCGCCGCTTGAATAGTGAGTGGTTCACGGCACGGTTATACGCCTCTTCTGTTTCTTCTTCTGCCTTTGGCCGTTTAAATTGTTGCAATCAAGCAGATTTTTTTTTTTTTTTTTTTTTTAAATTTCGAGCATCTACCAGATCAACGTACTGTGAGGACAAGCATCCAGTCTCTTAGATATGTCCAGACCTCATTTGACCATGAATTTTTGGTCTTTTGTGCTGTTCACGTTGCCAACTATCAATACTGCTGGCCAACCCACGCATCGCGCTCAGTCCCGCCAGCACTGCTTCCAAGTAGTTGCCAACTTAAGCTGTTGGAATATCAACCGGAAATTCTCCGAATTCGAGCTCTTTTCACGCGCTTCTCCAACCGCTTCACCTTCAACTCCGTCGGTTTCATCGCCGTGGCCAACTCGTGCATAATATTCTGCGTGAACTCGGTTGAGTTGTCCACCATCTTCTGGAACGTCGGTCCGGACGTAAGCGCCGACACATTGTCCCTCGCGAACCCGACGAGATCCTTGTGCAGAGCGCAGTTCTCGGTCGGAACGCCCGAGTGGACGATGCCAACAAGCTGCGGGAATACGTCCAGCACGCTGTCGGTGTCGGCGAGGCTCAGCGCGGCTTTGATGCAGCTCGCTGCTTTCTCCTTCAGCTCTGGGAGCAGGTAGTATTCCGACATGACGTAGACTTCGGCGTGGGCGACGACTGCGTCGGCGATCTCTTTCGGCATCATGCTGGCCATGCGTCGACGGTACTGCTTGAACTCGGGCTCCCCAAGCTCGGGTTCCTCGTCGTCGTCGTCAGGTTCCTCGTCGTTCGCCGCATGGGGCTCGTCGGTCTGTCCCGACAGTGAGTAGTCTCCGGTGTAGAGGTACTCGACCACTTTTCTCACGGCTTGCGGAGGATCGTTCTTCATGTCGATGATCCGGGTCAGGCTCTCCTATAAGTGGTTGTAAGTGAGAAAAGAGTCTCTTTCGCGCTGGAGAGAGCAGCTACTATACCTGAAAGCCACCCGGCTCAAGGGCGTTCTTGAAGAAATCGCAGCTGCGCAGCAGGATGCGGTGACATGTGAGCTCGCTTCCATCACGAAGGATGAGCGTAACATCGCTGAAGACTCCACTCTCCATGGCCCTGTGAGGGTCAAAGTCAGCTGGGCTCACTTGTCGTAGGTGTGAGGTGGAGGTGTGGGGAAGCCTTACTCAAGAGCGCTCCTTTTCCTTTTCAACGACATGGTGCCGACGTTGTTTTTCGCCTCGGTGTGCGTCACGCGAAGGTGTGGGTGGTTCTGTGTCTGTGTGGTACGACGATGAAGAGTTGAGGAAGCTGGGAGGAGAGTCGGGTCTGCCGGTGGGTTTTTATAGCGGTGCACGTGTGCCATGTGAATGGAAGCGAAGAGGCGAAGTGAGGTCAACCTTCATGTCTCACCCAAAAAAATTCGATCTGCTATGACCAACACTCTCCGCTAATGTTCAACTACGCATCTCTAGGAATGACAGTAAACTTATCGGGAAAGGATTTTGACTGGGTTTGACAATGGTACAACGATCCCCTCAATTATCAACAAAGGACCCGTCTTCCCTCAAAGGACCCACCCATGGACTCTGTCATAAGCGAGAATTCTGACGGAGCTTTATGAGCGGCGAGGGCTCCGACTACGCGAGCGGGAATGGTGGCGGCGACGCTCCGGGCCACGAGGGCTGCAACTTCTTGAACGGGGCAGATGACGGCGATGCTGCCCTGAGCGGCGAGGGCTCCGGCTACGGCTACGGGAGCGGGAATAATAACGGCGACGCTCTGAGCGACGCGGGCTCCGACTGCGTGAGCGGGAACTCCGAGGACTGTACTGCTCCCCGCGGCGAGGGCGCTCCTCGCGAAGAGGGCTCCGACTTCTTGAACGTGAACCCCGACGGCGGTACTCCGAGCGACGAGGGTCTTGTGGACGGCGAGGACTCCGACTGCGTGAGCGGGAACGCTGGGGACTGTGCTGCTCTGAGCGACGAGGGCTCCGACTTCTTGAGCATGAATGCTGACGGCGCCGGTGTTCTCGAGGAGGAGGGCTCCGACTTCTTGAGTGTGAATGCCGACGGCGGTGCTCTGAGTGACGAGCGGCTTCTCCACGGCGAGGGCTTCGACTGCGTGGCCGGGAAGGAACTTCGTATTGCTCCATGTGAAGGGGACTCCTATTTCCGGGTCTGTAGGTGTCTACGCAACCAGCATTCAGCGCTATACCTCAAGAGAAGTCAGATGCATCAGCCTTACCAAAAGTTCTGGGCTTTGTTTTGCGCGCGTTTGAACGCCTTTCGCGCCTCATTTTGCGTGTTTCTGGTACAGCGTCAGTACGTGAAGCCATACCTCGCTCGCGGTGCTTAGCGCTCACCCTGGCTCCTGTCGTCGGTCCATCCGGGAGGACGCGGGTTGTTGGGTGGCGGCGGCCCTCCCAAGAAGTCTTGGTCACCTTTGGGCGGCATAGCGTATCTGTATATGTTGTTGAGTGTTGGTGGCCAAGTTCAATGCTGGAAATATGCGGCTGGGGAAAGACGGCTGCAATGCGAGAGGGCAGCCGCGCTTTAAGGCAAGCGCACCTGGCCTATAGGTACGCCAGCTTCAGACATGAAAGGAACACCTCCACGTACAGAACCAACCACCAGTGTCTCGCAGATTCCTGACTGCGGGTAGCCGAGTCCAATATCCGGAATGAGATGCGGTCTTTGAAATACGCAAACACGTTTGGATCTTGAATTCAACTACCAGTGGATATAGTACACTATCTGTAACAGAATAAATTTCCTTTTTCACCCGCTGTGGCACTTCAAGCAGAAACATCCAGTCTGTTCTGAACATTGTACCATGTTGCGCTCTCACGCATCAAGCCGATACGTCTTCCGGTCCCAAGTGGTGGCCAGCCTTGTCCGCTTGCACCGGGGGCAGCCCACGGTGACGCCCGCGGTCGTCGGCATGGCCATCTTGAACCTCTCGCCGCACGGGCACTTGTACGCCTGGTACCGGCCCAGCGTGATATGGAGCGCCGCCACCCGGTCCTCCAGCCCGCTGATGCGGTTCGCCGCCACCGTCAACTTCAAGCGCATCCCCTCGATCGCCTCCTCCATGAAGTCCGGCGCCTCGTCGAGCACGTCCCACAGCCGGTCGGCGGTGGTGAAGGCGTGCATGTGCTGGTGGCCGAATTTCATGACGCGGCCGCGGAGCGTCTTCGGCGTCGAGAAGTAGGAGAAGCAGGAGGAGGGATCGTCATCGGCGGACGCCGGGATGCCGGCGCAGATGGTTTGGGCGAGCTTGGGGAAGACGCCGAGCATGTCGGCGAAGCGGGCCTTGAGTTCGTCATCGATGACTGAGGCGGCCATTTTAGCCAGCGCGGGCACCTGGAAGAACTCCGCGACAACGTAGACGTCGGCATGGGCAAGCATTTGACGGGCGTATTCTGAGGTGGATGCCGCCGGAGGGGTGGTGTTGTGACTGGGATAGGACGACGATGACGAGGACTTGGTGGGACAAGATTGCTTAGGCTTGTGGTGGCCGGGTTCTTCAGGGCGGCAAATCTTGTCGTCGGGCTGATCGAAAACGGAATATTTCCCAGTGTAGATGAAGTCGATCATGCACCTGATGGCTTGAGGCGGATAGTGTTTGAGTTCTATCGTTTGAGTACGGCTCTCCTATAGGTAGGGCAGGTGTGGTGAGCGATGAATCATCTTCATAGTGGGTTAAGATTTACCGTACCTTGAAGGTGCCTGGCCTGAGGGCGTTCCTGAAGTAGTCGCATTGGGAGCAGACGATGACGCGATGGCAGAAGAGTCTGCTTTCGTCGCGAAAGATGAGCGCAAGATCGCAAAAGTCGCCCCTGTTAACAGAACTGTCGCGAGCTCTTAGTTAGCTTTGAAGTCGTCTTGCCATTGGTGGTTGGGGAGGATATCAGTGAATCTTACTCGTAAAATTCTCGTTTCCTTTTCAGCGACATGGTGATTGTCTTGTGTACACACGGCGGTGACTGTACTGCCGACAATTGTGTTTTTCTTGGACAGGGTGGGCGATGGACCGGTGGTGTTAAGCTAATGAAGGTGGAGGGAGCGAAATCTAGAGCGGCGTCATTTTATGGTGACACCTGGCATGTGATTGGACCACGGTGCCAAGAACCAAGGGAGTTGTAGTGAATGTAGGGTGAAGCCCACTGCGGCAAAGCGAAGTGATTTCATGGTCACTGCAGGTTACGGCAGATTTGAGCTCTCTGGGCTCCGTAGAAGGGCCTTGCGTCCGATCTAGAGGCCAGCTGGCGCACGTGTTCACTGAAACGGAGTGTGAGTCGCTATCAATATTCCGGAAGTCCCGTTGTGAACCGTGACGGCGCGGCTGCCATTTGAGCGTAGGCATCACCGAGCTGGGTCTGATGCGGCATGCGCGCGGCGAGTGGAAAAGAAAAGACAGGGTTAATCATCGTTATGGTATGACTTTCCTCACAACTTTTACAGCGACAGGAGGGCAGAGCATTGAGGAACATGAGGCCCATGTTGGATGGAAGCGTGACGGACATGAGCGGGATGCAGCGTCTACAGTGCAGGCACAATGGAGGACGTTAGTGGGATGATGTCATCCTTATCGATACATGCTAAGCATTGCTAGTCTGTGCACAGCATGCCACGTGCCCAGGCGTTTTGGAATCGGGCGCGCCATGGTTTCAGGCTCGCGCGGCCCAAGACTCCTTATCCGCACGTCTTTCTTTTCTGCCTCTTCCGGAAGCTTCCCTGCCTGCATCCGACCATGCCGGGCCCCCTAGGCTACGACCTCAAGCCGCGAACCGGCAGCTACACGCTTGGGCTGCCCCGGGCTGACCAGGGCCTGTCTGATGCGCTGAAAGGGTGAGCCGAGTTTGCCAACACCGTGCACGCGTCCGTCATTGATCGTCCCCGACAGCCACTGGGACAACCGATTTTCCGGCACCAAGTACACCGATCTCGTCGTCAAATGCAGAGGCCGCGAGTACAATGTCCACCGCATCGTCGTGTGCTCGCAATGCGACTTCTTCGACAACGCTTGCAAGCCCGACTCTCCGTTTGTGGTGCGACTACACCTGCTTTTTGCCGCCCATGGTCGAGCTGAACACGCACACAGGAAGCACGCACCGGAGTCATCGACCTCAGTGAGGATCCCCCTGAGCTGGTAGAGGTGTTACTTGCCTACTTCTACATCCAGGACATCCCGCTGCACGAGAACGTGCGGCTGAAGGACGGCCGCAAGACGCGCTTCTTCGCCTCCGTCTACGCCATCGCCGAGAAGTACCGCGTCTCGGGGCTCAAGCTGCGCGCCTGGGCCGCTTTCAACGACTACCTGAACGCGGGCGAGTGGCAGTCGCCGCACTTCATCAAGACCATCGCGTACGTGTGGGAGTCGACGCCCGAGAAGGACATGGGGCTGCGCCACGCCGTGCTGAGCGCCGTGGTGCCGCAGCTGCACTGGTTTAACCAGAAGTATGCGCCGCATTTTGTGCCCGACATGGAGGCGCTCGAGACCTTCTGGGACGACTTGGTCGCGTACCAGAAGGCCTTCCCCGACATCGACCGCCTGTTCTGCCCGTCATGCCTCTCGCAGGTCGCGCTGGAGGTGCGCGAGGAGGGCATGAACAAGTGCCCCGCCTGCGGTCTGGAAGACTCGGCGGTGCAGTGGAGGGGAGTGTCGATTTGGGACATTCCCGGAGAGATTGGGACCATCTGGCGGAAGAGGGTGCAGGCGCAAGAGGCGGCAGCGGCGTTGTCGTCAGCAGAGGGCGCGAAGGGAGGACAGGGCGAGCAGGGCACGCAGGCCGATGGCTTCGAGGGGAGCGGATAATGGCCATGTCGCCAAGCCAGAGCCAGCAGCCCGCTCGCTCCTGGCGTGAGGTTCTCTCGGCAACGACTTCGCTCACCGGTGAAGAAGCGCTCGTGCGGCCTGTGCACACTGTCCACGTCCATGGCGCCATGCCGCATCGGGGAATTTGTGGGATGAGCTCACCGCGAGGACTACATAAGACCAGGCACGGCTGCAAACCTTTGTGCCGCTCGCTGTCATATTCCCTCCTCTCCGCACCCGTGCCACCCGCAGCAACATGGACGCCTCGTTCGCGCGCTTCAAGGCCTTTGCGTCGCAGCAGTCGTCGCGGCCGCCGTCGCCGCCCATGACGGCCCGCAGCTCAGGGGAATTCAGCATCCCCACCCGGCCCAGCAGCACCAAGATCTCGACGCCCGGCTTCTACCGCTTCCCGCCGCTCGGCTACAACGTCAAACCGCAACCCGACGGGGCCTACACCGAGCCCGAGTCGGACAGAATCAACAGCGACTTCAAACGCGGCTTGGAGAAGTGGGGCTCCTCTCTTCCCTTTACTAGCGCCGGCCCATGAGTCGCGCACCAACCTACAGTCGAAAAGTGATTGCCGTTAAAGGAATTCGTGGCTGACGGAGCGTGCCATTCTTTTCCGCCACAGGCTCTACGACGGCCGGTTCGAGAACCACAACTGGAGCGACCTGATCATCCGCTGCCGCGAATACACCTTTTACGCCCACCGCGTCGTCATTGGCCCGCAATCCGACTTCTTCGCAAACCAGCTGCATCCGGACTCGCCGATTGGGGTATGCTTGCTCCCTCCCTTTGCCATCATTCCGCTTTCCGTTGTCAAGAGAAGGGAAGAAAAATAAAAGTTGCGGATGGTTAACGACCTGCCAGGGCACCGGCGTCATCGAGCTCGACGACGACGAGCCGAGCCTCGTCGACGGGCTGCTCGGCTACTTTTACACGTCGCGGGTGCAGACGGAGCGCGTGCTGGACGGGGCCGAGATCTGCGCCGACGCGGGCCTGTCGATGGCGTACGCGGTCGGGCTGTACAGCATCGCGGAGAAGTACCAGGTGTCGGAGCTGAAGGAGCAGGCGTGGCGGGCGTTCATGGACGACGCGGTGCGCGGGCAGGGGTGGCGGCACCCGGACTTCCCGTCCGTCGTCGCCCGCGTCTTCGAGACGACGCCCGAGAGCGACAAGCGGCTGCGGTGCGTGGCGCTCGCCATCGTCAAGACGCGGCTCAAGTACTTCACCCGCAACCCGGCCTTCGTCGAGGAAATGGACGCCATCGACGGCTTCTGGGCCGCCTTCGCCCAGTACTCGGCTACGTGGCCGTGGATGGAGCTGTACCGCTGCCGCACGTGCGGCGAGGTCATGATGAACCTGCCGTGGGAGGAGGACACGAGCGCCCCCGCGTGCTGGGGCTGCCACGCCGTCGACGACCACCGCGCCTGGCGCGCCAACATGGTCAAGTACGATCCGAACGAGGAAGAAGAGAAGGAGGAGGCGGAGCGCGCGGCGAAGAGGCAGAGGATGGGTTGATGATGATGGCTCTTTTTTTCCTTTTACTCGGTTTTCCTTTGGGGTCTCGTGCGTGCTATATCATGGAAATTGAGTTATGATATCTTTTTCTTTTGTCACGTCGTCTATGGAACGGGGCTGGGAATTAATGGTTTCGGTTACTACTGCTTGACGGCTACGGAGCGTGAACCTGCTTTTCTTCTGTGTACCGGATACTTTGTCGATTGCCTGAAGTGTCAGTTTATGATGGGTTCGTCGTCGTGAGATCTATCACATCGTCCGTACCCCCACGATATAACGGACGGTCCTGCCTTGGATGGCACTGTCAAACATCAAGCGGTGAGGTACATGCGGCCAATCAGAGACCTTGCGAGCGGTCGATAAAGGCGTGTCACAGCTTGAAACTGCGCTAGGCAGGGGTAGGTACCTGGTTGCATCCGCAACAACATTTGCGATTGCTCGCCCGCAGTCCGCTCTTCTTGCGGCGCGGCGGCACGACGCTCCCTGGCCCAAAAATTGCTTTCCTCATCTTGCATCGGAGCGGATATCGTTACGAGGGAGTCGTAGTGAATCGTTCCGGGGATATAATAGGACAAATTCGGCGGCTTATGCGGATACTGGTGGTGTAAGAAAAAGCAACTTCGTGGTCCGACCTGTCATGTTACCAGAAGAAGCTCAAGGATCCTGGTGTTTACCAGGGTCCGCAATCTCTGCGCGCCGGCCGGCTGCAAGGACGGAAGGGACCGTACCACCCACCACCCATATATTTTCGGTTTGCCGGCGGGGACGCGTTCGTTCCTCAACGTCGACAACAAACGTGCGCCATGGGGGACACCGGCTCCAGCCTGGAAGCAAAGCTCTCCAAAGGGCTCACACTCCCCATGAGCGTGCAGCAGTCAGTCCTACTCGCCCCTTTTCACGTTCAAAACATCGACAGGCTGATCGTCGCAACCACAGGTTGAGAGAAGGAGGCCTTTACACCGATCTGACGCTCCGGTGCAACAATGGAGAGGAGCTGAAGGTGCACAAGGCCGTCGTGTGCGCGCAGTCGAGGTTTTTCCATACTGCGTGCAAGCCGGATTCGCCGTTCAAGGTAAACAAGAAAAAATCGATATGGTGCGAATTGGACGCTCGGCTAACTAGTTGCTCCGCTTGAAGGAGGCGCGGACGGGCCTGATTGAACTCGTTGAGGATGATCCGGCGGCCGTCAAGGGCATGGTCGATTACCTCTACACGCGCCAATACGATTGCGAACAGGCAATGGAAGACCATTTTTTCCCTAAAATCACCAACGACAGCAAGAGCGACGGCGATGGCGGCAATGCTGAAGGCGACGGAAATGCTGAAGACAATGGAAATGATGAAGATATGGGCGGTAACGGCGGTGAAGAGGAGGAGGAAGAAGAAGGGGGAGAAATCGATCGGACAAAAAACAGTCTCAGGCGGATGGGGGTTTGTTTTACCCAAGACGAAGGAGAACAAGAGGGGGAAGAAATCGACGCCGACTCCGACGCCGACTCCGACGCCGACTCCGACGACGACTCCGACGACGACTCCGCCTACGGATTGTATCAGACCGACTGGTATGAGCAAGAGCACTGGCTGATGATGTTCCAGCTCAAGTGCTTCCTGTTGGCCGACAAATACGAGATCCCCCATATGGCGCAATATGCAGTCAAGCGCATCCGCAATGCCATGATGAACAAAGAGCCAGGAAATGACCCGTATTATTTCCGTGAGGACTTCCCAGATGCCATCAAGTTCATCTACGACAACACGCTCCCAGCATCCTACTCCGCCCGGGAGCTCCGAGACTACTTGCTGAACATCTGTCGCGATCACCTCGCCGCCTTGTTGATGAACCCACGGTTCCAGACCGTCCTGGACCCCGTCGACGACTTTTGGAAGGAATTGGCTCGTGCACAGGCATCCATACCCCAGACAGCCCCTCACGGCCCGACGTGGGTAGAGTGCCCCAACTGCTTTAATTGTGCCCCGGTACTGCTTTGGCCGGCCGGCCACTACAAGGAAGATAAGGAAAATTGGGAGTGTCTCTATTGCGACACGCCCAAAACCGTCTTCACGCACCTTGTCTGGAAAGAACACGTCATCTCGCCGGGGTGTTTCCGAGAGGGCACGGATAGGGCCCGGACGTGGTTTGTTGAGAATGCGATAGAAACTCGCGTTGAGGTTCTCCGTGAAGAGGCCGCGGAAAAAGAAAAGGAGAAGGAAAAGGAAAAAGAGAAGAACGTGAAGAGAAAACGGACCGCGTGAGCTTATCGCTTCACTGCTGTACGGTGCGGCGACGGGGAGTGGTTCACCTCCGGTGTTTGGGAGACGGAGCGGGGATCGGGGGACTGTCGACACGTTGGGACTGGCTTTTGGGCATGTCATTTGAGCGGATTCGGCTGAAAGACGGAACTGATGACTCCGCGGCTTCGGAACGCAGCTGAACCGAGGGGAGCCTTTGTCGTGTAGTTGTGATGTTGAGGTACGGGATCACCGCCGCTCGAGCGCGGTCCGTACTTCTTTGGAATCGCTCTAGTATGGCAAGTACGCAGAAGGGAATTTCGGCGCTGTGGAATTACGTGCTCATAGAGGTGTGAGGCTTTCAGCATTGCCAATTGAAAAGATACAGATAGCTGATATTGTCGAAAGAGTGGCTTCCACCTTTACCATATCGAAGCATATAAGCTTCTTCCGAGACAGCCAGATGCAGAGCACTCCCGAAAGACCCTTGCGCTTGATGATGAGGAGATGCAATACTCTTCGATCATTTGCTCATCAAGGTCGGAGGCAGCCCCGGCCGGCGGGACAGAAGATAATGAACTACAGGCTTTGTCTTTCTCGTCCCTTGATCTATGGATTAAATGCTTATGATGGCAGTTTGAAGTTTGTGTACGCTGGAAGAATGACGTGACTCATGGAAACCAGGTCCGGCTGAAAGACTGGATGGTAGTTAAAAATGCAACTCCGGGTATGAATCTCCCTTCACTTAACAGAAGACACCCATCTCTAGTAAGGCTGCAAGTAATCTCAGATACATCCCATCATGGAAAACCAACCATCTTCTTACACATCCGCTATCGACCAGCACGACCAGATACTGTCCCATGCAGCTGCGGTCCTCAGAGCAGAGCAAGGCTCAACAGTACTCGGCCATGAGTCCAGATCTTCAATCGAGCGTCTCCGCAACTTCCTCCGTTACGTCCTCTATGTCGACTATGAGACCGGCACCGCGGACGCTGCCGTCTTACTCCCCGCCGCCGACGCAACCCATTTCCGCTCCGTCAACTCCACCTACTGGCGCTACATCAACACCTTGGACGCCACTACCGTGGAAGAAGGCGAGAGGATATACCTTGGTGCGTACTTTTGGGAGAATGTGTACGCGCCAGCCCAAGCGCTTTGCTTGCCGGCCGAGGTAGTGCTGTGCTGCATGACCCGCTTCAACACGTATCAAACCTGCCAAGGAACGTACAAGAGCTGCATTCCGGGCCAAATGCAAATGTACGGCTTCGAAAGGATCGCCGGGAAGCTCGTGCTCGATCGGCACACGGTGATACCAAGAGTCGCGCCGAATCCTGCCGTCGAGCAGGCCCTGATCTCGGGCCTCGAAAAGACACTGCGCAGGTGGTTCGACAGCCTGGATGGCTTTGGATACGAGGCTGGCAGGAGACTGGAAGTGGAAGGCGGGAGCTGGTACCATTCTGACTTCAACGAATTCGAGTTGACCACGGAGGCTACGCGTGTCTGGGCGCGTCTGGGAGAGGCCCGGAGGCTGAAAGAGCGAGAAGAAGAGCAAGCTCGGGTGCACCTGGAAGAGGTGACCCAGAGATTTGGAAAGCTAGAGCAAGAGCAACCCAGCTACCTGCAAGGTTGGGATCCCAAGGAAGTTTCAACAGTAGGACGACAAACACTGGCGCGCAACAGGGAGAAAGATCGGGCTTCCGTTCGTCTATCCTGAGCGGAACCAAAAAGTGTCTGGCACGGCTCGAACAAAAGGCTTACTTGAACCGCGTGTACACGTGGTGGAAGGGGCCACTTCCTTACCCTCGTCCGCAGGGAGAAGTTGAACAGGGGTTCGCAGCCATGGGCAGGCCGAATTCCTATACAACACCCGAACCTCTTCACGGATGCTGGCCCAGCGGGGATAGACCTTTGATTGCGAATGCGCATTTCTGCATACCGAAATTAGCCATGCTATTTGTTTTTATCTCCATTGGTGCAACTGAGAGTCTGATGGAACTTCGCCGTACCTGCCGCCGCAACACCCGAGCGCCATGACGTGCGATGTAGCGAGAAGAGAAGGAGCACTCGCTACGAGCCGCGAGAGTTCGAGACTCCTTAGACCCTCCGCCATCCTTCTTCTCTTTCTCTCTTCAACAAACTTTTATCCGATATAGAGGTCGGTAATTTCCCATTCCCCGACGCACACACTTGACACCTCGCCACGAACGAACAACCGACGACGTCGACGGCGACGACGATCAACACCACCACCACTATAGCTGCCACCGTGGCCCCAGCCTGCAGCCCACAGACCAACATGTCTCCCTCTTCATGGTGATGGACCCTTTGGTCCTTGTTCAAATGCTGGCCATGCTGGTCGTCATCATCGTCTTTGCCTATATGTTAGTGACGACCCTCATATCATTTTACCATAGACATATATCTATCTATCGATCAGGACTAGCGGATTTTGCTACCAGGTGGTGGTACAAAGCACCACCAGCAGCCTTCACTAATCGATCATCCTGCTTCACCATCAATACGATTCCCGATTGTTGCCTCCCGGCGCTGTCGACCCACGCTCCCGCTCCCGCGGCCTCCTCTTCCGCCCCCTTTCCGCCCGTCTTCCTCTTCTCCTCCCTTCTCCTCCCTCCCCTTCCCGAATTCCCTGAGAATCCATCTCCGTCGTTGCCACTCTCCTTTCGGGGGAAGCGGTGAACCTATTCAAGAAGTGGCTCCAACGCAGCCGACACCCTTTCAGCTACCCCCTCCACCTGCAAGCTTAGCAGACCACACTAAGCTCACCTCTTTGGATCAGGTTCGGCGGGGTTTGGGGGTTGCGTATCCTTTTTGGGCGGCTGGTCGTCGATGTTCCACGCCCTTCCCTGCCAATACTCTTCCTTGTGCATCATGCGGCGGTCAAACTCATCGGCCAACTTCTTGAGCCACTGGTGGTATCCGGCCAACGGTCCTTGACGATGGTGTTGTTGATTGTCCGCTTGACCGTCGGGTGGTTCAACGTAGTTTTCAATCTTGTCCTCTCTCATCTGCGCCCATTCTTCTTCCTTCTTGGCTGACTGGTCGACCAACTTCTCCCATGATCCATCGGCACTTTGCTCGGTACGGGCCACGTAAAGCTTCAAGTTGTTCAAGTGGTGGCGGCCAATTGCAAGTCCGGTAACGCAGTCTCTTGAACCGTCTTCCTCTTTATACCGCGTGGGTGGGTCAAAGCTCCTTGTGAGCTTGTGAGCTGGCAACTCGCTCCCAAAGGCCAGCTGTGGCCTGGCAACTTCTGGCAGACAGACCTGGTGAGTGGACATCAACTCTGATAGCCTAGCTGACCACGACACCAGAGCAAGAAGGCAACTGTTTCACTCGTCTCTCGGGGACTGGCGGAGGACGGGGGGGATGGCGGAAGCAGTGGCTCGGCCTGCTCTTGCTGGATGGTGATGAGATTCAGAATATCTATTATCTCAAGTTCCACCCTTCGGAAAGCAGCGGTGTCAGGGGAGTCATCCGCGGCATCCCTTCCGAACGATTATCGCATTCTACCACAGCTCCGGCGAACAGTTCCAGCGAATAACCTCATCCAGGGGGGAAGAACACGGGTTCATTCGGATGATCCAGGGTTCGCGATTGATCTGATTGGCAAGCGCAAGCGGGGTCTGAGGGTCCGCTTGCAATCCGATTGATTGGTCGCTTGCTGCGAACTCTGGATGCATCTGTATCAACCTTCCAGAAAACCCGAATCACTGTCATGGCTCCATGTTGACATCCCCAACGCCTACATTGAGCCCGATTACGAAGCAATGCCGCTGAAAAAATGCGGCTACAACACGGCAGCGTTACGAACTTTAAAGCCCACGCGAAGAGCGTTCGCAACACCACAAGCAGGTTGCCTTATTGCAAGCATCAGCGGAGACAACATGATAAAGTTCCACCCTACCACCGTCTTGCAAGCTTCACTCATCTCCGACTACAATCATGAACCTCTTTAGTCTCGAGGCTTGTCTTGACTTTCCCCTTCGCAACTAGTTCGGCATTGGCAGCCATTGTTGCCAAAGCAGACAAGTGGTATTTCCAGCCAGTCGTCTTTGCAAGGCACAAAACATGCACAAAATGCCCATCCCCTTCCCATCAGCTTACCGCACCCATCCATCAAGCACAACTGGCCTGTAATTCAAATCAGCCTCTTATTTGTCGCCAGTCAGCCTCGTCCTCATGACCTCATGAGCTGCGTACAATCAAGTTCACCTACCACGTGCTGCTCAGCATTAACTGCACATTATCGAAGCCATCCGCGCTTCGATCTGGTCATATTGACTCTTCTCTAGTTCCGCTTAACTAGCTTGGTCTCACATGCATTCGGTTGCATCCTATCGCCGTCTGCAACATGCTCCAACATCACTCCCAACTCTCCACACGATCGAGCCCCGTTACCTAACATCCTCTGCGGTCTGCAAATGCACCAGCACACGGTCTCCTAGAGTTGACATCTGGTCTTGCTCTCGAGCCTCAAGGGACGGCTTCAACACAGTGTGCACCCTTATTTTCCGCGGGCCGTCAAGCTCGATTGCCGCTCCGTCACGGATAGCACTTCACGCCTGTATTCTCGCCATGGTCCCGGCTACTATCGCTTCATCAACAGGTCACATTCGGAACGGCAGGTTTACGATATCATCTTGCAGTTCGATCACACACACTGGTCTCCAGGCCCACCGATGCTCTCTATTCTGCCCCGGATCACTTCGCATGCAACACCTCTACCATAGATCAGGATTATAGCCTTGGGAATTGATTTGTTTCGAACAGACGTCGGATTGTTTCGACTGGGTCTCGTATGTACCTTTCGAGTTTGTGTGATTTGTTGCGCCCCGCATGTAAGAGTTGTGCTGTATCGGCGTCGTCTTGTAACGATGAAGTCTTGTACATACCTTTCCCTTTTCAAGTCTGTATGATACGAAGTAGCTGCATCCACATGATGTGTGTACGAGTAGGTGCCCGCCGCCTGCCGCATCGCCACCCACCTCTCCAAAAAAAAAAAAAAAAAGCTATATCCGAGAGCGAGCAAGCGAGCGTACCACCACAAATACAAGTAAGTCTGCCCTGGCAATAGTTGCAACACATGACCGCACCGCCTCTGGTCGTGCTTCCACGTAATTGCTGCTACATCCGTCTGTCCGTGACCAATTCCCTCCCTCCATCCCTTCCCTCCCTGTACGACGTCTTGGCGCAGGGTCTACAAGAACAATGCCAAGAGCGGGGACGTTGCAAGGCAAGGTCTTTTTTTTTTCTTTTCTCTTGGTATGTACCTAGTACTAGCAATACGACTCCGCTACCACCACTGACCACCGCCAAGACAATGCGCTGCTGCTGCTGCTGCCGTGGCATCCCGCACGCGCATGCATCCCTTGGTAAGGGAGAGGGAGGGAAAAAGGAGAGGAATCTTGTCCCGCCTACGTACCTACCTGCTCACGCACATACCTCCGCTACGTCGGTGCTGTCCCACCCCCTTTCCCCAGTGCCAAGACGATTGCGCTGGCGGGGGTTGCAATCATCCCTTGGTAATGCAGGAATCTTGTCCCGCCGAGCCAAGACATTCCCGGTGAGCGGAGGTAGCCTGCGTAGCGTAGTAGTGCAGTGTCTATATGTATGTTTTGTAGCGTCGTTTGTGAGCATGGTTATTGGAGGGAGAGCGGGGAAAATGGGGGGTTTTTCTTTCCCTTCCGAGAGGGGAGACACCTCAAGCAGTAGAAGAGGAGCACAAGTGGCTATTATGACGGTTTAATCTCGTCGTCTTCAGTCTGGGTAATCATCGTTTGTGAGATGATCGGAGGGAACGGGTGGGGAAGGGATTTTCCTTTTTCTTCATACTCTCAGTTGCGTGACAGGAAAGTAGCTTGGGCACTGTGGAGAAGCAAATGCGAGCGTCATTTCAGTACGTATCATCTCTTCATCTATGAGAGTATTGGAACGAACGGTAGGGAATGTATTTCGTTCTTTTCGGACGGGCGAGGTTAGGTAAGGAGTACGAGTAAAAAGAGACAGGGGGTTCGTCCTGGGGGGTAGTTACAAGCATGTGAAATGGAGGCAATGGCTGGCCGAATTTTCACGATGGGCTCGTCACACGACGATGGGTGGAGGGAAAGAACAGGGATGGCGTGTCCGGGATGCCTGTTCCGGCTTTGCCTTCTGCGATAAGATATGGTCGGACGGGAGGAAAACGGTTGACGAGCAAGGTCCAGGAACAGGTGCCCAGTTCGCGTTAGATGGATGGGGTCTAGGAGAGAGCATGTACATGTCGTGTATGTGTGCTGTGGTGCGTAGATTTATTACGACGCAGTGGTGACAGTAGTGCCTTGGGTGCACGTTCCGGACACCGGGATCGGGGGAATAGAAAACACCAATTCTCGGCTTACCTGCCTTGTACCGCTGTTGGATCTGGTTCGCTGACTATGGTCGAACCCGATAACAGCCGACGTGAGAAGCAGCGGCGGGAGATATCGTACGAGCGGCACGGCGGCAGTCGAAAGGATCATTCGTCGCTCATTGTTCAGCCGCAAGCCTCTTCCACTTTCCTCCCGTCCGTCGGAAAAAGGAACGAGGGCGGGCGCGGGGAAGGTTGTGTGGGGGGTAGCGCATGCAGTCGGTTTTCTGTCATGGCTGGCTGCGCAGCTGTCGTGTGAGCCTTGGCCCCGCTCGGGAGATGCGAGTTGTCGTGCAAATCAGCGTAGGTTGTGCCAGGGTTTCAACAGGGTGAGGCGGCATGTTTGATCGAACAAAGGCGCGCGTGTCCGGGTGACCGTCATCAATGCAGCGCCTCGAGCAAGCAGCACAGGGACCGGGCGATCGCCTGTGTGTTGATATCGGATGTGCAATTACCAGCCGTCAGGCAGCGGCTTGCGCAGGCCTCGCTGCTAGCCAAGCATTCCATGCATACACCGGCTGTGGGGTAAATGCAGAAGGGTCGCGCGCAGGGTTCAGCGGGCCAGACCCGCCAGTGGGCGTCGCAACGGTGCCGTCCGAGGGTTGCGCTGATCTGCGCGTTTGAGTTTGCTTGCGCGCTGTGCGTCTCGGCGGAGGCGACGGCCGGGCTTCCAGAAGGACAGGGCTGTGGAACCGTCTCCTCTCTTGCACCCCCACGGCCTCGCGCCAAGCACGGCTTGCGGACAAGCCTTTCCGTTGGCAGCCACACGCTGTCCTGCCCGCCGGCGGTCGTGGTGCGGCAGCGGACTGGCTGCGCGAGGTCACACGGAGGCAGAGGGTGGGCCTGAGGCAGTCGGTGAGAGTTGCCAGGGCGAGGTGACGAATTCTGGGGGAGCCGGGGCTGCGGCGGACTGGCGTCATCGCGCGCCTGTCCTATTTGCAGCTCCAGCGATTACGGCGACACAATGACAGGGCTGACTCTGCTGCACCGGGCGATTGGCACCGCCCCCATGTGCGGTATTATTGCTCCCACAGGCTCGGCAGGGCAGGGTGCGTTCACGATCCGGGGCGCGTGGAACAGGAAATTCATGCGCGGGACGGGCTGCGGTTGACAGAAGGTTGCGCGCAGTGCAGCAGCCGACCCCGGCGTCGACCGACTCGAGTGGCGATCGTGGGGAAGCCAAAGCCCCAAGCCTCGAATGCGGCCAGCCCAGCATCCCGCGCCCGCTTCTGCCGCCGCAACCTGCCCTGCCTGGTCCTCGCCCGAGCCAAACCCCCGAGACAAAAGCCTGCCCGAGCCCCGTCAGAAGTCCAACAACGGCTCGCCCAGTCCCAGTGCACTTTCGACCACGACCTGTCCTGTCGCATGGCGCATATTTCACTGCCACTCCCCACTGCCTCACTCTGCTGCACAACGCGTGGCACCTTGCCGAGAGCCTCGATATAGATCTGTACGACCGCCTACTTCGCCATCCGCAACCGTCCTGAACCGCCAAGCACCCAAGACCGACCATGGCTTCAGCGCTACTCAACCCGCCGCCCACCACGGCACTGCCGCCCGCTTCACCCCCCGACTATAACACCGATGGCAGCAACACCGAGAGCGCCAGCGACCCCCAAGAACCCATCACCCCCACCAGCGACACCTCCACCACCCTCGGCCTCGCCGCCACTCGCAGCAAACCCGACGACATGGCCGTTGCAACAATGGCGGCAACGCACCCGCAAATCGCCCGCGAAAACCACGCCCAGCGCGGCGGCCTCAAAAAAATCGGCACCTTCGTGAGGAAAACCATCAAGCGCGCCGACTCGAAGCGCGAGGATGACGACGTTAGTCCGGACAAGGCTACCTTCCCCGACGTGCCACAGCCGCTTCGAGAGAAGCAACCTCCTCGCCAGCCCCTCGCCGTCCGCACCAGGCGCATCAGCTCCTGGTCCCTTTCATCAAAACGCAACTCTCCCAAGTCCTCGCAGTCCAACAGCCCGCCCTCTCCGCGCTCTCCTACCGTCACCTTCCAGGAACAAAACAAAGACGCCCCCGGCTTTGCTCGCCCGAGCCAAGGGTCCTCCTTCGACACCTTCATGTCGAAGCCCGACAAGTTCGGCCCGTCCTCCCTAGCCTACAGGCACAGGTCCGCTAGCCTCGAGTCCGTTCCCAAGTCCGCCTCCCGCCATGCCCAAGACACCACCCTCCCCGTGTCGCAGCCCGCCGGCCGAGCCGCCGAGGGCGTCGGCCTCAAGGCCCGCCGCCTGAGCACCTGCCTGCCCGACGAGTTCTTCGTCGACCACTGCGAGCTGGACAAGGAGTTCAAGAGCACTAGCGCCATCCCCTTCCGCCGCGGCAAGAAGCTCGGCGACGGCGCCACGGCCGAGGTGCGCATCATGTCGCGGCGCGGCGGCGGCGCCGACGAGCTGTACGCGGTCAAGGAGTTCCGCGGCCGCGACAAGGACGAGTCCGAGGACGACTACGTCAAGAAGATCAAGTCCGAGTACAGCATCGCCAAGAGCCTGCACCACCCCAACATCGTCGAGACGGTGCGGCTGTGCACCCACAACGGCCGCTGGAACCACATCATGGAGTTCTGCGCCCACGGCGAGCTGTACGACCTCGCCAAGAAGGGGCTCTTCGTGCCCGCCGCGGCCGGCGGCCACTACAAGGCGGCCGACCGGCTGTGCCTGTTCAAGCAGCTGTGCCGCGGCGTGTGCTACCTGCACGACCACGGCATCGCCCACCGCGACATCAAGCTGGAGAACCTGCTGCTCGACCGCGCCGGCCACCTCAAGATCACCGACTTCGGCGTCTCCGAGGTCTTCGCCGGCGAGCACCCGGGCATGCGCGCCGCCGCGGGCGAGTGCGGCGTCGGCATGGCCGCCGACACGCCCCCGCGCCTCTGCAAGCCCGGCATCTGCGGCAGCCGCCCCTACATCGCGCCCGAGGTCCTCGCAAAGTCCGGGCCCTACGACCCGCGCCCCGTCGACGTCTGGTCGTGCGCCATCGCCCTCTTCTACCTCTCCAGCCAGGCGCCGTGGGCCGCCGCCGACGCCCAAGCCGACGTCAAGTACGCCGCGTACCTGCGCAACTGGGACGACTGGCTGGCGCGGCACCCGGACGGCGAGCTGCGCGACGACGTCGGCGCCGGTAGCGACGCAGCCCCCAAGACATCGCCGGCCTTCCAGGGCCTCGACAACCCGGGCGTCAAGCGCCTGATGATCCGCATGCTGTGCCCGTACCCCGCCCGCCGCGCCACCATGCGCGAGGTGCTCGACTCGCCCACGATGCGCGCCGTCGAGTGCTGCACGCCCGAGAACTACGCCGACGAGGAGGCGCCGTGCTCCTCGTCGACGGCGGCGGTCGTGGATGCCGCCAGCAAGAAGGGGTGCAGGGCCGCGCGCCAGGCGACGGTGCTGAAGAAGCATAACCATTGCCCGCCAAAGGGGAGCCGCATCCCCAAGGCGTTGCAGCATCGGTTCGATATGGGGCATGGGTGGTATTGATCTTCTTTTTGTTCCTTCTCCTCTTTTTATGTGGATGGGGGGAAGTCGGACCTACTACCACTTGTTTTGATTCGAAGATTTCCGCTGTGCGGTTTGGCTGGTTCCTGTTCCCCATTCCTCCTCATCTTTTTGTTGCATCACATATCTTTATTATTGGGATGTGGGGAGGTAATAGAGAGTGGGATTCTTTTTTCTCCTATTCATGAGGGACGCACAACACGTACATAGGTGGTAGGAAGAGGGAAAATATTCTCTTTTCTTTTTTTCCTTCTTCTTTTTTCTCACCTGTCGTTCTCACGATCACGATTGCATTGGGTGGTGGGCTCGGACCGGGTTCTGGGGGGCTGGGCTCTTTCTTTGGGGGTCATGGGTCATTGTGTCTGGGTCTTTTTGTTTGTCGTTCCCTTTGGTTCGCGGTATGGATTGTACAGAAACAGCGGCTGGGTGAGGGGGAGGGTGTACAAAAAAGGCAGTCGATGACGATGGCATGTCGAACATGATGACGGTGGTGGTGGTGGTTGTTGTTACACGTCCACGCATATACACGGAGAGTGGCGGCGCAATGGAGAGGGAGGGAGGTACACTTAGAGAGGGGGGAGGGATGTTTGGGCTGTTACTCCTCGCCAATGTTTGGTGGGGTTGGTCCGTTGTCGATGAGCTGGAGAAATACAACGATGTCGAATGTCTGCGTGTGTGTGTTTGCCCTGCACTACTACGCAGTAATGATTGAATGGTTCTTTTCTGCTGGCCGTATTCGTTGCTTCGTCTTTGTCTGTCTTGTCTTTCTTGCTCAGTGCGGTCGACCGCATTTGTACTGTTTCTTTGTTCCCTTGCTTTCCACCACCGGGCTTGTACTGTACCGTATGTATCATCGACGTATTCAGACGTTCGTACGAATAGGGGGGGAAAGTGCGTCTCACCCTCCCCCTGACGAATAAAAGAAGCAATAACCAAGACTTTTCCTCCCGCCACTTGGCGCGGCATGGCATGCATCTACGCATGCTTGCTTGCTTGCTCACTCACTGCAGCCATCGTCCCACCCACCCACCCCTCACTACTTTCTCCCCCGCATATCCGCCCCAACCCAAACCGCACACACACACACCAGAAGATGCGACTCCTCGTTCCCCAACCCCCTCCTCGCTCGTTCGCTCGTTCTTTCGTCCACCATCCGTCGTCGGTTACGATGACAACCGCTTTCCCTTGACAAAGCGTAAGCCCTCGGGTCCGGTGTTCGGTGTTCGGTGTCGGTGTCGGGGGGGAGGTCCGCGCGTCGGCCGTCGATGCTTTGCTGCGGGAACTCCGGAGCGAACGTCTAGCTGCAGCTGAGCTGAGAGCTAGGTATGGAGGTAGGTAGGTGGGGTGGAGTTTTTTGTGTGATGGGGATGGGGTGGGGTATGACATAAGCGGATCGGATCGGATCTGCGGGGAAAGCGGGCGGGGAGGTGAGATGGGGTTTGGGTTTGTTTGGTTGGTTGTTTGGTCGTGGCGGCGGGGTTGGGATGGGATGGGATGGCTTGATTGGTTTGGGCGCGGGTCGTACGAGGTGTGATAAGGTGGGCTTTTGTTGTTGGGAGGAAGGAAGTCCGAGGAAGAGCGGAGGAGAATAAGTGGTCGTCGGAGGTCGGGAGCCGGGCCGGGGGCAGATGGGATGGGGATAAGAAGTAGGGTGGAGGATGATGGCTGGATAATGTGTGGTCGCCGGAGGGAGTGGGGGATGCAGTATAGGGAGTCAAGCTTAGAATCTGATAAAAGGTAGTTTTAATTCTATTTTGTGGTTATTAAACTTGCACCATCCGAAACGAAAATGTGGACCGATCGTCATTGAGAGTCATTCCATTAAATAGCTAGTGTATCTTACATTGTGTAGCTTAAATGAGATAAAATTCAGATCTCGTCGCATCGTCAAAGACCCCTTCGCAAACGAAAAAGTCGAACCAGCCAACGCATTTTTGACTGCCATGTCTTTCAGCCGGACCCTGGTTTCCGTGAGTCAACGTCATTCTTCCCGCGAACACAAACTTTGGATGAAATGGTTGTGATGACAATTCAAAGGTTAAGGGACGAGAAAGAAAGCCTGTGGTTCATTATCTCCTGTCCCCAGGCATCATTTTCAATGATATTCAAGCTGACTTCAGTGTTTTAGCATGACCATGTATGCGGGAGATCAGGGGCGAGAGAGTGCTGAAGTCAATGAGAGCGAGGGTCAAAGGCGTCGGACTGAGGATTGATGCGGTGCGAGTAGACGGTTTCGCGGTGGTGAAGTGGCGACGCGCCGATGACGTGGGATCAGGCAGCTCTGTATGGTTGCCGGCGACAAACGCTGTCTCAGCGGGCCACGCCGGCCACGTAATCTCTGCCCCACCTTGACCGCGCACCCCGCGCTTGCCCCAGCTGCCCCGGCCGTCACCACGACCTATTTGCAACGCCGACGAGATGGATGCATGCCCAACTGAACCCGCCAAACCGTTCCGCCTACTCGACCTCCCCGCCGAACTCCGGCTCCGCATCTACGAGCACGCGCTGACGGCCCCCGACAAAACCATCCGGATATACTACTCCTACCAGGAGCACCGCACCAACCCAACCCTCTCCCTGCCCCTGCTGCGCACCTGCCGCCAGATCCACGCCGAAGCCCGCGACATCCTGTGCCAAGAGAACGCCGTCTTCGTTCACGCAGACGTAAGTCCATCTCCTCGCAGCTCCACGTCAAAAGCCCAGCCAGACAAACAACCTCCCCTCCCCACCACAGGTCCACCGTCTCGGCCACCCCGTCATCGGCGCCAGCCAGCTGCCCCCCGCCGCCCTCGCCCGCCTCCGCCGGCTCTTCGTCGTGCTGGACATCCTCAACTCATCACAACTAACCTACGACGACACCGACTTCCGCCCCTTCCAGGCCATGGTGCGCCTGCGCCAGCTGCGCATCGCCGCCGTGGACGAGGCAGGACTTCAGCAGCACCGTGACCTTGCCGGTGTCACGCGCCTGCTGTCGCGCCTCATCGAGCGCGTCCCCGCGAATTGCGCGCTCGACTACGCCGCCAGCACTGACGCGGAGAGGGCGTTTGTTGCTCCGTGGACCAACGCCAAGCCCTTCCGCGGCTTGCCGGCTACTGCTGAGGTGCCGCGCGATGTGCTGATGCGCGCGGCGGCGTATTCGCAGGCTGTGCAGGGATGCAAGAGTGGCGACGAGGGCGACTGGCGTCTGGACCCCGCTGCGGATCCCTTGGATGAGGTGAGGACGTGGTGAGAGCAGACGGAAAGGCGGGGGTGGTCTGGAGGTGTTTCTGGGGTGTTTGTGTGGGTGTGGTGGTTGGCGTCGTGGCTCTGTCTGCTCTTTCCGTCGTCTAAAGATTGAGTGAGTGTGTTGCAGTCCCGTGATGTTTGAATGTGAGGCGCTCTGCTCGCTTCCATGCAAGAGTTTGCTGGTTTGGGACCTTCCATATAAAGGTAGGTAGGTAGTGCCCTTGCCCCCCGTCCATCTGGGAACGGCTGGGGTCCTGCCGAGAACCGTGAGAGAAATGTCCGGAATGCCGCTCTCCCTCTTCGCACTTCCCTTGGACCGTCGCCTCCCAGCGAAACTATTTCCAGTCGCCGGCAGACCCGATTGTTCATCGCGAGCAACCAGCATTCCATCGTCCACCACAGCCTCTTCGTTGGATCCGAAGACCCTGTTCCTTTCCATTTCAACCATCCCTCCTCCCGGCCACGCCCCACTGCGCCATCAACCAACCAACCAATCCGCGGTTTATTCCCTCGGTGGTGACTGACCTTTTGTGGCGGGAGGGGGGGAGTTGCGAACGGACGGCGTCAGCATACATAGATGACCCTCCGGAGGCACACGCGGGCCTCTCGCAAACTCCACTGGCGAACGAACGAACCTCCATCGACGCCCGGCCATCTGCTCTGATCGGATGCGCGCTTCCCCGCCCGCCGTACCTACCGAGCTCATTATACTCCCTTCTTCTTCGATTGAATCACCAGTATAAGGCTTGATAGTGCAGGGTCATGACAGTTGGGTGTATTACTTGACACGGTGCTTCTCTCGCAGGGGAAAGCATGAGAAATGTGTTACTACGCTCTATGAATGATACTAGCGCTGAGACGATGCAACTGAGTAGCACTGAACAATGCCATTGTTTACAGAAGTAGAATGACGTCATGTTCATTGCTTGACCATTCCCAAGCAAGCTGTCTTTAATTCTCCGCAGCCTTGGCTTGCAATCTCCAATAGTCCAGAATGCGGAACAGAGAAGAGTCTTCAACGACGTCCGCACTTTCCTAAACGAGCATGTCGTGCCGGCTACCCTCGGCTCAAGGACCCCCCGGAACCCTTGCGGGGGATCGGCCGGGGTAAGGTTGCGGCACAACGGCAGCTCCCATCTCTCCTCCGCAACACCACACACTCTCTTCTTCTCGCCTCCCCTGTCTTGCTGCGATATACAGAAACAATGGCCGCCTCCATCCTCACCCCTCGAGCCCTCCTCGCCCACAGCGCCCGCCGCGTCACCCGCCCGCGGATACCCACGCGCGTCACCCCGCCGGCGCGGCAGCTACTGCAGCAGCAGCGCGCCAGCCTGTCCACGGCCAAGCACCCGTCCGGCTTCGCTCCGCCGACCGAAGAAGACCTGGAGGAGCTGCGGGAGCGGGTGCAGGAGTTTACGCGTAAGGGGCTTCCCCTCTCCCTTCCTCTCTTCCTTCCTCCCCTTCTACCTCCTTCCCACCTCCGGTCTGTATCGGGAATAGAAGCTGATCTTGGCTGGGGAAAACTACAGGGCGAGAGATTCCCGAGGAAGTGGCGCAACGGACGGACCACGAGAATGCCTTCCCCAACGACATGTGGCAGAAGCTGGGCGAGGCCGGCTTCCTGGGCATAACAGCGGACGAGGCGTACGGCGGGCTGGCCATGGGCTACCAGGCACATTGCGTGGTCATGGAGGAGATCAGCAGGGCATCTGGTGAGCGGGGAATTCAGTCCAGGGTTGGGGGATCTTAGCTGACGGGCTACGTGCATGGCAGGCAGCATCGGGCTCTCGTACGCGGCGCACTCGCAGCTATGCGTCAACCAACTGATGCTCAACGGCTCCGAGGTGCAGAAGCAGAAATACTTGCCAGGCCTTATCTCGGGCGAGAAGATTGGCGGTCTGGCCATGAGCGAGCACTCGGCAGGCAGCGACGTCGTTAGTATGAAGAGCACGGCCAAGCGCGTCGACGGCGGCTACCTGCTCAATGGCACCAAGATGTGGATCACCAACGGGCCCGATGCCGATTATATAGTCGTCTACGCCAAGACCTCGCCCGACCTTGCCTCCAAGGGTATCACCGCCTTCATCGTCGAGACGACCGCGAAGGGCTTCTCGTGCGCCCGCAAGCTGGACAAGCTAGGCATGCGCGGCTCTAACACGGGCGAACTGGCCTTCGAAGACGTCTTCGTGCCGGACGAGAACGTGCTGGGCCAGATCGACCGCGGCGTGCGTGTGCTGATGGAGGGCCTCGACCTGGAGCGCCTGGTCCTCAGCGCGGGTCCTCTCGGGTACTATTCCCCCCTCCCTTCCTCCCCCTCTCCCTCCCCCTCCCCGAGCTAACCACGGGCATCCCAGCATAATGCAATCCGTCCTCGACCTCGTCCTCCCCTACACGCACACGCGCACCCAGTTCGGCGCACCCCTCGCCCACAACCAGCTCGTCCAGGGCAAGCTCGCCGACATGCACACGCGGCTGCAGGCCTCGCGCGCCTACACCATGTCCGTCGCCCGCGCCGTCGACGCCCGCCACGCGCAGATCGCGGCCGGCGAGTGGACGATCCCCACCCAGGACTGCGCCGGCGCTATCTTGTACGCTGCCGAGCGCGCGACTGAGACGGCCCTGGACGGCATCCAGCTCATGGGCGGCATGGGCTACGTGAACGAGGTGCCCGCCGGCAGGTATCTGAGGGATGCGAAGCTGTATGAGATCGGGGCCGGGACGAGCGAGGTGAGAAGGTGGTTGATTGGGAGGGTGTTTAATCGGTTGTATAAGCAGTGAGGCGGTGGTGGCGTGTAGATATATTGAGAGGTTACGCTTTAGAGCCATTGATGAATTTCATACGGATGGGGCTTGTTGTGGGTGAAGGGTGTATGCTTTGGTTGCCTGCATAGACATGGAAACGATTGCATGGAGCATTGCCCGTTAAACGATAAAATTCGTAAATCCTGATTCCACTCCCCTCCAGAAAAAAACGATTGACTTGGTGGGTAGGTAAACCTCCACCACCCCCATCCCCTCCATCCACGCGCTCAGAGCACACACACCCCTCCCCACCACCTCCCTCCCTCCTCTCCAATTCCAATCCTCTAGCCTAATTCTTAGACTTCCCCAACTCCTCCTCAACAACATCCCGCCCCACCATCCCCTCAAACGCCCGCGCACCCTCGACCCCGAATCCCCTCGCCCACGCGGCCTTGCTGCGGCAAAACAGCTCCGTCCGCGGCCTCCACGCATCGTTCAGCGCCAAATCGTCCAGCGTGCCCGCGCGGATCGCCATCATCCCGGCGTCGTCGCCCGTCGCGCTGTGCGCCCAGCACGTCGTGCCGCATTCGGGGCAGAAGTAATTCTTCACACTGTTGGTGGTGGTGGTGTTCGCACCGCCACCACCTGCGGCGTGATCGGCGTCGGTGACGGTGCGCACGTAGACCTTTGGCGGCGTGGACGACGGGGGAGACGTGTTGGTGAAGGAGGCTTTGGGGATCATGTGCGAGTAGGTGTGCGGGCAGCCGCTGCTGCGCTGGCACGCGGTGCAGTGGCAGAGCGAGCTGTGGACGGGGCCGCCGCCGGTGGGGGTCGTGATGGCGTAGGTCATGTTGCCGCAGGCGCAGCCGCCGGTGTGGGTGGTGGTGGGGGAGGAAGACATGGTGATGGTTTGAGGGGAAGAAGTGGTGGTGGTTCGTTTGAGGAGAGGTGGTGGATGTTTGTGTGAGAAATAGGGGATGATGGTGATTGATCGAATTGAATTGAATTGAATTGGGTCTGAGGGGACTTTCCTCGGATTGTTGTGGCTATCGGTTTAGCTGTGGTTGTGGTGGTGTGCCTTATATAGTTAGCGGCAACGAGAGCTGTGACACGCTAATAGGCAGCAGCTCCGAGTCAGCTTACAATCCTTCCGAGACCAACGAATGAGTGGGTCTTATTTTCTACCTTTCTCGTGGCTTCTAGAAGCAAGGCGAATTGGACGGAGGTGGAAGCATCGAGAATCTCCTTTCGTAGTTAATGGTGCCAATATGGGATGCGCATATGTCCTTTGAGGTATACAACAATCCCCCCCCCCCCCCCTTTTTTTTTTTTTTTTTCGTACAGAGGGTTGTTTCAGGCCGGTGCGAAGAATCACAGCGTTCCCGAACAGCATTTGCTGTTTGTAGCAGTCGACCGGCCTCTATCACACAGAATGACATTTTCCTTCGGCCGAGCACCCCTCTGTACGCGTTCCTTACGATTGATCCGAGCATGATAGTGATTACTTGCCTTCGCATTACCGCAATGGGCTGACAGTATATCCCATGCCGTGGCGATCTTTATAGCTCGTTACATCGACTTTTCATGTCCGGTGATAAATCCCCGTCAATGGCTTCACGTTCACTGCAAAGGCCTAAGCGCAAAATAATTTTCAGACTCACGATGAATAACGCTTTGCCAAACATTGGAGTATACCTCGGTATCTTGACGAATTGGTCATACGGATCCATCCGCCGAAACGCCTTGACCTTGACACGCACCAATGGCAATCTTTTGAGCACTTCCCTCACCCTTTTCATCACCTTAACCAGAACCCGTGCGTACAGGCTGCTGTGCTTTATACTTCATCGTTAGCTCTCTTCAGAGAGCTCCACAGGATGATTTGTACTATTAACGACAGGCAATCTTGCGCACGTCCGGTACGGGTATCGCTGGCTTCTGGTTTTATCCAAATCACGTTGGCATGGCGAAAAACGATCAACGAACCTCTCTGGCCGTAGAGGGCCCAATCGTCAATCGCTCTTATTAGTCTTTTTGAAGTTGGTGGCGGATGTCTTCTCATCAAAGCTATCACGCCTCAGTGCTTACGTCCGGAGAGAACTTGGCGCGGCTTTATCAAACCAGTCAGTCCATCATGCATGCATGGATGACGGGACGGCCTGGTACACACACACACACACACTACACCCTGGGAGCCACAGACAGTTCAGCCATCCCCATACGATGCACGAAGGCACTACGAGCAAAATCCAACCGGGCAGGACTGTTCGGTATGCATGCAAGTCAAGCTTCCGATGAAGGTCGATAGCTTTGGCTTCGGCAGACGCTGAGAACATGTCCGGTCCGCCGGCAGCGTCGGCCGCCCCATTTCCAGATGCCTCGTCTAGAACCAGACCGACCGAAGGCTCTTTCCTCTTCGACACCATCTGGGCAAGGCCGTGCGTGTCCCGTTGGCATTCTTGCCGGCCACGGGTGTTTGTTTTCCGAAAGGCTGTGAAACGTGTGTGTGTGTGTGTGTGTGTGTGTGTGTGTGTGTGTGGGGGGGGGGGGGGGGGGGGGGGGGGGGGGGGTGTAGTACGGACAGCATCTCCAATGCAAGACATCGATCCACATACGAGGCTCGGTGTATCGGGAGAGGGGGAAAGGACAGGTGTGGTGTGGTGTCCCAAGTGAATGACCGGGAAGGCAAGGCTAATAAGCTGTTCGGACAGCTCTTGCTCGTCAATATCTCGCATTACCTTACCTACCCGAGGCCTTGGTGGCGTATAGGTGGCGCCAGAAAACTGCCTCTTCGGGAGCGGCTGTGTGTTGATATGGATTAGCGGTCTCGTAATGCATACAATATGCATGCGCCCACAATACCATCTCCAACAACACAACGCAATCTTTCACGTTGCAAGCCGTAGTGCAGAAAAACATAGCACAGCATCCCACTAACTCGAGGCACCAACTCGTCTTTAGAATGCGCTAATAACCTCTCAGGCTTTAAACGACAAGATCAATTAGTGAGCTCCAACCCCCTTTCACTCACTCACTCACTCCAACCCCTTCCCCTCCGCCACCGCCGCGATCCCCTCCTCCCTCAACCTATACTTCATAATCTTGCCACTCGGCGTCTTCGGCAGGGGCTCTGTCCGAAGAAACACGTACTTCGGGACGAGGTGGTGGCTCAGCTTCTCCCTGACCCAGTCTCTGACATATTTCGACGACACGTCGGCCGCCCGCATGTTCCCCTCGTGCGGGGTGATGACGATGAAGGCGGCGACGGCCTCGCCGTAGCGCTCATCGGGCAGGCCGACGACCGAGACCTCGTTGAAGGCGGCCGGGTGGGCGAGCAGGCAATTTTCGACCTCGAGCGGGTGGATGTTCTCGCCGCCCTTGATGATGAGGTCCTTGATGCGGCCTGTGATGGAGACGTAGCCGTCGGCGTCGATGCTGGCTTCGTCGCCCGTCTGGCGATGCGATGAGAAAACGGTCAGCGAGAGGGAAAAAAAAATTCTCGCGGGGCAATCAGTACGCTCGGAAGCGGAAAGGGGAAAGGAAACCAAAGAAATGGGAGCGAGACAATGTGAAGCAAAAAGGCAGACCGCGGGAAAAAACGACAGGGGAGAGAGAAAACGAAACTACTCACATGCATCCACAACCTCCCCCCATCCTCGGCATCCGGCACCAGCACCTCGGCCGTCTTCTCCTCGTCCCCCCAATACCCCTTCATCGTCAGATACCCGCTGACGACCAGCTCGCCCCTCTCGCCCACGCCCAGCACCTTAGTGCGGTCCGCCGCGGCCACCACCTTGGCCGTCACGTGCGGCAGCGGCCGGCCCACCGTCTCGATGCGCTTCGCCAGCGGGTCGTCCGTCGTCGTCATGGCGCTGACCGGGCTCGTCTCCGTCATGCCGTAGCATATCGTCAGCTCGGTGAGGTTGAGCACGCGGTGCAGCTTGCGCATCAGCTCCGCCGGGATCGAGCTGCCGGCCGCGATGCCCGTGCGGAGCTGCGACAGCCCGGTGGAAGGGACGGCGCCCGACGCGAGCAGCTCAAGCTCCTGCAGGAACATGGTGGGCACGCCGTAGAGGGCGGTGGCGCGGTACTCTTGCACCGCGCGCAGGGCGGCTTCGGCGTTGAAGCATTCGCTGGGGAAGACGATGGTCGAGCCGTGGGTGGCGGTGGCCATGTAGCCGAGGACGCAGCCGAAGCAGCTGGAGCAGGCGTGTTAGATGAGGGTGGTGTTTGGGGTGGTGGCGGCGACTTACTGGAAGAGAGGTGGTGGGCAGCACACAATGTCTTCTGGAGTCAAGAGCATCCTATCTCCTATGCTTTTGCCGTTGTTCAGGATGGACCTGTGGGTCAAACACGCTGCTTTTGGCATGGACGTTGTGCCAGAGGTGAATTGGATGTTGATGATATCATTGGGATGGAGCGCCTGGTCAGGCAAAGGCCGCTCAGCATCGGTGCCTTGTGCGGCAACATCTTGATACCTTGTCAAAGAGGTGAATTCATCGGTATCGATTCGGCCGTCAGAGTTGTTCACAGTGACAACTGCTTTCAAAGAAGGGACCAGTTCTGACTCTATGCGTGAGCCTCGGAGGTTTGGCAGCAGGTGAGTTAGAAGCGGAACATTCGATCGTGGGTCCTTGCGGGGAAGGTTCGTCTCAGTGCTGATGATCAAGTGAGAGGCCTCGAGATGGGCGAGGGCGGAGACGACCTGGGCAGCGTTGAAGCCGGGATTCAGGGGGACGAGGATGCCACCGAGCTTGAAGAGTGCATATGTCAACTGGACTTCGCGTCAGTCGATAGCGGCACACTGGTGCACGGATCAAATTACGGTTGCATGTTCGATGTTGTTGCCCAGAAACACTGCAACTCGATCGCCCTTCTCCACCCCGAGGCGTTGCAATCCTCTGGCAAGGGCGTTGCTTGCCCGGTCCAATTCATCATACGTGAGCTGGGTTTGTTGGTGTCGCGAGATGACACTGGAGGGACGACGTCAGCAACGGCACTATGGATGCGAATTGGACAAAGCTCACGCTTTCCGATCACCATGCTTAGCCACGATCGAAGAGAAATAGTCGCCCACCGTCTGTTCCAGCAGTGGCGGCTACGTGGATTAGCACAGTCGAGGGAAATTATAGATCACGGCACAGTACCTCAGTAGGGCCCCTCGCAAAAGCCCGGGTCAACAGACCACGGTAACCGATGGGGAGCGGCAGCGATGACGTCGGGGGGTCCCGTCGGCGATGAGGGCGGGTACGGGCCGTGGCAAGGGGTAGTGGGAGAGAGGTTTTGGCAAAGGCAGTGCCAGAGGAGCCGCGGTGCACCAATGCGGACCGGCGCAGCATGGTGGCGGGAGAGGAACTCGAACGGGCGGCGGCATGGATGGTCGACGACGGGCACAGCTGCTGGGCCTTGAGCGGCAGCCAGCGGCGCGGGAGGGGGCGAGCTGCGGCCTCGGGTAATGCGAGCAAGAGGCATGGTGCGGATATCAGCGGAGTGGAGCGAGTGGGCAGCGTGGCAGGGCAGGGCACAAAACAGGGCGTGGTCAAGGATGCGGGGTTCCGGCAACGGGCGAGCGAAAGCGCGGGGTTGGCTCGCTTCCCACCGAACTGCCCGATCAGGCAAGTGGTGGCCGGCTTATACACCCACCCATAAGCTTGCTGACAAGACACCTCCAGTAGTTGTTGGGATCGATCTTGCATGGCAGATCCCTACACTAACTGGTGTTGCACTGCCGCCATACCGACCCGGCTTTCCGACCCTGCTACCCAGAATATCCACGTGTTCTGCGACGTCGTCGGTCTCGGCCTGAAAACCGGCAAAGACGCCTCGCCCTCGGCCTCGTAATCTTAGTATCGTAATGGTGAGAATGGATGGTAGTAGCGTCCATCAGGACAGACCTTCAACTACGTCAGCCCAAGCTAACCGACTCGTAACCATCAGATGACCACCTGACTCTGTAGCTCGTCAAGCCATGGGCAATCCAAAGTCAACCAGAACTCCACGCATTCATTCGTCGTATCTGATGCTCGTCCTTGCTCTCACATCTACTACCACTAACTTGCAATACCGCGGACCCGAGCAAAGGAGAGTACTACGGCAACTAAGACTAGTTAGGTACACTGTACAGCGTCTGCCGTGACAATAAGATAAAAAGGAAACAATAACGAAAAAACAAAGTATTTAATGCTGTACCCAATGTACGTGATGATTCCAAAAGGTATCAAGCCGCCCAAGCCCACCCGTAAAACACCGTTGAGTACAGAGATCGATCGCTCGTGGTCGTCGTAGGCATTGCGATGCTGCCTCTGCTCTTAGCGCACTCCTCAACACCGCACCGTGGAACCGGCGTCGTTTCTTTTTTTGCTTTCTTTTTGATTCATGCGTCATCGACCCCGTCCTAGAAGTCCTTGAACATCTCGTCATACTTCTTGGCCATGTCATCCGTGTACGGCGCACGGCCCTCGGGCTCCGGGTCATACTCGTCAAAATTCCGCGTATCGGCAGGCCCGCGCAGATGTGGTACAATCGGTCCCTGCACCTTGCGGTGGTACAGCGCATCCCAGTCGATATGCCGGAACCAGGGGTGCGATTTCACTGCTGCAGCACCGCCCTTGAGGTTGCCGAGCCGTTTGGACGTGTCGACGGTGCACAGCTTGCTGATTAGGTCTCGTGCGTCCGGAGACATGGCGGAGGGGAAGCGCACTCTGCCCTCGACAATCCTGCAACACGCAAAGTCAGCGGCAACATCATGCAGGGTGACGCAGCCTTCGGATCATCATACTGCTCATAAATCTTCATGGGGTTTTGGTCCCAGAAAGGTGGTTGGCCCACGAGAAATTCGTAGACCAAAATGCCAAAAGCCCACCAGTCAACGGCGCAGCCGTGGCCTGTTTTCCCGTCAGTCGGGCGTCAAGGCCGCACTAGGCTAGTGGAGAAAACGTTACCCGTATTCCTAATTACTTCCGGTGCCAGGTATTCGGGAGTGCCACATAATGTGTACGTTTCCCCTGGACCCCAGTTAGCAGGCTTCACGGAGGGCATGGCGATGGCGACTGACTGTTTTCGACTTTCTTTGCGAAACCAAAGTCCACCAGCTTGAGGTGGCCCTCGGCGTCTATGAGGATGTTTTCGGGCTTCAGGTCTCGGTAAGCAACTCCTTCCTTTTCGTGGAGGAACTCCAAAATCAGCACAATCTCGGCGGCGTAGAACTGCGAGGTCGGCTCGTTGAAGCGACGTGCGCGGCGCAGGTAGCTGAAAACCTCGCCGCCGGGGCAGTAGTCGAGCTGCGGGGCACGGTCAGCAGGAGCGGGCTGGGGGCGTAGGGTGCGCACGACTGACGAGCATGTAGAGGGAGTCGTGGTCCTGGAAACTGGCGACCATGGTGGTGATGAAGGGGTGGCCGGCAACGGCGGCCAGGACGTTGCGCTCGTTGCGCACATGCTCGACTTGCTTGAGGCGGATTACTGGCGCATGGTCAGGCGCGGTGGCTTGGGGTTGCGGGGCGTGCTGGATGGCATACCGTCGACCTTGCGGAGGATCTTCAGCGCAAAGACCTTGTCCGCGTCGCCTTGCCGAGAGCTGGACAGGCGCGCAAGCCAGACTCTCGCAAACGTCCCTAACAAGGCACAGGCTTAGCAGGCGTGTCGCCGCGCGGAGAGCAGGCATTGCGCATACCGGTGCCCAGAGTCTTTATGAGCTCAAAGTCCTCGCAGCGCAGGTGGCGCGACGAGTGGCCGACGCGCTTCTTGGCCGGGTCCTGGGCGACGACGTCGGGCTCGAGCGTCTGCCGGTCGGCCTCCCAGGCGGCCAGGTGGTGCTTCTCCTGCTCGCGCTGCGCCATCTGTTGCGAGTAGTGGTGGTGTGGGTCGTCGTTGTGCGAGCTGCGCATGCTGTGCGGGACGAGGTGGTGCATCGCGGCTGCGGCCATGGCCGATGCGCTTGGGAAGGCTCTGCGGGCGGAAGTGGGCGCTGCTGGATCTCGTGGTGCGTGGGAGGCTCAGCACATCGCGCGTGCGAGGCCGGGGGGAGCGGCGGGCGGTGGTTCGGGGCCTGGGGCTGCTGGATAGGCGATGCAAACCGGCGGTCGCGCTTTGGGTTGTGTTTTGATAGAGGGGCCTGAGCCGGCGCGAATCTCAGCAATGACGCTTCACGCTTCATCTGACAGCCGCTGACAAGGCCCCGGTCCCGCCCACCGCCCCATCCGCCGTGAACGCCGCCCTCCAGCGCCCCAATGCCCCAATGCCCCCTACGCCGTGCAGCGGCACTTCAGCGCCGCCGCGGCCTCTGGGACCGCAGACATGCACGCCCAAGCCGTCTGGTCCAGCCCAGCCGTTCGACCCTGCGGCGCCTGCAGCGTGGGGGCCCAGCGGAAGCGCCGTGCAGGAATGACGTGCGGGAACACGCCGGCCGGCGGCCGTGCTCAGGGCCATGGACGAGCACGGCAGGTGACAGAAGGTCGCTAGGTACACTCTCCCAGCCAGCGATAAGATCTGGCGTGTTCAGAGCACACGCATTTGCGTCCGGATCCTGTCTTCACCTGCCCATATACACACTGATGAGACAGATGCGGTAGGCCCAATCCTTTTGTCACCCGCCGGGAGGCCAGGGCGGCTGCAGACTGCACGTCGCCTTGGGGTGCACGAGGTCGACGTGCTGGGCAACGAGATCCACCGGCCCCTCGACATAATAGAGTTCGCCGCGCTGTCGGCTTGTTCCAGAGCTTATTCTGCCCGTCCAGGTCCCGACGTCACCTGCTGCCGAGCCGCCGAGCCAAGCCATGCGCCGCCCGGCACAACAGCTGACAGATAAGCTCCACCAAGGACGCGACACTCTTTGAATTTAATCTTGACGCGTCCGTTAGATTCAACCCCCGCGTCAATACGGTGCAATATCTGGGCTCAATTCTTGTCACACGCAGCGCCAGTGCTGTCCCGAATTTCCATCTCAAACGCGATCTCAATCTCTCTATTTGCATGATAACTTCGGCACGGGCACTGACCGCATGACGAATCTCGGTTTGCTGTGCCGTCGCATCGCTGTTTTATTTGCCATGTAAACCGTAAACTCCCTTTATTTCCCTTCGTACAATACATTCGCGTACATATACCGCCTTCTGGCTCGCGTTAGGGCGGTCACAGCAGGTGGCAGAATATCTACTGAGCTCACCGAAGACGGTACACTCTTCCTACATGGGTAATTGGATCTCACATCTGGACGGATCTGCGCGCATTCAAGACTCACGTCGACGTCCAGACATTTGATACAATTACCTACATGATGATGGTGCAGTCCCGCGTAGCACAGCTGTCGGGTGCACTGGCAGGGGTCTGCTCGACGCCTGGGGAACCCACGCATGCTTCATCAGAATAGCTGCTTAACCCCTGCTGTGAGTGTTGAGGATCAGACCGACGATAAGCCTGCCAAGACGTCAGTTGTCGCCCTTGCGGTTTCGCAAAGCTGCGTGTGTGCATACCCGTAGAGGCCCAAGACTTCGCCGAAAATGAGAATCAGAACCATGCCAACGAAGATCCTTGACTGTTGCATGTACGAGCGCACACCCTGATCAAGTCAGCACAGAGCGCCCCCCAGTGTTCCGTGACTCCAAACGCACCATGTCTCCCACTTTGCCAATCGCGTATCCGGCGGCGGTGCCCGTCAGGCCCACAGACAGGCCGCACGCAAGATGCATGAAGCCGCTGAACAAGCTGTAGTTCTGCCCCGGAGGCGGGCCCATGTCGCCGGCGATGAGGACGGCAATGACCAGTGCGTAGACGGCGATGATACCCGACATGACGACTGGGATGAGCGACTGCCCGACGTTAGCTCGCCTGCACCACTGGCGGCTCTGGCGCGGTGCTTGCCTTCATGATCAGGTCGGGCCTGAAGGTTCCCACACCGGAGATGCCGATGCCAGACTTGGCCGTGCCGTACGCAGCTCCGGCGCCTGCGCGGTTGTTAGTGGGTGCTGCTTTGCGGGATCGAGTCTGCGGGCGACGTACATCCGAAGATCATCTTGACGGCGGGTCAGCGAGAGATCAGCAGGCCGGTGCGCGATGGGAGCAAGCTTACCGCGAAGGCAATCCCGCCCTGGAGAGTGTTAGCTGGGACGGTGTGCTGCTGCTAGACGGGCGACGTACCATGCCGAAGAAGGGCGCGAACTTGGGGGTCAGGTCGGACTCCATGGCGGTGCAAGCGGCGGTGCAGTGCAGCTTAGGCTGGGCGATGGAGAGGCGCGGCGTGGATGCGGTGGTGGTGTTGACGGGGTGGGTGCGTGGGTGCGTGGGTGCAAGCTGAGACGCTGCGCTCGTCGGCGGCGGAACCTAAGGTTGGACGCTTTGGCGGCACTCACGCGGCCTTAGCCCTGGAGCGTTCTTCGCGCGAGACAACCCCAGGCCCTCGACCTCTAGTCCCTCAACCCAGCCCAAGGCCGACGGATCTAGCGACCTCCCCTCTGCCTCTCTCTCCCCGCTCATTGCTATCCGCCGCGCCCGCCTGCTCCGCGGCCCGCCCCTGCGCACCTCGAGCCCCTCGGCCGCTAGACGACAGATATCGTGCCCCAGCCGCGACCACGCCCGCTCTCCCGGCCGCCTCCCAGGAGCACCCGCACCGTCCCAGCAGACAAGTCTGAACCCTCCCACCTCACCCCGAGTGCTGCCGCCGCCCGCTCGCTGAACGCCAGCCCCCGTCACCAGAGCCCCGAGCGCGTCCTGCCGATCGCTGCAGGGTCATCCAAGCCAACGCCGCCCCGTCCACTCCTGCCTCTCGCATCCCTCACTCCCGCCCAGGGCCACGCAACCACACCCACAGCTGAGGAGCGGGCTGCCGCGCTGCTCCTCGCACATCGCCGTGCTGGCTAGCTCCACATGGCCGACTATAGCGCTCAGCAGGGCAGGGACTACGGCCGTCCTGCCGGTTACGGCCATGGGGGTCGCGATGCCGCCTTCAACGACATCTTCGGCGCCCGCCCGCAGGACGGTCGCTCGCAGACAATGACATCGCAGTCCTTCCAGCGCCCGCCCGACCGCGCCGCCACCATGTCGGGCCAGGTCTCGGACATGATGCAGCGCATGCCGCCCATGCGGCCCGGCGCCAACGGCTACGGCCCACCCCAGCCCAACGGCTACATGCCGCCGCCAAGAGGGCCTCCGAACGGCCCAGCTCCTCCCCGCGGCCAGCCTCAAGGCCACTACCTGCCGCAGCCCATCCGCCCCGACCGCCGTCCGTACGACATGCCCCAGCGCATGGGCGGCATGCCGCCCCCCCAAGGCTACGCCAACAAGCCCCTCCCCCAGAGGTTTCCTCCCGGCGCTCCCGGTCCGGCCCTGAATTCCGATGCGTATCGCTCGCAATCGCTCGCCTCCGCCCCGCGCCCGCAAATCTACCCCCCTGGCTACAACGTGAACCCCGCCCACACTTTCCGCCAGGCTCCCTACATGAACAACCAGGCCAGGATGACCGCTTCCGGACGCGTGGTCCCCGAGCGCTCCGACGAGAGAACCATGTCTTTGTCGTCCTTCAACCGTGACCACGAGTACGCCCAGACCATGAGTGGGCGCGTCATACCGAACCGTCCGAAGCAGGAGCCCAATGGTGTGCCCATGGAGCGTCCCGCGACCGGCCCCGTGCAGCCTTTCGTTCCCCAGCCGGGCACGAAGACGAGAAGTCCGAGCCAAGGAAGTTTCAGCACGCAGAGGACCATGTCCATGGCCTCGACCATCTGCCCACCATCTGAAGCTGGCGAGAATGCGCTGAAGCCGACCAAGTCTGGCTCCGGCCGCCAGGGGGCCGCCGGGGCTCCGCGAGAGCGGCCATTGGTGTATCCAGCGCTTTTGTCCAGGGTTGCCGAGGTGTTCCGGGAGAGGATCGTGTTGGGCGAGAAGGATAAGGACGGTCTGGTGTACCAAAGCGCTTTCACCGGCGCCGAAGCGGTGGAGCTCATAGGATACATCATCAGAACATCGGACAGAAATCTTGCGCTTCTTTTGGGCCGGTCTCTGGATGCGCAAAAGTTCTTCCACGAAGTCACGTATGCGCACAGGTTACGCGATTCGCAGGCCGAGGTCTACCAGTTCCGCGAGACCCTCATGGAGGACTCGACCGAGGTCAACGGCGTCTTTACCCTCCTCACCGAATGTTACTCGCCGACTTGCACGCGTGATAAGCTGTGCTACTCGATTGCTTGCCCCCGGAGGCTGGAACAGCAGGCACGGTTGAACCTGAAGCCCCAGCCAGGTCTCAAGAAGCAGGAATCGAAGACCAGTCTCCACGAAGAGGACGACGGCGAGGAGAAGAAGCTCTGGATCATGACGGTGTCCAAGGAAATCGCCGACAGCATCACCGACAAGGAGAAGAAGCGCCAGGAAGTTATTTCGGAACTGATGTACACGGAGCGAGACTTCGTGAAGGATCTGGAGTATCTTCGCGACTTCTGGATGAAGCCCCTTCGGAACCCCCAAACGTCGCCGATCCCAGAGCATCGCCGCGAAAAGTTCATCCGCACCGTCTTCTCCAACTGCCAGGAGGTGTACAAAGTCAACGCCCGTCTTGCGGAATCCCTGACGCGCAGACAACAACAAGCGCCCGTCGTGCACAACGTCGGAGATATCTTCGGGGAGTACGTGCCGCATTTCGGGCCTTTTATCAAGTACGGTGCAAACCAGCTCTTCGGCAAGTATGAATTCGAACACGAGAAGAAGACGAATCCAGCATTCGCAAAGTTCGTGGAAGAGGTCGAGAGGATGAAGGAGTCAAGAAAGCTGGAGTTGAACGGTTACCTCACCAAGCCGACAACCAGATTGGCCCGTTATCCGCTTCTGCTCGAGAACGTGCTGAAGTACACGGCAGACGACAACCCGGACAAGGAGGACATCCCCAAGGCCATTGTGATTATCAAGGACACGCTTTCAAAGGTCAACGTCGAATCAGGAAGGGCGGAGAACCATTTCAACTTGGTGCAGCTGAACAGGGATCTGAAATTCCGCCCGGGTGAATATGTGGATTTGAAGCTGACAGAGGAGAACCGCCAACTCATCTTCAAGGGCTCGTTGAAGAAGACACCCACGGATAACACCAGTGACATCCAGGCCTACCTATTCGACCACGCGGTTCTACTTGTCAGGATAAAGACGGTCAACAAGAAGGAGGAGATGAAGGTGTACAAGAAACCAATTCCACTGGAGCTTCTGGTGATTACGCAAATGGAGGAGGTTTTGCCCAAGCAAGGTATGGCAAGACGGTCCTCATCCAGCTTAAGCCTCGGCGCCAACAAAACAAATTTGAATGCAGGTGCGAAAGCGGACAATAAACAACAGGGCTACCCGATCACCTTCAAACACCTGGGCAAGGGCGGTTACGAGCAGACGCTGTACGCATCGACGCAGATTTCGCAGGAGAAGTGGATGAAGCACATCCAGACGCAGCAGAAGAACCTCAGGGACCGCAGTAATATTTTCACCAAGGAGATTGTGTGCGAAGGCTTCTTCAACCAGGCCATCAAGGTCAATTGCTGCGTGCCTCTCGGTCAGTATTTTCGTTTTCGTCTGCGAGGTTGGTTGCTGACGCCGAAGCAGATGGTGGCCGGAAGCTGGCCTATGGCACTGACTTTGGCGTGTACGTTGCTGACCGCAGGCCGAGAGACGCTTCTATCAAGCCCAGGCGGGTATTGGAATGCAAGACGGTCACTCAAATCGACGTCCTGGAGCAGCACCAGATTCTGCTGGTTCTCTCCGACAAGACCATGTACTCGTATCCCATGGAGGCGCTAGACCCCGACGACAACCAAGGCTCCATGACCAAGAGGGGTCGCAAGATCTGCCATGCCAACTTCTTCAAGGCCGGTGTGTGTGTTGGCCAGCACCTCGTGTGCTGTGTCAAGACGTCAGCCCTCTCGACGACGATCAAGGTGTACGAGCCCATGGAAGGCATCAGCAAGAAGTCGAAGAAGACGGGTTTCTCCAGGATGCTGGCCGGTGGCCAGGATGTGCTCAAGCCTTACAAGGTAGGATTGCACCGGGCCGCGCTCGATGCTGCAACTAACGCGAGCATAGGAATTCTACATTCCCACCGAATCGACGTCGATCCATTTCCTGCGCTCCAAGCTTTGCGTTGGCTGTGCCAAGGGCTTCGAAGTCGTGTCCCTCGAGACGCTCGAGACGCAGTCGCTGTTGGATCAAGCCGACACGTCGCTGGACTTTGTCGCAAGGCGCGAGAACATCAAGCCGATCCACATCGAGCGGCTCTCGTCCGAGTTCCTGCTCTGCTACACGGACTTCTCGTTCTTCGTCAACCGCAACGGTTGGCGGGCGCGTCCGGACTGGAAGATCACGTGGGAGGGCACGCCGCAGGCATTTGCGATATTCAACCCGTACATCCTTGCCTTCGAGCCCAGCTTCATCGAAATCAGGCACATGGAGACGGGTATGCTGGTCCATATCCTGACGGCGAAGAACATCAGGATGCTGCACTCGTCCACGAGAGAGGTAAGGGCCCGGCATCGATTGGCGGTAAGTGGCTGCATGCTGACTCTGAGCCTCACAAGATCCTGTATGCGTACGAAGACGAGATGGGCGAGGATACGATCGCATCGCTGGATTTCTGGTCGCGCCCGCAGAGCCCGCCGCAGCCGACGAAGCCGCCGCAGATCCCGGCGCAGAGCTTCTCGCCGTAGAATTGTACGCCTACCGTGTTCTCGTTTGGTTCCGTCGGGCTCGTGGCGCTGTTGTGCTCCCGGCGTTTTGTCGTTGGTTCCCTTTTATCTCCGGCGCTCCCGATACCACCTCTGCAGCAGCGGCATCATGCATCGTGTTGAACAGATCGTTTTGACGCTTCATCCTCATCAAAGAAGTCTGGCCTATTGTTTCATCTCCTTTTCCTTTCACTGCCTGTTGATGCAGGCGTTAATTCATCAAATACATGGGTCTCTACCTTTTTTCCGACTCTTTTGCGTCCTATTCTTTGCGTGCTTGATCCGCCTTGGGCACGAATGGTTCGTTGTGTGGCGGGGGAGCGTGGTCCTTGCACGGGAATCTCCACACCCATTTCCCCCCCTTCTCTTTCCTCTCCACGACGCGCATGCTTGTTTATCTCTCCCCGTCTGGTGCTGACTGACCCCTACGTAAATCTCTTGTTTCCTCGAGCGAGTTAACCTCCATCCCCTCCCCCCCTTTTTTTTCCCCACCCCATCTCCCTCATATCTCTCTCCACAGACCAACGCAGCATGTCGACAATCTTAAAAAAAGCGCGTAATGCGATTTGTACAAAGAATTGAACTCTGGTTGTTTGTGTTACTTAGCCCTGGATCTCTCCGATTTTGGTTGTCCCTGTTGCCCAGACAGATCTTCTCTTTTTTTTTCTCCCCCCCTCTCTCTCCTGAAAGTCGTACTCGGAGCGTTTCTCCCTTCCTCGCTCCCTCCTTCCCTCCTCCCTCCCTCCCTCCCCGTCCATTCCCCTGACCCTGAATCCTTATCCTTTTCTCTCTTTTTTTTTTTTTTTTTTTTTTTTAGGTCTTTACTTTGAGACTCTTCTTTATGATGTGTTGCCGCCTTGTTCAGCCTTGGTTACGTCTTTTTTTGTTTAATCCTTGTTTGCGTACCTCACATAGCAGTTGGCGGAAGCTCCTCTTTATCATGCTGAGTGAGTGAGTGATTGATTGATTGATTGATTGATTGAATGATGGCGCTGGTTGAAAGCTTCTTCTCTCTTGCCGCCCCTACCAACCACCTTTGGTTTGAGGGGCCGTCTCCCGTGCTGCCCGCCCGGCTCCCGTGGACTGACTCTTCCCTTAACTGACATGTGTTCCGCTGATCGTTGTGACTCGTATTTTGCTTTCTCGGAGGGCGCTGTGGAGTGAGTGAATGGTTTCATTCATGGAGCGTAGTAACACATTTCTCACGGTTTCCCCCGCGAGAGAAGCACCGTGTCAAATAATACACTCGATTGTCATGACCCTGCTATCAAGCCTCATACTAGTGATTCAATCGAAGAAGTAGGGGAGTATAATGAGCTCACTCTCCCCAAATCCATGCATCCAGGTAAGTATTAATGACCAGCACCGATGAGGAAACCATCTGCCCCGCCCCCCAACGTCGAAATTCAAGCAGACACAGCGGGAAGCCTCGAACCGTCGTAATCTCCAGCATCCGCCTCAACCTCATAGTCGGGGCAGTCCTCAGGCTTAAGTGAGTCCGGGTCGATGTACCGGCAGGTCAAGGCGAAGCGGAGCTTGCCGATAGGCTCGACCGCATGCTACAAACAAATCATCCGAATCAGCTGCCACTCCCCGTCACACAAAAAAAAAAAAAAAAAACAAGACTCACCTCGTAGTACTCCTGGATCTTCCGCCCGTGCATAACCACGATATCCCCATGCCGCAAGTGCATCGTCACCGCGTCCTTGGCGTTCTTCGCCGTGTTCAGCCCCAACTGCCGCGGCAGCGCCTTCAGCATCTTGTCATACGCATCTACCTCGCCGATGCTCTTCCGCTGCTTTGGCTTCTCCCCCTTCGGCTTCTTCTCCTTCAGCTTCTCCTGCTTCAGCTTCTTCAACCGGTCCAGCTCCGCGTGCGCAACGCGGCGCTCCTCGTACTTCTCGCAGCCCGGCATGGGCGCGGCGTTGACGTACGCGCCCCCCTTCGACATGCCGTGGTAGTGCTTGGCCTTCATGCGGATGCTCATCGCGGCGGGCGCGCCGACGGACAGGGTGGCGATGGTGGGGCCGAGGCCGCGCTCGCCGTCGTCGTGGTAGTCGATCTTCTGCCTCTCGAAGTAGCCCAGCGCGAGAAGCTCGTTGAACTCCTTGGCATGTGCGTCGTGGCCGACGCAGTGGCGGGCCGCCCAGTTGAGCCGAGAGCGGGTCGCGGTGATGGGCCGAGCGGCGCTGCTGAATGGGCGGCTGGCGGTCGAGGCGATGAATTTGTAGGGCATGCCGTAGTTGACGGCGAAGTGCTGGGTCAGCGTGGGGCCTCTGAGCGTGGAGGAGCCGAGCGGGCGCCGGCGAAGGCCTAGGTCTTCAGCCTGAAGTTCCGTCCACATGTCGTCGGGCCCGCCGGCTTCCTCGTTAATGGTTTTGTTGGCGATGAAGTGTGCGATGAAGCCGTCCACGCCCGGAATTGTGAAATAGTTGATTCGGTAGTTGTGTGCGAACTCCACGCGCAAGGGAATGTGTGGCAAGCACAAATCCTTAGAAAACGTGTAACAGGATGATAGAGGGTCGTAGGCATGGTGCAGAGCATTGGCCGGGATGTTTACGTGTGGCAGACTGTAGACGAAATCACAGGCTGGATTTTCGCAGTACCAGCCTTCCCAAGCTTCTCTTGAATTGCAGCGCCCACATTGAGGACATACCAAGCCTTTAGCTGCAGCCCACGCCACATCGTCTCCCAATATCGGCGCTGGGCCTAGTGTGAGATGGTTTGGCCGTAGAGGTTGCGGGGCATTGGCGTGAGGCCAGGGAGTATGTTGCTTTAGAAACCGAGGATCGTATAGCAGGCCGGCTTCTTGCGGTTCATTTCCCGACTCAAGAGTCCAGAACAGAGGGCAATCTGACTGTAGACACATCCAACCCTGTAGGTAGACCTGCTGGCTCATTCGCTTACAATGTGAGCAAACGTGAACATGTGGGGGTGCCTGTGGGGGTGCCTGTGCGTCAACAGTCATCAGGTCTGAGACGTCCGAAGGAGCCCACCAGCTTTGCTTGTCTAAGCACAGCTTCTCAAACCGGTAGCGGATGTTGACTTTGCCGTTGAATTTCTCGGCCCAGACGTGCGTTGGCTTGAACCAGTCCAAAACGTTGTAGACATGGGGTAATTTAGAGGGACATTGTCGGTTTTGATCGCCGCTGAGGATAACCAATGGGTTGTACTGGTCGATGTTGTTCTTCACACTCCTCACCTGCGAGGTTTCCGACTGGTCGTTTTGGCGTATCATCTCTCCTGTGCTTTTTTCTCTGGACAGGCCTCCACCAGAGCGTGCGATTACCACATCTGAGTCCATGTAATCACGGGAACATCCTTGCTTGTCGAACATGAACGAGAATGCAAAGCCGCCCGTACAGTAGCCGGCGCCTTGGTACGCTCGGAAGTAGGGCAAAGACTCGCAGAGCGCCTGACGGCCATCAGCCCAGACTTCTGGCTGACCAACGGGAGGCGGCTTCTCGTCTATTGGACATCCGCTAATTTCCATCAGCTGCCTTGAGACTTCGACGAGATGCCTCAGATGCTCGGGAATCGGATCAGGAACCACATCTGCGCTACCACTCCTTTCGCTGAGGACTGCTGTAATTGATGCGGGAGAGCTGTCTGCGTTCTTGGGCCGGGGGCGTTTTCGACTCGATCTGGGAGGGGTGACCTGGAACGTAGGGTCGGCCTCCAAGTCGCGATCTTCAGGTGCTGCGGCGACGACGACAGAGCTGGGGACCTCCTGAAGCTGCTGTTCCTCGGGCTTTGGACTCAAAGAGGATGAGAAGTTCGAAGGATCCTGCTCTTCTCGTGCCTGAGCTGGTTCCGGAACGGGGGCGATTGACGGCAGTGGGGATGCAGGCTTTCCCTGTGCTTGAACCGATTCGGGAGCAGGAGTAGTCGGCGGCAAGGAGGATGCGGGCTCACCAGAGCCGGCGCTTGAGTCAAATTGCCAACCATCAAGCTTCAGAACTGTTGCAGTGGCTGACCTCTTCCTTGGCTTTTTGTTAGCCTCAGCGACGCGGTTTGCCAAGACCTTCTGCGTAGGCTTGCGGGCCCTTTTTGGCCGAGCATCTGGTACATCGAGCTTCCTTTTCTTGGGGGATCTTTTCTCGTCGTCGCTCCAGTCACTGACATCCTGGACTGAAGACAACTCACTCTCACTCTCGCTTGGATCATGGTTGGCAGAAACGCTTGTCCGCGACGAAGGTGCGGACTGGGGCGGCGTAGGTACTGTTGGGCTTTGGGGCGGTGCTGAAGACTGCGGGGATGAGGGCGGAACATCATCATCATGCTGATGGATTGGGGCATTTCGCTTCTGGGATGAGCGGCGCCTCGGCGGACGTGACGAATAGTGCAGGGGATTGTTATCCTGGTCGAGTCCGGCGTAATTCCACTCACCAGCACCTAAGCTCATGAGCTCTCTGAGGGACGCCATGGTCAGGGTGGATGGAACTGTATTGGTGTCAGGGTTGTGAGCGGCGGCAGCGCCGGAGCGCAGTCAAAAGGTTGCTGGAGTGAGGCAACCAGCGTTCGTGGACGATGAAGCAGGGTCAAGAAAAGAGTTGCAGCTGGTCGGCTGCCGAAGTGGAGGTTGCAGTCAGAAGAGAGTGGGATTGCATGAAGAGTCAATTTTGGTGAACGGGAACAATGGCTATTGTGTGTCATTGTACCGTGGACGGCGAAACAGCGGAACATGGTCAATTGGTACGGCTATCGAGTGAAGCGAAGTGAATGCAGCATACCGGGCTATGATTGGCCTGAGCAGCAACGGCCCTTCGTCTGACACCACCAGGTGAAAGGAAGCAATGAATGTGAAGGGAAGCAACGAAGGTGGAGCAGCAGTTCGCAGCGGACAGGTGGCTTGGGGCCGCTTTCCTCGATGGGGCCACTGCGGAGGGCAGCGAGATTCGGGCCAGTCAATGATGGCCCAGCGACGGACAGTGCAGGGCTCTGGCGTCGGCGGCACGGCGGAGGGTCGCGGTGATGATGCACCTAGGTAGGTGAGGGTTGTGCGCAATGGATGTTTCCATGTGTGGAGGGATGACGTCGGGACGGGATGAAGGTCGGCGTATCGATAATCGCCGGGCCAACGCGGGAAAGCTGTGCGCAAGCTCTCGCCCTCACTACTAACCTCCAACACTCGACTCACACAGCCCACGCTCGCTCCACACCCACAATGCCTCGCGTGAAGACGACATACGGCAAGCACCCAAAGGCGAACTCCGCCTTCGCCGATTTCTGGTCAAGCCCGGAGAGAGCCGCCCCCAATCCCAAGCCCGCCTCCACAGACGCCGTCGACGATATCACAACCACCCTTGGCAGCCTGGACATAGGAGAGAAGGAAAAGCGGGACAAGAAGGAGAGAGCAAAGCGGGAGAAGCGCGACAGGGCAGCATTGCAGGCCATCGACGGCAATGCCGTCTCACCCACTGCCAGGTCCGAGAACCTGAGCAAGCTAAAGTCCGACCATGGCGCAATCAAGGAGCCCGCCGCAACAGTCGTCCCAAAGACACCGCAGAGGATGAAGAAGCTGCTACCAAAGAAGAAGGCCGCACCCATCGAGCAAACGCCCGTCGAGCAAACTCCCCAAAGCGAGCGCAAACGTCGGCGAGGAAAACGCGCCATTCCCTCCATCCGTCTGGACGACGACGCCGCCACCGCCGCCAACGGCAACAACACCGCCATAGACGAGCCCGCCAACTCTAAAGCCCTCCTCTCGTCACCTCAATCGCACAACTACCACCAAAAACCACGATCCTGCGCCCTCTCCAGCCCTTCGCCCACCCGCTCCGCCGACCTCCTCCCTGCCGGCTCCACCACCACCACCACAACCCAGCGTCGCAGCCGATCCCCTTCCATCCTCGTCACACCCCGCAACAGCAGCAAACCCTCGGCGCCTTCAGATCCGCTCGTCGGACACGCCAAACCCCTCCTCCGCCTCTGCGCCGACCGCCACGGCCGCAAGGCCCCCACGCCCTTTTCCCAATGGGCCGCGGCGCTGTCGCCGTACTTCTCCGTCGCCAAGATCGCCGAGGCATCGTACGGTGAGGTGTACCGGCTGTCGCTGCGGGACCGCGAGCAAGCGGGGCTGAGCGCATCGGACGAGTCGGTATTAAAGGTGATTGCGTTGAAGCCACCGATGAAGAAGAGCAAGACGAAGAAGCGGAAAACAAAAGCAGAGCGGTTGGCGGAGGAGAAGATCGAGGGGATGAGCAGTGTGGAGAGCGTCGCGGGCGAGATCCGGCTGCTGCGGCGCATGGCGCACGTGCCCGGCTTCACCAACTTCCGCGACGTGCGCGTGCTGAAGGGGTGCCCGGCCGAGTCGTTTGCGCGGGCGTGGCGGGAGTGGAACGACGGCCGCGAGGAGGAGAGGCGGAGTATATTTCCCGATCCCGCGGCGCAAGGCAGCTACGACGACGACCAGCTGTGGGCTGTCATCGAGATGCAGGATGCCGGGACCGATTTGGAGAACGTGAGGATGGAGGATGTCGGCGGCGTGTTTGGCGTCTGGGACATCTTTTGGAGCGTGGCGCTGGCGCTGGGCAAGGGCGAGGAGGAGGCCAGGTTCGAGGTGAGTTATCGTCGTCCGTCCGATCCTCCCTCGCATCAACAGTACCCGTTTTCTAACAACAGCGTCCGTCGACAAAAACCAGCACCGCGACCTCCACATGGGCAACATCTGCATCCGCCCCGCCAACGCCAACCGCCCCATCGCCGCCCCCTCCCCCACCACCACCACCACCGACATCACCCCCCGCAAGCTGCACTTCACCGGCCTCGAGAGCACCATCATCGACTACACGCTCTCGCGCGCGCAGCTGACGCACCCGGCCGCATCGCCGGACCCGGACGCGTCGGAAATCGCCTTCCTCGACCTGGAGACGGACCCCACCCTGTTCGACGGCGACGCCGAGGTCGAGTACCAGTACGAAATGTACCGCTGCATGCGCGCCGCCATGTTCCTGGACGACCCGCGCGCCGACGTCGAGGGCCGGTGGGACGAGGCGCTGCAGTCGGGCAGGACGTGGGTGGGCTTTCACCCGCAGACGAATCTGGTGTGGTTGCACTTCATCTTGCATGAGATGATGAAGCAGGTGGTGGAGGGGGATGATGGGAAGGCGAGGGGGGAGACGAAGAAGATGACGAAGAAGAAGACCAAGACGAGGACGACGACGATGAAGATGGAGAAGGGGAAGAAGAAGAAGAAGGCCAGCGGCGGGGATGGCAGCAAGACTAGCAGCAGGAAGAGGACGACGACCGTCATTCCAAACTCCGACGACGACGACGACGACGACGAAAACGACGTCGAAGCCTCACCGTCTTCCTCCTCCGCTATCAAAGAAGAAGACGAAGACGAAGAAGCATCCACCGAATGCGCCGCCGCCTTCACCCAACAACTCATCGCCGCCAGGCGCCGCAAGCTGGAAAAGATCTTGCGCAGGGTCCAGAAGCTGCTCGATCCGGACCGTTGGGCCAAGAGCGGTTTGTTTTCCGTCAAAGATCTGGTCGCGCTGGCGCTCGAGCAGGAGTGGTTGGATGAGGAAGACGTCATTGCTGTTGCTGGGGGTGGTGGTAGTGGTGATGAGGGAGAAGGGGCGAGTTTGCTGGAGATGGTGAGGGGCATGGGGGTTTGAGCGATATTTTTTTTCTGTTTTCTTTTCCCTTCAGCCCGTAGATATCCTTTGGCGAAAAAGCCTCTCCGCCGTACAGGAGGAACTTGGTAGTGGCACTTCACCGAGTCGCTGTGGCGTGTATTATATGGAGAACATTATTTGACATGATACGCGGCCCCCGCTTGGGCAATTAGGAGTATATCCTTCTATCTATCTATCCTCCAACCAGAAAAGGACGCTTTTGTTTCCTCTTTCAAACACTTGGGGCAATAATTGAAAGCAGAACGTTTTTCAAAAGTTAGACGTCGTCGGGTTTTTGCGAACCGTAATAGACACACATCCGGACGATGGGGTGGGGGCCTGGTACCTAGACTCGAGTTTTCGAGTGTAATTACACTCCGTCGCATCGATCTTCTACGGACGGCGGTGGGTTGTATTCGTAGCCATGGCGTTGTTGGAACTGAGATGTCGTTTGCTGTTGCTGCGGCGGCGTTGCGCAGGTGAGGGCGAATGTGTGTGTGGCATCGTCGGGTAGGTAGTGTGGAGCATCGCAGTGCAGATACTATTTACAAGCTCGGCATGGGTAGAAGGCCTTTTTCTTCGTGAGATAGGTAAGTACCTGAAAAGGTCATACTTCACTAGTACGTATGTGAGAGACATTGTAACGGACTAGTAGTAAGTGTGTCTGTCGTATACGCTTTGTCACGGACTTAAACGTAAAGAGTTGAATTGCTAACAAGAGGTTGTACGGGTTGCGGAGGATAGGCCGTATGGGAGGACTATCTACGCAACGGACGAGTCATGTTCTGCACGTGAGGCTATCCGCATGACTCAGGGGCAGATCGTGACAGCTTATTCATCAAGGGCTTTAAGAGTAGTCAAACGCTATATTTAAGGCAGCAACTGCACACGGCGCCCGAAACCAACCAGCGGCAGTATGAACTTAGAAAGCACTTTTTATTCGCCCTGGTTTAATAGGTAGCGGTCTTATAAAATGCGGTTTCTCTGAATACCCCCGTCCTCCCTTCCCATCATGGTGATAATACATACATTCCTTCCTTTCCCAAGCAAGAAGAAAACGCCGAACCCAGGTACTTGGTGGTACTAGCCTACCAAGCGAAAAGAAAGGAACCCCCGCCATAGTAATACCCTCAAAACCCAACAACGTTCAACCATCATAACCGGCGTCTTAAAGGTATAAACAAACCCCACACATGCTTCTCTTTTTCCCCCCTTCATCACACGCCAGCCTCAATCCTGCCTCCATGACTTATTTCTTCTTCTTCCCTACATCCAGATCCCCGCTCGCGATCAACTCCCTCCTCCTCGCCTCGACCTTCTCCTTGCGCTTCGTCAGCTCGTCGAGCTGCTTGTCGACGTCGACCTCTGCCTGCTTGAACAGGCGGATGAACGACTCCTCCATCTGCTTGCTGTAGGGGTTGCGCTCGGTGCCGCGGTCGGGCAGCTCGACGCTACGGTCCTCCTGGCCGGCGGCCTTGCGCTGGGCCGCGGCCTGCGCGGCGGCGGCCGCCGCGCCCTTGCCCTTCCCCCTGCCGGTTCCCTCCGGCGGCCATTGGCGCTCCTCGTCCGTCAGCGCGGCGTAGAGCACCTCGGTGGGCTCGTTGAACTCGATGAAATCCAGAATCTCGGCCTTGACGAGGTTGGCGGCGCGCTGGCGCTCGGCGATCTCGGGCGGGCCGTACGGCTCGAGGTAGAGGTAGTGCGAGCGCACCGCGTGCTTCTCGCCGACGAAGGGCTGGAAGTAGAGGCGGATCTCGACGGTGAAGCCGCCCCAGCCCGTCTCGCGGACCTCGAAGGGCGGGTTGGCGATCACTAGTCAGCCAGCGTCAGTCCAGCTTTTTCTCTCAAAAGTTTTTATATATCGTGCGGCGCATACTCCTCTTGTTGTTCGGATACGTCTCGTGCAGGCTGAATTGCACTTTGTTCAGCCAGGTGCTCATGTCCGGGCCGCCGTCCACGTTCTCGACGTACACGCGCCATCCGGTCGTGTGGTCTTCCGGGATCCCCGGCGGCCTGTTCTTCTCGTCCAGCTTCCACGCCTCGGAGCCGATGCGGAAGGCGCGCGTGATCTTCACGCCCTTGACGCGCTTCTTGTCCGACAGGCCGACCATGGCTGTGTAGGGCGTGGTAGGGGTCGAATTGAGCGTGGCGGTGCGCCGGTGGCGGGCACTCGAGGGAGCCGAGGTGTCGATGTGCGGGAGCGACTGGGCGTGCTGGTGGCGCGCGGCGGGCGGATGGTGGTGGTGGTGCGGGGCGGCGCTGGTGCTGTGGCTGTGGTGGTGCTGCTGCTGCTGGGCGGTCGTCTTCTTGCGCGCAGAGGCGGTGCTGCTGTCGTCGCCAACGCCACCGCTGCTGGCGCGGTGCGGGAGGGTGGTGGTTTCCGGGGCGCTGCGCTTGCGGCCGGCGGTGCCGCTGGTCTGGGAGAGCGGGTGCGAGCTCTTGCGGCGGTTGCGCGCCGTGTCCTCCTCGTCGGACGACTTGGGCTCGGCGAGCGAGACGTTGCGACTGTGGGTGCGGCGCTTCTGGTTGGCAGGCTCCCACACGCCGGGGGCAAAGTCGCCGCGCAGCTCGGCGGGGATGAGCTCGATGGGGATGCTGCTTTGGCCGGTCGGGGTGCGCGACGGGGTCGGGCGGGCGGAGGAGCTGCTGCGCTTGTGCCTGTGGGCGGAGGAGTCTAATTTTTCAGCGTGTTGGGCGGCGAGGGACGAGGGCGTGTGGGCGCGGGGCGCGGGCGAGGCGGCCTGCGGCGTACCGTGGGTGTCGGCGCGTCTCGCAGGGTCCTGGGCGGCCGGTGTATTGCTGGACGGGTTAAGGTTACTGCTCGAGGTTGCGATCGAAGAGTCGTGCGGCGGGCGCGGGCTGTCGGTTACGCCATTGCCTGCACTAGAGCGCGGATGCGCAGGCTCGGCGGAGGAGGCCTGCGACGCGAGGGCGGGCTTGCTCGACGCGTCGGACGCGTGCTGCTGGGCGGGCAGCGCGGGCTGGGAGGCTTGGTGGTGGTGCAACGAGGGCTGTGGTGTTTCCGACGGCATGCTTGGCGCTCCAATGAGGTCAGGATGCGGCGCTGCGATCTGGGAGCTGTCTAGAAAAGACGCGGAGCTCTCAGGCCACCGCGGACACACAACAACACAATGGCGTCGTCGACTGCGAGGAAGATAGTGGTGTGCGGAGGCAATGGCTTCCTTGGTACGTGCTTGCTTTAAACCACGCGCAGCCATGAGCTGCTCCACCGCCGAGACTCAGAGCCACGACTGACGGCCCGCTCCCACAGGTTCACGCATCTGCAAGGCCGCCGTCCACCGCGGCTGGGCCGTGACCTCCATCAGGCACGTCCAACTCCCCAGCAACCCTCCTCCCGCACCCCTCCCGCCCCTCCTCGCTCCTCCACTCCGTCTCTCCTCGCTCTCCAATGCCCCCATCGACGCGTCGCCGGCCCCGCGACTCCCTGACCCCTCGACTCCCTGCCGCCCCTCCCCCCGCTTAGGCATGACGTGCCGCCGCCGTCAAGCGCCGCCGCCCGCCTCCTGACCGCCTCAGCCCGCATCGAGCTCCCGACCGCAAACCACAAAAACTGACACGTATACCTTCTGAACAGCCGCTCCGGCGAGCCCACATGGTCGAGCGTCAGCGCCTCGGCTGAGCGCCCCTCGTGGGCCGCGAACGTCCAATGGCGTCGAGCCAACGTGCTCAATCCGGACGAGTACGCCGCCGAGCTGGACGGCGCCGACGCCGTCGTGCACAGCATGGGCATCCTGCTCGAGGCCGACTACAAGGGCGTGCTGCAGGGCAAGGAGTCGCCGTTCAGCGGCCTGTCGCGCGCCTTCTCGGCCACCAAGCAGGGCAGCCAGAACCCGCTCGACCGCAAGCCCGGCGAGGAGCTGCGCCCGCAGGAGAAGGACGGCCAGCTCACGTACGAGCTGATGAATCGCGATTCCGGTAATGCCCTCACCTTTCGCACCGTCATCGACCGGTCACGTTGTGTGGGCCATTGACTGACTCGCCCCCGCATCACAGCCATCCTCCTCGCCAAAGAGTCCTCCGCCCACAAGGTGCCCGCCTTCATCTACATCTCGGCCGCTGCGGGCGCCCCCGTGCTGCCCAAGCGCTACATCACCACCAAGCGCGAGGCCGAGTCGACCATCGCCTCGGCGTTCCCGCTCATGCGCAGCGTCTTCGTCCGCGCGCCCTTCATGTGGGACTCGTCGCGCGGCTTCACCGTCCCGCTGGCCGCGGCCACGGGCGCCGCCGCCCTGGTCAACGGCGCCGTCGGCGGCCGCCTGACCTGGCTGATGGGCGCGGGCGGCACGAAGCCGCTCAAGGCGGACCTGGTCGGCGAGGCCGTCGTCGAGGCGGCCGAGGGCGGCGAGGCGCGCGGTCCGGTCGAAGTGCCCGAGATCGAGACGCTGGCTACGAAGCATTGGCGCAGGAACATGTTGTAAAAAAACCAACCGACCGCGACCACGTGTATCATGTTGTATGACCAGTACAGCTATTTGTAGACTAGGATTGCGGGATGTGGAGGGAGTTTGGTGGGAATCTCCTCTCAGTTCTTGGTACGGCTGTGCCCGCAATCGGCGCAGCTGTTATCAGACCGCTCAATGCTTATCGGCATGCGGGCGTAGGTAGCCTCTGAACAGAAAGAATCAAATGATTTTATGGATCAGAAAAGAATCGTGCGTCCGACCCAGCCTTTCCCCATGTCAGAGGTTCCACAGGAGACGCAGCGTATATTCCACACCACGCCTGGAAAGCACCATCACTACAGCAAGGCGAGAGGCATCAATCAGGCGAGCAGGCAAGAAAAAGATGAGGAGTGAAAGATGCTCAATTGTTTGATTGTCCAAGAAAAAACTACGTAAAAGCTCGATCCGCCCTCAGATGTCTCATTTGTGTTCTCATTGGCAACACGCCCATCGGTGTTCTAATCCGGGGTTGTTGTCGGCTGCCATGTGTGGTCGAATTTAATCTCTGTCAATCATCACCGGGCGTCACCTCGAGCTGAGGCAAGAAAGTAAGATCGGTAAAAGTGAAAACGACGGAAGAGCAGACAAGGTGAAGTGAAGTGGAGCGTAAGGGTGGAGGTCAGGTGCTGAAAGTGCTTGAGGGGAGGAGACGACAAAAGCAAATGCTGGGGAAGCTGGCACTTGATCCAAGCCCGTAGGTCAAAGATTCGAGTGTTGCTTAAGAGAAGAAAAGAGGTCTTGGTGGCGAGGCGAATAAGGGTTTATATAGGCGTCGAAGCGGCGGGAGTGACTGCGGTCACTTGCGCGCCCGTTGCCATGAGGAACGGGCAAGAGAGGAAGGAGCACGGTGAGCAGGTGCGGCAAGAGGGAAGGAGCGCAGGACCATTCACTTTCGGGGCAGGAGCCTCCCGTCACATTCAAATTCACAGTCGCGGACTGGCACCAACTGGCCAGACACCAACTGGCCCACTCACTCACTCCAACTAACCGGAGACAGGAACTCTTCACTCAAACCCATTGAAAAAGCCAAGGTACCCAGACTATCTACTCCGTCACCTGGCCCGATGCCATGCCACGCCATCACAACCCAACATCCCCCACCAAGCTCTTTCCCTCCGTCGGCAGCATGCCCTTCCCCCTCGGGTTCATCGAATCGTCTTTACACGCCTTAAACACATACCCGTCTTGATCCCGATCCTCCCCGCTCCGCGTGACGCACGCGCAGTACACGGCGGACCCGAAGTCGGCCGCGACGCTGCCGATGACAACCCGTTCGGCGCCCGGCGAGCGCCCGTCGTACGTCTTGCCCTTTTGCAGGATGGGGAACTCGAGGTACGGCGGCTGGGCGTGGGGGAAGTCGAAGCGGTCGCCTGTTTTGTGGGTATTGGCGGGGTGGTACGTGGTTAGTCGGTGGTCGGTGGTCGGTGGTGGTGATTTGGGGGGGAAGGGGGATTGGGGGATTGGATGATGTTACGCACGGTTGTTGTGGACGTGGGGGTATTTGTCGTTGCCTGCAGGAGGGCGGGGGGATTGAGGCGTTAGCGTTGGGGGATTGCTAATGGTGGTTGTTGCGGTTGCCGTTGGATGTTTGTGTGTGTGGGCGGGGGCGCGGCGGTTGGCGATGTAGGTGGAAAGTTTTCGAGACCCGCCGCTGGTGTTCGACTAGGTATATTTCTGGATGTATGTAGAATCGGCTTCGCGGATAATGTGTACACAAAGGAGGCCATATGTAGACTTGGGCGAGACGCCCACCCAGGTGCCGTCCAGAATCTCTTTGTGGAAGGAGAAGATAGAGATTCGTGAAAGTGTCGACACATACCTATCGTCCTGCCCTTCTTTGCGAGCTCGAGCGCCAGCGAGGCGGCATTCTCGATGTCGGCCTTCGAGTAATCAACGCCGTCGCAGTTGCAAAGAGAGGGCTCGTAGTAGATGGTCGGCATATTCGCGTCGCTCGATTTTCACGACGAGAGAGGGGGCAAAAAAAAAAAAGCAGCGTAGGGAGAGGAAAATCACAGCAGTAGCAGGGGATGAGTGCGAGTATGGATGAAGTGATATATATGATATGTATATAAGCTCACCGAACGTCGCCCCACCGAACGGGGCGACGATCCGTGAGCGGCAGGAAGCGTCAAGCGAAAAGCGTTCCCCCCTGTGGTGAAGTGGTCGCAATCTTTCGCTCTGGTTGGCTCACGTCTTGTCGAGCGCTGACGTATGCGCCCATCGCGGTGCCTGCCAAGAGCGCGGGGACTGATTGGCGCGGAACTGAGCACCCCGCGCCGCCCGCTGCCGGTGAACTGACGTCGGCACAGCGTGGCGAGCGGTGGTGTGGAGAACTTGTAGCGGTGGTGCGTATATCATCGTGAGCGAAGTTTGAGGTCGATTCACTGGGAACAATTGCAAAAGCGATCGAGGTGTTTGTTGATCTCTCGCAGCTTTTTTTTTTTTTTTTTTTTTTTTGATAGATTATTCCCCCCCAGTTATTCATGCCTGGACGTCAAACTACCCATCCTCCACTGCTGTTGCAATACTAAGCGAACCGTCCCTCGTCTAATCTTGAAGAACCCATCAAACGCCCCTCCAGCAGAAAAAAAACACACGTCATAGAAAACCCTCAAGCAATCGGCGTGTTGAACACCAGCGACACACCGTCATCACCAGCAGTGACGACCCTGTCCCCGGCGCCCTGCACGAAACCCATGACACCGCCTCCCTCGCCGCCGCCCCTGTGACCCCTCCACTCGCCGACCAGCCCGCGGTTCGCCGCCGCGGTGCCGCCACGAGCGTCCCACCGCCTGACGACGCCGTCGTTGCCGCAACTCGTCAGCAACCACGTACCCGGCGCCGCCTGCGCCGCCGCCGCGGGGGCGCCGGGAGCCTGCTGCGCCGACGGCTTGACGAACTCGACCTTGATGACGGCCTGCTCCGTCTCCGTCTCCTCGTCAAAGTGCGCCTGCTGGATGTGACGGCGGACGGCGAAGCGATGCGCCGTGTCGATGAGGGCGATGGAGCCGTCGACGCTGCCGGCCGCCATCAGCGTGAGCGGCGGCGCCGAGAAGGAAATCGTCTCGACGCTGTCCTGCTGCGTCTGCAGGCTGGCCAGGATGGCGCCCGCCTGCCCCGTCGCCGCGCCCGCTCCGCCCTTGGGCCCGCCCGCCTGCTTGCCTCCGGCCGCCTTGCCGCGCGCGCCCGCGCCGCGGGCTCCGCTCGTCACCGATGGGTCCGAGCCGATGCGCGGGAGGCCGACGATGCGGATGTGGCCCTCGGCGCCGCCGACGGCGGCGAATGCTCCGTTGGGCGCGATGGCGACGCTGTAGAGGCCGCCCTCGACCCGGAAGCGCTCGTCCTCGCCGGTGAGGCCGACGACGGCCTGGCCTGCCGAGGGGTTGGTGATTCCCGCGCCCGCCGCCTCGCCGAAGACGTCCCAAACGTAGAACGACTCGTCCTCGGATACGGTAGCTAGGAGCTTGCCGTCCGGCGTCCACGCGCCGGCCGTGCTGGGGCCGGTGTGGAGGTAGAAGGCCTGGACGATGGTGAGCGGAGACTCCTTGTCCGCGGCGTTGATCGAGTAGACCCAGACGGAGCCGTCCGAGGCGCCGAGGGCGATGGTGTTGGGGTAGTCCGGGTGCGGGCATGGCGCTATCCACGCAATCTCCTCGACCTCCTGCGCCTCGCCCGCAAACTTCCACGCCATGCACGCGCCGCTCGACGTGTCGCGCCACGCGCGCAGCTTGCCGTCCATGCCGCCCGACACAATGTACTCGCCCGCGGGCTGGGTGAAGGCGATGGCGGCGACCGAGTCCGTGTGGCCGTCTAGCTTGAACAGCTGCTTCAGCCCGTTCCGCTCCTGCGGCATGCCGCCGTCCTGCGAGCCCGACCAGCTGGCGGGCAGCGGCGGCCGCGGCTGCTCCTTGACCGCCACCTCGAATATGTATCCCACGTCGTCGCCGGCGCCGGTTGCCACGATATACGAGTGCTTGGGGTGCTGGGCGATGGTGAATATGCTGTCCTTGTGCAGGTCGAAGTGCGCGACGCTGTCGTTCTCCATCTGGATCTCCTGCAGAGGCGCACCGCCGTCGGCTTCGTCGTCCGACTCCATGAGGGCGTCAGGGTCGTCCGCGACGATTTCCTCGGCATCTTCGGGGTCCAGCATGTCGACGCCCTCCTCCTCGGGCTGCTGCGGCGGTTGATCGTGGTGCGAAGCCATTGTTGTGAAAAGGGAATATACAGTGCACTCGGGCAACGGGGGTATCGTGAGGACGAAGAGAAAGGTTTTGTAGGGTGGTGTTGGTGCTTAGAAATTGGCGGCGGGGATTATTTTTCGTTTCCGCCGCGCGCAAAAACCCAAGCCGCGGGGGCGGGGCAATGCGAGCTTACGTCACGCATCATCATTCTGTAGCCTTCGAGAACGCTTAAGACGCACCTACGTAGGTGTGGAGGGGTGGAAGCAGGCCACCATCTCATGACCTCGGCTGCGAGTGCGGTCCTAAGCCGGGTGCAGACATGTTTTCCATACCTTGCCGGCCAAGGACGAAAGGTTGATGGTTCCTGAAGAATGATTGGTTTCGTCTCGTAATAAACAAAGAGCCAAGCGCTACTCTAATTCAACTGCGCCGGGAACAGCGAGCATCTGGAACGGCCACGCTGAGACAAATGTTTGTAGTATTAAAAGGAGATGGCCCGCTCTAGATTTGCGCCCTCTCCAGAACCCATCCATCTACAGTGGTGCGCCTCTACAACTTGGCACCCGCAGCCCTCCTCTTCTCCTTTTCCTTGTCCCGCAGCAATCTCCTCAGAATCTTCCCGCTGGGGCTCTTGGGGATAACGTCGATAAATTCGACCCCGCCCTTCAACCACTTGTGGCGGGACTTGTGCTCCTCGACGTGCTTCTCGATTGTCCTGGCCACCATGCGGTCGCTCTCTTCCAACCCGACCTTGGGCGACTTGACAATGAAGGCCTTGGGGACCTCGCCAGCCCTGTCGTCCGGAACGGGGATGACGGCGCAGTCGTTGACGTACGGATGGCTGAGCAGGTGAGCCTCCAGCTCCGCGGGCGCAACCTGGAGACCCTTGACCTTGATGAGCTCCTTGATGCGGTCGACGATGAAGATGTGCTCGAAGCCCAGCGGCGACTTTCTAACGACGGCCTCGTCGCCGGTGCGCATCCAGCCGTCGTGGAACGTCTCCTTGGTGGCGTCGGGCTTGTTGTGGTAGCCGAGCGTGACGGCGGGCGACTTGACGAGCAGCTCGCCCGGCTGGTCGTAGCCGGTGATCTCGTTGCCCTCGAGCGTGACCAGCTTGCACTCGATGCCGGGCAGGATGGAGCCCGAAGAGCCGAACCACACGTCATGGTCGATGGTGGAGCACACGACGGTGCTGGTCTCGGTGAGGCCGTAGCCTTGCCGGATAACCCACTTCGGATACGCCTGGCTGAGCTCCACAGCCGTCTCCTCGCCGAGCGGCGCTGCGCCCGTGAAGACGGCATCGATGCTGCTGAGATCGTACTGGTCGCAGATCTGCTTCTGCTTGGTCATCATGATGATGATGGGCGGGACCAGGTAGAGGCAGTTAATCTTGAAGCGCTGGATGGCCTTCAGGTACGGCTTGAACTCGAACTTGGGGAGAACGACAACACGGTCGCCGCGGTACACGCTGGCGTGGCAGATAACGACCAGGCAGTAGATGTGGCTCATAGGAAGCAGGCCGAGAGCAGTCTCGGTGTAGTCGCTCTGTGTTCCAGGCGGGATCTTCTTGTCTCGGCAGCTCTTGTCGAAGGTCTTGATCTGGAGAGTGTTGGCAATGACGTTTCTGTGCGAGATCATGACACCCTTGGGAAGACCCGAGGTCCCGCTGGAATAACACAGGAATGCGGTGCGGCGGGCACCCTCGCCCTCAGCCCAATGCAGCTTCTCCAATGCTGGTGCGTCAAGGCCGTCCTGGATTAACTGGTCGACCGTCTTGTACTCGCTGGGAGCGGACTTTCCACCGGTGAGCTCCTTGGGCACGTCCAGGATATAAATGCGGTTCTTGGGGATGCCGGCTTTGGAGCAAGCCTCGAGGGCGGTAGGGAGCAGGGGAAGGCAGGTGAAGAGACATTTTGCGCCCGAGTCCTTGAGCTGGTACTCGATCTCAGGCGCCGAGTAAGCGGCGTTTGCGGGCGTCTGGACTCCGCCAAGACGGTGCGTCGCCCATGCGAGGGTGAGGGTGTCAATCTGCAATGATTAGCCCACCTGCAGTGCTTGCTCGGGTTTTCGGCCGCGCATACCGTGTTGACGCTGAACACGCCAATGACCTTGTCCCACTCGGTGCCGTGGTTTGGCTTCCAGCCGAGTTCTTTGGAGAGGCCGCGGGCAAGAGCTTCCACGCGGTCTTTGACGTCCAATGCCGAATACTCCTTTCCGGTCATACCGCACGTGAATGGGGCATGAGAGTAGCCCAGAGGATGGCGACCGAAGTTCTCGTCAAACAGGAAATCATAGATGGAGACCGAGTCCGGCGGGTCGAAGGGGAGCTGCGGAACCCATGGCGGAGGGTGGAAGACCATTGCGCAAATAATCTAGAAGCCAGGCGCAACAAACGAGACGAAATGAACCAAGGGTATATGGCGCGTGGGGAGGGGATATGAATTAAAGCAGGCGGCGGAGCAGGCTGAAGAGGGGAGGAGAGAGAGATTGTAAGACTGTAATAAGCAGCCGGGGACTTCGTTGGTGACGGGCGCCGAGAGTGTGGGGAAGGCGCAGTGGGACCAGCCGCTAAGCTCATTAGGGTCAGACCGAGGCTCGAGGACCTCGGTTAAGGCTGGCTCCTAAACGTCGTCGGCAGGGGTGTCGCCATCCATTCCGCACAAACCTCACCTGCATCATCACCGCAACCTCCGCCGTGCCGCCGACGCCAGAGCCCTGCACTGTCCGCCGCTGGGGCCCTGTTTTGTGCTACTTTGGGCCATCGACTGGCCTGAAATTCGCTGCCCTCCGCAGTGGCCCACCCCAAAACTTCATCGACGGGACACCCGCAATGTGCACATAAGAAAGCTGTTTGTCTCGCATTCATTGAAAACCACTTTTGTGTCTGACTGCTAAATGATGTAGATGTGCATATATCATGGGCCTCAATAACCGCGGACTCCACCCATGACGAGCAGACTGTTCACTGTTTCCTGACTCGCATCGAAGAGTCGTTCCTCCATAGCCTGGGTCCCATCACGATCGCAATCGATATCCTTCACGTCGTCGGTCAGCTCGCGTCTCTCCCGGGCAGGCGGTGGGCTGCTTACTTCCTCCATCTCCATTGAAGAGCTTCCAAGAGATCCCTCCCGCACTGCCTCTCCGCCACCTTCTTCGACTATGTCGTCAAGCTTAACACCTGTGCTGACCTGCCCCGTCTTGCCATGTGAGTCTGGTTGCATATCCGTTGGCGGAAGTATCCAATCCGGACGCTTGACTGGAATACCAGGCAGCATCTCCGGAGCTCCGTACCGCTCTCGCAACGGGTCTGCGAATGTCTCCATCTCGCTCTTGAATTGAGCATAAGGGATGCCTTCTTTGGCATCGGCTTGAGCATCCGAGGCCCGCGCCAGAATACCCGAAACCTCCCTGTTCTTCTCCTCCAACTCTTCTCGCAGCGCCTGGAGCTTTTCGGGAAGTCCCACAGCCAACGGCGTGTAATCGATTGTATCCCCGCTCACCACAGATCGATCTTTCGCCCAATATGCCACCTGCTCTTCAAGGTATGCCTGGCCCAGGTCCAGCCGGTCTTGCATGGCGGATAGGCTAGTGCCATTCTCCTTACGCCTGTCCAGCTCTGCTTTCAGGTTCTTGTATGCCCCTCCGAGTTCGGCGAGCGGCATTCCTGCATCTTCGAAGACCTGCACCGTCTGCTGTACTCTGACGAGGAGAACGTAGTAGTGGTAGTATTTCTCCCGAATCTTCTCCTCCATAGTCTTTTCTGGAGGGGGATGGGGCTCTTCATCTCCATCGTTTTGTTGCTCATTTTCGTCCTCGTCATCGGACATGTCAATGGGACGCACGGCATTGCAGCCAGCCAGGCACCTTTCTATGAGCCCCGAATATGCAGAATGCCAGGCGTACATGTGCTTCGTGAGCTCGGGGTGCCACCAGCTGGATTGCTCTGGGTACTGACAGGCTTCAATGACCCAATAGAGCGCCTGTATAACCTCTTCGTTGCTGCACATTGCGCAGAGTCCGCCTGACAGAGCTGCCTCGCCCGAAGCGGGAGCGTGGTTGCCCGAGGATTCATCCGGAGCGGGTTCCTGTTCAAAGTAATGTGGTACCTTGGTGATGAAAGCGCGGCCCACTTCTCGGTTCCTTTCGATCTCGGGAAACTTCTTGGCCAGGTCTTTGATGGTACGGTGAAGGACACTCAACGAGACGTCCCGGTCATCATCTTCCCGGTCCTCGCAGGCCTGTAGGGTGAGATGCAGCGCTGCAGCCCACATCTGGTTGGTGCATAGCTCGCAGGGAGTCCTCTTGTCTTTCGCCTTCTGAAGCCTCTTATTCATAAATTCCAGATTGTTTTCGAGTTTCTCGATGGTTTTACCCTCAGCTGCAACTTCCTTCTCCCGTTGCTGAACCTTCTTCGTCAATTCGGCAATCATTTTCTTGTTAGCCGTCACTTCAGTCTTGCCTGCCTTGAAGGCTTTGTGAAATTTTTCCTTCCACTCATCCGACTCCACCTGAGTGGCGGCCAGGTTCTCCTCAATCTTCTTGACCTTCTTCTCCGACGTCTGGAGCTTCTTCTTCAGGGACTCCACCTCCCTCTTCCTCGCCGTAAGCTCCTTGCTCACGTCCTTCTTCTCCGCCGAAATGTCCCTCCCCTCCTTCTTCATCCCCTCAATCTTCACCTCCAACGCGTCCTCGCGCTCACCCCCCTGCTCCACCTTCTTACTCAGCTTCGCTACATCGCTCTTCAACTCAGTAACAACCTTCTTCAGCGCGGCCTTGTCCCCGGACAACCGACTAACCAGCTCTCCCTGCCTTTCCAGCTTCGCGTTCTTCCGCTCCAGCTGCCCCGCCACCCTCCCGTAGTTCTCGTCCGACGCCCCACCTCCTCCTTCGTCGTCGTCGTCGCGGTACGTGTCCAGGATCGTCCGCTGGTCCCGCACCGTCTTCTCCAGCTCCCGGCACCGCGCCTTCCAGCCCTGGAGCTCCGTGTCCTGCGTCGTGGCCTCCACGAGCAGCTTCTGGATGCGTGGGATGAGGCCTCGACCGGCAATGGTTTGGGCTGGCGGCGCCGGAGGTGGCTGGGCGATGGCGGTTTGACCCCGATCCCGATCCACTTTCTGCCTTTTCTCGACCGGTCGTCGTGCCCCGCCGGGCGGCCCAGGAGACGCCGACGGCGAACAAGACGCGGAAGGCGAAGCGGAAGAAGAGGCGGAGGCGGAGGCGGAGGCGGAGACGACAGCCCAATCCCTCTTCTTCCCAGTGATGCCGCCGCCACCGCCGACGCCACCTCGATGAATTGTTCCGGGATGGTTGAACGCACCACTCGTCGACGTCGCCGTCGCCGTCAACGAATCGGCAGGACCGGGACGTCTCGTATGGTAGATGGTCGTCCCCGAGACGACGCCCGCCGCCCCCGCCGCCGCCGACCCCGATCCGGATTGTTGCTGTTGTTGCTGCTGCTGCTCCCGCCTCCAACCGACGCCGCTCCTGGACTCTGTGTACCCGTTTCTCCGCCTCATCTGCACGCGCTCGGTCGCCCCCGCCGCCGGCTGCGGTGGTGGTGGTGGTGGTGGTGGTGGTGGTGGTATGCGCACCTCGACCGCCCTCGACGAGCTCGGGTTCCCGACCGCCGGGTCGTCTGCCGGGACCGGTGGTGGTGGCGCTACTACTGGGGCGGCGGCAGTAGCAGCAGCAGCAGTACCACGACTCGTCATTCTCCTCCCCATGACCATCATCGTTGGCGACGACGACGACGACGATGGCGGCGGCGGCGGAGGCATCGCCCCAACAACCCTCGCCCTCATCTCCTCCTCAACCGTTGGCGTCGAGCTTCTGCTCTCGATCCCTTGCTGCAGCTGCCGCTGCGCCGCCTCGTCCTCCTCGTCCTCTTCCTCTTCCTGCTTGGCTCGCCACGCGTTTGTCGAGGACGACGACGTCGACGATATCAAAGAGGAAGGAGGAGGAAGTGGCGGAGGGGCGGACGTGGACGGAGGCTTTGGTTTTGAGACCTGCTGTGCGGGCTGGTGTTGCTCTGGCGCTTCTTCTTGTTTTTCCTCTTCTTGCTCTTGCGTTTGGTCTTGGTCTTGATCTTGGTCTTGGTCTCGCTGTTTTGTTGCTGCTGTTGCTGCTGCTCCGCCGGTGGTGTCGGGCGTTGGTGCGGGCGCTGCCGTTGGGGTGTTTTTGGTGGTGGTGGGTGAGTGGGGCGCGCTTTGTGCGGAGCCCATGGTGGTGATTGTCGGCGGAGGTGGTGAGGTCGTGGTGGGCAGAGGTGGTGGTAATGGTGAGGTGGTGTCGTCGTGGGTAGACATTTGAGAGAGGGAGCTGCGTGTGTGAGAGAGAGAGGAAAAGAGAGGAGAGGAGGGAAGGACGGATGGAGGATGGATGTTTGTGAAGTCGTCGAGGATTTGTGGTGAAGAGAAGGGTTTGGGAAGAGAGTGAGGATGGATGGGGCTGTGAAGTGAGTGAGAGGTGCTGTGCTGGCGTGAGTCTTATGACGGCGGTGATGACCTTGGTTGGTGTTTGGAAAACACCCGTTGCGTGGTTGTGCGAGTCGGGTTGGTGGTGCTTGGGGGAGAGAGCCGGAAAGGTTCAGATCTTTACGTCTTGAATATCACGGGTACAAGTGCGCACGAGCTGCTTCCTTTTCCGTAAGTTGCTGCTCTTCCTTACGACGTGGACCGCCAAGACATCAAGATTCAAGTACGCAGCATGATAACCTCGTTCCCCGGTCAATACCGAGCTGGTCACCGACTTGTAACAGACCTTCGTACTCTTCCTCGACGGTTCGTCAGACTTTGGTAGATATTGAGGCCAAGAGAAATTGCAACGTCTCGCCTTGAAAGTGAAACGCTTCGGCTCGTTCTTTATCTATACAAACGTGTTGCAGAGGGTGACGTTCTCGAGTGTTAAATTGGCATCATAGTGAGCGAAGGATGGCAGGCGACCCTGGGGTCCCTTTATACCCAGCTTATATGACTAAAGTACCTACTGCTGTTGACCAACTGAAACGACATTTGGCTCTTCCTCCGAATGACAAACGGTACATGGCTTCCAAAAAGAATGCAAACAAGATCTCCAACCTGAGAGCGTCTCGAAAATAGTCGACTGTACTCGACGCCGTACATGGTGTAGTTCGCCGCCGCCAGCCGAGACTCAGAAGCTATCGTCTTGGGCGTCACTGATCCGGGACGCTTCCTCTTGGTTTACATTGGGGCGAGGTCGAGCGAACGTCTGACGAGCAACAAACACTGGACGAGAAAAGAGAGGCAGACGAAGGGAGTCAGGTAACTCAAGTGCTTCGTGAGATGGCGCCGACCATAGCACGAGAAGATGGTCATTGACTACAGCTGTGACACCGACTTTATACAGCGAGATTGGTCAAGCTGTCACAGCATGATCCTATTTGGGTGTACATAAAGTCTTACACCATTCCAGACCAGCGGGAAACAAATCGGGACGACCCTCGGTACGGCTTTCAACGTAGCTCAAGGGCCGGCGAGCCGGACACGACTTGCAATACACCTCATATATCACCAAGAAATAGCGTCCGATAGCCTCGACACGAAGCCACACACCATACGCAAATCATGATGGACCTTCCTCTTCAGAGGCGAGAAGACCGTCAGCAAGCTGAGCTTCCTGCAAGAGCGCGGGCAAGAGGTCCTCCCTGAACTCCTCGAGCTCAGCAAGCCAAGAGCCGGGGGCAAGGCAGTGGTAGCCCATGCCGGCGCTCTCGTCCCAGACCCACTCGACCTGGAACGCAGCCTCAATCTCAGCCAGGTCAGCAGCGAATTTCTGGAGGAGTTCGGCGCGCATGTCGTCGGTCCAGAGCGCGGGCGGGATGAACTCGGGACGGGCCAGCAGGGCGCGGCGCGTGTCCCACTTGAGCAGGTCGAAGGGGACGTCGGAGACGGCGAGGACGGACCAGGCCTCTTCGATGCAGCCGCTGGCGCTGAAGGCTTCGATGAAGTCCGTGTCGCCGCGCACGGCCGTGTTCCACTTGTCGGCCGCCATCAGGCGCCTCGCGACTTCGATATTGCGGTTGAGTGCGGTGATGGATGCGTGCTTGATGTTCATCGGAGGGTTGATCCCCTTGGGTTTCTGGCGCCGCTCGGCTTGGAGCCACCATGCCCATTCGGCGCGCAGCTGGTGGTGGGCATTGAGGTCGGCGAGGGCGCGCAGCCAGCATCTCATGCAGTACCAGTCGCGCTCCCGGGGGACGAAGACGCTGAGGTCGTAGGCCGCGTGCGGCTGGGTGTCGGTGAAGCCTAGCATGACGGCCAAAGCATGCTCGCTGGACCACGGTTTGAGCCAGGAAGACCTGGTTTTGCGGGCCATCAGCTCGACAACAGTGTTGAATAGCTCCGGCGGAATGGCGTAGTTTCGAGCCCGGTACTCGCGCAAGAAGAGCTTCAGGGAGGCGAAGCTGTAGCAATGGGCAGCGCAGAGCAAGCCCATGTCGAGAAGGCCTGCGGGGAGTGGTATGTTGGCATCTTCCAGCTTGAATCGGATCTCGTGAGCCAGGAAGAGCATCTTCATGTCGGGCGCGGTGTCCGGGTCATCGAGCAGCTGGCGGTAGAGAGCGGCGCATATCCGTTCGACGGCGTCCCGTTTCTTGAGTGAATCGAGCGTGGGCTGGGCGAGGATGGCGGAAACGAGGAGCACGCAGTCGTTGCGGCGGCCACACTGCCTGAGCTGGGCCGTGAGCGCATTGCGCTCGTCGAGCGAGAGTTTGGACCCTCGAAATTGGGGGACGGGCTTCAAGTGCCTGCGGCCCAGGGGGAGGAAGACATCGCGAAGATGGTCGAGCTTTGACTCGCGGCGAATGTGGTCCTTGAGGCCGGGCAGAGGGTCGGCCCAGGCGGGAGCGGCGGGGGCGGCGAAGACGGTCGACGGGCGGCGCTGAACGGACAATGGCCTCGGGCAGGCACGACGCGGGCGGAGCGACGAACGCAGCGGGTGCGAGCAGGCGGTGGATGAGATCATGGCGTTGGCGGCATCGGGCCTTCTCTGGTGTTGTGGAGCGGATCGGTGGCTTCCCGCGACACGGCGCTTGCCGCCAGCGTGCGGCTCTTTTCGCTCCCGCCCGCGAACGTCACCGCCCAGCACCATCACCACCAACCCGACGCACACAGCCATCGCCCATCGCGCCGCGCCCGACCCCCGCCATGCCCGCCGAGAAGCGCAAAGCCTCCCCCACCGCCGCCGCCGGCGACGACGAGCCCTCCAAGCGCCGCTTCGTCGAGAACGGCACCGAGGCCCCCGACGACCAGCCCGACCAGCCCGCCGACACCGATGCCCGCGACTCCGAGTCCGCCGCGGCCGGGGGCGACCGCATGTCGCGCTTCAAGGCCCTGCAGGCACGTCAGGCGGCGGCGCGCAAGTCGAACCTGAAGGAGTCGACGGCCGAGGCGCAGCGCGCCCAGATCGACCCCAACGCCCTCACCGCGCTGCACCGCAAGCACGCCATCGCCTCGCACAAGCTGCTCAAGGCTGAGACTCAGGAGCAGGGCGATGACTTCGAGCGCAAGCGCGCCTGGGACTGGACCGTCGAGGAGAGCGAGCGGTGGGACCGGCGCATGGAGAAGAAGGGCAAGCACCGCAAGGACGTGGCCTTCCAGGACTACCGCCAGGACGCCACCAAGTCGTACAAGCGCCAGCTGCGCGACCTCAAGCCCGATCTGGACGGCTACGAGCGCCAGAAGATGGAGGCGGTCAAGCGCGCGGCCCAGAACGGCGGGCTGGAGATCGTCGAGATGGACGACGGCGAGCTGATCGCCGTCGACCGCGACGGCTCCTTCTACACGACGGCCGACAGCACCGACTTCGTCAACCACCGCCCCGAGAAGGAGGCCGTCGACAAGCTGGTCGCCGACATCCGCAAGGCCGAGGACGCCCGCCTCAAGGCCCGCCGCGCCCGCGGCATCGACGACGACAGCGGCGACGTCACCTACATCAACCAGAAGAACAAGCAGTTCAACGAGAAGCTGGCCCGCTTCTACAACAAGTACACGGCCGACATCCGCGAGAGCTTCGAGCGTGGCACCGCCATCTGAGTCGCTGGGGAGAAAGAAAAAAGTTTTGGACATGGCACTGGAGTTTGGGGCATGCTACTGCGGGAGTCTTGGTTTGGCCTCGGCGTTTTACTTTATGTTGTTGTTCGGGCACAACGGACGCTTGTATGAATGTATACTGATTCAATCTGCCCTTCAATGCAGATCCAACTGCCCCACTTCGCCTCTTGTTGTACGATGCTCACAGGGAGACCCCATTCTTGTACCCGGCACCTGCGCAAAGGGACGCGCCGTCTTTGCCAGCCGCGTGTAACGCTGATCTGGCGAGTCGTGGCGTATCTCCTGTGATGTGGCGGCGCTTTGGCCTCTACCCTTTCTCCACAGCGGGTATCCAAACAACTAACGAGCCTCTACACATCCATCTGCCTCACCGAGACATGTTACATCATGGCCGTGTCGGCAGGCACATCCAAATCGCTGGACGGAGTCGCGCGCGTCGAAGACATGCTGCATCCACGTCCAGGTGTTGGAACCAACCACGAGTGTACTGTGTAGCGTCCTCGGAGCTCAAAGGGTTCGAACATTCCGTGACCACTGCCGATCCAGCCGTCCTCGAGTCGTGGCGCATCGTCCCAAGTGGCGTGTGGCGGGCGCTTTGATCTCCCTCAGCGGCGACCGTTTTCCACGTTCGTCCGAAAGAGAATCCGAAAGAGAATAGGAGGGCGGGAAAGCTATTGATGATGGGGCTAGCTCGTATCCCACTTTTCGGAGAACGTTGTGAGAAAGCCGCAAGACTACTCGGACGATGAGGAGGACGCGCACATCCCTTACGGTCTACCACCCTGCCTGGGCCGCCAAATCCCGAAGGAGTCGTCCCGTCCACTCTGGATTGATGATTCTCAGCTGAGATTATCATTGTTCGCCCATCTCCTATCACCCGCCCAACCGCCTTGTCAAGATCGGGAGTCACGTGAAGCGCGAAACGGTCCCTGGCTGGCAGTCCCTGTTCCTGTCCCAGGCTCCCAGCACGCACGACTCAGATCCCATGCTGAGGCTGTTCCAGCAACCGTTAGCCTAACGGGCGTGTGGGCCGCGCAATGATTCCGCCCTCCTCGCTTCTTTTCCTCAAATATCCATGCACACCCATGTCTCTTTCTTCTAAGTACCGGCACTCCCCCCTTCCGGGAGCCGCAATGCAGCAGTGCGTGTGCGCCCGGCCCGACTGGTCTCCAGTTCGCCATCGGCATTGAAAATCGGCCCAAGCTCTTTTTCTCTCTAGGTGGTCTCGTCTCTCGGGCAATTACCTGTTCCCTGACTCGTTCGCTAAACGAAAAAAAATCGAGGCCTCCAACCACGTTACGCATCGGTCGAGCTAAAACACGGACGCGGACAAGTAGTGTACCTAGCCGGACAGAAGGACTTTCAATCGTCCGGATGCGAGAAGAGGGAGGGATCAATGCGGCCTAGATTTTCGTCGTCTTCGTCGTGGTGGCCGCCACCGCCACCGCCGCCGCCCGCCGCTGCCGGCAACGGTTTCTTGCCATGCTTCTTAACTCGAAATGATAGGAGGAAGAGGTGGTGCTTGCTTGCTTGCTTTGCTTCTTCTTTCTCTTTCTCGTTCGTTCTTCACTGTTGTCTCAAACGCCGCCGCTGCTGCCGCCACCGACGACAACGCTCGTCTTCTCTCTCCCCTACACCGTGGCAGGGCAAAATCAAACAGTCTTCCTTTCTTTCCTTTCTCCACTCCCTCCTCGCCTCGCCTCTTCTCGCGGTCATGTCATGTCATTCCCGCCGGCAATAATAAGCTCGGACTCACGCGAACGCCACCAGAAAACGGCCGCCGCGGTCGCTCACCGGCCGGCCGGACGGCGGAGGAGGCCCGTGGTTCGCAGATTAGTAGTTAGCTTCTGTATTTTTTTTTTTGTGTGAGGAAGGATAAGATATCAACGGCATTTTTGATTTGTCTGGCTGGTGAACTATTGGTCAAGGTGAGGTGAGATCGTCGCGGGACGGAACCCGCGGGCAAAAAAAGGGGGGGCCAGAATTTGGATGAGTGATCGACTTCATGTCGAAGGTAGGAAAGATCCTGGCGGCTGATGCTATGCTGCTGTGGTTGTGGTGTGAGATGATGCCACCCACCTACCACTGCCGGTGGATGAGTAAAGATTTCAGGCTACTGTTGATGGGTTGGAATGAGAAAGCACTCTGTCTGTTCTTTCGACCTTTTCAATCAGTTTGCTTGAAACCTACTCACCAGGCATAATTCAAGTCAAACCGGTCGGACGCAGCGGTAGTAGTAGTAGTAATAGTAGTAGAAATAAAGATCTTTCTCTCTCTTCTTCCGCATCTCCCATCCGGATTACATTACCTGTCCTCGCCAAAAGTCGAGACGCGAAACTGAAGGGTATATCTCTGAAATACATGGTTCTCTAAACAAGATCAAAAGCGCTTTTCCCTCTCTCCCCGTTTGCTTTGTTTCCCTTTTTGCTGCGCCATTCACCACCGACCGCGAAACGCCATACATACACAACCCCGCCCGATTGTTTTTTTTTCCTTGCTGCCTTTTGCTCGTCATTATCAATGTTGGCCGGGATAATGGCCATGGTTGTAATGCCTGCTGGCGCTGCCCTCGCTGCCGGGACCCGGCCACTCGGAGGCGACCGAGTTGTTGCGCTCCGACCACATGACGTCCTTGGTCACGACGATGCTCGTCAATGGCAGTTGATCGCTCGAGCCGTCGCCGCGGAGGTGGCCGCTGCCGCCGTGGACTTCTTCGTCGCTGTACCGGTTGTGGTGATCCGAGTGCGAGCTGCGGCTGACCGTCGTGTTGTTGCCATAGCGGTGCGGGTTGTTGCCGTTGTTATACGCCCCCGCGCCGGCCTTGTCGCTGCCGCTGTCGTCGCTGCCCGGCCCGGCCACGGCCGTCACCGACGCGTCCTCCAGCCGCTTGAAGTGGCGCTCGCCCGTCTGGCTGCGCTTGGCGCCGGTGCCGCCGATGGTGATGAGTTCGGTATTGCGGGATGGGTTGTTGCCCGACGTCGTGTTGCCCTTGCCCGAGCGGCCGCGGCTGCTGCCGCCGAACTGCGACGACACCATGCGCATCAGCGGCCGCAGCGTCGGCAGGCACGCGCTGATGATGCCAGACGCGACTTCGACGACGCACCAGGTGCACGCGGTGGCGAGGGTCCCTTTGCTGCGTTAATCTCACTGCCTTTGTTTTTTCTTTCTTTCTTCAATTGGAGACAGTCTTACAGGTCGTGTCGCTCGTTTGGAACTGCATGATGGTCGTGAAGCGGTAGATGCTGGCGAAGAGCACGCTGGAGGCATGTTAGGGCGGAGGAGGAGGACACGGAGACAACGGGTGGGGTGACTGACAATCCACCAAGCAAGAACATGAAGACGAGCGAGGCGCGCTGGGCGCTGGTGACCTGCAGCTTCCAGACCTGGGCGACGGGCATGATGAGGATGGCGACGTCGGTGAGGATGTTGGGCACGGCGTTGCCGATGAAGGAGGCCTTGATGTCGATGCACGAGCCGTCCATCAGCGGGTACCAGGCCTTCTTGATCGGATGGCACTGGAAGATGCTGACGCAGTTGATGGCGATGACCCAGCCGGCCGTCATGAAGCCCAGAATGTAGGCGCCTATGCGGAAGCCCTTGAGCGGGAAGATGCGCGCGTACATGAACAGCAGCGAGAACTTGACCAGCCCGACGCCGGTGCAGTACACGCACTCGAAGGCCACGAGGAGCTGCAGAGGTCAGCTTAGGACAGGGGAGGGCGGCGGTCGAGCGGCGGCTCACCTTCAGGACCATGACGACGTTGTTCGGGTCCAGGTCGGAGGCGTGTTTACCAAGACCCCAGGAGATCATGGCATAGTTGATGCCGCCGGCGCCGAAGCAGAAGAGCAGGGCGACGACCATGAGCCAGTCATCGGGGCCGTAGGTGAGGCCGCGCTTGAAGCGGGCGGCGAAGCGCAGGAAGACGAAGAAGGTGGCCAGCACGAGCAGGGCGGTGGTGGTGGCCTCGAGCCGTGGGCCCTTGTCGGGGACCGGGTGGTCGATCCGGGGAAGGAGTATCACGACCGGCATGACAGCATGTTGGGACTTGGATGAGGCGCGGCTGGACGATGGGGGGGCAGCGCGCAATCAAGTAGTGCAGCGGCGCCGCACGGAAGGGCCGGGGAAGCATGGCGAGGCAAAATTGGAGCGGAAGGAGTGGGGTCGTCGACACAGCTAGCCTTCTCGACCTGGTTGTCGTCAGGCACCGCCGTCGATCCGCGGCAGGGGTGGCATGGGTGCGCTGTTTGGGCGGCACCTGAATCGCCGGAACAACGTCCGTGGCGCAGAGGCGCGCAGGCCTGGCGCAAGAGGTGCCGGTCCCGGGTCCCGCCCCGTCCGCGCGCTGGAGCTCGGCTCGTCGCCGCGACCGGCGCTACCGCCCGGAAGTAGCAAGGAGCGGCGCATGGCGGGCTGTCAGGGCACTGGCGCCCGTTGGCTGTCGCGCGCGGTGTTGCAACGGCCGACAGATGGCGATGGACGACGGGTGCAGGTGGCGTAGCTGCAGCAGAATAAGCGTGCGCCCGCGGTCCCTGCCCGCGGCGTCGGTATGCGCCTAGGTGCCCGCGCGGCGGTACGGTAATATGTGGCCACGTGGGAGGCGGCCCCCAAATTGCTTCGCCCTAGTCCGCGTGCCCTCCGCCAAGCTCCTCACCTCCCCAGCACCAGGAGCCGCAGGGGAAACGACGGTGCCGCCGCCCATGACTCGCCGCAGACCGGCCAAACGTGACGGCGTCGACCGACCTCACCCCCGCGTCGGATGAGGGGCAGCAGGCGTGCGGATAGCGTCCTCAAGCCGACGAGCCCTCCACCATGGACCCCATATAATAGATGGCGGCGCCCGCCCTGGCCCGGCTGCCTCAGTCACCACTTCCTCCCCTCAGCAGCCGTCGAATCGATTCACCATGTCCACCAAGCCGACCCTCGTCTTCGCCCCCGGCGCCTGGCACACGCCCGACTGCTACGACATCGTCCGCGAGCAGCTTCACCAGCGCGGCTGGGCCACCGAGGCCGTGGCCTACCCGTCGGTGGGCGCCGAGCCTCCCACCAAGGGCCTGGCTGACGACGCCGCCGCCGTGCGCGCCACGCTCGAGCGCCTGGCCGACGAGGCCAAGGAGATTGTCCTGGTCGTCCACTCGTACGGCGGGCTCGTGGGCCAGAACTCGGTCGAGGGTCTCGGCTTCCAGCAGCGCCAGAAGGCGGGCAAGAAGGGCGGCGTCATCATGTTCGTCTACCTGACCGCCTTCGTCGCGCCCAAGGGCGCCACCATCAAGGCCATGCTCGGCGGCCAGTTCCTGCCGTGGATGAAGATGGACGTGAGTTTTTACCGAGAGAAGAGGGACAGGTCGGATGCTGACAGGACCCCAGGGCGACTACTGCCGCGCCGACACGCCCGAGCAGATCTTCTACCACGACGTCGAGGCCGAGGGCCAGAAGAAGGCCGTCAGCAAGCTTCAGCACCAGTCGGCGCGCATCTTCACCGACGAGGTCACGTACGAGCCGTGGCACGAGATCCCGTGCATGTTCTTCTACTGCGAGGCCGACCAGGCGCTGCCGCTGCCCATCCAGCAGGCCATGGCCAAGGCGCTGGGCGACAAGGCCGTCTCGTACACCTCGGTCGGCTCGCACTCGCCCTTCCTCAGCCAGCCCAAGGAGGTCGTCGACGGCATCGAGTTCGCCGCCAAGGCCGGCCAGGAAAGGCGGTGAAGGAGGGAAGAGGAGGAGGAGGAGGAGGAAAAGGATCTCGTGCTTTCTCACACTACTGCCAGCCAGCGCTTGATGATACCACCAATTACCAGATAGCGGCCTTCGTCCACGAATGAATGCGGAAATGATGACCAGCTCTCCAAAACGCCGTGCAGGCCAATCGCAACACGGCTGCGCCCCTAAGTGCTGTATACGGTGTGGAATAGTGAAGTTGCTTGCGTACTAGGCATGGCAGAGCCAAGCGCACCGGCCCGTCCTTCGCGCGACCACCACGGGATGCCCCGCGCGTTCGGTTGAAACACCGCAATTCTCCGCAACCCCCTTCCCTGACGTCTTGGCCAATGCTTGCCTTCGTTCTCATCCGTCGCGAACGCCGACGGGGCCGCCGCCGCCGCTCCTGGACCCTGTCATCATTATTAGCGTTGATTACTAGTGAGCCTCGCCCGCCCATTCAAAAGCCGAGGCCGTTTAAACCTCATCGGCGCTGTTCACCGGCAACCTGCAACAACAGATCTTCGGCGGCGACGACGACGACGACGTGGGGGGGTTTCGATGGGACGGGGATCCACAGGGTCAATCTGCGGCTGCGGGCAACCTGCTGCAGGTAAAAGACCTGCCCCAATGCCATTACTTCATCCGCGACGGACACGGCCAAACCCGCAACCCCCATCGTCGATGGAGCACTTTCGGCGTTGATTCGCTGCGCTCGGCCTCAAACACGGGGGGGTGAAGCAGTTCATTTTCCGTGACTGATGGTTTGTTGGGGCACAAGGGGAACATCGGACATCGGCCGTGATCGTCTCTTGTGGTGTGATCTGCAGTTGATCCGGTCTAGAAGATGGGAGTGGCGGAACCGCAATTGCTTTTTCCAATTGGCCACAACAACGAAGGCGGGACGGGTCCCTATAGGACGGGTTGACATCTCACGATACACGATATACTCCACACCCCCCTCGCGTAGGTGACCACTACCCGCATCCCCGGGAGCGAGCGCAAGCTGTCAACTGCGGCCCGCCCACCTCGCCTCCTCTGTCGCGGTCCGATGAGTGAGACAGACCATCTGGTGGGGCGACTTGTTGCTGTCAAAAACGTCGTGGCGGCGGCGGATGCGCCACGGGCTCGTCGTCGTCATGATGGCAGGGCGGCGCTACATACCTACGAAAGTCTTTTCCCGATTTGAGGGTTGCCGTGTTTCTCTTCCGTCGTTGGTCAAACGCGTGTGTTTTATGTCGTGCCAGGTGTGTGGAGGGTGGCTTCTGCACGGAACAATCCATGCATTCTCCAGCTCCCCGACCTTGGGGCTCGGAAAGTAGCATCCTGCCGTAGTGCCGGTGTTTGACATTTTACGTATCCGTTCAACCGCCTCATGGAGCGGGTGTGGGCGAGGGCCAACACGCCGATGCCTCATAGAGTCTTCCTCGTGCAACCGAGGCATCATTTCATCAGACTCCCTGAAGATCAATTACCGTTCGCAAAGGCAGCCTCGAAATCCTTCGTAGTAGGATCCGGAGAGTGGGTCAAGCCATGGTGGTGGTAGGTAGTGCAGAGTGGGCCGTGCGCCAAGCCCTTCGTGCCTTCCTTCCTGCAAGCCACAAACGACCAGTACTCCTTCGCCGCCGCCGACGACGACGCTGGTGTTGGTGGAGCGAGCGAGCATCGTAGCCTCGGGTCAGAGCTCCCTTCAATTCGTTTTCCAGAACAAACGTGCCGCCAAACCGCAACAGTGGCGCCGCCGCCACCACCATCACCACAGCCACTACTGCTATTGCTATTTCTGCAAATACCGGCCGCTCCGAAAAACAATGTCGCGGCTTCCACGTCACCTCTCGAAGAGCCTGCCTGCCAACCGAGCTGATCGACCGCATTGCCGACAATCTGTGCATTGAGCATCTCATGGATCTGAGGTTGAGTTCCAGAAGGCCTGACGAGGTGCCACAGCTTCGGCACCCGCGCCCCTCGCACCCATTGAACACTTTTTCATGCCGGCGAGCATTCGAGAACTCGCGCTTCTGTCCAAGATCCGAAAAAAAGAAAAGGCGTCGCTGGTGGTGAGTATTGAGTCTCAATCCTCCACTTCGGGACCATGCTCAACGTGTACTCTTGGAGTTGAGCATAGAAAGATATAAAAAAGGGTTTTCTTTTAAAAAAAAATTAATAGAGCGTAGTATTGAGATGGACACGCCATGAGCAGGGTTAGGAGAAGTTTGGTGGGGGAAGGGGGTGGCCGCGTGGGCTTGCCTGCCTCCTCACCCCCGACTTCCTCTATTCCTCTGGTAGTAGTAGCAGCGGTAGTGAACACGTCTCTCTCTCTTTCCCCCCGTGTTTTTCTTCTTCTTCTCCGTATTAATCTCGGAACACTCTCTCTTATTCTATTCTCTCTTGCGATCATCGCCAAAAACTCTACTCTACTCTACTCTACCCCACCCCACCCCACACCCACCGTCTAGTAGACTCGGCTCGGCTCGGCCAACCCCCCCACCCCCTTTCTCAATCCCACAGTATATTCAACGCCCTGCTCCACCCCTTGCGTTCCGGCTCGGGCATCTCCGGGAAACGGTCCACGTCGGCCAGCGCCTCGCGCAGCGGGATCTCGGACAGCGGGACGATCTTTGTTTTCTTGATGAACTTCCAGAGTAGGTACGCGGTGAGGACCAGCGGGATGTCGCTGTTGTTTGCAGAGCGGGTAGGTCACGAGTCAACTTTTCTGATCGACAAAAGAAGGGGGGGGGATGGTGTTGTCAATGGCGGTGGGGAGAGGAAGGAAAAAAAAAAAAAAAACTTACAGGTAAGAAGACACAAAGGAGCTGGGCGACCAGTTGCCGCGGGTGAAGACGGCGAAGCCGGCGGTGAAGAGGATGACGACGCAGAAGACGAGGGCGACGGGGGTCGACAAGGCTGTGTGTGTGTGGCAAAGTAGTCAGCGGCCAGCAACTTCTCGTTTTTCCCTTTCGTTTTCTTCACTTACTCGTCCAGCTGTTGTGCCAGGGAAGCGAGGCCAAGGGCAGACCCTGCTTCCTCATGGCCAGGATCAAGCGCTGGTGGTTGACGAGGATGGTGATCCAGCTGATCAACACGCCGCACGCGGTGAGGTCGAGGAACCAATAAAACACGGTCAGCGCGCCGTTGGACAGGCTCATGAAGGCCAAAAACATAAAGGCCGTCTGCAGCAGCACGCACACGTACGGCACGCCCCAGCTGGTCGTGCGTAGGAAGACGGCGGGCGCCTGCCGCTTGAGCGCCAGCCCGTACAGCACGCGCGTGCCCGCCAGCAGCGCCTGGTTGGACGACGACCAGGCCGAGGTGATGACGACGGCGTTGACGACGGACGGGATGGCCCGGATGCCGGCGCCGCTGGCCGCGATGACGAACGGGCTCTGCGCCGCCGTGCCCGACGAGTCCGACAGCCGCCCGTCGTCGCTGGCGACCAGCATGCCGACGATGAGCACGGCGAGGATGTAGAAGAGCGAGACGCGGGCGAAGACGCGCTTGCAGGCGTTGGGGATGGCGCGGCGCGGGTTGCGCGTCTCGGCCGCGGCCATGGCCACGCTCTCGACGCCGGCGAAGGAGAAGACGGCGTTGCTCATGACGGCCCAGTAGCCCAGGAACTTGCCCCAGCTGCCGGTCCCGATGTACTCGACGAAGGGGCCGGGCGTCTTCCAGTAGTGGAAGCCCAGACGCGGCACGCCGGGCACGCCGCCGAGGTTGATGACCAGGCCGAGGATGATGAGGAAGATGATGAGCAGGATCTTGAGCACGGCGAAGAAGAACTCGACCTCGCCGTAGACGCGGATCAGCGACATGCCGACGGCGAAGGTCAGCACGATGATCGTGACGATCCACACGGCGCTGTTGAGGTCGGTCCAGAACTGGAAGAGCACGCAGATGGCCGAGATCTCGGCGGGGATGGACAGCCAGTTGCCATAGACGATGTTGTATCCAATGGCGAAGCCCAGGGCGGGATCGACGAGGAACTCGGCGTGGCGCACGAACGAGCCGGTGACGGGCAGCAGGGCGGTGACCTCGCCCAGGGCGAACTGCACGGCGCAGACGATCAGGCCGACGGTGGCATAGCCAAGCAGGGCGCCGAGGGGGCCGCCGGTCTGGATGGAGCCGCCCAGGCCGAGGAACAGGCCCGTCCCGATGGCCCCGGCCAGGGCGATAAGGCTGACGTGCCGCTGGTGCAGCCCGCGCTGCAGGTGCTGCTGCTCGTCGGAGGTGAGGAAGTCGCCGTGGTGGTCGTCCCGTGCCGGCGAGTGGCTGTTGTTGTCGGCGTGATCATGCGAGACGTCCACGGCGCCGTACGCCTTGGTGCTCGCGTCGGCGGCCTCCATGGTTGACGATGCTGCTGCTGCTGCGGAGCCCTGAGCCAGGAGGGGCGATCGGGCGTCGTCGTCGTCGTCGTCGTCGTACTCCCGGCTCATGGCTGCGACTGCGGCTCAGGCAGATTAAGAGAACGAGGAAAGCGGCGTGGTGACTGACTCTGTACAACAGCCGGCGCCAATGGCGTGCTACTGGGCGTAGATTGCCGAGTTATCGTGCGGCTGCTGCAACACCACGCGGCACAGTGCGTGCGTATTCGAGGCGAGTCAGAAATGTTGACGGAAGCGGTGTCGTGCGCCGGCGTGTAGCTCGTCATCGCGTCGAGTTTCCGCTTTGCGTCTAATCTGCGCCGCCCTGTCCGAGGCTAGTCGTGGCCGCGCCATTTCGAGAGGCAGAATGCCGAGGATGCTGCTTCTTCTCTTATCGCGTCGTGGCCACTTGTGCTTTCGTTTGGCGTAAGAAGAGGCGGGTATATTCATTCTTCAGGCTGACGTGCTGCGGCCACTGCCGTCCTCCGGGCATCTTTACGGCGGGGGGGCCCACAGGGTCACCATGCACTAGCCCGACGATCTTGTCTTAATTGCGGGGGAAGCTCTACGCCAACACTGCAACTAGCTATTCGAGAAACGTCTGAAACATGCATACATTTAAAAAGTGACGCTTGATTAGAAAGCCGCATCCCTCCCCACATCAGTCCGTCCCACCGCAAACTTCTCTCGATCCTCGGGTTGAAGGGTCCCTGCTGCGACAACGGCCTCCCCATCAACAGGCGCGAAGTACATACAACTTACCCAGCAGAATCGCGTTCGCCGCCAACGGGACCCTCCCTCCCTTCCACTCCCTCGTGTTCAGCCCGAAACTGATGGCCTGGGCGAAGCCCTCGTGGCCGCGCGCGTAGCACACCCGACAGCCGGCTGAGCTCGGAGATGTTGTCCGTCATGGTGGCCAGCAGATAGTAGAGCCAGTCCTGCAGCGCCTGGCGGGCGAAATCCCACAGCAGTAGGACGAAGAAGTCTTCCACGAACCCCCTTTTCGGTCCAGTCGAAAGACGGCGGTATGATGATTCAAAGGAGCCCGGCATGGAAGTCACTGATGTAGAGCCACGGCCGCACCCCATTCATTCCCTCAAGGCGGGACTTATGCGCAGATCGTCCTACCAACACTGCCTTCTCTTCCCAAACCCGACTCGCCTCCCGCCCACGCCCGGCACCTTCCCCTCCTCGGCCGTTCCACAAGGCGAGGGGTACGCGATGGTAGCGCCGACGACGGTCTTATGCTTGTTTGCTATTCCCCGGAGCTGTGAGAACATATGGGACCCGGTTCGGTGAGGAGGTTAGCATTAACCGCCCGCGTACGTCGTACACACATACATGGCGGTTGTCGTCATTGTCGTCGTGGTCGTCATCAGCCCAGTCACCCAGTCAACCAATCAAACAGACAGTCAGGGTCATCGTCGTCGACAGCGCCACGCGCGAAACCTCTCGCGCAGCAACAAACAGTGCCAGCCCCTCCTGAACGCGTCGGTGCCGGGGAAATCCGCCACCAGCCTCGCCGCGCGCTCCACATCGCCGTCGCCGCCGCGGAGCAGCAACTCCTCGATGCCGTCTTCGAACCAGGCCGCCAGCTCCTTCGCCATCGCCCCCGACCTCTCCGCCGCGAACCAGCCGACGACCAACGCCCACAGCAGGCCGCCGCCTTCACCTTCGTACGACAACAACGACCCCCGCTGCCGCTGCCGGCGCCGGCGCTGCTGCATCCCTCTCGACCCCACGGTCTCGCTCGTCCCCTGCCTCCACCGCGCTTCTTCTGCTTCGTCCTCCTCCTCCTCCTCCTCCTCGTCGTCGTCCGCCAGCACCACCGCCCCCGCGCGGAACCGCAGCACAGCGCCCCTTAGCCTTTCGAGGAAAACGCCGTGCATCCACGCGGCGGCGGGGAGGTCGCTCAGGGCGGCCCAGAGGTAGACGTGCGCGGCGTGCAGGAGGACGGCGGTGTAGAGCAGCCGATGCCCGTTGCTTCTCCCGCTGCCGTCGTCGTCATCGCCGCCACCGTCGTCGTCGTCGTCCTCGATTTCGTCAACGCGGTTACCTTCATTGTCATCGCCAAGCGCCGCCAGTTGGACCAGCAGGGCGTGCGCGGCGTGGTCGAGGACGGCGGCGGCGGCGTCGCGGGCCGCGGGCGAGGGGTGGAAGTGGGGTTGCCAGACGGCGGTGGTGGAGATGCTGACGAGGGTGAGGGCGTGGAGGATGGGGGCGAGGGGGGAAGATGAAGGAGGAGAGCCGCCATGGACGTTGGAGAAGAAGTCGGAAGAGTCGGAGGAGTCGTCGAGGTGGGCGAGGGTGCGGGCGTGGGCGGCGGCGACGGTGGGGAGGAAGGCGGGCGGGAATGACGACGATGATGGCCAGGTGGTCGTGTTTGCGTGAGGGGGAGGTGGGGGAGCGGAACGGGGGGCGATGGTGGGCGAGAGCTGGTACGCGGCGCAGACGTGCAGTTCGCACCACACCACGGCGCGGCGGGCGAAGCGGTCGAAGGTGGCGATGCCGCCCTTGAGCCGCACGAGCTCGCGCACGGCGGCGAGGTGGTGGAGGGCGGCGGGCTTGTCGGTGAACATGGTCTGAAAAAGCGGGATCAGCTGGTGGTTCGAGGCTCGGGAGGGATGGATGCTGCTGCGCACCGCCGAGGAGCCCAAGGCTCCGATTGCGTAGACGAAGGCGTCCGACACTTGGTGCCATTGCTTCCCCGACGAGCCGCGGGACGGCAGGTTCTCTCTGATGGACTGGAGGGCTTTTTGGCGGATCGCCCAGTGGCTTATCCGCCATCGCGGACACGGGCTGATGACCTCGCGCAGACGGGCCACTTCGGCGAGGAAGACTAGGAGGCAGGTTTCGTCCGAGGCCATGACGTTCCAGAGCGTGTTGCTGCGTCTCGTGACGATGGTCTGGTCTTTGTTCCGACTCCGGATGAATTTGTCTTTTTGCTTTGGATCAGCTTGATGTCGATTCCTTGGTGAAGCCGGCATATACGTACCATCGGTGAGTGGAGGGGCGCCAGGATAGTTGTCGAAATCTGACGGTGCGTCAGCTATCCAGGAAGCTAAGACATGTATGATGTGGCCTTACAGTACGTAAAGATGTCGTGCATGCCCGCGAAGGTCTCAACGGGGAGGGAGTTGAATGGATCTGCAGTCATCACACTCGCGCCCTGCAGCGGGCTTTGGGCATTGTGGATCCGAGCAAGCGCAGACGATTCGGCTGGATTGTCTGCGTCCTTTTTGCCTTTCCTCTTCTCGGTCTTGCGGCCTTGCAGTGTGCGGCGCCGCCTGGCTTCGTGGGTGGCGAACGAGACCTGGGCGCGCATCTCGCGTCTCTCCTGACGGCTTTTGGGGGCTGTGACATCGACGAATAGTAGCGTCGACGGCGGCGGCGCCGCACCGCTCGAACTGAAGGCTGGTCGCGCGCCTCGCGAGAACGGGGCGCCGTCGTCTGGTGCCATCGTTTCTTCGTCGGTGTGGGGCGGGGTCGCCTCTGGAGTTGTATGCTCCAAGTCACGTTCATCGTTGGGGGTGGGGGCCGAAACGGGCCTGAAGCGAACGAAGGATGATCACTAAGCTGCTTAAATCCCGGAATATACCCATCGAGTGGAGTAAATTGGCTGAATCTGGAAGGTGACTACGACGGGTCAACTTCGCAGAATCAGTCATCATCGCCGCGTTGCTGTCCATTTTTACCTTTCTGTGGTCAGCCTTTACTCGGGTCTCCCCATTCAAGAAAAATTTGTGATGTCATCCGGCCGTAGGAGCTGTTTCCGGAGGCCAGCTACATGCCATTCATAAAACACGGTGAGAATCCTCGGTACTTGAAATAGATGTTAAGTTCCGGCTCTTCGCATGTAAGACCTCAAATCCATAGTCTAGTTGAAATGAAATTTATACCCTATCTCACGCAAAGCCTATGGGCAAGCGTAAAAAGATCACTTCATCATCAAATTTCACACACATACCCACAATAAACAGTTTATCAAAGCTCACCATCGCTTCTTGCGTCTCCACCATCTCTCGCTGTCCGTCTGTTTTTTCCCGTCCACTGACTCTTTCCTATTCTCGCCCGTATCGCCGCTAACGACATTTCAAGATGATAATGGCTATTCAGATAACCGGTGTCTAGTCGTAGGTTCCTACTTTGTGATCTGCAGATACTTTCGTCATACGAGCACGTCACGTTCGGCAGAGGCAGATTGGAGTTGGCGAATCTCCACGTCATAAGGGCCAGCTAAGACGTTTGGAGAGCTTCGTACGTCAGTGAGCGCAGCGGTGCGGAACCGCCGTTTCGAGAGGTCTGGGAAGGGGTATATCGAAGTGTACTGGCAGGACATCTCAGGCGGGCTTTGGCAGTCGAGCTGGAACAAGAGAAGCCAGGAATGGAGCGCGATCTCCGGAATGACGCCGATGCCAAGTCGGGCACTCCGCTGGCGGTTGCGAATGCGGTAGGGGGAGGGGACTCGAGCTTTCCGTCGGGCTTAACGTTCTCGGTGAGTCGCCAACTTCAACAAGGTCGGTCCGTCGGACGCTAACGTGGATGATGATCTTGCTTCTGCCTTCAGAACTTCATCCCGGCGCTGAATGATCAAGGATCCATCCTCGAGAAAACACTGTTCGCCGCAACCGCAATTTTACGCCTCTTCGATGAGATGAGCGGCATGTAGGCGCTCGCACGTCAAACCCCAAGCTCCTCTTACGATTGAACAGATACAGACGATCAGCGCCAGACACGTGGCCACATATTGGGCACACACATACTGCTCCGCGCCAGAGAAGAGATCACCAACGACTCGGTCTTGCGCATCGCGTCACTGCTAGTCACACTGCGGCAAAGAGATCTTTTATCTCTTTTCTAACATACACGCCGACCCAGCCGTTTGGCGAACTACCTCAACGTCGACCGCACGACGTGCCATGCTGACGACGACGACGACGCCGCCGCTGCCGCCCGTGGGGGCGGGGGGGGGGGGGGGGGGGGGGGGGGGGGGTGCGTGTCATTGCGATCCAGGCCCAGAACGGAGAACCACGATGGTTGAATCATGGCATGGCACATATTCGGAGCACGGCTCTACCCGGACGTCTGCTGTATCCCGCTTCTGGCGTGTGATCCTCACTTGCCTGCGCTGGGCCTGGATCGCGGAGTTGCAGTGCGGCGGATCGATGAGCGGATTCGGGGCTTATGTCAAGAGGATGTGCGAGGTCGCCGGTTCTCATCCCCTGAACCAGCCGGCGACTTCGATCACGGACGGGAATGGTGATGCCGATGTGTACGCCAATCATACGCCGGGACGCCTTGCGGGATTTGCTGACACACTGTTTGCCAAGGCGGTGAAAAGCTCACAGACCGGGACGAGCAAGAGGCGCCGTTGCTTCAGATACTGGAGAGATCCGAAGCCCATCTGACGTGGCTTGTCTGAATGTTCACGAGTGGCTATACAAGCACTGGATCTCGTGAAGATCGACGCTCAGTAAATGCCGAGTATGATTACTCGCGCAGCACCAGTGTCCATTTGGCAGGCACTCTGTGGACTTCCCCGCCAGCCATTTATATATCGGGTCCAGATTAAACGAGTAGACCGCGATAATGTACACTAGGATTCTTGGCATTGTTTGTTTGATTGCTTGTGCGTAAAGAGAGGGTACCACATGCATACTCCGATAGAGTGGGACATCTTACTCTTCCCGACCTTTGTATCCCACAGATGGAGGTTGGAATAGAGTGCCTGAGATGTAATAGCTTAAGGTGTCGGTTGTATTATTAGTGTCACGCCTCGGAAAAGCCTAGTGATACGTTTGCTCTCCTTACGGAATTTGCGTCACTCACAAACAGTTACCCTGAACTGGCCAAGGCGGCGGCGTAGGACGTAACCTTACATCAATGCAAGGTGGGAAAGAATGGCCGAGAAGAGCCAAGCTTCTCCGCCTGGACGCTGATTCCGACCACCCATCGCAACTCCAAGCAGAACCTCGGAAGGTGAACAGGCCAAGTGGTCGGTACTTGAACGGGATAACATTAAACAAAGCCTTAAGCTTCCGGTTGTAATCAAAGTCAGCTGCGAGCCTTTGCGCAGGAGCAGTCATTGGGTTTTGTTGCCATGCATTCTTCAAACACGGTTCTGCGGACCTTGCATGCCCAATCAAACTTAAAACACGGCCACCGCCCCTCGGGATTCATGAGCGCTCAGCAGATTGCAACAATGGCGGCACCTCCGGAGAAAACAATCGGCGACATGTCGGGGAAGTGGGTGCTTGAGCGCAAGCTTTCGACCAACATGGACAAAGTCATGTCCTTGCAAGGGCTGAGCTGGGTGACGATCAAAGTGAGTCTTTCGTCACAAAGGAGAAGGACAACGGATACTCATGCAGACTTTGAAAACATCAGGCTCTGTCCATCATCTCCGTCACGGAAGCGTACGAGCAGCACGTCGACGAAAAGGGCGTCACGCACATCGACGTGCACCCCACGGTGACGGGCGGTTTCAAAGGGCAGGACACCAAGTGGATCGTCGACGGCGTCCAGCGCGCGGTGCAACACCCGGAATTCGGGGAGATGACGCAGTCCAGCTGGTGGAGTGACTTGACCGATGTCGACGACGGGTACCTGCGCGAAGGGTGGGTGTATGGCGAAGGCGAAAGGGCGGGGCCGAAGAACCTGGCGCTGAAGTGCTCGTCGGAGAAGGCGGGGTTTGTCCTCGATGGCGTGTGGGGCTTCGTCGACGTCGACGGGAAGCGCTACCATGCGCGGAAGACGGCGTGCAAGAAGGACGGCAAGGTTGAGAATTGCACTGCTGTTTATTCGTGGAAGGAGTGACGTGGAGGCTCGTCGGTGTTTTGTTTAACTCCACTCCTGTTCGAAAGAGAAATTGAACAATGATGCTACGGAATTTGTTAGTTCGATTGGCCAGGAATCTCAAATTGGCAGCAATTGTTGGTGGGGAAGCTACGCTGCTTAGCGCAAACCGCCAATGACGACCGTCGCCGCGTCGAACCCGCGTCCGACAAACAATTTCTCGTGCAATAATATTTGCCTTCCAAAGCGGGGCGGACTTTGAGCTCATCGCAATTCAAAAGTTGCATCACCATTACCGCGGAAACCAAGCACGGCGAGGAGTGAGGAACTTCAGCCGTGCGACCTTTGACGTCATTCCTGCCGTTTCAGGGCGGCCCAGGCCTGGCGGGCAGCCACTGCCATTGCCGTGCCACACGTAATGATGATGCTGGCCCAGACAAACCTGCGCCTCAACCCCAGCTAAAGCCACTGCCCTCCGCTGTTCCGTCCACGACCTCAACATCCTCATCTACATCCACAACCTCAATCACTTCATCACTCACCAACCATGCGCTCCTTCCAAGTTGCAAGCCGCTCCGGCCAGGTCGCGCGCCGCCAGGCCCTCGCCCGCGCTCCTCGCCACGCTCGCTACCAATCGACGTCGTCACCCACCGGCCCTAACAGCACCGGCGGCAGTAGCGGCGGCAGCAGCAGCGGCACCGGCGGTGGCTCCGGGGCCCTCACTGGCGCGGCCGCCGGCGCCGCCTCAGCGCTCGTGGTCGGCTACACCTGGTACCACTTCTCGGGCGCGAAGTCGGCGGTGCAGTCGGTGAAAAAGGCCCAAGGCTACGTGCAGTCGGGCGTCGAAAAGGTGAAGTCGAACACGCCGGAGCCGAACGAGGCCATCAAGTACCTGCGCGACGCGGCGTCGTCGTACGCCGCCTTCGTGCCGGGCGCCAAGGGCTACGTGGACGGCGCCTTCGACCAGCTGGACACGATCCGCGAGAAGCACGGCGACGAGGTGGACAAGATCGTGCGCGAGGCGTGGGGCGAGCTGCAGGGCGTCGCCCAGGCCGGCATCAGCGTCGAGGCGGCGAGCAAGGCGTGGAACGTGCTGCAGAAGTACCTGACGCGCATCGGCAAGCTGGCGGGCGAGGCGGCGTCGGACGTGATCGAGCAGAACCCGGCGCTGAAGGAGAAGCTGGGCGGCAGCGTCGACCAGCTCAACCAGCTGAGCGACAAGTACGGCCCCGCGGCTAAGAAGCAGGTCGACGAGACGTGGGACCAGATCCGCGATCTCGTCAAGGGCGGCGTCACGGGCGACACCCCGGAAAAGATCAAGAAGCTCGTGCAGGACACCAAGGCGCGGTTGAGCAAGGCCGGCGACGAGGCCTGGTCCAAGGGCCTGGAGGAGGCAAAGCCCTACCTCGACAAGAACCCCAAGGTGAAGGAGCTGCTGGAAAACAACGCCGAGGCATTGAAGCAGGGCGACCTGGGCGCGCTGTGGGAGACGGTCAAGAACAACGGCGATCTCGAAAAGGTGCAGGAGCAAGTTCAGCGCCAGGTGGACAAGGTGAAGTCCAAGGGCATGGGGGGCTTGGAGCAGTACGTCAACATGGTGCCGGGCGGCAGTCAGATCATTCCCAAGCTGCAGCTGCTGCAGGACGTCGGCCAGAAGCGCGGGAAGGAGGCCGAGCAGCTGCTGAAGGAGACGGGCGAGGAGATCATGCAGGTGCTGAACAAGAAGTCGGAGAAGGCGAAGCAGCTGCTCGACGAGGCAAAGTCGCGGTAAAGAGAGGAAGTAGATACTAGCTGGGGAAGGTGGGCCCGGCTGCTCTGTACCACATTACATGCCATTAGCGCCGTCGTGCGGCATCTGCAACTGTCTCCGAGAGCATTTTTATTTGCGGCCTTCCCGCCCGACATGCAGCCAAAAGCCGCCGAGCGCATCCTTTCAGTCCCAACGTGCCGCCGTTCCCGCGCGACATGTAGCCCAGACGTCACCTGTACATTGAGATAAGCATCCACGCTGCCCGCAGAGCATGCAGCCCGTCGGCGCGTGCGCGTACAGAGGATTGCTCGACGAGTCCGGAAGCGAGCACTCGGGCGCAAATTTCTCGTTGCACCACCATGTTAGCGAGCTATATCTCTAGGGGCCCCAAGCTGCACCAGTGCGTAGGTAGTACACGTCGGGGCGGAGGTTGCAGGAAAAAGCAGGGTTCGAGTGGCGCAGTGGCGCAGTGGCGTCCGCGTGGGTCGGCCTGTGCTGCTCCCCAGACTGCCGCCACAGGTCCACCGAAGGATGTAACTGCCCGAGATATGCTCCGAGCGATTGTGCTGACAATCCTTCTGGCGAGGAACCGGGCGGATGTGGGTCCGTTGAGATTGAGACCCTAATGCAGCATGGAGAAGAATTATTCTGGGCCTCCGCGTAGCCATGCATGCAGCGTCGGCGTCGGCGCGGGCTCCGCTGCTGCGCGACTAAGTACTGACTCCAGCGGTGTAGCTTGCGTGGAACTGCCGAGCATTTTTCAATCAACATGTAGCCGACGAGTGGAGCTGACGGGGACAGGACAATATACCGCGACACATGTGGGCGTGGAGAAGCTATACGAAGGCCGGCCAATGGGAAGCGGTGCCTGCCGCCAAGAGGCCGACTCGACGACGACGTCGCTCGTCCCGATGCCGAGTCCTGTGTGATTCACTTTAGTGCCGTCATGCAGCGAACCGTCCGCTGGCCGCCCCGACCATTCGCCGCCGTTGCTGGGATGTGGGATCCGGGCTCAGCGGAAGGCGTGCTACGTCGAAGCAAGCAAATGCAACACCACGGCAGGCGCTAGAGAATGGGGTGCGGAGATTATGCATGAATCAGAGGCAGGTCGAGAAGGAAATATCCTCTTCCAGCCTGCCTGGTGTGCTACGGTTTAGCCCGCGCCCTAGTCGGGACGGTTGGTACCAGATCCGCGGCCGGTCAGCGCCAAGGCACGCCCGCAGCAGATCCCCAGCAGATCCCTTCATCGTGGGGAGAGGCACGACATGCTCAGACAAAATGCTTATCGTCGCCGGTCGAACGGGGCGGAGCCGCTCGCTGGTGGCGGCGGCGGCAGCGTGTCCTCTGTCCTGCCATCTGTCCAGCAGCTACCGCCAGCGAGATTTGCCGACGTGCATGCAAAAGGGGGGCAGCTCCCGCAATCCTTTGGTGGCAGCGGTGCTCTAGATGCTAGCGCGGCGGTGCTACTTGCACCCACTGACATCGACGGCTTGCTTCAGGCCTCCGGCGCTTGCACGGGTCTGGCCCTTGCCGTGCCTTGCCGTCGGAAGCCCGCTGACGGCTTCCGCGCCCTAAACACCAACGACGGCGGCCACGCGCTCGCCGGTGTTTCATGCGAGGTCCTCCCTACGGGTCAACCCGTGCCCACTCGCCGACTGCCGCATGGACCGGCAACTGGTCCGCCGCACAAGTCCGATCAGGGTCCAACCTCTACGACGCTCCCGTCCCACTGGTAGATCGAGGATCCCTGATCAGTGCGTCCGCGCCGGCATGCAGCGGCTACATAAAGGAGCCCCGGCGGAGGCGCGGAGCAAGAGTTGGTACTTCCTCCCATCCACCCAGCTTATTGATACCCCTCGCTCTCCCTCTCCTTCTCCCTCTCCCTCTCCCTCTTCCTCACTTCCACATCCAACATGTCCGAAACCATTACAGAAAGCATAAACCGCATCTCCCTCGCCGGCCGGCAGCAGGTGTACTGCCTGGTCAAGCATGAGGATCCGCAGCTGCAGCCGCTGGTGGTGGCGGCCTTCCAGTCGCGGCTGCCGCAGGACACGTACAAGATCATCGGGTCCATGGACGAGTACCCGGGCGGGCCGCTGCTCCAGCTCGCGGGCAAGGACTCGCTAGACTTCGACCGGGCGTTCCACCAGCCGCGCATGCTGATCAGCACGTACGTGACGCGCGACGCCCTCACGCGGAAGCACCTGCTGGGGCAGACGTACGCGGCGTGGACGGCCAAGCACCCGGGCTGCCTGCTGCAGACCAACGTCAAGACCATCGCCAACCTGGAGATCAACCCGGCCGAATCCATCTACGACGTGCTGGACGACACGCCGCTGGGCCGCATCCTCGAGGCCAACGAGGACAAGGGCGCCGCCGAGCGCGTGTGGTGGATGCTGCGGCCCGACCTGAGCGACGGCTCGCAGGACCTGCGCCTGTTCAGCACCATCGACGAGCTGCAGGCCGCCTTTGACGACTTCGACGCCGAGTACGAGCAGGAGCAGCACGAGCAGGAGCGCAAGGCGGCGGAAGAGGCCGCCGCCCAGAACGCACTGCAGAAGCAACAACAACCAACGTCCGCCGAGGACGGCGACGACAAGGACGACGGCGACGCGGGCGCGCGGCAGTCGGGCGGCTGGAGCTCGTGGTTCCAGATCACTGTCACCACCGAGGAGCACACGGACGTGGTCGCGCCCAAGCGGCACGTCGTGGCCCAGCGCTACGTGTCGCGGCCGCTGACGTTCGACGGCTGCAAGTTCCAGGTGTCGGCGTACGTGCTGGCGGTCGGCGCGCTGCGCGTCTTCGTGTACCGGCCGATGCTGGCGCTGTTCGCCGCGAAGCCCTTTTCCGCGCCGTGGAACACATCATCCTCCTCCAACGACCTCTCGGCGCACTCGACGTACGACGGCAACGTGCGGCTGTTCTGGGACCTGCCGGACCGGCCCGCGGGCTGGAAGCAGTCGGTCTTCGCCCAGATCTGCGCCATCACCGGCGAGGTGTTTTCCGCCGCGAGCACGAAGGAGATGGGCGCGCACTTCCAGCCGCTGCCCCAGTCGTTCGAGCTGTTCGCCGTCAACTTCGCCGTCGACGCCCAAGGCAAGGCCATGCTGGCCGACGTCCGCGCCTCCCCCGACATGCTGCACCAGACCGAGTGCGGCACCAAGCTGTCCGGCCTCGTCCAGGGTCTGTTCGAGGAGGTCGCCGACGTCGCCGTCAAGCCCTTCTTCGACGGTGATGACGCGGCGTCGCCGTCGGGGAGCAGCGACAGGTTGGTCAAGGTTGTGGATTTGGATGCTAAGAAGACATGAACGCTGTGTATGCGGGATGCTGCCCCCAGGGGAAAAGGGCTAGTTGGTTGGTCGGTCGGTCGGTCGGAGTTTTTTTGGGCTTGGGGTTCTGGGAAGGGGTTCTGGGAAGGGGCATGTCGTATAGGCAATGTCCCCTTTTTTTTGGTTCATGTTTTTTTTTTCTCTATCAACTTGTACAGGTACTTAATGAAAAGGCAGGGGCCCCGAAGCTGGCCTCTTTTTCGAGACTTACACCGGTTGTGCGGAATCGTTTTCTCTCGATGTTCTCTCCGTAAGTGTGGCTTCCTTCCTCACTGACACACACACACTTCAAGGAAACCCCAGCCGCATTTGCCGCGCGACGCATGAGTACGTGTTTTCTTTTTCGCGGCAAAACTGCAAGCAGTCTGCGGTGGTCGGTAGGTCGAGTCAGGATTGGCCAGAGCGTCGGCGCCCAGCCTTGCAGGGTCAACCCCGCGTTTGATGCATGCAAATACGACGCCGGACGCGGCACGGCGTTTTCGCAATCAATGCCCGCGCTTACTCCCGCTTCTGCAGGAGTCGTCAGGCAGGTCAGATCTGTCACGCAATACCGAAGTCTTGCTTCTTGGGTCATGGATTTCGTGTCTCCTCGGCTCAACTGCACTTTTTGTCAGAATTGTCTGATTCGTGCGGTGGAAATGGTACAGCGGTAGTACTCTGAGCTTGTGAACCACACTACTGCCGTTCTAGAAAAGGCTTGGTTTGCGCGGCTTCTTCTTCTTCTTCTGGACCGCGGGTAGCCCTTGCGGTCGGCGCCGCCGCCGCCGGCTACCCTTCTGCTACTTCTGGCGGCAGCCCCCCCGCCACAATGACCGCCGGCGTGCTTGGCTGGGGCGTGGTCCGTGACAAACAGGCTAGCCGCGACTGCTTGACGTTTTGACACATGTCCAGTTGCGATGGTATTAGTTGCCTCGGCCCTGGTCTGGTCTGCTGAATCGTGCTTCGGGTTGACCTTCCGCTTACGTTGTGGTGTTATCTGAGGCACACGTGCTGCCACGGGGCTTTTCCGTGCAGCTTAATCTCTCGGAGCATAGGTTGTTTGCTTGGCAGTACGAGGAAGCATTGCGGGAGACCTGACTTGCGGACATCGGCTGCCGGGAGGTGCGAATGGAGATGTAAGCATCGCCGCCGTATCATTGGATGAACAACTGTACGAAACCGTAGTGATGCACCGATACCCGTTTGACGAAAGGAATTGTGCGCAGCAGTACATCGTAGACGGATGTCCCCCGGTGTGGGCAATAGACATCGTTTGGATCCGCCCCATGGGAAACAAAGGTCTCGATACGCCCGAGAATCTCGGAGGCGTGTTTCTCGTGGGAGAGATTATCATTGATTCCTTGGATCCATAGCGGGCGGCCAGACTCGTCTCGACGGTGGATATTTCCTCTCAAAGGGAGGAAGAGACGAATGAGCGAGATTCGACTCTTTCCAACCTCGATCGAGGCGGAGAGTATCTCGGACCATGGAGACTCGGATTCGGGATGGCTGTTGGGGCTCACGCCGTTCTTAGATATCAGACGAACTATCTCCAGGCCCTTTCACTCACAGCTAGCTAACCGTATCTCGAGACTCTGGTGGCATTTCCCAGTAACCAATCCCCTTCAAATTGGCGAACATTGATTGCATCTACAGCAGCCTTGTGATCCATATTTTAATAACTCTTTAAATCCGGTTTATTATGGAAGAAGGGGGTGCAACCTGTTCCGAAGAACAATGGCGGTATCTCTATCTGCAAACCTTTGTCGTAATAATATATAGGTCCGTGAGAAAGTTTGAAAAGGTATGTGTAGTGTTAGGCCCCTCGAGATCACTTAGCTACTTATATATGGAATAAAGCTACACGGTGCTTCGGAGGTAAAGTAACAAATAGCGATATATCCGGGAAAACTCCTAGTATGTTTTTTTGGCAAGTAGGAAGGTGCTAAGTCGTAGAACATAAATAGAATTTCTGTGGAAGCTGCCTTTCGCCACATGCTTTTAGGTTACCGTTAAAGGAATGTCCAATGCTTTTCCGAACGGAAAAGCAAAGTTTCCCCTTCTTCCCCTTCCCAATAAAGGAAAACGCCGGATTTTCATACGCTAGCGCCAGCACCATGATTAGTTTCCGATAGTAGGGTCAGTGGCGTTGACCGTCTTAGGTAGTTTCGGCCGGGTTGTCGCGCTCCACCATGGCGTAGAAGCGGCGATCCTGGTTCGTGGCGATGGCTAAGTGCCGGGCAACGCTTGTCATGGACTTGAGTTGGCGGCTCGTCCTCCACCGGCCCTCCCGCTTTTGCAACGTCCACACCCCCGCTGGCAGCCGGCTACGTAATGAACATCTAGGTATACTAGGTGGAGTTGACGTTCGTGTAGCCGTAGGTGATGGCAGCAACGTCAGTACCTCTGACCAAGTTTCCCGTGTCTGGCCACAGTCAGTACGGAGATCCCATCGCCAATGAGGTCAATTCTGCACTCACGAAAGCTGTCCTGGACCTTAAACATATAGCCGTTCGTGGTGCTCGACGGCGAGCCGTAAGATAGCTCTTAGATCGAGCCGTGGTACCAGAAGAGATAGAGATACGGCGTCGGCTTTCCGCGAACCGTGAGAGGCACCAAGGTCATGGGCTATCCCCGTGGCCCACAGCAGCCAGTTGGGGCTGATATGTGTGTTCGGGGCCACAGGGTATTGGCTACTCCAATCTCGGCTGAGGATCTAGTGGCCATCGTCTCTTGTGTAAACCATATGGAGGAGATTAGCGCGATTGATGAAGAAGAGGTCGATCTGCTAAGGCACTTCCGCAGGTACTGGTCCAAAGCATGTCTGTCGAAGTTTCCGGAGAGGTTGAGGTGTTTGGCGGACATGGGGAAGATGACGTGGAACAGGGCTTCGCACGTCGATGAGGCTCGCACGAAGGGGGTTGCGAAATGGCGGTCGCTGCTGAACTGTTGCTCTGCGTCCGAAAGTGCTCCACGTGCGGAAGGGAGTGGTACCAAAGCACCCAGTGTGAAAGATCGGTGACAAAGTAGCGTAGTAGCCTGGCTTCGTCGGTGTTCCTCAAAGGCCATAGGCCCGGCGAATCAGAATCTGGAGTCGGATTGAATGTCACTGTGCAGGACCCTCTGCTCCCGTCCATGTGGATCTAGGTCATGATCGTCCGGCGGAGTTCCCAGCCACCAAGGAATCCCGGCGAAAGACTCTGGCGAAAGACTGACAGCCTGAAGCTGGGGAGTTCGTCCAAGACGTCACACTCTAACGGGAGGAAAGAAGTATTCGCTTCATTGTACGGAATTCAGGATGGATCGGATATTGGAGTGCCGTTGAAATCGTCGGGTGGAAATTTCAGTGGCTCTGAAAGATCATCTCTCTGTAGTCGTCAGTGATTAAAGGCTTTGGAACGCTCTTGTTCTAGCACTTGCGGCCTGGAGAACTCGTTTCCGCATTTTGAGTAGCGTGATAAGGACTTTCTACATCGTCCTCGGATGTCGCAGGAGATCCATCTTCGACAAACGTCACTGTCAAGATAATCTGATACTACTCCCTCGAGCCCGGAAAGCGAGACAAAATATCGAAAGCCAACTACATACAAAGGAATTATGGGGTACGTGTATTGAGACCCATGACTGATCACTGTATCTTAACGTCTTGCGCCAAATCTCGGCGTCTGACGCATCGACGGTACTGGGGTTGTTTTCGTGACGAAATTGGTCGCCAATGATCGTCGAGGCGCATTGGCATCCACTTTCAATGCCCGAGCTGTATTCGGGCTAGTTTCCGTCATCTACAGCATTGTCCACCGCAGGAATCCGACTATGAAGGTCCAGTTGTACTCACATTCGATGTGGCAACGATTGTATTCGCCGCGTTAATCGTTAGTGCATAACCGGGTCTGTCCGTATGACGAGGCTCACCAGGCTTGTCGATGGGGCAGCCGTTTCTTCACTTGCCGCTTAGAGAAAACCAAACATGGAGATGGTACTGGGACGCAACATGCTGAAATGAATCACGAGAAATTAAGGCAAATATCCCGGTCCTCAGCCCACAAATGATGTCAAAGACCCGGACGACCAATCACACTTCCACTGCTGGCTGGACTGGCGTCGAGCGTAATGTCAACGATGGCACCCTCCAACTCCTCCGATGCCGCGAAGAGTAATTCCAGTCCCTATCACCGACCGGCGTGCTCAAGCCCGGAAGTTCTCCGGTAGATGGCATCTTCGACCAGTCCAAGGACAAGAGCATGTACCCAGGCGTCGGTGCAGCCACCAACCCTGGCAAAAAGACGGGCGATACCGCCGCAACGTCCGTCGACCTCGCTATCAAGACGTTCAGCACGGGCGGTGACGATACCATGGCGCTGCGTACGTTCTTGAGGAACAGCACTCCCGGAAATAAGGAGATTAAAGTATACTACGACCAGATCTTCTTGCGCTACGGGAGATTGACCGTTATTACTGCTTGTGTGCCCATTGACGATGTCAGCCTCGAAGGCGGAGGTCTGATATACTTGGAGGGCGGCATGTTCCCAGGCGAAAACTATGCAGAAGTGCAGCAGGGAAGACTGACTGCAGGCAGGAGATACCGTAGGTGAGGCGCTTAAGAACAGATTCGCAGCGAAGGCAAAAACAGACCGAGCTACCCGAAGAAGAGGCTAAAAATGGTTTCAACCGCAACATGATGAACGACCACGGGTTGGCTCGCGGACGGCGGCCCGCTCGCGTTCGGCCGCGATCACAGAAAATGGTGGTCCGTCTCGGCGTTCGAGGCTGGAGACGTCACAATGCACAAACCCCTATATGGTTCGTGTGAGTCTAAGTCTTGGGGTCGCCTTAGCTAATGCGCTGGCAGATCCATGCTTTGACTATCAATGAGGATCCGATGAATCGCATCCGAATTGCCACAGACCTTCGTTTCGTAAATGCTTCCCGGCCGCGATAAGGGGAGCACCTGCCTCAGTTGCTTGCTAATACAGACAACAGAGGTGGATGGATCATTACAGCCATGGAGATTGGACTGTGAGCGTCTTATACCACGCGACAAGGCAAAGCAGGATGTGATGCGGGAAGCTTGTAGCTTTCCGTGAAACATAACTTTACTCGTCATAATAATAATACGAGCATTCTATGTGAAGGATGCCTCTTCTTGATATCACAATTGGATTCATCGGCTAGGGAGTAGTCTACCCGTTGGGCATCTAAGGGTCGATGGATCGTGACATCAGCACCGACACGTTAATGTTGGCCGAGACGCCGTTGAGGAGTTTAGGTCGAGGCGGAGAAATTGACTTCATTGGTAGCACTACTGGCACCTTCAACGTGTTGGGTCAATCGGCAGCGCGCGGGGGTAAAGGGGGGTAAAAGGGTGGGCTGCGGCGGTTTCGCTTCGCGGAGCGTTTGGGCAGGCCTTACTAAAGTCGAAAGAGTACTTGAATCAACCCAACCACAAAACAAATTGGGATGTATAGCATATACATGTTAAGTAGAGACTGCGAGATAAGATGAAAGCGTAGAGTAAAAAATAAAAATTGGATATCGCAGTGAGAATTCTAAAGTGACCTGCAAGCTATCAAGCCACATCCAGATCCTCTGTCCGACCTGGTGGCGGTCTAGGCTCGTAAGGGTCCTGATAGCGCCGGAGTCAATGACAGTGCCAGGCGGAGCAAATACAATGCGTTGCCACTTACATTTTATAGGGTCTTGCTAAAGTCCGGCTCGAATATGTAGAGATTGAAAGACGGGTTGCTAAGCGAATTCTTCTTTTAAGCAACAGGCCGAGCGAGGATCACCGGAGGGACGACCGACAGAATGGCGAATATAACGGAGAGCTTAATGTTAATTATTGTGGATCGTCGGGTTGGATTGATGTATGTAGTCAGCTGAAGATCGAGAGACGATATCTGCTGTGTGCGGGCTTGCATATCACTTATATCCAGGGACGTCAGAATCTCTTAAGACGGAGGCTCACGTGGATACATCGAACGGTCGATAGGTCTAGAGCTAAAAGTTCGACGGTTATGTTTATAGCGAGCTTCGTAGCCTCATTCTATGCAAGTGTCATTTTCAAGGACCGTACTACCTCGGACCAGGTAAGCGGAGCTCGTTTTATTTTTGCGGGCATAATTGCACACAGCGGACTCAGTCGTCTCGAACCACAGGAACAGAACGATGAGAAGTGGAAGCCGCACTACTTGATCACGGTGTGCTCCAGAGGGTACGAGGAAGTGGTTAAGAACAGGGTCGGGTTTGACACTAGCCCTTTCCTGGATCTGATCCGTGTCTCGGTCCAGGACCGCGCCGTGCCTGACGATCCTCACGGATTCCTGGGTTTGCCCCACTTGCAGCGATCTTCAACTCAGTTTCGCGTCATTCCTCCCGCACCTTGGCACGCACGGAGTCGAGGAAGCACAAAGTATCAGAGGCTGAGCTGGCTCTTTTAGAGACCCAGATGCTTTTCAGCTTTGCGCTGTGACCCTGCCAACATGGAAGTTGTTGCCTCAGCCACATCTCCTGGTGACCGGCTGTTGTTGATTTTTTCCATTGAAGCTAATAAGGAAGACTGCGGTAGTGCTAGACGCAAGGAAATATAGACAGGAAGGGTATAAAGTATCGTCATTTTTTTTGTTTTTCATTACTTGCCCCGCGCATGTTGCTCCTCTTCGCTCACGGTGTAATCCACCGTTTTCGTTATGAAATGGCCGTGGCCGCCCTGGCCGGGTTCGCCGCCGTTCTTCAAAATCTGTCGTTGATCCGACTCGATGCTGATGCCATCCTCGCTGCCGGCCTTCTTCCGGATCGTCTCAAGCACAAACGTCGAGTTGCCCATGGCCTTGGAATCCTGGCTGCCGTCGAACACGTCGGGCTCGGGGATGCGCGAGGCGCGCGACCGCCGCGATCCGTAGCCGGCGCCGTACTTGGGATTCGTGCCGTAGCGCGACGAGCTGGTGCCGATTGTCACGTCGAACCAGCGGCTGAGCACGCCCTCGAAGGTCGCCTTGAGCGGGGGCAGACTGGCGGCCCAGAGCCCGCAGTTCATCTCGACACTGCGACCGGGGGTCAGTAACTGTCTGGCTTAGGCGTGCTTTCCTCCACTCACCTGACCCAAATGCTCAGCTCGACGCCGTCCAAGGTGGGGTCTTGTGTTTTCATCAAGGCCGGAAGGTTGGTGACTTTTACGATGCCGCTGATGGTGGCCCTGCTAGGTGTGAGCAAATGGAAGTGGGAGAGGAGGTTGCGGCTGGGCGTACACTAAACCGATCAGGAAGACGCCTCTGAGAGCCCATTTGTTGTACAGTGACAGCTTCAGCTTCGTGAGGCACACCAACAGCCCGCCAGTGAGGAGGATGTCGGTGAGGATATTGCCGCCTGGGGCGCGGTCAGCTTTGAATGCTCGACGGAAAGAAACCAGCGCTTACAAGACTGCAGGTATGCTAGCCCTACATTGACCTGGGGCGGCCAGCAAGTTCCAGGTATGGTCGGGTTCCAGATCTTCTCCATGGGCGTGCAGCTCTTGAAGCAGCCGACGAGCGGGTTCAGGTTGACCAGGACGGACAGGGCCATGGTGAACCAGATGACGATGGTGAAGGAGCGGGCCAGCTGGATGCGGAGCATGGAGAAGCCGATGCTCATCTTCATGGTGCCCATGGCCACGCCGTTGGTGAGGATGCCGAAGTTGGAGTATTTCATCGCTTCCGAGATGTCCGCCGGAGGGATCAGTAGGATGGACTTTCCGTATCCGTGTTTCGCGCTGACGACGCCCAAGGCGGTGGTCGATATGGTTGCAGCCTGGGAGACGCGTGAGCATACAGTCGGCGGGACGGGAGGAGTTCCAACTCACCCACGCTACGATGATGAAGCCATCGTCCCAGCCGAACGCCTGGGTCCGGAAGATGCGAGTCCACAGCCGGGCAGCGACGAAGATGGAGGCGAAAACGGTAAGGCTGATGGCGATTGCGATGTACTCGCCCGACCGGTCGCGCGTGTCGATGGCGGCGGCGGAGGAAGCGCTCATGGCTCACGGATCGCTGATCATCAAGCAATTCGGGGAAGATCCAGAGTCAAGGAGAGGCGGCATCTGCTGGAGACGGGGGGCGCATAAGTAAAGCGGGCTCCAAGCCCACCTTCCGGCGGGAGGCGCTACCCGACATAAGGGCAGCTGCACTCTGGCCCTGAGAGTTTTCAGACGAAATGGCCATGTTTGAGACTAAGGTGGAGCGTCTTCCGTCCACCGGGGGCCCGACGACTACGCGACTCAGCCCACGGGCCCCAACGGTCATAGCACGCCACGCCGCGGTACAAAGCCATTGTAATACGAACCGCGGCACCCAGGCTCATTTCTGCGCACTCAGCTCGGGGCGTCGCCGCGGCGCCTGCCGCTCGCGCCGCAGCTGCACGGCACTGCGGAGAATTTCGAGCGCGTGGCCTTGGGACGAACAACGTGGGACGCAGGCACCTGCGGTAGGTAAGCTGCGGGGGAGCAAGAGTAACGGCCGTTGTCTGGGGTCGGCAAATGGGGCGCTAAAAGGCAGCTAGGCAGTTCAGTGGAAAACGCCATGGCGGCCTGTCATGTCGGGCATATATTGGCTTCAATGTCTTTTGCGGTGCCTCTCCTCTTTTCGCGGGCCTCGCCGCCGCCACCATGGCGAGATATGGCCACACGCGATGCGAGCAGCCTGTCCGGGCTAGAAGCTGCCTTCTGGAAGCCGGGCTGCATGCCCCTCGCGTGGTCCCGCCGAATCTTAATCTGCGTAGCGAGCGGCCCCGGCGTCAGGCGCCCGCTCGCGTATCGTCACGACTGCAGACTCCAGATATCTATAGCACCGCTGCTCCCGTCGAGGATGCGATCGGCACTGCGCGGCCATCGCCGTCGCTCCCGTCGTCACGTCTGCCTATCGCCCCCGCGGGCTCGACTCTTGCCTCGGTGTTCGTATCAGACGTTGGCCTGGCCGTCTCCAGCTGCGCCCGCGCTCGGCGCTTTTGCCGGAAAGGAGCAGCCGTTGACTCGCTGCGCCGCCTAAACAACAACAAGCGAAGAGGCCAGTCCCTCTACCGCCGAGTAGCCTGCCCCTCCGTTATTTCGACCGCTCGCATGGCTCCTACCGGCCGTTGTTCTGCGAGTCGATAACGATGTGGCATTGGCTGGACCCTGCCCGCCGTATATATCTTGCAGCCCTGGCGCCGCCATCCCGTTATTCCCTGTCTCTGTCTCGCAGCTCTGTCACTCGTTTGAAACCCCGACTTGGTATTCACCATGGTTCGCTCTTTTTCGCTCCCCGCCCGCTCCTTCTGGGCCAAGATCGTCACTGTCGCTAGCATCACTTCCATTGCTGCTGCTGCTCCCGCCACCGGCTCCGTGGATGGCAAGTCCTATGACTACATTATCGTCGGCGGCGGCCTCAGTGGCCTGGTTGCTGCCAACCGCCTGAGCGAGAACTCTGATGGTACGGCTCCGCAATGCTTGCATCCCAGACACCACGCTAACCTGGCTATCCAGTCTCCGTCCTCGTCATCGAGTATGGCCCGGTCGACAGGAGCAACAAGACGCTGGTGCCCTTCTACGCCACGTCGACCAACACGGCCGGCATGTTCAACATCACCTCTGCGCCCGAGCCGTTCATGGGCAACTCGACCTTTGCCATCATGGCCGGCTCCATCGCCGGCGGAGGCTCGTCGGTCAACGGCATGATTTGCGGAAGAGCTTCTGCCGCCGACTACGACTCCTGGGAGCAGCTCGGCAACAAGGGCTGGGGTTGGGAAGGCCTCCTGCCCTACTTCAAGAAGGTATGCATTGCGCCACCTGCACGCACGGATGAACCCACGTACTAAGCCTTTTCAGGGAACAACCTTGGACGCCCCGTCTGCAGAGGAGGCCGCGAAGCTTGGCTACACGTGGGACCCGTCGTACTACGGCAAGGGTCCTCTGCAGCTGGGCTACCCGGACTTCCAGTATCCCGACATGTACACCTTCTTCAACGGCTTCGAGGAGCTGGGTGTCACGTTCCAGAAGGACCAGGGCGCGGGCAACAACACCGGCCTCGTGTGGTCGCCGTCGGCGCTGGACACCAAGACCATGACTCGGTCGTCGTCGCTGACGGCCTACTACGACACGGCGTCCAGCCGCAAGAACCTCAACCTGCTGGCGGAGCACCAGGTGACGCAGATCATCCTGTCCTCGGACCTGACCGCCCAGGGCGTCAAGGTCACCAACCGCGCCGACGGCTCCACCTTGTCCATCTACGCCAAGAAGGAAGTGATCCTCGCGGCCGGCGCCGTGCACACGCCGCAGCTGCTCCAGCTGAGCGGCATCGGCCCCAAGGCGGTCCTCAAGGCGGCCGGCGTCAAGGTCAAGCTGGACCTCGCGGCCGTCGGCAGCAACTTCCAGGACCACCCGGTGGCGTACTCGATGTGGGCGCTCAACCAGACCTTCCCCAACGCCAACTCGCTGGGCAGCAACGCAACCTACAACGCCGAGGCGCTGGCCGAGTACCAGGCTAACAAGTCCGGCCCGTACACGCGCTCGCAGGGCAACAGCGTCGCCTTCCTGCCGCTGCAGACCGTCGCCGACGACGCCGCCGCCCTCGTCGCTGACCTCAAGGCGCAGGCCCCGGCCGAGCACCTGCCCGCCATCTACTCGGACGGCTCGCTGATGAAGGGCTTCAAGGCCCAGCGCGACATCGTGGCGCAGCAGCTCGCCGACGGCAGTGTCGCCGCCATCGAGTTCCCCTTCTCGGGCGCCGGCTTCGTGCCCAACGCGGTGCAGAAGCCGCTCAGCCGCGGCACCGTCTACCTCAACGCCTCGGACCCGACCGGCGCCCCCGTCGTCTCGCACCAGGCCCTCGCCAACCCCTTCGACCGCAAGCAGATGTTCGCCGCCATGCAGTTCACCCGCCGCTTCTTCGCCAGCGACGCCGTCGCCTCCATGACGCCTGCCGAGACGGCTCCCGGCGCCGCCGCCGATACTGAAGATGCTTTCTTTGCCACCATGAACGCCGCCGGCCTCCTCAGCCCCACCTTTGCCCACGCCAGCGGTTCGTGCCCCATGATGCCGCGCAAGGCCGGCGGCTGCGTCGGCGCCGATCTGCTCGTGTATGGCGCCAAGAAGCTGAGCGTCATCGACGCCTCCATCATGCCCATCATCCCGTCCAACCATCTGCAGGCCTCCATGTATGCCGTGGCCGAGAAGGCGGCCGATCTGATCAAGGCGAGGGCGTAAGATGCGAGTAAGATTCTCGCTCTAAAGGAACCCTGGATTCCCGCTTGTCTTCACTATGTATATAAACTTGACAAAATTACTTCTTTTTAACGTCTATGTATGATTACAATTCGAGGCTTTGTATGCAAGTGTTGGTGCTCGAGACGTACTCTGCTGGAATGAAATTCTTTGTTAGTTCTGAGTATCTGCCAACGCAGCGGTCAGTCTCTCACTCTTGAAAACAGCCCGTTTGCCAAAGAAGAGAATAGTGATGCTGCTTACTTAGAAAGCTAGGTCTTCGTAGAATCTATTTCTGTCTTCCATTGCCGTTGTCCGCGCGCTGTGCTAAAGTAAGTAACCGGAGACCCATGGTCTCCTTTGGTCCACTACCGGTAGCATCTGGCTTACGAAGAGGTTTTTAAGTTGTATGCAACGTTGCTACTGTGTAGAGTGCAGCTCTGGTTTCCAACCGTAAATAGACATCCTCCAAGCTTCGCGCCCACGTTCTCAGTGTCTTCCTAGCCGCTACCGTATGCGGGGTAGCGCCTAGCTGAGGTTTATTTTCATCTTCCGTCCATGGTAATCTCCGGGACCGTTGTAAGCGTAGAATGTTAGTGCGTTCGAGAACATCAGGGCGACACAACGTAACGAACACTACAGCAACAAATAATAATATTCAAAGCAACGGAACCCGGGGGTTTTGCTCAGTATAGCAGTGCTTGCTTTCCTTGCCTCTACTACATGTCTTTTTCTAAAGTGTGCGATGGCGCATAGGTTCATGGAAGTCTTATGACATAAGTGTTAGGTTTCAGCTCCAGGTTCCGCCGGAACGACCACGGCTTGTTCCGCCCAATGCCATGGCCTGAGGATTCGGGCCTAGAAGTCTCTTACCATAATTTGGCGAAGTAACGCTGGTCTGATGGTTACAGCACTCACGACCACAAAAGAAAGCATACGAGCGATTGCAGGGTAGCCTGCATGGAGCAGTCTGCGGATGTAACACCTGGATCCGTGCTCTGGATCACAGTCAGAATCCAGAGCAGATGAAAGGCTCCGAGGGACGCTCATTGCAGCCTTCACTCCAGCACCAGCCTCCAACAGCATCGAAACATTCAAAGAATCACCAACATCATCGACACTTCTATCAACCAATCGCACAATCCATCACTGCCAACATGAAGTTCATCCTCTCCGCCGCCACTGCTCTCCTCAGCGCCACCACCCTGGCTGCTCCTACTCCCAACGACAACTCCAATTCCTTCCAGATCCACCACCTCACTCTGCACAAGTCTGCCGACCAAACCACGACCAGCGTGTCTTTCAACATCTTGCCCAGCGACTACGGCAGTGGCGACCCGCTCGACATCCCATGCGTCCCTTACGAGCCCATCACCAGGGAGCCCACCAACTCGTTCATGTCCGGCCAGACATACCTCTGCGACACGGCCTCGGGCTTCGCCTTCTACTACACCAAGGGCCAGCTCTGGCTTTGGCGCCACCTTATCAACGCGTAAGCTTCCAGGTGTTCGAAGTGTTTCCCGCCGTCCTTACTGATTGCGCCCGTTATACAGCTCTGCCGTTAGTGGCACCGCCTTCTTTGTTGAGCCTCCGTGCAGCACCCAATTCAACAGCAATGACCTGATCTGCGAGGATCCCTGGGACTCGTACATTCCCATCACCCTTGCGTAGGGTGGTGCCTGAATCGCTGCACGTCGACCTTTTCCATCTCGGTTTTGGTTTTCGTACTTTGTCACTTTGCATTGTCGCTTCAGCGCCTGGTTTCTACTTGGCGTAAAGCCGAACGCTTCTCTTTTTCCTCCATGAATTTTGTACGTAGAACGTAGTTGAATGTTAATCTGCCACGCTTTCGAACGAACGTTCTAAGAACTGCGTTTCAGATACCAATCGATGGAGCGGAACTCTTAACACCATTCGTAATGCATATAGCTATGACCCACGCTCGTCTACTGGTACTGCCTCTCTTACGACCTTGTCAAACCTCTCATTGTCCCAGAATCACGCAGTGAATCGAGCCTTCACCGTAGGCCTTGCCACCTGACCAGCCGGCGTGGTGGAGGCAAGCGTCGTCAGCGCCGCCGGGCAGTCGGTTTCGGTCGCCGTCTGCATCGTCGTGTACGTCCAAGTCGAGTAGATGGAGGTCGTGTGATCCGGAACGGCGCCCCAGCTGACCTCGAAAGTGTCTTCCTCGTTGGCGCAGCACGCATTGGAAGCTTTACCGAATGAACAGCAGTACTTGTTGGACGGGCAGGGCATGACGTTCCAGCTGCCGCGCTGGTACGGCTCGTCCGGCACACCTGTGGAGAATGTCAGCACCAGACAGATGGGGACGTTGACGGGCTACATACTCCGGTCTGTGCAGTATTACGCACCGGGACATGCCTCCCCCCTTCCTGAAAGATACATGCATCCGGCATACTACAGGATCTCCGGTGAGCTGTTGGAGGGCGTAAAGCAGAGGCCGTTGTCCAAGCAGGTGGAATCCAACGGGCAACATGAGAGGTATGGGCTGTGGTAGGAGAGGACGCGGCACTCTTTCAAGTTGTCGTCCGGCTGAGGAATGTAACCCGCCTCGTAGTTGTATAGGGGTAAGTAACAATTTGATGCTCTCACAAGAGCGGAAAAACCTAGGAGGGCTACTACCTTAAAGCTGAAGCCGAACATAATGTTCAGAGAATCTAAGGCTTAGTGCGTGGTAAGATGCGGCGTATGGTGTTTTCCGTGAAGCAGCCAGGTATTGAGGAGTGCCTGTTGATGGTTCGCGTTCTTATATAGCTGAACTGCGTCCATCCGGCCACGCCTAGACCGCATACTAATGGTACGACGTACCCGCCAGCACTACAATCTGCTGCACGATGATCATGGTACCGCCGGAAAACGCAATGAACACCTGGCACATAATTTTGTAGCCCACGGACCAGTGCAAGTGCCGGAAGTAGATCATCAAGCTCTCGCCCAGAATGTAGAGCGGCATATACCAGAGAAGCAACCTTCGATATCGACCCGTCTTCTTGGTACGGACCACGTCAAAGACGCTGCTAATGTACCCGGCGGTTTCGATGCTTACTCCGTACACCACCTGGAGATAGGAAATCCAGTAGTCATTCCAGCAGTACCACGAGACACGCGCTGAGGATCGTCTTGGTTGCTAAAATCTCCCAGGCCAGGAATCGAACCGGGGCGACCCAGTGTTCGACGGTGGCGAACGTAAGAAGGCAGACGATGCCGAACACGAGCATCACGATCATGGACGCAGTTCCCCAGTCACTCTCCCGTTGAGCCGGCGATGGTGAAGGGGAGCAGGAAAAGAACCAGGCCAGCCGTCAGAAGCACAACGCCCAACACTACAGCCACCGTAGGCGAGGACTTCTCTACGTTGTGAGGAGTATCATTAAAAGGGTTAGTGGCGCTTGGCTGTACCGCGCCAACCAGCTTAGAATAAACTTAGCTTTTACCATGTGCTTGGCGATTTCCTTTCCATACCAAGCGCAAGCGGCTGAATAAAACCTTAAAAATGACGATCGACCCGGGAACGAAGGGACTGTCAGCCGCAGCGCGCTAGGTAAGCGTGAGGACCATCAACAACAACAGCGACTGCGGACCTACGAGCCCCGCCTCCGCACACCACCACCACTCCGCCTCCACAAACCAGAATTCTGTCTCCCCCTTGCTACCCACCCCGCCATACGCGCGATATAAATCCATGCGAACGTCAAGGGCTAAGGGATGGATCCCTTGGCATGTCAAGGGGTTATGAAGGATGGCAGCTGCTGACGACGAATAATGTGGAACATGACAGGATGAAACGCTGTCTTCGGCACATTCTCCTTGGACACGGGCGTATATATAACTCATGTCCTGCCGCACTGGGTAGCACCATCAACCTCGTCTCTTTATTGCTTTCTGTGGATTCCGCAGTGTCAATCTTTCGCGGACATGCATCGTCCACTCCTCATCGCCTCTCTTGCAGGGTCCGCTCTGGGCGGCACTCTGCCATTTAATGTCCCTCCCAATAGCCCCACTGGAACCATTACCACGACTGTCGCGTGCGATGACGAGTGTGACACTATCGCCATTGCCACCACTACATACACTGCCGATACCACCGCCGCCGTCCAGACTTCCTATGTGACAACAACCCGCTCCCTTGCCGACGAGAACAGCGATGACTCTTCGGCAAGCCTTGTGACATCGCAAGATACAGAACTTTCTGGCACTTTCTCAGCCTCAGCTAGCAGTGCGCAAGTTACCATCAGCCAGGGCTCGACTTCTGTCCCAGACACGTCTTCTTGGCCGACAATGCAGCCTGCAGTGCCCGGGAACCAGCCTCTGAACGGCCTCGACAGCCTGGCTCCGTCGAACAGCTCCAAGTTGACCTTTACCTTGGACGGCAACTCAGATCCCTCGACCGAGCACCGTTTTGCTGAAATGACGGCAAACCATACAACACCCGCCGTTGTCTTGGAGCACTCTCAGCTTGTCACGGACATCAGCTGCACCGCCCAAGGTCTGCAGGTTGATCTTTCGACGGCGGCAGCTTTGGAGTACGTCCGATCTGCGTGGGACACGAACTTCATCGCCATCACCTCCAGCGTCGACTGCGGCTCTGCGCCCAGCGGCCACCATAGCTACTGGAACGTGACCGCAGCGACGTATCCGGGCGCCATGCTCACAATGCGTCTCGATGCCGTAGAGATTGCCATCGAAGATGCCCTGGACGAGGTCCATTTGATCTGGGGTACCCACGTCCCCACGAACAACACTGGCGCTCCCCCTCCCCCTTCATCGACAGATGACGACACGGGGGGCTACTTGGACTTCAACGAAGACTTCGCCAGCGCGCTTCAACATTTCGCTCCGGGGCTGTCTACTTACCAAGAGGAGGACTACGAAGGAGACGACAGCCCGGCCAATGCGACCGTTGGCGACCCGGATTTCGAAATCGAGGACAGCGGAATCTTGCCCCGCCAACAGCCACAACCAGCGCGGAAGGGCTACGCGCAACCCGAACCAGCTCGCAAAAGCTATCCTCAACCCGAACCAGCTCGGAAAAGCCAGGACAGGCCACCAGCTCCAGCTCGGAAAGGTGACGACCCGGCATACACAGAACAGAGGGTTCAGTCAACCAAGAAGCAAGCTCAGGTGCAGGAAAAGGCATATCAAGACACCGAGGTTGTTCTAGAGAAGGCTAGGAAAAGCGCGGCAGCCGCGCGGGGTGACTACTTCATTGCCCGACAGGAAGCCAAGGCCAGTCCAGGGAACAAGGTCCTGGCTCAGAAAGCAACCACAGCCAAGGCCAAGCTTGCAACGGAGAACAAGAAAGTCGTACAGGCTCGAAGCATTGCGCAGGCTCAGTCAAAAGCGGCAAAAGCAGCCAAGAATAAGGCGGCAGCGGCCCAATCTGTCAAGGATGCTGCCGGCACGAAGGGACTCCCGACTGACAAGGGCGCCAAAGCCGACCCGTTGGCCGTCGCAAAGAGGGTGGCCAAGGACACCAAAGCTAGACTCGAGGCGGACCCGAAGCTCCGTGCAGACTTCCAATCAAGGGCAGCAGGCTTCGTCAGCTTCCTTGGGGAAACCTACAGTCAGCTCACCAAGGTGGTTCAGGAGACCGTGTCCAAGTTGTCTTCTAATGTTGGGTTGGATCTTCCGTTGCCGATCCACGTTTCGCTCGCCAGCTGGCGGAAGAACAAGGTCGTCGACGACACTCCATGGGGTCCGCAGTACCACATCAGTGACGGCGAAGCGCAGAACGAAGCAGAAAGCGCTGGTGGATCCTTTAGTTTGTACTGCGTCGACTGCGCCTTCACAGCAGACATCCACATCTCGGGCGAAGTCAGCTTCAGTGTGCTCGAGCGCAAGCTTAAGAAAGGTAGCATCACCGTCGAGGGTAGCGACATCGCGGCGTCGCTCTTCCTCGGGCTGGAGGCCTATGCCTGGGCACAGTGGGAGGACCGTGAACCCGTACTAGACGCCGCGATCCCTCCAGGCTTCACCATCCCTAGAATCATCACGCTCGGGCCGGCCGTGCGCTACGAGACCCGCGTGGCCATGTTACTCGAGGCCGAGGGATTCCTAATGGCCGGCGCCGACGTCAACTTCTCCGACTTCACGGCTAGCTTTGACCTGCTCGACAGTTCAAAGGCCGACTTTAGCGGCTTCAAGCCCACCTTTACGCCCCAATTCGAAGCCTATGGTTCCATCAGGGCGGGAGTGCAAATAGGCTACCCGCTCAGTATCGCCATCACCATGCACATCCCGCTGGCCAAGTACGACACCGGCATTGCCATCACGAGCGAGCCGTATGTCAAGGGTGTGGCGAGTTACGGCGAGGTTAAGAACTGCACCAAGGGCATTGATTACAGGATCCGCGGTGGCTTGGACGTCTACGCCAACATCTTCAAGATCGTCAAAACCACTCTACGCCAGTACATTGCGGATCCGCCGATAGCTACAGGCTGTAAACCAATTCCATCCGCCATCGCCAAATACCTCCCCGCGGGCACCGTCGAAAAATTTGACGAGGACGACGAGGACGACGGAGACGACGAAGTCGACGACACGGACAGCGTAATTGACGAGGCCGAGAACGCCCTCGACGGCACCGGCGACGATGATCTTAGCTACCAGCCCGTGACGGCCGGCGGCGGTGAGTGGTTGCTCACCGCCGACGACGACGGGACGCTGTCTCTCATCCCCGCCGAATCGGCCGCCGACGCGAACCTTGCCCAGCGTCTGTTCGCCTACATTGACGGCGCCGTCACGGCCGACTCCAACCAGCGCCTGCTGGTCTTCTTTATCGACCCGAGCATGCCGCAGCTGTCGCGGCTCGAGGTCGTCGACGAGGATTACATCGTCGCGGATCACGAGGCCGCCACTCTGATCGCCGTCGAGGCCGACCAAGAGACCGACACTGCGGTGCTCGTGCCAGCAGATACCCAGGGCGACAGTTACATCCCCGTCGCGTGCGTTATTGTTGACGGTGAATACGAGTCAAACAACTTGTTCGTTGTCACGGATGCTGATGAAGGAATTGAGATGCTTAAGAGCGGGAAGTCTGCCGTTACGAAACTTGCCGGAGGCACTGTCCAGGATTGCATTCAGATTGCGTTTGATGCGCCGATGGGAGGTATATAGGGTGGTCATGATCGAGGCAGAGAAGTAGAAGCTCCGACTTATATATAGTTCGTGTTGCAATATAAGAAGTTGTAGCAGTAGATAGGAGTCAATCAGTGCCACACCGAATAGGTTATATTATAAGACTTTACAAAGACAACGCGTGTAGTTGGCCCCATTACAGCGTCACTTCCGGCACCCTTTTTCTACACGCCAGCCTGATGCTGCCATCCGGCAACATCTGATCCGCCCTCATCCTCGTCTTCGGCCGCTCCGTGCGTCCCTCGTCAAACTTCCAATCCCATCCCATCAAGCAGTGGACAAGCGCAATCTTGATCTCATTGCTCGCGAAGAAACGGCCCGGACACGCATGGGCGCCGTGGCCGAACGCAAACATGTCCCGGCTGGTTGTAACGTACTGCCACCCGTTCTCCTGGCCGGGCTGCTCCCTCAGCTTGACAAAGCGGTACGGATCGAACGACTCGGGGTCGTGGTAGCGATCGGGGTCCATCATGCCCAGGACGGGCACGGCGATGGTTGCGCCGCGCGGTACGTGCGTGCCATCGGACAGAGTGTGCGGGGCCATGGCGACGCGCTTCATGGACGTGATGCTCGGGGGGTTGAAGCGTTGGCTCTCCTTCATTACCGAGTCGAGCAGGCGGAGCTTGTACAGCGTCGTCTTCTGCCACGGCGTGCCGGCGTCTGCGCCGGCGTCGCCCATGACGCTGACAATCTCGCGGCGCAGCTCGTCCGCGAGGCCGGGCACGGCGACGATGTCGAAGATGACGTTCGTCAGGGCCGCGCTCGTCGTGTGGATGGCGGCCATGGTGAGGCCCAGCTGCCCCATGACGGCGTCCACGCTTGTTCCCTTCGCGGCCGCCGTCTCCTCGAGCCACTGCAGAGAGTCCAGTGGCTTCTCGATCTTTTTCTCGCCCCGCTCCTCCGCTGCCTTCCTCTCTTGACGCCTCCTCTTCAGCTCTGGCTCGATGATGTCGTACGCTTCCTTCTGACACTTCTTCAGTTGCACGATTTCTGGTACCAAGACGGGGTGGAGGAGGTAGACCAAGGGCCGAACGACGCGCGGCCAGCGGCGGAATGCGACGGCCGCATTCATGAAGTCGACGGTGTATTGGGCCGAGATGCGCTGCCAGGCTTCGTTACGGCAGAGGGGCGCGCCGAGGAAGGCGAAGGCGGAGAGGCGGGAGACGAGCCGGACGACGATGGCGTAGAGAGGGTCTTTCATGGTGACCCATTCTGTGGTGGACGTGTTGCGTTAGTTCTTTTTCTTCCTTCTGAGAAGAGAGATGCCTCACCATCAGTGGCTGGAAACAGCTCGTCCATGGACAACTTTGCCTCGTTGGAAAGGCCGACGGTCAGTCTCGCTGCACGAATTTGTCAGAGGCTTGCGGAGAAAAACACATGCTCGTTGAGACAACTCACGAAGCGCCTGCGTCAACTTGATCCGGACCGTCTCCTGGAAAACGCTGGTGCTGAAAAGGCCATGCAAGTTCCCGAACGCTTGGTAGTCGCTCACAAAATCCTGGGTCCATGTCAGCCAACCTCGTTCCCCTTGGCACGAAACATCGACACCTACCCGGCGTACAAACTCGGTAAAGCTCAAGTTGGACTCATTCCTGATCTCGTCCACGAACCTTGGCGGGAGTAATATCCTCGGTCCCGAATCGGAAAAGATCTGGCAGACGGCGTCCTTGCTCTACATCCTTCGTCAGCTTACCCCACCTCTCCCCCGAACCCGGCGGTTTCGCATACCTGCTCCCAAGCGGACTGCAGCACGCCCATGGCATCGCGCGCAAATCGCGTCTTGCTCGCCTCCGCGCCACCCTCGCCGCCGACGAGCGGGATGTTCGGGTAGGGACGCTGCGAGGTAAGGACGACATAGCAGGTGTATGTGGCAGATAAGAGAAGCGCCGCCGAGATGAACTCCCAAACGTTGATGTTTGGGAGGTTCAGGGACGACATCATGTCCTGGGAACCCATTGCGACTGAGGTTGGGGGTTGGGTGTGGGCGAAGTGAAATCTGACTGCAACCCCGCAGGTTAATATACCCACGGCGGGAGTCGCGCCAGGGTCTCCTATCGGGGATGGCGCCGGCCGAGGCCCAGATGCTTGCGAAAGCTTGGTGGATGCATAAGTTGGAGGATGATTCTGCCTGTCGTCCGCACGAATCATACTCCTTTGCTTGTCGATCAAAGCTTACAACCAACATTTCCCCACAGATTTTGATTCGATAAGGCAGCTTACGCGCCCATATCACGCCGTTTCGTTTGCAACCGATTGGTGGACGAGCAGACACGGCGCAACGCCATTGTCGGGGCGACTGGCCGTAGGTACAGATAAACCCCGCGCATCACTTCCATGCTCTCGCAACCCGACAAGCACAAGACGTGGCTTCCGGTGAGCGCAGAGAACGGTCTCGGTGAGGCGATCGGCCGGGACGGAAGCAAAAGGCTTGCCCGGTTGGACCGTATGTCGATCGCTTATGCCTTGTCTCCGGAACTATTCAACTCTGATTGGCCGCGGCGAATGCACAACTCTCGGCTTCGGCAGACAAGAACCCGGAAGTCAAAGACATCCATCTTCTCATCTCGGTCCGTCAGCCGAAAGCCGCGTCACTGCTGCGCAATTGTCACGCCTGACGCCATGTCCTCGCCGATCCTCCGTACATTGACATATGCAGTCGGCTTCGGCATACCAGCACGGTGGAAGAGCAAAATGTTGGATATACCCACAGTCACGTTACAGAAATACTACGCTATGCTGACGTGGACAGTTTGATCTAATATTTGGACACGATTGCCTGCATTTGAAACCGACATCTACGTCCGCATGACAGACTCAACTACCTACAGATCAAGAGTGTCTCATTTCGACAGAACCCAGAGGATTTGAACCGCCAGTGGTGTTGTGCACAGAATTTGCGGCAGCTGGCGCAGAATAAATTGGTAGTTTAAGTGACCTGCACGCTGGTCATGCCACAGACTGCAGTTGGACTCAATGGTCGTAACGCCGCCAACCAAAGAGTATGATCACGCGGAACAGATCTGCAATATCTTGTAGGGCCATGCATGATGAGGGTGGCGTACGTTCTATTCGCGGAGAGATCGACCTCCACAGGGAGGCTACTGCTTTGCTCGAGCCGCCATCGAAGGGATTGTAGCTTAGAAAGTATTTCCAAAACATAATTCGAGAGAAGACATGGGGAGCTGCTGGAAAGATGATATATTCCTTGCGTATTAGAAATGTGACAATTTCCGATGACAGATCGACTCGGCCTGCCGGAAATCCAGGACCTCTAGCGAAACCGTTGAGGATGTGGTCGGTAGGTATTGCTACTCTTTTCCTGCTAAGAAACGTCATTTGCTCTCCGCCAGCGATTTGGTAAAGGCTCGTTGGAAAAAGTATCTGTTTCTTTAGAGCAAAACCTGGGATGGAGTGGCAATGTCCAATTTCGGGCATACTTTTAATCGTCTGGAACATGGAGGTTGCGACAGAATAGGCAGTCCGGCCATCATCGAGAAAAGTCGTCCACAGTTGATGTCCAAAGAAGGCTGCCAGGTGGGGATATGGCGGAATTGCAGGTGGTGGCACCTCTATTAGCTATGACATCGAGTGGGGCTTTACTGGCCAGAATTCGCACTCTCTTCATTCACACAGTCCTTGATGTTGAGGTGACTCAACATCTATCGTGTTTCTCGGCTAGTGGCAATGTTTTGGGTAAAGAGCCTGGTGTAACGAGCCGCACTTCCAGGCAGCAATGAGGACGATGACATCCATGGCGCCACCGGTGCGCCGACGCTACAAGCTTCTCCAGAGACATGCATGTCAGCACTATGCCCTTACAGGTGACCCAGTCTAAGGTCTGTACAACTTGCTGTTAGAAACCGCGGCCGCATTGCTCATTAGTGCTTATTTATTTACGGGTAACGTATGACCATATGTACGCTCGTAGTCTCAGCTTCCATTTATTACTAGCCTCAGCGTTGAGCTTCTGTCATTCGCTTCCTATGTTGTACATATGACGCCTTCGATAGTCGTACAATAGAGCAAGGGCCGTCCAACGCTTGCGTCATCACGGCCCCGGCGCCCCGCCCTTCTCCTGCAACGCCCACCATAGCCATCATCCATCCCCAAACTTACTTGCACCCCAGGAGCACGATCGCCGGGCCGGCACTCCTGAAGACAGCATGGGCTCACTCTGGGATCAAGAAGCTGCGAAGCTAAGCGATGCCGACCAGAGAATGTTCCTATGCAACAGTACCGACCGGCCGAAAATACTGCGCGACATTCTGGCCAAAGTCGACCAGAAAATTGACGAGTGCCAGCGCGGCCGTTGGAAGTTCCAAGGCGCACACGGCAAAGAGATAATTATCCGTGATGTCTGCGAGAGGATCGCCGCATACATCAGGCGCTTTTGCGCAATCATGGACACTGCTGTCCAAGCTGACCCCATCCATGCTGGGCTTCCGTGGGCCGGTGTTCGTCTTGTCCTTGAGGTGAGTATCTCACGTCTAATATGGAAAAATACTGTATGGCTCATGCAAGCTGGCAGCTGTCCATGTCGAGTTTTACAGCCTTCAGTGCTGTGGTTGAGGGGTTGGAGAAAGCGACAACTGTCATCACGCGCTGTACCATCTTGGAAATGCATTACTTCCCGGCGCAATCCGACGCGCAGATTGAACTGAAGAAAAGCCTACAGCAGCTCTACGCAGCGGTTTTGGGCTTCTTATGCGAGGCGAGGAAGTACTCCAAGTGGAATCGCGTTGGTGCGTCCTTCTCGTCCGCTTCTGCAGCGACGTACACAGCTAATGGAATATAGAGCGAGTGCTTGGCAATCCACTACAAGCAAAGGCTCTCCAAGAGAGAATGCAGACAATGGAAGAGAGAAACCTGGTCGTGCAGATGCAAAAAGGACTTGTAGACGGCGAGAGTCAGTACTGAGCCATCGCCAGCCTTTTCGCCGGTGCTAATTTTCTTATCCTAAAGGAATCTCGACTACCACCGTCGGGATCGCTGGCATCCAGAGTAAGTGTTGTGCGGCCATGTACGATTTTGATTCTAAAATAAAGTGCAGCTTCACACTCGACTCTACAAGCTCAGTTGAACCAGTTGGAGCAGCCCATCGTCAGGGGAATGGACCAGGTCTCCCATCTCTACAAGTGGATGCAAGGTAGAACTTTCGATCCGATACAGTAGTGTTACAGCTGACCAATGTTAGACACTGAACGACATGCGCTGTTACAGTGGTTATCTAATGTTGAGACCGAAAAGCATCACCGGACAGCTCTCTCCTCCCTGCTCCCGCAGTCAGGTCAATGGTTGCTGAACGATCCGAGATACATGGCCTGGAGGGATTCGAGTAGCTCAGAGGATCTGTGGTTACACGGTATACGTAAGTGTTCTGCCATGGTGATTTCTTGTGCTGCTGTTAGCTCACCATCAGAACAGCTGGATGTGGCAAAACAAAGTTGACGTAAGTTAAGATGTGAGGTAGTCCTTTTTAAATGTTAATAACGAACGGTTAATAGGGCGGTGGTGATCGAACACCTACGACATCGAGCGAGTTCGCTGTCCCACCCAGCTCCGATTGCCCATTTCTATTGCTCTAGGAATGAAGAGCCTGAACGCAGTGATGTTTCCCAGATTCTGCGGTCTCTAGTGCGACAGCTTTCCCTCACGGCGGATGGCCACGTTCGGTCTGCGACTGCGGATGAGTACGAGAAAAGACGACGCGAGGCGAAGCTGCGTGGTGAGTCGGCGGCAGAGCTGACGGTGGAAGAAAGTATCGAGCTCATCTGCGAGCTGGGTTCCACGTCTCCGACCACAATTGTAATCGATGCCCTGGACGAGTGCATCCCAAACAAGTGTCATATCCTTTTGTCCGCTCTGGCGAACATATCTGCTAAATCCAGAGATGTTGTCAAAGTGTGGGTCTCCAGTCGAGACTTTGAGGAGATCCGCGCTCATTTCCGGACTGCAACAGACGTGCTTGTCACGTCTAATGCCACAAGTGAAGACCTTGAGAAATTCGTCCGAACCCGTGCTGCGGATTTGAAAGAAAGATGGATGCGGGTTCCACAAGGCTCTGGAGATTTAGACAAGCTGGAGATGGACCTTGTGGAGACTTTGACTGGTCGAGCACACGGAATGTGAGTACCAAGTTTCTAATAAATGTCGTAGACTAACGTTTGTAGGTTCCTTTGGGTCCGGTTGCAGCTAGAGCGGCTTAGCGACACGCATCTTTTCAAGGGAAACGACATCACAGATGCACTGTGCAAGCTGCCATCGACCTTGGCGGACACTTATGCGGATATCCTAAGCAACCACGAAAAGATGGGTGAAAGAGCTAGAGCCGTCGCTAAAGGATCTTTCCAGTGGCTGCTATGCAGCCAGCGAATGCTTTCCGTTGCAGAGCTACTTGTAGCGTTAGGAAGAAGTGTGTCTGGGCTTTCGAAAGTTTCCGCGCAAGAAGTCCTTCAGTTCTGCGGCGGGCTGGTGGTTTTGGATGTGCAGTCAGATATGTTCCGTCTGGCGCACCTGACTGTCCGAGAGTGAGTGGTCCCACCATGTAATGCTGCATGTGCTGATTATGCTTGAAGATACCTCGAATCGCTCACCGATTATTCCATGGATGAATCTCACGCAGTGCTCGCCAAACGATGCCTTGGAGCATACACGTGGGGAGAGTCGGCCCAGGACAGCTTGCTCCCCTATGCAACTCAGTATTGGCCAGCCCATTGCGAGTACCTGGACCAGCCTGATTCAAGAGCAGCGGTGCTATCTTCGGTGATCCAGCTTTTCACTGCCGAAGAACATTTCGAAGATTGGCTAGACAACCTAAAGGGCAGTCAGGCCCAGGAAAAGCCCGAGTGGGGGAGCGATCTGGCGAGGAAACTCAGTGCAGTTAATTCACTTCCTCCTTCGCCACTCTTCGCAGCATGCTGCTTTGGTCTTGCAGAGGTGTTTGAGCAGCCTGAAAAAATTCCTGATTTTGACTTGAAGCAGAAGAACACCAGCGGCGCATCAGGGATCTATCTTGCCTCTCGATGGGGCCATGTGGCGGTGGTAGAGCAGCTTCTCCGCCATGGGGCGGATGTCAATGCTCCAGGAAAACAGTTCGGCACTGCTCTTCAGGCCGCTGCTTTCGCCGGTCATCGAACCATCGTGGAACTGCTGCTTTCAAGAGGCGCTTCCATTTGTGGATCGGGAGATTTCTCCACGCCTCTCCAGGCCGCTTTGGCGGGCGGACATCAGTCAATTGTGAACCTACTACTTGCCGGCGGCTTTCAATTCGCAACCCAACAGCAATTCGACGACGCTCTCGAGACTGCGAGTTTCAACGGGCAGGCAGCTGTGGTGGAAGCGCTTCTAGACGGCAAGATGGGCCCGTATATCGCCAAGGTAGACCACGACCCGCTCCAAGTTGCATTGCATGGTAGGAAAGAGCGAGAATCCTCTCGACTAATACAAGCTTGCTCCGACATCAATACCCAGAAAGGCTACTTTGGAAATGCACTACAAGCTGCCATCTCTGGAGGAAAGCTGAGCTTGGTAAAGAGAGTTATTGATGCTGGGGCGAAGCTCGACCAACGTGGCCGTTTCGGCTACCCACTTCGGGCAGCTTCTGTTTTCGGAGACACCGGCATCGCACAGTATCTTCTTGATCAAGGTGCAGATCCAAACGCAACAGATGATGAGCTTGGCGATCCGCTACAGGCAGCCGCGTCCAAAAATTGCCTCGACATCATGGTACTACTGATGGCCTACAAAGCCGACGTCGATGGACATGGTGGCTTCTATGGAAACACACTCCAAGCAGCCTCTTTCGCGGGTCATGAGCAGGCTGCTCGTCTTCTCATTGAGAGCGGCGCTAGGATCAACAAAGATCCTCTTTTCCCAACAGGAAGGACCAGGTTCCGCGATGCACTCCAGGCGGCGATTCATGCAGGGCACGAACGGATAGTACGCCTGCTTCTGGAAAAAGGTGCACAAGTAAATTCTGGCCGACGGGCTATGAACTATCCGGCCAGTACCAGTTTTCCCAGGGGCACAACCCGACGACCGCTACCTGGAACCACCCGACGGCCGCTACCCCGAGTCCACGATGGGTCTGGAAATATCGATATCGCAAACGAACTCGGTCCGCTAGAAGCGGCCGCCCGACGCGGCAACAAGCATCTGATCCAGCTGCTGCTCGAGCAAGGAGCCCCTGTCGATGCCTCCGACGCAGATCCTCGAAATGACAAATATGACGACAAATGTGCCTACACTGCTTTGCAGATAGCGGCATTCTGGGGACATCTCTCAGCAGTTAGCTGTTTGGTCGATAATGGGGCTAACGTGAATGCCGTTCGCCAAACCTTCGGCACTCCCTTACAGGCAGCTATCGAAGCTTCACAGTTCGACATCGCTGTCCTACTGTTAGCTCGTGGTGCTAGGATTAACAAGCACTGGGGCGAATTTGGATCTTGTCTGCAAATTTGCTGCGAAAGAGGCAATCTGAAAGCTGTGCGGTTTCTCTGCAAGCAAGGAGCCAACATCGAAGACAAAGGCGGGCAAAACGGAAATGCTCTTCAAGTTGCCTCGTCTGCCGGTAACCTCACTGTTGTCCGTTTCTTGATTAAAAAGGGGGCGAATGTCAATGCGCCAGGAAAAGGCAATGGCAATGCTCTTTGGGCTGCTTTAGCAAATGGCCATGTCGATGTTGTTCGTTTCTTGATTGAGAAGGGGGCAGATGTCAACAAGCCAAGAAAAGGCAGTGGCAGTGTTCTCTGCGCTGCTTCAGCAAATTTCCATGTCGATGTCGTCCGTTTATTGATGGAAAAGGGGGCAGATGCTGATGCCACCCACGCCGAGAGGGAAAGTGCTATCCAAGCTGCTTCGGCAAACGGCCATGTCGAAACGGTACGTGTTTTGACCGCGATGGGGGCACTCGTTGACACTATGGAAGGCCGACTTGGCAGCTCTTTGCAATTGGCGGCATATTTTGGCCATGAGAGTGTGGTTCAATTTCTCATTACAAATGGCGCCGATATCCATCTGGAAGAGCGACTACCCCGCCTGGAAAGCTTCGGAATGAGGCAAAATCAAAACTACCCAGGAAAGCCTGCTGACGCTCTCTGGGCAGCATGTATGCGAGGCCACACCGAGATTGCACGGCTCATATTTAGGCATGATGCAAGGAGCTTCGTCACACGAGGCTCTTTCAGTCGTGCACTTGAAGCGAGCCTCGAGTGCGATTGGCCTGTCGTGACGCAGATGCTTCTCCGCGAAAGTATCCAGGCAGGTTTCCGACGAGAAGACTATGATCATGTGCTTCACTTTGCGTGCCGGAAGGGTCACGCAACCTTCTTCAAGCAGCTCCTGGAACCATTTCCACTACGTCTCTGGTCTACCGATCAAGTGACCAGCGCTTTGCACGCCGCTGCACTCAATGGACATCGTGTGTTGGTTACACTCCTTTTGGCTAACGGGGCAGAGGTTGATTCGCTCAATGATGAGGGTTTATCTGCTCTCACATCAATCGTCAACAAATTCAACAGATTCAAGATATTCAGCAGTCGAGCCCTACCCATGGATCTTCAGAAATCGGACGTTACCGGTGTTGTACGGGCCCTTGTTGCCGCTGGTGCGGATGCGTCCCTTTTAAGGGAGCAAGAGAACCATCAAACCCTGATGAACTTTGTTTTCGAGAGGGGGGATGTCGAGACCCTGACAACTTTCCGAGCTTACGGACTTCCCGCTTTCCCCGAGGCCGACCAGTATGCACAAACTTTAACACTGGCAGCCCAAAAAGGGCATGAGCACATGGTCCGTTACCTGACTCAGACCGTGCAGCCAGATATGCAGGATGCTATCGGGCAAGCGGCACTATCTGCTGCGCGCAATGGGCGGAAACAAGTTTTTGAAATCTTGTTGGGCCTCGGCGCGGACATGACCATCCTCGAAGAAAGTCCACTTATTGCCGCATCCGCACGTGGATACGTCGAGGCTGTTGAGTTGCTACTTGAACTTGTCAAGCCAAACATCAATACTTTACAAAAGGCTCTGTGCGCCGTCGCCTCCGCTCCGGATTCCCGGTCTATGGACCACCGGGACTGTACCTTGCCTTCAGCCAGCCCAGTCAGCACCATCAAAACTTTACTCAATTACGGGAATAACCTTTTGGACCGACGAGAAACATGCTCCAATCTACTCCTGGAAAACGTGAGCCGCATCGACACCGAGATGCTAGAGGTACTCTTGAACGAAGGCGCTGATCCAAATGCTCGGACCGCAGCCGGTGAGACAGTCCTTTACCTCATCTGCAGGAATGCATATGGCTGGCCCGAAAACAAGGTGGAGGCGCTCATACGTCGAGGTGCAAATGTCAACTTGACGGGAGGAGAGTATGGGGCTCCCCTTCGCGTCGCCGCGGAGACAGGAAACGAAAAGGTCGCAACCTTGTTGCTTGATGCAGGCGCTGATCCCAACTTTTGCAGTGCGCAGCACGCAACGCCATTGACTGCGCTGATGCTCCAAAGATGGGATCCCATGTGCAACCACAAGCGGGGTCCAGGCAAGGTGACTTTTGGAAAGTGCCATGAGTGCTTTGCGTGGAGTTTGCTGGAACATGGCGCAGATGTTGATGCACAGCATAGTCCATCTGGGACTGCACTGCAAGAAGCTGCAACAGCAGGGAACGAGAAAGCCGTCAAATTTCTCTTGCGATGGGGCGCAGATGTCAATGTGAAAAGCAGCTACCACATTGGCGCACTACAGGCTGCCCGAATATCCCTAAACAACCTCAATGCGGGAAGCGGGTAGCATAATAGTGATCTACTCAAGTACAAAATCAGAAAGATGGAGATGGAGTACGAAAGAAAGACAAAAGGGACGCGAAGTGTTCTAGAGACAATCATTAAACTGCTGCTTGATGCGGGTGCTTTGGAGGACTAGTTAGGGTTATAGATGTTCACTCGTTGAGCGGCAAACTGAGAATGAGCAGAATTTCTCTGTATTTTATTTATGTGAAAGAGCCACGGTACATCTTCCATACGATTGTTGGCGGATTGCACACCTCTTGTCCTGATATCACAAGTGCAAGGAAGGAATCTATATGAAATTAAGAAAGTGAGAGTTAATTCCCAGACTATCTACCTTACACCTGTTCCGATGCATACAGGTAGCCCAGCACCCTCTCACAAAGATCCTTCCGACACTCGGCCTGATCATCGTTACTCAGCGCGTGCGAGGCATTCGGTATGATGCCACTGAAGTCCCGATCCCAAATCTGCGCCTCACCATTGTGATCGGCAGCATTCCTCCACCTCGCCATCAACTTCTCCGTATCGACCCAGTCCGGCGTCGACTGATCCGCGCCGGAAATCATGACCATCAGCTTGTACCTCAACAGCCGCCGCTCCCTGACCATGCCAAACGTCGTCTTCAGGTGGTCGTCGCTCAGATCGGAGCTGAACATGTCGTCCTCGCGCGGCGCCGCCGGGCTCTCCGGACTGACGAGGCTCAAGAATCTCCGCGCGCTGAGCGGCGTGTTCCGGTAGCCGATCGACGACGTCATGGCCAGCGGCAGCAGGAAATCGCACGTCTGGCTGCCCTGCGTCGTGGCGTCCTTGGCCATGGCGACGAGCTCGTCGAAGACTTCCTTGGTCTGGCTCGGCGTCTTGCCCAGCCAGCCGTGGTGCAGCACCCACTGCATGGCCTCGCGGTCCGACACGGGCGCCTGCATGATGGCGCCGTCGAGAGCCGGCCGTCGGACGTGGCGCAGGTCGGCGTCGAAGGCGGGGGCGCTGGTGTGCGGGTTCGGGCTCGAGAGGTAGTGCAGCACGTGCTGGCTGCCGGTCGAGTGGCCCATCAGTGCCAGCTTGCCCGGCGCCCCGTACTTGTCCGTCTTGTAGTCCTGGACGTAGCTCAGGCACTGCGCGATCTCGTCCGTGTCCCGGTCCAGGTGGCCCAGCCCCCACGACTGGTGCGACGACGAGATGTTCAGCGAGAAGATGGACCATTCCGTCGGCTGCAGCGCCCGCACCAGGTCCGCCATGTACGACGTCGACCCCAGCCCCTCTCCCAGACCGCCGATGAAGACCAGGCTGTGGGGTTTGCGGGCGGTGTTGGTGGTGAACTCGAAGGTCACGAGACTCTCGGTCTGGACGCCACGGGAGTCAGTTCAGGCCACGGCTGGTGGATGGGGTGCATATTGCGTGCGTACGTAATGGTGGAGGATGCCGGGCAGACCGCCCTTGGGCCAGAACTTGGAATACATGTTTGGCGGAGTGCAGTTGGCGGAGGAAGGCGAGAACAAATGTTCCTGCGACGGCGGAAAGGGAGAGTTTTAATATCAAGCCAAACACGTCATCATGCACGAGCATCGCCCGCCCACATGCCGCGTGCGCGTTGATTTTCCGCAGATCCATGAACCCTCCTCCGACATCGTCTCAACACCGAAGGCTAAAACCGGCAACAGAGGGAAAAAGCCGACAGGCCTGAGTTGAGATTATGGTTTCATGATGCCGAGCCGTGGCCCGCTCCACTCACTTGTTTCGCTGAGCTTGTTCTGAAGGCTTGGGGGGCACTCAGAGTTTTCGGGTAGCCGGGCTCGGAGATGATCTGGAAGCCGGTAGCTGCCGCTATCAGATCCGCTTTTAGCCTCGTATCCCGGACATTGCCGATATCTGATCCGCTAGCCGGGGTCCCATCGATGCGACGCTGCAGCACTTCGATGCCCCCGGGGTAAAAAAAAAAAAAAAACTTGCACGCCAAGGAAGACACGGGAGAGAGACGGTGTGCCCGCCCTTTTTGCTGGTAGACGTGACAACCTTCTCCAAAGGAGTGGAACCGCGGATCGGACGAGTCAAGACGGTGGAATCTGATAAGATTTCGAGAACGTAACGCCGAGCTCGCTTAGATATCACCCTGCTGTTCTACTCTACTGCTCTCTACACTCTCATTCTCCACTCTCCAACTTCTACAACCCCCGGTCCATGCATACTTTGCAGTCATATTCGGCAAGCACAACCCACCGCCTAGAACAGGACACCCTTGGTCTCCTGTCATGACGGCGGTGCCGGCGATTAGCATCTTGCTGTGGACCTCGGTATAGGCAAGGTCGATGGCGAGGCGGACCGGCGTGCCCATCTCGTAGCTCAACTGGACATCGAGCGAGTTGTAAAATTCCTGCCAGTCCGCCTTGGCTGACTTGGGCAGCAGACGCTTCAACGCCGCCGGCAACGTGTGCGTCCACATGACCCCGGAAATGCTGCTTCCGACCGCTCCTCCCATGTTGCCGAACACGTTCAGGAACGCGAAGGTCGACGCCGCATTGTTGTCATCGGACACGGCCAGTACTGCACCCTGCTGCACGATGATCATGGTACCGCCGGCAAACGCAATGAACACCTGGCACATAATTTTGTAGCCCACGGACCAGTGCGGTTGCCGGAAGTAGGTCATCAGGCCCTCGCCCAGAGAAGCCACCATCGATAACGACCCGTGTTCTTGATACATCCAAGATTCAGACTCCGAACCACGTCCGAGTTGCTGCCAACATACCCGGCGATTTTGATGCCTAATCCGTACGCCATCTGAAGATTAGGAGGTCCAGTAATTGTTCCAGCAGTACCACGAGACAGGTGCTGAGAACCGTCCAGGTGACTGACATCTCCCAGGGCAGGAATCAAACACACAAGGCGAGATGGTAACGGAGAGTAAAATAGATATTGTCGCTCTACTGGGTATCAATAACAGCTAGACCGCTGCGGTTTCATAGCACCTCCCGGCTCCCTACACCAGTCGCGGTAACGTTGGACCCATCTGGAGCTTATGAGCATCAACGAAAACAAACCAGTTCGGTGGGAGTGACTAACCTTTCATGAGCACCTCTCCATTCTTCCCAAACAACACGACCTTCTCCCCCTTCGCGAACTTCTCCATCTCGCCCAAGCTGGTCGCGCGCTCCAGAAGATGCTTAACATGGCCACCCCGACTCATGGCGGCCAGCGTGCTAGACTTCCACACGGGCGCAGACTCGCCACACCTGCGCACCGTCAGAACCAGGAACACGGCGCCCATGACGACGACGACGCAATTCAGGGCGATCCACGGCCACTGCACGCTGTAGTACGTCACCAGCCGCCCCGACTCGCCCAACACCCGCGCGGCCTCTCCCACATCCGCGTCCGCCCGCAGCGCATTCGTCATGCTCGTCGCCAACGTCTCGAACGTCTCGTCCAGATCTTCGCTCTTCCAAAACGGCTGGATGGCGCTGGGCTGGTACTGGATCGTCGTGCTGTTCATGTACCAGCCGTTGATCTGGCCGGCGACGGTGCCGTTCGTCTCGTTGTACGTCTGCAGCGGGGCCTGGAACGCCGTCTTGAAGTACGCGCTGATGCCCGCGACGGCGTTCTGCGAGACGTTGAAGCGTTCGCCGTCGGGCGCCTGCAGCACGAGGTCGCTGCGGCGCGCGCCCGAGAAGTACGGGTCGAAGTCGATGCTCGCCTCCATTGTCTCGTTGTACGGGTCCCACGACTCCGGGAAGTCGACCGTCTGCCACGAGTCCGGCGCGCGCGTCGCACCCTCCACGACGGATGCGCGCTCGGCCAGCGACCCGTTGCGCACGCGAGTCTCGTACGCGTTGACGCAGTAGTACAGGGCGCACTCGGTCGCGGTGACGGGCATGTGCGGCCAGGCGGCGCTCGCGTTGGCGGCGTCGGGGCCGGTCTTGATGACGGCGGCGGCCCAGATGAGGGTGTCGAGGTCGGCCATGGCGTTCGTCGCGCTCTCGTTGCCGGTGCCGTACGTCGTCATGAACATGGCGCCGTAGTGGGGGCGCGCGCCCCACTGCCAGCCGTCCAGGTTGTCGAGGAAGAGCCCGTTGGGCAGCCGGTACGACGTCCCGTTGCCGGCGGCCGCCGCGTTGTTGTCTTCCATGAGCGGCCAGTACTGGCCGCCGCGGTCGGCGTGCTGCGTCAGCGACGACGTGAGGTCGGTGCATTTGCTGCACACGGAGAGAGATTGGTAGGACGGCCAGGTGCAGTTGCCCGATGGGCAGTTGTACTTGAGCTGCTGGACGGTGCTGTTGAGCGGTTGGCTCAGCCCGTAGAGGACGGCGGACTGCATCGAGAAGTCGGCGTCGGCTTTGGTGTTGGCGGTTGGGGGGTGCATGGCTGGTGGTGGTTGTTAGCGCGGCGCTGGGGACGAGGGATGGAAGGCGTGGGTGTCTGCTAGCTTGCTTACAGGGATCCAACATGATGGCCATCATGATCTGGTTTCCTTGCGAATACCGCTGCGCGCGGGCGACGGTCGTGTCGGTGTTGTTGGAGAAGACAAGCTCCTGCCGGTAGTGCACGAGCTGCTGGGCGAAGGGGTCGACGGCGAGAGCGATGATGGTGGTGATGGCCCCGATCCTCAAGACTCCGCTGCGAGGGTCAGCGATGGTTGATACGGCGGGAGTGAGTAGTACTCACGCGCCCTTGCAGTGCCACAGCACCTTCAGGCTACCCAGCGGCCCGCGACTCGCCCAGTCGATGCGCTCAAAGTCCATCAGTGGCCGCATCTTGTCGCCGAAGAGAATCCATTTCCACTGGCTGATGGACTCGCTCAGCGCGAGCAGCACCGATGCCTTGCTGGCCGTGGACAGGATGGAGACGATTGTGTTTAGCGTGACGTTGTGCCAGTTGAAGATTGCCTTGCCGTCGGTGACGGCCAGCAGGACGGCCAACGCTGCCAGAGAGGTGGCAGAAAATATTATCGCCAGCGTCTCAGGCAGCCATAGGCTTAGTGAGCGCATGACTCTTTCGGACCTTTTATGTTGGTGCCAGGAAGTCCTCAAGCCGCGCTGATGATTATAGCGACGGCAGACGCAGACTTGAGCTGGGTATGAAGGTGTTCGGTCCGGGGAATTGTTGAAGCAGTAAGACTCTCTCGACAGGGGAGTGGTACATTTTAAGGGCCATGGTGGATTGAGGCTGGGTTGGGGCTAAAATCGTGGGGGCCAAACCCAATCGATTTAGTTGGTGCAGCTGCGCCCATAGGCTGCCAGGCGGTGAAGGTTCCTGCGCCGGGTGATCAAAGCCTGCATGTTGGGCCGCCCTTTGATTGGTCAGCCCCGGCCTTGGTTACAGTTTAGACAGCTTGAGCATCAAGTCTATTTTTGTAGCCGTTGACGGAGCATCGCACGGGCCATCGTCTACTAGTTTTTCCAGCCCAAAAGCCTTAAAAACTACCCGCCTCAGCTTCAGAGCCACGTTGCACCACATTCATGAAGGTAGTTGGGTGCAGTTCCCGGCGTCAGTAGCAATCTTGACTACAGACACCGCTTCCGGAGCTTGGATTCAACTACCTGTGTAGCAATAGTGCTAGCATCGTCGGGGAAGAGCTTCGAGAGCTTAAATTTCTGCCCTCTACTGCGAATGTTAGCAATCGCTTATATCGTGCTCTCTATGTTCCTCGACTCAAACTTCCACCTTCCATACGTATCGTGCCGGAGTGATTGACGCCTTTGCCAGAATCAAGGCCAGTCTTGGCACTACGACAATGCTTCAAGATCTTAACGACGGGGAACAACCCACTTAGTGGCCGTTCGCAGGTGAGATTAAGTCCAAGCATGGCTACGACCAAGTGCATTCTAGAGATGCAGCTCTATAATATCTACAGTATCCTTCCTAACGGAATCGTGCAGCATTACACCACCATATTCTGTTATTTGGTCTATACCTGCCAAGGATATGGTCAAGGGTAGGCGAATGATCTCCACGTCAGTGACAGGGATCCCACCAAAGCGTGAAGCTCCACTAACAAAGTGAACCCGGTGCCCTGGTTGTACCCCACAACGATGGCGTCGGCCTGATTCTTAAGAAGTGGGCCTACTATGTTGTCTACAGTGCTGTTTACCGCTTACCTGTTACGTCGCTAAGGGGTGTTCCTTTCTTCCAAGCAGCAATTCAAGCCAAGCTGCGCCCCATGGTACGGTACCGTAGTCATCCCTTGCACAATATCAACATTAGTCCTACCTTGTAGAGCATTCCGACACCGCTTTTGGCCGACCGACGGCATTCAACCAAATGGCTGGTTTCAAAGCTATATCAAAGGGCAGCTACTTGTACAGCGCTTCCAGGATGCTCCGATACTGGCTTTTACAACGCCTGCAAAGCAGTAACACTACGTTTCAAGCTCGAAGGGTTGTCGTGCAGGGCATTCCGAGTACCACAGCCTACAGTTGCCGATTCTTCAGCCGATTTTTAAGCATACTGTAACATGCAGACGGTGTTCGTTGGGTATTCATTCATTTATTTGACAATAGTAGCCATATCATGTGAACGTGAATAGTGCAGCATAAGTTACGACACGATGGAAGATTTTCGCCCGCCTCTTACACCTTATCTTGGTACGAGCCCGCCATCTTCTCCAGCAGCAGCTTGAAAACGGTGTCCTCGTCCAACCTGTCGGAGCCGACGATTTCCCTGGCGGCGGGCTGCAGGACGGCGTCCTCAATCTCATACAGCTTGCTCTCGGCCGAGTAGATGGCCTGGCCGTTCCTCGACTTGTCCGACATCAGCATCGCCACCGACCGCGCAACCACTTCCGGCGGCTGCGTCTTGGCTCCCACCGACTCGACGACCGACGCCGGCACCATTCCGGTGTCGGTCCAGGCGGGGTTGATGATGTTGAGCCGGACGGGGAGGCCCGCGGATTGGATGTTGGGAAGCATGCCGCGCAGCGTTCCGAGGACGGCGTGTTTCGAGATAGCTACACAAGTCAGCTCTACTCAGGGGATGAAGGCATGTAGAAAACATGTGGGTTTTCCAACGCGGGAAACTTACCGTAGTCAGCAGCACGCATCCTTTGGAAGGCTACAATATCGTCGGGTATCAGCAAAGTTATACATTTTCAAGCCTCTCGTTGCCGAAGAAACTCACCAGTGGAAGATGAAGTCAGCACAATACTGCCACCACCCTGCTGCCTCTCGGGCTTCATGTAGTGCAGGGCCAGGGTTGCCGTGTTGATGGTGCCGCGCAGGTTGATGTCGATGACCTCGTGCGTGGGCTCCAGCAGGTCGCCGTTCGCGTCGAGGTTTTCCTCCAGGTAGTTTGTGCGCGTGGAGATGCCGGCGTTGGCGAAGACGTGGTCAATGCGACCGTGCTGCTGCTTGGCCTTCTTGAACAGCGCCAACAGGTCCGCCCAGCTGGTCGTGTCCGTCTTCTGGAACGACAGCTGCTCCGTCGCCGGTAGCGGCATCTCGTTGAGGTCGCCCGCGACGACAATGGCGCCCAGCGACAGCAGCAGCTTGACCGTCGCGAGGCCAATGCCAGACGAGCTGCCTGTGGGTTGGTTAGCGGGGACAATCCAACGCAGAGATTTCGAGTGCTCGTACCTGTGACCAACACGACCTGGCCCTTGAGGGCGGCGAAGCTCGCCTCGTCGACAGTGATTTCCGGCAGCATGTTGGGGGCAGAGGTTGAACAATTGGATCCTGGAAAAAGTCAGGATGCGCAGAGAAGGAGGACGGCAACGGAGTAAATGAACGCGCTCGCGGTGCGTCGCAGCACCCCACTTTCCCCTTGGGATTGTAGGGTTAATTGGACGCGCCATGCAGCATCCTCTTGCGGAATAGGTTGACAGGTGCCACAGCTGCCGCGGGCCCGCTGCCGACGCCGACGCCGCAAAGGAACGGGCCGACTAGGTTCGCGTGGCACCCCACATCAAAGATTCTGATGGGATCCAGCCCAAGCCACCTTTTAGTCAAGCGCTCCTGATCATATTCCAACCACTTCTCCGCGGAACCGCCCGCTCTCACTCTAACTGCTTCTTCAAGACGGGATGTTGCCACTAGCCGCTTCTCGAGCATCCAAGACAGCTGGTTGGACACTCATCCTTCCCTCTTACTGTGCTATTAGCCGTTGGAGCGCCGGATCTATTGCATGGCGCTCCCGCCACAGATCCGTCAACATCCGCGCCACACAATCCGTACTCTTTCCATCACTGCTCCTCTAATTGTGCCTCTATATCAGTGCACGCTGAACGCCGTCTAACGTCTGGAGGAGCAGTACTCTTGATCCAGCCAGCTCCCCGAGAGCTTGGTCGAATTTAATCCGAGTCCCTGCGACCACCCTCACTTCAACAACCTCCAAGTCCGCAAATCATACGTGTTTTACTAATTTTCCGATCCTTCTCCCCTGATCACCACCGCCCCATTCCTTCATATGCAAGCCCTGATTACCCTGTCCCGTCGAACGATTACAAAACCTGACCATTGGCACTATGGTGCATGTGAAACCAGAGAAAAAGAACTAAATGATCGTCAAGGCCACTTCAGCCGCATTGCCGCTCAGCCGCATTGCCGCATGAAGACCCGACTACTAGCCCAGAATCGTCTCATTTCCTGTTTGACCTTGGGCAGGCCCATCTCGACAGCCAATTTAGTTCTCCCTCAGCCTCTCATGCTCGCGCTGTAGCTCTCTTTCAAACAGACGCCCATCATGGCATTGAGTACCACGTCGCTGGCCTCCATCCCAACTGTCCCCGGCCAAGCGCTGTTGGACTTAATTATCATTCTGCTTGTTCTTACCTGGGTCACTGTCTTCGCCCGTACCCTTACTCGGTACAAGATCAACGCGTTAGGCCTCGACGACTGGCTCATGCTTGTCGGCCTTGTAAGTGGACCTACTCGCACCACAAGGTCCGCAAAAGCTGACGAGATGTCCACCGTCAGGTCTTCTTCACCATCACTTGCTCATTGGTCATCCTATCCGTATACCATGGCGCTGGCGCTCATGCCGCCCAGCTTAGTGCGTACGACAACATGACCGGCAGCATGGTAAGCGCCCCTCACAAGAAGACCGCCAACAGTAGCTTACGGACGCCGCAGTGGTTCGTCCACGCGCAGCTCATCTACTGCGTGACCACCATCCCCATCAAATGCAGCATCTGCGTCTCCCTGCTGCGCATCGCGACGAAGCCGGGCTACAAGTACGCGCTGTACGCCATCATGGGCCTCACCATCGCCTCCTGCATCATCTTCGAGACGGTCATCCTGACCTACTGCCGGCCGTTCGCGGCCAGCTGGGGCGGCGCCGAGGGCACCTGCGGCGCGCCCACGACCAACGCCAACGTCGCCTACTTCTACTCGGCCGAGTGCATCCTGACCGACTGGGCATTGGCCGTGCTGCCCGCCTTCATGCTGCACGACGTCCAGCTGAAGCGCCGCGTCAAGGTCTCGGTCTGCGTCATCTTGGCCATGGGCGCATTGTAAGTCCACGAACCCCCCGTCCCCTCGAAGTGACTTCGGCCTGCTGACCTCGGGAATAGTGCCAGCACCGCCACCATCGTGCGCCTCCGCTACCTCGTCCTCTACAACGACCCCACCGAGTTCCTTTTCGGCGTCGCCCCCATCGCCGTCTGGTCGCTCGTCGAGGAGGGCGTCGGCATCGTCGCCGGCTCGCTCGCCGCACTGCGCCCGCTGTTCAAGTACATCCCGTTCCTGCGCAGCTCGACGGGCGGCGGCAGCACGACGGGCGGTGTCGGTGCTACTACTGGAGGTGGCTTCAGGTCTCGCTTCTCCAGCCGCAGCCGCGGGGAGCACCGCAAGGGGTCGGTGAAGATGCAGACCATGACGGGGTCGTCGACGGCAGCGTACGATCCAGAGCACTCGGTCGGCAGGGACGCGTATGGGGATGGCGATAGCCAGAAGAATATTCTGAGGGAGACGGATGTGGTGGTGGTTGTGACGAGCGATCTCGAGGCCGGTCAGCAGGGGAAGGGTGCTGGGTTTGGCGGCGGCAGAGAGTTCTATTGATGGACCGAAGATGTATACCCACGGGGCTGCTCTTTATACCAGCGGAAGTGGCGTCTTTCAAATGCCGTTTCGCATCGTTTTGACCTTTTCCGAGCACGTTGTTCCCATCCACCCGGTTCTTACCCAGCGGGACCTGATAATGTATGTAATAGTAACTTGATTCAACAAGTCGAATTAGGGTTTTCGTGGAATCAAGTGTTGCGCATCGTGCAAGAAGAAGTACCCGCAGAGGGAGTTTGAGGCCGAGAATGAGGCTGAGGGGAAGTGCTTGGTCGAGGTGCCGAATGAGCACGGGGCGGGGCTCTCGCGGGATGGGTGGACGAGCCTGGAGGACAGTGTTATCAAGACAATGGAGACGGCGGAGCTTCTTCCGAAAATGAGTGCAACTTGGTGCGCCCTGCAGGCCCTTGCCAGACGTTTTGTCCGGCTCGGTGTCAAGGCAAGGCTGAAGTCTCGGCGCATTACCGAAGCTTACTTTGCCACTCTACTATGCTGTCATTCTCAGATGTTTGCGAAGTGTTTCTTACCTTATGGCCATCCGCAAGCGCCCCACCCGCTGATCGACAGTAACCGCCAAGCGTTCAGTGTCAGCGCAACACAAGTGGAGATTGTTTCACCATCATCCATCAATTGAGTATCCAGACATGTAAGCGTTGCATGGAATGTGTGTGTGACAAGCGTAGAATTCCCATGGTAGGTGGGTACTCCGAACAGTCCTGCATCTAATGCTGCACTACGTATTAGAAAGCACTGCGCATAAATTGCTTGCCCACCACATGCGTCGACTGATCGGCGGTGTTGGTCGCAAAGTTGCCTGATCGGGTTAAGTGTCCGAGGGTGCGTGACGAGCCGACGCCTTCTCCTCACGCCAAGTCGTCTAGGGCAAAAGATGCACGTCGTATGCTGAGTGATGTTCATATTGACTGATCTATTGCTGCATCCACCTCCCAGTCATCATGACAGGCGCTGGGATGCCGGGACACTGCATCCAACTACTGCCTGCCATGGTCCACCACTACCGGGTATGCAATCATTCCCTCTTGATTGGCTCTCCATCGTGTCGGGTACACAACAGGGTCTATATAGCACGAATCACTCCCAAGCTGGAGATTGCCCCCATACCCACATCATCACTCTTCGCTACGTTCAGAATGACTTCAGTCGTGCTCGAATACATTTCGTCGGCACCACGGGGCCTACTTGGCGCCGCCGTGTTCGCCATCATCGCCTTGCTCCTACGGAAGGTGCTGAAGATCGGATCTCGCCCCGCAAACATGCCCCCCGGTCCGCCGACCGTGCCCATCTTCGGGAACCAGAGGCAGGTAAGAGCCACACATGCCACCATCACCACACTCACCCCATTAACTCAGTCTCCCCCTCGTGTCCACAGGTCGCCGGCGTCCTCCACCCGGAGCACGTCTACACCGAATGGTCCAAGCAATACGGCCCCGTCTACACCTTCATGAACGGTACGCAGCCGTGGATCATCGTCACGGGCGCGGCCGAAGCCAACGAGATCTTCCACAAGCGCGGCGGGCAGACGGCGGGGCGGCCGGTCAGCCGGATGGAGCTGACGATGCGGTCGGGCTTCTTTCCCAGCTTCATGTCGGGGCCCAAGTGGCGGGTGACGCGCAAGCTGTGGCACGCGGTGCTCAACGTGGGCGCGTCGCGGCAGTACCTGCCGCTGCAGGAGCTCGAGACGAAGCAGCTTCTGGCCGACGTCGCCTCGGACGCGGGGGCGTGGCGCAAGCACATCGACCGCTACGCCGGCTCCGTCGCGACGACCATGATGAACGGCCACCGCGTCACGACCAACGCGGACAACACGACGAGGGAGTTTGTCGACGACCTGACCGAGTTCTCCGTGCACTCGATCCGCACCAAGTGGATCGAGAACTTGCCGTTCGTGTGGAGCTTGCCCGAGTGGACGGTGCCGGCGCGGAGGGAGGCGAAGAGGATCGCCGAGAGGCACATGGAGCTGATCATGCGCCACTGGAACGTGACGAAGGAGCGTGTCGCCGGCGGCCTATCGCTGCCCTGCTTCAACAAAGCCATGATGGATCTGCTAGAGGAGGGCGACCTGAAGAACCGTCTCACCGAGCCCGAGGCGGCCGAGGCTGGAGAGATATTGGTCACCGCTGCCGTCGACACCACTTCGAGCAGCCTATTGAATTGGGTGGCGGCGATGGCGTTGTTTCCGGAAGTGCAGAAGAAGGCACAGGAAGGTAGGTCGTCCACTCGCATGTTCCCTCCCCGTATTCCCACATTGACTCCCTTCCTTTCCATCTCCAGAAATTGACCGCGTCGTCGGGCCCAGCCGCCTCCCCGACGAAAACGACATCTCCGATCTCCCATACATCCGCCAAGTTCTCCAAGAGTGAGTCGAACTCCCCCCCTCCCCCCCTCACCCCCTCAGCCGCAACTAAACCATGCCTGCCCGGCCGCAGACTCCAACGCTGGCTCACCAGCGTCCCGCTCGCCCTCTTCCACGCCACCACCGAGCCCTTCCGCTGGGGGCCCTACCTGATTCCTTCCGGCACGCCGCTCGTCATCAACTCGTACGGCATCCACCGCGACCCGAGCGTGTACCCGGACCCCAAGGCGTTCGTGCCGGAGCGGTGGGAGGGCAAGCTCGAGGCGACGGCGAACCTGACCGACGACCGCATCGGGGCGCGCTCCGAGCTCTTCGCCTTCGGCGCCGGCCGCCGCATCTGCCCGGGCCAGCATCTCGCCGAGCGCGGGCTGATGCTGGCGATTTCACGCTGGCTGTGGGCATTTGAGATTGGGAAGCAGAGGGATGAGAAGACGGGCGAGGAGGTTGAGATTGATATGGATGATGTGAGGCCCGGCATTGTGGTGAGTTTGAAGGAGGTTAGGGTGGATGTGAAGCCCAGGAGTGCGGAGAAGGCGACGTTGGTCAAAGAGCTGTGGAGGAGGGATTGCGACGAGTTTTTGGATGAGCGGTTGCAGTGGAAGAAGAGCCCGCCTGGCGTCGAGGATGTGATGAAGAAGGCTGTCGGCTCGAGAGGGTAGGGTTGGGCGCGGTCTGAGCTTGGGCCTTTATCTGTTGAATGGGTTTCCTAAGTCTTGTCAGTCGGAAGTTGGTTTCTCTGCTCTAGCTGCATGTGCAGGGTGATTAGTCAAGAATAGTTCTCGGCGAATGTGTACACAGCGGGCGGGTCTGTTTCGGGATTCTTGTTAGAGATGGGCCAGAGATGGTTCCGTCTCTTGGTGGAACACGCTGAGGCCCCAACCGAACTTCCTCACATGTTGTCCTCTTTCTCAGGACTTGCGAAGAATCGTGAACCATGATAGAATCCGCACTGCGCCCCTACTACGAGTGACCTTAATACATGTGACTTCCCACTTGTAGACGAAAGCGGATGACCCACCCATCACGGACTCCTTTTTAGAGACGAGCCATCATCTGGAGCGGTCTATATCGATGGAAACGCTCAGCTTGACATGCCCATGATTGTTATTTTTGGATGTATGGGGAAAGAGATGCTGTTGATGACGCGTAATGATATCGAGCCTAGGTCCATCCCTTGCCTAACAAGAACGGTGAAACCAGCATAAGAGCCAGAAGGTCCTTTTCACTGCAGCTCTACTTAATACTATTTGAAGAGGCCAATCAAGCTCTATACAGCTTCTGTTTGCCCTTAGTGCTTTTCTTAATTTACTTTAAAGTTATGTGATGAATGGCTTTATCGACAAGGGGCGGTTGTTTGCGCAATTTTCGGAAAGCTGAAAATCAAGCATTGTCATCCACGTACGCGAACGGTATGCAAAATACTGGGATCTAGGGCTTTAGTCGATCTAACTTTCCGTCGGATCTGCTTGCGGTATATGCTATGTGTGAATTGGTGATGTCCATCCCTTCGTCAGTCACATGTAAGTGTAAGAAGCATATAAACCAACTACAAGCCAACGGAGTCTGGTGCATCGCTTCACTCAACAATTCATCACAGACATGGACAATCTCATTCACCTGAGCGAAGACGGGGTCAAAGACCTTCCGTCTCTGCCTTCTCAGACATCTTTCATCTCACCCACACAGTATGTGATCAAACATACGAGTGAAGATTACGTGGCAGCATCCGGTCCTCAGATCCAAGCCAAGATATGGTTCAAATCACCGGTACGCTCTGACTCTGCCCTTTGGAAACTTCCATATTTAACCTCCACAGGCTCTTCAAGCCAAAACAATCCGCATGATCCGCGGACTTAGGCTCTTCGCCGATTCCCACGATCAAGGCTGGTGCTCAGACAGGAAAGCAGGTAATTGGACCTGGCTCGAGCTTGCCATTCTCCCGGACGAATCAGCCACATCTCCCAAGACAGCTGCAAGCGGTCTTGAGCTCGTTTGGACTAGTCACGTGAATTCCCTGGCGACCAAAGACTACACTTGGTTGTCAGGCGAGGTTTTCGACGAGAGGCGCGACTTCTTCAGTTTGCTCGAGGTAAATTCATTCCGAGTGGCGGAACCTTCCAGCATTAACTTAAGCTTTCTTCTAGCCAGGCAATGTGATCGCCGTGCGCTTGTGTGCTCGTTTCGCGGGATGGGAAATTTATGCGAAAAACGGATACCTCGCTGTTGATATTGGTGATGAGAGCTGTATGCACAGGGAAAGTCTGCCTAGGTACGATCAGTTTCTAACTTGATCCAGTCGAGCGCAAATCAGTCCACTACGGCCCGATAGTCTCCAAACTCAACAAGATTGACGAAACTCTTCGAGAAGTCAACCAAGTCACAAACTCGGCTTTCCTGCCTTCACTACCCAATGGCATTGACACTGCCCAACTGATCGAGAAAGGCGCCAACGAGCGTTCTCTCCGGGTTCTTTCTCTCGGTATGCTGTTTTCCCGTCGAGATTGTGGTTATGCTAAGCGTATTACAGATGGTGGAGGAGTCCGCGGGCTTTCGTCTCTACTGCAACTGAAGGCGGTGATGGACAAAATTTCCCCCAACAAGAAACCATGCGAACTGTTTGACATGATTGGCGGCACAAGCACAGGCGGGTATGCTATCCTTGTCTCATATTACACATTTACTAAGCCGAGTAGATTGATTGCTATCATGTTGGGTCGGCTCCGAATGAGCGTTGACGAGTGCCTTGACGCCTACCGGAAGTTCATGTCAGACGTGTTCGATCATGGCTTGCTTGTAAAAGCGAAGAACTATACGGTTGAGAAAGGGCTTTACAGCGCCAAAACATTGGAGAAGATCATCAGGGATCTGATCCGAGAACGCCTAGGGACGGACGATGCCATCCTCAATGACGAGAACGATAGCGTACTTGGAGAGGTCCATTTCCACCGCTGCAGAGTGTACCACTTCCGTTCTACATTAGATGTCGAGACCTGACGAGTTCCAGGTTTGTCATGGCTGTTCGAAAAGACGCAGCCAATAACCGTAAGCCGGTGTTCCTTCGCTCATACAACAATCCGAACGATGTCCCACTTCTACCGAGTATCAAGATCTGGGAAGCGGCGCGCGCAACTTCAGCCGCGCCTTACTACTTTGCGCCCCTTGACATGGGAAATGTCAAGCTAGTCGATGGTGGACTTGGTGCCAATAACCCATTGGGATGGTAAGTCACCGTTTTTTCATCGCTTTGTGCTACCATTGAATATCTCTTACAAGACGCAGGCTCTGGACCGAAATCCTCGGTGTCTTTGGGGCATCTAGGAAAACCGCTTGCTTCCTCAGCATCGGCACAGGCATTGCCTCCAATACGCCCGTTCCAGATCCCGGAGTGGTCCCTACGTTTAAAAGCATCGAAGACTTCGCCAGCATCGCGACCAACTCTGAAATCACGCACAATCTATTTAGCGGACTTATTGACGCATTTGCGCCGAAGCCACTCGCAAGAAAATACTGGCGACTGAACATTGGCGTGCAAATCCCCGAGTGGGAGGAAGAGAAGGGAATGCTGTGGTGGAAGCACAAGGAGCTGCACCCGGACAACTTCCAGGATGTTGGAAATTTGGATGATCTCAGCAAGCAAAAGATGCTGGAGGAGTTGACCAAAGAGTACGTAAAGTCGAACGACACACCAATCGGCGAGTGCGCCAAGGCTTTGGTAGATGCTACCTAGCTTTCAGTACTTATGTCGTCAAGGCTCATTGCCTCAAACTTGTTGCCTTCTTTTCACATGGAACAAATGGTGTAGGCCTTCACTGAAGGAGTGATTGATTTCGCTGTCATCGAAAGATCGTAATTTACCAGAATTCAGACACCAGCTGGTAAGCTCATTCGAAGCTATCCACCTCGAAATGCTTGCCATGAAAATCCTTAAAATCGACATCCCGCGCGGGGAAATGCGCGGCATCAAGCATGGCCTCGACGGCGCCGTTCTTGCCGCCCCACGTCTCCTCGGCGAAGCCCCTCATCAGATCCATGCCGTTCAGCAGCGTGCTCGAGCTCCACACCTTGCCGTCGCGCACCCAGCGCTTGTCGACCCAGGTGACGTGCGGCGCCTGCTTCCGCATCATGCCCAGCATCATGCGCGGGGCGCAGACGGACATTCCCTCCAGCAGGCCCGCCTCCAGCATGGGCAGGATGCCGCCGCACACGGTCAGGAAGGCGGAGCAGCGCTCGAAGGACTGGCGGATGAAGGCCTTCTCGGCGTCGGTGGTTTGGTACTTGACGTCGTGCGCGCCCATCAGGACGATGTCGAGCGGCGGGCAGGTGGCAAAGGAGTGCTGAGAGGGGAGTCAGATAAAAACGAATGGGGGAGGGGAGCAGAAAGGATTACTGACGGTGGGCTGGATGCTGGCGCCGCTCTTCAGCGCGGCCGGGTTGCCGTCCGCCGTGACCCAGTGGAGGTCGAAGTCGATGGCGTCGTCGAGCATGGCCGCGGGCAGGCTCAGCATCTGCAGCGACGGCCGCGTCATCCAGGCGAAGAACTCGAAGGGTGCGATGTCCAGCATTTCGGTGACGCTGCGGTCGTTGGTCAGATTGCGGAACTGCAGGGTGGTTGGATGGATGCTACCCTTTGGTGAGGATGACGCCGGCATGGACCTTGCGGTCGGGATTCCTGAGGTCGAAAGTCATGTTGCCGGTTTCGAAGCTTTCGTAGTGAATGCAGAGGAGATTGTTGTGATGGAAAATGTCGGGCTGGCTGATGGCGCCTTAAATATGAGCGTCGTCGGGATGACAAATGCGGCGTGCAACTTCCATTTCAGGCAACCATATAGTGAGAAAAGCTACCAGCGTTCGATTCTCAGCCATCAACCATCAATCTGCTCAGGCCAGCTCCGGAACGACGTCTTGTGCCCGTTGCCCAATCGAACGTCAGCAGTAGATTCTGACGGGATTTGGAATAATGTAAGGGTCCATTCACCTGCGCAGGAATTGTGCTGCCTGGCGCCTCGAGCCGTTGCAGCTCGCACGCCAAGTCGGCCGAGACGTAAGCTCCGCCGGACGTACTCGACCCCGACATCGATGATGCCTACCCGCGTGCATCCCTTGTTTGAGCACCTGCTCTTTGCGGTATCTACGCTCTGGGTGTAGTCTGAATGCGGCCCTGTTCGAACTTGTGATAGATTCGATGAACTTTTACATGCGCCGCTCACAAGCGAAAATCCAACAGAAAAACCTAGCCGAGGGAGAGTCAGAGCAGGATGATTGAAGTCGAGCAGAATGTTTATGTCGATGCCCCGCTTGCCTGGCCCCCAGTACACCCTACCCCGCATCCCCACTATTGGCCTCCAGCTCTAAGCTTAAGTTATGCCTTCGCCTCAAGATCTTATTTCCATCTATTATTTTAAACTCATCTTATTATATTACTATGAGCAAATATATCGATGACTTCCGCATCATCAATGTTTTAAGCAATACACCCCTAGAGATCCAGAAGACTTGGCTAGCTTACTTGACTTGCAGCCGAGTCGGCATGAATAGAAGGCGAGGTGACATATTTTTTTAGTTTGCGCAGAGGTTGTTCGCTCCGTCGGGCTTGGACTTTTTACGTGCATTGACACGAAAAAGACGAGAGCCGGATATTTGATCAAAGTTTCTGTGGCAAATAAAGCAAGAGTAAGGCGAAATGGCGGGCCTGGGTCACGAGGCAGGAAGAAAACGCTCTCAATTTGAAGCAGGTCCACCCCTTCGCCTCATTAGATAGGCGCTGCCGTAGTTCAACACAGGCACGAAGGCCAGCGAGTTCGATTCATCAAATCCATTCCATATGGAAAACACGGCTACAAAATATCTTCACTGGTGCGATTATGGTACACTGTTGTGGCGTTTTAATAAGCATATATTGCTAATGATACTGACTGGTAGTGATGATTGCTCATACGCGATGATGGAGGACAAAGTGTACTTACCGGCAAATGACAACAGAGGGGTCAAAAGGCAATCCGAGCTGGCGGCTTATTCCCCGCAGCCCAGCTACACGCCTTCCATGCATGCATATTCGAATCAAAGAAAAGGGTCAAAAGGCAATCCTCGCAGCCCGCCTATCCCCGCAGCCCGGCCCAGCTCCACGCCTTCCATCCCCGCACGCAAGAAAACCGGTTCAGAGCCCTCAAACCCCCCACCCCCCCTCCGGCACGCGTCCCCCATTCTTCTCATACCTCTCCCTCCTCACCCCACTCCCCAAACACTCGTTCGCCTCGCTCACCGCCTGGAAGCGGCGCCTAGCCTCGGCCCTGTCCGCTTCGGGGTGGCGGTCGGGGTGGTGCGCGACGGCGAGCCGGCGGTACTCGCGCCTGATGTCGGCGTCGGTCGCGTCCCGCGGCACGCCCATGACATGGTAGTAGCCGTACGGCGTCTTGAGCTGGTGTTCCATGATTTCGGTTTCGGTGGCGTTGGCGGGGGGGTGGGGAGGTTGAGAGGGGGAGCGGGAACCGTAGCCGGAGTCGTGGCCGGGCGAGGAGGCGGTGCGGGGGGCGCGCGTGCACGTGTTGTATGTGGTGTACTCGGTGTAGCTGGGATCGCCGCCGCTGGAAGATCCACCCGGAGCCCTGGTGTCCGTGTAGTAGCCGGAAGATGACGGGGCCGGACGGCGCGGGTCGGTGGGGTGGTCGTGGTGGTGGAACGAGTCTGGATGGCAGCTGTGGTCCGAGGGGTAGCCGCAGGATGGACCACCGGGCATCCTATACTCCGCGTGGAAGTGGGATGGATTGGGGTGGCCGTGAATGTGGCTGTCGGTGTAGGCTCTGGAGGGACCGTGGCTGTGGGGGTAGTGACTGGAAGAACCAGAGTAGTCGTGGCCGCTCGGGTAGTAGCCAGAAGAGCTTTCAGGGCCACCGTTGGTGGTGTAGAAGGTAGAGCGACTGGAGGAAGTACCCGCAGGGCCACGAGTCTCGCTGTAGTAGTAGCTACTGCTGTTAGGGTTGCTATCGCGGCGAGAAACGGAAGGTCTGTCGGACTCGTACCTTGAATACGCAGTCGGAGGAGGTCCCCGGCCGCCGTGCTGCGGCGGAGCCTCTCCACGGGCTTCCAGTTTGCGGTCTAGGGTGCAGACGCGCGGCATCGGGACCAGTCGGCACGCCTGGAGCTCCACTCGCACGCCGGTGAGAGTGAAGGCGCGCCCGGAGCTTTCGTGGAAGAAGGCGACGGGCTGACCATGCAGTAGGGCCAGGACGCTACTGGTCCGTGAGTACACGTCCAGAGCGGCCTCGACCATGCGGCAACGGGTAGGGACATCCTCGCGCAGGAGCCTTTGGATAATGAGATGCTCGATCTCTTCGGAAAGAGGGGAGTAGGCCATGCTGCTTACCTGCTTGCTTTGAGAGGAAGGACTTGATGTGGTTCAGTTTCGAAGTCGTTTGACTTGAAGTTGGAAGCTTCGAGTTGTCGGGACTTCGAGTTGTCGGGAGGAACTACGGTGAGGAACATGCCAGAAGAGTTTCGGCCGCTCTATAACAGGTCGTGGCTTGCTTGCAATAGGACTATGCATTGTGCAGAAATCCATGGAGCTTGAAAATGCCGCATTGTTCAGCCGCTGCCAGGCTTCCACAAAGAAACTTCTAGCCGGTCTGCACCAAGGATGGTTGTATACTTCAGTACCATGCGGTGAACGGCAGAGTCGTTTACCAATCTGAGGATCGCTACTTCTGCTCATAATCTGTAAGCAGTGTTTGGTTCAGATAGCGTAATTTGCTGAATTTCAGAAAGATTATGGAAGCGACAAATTGAACAAAGAAAAGCCGTGTGATTAGTTTGTAGTCCGAATCGAATGGGCGACGGGCTGAAGTGTTTGGAGTATCACGTGAACGTACTAAACAGATGATCTTAAAAGCACGTAGCAAACTTGCAGAGCTAATGAGCTGTTCAAAAGACGTATGCCAAAACTGTAAATGTAGGCCGATGGTGAGTTTTGCATACAGAGGCCGGAAGCAGCCTTTGCAGCTGGGGAGACAGACAGAAGATAGCACTTATCGGGTCTACTCCGAATGAAGTAAGGTGCAAAGTAAGGTAGTTTTGATGACCAGGAGCGAGGTGTAGAGGCTCTGCGGGTTGCAATGCATGTGGGTCCTAGAAGGCGAGAACGTGGCCATGGTCGGCGACAGCTGCACAATCGGAGCTGAAAAGCACATTCGGGTTGACAGAGTCATTGAGCTGCATCCGGAACCGGAAAGTGGGTACGATTTGCGCGGAGCCCATCTAACAAGGGGGTTGAAGACCGAGGCCAGATCGTAGGGCAAATCGCCAGCGGGCCGAACGAGAGCCGATCATAAGATAACCGCTGGGTCGGATCGTCACTGCAAAAAAGCGGCTTGACAGGAGTGGCACCGGCTCAGACGCGTTAAATGGCTGGGAAAGAGTTATCCGACTGTTTTCGGGTAAGGCGTGGAAACGGTTCGAGTTGGAAAGGTACAGCTGATGGGATTGCAGCAGCCACTGTTGCGTGAGGTAGTATGTGTGGTAGGATTTCACCACTGCGCGGGCGGGAGAAGCTTTGTCGAGGGAGCCAATGGCGGGCGGCGGATGGCAGCTTGGAGTAGAGCTTGTGCAACTATCGAAAGGAAGCGAGTCGTTCGCGTGGTGCAGATCAAGTGGACGAGTCTATTGATAGCCACGAGAGCCGTTATCTGCAGGGTCGGAGGTGGCACGGTGGATGACGGTTGGTTGGGCGGGTCGGCAGAGCGGCAGGAACGCGGCAGAAGGCCATGGCCGGGGGGCACCGAGACGGACGGGCGGGCAGTTCAACGGCTGCCGTCGCTTGAGGATTGGCTGGTTAGGGCGGTGGTGGAGCCCTGTCCTGCTTGGCTTCCCCGGCGCCTGCCTGTTCCGGCCACGCGAGCGGCGCTAGCCCTGCCGTGTCCTGCCCGAGAGCTCTGCCTGTGCAACTCACCACCTCTTCACTTCGGCCCCCAGCGTCACTGCGCTGCTCGATCCGCCTCACGTCTCCGCCGCCGCTCTCTCGCGTCTGTCTGTTTCGCGCAGGCTGCAGCATCTCCGAAACCGTGCCCCGGCCGGAGAAGCCTCCGCCTACGATTAAGCGCGGTTGTGCGCTGTCGACGACTGCCAACCCACAGCTCGTGCCGCATGGGACGGTGCCATCAATAGTTCTGTGCTCCCGCTCCGCGGCAGGGGTCCGATACCCGTAGGGCCAAGTCCAGCCAGTGGCCTTTCCGCATCTGGCCGTGTCGCCCTTCATATCGCCCGCTCCCTTGTGCGCATCCTCGCCTTGGCTGCCCGTCGCCGCCTGGACTTCGCCTCTGACCATCTCGGCTGCAGAACCGGGCGTGATGGATCAGTCCAGCTGGTCCTCCGCGCCGCTCTGGGCCTTGGGCCATCGGACCACCCCTCCCAATCTGTGTGCTGAGAGGGAAGCTTATCTTGAACCATTCCCGCCGCCGTGGCTTTGCCTTTCCTTTAAAGCCTTCCTCTCGTTTCCCTGGGACAAGCCGTAACCGACCATCGCTTTTTTTCTTGTACGGGCACTCGAGTGCTCCCACTCTCGCTACCATGTCCGGGACTGCCACAACAACGACGACTACCACGCCCCGCCCCAGCACGCCTGACAGTGACCGCATTGCCCCGGCCGCCTCGACCCCCCGCAATGGCCCTCCCTCCAACCCGTTCGCTACCCCCTACGGATCGATGCCCGCCTCGACGACCGGCTCCTTCTACGACTTCGGCGGCCCCGGCGTCACCACCCAGAGATTCTTCCGGTCCAGACGCATCAAAAAGGGCAGCGTCGAGCAGCCGTGGAAAGAGAAGAAGGATCCCAAGGCCAAGTGGGCCACCATCATCCCGCTCATCGGCATCCTGATCGGCCTGGGCGTCACCGGCGTGCTCATCTGGGACGGCCTGCGCAACGTCATCAACCACGAGTACTGTCCCGTGCTCGACGACGACTTCGCCAACGGCTGGAACAGCAAGGTCTGGACCAAGGAGGTCGAGGTGGGCGGATTCGGGTAAGTTCCTCGGCGGCTGTCATCGTCTCTACAGTTGTGCTGACGTGCCCACCCACCACAGCAACGGTCAGTTCGAGATGACGACGGACACGGACGAGAACGCGTTCGTGCAGGACGGCGTCCTCCACCTCAAGCCGACGCTGCAGGACCAGAAGCTCGTCGACACCAACAACGTCATCAACCTGCTGGACGCGGGCACGTGCACGGGGACGGGCTGGTCCAGCTGCGTGACGGCGACCAACACGACCAACGGCACCATCGTCAACCCGGTCAAGTCGGCGCGCATCAACACCAAGGTAGGGGCCAACATCAAGTTCGGGCGGGTCGAGGTGACGGCGCAGCTGCCGGCGGGCGACTGGCTGTGGCCGGCCATCTGGATGCTGCCAACGGACGCCAAGTACGGGTCGTGGCCGCGGTCGGGCGAGATCGACATCATGGAGGGGCGGGGCAACAACCTCTCGTACCCGACGGGCGGCAACAACATCATCAGCAGCGCGCTGCACTTCGGGCCCGACGTCGAGAACGACGCGTGGTGGACGGCCAACGTCAAGCGCAAGGCGAAGCTCACAACGTACGCGGCCGGCTTCCACACGTTCGGCATGGAGTGGAGCGAGCGCTACGTCTTCACCTACGTCGACACGCGCATCATCCAGGTCATGTACAACAACTTCGACGTGCCCTTCTGGGACAAGGGCCGCTTCCCGCTGTCCGACACCAACGGCACGAGGCTCGTCAACCCGTGGGGCGGCGCCGATTCCTCCAAGGCGACTCCCTTCGATCAGGACTTCTACCTCATCATCAACGTCGCCGTCGGCGGCACCAACGGCTGGTTCAAGGACGGCAAGGCCGGCAAGCCGTGGGTCGACCAGAGCGCGACGGCCAAGCGCGACTTCTGGAACGCCCGCGACCAGTGGTATCCCACCTGGGCCGACAAGGGCGAGATGCTGGTCAAGAGCGTGAAGATGTGGCAGCAGAAGGGGTATAACGGCTGCTGATCTGATCTCTCTTCCCTTTTCGCATTCCTCTTCTCTTTGATTGATGACTAAGGGCGCTGGGAAACCGTACACACGTTAGAAGGCACGGCGCGACGGGATGGCGGGGATCTCGGAGGATCAGGAGTCTGGCCGGACTGGGGACAACGAGCGGGCCTCACTAATTCTTTTTTTTTTCCTCCTGTTTGCCGCGCTTCCGATATATCACGAAATCACGAGAACAATAGACTGTATCAACTTCGACTCGAAAAAAAAGGTGTGCGATTAAGCACTGCAGACTCAGCCAGCCATCGCGCACGCGTGGCTTCAGGTACACCCGCGAGATACTTCAGTCCGGCAACAATCGGCGGTCGGTGGCGGGGCTGGTTGGCTGGCTGGCTAAATAAAGGTGATGAGAAAGCCGCCGGGTAAGTAACGTTGCTGGCTAGCGGCCAGCCACGTTTTTCTGCCTTCGCGCGGGTAATGATGAAACGGTTGCGATGGAGAGAAAGTGGCGCTACGGTGCGCTCCCTTCGTTCTCTCTTTTCCCGTTCGTTTTGCGTCGTGGCCGTGGCAGTTGTGTCGACGATGGATGGACGTTGGCCCTACACATATTGCTGTGGGTATCTCCATCGTGCGACGGCGAGACATTTTTTTTCTCCGCGTCTCCGCAAGCGCTGGCAATGTGTGATTTTCTCCGGTCGGCGGGATTTTGGGGTGGAGGCTGGGGGAGTGCGAACACGACCAGCCAGCCAGCCAGCCAACCCTGTTGGGCATGGCGTGGCGTGGCGTGCAGCGTCAGGCGTGGGGAGAAAGGAAAGTGGGGGGGAACTGACAGCGCTCGTTCTTCTTCCTCGTCTCCTCACCCTCCTCGGTCGAAAGCAAGCAGGATTCTTCGCTGCAATTTCGCAATCGCTTGTTTATCTGCTGCGACCGATTGATTCCTCGCTCGCTCGCTCCCTGCTCTGCAGAGTCGCAATCGATCCTGCCTGCTGCAACTCTCGTATACGAGCGACCAGGGAGGGGAATCGATCCTGCTGGCTGGCGCCCCCTGCTATCTTTGTCCCACACCCTGGGCGCTCGTGTCCGCCATGCATGCAATGCGCCAATAGTAATGCTGTTGTTGCCGCATCGCGTCGCATCGCATCGCATCCTGCAGCGATAGAAAATGGACGAGGGGGATAGGGTGCGGGGAGCAAGGAGGGTATGGAGTGGGAAGCTTGGAAAAATGGAAAAAAGAAGCGCTGTGGTGAAGATCGATCTCGCGAGACAAACTGCCGATCTGCCGACGGGATGGGGGCGAGGCGAGCCGAGGAAGAAGGGGGAGGGAGTGGAACGTGCCACTTGTGTCAATGCGATTTGGCAACTGTTGATGCCATGATAGGGAAATTCGCTATCACGTATATGCCTCGAATGAATATACATGTTTATTATGCCAACACCCCCCAGAAGAAGAAAAAACATTACCTCCCTCGCATGGGCCATTCCCATCTATGATCCAACACTACGTCTCCCAGCGCCGCATTCCTTCTCCTTTTTCCTCGTCGGGCTGTGCGGAGAAATTGAGAGACAGTTTCCAACCTAGCACGCTCCACGCTTTTTGCACCTCCCTCCGTTTTCTTTGCGGCTTCTCCTTCCCTCGTGTCTTCCACCACACCATAATCGTGTTTCCGTGAATCACCCAGAGAAGCAACACGAAGGTAACCGGCAGCGTGATAGCCCAGAATACAGGAAACAGAGGCTGGCCAGCGGCAAATTTGCCACCCATGGAAAACACGGCCGCGACGATACTAAACGGGACGGCAACTGTCGCAAGTTTTGTCAGTTGGCCAGCACTGCGTGCCTGCCTGTTGGCTTCGAGGGCTTCCGCCATGGATGCACGCTGAGCAAACATGCCCATCCATTCACCGAGCTGTGCTTCGAGGAGGCTTAGTTTCTCCTCAAGAATGCTCCAAGCCCTCCTCTCTTCCTCCCTGTCCGATTGTTTGTTCCTCTCTTCCTCCCTGTCCGATTGTTTGTTCCTCTCTTCCTCCCTCTCCGATTGTTTGTTGTCCTTGGCGTCGTTGCGGAAGGCCCAGCTGATTGCCTTCACTGCTCTCTTGTGGACCCTGATTCTGTGGGATGTGTCTGCCATCCGTTGGTAATCCATGAGAATTTTACTGTCCTCTCCTGCGTGGTGCTCAAACGCTTTTGATCCACTGTGTTTGAGGAGGTCAGCAAGCTCACCGTCGTGAATATCGGCAAGCTCATGGCCCATCCATTCTTCCCATACGGAGAGTATGAAGCGACGAACGTAGATTGTTGCAGAGAACGGGTCGTCGAAGAATATTTGTGGGTCATACATTTTCCGTATGAGATCCGCGCATGACTGGGTATGCGCTGGCTCTGATATTTGCCAGCTTGGATACCTCTCACAAGGCGAGTTGACCGAGAACTCTGACAGAAGTTGGCGGTTGTATCCACGATTTTCAAGTTCATAAACCTTGCCACTTTTTTGGTGCCGTATCTGCGCTTTCCGGGAGTCGGTGACTATGACGGCTAAAAGGATATCAGTGAAAGTTTGGCCTGGTAAACGGTTGATGGGAACCTACCTGTCCAAGAGTTACCCTCATGCCGCTGGCCCCAGAAAGAGATGAAGATTATAAAATGGACGGAACGACTCTCCTTGCTCAGTTGTAGTGTTGAACGGTTGAAGTTGCCGCTGTCGCCAATCTCAAGGGTGTAATTGCCATAGGCCTTATCAGCAAAGAACTCCGGAGGCAAAAGTCGGACTTGCGGTATCGGCACTTTCCAGGATCTCGAGGTGCGCTGTTCTGGATGCGCGTGATCCATGACGCTCAGATCCGTCCATTCGTCGCAGTGTGCCAGAAAGAATGCTGGAGGTATGTGAAGGTCCGCTCCTATCACATTCACAAGGTTCGCCTCCATTCCTTCAAGCATGATCAATCGCTTGTGCGGGTGCTCAGCCTCCGTAATCGAAGAGCCTCGGGATTTCATGAATAGGTCGATGGCATTTTCGGAATTGCGGATTCGGTCCTCAGCTTCTGGAGAAGACCATACGCGAACCCACATTTGGTAACTGTGTGCATTTCCGTCCCAAGGATGTTTCCTTTCCGGCGGTAACAAGCGATTTCTGCTCTCGACAGCATCCTGACGATATTGCTCGATTGCTTCTTGAAGTCCAGAATCTACATTAATGTTCAGTCATTATACGCATATGTATGGTATGGACGTTGTCCAACGTACCCTGTGTGTGATGTGGCTCCGCCATTTGATCGCAAAACGTAGCTTTGGTGCGGAGTGCCGAGCGGTTGACAAATGGCACCGGCAGTTCGAATTAAATACGACATACGCAACGCATCAGGATACTAAGATGCTATTTTTACCAAACGAGCAGTTTTCTTCCATTAAAAGCAAATAATACAGCGCATGAATTCATACATTGCGAGGCTTGATAAATCTACAATGGCTCATATGCCTCTTTGCCTCTTTCTTGGCCAAAAAAAGAAAAAATTACGAATTCATCGAAGCCTTCTATGCTAGCTAGAACTGATGGGGTTGATGCATTGGTCGAAACGGTCCCCGGAGCCGAACTTTATGGAGTCTTCTCTTGTATTCAAGACCAGACTTAACATACACGACTACTGGAGCAAGCTAAAGGGCACCATGGAAGTGACTGTGCTCGCGTGGCCACCTTTCTTTTTTCGGTTCTGGTCAGCTCGCCAAGATACAGCATTTGGAATTCATCCTCTTCGAGTATCACGGGTAAGCCACCCATTATCTCGCACATCAGCTCTGGTTTCACTATCTAATGGCGAGTTTACATTTGTTCTTTTCGCATAGTTAATTACGACGTCTGTAGAAGACGAAAGAGAAAAAATGCAGCATGGCATCATACTTTTGAACTAGCGTCCCTCATTTGGGTGCTCTCAGCTTGGTGCATCGTAATCACGCCTTCAGCGCTGTGACTCACCGCCGTAACTACCACTGACTTGTCTGAGCGGTCATCAGCTACCATGACGCCCTAGTAAGTCGGAGCTAAGGATGCTGCGAGTGCTTTTCCCGCCGCAATTCAGATTGTTCAATACAGGTGGCTGGGATTGTCAATGAAGATTTTCTTGCCAAGTTCCGAGACCAGAACCAAGGTATCACAACAGTACCCGCTCACTGCATGATTTGCGGCGCCACAAGCCCTCGTATCTTCATGCTCGGCTCGTCGCACATCAATTTTCTGGTTTCTTTTTTGTGGCGTTTATTTCTCCACCTTTCGACCGCCTGGGTACGCCGAGCGTTCGGATTTGGCTTATTCGTGATTTATTTTTCTGCGGCTGATGACTCTCTTGTAGGCCGACCTGCATTTCGTTGACTTAGCGTTTGTGTTGATTTTACCATTTCATCGTCGGCTCTGCAATTTGGCTTCATCATTACCGTTCATGAGTTTCTTGCGGAGTCGATACTCGCGGGGATTGCGGGCGCAGAAGAGCAGTTTGTGTGGTGCATGTTTCTCCTGACGACAGTCGTTTCCAGTCTTTCCCATGCTTGTCTCTTCATGTTGGACTCTTGCGGTTTCTTATCTCTGTGATCAACAACCCATTGCGTTCCAAGAAAGCGTCTGCCGTCCTGTGCGTCAACATCAGTGTATATGTGGTGAGCATTGGTGCATCTTCGATGCGAATCTGCAGGCCCAGAACTCGACCCTTATCTTTGGAGTCCCTTCTCATGGTTACTGATGCATGTCTCTCTCTTATCTGCATCCGCGAAACTGTATGCAGCGCACGACGAACAAGGAAGCCTGCAGACGATGGGCTCAATGGCTGCGGAGCAATGGAAGACTGCAGAGTCGACCATGGTCGACTGAACGGGATCCTCGGCATATGCTCCAAAGCTTGTCGTGTCGCTTGAGTAGCAAGATTATCGAGGACGATGCGGAGCAAGCGAGCGCACGACACCGGTGCTGGCCTCACTGGGTGAGTTGCCGAGCGCTTGGACCAGTGTGGGCTGTCATGGAATGGCGATGGGCGTTCATCAATTACCGCTGTTGCCCCGCCTCGGCCTCTCCTGCAAGTATTTCCGTCGAGCCCCTTGTTCGTAAATACCTGATTGGCTCGGTCTTCGAGGCCTATCCAGCACAAGCCTCTGTTTCACCTCGTTTGATCGTTTGTTTCGTCCTCTCACCTCCGTTTCTTGCACTCTTCGGCGTCTATTCAGTGAAGTCACAAAAAGAAAAAAACACACCAATGCCGGAGCTCTCGTCAGGCGGTCCGGCCACCCGTAACTAATACTGCTCAGCGATCAGGCACCCTGCTTCGCCGTTGCAACAACATGTAATTACGCGGGAACTTCCAGCGTCGGTGCGCGCCGGCAGCATGGCGAACCCCCATTGGTCCATGCACCTCCATGTTTTACATGATTCTCACGAATTGGACGCTCTTGTTGACTAATGGCAAACAACTGACCTTGTGCACATCTCGCTCCACGGCCCGGGTGGGGACCAGACTCCCGCTTCGGGAACCCACCCTTAATCAATCTGTAACTTGAAACAGCTGAGCCCGTATCCTATTCTTCTATAACAGCCTTTAGCTCCCGCGCCCAGCGAGACACCACCACCATCTCACTCACCACCGCAGCAGTCATTCATTCCCAGGCCGGCACCTGCCCAACCAACATTCATTTTTAAACAAACAACATCGAGACAGGCTTCTCACCACCAAACCACACATCAACACCATGCGTTCCACCACCGTCTCGGCCGCCGCCGCCCTCTCCCTCGCGCTGAGGGCGTCGGCCCAGTCCTCGGACGAGTCCTGGATCGACAACTACAAGTTCGGCAACATGTTCTACACGGGGCCGACCAGCGGCGGCGCCGTCATCACCAAGGCGACGTACACCATGGCGCCGCCCGAGATCCCGTGCGGCTACGCCACCGGCGGCTCCGTCAACGAGGAGCTGGCGCTGTGGATCGGCGCCCAGCCCAACCCCACCGGCAAGGACGTCCTGCAGCTGTCCTTCGTGCAGCCGCTCATCAACTGGGCGCCGGACCAGCAAGCTACGTGAGTGACCATGTGCGAATGGGAGAGGGAGGGGGCGTGTGTGCTGATGATGGTGAATGGCAGTGGCTGCGACTCGACCAACGAGAACTGGTGCATCGCCGCCAGCGCGTACCATCCCTGTAAGTTTTTTCCCGTCTTTTTGTCGTCGTCTTTCCGTTTTTGATCAAGGAACTGACCAAGAAAACAGCCGGCCAGGTCAGCCAGACCTACCAGCCCGTCGCCCCCGGCACGTCGCTGGACTTTGAAATCGCCGTCGACGAGGCCAGCACCAACATCACCCAGAAGGTGTGGAACGGCGGCAAGCTCATCTCCGAGCAGTCGGATAGTACGTGGCCCACCCACTCCCACCCCCTCCCCCACCATCGATTCTCGTTTGCTGACAACTTCCATTGCACAGACCCCGGCATGAAGCTCGAGGTCTTCTACTCCGGAAACGAGTGCTACGGCGCCGACTGCGGCACTCTCCAGGGCTACAGTAAGTTTTGCTTATCCTTTCGTTGGAGGGGAAGTTCAGTGAGACTGATTGTATTTCCCAGGCTGGAAGAACGTCACCGTCCACCTCGACCAGGCGGACGAGGCCTTCGGCAACACCCTCAGCCTGACCGGCGCCTCTTCCGACGGCTTCTCCACCTCCGACGGCGGCAAGACCTGGCACGCCGACGAGATCAAGATCAACGAGGACTACTTCTATCAGGATGGCTCCAAGACCGAGTGCTCTTCTTCGTAAATATTGACGTCCCGTGAGGTGATGTCTTTTTCGGACTTCTTTGTATATAGCTTAATGAAGAGCTCGATGGTGATGGTGGAAATCTTGTGTATTGTTTCGTGCTGATGGTGTGATTGATGCGTTTTCCCCGTGCCCCTCCTTCGAAAATCAAACACCGTCGAAAGCCATCACCAAACCTACAAGGAGACAGAAAACATCCTGGGTGCAATGCTCTCCCTCTCCTTATCTTTCATATTCTAAGAGGGAGGCTGTTTAGTACCATCACATTCCCGCCATGGCATCGGATGCGAGGGCTGATGACGTATCGTGTGCGTCGCCTTTCGCTCAACATCGATATCCCGGGACTCCAAAGGAGCATACGGAACATTCTAAGTTCTGAGAGCGAAGACCCAAAGGTCGAGGTTTTCTCTCACGCGCGGAGTCTTGGTACCCCGAAGACGGACGGTTCAAAGGTCGCAACCGTAACCATCGACCTTCTCCAACAACGCTTCCAGGGCGTGTCATCGTGGACTTGGAGTCTTAAGTACGAGGAGTGCTCACATTACTTCTTGGATTCCATGGTCATGAATGAGGTCGAGGACAACGAGCTCGTCGTAAAGTATGTATAATTTTACACGTCTTATAAACCAATCGCAGTCTCGCAAACGGCGGCTGAGCAGTTACTCGCTATGGTCGGCAAGAGGTACTTGACAGGAAAGCTCGTTGAGAACCTTTCTTACGGCCCTCGCCATGTTCAGAGATGCAAAGCTGGAAAAGGTTCTAGGTCATCTCTCTATCTCTTTTTCCGAGATGAATACCACACGTACTGCGCAACCAAGTATCCTCAGTTAGTTATCAACGGACTTTTGTCGACCTGCTATAGGAACCAAGCCCAGGCAAGCGGACCAGAACCGGGCCCCGAAGTGATGATGGTAGGAAAGCTGTCTGCCATTCACGAATGCTCTCGATTGCACGAAGGTGTACATCACATCGACAAGAACCATTCAGAGATGGTTGATTCTCCACGGATGACACTGACTGAATTGTCATCCGACGGCTTCTGAGTGGCGTGACTGAGACCATCGGTTGTGGTGTTGAACTAGACGGAGTTCCAGACATCTCTGATGGAGACACTAAACCCCCAGCCCCTGGTGGACGAACAAGATTCATCACTCATCTAAAAGTTTTAGACGTGGAACATGGTGTCAAGAGACGGACTGCTAGCCTCACTGACAGACATTGGGACCCATTGAAGCTCAATGCCAAGCATAGGAAGGCAAGGCTAGTCAATCACGCACATGACATAGAACTAGCTAGCTATAAGAATGCCAGAGGAACGTAAGAATGAATCGATAACGATTCGGCTCTGTTCTGACTCTGATACAATTCATATTGTCTATCTTGATCCAATAACCTCACACATGGAGCGGCCCCAAAAGTTTCAACAAAGACCGACCAAAGCATTCATCCACATATTCAAGTTCGCTCCGGCTGCACATAGTTGACAACGGATTCACTACGAAGTCTTCCCAATACCACTCTAGATTCCGTTGCGCCCTCAGTGATCCTGGCTTAAAACCTTGGTTCCGATCGAAATCGGGCGTCAACGGAAGGAACTTGGTGTAGGAAAATCGACCCTCGTGAGATACATCTTGCAGCACCCAAGAACAGATGGCCTTTTAGACAGACCACGGTGCAACCCGGGCATCGCTATATTTTCTTTGCGCCATCAAGGAGCAGCAATTTAGAAGCCATCCCGCAACTATGTAATGACATTTCGACTAAACGTCTGTCTTCTAGACGAGGAGATAGTATTCGAAGGGACCTGACAACTTGATAACAAGCATTTGAGGGCATGTTGAAACTGAAACACCCAACGGTTAAAACATGTTTATTCATCGATAGATGGGACGAATATGGTAGCAATCTGCCGACCTAGACCATGGCCAAACCCATATCTCGCAAATGAAACAAAGCACCCGGGGATTAAACGCAAAATCTGCTTTTCAAGTAGACTGCAGAGTGTTCTTATTGAATAAACCTTTAGAGACAGACTGTCAAAGTCGAACGCCTCACAGGCATACGGGACAGAAGAAGATTCGGACAGCCGTCGTAAGGAGGAGATTGGCTGGCACTATCAAGCTTTCAGATATCATCGCGAGGCGTCAATCGACACAAGGCCCGGTAACTTTCGTCTATTTGCAGAGACCGTCATCCGTGGTGTCTTTCTGCGCGCTAAGCTGGTATGTCCGGACTCTGGAAATCGGCAGGAACCCACCATCCAGGACTTCGGCGAACAACCTCCTGTAGCAACAACACCATGAGTTATTTCAGCGACTTCCACATAGCCGGGCTTGGGAAGGTACCCTCAGATATTCGATTGGGAGCATGCATACATAGCGCTGGAACATTTTCTGCCCGCGGAGGAGCAAAAGGCACGCAAGGGCGACGGGGGGCGCGTGTTAAGCCTACTACGACACACAGACACACAGACACACACCCACACACCCACACACACACACACACACCCACCCCGATATCACGACAGAAAACAGGATCATCACCTCGCAAGCAAGCAAGCAAGCATCTCTCCCATTGTGAAGTTTGTTTGTTTCGACCAGCCAGCACGCTATGCATAACCAAAATTGAAACGTAGGGTAGTAGCGGGGGAGGGGGTATATTCCAGTCTTTGCGTGTGTTTGCAGCGACAAACCGCGACACATTGCAGATCTAAATCTTGTTCATGCTTTCAACGGGGCAAAAAAGCTCCTACGATGGTGTAAAAGACAGGGGAGAAGAAGCAGATAATAAAAAAAACCCAACGAAAACCAGTCTTGTGTTGTTCAACAGGAAGAGGGGTAAAAAGCTTCAATCATCGCCATCTCCATCTCGCCTCTCCGGTTCCGACGGGGTATCGTCTTTCTGCGGATTCCTGCTCCACCAGCTCAACCTGAACGGCCCCCTGTTGCCCCGCCTGTCCGGGTAGCTTCTTGTCCGGGGAAGACGTATGGTCCGGAACCATCCGGGATTCCGGTCTGGGCTGGGGCTCAGAAGCGTTGCTGCAGGATCCTCGTCTTCATAGTCACTTGCGCCTGCTCCCGATCTTGGTCTCGGGCTAGGTGCCGCCTCGGGTTTCTTGGCGCCTCCAGAGGTGAGACTGTCCCACCACGAGTTCTTTCGGCTTTCGCGAAGAATCGGCAATGTCCCCGACCTTGCCCTTGCGTGCGCTCTAGCTTTTCCACGCCCTCTGCTCTCAAGCGGAGAGTTCAGACCACCAGGGCTGGTGCGGTCATTCAACTCGTCCCAAATCTCCCCTGCCTCCTCCGAGATGGTCATGCGACGGATCTTGCCTAGACTTGCCGGCCGGGGTCTCCCTGCTCTTCCCTGACTAAAAGTGCCAGCATTCGCCGTGTTGGTGCGGGCCAACAACGGACTCTGCTCGTCGGATCCAACACCAGCCGCATGACTGCTCTTGCGTTTTCTGTTTGCGCTTGAAATGCCTAGCGGTGCTTCTTCGTCAAAGCGGGTGGGGCCAGAATAGGGGGATTGCTCATCATCAGAGTCGGAGCCTCCTGCGTCGATAAAGCCCAGACCAGGCGTGAGAGCAGTGCGAGGAGGTGGCACACCGGTGAAAGAATTCCGGGAAGCTTTCCTTTGGTGACTGGCGGCCACTGGGTCCTTGTCCTCGAGGCGCCAGCTGAGCGCAGCCACACCTCCCAGCAAGATGACAACGCCAACGGCGATCAGAATGGCGGCGCGCACGGGCAAGCGCGAGGCCTGGCGGAAGTAGATGAGGCCGTCCAGAATGGCAATGATGTTGTAGATGCAGAAAACGAAAGGGTAAAGAACGCTGGTGGAAGTAAGCTTGAGGCCGCGGTGCAGAAAGTACAGCTGCGAAAGCGCCAAGGCCACGAGTCCGAGGAGGATGACCCAGGACTGCCAGCGGTTAAACTGGTTGTGCCTGTCGACGATAGTCCGGACCAGCAATTCGACGGCAGACTTGGCAACCAGGAGGGAGTGGGCGGACAGAATGCCGCTCATAGCGCCAAAGGACATGCCCCGTAGGAGGCGCACTAGGGGCGAAGGGCGGTGAAACAGCCGCTTCAAGAACCATTGTGCAATGAAAAGGAGTATGGTAATGAAAAAGGTGGCGAAGAGCCAGACGAGGAACTCGGCACGGGCGAGGAGGGCGAGGAGTTGGTCGAGAGTATGGGAAGGTTCCGTCAGGGCGCCAAAGATGCCGATCAGGACAGCGCCAGCTGCGACAAGGATTGTGCCGAACAGGGAGAATCTGGTGAAGGGCTCACTCAGGATGAGGCTTGCGCATATCGAGTTGAAGACCAGGCCGGACTGTTGCTGTCAGCGGGGCGTGTTTGGTGTTGCTTATGCGGGGGGAGGGCGTACCGCTTGCAACGTCGACAGCACGGGCAGCGGGAGCGTGGTGATCTGAATGGTGCTGCCAACCAGGTTCGCAATAATGAACATGAGCATGCCCAGCTGGGGCGCGCGGGATCAGCGAGTGGCGGCGGTCTATCGTGAGATGTGTATCATACCTGCCACCGGCGGCGTCTGTAGGGCGGGCGGCGGACATGGTGCTCTTCCTTCTCTTCTTCGAGCAGGTGGGATTTGCGCTGCAGGGTCAGGCCGACGCTCTGGATGCTGGTCGAGAGCAGTCCGACGAATACACCTAGCTGGAGCGCGTGTCAGCGCGCTTCTCGTGGCTGGTCCTGGAGGCTGGGGCTCACAGCAACGCTCCCGCCGGCGGAAAGCTCGACCATGGCGGCGCGGAGTGCGGACTTTGGATTGGGCTACCGGATGGGCACAGGCATGCTGTATTGTATGCGATCGGTCGAGGTGCTGCGCCGGGCGGAGGCGCATGCAGTGGAGGTAGCTGGCGGGCGGCGCGAGAGAGACGAGGGCTGCGATCGGTCGACGTCAAGCGATCGGCTGGGCTGGGCGCGAGCTGGCTGCGCGGCGCGGGTGGAGAGAGCGGGCGGGCGGCGTGGGCGCCGTGGCAGCGAGACACAATAAACAGCAGTAGGTAACGAGCGAAGGCGAAGGAGAGGCTGCGACGTGCGCGGGCTTTTGGGCTAACGCCGGCGTATGAGACGTTGCAGGGGTGCAGCCGCATGCGTGGGCGAATCTGAGGACGGAGGCCAAGGCAGGTGCCAGTGCCAGAGCCCAAGCTCGGGCGCCGGCTGCATCACCGCCCGCAGCTCCAGCAACCAGCACCGGCATCAACACCACCGCACGCCCGCCATCCCACCGTCCCCGTCCCCATCCCGCCCCATCTCTGCCCGCCAGCACTACTCCGCTCCCACCGCCGCCATGTCGCAGATCCACGCCATGTCCGACGACCAGGTACGTCGCTGCCCAGAAGCACGCCCGCCCGCCGCTGGCCGCTGACCGCCCCGCGCTGCAGGTCGCCGGCGAGCTCAAGAAGATGACGGCCTTCATCCGCCAGGAGGCGTTGGAGAAGGCCAAGGAGATCCAAATCAAGGCCGACGAGGAGTTTGCCATTGAGAAGAGCAAGCTGGTGCGCGAGGAGACGCAGTCCATCGACCAGAGCTACGAGAAGAAGTTCAAGCAGGCGTCCATGTCGCAGCAGATCACCCGCTCCACCGTCTCCAACAAGTCGCGTCTGCGTGTGCTCGGCGCCCGCCAGGAGCTGCTCAACGACCTGTTCGAGCAGGCCCGCCAGCGCCTCACCGACGCCGCCAGCGACTCGTCCAAATACCAGACCACGCTCAAGGGCCTCATCCTCGAGGGCCTGTACGATCTGAACGAGCCCAAGGTCCAGGTCCGCGCCCGCCAGGCCGACTACGACGCGGTGCGTAGCGCCATCGGCGAGGCCGAGAAGGAATACAAGGAGAAGACGGGCAAGGAGACCAAGGCCGAGATTGACGAGAGCAACCCGCAGCCCGAGGATTCGTGAGTAGCGCAGCTCGAGTGTTCAGAGGCCATGGACTAACACGGATACAGCACCGGCGGCGTGGCCATCGTGGGCGGCAACGGCAAGATCGAGGTCAACAACACGTTCGAGGAGCGGTTACGGTTGCTGGAGGAGGATGCTCTGCCGGTGATCAGGTCGACGCTGTTCGGCGAGAACAAGAACCGCAAGTTCAAGGACTGAGCGGGTGCTGCCGTTGTTTTGCTAGATTTCGCGGGTGGGAGGCTATACCGTCGACAATGCACGCTGTCGGGCGGGCGTCACCGGACTGCTGTTCCCATGACATCAGGCGGGCTGGTCTCAGGTGTACCATATTGTGCAACGTCCCCGTATACTCAATGACAGGCCCCGGCCGACGTGTTTTGTTTCTTTTGCGACGTCAAGATTAGCATAGCGCATGCACATAAGACGGTGCGGGGATGCAGGGCCGGCGACTGGGCGTGGGCTGGGCTGCTATTTTTGCCAGGCCTGGCCGGAGCGCGGGCCATGGCTGGTGCTCGCGGCTCGTCACTCCCAGCGCGCCGGTGCCATCTCCAGGTATCCGCGAGTCCATCCTCCGCACACCACCACCCCATCCCGACCCGCCCACTCGCCATGCTGGTCTCATTGACCGTCGGCAAAGTCGATGCCGGCGTCGCCGTGCTGCTGACCGAGGACAAGCGCCTGGTAAGCCCCGCGTCCGCCGCAATGCGCCGCAATGCCCTTCTCCTGCAACGTTGCCGTCCGGCTGACGCGTGCTCCAGATTGAATTCCCCTCGATCCTGCTGCCGCCCGACATCTCGTCGGGCAGCATCGTCGACATCACCGTCGCCCGCAACCACCAGTCCGAGCAGGCGGCGCAGCAGGCCTTTCAGCAGCTGCAGGCCAAGATCTACCAGACGTTCGGCACCCGCACCCCCGAGCCGCCCATCCTCCGCTGCCGCAATGCCACGCAGACGTCGGTGGTGCTCGAGTGGGACCCGGTGCAGCTGGCCACGGCCGAGCTGCGCAGCCTGAGCCTGTACCGCAACGGCAGCAAGGCCGGCAGCATCCCGCGGCCCAAGGACATGCAGAGCACCAAGATCTCGGGGCTGGCCGTCGACACCGAGTACGTGTTCCACCTGGTGCTGCGCACCTCGGCCGGCACCTTCAGCAGCGAGCGCCTGGCCGTGCGCACCCACAAGATGACGGACCTGTCGGGCATCACCATCACGCCCGGCATCATGCCCGCCCAGCTGCGCGAGAGCCTGGCCGAGACGGCTGAGCGCGTCGGCGCGAAGATGATCGACCAGGTGCGCATCGACACCACCCACTTCGTGTGCACCGAGGGCCGCGGCCCGCTGTGGGAGAAGGCGGTGGAGATGAACATCCCGGTCGTGGTGCCGGACTGGGTCAAAGGCTGCGAGCGCGAGGGCCGCATCGTCGGCGTGCGCCAGTACTACATCAACGCGGACCCGCGTCTGCGGCAGATGGGCCCGGCATCGGGCGGCAGCCAGCACCACAACGTGCCCAGTCATGGACGCAGCCAGAGCATGGCCGCGCAGCAGGCCAGCGCGAAGCCGTCGCCGATGCCCAGCCCGCGCACCGAGATCACGCCTCCAACGCCCGAGCAAGTCCGCAAAGAACCCCCGAATGGCGCACACGCTCACGCTGCAGCTCCTCCTCCTCCGTCTTCGTCGTCTCCGCTGCACCAGCAGCAGCAACAAACCGAGGATCAACCCGCGGCGGCCGCCGACGACGACCAACCCCCACCCCCGCCGCCAAAGGAAGACGGCAAGAGCCCGTCACCAGAACCCGGCAACAGCGGCAACGGCAGCTCCAATGGCAACGGCAACGGCGCCCTGGAAGAGCCGACGGACCGCGAAGGAGAGCTCACGCCCCAGGCGGCGGCGGCGGACGCGAGCGGAGACGAGTCGGACGGTGGCACGGAGACGCCCGACGGCGTCGGCGACGACGAGAAACGGCTGGAGGCCGGGGCTCCCCCAAGCGAGGCTGGTGCGAGCCCGAGTGTAGCCAGTTTTCAGGATGTCGCGTTGTGAAAAGCTGACCGAAGAGCGAGACGACAACAACAACATCACCATCATACCCAACATTGACGCGGTGACCCGGAGGACAAGTTTTTCACGGCTGTGCGATAGTGTGATTGAACGGCGGGAGCAGGCGGACCGGGGTTTGTGGAACGAAAGGGGCATCATGATATCAGTTCTTATGGCGGCGGCGGCGGCGGGGTTGCGGGGGGATAGCAGTGAGGGGGAAGCTTCTTCCTCTTCTTCTTCTTCGTCTTCTTCTCGTTTGTCAAACGGAATCGTGTATCCTGGAGGCAGCGGCGGCACCTTGGTCATTTTTTCGCAGCGCCGGAGCAGGGGTTGGTGGCCTTGGACGAAGTTTACGCTATACCACATCTCACGCCTGTAGTTTCTTCCTTCTTCTTCTACTTCTTCCTCTTCTTCTTCGCCTCCTTCCTCCCCTCCTTCCGCCTCACTCCTATTCGCCTTGTTGTTGAGATAGACGCTCTTTGTGGGACTGATTAGGAAAATGATTATAATGACCACCGCCGCCACGACGTTGCTTTTTATGCTTCTGCTGTACCGTATAGAATGTGTGCAGTTGGCTTCATGCTGACTTCCGGCCGATTGTTTTTTTTTTTTTTTTTTTTGGTGCTTGCGAAGTTCGGTGCGTTGCTCACGGCACGAGCGGCGGTTCAGATAGACTTTTGACAATCGTGGACTAGCTGGAGGGGGGCAGTAGTCAAGTGAGGGTTGAAAAAAAAAAAAAAAAAACAAGACGTTCAGAAATTCATTTTGTCATCCAAAGTTGATATCTCTCTACTAAACCGCAAGATAAAAAGAAAAGAAAAGAAAACAAACAGACATCCAATCATAGCCATATCATCCCCTACGCACCCCCCTCCTTCCTCTGCCCAACAAAGAACCCCAACCCAAAGTCCTCCGTCGTAAACGTAATCTTCGATCCCTTGGGGAAGTAAAAGACGTCGCCCTTGACGGCGTGCACCTTGTTGCCCGCCTCGTCGGCGATGTCGAACGAGCCGTCGACGATGATCTTCATCTCGTGGTACGTGTACTCGTACACCAGCGGCGTGCCCTTTTCCAGGCGGTAGAAGCCTGCGGAGATGGGGGCCGTGGGGTCGTTTTTCTCGCTGCGGAAAAAAAAGGGCGTTAGATGGGCGAGGCGGGAAGGGGGGGATCAAGGGGGGATGAAGGATGGGGGGGTGGAGCGTACGAGGTTGCGATGTCGCCGAGGAAGGCGTTTTCGTTGGCGATGAGCGGCGGCTTGAAGGTGGATTGCGCGGCGGCGAAGTGGGTCATGGGGACGGCCGACATGGTTGCTGTGGTTGCGGTGGTGGTGGGATGTGGCTCTGCTATGGCGGTTCGTGTTAGATTGGATGTCTCGTGTCGTTTTCTTCGAACGCGTGTGACGACGAGGGGATGTTGGTGGGATGAGGTGTCGTCGGCGGAGGAGCACGGCGGCGGCCACGACTTACTTTTGTAGAGATGTTCGGACAGCAAGATCAACTTCAAGGCACGCGAAGATGAAACAACGGATGGGAGATGATGATGATGGTGGTGGTGTGAGGGGAAGGAAAGCGATGGTTCTTATATCACGACCAAACCAGTCCGCCGCCCACCGCAAGCTGCGTACTATATCCGCAAACCGCTAAGAAACACAGCGCAGTTTGGTAACGGCCCAGCCAGTAGATCGATAGCCCCGCCGTCGTGCTGGGTGCCCGGGACACGAAGGTGCAACAGCAAGCGCATGCCCCGCATTCGTCATCATCTAGCTGCCCAGTAAAGCGTCAAGCGCACGCCCCGTTGGCCAGAAACGTAAGCATCTCGGTAGCTTATCGAGAGCAGTGAGGCACGCGGGTTCGCTCGACCGTTGAGCCGGGAAGCCCGAGTTTGCGCGGAGGAAGCAAGACCAAGGAATATTTTTCTGAATGCAGCAAATTAAGCAGGGGAGGAGGGCGGGGGGTGGAGCTAAAAACCGCCGGGCAGATAAGGTGGGGTCTTCTGCGCCTCCGTCCAGGTACGGCAGGGGAGATCGATAAAAGCACTGATAAGCCTGCCTTTCGGTATTTTCAGGGTCCTCGGGCACGCGAGAGGGAAGATCGCGGAGCGTTGATCAACAGTGATTGTGATAGAGAGCGGATAACAGCGGCTTTGTTGCCCAAGCAAAAGGCGGTCTTGCTTCAAGCGAGACCAACGCATGCATACTCCTGCAGCATGGCATACGCAGCCTGCATCGCCCTACAGCGTGGATAGTGCTCACAAGCATCATCGCGATACGGCCGACCGCTCTCCATGATGATTCTTCGCAATGGTCGAGTTCACGCCGCAATCTCCAGCAGACTGCAAGTGAGGGGCAACACGGACATGGATTCGCAGACGAACCGAACCCAAGACGCCGGGGTGGAGTAGTCATCCCGAATAGGCAATTTGATCCCTTCCGACAAGTTCTGCCGATGCCGACCGCCCGCCATCTACCCTACGTCTGCCCTGCACCACAACCTTCACGTGCCGTATCAACCGTCGCTTTCGGCTGGCTGCGCCGTGGCAAATAGATATGCCAAGAGGGTTTGGGAGCTTTTATCTGTGGATTGGCGAATCAGAGGGCTCCAGTTAGGAAGCAGAGCAGACACAACGACGACACCGCAGCAGACGGTCCAGAGAGATGGCGCCATCCTCTCCGACCAGAACGCCGAGTGGTCTCTTGATGACAGCGTCGTGCTTTCGAGCCCATCGGTCCAGTCAATAAGATCAATCAGTTAGCGTAAAACATTCACGGACGAGTCAAACCTACCGTCCCGATTCCTTTCTAGCTTCAAACCACAAACAACCACGACTCGTTTCTCCCCGCAAAACGACGACAAAGCGCTGGGTTTTGTGTCTGGATCCGCGCTTTTAAGCCCGCCCGAACCATAATCAGCCCCCCAATCCAGCAGCCCCGTCTGTCTGTCTTATCCCTCCTTCCTCTCGTTTCCCCCGTCTTCTCCTTCCAGCTTGATTCACGTCAGGGCTTCCCCCTCAATCGAGTTAATTGCTTCTTCCCGTTCAAGCAACATTCTCGACAACGCCTGACGCCTGCCGCGCGCTTCCAGTACCTTTCCCGCATCCAAAAACGGTTGAATGATACGGAGGATGTGAGTCTTGGCTGGATGGATAGCGGGGGGAGGTGCCCATTTGGCGGTGGCGTTCTGGCAAACTACTACAAAGGCAGAAAAGACACGGATCGAGATACGGAACGCGGGGGCGGGCGTGCATTGCGCATCCGGTGGCCAGTCGGGCGGGCGGGGGAGGGAGGGAAAGAGCGTCCGCGAGAAGAAGAAGCGAGCGGGCAGACAGAGAGAATGGGGAAGTTACGCGCGGGCGCGGTCCGCAGCGCGGTTCGTGGTGTGACATATCTGTCTCCTCCTCGTTTTCTTGGCTGGGCTGGGTGGGTGGTGCGGGATAAGGTGATGATCGGGCTCGCTCTCGGGAGGGGTTGGTTCGCTATCGGGGGATGCGAGCGGAGAAGAACAAAAAGGGATCGAGTCCCTCCTCTTTCTTTTTCTCTCTCTCGCTCTCTCCCTCTTCCAGTGGAATTCATACACATACGCATACACACATACACACACCCGCATGCTTCCCAATGAGCTAGCTAGCTAGCTAGCTCCAGAATCCCCGCGACTGTTACCACTACCACCATCAAAGGCATATCGACTGCTGAAGAAGAATATGAGAAGTAAGATACCCGGAAAAGCCATATCCCAATGTTTTCGCGCTCATGTCTTCCCTCTCTCCCCTCGTATCATTCATTGTCGTTGAACCGTATCCCGAAAGGAAAAAAAAAAATAGCCAAGTTTTCCGACACGTACACTCCAATTGCCCCGTCCCGATACCGAACCCAATGACAATATGCTGAGCCTAATTACCAGATGGCCTGTTGGCCAGACATGGCAGCAAGAGCGAGCTTGCAAGCGAAATTCCGTTCAAACACCACAAAGTCCCAAGATGACGCCGTATACGATGATGCCCGTCTCTCCAAAAAAGCATGTCTCTTTCAAAGTCGAGTCCGTCAGGTCACTCGGGAGAGAAAGCGCAAAATCAAGCCTATCAAGACAAAGTCGGAAGAATGCAACAAATCATGCACGCCAATGCTGTGCTTCCAGAACGATGGTGACCCGGTGAACTATCCACGAAAAATGTTCCAAAGGAAAATCCCAAAGCGCGCCACAAGGCAGACGCCGTCTGCAATTTTTTCGACATTGCCCAGAGGCGACCATCAACAAAAGCCACGCTGTGGCCCGCTGTGAAATATTATACTGTGTAAGGAGATCAAAGGCGGCGTTGAACCGCCATCGTGGCATGAGAAATGACTGCTTCACCTCCTCAACGAGCGCCGGCTTTAGCCAAGAAGAACTGCAACACCGTTAGCCACTGTCCCAGGATGCATGTTTGATCGAGCATAGCTAACCTTCCCATCCCCAGTCCTTCATCACGCTCAGCCAATGGAGCCGTCCCCGTACTGTGAATTCGCGGTCGACGACGCCAGTACCGAAGTCAGTGGAGCCCCGTCGCTGCTCGAGAACACTGGCAGGATTTGGCATGTCGAATGGGCCGATGGTCGCGCGTCTTTTATTTGCGCCGACAAAGTTCTCGTTCCATCGCACCGGCTCGTCAGACATCTCATCGTTCGGGCTCGCCCCACGCTTGTGAGGGTTGCTGCTCTTGGTTGACACCTTGGCCTTCGGTCGGATTCTTGCAGCGTACACGTCACGCCGTACCCACACCTCTTTCGTGATGTCAAGGCAACGATCGATGATGCCGATGACCATGCGACTACTCATTGCCTCCCAGCGCTGACGTACCCATTCGCGGTCTTCACCCGTAGCAGCTTCGCAGCCAGCAGCCATCAGTGGGTAGATATGGACGATGACGGCTCGAGAGGTCAGGGGAACCGTCGCGAGATAGATGAGAACCTTCTTCGAGAGCTCGGCCGAGGAAAGAGATGGAATCTCCGGGACTGCCTGATGAAGGTAAAGCAGCGTTGCCCACCGGTAGGCCTCTGCCGTCTGCAGGCTGTGCTGGATGTGAGAGGTAGGGTCCTCGGGCACCTCGAAGAAAGCTTGAGGGACCCAATCCTCGAGTTGCGTCTTCAGTTCCATCGCCTGCGAGATGACGGCTGGTGAGTTGCTCTCACTTCGGCGAACGCGCCGAACGAGATTTGCAACGTGGCCGACTATTGGGAAAAGCGTGCCTGCGCATCCCATCAATGGATCTAGCTGAGCCTCGTATTCGAAGGGCCCTGCAAACATGGACGCAACAGCGTCGAAATCATTCGACTCATCATCGTCCACGGACGTCAATCGAGCTATGACATCCATGTACACCCAGGTGTTGCAGAGAAACTTTAGCCTGGCAAGCTCGTCTCCTTGCACAGGTGAGCGCTGATGCCTGATCAGAGCCTGATGAACAAGGATCTTGGCACCCTTGATGTGGTCTATGCCCGTCGACGTGTGCTGGTCCCACGACTCGGAAAAGGCAAGAGCAAGGGTGGTGGCAATCGCGGTGTCGACACGCATATTCTGGATGCCGGTTGCCAGCGACTCAATGCTCGTGCGCATGTGCTCGATGCCCTGGACCCTGAGCTGCGGCTCATGCTTGGACGTGTGGAAATTGGTCATGGCCGCGATGGCGTGATACAGGGCTGGCGAGTCTTTGGTAAGAGGCCATATCAGAGTCCGCCAGGGGTTCTCGGTCGGGCCGTCCTTTACCGAGAGGATACCGCAGGTTTGCTGATCGAAGCGCCACGTCATAAGCTCTGGGCTGTCCATGGCCAAGCTTGGCTCACGGAGCAGCATGCTGAACGGGTCCGACCGCGGCGTCGCGCCTCCCGACGAGCTGGAAGAGTCGGAGGGCACTGGCGACGGCAATCGCATGACCCAGGCCTCATGGTCCGGGTTGACCACGGGCTGGCGCACAATCTCCTCAATGTCGTCCTCGTCCATGGGGTCGTTGGGCGGCGGGTCGAAGCTGGCGGGCTGGTAGAGCGAGTCAGGGTACTGGGCGCGCCAGCTGAGGTACTCGGGCGAGGGCGCGGTCATATCTGTCCCTGGTAAGAGCAGGTCCACAAGGCGTGGAGACCGTCCTGATGACAGACTGGATGGTGCCGTAGTCGCCGACTGCATCGTGTCTACGGTCTCTGCATCGTTGAACATACTCGCTGTGCTTGCGGTCGACCCACTTGGCTCAAATGGGTCAGGCATGGGCATGCCGTCCGGGGGAAGCAGGAAAGGCGAGGGCGGCGGGGCGGGGAAGAAGGGGTGCCCGGCGGCCAGCTGCGCGTCCATGAACGAGGGCGGCATCGACGCCGGCGGGAATGGGGGGAAGTGAGCATCGGGGGTGCTGGTGTTGATTGCGGGCGCCGGCGGCGGGCGTTCCTGGGTTGGCGGGGTGCGGTTCGCGGGCGCTGGGCGCGCCTGGTCAGCGGGCGGGGTTGTCCCTGAGCCGGTCAGCAGCACGCTCCTCGTCGTCGCAACAGAAAGCACGACGGCACCTTTGCGTTGTTTTGCAGGCGCCGGCTTGGGGCCGGTGAAGTTGGCTTCCTCGAAGGGGCGCCATTTGAAGTCTTTCTTGTAGCCGCCGCACGTCACGCTGCGGCGGGCGCACTGCTGGCAGGTGGGTTTCGTCTCGTCGCACTTCAGGCGCTTCGCCTTGCAGGTGATGCAGCCTGGCCGTCGTTAGCTGGTGGTGTCTGAGGCGGACAATTGCTCGGCTGCATGGGCCGAGGCTTATCGGGCGGAGATAAGCGTCGCATACCATTCCTGCTCTTTGACTGCTTGCGCTTGGTGACGCCGCCGGCGGGATTCGACGACGTCTGCGCAGCGTCGCCGTCTGCGGCCTTCGCCTTGGGTGTTTTGGACGGGCGACGCTGCTTGGGCGGGCTGGCGGGGGCGGGGGTGTCGTCGCGGCGGTGGTGGTGCTGTTGCTGAGGCGCGGCCTCGACGGGCGAGCTGAGGAACACGGACGGCGAGGGGATGGTGATCGCTTCTGCCATATAGCTTGCGGCTCCGCCGACGAGGGCTGTTATCTGAAGATGGATCGGGGATGCAGCAGGAGGCTCTCGGCGTGCCTGGAAACTGCAGTCGAGGGCGGAGTCGCGCAAGGCATGGGCGATGGAGTGGTGGTGTCGCTGTTGCATAAACCGCCAGCTCGAAGTCCAGCGCGGAGCTCGCCCGCTAGGCCCGCCCGGGGGCTAGCCGCGGATCTGCCCTTTCTTATCTGGGCCCAGACTGCAGCACAGCTGATTGGTGGCCGCCCACCAAGGCGCCTGCTCCACCATGATATCAGTGCCGACTAACAAGCCTCGCGCATCCGCTGTCTGCCAGGTGCAGCTCCCGAAACGCGCCGCTATCTACCTGTTGCTACGCCTGCGCCGGTGCTTACCTGTTCCTGCTCCAATCGTCCAACCACCGCCGCTTCCGCCCTGCTCCACCCGCCCTGCTCGCCAATCGAGCTTCTGTGCCAGAGGACCGGTTCGCGGCGTGGTGTGCAGCCGCTCGCTTCAGAAAAAAAAATTGCGCCGCGTGCCCTATCAGGGACCGAGCCCAGTGGGGATGCCGGCGGACAGAGCATCGCTGCTGACTTGGAGATGCCTGGCTCGGCCAGTCGAGAACGGGCCGGGTTCCAGTCACACGCGCGGCGACCAAGGTGGTGGGATGCCATGGCGGTGAACAGAGCTTCTGGAGATATCGAGCGACTCATGGCCTTCCGTTTGCCTGGCACGCGCCCGGCTCTAGAGCGGCGCGATGCCGTGGTCGAGCGGGGGAGGATGCCGCCCACGCCTCGCAGTAGCCGTCAATCGCCTCGAGCAGCGCTGCCAATCATCTCGGGACTCTCGTGCTGCCCGATTCCGGCCGTTGCAGGTGCAACGTAAGACTGTGTGCAACCGACGTGCAGGCACAGCCTCACTTGTTGTCGCATTTCGTCAGGGAAGTCGAGCAGCCGGGCGGGACCATTGCGAGGTGCGTGGGCGAGAATGGCCGACCAATGCCCGCTGGAAGGCTCCAGGCGGGGGTGGAAGCCGTCCGTAAGCGGCACGGTCAAGGAGCGCCTCCGTATTCTGCAGCTGGTATATATCCGTGGGCCATCCCATGACCGGCAGAGGGCCCGCGACACGCTGCGGTGAGGGGCGGCGGGCGCGTGGACGCGGCACGGGTCGGTGCAGGGGAGACAATGCGGCTCTGGGGCGTCGGCGAAGGCTGCGGCTGGCCCCTGAGGCGGTTTGGGCAACGCTGGGCTGGGGAAGAGGGCGACGGCAGGTGAGGCCAGACGTGGTGACAAGCAAATCTAATCTCGGCCGAGCTATCTCCTGCCGCTTCCCCAGACTTTGGGGCCGCCAAAGTCATTGCCGGCCCGCCCTCTCACTTGTGTGCCCCGCCAACCGCGAGCTGCCGAGGCAGACGGAGCAGCGCTCTCGGGAAACCGCTCTCGGAGCTGCGGCAGACGAATCTGACATCTCTCTGACATTTGTGCAGCTGCTCGACTGCTCCTGTCCCGCGCGAGCTCGGGCCAGTCGTCTGGAGTAGCTGAGCCGAGGAAGTGACCCCGCCATTGCGGGCCCAGCGACGCCGACGCTGGCCGCCAGCTGGTTTGCAAGTCTGACTTCATTCTTGCCCCCGACGACCCTTTTGAGCCGCTGCCCTTCCTGTTCGTCGCGCTCTCCAATTGCTCTGCAGGTCAATTGGAAGCCGTGCTAATCCATCATGTCCGCCCTCACCAGCAGCTTCTGTCGCCAAGCAGCTCGCTCGCTCCGCCCCAGCCCAGCTCTCGCAAGCTCTGTCAGAGCTCTCCGTCCCGTCGCGCTCCAAGCCGCTCGCCCGCCCGTCGTCTCGCGCGTCGCGAGAGCCTCGTTCGCCACCACAATGCCCACCAAGAGCGACAATGCCACCGCCGTGCCCGCTGGCAAGAACGAGTTTGACCCCGAGGTCGTCGACATTGCGAACTACGTCCACAATGCCAAAATCGACTCGCCCCTGGCCGTAAGCAAATCCTGTCCGCCGCCCATCTCACCTCTCTAACCTCGGCTGTCCGTAGTTCGACACCGCCCGCTGGGTCTTCCTCGACACCCTGGGCTGCGGCCTGAAGGCCCTCGAGTTCCCTCAGTGCACCAAGCTGCTCGGCCCCGTCGTCGAGGGCACCTCGGTCCCCAATGGCACCCGCGTGCCCGGTACCCCCTACCAGCTCGATCCTGTGCGCGGTGCCTTCAACATCGGCGCCATGATCCGCTGGCTCGACTTCAACGATTGCTGGCTCGCCGCCGAATGGGGGCATCCCTCCGACAACCTAGGCGCCATCCTCGCCGTTGCCGATTGGATCTCGCGCACGAACCGCGCCGGTGGTAAACTGGGCAACGGCAAGGTCTTGCAGGTCAGGGACGTGCTGGAGGCCATGATCAAGGCCCACGAGATCCAGGGCGTCATGGCCCTGGAGAACTCGTTCAACAAGGTCGGCCTGGACCACGTTGTCCTGGTCAAGCTGGCCTCGGCTGCCGTTGTGTCCAAGATGCTCGGCCTTAGCGAGGCCCAAACCCGCGACGCCATCACCCAGGCTTGGGTCGACGGCCAGTCCATGCGGACCTACCGCCACTCTCCCAACACCATGTCCCGCAAGTCGTGGGCTGCCGGTGATGCCTGTGAGAGGGCTGTGAACCTTGTCCTGAAGGTTCTCAAGGGCGAGGGCGGCATGCCTACTGTGCTTTCCGCTCCGACCTGGGGTTTCTACGATGTCAACTTCAAGGGCGGCAAGTTCCAGTTCCAGAGGCCCTACGGCAGCTACATCATGGAGAACGTCCTTTTCAAGGTCTCCTACCCTGGTAAGTCGCTCACACCGAAGTGTCGCGGCCAATCCGCTAACCCAGCCAGCCGAATTCCACTCGCAGACTGCCATCGAGGCCGCTCAGCGCTTGAACAAGAAGCTGGCTGCCATGGGCAAGACCGCCGAAGATATCGAGTCCGTGACCAACCGCACCCACGAGGCTTGCATTCGCATCATCGACAAGCAGCTGAAGCCCATGGACAACTTTGCCGATCGCGACCACTGCGTGCAGGTAAGTTGCTACCCACAAATTTATTGGAGACATCGCTCACATAATCTTTAGTACATGGTTGCAACCATGTTCGTCTTCAACCGTCTCGAGGCGAGCGATTACACCGATGGCAGCGAGGCCGCTACTTCGCAGCTCGTCGAGTCTCTCCGCAAGCGCATCTCTTGCGTCGAGGACCCGCAGTTCACCAAGGATTACCATGACCCCGAGAAGCGCACCATCTCCAACGCCCTGACCGTCACCCTCAAGGACGGCACCACCCTCGATGAGGAGCGGGTCGAGGCCCCGCTGGGCCACAAGCTGAGGAGAGAGGAGGCCAAGCCCCACATCCTGAACAAGTACAGGACTCACCTCGCACCGCACTACTCGGAGCAGAAGGTCAACGAGCTGGTTGAGCTTGGCCAGAACCAGAGCAAGCTGGAGCAGATGGACGTTGACAAGTATGTCGACCTCTATGTAAAGAACTAATTTTGAAACCGAATGCCTCCCGGCGCGTATTGGAATGGCCGTATTTTAGAGTGGTCAAAAGAGCCACGAATGAAGAAATCTATTGGGCAGAATGCTTGAAATCCATGTACCGCATCACTTCCGAGTGTGCGTTGGGCTGTGCCGACCGTACAGTGACAACTTGCAGCAAGATCCGACATCTTTCCTATCGCGGCTCTTGAGGAACTCAAACTGACCATTGGTTGATTCCACTGAATTTCTCGAGAAGATGATCTATGCGAAACTCTACTGTAGAGCTTTGGTGATGCTAATAAGATGCAGGTAGCTAGTCGTAGACCCTCCCGTCGGTCGAATCTACATTTGTGTCCTCTTCAGGCTCATTCTCTATTCACCGGTGGCGATGAAAGGGGCGCCAAGATATCTCCGTTGCCTACAGCTCCAAGAGCTGTCGTGTGATGTACACTAGTTGATCAAGTAATCACATTCCGTTGCACAATGGGCAGTTGCATGGATAGCATATATGCACCATGCCATATTCTTCACAACATATACTGGACAACAAGCTGCCGCGTTCAGCCTTTCGGAAGCTTCATCATACAGCAAGCAGCTGTTACCAGCTCGGCCTGTTCTCTGAGCCAAATCGCGCTCCGCACATGGCCAAAGGGTTGCGTGTGGTTGGATAGCGCGGTGGTGCACTGGCGAGCACTGTCGGATAGCTAATCGCCGCGGCAGGTGTGCCTACGTGGGTGGCAAAAGGCTCGTACGCAGCATCTCCAATGCCCACGAAAATATACAACGCTCCGCATACTTCAACAATGGTGCTGTGCGTTCAGAAAGAGAAACCCCCCCAGCATTTCCCGCCACGGCCTCGGACCTGCATCTCCAACTCAACGACCAGGAGCAATGTCGCCAAACAGGCAAAGCGAACATCTGGGATCCATTGAGATTGCACCAGGAACAAAACCGTGGTTCGCGAGGGCGATATTCGTGGTAAAACCTCGTAGAATATCCCGTTCCCCCCCACCACCAATCCGTCCAAAGCGCTATAGCCTCCTCTCATCCAAAGTGGCCTTCGAACTTGACCATGTGGCTGTCCATCATTTGCTTTTCAGGCAGTGCGTTTCCATATACGGTCCTCACTGCACCAACTTCGTAACCAACTTCCCCCTATTCCCGCCCTCAAACAGCCTCATCCACGTCTCGGGCACGCCCTCAATCCCCGTCTCAACCACCGTCTCCATCTCCTCCCCCAACACGATCTTCCCCTCCCTCACAGCCTCAACCAGCTTCCCGATCGCCTCCGGAATCTTTTCCGCATAATCCAACAAAATAAACCCCTTCAGCTGCAACCGCATGCTAACAACCTCCATCCAATTCCGCAACGCCATAGGTTCGACATCATTATACGTCGCCACAGCCCCACACACCGCCACGGTCCCGCCGCGCGCCATGCGCGGCAGCACCGCGTCCAGCACGGCACCACCGACATTATCAAAAAACAGCTCGACGTACCCCTCCGTGGCCCGCGCCAGCTGAGCGTGGAAATCCGCGCTCTTGTAGTCGACGCACGCGTCCGCCCCGAGCGCCGACACGACCCACGCGCACTTCGCCGCGCCGCCCGCGATGCCCACGACGCGGGCGCAGCCGACGAGCTTCTTCGCGATCTGGACGGCGGCGGCGCCCGTCGCGCCAGCCGCGCCGCTGACGACGAGGGTGTGCGCGGGGGCGGCGCGGAGCACCTCGACGACGCCGTAGTAGGCGGCGAGGCCGGGGGCGCCGAGGGCGCCGAGGAAGTGGGTGGGCGCGATGCCGGATGCCGGGTCCAGCAGCTGGCAGTCTGCGGCATCGAGGACGACGGTGTCCGCCCAGCGGCCCATGTGCAGGGTCATGACGGTGCTGCCGACGGGGAGGGATGCGGCGCGCGAGGCGACGACGCGCGCGATGATGCCGGCGCGCATGGCGGCGCCGACGGCGACGGGCGGCACGTACATGCGGTCGTCGGCGACGCCGATGCCGATGAAGCCGCGCTGGCCCGCGTCGTTGGAGATGTATTGGACGCGGCAGAGGACCTGGTCGGCGGCGAGCGGGGGGAGTTCGGATGTCACGAGGCTGAAGGTGGCGGAGGGCCCGGTGAGGATGGGGGCGCCCGTCGGTTGGCGGGTGAGGATCCATTGCCGGGTTGATGTGGGTGTGGACGACATGTTTTTCTTCTTCTTTTTTTTTTTTTTTCCCCTTTGGTGGTGGTGGTGGTGGTGGAGGTGGAGGTTCAGGTGGTTTGGTGGGTGTTGGAAGGGGTTAGCAATGCGCAAGACGGGAGCATGAGACGGCCGTGTCTTTACATATATAACGGCTGGAGAAAAAACACGGCACATCTGACAGGAAGACACGGCATAGTTTTGGCCCCCATGGGATGATAGGACTGAAGGGGAAGTTGAGGCCGGACAAGGCGTTGCTTCAGGCGATTCGGCCCTTTTCCCGGGCCTTACGATAGGGCGAACGTGGTTGTCTGGACCGCGAGCTTGGGCTTGAAAGGGTCCATGTCCGAATCCTGGCATAACGAAGCGGAGAAGAAGTCTTGGAAGCTTCGGTGGTTTATGCCTCATAACAAAATCGATCCGCAGGAGATGGGAGGATACGTCGCCGAATGGGAGGTTACAAGCTCTTCCAGAAGAAGTCTTCCAGCTTCTTTTCTCCCCAAACATGGTTGATGGCATCTTGCACCAGGCGCAGCCCAGAATGCTTGGACAGGTCCGCTTTAGTTTTGGTGGCGCGAGTATCAACGTCCTGGAGAAGGAAGCCTATGAAAGCGAAACCGGCGGCGGCGTCAGCGTGCGAGTCCATAACGCCCAGATCCCAAGCCCAACGGAGCTCCTCCGGCCGCTCTTCCACTGCTCTCCGGGATATTTCCGTAAGCATGTCGACACAGGTCATGTAGACGGCGAAGAAATTGACTTTGGCGATGGGAAATTCCGAGTTGAATTCCTCCGACACCACGTCGCTCATCATGTAGAGGGCATCGCCAAACGGTCTTCGGTGGAGCTTCGTCTCGTATTGCATCGCCTCTTGCTTCGACGCAGTCTTCTTCGTTCTGCTGGTGAAGACTTGGGCCCAGAACTCCGGACGTCCCATCCAGTCAGTTCCGTAGAGGTTGTGGAACAAGGAAAGGCTAAAGGCATCAATGCGCTTCTGGAAATCCGTCGAGTTGTTGGGGTTCGTTGGGCGCTTGGGGAACGTGATGGCGAATTTCTTCCCATCCTTGCCGCGGACATTCTTCTTGTCAATCCCTCCACCCAGGAAGCGCATCCACACACTTTGGAAGTTCGATGACGGGGCACGTCCAAGGAACACAGCTTCCACCAGGAAATTCGACAGCGCATCCAGAAGCGGGTTCTTGATCGGTGCTTCGGCAAGCTGCTGCACAGCATTGTAGCCATGCAAAACGGTACCGACGATTCCACGCTGGTTGCAGAGCAAGAGACCAGCTTCAAGTGCGTATGCAATGATCTGCACCATCTGCTGTCCTCCCGCCCATGGAGATTGTGAGTAGAGATCGAGCCTCTTCTCACGCATAAAAGCCTTCAGCCTATCAGACACGCCAACAAGGCCCGACGCCACCGGCACTGTGTGGTTCTTCGCAACAGAGTCGTGGTCGTTGACAAGTTGGATGTTTTGCGTCACCTCTTGCGCAAACCTGAGAGCCATCATGCGGCAGTTCATAGGATTCGGTACACTGTCTCGGTAGACGAAACTCTTGCACGTTTCCAGCATCATCTGGAGGCCGACTACCAAGCCCGTTCCTGGAAAGACGTCTTTGGACTCCAGGAACTCCCTTGTCTCGGGGAGCAGCGGGTTAAAGTCGTCTTTCACAGAAGTGCCCTTGGTCTTTTCGTCTCTGATGAGCTGCGTGATGCTCCTCAGAACCGATTGCATGGCGTTTGAGTCTATAGCCTGCCGTTCAGCCAGAAGTTGCATGACGGCGACAGCTTCGTGCTGCGGGAGCTCCTTTTCGGAAGGATCCGAGATGGTCTTCATGACGTTCTGCATGAATGCCTCCTTGTCTTGCTTTTCTTTCTCTTCGGGAATGAAAGATTTTGCAATAGGCTGGCGCTCGACTACAGCCATGAAGTCGGAGTCGTGTTGCTTGTCTCTCTTGAAATTGATCAGAGCGGAACATGGGAAAGCAAGGGCCAGGCCGTCGGAGAAGTCCTTGTAAACGGGAGTTTCACCCGTCTTTTCGGCCATCTCCTTGGACACGTCAATCCCGCTGATTCCAAGGTCGGCTCTCTTGCTCGTATAATGGTGGATAAGCGCTTGGTGGCCACCAATGGCGGGGGTGACGATGTCGCAGAGGTGCTTCGTGGCAGCAAAACCAGCCGTGGTCAACCAAGCTGCAAGCGGCACGGGCATGTCACCGTTGGCGGCAAGCTTCCAGAAGTGCTTGGTGGCAGAAACAAGGGCGTCCATTTCCAAGACGTAGAGATGGAGGTCCAAGATCTCGGCGAGGGGGTCGTCGACGAAGACGTACTCGGGCGGCTCTGGCACGTCTTGCGGAACATCCCTCTCGGCAAGCTCGAGCACCGGGGAGCCGGGCTCCTCTTCGGGGATGTTGGCGAGCACATCGAAGAAGTTCTTGGAAGGCTGCGGTGCCAGCTCTCGGGTGGGCTTGGATGCAGCCTTCTCGGACACAGGTTGAGCAGCCGGCTCGTCTTGGTCAGGGCACATCAGCGCATAGGCTGTGGCGAGTGCATCGTTGAAAAAGGCGTGTTTCTCATTGGCAGGCTGGACGGTCGGATCGATGGCTTCCCGCTGACGGTACCACTCGGTGATCTGTCTGCGCTTGACGAGGGTGCGCTTGAAGGCACCCCGAACGTACAGCGGAGCGGTGATCTGACGCTTCGAAACGAGCTCACTGGCCTGCAGGAGGTTTTGAACAGTCAGGCGCTCTCCAATGGGAGCAATGGCAGTCTTGGACTTTTTTGTGCGGGCGGCATTGTCGACGGTGCGGCGCAACCAGTCCAGCACGTAGCCCGTGTCTCGCTTGGACGACTTGTAGAGATCCCAGAACTCGGAAGAAAAGGCAGTGTTGGTGGCGCTGCTGGACGCAGGCAATGAGGAAGTAGTAGCCATGATGGTGGGTGGAGTTGCCTTACTGTGTCCTGTCTGTTTTATGTCATGCCAGTGCGCGGACCCCCGCCCCACTCCGGCCACGACTTCCTTCCGCCCTCTGGACCACGTCCCGAATCCATTTTCTGGACACATTTGCGCGTGTTTCAAGGCTTGCGTCTACAGGGGGGTTCTGCGTCGGGCCGCTAGAGCAAAGTTGCTTTTTCACAAAAAGACATGATTCTGACCTATCATCCCATCACAACCCTCCGATTTTTGATCTATCATATCCCCAGAGCAATCTCCGACTCCCCATGTTAGGGGCTGTACGCCGGGACATTGAATTCCACCTCTCTACGATAATCGGTTCAACACCTTTGTCTCCCGCCGTGCCGCTGCTTCCAAGGCCTCGACGCCCCGAGCTCCCCACTACAACATGGTTCATACGGCATCCGACCCAATGCATAAGATCGGCCACCACTAAGAAGGCATGCCTCGCTTCCGCATTACTGCTTCGACAGGGATCTCGAGTATTCAAATATCGCGTCAAAAAGCCTACTTATGAATCAATCTTGTAGGGCTGTGGGTTGGGCTTGTTTTCTTGGCATGTGTTTTCCAATCCGGTTGAACTGCTGGATCGGATTGTAGAAGACAGACTGCTTCTGTATTGCCTCTCGATGGTTGGTCGCAAAGAAGATGCACCAGATTCACGAGTAAATCTGCACCTTTCATCTCCAACAGTAGACTTGATCAATCCATTCTCAGTGCTCAACACGATGTTACCGAATAAACAGCATTCACCAGCCTCAACATCACGGCCTCTTCCCCTCCACAACCTCCCTCACCGTGCGATCCAAATCCCCCTCCGGCAAGCCCAACACATCATTCCACAGCTCCGGAAACTTGCCCAACTCCTTCTCCCTCCCATACGTCGCCGCCAGAATCAGATCCGTCGCGGTCCCAAAATCGCCCCGCGCCAGCTTCTCATTCGTCGCCTGCACGCGCTCCCCCACATCCACCTCCTCCACAACCTCCCACTTCTCCCCGCCCGTGGCGCGCTCCAGCGCCTTCAGCACCTCCCGCTGCGTCACCACATGCCCCGCAACATACACATACCGATTCCGCGCCTTCTCATACGCCCCCGCATCCCCCACCAGCCCCACCAACGCCCTCCCCACCGTCGCCAAATCCGTCGCCGCGAACGCGGCCTCCCCGCCATCCCACACCCGCGCCTTCCGGCCCTGGACGTCGAACCCGAGGAACCCGACCTTCAGGCCCCAGTCGAAAAACGGGCCCGTGATGAGGGCGCTCCAGGAGAACGTGGCGGACTCCTTCGATACCAGGTACTCGACGACCTGGCGCTTGGCGGCGAGGAAGGGCACGAGCGAGACGACGGCGGCGTTGGAGGTGTCGCTGCCGTACTCGGACGGGATGAAGCGCTGGACGCCCGCGGCGATGGCGGCGTCGATGAGGGTTTTTTGGGCGGCGAAGCCGGGGGTGCCGACGAGGGAGATGAGGGCGTCGGCGTTGGCGTTGGTGAGGGCGGTGGTGAGGGAGGGGGCGGTGTAGTCGGTTTGGATGACTTTGACGGTGGGGCTGGGAGGGCGGGGCGTTAGTGTTTGTGGGATGGTTTGGAGGGGGTAGGGGAGGGGGAGGATGGGATGTTGGAAAGGGAGGGTGGGGAAGAGGAGGGGGAGGAGGAGGGGATGGTGATGCTTACGGGAATGTCGACTTCGACTCCGGACGGGTGAGTACGGTGATGTTGAGAGGGGGGGAGGCGGCGAGGAATTCCTTCAGGACGGAGGGGCCGAGGTTGCCACCGGCCTAGAGAGGGAGGAGAGAAAGTGTCAGTCCGAGGTCTGGTCTTTCGGGCATCTCAGTGGTTGGGTTGGCCGCTACTTACTCCGACGAGGACGACGTTCTTGATCGGGGAGGCCATTTTTGCACGAAGGGGCATGCAGTTGGTTTCTGTGTTGTGAATCGATGAAGTGATGGTTGGAGACTGGATGCAGAGGAAGAAAAGAAAGCATCCCCACGGCTGCCTATATACCCTTCCTTTCTCCCCTACTGCGAATCAACTCACCCCCGCCTTGACGCGCGCAATCCTAGCCAGACGCGGCATTGCGTGCGTGCGCTTCTGCCTACCCCTCCCATCCAGACAGCGATCGCATCACCACATGGCATCCCATCGGAGCGTACGCACGGGCACGCCATGTTCCGCACATCTTACGCTACCTATTGCGAAAAGTCCGCTACGCAACAACGCCAATCATCGCCCACTAGTCATCGGGACGCGTCAAATGCCGAAGCCGGGCGGTTTCAAAGTGGTGGTTTATTGGGGAGGTGGAAGTGGGATGTGGGTTTTCTAAGCACGCGCGGAACGGAAGCGCGGAAGAGTAGTCAGCCACCGTCGCTTACCTTACTCGGTCTCCGCCCTTGGCGTTGGCGTCCGCCAAACCCTTGGCCGTCTACTCTCACGAATCCAACCTCGTCATCAAATGCAACGCGATGCGGTGGGATTTTTCTTTGTCATATACGCGGAATATCATATCGGTCACCCAACGCCTCCGCCCTTGGCGTCGTCGCAAACCCAAGCCTGACTAACCACTCCGCATCATCAAACGCGACCCGACGCGATGGGATGGGATGGGATGGGACGAGGGGTTTGTTTTGTCATATGCGCGGAATATGGCAGCAGTGGCGGGATGTGGTCCACTCACTACACACCACCACCACTGACTCCGACGAATCGAGTAATCGCGGACGGGATTGCACCATAACCTTCTAACCACATTTAACAAAAACTTAAAGCGGGTACATACGTGCTATATATCGGCGCTCTACCGCGCTGCTCCAACCAGGGGGGCCGGACGAAGACCAATAACACACACCCACACACACAGCTTCATCAGCAAAGGCAGCGAAAAAACGCAAACACTACCGTGCAAATCACAGGTTTTGACGACGGATGATGGCATGCATATGTGATGGATGATCGGAAATGGTTCTTCATTAAGCGCTCGTTATAGAAAAAAAGATGCTTTCGTGGAATACACATCAATCACCCGGTAAATAAAAAGCCGTTACAATTCCAAGAATCCCTTACCCATCGCTATTTGCTCCCGTTCGAAAACAAGGGTTCTGTTCTTTTTTCAACTCATTCACAACTTCGAAGCCGGCGTCGCCGCGCCCGCAGACGTGATCTCGTTATACAGCAAACTGTTCGAGCACCGTTAGCGACTCATCACCCAAACAGGAATAGAATAGGGGGGAAATGAACATACCTAGTCAAAAACTCGGCGTAATCCTCGCCGGTGACCTGGCTGGCAAAATACTTCGCGGCGAGCTGGTACTTGTTGCCCTTTGGCGCGGCGGCCTCGAGCTCCTTTGCCTGCTCGTGCAGCAGGCGCAGCGAGTAGTCCTTGTCGACCTTCTTGCCCTCGGCCGTGGCCACGCCGTGGCGGACCCACTGCCACAGTTGGCTGCGCGACACCTCGGCCGTCGCCGCGTCCTCCATCAGGTAGTTGATGGGCACGCAGCCCACGCCGCGCAGCCACCCTTCCATGTAGCCGAGGCCGATGTTCAGGTTCTTGCGGATGCCCGCCTCGGTGATGGAGCCGGGCACGTTCATGTTGAGCAGGTCGTTGGGCCCGATGTTGACGTCCTCGCGCCGCACGTGCAGCTGGTTGGGCGTCGGCATGTGCTCGTTGAAGACGTCCGTCGCGATCGACGCCAGCGCCGGGTGCGCCACCCACGTGCCGTCGTGCCCCGCCCGCGCCTCGCGCAGCTTGTCCGCCCGGACGGACGCCATGGCCGCCTCGTTGGCCTTGGGGTCGTTCTTGATCGGGATCTGCGCAGCCATGCCGCCCTACATCTTGTTAGCGAGATGGCAGCAGCACGGGGAGCACGTCGGCTTACCATAGCGTGGACGCCTCTCCTGTGGCAGGTCTTGATGAGGAGCTTGACGTATGCGTCCATGAAGGGCACCGTCATCGTCACTGCGGACCGGTCTGGCAGCACGAAGTTGGAGTTCTGGCGGAAGCGCTTGATGACGCTGAAGATGTAGTCCCAGCGGCCGCAGTTGAGGCCTGAGCTGTGGTCGCGGAGTTCGTAGATGATCTGTACCCCGGGTCAGTGTTGCCGGTTCGCTGTCACATGTCAAGAGTTGCTGCACTCACCTCGTCCATCTCAAAGGCGGCCATGATGGTCTCGATTAGGACGGTGCCTCGGATGGTCCCCCTCGGCATGCCAATGTAGTCCTGGGCGAGGTTGAAGACGTCGTTCCAGAGACGGGCCTCGAGGTGGCTCTCCATCTTGGGCAGGTAGAAGTACGGGCCGTTGCCACGCTTGACAAGCTCCCAGGCATTGTTGAAGAAGTAGAGACCGAAGTCGAACAGGCCACCGGAGATGGGCTCGCCGTCGACGGTGAAGTGCTTCTCCTCCAGGTGCCAGCCACGGGCACGGGCAATCAACGTGGGAAGTGTCCGGTCGGTGCGCAGCTTGTACTCCTTCTCGCCCTGCTTGAAGTCGACTTGGCGGCGGATGGCGTCGTAAAGGTTGACTTGGCCGTTGACCATGTTGTCCCACGTGGGGGCACTCGAGTCTGCTGCCGTCAGCTGTGTCCTGAATCACCCGCTTAGGGAGGACGTACCCTCGAAGTCGGCCATGTACGTCCACACATCAGAGTTCAATGCATTCACCACCATCTTGCGGTCGGTGGGTCCGGTGATCTCGACACGCCTGTCGACCAGGCCGGGAGCGGGCGGTGCACCCTTCCACGCATCGTTCTCGCGGATGTGCCTGGTCTCGGGGAGGAAGTCGGGGAGGTTGCCCTTGTCGAGCTCGGCCTGACGGATCTGGCGGCGCTCGAGCAGCTGCTTGCGGCGGGCATTGAAGGCGCGGTGCAGGACGGCGAGGAAGACGATGGCATCCTTGTTCAGGATCTTGCGGGTCTGGTCGTTGAGCGGGCCCGAGATGTTGACGTCCTTGAGGACGGCCGCCGGGTTGGGTGCCGGGTTGGTCTTGGCCTGGGTGCCGAATTGGACTTGGGCTGCCATGATGGGTGGTGTGTCTGACTTCCGGAAAGCGCTCTAAGTGGTGGGCAAGGAGGGGCTGAGGCCTGGGGAAGGGTGACGGGAAAAGTCGCGATGGAGGCGCTGGGGGAGAGAGGAGTAATAAAGCTCCAGGTGGCGGCGCGACGTCACAGTTGACCTCGGGTGAGCAGCGGAGGCCATGACTGGTCGCGGCGACGCCCCGCGACGATGGTGTGGTTGCCCGGGACAGGCAAGCTTCCCTCGGGCGGAGGGGTGTCGAGATCGGCTTGTGATTGTGCTGCGCGGCGATTGTGGGGAAAGCGGACTGGCTGACTCAGCCCGGTTAGTCCTGGCCCGCCCCCAGCCTTCCCCAGGCCCGTCCAGCGCCCATTTACCGGCTGCTGCGCGCCGACTTGCTTGTCCTGGCTACATCTCCACCCAATAGACCCAGTAAAGCATGCCGCGCCGGGCTCGCAGCCGTCGCTCGGGCACGCAGCCGTCGCAGCATGTGGCATGGCTCGGATGCGCAGCCGTTGCTGTGGTTGCTGGGTGAGTGGACAGCGCCGGTGCGCGCCGAGCAGATTGCCTCGGACGGCCAGGTCCGACAATACCCGGTGCCCCTCGGCCGCCCATCCGTCCAGGCGATAGAGGAGCCTCTGGGCCGGGTACGTCACTGGATTATCCGCCCGAATGCAGTATCGCAAACCCCAATGGCACCAACTCCCGCTTTGAGCTTCGTTTTCCCTCCAGTCTCCACCGCGCACATCCCTATAAGTCTCTCTCCGCCGTCGCGCGCCGCCGCCCGAGCCTCGTTACTCGATGCGAAACGCACACCGTCCGCCGTATCTTCGTCCAGCGCCCTTCTTTACTCGATACCATCGAGTCACCCTCGACCTTCCTCGTCAAGTCTCGTCCTGCGCCGATATGCGCCAATATCCGTGGAGAATCCTATCTACAATGTTATCTCTGCCGCATGGTTCGAACGGCTCGTGGGTTATTCTTCTTCTGTGTTGTCGCGGTTTCATTCGTGCAATGCGGTGAGATGATGGGATCATGATACCAGTCGAGCTCCGCCTCCTCATCCAGGTTGCGCGAGCGTGTGAGCCGTGCCCAACAGTCGTGTTTTTTTCTTTCCCTCCGATTATCGGGCTTGTTGTGTGAGCTTATCTCTCCAGCATCATGCTCGACTGTTTTGGACCTGGCGAGCAAATCGTGGCCGGCCTTCAGAAGTGGCTGCCGCCCTTCTAAAGCCGCCTATATCCGGCACACTATGATGTCTTGCTAACGACAGCTACAACGCCCAGACTCGCAGCTCATGTCCTCATCAGCAAACCAGAGCGCAGATCTCTCACCCCACATTCTAGTTGTTCCCCGGCCGACTGCCGGTGCACCTTCCGTCCGAGCCGCACGGCTTTGGCAAACGTCACAATGAGCTTCGTACGAATTAAACTCGGGCACGGCGAATGGAACCCTCTCTTCCCAGGACCGAGAGCGCACTGTGGAAAGTATTGTCGTGGATTAATATTGCCACTCCCGCCCCGTTGGGTATATACAGATTACACAGAATCCAACGCCGCCCAAGCAATAGTGCTTTTGACTGTACCAAATCGAAAGAGCCGTTCCAGACCGTTGCTCCACCTCTCGCTGCCATGCCTTGCGCCTATGTTCTCGTTGCATACAATGCGACATGTCTGATCGCTCCATTAATCTTGCCATGAGAACCGCTGATCTTTCGGATCGTTGCGACCCCGCCTCGGGCCGTTGGCCTCCATCTCGTACACCATCGGCACATGCGCGGCCGCCAGCTCATACGCATTGTCCCTGCCGGGGTCCAGCTCGCTCCTGTCCTTGTGCTGGTCGTATTTCGACCCCTGCATCTCCACAATCTCGCCGTTGTCGACCTCGGCGGGGAAGAAGCCGTGCCACTTGGCCTCTTCCTGCTGCTGCTGCTGTTGCAATTGCTGTTGCTGTTGTTGTTGCAGCTGCAGCGCCTCCGTAGCCTTCTGCTCCGCCCCCTTCCGCTTGCTCCGCCGCCGCCAGCAGAAGATGACGGCGACGATCAGGAAGACGCCGACGACGGAAGCGGCGACGGCGATGCCGGCGGTCGCGCCCGTGCTGAGCCCGGTCGAGCTGCCGAAGGTGTCGTCGTCTTCCTGACCGTCGCCGGGGGAGCGGATGGCGACGGCGTCGGCGGCGGGCAGCGGGTCGGCGAAGCTGGCCTGGGCGATGGTGAAGTTGCGGCGCTCGTGGTCGACGACGAGGTAGGCCTCCTGCAGCAGGGTGCGGCCGAGGCGGTACTGCGAGTCGTTGGCGGCGCGGCGGATGGGGAAGTAGCGCGTCGCGTTGGGGTAGGACGACGTCGTCTCGAGGTCGAAGGCGGCGTACGGCAGCACGATGTTGGTGCTGTTGGTCTCGCTCGTGTAGATCTCGTTGCCCAGCTTGATGGTGAACTCGGGGTTGAGGCTGGTCAGCCGCGCGTGCATCGTGTCGTTGACCAGGTACAGCTCCGTCGCGTTGTCGTACGTCAGCCCGAAGTTGGCGGCGAAGGTGTCGCACACGTCCTGCGGCAGCCACAGCTCCGGCACCGTCGAGTCGATCAGCGAGAGGTGGCCGGTGTGCGTCATGGCGACGACGCCGACGAGGCTGTTGGACGCCGTGATGGACTGCACGCCGACTACCAGGTTGCTCGTGTCGCCGTCGGCGAAGGTGAAGTTGAACTTGGGGGGCGAGTTGAACCGGGTCTGGTCATAGCCACCCAGGATCAGACTTCCAGGGACTTTTTTGTTCCCTGGATCCAATTGTCAGCGCAGACTCGATGCTTCGCGAAGAACGGGAGCGTACGGTAACGAGCACCAGCCGTGTAGGCGTATGATCGACTGGGGATGGAATTGTTTGTCTTGAGATTGTTAAGGAGGCTCGTGACGGGCTCGCTCGTGCTATCAAAGCTGGACGAGATGGGACTCAGGCCGAGGACTCCCATGTAGAAGTCCTTGTCGGCCACGCCAGCAACGACCTGGTGATCCATCCGCAGGGCATCATCGTCTTGGCTGCCGCCCAGGCGGACGGTGTCGTAGCCATACAAACCACCGCCACTTAAGCCGAGATCGTCTTCGAGGCCCAGGTTGTAGATGCCAACCGAGTCCCAGGTTTGTGACTTGTTGCTCTGGAAGCCCGGGCTTTTGGAGCCTTGAAAGGGCTCGGCACCGCGGGCGGTGGCGCAGTTGTCAGGGTCGTCGGCGGTGCAGCCCTCAGGAACAGGCACCCAGGTCTCGTGACCGCGCGTCGATACGAGGACGCGGAACTCCTGGGGCGGCGTGCCGACGCTCAGGCGAAAAGTGGACCAGGAGCCGTCGTTGCCGTCCCACTGGCCCGTATTTGGGACCGTGTATGGTGTAGGCACTGCGTCGTCCCGACGGCGGAGAGAGGGCATGGCGATGCGCCGGGTGTGAGCGGGGCGCGAGTCAGAAGGAGTCAGGCGCATGCATGTCGCGGCGGCAAGAGCTGCGGAGAGCGTGTGGCCGGAGAGAACAGGCAGGAGGCAAGTCAAACAGTCGAGGAAACAGCCATGGGCGGAGCAGCAGATGTTTAATGAGAGGTGGTGCGGCGAGGCGCGTGGCGGGAGGGACGGCGGCTAGGAGCGAGCGCTGGCTGGGCGGAGCTGAGCCGAGAAACGTATTTATTCGCAGGCGCTTGGCCTCCACCGACTCCGACTCCCTCTTGTGCCAGAGCCACGCGCTCCGCCCCTCAACGTGCTGGCCCGATTCCTGGCCCCCATCCGCCCGTTTCATGATTGGCATGCTTTCCACCAGACCTGCGCTGGTGCGACCGCCTGCTCCACCCCTTCCTCTGCTAACGTCTGACGGGCGCTCAGCCTCGCGCGCCGCCGTAATACATGCCCAGCCGTCCATTGTCCAATTACGGCGCAACGCATGCTTGGCCCCTTAGCCTACTGTTCGCCGCGCCTGTTCGCTCAACTCTATTTCAAGCTAGATCGAGTCTCGTACCTTGTGCCGCACTGCCGTTTCTGTGGGAAAGACGTTGAGAACAAGCTGAAAAGTGGCTATCGAAATGGGCAGGGTTGAGTTTTTTTTTTTTTTTTCTTCCGGCCCCGGTTCTCCACAGGACCCTGTAAAGCCGCTGGATGCATACCCTGGAATTGCTTGCGGCGATCAGTCACAGCTTCCCCGCGCGGAGTAGTTTCCTGCCGGACATGGCTTGGGATTCTGATTAAGGCGTCAGGCAACAGGTTGGTACGACATGCGTTTGCTCAAGCAGTCTCTACTGCACTCGACTCGCATGTCTGCTTTCGCTTCCAAGCATGCATTTCTTGCCCTACCGTCCCTTTCCTGGCCTACCTGCCTTTTCCCATAGACACAGCATCGCCGATCGCGCTCTCGATCTCAACTCCAGAGCGGACTTCGATGCAGCGGCTACATGCTGCTCCCAACATCTACAATCGTACGAACCAGACATGCTCGGACTGCAGCGTCGAAGACTTGAAGCCATGGAGATGGCCAAATGTTTCTTGTAGGTGCCACCACTGCGCATCGCCTGAGGTTTCCTGGGATCTGTGAGACACAACATCTTACGCGCCACATTCGAGATTCGAAATCTCAAGATGCACCGTCAACCATGATTGCAGTGGTGCTACCCCAGCGCATACCCGCAGCTATCACCACCGCTGCCTTCAATCCGACGCTGCCAAGTACTACTCGTCCCAGACCGTCAGGGATGACCTTCAAACTGAATGTGACGGTATGTATCTTTGCTCGTTACCAGCCCGCACTATACTAGCGCATTGACCGTAGACTTCTCCAATTGGCATTGAATCGGTAGTATGCAGTACATTTTCAGTCCTGGTATAGCATTGAAACGACCAAGTACCTTCATCTATTCCGAAACAACATGCAGCGTCCCAGCATCCGACACTGTCTCCGTAGCAAACAACATCACATCGTCCATCGGATTTTCCGCCACTGCCAGTATCGTGCTTATAGATTGAGTAACATACAAGCATCTAGCCCCCACATCCCCAACGCACTGCACCGCCGGGCTAGCAGGCTCTATTCCCGGTCAATAGCTCTACTGAAATCTCCCATGGAGATATCGGCCATCGCAGAACTCCATCAGCCGCAGTCACCACCACTTGCACCGGCGACTTCATAGCTATTAGCACCTATCTCTCCTCAGACAGCAGCTTCGAGAGTAGGCGTTCGCTTCCGTGGAGGATTATGGGTAGTCACTGCCCTTTTCGAGTGCAAGGCCGTTGATGAGTTGCGGCAGATCTCCTGATCCATACAGCGAAGCACTCCGTGTAAGACACGGGCCATTTTTCATCCCATGGACGTCCATCACCCCGTCCAACCAACCATTGAAGCAATTGGCTTTCTGGTCTGATGTATCGTTCGGTCGGCAGCCGCAGTGGAGGTCTCACGCGCCACTCCACGGCTCGCGGCCACCGCCCTCATACCGTTCTGGCCAAGATGTACTCGCAAAGACAGCAAGGGAAGGCTGCAGCTTCGAAACCTCGCCCATTCCAATCTTACTCGACTTCTCTTTTCGACTCTCCGCTTTCTTTTTCCAATGTCACCCGAGCAGTCACATTTCTGGAGTAACGGACGCGCTCACACAGACATGTATCACTTGAAATATCATGTTGACAGAAGCGGTAGATGGCGGCTTTGTTTACGCCCAGGAGGCTACTGCTCAAGCAGCTAACCTCTCAGAGCTGCTGGCTCGCCACAAGTGAGTGTGATTGAGATTCTTGGATGTCTTTGTAGCATTTAAACGTAACCCCCTTCCAGTCCGAAGCTGACGTACGCCCTCCGACTATCGATCTCCAAAAGCTTTATTTTCCAGACCTGAGGATAGGCTTTAGATCACTCTTGCATTCTCCCACTCTTTTACAGATATCAATCCAGCAGTATGTGGGCACACAAAGTCTCTTTTTTGCTTCTTTGCATTCTATACGGCGTTTTTGCAATGCCGCAAGACTTCTCAAGTCTCCGAATGAACGTTGCCAAAACGACATACTCTTCTCTGCCGTCTTCTTCGTCCTGCTCCAGCTATGCCACAATCACGGACGGTCCCGCATGCACCGGGTGTGTGCTCGAGGCAATACAGCCAGAGCAACTCACTTTCCCCGGCGAGATTGTCCATCTCACACAGACAATTATCCATTACGCGACGGTCTATCTGGAAAACTGTACGAGCTACAACGGCTGTACGAGCTACAGCGTTTCGACCGTCCCCGTCAGCTGCGCTTGGTGCGATGGCGGCATCGCGACGAAGGAATCCGATATCACCTGGACGTGGAACCAAGCGACCTTGTGAGCGGCCCAGATCCCGTCGCTCCACACACCCTCTAACCTCACACATCAACAGGACATACCCGACAACCTATCTCGGCTACGACTGTCTCCAGCTCGCCACATGGAGCCAAAACCCAGCCGCCGCCGACGACACCACCTGCACCCTCGGCCCGACCCCCATCGCAGAGTACCAAGTCCCCTTCGCGTACCCAGCGACCGCGCCGTCGGAACCGTACATGCCCGTCCCGGCCCCCATCATCAACGTCCTCCGGCACGACCCGAAAGTCGCCCTCCCCTTCGACATCGCCACCTGCACCGCCAGACCCCCGCTCCCGGCCACCTGCCCCCCGGCCTATCCCCCCGCCGCCGGCGCCGCCGACGCAACCACCACACAGTTCCGTTTCCTCCCCCTCGGCGACCAAGCAGCGGCAGACTCCCGCGCCACGTCGACGTCGCCGTGGTCGGCCGGGGGCTCCCCGCACCATAAGGTAGTCGGGTTAATAGACAACAGCGAGCACGTCTCGCACACGAAGACGGTTTCGCGCGAGGAGAGCGGCGGCTCGGCTTCGACGACGACGCAGACGACGACGTCGGAAAGCCGGTCTGACGGTTCCGTCTGGTCGACGACGATGACGATGACCCGCGAAGTCACCGTCACTCGCACCGAGACTGAATCGTCGTCATCGTCGTCGTCGTCGGGGACTGGTTCTGGATCGGGGTCTGGCTCCCGAGCTTCTGCGGAGTCTTTGCTGACGGATTCTGTTTAACATTGCCTTTTTGAGTTTCCGTGGGAGTCGAGTCTTGCTGGTTCCAGCGTGGGCTTTTCTATTTGGTTGCGCGGTTGCCGCACGCTAGCACAATATTTCCGTCACGATGCGGGAAGAAAAAGAAGGAAATATCCGAGCACGGTATTTTATTCGAGCCGGCATGAAAAAATTTCTATACTCAATATGGCAACCATGACCGTTTCAGTTGATTAGTGCCAAGCTGTCATGCCCATCGTTATGAGCGTGAAAGCTGACTTCCATGAACGCTCGACGCATGGATCTGTCGAGCAATTTGCTCAAGTCGTCTCTACAATCCGTTCGTGCGCATTTGTTACGATAAACCAGAAGTTTCCTTAGGCACCATAGGCACCGAAGACAGTGTGCGAGCAAGTAGTACGCGGGCTTCACCCGCCCATTCTTTCTTTCCGATTTCCTTATTTGGAGTATGCTGCTGCATTCTGCCTTAAGAAGAAGCGGAAGCGCTACCGAGACATCTCGCACCAGCCTTGAATTTCTGTGACGGGGGGTCAATGAATGGAACCCCGTTGATCCGTGCAGCACATGCGACACAAACGACGGGACGCCGCAGCTGCGGCTGACTTGCATATGTACACCGACTATAAGTCTCCAGTGCTTCCTGCGCGAAGTGCAACAGTGGTACGGTGTAGTGCATGTAATGTCTCAGGCAACAATGAAGAGAGGCTGGTCATGGTATTTTTAGGGGTACTTGACACTAATATGGCTCTGGAGTGCGTTCGCCTGTTTCCCTATACGGCTTCTGGTGTATGCAAGACATGGCAAAACCGTGCAAGTTCTTTCATGTAGTATTATAGAGGCGTAGACCAGGCGTGCCATTGCGACCAGTCCGGTAGCATCCGCAATGATGTTCTCTGAAAGCTGAAGTTCCGCGGCTGAAATGCGCAGCTCCACGAGGCAACTTATATGGTTTTTCGCTTTACTTGAAATTTGTCAAATACCCATGGAAGAACTCGAAGTTATGAGAGAGCGCAGACTTGTTGACCTGTTGTTCACCATTCAGCCTCCCTCGTTCTAGTCGAGTCACTCGCTAACTCCTCTCATATTGAAACCATCGTCACACTGCTACAATGCAGTTTGTGGCTCTAGTTCTCATTGTGTTTATCTGCTTCTCGCCTCTTGGCCACGCTCAGTTCGCGGCATCAACCATCTCTCAACGACCCATCAGCATTCCCACTGGACTGTCACTTTCCGAACCATCCAACACTGGTTGTGTATTGGAGGCTGTTGACCCCTCGCTACTCACTTTTCCTACGGAGTCAATAATACGTACCACAATCACGAATGAGATTCTCATCATTACTTACATCGACGTTGATGGGCATCAGTCGTACTTGACCAAAGAGATATCGACCACTATCTCGACTACAGAAGCTCTTAGCGCTATTTCCGCAAAAGACTTACCGACAGTATGGCTTACCAATGGCTTGACACTGTAAGTGTTGGACGGTCTGCTTGTGGTTTCCCACCATCCGCTAACAATGACAGAACTTACGGCACAAATTACTCCTCTTTTGATCGGATACGATTCGCAACGCTCCAAAACGGGAACTACGCTTCTCAGTGCAACTTGCCATACAAAACGATTTCACTCCAAGCTTCCATCGTCTACCAAGCGACAACCACAGCGGATCGGGAGGCAGTCTCGGCCTTACCGTACGCAGTCTTGCAATCTCTCATACCGCCAATCACCTCTGCATATCCTGACGCTGATCCTGGAAAATGTACCTTCCGTAATGCTTCATCGTGTAATACTTTTGGGGCTCGCGGCTTTGTACACCCTTCACGATTGAAATCAGGCACCCCACCGTGTACAAAGCATGCCATCGATCCACACTCAACATCAGTTTCCGTCTCGTACTTCACCACGTCATTGACAAGGCCACGAACGAAGAACTGTACGACCACTACCTCAAAGCTTACCGAAAGTGCTTCGCGAAGCACAAGTGTTAGCATCGGGATATCATGGCAAGCCTCAGGGCCCTTCAGCTCACCCTGCACCTTCACACCGCCTACAACTCATCCTCATTCGAGCTGCAAGCAAAAAGGACATTGTACAACTTCAACAGCAACCACTACCACCACGACCACCACCAAAGTCATCAGCACACCGAGTTCTTTTCCAAATACCACTCCTTGCCTTTCGTCAAGCTTTCAAACGCCCCCACCATCCGGGAGCATGACGAGCAGTTCGTGGAACCCGCCAAGTTGCTATTTCTGCAATGGGACAACGCCCCTTCCACCCAACTCGAGTTACACTGCGACAACATCGTCGGCTTCGGAGGCTTCGACATTCACATTTGTGTCTCAACATGTCACACAGGCATACCTTACAGAGGCTGAAAAGAAGACGAGGCATATCACTAGTACTGTATCAAGATTGATGCCCAGTACATCCTCAAACTCGGGAGTAGCTGTCCCTTCAAGAAGCACCTCGCCACCAAATCCTTCCTCTTCGTCAGTAAGCCACCCATTGCCATCAGTAGTACCTTCTTTGCCTCCTTCCCCATCCGTGGCGTCGACGGACTCTACGTCGCCGACGAAGGGCGTGACTGGCAGCACATCTACACCGGAAGGCTCTGATTCTACAACGCAGAGTAGTGGAGATCCGAGCCCCGCGACCTTCGCACCGTCAGGATGGCCCGGACTACCTTCAACGTCCTCTCCGATGAATGGTAAACCACCACAGTCTACATCTACATTGGATAACACACAGCCTCCGACTATCACGACAGATCCCAACCAAGTATCATCCACACAGCCACCCCCAAACTCCCACAGTACCATTGTCGACACTGCAGGACCAGCAATGCCATTGCCGTCTATGACCGGACCTCTAGTCCCCAGCGACAGTTCCATTGATCAGGTCACTGCCCTCCCAGGAACGTCATCCAACAGTGTACAAATTCAGGACAGTACTACACTACCTGTGTCCACATCAAGCGATTCACCCGGTACACAAGGATCAGTCACACAATCAACCACAAACTCCGACAATACTCATACCCCTGCTTTCCCGCCAATTTCGTCGCATTCATCCACATCCATGCTTGTGGTCATTGGTAGCAGTCCGCCCGGGTCTTTCCAGAAGACCACGCACGACGGGACCTCTCCAAGCAGCGCAAGCACTCAAGAAACTACACCGCCTGCACCGACTTCCGGCGACCCATCCGGCATGCAAAGCTCAGCCACACGCTCAACCACAGGCTACGACGACACCCACAGCCATACCTTTCAAGCATCACCATCACCTTCATCCGCTCCAATACCCGCGGCCATTGGCAGCAGCTCGCCCGCATCTCCCCCACAGCCCACATCCTCCAGCAGCGCACGCACCCAAGAAACCACGCCGCCCACAACCTCCCACGGACCGCCATCCGCCACTTCACGAGCGACACCGGGCTCGTCAGCTTCTTCCGCTTCTTTTTCTTCTTCTTCTTCGCGGCACACAACCGGTGACACCCAATCACGACCAAGCGTCCAGTCCGTGCGCCGCTCGTCCGAATCCTCCCCGGCATCAGCATCAGCCTCATCGGACCCCGGCCAATCCACTACGTCCACGGCGACTAGCACTATTCCAGGGTCCGCTGCAAGCACTACTACTACTACTACTCCAGGGTCCACCACCACCACCACCAAAGCCGCCAGTCTCGCTCCCTCTGACCGGACCATCAGCAGTGGTGGTGGTGGTGGTGGCTCTGCAACGCATAGCATCAGTACCGGTAGCGCCGGGTCCGCAGGTCATACGACCGTCACCTCCTCCTCATCCTCCTCTCATCATCAACCCGTCTCGCCCTCTTCTCCTTCGGGCGCGGCAGGTGCGTCTAGCGGAGGACGGCGGATGATCGTGACTGATGAGATGCAGATGTGGGTGGCGGCGCTGGGTGGACTGGGCTTGTTCGTCGTGGGCGTGGCTTGATGGTGGAGAGATATATCCCTGCTAGTGCGGGCCGGATTGGGGTTGCTGTGCCTATCTACCTGCAGTGACGGGAGCGGTCAACGACGCGACGACGATGTCGTTTCTACCGTGTCGCCTGTGTGCGTGAGGTCTTGTGGGCGATGGTGATGGCCGTATGATGTGGGCCTGAGACATTGAATTCTTATCGCTGTTGCTACTGGGGTTCATCAGAAGGGGGGGCCAGCTGAGAGGCGTAGGTACCTAGCCGACAAAGTCAAACAGCAGTGTGAAATCGAGGGCGATCACAAGCCCACCCGCCGTTTTTTTGCGTTGCTGATCCCGCAAGGCTTGACTGATAACGTTATCATCCTCGCGACTTCGGGGATGATTATTCTGAGGAATTTGCGATGCAGATAGCGCCATGGCTCACGCACAAGGTGGCGCGTGACCGCCAACAAAGCCGAGTATTATCATGCAGTTAGCGTATTTTTTCGCAGATCAGCGGTGACTGACCGGGACTACTCTTGAGTGGTGGCTTAGGGAAAGAAGTGGTGGTGGTACATGATAATGAGGAATGTTAAAATCTCCACTTCGACAAGAAGAAGGATGCGCAGCACGAAATATTCGGCCAATCGGGGGACGGCGCGCCCCCGTCGATCGACAGCCTTAACTCCCTTTTTTCCCTGCAGCCAAAAAAACAACCAGCCAACCCGCCTCTATCTCCGCGGCCAGCGCAGCGCAGCGCCAAGCTAGCTTCGCCTCATCGCACCCAGAGACGAACGAGCGAGCGAGCACGCTTGATAAGCAACAGCACAGCAGTAGGTGGTGGCGGTTTCGTGAGTCAGTAAATGAGGAAGGCAGCTGTTGTCGAAGAAGACGGACGGCCTCTCAGCTCCCTCCCCGCTTTCCCCGCCCATCCATCCATCCATTCATTCATTCCTTCCTCCTCCCCGTGCGAGTGGTGGTTCGCCAAATCTACCCTACCCATCCCACCTATCCGCACAACCGCGGCGGGCGGGCGGGGGCCTCTTTCCCATTCTCCCCCTCCCCCTCCTCCGACACCGGAGGGGGAGGGGGGGAGAGTGTGCCACTCCACCCCATCCATCCATGCATCCATCCATCATCCCAGAACGAAAAAGCCCGCTCTCTCGCACACCGCACCGCACCGGGCCGTGTGCACATCGTTAGGGGATCGGCGGTGGCTCACAGGCGTGCAGGCGTTGCCTAGCGCGGCCGCCGATCAGACAACGATAAATAATCATCGCCCAGCGAGCCAGCCAGCCAGCCAGCCAGCCAGCGAGCGAGCAACGAAGCTGGGAAGGAGCGACGGAGGAGAAAAAGAGTCAACGAAAACGTGATGATGATGACGATTGACGCATGCCGCTGCGAACGATGATGCGACAAAGCATTCGCATCTTTTTTCCCCGCCCCCCAACAACGCGGGTCTGTAGGATTCTTTTTACATGGGGTCTCTTTTTGTCAGCACCCCGGCGGCGATTGCGACGGAGTGGGTAAGCCAAGCAGCCGCTTCTGGCGAGAAAACGCTGTGCATGTGCTATTGCAGCGTTTTGCTTTCCCCCCGTGGTTGGGTGCATATGATGGCTGGCTGCAGTTGCCCCGCGCTAAGGCGTGGCGTGGCGTGGCGTGGCATGGCATGGCGGGATGTCGGTGCTGGATGGTCGTTTTTTGCTTTTCTTCATCATGATGATGCGCGTGTTGAACCGGCGATGGAAGGCAAGAGAGAGAGAGGGAGGGGGAGAGAGGTGAGTTACGAAGCTGGAAACATGAACAGGCAGCGGAGGGGGTGGGAGTAATCGGCTGGTCTAGACGGAAAGCTTGGGGTGGTCATGCAAGGGGACGGACGGTGGTGGTGGTGGTCGCTCGCTACCTACCCCGCGTGCAACGTCATGCGAAGGACCATCAAGCTTCTCCATAAAAGTGCGGAGTTGACGTGATCAGGCCATGGGTAATGGTGGTCCGGCGATGTTGGCTGCTACTGCTAGAGACCTGGATGTGTCCTGATGGATCACAAAACAAGTTGAATTGAACTTTGGGCGTTGGATATCAAACCTTGGTTGTTATTAACCCAACGAGCGAGCAATCCACGCCCAACCACGTACGTAGCTCGCTTCCCAATATGCACATTACTCGCCGAACCACGCTTTCATTTCCCCATACCTTCCTCATTGTTTGACCATGCGCCACGTTTCCCCCCTCACCTCACCGGTCCACCAGTCCTCAAGAATTGCTAAGGACTGGGCCATTGCTCGGTATTCGGGCAGTGCAAAGCATCAGGAACATGTTGTATTGGATCTCAACCCGCCAACAGCCAGCCAGCGCACAGCCACGCTTGGTTTATTCCCCGCCCCATCATCCGTGACATTCCCCACACAAACGCACCAACGCACGTACCCAGGTACCCACGCCTCCTCCTCTTTCCCCTCTCTTCCCATGCAGCGAACATGCGATGCTATCGTGAGACTTTTTGCAGGGCACGTGGGCAGGGCTGGTCCCGCTCCACACCTACCGCAGCGCCAACCGGAACAGAAGGGAACGGGTACCATAGTCCAGACCACAAACCGCACCGCTGCAGCACTCTTCTTTCTTTTTCTTCGGCTGTCGGCCGAGAGATCTTGGCAGAAAACCGTCGTCGCTGTTGTCGGGTTGTTGTTGCTTCTTCCCGTCGTCATCACGTCAACATCACCTTATTAGCACTTCTGCCGCGGCTTGGGTCTCGCGCGCGCTGCTCACAAAGCCCCAATCAACCCCCCCAGCCGCCAATCCCGGGCGGCAGCCACCGGCAAGCGAGCGGGACACCCGGCAGCAAAGCATGGAACGGCTGGCTGGCTGCTTGCTTGCATGCTTGCATCGACGCGCATCATTCCGACTGGTTTGCCTGTTTTTTATTTCTTCCTTTCCCGCTGCTGCGACTTTCGTCGTCACCGATTGCGGCTGTAGATAAAGTCGCGGCGGAAGAAGATGGAAAAAAGTATATCAAGTAATTTCGTGCACCACCTGACGTAGTCATGAGCCGTGCATGCACCTATGCACGTCTGTTGTTGGTAGTTGGTAGTTGGCAGTGGATTTTTAGTTGGCAGGGAAGGAAGAGCGCGGCTGTGCAGTTTCGCGTGTGTGTCGCGGAGAACAGGCGGGCGGGAAAAAAACAAACCCAGCGGTGATGATCGTCAGGGCTGGTTACTCCCTTCCCTGCTCCTGCTCGCAGGATTTATTTGTATTATTGGCCGCCGGGGTCGTCGATTGTATATATGTATGCGGCTGATGATTGCCCTGCGCCTGGCAGCCTGGCAGGTGGCTGCCGCTGCTCTCATCATCATCATCAGCAATGCATCAAAGGACGCACGATCCACCCCCCACCCCGATTTAAAATCGGGTTGCGTTCTAGATCCCGTCGTCTGACAACAAACGGCTGCAGGGCTGCGAAAGTAGTGTGCCGCAGGGCTGAGTCACGGAGCGAGATGACGATGATTCGTGAGTGCTCTTTCGTCGTTGTTTTGCTGTTGGCGAATGCGAAGGGGGGAGGTGGATACGAGATTGTTGCGTTGTGCGTTGTTTGTGCCGGACGCGAGAGGACGCGAGAGGACGCGACGGACAGGCGTAATGAGAGGATGGAGGGAGGCTGAGGCCATGATAGTCATGGACAAGCCGACGTGTACGTATGCCGCTACCTTCCCTTTCGAGCAAGTGCCGGCGGGGCGTCGGTTTGTAAGCGAAGCGTGCAGCGCAGCGCAGACGACATGAAGATGCACGTTTCGGGTGCGTTGGAGTGTTTTTCACATCGTCGTCGGGTCGAGTGGTGGTAAAAAATCAACGTTGCTTTCAGGGTATCTAAAATGTGTGACAATCCTCCTCCCCCATCTTCCTCCATCCCCATGCGTGCTTGCGCATCATGTTTGTCTAGTTTAAAATCAACAAAAGAACTCCGTATCCGAATCCCGGTGCCCAGAAAAACAGCGCCAGCCCGATGCAAATCCCCACCCCGGCCGCGGCATCATGCATGACAACCATGTAATATTTACACAAAGGAAACGTTTCAGTTCGTTGGACGGGCGAGAGTTGCATGTACGCAAGTCCCCAGTCTCAGGATTGATCCGATCCCCAAATCTACCCCTCTCTTTCTGTTGCGACGTTGCGCAAAGCTCCCCTCGCGGTCCATGCTTGTTCGCTCTCTCTCTGTCGCTCACCCGTCCGTTGTCTGCCTCGTGCCAAGGGGAAAGTCGAGGACGTGGGTGGCGCAGGCAAGCGGTAAGCCTCAGCCCCCTTCGACCAAGCGGAAAGGGGCAAAAAACCGTGGCGGCATCCTTTCCGCCGTAACCCAAGGGAGAAGAGCCGGAGAGCCGGAGCCGGAGCCGGGTCCGGGAGACCGTTCTTGTGTTGCTGCAAACCCGCCCAGTCCGACGCGAAACGGCCCTAAAAATAGGGTCGTCCGCTGACGAAGGCCGGCCACTGGCGGTTGCAACACCCGTGGTTGGATGTGGAAAAAATAAAGAACTTTTCTTCTTTGGTCAACCACTTCAACCGCTTTTGGCGGGAGTGATCGTAGTGGTGGCAGTGGCGGCGGGCGCGTCCACTGTGAGGCGCACGCAAAAAACTTTGCTCAGGCCGGTGGTGATGAGGTCGCAGACAAAGCTCCCGCAACCGAGTCATAGGACGGCGCCGGAGCGGACGAGGGGCGCCGGCTTTGCGGCCTGGTGGTGGTCGTGGGCCTTGGAGCCGAAGAGGGAAGCCAGCTGCTTGCGCACCTTGGAGTTGCGCGAGCTGATCTTGGGCCTTTGCGAGTCGTCCTTGGCGCCGCCGCTGTTGCTGCGGCTGCGCGGGCGCAGAAAGTGGTGCTCGCGCGGCTTCTCGACGACGCTGACGGCGCCCTTCTTGGTCAGCGTCAGGGCGCGGGCGCGGCCCAGCTGCTGCTTCGGCGGCGCGTCGAAGTTGACCTGCACGATGGCCGTGGGCTCCGACGAGGCGCTGTTGGGGCGGTCGCCGTCGACGGCGGCCGCGTAGTCGGCGAAGAAGGCGTTGGGACCGAGCGTGTTGTTGTCGGACGGCGTGTCGGGCGAGTCGATCTCCTGGACGGTGATGGTGCAGTCCGAGGCGTTGTCCTCCTCCTCGTACGGCGGCAGCAGCTCGTCGTCGTCCTCCTCTTCGACCTCGGGCTCGTCAAAGTCGGCGGTGAGGATGGCGTTGGTCATCTGGCTGGTGGTGGTGATGGGCGCCGGGGTGATGGCATCCGGGTCTTGGGCCAGCAGGTCGGCTTCCATGATGTGCTGGATCTGTTGGCGGTAGCGCTGGGCCATGGTGAGGCGGTACGCGTCCATGGGCGAGGCGTCGTCGGCGAGCTTGGGGGCGGGCGAGGCGGCCATGTTGGCCAGCTGCTTCTGGGTGTGGGCGGGCAGGTTGAGGACCATGCCGGGCGGGGAAGACCTCATTGTGGTGGTGGTGGTGGAATGCGGCGGGCGTGGAATGCTCGACCAAGGCGGCTGCCTTATATGGAGATTGTTGTGTGGAGAAAGTGCCGGAACCAGCAGGCTTGTTGCAAACGGAATGGGCAGTGTTTGGGGGACAGGCAATTCTTAAGTGTTTATGATGCAGTTCCCTTAGGGCCTAGCACGGAAGCCGGGAGTGGCTTGTGATTGCTCGTACGGAGCCGGGGCGGCAGCGGTCAGCAGCTGACTCGGCCTCGCACAGTCATGCTGCTAGCCCGACCCACGTCATCTGCCGGCAGCCCAGCAGCCTGTTTCGCGCGAGCTTTGGGCTAGCAGGATTGTTCGAACTTGGCCGGGGCGCGGTGCCGATCCGTGCGATTCGTCGTTGGGCCCAGCGTCACCAAGGTACTTCGGTGCTCGCGGCCTCGGGCTGCCAAACGCTCCAAAGCGCGGCGCTAGCGGACCCTGGCGCCAGAGTTGAGCAAACCCACTCTCACCGCGCAGCCATGGTTGCTTAGTCTTTTTTTGGCGTCCTCGGTGAAGCTCACCTCAGGCGCGCGCGGAAGATGACAGCTGCAACGGATGCGCGCGGCACCTCAATCGCACTCGAGTTGCGCGTTCGGGGCCGGCTCAGCCAAAATGCCGCGCACCTGCCACGCTCTGCCGCGCTCGTCTGCTCCCGCCCCCGCATCAACAGCCAGCGACGCTCGCCCTGCTGCGCCTCCCAACGCCGACACCGACTCCGCCCGTTCACAGGCGCTGAAGGATCGCCCGCGAACCATGCCGGCCCACCGCCTGCGGGGCAGCTGGGCAGAACGACGACTTCTCCGCCCGAAGCAGCAGCCTCGTCAGGCGCGGACGGGCTGCCTCAGGCGCAGATGAGCCCGCCGCCACCGTGACCGGTGCTGCGGGCGGCCTGAGAGCCGCCTTTGACGTGGCTAGTGAGCGCTTCTCGCGCAACCAACTGCGCCCTGGACGCCCGCCGGTCGTGGCGGCGCTAACTCGGACCTGCGCCGCTCAATCTCCAGGGCGACTACAGCCCTGCGACCGCCCTGAAATTACCCAATCCCAGCGCCCGCTGCCGTTCGCGCTGCCTCGACGCAAAACCGTTTCTCAGGCGCTCGTACTATCATGGGCCGTTGAGATTTTGGCTTTTGGCCTTGATTGGCCGCCGTGCCGGGGCGCCTTTTGCGCCGTCCGCGGCTGCTCGAAACGTCAACACCGAGCCGCTCCCATCGTGAGTCTGCCGATACCGCGCGCGAATTCCAACGCGCGACTCCCGCGGTCCGAGTTTTCCCCTCGACCTGCTGTTCCTCATTCGCCCTGTCTTTGCACACCTCAGCTTGTCCCGTGTTCTCTCCCCGTTCCTCTCGCTGTTTCCATCCCTCTTCCTCGGCCCCTTTCATCAAACCCTTTGATTCTTCCCAAACACCCCTTTTCGGCAGCACCTCGCACCTGAACCGACATATACGCAACCATCCTCACTTCCCCCTTAGGGACTGCCGATGCCGTGCGTCGGTCCGTAGCCATATGCTGCTCCTGAGACCGGACGTTGTCTCAAGATGCCGTGAGCGGAATCTAGAACACTGTGTTACTATCTTTATCCCGCATGCCGACGCACTCTCCGACGACCTGCTGCCGCACGGCCTTAACAGGTGGCCAACGTGACGATTGAGGGGTGTTTTGTTTTGCCCGCCAGTCGGAGTTCGTGCAATGCCTCGACAAACACTGAAGAAACGCCGTCGTCGTCGAAATGAGCTCGGCGCGAAGTTTTTGCTAGTCAGCCCTACAGCCTCATTTGAATCGGCCAGACTGCAGTGAAGGGTATGACCTCCGCGGTTGCATCACAGGGACGCGGGAGATCACCACTCGGTCCGTTTCTCGGCCGGTCATCGCTGCTGTCCTACCACCACCACTACCTAAGCTCACCACCTTGTCCTACCGGCTTGGCCAAAATGATTGGCTCGCTTCCTATAAGCCACCGGCTTACACGACGTGGCTGAACGGCGCCTAGGGCAGCCCCCACACGTTTCAGCTGCCTTGGGGAACGCTGCTGAACCCTCTCAGCCTCACCCTCTGCCGCCTCGTCAACTACCAAATCGCCCGCTCCTGTCCAGTCATCGCAACCGCCATGCGTCTGTTGGACACGTCTACTCTCGCCTTGCACTACTTCGCGGCCGACCCACCGCCGTACGCTATCCTCTCCCATACCTGGGGCGACGAGGAAGTCGGCTTCCAAGAATGGCAGGCAAGAGAGGGAGACCCGTCAATCAAAGCAAAAGAAGGGTTTCAAAAGGTTAGAAGCTTCTGTCGAAAGGCCTGCATGGTAGGATACAAGTGGGGCTGGGCCGATACCTGCTGCATCGACAAGTCCAGCAGCGCCGAGCTGTCCGAGTCCATCAACTCTATGTTCCGCTGGTACAGGGCGTCATCCGTATGCTTCGTCCACCTCAGCGACGTCTCTGAGAAGAGAATCGCCTTGGGCAGCGAGTTTGCCAACACCCGATGGTTCACAAGGGGCTGGACTCTGCAGGAGCTCATTGCTCCGGAGGACGTCGTCTTCTACAACAGGGACTGGATTCACATGGGCACCAAGAGAGATCACTGCGAGATTATATCTCAGCTTACTGGCATCGATCATGAGAACCTTCATGATTTTGAACCAGACAATTCTGTCAGCATGGCCTGCAGGATATCCTGGGCTTCCAAGAGGCAAACAACGCGACCGGAAGACACTGCCTATTGCCTTATGGGGATTGTTGGCGTCAACATGCCTTTGCTCTACGGAGAAGGACACAATGCGTTCCAGAGATTGCAAGAGGAGATCATCAAAGTTTCTGACGACCACTCTCTCTTTGCTTGGTCTCCGGTACAACCACATGCACGTTTTCTTCCCGGTATTTACCGTGGTGTACTTGCCGGATATCCCTGGCAGTTCTCTTCCGACGTCATACACGAGCGACCAACTGGTGGTTTCCATTACTGGAGAACATCTTACATGATGACAAACAAAGGACTTCAGATAAAGCTTCCTCTGGTTCCAAGCGAGACGTCCAGCACCATATATTATGGGATTCTGGACTGCATAGTGCAAAAACGCTCGATCGATCACACATCTTATGGCATTGGTGTCCCACTTGTCTGTGTTTCGGATGATGGCACGCAGTTTGCCAGAGTGGAGAATAGGTCTCTAAAGACCTTCGACTTCTCACGCCGTCAAACCGAAGGTCTGATTCGACAAATTTACATTCGTCGGCGCGGCAGACCCATGATTGGAATGCCCGCGCAGGATGACGAACTCGCCAGCTCCAGCAGAACCGTTTCGGGCCAGTCTATTGGCGAGGTGGACGATCCTCACTGCGAGACTGTCCGCACCATCACCGTTGAGATCATCGTCCTCTACTGCCTTTACACTTTCCACAACGCCATCTCAAAGCTCATAAACCGCTTCGCACACAGTGAAGTTGCGCCAACGCAGCAATGCATGCCGACAACAACCATTCTCGTATCCGTGTTAATGTACGTGTACCTCAGACCTCATTTCCGAAGACTTCCGAGAGCATTCGGTGAAGGAAGAGGTTCCATTGGTCCAATACGGCGATTCGTGGACCGTCGCTGGCTCCGATCCAGTCCCTTTTCCTTCGCGGCCCCCGTTGAAAACGTGATTGTCCGCGCCCGGGCTCGGTGGCATCGTATTTTCGTCCAGTTGAACGCACAAATGTTCCCATTATACTGCACAGCCGTTCAGTCCAGTTGGCCGGCCCTTGTTCTGCTCCTCATCGATGCATCGTCGGCCCTTGTTGCCCGCTACCTCCGACTACGTCATGAAGATCGTTTTAACGCTGTTGTCATCGTTGCGCTGCCGATATTGGCGCTGGAAGACATTGGTAAAAGGGGCGTTGGATTAACAATGGCTCTTTGGAGGTTTCTATCTACTTCCACGTAGAGCAGGAACTGAAAAGCCTCAACGAGAAATTTCGTAGAATATGTTCCAGCGAGATGATTATTGCCAGATCCACCAAAGATTCGGGTAAGAAAACCCAAAGTGCCATATTCCCCAATTCTTTGACACCGTAAATCTCTATTTTTGTTGCCACACCCCCTCAATCACCGCCAGACACGGAAAAAAAAAAAAAAAAAAACCACCCAACACCAACACAACCCCAAAACGAAAGAAGAGAAACAAGAGCGAAGGCCTTTTTCGGCCGTCGGGACGAACAGTGCCATCATCGTTGTCCGGACGATGAGGCCCAGACAACTGAAGCCGGTCACTGAGAAAACCCATGGCAACGGACGTCGTACTCACCCAAAGCTTTCCTCCAGCTCCGAGCAGCCGAGTGCCAAAAAAAAAAAAAAGGTACTCGTATCCATCACCAGTTTTGGGCGGGGGGCCGGCCGACTACTCCACTTGTAGTGTGCAATACCTGCTGCTGCCCCTGGGGCAATAGCAATATTTGTCCTATCGAGACCACGTTACTCGCCAGCAGTAGACTACCCGTCCCGCCTACATGCTCTTCGGGCCTCGTGATAAATATAGGACGATAGTCGAGGCGGGTACCAAGGGATTTGAGGACGTAGACGGAGACATTCGAAAGTGCCAATTACGACGCACATACAAAACGACGGAGTCACAGAAGACGGAGAGAAGTAATAACCAAAAGCCTCCACCTCCCTTCCACCTCTGCGCAAGCAACCTCTCCCATCACAACTTCGCCTTCGTCTCCTCCACCCCCCTTTTCCGGCGGGTCAACGCCTTCCTCCTCATCTCCCTACTCGCCCACCCGCCCTCATCCACCTCGCGCACATAATAGCTCAGATCGGCCTCGTGATCCACCTCCGTCCGACTAAACCCATTCCCCAGCCACGCAAAGCGATTGCCGCGATACTCGACCTCCCAATCATCCCACCTCACCTCCCTCAGCGCCTCGACGAAATGCAGCATGCTCCCCGGCCACAACCCCGTCACGCGGCCGGACGCGGAATGCTTCTTGTACCAGCTGCGACAATCATCGCTCCACACCATGCGCCCCATGAAGGCGTCGAGCCAGTCGTTGAACTCATCAACGGCGGCCGCCTTCGGCGCGAACGATGCCACGGGCTCCGTCTGGAAGCGGTCCAGCAGCGCGCAGACGTAGTCGGCCTGCGCCTCGAGCGCGCCCAGCACGGGGCCGTTGCCCGTCGGGCTCGCGGGGCCGAAGATGGTCACGTAGTTCGGGAACCCGGCGGCGGCCGTCGCCAGGTAGCCGCGGGCGTCGTTTGGCGGCGCCCACTCGCTGCGCAGGTCGCGGCCTGTCGCGCCGTTGACGAGGGGGAAGCGCGGCCGGAAGGACGTGTTGAAGCCGGTGGCGCAGATGAGGGCGTCGAAGGGCCCGGGGTGTGTGGTGCCGGCGGCGGTGATGACGCCCGTGCCGGAGGGGGTGATGGCGGTGACGTCGCCCGTGTTGGGGGGAGGGGAAGGAAGGACGGCGGTGACGTTGGGGGCGCAGAGGGATTCGAGGTACCCGGGGCCGGGCGTGAAGCGGCGGCAGCCCACGCTCCAGTCTGGGATGAGGGCGACGGCGAGGTCGGGGCGGGTGGAGAGGGCGGTGCGCATTGAGGTGGTGAGGGCGGCGCGGGAGGCGGTTTGTTCGGCGGAGTTCTTTTGGAAGACGGCTGGTGGGGAGGGGGAATGTCAGGAGGGGGTTGTGACTCTTTCCGTGTTGATATTGAAGAGGGGAGGGGAAAAGCGTTCGGATGGCTTGGGGCTGGGGAAGAAGGGGCAAAAGAGCGCACCAAAGTATTTGTTCATGCCGTCTTCTATCTCTTTCCGGTGCCTCAGGAGGGCGCCTGGCTGCGTCTTGAAGACGTGCTTCTCTTCTTCAGTGTACTCCCGCTGCCCGGACGAGCCAATCGGCGGCGCGATCCAGGTGGGAGACCGGATGAACGTCGTCAAGCTCTTGACGTGCGGTTGGATAGCCGGCAGCACCTGAATGGCCGAGGACCTGCAAACCATCAGCCGCAATCCCACTTCCCCCCTCAACCCTTTGCTCGCTCGCTCGCAGCTCCCCCGGCCCCTCACTCACCCATTCCCAATCAATGCCACATCCTTCCCGCGATAATCCCAATTCTCGGGCCAATCCGCCGTATGTATCAGTTTGCCCCGAAACCTCTCCAACCCCTCGATCCTCGGCCACTCCCACTCATTCAAAAACCCCGTCGCATCCACCAAAACCTCGCACTCATCCTCCTCCACCTTTCCCCTCTCCAAATCCCTCACTTGGACCACCCACACGCTCCTCTCCCCATCCCACCTCGCCCCCTCCACCCTTCTCCTCAGCCTCACATACTTGCCCAACCCCCACGCCTCCGCAAACCCTTTGAAATAACCCTTGATCTCGTCGCTGCCCGCGTACACGCGCGACGGGCCGCTCCCCGTGGCGTCGTCGTAGCGGTGCGGCCAGAACGAATACGTGTACGAGTGCGAGGGCACGTCGCACGCGCACCCTGGGTACCGGTTCTCGACCCAGGTCCCCGCGACGTCGCTGTTCTTGTCGTAGATGGTGAGCGTGTAGTTGCGGAACGAGCGTTGGATCTTGTATGCGAGTAGTAGACCCGAGGCCCCGGCGCCGGTGCAGATGATGCGCATGTGGCGCGCGTGGTGGATGGGTTTGTTGGCGCGGTCGTCGGGGTCGTGGGGGGCGGGTGGGGCCATGGTGGGGGAGGGAGGGGTGGACGGGCCGGTCGAGATTGAGGGCGGGGATGTGGGGGAGGTGATTTTTTTTTGGGGGGAAATGGCACAGTTTGAGAAGCGAGGCAGAGAAAGGGTGGTAGGAAGGGTTAGTGTTCAGGAAGTCGACGTCTTTTGGCCCGGGGGTGAGGGATTTGGGGTTGGAAAGTCCAAGGAATTTGCAGAGTTTCAGGCGAGAGCGAGGGCTCTGGATATATAGACGCATTGCATGATCACTTCTGTATCGTTGTGGATGTGAGTGGGTCAACAAGGACACAACGAGCTTGATTCTGTGGCTAACTGACGACCCGATGGTGTGTATCTTCCTATTTCGACTCATGTTGCAGGAAATACAGACATGGTTGAAACTTAGTCCCCACCATCAGAGCAGTCAATGCAGCGATCATGACTTCACTTTGCGCTTGTCGGGTCTATCCGTCCTACATCCCCGTCAGAATCTATGTATCTGCGGTTCGGAAACGTTCCTCGTTTTGTGCTGTCCGGAGCAGAAGCTTCAGTCCGATTGGCCCCAAGACTCAAGGTGGCTAACAAGTAACCAAAGACAAAGATGACGTCCGATCTTTGGTTGATTGCTGAATCTTTGCAAATAGGCAAAGATCTTTGCCTGTTTGCTTGGCATATGTACAGTGTACACGGACCAATGTGAGTGTTGCCCCGATTCGGTACCCCACCCAAATTTACCTCTAACCTAACCGGATCGGAGCAAAGCACAAATATAACGACTACTTCTGACCAATTATATACTGGCATGGACTCTTCACAACTGTTGATACTTGGTTCCTTATTGGGTAGAGCAACCGCACTTAGTTGACACACGACGGACTTCGATAAATATGTGCTCCAGTACGGTGAAAGGAAAACTCCACCATGTTACCTTGAGGAGAAGGCGGGCAGAGCTCGAACAACAATGGCGTGACAATGTGGATATCCCAAGACATGTACCCGCAGACCCGGCGGGGAGGTGGTACATCCGATTCCGATCCCTGTCGTTTGCGCCTCGCTTTCGAGTAAAACCCTCCGCCGATCGCAGGTTGACGAGTGGAAACAATCAACCTGCATTGGCCATCCGCGCCGCATGCAGCCGGTGCTGTTCTCAAAGCTCTTTATTGGATGTTGTAAATTGCAACCGAGGCCCAACTGCACAGCAGGGGTCAAGACATTGGGTCTATCCATAAGGATATTGCACCATACTTGCAGGTAGTTGAATCCAAGATCCGGACGTTAATGCGAGTCTTAAATACGCGCGAGTGAGTCCGTGTCTTGGATTTGACTAACAATGCAGGAAGCTTGAAAGGCCCAATTCTTTTGTCACCTGTTGTGGCTGCGTCTCGAAAATAAGCTTCTTGTGTAGGCTGTAAATCCTGACGCCACCAAGCCACCGATCAGATCCGATCCTATGAACGGCGTCCCCGCCGTCGAAGGATCATTGGTAAAGCTGCTAAACGCATGTGCATCCTAAATTGCAGACATTCGCATTCGACGAACAATTGCAAGACCCGCAGCATACGAGTGTCCTTTGCTTTTCCGACCTGACGTCATTCGTAGCCAAGACGTCTCCGCTTTCCTTCCCCGCATGCACAGCTCGGAACGGTCGCCGATCAGTCACCTTTCGGGGAATACAAGGCCGATAGTGTGCGGAGCACCAAATTCCAGGTACCCCGCATTCCAATTGACGAAGAAAAAGATGGCGGAGCTGCTTTACAGCCGGCTGGGAGTATTAGCTCTTCTGTCATTGCTGAAGTCTTACTCTTAATTATCCGGGCACCCCGCCTCAATCTCAGCATCTACGAGGTGTTTAGCCATACGATTAGAATGCAGGGGATATATAATCAGCCTCATGGCTTCCGTGTGAGGTTCGTTGCTCAGTTGCCGAGAATTGCCTTTGCGACTGCGGTTTGTGTTTGAAATGAGGGTGCTTCTTGCAATTCCATGGCTCACTTGCTTGGGCGCATACGCCCAGACCCCAGTATGGCCGAGCAGCAGCTCGACAAGTTCCAATCCTGCCATGGTCACTTCGATGGACCTGACAATTGATGGTAAGCCATTGAGATATCCCTTTTCCACACTGTATCAATTGACTCACTCTGCAGATATGTGGGACATCTGGATTGGCTCTGTGGCCGTAGCATCTGTCAACACGACTGTCTCCCCCACTCCCGTGCCCAGCTCCGAGCTGATCCCTCCTCCACCGCTACACTATCCTTCATGGATGTCCGGCCCGCAGACACCATTGCAGTCGAAGAACGAATCTTGGAGTTTTCCAAAAGATTTTTGGTGGGGCGTCGCAAGCGCCTCTTACCAGGTTGAAGGCGCGGTTAAGGATGAGGGCCGCTCGCCCTCCGTCTGGGACGCTCTTCTTCACAATGTTGTGGGGAACAGCTTATACAACGAAACGGGTGATGTTGCCATCAACCATTATTACCTTTACAAGCAGGGTTTGTTGGCACAAAATACCGCCTCTCATCAATTCCGCTAATCAAGAGTGCCTCAGATATTGCCAGACTTGCGGCTATGGGTGTGCCTTACTACAGCTTTTCCCTTTCGTGGTCGCGTATTCTTCCTTTCGGGCGTGGACCGATTAACGAAGCCGGTTTGGCCCACTATGAGGACGTGATCAACACATGCCTGGAGTATGGTGTAAAGCCTGCGGTAACACTGTACGTATCGTTCGATGCAAACATAACGGCAACGCTGATGCCTCCAAGTTTCCATTGGGATCTGCCGCTGTACTTGTATAACCTGTATGGTACGTGTCAACCTCCCGAATTTCAGAATGGATAGTGACTTACTCTATTCAGGCGGATGGACCAACGAGCAAATCGTGGACGACTTCGTCAACTACGCCAGGATCGTCTTCGAGAGATTCGGAAACAAAGTCCCCATGTGGTTCACCGTCAACGAGCCCATCAGCTTCTGGTAAAAAAGCAACCCCCACTTCCCTTTTCCAAACTCCCAAAGTCTAACCCAACCCCCCTCCTCCAGCACTCTCCAAATGCCCGACAACTACTTCCACCGGGTCCCCATCCCGCAAAAACAACAGCCCTACTACTGCGGCCAGCACGTGCTCCTCGCGCACAGCAAAGTCTACCACCTGGCCAAGTCGATGAACATCACGGGCCCGATCACGTTCAAGAACAACGGCTACTACAAGACGCCGCGGAGCAACTCGACCGAGGACGCCGAGGCGACGCAGCGCGCGTGGGACTTCAACGAGGGCTGGTTCGCCAACCCGGTCTTCGTCGACGGCGAGTACCCGCGCTACCTGAAGGAATACGTGTCGACCTTCCTGCGCGACCTGACCGAGGACGAGAAGGCGGCGATCCGTGGCTCGGCGGATTATTTTGCGCATGATGCGTATGCTGCGAAGTGAGTTTTGTGCTTTCGCTCTCGGTGGGATTTACTAGACTTTCCCTTTCTTTTCGTCAGTAGCCACCTTCCATCGGTTGCGCAACCTTCTCCGGAATATGTGTGAGAGAGAGGGAGGGAGGGAGGAAGAGAGAGACAGAGCAGCCATCTAACCAACCCCCCTCGCAGATACTACATGGCGCCCGACACGGGCACCGCCGCCTGCGTGGCCAACTACTCGCACCCGCTCTTCCCCACCTGCGCCAACTCGACCTTCACCCTGCGCGACGTCGACGGCGGCTGGCTGATCGGCCCCGCCGCCGACCCCTACACGTCCTGGCTGCACAAGGCGACGGATTGGATCCCGCAGTAAGCAAACCAGCACTCCCCCTCGACACCAACACCCACCACACCCACATCCCAACACCCCGCCCCGCCCAAGCCAAAGCCGCTCGCACCACCACCACCACCACCACCACCACCACCAACCACCCCACTAACCCGTCCCCACCCCCTCCCCCACAGATTCCTCCACCACATCGCGCACACCTGGCCTCACCCCGGGGGGATCGCAATCTCCGAATTCGGCTTCACCGAGCCCTTCGAGCACGACAAGAAGCTCCTCGGGGACATCCGGACCGACCTGGCGCGGACGCGGTACTACCGGGAGTACGTAGAAGCCGTGTTACTCGCGATGAGCCAAGGGGTCAAGGTCGTCGGGCTGCTGGCGTGGACGGTGGCGGACAACCTGGAGTGGACGGCCGGGTTCGGGGTCAAGTTCGGGCTGCAGTACGTCAACCTGACGACGCAGGAGCGTGCGTTCAAGGCGAGTTTTTTTGAGTTGAGGGATGTAATCGAGGGGTATATGGAGGAGTAGGTGGGGGGTGGGGAGAAGCTACACCTCGTGCTGGGCTGTTGAGGGCGGATGCGGGTATGGTGTTGAGAGGTCGGTGGTGTGGGGAGCTGGATGTGCGGGACTGAGCGGGGACAAGACGGAATATACTACACGCCGGACAATGTCGCCGTTCTGTGCGCGCAACGACATGGCAGCCACGTGGAGAAGGTCCAGCTGATGGGCGTGTTGAGCCATCATCTCGATTGTGTGGTATCTCTCTGCTCTGAAAATACGATATCTAAAGCGTCTAGATCTAATTCGTCTGTTCTCCAACGGGAGGAAAACTCACCGCTAAACATGACAGCATCTGCTCCCCATACTGAGAGCCAGTGACGTCGTTTCCGAACGCCCACTGGTGCCATCCGCTACAAGCGAAACAGAGGGCTCCGCGCGCTCTTCGTGGTGGCGTTGAAAACCTCACGAACGCACAACAGCTCAATGCTGTCTACGGCCCGACTGGTCGGCGTTGCGACGCGGGCCTTTTCCAAGGACATTCCGGCCAAGACGGCCGTGATACCCGAACCCTGGCGGCGTTTCGAGATCCCTACTCTTTACTCCACGTCTCCCAACCCGCTCTCTCACGTCCTCGTCACCCACTCCGGCACGACCCTCCGGGCGAACTTCATGAACTTGAAGAAACCAACGGCGTACTCGACATTCCCATACGGATCCGTGACGCGTTCGGGGAAAGCGATGCCAGCGCCAAACAGGCCCGGCACGAACTCCTTCTCATCCCCTTCCGCACGCTGCTCCCCGGACGCCGTCGACGACATGCTCGTGGCCGCGCTCCCAGCAGGGACGCTCCGGACAAAGCGGCCGGACAGGTTGTCGTAGATGACATCCAACGGCTCGGCGGGGGCGCCGGCGCCGTCGGTGACGGCGAGCTGGGGGAGGGGGTCGCGCTTGTAGCCGACGGCCTGGACGACGTGCGAGCAGCCGGGCAGCTCGCGCCTGTACGCAGCGTCCTCGTCGCCGGATGCGGTCCACACCTGCTTGATGTATCGGCTGACGGGGGATTGCGCGAACGTGGCGTCCTCCAGGTTTTGGCGGGCCCACTGCGCGGCCTCGCCCTTCAGCCCCGTGTTGTCGCGCAGAATCCAGCCGTCCATGTACTCGGCGTAGCGCAGCTTGTTGCGCGTGAACCACTTGACGCGCAGGTGCGGGTGCGAGCTGCTGGCGAGGTTGTACAGGTTGCGCAGCACCAGGATGGCCGAGTGCGAGGCGCCGACGACGGCCACGGTCGCGGGCGACTCCGGGTCGAAGGTTTTGGCGAGGATGGACGGCGTCAGGGCCGTGTCGAGGTGCAGCGAGCGCAGGCGCAGGTCCTGGAGCTGGTCGAAGATGGGCAGCGGCTGGGTGACGGGGCTGCTGCCGGTGCAGAGCACGACGTTGGGGGTGACGACGGGGGCGCCGTCGTCGAGCGAGACGGTCCAGTGCTTGGTTTGCTGTCGTGTGTTAGCTACCTATGCGTGGCGCGGCGGGCGTGGGCGCGCACCTTGTCGAAGACGGCTTGGGTGACCTTGCCCATCTGCGGCTGCACATGGTCGTGGCGCGTCAGGCCGTCGGTGAGCATCAGGCACAGGTCGGCGGCCTTGCTGAGCTCGCAGCCCGTGTCCTGGGGCAGCTCGCGGAGGGCGGTGGCGGCATTGGGCTGGGGCGTCTTCTCGACAATCTGGCGCAGCGGAGTGGTGGCTTCGGCCCACGCGAGGAACAGCTTGACGGCGGTGTTGCTGGAGAGTGTCAGCGGGAGGGACAGGATTGGGACGGGACGGGGACTGACCTGGGGACCTCTCTGTAGCGGGCGTTGACGCGGCCGGCGCGGAAGTGCGGGTCGACCCAGAGCAGGCGCTGGGCAGGCAGTTTGTCCTGCTGCTCGAGCAGATTGCCGAGCACGGTAATGCCGGCAGGTCCTCCGCCAACCACAACGGCGGCGCAATTTCTCTGGCTGGATGAGGATGAGTAGTACATGGTGTTATATCGGCAGGCAATGGCGAAATAGGCTCTGCCGGGCGCGCGCCTCGGCGCCTTATGAAGGAGCAGGTCGGCGACGGCCATGGCTGCAGCTTCGGTGCCAGGGGGCGTTATCTTGGACGTGAGACAGTGCAGAAGAAGCGCGCGCAGGAGCTGCAGCAGAGACGCGCGTGAGGAGAAAGTTGTGATTTCCCCGAGCTGTTGCGTGCTACCTCAGAGCTAGCCCTGCCCGCGCCGCCCGCTGGCCCCTGCGCGCCCATTCGCTCTGTTCCCCGTCGCCGACATGCCCGATAAGAGCACCAGCTGCACCTCAGTGCTCAGTCTGCCGACCTGCGGGACGCCCTGTTTCCCCATGCGACCATGCTCAGAGCCATTCGAAACACCCTGCCTACGTACGCCTGCCCGACCGGTCAATCCACAGCCCATGAATCCACAGTCCAGCCACCCAGCACCGGCACCTCTCTCCACGAACGCCTCATCCTGATGTCCAATGCTCCAATTGCAATAATCCGAGGCGTCATGTCCACGCGTTGGTCTACATGTGGTGGCTTCGACTATCTCCCAACTTGTCTCAACCCTGCCGCACGCTACCTTCCTTGCGTCACCTCTCGTGAAGCTTCCTGCAGCGTACATATCACCTGCTCTGATACGGGCCCGTGTCTCCTTGGATGCTCGTCCGGATTGCCTATCCCTGCATGAGTCGTCCATTCCTCGAGGGCCGGATCGCCGACCAGCCGGGGACCAGCCCTCGTCGGCGACCACATGGCCAACCACCACCATTTCATTACGATAGTCGTCCCCGCCTCCCGCGTCCCCGCTGCCGTCCATGCGTCTCAGGTACCTGTGCATCCAACGTCTCAGCTGACGTTGACCATCAGAGCTTCACCTGCGTTAGGCCGCCGATACCCGTCCCGTCCCGTCCCCCTTCTCATGTGCCCGACAAGTCAGGGGAACAACATCAGGATCTCCTTCCAAAGCCCGTGCCTGATTGAGGCGCCCCGGACCACACGTGCGCTTTCTTTGGCTGCGATCCGTCTCGACTTTGCGGGGTTTCTGATGTAAGTGTACCTTAGTGTCTGGGGGGTCGACGCCTTTCACCGCCAGGATCCCACTCCTCGGGGATCGCTGCCACGCAACCATGAGGGGGCGCCAATTTATCTCGCTAGTCTCCGCTGAATCTCAACGTCGTCGGGCCTCTCCGACGGCTGCACTCGCTTTAATCGACATGCCACTGCACGTCCACTTTTCCCTACTACTCGATTGACCATTTTCACTCCACTCTTCCATTGAGCTCATTCCCTCTCTGTTCCTGTCTCCTTGGCCATCGTCGATATGGATTCTCTTCTCCACATTCTTACCTGATCTCCCCTCCAGAACCCGGACGTAATGCCAGCCGACTGAACTCGCTTTTCGACACCTTCCTCATGCTCAAATCAGTCCACAATCTGCGGACAAAATTTAGCAGCTTCGAGTCTCAAGCAACCCCTCAGGCATCATGCCATTGAACGGGTTTCACGGCAAAGCTTCAGCATCTGTTGTTGAAAAGCAACATTTACCTTCTCAACTCTACTTCAAAAGCATACGAGCCCTTCAGCTCCTACTTGAAGCACATGTCCAGACGTAGGTGTGGATTCAAGTCCTACACAAGAGCACGCAGACGCCGGCTTCAACCACCCACGTAAAGTTGGGCCCAAGACTTGTTCCTTTGACGCGAAGGCGCCGATTGTGCCACCGAAATGGCTTCGGACCCTTGAACTAGACCGCAAAGTAGTAGTTGTGGGAATGATCGCCCTTTCCGTGTCCCGCGGAAGACATCATGTGTCCTTACATAAAAAGTTGAAGCAAATATCTGAAGATGTAAATCTTTCAAGAGGTTACATTTTGGCACCTAGGCCTAGACTTCAACTGCCAACGTAAGTAAGGTGCAGGCGGCCTAGCTGTTGAGCGGACCAATCCAGGTTCTTAGATGTTTTCAGCTTTTGGTCGTGGGATGTTCCGTTCGAACATTATCCGGAAGCAATTTGACAGTGTTTCAAAAGCAGCATCAAGGAACTCCCGATCTCAACACGGATGATACCCTGGCTCCCATTTTACACACGATACGTGTCTTGGAAATGATTAATCTGGCCGGGGACCTCTTCACTTGGAGCCTGGAATGCAAGAACACGTCTTGGCTTCAAGTCAATGGAGTGGATGGATGAGTCCAACTTCATGGCAAAACAAAGTCTCTTGGCCCTCACTTGACCGGCGAATATAGACCCATACCATTGCGGTTGACCCTGGATCCCAGAACGGCTGTAACTTCTTACGAACGTGAGGACGACTCGTCTTAGCCGGGTCATTGGTAGCCTCAACGTTTGGCCGCTGTCTGTGTCCTTTGGAAGCTTGGTGGCATCGGCCATGCATGCTGGAGTAAGCAGAGCGCAGAACTGAGAAGAGTGGGAATTGCGCTGTTAGATATGGTTTTCGGGAAGGTATTTCCATTAACGCCGACGCCAAAAGTAAACGATTCCCATGATCCCGGTGACGCCTCGAGCTATACTTTGCCATTTCTGGATAGCTCGAGAAGTTGTAGATCAAGACGGATTTTCCGCCAACAGCGCCGCACAAGATACTATCCCTACCCCCGAACACTTGTTCGCCAGCCTCGACATCGCTGGAACCCTCTTGCCACCATTCGCACGCCCGCGCCTGAAATGCCCAACGAACTCTAATGCAGCCTCTCGTCCGCCATCCTTCTCTTCGTCTCCCACACTCCCCATGCCGCATCCCGCAACGCCAACCCCCTCTTCTACCCCTGCTTGAAGACCAACAGCCTCGGGAAGGAGTTTGAGGCTGGCTTTAAGAGGACGAACGACAGCTTCACGAAACTTGAAAAACGCCTCGACGGTATCGAGCGACGCTTCAACATACGACTCTCTGATTCATAAGATTACAATATTTTGAAAGTGTCCAATGCCGTGGGCTGTACTAATGGCCTCCCACTTTCCCGCCACAAGGCCCCGAAAACGCCAACCAGCCATGCCACTCAACCCCTACAAAAACCCATTCCATCCATCGATCCGCCATACAAACCCTCTTCCACACACACACACACACACACACACACACACACACACAAAAAAAAAAAAAAAAGAAAAAAGCCAAAAGCGGCAGGGGTACCAATAGAATCGCAAAAGAGCCAAAAAAAAAAAAAAAAGACCAAGCCCACCCCACCTCACCTTCTCCCCCCATACGCCATCGCCCCCTGGCCGCCCTCCTCCCCCGCGCCCATCGGCGCCGGATACCCATGCCCATACCCGTTGAGCCCCAGCCCCTCCAAATCCCGCTCATCATCGCGAATATCGCGATCGGGATGCCTCCGCAGATGCTCGCGATCGAACTCGTCCAGCTCCACCTGCTCCACACCCACCGCCTCGTTCGTAACCGTGACGTGGCTCTCTTTCAGAATGTACTTCTGGCTCTCGCCGTCATCCGACAATTCCTCCCAATTGCGCTTGCCGGCCTCGCACTGCGTCTGGAACCTCTCCCCATTCCCGCCGCCGTGCCCCCCGCCGCCGCCGCCGCCGTGCGCGCCGTATCCGCCGCTCCCCTCGCCGTTGACGCTCCCCACGGACATGCGGAAGGTGTCGAGCTTGCGGTGGGTGCGGGTGCGGTGGGTGCCGGCGGTCTTCGTGGCGCCATCCTTGCTGGGGCCGCTGTTGGAGAGGGATGACGCGAAGAAGGGGACGTAGCGGAGGAGGGGGCGGAGCGCGGGGAGCGAGCCGGCGATCAGGCCGATGCCGGATTCGATGATGGACCAGACGGCGATGTTGGCGAGGCCGTAGAGGTAGTCGTCCGGGCTGTTGTAGTTGAGGAGGTAGCGGAGGCGGACGAGGGTGGCGGTGGAGGCGCTGGTGGCCGGGGAGGGCGGTTGGTTAGCCTGGGTCGATGGGGGGGAAGGCGTTGTTGGTTGGAGAGAATGGTGGGGGGAAAGGACGTTGGCTGACAGGGAGCTTGGTGGAGAGAACTTACACGACACCCAAGGCTAGGATGACGACGACGGACGCCTTGATGCGGAAGCGCAGCTGGATGTTCCACAGGATGAAGGCGGGAAGGATGGCGCACGACCAGTCGGTGACGATGGAGCAGGCGGAGAGGAAGTAGGACGAGTTGGTGATGACCTTGGTGTCGATGCACGAGCCGAGGCTCTTGTCCCACGTCGCGGCGATGGGCTGGCATTGGGCCAGCACGGTGACGATGGTGACGATGGCGCCGATGGAGCTCAGGAACATGATGCCCCAGAGCGAGTAGCGGTATTTGCGCTGCTGGGTGATGCGCAGGAGGGCGATGCAGATGGCGCACTTGATGGGCACCGTCGACGCTATGTACCAGATCTGGAAGAACATGAACCACTGCGAGGTGTTGGGGTCAGCATGCGCCTCTCGTGCAGAAAGATGGGGTCAACCATACCTTGCGGCCCTCCCTGTCGTGGTAACTGTTGATGCGATGCTTGTGCGAGCCAATGCCGTTGTAGGCTGCTGTGATGGTGGCCTGGCAAGCCAGTGTGTATAGGATCTGTCACCGGTCAGCGAGAGCAACGACGCGTTTGCGGGCTCCGGGAAACACTGACAAGCCCCGACACCATCATCCAGTCATCCAGACCAAACGCTTTCATGCCCTTCCGCACAATCACTCGAGCAACGACGACGATCCATGACAGGGTAAGCAGGACAATGGACACAAACTCGAGCACAACCCCCGGACCCGTAGGAGTGAGAACCATTGCTGAGACGCAAAGAAAGAATGGAAAAAGTTCAACAAGGTCCGGGGCAACAGCAGCAGATCAGGCGGGCCGGGGTCGCGGGATATGTACCTGCAGCGAGAGCAGACAGCAAAAGAGGGGCCAAGCATGGTGAGCCGCGGCCAGAGTCTCACGCAACTTCGGCCACGCCAGGCCGGTCCAGCGGATACGGGTTCTACTTACTAGCAAGCCATGTTTTCGCACCTTGTCCCAGTCAGCCAAGCCACAATCCCCATCAGGCCCTATCAGGGTCAGCCTACTGATGCAGGACCATGTTGAAGCCCGGGCCAAACAGCTGGGATCAGCTGCGGATACCGAGGGTCACTCATTTGGTTCATCACGACTCATCCACGTGGCGTGGCTGCGGCAGCGGCAGTTGCTTGCGTTCCTGCTTTAGAACGGGCGCTAGGTTTTAGTCGAAAGCATGCGCAACGGTCATAGCATGTCCTCACGAATCAGGAAATAGAAGACGGGCCGCATTCAGCAGTGCCTGGATGGCAACACATCGTCGACACAGGACCTTTCTGGACCATAAATCTGCACGCGGGAAGAATTAAACAGTAGAGGCGGCGGGGAGCCACGCAGGTGGCGCGTGTAGAAAACGTGTCTGGGCTCACAAAGCCAGCCAGCAAGCCACAAGCGGAGACGCACTACTACGCACGCAGGCTGATACGCCGGACGCCACTCCGGTAGGGCGCGCATCACCACGGTCCCCGGTGACGATCTTTCAGAGCGGCTGATCCTGCAGCGGAGCCGCATCTTGCTTTTGCCGGGATGACCCGACGCAAACGATAACAGCACGGCTGCAAGATTGGCTTCAGGCAGATCGGATTTCCGACTTGAAGATATCGAGGAATAGGAGTCGAAAAGGAGCGATGCGGGAATGCGCGAGTAAGCCAATGGCAAATGCGATGCTGTTGTATGTTTGCCTCACTCCTTCCAACACGAGATGCTGTCCCTTGGCCGCCTTATTAACCACGCTCTGCCTGACAGCCACATCGTACGACCTGGAGTGTTTCAATCTAGAAGGCTTGCAGACTTCTCAGTCGGAGGCAATCCAGCCAATCCGCAGGCATCGACGTATCCAACGTGGGGCCTGAACAGGGCGGCCGAGCCAGGTCCTAGGAGCGGTATGCTCGTTGGTCGGGATTGATGTGCGACAGGGCCGAGCTGATCAATGATCTGGATCTGAATGCGGATGCGGATGCGGGAGAGATTGGGTAGGCTCCACTCCTCGCCACGTTCACCACCAGCTCGCATATCTTTACCAGCATCTGTACATCCTGGTCTTCGACCCTGAAAATCTGTGCCTCGGCAGAAGCGTAGCAGGGTGCTTGTGGTAGAGGTAGGCTGCCGAGTCAAACCTTGCAGTTGGTAGTGCGAGTTCCATGTGCAGGCTCTTAAGATTTGCGGAATCGCGCTGACTCGCACTAGTGTCGCCCAGTCGGCCTGAAAAGACGGGATTCCAGAGATCTCAGCAATCCGTGTCCATCATCTGTGCCAGTGCCGGTCTCACAACCCCGATCTGCCCTCCACGACACTTCCCCAGAGCGCCATCAAAAAGCATCGCTCTCGCTTAACATCCTGTTTCCTTGGGCTCCCTCCCATTTGCGGATCCGTCTCTGCCCTCTCACACCCGCGATTTCTCCGACATGCGCCGACCCACATCCCTGAAAACTCTTCCCTCACGAAGCCCACAGCGTCTCAGCGCAAAACAAAACCATGCAAATGGCAAAAAGCCTGCCCAATTGGCAAAAGGAAAGCTCCCCCGGACAGGCTTGAACTGTCAACCTCCTGATTGCAACGATTTCGAGTACCTGGACGGCTTCGAGACCATGTAACAGTCAGACGCGCTAGCCAATTGCGCCACGGAGGAGTTATGTTAACCCCTTGAATCCAACTGATCGGTCGGAGTGGCTGTTGGTGGAACTTGGAAATGTTCAATATCAATATAAAGTATAACATCCGTCTCGTTCCCCGCATGCGGCGATGGTACGAGGCGTGGTGTTGAAACACCCAGGGCGAAATTGAAGTGCTGCACCTCGGCTTTGATTCTCGTCTTCTGCTGGTGGGTTCGACGACGTTACAGGGCTGTTCTGCATGGATCGTTGATCGAGTGTAGGACGGCGAGCCCTGAGTTGTTGCCTCACCGGCGCTTCTCATTTCGGTGGACCCCGTTAGCTAAAGTTAATCTGACATTACACGGTCGCTGTTGTTTCAAGGTCCTGTCTGCGAAACCAGCATGGATGGAGCGCTTCGTCAGGCTTTCACCTTGTGACTTGGCTGTATTCAGTAGCTCACAGAACATCGATCGCAGCTAATCGGCAAGATGGGGAGTGGGACATTGTCGTCCGATATGTGATAGAGCGGACGCCCAGCTGAATAGTACCGAGGACTCAAGGATTAATGTTTTGGTATTCGTGGCCTTTACACGAATTAGCAAAGCGAGGGATGTTTCGTGCCGCCACGCTCTTGGCTCTTCTCTTTTCCTGTCGCACTATTTGCGTCGGATTCAGTCCTCGCTGCTAGCCTAACGCATGTTGAAACAACAAACCAGAGGCTCTCCTTCAATCTTCCTGAAATTGTAGGGCACAGTTGGGTGGCCGGAAGAGAAACTAGGTAGGGTATCACATTTTGCGAAACATTCGCATTCAGAGCTCCAGCAGTCGGATTCTCAGGTAGCCCAGGATCCAAAAATGCCTATCCACCAGACCTTGCTACTCTTGTAATAGCTGCTAAAGTAGCCGGCAGTTCCTCTGTCTGCATGTTAGCGAAAAGCACGACCAAACGATGCGTGGAGGCGGATGCATACCCTCTACCGTAGAACTGTTGATCACGCTCTTTCTCCCACTTCTTCCATCTTTCCTTGTCGGGGAGGGATGCATCCATCCACTCAGGTTTCGGGGCCGATTTCGATTTATCTTCCGCCTTTGTTTCCGACTGGCTTGAAGAGAAGATGGATCTCATTCTGGAATTTGACGAGGATTCGGGGGTTGAAGTAGATCCGTTGCCAGAGTCGGACATATTTCTGAGCTGTGAGGGCTGTAAACAACACTCGCGAATAATTCGTGTGGACTATATAATCGAGCAGGATCCGAAAGGATGTGGCTGATATGCTGCGCCTTGTACGCTAAACGAAGCAGCGGAGGCGGTGCTTGCTATGGATCGCCGGCCAAGACGCGGGGACGAGGCCCAATCCACGCGAGGCCGTTGGTCAGTCGGGCAAGGGTCCAAGCTTTCCCGCAACAATTAACGCTGCATGGCCTCTTCCACCACCTCCCCTTTCCCAACCTCGCCCACCGCCCAGGCTCACCGGAAACCTACCACGACCTCGCCACAATGGCAGAGGTACGCCAACGCAAGGCCAATGCCTCTTCCGACCCCGCCGACGCGCCGCCCGCCGCTCCCGCCGCCTCCGACGACCCCTCCAAGAAGCAGAAAAGCGACGACGGCAGCAGCAGCAAGCCCGGCTACGACGTCGGCATCGTCAGCGTCGCGCTCGCCGTGGGCTCGATCCTGCTGCTCACCGCCGTCGCCATTGGGCTAGCGATCCACTTCCTCGACCCGCTACAATACCTCGACCTCGACGACACCCCGAACAACAACAACCCCTCCTCCTCCCCCTCCCCCTCCACGGCCAAAAGCGACGCCTCCTCCTCAAACAACAACCCCCCCAACAACAACCTCCGCACCTTCACCCCCGCCACCCTCCGCCCCTACACCGGGCTTGACCCCACCCTCCCCATCTACCTCTCCATCAACGCCACCGTCTACGACGTCTCCGCCTCGCCCTCCTTCTACGGCCCGGGCGGCCCCTACGCGCACTTCGCCGGGCGCGACGCGACCCGCGCCTGGATAACCGAATGCTTCGGCGCCACCCTCACCGCCGCCGACCTCGCCTCGTCCCCGTCCTTCGCGGAATCCCAACTCACCCACGACACGCGCGGCGTCGAGTCCATCTTCCTCCCCCTCTGGCTCGACGAAGCCCTCGGCGACGCCGCGGCCGGCGCGCCCGTCGACGGCGACGCCGCGGCGCTGTTCCCCATGGCCAGCGTGCCGGCGGGGACGGTGTTGCCGGAAAAACTGCGCGCACAAGCCGCGGCGCTGCTGGCCCGGATGCCGGATGGCGGGGTCGTCGGACCCGAGGAAAGGGCGGAGAGGAGGGAGGCGGATGCGCGGGAGGCGAGGGAGGCGGTGGAGAAGGCGTTGGGGAAGTGGGTGGCGTTTTTTGCGGGGAGTGGGAAGTATCGGGTAGTGGGGCGGATGGTGTTTGATGGGGGGGATGAGGAGGGGTTGGAGGAGGAGGGGGTGAGGGGGGATCCGCCGGCGTTGTGTGAGAAGGCGAAGAGGAAGAGGCCGGTTAAGGGGGGCAGGTTGGAGGGCGTTATGGGGATGATGCAGAAGATGATGGAGGGGGGTGGGGCTGGTGCTGGTGCTGGGGCGAATGCTGCGGGCGCGGGCGCGGGCGCGGCCGCCCAGGCGAAGGCGCAGATGCCCGAGTTTGTCAGGCAGATGCTGGAGAAGAGGGAGAGGGAAAAGAAGGAAAAGAACTAGAACGATTTTTACCCTTATGTAGTAATTCTCACAGCACATTTTGACGGTGTGTTGGGTTTTGATTCGTACATCCAAGAATCCTGCGTTTGTTCGTACATCAAGACCACTCGCACCCAGACCCAGCATGACTGCGCGAATCCCAGCTCTACACTTCTCATGTAATTTGCCAATCCGATAAACTCCCCATCCGACGCCATTAACCGGACAAGTCATCAACAGAGGAATCTCCCCACATCTACACCGCGCTCTCCGGCCGCAAAGAACATCTACAACCGCGCCGTCTCCTGGCCGCCCTCCGAGGCAGCCGCCGCCCTGAGCCCCTCCAGATCCGCCTCCGTGAACTCGACGTAGCCCTTGCCCCTACCCTTGATATTCAACGCCTCTGGCAGCCAAAGGATCTTGTCTCCGCTCATCTCGCCCGCGGCGATCTTCTTGACGTCGATGCCCTCGTTCTTGAGCGGCGTCTTGTTCTGCTTGTTGTTGTGCATGGGCTGCATGTTTGCCGTGATGCGCAGGAAGACGGGGACCGCGTACTTGGGCAGGCTCTTGCGCGCGGACGCCAGGAGGGCCGCGTAGAACGGGGGCGAGGCGCGGGAGTCGGGCGGGAGGTGGAGGGCGGCGCAGCCGGCGCGGCCGTCGTGGCCGGGCACCTCGACGCCGTAGACGATGGCTTCCAGGACGCCTGGGTAGCGGCCGAGCGCCTCGGCGACCTCGGCCGTCGACACGTTCTCCGACTTCCACCGGAACGTGTCGCCCAGCCTGTCCATGAAGTACCAGCGGCCGTCCGAGGTGCGGCGGAGCGCGTCGCCCGTGCGGTAGAAGAGGTCGCCTTTCCGGAAGACGTCGCGCGCAAACTTCTTGCTCGTTGCCTCGGGGTTTTTCCAGTATCTGCGACCAAGTTAGCTTTGTGTCGTATAGAGTATGCCGTGAGATATCAGAGGACCAAGCACTCACCCAACAAATGCGTCTTCTGATGCAACCTGGACAAGAATTTCACCCCCTTCTTCGAGAGTTTTCCGTTTCGCGAAACCCGTCTTGGGATCTCTGTACATCTCTCCAGTCTCGTGATCTATCTCGACAGGAATGTAAACATTGCGTGTCTGCCACCGGGTGATGGCACCGTGGTGTCCAACAGCGCCTTGTGTATACTCTCCTACTCGACAGTCAGCTCCCGATATCGGACACTCCCAATAGCAGAGAAGCCTGCCAACACGGGTTCTAAAACTGCAGTCGACGTACCTCTTGAAATGTTCATCAGACCAAAGGTTCCTTCCGTGCTGTTGAAGAACTCGGCGACAGTCTCAATGCCGAAGCGCTCGCCAAACTTCTTCCACACATCGGGGCGCAGGCCGTTGCCGAACATAAGCTTAACGCGGTGCTGTTTGTCGAGCGGGGAGAGAGGGGCGGCGAGGAGGTATCTCGCCGTCTCACCAACGTAGACAAAAGCAGTGGCGTCGCTATCTCTCACATCCTTCCAGAAGTTCGAGGTGGAGAACTTCTTGCCGATGCAAAGGGTGACGCCGGTGGTGAGGCAGGACACGGCAACCGTGTAGCCCGTGCCGTGGTACAGCGGCATGCAGTTGTACCATCTATCGCCGCCGGGACCGGTCTTGAGGCCGCAAGCTGCAATGCGAGTGTTCGTAATGGCCCACGCGCGGCCGACATGGAACGGACATGCTTTGGGCAGGCCAGTCGATCCACTAAAGGGGAGGCCAGAAGAGTTAGCCCAGCCCAGCCCTGCCCCATATATTTTCCCCAGAGTATCGGCCGAACATCACGAGATGGGGAAAAGACGTCAAAGGACGAAAGGGCGGGGCCCCGGTCTTTTCCCAATCGGGCGCCAGCTCCGGACCAAGAAAAGCCACCGCATATAAGAAGCTACGCACCTCGTGTACATCAAGCACATGGGATCCGTCGGCTTAACGCCCTCCCTCAGCCCATCCTCAGGCCTCTTTGGCTCCCTCGCCGCGATGCTCGCCTTCGTCTCCTCGTCCACGGGCACGATGGTCATGCCCAGCTCGCCCTCGATCTCGGCGCGCACCTCCTCGATGCGCTGGCGGCAGCCCGCGTCGGCGTCGACGAGGATGACGTTGGCGCCGCTGACGCGCAGGCAGTGCAGCAGGCCCTGGCCGCCGAGGTTGTAGTTGATGAGGGCGGGGGCGGAGCCGGCGGCCCAGGAGCCCAGCACGGCGAAGACGAAGTCGGCGCTGTTCTGCAGGTAGAAGGCGACGAGGGTGCCGGGGCGCACGCCGTGGTCGAGCAGGAAGGCGGCGTAGCGGCAGGCGTGTTGGTGGGCGTCGCGCCAGGTGTGGGTTCCGGCGTCGCGCGACCACAGGCACGGCTGCGTCGCCGGCAGCCGCTCCACCTGCGCCTCAAAGTTGTACCAGAGCGAGTTGCGCTTCGTCTGGGCTGCGGCGCGCTGGCGTTAGCCGGGGTCCTGTTCCCGCCGCGCTCGGCTCGTGGAGGATGCGGTGAGGACGGGTGGGTGTCGACTGGGCGGGGTTTCGGCGGGGATTGGGCGCGTCAAGGGTCGGTGAGGTTGGTTCTTCTGGCTCACCTTTCCGCTGAAACTCGCCGATTTCGCGACTGACGGCTCGATTGTTGCGGATGTCCTTGGACAGGTGCAACTTGGCGTCAAGATACAGGGCGGCAGCCGAGGTGCCGACCACGGCAGCGGCAGCGACGGGAGCTGTACATGGCGGGCGCAGTCGGTCAGCGTCGGGGCGATTGGGGGTGCGTGGCAGGATTGGGAGGTTTTAAGCTCAAGCTCAGCTTTCACGTACCTAGGGCGGCGGCGGCCATCCTTGTGTAACGCGGTTGCGAATTGACACTCGCTCTGGAGCTCTTGGGAGGCGAGGAATGGTGGAGGAGCCGGCAGCGCGTACTTATTCGATCGGCAGTTTGCAGCTAGTCGAGGGTCCAGCACGGCAGTCGAGCTCAATAGCCGTGGTGGCCGAGGTCATTGCCAGGCCCAATTTCCCCAGACGCTGCGCCAAACCTTCCCCACATTATCTGCCGGCTCAGCCCCAACAAGTGCCGGCCGCGAGCCACCGCGCAGCTTGAAATACCCAGAGCACTGCAACTCTCCCGCGCCGTCTTGCACTCGACGAGCACTACCCAGCAGCTGCAGCGATGCCGTGCCCGCACACCCGCACGCACGCCGCACGACAGCGACGAGCCCCTCATCTATCCACGGCAGATCTACACACTGAGACTCGGTGCGACGCTTCCTGCGACGCCTCATTGGCTTCCATCGACCCGTTACAATGCGCAACATCTCCTGGCCACGGCACCCGCATCTACTGCCGGAGTGCAACCACTGCCAGCCACCTGCGAGTCCCGCCACCTATACGTAGGAGCACAGCAGCGACTCTTCCCAGTGCAATACACACTTTGTGCGCGGGTCGGCATGCGTCTTGTCTGCAGCGAGGGGCGGTAGAGGAGCTGTGCTGACAGCGCTGTCACCTCAAATGCCAACTGGCGGTAGACACCGCTATTTTCCAACGCAGCCCAGGCGAAAGGTAAAAGAAGGAGCAAAAGAGAGATCGAGAGAGGAGAGATGGGCTTTTCGCCTCTCGCACTATCAGCTTTTCAGAAGGGCGGGAGTACCAACGACCCAAAGACGATCGTTGACGAGCAATGACGGACACACACATATGTACGCACGCACATACCCGCTAGCTTATCTTCCGGCGCGCGCGCGCGCGCATCCCCCGCACGGCCGGCAACCGTAGTGTTTGGCACAAACCAACGGTCGAGCTTCGCTTCCGCCAAGGGTGGAGGGGGTGGTGGTGGTGGTGGTGGTCTCGACCGGAGGCTGCGCGAAATAAACGGCTGGTAGTCGTTCCCAAACGCGGCTCTCCGCTCCTTCTCCACCACCACCACCACCACCACCACTTCCGCCGTCTCCCCCTCCCCCTCCTCTTCTTCCTCTGTTAGGATCTGCTGTGGGTCTTGCCGCGTCCAAAAACCCCTCCTTCCCTCCCTCCCGACGCAGCGCCGTCCCGTCCATGCATCGGCCGATCCGGGCCTTCCAGTCTAGAATCCGCCCGCCCCACCCCCCCGGTCACATCCGGTCGGGCCGTTCGGTTAGTAGCGGAGCGAGCGAGGCGAGCGGGGCGGGCTGCGGCCAGAACGCAGGAAATTACGGTTCGACGAAGAGTGGATTGTGGAAATGCCATGTAGTGATAGGGCAGAGAAGACGGCAGAGGAGACCAGCCAGTCACGAGAGTACGGATCCCTCCGTATCTAAGTGTGACAAAGCATTATTGATGATGAGGGGAGAGGGTGAGATTAGTGGTTGTTGCTTGCTGCTGTGAGGCTAGACCGTTGTGGAGCTTTTTTGGTACCGCGCCGGTGGGGCCACGATGGAGTCCTTGTCTGCGCTTAGTTGGACGCCTTGCGTGCGATGGTGAAGAGTAGGAGGAGGATTCTGGCTTCTTCGACGTATGATGGTACGAGGCTGATTTCGCCCTCACCATGTTTCAACGCCTTTTTTGCAGGGCATGGATGCCATTTCACTAGTGTTGTTGCTGCTGCCGCTGGAAACGTCCGCCGCTACAGCTACACGGGAGATGGTCTCGTTCGGGTAAGCGTCTTGGTTGTAGTTGTGCTTCAGGGAAATGTGCATAATTCTAGAAGTAGCCAATGCTAGATTTATTATATGGCCGTGCTTGCAAGGAAGAGGGCGACAGGTAGATAGTGTATGGAGATCACAACCTTGACCTCGCTTCCTATGTGCACTATTCTTTACTGTTTGCACGAGCTACGAGGCTAACTACATTAGTGTTGCAAACATTACTACTACAAGGCATATGAAGTTGAAGCAAACATTCGGGCGCAAATGTCGGCGGACGCGACGATAGTAGTATTTCAACGGCTTCGTCAACGCCCATGACTGCTGAGAACCCGTGGCAACGTAGAGAAGGGAAAGCCAAAAAGGAAATCCTACCAAAATAGCTCGTTTCGTCCATTCACAATGATGCTTTTTCCTAAACATTGGTATGTGGCGCTGATGGTATCTATCAGGCTGACGCGACAGTCGTTTTGAGTGTAGAGATGAATGCTGAATGCCCCACCACCAAAAGCGTATACAGCGAAAGTTCTGCACGTGCAAAATAAGTATTAGCAGTTGGCATCAAATGTATTACCTTGATAACTTGGTCGCCGCAACCCGAGTACCGCACAATGATGCGCAATATTGCCTGTGCTGCCAGAACATGTTGGTTGTAACGTCGTGATGCCAAACCATGTGCACCGTCGTTGCCTATCATCATCTTCATGCCAGTGGAATTTTCTTGTGACCTCTTGCGCGTTGCTTTCGTTCGCTTGGTAGAAGCATCAGCATGCTGCTCTCTTCGCACGGCGGGCGAAAACCCCCAAATCTTCCACCGTGGACGTCCAACACCATCGCATTGGCCACCTACATCATCTCAGGTAATGAAACCTACAGCAAACATATCGAAAGTATGGCACACGAGATTGTGACGTTTGCCTCAGCTCACTTCTGAGTCGCGTTGGTGATGCGGTTCGGCGCCTCATTGCCCAGCCGTCGCCTTCAGATGAGAGGACAGACGATCTTCACTGACAAGTCGCGCTGTCGACTCGAGAGGGAGGCATTTTCGCCCTTTATCAAGTCGAATCGAGACAACGAGACGATCGTCATCTTCTCGGAAGTCCTCGAATCGAGACCGGGCCCCGCTACGGTGTGGCTGGTGAAGAGAGTTGAGGGTCGGGATGACGTAGCAGCATCACGACTCAGAAGGTGGGGGTGCGGCATGTCCTGACTCTCTTCCGTGGTGCGCGCAATGAGGGACTCCGGTTCGCTCCGTTAGCGGCCGCTGCCAACGCTGAGCGCTGCAGTCAGGAGATTCCTGTCGATTATGATGCAAGCATGGACGGCCTGATGGCCATGCTCACCGGCTATTTTCAGGGTCTGCTTCTCCGCACATGTCCGTTTGCATGTGAGGATCTGCAGTGTATACGCAGCGGGATACGCTGCCGAGCTCCACACGTTCTGGGCTAACAGGCCCGTCTGTCGTAATCCAGGTGGCTGGTCCTAGGCGATCGCGATGCCAGAACTCTCTCGCGCGGCATATCAAGCCGATTGGAAGCACGCGTCACGGTTTGCTCACTTCTTCCGGGTGTCAGGGCCGTCCTTAAATCTTTAGGTTGATAAGTAATCGTGGAAGCTGGGATGATTGGAAACTGTGCCGAAATATCGTGAGGCGAATATCACAAGGCTAACTTGTAACGCAGGTCCAAGCGCGGGAAAACGAGGTTCGGGGTCCCCAGACAGAAGGTGCATTTCGCAGAGTCGCATAGCATCCCACATCCGGATAATAGGTTATCCTCGTTGTCAAGCGAAAACAACCCCAACCTTGGCAGACGTCCGGATACGACTCGCTACGCCGCAAGCAGCTGCGCAACAGAGCAGCAGCGTACAATTCGACAAGCCGGTCCGTGACGCAGTTACATCGCTTCTCGGGAACTGGGACCGAGGCGACAGGGAACCATCGTCTTTGAAACTTGGTCGAGAGTGTGCCGAATGGGTAAATGTGTAGCGACGGCTTGGTGTTGCGACTCATGAAGTTCGCCGCCGGGGTCCATGATGTAGCGAAAAGTCCTTTAATTCGATCGGGTCTGGGCTGCCGTGGAGGCTGGAACGAGTTAACATGGAGACCATTGCGTTGGTCGAGACAGAAGTGCGACGGCATCACAACGTCGTGATTGGTGCCGCCAAGTCAGACTACCCTTCCGCACCGGGCAATTCGAAACTGCATCCATAGTCGAGGTAAGCCGGCTCGCCAAATCGAGACCCATGCGGCAAGCCGGGAAATCGGAAATCAGTGACCGGTCTGGTGCTATGACCCTGCCCAAACAGTATATCCCGGACGAGGGATGAACGCGCCGTGACGCAATGAGATCGTGAATCGCAACGACAGCGAATCGCTTCGCGGTTAACAGGGCATTTCCGGAGTTAAACCCTATTCCCACCTCAGGGAACTTTGACACATCGGTGTCGGATGCTGCACGCACTCGAGTCAACGAACTGCATTTCCGCTCCGGAAACTTAGCAAGCGGAACTCAACCGTCGGATAACGTCCCTGACCGATTCAGGCGTCGTGATCCGGTCGGTGGGAGGGCAGTGGTGCCTATCAGAAGATGTAGTGAGATCGCAAAAATTTGAAATTTCACCCACGACTCGCGGACGGGTGCCTGGGGGGTTCTAATACTCGTCCGACCAAGGAACAATCCACTGTAAACCGATGGGGCCGCCGGTGACGTCTTGATGGACATGCGTATGGCTGGCTGCAACGCCCGATGGGCCACAGATGTCATCCCGTCTCTGAATCAATGGAAGGCGCGCCGATCATCTGATCTTGTCCAGCCCGCCCCCCGCTGCGAGCAATCCGTGTGCCTACAACAGCGAGTCAGCCTGCCAGCCAACCACGGCCCGCGCCGAGAGGTACAAAGGTACAAGGAACAGTCGGTACGTAACGGTTTACGGAAGAAGAGATCCTGCGCGCTTTGCCCATTCCAGCCGGCCATGAGTCGTCCATCGGAAAGTGGTCAGGACGCGCGAAGAGCCTTCTTTCGGGCGAAGGGCAGGGCGGCGGGAGAGGCGCCTGTAGAGGAACGCACAGAGCAAGCACTGACGACCGTGCTGCGCTCCGGAGTGGAGTCTTCCAACGGCCGCTTAATGGGGCTGCGGGAATAGAGGGCCAGCAGCTTGTTCACTACGGCGGAAGTGTTCCAGCAGGGCCCGTCATTGCGCACAGCAGCGGGTCCGCGCGAGTCACGCCCGTTTTACGCAGCGACTCAAGATGATCGATGGGGTCGATGGGGGCCACAGAGGCCGATTCGTCCGGCAGCGGTCCAACGTCATCGGCCACGAGAAGTTTTCCACGAGAAGGCAAAGGCGCAAAATGCGGTTTCCCCCTTTCCTAGTCTCGTCTCGCGTGCTGAGTGCCACCTCGTATGGCTCGTCGGCAGCTGGAGGTGCGGGATATCAGAGCCTTCACGCTGATTCAGCCCGAGACAGTCCCATAAAGTGTCCGAGCCAGGTGGGTGGAGGTGGCCAGGAGGCCCGGCGGCGCCCAAGGGCTGCGGACGTACCTCCGGCGACGACATCATGATGAGTGGCAGATCGACTGCAGGGGCATCGGTTCAAACCGAGTATCGGCGGGGATCATTGTCTGCGCTTCCCGCGCAGGCTCGCTTCTCGTCGACGTCGCCAGCCCTACCGCTTGTCTTTCCCATGGCGGCAAAGGCTTCCAGAAGAAAGTTCGGTGTCGTCGCCACGCCCATGCACAACTAGGGAGAATTAAAGTTCGCGTCTGAGGAGCCACGCGCCCACGGACGGGGTCGCCGTTGCTCGGTCCCTGGAGTTGGCGTCAGGCTGCGGCTCGTATGCAGGCCACGAGGAGGCGAATTGTGAAAATTGTGCAGCTGGCGCGGGTTCCCCTGGTCGGACGCACACGCGGCAGATGGCCAGCCCGCGGTGGTGCAGTAGTGATGCGGATGGAGGGGGCTTCAACACCACAGATTGGCGGGTCTACGTCGGCGAGATCTCGCGCTTCCTCCACGTGTGCCGTGCGCCACGGCATGCATGCGTGAAGACAGCTCTTGCGTCCGGGCGCCGTTGCCACCACGTGCGGCAGTGCAGCCAAGGGGCGCTTCACATGCTTCTGGAAAGCCAAATCGGCAAGGAAAACGTTTGCCCCGGAACCGTGGTTGCAGGTGCAGAGATCGTCTCCAGCGCGCGCGCGTGGGCTCCCTGTCCGGCAAGGTTCCGGAGATCAGTGCCGGCCGGCGGGCTTCTGGGGCAGCTCGTTTCAGGGTTCTCGCGCGGCGGGCGCTTGGCGCTAGTGTGGGCGGCGGCGGAAATGGGTTGACGGAGATGGCGCACGGCGGCGAGGGCGCGGGCTGGCAGGATTGCGAGCGCGAGCTGGCGGGGCACGTGGGGTTGGCGCGACAGCCAGACACGCACACGCAATTGGAGACCTGCAATATACAGAGCTTCGCGGTGGTGCAGAGACGGACCGACTTGCGCAGAGCCTCGACGCGAGGCGTGGGCGAGGATGCGGGCGTGGCGGCTCCTTCGCCTGCAGCGGCATCAGCTCGCGCAGCACCGAGCTGAGGGCGGCTGCGGCAGGGCAGGGCATGGATCGGGGCTGGGGGAGTCTGGGTCGAGATGTGCGGCTGCGTGAACCTGGCGCGGGTGGTGTCGCCGTCGCGTGCGGTCCCTGTCGCTGGCTGGCAGGCGGTGTGGCGCGCTCGGCGTCCCTTTCGGCCGCGTGCTGGGAAGACGCAAGCGCAGGGAGTCCTCCAAACTAACGACGACCACCGCGAAGGCATCTCGCGCCTCTGACCTTGATATTAAAGAAGCGCCGAACGCTCGCCTCCCTCCCTCTGCTACTTCTCCACCATCCCCACATGTTTGCACGCTGAACGCAACCTGCGCCCAACGCTCAGCGACCTCTCTCGCCCTCCTCCGACGCAAACCACCGCGCCAACGTGACTCGTCCCGACGCGCCTGTGGGGCAAAGCCCGTAGCACCACCGCGCGGAGCCTTCCCCGTCACGCACGACTTCGCCCTCCATCGTGGGCCGTGCCTCATCATGAAGCGCAGCTTCACCCAAATGACCGACCTGCCCGCGGGCTCGTCGCCGCTCCCCAGCGAGCGCCCAACCGCGCCGCACCCGCCGCAGTCGCAGCCCCTCTCCGCCTCGACGCCCGACCACACGCCCAAGATCTCGCGCAAGATCCGAGCCTGTGAGTGTGCTCCCCGCTGGTGTTGCGTCCTCTGACCTCAGCCTACCCCACCCCCACCGGCGCTCTACTGACACCCCGCAGGCAAGGAGTGCCAGAGCCGCAAGGTCAAGTGCGACATCGCCGAGGGCAGCAATGGCGGCAGCAACCCGTGTGCGCGCTGCCGCCGCCTCGGCCTCAAGTGCGTCATCAACAAGAGCTTGCAGACGCTGCTCGACGACGAGAACGAGTACGCCCAGTGCCCCCGCCCCCCGCACCCATGCGCTAACCGGCTTGCTCCAGGTGGAAGAGGTCCATGGAGATCAAGTACGAGCAGCTTCACCACGCTGTCTCGGACCTGCTCCACCGCAACAACCTGCCCAGCCTCGAGTCCATTTCCAGCTCCCAATCGAGGAACGACTCCGCCTCTCCCGCCATGGCCAAGGTGACTCCCCACACCAACGGCGCCAACAGCCAGCCCTCGTCTGGCCCTACCCCTCCCCACTCAGAGTACCAATCGCCCCGGACCCGCAGCGTCCCCGGCATGGCCATGACCAGAGACAACTCACCCGAACCCCCAAGCAAAGAGGAGCCCGACGAGGGCGCCATGACGTCCGGCCCCATGGCCTCGCTTTTCGAGGTCACCAAGCTCAAGAACCTCCGCAGCAGCAATTCCGAGCGCCTCGACGGCTCAAGACGCAACCCCATGGCCACCGACATCATCGCCCAAGGCAAGATCTCGGAAGCCCAGGCCGAGGAGTTCTTCGCCCGCTTCAATGCCTCGCTGAACCAGTACATCTGGGGCGGCGTTGCCATGGTCCACGACAACCTGCAGTCCGTCCGGGAGTCTTCTCCGCTCCTCCTTACCGCCATCCTCTCCGTCACTGCTCTGCATGTCCCCGACGCAGAGCAGATCCTCGACGTCTGCTACAACGAGTTCCTCGCCCTCGTCTCCGAGTCCATGTTCGAGAGGCATCACTCCCTGGATGATGTCCGCGCCCTCTGCATTGGAGCCTTCTATCTCTCCGAGGTTAGCTGGAAGCTCTCTGGCCACGCCGTGCGCATGGCCACCGAAATGCACCTGCACACTGCCTACTCCAAGGCCATCATGGGCTCGATGGATGCCATTGAGCGTGCCAGGCTCTGGTACCTGCTCTACGTGTGTGATCACCATTTCTCCCTGGCCTACAACAGGCCGCCGGTCATCCACGAAGACGAAGCGATCTCCGACCACGAGAGGTTCCTTTCCCTCCCGACCGTCACCAACGCCGACCTCCGCCTCCAGTCTCAGGTGGGCGTCTTCAAGGTCCTCAGCAGGGTCTTCAACAAGTTCGGTCACGACAGCGACAGGCCCATCACTACTGATGACCTGCCAGCTATTAGGTCGTTCAACGCCAACCTCGACGAGTGGAAGAACACGTGGGAATCGCGTCTGGGTAAGTCCGGGTTGGTCCCGCGTCTCGCTAAATCCAAGCTAACAGCATTGGCAGCCCCCAACCCGTACATTGATACGTACCCCGCCAAAGGCTGCACGCTCCACTTGAGCTTCGCCAAGCTGCAGCTCAATGCCATCTGCCTCCGCGGCATCTCTACCCTCAGCCTCCAGGATCCTCGTCGCGAGTTCATCAACATGGCCATTGAGAATGCCACGACCTGCCTCAGCTTCGTGCTGGACGAGCCTGACATCCGCAAGTCCATTGTCGGTGTTCCGCTGTATCTCTCGACCACCATCACCTTCTCCACCGTGTTTCTCATGAAGGTGCACAGCAATTGGCGGTCAGCACAGCTCAATACCAACTTCGGGTTGATTGTCGACCTCGTGCAGCGCGTCATCCGGCTACTCAGCGACGCTAAGGCGGGCGATCGCCACGTCTCTACGCACACAGCCCGCGGGCTTGCTCACATGCTCAAGAAGTTCAAGGATCGCGAGGCGCGCGTCATGCACGCGCACGCCAAGCGCAACCCCTCGATCAACACTACCATCAGCAACGGCAGCATCAACACTCCGCAGGCAATGTCGCCGGTCGACGCAACCATGGTCTGGCCGCCGCCGTCGTCTCATCCGTCGGAGATCCCAATGTCGTGGGCGGGCAGCAGCCTCGACTGGTTCGGGCCTGACGAGCAGTATCTCCCGGCAGGCGTGTTTGACGCCGTTGCTTCTTCTCTCCCCGTGGTCGGCTGGCCCTTGAACAGCCCGCCATCGAGCGAGAGCTTCAATTCGACGCCGCGCATGCCGCCGGTCAGCAACCCAGCAACCAGCTGGCCGATGAGCAGCTCGAATGCCACGTATCTGGCCGGCATCCCCAGCTGGACGACGGACGACGGCAGCGTGCGCAGCGCAGTCGCGACGCCAGTGCAGCAAGCAAGGTGCGCAGCAAGCGTGACCTCGGCGGTGAGCGCAACGGGCACACCGGTCAGCAGCTGGCTTGCCGACAACCCGAACCAGCCGGCGTGGGTGGAGGACTAGGGTCCCGTTTAGTTGAAGGCATTTTGGGCGGCGTTGTTTGGTGCATTGCTTTGCTGGCGTTGTTCGGAGGGGCCACGAGGATCACGACGGCTATCACGATTGAAAAGTTGCATGTGCATGGGCCCGGGGGCGACCGGGCGGGGTGTTCTTCCTTCGGCGTTGCTACGATGTTTCTTCGATGTTTCTTTTTCCACTTAGGCTGGGAATCACGACTCATGTACAGCTTTAGAGATGACGTATCGGCTCGGTAAGCAATGGGATTGGAGAGCAACATGGGATCTGCATATAGAGAGCGGGAACGGTATTTCGCATTAGCAAATTAGCGGTTTTCCTGATGATCGACGCGCGTGTGCCGCAGTGGTGTGGTTGGCTAAGAGCGAACGCTGCTTCCTGAATTAAACAGCTGCCAGGCGCCCCGGACCGGGGTTGATTGCCACAACCATGGGCTCCTCTTCACAGTCAAAAGAAGATGAGTGCAGCCTGCAGCGTCGCACACCGCAACTTTGGGTCTCGAGTCGAAGCTTCGTGGCTCGCGTCTGCACGGCGATGATGCAGCTGGCGTCCAGGTTCGCGGGCTCCTCTTCGTCGCGTGGTGGTTAGCCCCTGCACCTTGCCGCCGTCAAACCTTCTTTTTTTTCCCTTAGGGTCCGTTTCGCTACACTAGCTGGTAGCCTACTACCTACCCCTCTCTTCTCTCTCCCTTCCTTCGATTCTTCTCCCTTCCCTTCCTTCCTTCCCGCCCCCATCCAAGAAATCCCCGCTCTGTCCCCTCCTGCCTTTCTGCAACCCCCTTCGCCCGCCGCAACCCGCCCGCGTCGCTCCGACGTCGCAGCTTCTAGCTCCAACCACCCCACCCCCCAAACAATGCCACTCCCCCACCCCCAAACAGGCGAAGATAAGCGTGACAAGGGCGATACATACGAACATCAATAATGCCTGTCTCTGCCATGTGCCAGAGGCTAAATCTCCTTTGTCGCTTCTGCGCGTCAACAAGCACGTTTCCCGCGCGTGGCTTCTGTCCGGGGAGGAGGGGGAGAGGGGGGTGTCGCTGTATCCCCCATGCAATTTCATCCACCACAATAATCACCATCAATCGCTTTTTTGCTTGCTCACACCCTCATGCACGTGCAATCTATCCTGACAACCCCCGGCCGCTGCCCAGCGCACCACCGACCCCCTGGCAGCGTTGCTATCGCGAGGCGCTATCCACGTGCACACACACACACCACACCTTCCGTGGGTGGGTGCATGTCCCGCGTCCGCCCCGCCACGACGCTGCGCCGCGCGCCACGTCTGCTCTCTGCCGCCCGCCCGCCGGTGAAGACGCGCCTGCCCCCCCCCCATGCCCCATGCAAGTGCGGTCGCGAAGGGGAAAGAAGGGCGATGCATTGTTGCCCAACGTACGTGAAGAAGACACAGGAGCAAATGAAAGGCGAGAGGAGGGGGGAAAAAAGGAAAGAAAGAAAAAAATTCGGGATACCGTTGTAGGTGGGCCGGAAGAGCGTCCCGCTCACCGATTGAGCATTTTCCCTTTCTGCACCCATCCGTAGGTATGTATGTAGATACATGCGGATTATTGTCTGCAATAACGCCAAACCCCCCTCCGCATAATCTATCAACCTGCGCGCGCAACGCCCTCCCCGCGCTAGAAAACGCACGGAATGCGAACGCGCTCCCGTGTGTCGTTCTATCGTCTGGTCTGGTCTGGTCTCGTCTCCTCAGCCCGTCCGCCGTCCGCCTTGCGCCGCCGTCCCCTCGACTATTGTTCGCCAAGGTACAGTACCAGCAGTAGCTTAATGCGCAATGAACACATACGGGGTGGGCCAGCCGGTGGGGCCTCCCGTCATCATCATCATCGTCGTCAGCCACGTCGATGGCTATTATCACGGGCGGTTGGGCCGGTGTGCGTTCGCGCGTGCGTGCGTGCGTGCGTGCATACGTGCCATCGGACCCTGCCTTGCCTTTGCTGCAAACCAAAAATCCTACGGACGATAGTGGAGACGCATAGCCCAGAACAGAAACCGGTTTGTTTTTTGACGTTTCTCAAAATCTTCGATCAATTCCCTTCGCTATCTCGATCGGACTACATACATACCGCCTAAACGTACATAATTAGAAAAGCCCCCGGTTTAAACCTTGCAGTAGGCCAAGCAAGCTTTCAGGCAGGGCTTACACAGCGTAGTAGAGAAACTAACCCGTGGCTTGAACGAACGACAGCGAACGACGACGCGCGCGCGCGCGCGCCTTACTGAATGTTCTTATCCCAGACAATAGCGGCAACGTCGGTAGCGCATGCTAATTGCCTATCACTGCGGCGGGAGGGGGAGGGGTGGGGCGGCAGGAGGAATGGATGGTAGCCGTTTGTTCCATCCTCTATCGTTTCTAGTCGACTTCTAGTCTCCCCTCCCTAATAGCCCATAGCCCCTCCCCTTCCCCACTTCGTTACCGGGCCCAAACGATCCTCCATATCATTCGTCCCCGCTTCGCGTGATGGAACGAGCCGCCGTTCTGTTGGAAGGCAGATCATCGTGCCTTTTGGCGCACGTTTCCCGTCCCGCCCCTTCTTTCGCCTCGTGACGAATATAGCAAAAGCATAGTCGAACAGGGAACTGTAGTCGAGGCGCCAACGCTAGAAGGGGGGCAGATCAAGAGATGGAATCTGACGGATGTGAGATTTGCGGAGCTTAACCGCTACGCAACGGAGATTGGGCAAGGTGGAAGCTAAAGAAATCGATGACAACGCCCTCCGTGAGATGGAGGTAAGACATCGACTACGTAGCTTAGCTTCGGGGCCCAAGCTCCAGCTCCCCCAAGCCAACAGTCTTAGCTTGGGAAGAGGATGAGGGAGGTGGAGGAGGAGAGGGGCCGGCGGCCCCCGTTGTCGATAATGTCGCGAGAGAGAGGGAAATGAACGCCATGGCGCCAGAGGTATTAACCGCAGCGATACGTCACGGAATCTGACGAGGGTGGTTCGTTCCTGCGCCAGCGCGCGGCGTATCTAACGTCGGCGAGAAGGGGAAACGGGGAAATCAGTAGAAGGCACGAAGAAGGGCGGTTGCGGCGATACTGCTGCAGCCATCTTCTGCCACAGCTGGCCAGCTGCAGCGGGGGCGCCCAGCCTCGTTCCCTCTTCCCGCATTGTCTGCTTGCTTTTTCTCTGTTCTTGGGCGCTAGAAGCTTCGGTGCGGCACCGTTGTCGTGTTCCCCCCCTGGCTTGATCTTCGTCGCCGTCGTATGTGTCACGAGGGCGGACGGGATGCAGAGGGGGGCAGGTCTGGCATGAATGTGTCACATCATGACAGCACGTAGGGCTGACGAAGACCGGCTGACAGTGGGGACGGCCGAGGGCACGCTCGGATGCGGGTGGCATCAGTGCGGCAGTATTGTGGCACTCACTAAGAGTTGGCGCTGGCGCACTACTATCTGTCATCAGCGGGACTTCGATCTCAGCGTCGATTTGTCGGTTCTGGAAAGATGGTCTTGAGGGTCGCGGGGGTTAACGACGGCATGGCATGCAGAGCTAAGGCAAGCAATCGGCGGTCTAGGTAAGGGGAAGCCACGCAGCTCGTGGCAGAGGTTAATTTGCGGGTTGTGGGCGACGGAAAGTCAAAAAAGCAAAGTAGCTGCAAGCTTTGGTGGGTGTGGTTCGGGAATGGGCCGCGCGGTACTTGTTCTAGAAAAGCGGGAGAATTCCACGCAGGGGCCGCGATTGGCTGGATCATCAATGAGCCCTCCGAGTCTGCGCCGTGCCGTGTCTTTCGCCTGCCTGGCGATAGCTAATGCAACGGCATTGCGCCTGCTGCATGCTGCCCTGGGCGTTCCGTGCCGTGCCTGGCCTGCTGATGATGCTTGACCCTGGCTTGTGCAGTGGTGGGCGTGGCTGTTTCACGCTGTCATAGTGCGCCGCGAGAGGTGTCCAAGGTGCAAAGCGGCCGTGGTTCAGCCGAAAGGATTGTGATTTGTAGCGAGCTGTCACCCTCGGCATGTGCTCGGCCGCTCTCTCGCGGAGCAGGTCAGACGAGCCATGGCCCTCGTACGACGGGAAGATGCGGGACGAGAGACCCTGGGCTCGGACCGGCGTGGTGGTGGCAGCGAGCACGGTGGGCAGAGCGGTGATGCGCCGGGTGCGGGGTGGTTAGTGCGTGATCTGTCTGCCGGCGGCCGGCCGGCGAAGCTGCCCGCCCGGCGCGGCGTGGCAAACGATTCCCGCGCAGCTTCTGGTTCTGGGGCCGGCGTATGCACGGGATCGACGCCAGAATCTCGACCAGGACAGAGATGCAGCTGCGGAAATCGCGGGCGAGAAGCGCATGCAGAGAAGGGCGGGAGAAGAGGCGAAGAAGAAATCCGATCTGGCAGGTGGCAGGCGGCGGTTGTGGCAGTCGCGGCGCCACAGCGTCGACAAGCTTCCACTAAGCGTCGCTCAGGCACAACACCACACACCCGACCACCACTGCCCGCTGTCCACGCTCCGCCGTCGCGATGGGCGGGCGCGCGCTCTTTTGAATGCAGCGGCCCTCGCGGTCGTCGTCATCGCGGTCACGTTCGTCGCAGAAACTTGCCAATTCCCCACAACGGCTGGCCTTGTTTGTGGAATCCGACAGACCCACCGCTATCTCCGGCCTGCCCACGGGGAAATCACGGGGAAGACTGGAGAGCGGGGATGCCGACACTCGCCGCACTACTCGTGCTCTTCACCCACACCTCGCTTCTCCGCAAGCGAGCTGCTGTCAGCGAGCTGCGGCGCTGCTGCAGCCGGCAAATGGCTCGAGAATGTTGTTGAGCAGCCTTGCATCCGGCGGCCGCCCTTCAGTGAGCAGGCCAGGACAGGCCGGCTCAACCCACCGCCCGCCCGTCGGCAAAAAGCGCGTCGTCGTCGCTCTGTCATTGGTCGGCTGGTCCGCCAGACGCCGACCGGTCGAGAAGCACTGGCTGGCCGTTTGCCGCAATCGGCATCCCAGTGCCCGGCTTTTGGCCTCATCGGCGCCGCCCATCCCAACCCTAGGCCCAGAGCCGCACTCAAGGCTCCACCGTGACCGCATACACGGACGAAACACCCACATTTCGGATCCGTGGGGTGACCGCTCCCGCCCTGAACACCTCGGATGCGCCCCGGCTCCCACGCGCGGTACTCACTGTCTCCAATCACCGTCCTCCGCTCCCCGTGGGGCTCTCGGAGGCTTCGCTTAACCCAGCTAAGCTCAATGTCGGTGCGGGAGCGGCGTGGTAGTGTTGAGGTTACTTCTGCGTCTTGGAGGTGGAGACGTGATTTGTATTGCTGCCAGCTGGTCTGTATATAGAACTGCTTGCCCGCGTCCCGTGTCTCTTCACTTTCGTCCCCTTCGCCTCCCGCCGTCTCTGCCCCTTATCTTTGCTGCCCCAGTCCCTCTATCCTGCAGTCTTCAACATGGGCCAATCCGAGACGGCGTCGGTCCGTGCGAGCATGGACAAAGCCGAGGACCTGCGCGCCGAACAGCTCGAGATGCCTGATGCCGTGAAGCCGGGCGATGTCGACGAGGAGCTCGAGGAGGCTCTGCGCAACTACGTGCCCGGCTCGCCCGAGGAGAAGAAGCTCTTGCGCAAGATTGACCTGCGTCTGATGCCTATTCTTTGGATCATGTACATTCTCAACTACGTCGATCGCACAAACATCGTGAGTTCGCTCCCAGCCCATCAGCTCCCACGCCCTCAAGGCTAACAACCCATCAGGGCAATGCCAAGATCGCCGGCATGGAAGACGACCTCAACCTCGACGACCAAAAGTACGCTTGGGTCTTGTCCATCTTCTTCTTCGGCTACCTCCTCTGCGAGGTTCCCTCCAACATGATCCTCAGTCGGTCGCGCCCGTCGCTGTTCCTGCCCGGCATCATGATCGTCTGGGGTGCCTTGAGCGCCGCCATGTCTGCCTCCCAGACCTACGGGGCCATGCTTGCCTTCCGCTTCGTTGTCGGATGCATCGAGTCGGGCTTCTTCCCGGGCGTGCTCTACCTGCTGAGCTGCTGGTACACCAGCGGCGAACTCGGTAAGAAGGACCACTCCACCATCCCATCAAGCCTCCTCCTCTAACCCATCTCCCCAGGCAAGCGCTTCACCATCTTCTACACGGCCGCCACCCTCTCGGGCGCCGTCGGCGGCCTCATCTCCGGCGGCATCACCGACGGCCTCCACAACGCCCACGGCATCAGCGGCTGGCGCTGGCTCTTCATCGTCGAAGGCGTATGCACCTGCGGCGTCGCCTTCTGCGCCATCTTCATCCTGCTCGACTACCCCGCGACGTCGCCCGCCCTCAACCTCGAAGAAAAGCAGCTCGCCACCATCCGCCTCATCGCCGACACGCGCTCACGCGAAGGCGAAGCCAGCAACGCCGGCCGCCTCACCCACATGCAGGCCTTCACCGCCGCCGTCGTCGACTACCGCACGTGGTTCTTCCTCGTGCTGCTGATGCTCAACGTCGGCTCCGGCACGATATCCTACTTCATCCCGACGCTCACCAAGACCCTCGGCTACGACGGCGTCACCGCCCAGTACATGACGGTCCCCATCTACGTCGTCGCGGCGCTCGTCGCCAACTGCGCCGCCATCGCGGCGGACCGCGTGCAGCGCCGCGTCGGCGGCAACGGCGCCCGCGCCCCCTTCGTCGCCGCCTTCCTCGCGCTGGGCTGCGTCTGCGCCGTCGTTTGTGCTGCCGTCACGCACCACGTCGTGCGCTACGTCATGACGTGCTTCGTCGCCGCGGGCATCTGGACCGCGTTGCCGCTCGCGCTCGCGTGGATCTCGAACACGATTAACACCCCGCCTGAGAAGCGCGCCATTGTGCTCGCGCTGGTTAATGCGTGCGGGAATCTGTCGAGCGTGTATGGCAGCCGTATCTGGCCTGATCGGGATGAGCCGGATTATCGTATGGGCTGGGGCGTGACAGCGGGGTTTCTGGGCGCCGCGACGGTCATGGTGCTGGTTAGTCCGCTGGTGTTTAGGATTCCGTGGAAGGAGTTGGATGTGCTGAAGGCGCAGGGGGATGTGGAGAGGAGTGGCGAGACGAGGGTGGAGGAGGGGGAGAGGGAGGCGAGGTAGATGTCCGGCTTGGATGAGCGTGCTGTTGATGTTTGGATGTGGGGGCTTTGGTTGTTGACGTATGATATGATGATTCATGATTGGATTTGTTGTGCGTTATTACTCTTCATTCAATGTGCAATGGTTCATGAACAGCAAAAGCACTTTTGGAATTGCGAAGTCTCCTGACTAGCGGTTTGGGGCTATAGAAGCGTGAATTGACTTGAATGTTGCGAATAGGATAATGAGTAAGATACTGCTAAGGCATAGCCAATGCAAATCTACCTGAGTAGGAAAGTACCGAACTGAGGATCACACTCGACCCATCGTTTGAGGAAAATCTGACCAAGACCAATCCGACGTGAGATTCCATCCTTCGTCTCGATGGCCATGACGTGTAAGACAACTATCGTGTGATTGTATTCACCCGCTGGAGTCTTTGGGCTGCCCCGGTATCTAGTTTCTGGATAAAACAGCGCTTCTCCTGCATCGTGGCCTGGGTCCATGATACCGAAAATCTTACAGCGTGCCGCTCTATTATAGTTCAGGTTACTAACAGTATCTTTCAGTTCGTCAAAGCCGGGTTTCTTCTTGAAATCCTCAGTGCTCCTTAAAAATGGGATCTCTAGATATTTGCCGATGTTGAGTGCAAGAAACTCAACGCAAACTTCCTCGCCGCTCTGAACTTCGGAAGAGATCCGAGTCTCGTCTTCTGTGTAGTCGAGGAATAAGAATCCAACCGGATGGTGGCGTGTGCGGATGTTGAACATGTTCCGTACGGTATTACATGTATGAGCCCTGGGCCCAAGCAAAAGCACAGTGCTTTGTGTGCTTATGAGAAGGCTGCCAGGCGTCGCCAGAGCCATGCGAGTTTGGTCAGGTGGGAATTGTTCCAAAACCATCTTGTTGTTGAAACCTGTATGATCAGCTTTGAGTGTTTCAAGGAGATAAGAATCCAGTTCCTCCACCGTGTTTGGGGAACCGAATGGTGCGGGAGAGCTCGTGCGAACCAGATTTTCTTTGCGGGCAATTTTTGCAAAGAAAATATAAGATTGGGCTGACGGTGATGTGATGGAACCCAATGTCCCAGCTACAGAGACGGTCGAAAGCTGCTTTTCACCATCTGAGTTGTTCATTGCAGATGCGCATGAAGCCACTGGCATCGGAAAACCACCCCATTGGTCATCAATATTGTCAATAGGAGCCATGCTTGAGGCCCACGACCAGCTTGGAAATATAAACCCGTTCTCGGTCTGCCGTGGATGCCTACAGTGTGTGGGTAGCCAAAGCAGTGCTTGTGAAAAACATTCGATGGGTAGTCCGTAGATGTGGTTTGTGCCGAAGTCATTTTGCAAGATGCCTGTAAAGGCTCTTAGAATATCCATCGGGTTACTCAGATTTCGGCGCGAGTAGTCATTTAACTTCCCAAGGTAACTGGAACTTGAGGAATTTTTGTGGAGGAATTTGTCTGTGGACCAGAACCGTGATGAGACGATGGTATCGTAGTACATCCGCGAAGCAACTGAACACTCAAGAAGAATCGATTTCTCCGTGAATATCAAGAGGCGGCGAGAAAGTAGAGACTCTTGCAAGGTCCAGGCCCTGCTGCTCCAGGTGGACTTCGGCAGTGCTTCTGGGGCAGGACAATATTCCTGTATTCCATGTTTTGAAAGCCAAAGCTGGTATGCTCGACTCCTTGATACACCTCGGAGTCCAAAGTGTGCTCCATCCCCGTCCCAAGCTACCAGAGTGACGTAGCTTTTCTTATAGATATCGCCCATCGCGTCAATCTGCTCTTGGCAAGATTTCGGATCGTCCTGGATTATACAGAATCTATCCACCCAGAGATACCTTTTGCCTAGCCGGGAACAGACTGTCATGGCATCCTTGATTGTAGGAGGGATGTTCTGCGCTGACAAGCCTCCGGGAGATTTGAGGCCGGCAATATTCGCCTTCGTTGTCTGGAACAACTTGCTCGAGGGTTGTGCTTTCCCCCAAACATAGCTCAGGGTGATGTATTCGCATCCAGAGGGTGCTTCAACAATGCAGGAATGTTCAACATCAATTACTCTGAAGTCGGCCGGGAGATCTTTGCAGGATGCCCACATTTGGTCCTTGGAAAACCCGGTTGGGGTTTTCGTGAACCAATTGTTCACTTTTTTCCAGTCAATTTCCATCTCTTGTAATACGGGCTTTTTAGGACGAGCAAGCTGATAGTTGAAGTGAAGCGCCGAGATGACTTCTTCCTCCTCGTCGATAATCTTTATCGGATGCCGAAGGAAACCGTCGTCATTAATGCGCAGCTTAACTCGAGAGAGAGCTCCAGTCTCTGCACGACACTCTAAGCATCTCTCGATGATTTTGACGATCATTTGGCAGAAGACACAGTCAGAGCGGCTGCGCATTATCCCGGTATTGTCTAGGTAGATCCAGAAGCTCTGTTTCAGCCTGTGAGACACAATGCAGCGGCTCAAGACCACGAGGCGCAGGTGGGAGCAAAACGCACAAAGGTGCCAATTCATCCAGATCCAGTCCCATTTAAAGCTGTCTTTGATTGTGTAACATCCAAAGGCATCTCCATGAAACAGCCGCTTGCAGAAGCTTTCAGGATCTGGGACCTGTATTCCGCCATCCTGTAGAAAAGATTTGCAGAACTTGCAGTCCGTATGCTCTTGCAATGTGTGTTTCGAGACCGGCTCATTTGATCGTGAGGTTTCTTGGAGTTGCTGATCTGGTGTGGTGGGACTTGCGTCTGGAATCGGGTGTTTCCGTCCAGTCGAAAACTGCTGAAGAAGGCGCGAGAATTCATGTGATGCCATGGGCGCTCTCAGTCTCCTGGAACTAAGATTTAGCATCAAATCTATCGCCAGGTAGCGGTGATTAAGGAGAGAACTCACATGTATCCGGAGGAGTAGTCTGTTCAAGATGTGGAGGAAGGTTCAAGGCTTTCGGTTCTCTCAGCCGCGGGCGAACTCTTGCAACAGTAGCCTGATCGACCGTGCAACTGATGTGAAAGGGTTTCATCCCACCCTCAGGCTTCCATAGAGAGATGTGTACGACTGTACCGACTGGGTTGATTATCTGGCTGGCGTGCGTGGTTATAGGTGACGAGCAGTGGATCAGGCAGGGTGGCCATGTAGGATGGCGAAGTCAGGGGTGTGTGTAGAGTAAGGAGGACTGCCGGTATGACAGCTCACCTCGAGATGGCAGCCTTGCACAGCCACAGATAAACCGGGGTCCGCCATGAGTCGGCAGCTAGTTGGCCCATGCATTGGGGATTCCCAAAGGATAACTCGCGGCATGCAGTGCAACTTTTCACAACGTGCCCAAAGACAGTGGCGTATAAATTTACGGCTGAGACAACAGTTAACAGCTAATAACCTCTATAAAAGACAATTTCTAAGAGGACTAAGTGTTAGTCGATGTCAAAATAACCTTGATTCGCGTAAACGGCCGCTCCCGCAAACCGTTTACACGCATATGCAGGGCAAACGGCATCATTTCCCTTCGGGATCCTCCCGTACCCCGCCAATATTCACTCCAAGGCACCGCATAGCCGGAGCAGAGCATCGGGATAGGAATTTAGCCCCTCTCGCCTTCCATTACCCGTGCGGATAAATATCCGAGGAGGTCGTCGGGGACAAGATCCCGCCATTCCCATATATCTCACTCCGTCCCTCTTCGGTCAACAGGCATATCATCCGGTAAAGTTGATTTGGACCGAGAACAATTTCCTTCCTCTCCGGCTTCTCCGGCAGACGGGTGCTTTGCTTGGGTCGCGTGGAAGCCGGGATGTCCGAGGCTCGGAGCTGACTGGAGCCAACCGGGTATGGACCGGATGCACTTTGTGGCAATTTTCGGTGATTGAGATGCGTCTGGGGTCCTCTTCAATGATACGCACAATTGTCAACAGAAAGGTGCTGTTGCTCGTGGCGTGGAGGAGCAGTGTGTCGGTAGGGAATTGAGCGACAGTTGGCCTGAACACCACACCACGTCATATCGTGCCAGAGCAGCAACAGCAGAGGCGTCCAACACCGCCACAGCAGCAGCCCCGCCAATGCCATCAACACGGCACGTCGGAAGCAGCAAGATTCTGGAACCCCTCCAAAGCTCCAAATAAAGGCCACCATGGGCGTATTCGGTCGGGCCGAGCGGGATGCTAGGGCTCGGGTGGGTCCCGCACACACAGACACTGACCGCTCTTGCGCAGCCCCTCAGCCCCCCATTGGCCCAGAACGCTGCGCCGACAGACCGCCCTCGAGTTCCCCGCAGAGACCCGCATGAGCTCCAGCTGGCAAGACGTCAATCCGCTCACTGCCACGCCGGCGACCCTGACCCGGCCGCGAAGTGGGCTCAGGAGCTCGAGCTCAAGCTTCAGCGCCCTTCTCTCATAAAGCCCGGACAACTCGGTGCCTTTTTCTTCCTTTCTCTCGCACTCACCTTTACACTTTCCTCCTACCGTACCCACTTCCATCCATTACCTCCCCCTCAACACCACCCACCATGCCGACCCTCCTCCAAGACAAAGTCGTCCTCGTCACCGGCGGCGCCGGCGGCCTCGGCCGCGCCATCGTCAAAGCCTGCAGCGACAACAAAGCCAAAGTCGTCATCTGCGACGTCAACGAGGAGCGCGTAAAAGAAACCGAGAACGACTTCGAGAAACTCTGGCACGTCGGACCCTTGGACAAGCTGTCCACCGCGGTGACCGACGTGTCCAACGAGACGGGCGCCGCCGCCGCCGTCGAGCACTGCATCCGGCGCTTCGGCCGGCTCGACGTGCTCATCAACTGCGCCGGCATCATGGACGGCTACGACCCGGTCGACAGCGTCGACGCCGACCTGTGGGCGCGCGTGCTCGCCGTCAACCTGACGGGCCCCGCGCTCATGTCCAAGCACGCGGTGCGGCACTTCCTGTCGCGCGACGCGAAAGCGCAGCGCGGGTGCGCCATCGTCAACGTCGCCGCCGCCGCCGCCGCGCGCGGCGCCGCAGCAGGTATGTCGTCCATCGCCCCGGTGCTGGGGGCCGCCGTGGGGGCCATCGGGCCGGGCGGCAGCCGGCACCTGTACGAGAATCTCGACCCCGAGACTTACGCTCACATGCTCTTCACCAAAGGCGCGGCGTACACGGCGGCCAAGCACGGGCTGGTCGGGCTGACGAAGAACACGGCGGCCGCGTATGCGAAGCGCGGCATCAGGTGCAATGCTGTCCTGCCCGGCGCCATGGAGACGAATCTGTTGAGCAGCGTGCCCGCCGACTTCAACGAAGAGGGCCAGCAGACGGCGGCGAGCCTGGCCAACATCCTGCCCGGCAGCGTCGATGTCGAGAAGCTGGCCAAGACGATTGTGCATCTGGTGAGCGATCATGCCGAGGGGATTAACGGCGCGATTATTGCGGCGGATAATGGGTGGACTGCGTTCTAGATGACCGAGGGAGGGAGAAAAACAACATGTACAAAAGGGATTGGGATGGATAAATGGGAAGGCGTACGAATGAACTGTTTTCATAGAAGTCAATGGACTGTATGATTCACGAGGGAGATTTGGCTTGGTGATGTTGGACTACTCCTTTGATGGTTTAGTCGCGCACCAATGGCTGCGGAAGTCCTGTGATCGCAATGGTATAGCCCCGTGCATACGTAAATCTGGTATCGGAACGCTGCTTGCATGGGTAATCGAATCCCATACCCGGACATAGATGTGAGTACAGGAGGAACTTTCAAGTCGCTGGCGGAGAAAGACAGGGATGCCAAAATGAAAGCAATTCAGAAAGAGACGTAAGCTTCTTCAGGCGTGTTTATGAGCGAATTCATCAAGGCGATATCAATGCAATCGTAGATGTGGCCGGAGGAAAGCAGGCAGCAGACAGCTACAGGAAACAGGACCAGAATCCGAACCGACCCTCGCCCCGCTCGGAACGCACAAGAGGGGCCAGACGAAGGATGCCCAGCCAGTCAGAGGAAACCAAGGCGGATCAGTCAATAAGGCCAGCCAGGATGGCGTGTATTTTAGCTGCTTTGAACCGGGCCATTGCTCCCCTGCCTTTACCGGCCCGGAATTGTCGCCGGGTAAGAGGCGCGTAGGGGAAGAGGGCGTCCTCGACGGGCTGTGGAGAGCTGTCAGATTAAGTAGCAGTCAGCCTACAAGGTGCAAGGCTGTCCCCAGCACCAGAGCCTCGGCTGCTTAGCCTATTTTAGGACACTTCTGCACAGCCTCGTCATCAACGCCTCGATACAAAGGAGGCTGAGTCCGTCAGTCCTGGATTATATCAACTGCCGTAGCAGGCCGTGGTCATTCCCAGAGCGCTTACTGCAAACGACGCAACGCTCGGCAACAAGCTCCAAAAAGACGACATCCTCAATATACCTGGCAGCGATTACCGGGCAAATGTCGAGACCGATTCCCTGGACTTCGGTCCATGTGCTTTGCGTGCTAAGCCACCTCGGCATGATGATCGCCAACATGGTTGCCTTCGTCGCAACAGATGTCAACATGAAAGAGGACTTCGACATATCCACGCAAATCCACGTGACACCGTGGGGTGCTGGAGCCGTGGTAAGCTGCCGATTTACAACGCCGATCCAGTCCGCAGAACTCATCTGCTGACGGTGATTCCCCTCCAGGCAACCTTTGCACTGTTTTGCAACCTCGTCCTACTCGGCGCCGTCCACACGTTGGAGAACCCGAAAGAACACAAGAAGGTTGAGAACCGCGATTCGAAGCGGCAGATGGCAGTTGTGATTGGAGTCTGCTTCAACGCATGCTTCATGGCCGCGGAAAGTGCCATGGCATACTACCTGGCCAGCGCGAGCGGGATGCTCGAGCACAGCTCGACCGGGCCGCTGAACTTCGCCTGTTTCATGGCGGCCGTGAGCGCGTGCGTTCCCTTTTTCAGCCAAACACCGAATCGCTGCGGCTAATGCAATGCTAGAATCACGACGGGTGCCACGGTTGGCGTCGACGCTCTCAAGCTCCGAGAATGGCGGAACGAGACGCACGGAGACGGCCTGCTCGTGGAGGAGACAGACCTGCTTGTCATGAATAGCGAAGTGGACGACGAGGGGGGCTACAAAGGCTAGATGGCGAAAGTTGGGTGATGTTGGTCGATAGAACGCGAAGGCACGCACGCACGCGCCTCGGGTGCGCCGAGAAAGGCAATGCGGAGGCGGTTGTTGCCTCGTTCCGTCCCGCTGCGACAGGACCCACCCTCTGACGTCGGCCTTTTGAGGCGCTATAAAAAAAAATGCAGCTTCGGTCGTCTATCCTTAGGAATTCGGATGGTGCACAGCCTCTCTCTCGTTCTTGTTTTTCTCGTATTTCCAACGGCGCAGCGACGGCAGAATGCGGGAATTTGCGGGATTGGCGGGGAGGCGCGGGTTGTCTAGAAGACGTTTTTCCACTGGCGGGCTTCGGGTAAAAGGTTGCGGGTGGGCAGCGTTATATAGGGAGAGCAAGTGGTTACGGGTTGCCGTTGTTGCGGCTGAGACCGTCGTAAGTAGCGGCTGCGTCCGGCCGGTGACTCCCTTCCTTGCGCGCTGAAACCGAGGTCATTTCCTCCCTTCTCTTCTCACCAACGCCTCCCCCGGCTTTTGCACTCCGTCCGCATGGCCGTGATCCGTCATCCGCAGGGCTGTGATTTGCGGAGAGTGCTGGTCAGAAGCCGTATCCGGCACGGCCAGCTGATCCCCCATCGGCGGGTGTTCGCGGGCGTGGATTCCGAGCTGAGCAGGCAACCCCGGGCCAAGGCTGGCTGGCGGCGAGAGCTGGGCGCGAAGTCGGAGGGGGCGGGTGGCGATGTGAGTCGATGAGCCGGAGGCCCGTTTTAACAGAGCTTTCTGCGGCGCAGGCAGGGCTCGAAGGCGCGCACAGCCGACGCCCGAGTAAGAAGGCGCGGTCTGGCCGTTGGCACTCGACGCCTGCCACGTACCCGACGCGGCCGGGCACGTCCAGCGCGCGCGCACAGCGTCTATTTCGCGCGGCACCACGTGGCTGGTACCAAATATACGGCGGCGGCGGCCTATCAGGTGCGGCGCTGACGGCAATTCCTCATTTTGGGCTGGCCGTTGCAAGATAAAAGGCCTCTGGAATCAGACCACAAAGTGGGCCCGAGTTACGCTATTCGGAAAGCTTCGGTCAGCAGAGGCCAGCAACCATCACAAGGCGACTCTCCCCACTTCCCCTGCCCGCGCCTCGGAGATATTTATACCGCCCGCTGCCCCGGCCCCTCTTGCGCAGTTTTGTTTTGCTAGTCACTCCTTTTTCGCGCTCGCCGCAGTCTCTCGGTTTCCTTCGTCACCATGGTTCTCGGTCCGACCGCCCGCCGCTGGCTGCCCTACATGAACTTCACCGTCGCCGTGTCGGCCCTCGGCTTCCAGACGGGCGTGCTGTACCCGTGGCACGAGGAGCTGGACCGCGAGTTCAAGAAGCTGAAGGAGGAGCACAAGGAGCAGCTGCACATCTACCACGAACTGAAGCTCAAGCGCCTGGAGGATCTGGAGCGGAAGGTGGCCGCCGAGCGCGCAGCCCACAAGGTACGCGGCAACCGTGGCCGACGCTCGCGGACGTGGCTCACAGAGAAGTGACTGCAGGTCTCCCCTTGGCTGCCGTGGCAGCGCGAAGCCTCGCCCAACTAAGCCGCCCACCGACCGACCGATCGGGCAACCGCTCACACGACACCGGCCGACATGGCGTTACCCGGGGCGCAGTCGCAGTGGAAGTCCAGACGCCGCCCACGCCCTACAAACGACCGCATACCCTCTGGAACAATCTCTTTCGGCTTCTCGTCTCCTCATCTCCTAGACGCATAGACGCGCGGGCATTGCGCATGGTCACCAGGCGTTGGACGTGTTTTCTGCACAAGGGTTCTTCAGTAATTTTTCCTCGATACCCCTTTACACAACTTTGCGCGCTTCTTCGTCGCCTGCACGGCAAAACAAAACACATAAAACCAGCAAACAAATGTCAAAACCACCTCAAGGCCATCAAGACCTTCGTCAATGACCGGTGCCATGTGAGTCGCCTTGTGCCGCGCCTATGCTCGGCGGCCAGAAAGACTTGGGCCGATATCGGCGCGCGGACAGCACACTGCGAGAAAGCTTATGAGAGCTCGTTCTAGGATCGGCTGACAGCACGCGACCGCCTGCGATGATTCATTTAGTAGTAGTATCTCAAGTGAGCAGGATTGTGCCACAGCCGCACGCTGTCACGTGCTCGGTAGCCTCGGCTGGCATCATGGCTCCAGCTGCCTGATTAGGCAAGCGTGCTCGTCTCCCCGCCGTGTGGCGGTGGAACCGATAGCTGCTTCGCGGGACACTACATGGCCGACGTGCAGTGATAGCAGTAGTGATAGGAGCTCGTATCCACTGGTAGAGCCCAACTTAGTCGGTCGTCTTCGGTACTACCGGTCAGTGTCAGACTGGGAGTGCTGGGATCTGCTTTGAAGAGCGCCAGCAGAGGCAGTGCAATAATAACAACATGCAAGAATCCCCAGAATACGGGCGTGAGGCTCTTGCTTTGCGAACTACCTATCACGGATGGCTCCGGACTGACCCAGCCCCGCACATTGTTGCGGCCACCCACGCACCTGCCACGCTGCCCCACGACGTCACGAAGAGGCAACCACACATCCACCCGCACACCGTTTCGAATCCTTCCGGAGCTGGGTCGAGCCGACGGCTGCTCCTGAAAACCCGCAGCATAACAGCGTGCATATGCTGTTTCTTTCCTGACTGGGCCGATCAGCGAATGGGCGCGACGGAACGACGCAGATCAGTCGCATCACTTCCTGCCTTGCTGTAGCCCCGTTTCGACTCCAGAGCCAAACCGGCTGACTCAGGCGGCGGCGTTCATGCGCGGGCAAACAATGACGACTTCGATTCATCTAAGCCGGCTGATCCGCCCATGTCGACCGCTCCAGATGAAGTCCGCCACGACAGCAGCTCCTGCCCGATTCCGCTAGCCCCAGAGCCGCTGTCGTGCTTGTTATCTCCGCCTTGCAAATAATGGCGCGACCTGCAAGGTACCGTCCCGCAAAGAGCGGAGCCCGCCCAGCTTAAAAGCCGCCTCTGCGCGCCTCGAGGGCTTGGGTTCCCACACTCGGCAGTCTTGGTGTTGCTTGTCAAGATGAAGCCTTCGTTCGCTTTGCTTAGCGCCGCCCTGCTCCCCTTCGCTGCCGCCAAGCAGGGCCGCAGCCCCCTGCACGCCTTCCAGCGCGCCGACGAAGTCAAGAAGGCCTTCTTCGAGAAGCGCGATGCCGCCGCTCTCGACGCCCAAGCCGTCGCCGCCGAGCTGCCGAAGCTGCAGAAGCGTGCTTCGCCCTTCGCCACGAACAAGACGGAGCGTATGCAGCCCTTCTGTCCCCTGTCTGTTGGCTGAGACACTGATCACCGCTGCTGCAGCCTTCGCCGTGGACGGCACCAACATCCCCGACGTCGACTTCGACATTGGCGAATCCTACGCCGGTCTGTTGCCTATCTCGGACAAGGCCAACGAGACGCGGAAGCTGTACTTCTGGTACGTGCGCTTGCTTGCCCTTACACCGCTTTAATGCTGATCAGATTCACCTAGGTTCTTCCCATCCACGAACCCTAACGCCACCGACGAGATTACCATCTGGTAAGCACTAACTCCTACGTTGCCTTTCGATTGCATTTGTTGATTTTGTTTCAAGGTTCAACGGCGGCCCGGGTTGCAGTTCGCTCAGCGGCCTGCTGACGGAGAATGGTCCGTTCACGTGGGAGTCGGGCACCTACGCCCCGGTGCAGAACCCCTACACCTGGGTCAACCTGACCAACATGCTCTGGGTCGAGTAAGCTAAACCCCAACCCCACAAAGCCATTCGTCTAACATGTTGCCCCCCATAGACAACCCGTCGGCGTTGGTTTCTCTCAGGGCGAGCCGGACATCACCAACGAGCTCGAGCTGGCCAAGGAATTCGCGGGCTTCTACAAGTCCTTTGTCGACACCTTCGACGCCCACGGCAGCGAGGTGTACATCACCGGCGAGAGCTACGCCGGCTTCTACGTGCCGTACGTCGCCAACGAGTTCTTGAACCGCAACGACACCGACTACTACAACCTGGCCGGCATCGCCATCAACGACCCCATCATCGGTGACGAAGTCCTGCAGCAAGAAGGTAAGAATTCCAAAAAAGAAAAAAAAAATTCAAGAACGCACATGCTCACACACGCCCCCCAGTCATCGTCCCCCAATACGTCGACTTCTGGTCCAACGTCTTCTACCTCAACGACAGCTTCACCAAGGACCTGCAGGCCCGCGCCGACGCCTGCAACTACACGTCCTACCTGGACACGTACCTCACCTTCCCGCCGCCGCAGGAATCCTTCCCGCTGCTGCCGGACCCCTACTCGGACGAGGCGGCGGCGTCGTGCGACCTCTGGGACGACGTGTACGCGGCCGCGCTCGAGGTGAACCCGTGCTTCAACATCTACCACATCACGGAGACGTGCCCGCACCCATACAGCGTGCTCGGCATCGTCAACAGCGGCGACTACTCGCCGCCCGGCGTCGAGGTCTACTTCAACCGCTCCGACGTCAAGGCCGCCATCAACGCGCCCGCCGACGCCAACTGGGCGCAATGCACCGACAAAAACGTCTTCGTCGGCAACGGCGACCAGTCCCCGGGCCCGGCGCTGGACGGAACATTGCAGAACGTCGTCGAGCGCACCAACAACGTCATCGTCGGCTCCGGCAACCTCGACTTCATCCTGTCGACCAACGGCACCCTGCTCGCCCTCCAGAACACGACGTGGAACGGGAAACAAGGTTTCCAAGAGTACCCCGGGAAGCCGTTCTACACCCCGTATCATGCAGAATACAACGGAGGCGCGCTCGCCGGCGCGGGCCTGCTCGGGTCGTGGGGAAGCGAGCGTGGGCTGACGTTCTACCAGACGCAGCTCGCGGGCCACGAGTTGCCCGGGTATACGCCCGGCGCGGCGTATCGCGCGCTCGAGGTGCTGCTTGGACGCGTTGAGGATTTGAGCGTCGTGGGAGACTTTACGACGCAGCCTGGCGGCGGGTTTAATGACGGGGGCAACGCGTCGGCGGCGGTGCAGTTGAGGAGGAGTGGGGGGTTGGGCTTGGAGTGGCAGGGTTGATGGGGAAACGATGGGCCCCGTTTGCTGGGGATTGGGCCTGAGGGGCAAGGGGTGGGGGGGTTAAGTAATATATAGTCGTCTTCTCTGTAAAGGGAATGGGTGGTGGTGGTGGTGGTGACGTACCTATATACGTAAAAGCTAATGTATTGCTATGAACTGGATGAACAACGTGTTTGCCTTGGTGGGTCCTGTGGGAAGCGGGGGTTTTTGGCGGTGTCTGTCGTACTCTGGCTGGGTTGGTCGAGGGATGTCGTGACACCGCAGTGATGATGATGATGATGATGCTGGCGATGGCGCACCGGGCCAGCGCTTTTACGTTCCTTGATGACATTCGCTACGTCCCTTTATCCCTCTATGGGGCAGTTTCTATCCCTTAGCTTCTCGACGATGCCTGCTGAGTGCTTTGGTACGCAGAGGATGGGTAGTATAATTAAGAAGTAAAGAAATGGTGCGGCCGTCGTTGATTCATACTTCTCCTGCCCGTACAACAGCCCCGGTTTCCTTAATAATAATGCACAAGAGGAAGATCCCGAAGCCCTTCAAGCCGCAAAGTCAATCCACCAGAGAGAGAGCAGTCAAGGCCTCGACCGACGCCGCCAATCTATGCTCAAAGAGTCATCGCCGATGACTTGTTCCGGGATGCCAGAAACGTCGCCGACGTCGCCGCTCAGCTTCACGGTGATCGCTTTATCCGACTATCGAAATCCGAAGGATACTGGATACAGGTGTCAACATGGCGCGGAAGACGACCGTTTCCCGGCCCCTGGCCAAACCCAGGGCATTGCTTGGCCTGATTCCGAGGAACCACGAGGCGCTGGAGCGAGATGGCGTACTGCACTAGGTTAAGCATATGGTGGAAATTTGAGCTAGCGCGAAAAATGTCGAAGCTACCGAAGAGTATAGGTATTTATTTGCACCGCAAACGCCTGCAGGAGGGAGTGAGGTTATCAAACGAAAGCTCAAAGTTTTTACAAGCGTACTTTGCTTGATGCGTTATGTCGTTCCTAGCCCACTCCCAACGCTGGCCGTAGATAGAAATATTGAGCACTATGCCACAGCACTCAAACTGCTAGGAACCGTCATTCTGCTTGATAACCTCCTTAGAGGGTGAGGCTAGCTCATAGGTATAAAACGAATCAAAGGGCAATACCTCTCTCAACCCGTCCAGAATACCATAATAATGAGGCATGGCCTGCATGGACCAGCCAGAGCAGCCTCTTTTCTCCGTACGCCAAAAGAGAGTATTCCGTAACCCAACAATACCTTTTCAGACGAAGCAGCAATGCGCGGGCCTCGCACCGGAACGACGAGCCCTTTGCATCTCGAAACAGCTTACTGCGCAGCCATCAAGCTCAGGTACACGCCCCAAGCCACGCCAATGACGCTGCCGAAGACCACCCTCTTCTCGACGGGGATCATGGTGAAACTGATGATGGACACCAGCGGCCACAGCTTGGTGCCGGCAACGAAGATGGGCCAGAGTCCCTGCAGCCACGACGAAAGAAGTCAGCCACATCTCTACCCACATCCCCCGGACGTTTCCCCGCCGACGAGACCGCCGCAACTCATGGACTCACCTCCTTGACAGCCACCTTGACTCCCTGCGCGTCGCCGCCGTTCAGCGCCTTCATGCCGGCAATGAACAGCACCGTGTTCACCACGCCGCCCACCGTCTGGTCCAGCAGGAACTTCCAAAAGACATTCGTCCAATCCATCCCCGCGCCTTTCCTGACCACGACGTCCGGCGCCGGTTTCTCATCATCCTGCCTCTTCTCCTTCCCGCCATCCGCTGACGGCGGCCGTTGCTGCTGCTTCTTCTCGCCGGGAAACACGTCTTCGAGGAACTCCTGCCACAGGACGTTCGGCGGCGTGCTGAGGACGGTGAAGAGGACGAACTTTGCGACGGGCGCGGCGTCGATGGTGAAGGATTGCTAGGGAAGGAGGGAAGGATGTCCGTCAGCGTTTTCTTTTCTCTCTCTCCTCTCTCTCTATTTTGATATGTTTTTGTAGCCAATGCGCGCGGGTTGTGGGAGTGGATGTGTGGTTGTCGTGGTGGAGGTGCTGGGGGGCTTAGCTCACGCCCGTCTTTTGCGCCGTGATGAGCTGCGCGAGTATGTTGCTGGCGGCGGACAGCGCGGCGGCTGTGGCGGTTTGCTGGACCATTGGGCTCGGCATGGCGACGGAGCTTTGGTGTGACCGGGAGTAGAGGGATGGTGTTGAGCGGCGGCGGCGGCGGCGGCGGATGGTGGTGGTGATGGTCGCTGCTGGTTGCGTTGGGGCGGGGTTTCGAGTCTGGGCTTGGTCTGTGCCGGCAGCAGGGACGCGCGTGGGTTTTTGGGGACTTGTGGAGCTCTGGCGGGACGAGGGAGGAGGGTTCAGGCGGTTGTTCGTGCTGAGGATGGGCTCGAGGTTGACGCGTGGAGAGGTTGGCAAGTTGCGCGGTCGTTGGGGGTGGATGCAGGTGAGACGGAGCGACGTACACGGGTTCGCGTGGGCGGGCTGTCACAGCATGGGAGGAGGGCGGTGGTGAGAAGATGGAATTGCGACATCTATCTAGTCGAAGATAGCTGATGATGTATGGGCAGGAGCGACGACTGATGGCTGTCCCGCCCGCTGATCGGCGGCCCGACATCAAGCCGCTTACTTACCTAAGCACCTCGCTATCCGAGCAACACCAACCTCAAACCCAGCCCGCTATCCTGCGCTCCCCTCACATCACTCCCAAGCCGCCATGTTGAGGAAGCTGTCGCCACCCTATGCGCGTGCGAAATGGAAGCCTCCGGCCCCGCCGCGCCGCTCAGCATCCTCCAACCCCTTCGAGGCTCTCGGCCCCCTCGAAAAATCCAATGTCCCCCGAGGACAGAGGACTGACCGCCCATCACCGCGTCGCGATCGTTTGCCGAATACAGGCAATGGAGAAACTTCACCGTCAACGCCTAGACCGAAGTTTAGCAATATGTGGAGCTTCACTTCGCACCGATTCCTGTATGTTTGGCCTTGTCCATGGCAGAACAGCAATCCTGACCTGTCCAGCTTCAACGAATCGGCCAGATATGACAGTAACTACCTCGAATTTAGAGTTGGTGGACTCTTGAAAGTTGCGCGTTCTATCGTAGGGGAATCTGAAATGGAAACCTTTCCTCTCACAAAACTTGGGGAGGGCGATAACTATCGCGACATTCGCGTTGGTACGAGCCCGCCCATCCATTTCCGCCTTTACTTCTTTCCGGCGGCTGTGCGGGACGGTTTGCGTTTGCAGGCGTTGAGAACGGCGAGTCAAGTTGCAACTATGGATCTTGCGAGATCTCTCGGTGCTCCCGTTCCCAAGGTCCTGCGTTACCATTGCACCCATGACAATGCTGTCGGCCAGCCCTTCATCGCCTTCAGTGATCCCGGCGGCTCTGCCATCAGCAACCTCTGGATGGACATTGACGACCGGGAAAGACTCAAACTGGGGGATGTGGCTGCCGATTTGCTGGCTAAATTGTCAGCTGTCGAATTCCCTGCCTATGGCAACATCTATTACACCCGCGACCTGCCTGAAAACTGCAAATTCTATCCCATCCTCGACCGTGGTGAGTTGACGGGCCTCTGTGTTGGTCCCTTCTGCGCCCCTCAATATGAGCCCGCCTATTTCGAACGATCGCGTAGACCTCGTAATTCACCCTACCCACCTTCTACCCGCCACTCAGCTGACCAGTCCAGAAAAGAATTCGCGCATCTTCACTTTGAATACGGCAGCGGAACTTGCACGGAAGAAGAACGAAGGCTCGTATGTTTCACCTCTTACGCATCCTGATGAGGTCGAACGCTTCAAGTACATCAAGCTCTATGAGGATTATTTGAAAATTTTGCCTCATCTTTTACCACTCATTGATGCAGCAATGGACGCCCCGAGGCTGGTGGTTGACAGCTCCCTCCCGGTCTTCTACTTTGAGAAGCCCCTTTTAACCGCGTCTCGAGACATGGCAATTGCCGCTATACTTGATTTCAGCAAGATTTTCATTCGACCTTCTTTTCATCAGCCTCGAACTTCCACGACGTCAATGGTACCAAACATACCCCAGATGCCACGAGAGCCTAAGAACATCTCCAACAAGCACCAGGAGCTCATTGCGAAGCAACTGATGAGCTGGCGCGTGTGGATGTTGAAGAAGGCAAGCCTCGATAAAACAAAACACGTCGACGGAGCCGATGATGCAAAGTGGGGTTTGCTACAAGAGCTTTTCGCTGCCATCAAGCTCCGCCCTCAGAAACACAACCGCCTCCACTGCGCCCTGATCAGAGTTACAGAGCAATGGGATGACCTCACAAGAACGAAGGATGGGCATGTCCCTCCGTGCCCGATTACGTATTCTGTAGAGGAGAAGGAAGAGACGCTTCGCGAAAACGAACACCTTCGTACTGTGCAAGCCGAGTGGCGTTTCTTTTGCGCGGTCACTGGGACTAAGATCAACGGAGCCGTTTCTGTCCATGATTACGAGCGCGCGTTCAGATACTACGGCAGTCTTCGGGACAGAGTCCATGCCAACGGCGGCAAGCATTTCCCGGATGTGGATGTGAGCGACAGCACCGGAGAGACTTTCGAGACACCGGATGACTTCGAGACGGCCCTTTGCAAGCGGATGGGCATTTCGCGGCAGACTTTCTGGCGGACCGTGGTGGATGCACAACCGGAACCGACTCCTCCCAGCGAAGGAGCATCTCGTGACCAGCCAGTGCTGTCCGCGTTGGACGACCTCGGCTTTTTCACCCAAGACAAGGGAGAGCAATAGATCACACCCAAAGACACGTCGATACAATTCAACCTGCAGTCTTAGCACAACAACAAGGGAGAACGCAAATTACTTACCAGAACAAACGCCTTACATGTTCGAGCAACTGCCGTGCCAGCACAACGCCGCGCCGTCATCGTCCCCTTCGCCCTCTCCCAAATCCCTCGTAAACGCCCTCTCTGCACCCGACGAAGACACCCCGTCACCCTGGCGCCCCTTCGACCCATACGTCGCGATAGCCGGGAGGCCCATTCGCCGCCTTAGGTTTCTTTTCTTTCCCTTTCACCACAAACGTCGCTAGTACTACACAAAAAAAGCCAAAAAAAAAAAAAAAAAACCTCCAGCCCCTCACCCACACCACCACCCGCAGCGGCCCAACCACAACGACGACAACCACCGCCCTCGCATCCATCCTCCGCGCAGCCGATCGCTGGCAGCAGCTCTGGCAAGCTTCTTCTTCGTCGCTGTCATCAGTATCGGCGGCGGTGAGAAACACATTACTGCGGCACGCGGATGAGCTGTGTTGGTTGGTGAGGACGGTGGTGGAGGTGGCGCAGAAGGGCGGCGACGGATCGGACGACGAATATATGCGAAGGGTGTCGGTGGATTCGTTTGAGGAGTTGCTTGGGTTTATTGGGAGGTATGCGTGGGTGTGATGGTGGATGGGATGGGGAGGGAATAATTCGGACTTGAGTTCTGTGGCAGCTGGAAAGCTTCGACCTCTTTGACTGGGGAATATCCGGCGTATGTGCTGCTGAGTTTGTTATCGATAGCATGTGGGAATAACCAATTGCTGAACGTAGGATTCTGGTGAGCCATCAAGGTGTTCGGGTCAAGCGGAGAGGGGAAAGTGGGGAGGCGAAGCTTACCGAAGCTTGATGTTTCGTACTTCCCCACTCCTGCTTCCCCGCAACATCTTGCAACTTTCCGCCCTTCCGATTGATGAATGTCACTATGTCGAGTCTGGTTGAAGCCTCCGTCACCCTAGCGATGTGGCACCTGCCAATTGCAACGGCCTTGGCCAGCACGAGGCCTGAGACATGTGGAAGCGTGTATGGTTCATGTTGTACCCAGCGCACCTGCCAAGCCACGCTCATCCAGACCCCTGCGAGTGCATGCGCCAATGACGTTACCCCTGCAATCGCGACTGTCAAGAGTGCGCGGGGCAGGAGCTACAAAAGCTGCGGCTCTGCTCCCGGAGCCGTTGAGCACCCTAACATCCGTCTCACTCGCTGGACCAACCATGATTGGCAAGTCCTTTGCCCTCGCTCTCTCAGCAGCCGGCCTCTGCGCCGAAGCTGCCGTCATCGAGCTTCGTCAGCCTGCTGCCGCACCCTCGTCGACCACCAGCGTCCCCGACTACTTCCAAACAACTCTCCACCAATATGAAGGTAATGCCATGCGCGAAACCAGAGAAGAAAGCCAATTGACTCAATCTTCAAGGCCCTACTGCTACCGGCGACGCTCCCTTCCTTGGCGCGACCAACGCCGCTCCCTTCTCCGGTGTCTCGTACATCGCACCTCAGCCTCTTGAGACCCAGCAGCCCATCGTTGGAAACGCGGCGAAGAAGAACATCTTTCAGCTGATGGGACATTTGACCCCTTACACTCCCAATCCGGATGGCTTCGGCGTCGACGAATATCCTCTCCCGCCCGGCACAAACATTACCCAGCTTCACATGCTGCACAGGCATGGGGAGAGGTATCCCACTTCGACCGACGGTTCGATTACTCTGGCTGAAAAGATTGTCAATGCAACGGGCACCTTCAATGCGACGGGGGACCTGGCCTTCCTGAACAGTTGGACAAACAAGCTGGGTGCCGAGATCTTGGTACCTGTGGGCAAGCAACAGTAAATCCAGCATCCCTTGTCTTCGTGAGGATTGAGCTGATCTTCCAAAGCCTATTCGACTCTGGTACTACCCACTACTACAACTACGGCCACCTGTACCCCAACAACGGTAGCAAGATCATTGCCCGTTCAACGACCCAGAACCGGATGATCGAGTCTGCCGAGTACTTTTTGGCTGGGTTCTTTGGCCTGGGATGGACGCAGAACGCCACGCTAGAGTTGATTATCGAAGAGCAAAACTTCAACAACACTCTTGCTGGCTACTACCAATGCAACAACTCCAATGCTGCTGTCAACGAAGGTGGTCGCAACGGTACGGCACATGCTTTGCGTGCTATCGATGTCTCTTGCTGACCGCCTGTAGCATCAGCCGAATGGGCGAGCATCTACCTCGCCAACGCCACCGAGAGAATCCAAGAACAAGTCCAAGGTCTCAACTGGACCATAACAGATTCCTGTAAGCCCTCCCATCCACCCAAAAACCCACAACACCAACCACCACCCCTCCACTAGACTACGCGCAATCGCTCTGCTCCTACGAAACCGTCGCCCTCGGCTTCTCGCACTTTTGCAGCCTCTTCACCTACGACGAATGGCTCGGATACGAATACAGCATCGACCTGCAGTTCGCCGGCGGCTACGGCTACCAATCACCAACCGGGCGCGCCGTCGGCATCGGCTACGTCGCCGAAGTCCTCGCGCGCCTGCAGCACCACCGCATCACCACGCCAACCGCCCAGGTCAACGTCTCGCTCGCCAACAGCTCCGCAACGTTCCCGCTCGACCAGCAGCTCAATCTCGACTTCAGCCACGACACCAACATCATGTCCATCCTGACGGCCTTCGGCTTGCGCCAGTTCGCTCCCTTCATGCCGGCGGATAAGTACACGCTGCGCCGCCCGCTTGTCGTGTCGCATATGGAGCCGTTCGCCGCGAGGCTGGATATCGAGGTCGTGCGGGCGCCGTGGCCGGTGTCGCCGGATCGTCGGTCGTCGGACGGCAGCAGCGTGTATAACGAAACTGCGGGCAACGGCCCGACGCAGTACGTGCATTTCGTCCTCAACCAGCGCACCGTGCCGCTGCATGCGAGCTTCCCTGAGTGCGAGCGAAGGGACGATGGATGGTGCGAGCTGGAAACTTTTTTGGAGGTGCAGCAGACGAAGCTGGATGAGGCGATGTATGATTGGAGTTGTTGGGGAGACTATCCGGCTGTTCCGTATGGGGTGGTTACGGATGGCGTGCCGGTTGCTAAGCCGCCGCTCAGTGGGGAGGGGGAGGGTGGGGAGCTTTGAGGTGGGGGTGAGGCGTGCTGGGTGTGTCCACGCAGGTGGGGATGAAGGCGTCACGGGTGTGACGGCCATGCTGCCCGGGCGGAGACTAGGTGGATGTGTGGGTATTTAATGACGGTGTGCAAATGCTATCTTTGCTGCTTTCTTTCAACATCAACAACGTGGGTGCGGTTTCCAGTGCTTCCCGCTCCCGACAGAAAGTTCGAACTGGCTTTGGCGTGCTGCCACGGCCTCTCAACAGTGGCCACTCAAATTCGTCACGCGAGACGATGAACGTCCCCGGTTCAGAGCAACGATGAGTACCTGCATTATTGTTCGATGCTGAGCATCATGTTCACGCAAACACGCTGACATCTCGAGGGCTTCACACTAGTTATAATTCGGCGTCACAGGCGCAAAAAAAAAGAAAAAAAGTGAGCTTTAGTCCCCCAGCTCCCTTTCGACACAAAGAGTAAATTCTTTGCGGTGTCGAATGGTTTCTACTGCTCTGGCAATGAGACGGCACTAGCAGCAGTGTCGAGAGCTTCTTATATCACCTCCATTGCACCGAACGAGCCCGGTCAGGCGGCACGTGGCACGCGGTGTGCAGAAGCGGCGTGTGACAGATGACCGCGCGCGCCGAGAGATGCACGAGTGACGTATGCCAGTGCTAGTGGCGGATGTGGTGGTTAAAAAGCGGCGCTGCCTGGCTCGATGGGGCTGACATCTTTGCCTTACTGTCTTGCACGAAATGCAAGGCCTGGATTTGGACCTGGTGCCACATGTGTTACCATTGTACTGGCGTCCTCGCGGGTTTGCACGCCCATCATCTACTGGTGCGTCCTCGCGTGTCTGCTCTCCCCGTGTCCCATACCGATTTTTTGCGGTAAGCAACAGCTGTTCGCCGTTTGTATTGATGGCGAACGTCTGCGGCCAAGGTAAGTGACGGAAATCAGCATTGAGCGAGTATGCTGAGGCAGGCGCGAGCGGTTCATGCTGTTCACGGATTGGGCATCCGGAAGCAGAACGACAAAGTGTAACGGCATCTAGCGCAAAAAGCCAACACCAGACCGAGTGATAAATGGTTCATTGGTACGTAAGATCCGCCGCTCCTCTCTGGCGATGGACTAACAGCATCAGAAAGCCGCTTCAAGGGCCTTTATATCACCACTATGGAATCAAGCGAGTCGGCCAGGCGGCGCATGGGACGCGCTGAGCACAAGCGCCGTGACGTGGTGATTTGTCACTGAGAGCTGCACGTGCCGCCGACGAAATTCTCACTCTGCCGTATGGTTTAAAAGGAGACTCAGCCAGCTTCTACGCTCTCGGAGCTAGGAGTCCCCTCACTTCGGCGAGCTCTTGCCAGACGGACAGCAGTAAGACGGACGTCGTACTCTGGTGGGAATCTTTGCTTTGGACGTCATCCGATCACTTTGCCTTGCGGTGAGACAAAATAGCCAAGAACGAGACTCGCCGTCCAAACTGTCTTACGGAGTGTTGGTGATGATGCTGCGGGTCAGTAAGAAAGCCAATTGCTGGATGTATGCATGGATGAGTATTGCTGTGTCAGCATTGTGACGAGGGATACGGGGACGGCCTTCTGCAGGCAGTTATGTGATTGCATAAGAAGAACAAACGCAGAAGTAGAATTCGTTTGTAGGTCATGTTTCTAAAAGCTTTTCTGCCTGCTTCACCTTGGAGGGGATACTACCTGCTGGCTACGATTTGGTTATTATAAAGTGGTGCTGGTAGCTCCGTATGGCACGGAAGCCTGAGTCAGTTACCATGGTCAGCAGAAGCACGTGCGGAATACAGAGAGAGCTGGTACCTGCTATTTTGCGCATTAGAGCGCGTGATAAGCATGACAGATTGGCCCCTCTCGAATGGGTTGGTTGTAAGTCTGGGTATATCTTAGGGGTTTATCCCGACGGTTAGGAGTGGGGTTCTCTCAAGGCGCAGCCGGTGCAAGTTTATGGCTTGCTGTAGAGAAGTTCATGATTTACGAATTGGCTTATGGTTTTTGTTTTTCATGGACATTGGGGAAGAATACCTTATTCGTCAATAAGGTCACATTTACCCCATGTCATCTTCTTTTCTAAATAAAAAATCTTTTGTAAGTCAATCGAACATGTACGGTCATTTCAGTCAATACCGTAAGCCATGGTACACAGAAAAAGATTGAGACAAATGCGGGTGCCACGGTTGTTGCGGGAAAACCGCCGGGCAACTGCGGCGTGCGGAGGTTCTGATTGGCCCCACCAAGCCCCATCCCAATCAGACGTCGTCCTCCAGAACAAACGTCGTAAACCACATCATCAATGACACCGTCTCCCTTCATCCCTTCTCCCACCAAAAACCCAGCAAGACCCAAGCTCGGGCGAAAAGCAGTCGAAAGACCGCAACGCCAACTCGAAGGGAAACCGCGTGAAGGATTCCCAAGCAGACAAGCGTGAAATTTCTTAAGCTCTCCTTCTCTAGCAAGAAGCCCAGCCCACCAGATGCATCTGCGCGATAATCTTCGTTCGGTTTATACTTCCATTCTCAACTTACATCAAACAATCTGTCCGAAAGAAGGAAAAGAGATGGTCATCCTGGGTGCCTCCGACTCCCTCGGCCACACCGGACGCAACGAGGGCGAGGGCGCGGACGAGGGTGGTGGCGAGGGCGAGGGCGGTGGGGCGTCGGTGGGTGTCAGCTGAGGAGCAGTCGAAAAAGGAGCAGTCGAAGCAGGAAGAGGGGTTCGACGCTCGACGCTGCTGCTGTTGTGCGGACGACGAATCCCGCATGGCGGGACGGGGCGGGGCGGGACGGGACGGGGCGGCGTGTATGGGTGTGTTTTCTTTCCCGCAGGCGGATCAGCGGTGCTGCAGGGTAAGAGGTGCTGTGCTGTACTGTGCTGTGCGTGCGGAAGGGAGTTTCATCGTTTGCCGGGGGAGGGGGGAGCCGGTGGGAGATTTTGGGGGGAGGTGTTGGTAGGGGGAGTATGGGGTCGAGGTGAGGTATGACGCGGAGAGGTTGGATCAGTTTCTTATGGCGTGGTCCGAGGGGGTGGCATCAGTCGGTGACGGGGTGGAGGGATCGGAGGAGACTGTTTTGGAGGCGCTGGGCGTGTACAGGAAGGAGGGAGTGGGAGATTTGTGGGGGAGGGGCATCCGGATGCGCCGAGCTAGGAGGGGAGAATGTGAAAGGGCGATGTTGCATGAGCGATCTCAATACGTAGCAAAATTCTTTGTTGTTGCAACGTTGCTGGATGGCAGTCTCCGGGAAGTGATGACGATCCCAAAGCTGCGAGACGGAGAGATCAAAGAGTGCTCGATTGATGAACAAACAAACAACAGAAAGCAAAAACCAAATCTTGCCGATCACGACTGACCGAGCGGGTATGAAGCTTCAAAACGCAAGACCGCAAGAACCGCCCCACTGCACTGCTCAACCGCACCAAGCCCCCACTACAGCCCGCTACTCATCGGCCCTCGGCTTGCGGCCAGTGACGACGCGCAGCGTGTTGTAGCCATGGAACCTCGTATTCTTCAAATCCTTGCGCGCCTCGGCCACCGCAACCTCCATCTCCTCGCGCGTCCAACCCAGCACATCGACCAGAGTACCCAGGGCATACGGGGCCAGCGCGTCCAGGTACTGGGCCAGCTGATACCTGCCGATCTGCTTGATCTCGGGGTCCTTGGGCCAATGGTTGAACGGCAGCTTGAAAATCTGCTCCTGCACGTCGACGAAACCGGCGTCCTGCATCCAGCCCTTCAACAGCGCGGGGGCGTGCATGGTCATGCCGAGGCCGTCCATGGCGTTGCGGATCGTCTCCTGCAGCTTGTACAGGGCGCACGTGTCGGGATAGGTACCGTCGTCGCTGGTGCTCGTCGTGTCCGTCTCCTTAGCCTCGAGGAAGCCGCCGGGGTTTAGGTTGGCGAAGCACTGGCGCAGCAGGCGCGGCCAGTCGGCGATGCAAGCGTTCATGTTCATCAGGTGCACGACGTCGAACTTGTTGTCGTACGCCCACTCCTCCTCGGCGTTGTCGATGACGAACTTGAGGTTCGGCGGCACCCACGACGGCTGGATCGGGCTGATGTCCACGCCGACGACTTCGGCCGATGGGTACGCGTCCGCCACGTCAATGGCCCAGATGCCCGTGCCGCAGCCGACGTCCATGATGCGCTGCGGGTTGTCGACGGGCGCCAGGATTAGGCGGCCGCCCAGGAGCATGCCGTAGATGTGGTGGATGAGGTCGCTGCGGTCGCATTCGGCCTGGCGGTGGGTTAGGGTGCGGGTTGCGTGGTGGTGGAGTGCTGGGGGCAGACCTCATCGTTGGGTAGGAAGTACTTGGAGCCCTTGTAGGCGGTGTAGCGGCGGCCATTTTTGTACTCGTAGTTGAGGATGGACGAGGTCAGCGAAGTGAGGTCGCTGCGGCTGCGAGGCGGTTAGATGCAGGGCGCGCAGGGATGTGTGGAGGGTCGCGCACCCGTCGTCGCTGCCGAAAGCCGAGTCGGTCTCGTCGGTCTGTGCAGAGTCAGCCGGGGCGGTCAGGGGCGGTGGGGTGGCGATGGGCGCAGGGGAGGCCACGCACGTCGGGTTCGATGATGGCGCCGGCGGCGTGGGCTGCAGGGGCGGTGGGATCCGGACACATGGTGAAGGGCGGTGTTGGTGTGAAGAAATTTGGGGACGTGAGATGCAGTGCGGGGGATCGAGCGAGGAAATGCGCTGAAGGATCCGGGGACCCGGGAGGCGCAGGCGGAGCGAGGCGCTGTGTTGGTGAGTTGCCCCGACGCTCAGCATGCATTTGGCATGACAATCGGCTGATCTGGGATCGTCGCCCCTGCTTCTCGCTGACTAAGCTATCTACTGCTACCAACGCTCATACATATTCCAATGGCTAGCTGGTACCCTATAGTTCAGAGCCTTTGCCAGACCTGGACGAACCCTCTTCCGACACTTGCGCATCCCACTTCCATTCCAAGGACACGGCGTTGGACTTTGGATTTTTTCCTCAGAACTCTCGTACTGACTGTCCGCATCCGGCTCAGCACCCGCTTCAAGTAGCACTGCGACCACCTCCTGATTCCCACATCTTCGGGCTACATTAAGTGCCCTTTTGCCAAAGTAATAACTCTGTGTGGATCGGCGATTGGGATCTGCCCCAAGCCCAAGTAGTAGGAGTGTGATGGCCTCTCTTCGCCCGTCTGCTGCTGAAATCAAAGCTTCGTCCAGGTCATCTTGGCTGAGACACTCGCTGTCCCATAGTATCTGGATAATGCCCTCATGACCACGCTCAACAGCCTTTTCCAGATCTTCCCACGATGGATTTTTAGAATGATTGTTTATCAATGCTGTAACCACTCTCCCCTGGCCTAATGAAATGGCTGTGTTCATTAGATAATGCTTTTGGGGCACATTCGAATTCACACAATTCTTGAGGAGCAACAACGCAGCCTCTTCTTGTTTAGCCCAGCAGGCAGACCGCAAAGCGTCCCCGGTGACTCGCGCTCCATGCTCCAATAGAATCCGCATATTCTCCAGATCTCCGTTCATGGTTGCAATTTGAAGTGGCGTGATTGTCGTGTCGTCTGAGCCGATTGATATTATTCTTTCAACATTAATGTTGAACCCTTTGTCCTGGCCGTATTCGAGCAGACGTTCGAGGCAGCGCCTGCTAAGTCCAGCACGGCACGCATACCACATTGGAGAAGATTTCCAATCGCTGAACCGAGAATCCTCGAGAATCACCCAGTTGTGGTAGTACTGTTCGTCAACATGTGTGAAGAAATCAATCATCATGTCAAAAACAGTCCCGTTCTGTTCTTCTGTGGCAGCAGCATGCCCCAGAAAGCTCATCGCACTGTATTCAGCAAATGGAAACATGGTCTTAAGTAAGATCCTATGGTCCCATTCGTTTTTTTCCTCCTCGATAGCACTGTGGCGTTTGTCTATCTCGTGGTTCACATGCCGAAGGTAAGACATGCACACCATTGCAATTGAAGCCCGTGCCACCATTTCATTGAAGTCCTGGGAATATTCAGAACTTAAGACGAAATATTCTTTGACGGAGAAGTGCGCCAAATGGAGCTCCATGATAGGTTCGTCTTTCACCCGGCGCCTGGTGACAAATTTTGTCAGGCTGGAACAATATCGCGCGACTTCTGAGGGTTCTGGTATTCGGTCATCTGGATCAAAAGCCATTGCTTCGTCCAGGTTTACTGCAACTGCATCGACAAGTTCTTCGACTCGGAACGGTCTTCCACCAAAAACCAGAAGCTGGAGAACTCTGATAGTCTTGGATTTATATCCGATGGGAATCCGAGCCATTATTCTGGAGTAAGTCTCGTTCAAGTCTTTCGGTAAGTTTTCCAGTGCATTGTACAGAGAACCGCGGTCAATGCATTCGCCCAGGTCTCTGATCTGGCAGGCAACGTATCGGAACCTGATTTTATCAGCATTGGTGTGGAATATAGCAAGAGGTCACTCACATGCCACCAGCCTTCTCCAGTAACGTTGCGTGAATTTGTTCCTGAATCTCGGGTTTCTTTCGCCACCTCTTCAATTCATTGCTCTGTGTAATCTTGGCCCGAATGTACGTTTTGATGTCTCCATCCAGTCCTTCACCTTCGATTGGGATAAATTTCCCAACACCACGCAGTTCGGTAAATCCGGACCGTATATCTTCTTCCTCTCGACTTGTGACCAGGAGATGAACATTGCCAAGATCTGAAAGTGCGATCTCTTCGATCCAGGATATGAGTCCTTTAGTATTTCCCGAATCTTTCCTTGTCGTGCATTCATCCAGAGCGTCGATTACGATCCAAAGCTCTTGACCCAGCTTCAGCATGTCTGAAAATGCCATCGAAAGCTCTCCCGTGCTCGGTTGCCGAGCATGACTCTTGTGGTCTTCCTTGCACTTTGCATGAAGTTGGCTCAATACTTGTCGCGATGCCTCATGCTTCGAACCAAGCTGCCATAACAGGACACGCAGCATGCTGTCAAGTGAAAGCTTCTCCGGCTCTTGAAAGTTGAAGTAAAAGTAGAGACATAGACGTGACTCCTTGAGGCACTCAATGATGGTGGAGCTGAGGACAGTCTTGCCACATCCAGGAAGACCGTATAGCCATAAAAACGAGTGAGGATGCGCGAGCCACTCATGGAACCGCGGATCTTCTTGCACAAACCAGTTTCCCGAACCAGGATATCGCTGATCTTTTGCGCTGATGTAGTTGGTGGAAGGGTCGCATGGTCTGAGCCAGCCCCTCAGATGAGACCACTTCTGGTCTGCGTCGATGTCTCTTACTGTCGATTCAATTGCGGAAGTGGTATGCTCGACCGTAGCAAGGCTGTTTTCAACTACAAAAGAGAATCAGCTACATGATTTGCCGCATCTACAGGATTTACAATCAGACTAACTGCTCTTTATGCTTTCAGCAAGCTTCTGCTGGGCTTCAAGCCTGTCTGGAGGAATATTCAAAAGAAGCGCTTTGGTGTACGCAGCCGCTGACATGGCAGCATATCCATGCCATGCATCATTTTTGTGTGTATCGGAATAGTCGCAGATGCCACGTACGACTAAACAGGGAAAGTTGTTCATCAAGCCTGCCGCTTCCATCTCGAAGCACAGTACGCCGTTCTCTCGTGACAAAGTATCCCTAATCGATGCATCCTTCATCAACGAGTTGCCCGAAGCAATGATTCCGTGGAATACCATGGGATTGTCGTCCTCTTCCGTCCGTTCTTGACGTTGAACAAGGCTCCGAGGATCGTCACCGCACACGGACATGCAGGTCTCAGACGGTTGTCCTGGCGCATCAGGATGGACGACATCGGGCTTGTAAAGCCGGTCGCTTGCTGGATCTGGTTGCCCGTATCTCTTGCGCAACCGCTTGTTTTTCTCAAGAGCCTTGCCAATGGCTTCGGAAATCCCGTTCCCCTCGCTCTCGAACTGTACACCCAAGCCATGAACAGCTGTGAGAAGGATTTTCGGTGTTTGGTTGAGATGGCCGGAGTGCTGGAACCTCTTCTCCTGGATGGTTTTTCCATAGTCGTATTGGAAGACTCCGCCCGAGGTTCCTTTCGGGGTGCTGACAACAACGTCGCCGAGACGTATGTCGTTTTGTGTGCTCGGTGCTCCGCCGCCGATTCCCACCATCAGCCCAATGCGAATGTTTGGAAACGAGTGGAGCATATCTCGCGCCACGCTTGTTGCAGAGCTCGTGCCGTACTCTCCACGAGGTAGGATTGCGATAACAACGTTGTGTTTTCCCATTCGTCCAAGAGTGTAGTTGTTGTCGTCATTCTTGTCAACCTTGTTCGGGACTCCATGCTTGTCGTCCAGAAATTGGAGTGCGGCTACCCCCTCGGTTTGGAGGGCACAGATCCATCCAACCGTGTACTGGCCATTCGGAAGTGCCATGGCCACTTGAATCTTGAGGGGTAAGATTTGAAAAACAAATGACCTCCCATGAAAAGCTTGAGGTTTGAGAAGGGGCGGTGATGCACATATCCATGTGCGGCACTTTCGATTTTCTACCGAAGTGGACATCCGAAGAGAATGGGGCTATGTAAGCGCTCAGCTCCACAGCGGACTGCATCCGCACAGCTAGCTGTCCCCGCAGGACTGGGATCCTGACCTATCATATCACTGGAGCAAGCGTAAACCCCCAGGCGAGCATGATTCGTGCAACTCGCGCTGACTAGCATTCCACTGTCAGAGGAGGCTCAGGGGGATACTGCATCTATCGTAGACTGTTGAAGTAACCATCAGGATTTCGGCGCGGGTATACAAATCGTTGATACATCCAAATTTAGTCTCCCGCTGTCCGACTACGATGCCTTACAATACTATGCATGGCATGCTGGGAATGATCAATTCTTTCATGACCCACCTTCAGTTGTACGAATGTCGGTAGTTAGCTCGACAAGATCAGTTATCCGAATGCTGATCCGTGGAATTTGATAGGCTTTCGCTTGCAACTGCTTTTGGGGGCCATATCTGCTTTGCCACGTCGGTGTGACAAGCTTCGCTACGTAGCCCTTCAGTTTATTGTGTGGAGCTCCCCCGGATACGCTAACCGCGGTTGTGGCGCTCGGTCGCTCAAAACATTGGTCCCTACGTACTTCAACACCTCCATGCAACTCCGTCAACATTTTTCTTCATCGCTACAAGGTTTACTCTCGCGTCTAAAAAATCAATTTATCATCGACCTGGTTCAACTGACTGTAATCCTTGGCCGCCTGCTACCTAGGCCATGTGCATTGGACCGAGGCGGTGCAAAGGGGAAGAAATTTTTTTGATGCAATCGGAACATCGATGCAAGTGCAGTACTTCTTCGGTTCGTGCGTGTGCGACCGGAAGTAGATGTGCTGTTGCGGAAAAAAAAAAAAAGCCTGCATAGTCTGAGACTTCTACTAGGTGATACATACTAAGACAGTCAACAGCTGACGCATTATGTGACTTAAGCAGGTGCGTTCCTCGGCGAAGCTGGTACCATATTTCTTTCACTTCGATATCGGAGGTCGGGTCTCAAGCTACCAACATATTGGGCCAGACAGACATGGAAGCACAATGCAAGAGGCTGCAGAAAAGCAAAGTAACGTTGTCATCCCACTCCCGACAAATCAAGTGTGATGGTAAGGGGATTTTCGAGGCCGCGGGGCTGCAGAGAAATAGCCGTTTTCCGTTAGAGCCGCGTTGCTGCACAACCCTGTCAATTTACTACATCCCCTGACAGAGGTAGATCCCCGCGCAGTGCCTTTCGACTCACACCTCATGCTGTGCACTTGGCGAACGGCTTCAGCACGAAGACATTTGGTTCTTTAGGCAAATTTGTATACAGCCAAGGAGTATATGCCAGGCTATACCACGGATAAACGCCGATCGGTTTTTCGCAGCCGTGGCATTTACCCGGCTACTCTGCTTTTTATCCATTAATCAAACACGGGAGTACGTTCCGGAAAGTAGTAGAGGGGGCCCTGGAACTCTTTTCGGTTGCTGGCCGCCCAACGACGGGGCCAATCAGCGAGAGTCGTATGGCGTATATCCCCGTTGCTGAAACGCGTTTCCCACCGCCGCCGGGCCTTCGCTTCGTACGATGATGTTTTCTGAGATGTTTCGCGCCGGCATGTTTGCTCCATCACGCGCTCCATATACTTTTCCCCTTCTTGGCAAGAAACGGTATATAAATCCCAGAGACGTCCCTCAGTGTTCACTGTCCACAGCATACCTCGACCCACTCCACTCTTTCACCCAGCAAACCCCAAGCCACCCACCATGCACGGATCCACCGCCCTCGCTCTCTTGACCGCCTTCCCGGCCACCTTCGCCATCGTGCTCCCCCGCCAGGCCGCTTCCAGCATCAACGACGCCTTCGTGGCAGCGGGCAAAAAGTACTTCGGGACCTGCACGGACCAAGGACTCCTCACGAGCGGACAATCCGCGGCCATCATCCAGGCCGACTTCGGGCAGGTGACGCCGGAGAACAGCATGAAGTGGGACACGATCGAGGCGTCGCAAAACAACTTTAACTTTGCCGGGGCCGACTACCTGGTCGACTGGGCCACCACCAACGGCAAGCTCGTCCGCGGCCACACCACCGTCTGGCACTCGCAGCTGCCGACGTGGGTCAGCAGCATCACCGACAAAGCCACCTTGACCGAGGTGATCCAGAACCACGTGACGACCGAGATCGGCCGGTACGCCGGCAAGATCTATGCGTGGGTACGTTGCATACATACATATATACCAGACATTCCCTCTTCAACATTGTACGCCTGAGCGGGACACGACGTTAACACGCACGCAACACCAACACAGGACGTCGTCAACGAAATCTTCAACGAAGACGGTACGCTCCGCTCGTCCGTCTTTTACAACGTGCTCGGCGAGGACTTCGTGCGCATCGCCTTCGAAGCCGCGCGCGCCGCCGACCCCGCCGCCAAGCTCTACATCAACGACTACAAGTGCGTCGCCGCATCGTCCCCTCCTTCCTTCCTCCCCCACCATTCTAACCCCCACCAGCCTCGACTCCGCCACCTACGCCAAAACCACCGGGCTCATCTCCAAAGTCACCGGCTGGATCGCCGCGGGCGTGCCCATCGACGGCATCGGCTCGCAGTCGCACCTGTCGGCGGGCGGGGCGACGGGGAGCGCGGGCGCCATGCAGGCGCTGTGCGCGGCCGCGTCCGAGTGCGCCATCACCGAGCTGGACATCGCGGGGGCCGCGGCGGCCGACTACGTGGCGGCGACGAAAGCGTGCGTGGACGTCGACAACTGCGTCGGCGTCACCGTGTGGGGGGTGAGCGACGCCAACAGCTGGCGGGCGAGCAGCACGCCGTTGCTGTTTGACGCTTCGTTCGCGGCGAAGGCGGCGTATGACGCGATCGTGGAGTCGTTGGCTTAGGGGGATTGAGGTCTCTTCTTCCCCCTTTGCACTGCCGAGGTCCGATGCACACGGCCTGTTGATCGAGTGACGCTGCTTGTCGTCGGATTGAATTGATGGTGTAGTCCAACTTTCCAACAAGCTGAAGATCGCCTTGAAAAGGCTGTTGCTCAACATTTTCCTCCGCTGGTGAAGATGAAACTTCGACAAAGAGAAATTCCGACTTACGGATAAGGTCAAACTCTGGAATCCTCTCTGAAAGTAGCCCGTGAACACCGCGTTTGGAAGTGTACAAGATCTCTCAGGTGGTACGCTGAATCCATAGCTACTGCCAATGCCAGTTAGTGGATGTGTACAGTGCTGACCATCTCCCTCGAGATATAGCAATGAAAAAAGAGCGTCCCGAGCGCGACACGTGATTGCATCGCTTCAAAAGGTCACCGGGTACTGTGACCTCCAGGGTCTTCCTTGGTGCACACCTCTTAGCGGCCGCGGCTGGGGCACATTGACGACACGCTGCATCATTAGTGGAGTGGGTAAAAGATGAAGCGTGCTTATGAGGCGGCGCCCATGTCGCGGATACTTTTAGATGCCGAGATGTGGTGAGAAAAAGCAAAGCACGATCGTCGCTTTGTCGCAGCGAAGATTCTCGACGATCGTAAGCAGTTGCGCGTCCCATCGTGGCTTCGAGGACGCCATGCGGCGAGGTCGTGTGGGTGTAGCTGGCCAATGGTATTGTCAACACTGGCTGCAGGTACGACCATCGTATTCGGTGGGCTGTGGGATCGTGTGGTTGGAAGCAGGGGTATGAGCGTGGGCTTTTGTTGGTGGGAGGATTGGAGCTTCTTGGACAGCTCGGGGGAAAGCGAAGGAAGAAGAGGATTTTGGAGGTCGATGGCGATGTTTAGAGGTCGTGTTGGCAGAAGTGGTAAATGGTGGAGGATTTCACGAAAGGACGTCGGCGAGAGCCGAACGATGAAGACGGAGGCTCAGCCAATCGCCTCTCTTCGGCAACGAGAGTACCCTGGCATCGATTGCTGGTGGCGTGCTGCAAGCAGGCGGATCCACAGGGCGGAGCTCGTAGCCAAGGCAGCATCGACATGCTCGCGTGACAGGTACTGATGGGGATTGCATAGCGAAAGCCGGCCAGACCGAGATCTGAAGCAGAAAGCAGGGCGAAGGTGGGAAATGCATGCAAGATGTGATAAGCAGAGCGGGATGCCGGAGCTCCCGCAGATGGCGGGCGGTTAAGGCTGATGGCTTGGGGAGGCTCAGCGGCGTTGCGTTGCAATGTGCCACGAGGGAGTGGCAGTGGTCAATCGAGGCGCGGAAATAGGCTGAGAAGCTTAAATATTAGCATTGCGTCGCGAACACAGATTGGCGGGTTTAAGTGGAGCGATGGGGAATCAACCACGGCGGTTGGTGGCTGCGGGAAGCGCGACGGTCGGAGCTGAGGGGAGTAAGCCGGGTGGTGTGGCTAGTATAGTGGCTGCTGACAACTCTGAGGTGAGGCGGCCGTGTGGACCACAGCCGCGTGCCTGGGAAGCGACTCAATGACGCTGCGGCGGCTCGGGAGGCATGGATGGATGCCGATGCTCTGTCTGGTGTTGGTCGTCCGTCAGCACTGGCACTGGCGAGGCAACGCGCCGAATGCGGGCCGACTGTTGGGCTCGCAAGCGGGAGAGCAGAGCTTCGCGCGACAGTGTAGGCCGTTCGGAAGCAGCATGGTGGTGGGAGGGCGGCAGATCTGTGCGCGTCAGGTTGAGCACGGAGGGTGGTGAAGAATGAGGTGGGGGCGGGAAACACGATCGACGCCACGGTGTGGGATCGCCGGGCAAGATGTGCGTGGCCCGTGCTGCCGCCTAAAACGCTTTAGTCAGCGCTTGCTCTCCCGTCTCGTTGCCGCGTGTGCGCTCAGCCCCGGTCATCTTCGCGACGACAACTGCCTGCTCCACGCCCGGCCGCCTACATGCGTTTTCTGGAATCTATCCGCCTGCTTTTGGCGTTTCGCCCCATGCCGACCGGCTGCCGGCGCCATGAATCCTCCCGGCTCTTTCATCTGAGCCTCAACGTCCACCGCTCCTGTCCGGGTCCGTGTGTGGCCCGCCATTTTCTTAATATAGCATTGCTGACGGCTGTGGGGCCTCCCATTGGCCCATCCATTTCGCATCTTGGGCCAATGACTCGTCAATTCCTGGACCATGGCTCTGGACCCTCCCAACCTCCAAACACCCATGCTGCTCGGGATAGGCGGTGACGCCATGGAACCTTGCTTCTCTCCCGTCGAGCTTTGTTCCCGTCTCTTGTGACCGCGCTCACATGGAATCTACATTTGTCACCGTGAATGCTGACCGCGTCCATCTCGGCCGTAGTTTCTTTCCCCAGGCCATCGAAGCTGTCTGCTCTGAGCCACTCTGCTCACGTTTCAAAAGCATTCTAATCTCTGACCACATCATGTTTCTCCACACACGTCTTTTCCCTAAGAGCCCGTCAGCCCCTTCCTGCCGCTTCTCGCGAGCGCCGGGGCCACTCACACTTGATCCGGCCTCATAATGGGTCGCATCGGCATCACGAAAGGAATAAGTGATCCGTGCTCGACAAGCAACACGATCCATTACTGCACATTCCAAGAAAAAAGGCTGTGGATAGACGTCCAACGTTCGTATACATCTTCTCCGCCACATGTATCCAAGTCACCGCGCCGCAAATATAACGCTTCCCCTTCCAGTCCTCGAGCTTGGATGCCCATATCACCGGTCCCTACTGAATTCGAGAGACCTCCGCCCCGTGTATATTTGATCCCGGCTTTCCACACCATGTCCCAGGCTTCCATCACCGAGGTAACCAGTGTGGGCTCAGAGATGCCGACAAGGCTGACCAGATCGGCAGAATGAGAAGAGGCAGCTCGTCAATGCCCTCCAGACCCATCGTCTGAACACCATAGCCGAGCTTCGCCGTGCTGAGAAGTCTCTGGCTACCATTGACTCCGCCGACGTCTCAGAGCCTATGACCTCTGCATGTGCGTCATCCTCGTGGATCCTTGATGGTGTGAAGAAACTGACTTGGCTAGGGACTTACTACGTCAACTACCACGGTCTGCTCACAGAACTTCGGAGCTTAACTCGAAACTATCCTTTTAGGTACTTCTCTACACCTTTAAAGCAGGCAGTGACATCAACTGATACTTCGACAGTTCTGATTGTGTCGAAGAGGCCAAGCGTCGAGTTTACTCGGACCCCAACAGCAATCGGAGTTGGAATCTAGCATGGCTCGTGTTGACCAAGATCCAGTCCGAGTAGGGCCTCCCGTTCCAACTCGACAGTGCGTCTTCTGACATTCTCATAGCCAGTTGATTTCTTACTACGCCCGTTACCAAGCCTCCCAACCGGCCATGTGGGGCAACCATGCTCCTACTGCGGATGGAGTGGCGAAGCTCGCTAGCGCCTTCGTTAGCGAGTGGAACCACGCCGTCTCACAGATGCTCCGGTACTGGGACCGTCCACCTGTCTCGCATTGAGACGTCGCAGGTTTCCGAAGAGACCAGTTCAAGATAAGTGTGGCCTTGGGCTGATCTCGTTAATATTTCCGGTATTCCGTCATTTGTAAAGCATACCTACACGTCGTTTTCATCACTTCTCAAGTCTCCCTTTCACACTCGGCCATGGAAGCATCTCAATCGTTCAAGCTCTATACCTCTTCAGCCGGTCCTCTCGTTGGTACTTTCATAGATATTCCAAGCCTCGATTTGACATCGAGCCTGTCCTTTTTACTCAGTCTGAACTCTTCCGTCTCTTCTCTCACTTGCTTGTGTGTGTGCCATTCGCTCAGTTTCCTTTCCGAGACCTTTCATTGCTTGCTCTATGACTGTGCAACCTACTGCATCAGTCGCTCGAAGGGCACGAGACCGATTCTCGAGCGTAAAACGGAACGATGAGACCAACAATCAACGCGACTGGACGGGACTTTGTCAGGAGCATCGACAAAGCATGCAAAAGTCCATCTACGGGATGCCATGAATGAACAGTCACAGACGAAAGCATGCTGCATGCAGGGTAGAGTATCGACTTGTCGTATTTGGGCATTACTGGCGGCGCACCTACAAAGCAGGCAAGTGGTGATTGCACATCGCGCGCTTCTCAACCCGTGCTTTGGGACCATGACGGTAGCTCAAGCAGATGTCGGTACTAAACCGGCAGGGCAGAATTAGACGCTGCGGTGGCTCCCAATCTCCCGGTCAAGGCCGATAACCAACAAGACGCGTGTGCCTGAGGCAGGGCGGCAGCACCCGAGGGCGAGCTTGGACGAAAGGTCTAGACACTTCAACGCGCTTGTCTAAGGCTGAGACAATCCCGGAAGCCTCGGGTCGGAATAGCTTAAGCCACGAGGATGCTTCGTCAGGGTCTGCAGGGTGCGGAGGGGGGGTGAACCCTGTTTTGAGGGGCAAAATGATGCATGGGATGCCTCGGGGATGACGAAGCCCTGCGCGCAGAACACCGGGGTTTTTAATCTGATCGAAGAAACGGATCTGGCCGAGCGAACGGAAGGAACAAGAAGGTGCGCGCAGACGGTAGGTCCTCGTCTCAGTGGTTGTGCCTGCTCACGGCTGAGATGAGGCGATGACGAAGCATGTTGCTAAGCCCTGGGTGATGAAGCCTGGGGAAGCTGGATTCGCCAACCACATCATGAGCTGGCAATGGCAACGGCCGTACGGTTCAGAGTGTGCCTGATGCGGAGGAGCTTGCAGCAACAACGACCAACGTCACGGAGCTCGGCCTCAGCCCTGCATTGACGAGTGGTCGGTGCGGATGAAGATTGACGGCGAAATCGGCAGCGCCGGGGCCGTCAGGCTGAAATTTCTTCCCTTAAGCTTCTGCGAAGGGGATTGTGCCTTAAGAGCGCTCAGCTAACGGCGTTCACGTCAGGCATCCGGACGCGTGGCCTGGGGTTGTTTGGAGCAGCGGCTGCCTCTGATTGGCCTCGTGTTTCATTGATCTCCGCCTCCGGGACCAACTGCCTCCCTTCGTGCTGGCCACCTGCCGCGCACAGTTTCCGCCCTCGCTATTCCGCGGTCGCGCGAGGTGGGATGCTGCTTTGTCAATACTTGCCACCAGGTGGTACATGTCACCTTCCCGGCCCGTCTTCCCAGCAACGATCTGGCGCAGCTGTCCTCTGGCCCGCTTCATTGGCTCTTCGGCATGCAAGTGGGCCACTGCCGGCATGTATGCGTATGCGCGCAACGTACCTGCAGCCTCCTTCATTTGGGCCGTCACCCTACCACCGTCGGAGCGGTGCGCCACAGTGGCAGCCATGAACAGATTGCGCCTGTGTTCCGTTGCTGGCCTTCTCAGCACCTGCTTTAGCAGGTAGCCTGAAGAAGACGTCGCCGGCGCGTGCGCGGCCCAGAGCGACGCTCGGATGAGAGCCGGCCAACGACACCAGCCGGAAAGCAGGCGGTAATACACATGCTCTCTATACCTTGCCGAGTGCGGCAGGTCGAGTGCCCAATCACGACGCAGCCCCGCACCTGCCGCTACCGTACACCGTACAGCTGCTGCGCGTGATATAGAGAAACACAGGTCGGAGCGTTCCGTCGCCTTGACTCGCCGCCACTTAATATGGTTGCCCACTCGGCGATCGATGCCAAGGCCATTCGGCATCAAGACTTTCAAGCTCCGAGACAGTGGTTCTTATGGGCAGCTGCGAGCCTTGATTGTATAAGAGGCTGCTCGGCGCTGCTTCTTGTTCTTGATTTGCACCAGCTAGCACCTACTACAACCACCAACCGCAACATTTATTCCGCCTTGCCTTTTCTCCACAAAGATACCCAACCGCTTCTCTTCTTCATCCCTCAACATGCGTTTGACGTTGCCCTTCGCCGCCGCCGTCTTGGCTCTTTCCTCGCCCGCTGCCACGGCGCACCCGGCGATTGCTTCCAGGGCCAGCACCAGCGGCTGCACCGTTTCCCTGAACAGCACCCGCACGACCCCAGCGAACCCGGCCGAAAACATCCTCATGAGTAAGCTTTTCACATACTCCCCTCACTGCGCCGCAACGTACTGACACACCACGCCAGAGACCATGGTCAAGTGGAACAACTCAACCAACACCTCGGGCTTCTCCTCGGTAAGTCATCAGGAACCTTGCATCAACCCCCATCTTTTCCTTCCCTTTCCCCTCTCTTCCATCCCCCACCCAATCATCACGACACCATCGTGTGACAACAACGACATGACCCCCACCACCACACCCCGCACACAAACACACTCACACACACACACACCGCTAACCGACACGGTCGTTGCAGAGCTACTGCGACTGGTCCAACACGATCCAAGACCCCTTTTCCGTCTTCTTCTACGCCGACACCATCCCCAACTACAGGACGACGGCGAAGCTGGCGGGCGTGCTGGACGCGTGGGTCGGCACGTGGCTGGTGTCGTCGACGGCCGAGCCGGCGTCGGGCAATGCGGGGGATTACAACATCACTGCTGTCGAGTGCGTTTGAGTGCGGGTCACGCTTTTTCGTTTCCGGTGTGTGGGAGGGGGCTTTGTTTGTTCTTCTTCCCCTCCTTTTGGGGCCTCTGTTCTCTGCTGTTGCGAGGGATTTTACGACGGATTCTTTTGGGTCGGTGGGTGGGTGTTTGTTTTTTTCGTGCCGAGCTCGCTATCTATGTAAAAAGTCAGTGGGATTTGAATGTGACGATTTCAAATGCGCAACAGACCTTGGTGCGACACGACGATATGTCGTGACGTCTACACCACGTGCCCTCCGGACTGCCCGGGCCGTTTGCCATCGGGACGCGAGGTATGACGGGATCCTGAAGGCGGCAAGGGACGGAGGAGACGCGGACCGGCGGCTCTTTCGAACCGAAACACGAAGTGCAGCAACACTTCCACAACGCTCTTTCTCTTCCGTTCCTTTCCGCAGGGACATCATCCCATCATCAAGACCCAGCCCCAGCAGCCGTCGGCGGCGTCAACGCGGGCGGCTGCTCCTCCTCGGACGACCCGCCCCGCAACGCCGCCATCTGCAACGAATCCTCCCTCCCCAGCACGACGTGGTCGAGCTGCGGCCTCCTCGCCGACGCCCGCCTCTCGACCGGCGCCGCCACGCCGCCGCCGCAACGGCCCGCCTCAACCGCCTTGTCGCCAGCCCTCATCGCCGCCGGCTCCTCTTCATCCCTCCCCGCCGCCACCACAAGTGTCGCATCCGTCTCCCTCCTCGCCATCTCGCCCATCCGCACACCCCCCTCCTCCCCCTCCTCCCCCCACTCCCCCTGGTCCCCACCGCCATACGGCCACCGAAACTCCCCGCCCCCATCCACCGTCCCGCCGCGCTCCCGACTCCCGCCACTACCAGGGAGGCTGAACTTATTCCCGCCCCTCACGGCCGCGATGAGGCGGTTGAGGATGGCGAACTCCAGCTTCAGCTTGACGCTGTAGACGAAGGGCTTGAACGTCGTCTGCACGCGGTAAAAGTTGGCGAACTGCGTGCCCAGCAGGACTACGTCGAGGATCACGACGACGACGTTGACGTAGATGAGATGCCGCCGGATGCTGCGGAGGGTGTTGCGGTCGGCGAGGTTGGTGGTGTAGGTGTCGAGGCCGAGGGTGGAGGATGTGTTTGTGGTGGTGGTTGCGGTGGTGGTCGTGGTGCGGGCGGCGGCGGTGGCGGTGGTCGTGGGGATGGGCTCGGGGAGGGGCTTGAGGACCTTGGTGCAGGCCTCGTAGATGTACAAGCCGGAGATGATGCACTCCTGCAGCGTGAAGAAGGTGACCTGGACCTTCTCGTACGCCATGTACGCGTTCGCGCGGGCCGGCGTCGTCTCGGCCATGAAGACGAGGACGCACGTGGGGACGTGGAAGAGGACGGCGTTCGTGACGATCATGGCGAGCACGGCGCGCAGCTTGAGGTGGCGCGAGTCGCGGATGACGAGGTGCAGCCGCGAGTACAGCGCCAGCGCCTGGCACGACACCATGGGCACCCACCCGACGATGATGAAGGCCAGCCCGATCCACCGCGTCACGTCGACCGTGATGAAGTACTTGATGATGAAGCCGAGCACGTAGAAGAAGATGCCGAGTGTTGCGAGTGTGATGGACCAGAAGTACAGCCCAGACCTGCGCCGGAAGGTGAAGTAGACTTTGATCAGGATGTCGATGCCGTTGAAGGTGGCGATGGACAGGAACGCCACCATGACGCACGCGAAGCCGTACGGCGGCAGCTCCCGGCTCATCTCGTAGAAGATGCTGTTGTCGTTCGCCATTGCGAGTGAGGGGGGGCCCGCGGGATCGCGGCGGTTGCGGGTTGCGGGACAGCAGTGCGTGTTGGAGGTTGGGATATTTGTTCTAGTGGTGAGCGTGCGGCTGCCGGCTTAGTCTTTAGAGCATTGTGTCGGTTGGCTGGCCCGTCAGGGGGGCGTTGCGCTAGGCGTGGGTCTCGATCGGGTAGTCGAGCTTTTCGGGGTCTGATTCGGGAATCCTGACGATGGCGCCAATGGGCTGGCGGATGGATGCGGGCGTCGAGGGTGCGGCGGAGCCGGATTGACCTCCGGGTTAGTGCTGGAGGCTGCGCGTCGATCATGATGTACGTCCTCCAAGATACGTATCGCCAGCGCGGTCGTGAATCAGGACGTATATGTATCTGCGATCGCCTCGCCACGCACACGGCGAGCGGCGGTGAGGCGATGACGCGCGCGCTGATTCAGGCCGTGGGGGAGCAGGTCGCAGGGCCTCCAGGACGCAGCTCCGGCGGCAGGCAGAGGCTGAGGGCGACGGCGCTTGGCGAGCCCCGCACTGTTGATGCTATCTCGCGGACGGGACGGGACAGCGCGGGCGACAAGGCCAGACCCTGCAAAAGCTTGCGAATGGCTTTAGTTCCCGCTGTTCGCGCCAGTCAGCCGCGTCGAAGCCAGTCATAGCTCTCCCGTTTGCCTGTTGGCGCCTAGTGTCGGCCTGCATGCCGGAGAATTCGACGTCGGCGTGGCCGTGATGGTTGACCTGGTATACCAAAGCCACGCGACGTGGTGGTGATGATCTGCTGTCGTCGTCACCGCCGCCCCAGATGCGTGGCAAACACAAGGGAAGCGAGCCCGCGCCACCGCGTTTGCGTGCTAGTGCCGAAAAGCAATCTCGAGCTATTGATCCTGCCTTTCTTTCCACTGACGCCATCGACCTCGCTCGCACTGGACGTACCGCCAGGTACCAACGGTTGATTGATGCCGCTAGACGCGCCCCAACACGGCGGGGCGGAGACAATCGCCCCTGGGGCACCACATTTGAGGGCTAAGCAGCCGCGCGGTACGCTGGCGTGGAAGCCAGATGTTCTCGAATCCCGCATCTGCTTCCCGTGGGCCGAGGGACGCGTCGACGTCGACGGCCCGATAGCTGGCCTGCGTGCCGTCCCTTGGGTCCTAAGCAATAACGCTGCATCGCGGCTGAAGGAAATAACTCAGCGGATGTGTGGTTGCCCGGGCACGGCCCAATGGTGCGACACCCCTGCACGTTAAGCTTCACATCCCCCGCCAAGCTATTGTCATCTGTACCTCTGACCGCCATGTGGCTGGGCCCTACTAGCCTGACGAATTTGACCCTGCACGGCTGGAAAATCACTTCCCGCCTTCTAGACTAGCACCAGCGACATTCCGGTGAGCTGAACCTTGGCGCTGGGGAAGGAATGCGGAGAGATTATGACTGGAAGACGCGACCCGTTCCTGCATCCCGTTCAGCAAAAGCCGCACTGCGCCCAATCCAGTAACTATCATGGGCAAAGGGTCAGCTGCAGCAATCCTTGGCCCGAGGGGAACCTCAGATCAGTGGCTTTGAGTACGGCCAGACTCTCTGCACGAGACAAAGCAAAAAGAGAGACAAAAGAAGTCCAGGGCTACTGGAGCTCGCAGACACTTCGATATAAGAAAAATATTCGGTCCCGCTTTTCACATGCGGCTTGTGAAACTCAGAGGTTGATTGGTTCTACGCACCTCTCTATAGCAAGCCGGCATTTGCCTTGTTTATTTCCACTTTATTGCCGTAGAACTTGGTCGGCGAAGATGCCCGGTTCCGGCGCCAACCTGTCTTCCTCAGTAAGCCCCAGTGAAGGTCCAACCCTCTGACGTGCCCCAACAGGGCAATTGGGACCTCAACCGATATACTGAGCCGTGGTCTCAACTTGAGCTCGGGATTTAACTTCCGTTCCGTTTCTTTGATGACGAAAAATGAGTCCGATTCAGGGCCACACGCATTTACATGCACAGGGAAAATAAACGACACGAAGATAAGTCGCCTTTCCATTTTCTGCGATCACGAATCCGAACAAAGGCCTCCTGAGTATCGGCTAAGCACGGCGTCAGCCATCGATAAACATGCTAAAGCACTCCTCGGGTTCTGGTCGACGCAGGTGGCAGCTGCGATCACCGAAAGGGGTATTTAGTGCTTCTTTTCAGGGTAGTTCAATACAACACCCGTTCACTTCACACTCGTGCATCAGCCTCTCTCAATGCAGATGCAACATACCCCGTCCATTAAGTACTTACTTCGTGGCCGGCGAAAAATTGTGACGATCTTGGTCTTGCCCACGAATCCAAACCCTCTCTTATCAAGTTCCGCCTCCACCATTCAAGGAAGGCTGAGCACCATCATCAATATTCGCACGGTGATCTCCAGCATGATAGAAAGTTGAAGTGCACCATCAGTTCTTTCCAATGGTACGTCGTCACTTGACCCGTAGCCCGTACGAAGTAGTTCAAGACTGTAGGGGCAGTAAAAGACCATCCGCACCGAGAGTGCTCGTGTGGATTCATTGAGTTACTGCCCAAGAGTAATGTTGGCACTACAAATGAGAGAGTCCACGCAGTCCATGGCTCCAGCACGCCGATCCTCACTTAAATAGCCCCGAAAGCTGACACATCGAGTGACCCACCAATTCAAGCAGGTGCCTTTGCCCGACGAAGCTGTCACTGAGCGTATTTAAACGTACACACCATCCACACATCACTCTTCAATGGCAACCTTTTCGAAATCCAACAACAAACAGATGTTGGGTTATGACTGGGCCTATCCAGCACAATCACGATATGTACTTCCTTTCGTGCCCGCGCCTCGCTCATTTCACCGTTCTTCGCGGTCCTAGCAGGCAACTCCCCGGAGCAATACCATGCTCGGATAAAGCTGCGCTACAGGCTAAGCGGACAATGCTGATGTCCTTCACGTCCCAGAAATGATGCTCATCAGCGCCGGTGACCATTCAGCAGAGGCTGCCGGTGTACGCGGATTGGGCGGGGCGGGCGGAGCACAGTGAAAAGTAACTCCAAACTCTGAACACAGAGAACGCCAGTTCATTTCTGGGAATTTGCACATAAATCCTCGGACATGCCGAGAATCATGCTGTAGCGAGATTTGTAAGTTTTTGCGGTTGATACGTGCCTTTTAAAGCAGTAGGGAAATGTGTCTACAGGCGCATCGACGCTCAGCTGCTGGGTTGGCGACGCGCACGAGCGGTGGAAGCCCAATCACGCGCCATGGTGCACTGGCCTTTGAGGCAATGGGCGGTGGTGTCACCCGTGCGTGTGGTTTCGTGAAGTGTCATGGCCCGGGCAGCGTTTCGGGTGGACGTGATCACAGCGGACATGCGCGAGCTAACCACTGTTTACGTATTTAAACCAACGCCGACAGTTTTCAGGAGTTCAATTTGCAAAATTTCTACCGGAGCACTGATTGAGAGTCATCAATCTTGATCACATACTTTGCGCGTCAACCCTCCCCCTCCCTCCACTTCGTCGGTTGTTTCTGAAGAACGTTATCACTCCGCTCTCACCAGCTCTGCCCCGGGAAATGCACACAAGTCTCACCAAGAACAGCCCACAACGCACCGCAGCACCAACGGCTGACGCAGATAGCCGTCATTGAACCAAGATGATGCGCTCTACGCTTGTCCGCGGTAAAGAGACGGGTACATTCCGCGTCGGCGCACGCCCAAGTGCGGTGACTGTCAGGACTGCTTGCTCCCCCAAAGCCAGTGTGCATGTTCCAGCTTTCCTCGTGCAGCCTGAAACGGACTCGAACATCCTGCGGAGCAAACCAGAGGCGGACCAAGCCCCGCTTTTTAAATGTTGTTGAGGAAGCGACTCAGACACCTTCCTCCCTCGCCCAGCAGCAGCCGAATCAAGTGACACCACCGTCTACGATTCCCTTGTCCCATCACGCGCGGTTTCGCCGGAAGCCGGGGGCGCGCGCATGTGTTGAGAGCCACACCAGCATTTACACACGTGCTACATACAGTGGCGAAACCGAGAGTCTGGTGGTATAAAAGCAGCGAGGGATCTGGCTCGTTGAGTCCAGTTCGACGCATCATCCACTTGGGACCATGGCTCGGATCAGATCCAAGAAGTGAACGGATGGGTTCACTCTGGAACTGCAATAATGCCCGACTTGCGACTGTCGTGTTTCGCTTCCTCGCGCGCGACTTCCTCGTTGGAACGTGGTCCCGCGCAAGTGCGCCGCCTCCCTCACATGAGTAGGTACGGACTGGATCTACTGTTGCGCTTCACCAACACGTCATGATGCTGCGGCGACTCATCAAGCCGCGAGCTAGCTCTTTTCCAATGGAACTTGATGATGATCGGAGCGGGTGAGCGGGTGAGAAAGGAAGAAGCGACGAAGTCGTTGCGACATGCGGTTTGGGAACCGGTAGAGTCTACCAGCGGCCGCATCCACAAAAAAAGTGATACTCGTCAGAAAACGTGTCTACATGTTGCAATGCAGAGTGGTGGTGGTCAAGTAATCCCGCCCATCTGTCGCATCTCGACCTGCTTTTAAACCTACCGAATTTCCCGAGCAGTAAGTACGTCACGCGGCCGAAACATGGGCAGCAGGTCCGATCACCGGAGCGACACGCATCAGTTTCCCCAACGCCAAAAGCCATTCATTAATCGTCAAGAATACCTACTTACCTACCTGTACCCAATCAAAACCAATGGTGGTTCAATCAAACCCAACGGTTCAATCAAGCCCAATGAATGGTTCAATCAAGCCCAATGGTTTAATCCAAACCCAACCAAAGGAAAAAAATCCCCCCTCGCCCTTCTTCAAATCCCAACCCCCCTCCCCCAACAACCGAAAACCCCGCCCGTCCCCTCTACATATAGAACATCGAATCCCTCAACCTCTCATGAATCCTAACATCCTCCTCCCTCACCCCACCACCACCTTGCCCACCAGCCCCGTCTCCACTCGACGATCCCGCCGTGCTCGCATCGAAGACCTCGCTCAAGTACGCGCGCGCCCTCTCACACGCGATATCCGCATAATACGCAGGCGGGCAATAACTCACCGCCTTCGTCGCCCTGCCAAAGAGATAACAAAGCGCGAGCGTAAACTCCTCCAGGACGTCGCTCACATTTTTACAGCCGGGCGGGAAGGGCTTCTTGCCGGGCCCCTCGAAGCGCGTCCTGAAAACCTCGTCCAGGACGACGAAGTAGTGGGCGGGGCGGGCGGTGCCCTGGAGGGCGGTGTGGGGCTGGAGGAAGAAGTCCCACTGACGGGCGGCCTGGGTGACGCCGCGGTCGACGACGGTTCCCGGTTTGGTGTTGGAGTTCTTGTCCGCGTGCTGGTCGGCCGTGGGGAAGAAGCGCGTGTGGTGGCGCTTGCCGACGACGACGACGGCGAGGCGCGGGAACCCCTTGGCCGTCTGCGCCGGCGGGTAGAGCTGCCGGCACGCCTCGCGGAGCTGCGGCACCTCTTCGCGCAGGACGAGGTTGTACTGCCCCTCGGAGACGCCGTCGCGGTAGAGCAGGATGTTTTCGGGCAGCGCGGCGTTTTTGCCCTTGGTTTGCCATAGGCGCAGGCGCGAGATGAGCATGGGCGTGAGCGACGACACCATTTCTTGGCGCGCGGCCGGCTGGACGGACAGCGTCGCGGGCCATTGGCCGAGGTGGGCGTTGACGCTGGCGACCATGGCGGCGATGCTGGGCGCCGTGCTGCTGGAGTCGGGCGAGGGGTGCGTGACGTCGACGCCGACGACCATGGTCTTGGCCATGTCGAGCAGCGGCGCGATGTTTTGGACGGTGTGGTTGATGCCGCCGAGCTTGAGGTTGAACTTGAGCGCGACGTTGCGGAAGTATTGGTCCTGGCCGCGCTCCTTGGTGATCTTGGAGCCGTCGGCGCAGATGGTGTGGATGCCGTACTTGCAGTCGCCGAGGCGCTTGATGCGGTTGTAGACGGGCAGCTTCTTGTTGAAGCCGGGGAAGATGACGAAGAGCAGGTCGAGCCCGGCCTTCGACGCACCCGAAAACGTGTTATCCAGCGCCGGGTCATCTTCGTGCTTGATAGTGAGCACCTTGCCTTGCATTGGAGCCTCGACTGGGATCCCAGTCTGTTTGAGGACATTGTGAAAGCTGGTCATGAGGGGCTTCAGGTCTCCTTCACGCATGTTGTCCGGGTACTGGCCCGGCATGGAGATGAGCACGTAGGACCACTTCTTCAACGCCGAGCCCGGCGTGTGGAACTTGTGCTCGACCATGTTCCATTGGCCGCCTCGCATTGACGCGGCTTTGTTCTTGTAGAAAACCTTGGGCTCATTGAGAATGCGTCCTTGGACGGTGATTAGGGACTTTGGAACCGTGATTCCGAATTGCGCCTGGTCGAACGTTATTAATGTAGACGACAATCTGTGTGAGAGCATTTACCAGCTGCAGGTTTCCTTCCTTGTTGAGACCAACGGTCTGGTACCCCTCGTTAACGATGGATGTGGCGTTTTCCCATGGCCGGCGCACGGCAAACTTGATCATCTGTGCAGTTTGGTCGCCGTCCAGCTTGGACTTGGACGGCTGAGCGGGCATCACAACACCGACTTCAGCAGGAAGGTAGGATGGGTGATCCCTTGTACCGCAGTTGACGACTGGGAGCGAGGGGTCGGCGATTCTCCTTCCGTATGCTGCCTGCGCTTAGCGTGGTAATGATTCAACAGTGGGAATCACTTACCTTGGACAAAGAAATCAAAGACACTGATGTAACGACCGCCAGAGGAGCCTTCGGGCTGCGGCTTCGCCGGACCGGCGGGCTTCCCTTTGCCTTTTCCCTTGCCACTAGACGTCTGCTGGGGCGCACTGTCCATCCAGAACAGAACGTCCTTCGGGCCGGCGGCATAAGCCTTGACCTGGGGTGGATGCTCCAAGTTGCGTCCGTCATACTTGTTGGCAAAAGCGGCAATTGTTTTGACTCTGGGAAGGACTTTGCCCGACTTGTTCTTCTTCTCGGGAAGGTGCGTCGTCCTGATCTTGAGTTTCTTCAGGAATTTCTCCAGACGGAGCTTGTTGCCGGTGCCGTACTTGCGCATGAGATGCTCCAGCGGAATGTCTTGATAGAAAGCACCGTGGCTGACGTTGACGTTGACGAGCACGCGGCAGGTGGCCATGCGCACGCTAGAGAAGAAGCCTCTGATAGCATCCAAACCTACTCCGAGGTCAAACTTGTCGCCACCAATGGCGAAGGTCTTGCTCTTGCCAATGGCAGCCAGGCTACTGGAAGCCTTGGAGTGGTGATTCATGAAGATGTTGAAAGCTTGCGTGATGGGCTGCTCGTCGGGGTAACGGGTGCCCATGTTGGATGAAGTCAAGTAATCAATGAGCTCCGACACGCTCAGCGAGTTGGTGAATTTGACCCGGATGCGGTGCATCTGAGCATTGGGAAGAGGGTCATCCTCGTCCTCGGCACGGTACTGGAAACCGACGACGATTTCATCTCTGTCCAGCTTCTTGCGCGAAATGAGGGTGGACTTGAAGTCCGAGACGATGTCGGGCTTGAAGGCGCTAAGCTCGGGCGTGTCGAGCAGCAGCCTCACGAGCTGGTTCTGCTTCTTTCCCTTGGCCTCCGGGGACACATTGATGTCGTACCGATGAAGCACAAGGTCCTTGGGCGGGGTCATTTCAAAGTAGTTGGCCCAGAGGGTGACGGGCGTGCCTCGGGTGCCAAAGCCCGGGCGGCCGGGGAACTGGTCGTCCAGCGACAGGCCAGCGAGACCCTGTGTGCCCGTGGCGGCAGCCTTCTGGATCGCATCTTCGGCCGCGGTGACTTGGGCGTTGGGGGCCGGGACGGCGTTGGCGCTATAGAAACGCGTGTCTCGGTCAGCGCGTGATCACGCGTCACGTCACGACACGACACTTAGGGACACTTACGAGTAGACCTGCGGACCCTGTTGGAATCCGCCCCTCCCTCCGCCTCCTCCGCCTCCTCCACGCCCGCCGCGGAAGCCGCCTCGATCGCCGCCGCCGCCGCGGAAGGGCGGGCCTCCGTAGCCTCCACGCGGCGCGCCTCCGCCACGGTCGAATCCGCCCCGACCGCGGCCACCACGCGGAGCTCCGCCGCGATCGCCGCCTCTGCCGCCTCTGGCCGACATGGTGTGCGAAGTTGATAGGTGAGAGATGGAAACAATGGGTGGGTGAAGTTGAGGATAGAAACGGACGGGCTTGCTTCGTCTTGGGGGTGAGCGGGGTAGAAGTAGGATGAAAAGCTGGCCAGCGTTTGTGCAACTGACAAGCCGCGTGAGTCAGTCGGAGCCTGAGGCGCAAACTTCCTGAACACGGCTGCCCGGCGAACGGGCCACTCGCAGCCTTGTCTACCGCTTGATGCTTGCTTGATGCAGCCCGCTTTGTGATTGCTCACCTCTGCCATGCCATGACGTGTCTCACCACATACCATTCACCTGGATCCGTTCAGTGCTTGATGATGAGGGGGTGTGGATAGGCCCCATCTCACTGCGCACGTCACCGCCAGAGAAACACCCGGAGACCCTCGCCCTCTCCAAGCCCTTTACAAGATCGTGGACAATTCCCAATTCCACCGCACCGTTCATTCAACTGCTTGTATCCGATATTTGCGACAGCTCAACAGGGCTGAATTTGCTTGGTGTTGTTGTATCGTGTTTTTTTCTCAGACTCTACCAATCACACGTGCAGCATGCAGCAAGGATTCAGATTAGCAGGCAGCAGCCCGTCAACCAATCCCTTGTCTTGCATGTTTCAGCTCATGCAAGGACGTTGATCGCTTAGCACATGTCCCTTGTACAGTGTGTGACAAAACCGTCGAGGCAACTTACGTCTGCCTTACACAACATCAGAAAAGTAGCATCAATTTGAGCAAGAGGATCAATCGTTACCTAAAGTAGCGGCCGTGACAGCAAAGACAAGGAAGAAATGCAAGGAGACGAGACCAAACGCGTCGGATCTCAAAGAATGTCATGAACAAAAGAATCGGCATCCAAGTACCTCGCACAAGCCTCTGCCCATTCGGTCTTCACCTGCTCCAACCAATCTTTGAACGCAACCGATTTGTCACCGAAACGAATGATGCCGTCCTTCACGCCTTTCCAGCCTTTGACAGGTCCTCGGATGTACTTGTGGTCCTTACCACAATAGTAGTAGTAGGACCCCTCTGGTCGACCATCGCCTGCTGCTTTCAGCCGTCTGAGGCATTGGGAGCATAAGTCGCTGTTCGTGCAGATTAAACACAGATACATTGGCCTTTCCCACCCGTTCACGTTGATGTTTTCGGAGCAGCCGTTGCATATGAGCCAAAACTTTCCCAGGTCTTGCTCGCTTGGATCTTCAACGAAATTCTGATCCGCTTCGGAGAAACAAGGTTCGCTCTTCTTGGAAAGGTCATCCCGCAGACCTACGTTCTCTTTAGCACAGGTGGATTCTTCCGTTGTCACTTGAACTGACTCGTCCGTGTGATTCTTTGTCGTTGTGGGCTTTGAAGTATCGTTGTCGGCTTCGACCAGGTTCTCGGTGTTCTTCAGAGCGTGGACAGTCTCTTCCTCGATTGGAGCGCCAAGATTGTCATCTTGAGGTTCGCCCTACACCTCTCTGCTGACTTCCTGGCTCACTTCAGACTCGGCGGAGGCGTTTGTATCCGGGTCAGGAGTTTCCTCCATTGACATCTCCACAAGGCTGGTATCGACTTTCGAGAACTGCAGGGACACCGCGATTCTAGCTTGATCATCCATACCAGGAAGACAAGTCAGAATCTTTGCCAAGAGACGGAAGCTTGCTTGATCGTTCTCCACGATTTTGTCTTCCAACGAGTCTACGCAAGTCTTGAACATGCGATTCAGTATGTCAAGGTACTCTGCTGGCTTTCCAACCACTCGCACCATCCTGGCAAGCTGAACAGAGGCGAGTGAATCATCAAGACTGTCGGTTTTGTCGCTGTCGTCGTATCTCGGGAGCTTTTTCATCTCCTCCAGATGCCCTTCCTTCTCTTTCACGGTGTTGCTGTGCCGGAACTTATCATAGAGTATATATGCCTTGTCCAGTCGGGCCGCGTGAAACAACTCTTCGATGGACGGTATATTGGCGACTCGCAAGAAACGATCCAGTTCGTGCTCGGCGTCGTCCAGCTGATTCAAGGAGATATAGGTGAAGATCATCTCGTAAACTGCCCAAGCCTTGGTTCGTGGGTCGGTGCGGCGGGCTTTGCAGAGTTTCTTGTACCAATGATTGATCAGATCCGTCCTTCCCGAGAGTATAGCACCCTTTTTGAACAGCTCCAATGTGCCCTGCTGTTGGCTCTCAAAAGCACCATCCAGCCATGCTTTCTGGTTCTTTTCTGACCACTTCTCGAGTTCCTCTGGCAATTTTTTAATCCCATCGAGCTCCGTGACACTAAACATCAACAGAAACAAAGTTTCTGTGTACAGTTCTTCGTCGGCCACATACATGGCCTCATGTAGACGATCAATCACTGCTGTGAGCAGTTCTTTGTCTCCGTCGCCGTCGAGTAGCTGGAACTTCGTTACTGCGATTGCAATGAGAGCACTCCTTTTTTGAGCCTTCAGAGTACTTTCTGAAACATCCTCTTGTTCGGCTTGTTGAACGAATTCCAGTGCTTGCTCAGCGTGATGGATTCCCTCTGCGTAGCTTTTCTCGGCAATGCAAACGTATGCCAGAACAAGGGAGCAAGAAGACTTGTCAATGCTCTTACTGCAAGTCGCCAAGGCTTTTAGTAACACATCCACATCAGCTTGATGTAGAAGGTAATGAACAAAGCCGATAGCACGATTCATCAACCCTTCATCTTCCACGGTTATGGTTTGAAGAGTCCCTTGAGGATGGAATCAACGGATTCCTTGGATTTGCTGTCGTACGGTCTATCCTTCGTCGCTTCCGTGCCCATGTTGGTCTGTTAAACGACTTAGCGATGAGTTCTTTATCCGCGCTAATTTGGCGTACATACCAACAGAAAGGCGTCGCTGGCGAATCTGTAGATTTCCTGGGCGCTCCAAGGATCTGATTCTCTCATAAGGTTCTCTGTGTGTCCCTTGACCAGCGGAATCATCATTGTTCCAAGACCTTGCTCCCCTTTAATAGCTGAGACCCACTCAGCTGCTTCCTCAGACAAGCCGTATTCCCAATAGCTTTCCGACGGTATGTCGGCCCATTCACGCACAGTGGAGCGCCAGTCACCTCCGTCCAGGATTTCCGAGAACACTTTTTGAGCATGTTGCTCAAGCCGAGCGCAGACGTTGTTCTTGTTGGTCATTATGTCTGCAAGAGCTTCGATCACCTCTCTTCTGTCTTCTACTGGGATATTGGGCATACCCTCACGTCTTCCCGAGCTGATCTCGAGCAGGTGTTCTGCGAAGAAGTTGGATGCGTAAGCTTCCAGCTGTGCACCAGCAGACAATACATCTTCCTCCTCGACGCAATGAGGCCTGGTGATGATTCGCGCGCACATCAGAAAGATTGTGAGGTGCGCAGAATAGGGCGTTCTTCGAAGGCCCTCCTCTTCCGCTGGCACATTCTTGAAGAATTCCCGCAAGCACCTCTCTTGGAATTGGATCGGTTGCTTAAGATCATCGGCTAGATTGAGAAGGTCTTCTGAGTCATCCGACTCATGGCCATCTTCTTCGACGTCAGCTGTTGCGTTGTCATCAAAGCTCTTCCGGATGGCGTCGTGAGACCGAACGATTTCAAGGATGCTTCAATTTCTATCAGTTTGCTTCGAAGAGGGGACTCCACTACGAGGACGTACTCTGACAGCTTCCCTACTATCTCATGCTCAATGACGAGATGGACGTTCTTGTCCTGTAGTGAGACTTTGGCAATTGCTGCTGCTTGTTGCAATGTCATTCTCTGTCTAGCAAAAGCAAGCCAAGCAAAAAGGTCTTGCAGTGCTTTGGACTGATCATTGTTTCGTCCCTTGTGGCAATCGTGAAGCATCAGCTCGTAGACCTGGTGTATGTTCTTAGGAACCTGGGTGCTGATCTCTTCGAGGACTGGCTTCTCAAGCCCGATAGCCTCCAGTCTGCAGAGCATGTTTTCGATGTAAAGCATTCCTACATCAAGTTAATCTTTGCACTTTGGATAATTCCTTGAGACGTACCATCTGCGTTCTCGGATAAAACTGTGGCGATCTTCTTCTTCGTGGGTTTGCTGAACTTCTTCAGTCGTCGCAGACTTTTGCCGATGCGCTCTGAGCACAGCAAACGGTAAGCCTTCCTGAGATCGGAGTCGGACATGTTGACAACCTTCGTTCTGGAGTCCGCCTGATTGGGTATCAAAGGATCTTCCGCAGTAACCAGGACGTAAATTTGAGTAGTTTCCCCGGTTAACTGTGATAGGATCTTGCGCAGCTCTTCTTGCGACTCTTCGCTTGCTTCGTCAATGCCGTCGAAGATCAGGAATACCGGATCCATCATCATGTCGTTGAATTGGCTGTTGAAAAATCGATTCCACATGTCGACGCTGCCTTGATGGTTGGTCAATGGATTTCCTCCTTTCTTGAGATCCTCTCGTATCTTTCGCCGGTAATCAGCACCTTGTGCCAGCTGGACTACCATTGTGGAGAGGGCAGCAACGAGGTCTCGATAGCTTCCTTTATCCTCTCGGAAGAAGAAGTATCCAACCTTCGCACTTTCCGCTTCGAGCCTCTTGAGGGTTGACAGAGCCAAGAACGTCTTGCCACAGCCATGCTTGCCCGTGACCCATAGAATCTGAGCTTGACCTTCGCGCCATTGCTTGTACTCAACGCATTCGTGAAACCAGTCGCAAGATTTGGCGAAAAGCCATTCCTCTTGATCTCGGCGGAATTCCGTCAAATCGCGCGGCGCTAGCTCATCTTCAAGGGCTGCGATCGCTTGGTTTCTTCGGGCGGCAGGATCGTTCTTGGATTTCTTGACGCTCGCTTGACCACCTGTGGCTAGATCTCCAGGCGATGGTCCAAATTTTGTGTTGAACATGTATTGTATGTCTTGCCTGATGTCTTGCCTCATCTCCAACAGCTGCTTCACAATGCCATGGTCGATCTTCAAGTATTGCGTGATTTCTGCAAGCTGCTTCTGACTGAACTTGCCATCTTCATCGAGGCGTAGCTGTAGTGCTTGAAAATTCTTCTTCATCTCGACCGTGCCGCTTGCTTGCATCTTCAGGAGGTCGTGGATATTGGCGTATGTTCCAATACGCAATCCGAGTTTTAGATGTTTGATAGAAGTTTCGATTCCTTCGAAGGCAGTTTCAAGCTCCTTGTCGCCGCCTCTGAAAGTGCTTTTGTACCACATCTCTGCGCGAACGAGGTCAGCATTGCTGTCAGCTGTGCGTATGTAGCAGAATTGCTTACTGATTCTTTTGTTTGGCCTCTGAATGGCCACGGTACAGAGCCGGAGTGTAGCTTGGAAAACTTCTGCAATGTCCTTTGGAAGCACCGATTTCAGGTCGATCTTGCCTTCGAGTTCTCCAAGGTGAGAAAAGAGGTTGCTCATGTTGTCACAAAATGACATGAAGTGGTCGAAGGAACCGCTGACCCGGCTGAATGACTCCATAGTCGCTGAAAAGGCTTGTATGACAAGGGACGCCGGTGCAGCATGTGGGACAGCCTGATTTTCATCATCAGCCAAAGACGAGTTGCGCGTTCGGTTGTCATTTACTCACCGCGGCTACAATTTTCACAGTGAATTGAGCGAGACTGGTGAATCCTTCAAGGCTTGAAAAGATCTTGTTGGTCGCTGTTCGAAATCGGTCGGTATGGTCCTGCGGATGTCGTTCGTGCTCGAACCGATTCTTCCAGCTCGTCGGATCATCTTGAATGGCTTTCCAGCTACTGTGCTTCTGTGTATCGATGATCGCCTCTATAGCATCCCAGTCCTTGGATGCCCGGGCCTTCTCTTTGAAGTCGTCGACTGCATCTTGCCAAAGCCGGACCAAGCCCGTATCTAACGCTTGGCCTTTCTCATCGGCCATGTTTGACACGGTCGATGGACCCCGAGCACTCCAGGAAAGGCATAAGACAGGCGCGCTACATATAGGTAGCTGAGGGGAAGCAGAACGCAGCAAGGCTGAAGAGTTCAGCTCATCACGACTGCTTCAGCTCCACATCGGCAAAAGTGGCGCTGGAGAGAAGGTGAGATGGAGCGACAAGCTGCGAATCGGAGATCGCAGCGATGGACAATCATGGCAGAACAGGAAAAATCCATCTCTCAAAAAGCCAAGAGTTGAGCAAAAATCAAGCATGGAGTGTCAGATTTGCTTGTGAGAATTCTCTGATTCGTCTCGTGGCGCTGCAAAACCAGCCATTGGGCAATCCGTTGTAAGGGCTGAACTGAGGCGAAAGGCGGGGTCGGCCAGGCAACTGCATCATAGCGAATAATTTCGAACATCTCTTACGCCGCTTGCGAGATTTATGGTCCAATATGGGCGCATCAATGAAGTGTGGCTGCTGCATAATCAGCTGAAGCCTGGCTGATGTCTTGATTCGGCTCGAGCTTTACTTCAGCCTTGTCGTGATCCAGGATACCCAGCCACCAACTGCATGAAATCGTCGGCTGCAATTGTCTTCTCTCGTCAAAAATATTTTCTTTTACAAGTAGATCCGGTGTATGATGAAAGCGGCGCTCTTCTGCGCGGCTCCAATGGTAATCAGCACACGGGACAATCATCCTGAGACTGTCTACATCACCGTCAGTGATACTTGTTCTGCTGAACCAAGCATAGCCTGGACCCAAGATAAAGCCGCGCGGGTCACATCGCGGAAGGGCAAAGAAAAAATGATTCGTGAATCGCGACTCACTACGTTACCATTTCCCTCTCATTCTCATTCCCCGCCCAAAGCCACCCTACCACCACCTTTCCCACCCGACTCAATGCCCCCCAGCCTGCCCCTTCACCAACTTCCCCGCCCTCTCCACCCACTCCCTCCCCACAGCCTCCAACCCGCCCACCCCATCCACATTCCCACCCATCTCCCTCACCAGCAACTTCCTTACAACCTCCAGCCTCTCATCCAGGCCCAGCCCCTCTCCCCCTTCTTCCCCTTGCCTCTTCCTCCCAATAATCCCCGCATTCCGCGTCGACGGAATCCTCAACATCTCCTTCTCCGGGACAAACCCCACGTCCGCCGCCAACCGCGCGACCCAATCGCACAGCGTCGCGTACGCCGAAGGCTGCTGGTTCTTGCCGTTCGATTTCTGTTTCAGCGAGCCCGTGTTTTCGCCTTTGCCGACTTCTTTCTCTCTCCCCTCTTTCTCTTTTGCCTTCTCCTTCTCCCCATTCTCCTTTTTCTCCAAAGCGGCAGGTTTCTGCACCGGCGCGCGAAACTTGGCGCCGGCGAAATTGTGGCTGCAGCAGGGAATGGCGATGAAGGGCGACGCGGAAAGGAACGCGAGGAGCGGGGTCCAGGGGGTGAGTTCGTCGGCGTGGTTGGAGATGATGAAGGTGCCGGGGGGGAAGATGCCGTTGTGGAAGGAGGAGGTGTTGGCGGTGGCGTCGTCTGGCAGCTCGAGGTGGGCCGTGAGGAGGCCGTCAGCGGTGGTGGTGGTGGTGGTGGTGGTGGTGGACGTTGCGGCAGCAGCACGCGTGAAGGGCTCGGGCACGAGGACCGCTTCTTTCAGGTGCGCGCGGACGGCTGGCGCGAACGTATCCCACGTCTTGCGGCGGCGCGCGTCGAAGCCCCAGCCGGGGTAGCCCTCGGCGCGGAGGACGTGCACGAGCACGCCGTTGCCGCAGCCGATGTCGACGAAGCCCGGGAAGGGCGGCTTGTTGCTTTCCTTCGCGTGAGGTCTCGCTTCTTCTTCGTTCTTCGAACGCGTGTCGCCGGTGTCGTCGACGGTGGGAGCGGCGTACATGTCGCGCCACAGCTCGAGCAGGAAGGCGGCGATGCCCAGGTCCTCGAAGACGTGCTTGCCTGGCGGCGTCTGCTCGACCCAGCCGGCGATCAGGTCCTTGGCGTATGCTGTCTTTAGCCGGGTGTATGTGTCTTGGAAGCGGGCTTGCGGGATGACCTGGTCGTGGTGGACGCGCTTGGTGTAGCCGGCCTTCTGGCCGAGGCTGTGCTTGTTGATGAGGGTGAGGAGGCTGAGAGCGGTGCGCGTGAGGCGGTTGTCCAGGGGGTGCGTGGGGAAGAGGCGGTAGTGGATGGAGAATTGGCCGAGGGTGGTTGAGGAGGCGTTGGGGGAGGCGGACGACGGCCAGGTGTGGAGGAAGGCGAGAGCGGCGACGGTGGGGTGGTAGAAGGGCACTTCTGATGCGGACTGTGCGTGAGGGATGTAGAGCACAAGGTTTCTTAAAGACCCGTCGTCCTCTTTCTTTTGGAAGATGTGGCAGGTTTGGACCAGAGGGTCGTCACGCTGTGGATTACGCGGGATCATCCGCCGCACGATTGTCTGTTCCAGCGCATAACCTGGCACCTGGCATGGAAGGGGTTGATACTCGGCCTTGATGTGCTCTATGAACTTCCCTTCAGGATCGTTGAAGCTGTCATAGAAGATTTCGGCGCGAAAAAGGTAGGTCGAAGCAATCTCCGGATGACGAATGAGGTTCAGCATGACGCGCTGATAGTACTCCGGCTCAAAAGCACACGGTGTTTCGAACATAGAGGTCCATGGCTCGTCTGGAAGGGAGAAAGTGGAGGGCTCCTGTGTAATTTCGCGGGGTTGGAAAGCCTTCTTCCAGTTTTCAACAGTGGTGGCGTCGACCTGTGTTTCCGTCGTGTTCCCCATGCTCTTTCAGGGCCTATTGGCCGTTATTCTCTTCCAAAATGATGATAGTAGGGCTGAGGCAGAGGTTAATGAACTGTTCAAGCTTCTAGCTAGCGCGGAAGATGTGATGGCAAAGAAGCCGGAGTGCGAACAGGCAGCGGACGGCGCCATCTTCAGATGGAACCCGCTAAAGTCGTGGCCGACGAAAACGATACGCCCAGCAAAGGGTGATCCGTGGGAACGAACATGACCCGGATGTACCTTAGCCTTTTGCACACGATTATTTTTGAGTCTTATTGCACTAGCACGCCTTTTGTATTCATTGACTTGTAAGCTTGGTAGAGCAGTCAATGAATGGGAATCGGTAAACCTTCCGGCGCGGACCTGGGGCCAAAAATTTCCTCAAAACTCCGCGCTTAACCCCGGCCGTCTCATCTCCACAACGTCACTGTCGCCAACAACGCGACAGTCTCCGTCCGCTCCCGCCATGGAGCTCACCCCCGTGCGCATTCGTGGCAAACGAAAACGAAAGGCACCGGCCGATCCGCCGCCAGACTCACACCCAGCCAAGAAGCGCCGCCCAGGCCGACCACGCACCCGACCGTTGTCGCCAGTCCGCGCATGGAAGCCGAAATATCTTGAGCTGCAGCAGCAATGGCACCCGGACAGAAAAGTACTGCCCCCAGGCAGAGACATGCCCACCAGGCCGACCACCAAGTGGGACCTACCACTTCCCTGGCCTGAGGAGTTCCAAGGTCCGCCCACGCTATCGCAGACGCAGACACAGACCCAGACCCAGACCGAGACCCAGCTGTCAACACTACCTGACGGCACCCAAACGCCCTTGATAAAGAAGAAGAAGCGGAGGTCATCATACTGGAGGAAGCTGTCACCCTTGGAGCGCTTGCCGGCTGAGGTGCTGCAGCAGATTTTCCTCGACAGCATGAACATGAGCCTTCCCAACGCGAGTATGGAGCTGCTTCACAAGCTCAACAGCGACCACATCAAGCTCGAATTTTCGTTGCGCGCTCTTTACTGGCCAGATGAGGAGGAGCGGACGGAAAATGCGGACCTTCCGGAAATGCAGAGCAAGCTGCTCTCGCTGCGCTTTTTCGATTGGGACTTCTACAAGCAGTACGCCGCGAGGGCATGTGAGAAGTTCGGCGCGTGGCCGTGGTTGCAAGACCAGGATCCCGACGCTCCTTTCGAAGAGCTGGTGCGGCGCGACCCCGACTTTGACTTGTTGGATCGCTTCAACCTGGGATGTGAGCTTGCCGAGGAGATTCCTCCCTTCCTGCGGTTGCACGAGAAAACGCCGCTGCCGCCGAAGCTTCTCAAGGGCCCGTGGGGCTATGATAAGCATCTGATGCTCCGATTCCTCTTCATCCAGAATCTTGGCATCGACCACGACAGCTCGACTTCGTCCGAAACGCTTATTGAAGGCCTCATGGGCGTCGCCAAGGAGAAAGATTCGGACGACATCGAGATCGCAAAATGGCTTATCTGCATTGCCATTGCCTCGGATACTCAGATGCCTCAGAAACTGCTCCGGCGCGCTGTCGTTGATGGTGGCTGCAATGAGGACCTGGTGGAGAGCCTGCTCACCTGGAGTTTGCACAGCGAGATTCAGTATTTCGATCCGATGCTGTGGAATTGGGCTGAGCGGGTGCCTGATAAACAGAAAGGCCGCTGGCTTATGGATCAATTGAGGGCGGCCGCGAGTAACAAGGAGGAGTTGGTGGCTGAAGCTCAAGCCGCCGCGGAGGCGGAGGCATAGTCGGCTGGCTAAGACCACGGAAAATAGACTGTGCAGGACGGTCTATCGATGACTTTTTAAGCATACTTAGATACCCATTCTTCCAGGATTCGTTCTTGGAAATCAGCAATATATTGTTTACACCTCGCTCAGCCCGTTCTCCGTCTTGTGTACGTGTGAGGAAATATCACATTCAGGAACGCGTCGCACGTGACTTTGTGCACGGACCAGTGGAAAAGCGTCATTCTGCTTCTGAGCTTCCGGCGACGCGATTTTCTTTTGAGATCATCCTTGCGCCCCCATCTCGCAGCGCGCCCGTCCAACCTCGACACGAATGGCCGCTGGGTGAAGCCGCACAATTCACAGAGATGCCTCCAGCCTCTCTTCGCCATGCGGCTGTTCCTTCGCCAGCTCTTTTGCGCTTCCTGAGGGCGCAATCCATCCTGTCGAGAACCACGCCCGCCACCACTTTTCCGCCGCCGCGCTGCGCCTACCTTTCTCACCCGCGTCACGATTCTTCGCTCGCGACGACAAACATCCGCCTGCCTCCAGCGCGCCCGTTGCAGACTTCCTCTGCCTGTCAATCAACCTCTACCCGCGGCTTCCACACTTCGCTTTCACGTCCGTCGGCTGCGTCATGCCCGATTATCCTTTCCTCGGCGGAGCCGCTAGCCCTCTTGCCAAAGCAGGCTGAATACTTGGTTCCGCGTCGCGCGTTTTCGAACACACCGCCCGCCGATTTCTTTTGGAAGAAGCAAAAGCGCAAGTCCGGCGCAGGCCCTCTTCAGCCAAACGACCTGCCACCCCGCCATCCCGAAGGCTATGCTCCGGACGATCATGGCAACTTGGGCCGGGTTCTACGACCCATCAACGAGCCGCGCATCAGATGCACCGAGTTCGACGACAGTGGAAAGATTACACTTGTGAACAGCGAATTTAGGAAGAGCGAATTGATTGCCAAGGTACGCTCGGGAAATGCAACGGTAGGGAATGGCAGTTCTGACAGCTCCCAGTATGGACTTCTCCCGCGAGACCTGCGCAAGATTGATTCCTCCACGCTTCCGCACATTCTCGTCCGTCCAACCGCAATCCTGCTGAACCTGCTCCATTTACGCGTGCTCATCAAGCACAACCGCGTCCTCGTGTTCGACGCGTACGGAACCACCAATTCATACGCTCAATCGCTGTTCATGTACGATTTGGAGGGACGCTTGAGGCAGAAAGACTTGCGTCAAAACGGCTCTCTGCCCTATGAGTTCCGCGCCTTGGAAGCCGTTCTCCTCAGCGTGACAACTGGTCTGGAGAGCGAGTTCGAGGGTGTGCGCGAGCCCGTAGTCCGTGTCCTGCGGGAGCTGGAGGAGGATATCGACCGCGACAAGCTGCGATACCTGCTCGTCTACTCCAAGAAGCTCGGTTCGTTTGAGCAGCAGGCCCGTCTTGTGAGAGACGCTTTGGAGGAGCTGCTCGAGGCCGACGACGACCTCGCGTCCATGTATCTCACAGAGAAGATCACCGGCCAGGAGCGCGGCGAACACGACCACGCCGAGGTAGAGCTGCTGCTGGAATCGTACCACAAGATCGCCGACGAAATCGTGCAAGCGGCCGAGAACCTGGTGTCCAACATCCGCAACACGGAAGAAATGTAAGGAACCCCCCCCCCCCTTCCCAAACCCACCCTCCTCCCAGCAACTCCCACCAAACTAACCTCTCGTCCCTCCCCACAGCGTCAAAGCCATCCTCGACGCCAACCGCAACTCGCTCATGCTCCTCGACCTCAAATTCTCCGTCTGGACCGTCGGCCTCGCCGCCGGCACCTTCGTCGCCGCCCTCTACGGCATGAACCTGAAGAACTTCATCGAGGAATCCGACCTCGGCTTCTGGGGCGTCAGCGCGTGGTGCGCCATCGCCACGCTGCTCACCAGCTACCTCGGCCTCGGCCGGCTGCGCCGCGTGCAGCGCGTCTCCATGTGGGGCGAGCACGGCGCGCGCCGCTCGTCGTGGCGCGAACTCGGGCCGCAGGCACTGCTTTCGTCTGGGTCGTCGTCGCCCAAAACGCCCTCCCCGCCAAGGGTACCGCCTGTAGGCGCGGCGGCGGCGGGAGTGGCCCCCAGCTCGACAGCGTCGACGACGTCGACGGCGTTTGTTAGTGCTGGGAGGGCCGAGAAGCTGAAGCAGTTAAAGGAGATGCATGCACAGCAGGCGCTTGGCGTTAATGTTGAGATTCAGGCGGCGAGGCGCTCGGCGCTGCATGGTAGGCATGGGCTTGCTGGCCAGCATGGGAATGACAACGGTCATGGTCAGCCTGGCGGCAACGGCGAGCAGCAGCCGCCGCCTTCTTCGACTTGAGTATCGTTCCATCCTTGGGTCGTAAGTACTTCTCGTCAAATGAGGTGAATCATACCGCTAGCTGCTCGTTGAGCTGTACAAGCTTGACGGTGGTCGGTCCTCCTCCCCTCTCAATCCATCCCACCCCAATCTCTTCTCATCTCGTCTCGTCTCATCCCATCTCATCTCATTCAAACGTCGCATACATATACGTTTTTCTCGCCGCCATTGGCGGAGAGGGCGGTTTGCTCGCTACTCTCGGAAAAGCAAAGTTTACGTTTCTGTCTGGTCTACCGGGTACTGTTCTTCCTTCACGGCAGCATGCATATAGAGAGAGAGGGTTTCGTGTCCTATTTTCCTTTTTTTCCCCTCAAAGATTGGTCGGTGGTTTGCACGGTGGCTGGCTGGTTTGGGTCTGTCTGTCTGTCTGTCCGGGTTCCGCATAGCGTTGGCGTTGTTTTTATCTCTGGCTCTGGCTTTGGCTCTGGCTCTGGCTTTTTGGGGAGGGAGAGGGAGGGGTTCTGTAAGCTTTGTGGTTGTGGTTGCTAGAGTTGATGCCGTGCCTCTTCTTCTTCTTCTCTCTTGCTTTGTATTTGTTATGTGTATGTGTATGCGTATGTGTATGTGTATGTTATGGGTGTTGTTGTTGTTGTTGTGTGCGTGTTGTTGGTCGTTGCGGAGCAGGGCAGCGCAGGGCGGTAAGAAGCTGGCCGATATGCAGTGGCATGGCAGGTGAGGTTGCAGAAGAAGCGCGCTTGTCGGTATGCACTTAGGCTGAGGTGCGCTGTTGTACCTAACGCCGCAGGCCCTGCAGATACAGACAGGCCGCTGAGACATGTGGCGCATGCGGCCCGTCACAGCCCCGCACCGTGCATGTTTGTACGTACACATATCCGGGCGACCCTGCCTGCTTGCAAACGACCCGTCTCCATCTTTCCTCCAATCGCATTGTCGCGCTCGTTTTCATGAACTCTCGTTTTGGCCATATGCCGTCACGCCTGCAACTTTCTTTCCCCGCGCGGGATATGGCAGACCGGCTCGTTCTGCGTCACCCGGCAGCGCCGTTGGGGCTGTTGCTCTCCCTCGGTCTAACGGCATGCCAGGGCGTCGTCGTTGGCTGGATACTACACCGCATACAAGGCCGAAACGGAGAGCTGGACCATGCGCTCGAGAAGACGACGCGGGGCTGTCAGACCTCTTCCAAGCTCTCTCTCTCTCTGTCTCTGCGGAGAGATTGGGGTGGTCATTAGGGAGGATTCAGACGCGCTGACTTCCGTAGTCGTTCCTTTTTGTTGATGAAGAGGTAGTTAAAAGGAAGTTCGCCGGGTACAAATCAGATCAAGTTACTATTCAACAAGCCGATATGAAGCCACACTTCCTCTTAAGCACGCAGCCTAATGCCCTCCTATCGCGTACTCCCTATCAATTTTAAAATACCACACTATGAACTCTCATCCCCACTCTCCCTCTCAGTCCCATCGTTTTCAAACACCTCCACACCCCATCTCGCCTCCCCATCACTCCCTTCAAACCACCCCAGCCTCGCGACAAACCTACCATTATCCCCCTCAAATGCCTCAATCCCCTGCTCCCGCACCAGTCGCAATAAATTTCCGCTTCCCGCAACCAACACCAATACATCAGCCACGCACTCGACGTTCCGGAGCAGCCGTCTCGAGCGGCTCTTCTGCACGATTGCGACGAGTACCGTAGTGCCGACGAGCCAGATCAGGATGGCCACACTGAGCCAAACAGCGACAGCGTTCGTGCGCAGCATCTCCACCGGGGTGGAGACCTCGACAACGGCGGTGCGATTGGTGGGTGGTATGGGATGGGGATCGGGGCGGTCGACGGCGAGGTTGCCGTTCCACTGCAGTGGGCCGGTGCCTGGTGGCAGCTGTGCGCCGATGGGCTGATACACCCAGCTGCCCGCGTCCATGGACAGGTTGCTGCTGACGAAGTGCTGGAAGAAGGTCGAGAAGGTCTTGTTGGCGAGGGCTTCCATTGCGGATGCGTTGAGTAGGGCTTTTGGGTCTTGGTTGGCGAGGCTGAACATGGCGTAGCTCGTGAAGTCGAGGTTGAGGCCTTGCTTCGGGTCGCGGAAGTTGAAGGTCAGGTCGTTCAAGTCCTCGTAGCCGTACAGGCCGTCTTCGATGCCGCCGAGTTTTTGAATCGATGACGCTCGCGATAGAGCGTCCATGAAAGGGACACCGTAGCTTCGTTGGTGTTGTGTTAGCATTTAATACGGTCATTGGTGGTGCTCAGCAGCTTACCTGGTCGTGATATTGAACACACGATCGTAGAGACCAGGATTCGGGGCTTCCGAGACATTTCCTTCGTAGTGCTCGAGATAGGCATCACTCCAAGCTTCGAGAGCTGGTGTTGGATCTCCTAGAACTGTGTAGTCCTGTACTTGGCCGCTGAGCTTGTTGGCCGTGACTCTCGCTGTTGTCCTTTCGACAAATGGGGCGCAGCGAAGCGCCTGGACCGAGGGGACTTCTTATGCTCGAAGAGTAATATCATTATGATAGCTTCTACGGGACCTAGTATCTGTGTGCTGTCGCTGCCATCCAACGATCTTGACAGGGAAACTGCTGGCAATTGCTTTGGCAAGGCGGCGAAAACAAAATGAGGCTTCTATGGTGATACCAGGGCCTCGCCAGGCCACAATGTAGCATATTCAGCTTGCTTTGCTGTCGGGGGCTCTGCCCAAACTGAATGCGACCGCTAGCGCTGAAGCGGCCAAAAAGAAAGAAGCGCCGAAGCAAAAATTACAAAACGTACAACAGCCGGGATTCCCCAATGGTCACCCACTTGAGTACTAATCGGCCGGTTCGCAGCTTAAGTACGGCTGAGCGGACGGGAAGCCCTGTATTCTGCGACCTATGGTCGTACGTGGAAGGAGAAATGACATTTTGTGTCCATAACTAGTAGTTGGCAGACTGCTGACTGCATGTCGACTCGACTGCAAACACATGCATGCTTTATCTGCGATCATTTATCATCTCGCCGGAAAGCAGTGACGGCCTCCGTTCTTATCTAAAGAACATACTAACCATCCACGATAAATATACACGACAGCTTCGCGAACACGTGGGCGCTATTATTAACACAGTATGGAGAAAGTGTTCGACAGAGAATGCTTAGAATTTGTCTTAAGCACCTACACTTACGATGTCGATACCATAAGGTAGCGGTTTGGCTGAAAGGGAAACGTGCTAACATTACCAAGAGAGCCTAAGATTAGCGATCGGCGCGGATTATAGTCTTCGTGATGCATTCCGAGGGCTATAATTTACGTGTGTTAGGCCTAAGCAGAATCTTATCGTCGCGGCGCGACTTGAAAACATGCCCGTCGACACACACTTTTAGAAGGAGTCACATAAGCCTAGAGCTTATGGTAAGCTGCTGAGAGTCGACTGGGCCCGGTAAAGCATGTTGGACTTTGTGTCTATTGCTCATCTTAAGAGCTCAACCTCTGCCCTAACGGAGGGCGCCTTAGACTAATCCTTCATACTGGACATATGTTACACGAATAACCTAACAGCTCTACTGCTATGTGACATTGTGACATAATGACCGTCTGAAATAATTCTTCAGGTTTGAATGCTGGTGTTACCGACGGGGTTTTTGATGCGGAGGTAAAACTACCATTAGCATCTCAGGTAAGCTGGACAACAACGTTGACGACACAAAATGACCGGATGGCCTATCGATGGCCACGTAAGTTCCTCTATCAGATATCTGCACTACGTCTACCAGCTCATGTGCGGGACACCCCAAAATTTGAAGTGCGACAGCACTGTTGGGGTCACGGCAACCATCCTTAAAGTTGCAACGCGGTACTGTAATAAAATTCAGGGAACTGGATGCGGGAAGAGTATGGAAAATCGATGCTAAAAACAAAAAAAAGACATGTGAGGATGATGCGATTCGAACGCATAACCTTCAGGAGTTTCCAATGTAAACTGGAATCTGACGCGCTACCGTTGCGCCACACCCCCAATGTTATGAAAACGAATTCGCTTGCAGTGTTTATGACCAAAAATTCTTCTCGTTGATGAGGTACGTTGGTAGAGGTCCGTGCTCTGTTATCCCTCAGCCACTGCTGCCGCTACTGTTACTATCACCTACCTCAAGTTCCCCACTTTTGCAACTTATGCATCGTCCCTTGCTGCCATCGTACCACTCATGATGCTGGATTTTTCGACTCACTGCTCCCCCACACTGTTCTGAGGCGGTTTTGAGAACAGCTTGCGGGTCGTACCAACAGCAGGGCGGGAGGACGCCGGGTGGGAGGTTCGTGGGAAAGTGGCGACTACGAAGAGGTGCTACGGATGCGGGCGATAAGCTATCAAAAGGGGTATCAGATGCAGAGGGATTGAGGGAAGTTGTACAGTAGGAACACTTCCCATTATTCTTCGTTCCATTTGCTTTTCCGACGCCAAATTTTCCAAATCTGTCCCTTGACGCCACCACTGCGTAATTGTCTCGCTTCTTTCACCACCTCCTCTTCCACTATCTTACACATCACTAAGTAAAGGAGGAAGGTTAGGTACGGAGGGAGTTCCGAAGGCCTGGGTGTGGGGGTTTTTGTGGGTTTTGACAGAGCATCTTGCTTTTTGGGTGGGGGCCGAGATCCTCTTGGTGAGGGGATGAGCGCTGGGTTGTTAAGATCTGGACGCTTTGAGATCTCGCAAATGTCGCCACGGTGATGCTGATCCTGTGAGCCGAGCTTCCTGAAAGTGACATATTGCTTATGAGGCTTGCCCCGTATCGGTGCTCGAAGGCGCGATGGCAATGATTTGTGACGTAGCGCCTCGCCATTCAGTGCCGAGATCCGACTGTATTGGGACACGCGATTTCTCCCCGTGCTCACAGTTCATCTAAGAGTTTCTGAAGGGTGGTACTGCGTCCAAGACTCGCAAAAGTAAAGGGGAATTGGTCAATCAAATTTGATTGCAAAATGCTCCCAAAGACTGACAATACTTTTGCTGGACGTCTGATGAGGAAGCCAGCCAATCAAGAAAACAGAATGGTTGGTTTCCTCCACTTCTATCCCTTGCTACAAGAGCTCTATGGATGGAAAAGGTAGGAGGTACACAGGATGTGCGGGAGTCTGAATTGGTGGCGTATTGTGGAAACCCGGGCTTTTGTATGACTTGCAGCCGTATAAGAAGCGTCGGCGTGTACCAACCCGATATCAAAAATCCGTTTTATACCAGCGAGTACGTGCTTCATCAGAAGTTTCAAACAGTTCCTTCACATTCCCCCATCGTCAATCCAAAATGAGCTCCATGGGAAACAAAATCCTTTTTACGGGAGCTACCGGATACGTTGGCGGCACTGTGCTCGACCAGCTCATTAATAGCACAGCGCCATCCCTCAGAAACCTGACCTTCGACGTACTCGTACGCGGACATGAACCAGCCCAGAAGCTCAAAGAGGCCTACGGAGCCCGCGTCCACCCTTTTTTTTTTTTTTTTTTTTACCGTTGAAAAGCGAGTGCTGTGCTTGGGAATACAACTTGCCCAATAGAGAAACTGATATAATGGCGAAGCGAAGCGGTCCGGTCTGAGATTGCGTCAACTTGCGATGCAGCGCGAGGAAGAGCGGAAGTCGGAGGGAGAAATATGGAGGTTGAAGGGCAACAACGATAAGGCAAAGGGTCGGTTGAGGCAATCGCAAAGGGCAGGGATCGGCGCCGGGCCCAAGGTTGTGGCTGCATGGCTTCCGCGGCCCTAGCTTCCTTTCAATCACATCATCGCACCCCCGGATGCTGCAATCATCACCCTCGCGCTGCCCATTTCCAAATGCCGACGCGCCAGACGCGTAAGGCATCTTCCTCTCGGCAAACAGTGGCCTTCGCAACCTGTGCCAACGCCTGTACCAGCCACGCGTTACTTCGGGTCTGGACTTGGCTGCAACCTCTGGCTGTGATACCTGGGGTTTCCGTCCATCTGACTCGCAAATCCCGCCGGTACTCGCCATGGCGCACCCATCGAGCCAAGGAAGAGGGTTCGGTACAATTCTACCATGCCGAGCTGTGAACTCATTCAAGCATGCTTGTAATGAATGCATTTCCTTTCTTCTGCCACGCTCATTGAAGCTCCCAGGCTCTTATGTGGATGGATAGCCCCAGCAGCTGATCATCGGCGGCGGGTGCTGTACCCACGCGGCTCCAGACCGGAGCTTGCCTTCTCGCGGACACCAGTCCTGAGGAACTTGCCCCGTGTTTGCCTCTTTACGGAGCACGTCATCGGAGAGGCCCACATTTGCCGGTCCTTCCCTTGGGAAGACCACGCGGTGAAGCCAAAATCCCACCTTGGCATAACAGACTGCCGACGGATCATACGTGCGCACCCTTTAGCTGCAAAAAAATGGCTGCGAGGTACCCACAGCTGCCTGGCTTTGCGTCGTCCCCGATTTTGTATTTGAACCAGAACTTCACTCCATAGTAGAGACAGCGAGTCTCAGGCACTCAACTCTCTTTCAGAGGAGGATTCGCCAACCCGGCTCTCCATTCTCACCAAGTGATCACTGCTTTCGCTTGTTATCTCCTGGTTCCTGCACTGTCGGCCTTGACTACCCGTCCGTCACGTTTTCGCAATTTTGGCTTCCGATTTGCAATACCATCATGGAGTCGAAAATCCCGGATATCGAGGAGAACCCCTCGCCTGTCTACAACAGTGAGAAGCCTACTGGCAGTGACAGCTATGCTTCCTCCGACTGCCAACCCGACTGGACGGATGAGGAGGAGAAGAAGTTGGTCCGCAAGATTGATCTGATCTTGATGCCCCTTCTGATTCTTCCATTCATTGCTCTTCAGCTCGACAGGGGCAACATGTTAGTCATTCCAAGCCGGTCTCCAGACCAATCATTGTGCTGACGAGCTTGCAGGGGCAACGCAGTAACCGACGGTTTCTTGGTAAGCATCGTGCAACGACCTCGCCGAGTTGCGATACTGACAAGCTACCAGGAAGATGTGGGAATCAACCAGGCCCAGTACAATGTTGGCCAGCAGCTGCTTTCCGCAGGCATTGTCGTTTTGGAGGTCAGATTATCCCCGCAATCACCAAGCACGCCATCGCCTTCCCGGAAGCTAATGCAGGTTGTAGATCCCGTCCAACCTTGTCTTGTATCGCCTCGGCCCACAGGTCTGGATTAGCTTTCAGATCTTCGCCTGGGGCCTCGTGGCTCTGTTTCAGGCATTCCAAAAAGGCCTTGGAGCTTATTTGGCCACCAGGCTCCTGCTTGGGTGAGTAAGCCGTACCCCGGCGTGTAGATGACGTGCTGACCTGAGACAGCTTGATGGAGGCTGGCTTCATCCCTGCGTCCCTCTACGCCATCACAACTTGGTACAAGACGAAGGAAATGAGCGTACGTTTCGCCATCTTCTTCTTCGGCAACTACGTTGCCCAAGCGGCTTCGGGATTGATTGCCTTTGGCGTCCTTCACATGCGCGGAGTAGCTGGCCTGGCCGGATGGCAATGGCTGTTCATCGTAAGTCACCCCGTCGCAGAGTTAACTTCGGTGGTGGCGAACTGACCTTGTTTTAGATCGAGGGCCTGTACACCGTCGTAGCCGGCGCGATTTACATGGCATTTTACCCCAAGAGCCGAGACGATCCGGTTCCTTTTACCCGCATAACGTACTTCAACGACAGAGAAAGGCACATCATTGCGCAGCGTGTCATCCTGGACGATCCGAGCAAAGTCACTGGAGCCCGGAAGACAATTTCAATGGAGGAGTTGAGATGGGCCGTGAGTCTCTTGTGCAATGTTCAAAGGACAGCAACTGACGTGTGGATTAGCTGTCGGACTGGACCATCTACCCCCACTGCCTCCTCACAATTGCCGCGCTCGCTCCATCATCCACGTACAGTAGCTACGGACCTAAGCAGATCATCTCTTTCGGCTACGAGAAGCTCCAGAGCAACGCACTATACTCGATTGGGCTTTGGATCCAACTCTTTACTTCTCTGGGGTTCAGCTTCTGGGCGTAAGTGGAACACGGGACACGGAAAGTGGCGGCTGGCTAACAATGAGCAGTGACAAGCTCAAGAAGAGAGGCATCCCCGTCGGCACGGCCTTGGCACTGTGGTGGGGCTTCAACCTCGGTGCATTGGTTGTGCGCCACTCGGACAATCACGGCAAGAGGCTTGCGATGATGGTCATGGCTCTGGCCTTCTCCAATATTTGGCGTAAGTGACTTCGGGATCGACTTGACCTCAAATCCTGACAAAGCATCTCGCAGACCCTCTAAACAGTTCGTGGCTTGCCATCAATGCGCGATCCCCGGCGGATCGAAGCATCAAAATGGCATGCATCGTCATGTCTGCCAACTTGGCTGGCATTGTCGGCAGCCAGATCTTCCAGCCTTCCGACTCGCCCGCATACACGGTCGGCCGCACCGTCAACGTGATACTGATTTCTGTGGCGCTGTTCTTCTGCTTGCTGCAGAACGGCTTGTACCGCGTGCTGAACATTCTCAACAAGAAGAAGATTAAGGCGGGCAAAGCCGAGGAGAATGAAGTCCGGAAGTACATGTTGTGAGTGCTTAGAGCAATGGATCTATTTCGGGAGAGAGACATGACTACTTGATATTTTCGTAATGCAGCAATGCCACGCCTTTTCCATTTCAGCCACATGCAAAACATGCATACCCGTCTTCTCTTTCTTGCTTTCGCAACATACATGCAGAGCGGTACTTATACAACCGGGATTTCCAATACAGGTCAAGCCCGGCGGGCGGCGGCACACGGTTCACTACCGAGAGTCGAGCTAACAGGCAGCTGTACATACGAGTGGTGCCAAGACTACCTAATCTCACAGCGCAGACGCCACCATCACTACGACCGATCCATCAGCTTCTGGACCCTTCCCGCCTGCGTTAAATCGCAGCCCGACCCAACCACTTCAGCCCCCCAACACCACGCCAACGGACTGGTGAACGAATCCGACGAGAGGGCGGTTCGCTCGACGGCTCGTGGAGCAGCACTGCTGGCACCCACAGCCCCCGCCAAAAATAACCCCCATGGGCACGCGCTACGTTGCACGGGTCAAGTCTTGACGAACGAATGCGCCCGCAAACCTTATCTTCCTCCCACGGCTTCTTGCCAAGACGTGCTTGTTCCTACCCACAAGTCATGCATCCTCATAGGGCTACCTGATAATGGCCACCTTTCTACTTGGCGCGGTATCAAGGTGCACTGACACCACCTCAGCCCCTGCCGCGTACTTGCTGGTGTTGTATCGAGACTCGGTGTCAGCCAGGATACCAAGCAAATAAGCAGGAGGTGACACTCGATTTGCTTATACGTGTCCTATAAGGCCAAGGTACTCCGAGCGCTTATTTCCGACCTTTCGGCTCTGCTTGTATCTATACTTACTAAGCCGAGGAACTCTTACCAAGCACGCTAATGAGCACTCCTCCAGCGCTTGACCACGCCCAAACCGCTTGCCGCTTTTCGGGAGAGCCCTGGTTACGAAGAAAGGTGTCTTACCTCTTTAGGCAACAAGTCGAGCCAGCCGTAAGGAGGTCCTCCCCCAGACGGGAAAGGTGGCCGACATGTGACTTCGGGCCTTCACGATCAAGCTTTGGGCTTGAGGCTTGGGAGAGGCGTTTTCTCTCTCCCTCACCGTTTTCTCAGGCAGCCTTCGGGAGATGGACGGCGCCAGCCAACTGAAGGCCCAGGCGCCCCGTGGCAACAAGAGTCGTGAGTAAAGGCGGCGGCCGGGGCCCCCGTGTCCGGCGCGGTGGTGGTGGTTTATTATCGTGAAGACACCCCGCTTGCAGCCCGCTCGCTCGTTCGAAAGTTGGGCTTTTTCGTTGGATGCGCGCTTTCGCGACTGATCAGTCCTGCCCTTTCCAGTAGGAGTGACCTCACTTCTTCTCAGTACGACCACCACCGCGCGTGCGTGTCTCGCCAGCACACCACACCACCCCTCCACCCACCACCATGGTCAACATCCCCTGGAAGCGCCGCAGCAAAAGCGGCCACCACCACCACACGTGCGTCCGCCCCTCCCCTCCCTCCCCACCATCCACCCCCACTAACCACCCGCAGCTCCCCCTCCCGCTCGCACCACTTCCACCCCCTCATCCCCCTCGCCTCCAACCCCTGCGACGGCGCCGACTACGCCTCGGCCGTCTTCTCGCAACGCCACGAAGCGGCCCCGGACGAGCTCTGCTTCGACCTCTTCTTCGTCGCCAACCTCGCGACCTTCACGGCGTACCACACGGTCGACGACGGCGCCTCGCTCGCCGCGTACGTCGGCTTCTTCGCCATCCTGTGGGCGACGTGGTTCCAGGTCACGCTGCACGACGTGCGCTTCGCGCGCGACAGCGTGTACGAGCGCGCGTGCAAGGTCGCGCAGTTCGCCGCGTTCGTGGGCTTGGCGCTCGCGGGGAGCAAGTTCGAGCCGGTGGAGAATGCGGCCAAGGGGACGGGGAATGCGAATTTGAGGCTGCTGTGCTGGGTGCTGGTGGCGAGCAGGGTGCAGTTGGCGCTGCAGTATTGCTTCGTGGGCGTGGCGGTCGCGCGGAAGAGGTTCTCGAAGCTGTATCTGCCGCTTGGGTTGAATGTCGCGGTGTATGCGGGCGCCGCGGCGGCGTTTGGTGTCCTGGCGCTGGCGTTTCGCGAGGGCGCGGGCAAGGCGCGGCCGGGCGTGTATTGGGTGTGGTGGGTCGTGCTGTTCGTCGAGGGCGTGGGCACGATCGCCATCTCGTGCTGGTGGCGGATGCTGAGCTTCAAGAAGACGCATCTGGTGGAGCGCATGGGGCTGTTGACGTTGATCGTGATCGGGGAGGGCGCCATCGGGGTGACCAAGACGGTGAGCAAGATGATGGGCAAGACGGGCGTGGATTGGCAGGGCACGCTGCTGGTGGGGTGTATCGTTCTGACGCTGGTATGTAGGGGAGGGACTGATTATTCCTTTGCGGGGAGAATACTGACGGGCGCTGCAGGTCTTCCTCTTCCTGACGTACTTCGACAACCAGCCCCACGGCCACTACGGCACCATCCGCCAGCAGATCTGGGCGCTGCTGCACTTCCCCTTCCAGCTCGCCGTCGTCGGCGTCGGCGAGGGCAGCCAGCAGCTCGCGCTGGCGCGGTACATCATCAACAGCATCGCCAAGTTCAGGCACAAGATCGTGCAGTACTGCGTCGACGACGGGCTGGAGGGCGACGCGTTGGTCGACAAGCTGAGCGCGACCGTCAAGTACTACCAGCTGGACAAGAAGCCCGAGTGCTACCGGCAAGTGCTGGAGATCAAGACGGCGCTGGCCGGGCTGCGCAACGCGACGGGCATCTGCACCACGCACACCACCCCGTCGCCCGACTGGCCGCACGCCTACCCGCGCGACTTCGAGACGCTCGTGACCAAGGTCGGCAGCGGCATCACCATGTCGACCGGCATGAAGATGCCCGCAGACGCAGAACCATGGGCGGTCCTTCAGCACTCCTGGCGCGTCGTCTACGTCTACTACTGGTCGGCACTCTTCGTCGTCTTCGCGTGCCTGATCGCCTTCCTCGCGCTCATCCGCGCGCGCCGCCAACGCTTCGACCTCTTCGACGCCACCAGCATCGGCGGCCGCGTCGGCATGCTCGCCCTCTGCCTCTTCTTCGGTGCCGTGGGCATCGCCGCCCGCCAGTCCGCCTCCGCCAGCGATGATGATTACGACGACGACCCCACCCACCACCACGAGATCTACCGCCGCTTCCTGGCCAGCGGCCTCGTGCTGCCGACCGGCACGTTCATGCTCGGCGTCGCCCTCGCCGTCGACCACGTCGCGCGCGCGCTGTGCAACTGGCGGCTGCGGAGGCAAGGCTACGAGCAGCCGCCCCTACTGGCCGAGTCGCCGGGAGAGCACCACGACGTCGTCGATATCGGCGGCGGCCACGGGCGGCCCACGCATAACCGCAACACCAGCAGCGTGAGCAGCAGCGGGGGGAAGATGATCCTGGCGGGCGAGGTCGACGACATCGACGAGGTGCTGGCGAAGCGCCGCGCCGTGGTGCGCGAGAGCAGGGCCGTCGGCTTCAGGAGGCAGGAGGCGCCGCGGCCGGCGAGCGCGATTTACCTGCTGGGCAATTTTGCGGCCGGGTTGTCGAGCGTGGGCGATGTTGATGTCGAGGAGCAGCAGCGAGGGGATGGTGGTGGGCATGCGCGGACGAGCAGTGGCGTGACGTTGACGAATAGTCCGCCGGACGGGGGCAGTGATGGGGGGGAGACGGGGTATTTTGGTCCGAGGTTTCATGGCCACCACCGCGAGGATGAGGATGAAGGTGGGCGTTAGTTTAAGTGGGTTGGGTTGGCGTGGCGTTTGCTGGATGCTTTTTCTACAAAAGCAGGCGAGTATGTCGGCTTCTTGCCTTTTCGAATCGGATGTCTACTATGCTGCCATGGCCAGCGCTCGGCTGCGAACCCGAGCTGGTTAGTGACTTCGTTGCGGGACCTAAACGAACCTACTCGTACGTCCTTTCACCCCCCCTCAATCAGTAACACTGCTGCAGGACATGAAGCAGCGTTGTTTTACGGACGCAAAGGACTGCGGTGCGCGATTGGACCTAAAAAGGCGTCAGCACTGGGGTCCATCCCGGCAAGGCGGGGAAGTTCGCCTACCACGCCTATTGCAGCAACCCTCCCGCCATCACTCATCGCCATGCCAATCCACGCAATAATCCGGGTCCGGTGCGGCTCTCTCAACACCGCAAACACCGACGGGGCCAAGGAATCTCGGCTCGGCAGAGCACCTTGATTTGATCGCATCGTCCGATCAAGAATGGGAGGGCGAAGCTTGATATCTGCAGCATGCCCACCAATGCTTATCAACGACCAATGGCCGATCGCCTGCCGCGTTGTGACTCGCTGTCCGCCGTCGAATGCTCACGACCAAAGACGGTATCTGCTGCGGCGAACATGCACTTCTCGGCTAGACCCTTGCCAGTGAAGATGACCACCCCTACAAAAGCGCCCTCTCGTCCCCTGCCCGAGACCGCCCGCGTCCCGTTGCGACGACACAGCAGACACCCCAGTGTCACAAACCGCCCGCCATGCCCACCACACCGCAGGAAAGCAGCAGCAGCAGCAGCAGCAGCGCCAGCGCCGCGCAAGAGCCCAAACCCTCCCTCAACACCAACACCAACACCATAACCCCCTCGTCCTCCCCCACCACCCCATCCCTCCCACAACCCCCAACGACACCCACAGCCCCGCCGCCCAAAAAGACCTTCCGCTCCTTCATCTGGGACACCGACACCCACCTCAAGCCCCCGGCCGAGCGCGTCCTCCTGCGCAAGCTGGACTGGTCCATCCTCACCATCGGCTGTCTCGGCTTCTTCCTCAAATACCTCGACCAAGGCAACCTCGCCAACGCGTACGTATCCGGGATGCAAGAAGCACTTTCCATGCGCGGCAACGAGTACACGTACGCCGGGACGGCTTACACCGTCGCCTACGCCTTCATGCAGATCCCGTCGACACTCATCGTGCAGCGCGTGCGGCCGAGCGCGTGGCTCGCCGCCATGGAGGTCGGCTGGGGCGTGTTTACGTTCGCGCAGGCGGGGGTGCGGAACGTGGAGGCGCTGTATGCGTTTCGTTTCTTGGTGGGGCTGTTTGAGAGCTCGTTTTTTCCGTGCTTGCTGTATGTGCTGGGGAGTTGGTATACGAAGACGGAGTTGGCAAAGAGGGTTGCGTTGTTCCATATGACGGCGCCGCTGGGGAGCGCGTTTGGCGGGTATTTGCAGGCTGCGGTTTATGAGAATCTGGATGGCGCGAGGGGGCTGGCTGGGTGGCGGTGGTTGTATGTTGTTTGTGGGGTGAGTTTTTCTTGGTTTCTGAGGGTTGCTGGGGCGCTGTTGGCTCGTTGTGCTGACGAAAGGTCGATTTGGGCAGTGCATGACGGTTCCGGTTGGCTTGGCTACATTCTTGCTCCTCCCCGACACGCCGTATACCACTCGCGCCTGGTTTTTGACCGAGGCCGAATGCGAGTTGGCGGTTGAGAGGGTCCGGAAGGCGGGCAAGGCGGCGCCGGTCAAGGTTACGTGGAAGACGTTTGCCCGGATTCTGTCGCGGTGGAGGTGGTACGCGTTCGTGCTCGGATACGTGGTATGCTCCCTCGGAACCCAGGCTTCTCACCGGCTCTGATACTTACGCATCTCCACGTGCACAGCTGTACGGCTCGGCTTGCCAGGCAAGTAATTACTTTGGCATCTGGCTGAAGTCGGAACATTACTCGGTCGTCGACAGGAACATTATTCCAACCGGCACGAACCTCATCTCGGCCGCGTGTGTGGTTCTCTGGGGCTTTTTGTCCGACTACACCGGTAGCCGTTTCGCATTCATCGTGGGTCCTTTGGTACGTCTTTTCATCACTGACTGGAAATTGTGAGTTGCTACAGCATACTTACATCCACAGACATACGGCCTCATTCCCAATGGCATCTTGGCGGCTTGGCCTGCGAGCATACAGCTCAAGGAGTTCGCCTTCCTGACCTGTGGAGTGCAGTTGATGACGGCAGTATTGTAAGCCATTCAGGATTGGGACTCGACTATGCAAAGGTCAGTACTAACGCAGATGCCGCTGAAGCTACACTTGGGCGAATGAAATCTGCGCCGGCGACAATGAAGAGCGAGCGCTGGTCATCAGCAGCATGAACGGCATGCAGTACGCCGTCGCCGCATGGCTGCCGATTGTTATTTTCCCGCAGACCATGGCTCCAGATTTCCGTCAGTCCATAACCCCATCGATGAGTAGGCCCGCTTTACTGATCAAAATGCCTTGCAGGATACGGTTTCCCGGCGACTTTTGGATTTGTCATCGCCGGCATTGTTGTTATCATTGGGATCCAGCTGCTGGCATTGCGGGAGCAGCGTAAGGCGACAGGACCATCGAGCTTAGAGAATGGGTCGGCGATTGGGGAAGAGTTGGAAGAGAATGAAAGTGGTGTGAAGGGGGTTGTAGAGGTGCCGAAGCAATGATGTCAAGGTACATATGATCAGTGACCCGGCCTTTTGTACGACGAAGATCGGGAGTTTGATGCGAGTGTTTGGCTGGTGCTTACAAATCATGCATGCCCGACTATATGAGGCTGGCTGCAAGGTTAGGTAGGTCAGGGGTGTGGAATGCGGGGAAGCCTCGCTTGTAGACATACCAGTTGTTCCGTCACTCTACATTTCTCCACTATGATCTACAGAGAATTGGTTCCCGCTCGAACAGCCTGATTGTTAGATAGGTATCGTCATCTCATTTTGTTCCAGGAGCGACGTTTCGATCCTCAAGTTCGACACCGTCTTGGCGTCTCCGGAGTCCCATATCTCAACGCCCCACCAAACAGGTTCTCACTCGCCAGAATTTCCGGCCCTTGATTTGTATCCGAGAAGAACAATTAGGTGTTTCTCGAAAGATGCGGTTCATACAAGCGCTCAGAGGCTTCTGGCTGATGTTCTTCATTACGTTGGGTAACGCCGGTGTGTCTCATATCAAAGTCCGAAACGGAAGTACCTGACATTCTCTGAAGCAGCAATGTGTTGGTTCGGGTACGACCAAGGCGTCTTCTCTGGTGTCCTCATCTCGAAAGACTTCATCAAGCAATTCCCCGAGACAAGGAATGCCAATGTCAATGGCATCACATCCAGCTGCTTCTCAGTAAGTCCCCGACACGTAGAATACGTAGTGCATGAGGATGCATGCTGACCAAGAAAGCACAGCTTAGCGCATTTATAGGATGTCTTTTTGCTTTCACAGCTGGTGATTATCTGGGACGGAGGCGTTCCAATCTGATCGGATTGGCGGCCAACGTGGTTGGCGCAATCTTGCAAATATTCGCCTTTCATCTTCCACAGATGATCATCGGTCGTCTGGTAAATGGCTTCGGCATGGGTAACAAATTCCACTCTACACAGTGCCAAAGGAAGTTGAAGGTCCCAGCTGACACTCTTCCGCAGGCATCATCACCTCCATCGTCCCAGTATATCAATCAGAGTGCGCAAAGGCCCACGTCCGAGGCCGTTTGGTGATTCTCGCAAACATCAGCAACACACTAGCATTCTGTCTGGCGAATTGGATCAACTACACTCTCTACTTCCACAGTGGAGCGTTCCAATGGCGGTTCCCGCTCGCTTTCCAGCTGGTTTTCGCATTCGTGTCCGTACCGATCGTTACCTGTCTTCCGGAAAGTCCGAGATGGCTGATGTTGCAAGACCGAACGGAGGAGGCTATCCAGGTGATTGCCAGACTGGAGGGCGGGGAAGTGTCTGAGACCGACCCCGCCGTCATCGCCACTTACAGATCGATCACGGCAGCGATCGGAGAAGAGAGACGAGCTCGCATGCCGGCGAGAGATGTCTTGCTTTTCAGGGATGAGACACAAAACTTCCGTCGGGTGCTACTGTCGTGTGGAACGCAGCTGATGCAGCAACTGAGTGGGGTGAACGCTTACACTGCTCCAGGAAAGCGTCGGACTTGACGAGCAGAAAAGCAGGCTTCTCACCGCTTGCAATTCTACGTCTTATCTCGGTTCTGCGTTGGTGTGCTTGTATGTTATCGACATGGCTGGTCGCCGGAAGTAAGTCTTAGTGTCGTGATTGCTGAGTTTCGTTCTGACATTTAGGCAGGTTGATGCTTTACGGTGCCCTGACTGCTGGATCTTGTTATCTTGTTGCGGCAATTTGTTTGAAGATGGCAGGTTTGCATCCTGAATCCAAGTATGAGGTAAAAAGAATACGTCTCCACCAGGTATTGAAGCGGAATTTGACAAAGGCACCCAGCTCGGATCCGCCACAACGGCGATGTTCTTCTTGTACTATGCCTTCTACGGCACGAGTTTTGCAAAGGTGAATTAGCATGGCCCCTGATAGCTCCTGTCGAGGCTCAAGGGTATCATAGGTTCCTTGGGTATACAACTCGGAGATCAATTCCCTGGGCTGGCGGACTCGCGGCGCTGCTGCAGCCACAGCCACCAATTGGATGGGATCCTTCATCGTCACGCAGTTCACCAAAGTCGGTGTGCAAAACCTCGGATGGGGATTCTACCTCCGTGAGCTACAGCATATACCGCATGCTCTTCACTGGAATGTTGACTGACGATGTCGCAGTGTTTGCGTGCTTTCTCTACTCGTACTTCCCCATCGTATGGGCGCTTTATCCTGAAACCACCCAACGGACACTTGAGGATATGGACGAGATGTTCAGGAGAAACCCTGGTATCGTTGTGTTTGGGAACAAAGACCTCACGCAACGTGCTAGACCATGGTCGTTTGCTGAAGCAGAAAAATCGCGAGTTCGGCGAGCTGCTGAGGAGCATGACGAGCATCTCGGGGAAGATCACACACAAATATCCACATCTGCAGTGGCCAAGAGGGTATGAGAGGAATTCAATCTATACCAACGCATAGTCCATACGCGACAGTGCCCTGCACTGAGCTTGAAAAGAGCAAGTTCATGAAATTGCCTGATGGGGGCTGCTCCAACTATCTCTCGCCGCTCGGCTTATTTTTGGTTGATACCTATGCAGTAGGTTGAAATACAATCGCGGTGCATATGCGCAAGCTCAGCTTATGACGAGGTGAAATACTCATTACTAGTGCTTGTGTTCGGCTCATTAGATGCTTTGTGACAGACAGGAAATTGTACGGTCAGTAGTAAAATAAGAAAATCATTCAAGCTGGCTTGGAAACCCGCATTTCAGCCTGAGTTGAGAAACCGACGCAGTTTTCAACATGCCGTAGCAGAAATGGAAAATTCCAAATCATCATTTGATAGCCCATTGAACGGTGTCTCAGCCGACCGTCTCCATTCTATGTATATCCTCTCCTCACCTTTCTATATCCCTCGTATCATAGTCATACAGATCCAAAAGAGATCTCCAACATATCGCCTTGTCCCAAGTTCATAAAACTCCAACCCAAGCCTCGAGCGGCTAGTAGTAATGGGCCATTTCCAGGCCGGCGCGCTTGAAGCCGCACTTGACGTAGAAACCCTCGTTCGCTTCGGAGCAGTCGAGGATGGTCTAGTGCAAAAAAAAAAAAAAAAAGACACAGCGTCAGCCAATTGTCCCCAGATCCACACCAACCCACGGAGCGAAAAGACTCACCTTGTAGCAGCCCACCTTCTCCGCAACAAAGTCCAACGCCTGAATGATGCGCAGCCCCAGCTTCTTACCCTGCTGATCCTTCGCAACCGCGATATCCTCAATATGCCCAACAAGGCCCAAGTTATGAATACTGTCGCGCGCACATTCAACCGTCAGCAAAAAAACCGCCTTTTCCCCCGCCCCGCCCACTCTCTCCGAAAAGGGCAGGGCAGGGCAGCAAGCAAGCAGAAGGACTCACAACTTCCTCTCCACAATCAACGCGCCCGTCCCGACGATCTTGCCCGCATCGTCAAGAACACAAATGAGGAAGTACTCGTCGTTGCGGCGGCTCATCCAGTCGTAGCGCGCGTCCCACGCGGCCTGGTCGACGTCGCCGACGGTGGTGAGCACGCGCAGCACGTCGAGGAAGCCGCGCCCGTAGTCGCCCCGCCGGATCGGCCGCACGCTGTAGCCCGCCGGCAGCGCCGCGAGGACCGAGGGCGAGATCAGCTCCGTGCTGAAGAGCGGCGCTTCGGGGTCGGAGAGGACGGCGGAGGCGGTGGTGGACATGGTTGTGGGGGAATGCGATTGGAGAGACGGAGAGGAGGGAGGGCGCAAAGAGCGATGAGAGCGAGAGACGCGTGCGAATGAGGGTGGGTTGGCGGGTGGTGAGCTCTCTGGTTTCGCGCCGGCGGTAGGGAGGGCGGGGTCCGGGGGGAGAGAAGCGAGCGAGCAAGCGAACGGGTGGACGGGCGAGTCAGGCGGTGGGATTCGGAGGCGAGAGAGAGAGCGAGGCGGATTGGAGCAATGGAGCGAGTGATGGGAAAGAGACTGATGAGGAGGAAGTGTGAGGGCGAAGCTGGAGTGGTAGACGGCGACGGAAAAAGGAGAAGAGCTGGGTGTTTACGTCGGTTGGCCGCAGGCTGGCAGCATTTCGGGCGACCCTGGTCGCTCTGATCGGCGGCGCCACTGCTGCGGTCGCCTTCAAACGCCCCAAAAATAGCGACCGAGGCAGCCTAAGAGATCTCGCCAAGCCCGCAGCCACACCCCCACCACTTCACCATCCCGGAGCTGACAAGCTGAACCCCGTCATCGTCGGGAAAGAGCCATGTCGCTGCACGACCGTCTTTTCTCGCGCTTGGCTCGGACCTTGCTCCGACCGCTGCTGAGTTTCACAGCGACATCCCGACTGAGAAGTAGGTATCATTGAGATGAGTTTAGGAAGGCTCAGTCCTCTCACAACCCACTGTGTGAAGGCCGAGTGAAGCGAAGCAGGGAAGCACTCACCTTACTGTCAATTGCAGGCGTCAGATCAAATCCTTGCATACTACCTTACTCCCCAGAGCGCAATTGCTTCGTATAAATCTGTAGTCCCATTTTCACCCACCCTCATATGTCCTCCCAGCTCCAAGTCCCTAGATGTGATATCCCAAGCTAAGCTTACACAAGAAAAAAAAAGAGATGGAATATCGAAAGCGAACGAACGTCATCACATCAAAAACGAGAGAAGATTCATCGCTCCAGACCACCCACCCACCGCCCACCCATTACACAAAAAGCCCCTCCAACTCAAAGAAAAAAAAAATTGAGACGGAACCACCCTACTACTCCCTCCGCTCCTCTCCACCACCAACCTCCACCGTCGTCCCCAGGTACACCTCCAACGGACCACCGTCATCCGTACTCCCCGCCCCGTGCAGCTCCTCCGACAACAGCGACGAACCCCCCTCCTCGCAGCACGACGGGCACCGGTTCAGCATCCCGCCCGTCTTCAGCACCGCCTGCAGCGCCGCCTCGAGCAGTCTGTTCTGGCGCTCCAGCGCCTCGCACCGCGCCTCGAGCCGCGCGGAGTAGGACGAGGCGCCGTCATTGTTGCTACTCCCCACGCTCGCTCTCGTGCCGGCAGCGTCGCCGGCAGGGCCGCCGCCCTTACCAGCAGCGTCATCATGCTTGTGGTGATGATGATGATGGTGATGATGCGGCGGCGGCTGCAGCACCAAGCTCGAAACGACCGACATGGCGCTCGGCGTCTGATAGCTGAACCCGGACGCCGCCGACGACGACGAGACGCGCTGGTGGTGTCCCACAGCAGCAGCAGCAGCGTTGTTGCCGCCGCCGCCGCTGTTCTGGAAGTAGTAACCAAACGGGCCGTTGCTCTCCGTCGTCTCGCCGCTGTCTCGCCACTGCTGCTGTTGCTGTTGCTCATCATCGCGGCGTTGCTTCTGCGCCTGAGAGCTACTGCTACCATCATCCTTGTTCACATGGCTCCCGTTCTGGTGCGACTGCAGCCCGTACGCCCCCGAGTGCGCGTGCAGATGGGCCCGCAGCTCGCGCAGCTGCTCTTCGCGGCCGCCGACGCCGACCTGGGCCGCGAACTTGAGCGACGAGGCGCGGCGCAGCATCGACGACGACGACGCCCTGTCGCCGCCACCGCCATCGGCGGCAGTCGTCGAGGCGGAGCGGCCGATGCCGGAGGAAGAAGCCGAGGAGAGGCGCTGTTGGATGTGGTGGTCGAGGTCGTCTTTGCTGCTGGCGCCGACGACCGTCACCGTAGCGACACCAGCCGGCGGAGGCGGAGGCGCGCTCAGGCTCGTCCGCGCGGCGATCAAGCTCGCCGAGCTGCGGCGGTGATGGTGCGAAAGCGGGCGGCGGGGATGTGGGAGGCTGCGACGCTCCCCGTCCTCACCCTCTCCCTCCTCCTCCTCCCTGAGCACCTCCTCCGCCGCCGGCTTCTTGGCCTGCTGCTGCCTACCCCTCGCCATCGGCGGCAACGGCGGCGGCGGCGGCAGGGACGAAACCCCCGCAGGCATCTGCTCCGCAACCGTAACGATCGGACTCAGCGACATCACCGCGCCGCCACCAGCACCACCGCAACTACCACCACTGCCGCCGCCGCCACCCCCATCCTCCTCCAGCTCGCCGGGGACGACAAACAGCGACTGCAGCCGGTGCCGCTGGTGCTGCTCGTCCCTCGTCCCTCCTCGGCGCTGCTGCAGGACGGGTCTGTGGACGCGGTCGGCGTGGTCTCTTTGTAGTTGCTGTTGTTGTTGTTGTTGTACACCCTCTCCACCCGCGGCGGCGACGGCTGGAGGAGGAGAGGCAGCGGCAGCGGCAGGTGTCGCCGCGCACACGATCGCGTCGATGTTGCCTTGGTGCGCGATGCCGCCGATGCCGCCGCCGCCCCCGACGCGCAGGTCGCTGCTGGCGCGCTTGCGCTGCTGCAGGTCGCGCAGCTTGCGGGCGCGGATCTTGTCGTCGCGGCTGCGGCTGTGGCGGGGTGAGTGGGTGGTGGTGCCGGATCGGGGGTCTGTCGTCGAAGAGGAGGAGTGGTGGGCGGAGGAGGAGGACGAGGAAGACGAGGACGAGGACGAGGATGCAGAGGACGTGTCGGGGATGACGGAGTCGACTCTGATGTGTTGCTGTTGCTGCTGCTGTTCGCCAGCGGTAGCAGCAGTGGCGGGACGGCCGTGATGGGGATGGGCATGGTGGTGGTGGTGATGGTGATGCTGCCCACCGCCCTCCTGCTCCCCACGCTTGTTCCCCTGCCCCGCCAACGCCAACCGCTCCGAGCTCGTCTTCTCCGGCAACGTCTGCCTGCCGCCTTGTTGCTGTTGTTGTTGCAACTGCTGCAACTGCTGCTGCTGCTGCGCCCTCGCAAACAGCGCCATCTGCGACGGCAGGCTCTTGCGCGCATCCTCCTTCCGCGCCGCATCCTCCCTGTCTTCCCTGCTGCTCCTCTTCTCCTGCGTCTGCGTCTTCCTCTCCCGCCTCGTCGTCGTCGTCGGCGCCGTCGGCAACGGGCGCCGCTGCTCTCCCCGGGCGTCCGCATCCGTCGTCGTCAGTATCGACGTCGTCGTCGCGCGCCGCAGGAGATGAGGGGGCGAGGAGGGGGAGTGGGAGGGGAGGAGCCTCTTCGTCATCTCCTCCATCGGCGTGACGAAGGGCGTCGTGCTGGTGCTTGTGCTTGTCGCGGCGCCGCCGTCGCCGTCAGATCCGCCGGGCGTGATGGTGGCGGTGTCGGCCGAGGAAGAAGGGGAGACGCCGTCGTCGTTGGCGTTGGCGTTGCTGGTGCCGCCGGTCAGGCGCGTGGGCGACGGCAGGCATGACGGCGGGTTGCTGAAGAGCGCGGCTTTGGCGTCCATGACGGCGTAGCTGGTCTTGATGTTGTTGTCGTCCCCGGAAGGTTTCTTCCTCTGCTGTTGGTGTGGTGGTTGTTGTTGGTGTTGTTGTTGCGGCTCCGGTTGCGGCTGCGGCTCTGGACTCATGCTGCGGCTGACCAGCCGGATGCTGCTGCTGGCGTGACGGATGCTGCTGCCGGCGTCGGTGACGGCCGTGACGGTGGGGGACGACGGCGTGGGGGGGCGGCGCTGCTGCTGCTGCTGCTGCTGCTGCTGCTGCTGCTGCTGCTGCTGTTGTGAGGCGTGATCCGGTGGTTTGGTCGAGTCGACGACAGTACCGCCGACGGTCTCGGACGGGTCGGGTGTTTGGGCCTGCTGCTGCATGCCGAGGGTGGAGAGCCAGGTGTCGAACTGCTCGGTGCCGAGGCAGGAGTTGAGCTTGTCTGGGAGGGAGGCGGAGCGGCGTTTGAGGGACAGCATTTCGTTGCTGGGGGGGAGTATGGTCGTGTCAGTTTCCGGGCGCTTGATGAGGTTGTGATGGTGCCGACTTACCTCTTCGAAGTGGTCAGGGACGGGTCGCTCAGCAACGACTGGCCGGCGAGGGATTGGCTGTCCGCCGGGCTCTGGTCCGTCACAATCTGGAGATACTTGGTCGGCTTGCCTTCTTTCCGCACTACCTTGTCAGTTCTTCATCCCCAAAGTTCACATACCTCGCAGCAATGATAAAGAGGAGGGGGGGGGGGGGGGGGGGGGGACAAAAGAACTCACTTCCTTTCGTCTCCATCTGCACGACTCCCCTAGCAGGCACGAACGGCTCCGGCGGAGGCTGCGACACGCCAGGCCCGCTGCATGTCCCCACGGCAGTCAGCAAAGGCACAACACACACAAAACACACAAGAGGAGCGCCCGTCCCCCGCAAAAAAAAAAAAAAAAAGACAAGAAGAAAAAAACGCATCACACAATTCACTCACCCCTCAACCGACCCCACCCTCTCCGCCAAGCCCAAGCTCTTCGTGTTCCTACGCTTATACCCCAAAAACCTCAACGCACTCTTCCCCTTCCCCTTCTTCCTCCCCGCCCCTCCTCCCCCCACCGCACTCCCCCCACCACTCGCCCCCCTTGATCTCCCGCCGACCCCAGCCCCCACAATCCCCATACTCACCAACCCCGCGCTCTCGGGCCCCGTGTTCCGCAAGAAATCCTGAATGTCAAACCTTTGGAACCTTGCGTCGTCGGCCGCACCGGACGCCGCCAAGGCCATGCCGCCCGATGCGCGCGGCACGGGGGTCGGCGTTGTCGTCATCCGGCCTTTGGGCGGCGCTTGTTGCAGAAGCGATGCGGGGACGGGCGGGAAGACGGAGGATGTTTGGACGAGGGGTTCGGGTTCGTCGGACCAGGAGAAGCGGCGGCCGCGGGTTGGGGGGCGGATGGTGGTGGTGTTGGTGGTGTTGGCGGCGGTGGCGGTGGGAGTGCTGGTGCCGGTGAGGGTGGCGGCGGCGGCGGTGAAGGTGTTGGAGAGGGTTTGGATGGGGAGGGAGGGGCGGCGGTGTTGGTGGTGGTGGTGGGGGTTCGTGTTGACGTTGTTGTTGTTGTTGTTGAAGGACGTGTCGACGCGGAGGGGTTTGCGGAGGACGGCGCGCTCGGCGGTCTTGCGGGTGGGTTTGTTCTTGTTCTTGTTGCTGTTGTTGCCGTTCGACGGCAGTGCTGAAGCGGAAGAGTGGGCGTCGGTGGTGGTGGTGGAGGGCGCCGTGGCTGTTGTCAATAGATCCAGCACCGCGCTGGGGGTGGTGGAAGCAACGGGATCGCTGGCGTCGTCGACGTCGGCGCGATTGGCAGCGGCGGCGGCGGCGGTGCTGCCGCTGAACTCGGGCCAAAAGGGCTGGTCGGGCAGGTTCCACCAGCACGGCGAGCCGGAACGGGAGCGGTCGCGGGAGCTGCTGTGGTTGCGGCCCTTGCGGATGACCGACTCGCTGTCACCGTCGTCGTTGTTGGACTTGATCGTAGCCGTGGCGGCGGCGGTACTGGGCAGCCGTAGACGGTCCTTGCTGGCCTGCTTTCTGTTGTTGTTGTTGCTGCTGCTCTTCTTGTCGTCGTCTCTGGTCTTGTTCTTGTTCCTCCGGCCGCCGCTTCTTCCCTTCGTCGATTTCTTCACGTCGACGAGACTGTACTCGTCCTTCTCTTCGTCCTCGAAGTCGGACGAGGACGGCCAGGTGTCGTCGGCGTTGGTCGGGAACGGCGCGTTGTTGCGTCGACGCAGCGGCTGCTGCTGATCAGCGTCGTCCGCGATGCTTCGTCCCTCCAGCAGGTGTACGTGTTCCAGCTGGTCTTCGGCCGGGCAAGGGGCGCCGTCTTCGAAGAAGAGCTCGGCGTGCGTGCTGCGGGTGGTGGCGGTGCGGTCGACGATGGTGGTGGTGTTGGCGCGCGTGCGGGGGGTGTGGTTCATGAAGAGGAGTGGGGTTGGGTTGCGGTTGTAGGGAGACGAGCGGGTGGAGATTGGGGGTTGGGAGTGAAACGATGAAGAAGAAGAGGGAGGCCTAGCGCCGGTAGTAGTGCTGTGGTGGTCGGCGCCAGGTGAGTGGGCAATGGTATCATGAGGAGCAGCAGCACCGTGGCCGAGGGGGGCGGCGGTGGCACCGATGCCAACGGCTGCCTGCATTTGTTTGCGTCTCGAGGCTAGCTACGGTGGCGAACGAGAGCCCGGGAAAGCAAAGCGCGAAACGCCGTGGGTCGGGAGGAGACGAAACGGCGGGACGGGGGGGTGCTGTGCTCGACGGAGGTGTTGGTTTTGATGCTCTACCCGGTACGTCTTTCGGCGTGGCCCCCGTCACACCCCGTCGAAGCAAGATGCAAGACCGAGTCCCGGCCGGCCAGAATCGGCGCGTGGGCGAGTGGTTCTGGACTGTCGGGATCCCCTGAGCCGTGGTATTCGCTTTTCGTCCGCGGTCTGCGTGGGCCCGTTACCTCTCGTGCGAGTGCAGTGCTGCGAAGGTCGTGTAGTCTGTACAAGGCGCGTGCGCTGCGTGCGTGCATGCACTTTCTCGTGCTTGATACCAGGCGTCGTGTACGCAGCAGCTGCGCGGCTATGTGGGTCGGGAAGTCTGAAGCAATTGAAGACGACAAAGGCGGGTCAGGGGAGAGGATGGCGGAGAAGGCGGGAAATGCGGGCAGCGCGTAGAGGCAATTGGCACCAGTGCGTGGTCGAGTGTTGTGTGGGTTACTCGGCCTGCTCATCTGATGGCCTGGCTCTGCAGCCGCAGGTGAGCAAAAGCAGGACGCTGAAGGACCAAGCTCATTAAATTTTTGTTAGCCACACCCGGGAGGGGGTGGAGCTGCAAGAAGAGAAACCGGCGCCGCGGCAATATAAGCAACGTGCTTTCTGTGCCATGTTCCGCCCGCACAGTGGCTCTCTTCGGCATTGCCAGACACTGCTTCCATAACACCCTCATAAACCCTCGGTGCGACCGTCAGCATGCGTGCGTACACGTTCCCGGAACAAGCCTCTCGAGTTGGGGAGGGCATGCAGTGAGAGTTAAGGCCGAGTGTTGGGCCAACGGCCATGGCTCCGTCCGTCGCACAACAGCAGAGCAGCAGCTCCAGCGGTGGTCGTTAAGCGCGTCCCCCCAGCTCCATCTCACCTCATCCATCCCGAAGCACTCCGTCCGCCCTCTGGCAGTCCTGCTCATGGACGGCCAGTCCCTCGGCTTTCCCTAGCGTGGCCGCCCTCCTCCCAAAGGCGGCCGCGGCGCGGCCGTAGAGGGCAAAGGCCGGTAGAGCACACAACGCCAGCATTCTGCGGTGCGACATCGCCACCATCCGGAACGGGGTGACGGACGGTGGGACGACACGCACGGAACTCACGCTCACATGAATCCGGAGGCGGCGGGTGCGAGTGGGGGAGAAGAGAGCGACGCCGGCTGTGAAGCATGAGCAATGAGCGGTGGGCAGTCCAGTGACCGGGTGGGAAGTGTATGGACATGCGGGGAAGATACAAACTGCAGCAGTAGTCATCAGTACGCGACAGGGTCAGCATGCCACGGCGGCGAATCACCGATGCTTATGCTCACCTCCCGCTCCCCTTGCGTCGGCGTAGAACCCCCAGCGTCCCCGGTGTCGGCATCCTCTCTCTCGCTGCAACCAGCCGCCGGGACACGGCAGCTATTGCTGTCAGTGCGCAGGAAAAAGAAAGGGAAGCGTGGGCGACAGGGAACAGGGCGAGCTCCAAACACGGGCGGGAGAGAGAGAAACATCAGGCCGTGGTTGCGGGCGTTGCTTTCTGAAACAAGACACTGGCCAATTGTGCAACCTTCAGTGGGAAAAGGCGTCAAGCGGAGATTAAAGAAGGCGTTGGACGCCCACGAGAATATTGTCCGCCCAGCGTCCGTCCCAGGCCTGCGGTTCGTCCACATCATCATCCTCATCTGTTGATCCACCATCTATCGATTTGCGGCGCGTGCTGATTGATCTGCGCATGAGGCGTCGCCGGGCCGCGTCAACGTCAGTCGATCGACCGGGGGCTGGGCACCGAAGAAAAAGAAGCAGAAGAAGCGTCCGACTAGGTCCTGACGGGCGCAGATGGATCGACGGCGCGGGCAGAGATGGAGGGGTGAAGCCGTGCAGCAGACGGCGTTGATGGGCCGACGGCGGCCGGACGTCACGCCTCATCAGGCAGGCTGACATGCGTGCATGCATGCGTGCGTGCGTCCATGCATGGCCCCCCAAAACCCGCAGCTTCGCCATCGGGATTTCCATCTCGCTCGCCCAGAGCGCGGGCGCACAAGGTCGACGCCTTCCGGCCCCATTTGCATGGAAGCGTCCCGAATGGCCGGCTCCCCTGAGCCGTGCAACCCCAAAAGCCCACTCACTCACTCACTCCATCCGACCGACCGACCAGCCAGCCGAACTCACGAGCTTTCCCCAGGACCCCCCGTCTTGCCGTCAGTCGGTCGGCCCTCGTCCTGTCTGCCTCCCCCATCTCCTCGTGGCCAGCGCGGCAAAAGGAAGGGGAAGCGTCCTGGCACTCACTGCAGCGGCCTCCTTCACTCACGGCACCAGCAATCATCGTGCACTCGCCCGCTCATCCGCTCGCTCTCTATCTAGATAGCATGGCCCGGGGAAGAGACGTTCCATCTCCATCCCATTTGATCAAGGCATGGGACGACAGTTCAAGCCAGCCCCCTCCCCAGATTCCGAAGTGTATACTCTATCCGCAAATACCATTCCCCAACACCCATCGAATTCAAGACTTTTTTGCTTTTGCCGAAGGAGGAAAAGAAACGCTTCCGGCATGAAACGATTGAAGATCCCCCAGAACCCAGGAAATGCATGTCTTGCCTGCTGTGAGAAAGGAAGAAAAAAAGAAAACTGTTCTGGATGGAAATTTCAATGAGCAACGCCTTACAATGCTCCTTTAAGTTGCCCTCTTCCCTCCCCCTCCCAATATCCAATTCTCATCTAACTCAAGGCCTCGGCTTCTTCGGCGGCTGTCTCGGCATGAACGGATCCGCCTTCCTCTTGGCCATCTTCGACGGCATCATCTTCGGCCTTCCACTACTGCTTCCCTTTGCCGAGTTCGGTCTTGACGGCGGGCGGTCTGTGCCCGTGGCCGCCGACGCCTCGGAGCCCTGCCTGGAAGAGTCAACGACGTCCGGCATCGGTTCGTCCTTCATGACCACGTCCTCATCGCCGTCGTTTTCGGCCTTGACGCCATCGCCAAAGAACTCGCCCCAATCCTCGTCCGCGACGCTATTCCTCTTCTCCTTCTTGATCTTGACGTCGCTTCCCCTGCTGCCCTCCGAGCTCGCGCTCGCGCTGCTGTTCTTCCGTCCGTCGGGCTCCTTCTTGATCTGCGGCGCCGGCAGCTCCTCGCGCTTGATCGGCTGGATGCCGTTCGTGACCGGTCCGTCGTACGCGCCCCTCGGCGCGGGGAATTCTTTGCTGTGCTTCCTCAGCATCCCCATGACGTTGCCCTGCGTGTAGCGGCCGCGCTTCTGCGCGTCCTCGACCAGCCACTTCCAGAACTGCCCGCGCACGAGCGACTGCGAGTTGCCCAACACCCAGAGCGAGCTCTTGGCGCGCGTGAGACCGACGTTCATGCGCCTGATGTCCTGCAAGAAACCGATGCCGCCCGCCGGGCTGGCACGCACGCACGAGAAGATGATGATCTCGCTCTCGCGGCCCTGGTACGCGTCCGTCGTGTTGAATTCAACGTATTCGAACACGCTCTCGCCGTACTGACGTGAGAAACGATCCTTGAGCTCGCGCAGTTGCGACTTGTACGGAGTGATGATGCCAATCTTGCCGCGAAGGTCTGCGGCGTCTCTGAAATCAGTCGTCAGACGGTTGTACAGCGCCATCGCGACATCGATTTCCGCAATGTTGATGAGCGAATGGCCCTTCGGTGCTGCCTGGTGTTGGCCCTGAACATCGAAGAAGCGGTAGGGTGCCAAAAGCGTGCTGCTGTGCCAGGGCTGCACACGCAACTTCGCCATGTCGTCGCCATCGAGGAGACGGCCGTCGTAGAACGTCTGAGACGGGAAGTAGCTGATTTCCGGGTGCATACGATATTGCGTGTCGAGCAGGTGCACGTCGTTGGGGTGGTTTGTCTGCATGCGAACGAACAAACTCTGCTCGTACTGGAAGCGCGCGGCCTCTTTGGAGAAGACGGTGGGAGGCAATTGCTTGGGATCACCGACCAAAATAGCCTTCGCACAGCCGTACTTGAGAGGAATCAGTGCACTCATCTCCACGCACTGGGCGGCTTCGTCGACGACGACTGTCTCAAACTCGATATTCAGGTTCTGAAACATTTCATGGCCCGATCCGCTGAGCGTCGCGCAGATGACGTGGGCCTCATCCAGAATGGTCTGCTGGGCCCGTTTCCTGTTCAGGTCAGCCGTACGGCTCGACGCAACCTCGGCATCCTTCAACTTGTCGATCTGGTTGCCCAGGTTGAACTTGTGACGACGGAGGGCATCGAATTCGTCTTTGAGGGCAGACAGAGCCTCGCCCTTGAGTTCCCCCGAGTCTAGCTTCTCGCGCGTCTCGTTGAGCTTCTCGGAGATCGACTTGTGCTCCTTCATGATCTTTCCCGTTTGCTCGTACGCGTTGTTGCCGTCCTTCTCGGGATTGATGTTGAGCCTTGCATTGACAAGCACGTCCAGGGTCACGTCCTTGACGTTCACGTTCATGGCATCGCTGCGTCCCAATCTGACCACTGAGATCTTGCGATGCTGGCCATTTGTTGTCTTAACGCCATCTTTGAAACGCATGACAAGCTCGTCCACAGCAGCGTTACTCGGCGCACAAACTAGTAGTTTCTTCGGAGCTGGCTGGTTGATGCGAGCTGCTGCGGGGTTCATGCCTGTGGGTTGAGGTTTGTTGATGACTGTGCCCACGCCATTCCGGAGGCTGTCCGTCAAGAGGGCACCGACGATTGCGACAATCGTCTTCGTCTTACCCGAACCCGGAGGACTGCACGCTCGTCAGAATCGCATGTTTCGAAGGAGTCACCCTACTTACCCTTGAATGAGCGTGAAAGCGTCGTTGTCAATTGCTGATCTGACTGCCTTTGCCTGTGCCCTGTTCAGGCTATACGTCTCCTTGTATTGCTCCAGCTGCTTGTCCGTGTAGTTCAATAGCGGCGATGGTTTGGCTTTGCAGATTTCATCGCAAAGGTCGTAGTACTGCAGACCCGCCAGGGCGCCATATTCACGCTCAAGTGGCGTTATGGACTGGATCTTGGCTCCGTACACCACACTTTGCGGAGCGAGGGATCCACCCAAACGCGAGTCGTTTGAAAGACGGTAGAGGATTTCGAGCTGCGCTTTCTTACGGGTGATGCGATAAACTCTAGCCAAGCAATTCGGCGCATCGGGTGTAGTAGCCGGCCGTGGAGCTTTGGATAGGAGGCAAATGTCTCCTTCGGAGATCATGATCTCCTTGTTGTCTGCATGAGACATGTTCGTGGAGAGCTCAATGAATTGGTCGACGGTAGAACGAGTGACGACCTTAACCTCGAACGGCCTAAAGCTTCCCTCTTCGCGAGCTTTGACGAAACCTTGCCACGCTTCCAGCGTAAGGAGCGGCTGGAACGTATTTTTGTAGTCGAACGGAGAATTGAATCTGTTAGGCACCTTGGTGTAAATGTCGGTCCGAGAGTTTGGTGGGAAATCGCCCTCATGGAAGTAGTCCCAGCTGAGAATGCTCTTATGCAAGTTTGACAAATCTGGCGCCAATCGTGCACGCATATCCTTGAAAGACCGCTGGACCCTCTTCTTCTTGACCGGACCCTGCGGTATAAGAGGCAGCTTCGCCTTCGGGACCTTCTTTTCCTTCGCTGAAGGACCGAAAAGCTCCTCGTCAATCTCGTCATCATCGTCATCCGAACTCTCGTCGGACGAGACCATTACGCTCTCACCCTTTGCGCTGTGGTCCTTGCCAGCAACACCAATGCCGCGAGTGCCTGATCCAGCCTCTGCCGTTTGATTGAAGAAGGGCATGGGCTTCTTGGCCTTCTGGAGTTCAAGCTGTCTCTTCCTCTTCATCTCCTCCTTCTCGCGCTCGCGATTCTTCAGGTAATCACTCCGATCCGGCATGACAGCCGCCTTCTTCATCTGAACCGCGTGTTGCTGAACGGCCCTTTGCCGCTCCCGCCATGCTGCGGCGCCGGGCGTGATATCGGTAATGACCTTTTTGATGCTATCGGATTCTTCAGTGCCAGAGCTGGCTGGAGAAGACTTCCCGGTGCCACTCGTTGCCCATGCACTGATCGACCCTTGCTTGGCCTTCGTCGGAACCTTCTCCACCTTCCTGACGGAGTAACCGAGATGCTTTTCGAGAGCTCTCTCGAGCTCAGCCTGCTGATTGGGCGTCGTTTTAGTCCTGATTTTCCCCTCCAAGACCTCTTCAATGAACAAGCGAGTATCCTCAGCAATATCGATGTCTGCATCCCTCAATCGAACAAGAAGCTTGCTAGTGAGGGCGACCGATTTGTTGATGAGGTACTCATCGCGCAGGCGCAGCCATCCAGTAATGCCACCCATAGTAGTCTTGGGCCAATTGAGAAGCTTCTTGGCGATATCCGACTTGGAAAGTCCGCCGTCCTGCGCATCCTGCCCTTCTGTTTGACTCAGCGCATTGGCAAAATGGCTGTACTCGTCATACAACGCGTCTGCGAACTGCATGGTGTCACGGCAAAACTTGATCATGGCTTGTTTGTCGTGGCCAACGTTGCTCCAGTCTTCTGTTTTCGAGAAAATGGTGAAAAGCTCGTGCCACAGTGCCGCCCAGACCTGCTCCGTGACGTCCGCTTCTGCCGCGGTCAAGGTGCGTGATCTCAGGATACCGTCCTGAGGGTTACAAAGGACGTCCACAATGTCGGTGCATATCTTCAGCATATTCTCCGTTGGTACAAACACCTCCTTCTTGGACACGCGTCGTAAAGTCTGTTCGATGGGCTTGAGGGTGTTGAAGTAGAAAGCTTTAGTGATGTGGGCAAGAGCGTCCCGACGGCTGGTTTCGGCGCTGACCGTTTTGACAACGTTCAGAGCAGCCTGACGCGGCGTCTCGTCGGAAGAGAATAGGTGAATTATGACTGCGTGCGCAGAGTCTCTTGCGTCGAACAGCTTGTCCAAATCACCGGGGGCAAAATCGGCGAGTTTCCCGAGGACATCGGTCACAGCCTCCGATAGCCTGGAAAAGGTGTCGTTCCACCAGACCATGTTTCTGGACATCTGCACGTTCGACTTGACAACAAACATCTCCATACCGACAAGAAGACCTCCGCCCATCAGCACCTTGGTAGCAAGATCGACATCACCCGGATGGATGGACTTGATGATGGTGTCCCATACAGGTGCTATTCCGGTTTTCATGTCGTGGTGCAGATGGTCTCCCCGCCGGAGAGTCTCCCTGTCCACTTCCAAGGAAAGACAGTCGAGCTGGAGAGTGTACTGAACCACCTGTAGACCGAGATCAACAATGTGCATATCTTGGTTGAGACTCCTGTTGACCCTAATGGTGGCCAGGATATCCTCAATATGCACATTGACAAAATCGAGCATGTCCGAAACGGTCGCGTATCCAACAAAGTTCGAGCGGGCGCCACTTCCATTCATCTTTTGCAAAGACTGCAGAAGCGTGCGTAGACCGAGCTCATAAGAGTACGCTCGCGAGGGGCGTGAGTACTTGTCGTCCTGGAAGCGATCCAGGAGCTGATGGACGAGTGCGCGGCAGGCCGGCGTCTGGTTTGAGGGTTTGATAGAAGCGAAGAATGGCTCGACCCAGCCGAATACCTCGTCCAGTGTCCCGTCCCCCCTTTCCACCTTGAGCAGGAGAGAATCCAACATTTGGTTGCCCAAGATCTGCTCGATGACCGTAACCGGTGAGATGGGGCCCATGGCATCCCAGAAATCAACGGCCGACTTTTCGAGAAGCTGTTGAACGGTCCCCATGAGGTCATTGAACCCCGCGAATTTGAACTGCAGGTGCTCGAGCGCGAGCTTGCATACGTCGATCTCGATGGCGCGAAGAGAGTGGGTGATGAGATCTTTGTCAAGTTTCTCCATGATCTGCCGAACACCCATCCAGAATGTCGGCAGAAATTCAAGATCCATGCACACAATCTGCACCCTTTTCATTGCGTCAAAGAGCGGGTCACGAACTGCTGCAGCAAACTCGGGCTTGGTGATGCCGCGTTTGAACTTCGACCACGAGCCCATGGCCCAGACAAAGCGGTCCCTGTTGTAGCTGAAAAGGAACCTCGTCATGGCCGCCGTGTACTGCCCGAGCCGCAACCTCTTCTTGGTCTGTACGAGGTTGAAGGGCTCGTCAAAGTGCTTGGCCAGCAGCGCCTCGTTCTTGAGGAGCGCCTCGCAGCTGAGAGATTCAAAGAGAGCATACATGCCCTGTTCGTCCAGGGCTTTGATGCCGCGCGACTCCTCCGGCGTACTCCGAAGGAGCTCAGTCGCGTGGTCAAGACCGGCAGTTATCCGTTCCAGGTTCATGCCGTCAAAGACACCCATGAACGCCGCGACTTCATCCGAGTCGTAGTCCTCCTCGAGCTTGTGCCTCAGCTCGTTCCGTGCCCTGTGATATATCCTGATGCACACGTCACATGAAGTCATGGCGTGGCTCAGCTTCTCCTTGAGCCATTCCTGATACCCTGCCGCGTCGGTTCCATCAAAGGCAAAGATGGGAAGACAGTCCAAGACGAGGTTTTTTCTAAACTCTGCCTCTTCCAACTTCTTGTGCCGCTGGCGCCTCTCCGCCTCATCCTCGTCATCCAGCTGGCCGACAAGATCTTCGTCAAGGTAAACGCCGAGGGGGTCGGAAGTAGTCCGGGGGCAGAAAAGGTGGCTCTCTTCAGGTAGAGCCTTGAGCTCGCTGTGAAAAGGACGCCAAGTCAGCCATGTTCGATTAGGAATGCGGCCAAAGGGCAAACACCTACTTGAGCTTGTTGACCAGCACCTCACCCATGGCGTCGGGGAACCTCGCTCTCGAGCGGAGCGAGATGCCAGATCTTTAGATACGCACAAGTGTTGGACCAGCGACGGGTCACGATCTGGGCATTTCCAGCGGCAATGTGCGCTCGTGAGTGTCGGCTGTCCGGGGTGCGAATCTGCCAATCGCGCGGCAGTGGAGGGCTGTCACGATTACGCCCGAGCTTGGGTGAGGCTGCGTGATGTGTCCGATGGTTGTGCAGTGCAGCTGCGGGCGAGGGCGGCGACGGGGGTTGGTGGAGGTCCAGTTCGTGGTGCTTACGGGGGGATGGGCAGCGAAAGGAATGGAACGGTATTTGGCTTTGACGAGAGCCGGATGGCGCGCGGACCCGTGCACAAGGCCTGGCGACACCTTTGTTGGTGAATGAGCGTGGGCAACTAAGGAAGGCGGAAGTTTTGAGGTGCAGGGTCCGATTTCGACATGCGCATCATCGCGCCCGCGTCCAGGGCGCGACTCCCGTCCCACGCTGCGCGAAGGACCGAGCGCCACCCGCGTCAACACCACAACCTGCAGCCACAACTTCCTGCATTTATCGATATTTCTACTCGCCCCGGCTCTATTTCTTCACTTAGGCTCTATTTTGAGAGAGATATGCCAGAAGAGCCATCTCTATAACCCAACTAGCCACTCTTCACCCACACGCACTCCCACAATTCACTCACACACATGCGTCCCGATATACTCTCTCCTCTTGGGAAGCAATTCCTATCAGAAAATCAAAACAACTCACACTGTCAGAGTAGCCGACGATAGAGCATCCCATATTCAGACAACGCAAACAGCTCAAAGTGTCGAGACCAGTCTAACAGCGCGCTACCCATTAAAGAATGGAAAGCGCCCAAAGTGTCCCTCTAGACAGCATATCTCATTGCCGGATGCGAACGGTTAGCAGTGTCAAGTGACCCAGGCACGTCAAAGCGGTAGGTGTCGCCTCGGCCATCATATGCCCGCACACACTTACGCTTACGCATACGAGTCGGCGGACCAACCCTCCTCTCATGATGCATCCCTTTTAGGAAGCATGTCCCACCAACGAATGGCACAGTAGTGACCCAAGCACGTTGACGCGGCATCACATGACCCAAGGCGGATTGCGCAGTTTCCCCAATCAAGCACTGTCTGTGGCACTTCCATTTTGAGTCGGACGGCCAACGTCCGTCAACAACAAAATCCCCAGCAAATCCGGGCTCATCATTCTTATGTTGTATTGTTACGTAAAGCGCGGGCCAAGGTTGGTTTGGCATGCTGGGCGCTTGCCGCCGATCGCATCAAGCGAACTCATCTTCCAGCACTGCGGCACTGCGAGGGGGAAAAGCACAAAAGCGGGAGGGGAAGATGACGCTCGTCATCTGAACGGACCATCACACGCATACTAGCGGCTGAGTATGTACTCCGCAGTCTTGGTCACAATCACGGGCGAAGCGGGAACTTTCGGTGTGCAATCATGTACATCAGCTTGGCACTGCGGCTGTATCAAGGCAGCCAGCGCTGCCTTCGCGTACATTGCGGCGGGATCACCTTCATGCATTGTCACGGCATCCGAGAACTCCGAATCGCATCGGGGAATCTTTTTGCTGCGCATTCCTATCTACAGGAAACCGACCGCCGCGACAGCTGACAGGCTGCTTCCACGGGGATCGCCAGGGGACAATCAAAGACTTGGTCAGAAGCCGTAAAAAAAGTGTATGCCGTCTATGCAATCGCGTGTGAAAAGCGAAACTAAATCCGTACTATAGGTAGTACGGCCGTGCTGATGCAGAAAGGGGAGAATGAAAGCCAGAAAAAAAAGACTACTCAGCGAAAGAATTGAAGCTGCCAAGGAAGTGGACGAACCAAACCAACCTCGCGACTTTTTGAGCGAGTGCCAAAGCGTGTTGATGCAAAAAGAGGAAGTAGATGAAAAGGACCCCTGGTATCCGCCATGCGCCTCGCTCTGCTTGGTATTCTTTCTTTGAGAGCAATAATCCCCACAAAAGCCGTTGACGTCGAGAGAAAACAAAAACATTACCGCCGCTCAAACGCCCCCAAGATGACTGTGACAAATCTCTTTCGCGTTCAAAACATATACAGATGCTCGTGCTGGCATTACCTACAGCTATCACCGGGCCATTCCTATCGATGCATCTGGATCGAGATTGTATGGTCCCGAGTGGCTGCTTTCTAACCTGCTGAGCCGTGCTGCAGAGGTGAAGTCGTTGCTCGCCTCGAAACTCTGCCGTATCCTGTCCATCGACATTCTTGCTCTGTCGTACGATGGCCTGGTACGGTCCATTGATGCTCGTGGGCGGTCCATTGATGCTCGTGAGCGGTCCATTGGCTCCCGTGGTGGATCCACTGACACGCGTGGTGGGTCCATTGACGCTCTTGGTCGATCCATAGACGGGCGCATTTCACCTAGCCGGTCTTCTGTGACGTCCTGCGGTGACAGGCCGCCTTGTTGATCCGGCCAAGAAGACCGCGGGCCGGTGAAGTTGGTGCTGTCACTACCGTTCTGACTCCTTGGGTTGTGCGTCGTTGCGGTCGGTGCAACCGAGGGTGGATATATAGGCCGTTCATCGTCCGGAATCGATGACATGGTGTTGCGCTCCGGCTTGTTGACCGGCTTGGAGAGGTCCGACGAAGACATTGAGTTGACTTTCTCTCCAGACACAGGCGGCGGCGGGGGAATGAGCGAGTCATTCTCCTTCAGATAATCGAATTTACCTTGGACAACTTGCTCCCGGATGATGTCAACATCCAGAGGATAGTAAATCTTCTGGATCGACTTCACCGTGAACCTGGGTAAAAGACAAACAATCACTCCGAGTAGCGTCAAGGCCCAAAAACTTAGCTGCCCGTAAACTTGCGGTGCCGCCTTGTAGAAGGTGAAGCCGGCATCAAAAGCTGTGTAGATACCGGTCCAGGCCCAGATCAGCAGAATACTGATTGCCACGATGAGCAGCGTCAACCAGTCCCAACGGTACGTGTTCATGAGCATGTAGATGTTGGCGATGATGACGGCCGCGCTCGCAATGTAGATACCCATGCGCTTGTTGTCGGCAACATCGAGACCGTTCGAACTCTGGAAGTTGGCCGGGATGAAGAGGAGATAGGCCATGTAGAAGACAATAACTGATTGGTACAAACCATCGACCATGTATCCCCTGCGAGACATTAATAAAGCGCGGGTCAATTGCTCGGTTGGTACTCACCAGAACTTTGTCTGTGTCCACTCCTTGCGCTCAATGCCGCGGCGGTAGAGCTGGGGAACAGCAAGGGAAACCTTGTCGTCTACGTCCTGATCGAGAATGCCCATCAGGATGACGGGCAGAGACGTGAACGCCAAATTGTACATGATGATGTATGTGTAATCGAAGATGTAAGCACAATCGAAGTTGTCGTAAATCTGGTACCAGAAGAGAGCGAAAGTCCAGACCAAGTTCTACATGTCGTTAGCACAGGCAATCGCTCGTTAGTGTCATATATCCCTACCTTGTAGAAGAAGTTGGCGATGGTCTCAGCCAATCTGCGGTAAGACCAGCGTCCATGGACCAAGATCAACCGAGTCAAGAAGCGGAATTGACCAATGGCGTAATCGGAAGACATGACGGCCGCTCGGCCCTCTTCACCAGCAATACCAACACCAACGTGGGCTTCCTGAATCATAGCCACGTCGTTGGCGCCATCACCGATGGAGAGGGTGAGGCAATCCAACCCGTTCTTAACCATTTCGACGACCGAAGCTTTCTGGGCAGGGCTGACACGACAGCAGAGAACAGATCTGCACTGCTTGCAAAGAAGCAGGAACTTTTGCTTCAGCCTCTCATCCAGCACCAGCTTCAACGAGTCACCGTCGATGATAATTGCGTGAGTCGGGTCCGGAGGCTCATGGTTGGTCTGGGCGGCTTTGAGTTCCTCGTCCGAGCCAGTCATGCCGAATGTCGCCAGATGCTTGTCGAGCTCCTTCTCTGCCACTTCTATGCTCTCATCCACCTTGAGCACGATAAGGTCCATGTCGTTGTCCAAGAGGTTGCAGGAAAAGCCGATATTGATGGCCGTCTCAACTTTGTCGCCAGTAAGAACCCATAGCTTAATGCCGGCTCTGCCAAGCAGAGCAATAGCATCCGGTACACCGTCCTGGAGTCTGTCCTCGATGGCTGTGCCTCCCAAAAGCATGAGATCACGCTCGATGGAGTCGGAAACTTCTTCGAGCTTCTGTTCACGATCAGTGACAGATGATGCTGCCACTTCGTGACGCACGTTCCATTCCCGGTATTCCTCTTCAGTAAGCTCCTTTTCAGCAATGCAAAGGGTGCGCAGACCCTCGCGAGCGAACATCTCAAGATGCTCTGCGGTGCTGCGGCGCAGCTCGGCCTGTTCACCTTTCTTCAACCGCGAGTAAATGATGCTGTCCGCACCCTTGCAGTAGAGCATGATCCTGCCATCAGGCAGGCGCATGATTGCACTCATTCTCTTACGCGAGGAGTTGAACTCGAGGGTGTTGAGGATCTGGAACTTCCGATCTTCACCCATGACGTTGACAATCAAACCATCGTCCACTCTGCCCAAAACCGTGAAGCCAACGTCACGGGCAGTCGAGACAAGTGCAGCCTCATCGGGCGACTGAGCCTTGAACTCGATTTTCGGTGGGTCGCCGGGCGTCCTTTCGGTAATGACGGTGTGGCACAGAGCGAGAACCAACATGAATTGCTCATTCGCGCGGCGCTGCTCTTCTCCAGCCTCACCGCCCAGATCGGCGACGTAATCCGGAGCAATAAAGGTGATGTCTTCGTCTCGGAGATACGGGTTGTCATGCTGTTTCCGCAGCATCTCGATCATCCTCACCTTGTCCTGGGCGATCTGCGCGCGAGCCCGGGCGCCTTCTTCTTCGACATCGATGCCTTGACGTCTCTGCAATCCAGCCTGTGCTTCCGTATAAGCCTCGCCATAGGGTACGCCGTTGATGGTGCACTTCTTGAACTCCATGACGTTTTGCGTCAGCGTTCCGGTCTTGTCGGAGAAGATGTATTCAATTTGGCCGACATCGTCCGAAATGTTCCAAGACCTCGGCGTGCACGGGTAGTCGAGTCTTTCGTAGTACATGTTGACATCGAGGTAGATGTAAAAGGCCTGGATCGTCCTGATAATCTCAAGGGTGATGTAGAGCGAAATGGGCACCAAGTTCTGGAAGAGGATGACGGCTGCCCAAAAGGTGATGAATCCATCGACCGAAGGTTTGCCGCCGTACGAGCCAAACTCGAAGTAATCCAGCGAATTTCCGCCTTGAGACCAAGTCACACCCTGAACAATGCCGGCGATCAAACACATGACGAAAAGAATGATAAAGTTGTAGATGACGTTCCAGTTCAGGTCTTTGGAGATCTTGGCACGCTTGCTGGGAGTGATTCCGGAATTGAGCATAATCTTGGTGTCTTCACCAGTGAACATGACGACACCGAGAACCCAGTCCGTGTTTCGAATGCTGCATCCACGAAGCAGAAGGTTGTTGACGCTGATGGGTTCGGCCATTTGCGACGCGGGCGCTTGCGGATCCCTGGGATCGTGTTCGTTCCAATGGAGGACACCGGAGTAAGAGTACAAGTTCGCGTGTGGGGGTTCGCTCTGGATGGAGAACTCGGCCTTTTCGCATTGGCGGGCGTGAACAACTTTCCGACCAGCATGGAGCGCATGACGGACTTTGAGGTTAGTCTCGCCATCCAAATTCTTGGTCTCAACGTAACATGCGCCGTCCGGATCCGAGGTGGCAAGAACAACGATATCAGCTGGTACTTCCTCTTCATTGTACAAACGCACGAAATCGCCGACCTGGACGTTTTTCCAGTAATCCTTCTTGAACCGAGCCTTGCCGGGCGCGTCGCGGAACGGGTTCATGACGCTTCCATAGAACTTCGATGTCGGCTCAGGCTTGGGTTTCTCCGATTTCGGTCCGGCGTGGATACCCTCAAAAGTAGGTTGTCCGTTTTCGCCATTTCCTTGGCCTGGAAGGGGAGATGGGACAGGGGTCATTTGGATGGCATTTGGCTCGCCAAGCACTGTTCCATCATCGCTCTTCCTGAAAACGTGCGAATCGCGATGGGAAGCAAACGATCGCCGGGTTTCGATGGATGGCCGCGATTCATCCTGCGCCCGTTCCGAATACGTCTTGCCTTTGCCACTGCTACCTTTGTTTTTTCTCTGTTTCCACAAGCTCCAAATCATCAGCAGCAGCCTTGTGTTCGCCTTCTTGAACTGTCGCCAAAGTCCGACACGGTCTTCCGCAGTGTTGACATTTTCGTAGTCGACGAGCCTATGCACCGGAGCGTTGTTGAGCACGTTGTCAAGCACGGTTCTTCTCCAGTCTTCAATAGCATCTTTCACCGCCGTAACGGCAAGAATGACGATCAGAGGAGCGGCATTGAGAGCCGGGTTCGAGGCTCCGAAAACGGAAAAGGCCTAAGGCTGCGTAAGCGTCCGCAGCTGGGGCCAAATTGTTCCAAAAATATACTTACACCGAGGATGATGATGAAGGCGAAATAAATGTTGGCAATGTTGTGGAATTGCAGCCACAGGTTCTTCGGAATGAAGGAGAGGGGCGTGTATTTGGCAGTTCGGATCTTGTTCCTCACGTAGGAGACGCGCGGGTGGCCTTCTTCGTCCCTGGCTTCGGGCGGCAGCGGGATGTTGAAGTAGACGGTGCGGCCACCTTCGCCGTCATCGCTGGCGTCGGACACTGTCGCATTCTCGTCGCTCGGCGCGCCTGGGGTTTCTTTGCTTTCCGGGTGACCTTCCGCCTCATCCCGCTTCTCATTTCCTCCCGAACCAATGCGCTTGTGCAGTCGCCCCAGCACCGATTCGCGTTTCTTGTTGCCCTGTTCTCCCTGCACGCGATGGGTGGCCCAGCGGATTCGTTTGACGGGATTCGACACCTCGCTGTCCTCTGGGGGGTTCTGGGAGGCCATTGTGGTGGTGGTGGTGGCGGCCTGACAACAGAGGCCCGGGGGCCGAGAGGAACGCAGCGGCGATCAGCCGGCCTGAGCCGGAGTTGGTCAGGAGCGTCGCAGGGCGGCGGGCGGCAGCGTGGACGGGATGTCGAGGGTCCGTTGTGCGGTGATGGCGCGATCCGAACGGTCGCAGAGCAGCGAGCGGTGGAGAGCGAGTGTGGAAGAGAGCGGAGAGCTGGGGCGGTGATTGTCGGTTAGGCCGGAATTAAGGCCAGACGGATGCTGTAAGCAGTCGCGAAAATCTGCGCCCAAGGAATGTCAAAAGCGCGCGGAGAGTCGGCCAGTCATGCGGGTCACTCGGGGTCGGAACGCGTTTAGAGATAAGGGTAGGGCTGGGCCGGGGCGCTCGTGGTGCTGTGAGCGGGAGGGAGGCGGGCCTGGTGCGTTTCTATGATGCTGGTGTCGAAGCTCTGCACGCCTCACGCCTCGCCCGGGAAAGGTGGCCGGCCGAGAATCAGATTTGGCGCCTCGCCGCAGCCCGCCCGCAACGTCTTGAAGCCGAAGGTCCGGGAGCGCGCGCTGTGCAGGTGCAGCAGTGTGATGCATAGCGTCCTCCCAGGAGGCGCGCCCGCGTTATTATTTGCCGTGCCTGATTCCTGACACGCCCGCGCCCCGGTTGCCAAGGGCGCCCGCAATGCCTGGAGGCAGGCGCAGGTGCTAACCGCAGCCTGCCAGCTGCCAAACAACGCTCAGGGATGGGCGAGGCTCAGCGCGAACCCTTGAAGATTAGATGACGATCTGAGCGGCGTGGGTCACGGCCGCTGTGTCATGTAACGAGCGCGGCGAGCCTCACCAGCGATCTGGTGGATGCGCGCGCCGCTGCTGCTGCCCTTCAGGCCCAACTCCCAAATCCGAGAAATTGCAGCGGCGACGACGCGGCCCCGAGTCGCCAACAGCCCGCCGGTCGTTGCTCGGGTTGCCCAAGTTCCTGCAGTTGCGATCGTGCCGCCGCCTTGGCTGCTGCTAGGGGGCCACAGGCTCCGCCGGCTTCGTCATCCCTCGCAGCCGCGCCTATTTCGAGCTCGCGCACCGTAGCAAAACCATCGTGGAGGCTAGCGCCGCGGTGACAGCCCCGGCTCGGAAGCCCCGTGCATCCGCCGCCCTCGTCCAGCGCGGCGGAAACAGGAGGGCGATCAGCTCCAGGCGGCAGCTGCATTATTTCGCAAATGACTCGGCCGGGCTGCCGAGCTGCTGCTTTCGTCGCACAGCACCGTGTCGGCGGCGTAGGGAGACGGCCGGGTTAGATCAGCAGGATTGCAAGCGCGGGCAGGATCACGTCAGCGTGTTGCAGCTACGTGGAGCCGGCGTCGTCAAGTAGCACGCAAAAAGCAACGGCCAGTGCTGCGCGGTCTGCTCTGAGCGCTGCCCGCCTGTTGGTGCGCCGGCTCGTCGGTCCTTTCTGGCGAGCGTCTCTGGTACATAACCATCGAGTGCCGGCTCCCGCTGCCCGGGATGCCCTGCGTCGGTGTTTCAACGCCGTCGGCACCAACGCTGCGCGAGCCGTGGCGGGACGAGCAGCCCCGGTGCGCCATCACAGCCCTGTGGCTGCCCAGCCGTAGCCGGCCTATCCGCCTGTTGTGCGAGTGCGAGTTGGGGGCGCTGTTATGTACTCCGTACGGCCCAGCTCAGCGGCTGCGCAGCCACAGCGTTATACAATGACTCTCGGTGATCGCCTGGAATAGGAGCCCGGGCGGGGCGCTTGAGCGTGCGTTGCATGGCTCGCGCGCGTCGATGCTGGGGCTTCGCGGGCCAAGGCGTTGCTCTCACGTGCCACCGCGATCGCGCCGGCGCGCCGCGTCAATCGAAGCGATAGCCCACGCCGGTGCGCGAAAGCCCGACGGATTGCGACTTCGAACGGCTACCAGCCTGCCAGTCGACCTTGCCAGCATGAAGCGCAATGGAAACATCACCAGTTTCTTCAGGCCCTTCACCGAGCCCAGCAATAACCGCGCGCTATCAGAAGAGCGTCGCGACCGCGGCTCGTCGTTTCCGTCACTCAGCGTGCTAGGTCTGAGCAACTACACCACGTCTCGGCCCGCCTTTCCGCTGATTCAGGCCCTCAGATTCCAGCAAACGATCGCGGTTGCCATCTAGTGACTATGTAAAAGAGCGTCCTGCGCCGCCACCTGCACCGGCCCGAGACATTCCGTCGCCAACGCCGCTACCCGACAACAAGCCCACACACGTAACGCCTTCGCCTCACATTCGGTCCAATGGTTCACCGTCGCCAGTTGAGGATGAGATATCAAGCCGGAGGGCTGGCGGAGCAGGGCCCAGCTCATCTTTCATCTCATCCACATCGTCGCTCCCGGGCACCCAACGATCGCAATCTTCAACCACGAGCAAGCGCATATTGAAAGACGGCTTGGCTATTGTGCGGACATCGGACAGTGAGGAGGACGAAGACTCTGAATCGGAACTGGAGGACTTGAGCACAATACTCAGGAAGAAGCAGCGCGTGCAAGGTCCGTCGGGAGAATCAAAACCTGCAATGAAGGCAAAGGAGGGCAAGGCTAGGCCCACGCACGGCTTGCGCTCTTACCTCAAACGTGTACCGCCCAAAAGAGAATTCGAGTCTATAGTGGCGCCACGCAAGGAATACAAAATTAAGCTTGCCGATCTGGTGGCAGCGAAGCAGAGAGGTCTAGATGCCAAGGCAAGGGTCCTCGAGGCCGAGAGGAGGGCTGAGGCTGCCCAGAAAGCGGAGGAGGAGAGCAGGGAGAGCAACAGACTTACGAAAGAACAACTTAGCACAACTTTAGGAGATGACGAGGATGCGCAAAGGACCTTGGATGCGCTACAACGGACCGAGGGGCTCGACACCAGTGAAGTCTGGCAATTCTTTGGTCCCCGGAAAGCAGTCCGCTCCACATCGGAGTTTCCGACACGAGCTTTGTCAGGTGCAGGCTGGCATAAAAGACTGATTGGTGAGTTTCCCTGTAGTCCATTCTAGTGCCTAAGTGCACAAGTTCACGCGTACCCAGATCCTTGCACCCGCGATACAATGTTTCTTTCGGGAATCATAAAGAGCCGGATCTACGAAGAAGCTCTGCCAGACGAGATTGTACTGTGGATGATTGACGAGCTCTGCCAAAATCGGAAGGAAGAGTTCACGGCCGCATATCTTGATGTGTTAGATGTAAGTTCCTTTCATTGGTTGGTTAGCAGTATTGCAGCAGGCGTTTGGTGGCTCGAAGCGTGCATCCGAACGATATTTCTCCGCGTTGGGCAGCCGCAATCGTCTGTCAGGCGTTGCGAATCTCCTGTGATACTTCTTGGAGGTCTATACTAATTCGAACAGTGTTCCGCACCCCAATTACGAAAGCTTCTTGATAAACAAACTTTATCCGGCCTATTCGAGATACTTGGTGCAAAAAAAGAAGCGATAACGATCGATAACGAACCACCAGCGATATTACCTGTTGAAGTGTCCCCGCACCGTTAGTCACAACCCGTTGGCGCGGAACAGTATCATTACTGACTGCCACAGACCCGAAGACATCCGTGCCCAGTGGCACCCGCCCGCTGCTTGAATTCCTGAGGAGAGCAGGACCCAACATTCAAAGTGGGGCGGTTGAATATGTACTGGAAGTCCTAATCCGGCTTAGCTTTGATGACAGCGTACGCCAGGATGGATACACTCAAACCCTATGCCAGGAGGCCATCGCAGCAATGTTGCGCACGCCCTCAGCTCAAGACGAGTGCGGAGCCTTACAGCGCGTTTCGCAAACCTTGTTCAAGAATTTCAAAAATCATGGGTCCAAAGATGACAGATTTATCAACCACAGCCTACAAGCTCAACTGGTCCAGTCCCTCCCTTTCGGGACACACCGCGAGGCTACATTCCAACGCAGGCTCGCCCTCGCTTTCTTTCTCGACAGCCCCAAGCCCCTGACGCTCTCCCTCACCGCTCCCGGCATCCTCCCCGCTGTCCTCCAATCTCTCGCCCTCAACCCGCTTTACCGTTTCGGTCAAAGCACTGACTACGCCGACGTCACCGCCGCTTTCACTCTCCTCGACACCGCCATCGACAATGGATTCTCGAACCGGGCTTTCGCGCAGACGCTCTGCAGCATCGACCGCCGTGCCCGTGACGCTGCTTCGCGGCAGCTGCGCGATGCGGCCCGAGCCGCCGAGGACGAGTTCAACATGGGCATCGACAACCTCACCGCCACGATCCGTCACATCATGGGGCAGATCCGCGGATCGGGGACGGGCAGCGTTCGCATGACCGAAGCCAAGGGGGCCATGGAGAGGCTCGTCTACCGGCTCGAATCCAGCGTACGCACCCGGGAGAAGAGCAGTAAGGACATCTTCGCCCACGGCGTCGGACGCAGCGCAGGCCTCCTTGAATCGTGGGTGGAAGCGGGCGGCGGCGGCAGCAACGGCGGTGGTGGCATCGAGGAAGTCAACGGCAATGCGCCCCAGAAGGAAGAGCACGGCGGCGTCGAGGGCGAGCCAGACGACGAGCGTGCAGACCAGGTCGCGGCCGAAGTGGACCAGGATGTTGAAGTCGTCGACGGCGACGTCGGCCACGACGTCGAGCAGGAAGCCGACGGGGCTTAGCAGCCGCGGCCACGCCTGCCGCGTCCGCGGGGACACGTACGTCGAACGCAGACGCGCCCCTGCCGTTGCGACGGCCTCCCTCGATTGCATGAAGAACGGCGTTAACGTCTGGACCGTGACGATGGACCGGGTTCTGGAACGGTGTGGCTATTTCTGGATAGGCCTGTCTCCGGTGATATGGGGGTATTATTCCTTTGGTGGCGTTTTCGGCAACGGTCGCGGGGGGCGTTGGGGAGCAATGAAAAGAACAATTTTTTTCCCGCTCAGTCTCTCTTCATTACCGAAGACCTCGTTTGGCGTTCGGTGCTCCCTTCGTTTTTTTCCCGTGCGCGCTCTCTCTCTCTCTCTCTGCGCGAATTTTGGTTCTCTGTTGTGCGTTGCTCGACGGGAAATGATGGATGATTTCTATGGACTTGCAATATCGAAAAAAGAAAAAGAGCGGTATTTTGCGCCAGAGGTCTATCACCCTCGAGTCCTTTTTCTCTCTTGCTCTATCCTTTTCGGCGATCCTTCGGAAAGGCCGGCCACACGAACTTCCGGCGGGTATGTACGTATGTACCCCTGAAGTTGCGGTGGGCTTGGTGGAGTCCCTTTTTCCCTTTCTCGTCGCTCGCTTGCTCGGCTCGGTAGATCTCAGGGGGAGGTCCGGGGAGGCCGGAGAGGCGCCGCCGTGCACTCCTCTTCCAGCGAGCGGAGGAAAAGGCGGTGGGTGTGGGTTGATGGGAGGGTCGCCGTTGCTGCTTGCTGCGAAGGCGGTAAGGCGCGCGGGCGAGCTAGGAACCAAAGAGCACCCTGCGGTCTCTTATGTTGGTGTTGAGGTCGGTGGTGTCGGGCGGTCTTGCATACGCGCCTTTTCGCCTGGTCTCGGATAGATGGAGGTCATTTAAATTTGGTGTTCGCCTTGCTGCCGGGCGTCTAAGCGACATCGGTCCAAGTATGAGGCGCACAGAGGACGGTCCCCAGCGATTGTTGCGGAGTGGCGGCGAGAGATGGAGCTCTTACCTGTCCAACTTTCTGACCGTGCTTTCGCCTTCCTGTCACCGCTTCTTCAATGACCCCTATATGACTGCACCTACTGCTGCGATCCTAGCAACACCGCCCAATGCGAACTAGGAAACTGGATTGTAATTTCTATGAGAGCAACGAGGTCCAATGGTTTTGTGGCTGGTAACCGTGCATGCATACGCGCCTAGTGACACCGTGCGGAAGGCAGACTTGCTAACACGCTTGTCTTGTGATGTTCCTCTGCTCGATAGCCCAAAAAGGAAATGAGACCTCAAGAAGGAATCAGGTTTCTTTTGAGAGCCGACTGTTGAGGGTATCAATTTTAGACCTAGCAACGACTTGATGAACGGTCTACTAATATTCAACTTCAATTAATGTATAGACGCCTCCGTATCTTTACACTCGTGGCATCTCTACGTTTTACGTCATTCTAACGGCTAGCATATCCACCTGGGGGTGCAGGGCCATGATCCGTGCCCCCGAATCTCCACCTACACACGGCCAAGCCCAAAAGTTGCTAGGCCATATCGGTGACCAAAACGGAAATCTTACCTCCTCGATTCGAGAGGCAAAAGAAAGTCGACGTTGACAAGATTCGAACTTGTGCTCCCGAAGGAAACAGATTTCTAGTCTGTCGCGATAACCACTCCGCCACAACGCCGTCGTTGTAATGCAACATCAATGCTGTATTACTAATTCATGAAGAATGGAAGTCGGATTTACAAAATATATACTCATTAAAAAAATCCCAGTTCACGACCTTATGCCACCGACATAAGCATCACCCCGCCACTGGCGATTCGATGCACCGAACAATGACGATTTTCCAAACAAAAATGGCGTGAGAAAGCGTGCAGGAATGGCTCCTAAGACAACGGTGGGACGCAGGGCGGCGGAGCTTGAAAACGATTGGAAGCTGAAGTGACCCAAGACAACTGCAGCATGAAAACGGCAGCTGCAAGATGCCAACAATCACCGGTCCCAAAATGAACGCATGATGTCATTTTCTGACATGCTTCGAGCCTGACAATAAATTGGCCGACTTCTGAATTCCGCACCTAGCTCCTACTACTTCGTTAGACAGCGCATTTTCGGCAATTGCAGGCGCCTGTGTTGCTTGACGTACTCTCGACATGGGGAAAACGTATGTCTGCATCTGGAAACTCAAGCATCCTTCCCGTTGATAACCTCAAGTGTGCCGGAATGCGTGCTTTGGCCCGAAACCGACCTTATTGCACCTCTCGTCCGCGAAAGGGCAATTGATGTAAGTGAGCCCGATGTGCATCAGTGGCGCGACGCTCACCTCTGGGTAGGAAGCTCTCGATGCATGGGACGAATGGCAGGACTCCAAGGAATGCCAGCCTCTCTGGGGCGATGAGGTATCGCAACTTCCAAAAAGCACATGAGCCGGAGCTCGAAACCTAACCTTCTGCAGATCGAATACGCACTGTTGGCTTTGGACGAAGATGCTAAAACAGCCAATCACTGCCTTCGGGCACCAGAGCTTTTGAACAAACTCCAAAAAATCACAGCAGCAGGAACCTATTCGCCCGAGATCGCTCGGTTTCAGATCGAATCACAGCCGCCGGTGCCGTACACGGACAGTGTCGAATCACTGCTCTCGGTCGAGAAAAACATGGCTGACCGGTACGACACGCGAAAAATAAACCCCCTCTCCCTCCATCCACAACTCAAACTGAAACCCTTCCCCCGCTCAGCCGCGCGACCATCAAGAAACACCTCGCCCCCAACGAGTTCCCCCTAACCATCTCCATCCACCCCCGCTTCGGCTGCGCCGCCGACACCCGCGCCGGCCTCACCACCAGCACCGCCCTCACCTACCCCGGCCAACGCTACCTCACCGCCCAACACAACATCGCCGCGCGCCGCCTCCACCGCGCCGACAACTCCAGCCCCAACCCATCCCCCCTCCTCCTCGTCCTCCACCACCACGTCCCGCTTTCCCCCGACACCTCCACCTCCGCCGCCCCAGCCCCGCCGCCCTCCTTCATCACCACCAACGCCGCCAACGGGACCCCATCCATAACCTTCGCCCCCACCGAACCCCTCCTCGGCCTCTCCCACAGCTGCCTCCAAACCACCTTCGCCGCCCCCACCCTCCCCGCCGCCCGCGCCCTCCACGACGCATTCGTCCCCCTCGCCCCCATCCTCCTCGCGCTGACCGCCGCGACGCCCGCGCACCGCGGCTACCTGGCCGACACGGACGCGCGGTGGAACGTCGTCGCGGCGATGAGCGACGACCGGGACGAGCGCGAGAGGGGGGCAGGGGTGGTGCGGGCGAGGTATGGGGCCGCGGAGAGGTGGGTTGCGTGGGGGGCGCCGGGGGGGTGTCAGCCCAAGGCCAAGGCGGACGGGGGGGATGGGGGGGAGGAAGGGGGGGATGGGACGTTGCAGAGGTTGGTGGGAGGCGGGATGGATGCGGTGCTGGCGAGGCATTATAAGGGGGTGTTGGAGAGGCCGTTGCTTATTTACCCTGTGGGGTGTGCGAGGAAGCTGGGAGCGGCGGCGGCGCTGCGGAGGGATAGCGGGGCGGATGTCGCGGGGGGTGGTTGTGGCGGGGGCGGTGGCGATGGGGAGGGAGGTATGGGCTCTCCCTCTCCTCCCCCGCTCGCGGTGCGTGGCGATGGTGGTGGTGGTGGTGGTGGTGGTGGTGGTGGTGCGGGAACCGACAACAACGGCCACCACCACGCTCGCCGCCGCAGCCGCACTACGGGCAAGGACAGACACGAGAACTTTGAGTGCCTGACCGGCGCCGCCTACCCGTCCGTCAAGCTGAAGCACCCGTCGCCCGACGACGACGCGCTCGGCTGGCGCGTCGAGCTGCGCAGCATGGAGAACTCGCTCACCGACTTCGAGAACGCGGCCTTTGTCGTCTTCGTCGCGTTGGTGCGGCGGGCGGTCGACCGGAGCGGCTCGGGCGGCGGAGGCGTCAACTGGTACGTCCCCATGGAGCAGGTCTGGGAGAACATGGAGAGGGCGCACGCGAGGGATGCGGTGAGGTGGCAGCGGTTTTGGTGGAAGCGGGAGGGCGGCGAAGGCGGCGAGTCGGCGCTGTTGACGGTCGATGAGATTGTTAATGGCTGTGCCGCTTTTGATGGGGGGCTGGTGGGGCTTGTCGAGCGGTATATGGCGGATGAAGGGTTCGGTGTTGCCGAGAGGGAGAAGCTGCAACCGTACTTGGACCTCGTGAGAGGAAGAGCAAGCGGGAGGCTCTGTACCACGGCGTGGTTCATGCGGGACTTTGTGACGCGGCATCCTGAGTATGCTAGGGATAGTCAGGTGTCGGAGAAGATTTGCTTTGATTTGATGCAAGAGGTGGTTCAGATCACGAACGGGAAGAGGGACTGCGGTTTGTTTCAATCGTTGTAGACAGAGGCTCCCAGTTCCAGGGGAGATAGACAGAAGGATGTCGAGTTGGCTTAGTGTTGCATACATCGTGGAACAAGTGAACTATGGAGAAACCAGACTAATAAATATTCTCGAACACAAGCCCGAAGACAAAAAGGGTCATATACAGGTGTTGACATACAAAAATATAGCATGCATTACTTTGTGCCATCTTGAGTCAATACATTCTATCTTCTCAGTGAATACGGCCCACCGGCACTTTACTGGCGCCGAATCAGCTTAAAGAAATTTAACACTGAAGTCTTGTTATCTCTTGATAGGCAGCTGAAGCAAATATCCTAGCGTAGATGCGAGTTTGAGACCTACATAGATACGTCCAGACGTAGGAGCCTAATATTACGTAGTTTGACAATTTAGATTGTGATAGTGAAAGTGTCAGTGAAAGTGTCAGTGGAAGTGTTGGTGGACGTGTTCGTGGATCGCGACGACTGAGACAGTTGCCGTAATATGAAGTATGCCAGCACAACTACAGCGTAGATTAATAATAGAACACTTTCACCTGCCTTTTCTCGTGTTTATATGGCCGATGATCAAAGAACTGTAGCAAAGTCAAGGTTATTAATTGTAGCTGACAGCGTCCTGGACTTGCTAATAAGTCGTAACTCCTTCATATGCAGCCGGTGAGAAAGTCATCGTGTCTCACTTAAACATGTATGTCGCCCTGAGGAGCTATGATCGCACATATGAAGAGGTTCAAGATTGTCTCCATCCAACAAAGGTTGCTTATTTTTTCTTTCTTTGAGATATAGTGATGACGCCAATCCGTCGAGAAACCAATGCAAATTATCCATCCGTTCAATCACACGGGCCAAATGCCCGTTTTCCAAAGCAGACGAAAACGCAGAACAGCTCCATAACGACGTGATTCCAACTGATCAGTCTCAACACCTAACGTCTTTAACCAACGACCATCCTCCGTCATGAAACCCGGGGAATCTTGATATCAAACGATCACCGACACGATCTCGTGTCTGCTTAATAAAATTCTGCCCGATGTTAGGGCGAGAGTTTGGAATGGAGCCGGATTTACATACGGTTGCCATTCTTCTCATCGATGTGCCTGTAGCGGGCTTGTTCGGCGCGCTCCTTGAGGACCATGGCAATGTGGAGAAGCAAGACGGTGTCGAGGCCTATTGAGACGTAACAGGTTAGTATCGGTAGTATTGGCTGACGCGGCCGAAAGACAAAGAAGTGCCGAAGGAGATCCTTCCGGACTGCAGCGGGATCGACCGTTGCAACCGCCGATCCGTAGGGCTCGTCCACATCTCTTATCACGCTCCCGCCTTCCAGCTGCCTTCTCTTGCACACGTCGGTCCAATTTGCCCTCCTCTTGCATAACCCTCAGCGCTAGAGATAGCCGTCCTGATGAAAAGGCTTGGCGGCCCACTTCAAATATCCCCAACCACGACCAGCTTTTCGTCCAATCCTAACCGATCGGCGAGCCCAGAACGTCCGGCCACAATCAAAAGGAAATGTCGAAACAGGGGGTTTGAGAAAAATGGCGCAACTTACCAACGAGACCAAAGGCGGCCGTGAAGATGATGTCGAGATACTGATTGGCGAAGCTGCTGAACGGACCGATGCAGCCGCCCAGGTTGGCCGCCGTGACCGCATCCGTGCATGTACCGTCGGTGACGAAAGGCGGTGAGGTCGGGCTGTTGTAGCCACAGCACTTGAACTAGAAAACGGCCAACGTTAGCTTCCCATCTATCCACGCCCTGTGCATTCTTTTTTTTGGGGCCCATCGGGGCCTAGAAAGACGGATAGGCGGGTCGGGATGGCGGCGCGTGTGGGGAACATTGCATAGCCAGGCCGATTTACGGAACAGTAAAGGTTGGGGGGTGCGGCTGTGTAACGGCGGAAGAAAAAGGATGAGTAAGACGCATTGAGAAACGAAGATAGGGCCGTCCGGCGGTGAGATTATTGGGCCCTTTGGCATCAGGTGGCATCAGATGGCGAGTCATCTGTCCAATCGACAGAGTGCCATGTCCCTCTGGATCCCACCGAGGCCGGGATAATCTTCGTTTCCCAATCCGCCCTATTTCGGACAGGTGTGATGGTGCATGTTCCCAGGTATTTCGGGAAGTCAGCCGCTTACCTTTTGCTGCAGCAGGCTCTGCGTCTCGGGAGCCTCGCCGGCCCAGATTGACCCCAGCATGCGGCGCGTCTGCAGAGTTTCGATCCAGAGAATGAGGCCAATGACTAGCGTGAAGGTTCCGCAAAAGGTCACCATGTAGCCATGGAAGCGCAGCCAGCCGCGGTTAGTAGGCAAGAATACGGCAGGCAGGACCATAAGGAAGGTGGCGAAAACGAAGATGGCGTTGACGATGGTAGCGGTCAAGGGTGTGCGCTTGAGCAAGAGGTGCGGTGCGACGGTGTCGGCCGTTGGCTTCGAGCGCATGCTGTTCTCGCTGAACAGGGCGAAGCCCATGAGCAGGCCGCCGCTCAGCAGAAACAGCACCTCGAAGCCGAGGAAGGTGAGCATCAGTTTGTTCGCCATGGTGCCTGGAAAGACTCGAAAACGACTTGGATTCGATTAAACGCTTGCTTGCAGAGATGGTTCAACGACCTTCACGACCAGCGCGAGAGGCTACGGCGGCCGAAAGGAGCGAGGGTAGAAGGGAAGTGAATGAATGAATGTATAACAACGGCAGAGCGCCTGCGACCCGGCCGAATGAAGGAATTACAAGGTTGTAGAATAGAGAGATACAGCCACCAAAAGAAACAGAGTCGAGGGAGAGACGACCGCAGCAGCAAGAAAAGGGAATCGTCGACGCATGGCAAGCGCCCGCCGCAGGCTTGAGGCTCAGCGACGTGTCAGTGGAGGAGATCGAACGCGGGACGTCTCAGGCGCGCGACAAGCAGCAGCGCTCCATTGGCTGAGATTGCAGGTCGCGCCATTGCCGAGACGGCGAGCGACGGGAGCCGCAGGCGGTGGGCGTCTGGGCGGCCGCACCACGCCGAGCTGCAGCAGCACGCCGGCGGATCTCTCTTGTGCGACTGAGGGGCGTGATCGAACTGCCTGTTCCGGAGCTGCGCAGGGCGGCCGGCGGTGTCGCGGGCTGGAGCGCAGGCAGCGGGCAGCGGGCAGCGGGCAGCGGGCACGCGGGCGGCGTCGGCGACTCGGCGCGGGCCAGGGCACCCGCAGGCAGGCTCGGAGCGGTGGTGTGCTCTGCTCGCTGAGTCGCAACACGAACAAGGGCATGCAAGCGAGACGGGTGTCGGATGCGGAAGGTGCCCGCCCTGGCGCAGCGTTGCGTTTCAGCGCCTGCCCAGCGTTGCAGGCGCAGGCTCCGCGCCGTCGCAGACCGGTCAGCGGCCTCAGCGCGCGGGAGCAGGCGACAGACAGCCTCTGGCTGCTCCCCGGTCGCTGTGCTCGCAACGGCTGCGCGCGTTTCACAGGCAGTGAGCGGCTCCACCTCGGCCCCGGAGGATGCCGGTCCGCGGGTCATGTGAGGGGAGCGGCATGGCTAGCCCATTTCAAGCAGCTGGCGCCTTCCTGTCTCCGGCACGCCCTAGCCCGCTTCCCTCGACCCTAATCCCCCTTCGGCGACCGCCCGTGAGCGATTCTCTCGCAGCGACACGACGCCCGCTAGGCACCGCAACAGCAAGGTAAGCGAGCCCTCGCAGCGCCCTCACCCCGCCGGCCCAGCAGAGCACGTCGCGCAGCGCGCGCCCCGAGCCTGCCCGCGCGCAGCGCTGCCCGCGCCGCACCGCCAGCTGAAGACGGCGCCCCCAGCCAGGCACCCAGGATCGTCGGCGGCCGGGCACAGGCTCGGGCGTGCTGGGTTGCGCGTCGCTCGATTCGCGCAGCCGTGCCAGAGCAGGGCCGTAGGCTGACCGTGGCTCGCGCGCCCAGGATCGCTTTCTGCGCCGCCGGTTGGCTCGCCCGGCGCGTTCTCCACTCCGCCCACAAGAAACGAATACCTACTGCCCACCGTCCGGCTTTTCCCAATCTCTCACCCAACCTTTACCTCTCTGAGACACCTCTGCAAAATAAGTTCATCCCCGGTCGGTACAAGTCCAAGGCAGAAGCCAAGTCGCCCAGCAGAACTCGGTATGGCTGTTTCCCTTCTGTGCAACCCGCACGCCCCGAATCCAGCTCGGTCCTGCATTCCCTTGCTTGCCTCACCCGCCACCGCACCGCAGCCCGCCCCGACCCGTCTGCCTTTACCTGAGCAGCCTTGCCTGTTCCATCCGTAACTGAACGTTGCTTTAGGCTTGGTCGCAGCGACGCGCATTCGCTGCTCTTTCGGTCCGCTCACCAAACCGCTTTCCCTCGGTCGGCCTCGCTCTCCACTGCGACGCCCGCCTCCGTCCAAACGGGAAATCGCAATACAGTATTCCCAAATCGTCCCCGCTAGCACCAACCACCACCACCGCAATGACCAGCGAAATCACCGACCACGAGCAGCAGCAGTCGCCCACGGCCACTGACGACGTTGCCAACAACGGCAACGGCGCTCTTGCCCAGGCCGACCCCAATCGCGGCACCAAGCGCTCGCGTCCTGCTGCCGACGACGATGACGATGACGACGACAAGCCCGGTCGCGAGCGAAGGAAGATTGAGATCAAGTTCATCCAGGACAAGTCGCGCCGCCACATCACCTTCTCCAAGCGCAAGGCTGGCATCATGAAGAAGGTGAGCACCGCCCTCCAGGAGCTTTGACCGGCGCCCATGCGCGACGCGACGCGCTCGCGTCGCATCCGCCAATTGGCACCATTGACCGCCGACCTCGCATGTTAACAACCCCTCGCCCGCAGGCCTACGAGCTTTCCGTCCTCACCGGCACCCAGGTGTTGCTGCTCGTCGTCTCCGAGACCGGCCTCGTCTACACCTTCACCACCCCGAAGCTGCAGCCGCTCGTCACCAAGCCCGAGGGCAAGAACCTCATCCAGGTAAGCACCGCACCGCGCACATTGCGCCGCCCCCGATGCGCGCGGCCCCGATGCTGACGCGTTTCACCAGGCCTGCCTCAATGCGCCAGAGCCCGCAACCAACGAGAACGGCGTCGACGGCGACAACGTCGGCGACTCGCCCGAGGACCAGCACAACCAGGTGCCCCGCGGTGCTCCCGGCATGCCTCCCCAGCCCGGCATGCCCGGCGGCTACATGACGCCCGAGCAGGCTCAGGCCATGCAGTACCAAAACTACCTGCAGCAGCAGTCGCACGCGAACGCACAGTACCCCGGCATGCCGCCGCAGGCGGGGATGGGCAGGCACCCGCAATCCTATCCGCCGGACCAGAAGCTGGCGTAAGACGACTGCTCACGGGACACGTGCCTACGATGTCAACGGGGAGAAACTCCGACATTAAGGAATTTGCTGGTTTACAAAGGAAAATCGATACCCCAATCCCAATACGAAAGGTAATCGGGCAACGGCACGCTGCTCACTCGTATATACCGGGAAATGTATCTGCTCAACGGGATGGGTGGGAGGCTTGCTTGGTGTCCGAAGGAGTCCATTTTCCGGTGCGGGGGTTGCTCTTGGTTTTCTTCTGCGTTGCTTTCGCCGTCTCCCCTCTCCACTTCGACGTCTTTCGTTGCGCACCCGGTGCGAACTCAATTCAGCGTCATACCGTTTCTGTCTCCGTCGGCTGACGGGGTCTTGCGTCTAATTATGCGAGACACGATCGGCAGAGGAGACGGATGGGAGGAAGGGAGGGTTTGGTTTTTTGATACACCCCATCATCATCATGGAACTTTTAGCACCCCTACATCTTTACTTTCTGCACTGCCCTTTCCTTTTGCGCTTTTAAACATACGAATAATACCCGGAATGGTCTCATGCCGAAACCTGTGGGAACGAGTGTAAGAACGTAGCGTGGGATCTCTGCTTTTACTTTTATTTCAATTCGCCGAGAGAGGTTCGAAGCAATTCATCAAACGTTGAAGTGCCTTGTACGTCGAACCATTCCCACCAATGTTGCATAACGATTCAAGTTTTTTTTCACATGCGTGCGTGTCATATGTGTGGTAAGGGTGATGGAAGCTTGACATCAGAGCCAGATTCCACAGGAACCGCACAGGTTCCGTCAACGTCATGTCACGGGTCACTTTCAGGGTTATTACGGAGACGACGAGCTTTAACGATAGACAACTTAAATTTTTTTTTGGCCTTTTGTCCCTTTTCGGAGAAGGAAGCATTCTTGGTCTCTCGTTCGTTGCATTCGTAACTTGCATGCCGTTGGCAAGGTTTCTTTCTAGCGGGGACCGTTTTTTTGTTTGGGGGTGGGTTAAGCTTTGCTCGTACCTGACCATCACACATCATCGCAAACCCGAAATGTTGGGGAGGGGGAGGGGGAGGGGAAGAGGGAGAGGGAGGGATAGCTACGAGCTTATTACATACAGAACGCTACCGAATGCAAAATAGCCGACCTATTTTTTTTTCTCTTCCCCTAAAACTTCGTAGATGAATGATGCGTTCGTACAGTGAGAGGAGAAGAGGTAGCGGTCGGGTCGCTTTCACGTTTCTTCCCTTTGGGTTTTGGTTTTCGTTACAGGGGGCAGGCACCTTGCTAAATTTTTTTTCCCCTTGCCCTTCTTTATTGCCCAACTGGCACGCTTTGCTGACGCGGTTCAGGCCAGGGTCAATGTGATTGGAGCGTTACGTTTTTCTTTTCTTGCTCTTTTGGGACGGAGGATGTCGTGGTCGGAGATCGTTCGGGTTGTTGTGGTGGGTTGTTTTTGATGTATGTCATCGAACCTTGACTGCGCCACCGAGTACGCGAATGGGACCCTTTTTATTTTTCTTTCTTCTTGCTCCTACGTTGCTTGAGGCTGGGACGCGTATGGGAAGTGGTCGCTAAGGTGAAGCGTACGATGCGGGATGTTCTCGGGAAAGAGGGGGGAGATGCATGGCAATAGTATCGGAGGATTCGCCTCGAGCAAGCCAGGATGCAAACCGACTGTCGGCGTTTGATGCCAAACGGCAGGCAGACCGGATTGTTGCGAGGTTCCGATACGGCATTCGGGTATAGATTTATACACAACGAGCACTAGACATCGTGCGCGGCTCTCCTGCGAAGTGCCTTGGAAGCAAGTATCCTCCGTTCATCACCGAGAATCAAGGGCATTTGTAACCATCCTCTCACAGTAAGTTGAGCGACGACAGCATTGGCGGTACGAAGGAAGCAAAGATCCCACGAAGCAAACCAAAGCTTTCCTACGCTCCACGACTCCAACCCTTCAACCCCCCTCCCTCCCTCAAGACGAAAGCACAGCAGACCAAGCGTGATAGTGTGGCTGGCCTTTCCCACGATTCACGCACGCCATCGACATCGGCAAGTCCTGCATTTTTTTTCCCGCGCGTGACGGACGGAGAGGGCAAGGGCTAGACCCGGCATGGGGAACCCACTCTGTGCGTCTTCATCCTTGCCAGCCACAGCCCTTTCGCTTGTGCTCCACCGACCGTTTGGCCGTGCTGCTTGGGGGGGAGGGAGCGGCCCTCGCCTGGCTCGAGCTCTTCCCCGTGCGTCCTCATTCCGGCCTGAGCTGAAACAACAATCAAAAGAGGGCTCGAGCGGAGCGGGGGGCGTTAAGCGGGAAGGCGGCGGCGGTGCAAGGGTGTCGCATCGTGGAAGAGGTACCACGAGACGGGACGGGAGGAGTGGAGTGCAGATGGTGGTGGTGATGGCGATAGATAGGTACTCTTGATTGGACGGTTCTCCTTGCCCGAAATGGCCGGACGAGAGGGGCGTAGGTCGTCCCAACTCCGCTGATGATGAGAGGGAACTGATGTGCCCTGAAGTGATCACCCCCGCGTAAGAAAGCAGGTTGATGCAGGAACCAGCACGTGGCTTTCTTGCGAAGCCGGGCCGTGTCCCGATGGGAATCACCCTTCGGTAGGATCGAATGGTTGTGTCGTCGTCAATCGTCCGTATGACGCCCGCACCTGGACCGCGATGCTTTTGCTACATCATCGAATCTGGCCACGGTTGTGGCTTTGCTTCTTCTCCGCTGCAACGCTGTTCTTGCTGCCAGACGGATGGAGTACCCACTTCTGCCGTCCGCTCTCCCTCTCTTCCCTTATTCATGCGGCAGAGATAAGAAAGGAAAAACAGCAGCCGGAGACGGGTGCCGGAACGCGCGTGCATCAGCGGTAGTTCGCAGAAGCCTGCATGTTCGCTATCTCACAGATATGCACTGGTGTCTTGCCTGGGGCGGGCCTTCGCTAACGACCGTACGTAGCAACGGGGCTGATATGGGAGGGAGGGAGAGAGAAAGCTTAAGCGCACGACCAGGAGCCGCGTCAGCGCCCCAGGAGGGCAGACACTGTGGCGGGAGGTAGGGCTGTTCTCCTGCTCCCCAGGCCGGAGGCTTGCACCGAAGGGTACAGGGTGGCAGATGGCGGCATCAGGCAATGCATCTTTTAGCGAAGACTGGGGTTTGGGGTGAATGCTTCAAGATGGAAAGGGAAATTGTGATCTATCGGCTGCTGCTGCCGCCCCCCGCAAATCTTCACTTGGGGTTTTGCCTGTCCGCATTGCTTTTGTTTTGGCAAAGAAGCAATAACGACGCTGCAGCACGTGGGGTCTCGACGGCGCCAGACGAATCGACGGCTGCATGCCCTTTCAGCGGCGTTGGCCGTCTGTCGCGCGGTCGCTCTGCTGAACTGCAGGTGAGCGTGCCACTAGTGCAGATGGTGCCAATAGTCGACCTTCCGCCGGGGACTCCGGGGTGATGAAAAGCGGGAAGTAAGGATCGGCATTGCGAGCGGCGGGGGCGCGCATGCGTGTGACGACCGCGGCCTTGTCGACGAGGGGCAGCGGTGGCGTCAGGAACGGGGGGAAAACAGGGCCGCCCACCTTACCCCATCGTTCATCGGCGGCGGACACAGGCGTGGGTGGGCTGGTGGTGTGGTTTCTGTCGGGCGGGGGAACAGGGGGGCGGGTTGGCGGCGGGCGGGGGCAGGGTGGTGGGCTTGGCCTTTCGCGGGGAACGCGAGCTCGCTTCTCGCCTGCGCTGCCCTGCCCTCCGTTGGCTGTGGCACAGGGCCGCGTCGGCTTAGGCTCGCTAACATGCGGTGTATTGGGATTCGCGGCTCGTGGCGTTTCTCCTCTACGGGCAGGACGAGCAGCGGTGGCCGCTTTCCTTGTCGGTCGCGGGTGGCCCTGGCGCCTGCTGCTGCTGCTCGGGGCTCGGGGCTTGCCTGCTACATCGGGCGTGGGCCGGGGGCGGGGCGGCTGCTCCTGCTTACCGTATCATCAGCGCCCGCCAACGCTGCGCGTCAGGCCTCTCTGTCGCTCGTCTTCCCAAACGTATGATTTATTGCGGATTTACGAAAGGGGCGGGTCGTCGGATGTGGAGTCGAGTGCGCCAGCCGACTCGGTGAGGTCAGGTTTTGCCGACCGCGTGCGCGTGCGCGTGCCTGCCCTGGTGGTGCCACAGGGCCATGCCCAGGCGCCTGGCAGATTGGGCAATAAGCTCTGACTCGCTGTAGCTGCATCTAGACGCCGCCGTTGCTTCTGCTGCTGCAGCCTCTGCTCAACCAATTTCTTCACCCAGCCAGCCTTGTGACTTTCGTACCTCCCTGCCCGCCTGCCTGCGCGTCTGTCTTGGAGCCCGTGCCTCCGCCATGCACGTGTAAGCGATGCACTGCATGCCCCCGGCGTGGCCGCGAGCGCGGAGGACGCGGACGCGGACGCGGACGCAGACGGAGCAGTAAGAGACCAGGCTGGCTCTGTTCTTGCACCGAATCCATCGCCTTCTCCGCCATCCCTAACGAGCCCGGCCGCTCCGCGTCGCGTCTCGGCGAATCAGCGAATCAGCAAAAAGCGTGGCTGCGACGCGCCGCAACGTGGGCGCAGGCTGGTTCATGAGCCGGGCAGCTGGATGTTGGGGTTCCCGTGTCTCTGCTTGCGGCTGCGATGACAGCCTCGTGGCGGGAGCAGCGTCTTCTTCACTGTTTGCCTGTTTGCGGGAAGGCGACAAAGAGGGGGAAATTTTACTGCAACGGGCATGATCGCCTATCAGCGGACGGCGGGCGGGAAGCCTGCAGGACAGCGCCCTTGGAGCTTAGCTCTCCCTTAGCAACGCGGGGATTTCTGGCTATCGCTTGATAAGGTTTGGTTGGCTGTGTTCCAGATGGCTTCGAGCTGGGGAAGAGACAGTGTCTTTACTGCTGTCTCTCGGGACCAACGCGCGCTCTGAGACGTGTGAGGACTGCTGACGGAAATACGGCAGTGCCACGGACCGTCGAGCAGCGGCGTTGGTGCAGTGCAGAGGTGGTTGTTCAGTGGGCGGGATGCAATGATGTTATCAGCTCGTTGCGCAACCTCGACAGTCAGGCCAAACGCCAATCTGTCAATCGCCCCCCGTTCTTGATAGGCGCCTGTCTGGACCGTCCGCCCAGGTCACTGCCAGCAGCAATGCCGACAAGCTTTCTGCCCTGCGTGGCCCTGGACCGCAATGGAGGTGCAGCCGTGGCCGTTGTTTGGCGGCAGTCCTCGGACATCCCAGCTGCCAAGCGCAGCGGAAACCGAGGAGCACGCGACAGAGAAGCATGGCGGAGGAGCACAGCGTAGCGTAGCGTTGCAGCCGGCGTTGGTGGCAGAGTCATGCGTCCTATCAAAAGCGCCCTCCGCACCTTGTCCCACTGGACCGCCTTTCCAGCTGGAGACCCCGACGGCCTCTGTGCTTGCCGTACCCCACCATCCGTCATAGCTACTCTACCTGCAAGGCAATTGGATCCCGTCGTAGGGCTACATGGAAGGTGGTCGCACCGCCGCCCTGCACCCACGCGTAACGAGCCCGAAAACCTGCCAGGACCGACGATTCTTGCTGCAACTCGTACACTCGAGTATATAGTTGCTACTCCCACAATCAAATCACATGCCCAAGGCGCTCTTCCCTCGCCCCCGATAGTCTTTCTTCACGCACTGGCTTGTGTGGAACAATCAGCCTCCCCTGTCTATCTTGCTTGCTCCCTTATCAGTTTGTGCTTACTCGTTCAACCCACGTCTCTCCTGTGCTTAATTTATTATCTGTTCCCGCCCTCGCCGCCTAGATTCGACCATCGCTGCGTCTTGTTGTACGTCACGGCCAGTCTCCACGCCATATTACACCCGACTGGCCAGGTAATTGCACGCGCTTGTTTGGGGAGAACATCCACGCAGCGTGTCTGAGAGGAGCACCAAACCTCGACCGCATCCATACAGTCCAGGAGCTCCAAACAGTTAGCTCGGAATACGTTTCAGAACCTGCGACACAACTATCCAGGAGCCGGCGCGTCGCCATATATTCTTCAGTAAAACAGCAAACATGGGTGGAACATCAAAAGAAATCGCCGAGTCGGACAGGAGGCCATCCTTCATGGCGGGAGAGGTGAAGGCGATCGACGCGGATGCGGCCAAGTTGGCAGAGATGGGTTATACGCAGGACATGCAGCGCAACTTCAGCGTCTGGTCTGTCTTGGGAGTGGGCTTCTCGCTGACCAACTCCTGGTTTGGCATCTCGGCGGCACTGGTTACTGGCATCAACTCGGGCGGCCCGCTGCTCATCGTTTACGGCATCATGATCATTGCCTGCATCTCGGTCTGCGTCGGTATCTCCCTGTCAGAACTGGCCAGCGCGCTGCCAAACGCCGGCGGCCAGTACTTCTGGGCCAACGAATTGGCCCCGAAGCGGTACGCCAATTTTGCTTCGTACCTGACCGGCTGGTTCGCGTGGGCCGGCTCCATCTTCACGTCCGCCAGCGTCGCGCTGGCCATGGGCAGCGCGTTGTGTGGCTGTTGGCAACTGTCACATCCCGACTTGTAAGCTCCATCCGCATCAAATCACTTCACGTATATCCCCCCTCCACCGAAGCTAACGCCTGCTCCGTCCAGCGTAATCGAGAGCTGGCACGTCTTCGTCGCCTACCAAGTCGTCAACATCTTCTGCTTCGTCTTCAACTGCTACGGCAAAGTCCTCCCGGCCATCTCGTCCACGACCCTCTACATCTCGCTCATCTCCTTCGCCGTCATCCTCATCACCATCCCCGCCAAGGCGCCGACCCACCAGCACGCCTCCTTCGTCTTCGCCACCTTCATCAACAACACGGGCTGGACGTCCAACGGCATCGCCTTCATCGTCGGCCTCGTCAACACCAACTGGGCCTTCGCCTGCCTCGACTGCGCCACGCACCTCGCCGAGGAGGTCCACCAGCCCGAGCGCATGATCCCCATCGCCATCATGGGCACCGTCGGCATCGGCTTCGTGACGTCGTGGACGTACTCAGTCGCCATGTTCTTCAGCATCGTCGGCGACTTCCAAGAGCTGGTCGCGACGCCCACCCTCGTCCCCATCCTCGAGCTCTTCTCGCGCGCACTCTCAACCTCCTCGCCCGCGCCCGCCATCGTCCTCGAGGCCCTCATCATCGCCACCGGCCTCGGTTGCCTCGTCGCCTCGCACACGTGGCAGTCGCGCCTCTGCTGGAGCTTCGCGCGCGACCGCGGCCTCCCCTTCCACACCGCCCTCGGGCTGGCGCGCGTCCACCCGCGGCTGGACGTGCCGTTGGCCGCGCACGCCGTCAGCTGCGCCCTCGTCGCCGCCGTCGGCTGCCTGTATCTCGGCTCCTACACCGCCTTCAACAGCATGGTCACCGCCTGCATCGTCCTGCTGTACGTGTCCTACAGCATCCCCGTCGCCTGCCTGCTGCTGCGCGGCCGCAACTCCATCGCCCACGGCCCCTTCTGGCTCGGCCCCGTCGGCGCCGTCGCGAACTGCGTTTTGCTGGCTTGGACCGCTTTTACCGTCGTCATGTACAGCTTCCCCTACTCGAAACCCGTCTTGGCCAGCAATATGAATTACGTGAGCGCCGTGTATGGCGTCGTGTGCGCGATCATGGGCGTCGATTGGGTGTGTAGGGGCAGGAGGGAGTATCGCGGGCAGAGCACGAGGCATGAGCAGGTGGAGGAGGTGGTGAGGAGGGCGGAGAGCGTGGGGGAGCAGGGGACGGCGTGAGGGAGGGGGCGGGGTTGGATGGCGTTGCTTGTTTTGGGGGGAGGCTGTGGCGGATGGATGGAGGTTGGGGAAGGTGGGATGCCGAGGGAGCCCCCACTGTTCTTTGCGCGTATCTCTTGTGTATATTGTCCTAATTAGTGTAGAGGAAGTAGGGGCTAACTTTGTATTGAGTCAAGCTGGATACCGAGGTGAATGAGCAGATCTGCAAGGCAGGACGGTGACGGGTATTCCCGGGACACGTATGAACTTGAAAGCTCGACGGTTGAAGTGAACTATACGCGATAGACTCAAAGGGTAATCAGAGCCTGGTATATATGTCTACGTGCAAGCAAGAGTTGGCCCCAAAACTAACGAAAAACCAGAAGAAGACTTTTAAAGAGGGATATGGCTTTTATAAGCGGGAACCTATGTCGACAGGCTTTCCAGGAGCTCTGTAAACTGTCAGTCAGTGGTTGATGGAGAATTTGTATCTAGTTTTGCTTCGTTGTTACGTGCCTTCACGCGAATTGGTACACTTCGTCGACGGAAATGTCATGCTGTTCACTGACGCATGAGTAAAGTTTTCTCATGGAGTGGATAGGCAAGGCTTTGTCGTCGGCTTTATCTGCTTTGACTTAGTCGTGTATGAGCTCGCTCACCTTCGAACGTTTGGAGTTTGGAGATAATTTTCATGCGAAAATGCGTGGAACATCGTCGAATACAGCACAAAGCAATATAATAAACCTCGGCGAGTCCTGCGGTGTTCGAGATCATTCCAGGGAGGGACTATTACTAGGGTTCTCGGAATATCGTAAATTCAGCTGTCTGTCCCGACATCCTGCTACCTTGATCTTTCACGGTAGTTTGCAGAACACCCTTGTAAAGATGAAGAAACCGCTGCAGACCATCTCGATTCCATCCTTTCTCACAGAATCACTCTGTTGTTTTTTGTCGATGATAAAACGGCTGTGATCACACCCCCCTCGCAACATGCTGTAGGAAACTCTATTCGCAGCTCAAAGCGCTTAACCACGCTCAAGATATGGATACACTTCCGCCGCTCTCCCTCAAATAGGCGAGCCTATAGATGCAGCGGTCTCGGGTCCCTCCGGCAATACACAAGTTTTCCCTCTCTCTCATCTCCTAAACTTCCAGTCCAGAGCCACGTCTCTCTTGCGGCGAGTCAAGCAACACCTCCATTCCATTACCGCACAGTCCTCTCGACAAACTCCTTCTCCAACCTCCCAACCTCCTTCTTGAACGCCTCGACCTCCCTCCAGCAATCCAGCGGCCTCCTGTCGTTGACGCGCAAGCACTCGACGATCTTGACCTTGGCCTCCTCGACGCGCTTGTCGGGCAGCTCGAGGCGCTTGCGCTCGTCGAGCTTCTTGCGGAGGCCGTCGATCTCGCGCTGGACGGCGCCGTGGCTGATTTCGCGGCGGCGCTGGCGCTCGGCCACGGCGTCGGCCGAGCTGAGGCTGTCGGCCAGCTTCTCGGCGAGCGACGGCTCCGCCCCGGACGGGGCGGCGTCCGGGTTTGCGTCGGCCGCAGAGGCGATGGCGTCTTGCAGCTCGCGCAGGCGCTGCTCCTCCTTGGCCCGCAGCTGCGACAGCTCGCGCTCGACGCGCGTCTGCACCTGCAGCTCCAGCGCCTTGGAGCGGGTCGTGTCGGACTGCGATGGTTTGTTCTCAGCTTTACGTCCCGGATTATGCGCGGAGGGGAATGTTCAATGGATGGGTGGGTGTTGGGCGGGAGGTCGGGTCGGATGGGCGGAGGAAGCGGTCGCGGAGGAGCTCTGTGCGGGCGGGAGGGGCACCAATTGATGGCGCGGAGACGGGGAGACGACGAACCTGAGGACTGTTCTGGAGCGAGTCGATCAATTCGGACGAGAAGCGAACGGGGGCGTCACTGTGGTGGTTGAGGCACAGCTCCGGTCAGCTCTCAATCTTTTCTCTCAATTCGCCGCCGGGCCGGGGATTCCACCTACGGGTTGAAGACATGCTGGGCCGTGCCGTCGGGTTTGGAGTTGCCCGCGCCCATGGTGAAGGTGGGTGGTGGGAGGAATTGGGCGGCTGTGGAGGGATCGGGGGGCGTGGGAGGACGGAATTTGCGGGCTTGGGGAGATGGAGGTTGACGTCGGTCGTGACCGCACAAGCCTCCGAGTCGCTGCCCACCAGCCAAACCGCCGTCACGTGCGGCGCGCCGACCTACTTTCTACAGACGCGTCTCCCGCCGTCAACTTTCTTCACTCCGTTGCAAATTCGCACTTCAGCGCGTGCGCCGGCCCGCACAGCGCAGCGCGATGCTGCAAACATCCATCACGAAATGGCTCAGCAAGCCCAAAACCGTCACCCAACCCGACCCCGTCCCGCTGGAGCCCCAGCACCCAAAGAAGCCCAATCGCAGCGCCGCCGCCGCTGAGCAGCCCGCAAAGCCCATCTCGAACCCTGCAGCCGACGACGGCGACAACGTCACGCCCACCGCTCCGACCCCATCCCCGGCTCCGACCGCACCTCCCACACACGGCGGCAGCACTACTGCATCGGGCAGCGCACCCGCAACCCGCTCACCACCAAGAACTATAACGACAACGACCCTCCCGCCCCTCGCCCCCAACATCGTCCTCGCGCCCCTCACCAGCGCCACCCTCCCCTCCTTCCGCCGCCTCAACACCCTCCTCCTCGAGATCCCCTACCCGACCAAATTCTACGACGAGATCCTCACCGACCCCACCACCGCCTCCATCACCCTCGCCGCCTTCTGGCGCAACACCACCACCACCACCAAAAACCCCACCAGTCACTCCCCGGGCATCCTCGTCGCCGGCATCCGCTGCCGCCTCCTCTCGCCCACCACCTTGTCCCTCCCAACCACCGCAACCAGTCCAAGTCCCCCGCAACCGGCCCTCTACATCGCCACCCTCTCCACCCTATCCCCCTACCGCGCCCACGGCCTGGCCTCGCACCTGCTCGCATCCGTCACGACATCCGCCGCGCGCCGCCACGGTGTTGTTGCTGTCTGCGCGCACGTCTGGGTCGCGAATGGCGACGGCTTGCGCTGGTACCAGCGCCGCGGGTTCGAGGTGCTGCGCAAAGAGGAGGGGTATTATCGGAGGCTGAGGCCGAGTGCGGCGTGGGTGGTGTGGAGGAGGGTGGGGGTGGGGGATTTGTTGGCGGGTGTGGTGGGGGAGGAGGGGGAGGGGGGGAAGGAGGAGGGGGAAGGGGAAGGGGTGGATGGTGCGGGAGATGGGCTGGAGGAGGGTGGGAAAGAGGCGGAGTAGAGGAGGAGGGTTGGGTTGCTCCGGGACTTTCGAACGCCCGTCTAGGCCGCCGACTGCTTGCTCGAGTTAGGCTCGTCAAAGAAACACGTACACCTCCGCCGCGGCTTCACCTCTTCTCGCCGGATGGATGTTCTTCCCCTCCCAAGGTACGGAACAAACCCACAGCAGCAGCAAGACACCGGAAGAGGAAAGAAGACAAAAGCAGCAGGAGACATATACACCAACCGCCTCACCTCCCCCTAGCCCTAACCAACGAACGATACATTGACGGGCAAATACGACCCGTCCCATACCGCAACAGCATAGCCGGCCGGCCAGCCACCGCCGTGCACCCGTCCGTGAAGAAGTGACGGCATGGCATGGAAGAATGGAAAACAGCCTCGAGCCTTGCATGCATGAAGCGGCAAAAAACGGGAAAAAGACCACGATTGGTCGAAAGTCGGGTCGTCCCGGCCTGCTGTCATTGGCCCAAGGATCGTCAGCATGAACAGGGCGCAGCTCTAGCCTCTCGAAACGATAAATGCCGCGAGCCGGTCGAAAGGTCTCGATACGTCGCACGCGGCGTAGTTCTCGTGGGGAACTGGGCGCTGTATGCAGGCAGCGAAAGTGGTGCGAGGAAAAAAAAAAAAAAAGGAATGAAGGGAAATGAGACCGCGAATCCCCGGCCCCATCATGCGGCAAGTGTTCTGCTCGAGGTGGCGCGGGCGTGGCGGTTGGAACGCGGATTTGCAGAGAGGCTCACGTTGCGAGACACGAGGTCGGTTTGCTGCAGTATCACGGGAAAGGATGGGTAGGTGGATAGTTGAAGCGTACATCTGGACATGGATGCACAGCATGTTAGTGAAACGAAAATATCCAGACGAGAGCGTCGACTTCGTACGATCAATAGGTCGTCACACGTGAAGAATATCCTTGCCGCAACGCAGTGAAGCGAAGATATCACTGGCAATCATTACTCACAAGATGCTGTTCGTTTGGATTTGTCTTCAGTCTCGTTCTGGTCATGATGCTGCCTACTTGTATATATCTGCGCAAGATACTACAAAGCACATAGATGCTTAAGAGCAAGAAACAAGAAAACGCGATGAATGTGGGAATAAGGAAAACGAAGAAAAGGAAAAGGTGGTGTCGTAAGCGGTGCCGCAACCTCTCTGGCGACAGAGAAAGAGAGAGAGCAAAGTTGATAAGTTGTAAAAATTGCTTTCGGTTCAGATATCCCCTCTCATACGAGACCACACGCATGCAGTATCCCATCCCACACAGCCAACAAAACCTGTTTGTTCTACTCGCATCCAAAGAAAATTCATGACCCTAATATACACATCAGTTCAAATAAGAATCCGTAACGGCCGTATTTTGGTCCCCTCCTTCCTCTCCGTCTATCAACCCTTGTACAGAAGACCTCTAGTCCGACTCCTCCTCGATGGTCTCGGGCTTGTCCACCTTACCGGCCACCAACGCGATCAGCGCGGCGCCGACGCCACTGCCGTCCTTGGCGATGCCGATGCGGATCCTCTTCTCGTTCTTCTCGCCGATCTCGGGCACCTCGCGCAGGGCCTGACGGACGTAGTCCTCGAAGCCGGGGTAGAACTCGACGAGCGAGCCGTCGACGCCGATGTCGATGACGTCGTCGCTGAGGCGGCCGGTGTTGATGATGATGGCGGCGATGGCCACGGCCGACAGGCGCGCGGCGCGCTTGCCGACGGCGTTGGCGATGACCTTGACGGCCTCGGCGTCCTCGGCCGACGCCGCGCTGATGCCGTAGTCCTTGTCGAGCGTCTGGCGCGTGATGCGCAGGCCGGGCGACGTGTCGGCCTCGGCGATGCTGAGGAACGACGTGTCGATGCCCCACTGCTGGAAGACGCTCGACGACGCCGCGATGCTGGTCGTGCTGTGCATGTCGTTGCTCGACGAGTTCTCGTCCTTGAACAGCGGCACGTTCTTGTTCTTGATCAGGTCGACGAGCGCCAGCCGCAGGATCTCGCCCAGGAACATGCCCGACACGCGCTTCTCGAACATCTGGATGCCCGGGTTGTTGCTCTCCCTGTCCAGCTGGTCGTCGTACGGCGTCTTGGGCAGCACCGTCATGCTGTTGTCGAACGAACCCCACTCGGTGTTCACAATCATGTCGCCCGTGGACTTGTCGTACACGGCCTCCGAGTCCGCCTTCAGCTTCGTCACCTTGTCCAGCTTCTCGACGTACGCGCCGTTGGTGCCGGTGCCGAAGATGGCGCCCAGAAGGGTGCCGGTCTTGCCGGGAGACGTGTACGAGCGGGCCATGAGAGTGCCTACAGTGTCGTTGACCAGCGCCGCGACGCGAACGGGCAGGTGAAGCTCGTCGATCTCGGCCTGCAGCAACGCGCACACGTCCTTGCCCACCGCATCGGGGATGTCGAATCCCTTCGTCCAGCGCATGAGAACGCCTCTGTTGATGCCGATCTGGTGCACGGGGAACGAGAAGGTGAAGCCCAGGTTGAAAATCTCCTCCTCGCGGTATCCCTCTTCCAGCGAGGTGGTCTTGCGCCTGCGGATGTGGCCCTGGTAGTGCTCGTTGTGGTGAGCCTTCAAGAAAAGCTCAATCTGCTTGGCGAGGAAGGAAAAGAGCTCCTTGGACGTCTTGGCGACCATCAGCTCGCGCGGGATGGCGACTTTGGACTGGGTGAGGGTGAAGGTGCTGTTGCCGTGCAGCATGATGGAGCAGACGCGGAAATTGGTGCCGCCGAGGTCGACGGCCATGTACAGGCCCTGCGCTTCTGTCAGTCCACGCGCAATTGACAGCGACTCCGCTGCTTCTCACCTTCTCGGTGCCATTGGGCACTGAGGTGACGTAGGTAGGGATCTGGCTCAGGTCGGTATGGTCCTTCTGGAGACCCTCGTCTGCAGGCGGCGGTTAGCAAAGCGCATTGCACGCGAGGGCGGCGGGGAATGAAGGGAGGGCTGCGGCTTACCCATCTGCCTGATGAACTCTTTGGTGGCGCGGCGCACATCGTCGGGGGAGAAGGCGAACTGCGCGGCCACGCGCTTTGCTTCGTCTGCCAATGCCATGCTGGGTTCAACGGGGGTGTAGAAGGTGTGCTTGTGAGAGACAGGAGGGGGAGACGCGGAGCAGGTTCGCGGGGTTTTATGGAGCAGGCCGTCGGGGAAATGCGAGACTGGAGCAAAGCCAGGCAGCGGGGGGTCACGAGGGTGGGCTGGTGGGGAGACGGTCGCGAGAAAGAGGCGCGGTATCACGAACTGGGCGAGCAGAACGAGAGCGAGGAATGCTACGGGCAGCAGTCGGCTCCGGAGCTGGGGCTGGATGAGGAACTGCGAGGCGTGAGAGGGCGATGACGACGGCGAATCCGGATCGGAGCGCCGCTGCGGTGATTTGGCAGACCGCAGTCTGCCTGGGGCGTGGGACGTCAGGGCGGATGAAATTGTTGGACGCGGGCCTACTTCGCAGTGAGCGGGGCACCGTGGCCTTGGGCGGCGGGGCACTACGTAAGAGGGCAGCCCGCGCGGGCGCTGGCGCTGGCTGCGAGGCGGAGGGCGCGGAGGATGCGCGATTTGCTCCCACGGGGCGGCGAAGGGCTGCGATAGGCTGCAGAGACTGCGTGGTGGTGAGCCGAACGCCCGTCCCACGGCGCAGGAACAATGACTGCTGGGGGCGCTCCCACCGCCCGGCCTGCCGCTGCAGAAATCATCGTCAGCGAGACCCGGCCAGAGCCTCATCAGCGCGTCTGGACGCGGCGCCCGCCGCCGCAGCCGCGGTTCCTCGTCTCGGCCAGAGCCGTCCGTGCTTGACTCGCGCCCGCACCATTCGCCGCGGGGCCCAGCGCAGCACGCCCCATCGCACGATATCGTCACAGCCCGCTGCACCCCTCGGCCGCCGCCTCGGAGCAATCACGGCACCCGCTGTCCTCTTGCCCAAAAGCTGTTTCTTCGCCGTCGTATGTATGCTTTGCTACGGTCCAATGCCCCACCCCGTCTCACTCCACCCTTTTGTGCCCAACCCCACCCTCTCCGCCGAACGCTCCCCAGCCCTCGTCCGCCCGGCACGGAATGTAGTAGTACAATACTCCCGCCTCATGCGACGGGACAAATGCTGGTGCATAAACGCAGAAACCGCTGCCAACCCGCTTCCCGCAGCGGCCCTAACATATCACTTGTATAGGAAGCAGAACAGAACGCAATCGAACCGCAGATAAAACCCAAGCCCGCAACCCTCGCGCCCCATGCAAACAAACAACAAGGAAAGGACAATTAGAGGCGTCTTCCGTTTTCCACAGTCGGCGGCACCGACGCCGATGTATGTACGCGCAGTAGAAAGGGGAATTGGAGAAGAGAACAGCAAGGAAAACGAGATGTTCGTGGTGTGAATGTCAGTTGGTGTGCGTCTGCAAAAATCTGTTGCCCTGATCCAGCCCCGCCCTTCTATCCAGGTCATTAGAGAGAGAAGGAAAAAGCCACAAAGAAAAGGAAAACCGCCAACGGGCAGCGCATCCAAGTATGGACAAAAGAACGATGGTTGCACTAAGGAGATTTGAGACTTTTCGATCGTGTGCCGAGCGTGTGATGCGTGCGCGAGCAGATCGCCCTCGGCCTTGCTGCCAATTAAAGTCATATTGTTGTTTGTTTCTTGTGTTGTTGCGTCGTCGGGGGCAGATAAACCGGACGTCCCTCAAGCAGAATTGCGCCAACATACTCCAAGTCGAATGCCGCAAATCGTACGTTTTAATCGAAGCGAAGCAGAACCCCCAGCCGCTCAGCGCACGCCAATCTGGGGCCGCGGGCCCAGGCTGCTCTGGCTGCTGGCCGCCGAGGGTTCGGAATCTACAAGAGCGCTGGCGCCGCTATCACCACTCTCCGCGCTAGCGCTCGCACTTCCAGTCAGACTGCGAACTTGAGGGCCTCTCTTGGACTGAGGGTTGCTCACCCCTACGTGTTGCTCAACCTGTTGCGGTGCCACTGCGTTGCCGTGGCCTGGCGGGTGCCGCGGGACGGGTTGTCTCATGCCTGGCGGGGATGGCCTGCCGTTGGGTTGACCGTTAGCGTAGGGCGGATAACCACCGGGAGGCGACGGCCGTCCACGGCCAGGGCTCAAGGGATTACCAGGTGACTGGCTCGCCCTGCGGGCCTGAGGGTAAGCTCCATATCCAGGTCCAGCCATCTCATCCAAGCGAGCAGCCGTGAGAGAATTTGTGCGGGATTGCTGTCCCATGTTTACGCGGTCGACGTTTCCGTAGCGGTCTGATGAGTATCCGATCAGAGCGTTGTTCATGATCGAATCGTGGAGGCCGGGAACGTCCGACATGAGTCTCGCGCTTGTCCTCTTGTTCATACCTGGGCCGGGACGCTGACCAAACCGGGAGGGACCGCGGCCGTTGGAAGGCGGCGGACCCGGCGGGCCACCCATCTCCGGGTTCTTGCGCAGCTGCTGCGCGCTAGGGGCCTTTCGTGTACGGCGGGACGTGACGCTCAACATGTCAAAGTTGTCGGGGTCGATCATAGGGGGAGCGCGGGCCGCCATCGGATCGAAGAAATCGCCGTCGTCTTCCTCATCAAAGTCTCCGGCATGCGAAGCCGGAGGCATCGGCCGCCTCGGTCCCGGGCCAGGTCCCGGAGGACCTGCGCGCATGTGGTACTCTCTTTCCCTCAAAGCAAGCTCCTTCTGACGCAGAGCGAGTTCTCTTTCTCTCAAAGCAAGGTCGCCGTTGGACATGTCGGCTCCAGGGTAAGGGCCACCGTTGGCCATGCCATTGATGGGCATGTCGCCGTCTTCGGGGACGGTGTCATACAGCATCAAGTGGCTGAACTCCTCCAGGTCGTTGCCCTCCAAAGACGGACGTCGCTGCATCGGGGGACCCTGGGGTCCGTAGCCGTTGCCCATGGGGGGAGGGCCCCGCGGCGGGAAGCCATTCGGAGGCGGCGGGCCCCTCCGCATTCCTGGCTGAGGAATGCCACCCGTCATGGAAGGCGCCCTGCTGCCGGGACGGCTGCCCTTCATGGGATGACCATGACCATTCATGCCGTTCATGCCATTAGGAGGGGGGCCCCTGGGCATTGGGGCAGATGACATTCTCGGTGGGTGACCACCGGTTTGTTGCGGAGAGACGGGAGCTGCAGGCTTCTGCTGGTTGATGATGTTGGTGTGGTGGAGCATGGCGTACAGTGTCTCGATCCGAGGGACGGGGACGTTGACCTCCTGGGCAAGCTTCATCGGGGATCCTAAATACGTTTCCACCTCCATCGGCCGCTTTGCGGCAAAGTCCTGGTACATCGTACTGTTCGCCTCCTGAGGACGGGTCATCGCTTCGATAGTCTTGTCCTTAAAGTCGGAGCCGAATTGACAACCCTGCGCGGTCGCGATTTGTAGGAGCTCGTCAATGACCCCTGAGATGACCGAGCGGACGCCAACTTTCTCAATCAGCTCCCCGTGGTTGGCCGTCTCAAAAAGCACGCTTGGCGGGTGGAACGCAATGTTTCTGCGCGCGGAATTAGCAATGACAACTTCACAGATCAACGCGTCGTCCTCACCCGATCATCCGCTCGTACTGCTGTTGCCGGATGTTCGGCGAAACCCTGCAATCCACCTGGCCGGAGCCCAGAGTCATAGCCAACGCATCCGCCATGTCGGATTGGATCGTAGATGGTATCGACGGATTTTCGCTCGCCGGGCCGACCCAGATTTCTGTGGATCCCGTGTGCTCAAACTCGCTCGCACCCAGCTGCTGCAGCTCCGCGCCCGAAACAAGCGAAAGCACGACATTCGTAGGGAAACGCTGCTCGAGGTACGACTCGACACCCAGCGAGTGTGTTGTGTTGATCAGAATGCACGTGTGCTGGGGCGAAACGACAGACTCAATGACCGAGGCGATGTCGTAGACGTCGGGGAGGGCCTTGACGCAGAGGAAGACGTAGTCGAAGGGTGCTTTCGAGTGGCTTGCTGCCTCTTCGGGCGAGCGTACGACTGTTTTCGCGTCAGCTACAGGGATCCTCGCGCAGGCGGTGACTGAAACATGTTTGGTCGAGACGTACCTGCACGCGGCTTGAAACGCTCATTGCCGTACAATTTTGACCTGCAAAATAACGCTGTGAGCTCGCCGAACGGCCTCGCGCTGTGGTGGAGGAGCTGCCACGTACTTCATCGAAATGCCATACTGTGCCACATGCTCGAAACCTGATTTCCATACCAATGTGACATCGCAGGTGTTTGTGGCCTGAAGCCGCCAGGAGAGGAAGGCCGACACGGCATTGCCGCCGACTGCAAAGGCACAACGTTAGCGTGACATTGTCGCTGGGGAGAAGGGTCCGCGGCGGAGCGAAAGGGAGCCCGCGGATGCGGCGGGCAAGAGCGAAAAAAATCGGGAGCTGGGGCGGAGCTCGCATCGTCGGACGTACCGGACAAGATCCTCAGGCGAGGTGTTGCGGGAGCCATGGTGCGAGTGTGCTGGCCGAAGGGTGGCGGCCTGGGATGACAGGCAGGTTAGGGGACGGGTGCCAGCGGGTTGGCAGGCGTGTCGACGGCCGCGTATCCAGGTCGGGCGCTCGCAGTTTCGCTTCGAGTAATTAAGGAATTAACGGCTTTAGGCGGGATCAGAACGAGCGGAAGCCTAGGCAGGCGTGCGGACGGCGGTCATGTACTGGGAGAGGGGAGGGAGGGGAAGAGAGCGTGCTGGGCTGCAGTCGGGTGTTGTGTGTGGTGGTCGAGGTGGAGGTGCGCAGCAGCGGCAGGGTGATTAGACTATCGGGCGCCGGGCGAGGAAAGATCTCTCAACGGTCGCGAGCGGGCGACGCCAGCGCAGCGGATGCTGATGCGGAAGCTCCCACCAGCCAGGCCACGCAGGACGGGCAGCCACAGTCAAAAGAGTCTAGGCGGCGTGCAGTGCTGTGCCGTGCGGGAGCCGGTGCCACAGAAGCTGCGACGGACGATGGAGCGAGCGCGCGGTGATCGTGAGCAGCAGCGCGAGTGATGTGCAGGCGCAGGAGTCGGGGAGGCTCGCGGCGGAAGTCAGCGGGCAGGGGCGCGCTTCTGCCGCCGAGCACCCGCTGGACAGTCGTGCTGCGGCCTTGCTGCACCTGCCCCCAAGCGAAATAATTGCCTTGCCCGCGCCCGCTCCTGGCGCCGTTATAAAACGCACGATCTGCCCGACGTGCCACGGCCGCGAAGCGTTTTCGCCGCACGCCGTTGCTGCTTCCCTGCCCCAGGCGCTGCACCACCCGGCGCCCGTCGAGGGAGGTCGTCGCCGCTGCGCGCGCGTCCGGCGCCCTGCCAGCCGCGCTGCGTCGCCCGGCGGGCATTAGTCGCGTCCATGTGCGCGCGCGCGACGGCCTCCACTTCTCGCCGGGCTTCCGGACGCGGCCTGCGCGTGGCCCGGGCCCAAGTCGTGAGCGACCGCAGTTCAGCACGCGCGACGCGCATCAGCCATCGCTCTGCATGCCTTTCCCGTCGCACCGCTGGTATCGGCCGGGCGCACAGCTATCGCGGAGAGCACGCATGGTTGCGCAGTCCGCATGCGCCAAGGCCGACGACGCCAGCTGCATCATTGCTGGAGCGTGCGCCGCCAATCCGGGCTTGCGCAGCACTGCAGGTGCCGGTTGCGGTAAGGCGGCTCATCACCAGGACGGCGGTTGATTAACGAGATTAGACGCTGACACCAGCGACGGCCTCTCGAGCTGTGCCGGCGGTCTGACAGGCAGGCCACGGCACTTGGGGAGCTGCCGCCCGCCCCCTTTCGCTGATGAGATCGAGATCTGGCAGCGTTTCGAAATTTCCCAGCTTCGCAGCTAAGCCCGCCACCTGCGACGGGGCACTGCGCCTGCTGCTTGCCCATTGCCAGGCACCAACCTCCACGGCGGCGCGGGCGCCTCCCTAGCCTGCCACGCCCTGCCTCTCCCGCTCCAACGTCGGACGTTGGCGGGCTAGTCCTCCTGTTTCAGCCTGAGCGTTGCGCAAGCCGGCGCAGCAGCAGGCGCCGGCGGGGGGCGCGGGCAGGTCAAGCTCTCGCCTGATGTTGATGCCCCAGCAGCAGCAGGAGCATGCTTAGCGGCAGGGGGCCGCAAGAATAGAACAGCAACGCACATCGCCATGCGCCACATCGCTGCTTCGAGGAGGCCGTCAATTCGTTTCAAGATCGGCGCAACGGGGGCCTGACTCGCCCGTGCTGTTCGGCCGCGATCTGCTCCGAGGCGGCGAGGGCCTGCCGCTGGCTGCCTCAGCTGCGCAGGGTGCCGCGGTGACTTCAATTGGCGCGGCCCTGGGCTGATCGGCCTCGGGGGTGGCTTGGTGCTTCCCAGAGCTTAGCAGCCTGCCTGCCCGGAGCCGGCGAGGGCGGCTCAAGCGATAGCGCGCCGCTGTCGACATTATCATTTCGGCCTTTGGCCTGCGCCAGCGCAGGATCATCGAATGCAGCGGCAGTTCCCATCCCATGGATATTGGCGCGCAATGCGCATCCCAAGATACTGCGCGCACGGCCGCAGCTCAGGACACCGACACCGCCCTACGGAGATGCGTGTGTGCGAACTTAGCGGAGGGCTGTCGTCAATCCAATCGTCACGCCGTCGTCATGGCCGTCAGTTCTGGCAGCGACGCGCAGCTCAAGCCAGCGCCGCTGCGCCCAGGGACGGAGGCCAATTTTGCAGGCCCCCAGTTCTTTTTATTGCCGGGCATCTGCGTCCGAGACAACGATGCGAGTGCGAGAGGGGCACCGCTGTGCCTGCCATGCCCCAAGCAGGACAAGCCCTAGCCGATGGGTGGGATGGGGAGCATGCGCTCGGCGTTCCCCTCAGTCGTGCGAAGCGTCGTCGCAATTGACAGCAGCAGCAGCACTTTCCGCCCGTTGCCGCGGCCAGCGACCGGCCGGCCTTTCGACGACTCGTGGTCTGGAACACTGGCAGTATGAAGGGTCTCCGTCCGGACGCGTTTTTGTCAGGCGTATTCTGCACGTTTGCACCCGGCGCTCCGCCTCGGATGCCGCCCGTCCGTATCTTGCGAACGTCTTTCGCGGTGCGCTTGTGCCTATCCGGCGGTTTCCATCGCCCGGGATGATGCTCCCGCTGTGCGCTTTTGCTCGGCGATCGCTCAATCACGGGAAAACGAATACGGGCCCCTCAATAACAACCTTGCCCAACCTTCGAATCCCAAGGCCCCCACGACCGTACCTGACTGCACACACCGCATCAGAACCCTAAACCACGGCCGCCAAGCAGCCGAGTCAGAAGGTTAAAAACAAAAAAATTACTTTGCGGCAATCGGCCCCAACTACTGCTGGGGGGAGTGTGCGTTGAGACAACACGAGCCCTATCCGCCGCCCTGGGAAAAGAAATAGAAGGGAAGCAAGCCGGTCTCACCTACAGCGACCCGCACGAGTGTTTCCATCCCTCTAGTCTGCAGAGCGGCCCGCCCAGCTGTGTGATCGACGGAGACAGCGGAAATTCCTCCTTTGTGTTGCCTCCCAACTCATTGTTCTTCGAGATACTGCATGTCTTGCACATGATGCCCGCCAAGCCTGCAAACCTCACCACCAACCATATCCCGCTCTCGCCACGCGGATATCATGGTTTCCGTGCTGCGAGCATATGCAAGGGAGGGAATGGAAATAAAGTACGAAGGAGCGGAGCCACCGTTGACGTCCGCTCGCGTGCTGCTCTCCGCCGCCACCGCCGCCGCATCCTGCGCATGATGACAGCAGCCCACACGACTAGGATGCCCTCCCGGGGCGCGCGCCCGTCTCGCCCGACCCGGCGCGGGCGACGGGCAGAGAAAAAACAAAATGAAAAGCCCTAGCTAGCTGTCTAGCTAGCCTATGCTTTCGCAGACGGTTTATCTTTCTGCTTTCCAATCCAAATTTCTTTTCAGCCACTCAGCTGCCGCGCTGCTCCTCCTATGTACATGGCTCGGCGAACGCGTCTCCCGCTCATCCGTCCCGGAGCAACGCGATCCCGCGCGGCGCGCAACGCAGTACCTGTGGTGGTATACCTAACTAGTGGGGTGAGGCTGGCAAGCTTTGCGTGCAGCGCAGCAGCCTCCTGCTTTCGCCTCCCTCCGCCATCCGTCCACCACCCCTCTCCATTTCCGGAAAAGACCCCAAGGGAGCCCCGAAAGGTCCTTTGGCTGGGTGGGCGGGCAGTCGGGAGGAGCGAATGAACGAGGAAACAAAAAACAAGTGGCTTACCGCAAACCGCCCAATCACATGTTGCTCGTGAAAATGCAAAATTCACACATCCCACCTGTGCCACCCCCCCATTTCCCGGGCTCTAAGATCCAACACTGGCCATGGTTGTCGTGAAGTATCTGTGCGGAAAGAACAAGCACCACAGGCGAATATTAACTACCCACCCCGCTCACATCCCTTCATCAGATCGTTTACATCATCGTTTCGGATTGGAGGGGTAGTAAGCCTTGGCGGGGTGTTTCCGACCGGACGCTCGAGCACAACGCAAAACTGCGAAATAACGGCGAAGAAGAGCGAGGCGAGGGGGGGAAAAATGGGAGGAACAGAAAAAAAAATTGCATCTTTCCCGCGAGCGAGCTAGTCAAGCGCGATCCTTGGGGTTTGCTTATGAACTTGGACCCACACCCATGGAAGGATCCTGACGAAGGGCTGAAAGGCCTGCAATCTCCCCCAATCATCGGCTTGCGAGTAGATCTTCTTTTCCATCGGAATTTCAATAACGAAAGATAAGTTAGGGTGGGGGGAATCCAAGCCACCGGCGGACGACATGGGACTCCAGGTCCCAATTTTTCGTGCATCGGATAGACGACCCAAGTCAGAAAGAGATGCAGAAGACAGCTTTCCGATAAATTAATAGAAAGGCTGATATATCGACCAATGTCCGTACCATGAGTCTTGCATTTCATCGGCGAAGTAGAGTACAGCAGCAACGGAGCATCAGCTCACCCGAATCCCTGACGCCGAAAGCTTTTCTTAGGCAGCATCTGCCTCCATAATCATGCGCAGCAACATCAAAAGGCGCTCAAGGATTCTTCCGCGAGCACTCGCATTCTTGACCAATTTGGTAATCCTATCTCAAGCAAGCCCACAAGTCTTCCTTAGTTGGCCATGTAGGTGCTAGCGTCAATGCCGCCCTCGGGGAACTCCCTGCACACGAGGTTAGTACATCTTACGTGGGCCGACAAAAGGCGGCAACTTACGGAAGAGGAACTTCGAATCTCTTCTCAACCTCCTTGAGGACCTGCTCATCCTGCTCGCTGCTGACGAACGAGATACTGAGACCCTTGGTACCGAAACGACCGGCACGACCGACACGGTGGAGGTAGGAGTCGGCATCGCCGGGAAGATCGTAGTTGATGGCCAGGTTGATACGCTCGATATCGATACCACGGCCGAAAACATCAGTGGCGACACAGATGCGCTTGTTGAACTCCTTGAACTCCTTGTAGCGCTTGATACTGTACGGAGGTCAGTAGCCAATCGTCTAACGGGTGTTGCAGTTCACGTACCGCTCCTCCTGGGAAACACCGGAATGAACCGCGATGGAGGGGAAGTTGCACTCGCGTAGAAGTCTGTCCAGCTCGGTCGCGCGGAGAGTGCTCTTCACGAAGATGATGACCTGGTTGAACTCAAGATTGTCGAGCAAGTCGTTCAACTTGCGGTTCTTCTCGGCCTCGCTCAGCTTGATGTAGTACTGCTGCAGACCGTGCAGGGTGAGCTTCGACTCGTCGTCGACGTAGATCTCGAGCGGGTTGCGCATGAACTTCTTGCAGATCGGGCGGGTCTCCTTGGCAAGAGTAGCGCTGAACATCATGACCTGCTTCGTGGTAGGGGTAGCACGGAAGATCTCCTGGACGTCACGGCGCATGTCTAGGGAACCCCCTGTTAGCACGTTGCCCCTACTAATGAACGGCAGAAATGGATGTGCATACCAATCTGGTCAAGCATCTTGTCGCACTCATCGAGAACGAACATCTTGATACCGCCGAGACGAAGCTTCTTCTCACGCACAAGAGCGTTCAATCTGCCGGGAGTACCGACAATGATGTGCGGGTGGGTGTCCTTGTTCGAAAGAATCTCGATATCCTTCTGCATGGGAGTACCACCGTAGAAGACGGAGGTCTTCACGTCCGGAAGGTACTTGCTGAAGCGAGCATACTCGTTCTTGATCTGGTAGGCCAACTCGCGAGTGTGGCAGAGGACCAGGACAGCAGTCTCACCAGCAATGGGCTCGAGCTGCTGAAGAGTGGCAAGGACGAACACGGCCGTCTTACCAAGACCAGACTTTGCCTGGCAGAGGATGTCGGAACCGATGATGGCTTGGGGAATGCAAATTTGCTGGACTGTTGCGGAGAACCGACGATGTTAGAGACTTCGTCCAAAGAGTTGGTAACGATAAGAAGCAATCGAGCGTCGCGTCCGTCCATCTCGCAAAGTTGACCGTGCGAAGATCCGGCAAGATCAACCACATCGAGAACGCCGTCTTCACCCGCGCGTCGGCACGGAGAATAGGATCTCGGGGATCCCGAGACTGGAAAGGCAGATTCTGCGAATCCGACACTCTATTTCAGGTGGCCAATCCAGTCATAGCGCAAAGCCTTCGCGTACAGGTCTTGTGTTTATAGGCAGCCGCCGGCCTGTGCGATCCATCCAGAGACGTTTTGACTTTTTGCGCGCGCTTCCATCGATTGAGCCCGTCACTTGGGGTGGCTGGTTTCGCGGGCGCTTGGTTTGCGGAGATGGACGGACGCTTCTTGAAGGACGGAGGAGCTTGAGGGGAAAGGTTAAAACTGACCCTCCGAAGGATGTTCGAAACCGCAGTCGGTGATGGCACGCAGAAGCTCCTGCTTGAGGAGGAAGTCCCGGAAGCCGGTGGAGTGGATGCCGACGTAGCTGCCCTTCTTGTCGCCGGTCACGGTCAGATCGCCCTTCTTCTGTTCACCGTTGGCGGCAGCGCCGGTCGCGCCCGTGGCGACGGCATCGGCCTGGTTGAGCTCCTCGTCGGAGTAGTCGATGAGGTCCTCCTCGTGCGACATTGTGAAGGTGGCTGCTGGCGGATATTCGCGTGTAGAGGCGCGTTGAGGTGGTGGAGGACGCGAATTTGGACGTGTCCGGTGATGTCAGTGGTGCGGAGCCTTGGTGCGCAAACGCGTCGTCAAAGAGGCCGTGCGGTCGGGGCTGCGGGAGCGCGAGGTGCGGCAACTGAGGATTTCTCTTGCGCGACCGCCTCGAGTTGATGAGGGAAGGTGGTGGAGAAGGTGGTTTGGATGATGGAGATGGGCGGGCGGGCGAGGCTGCTTTGTCGAACGCCGGAAGCTGAAAACGTAGGGCGATCCTAGCTTCCACGTGATCGCGTCTCCAACAAATAACGGCGCCGCCCGCCTCGCTTCCCACCGCGCCTTTGTGACGCCAGCTGTTGCTCTTTGTCCCTCGCAACAAACCGACCTTGCATATCCGCGCCCGGCACGATGGCCAAGGGCGACGCCTCGAAGCCGAAGTCGGTGCCCAACAAACACCTGCATGCGCGCATCTCCTACCTCTACCAAGCCGCCACCTATCTCGCCAACCAAAGCTGCCAGCCCGCCGAGCAGAAGAACGGCAAGAAAATAGACGTGGACGCCACAGCGGAGGGCGATCCCGTGATGCAGCCGGTGTTACCCGGCCAGAATGCTTTCCCTCCGGGTCTGCCCTTCTACTATGCGTCTCACCTACAATCGGTCTCTATGAAGTCGCAGATCCGGCTGTCACAGGACGTCAAGCATTCCATTTGCAAGCGCTGCAGTGCTATTCTGGTCCCTGGGAGCACTTCTTCAAACAAGATCGAGAACCTGAGTCGCGGAGGTAAAAAGCCCTGGGCTGATGTACTCGTTATCGAGTGCAACGTTTGCAACGCACAGAAGCGCTTCCCTGTTGGAGCTAAGCGACAGCCCAGGAAGAGCGAGCGCGCGAAGGTCGAGAAAGCAAGACCAGCAAGCATGGGTACGGGCAGAAACGTGACCAAGACGCTGGAAATGGAGAACAGGACATCAATTACGCCACTCGTGGAAGAGATTGAGCTAGGAACGCCAAAGTGAAGTACAACAAAGTCCTCTGTCCACCTTAGGACTGCCATTTCCGTTCATAGACGCCGACCCAGGAGCCCCAGCCGACGACCTTGCCCTTGATGGCCTCCGCGATTTTCTTTTGGCCAACCTTCGGTCCCAGAGCCTGGATGTCGAGAGGCTCGCTCAACGCAACCAACTGGTAGAAGTACCGATGCGGACCATGGCCAACAAGCGGCCTTGGGCCTATGTAGTGCTTCCCCCTGATATTCGGTACCCAACGAAATCCGCCTTTCAAAGCAGTTGCATCAACGAGCTGGATGTCTCCATTCGTGACCTGGCTAGTCTCTGCCGGGATGGCGTAGAAGAGACTATGGGCAATAGGGAAGGGGAGGGGCGCGTCGACGTCTTCACAAATGAGGACATATTCTTTGACGTCCAACTGAGCCGGCTTTGTCCAGGTCAAGAGTGGGAATTCGCCCTTGCCGTCTTGGGTAAGGTCAACAGGCATCTGCGAACCCGAAGGGCCGCTCTGCGGGCATTCAAGCGTGATGTTTGGCTCGGGATGACTGGCGAATGCAGGCGCCTTGGTGAAGAGTTTCGCATCGTGAGCTCGGAAGCTGTAGAACAGCTTGGAGAGGTAGTATTCAATGTATTGCAAGATGCCCATGGCCGGCGCGGAGACAGTTTCGTGGTAGCCGTTGTCTTGTCGCAGAATGCCGGATCAAGATCGCGCTTGGTCGTCCGAAGTTCGGAAGGATCTGTTGTGGACTGAAGTCTGGCCAGTAATGTTACGAGGAGGCAATGAGCTGTAGCCGTACCGTGATTCAGGCTGCGCGTAGAGTCTGGTCGCAAAGCGTCGCAGCCGACTTGGACGCGGGGAAGTCTTATTTAATGGTTCGTACGTTTTCACTTGGGTTAATCAGCACTAAGGGTTGGAGTATGGCGAATGAGGCAACAACGAGCCCTCGCTCAGCGTTATGTCCGGGCCGTCCGGGGTGGCAGGTGCTGTGACTCGGACGGGGCAGGAGCGGCTCGGGGGCTCCGTTCCCCCGCTCGACCTCGAATCTCCAAACTCCGACTATGAGTCGACAATGACCAAAGAGCATCCCCCTTTAAAAGATTTCCGGTCGCCACTTTGCCAAGATGACAAGCTTCAGCCGCACCCGCACCCCGGAGAGCTTGTGCAAAAATCATGGCGACCACTGACATCTCGGGCTCAGTTCCTACACACAGCCACACCGAACCTCGAGACCACAACGGAGATACCATCCAAGCCACCGACGGAATTGTAGCAGCAGAACCACCCACACCCGTCGGACTCCATGAAGCAGGCAATACCAGGGAAGCAGTTACAACAGACGTGGAGGCGGCAGCAGGGGAACCACCCAAACCACCAATCCACTCGGTGTTTTCCAAGAAAACCAAGGTTCTCATCATCACCATGACTACCATGGCCAGCTTCTTCTCTCCGGTCTCGGGTCAGATCTACCTGCCTGCCTTGAATACTCTGGCCAAAGAATTCCACGTCTCGCTAGCCGACATCAACTTCACCGTCACAAGCTACATGATCATGCAAGGCATAGCACCCATGTTCTTTGGCGACCTGGCAGACCAAGTCGGCAGACGACCAACCTATATCTGCTGCTTCACCATCTTCTTCTTCGCCAACCTGGGTCTGGCGCTGCAGCGTGACTACGCGGCGCTGCTGGTGCTCCGGGCCATGCAGAGTAGCGGCAGCAGCGGCGTCATCGCCTTGGGCAACGGCGTCATATCCGACGTAACCACTAGCGCAGAGCGTGGCTCCTACGTTGCCTGGGTTCAGATGGGAACCCAGCTTGGCCCCGCCCTTGGGCCTATCCTCGGCGGTGTCCTTGCGCAGTTTCTCGGATGGCCGTCCATCTTTTGGTTCTTGCTCATCAGTGGCGGCGTCTACCTCGTCCTCTATATCATCCTCATCCCGGAAACGGGCAGGAATGTTGTCGGCGACGGCTCGCTTCCGCCGCAGGGCTGGAACAAGTCCCTGCTAAACATCATTGCGGAGCGCAGGCGTCAGAAGAACGGGCTCCAACGCACCGTTTCGCGGCAGGCCAAGCACGAGGAGAGCAAGCGACTGGCAGCGGGCCGGCACCTTCGCTTTCCAAACCCGTTCATGGCGCTGCGCATCGTCGTTGAGAAGGACGTCTCACTGATACTACTAGCGCTCTCCATCCTCATGACGGGCTTCTTCTGCATGATCGTTCCCATGCCTAGTATCTTTGCCAGCACCTACGGTTTTAACGACCTTCAGATCGGTCTCTGCTACATGTGAGTACTGGGAACCTGTCTTGACATGTATATCTCTTCCTCTGACTTGGATAGACCTTTCTCAGCAGGCGCCATGACAGGCAGTCTCGCCTGCGGTCGCTTCCTCGACCGCAACTTTCGCCGCGTCGCCGCAAAGCACGGCATCACCGTCGACCGCAAGCGCGCCAGCAGCATGCGCAATTTCCCCATCGAGCGCGCCCGGCTCGAAATCATCTGGGCCCCGCTGATCATCGGCAGCATATCGACGCTCGTATGGGGCTGGGTACGTCCTTCCTCCTCATCCCCCTTTTCTTTTCCGTATTCCCTCCCACCACCCACACACCCTTACTAACCCCGTCCTCCATCCCTCCAGATCCTCCGCGCCCAAACCTCCCTCGCCGCCCCCCTCGTCATCCTCTTCATCGGCGGCGCCATGCTCTCGGGCACCATGTCGATGCTGATGACGCTGCTCGTCGACCTGTACCCGCAGCGCGCCAGCACGGCCATGGCCGGCCTCAACCTCTGCCGCTGCCTCATGAGCGCCGCCGGCACCGCGTCCGTCGAATACATCATCCGCGCCTGGGGCCTCGGCTGGACGTACACGTTCCTCGGCTTGCTGATGCTGGTGTTCAGCGTGCCGCCGTTGGCGGTGGTGGTGTGGAGGGGGCCGGCGTGGCGGGAGGAAAGGTTTCTGAGGGTGGAGAGGAAGGAGCGGGAGAAGGAGGCGAAGGGAGAGCGGGAGAGCGCAGGTGGAGAGCGGCATGTGAAGCCGGATGGGGAAGAGAGGGGTGGTGGAGAGGGGGAGGAGGAAGAGGAGAGGGTGAAGGGTGGTAGCAAGGCCGCGTCGACGGCTGAGGAGGAGGAAGTCGGACCGCAGCAGAACGGCGGCGGTCCCATGCCTGATAAATGAGAGTGAGATACGATGTGCGCAGCGATACGGCTCTTTATCTTGTTTTATACGAGGTCCGTTCGCTTAGTACTGCGGTAAGGGAAAAAGCATCAAAGGGATAGTTGAAGCATTTATGGACGTACGGTAGTGTTGAGAAAAAATGAAAAATTTTTGGATCTTACTTCGAGCGCTTTACACTGGACTGGGCGCTTTACAACCCAATTGCTTGGCGGTGATGATGATGGCCTTCCTGACTTGCAAGTGGAGCAGGCATCCATGGCCTGCACGCCATCCATTGCGGGGCCCTGCACATCATCGCCCGCTCTCATCAACCCACAAAAGCCAATCTTTTCCCAGTCAAGCCAGCCGGGGCGCCCTACATAGCCGTCGATCCCAACGCATCATCATCAGGCGCGCAGGAAGCGGGCAAGGCGATGGGGTGGGCAACGAAAAGTCAATTGGTGAATACGAACGGGGACACGGACAAGGTTCATCCGGAATCGGCAACGATGCTCCTCTCTCGCTGCAGGGAGCGAGTTGGTGTGGAGATGGGATGGGAGGGCGATCATATAGGTATGTGTGTAGTTCGTCATCTTGTCGACTGCGGGAGATCGGCGGGCTGTGAGTGAGTGACATACATGCCCGGCGGGAGGGATGGGTGTTGCGGGTGGGTCCTGGCGCTGCGGAATACGATGATTCCGACCTGGCACTTATGCTTTTCCCGCTAACTTCTATCCGTGTCCAAGCCTCTGCGCCTTTTCAAGTCTCCTATGAGAAACGTGGCATTGATCGGCTGACTCGTATGATAGGGTTGCTGTATTGTCGCCTAAGGCTGACATGCATGACTAGTGGCTCAAGCAACAGAACAGTATCTTTCACAGCCTCGTGGAATATTTGCTGGCTTGCAGGTATGTATCAATTGTGTTGCGTAAACTCTCCCGCGGCAAGACACAGATGTCCCAGAGCCGGAGTGTGCGACCTTGGTGGACGGTTAGCACCCACATCTAAGAGCTGCCGCATCTACGCCCCGCTCAGCCACATGTCTTTCCCATCTTGATCGATTGTCTTGAATTTTCCTTGACTTCGCCCTCTACTAAACCTTTCCCAGAACTTTTCGTACCACTGCCATGGATTATAAGGGTCCCTAAAACAGGGATGGGGAAAGAAAACCACAACATCCGAACCTATTACAGTCACTGACCAGGCTTATCTCACATAAGAGCAACGTTTTGTGAAACCAGATACATGAGTCATGACAGTACTTGGGGATATATGCACTTACGGGCAAACAAGTAGGGAATTTTCCCCAACAGCGCATGCGTATTAAACATCGACAGAAGACTAAAGGTGAGATTTTCGACGTTTACTGACCGAAAAGAGACAAGGAAGTGGATGTTCAAGCCTTTTCAATTCTTACGTCTTGACTAGTGCTGACCAAGTGTACTACTTTAGCCGGCATCGTCAGATGGCAAGGCAGATTCGGTGGCTGCAGGTGAGATTCTGCATTCGGTTTCGCTGCCTTCTTACTAGACCTCAACTTTCAGCTGTCTGCCTCATGCTACAACGAGGGTCTCGGCTCCTCAATGTTCATCTCAGCCCTTGTCTTATTGCCTCGATCACTAGCATTCCTTATAACATCGACTTCTCTCCATATTTCGAATGTAGTCTGTAAAACCAATCATGTCCATGACTAGGGCCCTGCGCATTACGGCCTTTGCCGTGGCACCTATCGTTTCGGCAGCAATCACCATGCCTGGTTATACCCCTTCAATCCATCAGCGCGAGGCTATTGAGAAATGCCCCGGATTCATCGGAAACTCTGATCTCTATGGCTCTGGCATCCGATTCGGTCTGTATTTCCAGTTGTTCTCCTCATGGCTCACAAACACCTTCAATTCTTCCGCAGCAGCAGCGAACCATGACTACAATTCTATATTTCTGCTGGCGTTGCTCATAGCCATATCAGTGGCGGCAGCTGACGGCACGATTCAACCCGTCGAGGCATACGTGATGTTGCACATCTGTTTCGGCTTCATCTTTACGGTATTGTCTCTCCTGGGCGTCCGGGTGTATTTCTACACGCCATCCACGCTATCAGAGTTTCTCTGCGAGGTCCGACGCCAGCGTGAGATACTCAGGGGCTCAATTCGTGAGCGCATACAAACCGTGCAAACCGCTTTCCGACATTTTCGGGAGTGGCTACGGTCTCGTAGCGCAAATGAAGGAGAAAAAGAGCAACGACAGCAAAAGGAACAACAAAACGGAAGACGCGCATCCATTGAATCAATGGCCGCCATAGGCAAAAATACCATCTGCAGCAAACTGGTCCGCAACCTCCGCAAGATGCACGAGGCATCGCTGCCATCAAGCACTCTGGGTTTGGTCCGCGCGTCCACGTTCGAGTTCACATCGGACGCGGTGTCATTCCTCAAACACCCCTCGCTTTCCTGGTCCGGCGTAGCATGGCGCAGCGTCATCCTATCCTACCTGATGGGGCTCAACCTGTGGTTCTGGTGGTCGCCGTGGCTCGCGGCCACGGCCACCGAGTCCGGCGGCGGCAAGGTTTGCGCGCCCTCCATCTACTTTTTCGGGCACCAGCACATGGCCGGCGCTCTCCTGATCTTCTTCCGCAGCGCCTCCATTGTCCTCGCGATCCCGGCGCTCTGGCTCTGCTGGATCATCCTCAGCGCCTCCTTCGCGGTGTGGAAGTTCGTGCTCGGCTTCCTCGCGCGCCGGTTCGTCGTCACATCGCTCGGGCCCGACGTGTGGGACAAGCTGGACCCGGGGGTCAAGCTCGCCATCGGCCTGTGCCTGACGCCGTTCATGCTGTGGGACAACGTGTGGCTGTACGTCGTCGTCGACGGGTTCCTGGGGTCGCCGGTGCTGCTGCAGGGCACGTACACGTTCTGGAACATCGAGTCGAGCGCGTTGCCCGGGTGGAGCGAGCTGTGGATGCCCTTCATCTCGTTCATGAGCCGCGGCGTCGACTTGATGGGCGGTCCGGCGGAATGGAAGCGGCGGGTGCAGGAGAGCGAGTCCGATTCGCAGGTTTCGATTCCGTAAGTAAGCGAGACATTTGCGTGGGCCTGGGGACCGGGGCGGAGGCTGATTTGTGCAACAGGCGCAGCGTAACCGTCCTTTGCATAAGCTTCCAAGCGGCCACTCTGGCAACTATGATTTGCTTCATAGTGTTCATTGAGCGGACCATTATCGTTGCGGAGATAACGGGTGTGTACAGCTTGAGATCGACTGGGCAGCTGATCCCTTTCATTATCGGCCTGGCGTCCTTTGCCGCGTCATTGAGAGAGATTGCGTTGTTGCACCTGAGGAAGGTATGTCATGATGCAATACAGCATGTGATCATGACGAGTAAAGCCAGCTAACATGTCACTTTCAGGAATCTCCCAAGTGGCATGAACATAGCTTGGTGATCAAATTTGGACCAGGGCCCTCCCATTGTGACCATTCGCCAAGAGTCGAGAAGGATGATCCGACAGTGGAAGTGGACTCCGATGTTTGCACGCCGCAGTCAATGCTCAAAGATCCCTTAGCTGACAGTGTGAGCCCCCGGCTGTAAATGTCAAAGCATAAAAGACATTGCACAGAAGAAGGTTATGATTTGAGTAACCGTTAAAGGTGTGTGCGAGCCGAACGTGTATATATCCCCCAAAAAGAAAGAATAAGACTAGACGCGAGGGATACTGTTGTGATTTGCCATCACCGCCTGGAGAGTTCAAGAGTACACTGTAAGGATATGCTTCTTGAACGCATACTGTACCACAACCATCCGTTTTAACCAATAGAAGTTCTGAGTAGACATGTAAGCGGTCTCAAGGGTGGGGTGCTGTCTTACCCCACTTATTTGTTATGCCGACAGTAAGAGCCGTTGCATGGCTTGGTATGTCGTGCAACACGATCATGACGCGGCAATGGATGTGGCTGCCTATCTCAAATTTTTGGTATACAACGTGAGAATTCATTATGTTATGCTATGATATCAGCTATATGCTTCCGACTCTGGAAAACTCCGCGCGCTGTCTGTTTGACAAAGCTGCATCGGCATGCTCTCTGTTACAGGAAAACCGACTAATCCTCGAGGCGGCAGTCAGATTCGATAGGGGCAACACCTCTTTTGACGATCCGCGCGTCGAGCCTTTCGACGAGAAAAAGCCATGGACACGACTGATGGCAGCGCCGAATGCGGTTGGCTTAATGAGCGAGTGCAGAGTAGGAAGACAGCATGCGATCAGGGCAACATTGGTTTCGATGACGGTCCAGAAGATGCCGGCACTGGTGATTCCCTGCAAATCCCATCAGCAACACCCGTGGAAAGTATCTACTGTGGATACATACTAATATATCGTACGGCGGCATTCCCATGATAGTCGTCTTGTCAAGCGCACCTTTGGCTGTTAGCAAAACAGACCTCTGTTGCGGATTTGGAAGTGGCTACTGACTCGAAGGTGTGCTTTGCTGGATGCAGATGACCATCCGGACAATTGCTGAAGCAACGGCACTTAAACAAACCAAGAGGGTCAGCTCGACCAATAGAGCCTCATGGGAGTCGTGAAGCTTACACACTACCAAGCATAAACACACCACAGACTTGAAACTTGCGGGCCGTAGGCATCTGAAGTTGCCATATCTTCTCGTTGTCAGCCGCCGGCCGCAACAAGAAGGGAAGAGAAGAAGCTCACCCAAGGAAAAGGCAGGATCAGAATGATGAAATCCAAGGCCGCATCGAGGATAGAATAAACAACGGTGGCCATGAAGCCGAACCCGCATTTCTCCCCAATCTCGGAAAGTGAGGCCCAGTTTGTGGCGAAGTTGATGCCGCATGCAAAGGTAAAGCCGAAGAAAAAGGCGATGATCCACGCAACAGTGATTGCGACGAGGATTAGCGAGATGACCTGGAATGACTTGTACACAAAGAAGATCCGGCGGTAGAAGAAGAGGAACGAAAGCTTGATGAAGCCGATAGCAAGAGGCTGCATTACGAAGACCATGTAGACAAACTGGCGATGATGTCAGAATCCTTATACAGGGGATTAGGGATGCGGGTATTGATACCTTCTCCAATAATACCAGATCAGGAGTTGTAGTGGCGATCCAGTCCTGGGCGTTGGAAGCGTCATTGTGCTGGCCAAGTACATTGACTTGGGCGCCTGAATACCGTAAGCGGATTCGAAGTTATGCCTTGGGGGGTTGTTGAATCCTCACCGTAAACCAAAACTACAGCGGTTCCGATAGTGGGCAATACGGCCAGTAAACAGAAGAGGTCGTCTAAGTAATTCAGAAAGCGATTGTGGCTAAGCTTATGGTTTGCTTTGAGCCGGTAAGCAATTCTCACCGAAACAGCCAACAAAGCAAGCACTGCCAGAGCGATACCAGCCGCCGAGCAAGACTCCTTATTCACGTAGCTCATTAATCCGGTAAATGCTCGTGCGAGAGTGAATGACGGGAGGCTGGAGACAGCGGCCAGCCGCGTGTGCTTGGAACAGCGAGAACGAGGGACGTGTACCGGTAAAGCTGGCAACGGAAGAGCACCGATGCATACTTATTTCCACCTGCCGAGCAGAGCGCGGCTCCAAAGGCAAAGCGACCCGGCGTCGCCAAGTAGTCGGGCTAATCGGTAGCGTGGCATTTGGCGATTACGCCACGATGCGGCGGCAGAACCCGGCCCACGCGGACAAGCCATAGCGGAGGACCTGACCGTTTCAGTTGGGTGTGCGACCCCTGTTCATATACTAGTCATTTCTGCGTCCGAGCGGTGCCTGAGCTCTCATGCGATGGATGACCCTTATCGTCGCCACTCTATAACTGAAGCATCACCACTTGCTGTGAACACTTCGCATCCCACGGGTATGCAACATGGCTATCGCATACCAGCCTTTACCAAACCATGTCGAGAGGCAAGATGGAGACGAGGCCCGAAATAGGCAGCTCTGGAAGATGCGCCAGCCGACTATTTTTCTTGCTGTTCTTACCCTGTTCAACGTGGCTCTTTTTGCGGCGTCGCTATATGTCTTTCAAGCCAGCTCGGCAGTAGCACCTTTACCGAACTCGGTTGCCAAAGCGGAAGAGCTTCCCATGGATTTCGTCGAATTTAGCTGGCACACGCCTTGGAGTTCCAACAACGACAGCGAGGCCGACCAGCTCTGGGACAACATCAACACTGCTCATGGCCACATTGCAGTAGACCGCGACTGGGCCACGGCGCATAACGTTTGGACGCCTACCCACCGCCTCTCAACCTGCGCTGACTCGTTACAGTGGGCACCGTCTATGGAAATCCCTGGTCGGCCTGACAAGGCCATGTACCTCCTCGAGGCGTACCATCAGCTCCACTGCCTCGTAAGTCTTCCCGCCGTCATACTACAAGTCAAGCCCGCCTGACGAGACACAGCGCCTCATACGACGAACGCTACTTGACCTGTACCACGGAACTCCTCCCCAATGGCCCATCGCTCACAACCGGCACTGCTTTGATGCACTACGCCAGCATATCATGTGCAATGCTGACAGCACTCCCCTGCATGGTGCCGGCGACCACATGGCAGGTGATGGGCAGGTGCACCGTTGCAAGAGCTGGGCAGCACTGCGGGACTACGCGACGGCGAACACGGCTTGCTTCCACGATGGACAGCCGGGCTGGACGCTGGAAGACCACTTTTCCAAGTGCGATGACGGAACAGACGGACTTTAGTAACGCTTCTCTTTCTCTTGTGGCCCGACAACTGAACAATGCTCAAGTAACGACTTTAGTGCATCATTCAAGCTGCTTGATGATACGCTAATCTCCTGTAGCCGTGCTGGCGATCAAGAGCACTACGGACTTTCCTGTATGGGCTAATCCGCTCACCTTCAACCGCCACACAGCCGCCAAGAACATACGATCACGGCACGCTCAAGAACCGAGAGATGGGATAGTAGCCCCGGGCATGAGCGAGCCGTTATTGGCAGTCGTATTCAGGCTAACGGCCAAATTACCGACAATGTGGCGGGCGCCAAGCGAACCCTAATCGAGCACGAGGCTGAGTCTAGATACAGTTCTGGAAGCTGCCCCCCTAAGCCGTCCGCGCTTTAGTGCCGCGCGTTTCAGGTACAGCCAGTCGGTTGGCCATAGCTCCCCGTAACGCAATACCGCTTACTGCCGCTGGGGGACGCACGCCAACGACGGCCGGCTACCATGCGTCAAACGCTCGTTCGGATGTCTCCGCCCGCCCTCTGTGTTGTCCATGTGCTCCATGCACGCACTATACAATACAAGTGATCGGCCGTCCGCGCGGGATGGATGGGACCCTCGTTTGCGTCAAGTCCTCTCGTTAGTCTCTGCTCAACAGCAGCAGCAGCCAGCCAACCAGCATCTCACTGTTTTCGTTCTTTCGCAATACCACGTCTCCTTCCCTCTTTCGTTCCAGGATGAAGTTCATTGCTCGATTCCTCGCCATTTCCGGCTCCGCTCTTCTCGGCTCCGCCGCCCCGCTGAACGGTGTTGCCGGTGTGTCTGGTACCGTCGGCAATGTAGCCGACGCCGTCTCCACTCCCATAAGCCTTCCGTCCGATATAAACACCGCCCCGGACGCGGTGGTAAACGCCGCCCAAGGCATCCGTAAGCCAATCGCCCGCCCCAAAACCCACATTCCCGTCTGACTCCTCACCGCAGTATCCGGCACCTGCGGCCTCGATTGGAAGTGCAACGTCACTCTCTCTGGCACCATCGAGGACCTCCTCGTCGACGGCGACAAATACAGTAAGCAAAAAAAGACCGAGCCTACATGCCCGGTGCACGACGTCTCCCAGCTAACGAAGCTCCATCGCCAACAGCCGGCCAAGCCTCCGTCGCCGGCTGGTGCCACGAAGGGCGCTGCTACGGAGCCGCGAACGTCGACACGGCGGGCACCGCGCCCTTGGTCGTCACCTGCGACCAAGTGTCGGGCGGCGCCTCCAAAGCCTGCACCGGGACGATCGGCGCCGCCGCCAATGTCATCTTCTCCAACGGAAAGCAGCTGGGTGTGTAGCGTTTCTCCCTCCCCTCGTCCTTACTCGAAAAACTGTGCAGCAGTGACTGATTCCCGGTTGCGGCGGCTGTGAACAGAACTCTGGGGCTGGATGACGCCGTCGGGATACTGCAGCGATGGAACCTGCTACGCGTCACTTAATGCGCTCGGAGACCCCATGTACTAACTAATCCCGTTTGGCTACGAAAACTCCTGCGCTTACATTTCCCCTGGACCGCGGTTCGCGGGGCAGTTGTTGTTGGCGTTGGGAGAAGACGGGGCCGGCGGGGGTGCGGCGGGACGGACGGACGGTCAGAAGCTGGAAGGGGCGCAGGTGGGGCGAGGCACACGTTGGACGGGAGCTGTGCATCAGGAACATATCCGATGGCAAGGATGGCCAGCGCCGGTGTTCATGTGCATTGAATGTCTTCTCGATGCCCGGAATCTTGGCAGCGGCGATGTTGTTCGGTTGCCAAAGAGTCGGTCGGCACTTTTCTGCCTGCAATGGCGAAGGTGGTGTGGTGGACATACTCTAACCAGGTAGTTCGTGGCAAAAGATGAACCAGACGCGACCGAGGAGGCGAAAACTCCGGCTTCCGTGGGAGCTTCTTCTCCGCTTCGTGGAAGGCTTTCTCCGACGTCGCTCGAGCAGGACTGAAGTCGGTTCTCTCTCAAGTGAATCAGTCAAGATATGTGCAAGCCCCCTCTTGCCTATACCGCGGCATCAGACAGCTGCCGGACACGGGAGGGGTATCTTGTATCAATTGAGCAAAAAAAAAAAAACACCTACAATTTACGTTTCAGTCAAACGTCTTAAGGAGGTGGATGATGGGGTGCTGGTGGAGTTGTTTGTGAGGTGGGCGAGGAACGAGCAGCAGTGGATGCAGAGGTTGTTGTTTGTGGATAATCCGCGGAGGCTGTGGTAGTGGTGTGGGGATGATCGAAGAGGGAGGGAGGTCGACTGCCCCCAGGGCCCAATCGGGGTGTGGGCATGTGTTTGCGTTTAGGTTGGCTGCACATATGCTGGGGCTATGGCACATGGGTGCTTGGCCAGGGCTGCTCCTTTAATCTGTTTTTTTTTTTTTTTTGTATACTCAATTCGGCCTGAAATACACACGCCGTTCTCCCCACTTTCATTTCGTCTTTCCTTCCCTTGGACGCATCCAACGACGCTGTACACTCAAGCATCACTTCACGCTATTGGTCCGTTGCGTGCATCTTTTTGCAGGTGCTCGTGGCTCCAAAAGAAAATGAGATCGTGGTGCCCGACTACTACTCTTGTGAAGCCCAACTTCCGCACTACACGCCACAACTCATGCCATGCGGTCGACGACGTCACGGACGCCACCGCGCCATTCAGCCTCCCAGTTGCACCAGTAACCTCCCATAGACCACTCAAAAAAAAAAAAAAAACGTAATCTCGAAACATGAATTCATCTAAGAAATTTGTCTACTGTCATAGACTTCGTTAAGGGGTCGTAATCATAATCTCATGCCATCGCTTACGCAGACCAAGCACCAAACCACGATCAAACATACACAACACCCATCACGCTCCACCTTGGGTCCATGCTTTGTGTTGGATAGACCTGTATGTCTCTTTCCCTGCATCCGCATGGAAAGTAAAGGAAAGGAAGTTTCACCTTCCAAGATATTGAAGCCCGAAAATGTCGCCAAAGAGTCATGTCCAGGTGCTGCCCCAAGAAAGAAGCAGAGCACGAAGGATTCGCTAGTCGTACAAAAAATGGAGAAAGAGCATTGACCTTGTGAAAGGGGAAAGAGGCAGCTGTGGAGCTTCGTAATGCCTGTCTTGAGAAAGTGCTCACCGCGCATCGCTATGCATGAGGTGTTGAAAGAAGAAGGCCCGACCAATTTTATAGGAAGTGAGAATATAGGAGAAGAGCCGATCAAGAAGGAGAATCGTGGTCCGCTCAAGTTTTGTGCAGGGTAGGAGAGGAAATGGAAATGAAGATGAGATCAGGCGCTGCCATAGCCATCCATGGGAGCACTCCTCACAGCCCGACGGCGACCGTGAGATCTGCGGCCTGACCTCGCCTGGTGGCGCTGCTTCAACGCTTCGGCTGTGTTGACGCCCTCTGAAGCAGCCTCAACGATAACACCGGCGTCTTCCTCTGGGACACCATAGGGGAAAGCTCGCCAATGGTCGTCAATGCCATCGTTCTGATTCGACAGCTCTTGGACGGGCTCGTGGACGGGCTCGTGTAAAGACTCGACCACGCTGCCCCGAAGGCTGTTGGTCATGCTGGTTGTAGAAGATCCAGCCCCGCTACGATAGGGAGTGCGATACGGCATGCGAGAATCTGGGTTCGTGGCAATACTATGACGGCGGTGACGGTCATGATGGCGATGGCCATCTCCGACCTGACCACCGTATGCATTTGCGCTGTGGATGCTTCCTTGGCGCGAAATTGGCTGTGAGCCATATCCATGAGGCGGTTGTACCGGGTAGTTCGGGCTGTAGTTGGGCTGGTAGGGAGAGCTGTTCTGCGGCCGATACTGAGGCGGGGTGTGGCCAAACGGAGGAGTGTTTGTCGCCGATGGGAATCTGGCTCCGTAGGGCGAGTGACCGTGAGATCCAGCAGTAGCATTCGGAATTGGAACGGCCTGGATGTTGCTGTGAGGGATGTATGGTCCAGACTGGAGGCCACGCGAGTCGACTGATGAAGCACGCGAAGAGCGAGATCCGTGTGGAGGCGGCGGGAACTGGGTGCCGTAGTAACCAGCAGCCTGCGAATGTTAGTGAAGCGTCCTTCAGATACCCTAGGGTTGAGTTACCGGTGGTTGGTTCGCAGCCGGAACCTGCGCGAGGGCCTGGGGATTTATCTGTGCAGCCTGTCCGTTGGTGTATTCGGGAGTGTGCATCGCACCTGGAACATAGTCGGCCGGGTTGTAAGGCTTCGCGGCGTAGTGATTGTGAGCAGCGTTGTAGGGCTGCGGGTGAGCGTAGTTCTCGCCAGCTAGGTGAGCAGGCGGGAAGGTAGCAGAAACGTTTGGTTGGATCGGTGGAGGAGGTATGTGCAAGCCCTGCGTATGGCCTTGTGACATGGACCTGTCTGCATGTGGCGGCGAGTCATGGTCTCCAGACCAGGAGCGATCTTTGTGGTGACGGTGGCGATGCTTGCGATCCCGATCACTGTCGCGGCCGCGGTCACGACCCCGACCAGTGTCACTGCTGCGGCGGTTTCGGCGACGGCGGTCGTAGTCGGAGTCCTCTGTGTAGGAGTCCGAGGAGTAGTAGTCCGACTCGGTCAGCGAAGGCGAGCGCTGCCTGCGGCCGCGACCCTCGCTCTGGGCGCGGCGCTTTCCCCGCTTCTTGTCTTCCTTGCGGCGCCTCTTGGCCTCTTTTTCCTGTTGTGACCTGAAGTAGCCGCCGGGGATGGCGTCGAAAAGCTTATCCGGAATGCGCTCCGCGCCGTATGATATCGCCTTCAGTGCCAGACCTGCCATTTTGGGATTGAAGTATGCCAATGTGAAAGGTGGCGATGAAGACGGGCGGAGTGGTTTATATGATGATGCAAAGCCGCAGGTACGTCAGAGTGGTTGGTGATAGGCGCAAGGGATCTGGAGCTAAGCGGCTGGCGCGAGCGAGGGCGGAGGACAGCCCCTGCAACTAGTACAGGGACCCTGCAGAGTTTGTCGGCAGAGCTGTCAGTCATGCGCTGCATACACGTAGATAGGTGGAAGAGTGAGGGGTGCAGAGGAATCCAACGAGTGGCAACGTGCGGCAGGCGAGGAAGATGAGGGGAATGGACGTAGTCGGTGAAGGGATGTTGTGAGCAGGGCGCTCGGTGGAAGACCAGAGAAGCGGAAGCGGCGTTCGGGGCGTACGGGAACGCGCGGTCAGCAGGTGCTCACGATGGCCGTCGCGATGGGCTGGTGGTGGCATGGATCCGCAGACCGCGACCTATGACGTAGCGCGTGCCCGGGCTCTTCACCCAACCCACTGCCCGCCCTGCCCGCTGCGCCGCCCCGCCACCCATCGGCGAGTCAGTAATGCCCGATGCACGCCCGCGAGACGATGGCGACGCTGGCGATTCTCTGGGAATGAGGCGCTGCGCATGCGCGCGGCCGACAATCATCCCAGCGCTGCGTCAGGCACCTCTCCGCAAATCCTGGGATGCTCTCTGGGAAGGCGCGCATCAGCGATTGCTTTCCCCGCCGCTCGGACCCAGCGTCGCACCATGCACGCGCCGGAGACTTAACAGGTCGGTCCGTAATCATCCAGAACACGCCCGGATGCTCTCACCCGGCTTCCCTGGCCCTCCGCCAGCCCTGACTTCCTGCCAATCCCGAGCGGCCGCGTATCTGAAGCACACACTAACGCATCACCACATTGCCTGCTTGACTCTTGTCCGCGGGCGCTATTATAGCTCTCCTACGATAGCACGCGGGGCTGGCACGCTACGTAGTAACAGACCACCTCGCACGAAGTCATTGACAGAAGGCCCGGTGCAGCCGCTGTTGTGCATCTAAGGCGCAATTCCCAAATGACGACAGCGAGCGTGAGATAGCGGCGCATGCACCACGACTGGCACCCCCTACCCGGATCGCATGAGTAAGTAGCCGCAGCCCACAACTGTCATTCTGATTCTCGTGATACCCCGTTTGCAGGGATATTACTTTTGTGTCTACGTGAGTCGTCAGATCCGACCTTCGCACTCGTCGTCGGCGGAAGCTCAACCCTGGCGCAACCTCTGTGACCACATGGAATGTGCTCGTCGCAGTCATGACCGCATCGCACAATCTTCCCAGAAATCTTTCCAAATCTACCCGCTTTTTTTTTGTCCTCCTGGAAATCTTCCCAGCATTCACTCTCTGAAATCAAATAACCACCTTCCTTCTTGAGTCTCTCTTGTCCCAACTTCGCCGTCAGCTATCGCTCGGGATTTTGATACTATCCACTGAAAGGATTTCTGGTTCAGTCCACAAGTATGACTTCATCGTCATCAATGACAATTGCGTCCTCGGCCGAGGATCCCTTTGATACTTGAGAAAGGTTTCGGGGAGCAGGTGACATTGTCTGCGATGGAATTCCGAACAAGCCGGTCTCCTCACGCCCATTCTCATTGTCGCCGTGTGCGCTTCTTGCACTGCGGCCTTGCGCACGATCCATCCTCCGGAGTACCTTGACGCACTCGTCGAACACAAGCTTGAACCAGGTGGAGGGGACCGCGTTTCCGATCTGTTTCTCGATGCTGGAGCCGTGGAAGGTGTGGGTATGTGGGAAGCCCTGTAGTCCTGCGAGCTCTCTGTTGGTGAACTTGCGGCGGCCGCTCCAGTGATACACCTCCGAGTTTGACGTCTTGATAGTCTTGTTATACGGATGATCCGGATCCCATGGAATTTTGTCAACGCGTCTTGCTGACATTGGGTTGTGGTTAGTCGTTCCTCGCGGAATTGTGCCAATGGCTTCTCGAACAGTGACAAAACTGGGCAGGCCAGAACCAGGTTTGCCATGAGTCGGCTTCGGCATTTTCGGTAGTGGGAATCCCGGCCTGCAGTATCGTTAGTCTTCGACATAAAGATGTTAGTGAGACTTACGCTGCCGCAATCAAGGCCAGCCGCCTTCGCGGCTGCGAAATTCCATACTCCAGCGTGTTTTGTATTGCCCACCGAATACTGTACCCTTCTTCATAGATCACGGAAAGCAAGATGCCGAACCATTGCGTATGCTTTTCATGCGTCAGGAGACCAAAGGTCTCCTCCAGAGTCACGAGCCGTGGCTCGGCGGCTCTGATGATTGGGCCAATTGCAAACAAAGCGTCCGTATTGATCTCATTCATTAGAGCGTTGGGAGTGGTGCATGCCGGGCTGAAAGGCTGGCACGGTGGGGAGAGATGTAGGATATCGCACTTTGCGTTGAATCCGGGAGGTGGGAAGTCTGCTGCTTCGCACCGAAAGATCCGAGCTCGACGGAAGTTCGCTGAGGCTGTCGTCACAGCAGAAGCATCGTGGTCAAAGCCCCATACAACCTTCAAGCCGGCTAGCTTAGCAGCACAGCTTGCACCTCCGCCGCCCTGGAACCCATCTCCGAATGTGTATCGACGGAGACGGTTTGGGCCATGAGGCATGTTGTGCTCGACAAGAATAGTGTCTTCATCCTCGGAGTCGTCGGGAATGGCGACGCGTTCGGCGTGCTTTCCAGTGAAAATGCCATCGCTCTCGTCCGCTTCTTCGCGTGTGACGTACCGGAGAAGGCCTTGATAAGGTCTTCGGCGAGTTCGCTCCCTTTCTCCTTTGCCGTATATGTGCGCGAAGATGTTGCGGCAGACGAGGACCTCATGGTCCGCAATATTTTGCTCGAATTCTTTCGCATTCGCAATGCCGGAGTGGAAGAAGGTCGTGTCTCGAAACGAGAGTTCGGGGTACGGCAGATCAGTGACCTTGAGCTTACGTTTCCGGTACGCCTTCTCCAGAGCCACCTCTTCCAGGCCCTGAACATGATCGGGACGGGGATCCTCGGTGTCGATTGTGAGGATCATGTAGAGTTCGTTGAGTTTGCGGGGAAGCATCGGTTGTAGGTATTTATTGCGTCTGAAGAGAAGACCCCGCAAACTAACGTTGCCGTGGAAGGTATTCTCCAGAATCTTGAAGACTCTCAAGAAGTCCCCATTCTTCACGGCGCCGCTGGGTTGAGATGTACGGATCTCAACCGTATCTCCGATCTTGACGGTGTATGCTCTGGGTCCCATTGATTTGGCACCCTCACTGAGCAACTCACACGAATCGAGAAATCTTTCGTGACGTTGAGGCTCGGCATTACGCCTTGATGCTGGCTGTGTTGGGCGTACTCCCAGCCGAGAGTGCGGCTGTGGTGAGCGATTATATTCATCCTCATCGTCTTCGATAACGACGAAGTCGTCAAGAGCTGCGTTCGCAGCGAAACGGTCTGCGAGAGCGTCAGCGATTCATTCAAAGAGCGAAGGTGCGAAGGTGTTCATAACGTACCGAATGCTAGCTCGCCGTCTTCATCGTCAGATATGGCGATGGTCTCATGCTCAGCTCCAAGAGCACTCCTCGCGGTGAAATTCATGTCGGCGGTGAAGGCGCGAGGCTCAGGTAGCAGATGCGCAGGCGTGGTTGAGGGTGTCGCTTGGTCGAAGTTGAGGTTGTTGAAGAAGCTGGGTCGGAGCTCGGGCGGTGACTGTTGTATTTACGCAAGGAAGGACCCAGGTGGTCAATGTTGCTGGGTGAGGTGAAGAAGAAAGATGTGGAAGTGAAGTGATGCAGGCAAATATAGTCTCAAGCCTGCATAACAAGTTTCCTGGCGCTTCAGTGAACACCAAACTGCCATTGCATGATCTGTGCTGTCACTTCTTCAATGATCAACATTCCTTTTCAACGGTTCTTTAATGCAGAGACCCGGAGGATTCAAGTGTTTCGAATAGGCGCGGTGTTGAAGGGCAAACTTCCAGGCATCGCCCTAAAGATAGCGCTGGTGCTCAAAGGCGGACGCGCACTTGGCTTCTAGACCCTATACTGCGTGCAGCTAGAAAGAGACATGAGCCCGCACGGCAAGAGCGACCCGACTTCACTTTGCTATGCATGCCGTTTTTTGGTGCTGGATATTTTCATTGTTCTGTGAAGAAGCGTCGAGACACCACCCGAAACATCCAAGGCTCAGGATACAAACGCTACTACATAATAAGTATCATAATCGGGCTCTTAGATGGCCCACGGAGGATGCATCAGGCGTGCGGGTGCATTCATGGGAGTAAAAGTTGGTACCGGAGCCTGAGGCATCCCCGAATATGATATGTCATTGCCGTGGGGCCTCTTCATCATTGGCAAATTCCAAAGGATCGGCCCACAGTCGCTTCACCGGATTGCTGCACACGCGGACAGCGCTTGGCTGAAGTCGGATGCTGTTGTTGAGAGTTGGTGGAGCATCATGTGCGGCGTGGTCAAGATCGGCGCTCGCACGTGGGGCGGTGAAGCGCGCCATGGTTGAGGGACGCGTCGCGTTGGCGGACCACAGGGGCGAGCGGGCGTCTTCGGCGGTTATTCTGGAGGCGTTGCGATAATCGGAGGGGGGCCAATGGCAGGCGGGCTTATTCACGGTCAGGCATCCTGCGCATTCTGTGCGCAGATTGGTCGGCGGCCGGCGGGGGAAGTGATCAGACCTCATTTGTGCTGGGGAGTCGCGTTGGCGGCGTGTGGAGGCTGCGTCGGTCCGGCTGTAGCGAGCCGAGAAGTTCCGCCAGCGCTGGTAGTTCATAAAGTTTTGCGCCTCTCTGCGCCCTCAGAACCTAACCTTTCAAAATGGCATCCACCAACCCAATTGCCTCTCGGCCCTCGTCGCCTCCCGCAACGTCTCAGTTGTTGCCGTTGCGGCCGCCTGCTCTGTCCGGCCTCCCTCTGCCTCGCGCTCTCCGGTACCGCTGAGAAAACTTTCTCCGCCACCCTCAACAGCCCCTCCAGCGCGAGCCCCGCCTTTGAGGTCAGTAGACAGCAGGCGCCAGCGCCGTCCTTTTCTTCCTGCCCTACCGTGATGATCTAGTGTTATTTTTATAGATGTTAGACTTCCGAGCTCAAAGTTGCGGAAACAGCACATTCTGATCCAAGCTCATACACTGCCCTGTACGATGACCAGCTGCCGGCGCACTGCTAACATGGCGCGCAAACAGTCTATCGGACCCGCAAGATGTGTGGTATCATCGCCGTTATCCACGCCGACCCCGCGTCCACCTCGGCCGCCGTCGAGATCCACGATGCCCTATACCTGCTCCAGCACCGAGGCCAGGATGCCTGCGGTATAGCTACCTGCGCAGCTGGTGGTCGCTTCTACCAGTGCAAGGGCAACGGTATGGCCTCCAAGGTCTTCCACGACGGCTCCAGGGTTGCGGACCTGCCCGGCTTCATGGGCCTGGGTCACCTCCGCTACCCCACCGCTGGCAGCAGCGCCAACTCCGAGGCCCAGCCCTTCTACGTCAACAGCCCGTACGGTATCTGCATGACCCACAATGGCAACCTCATCAATGCTCCTGAGCTCAAGCAATTCCTTGACCAGGAGGCGCACCGCCACATCAACACCGAGAGCGACAGTGAGCTTATGCTCAACTGCTTTGCCAACGAGCTCAACGAGACGGGCAAGGCTCGTGTCAACGCTGAAGACTGCTTCAGCGCTCTCATGAGGATGTACAAGCGCTGCGTCGGCGGCTGGGCCTGCACTGCCATGCTTGCTGGTTTCGGTCTCATCGGCTTCCGTGACCCCTACGGTATCCGCCCCATGGTTTTGGGTTCTAAGCCTTCGGACAGCGGCCATGGTACCGACTACATGATGGCCTCTGAGTCTGTTGCTCTCACTCAGTGCGGTTACACCACCTTCCAAGATATCCTCCCTGGTCAAGCCGTCATCATCGAGAAGGGCAAGGAGCCCATCTTCCGTCAAGTCCACCCTCAGCTTGGCTACACTCCCGACATCTTCGAGTACGTCTATTTTGCTCGTCCTGACTCGGTCATGGATGGCATCGATGTCGATGAGAGCCGTCGTAGGATGGGCTACAAGCTTGCCGAGACTATCAAGAACGAGCTTGGTCCCGAGGGTCTCGCAGAGGTTGACTGCATTATGCCGATTCCTGAAACAGCCATCACGTCTGCTCTGTGTGTCTCTGCTGGTCTGAAGAAGCGCTATGTTCAAGGTTTCGTGAAGAACAGGTATATCTTCCGTACCTTCATCATGCCTACTCAGAAGCTGCGCCAAAAGGGTGTCCGCGCGAAGCTCAATGCCAAGCCGTCTGATTTCAAGGACAAGGTGGTTGTTCTCGTGGACGACAGTATCGTCAGAGGTACTACCAGTCGTGAGATCGTCCAGATGGCTAGGGAAGCTGGCGCCAAGAAGGTCATCTTCACCAGCTGCGCTCCGCCGATCACGTAAGTCTACGCCAGCTTTCATCTTCCGGATAGGTACTGACTTTTATGACCAGCAACGCACACATCTACGGTATTGACCTTGCTTCGACATCCGAGCTGATCGCCTACAACCGTTCTTCGCCCGAAATTGCTGAGAAGATTGGGGCGGATGCAGTCATCTATCAGACCCTGGATGACCTTGAGGCTGCTTGCGCTTCGCTCTCGCCTCGCGACCCGGCAACCCAGAAGTTCGAGGTCGGTGTCTTCTGTGGCAAGTACGTTACTCCTGTGGATGACGACTACTTCCACAGGCTCGAGCGCATCCGTGGCGAGAGCAGAAAACTGAAGGTCATGGAGAGCGCCAGACAAGCTGTCATGCATGGTGCGGCGACTGAAAGCCAAGTCCGCATGGCGGCCAAGGGAGTCGAAGTTGACAGGCACGGCAACGTCATCCCCGCGGAAGAAGACACCCCGATCAACGGCCATTTCGCGATCGGTAGTGGTGGCACTGGCCGCCCAGGCGACTTCGAAAGGAGAGCCACGGACGAGTCGCAATCGCGTGTCATGGCGACGCAAGACATGAGTTTGCACAACATCAACGACCACCAATAGTTCATGACGCAAACGAATGATGGAAAAGCATGTCTTCTGGCTGGCACGGGTTAGACTTGGAGGGCAAGAATATGGCGTTTGGGAACAGAATTGCATTTGCATGACCATGTCTGGCCTTAGACTTCGGCATATACTCTCGCTTGAGTGGCCTTTGTTTTTTATTTTGGTAGAGTAGAATTTCAAATGGGTCAGACCCACCAAAAATATCTTCTCAACAAATGTGAAAAGCTCGAGAGTATCGAATGTGGTAGTTGAGCATGGTGATCTCAGTCCTGCACAGCGCGTAAAATCCCTGTCGCGCTCCAAGGCCGCAACTACATAAAGACCACAACCGCAAAGTCGCGCGGAGAGTGGTGCTGAATAACAGCTTCTGTGTAATGACAGTCGTAAAATTTTGAATTAGAGGAAGTAAAAGGATACGGAGTTATTGAAAAGGAAACATGACCAGAAGCTTCCGCTCGCGAGCGGCTGCCTCAGATGAACGTGCGTCACCTTCAACCCGCGTAGCTCAAGCACCCAACTTTCACATCCACACGCAACCCAATAACCCAAGCGCGACGCACTCACACTTGGTGCTCCGCTCAGCATATCCAACTTTCAAATCTTAGGCCAAAGCGACCTACCTCGAACCAAGCAATATGCCCTCGACAACGACAGCAGAGGGGGCCGCGCCCAACCCCACCACCGCAACCAACAACAACCCCGCGCCCACGTCCAAACCCACCACCGACGCGCCCGCCTACACCTCCGACGTCTCCCCTCCCGCCTACAGCGACGCAGCGCCGACCTACGACCTCGCCGCGCCCCCTTCCGCCCCCGACTCCTCCTCAACCACCAACACCGCCGCCGATGTCGCAAACCCACCCACAACCACGTCGCCCCCCTCCGCCAGCACTCCCCTAAACCTCGAAGAGGGCACCGAGCTCGACGCCACACCCATCCCCTTCCACTTCCTCATCCAAAGCAGCAGCACCTCCGCGCCCTCCGCCGACGACCCCTCATCTTCATCCTCACCCCAAGCGTCAACAACAACCACAACGAAAAAAATCACCCACATCCACCCCATCCCCGACATCCTCCTCGGCACCGCCGCGCCGCCCGCCTCCGCCCAAGACCTCTTCGTCGACGTCCTCAGCGACGCGCTCGGCGCGCACCAAGACGAGTGCCGCGCCGCGGCGCCGCGGGAGTGCGACATCTGCGGCGAGGAGGCGGCGACGGTGCTGCTGACGCCCGTCAGCTTCCTGCACGTCGACGAGGACGCGCCGCCGGCGTACGACAGCAACAGCAACAGCTCAGATGGCGACGACGGCGGTGACCGGGTCCCCGCGCCCCGCCTTGGCAAGCGCGTCGAGGTCCTCGTCACGCCCGTGTGCGCGCGCGATAATTGTGGTGTGCTCGCGCGCAAGCGGCTACGCTGCGCGATGGAGGATACGCATAATGATCATGAGCATGGGGAGCGGGTGACGGTGCGCCCGCCGCAGGGGCTGGGTGATGTGGGGTGTAAGGTGTGTGGGAGCGAGCCCGAGGGCGGGGCGAAGAGGTGTGCGGGGTGTGGGGTGGTGAGGTATTGTGGGAGGGAGTGCCAGAGGGGGGATTGGAGGGCGGGACATAAGAGGGTGTGCGCGACGTATGCGGAGTTGGTGGAGGATGGGCGGATGGAGGAGGTGGTGGGGATGGAGGAGGTGGTGCGCAGGGCGGTTGGGGGTGGTGGTGGGTATGCGGCGTGAATGGGCGATTGCGGTCGTGATGTGAAAAAGAAGGTTTGGTGTTGTGGGGTCGAGTGGGTGTTGACGGTCGTCAGCTTAGCCGCTGATGAGGCCAGCAAGGTGTCAGCATCCCTAAGCACGAGATTGCACGCATTGACGGGCGGGAGACGGGCGGATCGCGTCTGTGCAATTGCTTGTTTCCTACATACGGGGCAGGCAAGGAGGCAGGTCCGCGGCGCGGCGCGGCGCTGCGCTGCGCCTCACCCGTTGGTGCCTGGAAGACTGGTTTGCGGCTCTGCGCTTGGCCAAACCGCTTGACGACGGATCGGGAGGGCAAACAGTAAATCCTTAGGTGACTACAGCACCGATTTACGTCGAGGTCCGATATCGTCTTTAGCCGTTTCTACATCCACAGCTGTTGGTCAGGACCCAGATCATTTCCTTGTCAGGCACATCACCCAATCAGTTGGCTGTTGGTGTTCATCTCGGTTAGTGCTAGAAGTTGGTCTGCCGATTGCAACCCCCCACCATCCGACGTTCGCCTGCTGCCTACGAACATCCTCAAGTCTCAGACTATCCTCGTTTGCCTACTTGCCTCCACACACTTCTGCTTCCTCTCTCGTCGGGTTCGGTGTTCCAGTTCGACTCGCTCCGAATCTGTGCCCATCGCGTGACGTCACAGCCAACATGATCGTCCCTAAGCGCTGGCCAACGTCGGCGGAGGCCTGGCATCCGGAGGACATGCATCCGAAGGCCGAGCACTTCATGCTTCGTCGCTTGCTCACTCGAGATGGAGTGGTCGCAAGCTACGTCAGCCGTAGCCTGCGAACCTAGTCACGTAGTAAACACCCGGAGAGCGCGATCGGTGTTGCCTTGAAGCTCTCGGGATATGCGGCTTGCTCCACCCGCCTTCATCGAGTATCATAACCAACATCCTGTGATTCGAAAGTGGATCAGTCCCGGCCGATCCAGCTATTTCAAAGGTCGGGACGAATTGTGGATTCAACAAACCCAAATCCCTCGCTCTCGCTCGCACGAGGGCCAAGCGGTCGGAAAAGGCAGACAACAGGCAGGAGAGCTGATCGTGGGGGCTAGTGAAGGCGCACGTACATGACGAGTACGAGAAAAGGCGGACCGAGGAAGCCGCCAAGGGTCCTTCCCGCGTACCCGCCTACGAGCATGATGCTTGTTCTGATGGCCTTGCCGGCCCCAGGCCTTCGCTGTAGCGTACGCCGGTGAACGCCTATTTCTCATGACTTGAGCACTACCCGTCCGGCCTTGGAGGGGCCGAAGGCTTTTTGATACTCTAGAGGCGGCTTCATGGCTCGCTGATCACAGCCCGTGTCTGTTTCGTGCATATTGCTTTCGCTAACTGCCGGCATCAGCGGAACTTTCCTCATTATCGCTTTGCCGTCTGTTGTGCGACGTCAAGTATACGCATAAGAACGGCCGGCCGAGCGCCATGATGCAGCGGCTTTCTTGCGTGACGTCGCGTTCTCGGACTTCCATTATGGCTGACGCCGCGGTCGAACTCGGATGGACAGGCAATCGCTGTTAGGAGTGCGTGTGCAAGCGGCCGCTCTCCATCGCACGAAGCTGGTGTTTTTCGCAGCATTCCGAGTCGGGTGCGCACAGGAGCGGGGCAAAGAAGTGGCTTGTTACCTGGAGAGATCTGGATGTTGAAGGGTATTTGACTTTGCTGGATGCAGATAACGATGCAAGGAACTGCGGTACAAGACCGGGTGCCACACCTTGTTGCAACCACCACACCCAATCACGGCAGGCTTGGAGCAAAACTGGCCTTGCTTTGAAGAAAGCATCATGGGGATTGTTTGAAGGAGTGGCACGACTGGAGCACAGGCAGCAAGGAAAGGTGGGGGAAGCCCCCAACACTCATGTGGCGCTGCCACCGCTGACGACTTGCATGGAGCGAATGCAACTTCGGAGGGTTTGGCAGGGCCTTTGCGGGTCGGGCGAACAGCTGAGAGCTCGACGGCCGCCACACCTAGCCCGTCGCCCGCCCGCAACCTCTGCCGAATCGGAGTAGCCAACAAAACCAGCCTGTTCACGATAGCGCCACCGGCCATGCGCGCCGTTGTCGAGCAACTTGCAGCATTTGAGTTATGCGGACGTCGCTCGCGATGCGCTCGTGTCGGGCAAGGTTGTGTGCTATGCGCGCAACGCAGAGTGGCAGTCACCGGGTGGCAGACGGTTACTTGGCGATGGACGTTGCTCGCCCTGCATCCCTGCGTGTCGTCGATCGGCCGGGATGGGCATGGCTGCGCACGCCTCGGCCTGCACATGGCGGATCCAGACGGGGCGAGAAACGGCAGCAATCATCAGTGCGGCGATCGCTGCTGCTCGGCCGGCCTTCAGCTGATTCAGCTGAGGGCCAGCATGCGCACTCAATCAGGCCAGGGCGGAGGCGGCGGTCTCAGTCGCAGCGCGGTGGGACCCACAGCCTTTATGTCGCCCGGCCGGCTGCGTGCCTGGGGACCGGCTCGCAGAGAATTTGTGATAGCTGGATGCATGGTGGGCGGGCGGCGTACAAGAATAGACGGGAGCGTGGATGGCTGTGCGCAGCGGGGGTGGGGCACACGGGCCGCAGTGGGCAGCTATTTTTACGGACTCACCAGCCTTGGCCTCTGCACCTCCAACGCCATTGGCCCCAACGCCCCGGCAGATCGATGCCGTGCGTCTGGTCGTCTCCGCCCGGTCGGCCGCTACGCTGGACCCCAAGCCCAAAAGTCAGCCCCACGTCGGCGAAGCAACATATGGCCAACTGCGCGGCCCCGGGCGGCCGTCAGCACCGGTGCCCCAAGCATGGAGCACGCAGCCGGGTAGCTCGAGTCGTTTATTTCGGTCATACCATGCCCGCCCGTGCCTGTCTTATACGTCCCTCAAGCCGGTCCACTAAGCCACGCGTAATCTGCCCTCAGCCTGCAGCGCTCGACGCCCGTCTGATATACGCGGCTCTTCCTCCCAATCACCACTAATACTGTCTCCTCTCACGTACGCTCCGTCTGGAGCTGTCGACCGCTGGTAGCTTTACGCCAACCGCCATAATGAGCTCCACACCCATGTCCGTCTCAGACGCCTCGCTGGCGTCTGGGACCCCACAGCCACTCTCATCTCATTCTTCTAAGAGATTTCGCGTTCGTCGCTCCGGCTCGAAAAAACGCGTCACCGCTCGGGTGCCCTCTGGCATCCGGAGACGACCCGACTCTGTCTTCAGCCGGCGTGGAACAGACACCCCGGTGCAGATTGTTGCGCCCTTCTCCGACTCTCTGCCCCAGACTCCGTTCGAGATCCCCACCGCCAGGACTTCGTCAAAGAGGTGGATGATGATGATGGGCCGGTCAAAGCAACCAGAGCTCAGAGGCTGCGTGCTCCGGGCAGTCCCCAAGGCAGCACAGGCTCCCACTCTCCCATCACCAATTGCGGCTGCCCCAGGTTCTCCACTCAACCACCGCTCTCTATCGGACCCTCTCAGCCATGCACAAGTCGACGCAACCATGGCCATGTCACCAAACGACGAGATTCTGAGCAACATTGGGCAATCGCCCGCATCGACCTCTACGCCGTCGCTCTTCCCGACTGTCTCAAACGTGTCGCCGGTCTCGCCACCGAAGAAGAGCAAGAAGGACCGAAAGAGCGAGGGAGACGCAGGGCGCATTGGGCTCTGGAAAGATGGCAGAGCCCATTGGGAGGCGCAGGTGGCATCGATGCCTGCCGTGCCACGACCGCCGAACCCCGCCGTGGTCGAGCTGGACTCGAGACCCATGAGACTTGAGACCCCGGTGCGTGAGCTGCCACAGGTGCAGAAGGACAAGAGGCCCCGGATCCAGGTCATTATTCCCAACGATCTCCGCAACCGCGCTCCGCATGCGCGCCCTCCTTTCGTGTCACAGGCAGTGCAACACTCCAGCGCAGGTGAAATCATATCGTCGCGCGATGTCTCGCCGCCTTTGGCGAACGACATGATTCAAGTACGTGATTCGGCGGTGTCGCCGCTGGCACACCAGATCTTGACGCAGCGGCAACAGACGGTGCCGGTTTATCTGGAGCAGGTCGCCGAAGTGCCCGCCTCGGCCGTCATGGCAAAACACCCGTCCATCTCGAGCTCTTCGGGAGCATCCAACTCGGAAAACGACGATTCGAAATCCTCAGTCTACACCAAGAGCAACAGGACGTCGTGGACCAGCATCGACGACAACCTGGAGCCTGGTCTGCGGCAGAACTCGAACTTGACCAGATCAGCAAGCAAGGCCTACTCCATCATCTCGCCTGCTGCAGCAGGTATCTTTGACGACGCATCGCCCGTTGACACTGCCGCCAGCCAACGAGGTAGTCCGGTTTCAGAGATCAGCTTACACCAGTTGGGCAAGGACAAGCCCCTCCCCCCAGAGCCGCAAGCCCCAGCCATCAACCAGACGGTCGCCAAACTACGGAGCACGCTCAGTAGCCCGACGCTAAGCGCGAATAACTCGATTGCGAGCAGGAGAAGCTCCCGTCGTGGCCAACGCGTTGCGTCCCTTCCGGCACGTGGCTTGGCAACGGACAACGGCTCGGTTCCCCACAGCGATCCTCCAAGCCCAACCCTCAGCGAGGCTGAGACGGCGTTGGAAGAGCACCTATCATGCATCGCCGAGTGGGATGACGTTCCTGGCACCAACGGGCTTGGATCCTCGCGCATGCCATCCTTCGCCTCCACCCGCCCGCCCACTCCCCCACGCAAATCGTCGCGGCGCAAGACCCGAGTCGCGTCGCTGCCTGTTGGAAGCTCGGCGAATCACATCGCCGCTCAACAAGTAAGGCCTCTGTCTCTTAAGACGTCTTCTGCTTCTGCTCGATCTCATTACACGCACGTGCGAGGGCCGCGTCAGCCCTGGAACTTGACCATCCAGATCCCCAGTGCTGACCTTGATAAGCATAACCAGAAGAACAGCAGCAACGCGAGCAAAGCGCGCCATGGCCATAAGAGGGCCCACTCGCGCCGCGTGCCAAGCTCGAGAGTCATCGCGCCCGACGCGGCCGAGGTTGTCATCCTCAGCATCTACGAGAGAGTGCACTGTCTCGATGACCTCTTCTCCTTGGCCCGCGTAAACCGCGGCTTCTACCGCGTCTTCAAGCGCCATGAGCTGCGCCTTATGCGCTCCGCCTTGCAGAACGAGTGCGCGCCGGCATGGGAGCACCGCGAGTCGTCGCCGCCGTACCCCTACGAGGGCGCCGAGCAGCAGTACCTCCAGGTTCCGAATCTGGACAGCGCCCTGCCGGAGCCCGAGCACACAGCCACCACCTACTTCCGCCACCACATGCGCGACACGCACATCATCACCGCGCTCAAGTCGCTGGTACTGACGAGATGCCAGTCGTTCCTGCGCCCGGAAACGGTCATGGCGCTGGCTAGCCGCGACGCCGCCCGCGCCGCCCGCATCGACCGGGCTTTCTGGCGCATTTGGACCTTCTGCACCATCTTTGGTTACGGTAAGGGTCGTGAGGATGATATCGTGGGTCAGATGGATTGGCTCCGTGGCGGCCCGCTGGTGCACCAGACGAGCATCCGGGCCACCATCATGACCAGTGACTCGTTTGACGCGAGTGGCGCGCTCCTCAACGCTCCCGAGCACTTTGCAAAGGGCAATGGGCCGAAGGGCCTCTCGGCCGAGGAGCTGTACGACATGACGGAGATCTGGACGTGCATGGGCGTCCTGGTCTCGGCTTTGGAGGGCCGCACCGAGCAGGCCAGGGAGTTTGGCGTGTATGAAGTGACGGATGTCCGTGGTGGTGATATCGACGGGGAGGAGAAGATGCTTCGTAAGTGCTTTCCATCCCTGCTTCTCTCCTGCAGGCGCTGACATTCTACCAGAGGAATGGCTCTACTATCTCTCCACGCTTGGGCTCTCCGTTGTCCTCGAGGTCGCCGCTGTCTCCACCAAGACGGATTCGTCCGCCTTCATGCTCGCTCTCGAGAATGGCTGGATGAACTGGGTCCCACCTCAGCACGACGGCTCCCGCCGGGCGTTCCTGAAGGAAGCCGTTGCACGCGTGTACGAGGAGAAGATCGCCGCCATGGCCGTGACGAGCCCGCAGGACGAGGTGGCCGAGATGCGCCAGGTCCAGCGCCAGCGCATGGCCGCGCACAAGGCCGAGATCCGCACCCGCCGCCGCACCGGCGACTACGCCCTCGTGCGCATGAGCATGGAGCGGCCGATGAGCGAGTGGGAAGGCGTCTTCAACCACCTGGACCGGTCGGCGGCCGACCAGGGCAACAGTGGCATCGCCTCGCCCCAGCCGCGCCGCCACGTCTCCACCTCGTCGAGCGTCATGGCCGGCGCCCCCACGCCCTGCCCTCCCGGCCCCGCCAACGTCGCCCGCTCCCACAGCGAACTCATCGCCTTGCCCCCCATGCCCGAGCTCCCGGGCGCTTCTTCTTCTTCGTCCGCCAGCCACGCCGCCGCCGCCCGACCGGACTACTTCCAGTTTCCCGCGGGACAGCAGCCACCACCACCACCGCAAAACCAGCTCCAGCAGCAGATGCAAGAGCGCAGGGGCGGCGCCGGCGCCGGCGGCCGCGGCGGCCACGGCGGCCACCAGAACTCGCTGCTGCAGACGCTCGCGCAGGCGAAGCAGTTCGACTACGGCTCGCCGTCGCCGACGGAGCAGCATCCGGCCCTGCGCTCCACCCCTTCGTCGTCCTCGTTCGGCTCATCGGACAACAGCAGGCGGGGCAGCGCCGATGGCGGTGCCGTCAGCCCGGCGGCCCCCGGAAGCAGCAATGGCAGGCTGTTCTCCGAGGAGGCGGTGCACCCGGCGTTCCGTAACATCGCGAGGCCGCAGCCGCAGCAGCCGCAGCAGCCGCAGCCGCAGCAGCAGCAGCAACGGCGTGGCTCGCGGCAGCAACAGCAACAGCACTCGTCGAACTCGAGCATCAGCTCGATGAATGCGTCCGCCACCGCCTCGCCGCACATGAGCTCCCACGCCCTGCCGCCCAGTTACGCCCAACAGCAGCAGCAGCAGTCGACGGCCGTGAAGCACAGCCAAAACACCACCACCACGACACGCTACTACTCCCAACCCGCGCACCAGCACCAACACAATCACCCGCCCGCGCACCCCGCCTACCCCTACTCCCCGCACCACCGCCACACCTCCCAGCCCCTCCCCCCCTCCTCCTTCCAACACCAACTATACCAACAACACCAACAACAGCACAACCGCCACCACTCCCTGCCTGCCACCACGGAGAACAACCCACCCCTCCCCGCCCACCGCGCCCGCGTCTCCACCCAACACCCCTTCCAGCAACAGATCCTGTCGTCGTCGCTGCTGTCTGGCGGCAATGCTGATGCTGGCGCCAACTCGGCGGAGAGGGCCATCTTCCGCATCGTCGAGATGGGCTTCACGGCGGACGAGGCCAAGTTCGCCCTCATGAAGACGGATGCTGGGGATGGGTTGAGGGTAGATCGGGCGGTGGAGTTGTTGTTGAGTCGGTAGTTTTGTTTTGCTCCCTTTTTTCTTTTTTTTTTCTCCGAAGGGATCGAAGCTCGAGGCTCGAAGGCGGTGTTAACTGGTTTTTTTTTTTTTTTTTTTTTTGTTTTGTGTTGCGGAATATTGATACCCTCATTCTGGTAGCTTTTTTTGTTGTTCGTCTTTTTCTGGTTCAGGCGGGGGTGGATGGATGGATTGGTTGGGGAGGTGAGATACGATACCCTGAGGTTCTCTTTTGTTTTGTATTGGTTAGGGAGAGAAATATGGCTAGTCTGAGAGTGCGAGGTGGGAATGACAGAGATTGACGAAAGAGCCTTGAAGTTGGATCTATCACACCTTGCTGTATGCTGATCTTGCTCATTCGATGGTCATCAACCCGTAAGCCGGCCAAAGAAGCGAGTCGGAGCCACTCCCGATGCCTCATGGACATGGCTTTGATTGTGTCGAGACAGTGTCCACCTATCCACCTGCTTGGCTGGCGTATAGGAAAGCCGACGATGATCCCATTGGACATCACACAATGCCCGTCATTGCGCAGCGCATGAAGCATGCATACATAACGCCTAACCCCGTTTTCCTTTGACTGAATTCCCAGCTCGCATTCTTGAGAAACGTATCGGAGTGCATAGACGGGTACGAAAGCTTTACAACGGCTCAGTCCATCGGGAATGACGACGGGGCGTGTGAGCGTGTCACGCCTACGTCATTTCCCAACATCCCCGCGCTCAGGGTTTGGAAACGTCAAAGGCCATATAGCGGGGGCAACAGCCGTCGAAGAAGAAGAAGAAGAAGAAGCTTGTCATACCAAAGCCGACCAACCAACCCTCCGAAATCCCCGCCGCCGTCGCGCGTTCGCCCTCAAAGCAACGACATTCTCAGAAAACGTAGCTGGTTTCCCCACATCCCTTTCCTACCCTCGAAAGACACCGGGGGAAAAAAAAAGAGCCAGGAAACCCCGGCCGGCCCGCCAAAATGCACACCACCCTCCTGCAACGTCGTCTCCACCACTTCCTCCTCCTCCACCGGCCGCCCATCATGACCCCCCGCCCCACCGTCCTCCCCACCGCCGCACGCCTCCTACCCACCACCACCACCAACAGACCCTTCACCACCACACCCCCAGCCACCGACAAGCAGGGCGACAAACCCATGAACGCCGGGCCCCTCTACTCCCCCAGCAACAGCAATCCCAGCGACAACGCCAACCCCAGCGAAACCCAAAAAGCCAACCAGACGAACGAAACGAGCACGAGCAACGCCTCGCAAGAAGAACACAAAACCGGCGACGACCACCCCGCCAAGCAGCCGGATCCGCAGGCGGCACCGACGAGGAGTACGGGGTTCGGGGGGCAGGGGGAGGTGGCGGGGGGGAATGCGAAGGTTTGAGGGGTTGGTTGGTTGGTTGGTTGATGTTTGGCGGGGATGTGGGCGGGGGGAACTGTCGGGGCGGGCTTCTGATGGTGCGCGCGGTGGACGGGTGGTGTGTGTGTGTGTGTGTGTGTGTGTGTGTGTGCGTGTGCGTCACTGCTTGAGTCTGTTCTTCGCTGGGGTGGTGGCAGGTCAAAGGTGTGTATATACGGCTGGATGTCTATGGTCGGTGCTTTACGTGCAAGAGACGCCGCGCGCGGTCATGGACGATGTGTTATGATTCGGTACGGCTTTGCAATAACCCGTCGTTTCACGCCATCGCCAACACGGGCGCGGCGCGAGATATGTACTTTGCCATGACACTGATGGTTGGAGGCGGCCATCGGTCGCGCCTGGTGTGAGCGCAGAAGACGATGATCGAACCCCGTGAGCAACGGATGAGCTAGACTTGAGCGCGACCCGCGTTGGCACTGTTGTTGACCTTCGCGCCTGTCTTGTGGCGCGCATGTACCGTGCCATTCTTCCTGCTGAAGGAGTTGGACAGCTGTCGGCTTGACGCCGGTCGTCGGGTTGTGGGAGGGTGCACAGATCCGCGGAGCAGGCGGCTTATAGGTACGACTTTTCCACCAATCACAACACCGAGACCCACTTAGAGCTGAGATCACATAACTACAGATAACTATTAGGCCAGAGGCCTTTTCTCCTTGGCAAAGCTAAGCATTCGCATGGACAAAAAGAAAAACGTACAACAGCCAGGATTCCCCAATCGCAAGGGCTTCTGGCGTGGAAAAGGACGAGACATGCATTTGTGGCTCATCTGCCCCGTCGTACAGTGAAGCGTAAGCTGATTGGTCCCCCCACACAGCCTCGCTGCTGCCTGGAGCCCGAGGACGGAAAAGACGCGCCGTGCGCGCACCGCTACCTACGTCCGTAGACAACTTCATTCGAGCCTTTCCATCTACCATGGCCGACCCAATCGGCATTGCTTCTGGCATAGCCGGTCTCGTCACGATAGCCTGGCAGATTGTCAACCTGAGCCACAGCTACATTTCCGACGTCAGGTCCGCCGACCGCTCACGCGCGCGCTTTGAGCAGGAGCTGCTGGCCTTGACGAGCGTTCTCTTGCAGGCCGAGGACGCGTGCCAGGAAGCTGAGTCGCTTGGTTTGGTGGCCCCGCGCCCGGCCGCGCTTTCTGCGAATATCGTGTCCGAGTCGCACGTGCAGCTGCTCGACCTCCGCTCCGAGCTGCAGAAACACTCGTCCAGGCTCATCTGGCCGTTCAGAGAAAAGGAGCTGCGGAAGCATGTCGATGCTTTGCAGAGACTCAATGCCATCTTTTCGGCGTTTGTGACGTCGAATGTGCTGTATGTGGGCACCTCTTCTTCAACGCTCTGTGGCTGACAAAGCCAGGACGACGACCACGGCTACACACCGCAAAGTTGAGAATCTAAGCCAAGGTAACTTTTACCTTCAGCGTGTTGTCGACCGACCCCATAGCTGACATTGGTGTAGAGAAAGAGCGGGAAACGCTAGTAGCATGGCTGCAAAGCCAGACGACCGCTTCTCAGTCTGTCCCATTCCCACACCCTGGGACCGGTCAATGGCTCCTGGATTGTGATGAGTATCGAGATTGGCGCGATGGCAAACCTTCGCTCTTGTGGTGCTTCGGACCTCGTAAGTGAGAGGGCGGATTTGCCGAAAAAGGCTCCGACTGACAGGTATCAGCGGGTGTTGGAAAATCACTGTTGGCGTACGATCATCCACCTCCGCATGCCGAGCTATTGTTGACACTCAAACGTATAGGTCACGGGTCATTCGAGACCTTTCCGAGGATACCTCTGCTTGCATCCTCTACTTCTTCTGCGATTTCTCCTCTCGGACACAGCAAAGCACTGCCGTCATTCTGCGAAGTATTCTGCTGCAGCTAGCAGAACAGGGAGACCCTGCTGTGCTTTCTGAGTTGAACAAGCAGCGCCAGAGCATAGGACGGAACTTCAGCACCGAAAACCTGGCTCAGGCCCTCCACACGACCTTCTTGGACCATAAAAACATCTTCCTGGTTCTGGACGCCCCGGATGAATTGGAAACCCCCAAGGAAATTGTTTCCCTTCTGCAGGCGTTCGCCGAAGCTGGCTGCAAAGTCTGTGTTACCAGCAGAGATATTCCCGAAGTTCGTGGACCTCTTTCGGCTGCCAAGCACATCCACATCAGAAACGCAAGCCCGGAAGATCTGGCGACGTACATCCGATCACGGTTCGCAGAGAGTGATTTCTGCGACGCTTTGACTGCCATCAATGATATCGTTGATGCCGTTGTCCAAAGGGCTGATGGCATCTTCCTCCTCGCAAAATTGTTCCTGGACCAGTTGCTCGAACTGAGTACCTTGAAAAAGATCCGGAAGACGGTGAAGTCGCTGCCTGTAACGGTCAGTGAGGCATTCAAGACCAGTCTTGAAAGAATTGAAGCACAGCCAAAGGACAAAAGGGAATTGGCGCATCGACTCATTCGATGGATCACACACTCTCACCGACGGCTCAAAGCCATTGAAGTCATGCACGCATTCGCCGTTGACGAGGACGAGGACGAGGATGAGATTGATTCGGAAAACTGTCCACCTTTAACGATGCTCTTGAAGGTGTGTGCCGGCCTGGTCACCGAAAATCCGAAAGACGGCACCATTGGAATGGTTCATACCTCCGCCTACGAGTTCTTCCGCAGCCACTACAGCAACCAATACGCATCCATCCAGGTAGATATTGCAAAGACGTCTTTGCTCTATCTCAGCAGCCAAGAGATGCGAGCCGGGGCGTGCGAGAATCTGGAAAGCCTTGACAAACGGCTGGAAAAACTACCTTTCCTCCCATACGCCGCCCGATACTGGGGCAAGCATATCGAGATTCCAGACCTTGAAGAGCAGTTGACCAGCTTCATCATGACTCTCATAGACGACGAGGCCCTGCGCAGTAGCTCTTTCCAGGTCCTACAGAACCGTCACGGGCTGAAAAGCCCGGGTGTTGCCGAAGCTTCGTTCGAAATGACGCCCAGAGACCAGCAGCCTTTGCATATCGCAGCCTACTGGGGTCTGGAGAAAACAGCAGCCGCCTTGCTTGCCCGCGGTGACGATCCGTCCGTTCCCGACTCCCAGGGCTGGACCCCTCTCCACTGGGCTGTGTCGAACAGCAACTCGGCCATCGTCAAAGTCCTGATCGACGGTGGAGCACGCCTCGATGCGACGGATTCTCAAGGGTGGACTCCGCTCTTCTGGACGGCATTCAACGATGACATCGCCATCCTGCAACAGTTGCTGGAAAGCGGAGCGCAGCATCTTGTGCGTGACATCAGCGGATGGACGGCACTGAAGTACGCCATTTCGAGGCGGCACTTCGGCGTGGTGCAGGTCCTCGTCGAGCACTACAAGCGCTATTTGGCGCGGATGAGGCAGGACGAGAACAACCAGGCCAGGGGGCTGAGCTTTGAACAAGAGCGCGATTACGTCGAAGCCTCGATCGAAATGGTTGCCGACATGAAGAACGACGAAGTTCCGAGCCTCCTTGAAAAACCCGATATGGCCGTTGAGGATTACGAAAAGCTCTGGTCCCTTGGGCATTTCGACCGGACGCTGCACAATATCTGGAGGCTGAGGGAGAAGGCGGAAATGGTCAATGGTCCGGACTATTATATCGACTGTTACTCGGGGAATCGACCACCGCCTGCAGACGACTGGAAGTCTCGACTCCTGCACGTTGCCATCAAGGCAGCGCAGCCGCTTGTCTTGCAGCTCCTGATAGAGCTCGGGGCGGACGTCAACTTTAACGCTAGTGGTCGGAACGTTGGTGGTCGGACCCCGTTGCATACCGCATCGTTCAGGAAAGACCCTCAATTCGTGGAGATTCTTCTGCAGCACGGAGCCGACGCATCGACGAGGGACCATAGTGGCTTAACCGCACTCCATATGGCTGTAATGCATGGCTTCGATGACACGGTAGCCATGTTGCTGAAGTGGAATTCAGATCCGAATGCAAGGTCAACATCGAAAAAGAATTCGCGGGGCGCGCGTGACTGGTCCGATGAGGGGAGACCATCGAAAGAGGATGGTGTCCAAATGACCCCCTTGATGCTGGCATGTGGCCTGGTATCCTTGGACGATGAAAGTGCATTTGCATCGTCCAGGATAATCGAGCTACTGATAGCGAGCCATGCTGACGCCAATCTGAAGGATTACGACGAGAAGTCATGCTTGCTTTACGCCATCAAGAGCGGTCATCCAAAAATCGTCAGGCAGTTGCTTGATGCCGGTGCGGATGTGCACTCGAAAGACAGAAGCGGGAGAAATGCTTTGCACTACGCTGCAAGATATGGAAACCTCGAAGTGGTCAAGATGGTGATCGACGCCGGCGCGGAAGCTACAATCGACAAGTCTGGAAGAAACGCCTTCCATCACTTGACCAACAGGAACGACAACAGTCTCAAGGCGGAAGAAATCGAGGGAATCATTGACTTGTTGGCAGAGAAGTGTGGTCCGGGTGCCATGAGCGCAGACTGGGATGCGCCCCCAGTTCAGCCAATGATGACTAGGCCGAGCTCCCACACCTACACAAGATGCAATTACACCTTCACGCCGCTCTCGCTAGCACTGAAAGCCACAAGCTGGAAACTCTTCGAAGCACTTGAGGAAAGAGGTGCCGCATTCAACACCACTTTCCCGCTTGATCATCTGCTCTTCATGCCAGTTCATCAACTGCAACCAAGGGCGACACGCTTTCTTCTCGATCGCGGTGCCTGGCTCTCCCCAGAGATGTACTCCGTCGCCCACATGTTCAACCTGATAGAGCTGAAAAAATCCCCAGAAAATCTTGCGCCCATCCTGGAAGACTTGCCAAGGCTCAAGGTCGACATCAACGCCGAGGACAAATACGAAAAAAGAACCATGCTTCTCGCGACAGTGCAACATATCAACTCCGAGGTCGCCACGCAATCTTTCCTCGACGCGGGCGCCGACCCCTTCAAGACGGACAACAAGGGCCTCGACGCATTCCTCCAGGCCCTTCTCAGCAGATGCGACAAGGCTCTGCGATGCCTCATCCGCCACGCCCACTCCCACCCCCGCGCAGGCCACTGGACAACCCACCTCCTTCCACCTCCCGCCGCCGCCGCCGCCGACCCGGCCCCTTCCGCCGACTTCTTCGCCAGCATCTGCACCGCCCTATCCCTCCACGGCAGCCTAGACGCCCTGCACGGCGCCCCGCTCGGCGCCCCGCACGGCCTCGACCGCCAAACCCTCCTCCAACACTTCGCCGCCCTCAACGACCTGCCCCGCGTGCAGACGCTTCTCGCGCACGGCGCCTCCCCCGAGATCCCCGACCAGCTCGGCTGGCGCGCGCTGCACACGGCGCTCCACCACAACGCCCCCGCCGTCGCCGCCGCGCTGCTCGCCGCCGGCGCCGACCCGCACGCGGCGACGACGCGCTGGCGCGACGCCTCCACCAAGCCGTCCGGCTTGTACGCGGGCAACGTGTGGAAGGGCACCCCATTGCACCTCGCGGCCATGTGCGGCAACGTCGAAGCGGTGGCGCTGCTGCTCGCGCGGGGGGTGGATGTCGACGCCAGTACGGGGGTGGAGTGGCGCAGTTACAATGCTGGACACGGCCCGTCGGCGTTGCGGATCGCGCTGGATACGGGGACGTTTTATGGGAGGGTGGGGAGCGCGTTGGATGGGAGGAGGCTGAGGGTCGCGGAGATGCTGGTTGAGGCTGGTGCGGCGACGGTGGGCGTCGCGGAGCATCTGGTTGATGGGGATATTTTAGCGTTTGGAGACTTTCCGGCGTTGTGGAAGAGGTTGAGGGGGTAGGGCTGTAGGGCGCGTTGGGGGGTTGGGGCGTGGGTGCATGGATGGGGTGCGATGGATTAGTAAGGATGGAAGACAGGACGCACGTGTGTGCTACGTACGTGTCTGCCTTCTCGTGACTACACTGAGTGGCATGGAAGTTGGCTTTACTAAATCTGGTTTTTTATTCTTGGTCCCTCCCTTGTACCCTCCGTATTCGTCCTCATCCGACGAAGTCGATTCCTACGTCTTGACATGGACTGTATAAACCAATCTTCATCCCGATAGTATCCGTCACCATTTTCGTCATTGGCATCGACACCACGTGATCGGTTGCCACAGAGCGATCTACCCTTATCAAAAGAACCGACGTCGTCCAGCTCGTTCTCGGCGAACACGGGACCACGAACCGGCCGCCTCCATCCATCAGTATCGTGGCAAAGTACATATCTCGCGCCGCGCCCGTATTGACGCTGGCCGCCGCCGCGGCCGCCGCGCAGCCGATGATCGGAGAATGGGTTACGCGACCAACCTTGCCGATCCGTACTCAAGTGGGTGACCATTGGGGAATCCCGGCTGTTGTACGTTTTTTTTTTTTTTTTGTGCGGATGCGATGCTTGGCTTATCCCGTTGGCCTTTTACTTAGCATGGGGGGCAACTTGCCCGGCATTTGAGCTGCTTCATAGCGATGTGGCCTTAGCTCCAATCGGGTCTCAATGTTATGGTTGGCGGAGAGAAGGAGCAAAATAAGCACTTGCTTCAGGTAAGTAGCTCCCGTCGGGCCGATCCGACTACAACACATGCGCAACATCAGCAATACTTAGCTTGCCGAAAGAATCATCACAGCTGTCGACATGCTCTCCAGCAGAAATTGGTGCAACAGCCCAGGAGCTACGTAAGTGGCGTGTGCCGCGTATGCGAAAGCGTCGTACCAAATGGACCCCGGCAAAAAGGATTCTGCGTAGTGGGAGATCAACTGCAGAGCGGGATCGAAACCGAGGCTCCCCAGGCCTGGATGCGGGCACAGTCGCACGAGGTGGGAGCAACGAAACAAATAGAAGAGACTCATTTGTGGCGGGCTCTGATTGCTGGCCTCTCGCGTGGCGTCAAGCCCGCAAGGCGTGGCAGGCCAGAAGAAGCGAACCAGCTGCGCCCGAGCCGTACAGCCGACCGAGTGTGGTACTGCTGCGGAAATGTTGCTCTTGAGTTTGCACATGCTTGTCCGGAGATGAGCTTGCTTAAGCAGAGCAAAAACAGTGTTTGATTGGATGGCGTAGCGTCACTGTAGGGGGAGCGTCACAACGCGTGGTTGCACTTGGATCGGTCGTCCTAGACGTAGGCGCGCATTTGCGACGCATGACGCAGCAGGCAGAGCCGCAACGGCCTTGTGTATCGCACACTGAAACCGAGCGCCTTTTGCTGATATGGAGCTCCTCTCCTCTGAGGCTACGATCACTTACTCAACTCCCAGTCAATATTAGCTTTTGAACTCAATCAGTGGGATGCTGCTTACTTTTGAGTGGATAGAATAATAGCAGGAAGGCTGAGAGCTCGTCTTATTTAGCCTATAATCGGTTAGAAAATGCCCCTCGCCATAGTCTAAGCTGGTCTCCAAACAGACGCCATGGCAACAAAGTCCGGTGAGCCGTGGCTCAGCCTCCCTGCTAAGCCTCCATTGAAAGGCCTGTGAGTGCCTTACCCCACCCGGTCGCTGGCATCTATGGAGGCTGTGCATAATGAATATATAGGGAAGGCAAGTAACGAGGCACTGCGGCCGAGCCTCGCAAGCATTAAACTCGAATCTGTACCGCTCATTTCGCGACGACCATCTTCCGAAACTCAGCACGCCCGATAACAGCTCTCAAAGTGCGCGGCTGCGAGCTCCCGGGTTACATCTGGCACGCGCCAATCAGAATAGCTATTAGCTCGGTTCGTCTGACTTCTTCATTATTTCACTGCGGTGTGTCACCGCCGCATTAGAGTTGGACCACTGACGCGTTCATAGCTCGCCGACTCCTCTTTGATGCCGCCAATGGCTCTCTGCCAGCTCTTACCCTGAGGTAGCCACCATGCGGGAGCCATTACACGGTCCGCGCGCGCCTGTCGTCGCTGCCGTCGATCACTCGCCTCCCCAACACGCCTGGGGCCAGCGCCTCCCGAGACATCTGATCCAGGTGCCACAATAGTGCTGTAGGTGCTCAGCTGACATTTGGGAGGGTAATCAATGGGAGCTATGCAGGATCTCTGCGGGAGCGCGGTGTTGTCCCGAGGCAACTACTGGCTGATGCGTGTAGTGCCGGAAGCTGATTTGACCAGCTAGAAGACATTGCAGGCTTGGATCATGCGTTACTCATGCATCGTTGTAGCGACGGCGACGTCAAGTGCTCTTGGTCATTTCGTCGGTCTGGGTGGGACAGCTCCCATGCCGCTGTATATGAGAGCGACCGAAGGCGACCATCAGACTTCCTTTCTTCACCACACTCTACCGTTCCACAGCTCAACACACTTTTGGCTCTCGCCTCTGCACCGGTTGCACTTTTGGCTGGTCCAGCTTCTCGTTTCCACACCTCAGCGAGGTATATTCCGACAGCAGCCTCCTTTGGCTCGGGTCCTTTGGAGATCCCTCCGTAGGTTCATTCCGGAAAACCCCCTAATGCTTTTGCTAATGACAACACCTGAGAAGAAAGAGTGTTAGCAAAACACCAGAAAGTCTGTGACTATTCAAGAGTCGTACTTCAAGCGAAGCCCCAGTTATAATCAGAGCCACGGTATGTGCCAAGTGCCGCGACTCGCCCATGGGCGCAACAGCTTTTTTTTGACAGTGCAGCAGGATAACCCCTTTCTAACGTTCTTCTGGTTTCGCAAATGGATCCTCAAGCTCAACCTTCGACCATCAAGCCGCTTGCTAGGTCCGACACCTTGGCTAGCATTTCCACGCAGGGCTCCGCATCCTCCACTTCCTCCACTTCCTCCAATGGTCTCGTGTGCGGAACGTGTGGTGCGAAGTTCACCAGGAAGAACAACAAGCTGCGCCATGAGAAGGACAGCTGTGGTCCAAGGAATCGCTATGACTGCATCGATTTCGAGGGCTGTCAAAAATCTTACAGCCGTTTGGATGGGTTGATGGCTCACATCAAGGAAAAGCATGGCAACGACGAAGGCTTGAGGACCTTCAACGCTAAATGGAACAGTAATCAGCCGGTTCATCAAAGGGATTGAGTGGACCCATACGTTCCTGGGACAAATGCATTCTTTTAGACGAGATGTGCATCTCGGGTCCCGTGGCTGCGCATGGCTGATGTGGAACAAACCCTTCGATAGGACTGGGACTACTCGGGAAGGCCTTTGAGACTGAATTAACTCTTCATCATTTCTTAAGCGCTCGATGCCTCATCAAGAGAATAGTGATACTTAAATGTGGGGGCTTCAAGTGTAGGCGCTGCAATCAGATTTCTAAGGTATCAAAATCATCAGGACAGTGGTGACCTTGCAATATAAGGGATGTCTACCGTGCACTGCATTATGTGCAGCGGCTGTGCTTTTTACTTTTCAATATGTGACTACAATCCTCCGCACAGTGTTGACCGAAGGCCCTCCGCACAGTAATCCAGCGATTTTCCAGAGCTTTGACATGCTCGCTCAGTGTTGTGGTCCGTACGTACCACTAGCTTACTCATTTCGGTGAAACTCGTTTTCTTCGCCGCCTGCTCTCTATAAGAGCAGGCCTCTTCCTTAACCTTCTTTTCTTCCTTATCAAAGACTTCTTGTATATAGAACGTAGCTGAATGTCAATTCACTACCATTTCGTAACACTCAGTTCCGTGACGATGACAGCGGCTACATCCGGACTTGTGACGATGAACGTACAGAAGTTTGCGAACAGGTAGCACTCGCTTGCGTTCGAGCTGCGGATGCCGGCCGTGTCACGCATGTACGATTGTGTTCTGGTGTCGGTGCATGGCAAGGCGACTCGGGCGCTGGGTGGGGAGTGGGGGCTGCCACACGTTGGCCGTCCGCGGCAGCCCAATATGCCGCCACTTCAAGAATAGAAGTCCAGGCTCTTGTTTTTTTGTTTCACAGCTTAAGCCACCATGCACGAAATGCAACGAAAACCTGATCAACCAGCGGATGATACCGAACGGCTTCGAATGAGGTCGAGGGAGCGCAGTTGCTCCATATTACCCGGCCGAGCGAGTCCAAAACAGAGGCGTTGCTGCTATGTTGTCGCTAATAACCCGTCTCCACTTGACGTGTGCAAGACGAGAGGGTTTCTCGCGATGGGCCCTGAGGCGATGAGTTGGCGATTGGGCTTCTTCGACTTCAAACCCCTGGTACGCCTCATCCCAACCCAACGGTTCTGCAGCCTCAGGATGAGCAGGCAATGAGGCGCGCTGCTTGGCACGACATGCACACGTCGACACGTCGCGCGGGCAATGCAGCAAGAGCTCGGATTCGTCACCCGAAACTTGCGCGCGGCCAAATGACCCTTTTGCGTGCAGGGCTCCCGCATGGAGAATTTTTCTTCGGATCGCAGTGTGATTCCTCAGGTTCCGAAGCGGCCAAGCCAACCAGTCGGAGTTGTGTTTGGGCAACTACCCCGCTTGGAAAAGCCGTAGCCTCGCTGTCCGTTTCCTTTGCGTTCCATCTCTTTCTTCCTCGTTTGGGTGCCGGACTTAAGTCGCAAATCGATAAGTTCCTTTTTTGCCTGCAGCTGTGGCGCTCAGCCCCGACTTGTGCTGTAGCTGAATGTACCGTCCGTCTTGCCTAGTGCCTAGGCCCAGGCCCTCGATGTTGCAATACTTGCATAGTGCAATCGCGGAATGTAGTAGGCAGCGGGATCTGTGCTATTGGAACGGGGGAGATAGCGTTTGGCGGTGGTAAACAGTGCCTGAGGCTGGCAGGTCTTTGACTTTATCTTCCATATCCACTATGTGGAGTGAACTCGATCGTGGGGATCTCCCGGAAAGGTACAGACGACTAACGTTTCTTCGCTGGCCAGGGGAGCCGAAGGTCAACTGGTAGAAAAAGGAGAAGCTTTCAGTATCATGCATCGGCAGTGCCAGGTTGTTCCCGATTACGAGCCGTCAGTAGCGAATAGTAAGAATCACACTATCGTGCTCTTGGAATGTCGGAATTGAATGCGTGCATCGGGATGCTGCTATCGATGCAGCAAGACGACACCGCGCATACGTGGGTCTGCTGTAAGGACACATGGCGTTGACTGGACATGAACGTGCCTGGCCGAGGAGCTTTTCGTTCATCTGAGAAGATTGCGGTATGCTGATTTTTCAAATAGCCCTGTTTTGACGTGCAGTCATTGACACACGCCGAGAAAAAACTCCATCCGGAATACCTACGCATCCTTGAAGAACCAGCCTGATCTGGGTTTCGAGAGGGTTCTGCCAATGGACCACCCTTTAAGAAGGGCTAATGGTCCTTTATCCATATGCTCAACGGCCAAACAGCACAACCATACACGAGCACCATCTGGCAAGCGTGTGAGCAAAGCCCGTCTGGCATGTATTGTAGAGCGTCACGGTGATGATGGGACGAGGGGAAGGACCTGGTTGATCGAGCCGAGAAGGTAGGCGTGCGTTGCGATATGTATGAGTAAGTGCCTGAGGTTGATACCAGACCGATTAGCGGAGACTTTTTCAGAGATTTTTGATGGGTGTGTTGAAGTGGACGAACACAGAACCGATGATGTGTGAAGGAGTCAGGAAGCTCAGGCCACGTCCGTGCTGTTGTCTGGACAACTAATGATCGGCAACATGAAAAGGAAACAAGCTTCCTTACAAGCTCGAGAGCGAAACGGTTGGAAACAATGCACCTGCGTGCTGAAGGTTAGAGCTGATGAAGTAGACGGAGATGGAAGAGCAAAGTCAGAAGGAAGCAAAGCTTGCCCTTAAATCTGTTTAGATCAGCCGGCACCGTTGCTCCAACTGGCCCGCATCCTTGATTGGAACGAGGCGATATGACTGGCTTCAACGCACTTAGCAGTTGCATCTGGCTTCGGCCTCTGCGGGGTACGTCTTGTCCACTCATTCGACAGATCATTCCCGTCCTGCGCCTGATATGTGCCCAATGTCTCCATGGCCTGACTTTCGGGCTCCAATGCATGCGCACAGCCAATCCCCTCCTGCGGTCGGATTTTACCGCCGATTTACTCACCTATAGCGGTACGGAACAGTCATGACTCCCTCCGAACTAGTGCGCGAACGAAGTGAGACCCTGTTGTGCCAAATCTGAAGCTGGATTATTGGATAAGGGGAAAGAGATTGCATACTGCAATGCACCATTCAGAAGATTCCACGTCTTCGTGTTGGATCAGCTTGCGGCAGTGCAACCGCAGCCACCCGGTATGGAGCGTTGGAGAGTCCATTATGCGGTCACGATATCGCGCTAATGTAATGAACCATCGTTGTAACCGTCCCCAAGAATGTAAAAATTTCCCAATACCAAGGAGACGACTTACAAAAACCTTAACTTAATTGCTACAGCTAATGAATAACGTGGAGTAGGCCTCCGGATCGCGTTGTAGATGATTCTACTCTAAACACGACTTAAGAATAGCTGCTACTTACTTAGTCCGCCTCTATTGCGGGTTATTAGTTCGGGCCCTTTAACTCCGAGTGAGATTACTTACGCGGTTCACTTAAGTAGTAATATAAGCTCTATGCTATAAGAGCTATGGTGCGGAAAATAGTAACGACGACAAAGCTTTTTACTGCTAATTAATAGAATATAGACGTTTGAGAGACCTTACCGACCTTTAATTAAGGCAATTTAAAGATTAGTAAGTAATAAGAAGGCCTACTCTATAGGTATAGCCGTGTTAAGACTTAATCTTTAGGGTTGTAGGCCATCCCACACATGTAACTCTAATCGTAAAAGTAAGAGTTATAGAATAAATCTTTGGCTACTTTTTAACTATAATTTTATAACATGTTTTTCTAATATGCTGTGTGAAACGAGAATCTTATAAGAACTTTGATGTTCCCTTAAGTTTAGGCAGACTTTCCGGAGCTGTCGGTTGCCGTCACGTGTCTGTCTCACCAAGGCTGACTTGTCGCTTAAGTATGATATGTAATGTTCCGATGTCCGTCCAGCACATCCGCTGTCAGCCGTGCCAACACACTTCTCCCCTCAATCATCAACAACAACAGATGCGCATCTACACAACCCATCTAAGCAGAAGACAAGCCATATCATGAAGGTGTCGGTCGACGGCCATCGTCCGGGTGATGGCCTCGGCTCGCCACCTCATCCTCGCCTCGGCGGGACATCAGGCAGCGTCGCTACCTCGTCCGAGACAGGCTCCAAATTCCCTCTTCCAACCCTTTCATCGTTAATCCATTTCATCTTTCGAAAATCGAGAAATCCGAGTGGATCCATCAACACGGCTTTGTGCACAGCGTGTAAAGTTCTAGAGCTCGACGATTCACGTCCCAAGTGGCTACTACATGAATCCAAAAATCATGTTGAGCTATCTGGCCCAGCATTACCCCTCATTTACGAGAGAAATGATACATTCCCGGCTTTGGCCTCGATCACGAAAACGGCGAATAGAGGCTGTCCCTTCTGCAAGCACTTGAAAACCTCTCTTCAAGATTTTTTCACCTGCCCGTCGGCCGGACCGGATGATCAGATGGAGATAAAAATCGTGGGCCTACAGTATCAATGGGAAGGAGGCTTGCAAAGACTTGTGGTAGACTTTCGCGCTTGGGACTTGCAGCGGGTTTCTCTATCAAGTGATGGGACATCTCGACCCCTGCGTACGCACAGTAGCTACCTACTGAAGTTGCGATTGTCGGGTCAAAAAGGCACGGGTTCCAATTATCAGTTGGTATTCCCGATCAGAGCATATACGGGTAAGTTGGCAGTATTCATAATTACACGGCTTGACTAAGCTAACTTGTCAGGTGCACTCGCCGATTGGTTGAGGATCCCAAAGAGTCCACCCTTCAGTTGCCTTCTCTCGCACGACACTAGAATGCTTGCGCCAAAGGTGTCTAGCAAGTTGCAGTTCTGGCTCAAAACTTGCTTGGCAGAGTGCGACAAAACAATCGGACATGCGGTGCCACCGACGAGACTTCTGGACGTGGGTTGCGGCAATGAGGAAAAGATCCGGTTACTGGACATGACTGAATGGACTCCTGGAACATCTGGGGATTTTCTATGGCAATACGCAGCTCTAAGCCATTGCTGGGGGGATCCTACCGCTGTCAAGCCTCCGATAACCACCAAGGAGAACCTCGTAGAGCGATCTGAGGGCATCTATTTCCGAGACTTGCCCGTCAACTACCAAGACGCCGTAACCGTTTGCCGCAGCCTGTCCGTACAATACCTTTGGATTGACTCGCTGTGCATCGTTCAGAGCGACACCTCCGAGTGGGAGCAAGAATCATTGAGAATGGCGGAATACTACGAAAATGCGTATATCACCTTGATACCGACTATTGCCAATTCATGTGACGAGGGATTTCTTCAACGCGAAGACTGCCACGTGGCACCTGATACGAAGGTGGAATTGGAATTCAATTCTTTGCGAAACTCCAAGATTAAGGGCTCGTATTTCATTGGTAGCCACGACATTGGCGAGGAAACGGAATCTTCCCTTTTCTACCATGACACGGCTGAGAGCAGGTGGGGGACGCGTGGCTGGACATTCTGCGAATCGCTTTTTTCCAAAAGACGAATCTATTTCGGTCAAAAGGCCATCCATTGGAGCTGCAGGAAGTTCTATGCTTCTGAGCTTAGCAATGTTATGGAGGACGCCGAGGAACACAACCTGCAATCTTTGATTGAGGAAGAAATTCAAAACGTCAGCCCGGGGATCGACGCATGGCCATTATGGTACAGCCAAATGCTGGAATATTCGTGCCGCAAATTCAGCAACCCACAAGACAGACTACCTGCCATATCACCACTTGCGAAAGTGGTAGCCGATAGGACCGAGAACAAATATCTGGCTGGTCTATGGATGAACGACCTGCATGTTGGGCTGCTCTGGTACGCAAGCGACTTCGAGACGTCTCCTTATTTTCCAGGACAGGAGGGGTACATTGCTCCCTCGTGGAGTTGGCTCGCTCGAGCAAGGAATGCAGAGATCAGTCAATACGCTGAAACACACACAACTACTCCTCTGCTCAAAGTCATTGAGGCTCATACGACACAAGATGGCCTCAACCCTTTCGGAAGGGTCCGAGATGGTTACATCATGATTGAGGGACGCGTTTGTACTTTCGAGCGCAAGAGATTCCCTGAAGCAAAAAGGGACACTATCTACAAAGAGATCTTATGGGAAGACAAATACTTCGCAGAGTGTTCATTGGATCAGGACGAATCTGTTTATGACGATCATGGCAGCAATCACGACCCAATGCCAGAGCGTATTTCGGAAATGACTGAAAAATTATTGCTGCTAGTGGTCAGAGACGGTTTGTGTCTGAAGGGAGCAATGTCGAGAGCTGGCAAAAATATCGATGAACAGGCAGCCCGCTCTGCAGTGTCAGGGCTTGTTCTAATCCAAAGCTCTCAAGGTGATGACAACTATCTACGTGCAGGCATTTTCGAATCATTGCCAATCGAGCGCGGGGATAGGGCATGCGTAGAGCATTGGGAAACACGCACCATCACCATCATCTAAACAGCTCCACTGAACAGGTCGTTGGGCTTTTTTTCGTTCCGGATATTCAACATTTTTATCGACCGAGTGGCTAACTTGCAGACCAAGGGACTCCCCATCCGGCTTGACACCGTGTAAGCATGCGGACCTGAGCTTCCACAAGAATGGATCTCGATTCCCGGTGCACACTGGAGTCTTTACAAGTTCGACAAATGCACCACTTTGGCGTCCTAAAGGATGTAGGCGCCTCGACCTGGACCTCAACACAAAGATCCGGACCACTATTTCTTCGGCTATCATGACTATCACTAAATAGTCTCATCCGCGGCACTGCAGACCGCTGTCTATCGGCGACTCCCCTTGTCTACTATTCCACCCAATATTCTGGCTTATTGCTCTCAAGCACTGCTAAGGCACTGCTTCATCGGGCGGATGAGCTTGCTGCAGCTTTACCATCATAGTGTGTATTTACTGGATCAAGGGAGGCCATGCGCAGTCTGTTAGTCGTTATGTAACGTTTCGGAAGCAATCAACTCAAGGCGTTGTTTTATGAATTCAAGAAATGCTCATGATTGTCACAAAAACATCTACATCGTATGACGTAAATACAGGCATGGAATGAGCGCCACCCACAATTGCTGAGGACCCAATACGACCCTACCCCTCCGTTCACTAAAAGGGTTCTGCTCACTCCAGTACAAACACGTTCTTTCGTGGTATCTGCTCCACTTTTTCTATATAACAGTGCCCAGTCTTATATGCGAAAGATACTCATCATGAGACAATCCACTTGATCTGGCCATCCCTTCGCCAGTCATACCCCTCTGTGCCCTCAACGTCGTAAACTTCGACTGAGCCTAGAGTGCACTGATCATTGCGGAAGTATCTCTTGTAATCTTCTTCCAACGAGGCATTCATCTCTTCACTGTATGCCTCCCACGTATCATTCATGCTTGCCTTGAGAAGTCTTTCTCCATGTTCGATCGCATAACAATAAACGTGGACCTCCAGGTCCACCTCATACGGATGTGCTTGTGGCAGTGACAACGTTTTCGTATGTTTCGTACCTTTGCATGAACTCGCCAGGATCGCAGGGCCGCTTGTCGTAAAAGCATCTCTTTGGATGAGGTAGAGCATCCCGTCCCCGTTGGCCTTGTCCGCGAGCTTTGCCCATGGACCGTCGCTGCGAAACACAGGGTCATGAGAACCAAAGATCCTCGCCGCGACTGTATCGCTCCAATAACCCCGGCTCCCATCGACTTTAGGGACAGGTCCAGTTCGAGGAACGATGATGCGCCACGTCAATCTCTCTTTGAAGAAGATGGCACGCTTGACGGGCTCCCCAGGCGGAAGAGACAAGATCCGTCGCAAGCGATTAGTTGAGATCTCGAAGCCTCCAGTGGGTGACCAGGTACAGCCGCCTGCCCCACCGTGAGATATCATACTCCCGATATCAGAACCCATGCCGTCTTCCTCTTCACCGCTGACATTGTCAATGTCGATGAACGATGTCGGTGCCCAACGGAAACCGGGGTAAGGGAGCTTTGGGCCGGAAAAGAAAAGGAGGTTCTGCGGAAGCCTGATGTTCAGATTCCCGAGCAAGATAAAGAAGTGCCACATGCGTTCCCGCTCATCCGTGATGTGCACGAGATCAGAAACGTCGAGGCCCAGGATGTGCGAGAGGCAGATGGTCTCGTCAATGTTGCGGGATGTGGATCGATACGATGCGGCACCGAGGAGAGTATGCCAGGGTCGGTTATCAGCAGTGTCCGTCTCGGTGTTCACCACGGCTGAGTGTATCACCCTCCTCCGTGGGAGAACTTGATCCAGGACCAATTGAGTGTCCCATGCAACCTTCTCTTCTCCCGGGTCGGAAGCCTCGGGTATTCCTTCAATGCCATCCCGGAACGCGAAGAGGAGTTTCTTGCGTGCCAGCATCCCTTCTTCGAGAGTCCAAAGCCTGCGAGTCCATCCTGATAGCAGAATTCGTAACAGCTTCTCCTCCTTACTGCAGTGCATGGTGGTAAGCAGCAAATCTTCGTCCAGGACAAGCACGGCATCTGCGCGCTCATACACTTCGTTCATACGGCTCAGCACGACCCTTTTGCCCGGGCCGTTCCTGAACGGGACGCACAGTGTGTCGATCCAGATGTTGTCGATACCAAGCTGGCCAGCCAACCGCTTCAGCCTTTTCAGCTGGCACAGCGGTAAGGAGTTCCCATTCTGGTTGCCCAAGCCGTCGGACCACACATGCGAAATGGCGAGGTACTTCTCCGCAGGCACCAATGGCAGCGTGGTCTCTTCCACACCCATCCCACCCAACGAAGCCACGCTGACACACGGAAGCGGACAGTTCACAGTCTGCAGCATCCTCTCCAAAGCCGTCTCATCAACGCCCACAAATCCCGACTCCTCCTCCGCACAGTCCCCCGCATGTCTCGTCACATACCCGCCCTCCCCCACATCCCTCGCCCTACACTTCGTCCGCCCACACCTCCCATGATCCAACCCCAACCCTTGCCTCTCCAACGTCATCGCGAAATACACGCCCAAAGTGTCCAACCCCCTCAACACCAACGGCACCTCACTCGGACACCACCCCAACCCGCCTACCCTCTCCTCCAGTCCCACCGCCAACGACGGCCCGCCCATCCGCGACTCCGTCCCCGGCCCATCCAAATCAGCCACCAAATTGATCTCGATGACCTCCAGCAGCGCCAACACGGACACCTCGATGCCCGCATCCACCCTTCGCGGCACCCACGGCGTACCCGTCTCGGGCGCCGGCCACTTGTCGAAAGACGCGAAGTTGCGCACCGCGAAGGCCAGCGCGCCCTCGACGATGCGCGAGACGCGGCGGTAGTGCGTCTTGCGCTTCTGCTCGCGCGGCACGTGCGCGCCGCGGGCTTTCCATGCGCGGAGGAGGGCGGGGAGGGGCGCGAAGGTGATGAGATTACGTCCCCCTTCTCCTCCCACCACCATGCAGGCGGGATCGAACGGCACGTCGCGCAACGCCATCATTTCGACCAGCGGCCCGAAGAAGAGCCATGCTTGCAGGAAGGCGGCGACGTGCGGGGGGGTGTCGAGGACGGGGGCGGCGGAGGCGGAGGCGGAGGCGGAGGCGGAGGCGGAGGGGAGGCGCCCGCGCAGGCAGTGGCCGACGGATGCGGCGCCGTTCGCGGCGTCGGAGGCGGTGCGGGTCGGCTCGAGATGCCAGCCGGCGCGCGTCGGGTAGTCTTCGAAGCCAAGGCCGTCGTAGGCGTGTGGGTCGCAGGCGCAGGGCACGGGGAGGGCGAAGGTGCGGCGGGAGGGGTGGGGGAGGATGGCGTCCATGGCGGGTGATGGTTGTGGGGCTTGCAGGGCCGTCTGGGGTCAGGTCAGCGTGTGTAGGACTAGGGCTGGTCAGGGTGGATGGGGCGTAAGTAGTGGGTTTTGGTGTTTATCTTTTTCTCGTGGGAAGTGCGTCAGACTCGGACCCCGCCCCCACGCCAATATTTGCTATTTAGGCAGCAACGCTCACTCGCGCTGAGAGGGTGGCCCTTGTCGTGCGGGGCTGAAGTTGAGAGGTAGCAGAAACGAGCTAGAATTCACCTAAGTATTGGTGCACAGCGCAATGCATAGACCATTGCTTTCTTTGCGCTCCCTCACTCACAGATTGCGCACTGCCAGTTGTCAATCATCGTAAAGGCCGAAAATCAATTTTCGGTGGACTCGACCTCCAGCAACGAATGTCCATACTGACGCTTGGTCTGAATTTCCGAGTGGGCTTAGCTCAGTGCTGCGTTGAGATTTACGATGGCTGATAAAATGGTCAGATGCTGCACGGAGCCGACTGCCTTTGAAAGTGCAGTAAACTGAATATGTTCGCTACTGAGTTCGGGCTAGGACTTCTGCTCCAGAGGTTGTCAATGAAAGTAATCGATCCAAAAAAAACACGGCTCCAAGCTTACTCCCCCACTTAAAGTAGGGTTGTAAACATCCCATAACTCCTTCCGTACAGTAGAAAACAAATATAAGAACGGGTTTGGACATACGGTCCCCCATTTCTTATGGCCCTGAGTAACGAGCAAAAGAAGTGCCCATGCTTCGTAGTCCCAATCGATTGCACGAAACATTGCAATGAATTTCTGAACCGCTTCAATTGCATGATTCTTCGACTGCATGTCCACCCCCTCCCCGATCGCAATTTGGCACCACTCAAAACTACTCCAGTAGTCTTTCAATTTCCAATAGACCAGGGCCATGTTGATACAATCCAAGACGACACCTATCTTCAACGTGGAGTCATCGTTCAGTTCCACTATGCGCTTGAAGTTCTCGAGGACTTCTTCGTAGCGCTCTTGCTGCCATAGTACCGAGGATATTCGTCCAAGACCCACTTGCTCGTAGTGCTCGAGTTTTTTGGGACCTGCCATGATACCGCGGTGTAGAAGTTCATACTGATCTAGAGCTTCCTCGAAACGTGCATTCTTCCTAAGCCAGCGGGCTTTCAGATTGATGATACCGCTATCGAACCAGTTGACCTGATTAGGAAACGTGCTTTCTTCCAAAAGTGTGTCCAGTTCTTGTAGGATCCTAGAAGAAGTATGATCGATATCAATAGCTCTATTCAAAAGCCACAGAACGTTGTCGTCTCGATCGTACAGGTTGTAAGAGAATCTTGCAATCGTCGTGGCAAGTTCCACAGCCAAATCTACTTTGCCGTCGTCGAGGTAAAGTTTGCCAAGTTTAAGTGCGGCGGAGGCGTGTCCACTCGTTTTCTGGCATTCTGGGTGCTGATCCAAATATTCTTCTATCACTGTCATGATGTTCTGGACAGATTGCGCCTGGTCGAGTTTCGATATACGATGCTGTGCCATCCGGCAATTCCATTCTGTCGATCGTCCGTTGAGTTTCTTGTCCAGCTTCATCGCATGTTCAGTGCGGTTTCGATCCAGCTCAAGCTCAGCAAGTCGTGCCATGAACTCGACAGACATAGAAAACTCTTCGGAAGCGTATAACTGTGAATACCAATCACCAGAGCTAGCATTGTCGGGGGCGTACATCAAAGCTCTCCGTATTCGGCTCTCGACGTTGAGTGTCAGGATGTCGTCTTCGCCCAAGGCTCTTTTCCGTTGCTTATAGGCATACAGCCATGATCTCATGGCTTCTTCGCGTTGTTCTTGATCCCACATTATGTCACCGAGGCTGACTAATGCTCCCATTGTGGCAGGATGGTGTTTTCCCAAAACACACTTGCGTGCCTCAAGTGTCCTTTCGAACCAGAGTCTCGCAAGCTCGTGCTTTTGCTGCCGGAGCAAGACTATACCAAGGTCTCCAGCGACCGATAGAGCACGCGGGTGGTAACGTGGGAATCCGTGCCATGTCTCACTCAGAATCCAGCGATAAAGCCGCTCTGCTCTGTCGTAGTCCCAGGTGTCCCTGTAAATGAATCCCAACTGGTACAGTAGTTGTGGTGGCGTTTGAGCCCACTCAGGGTCTCCCATCCATTTTTTCCTCAAGAAAACAAAGAGAGTATCGACATGGCCGTAAACCCACAAAAAGTGACGCATTGGCCAATTTATCGAGAGTGGACATGGTGTTTCTTCTGGGCCCGGCGGTACCGCAGAACCATTGACCCAGTACACCCCACTAGAGAACAGAGATAGGTACGCTTCGGCATTTGGGTACGTCGCTTTGGAAAGCTGAGTGTCGGAGGACAATGATAGATATGCCTCGGCGCTTTCTTGGACAGAAAGGAGATGGCGCGACAAGCCGAGTTCGTCGTTCCCATCCGTTGAAGCGTAGTACGTCCGATAAATTAGTACAATTGCTTGTTTGGACAATTCTTGTCTATCCTTGAGCTCTAGCCTTTCACGCGCCCAGCGGTGGACGAGCGGATGCATCGAGAACTGCTCGGCGTATCCGTCGCTGCGGATCAACGAGTACGTGACTAATTTTTGGAATGCATCGGCCACCTCAGTTTCTAGCAAAGTGTTAAAGTTTGTTTCCTGGTGCTGGGCTGAGAGGAAAACATACCATCGTCAATCTTTAGCCCATGAGCAAATAGCTTGCTGTAAATCTCTGTTCTGTCCAAAAACCCACACAACAACAGAATTTGAGAGGCGAGAGGCATTTCGTCTTGTATGGCCAAGAAGGAGATCTCCCAGGTAGTGAAGACAGTGTCATTTCGGTAGTCCCAAATTGCCGTGGGTGGTTTGTGGGCTAGTACTTTACGTGCGTCTCTTTGGTACATGAAGAGATAACTTTGGATGGGGTTCTCCTCTCTGCGGGTGCTGATAAACCCACCAGCCTGCGATATGGCCAGGGGCAGATAGCCCAAGTTGATGACTATTCCTTCTGCGAATTCTTGCTCTAGAGAATCTTGAATAAGATCTTTCCAAGTTTTGATTTGGTCCACAAAATACCTTTCTTAAAATCCTCAACATTCAGCTGAGACGAACGTTGCAAAAGCTCCAGTGCATCTTCCATGGCCATGTCGTTGATGTGAAGGTCTCTTCCCAACGCAGTCGAATCTGAACGTCGGCTTGTAATGATAACTCTACCCCCCTCGGCCTGTGGAATGAATTTTCTAATGTCGAACGATTCCAGATCATCAACATTGTCGACTATGAGGAGCCAATCTTTGTTCTGGCTATCAGAAAGCCACTTGTGAAATGCCTGGCGCTCATCGTCGGGCTTCGTGGTACTGTTTAGCGCACGGTAGTAATAGCTCTCTTGGAGAGACATTGCTGTGTAGTGTTGTTTGATCAAGTGCACAGCTTCCGTAATACTCCGTTCAGTAGTTTTGAGGTTCGACCCATCTATCCAGAACACTGAACTGTAGCGTGCGGATTGCGAATGGGCGAACTCAATCGCAAGCTGGGTTTTACCAATACCTCCAGTTCCATGAAGGACCACAGTCTTTGTTCCGGGTTGATCCAAGTCAGGGTGCAAAACTGAGTTGAGATATGAAAGCTGAAGTTTTCGCCCGACAAATTTTTCGTTGCGCCTGTGAGGAATATTGTGTTGGATCACAAACTCAGACGGATGTTTGTGGGATGATGCTGGGGTATTAGATGAAAATCCACTTGACGTTGCTAATTTGCCAAAAGTTAGAGCCAACAGATTCTGCAGTAATTTCTTCGGAGAAGAACAAACCTTTCATCTGTTCCCAGTTATGCCAATTCTCGGCAATCTTATTTTTCGCCTTTGCAATCTTTTCAATCTTTGAAACTACTTTTTCAAAATTGTCATCCCGTAAAGACGTGTATTTGACCATGCTTCGATGGTCGGCTGCCATCGAAACTTCTTCGATATTGACTAGATTTGGCATGACTGCTGAGCTTTTTGGAACCACCTATCCGGGATGTAAGCTCATGCTCCAGCTTAAAATGACGTTTATATACTTACCAAAATTGAGCCAAGCGAAAGAATGGTCATTGGCATCGTTTCATAGAAGCAGACTGTTTGGAAATCCTGGGCGATCATTGCGTATTGACTCTGTTGCTGTTGCAGCCATTCCGAATTCTCTCGCAGGTGCTTGATCACATTGGGAGATGTATAGGTGAACAAAGAGCCTATACGCGCCACGATCGTTCCAATGCTCGCACCTTGCCCTCCTTGGTGTGGTGTTCCGAGGAAAAGGAGCCCGAGAGTGGACAATTGTATGGATTTGTGGTCCTCCAAGCGGCCAACTCGAGCAGAGTCGGAATGAATCAGGGCCTTCTCAACTACCATCAGCCAGAGCATGCCTGATAGCCAAGTCAAGACTTACACTTTTCACAATCAACCCTCCGAGGCTATGTGTGATAAAGATGATTGGCCGATCGCTGGTCTTCATTTTCCATTAGCAGCACTCAAGATTTGATTCTGGGTGACTTACATTGAGCCTCGCACGCATAGACACCAGATCAGTAACAAGTGATTTTGCATGATCATAGATGAACTTCTGAGCTAGCGGTGACGTGGCATGGGTCCTTGAATCATATCCGTAAGAGAACACTCGCGCGTCTGGGAATACGAGAGGGAGAAGATCCTGCGGCCAGAACACGCCGTTCGCTGCGGTCCATGTGTCCTTCCAATGACCGTCCAGCCCATGGACCATGACGACACTGAAGTGTTTATTAGAATCAGGCTGTCACAGGGCAGTGCAGATTTTGTTACTCAATGGAAGGCTCGCTTCCGGATGCGACAAGCTTGAGCCCATAGTCTGATGTCGATACTGATAGGCCTGTTGAGGGTGGCTCAGCCTTTCGCAAATTCTTTACCCATTAGCTGGACGTTCTGTGGAGTAATTGGCCTTGTGTGACTTACGAGAAAGGCAAGAGGGTACGTGATAATGTTTGCCAAACGCATGGCGAGATTTTGGAGTCAATTGTGTCTGGAAGCAATCGGTGCTACCTGAGATTGAGCTCTGTGAGAAGATGCAGCTTGAGTCGTGATATTGAGGAAGATGCTCCTTTATGTGCGGGGTCGAATTCGAGCCTTGCTTTTCTACCCGAAGTGGCGCAAATGCTGCATGTAAGCACGCGAAGCTCAGTTGTTGTGGGCGTGTTCTTACCTTGGTAGCTGCAGCATACCCAGTGGGCTAAATTCTCAAGTCCGGAGCTTTACGAGAGTATATATCGCGTTCTATACAGTGAATAATATGGTCAAAGTCCGTGCGGGGCGCCGAATGATGGTCTCAAGCACCCACTGTCCAATTAAAGCTATTGGGAAGGCTACCCGCGTTTTGTGCGACTTTAGAAAGAATCGAGGTTCTCATAATGACTGGTTACAAAAAAATTGGTAAAGGTCTCGGGTCAAACACAAGAGACAGCCGCCCAGCTCGTACCCAGGCCCCCTAGGCAACAATGCACACTCGCCCCCAAGAAGGGGGCTATCATAGTCGTACAAGGCTGAGTGATGGAACGGATCTCTTTGTGCTGCCATGCGATGTAACAGTGTTTCCCGACGAACAGATGCTAAATGTCCATTTCTTAGCCTTGTACTCAAGTTTCTCGCACGTGCGATAGAAGTTTGGGCAACAATAGTCGACGGCGCGTAGACGGTGCCAGGGTTCAGCCAGCCACAGGCTTTAATGTATGCGCATATAGCCCATTCTAGAATGTTGCATATATTAAAGCCTAGCCAAAGCCGAGTCAGCAGTATCGATGACTTTAGATCGATTGCGAACCGTCAGAGGCATGTCTGTTTCTTGGTTTCCAGTTGAAGCAAGCCGAATAAAAGAGCTAACGAAAGTGAAAATATATTGTTGGCTATCTGCCGTCAGAGCCCCGTTTCTTTGTTTTTTTCTGTGTGCTTGAAAGTGGGGTGATGGTGTTTGCTTATGAAGCAATTGGTTGGTGGATAAGCCGCATGCATTTGTTGCGCCCGATGGGAATCAGTCATCATGATTTGATAGGCATGCCTTTTGTGGCTGTCCACGCATATGGGCGCCTTATCCAGAGTGTAGCACGTGCTGTCATGAGATCGCGGATCGCTTTCATATGTAATTATCTTTTAGTAATTTTAGCTAAAGGTGCAAGACTTGAAGCATTACGCTGTGTCCTTCATTCCACATGCAAGCCAGCCCACACATAACTCCCGTTTCAACCGAAACATCGTAGCTAAACATAAAGACCGAACACACTTAAAACCGCGTAACGATTTTAGTGCCTGTGAGATGATATCAGGTGCTGTCAGCGAGTGACGCCTGATGTCAGCCTCGGTTTCGCAGCTTCTGCAGCCAAACATGTGCCTTTTTCTTTGTTTTTCCGAACCACTCCTCCTATTTATAGCTGTCTTACCTCTGTACGACAACAAGAATTAGCTTTTTCATGAAGAACATCTTCATGCAAGTCCCGTTCAAAGCCTGACCAATCCTTCTATCGCCATCCTTCCTCGCTATGAATTCGGCTGACCACACGTACAGCAATCTGGATGTCAGGGTACAAAGATATATTAGCCTGCCATGCCTGAATAAACTCTAATTGGGTTTATTCCAGTACCTCTTTTAGCCCCCGGAGGGCCTGCATACGCATGGTGCAGTGGGTAAGGGTATACTCCTTACACTGGAAGTGGATATAGCCGTTCAGGGCGGGACACTCCCAGAGCCGCTTCCGTCAAGGGAGAAAGAACAGAAAGTTCCAAGGAACTCAACGTCGATGATTATTCCAGAACATCCCCCACTGCCGGCATAACCGCGTTTACGTACGGGTGGGACAGCGAGAAACGAGCAAAACGACCGGAGGGGATTCATGTGCTCTTCACTAGACCAGGCAGCCAGGGCGTTTCCCTCAAAGCGTATAGTGAGAGCCATTGGGCAGACTTGGAACTCAATTATGAACCATTCAGGGATGTTGCAGGCTTTTCGAACATTGCAGCCAATCAAGCCGGCAAGGTCTATGGAGTTGAAGACAACAAAGGAGATCCGCAGCTTGTTGAGTGGGAGTTTGACGTTGGAAGCAAGACTTACACGCGAAAAGGCACATTGAACATAGAATCGTAGTCTTAAACAGTCCTGTTCCACCTGTATGCGTGGAAAACGGCTGTCGAGAAAGGCAAACAACCGCAGCGGCGCCGTCCGTCGCAGAACTCGAAGCCAAACGAGGAAAAACACTCGATTCAAACACACACCAGCCAAGCTGTTAACACGGTTCAATGCGCGAAACAACCACAAACCGTGCCACCACCATCCCACCAACTCAATCAATCACTCCCACGCCGCCCTCCCGCGATCGACCCCAAACCACCTCCTCCGTCCCGATCCGCCAGCGCCTGCACCGCCCCGCTCCCCCCAAAACCCCATACTAAACCCCTCCTCCTCACCTTCCCCATCTTCCTTCCTCCTCCCACCACCACCACCAACACCACCGTCCCGCCTCACCATCCCCGCATCCGCAACCAAACTCGCCCCCGCCGCCACACTGCACGGACACTTCGGCAGCACCTCACGACCCCCCCTCCCCGCCGCGAACGACGCAACCAGACACGCCGCGACCGCCCCCAGCAACCCCTCCAATATGCGCGTCGACAGCGCGCTCTGCTTCAGACGCAAGCGGTGCGGGTCCGTCAGTGTGGCGTTGACGAGCTGCTGTTGCTGCTGCTGTTGGGCGTCGGTAGACGTATCATCGTCCACCGGGACGCGGAACTCGAGGTTCACGACCTGCGCGAAGGCGAGGCGGAAGATGTGCTCGAGGGACTGTGTGAGGAGGGGGAAGGCGGATGGGCCGAAGAGGGCGGTGGGGGGGAGGGTGGTGGAGGAAAAGGAAGAGGCGGTGGCGAGGATGGCTTGGAAGACGGGGTCGAAGTCGGCGAGGGGGGCGGTGGTGTCGTCATCGTTGGAGGAGGAGGAGGAGGAGGAGGAGGAGGAGGGGGAGGAGGAGGAAGAGGCATCGCTGCTGCTGCCCGTGTACCCCGCGCCGGGCAGGATGGCTGCGAGGTCGAAGTTGTTCCAGTCCCAGCCGTGCGTCTGATACGGGGTCGCCGTGTCCTCCAGCGCGACGGCAGCCTCGATGGTGTATGAAGGTAGGCGGAGAGTGAGGTTTACATGGACTTGTTCGATCGACGGCGCGCACGCGAAGCCCTGCGCGCTGCTGTTGCTGGTCGTGGACGGCCCGTAGACGCCGCGGATGACGCCGCACGAGCCGAGCACCGACTGCGTCCAGCCGAAGGCGCGTGAGTAGTTGCCTGACACCTTGGAATACAGGTCGAGGCAGTCGCTGTTGGCGGCCGAGAGCAACGGCGTCGCGGCTTGCGTGTAGTCGAAGTCGTCGGCGTTGTACACGGAGACTTGGCCCGGCGGGAGGTAGGTGCAGTTGAGGGAGGCGCGGGGTACCGCGGGGACGGTGAGCGAGACGGTGGAGCCGTTGAAGGAGGGGTACTGGGACGCGTTGATGGGCGACCCGGTGTTTTGGTCGGTGGATAGGTGCAGCTGGGGGACGGCTAGCTCGCCGTGGGTCCAGGCGGGGTAGGAGAGGTTGCTTTGCAGGAGGAGGCCGATGATGAAGGAGCTTTGCATGGTGGTTGTGGCGTAGGTGAGGTTGAACGCGTCGTCGAACTTCGCCGTGACGGCTTGCGAGTACGCCGACGTCTCGGGCGAGAAGAGGCCAGATGCTACGATGGTCAGAAGGGGGGTGAGAAGCATGGCGAGACTTGCTGCCAACAGCGCGTACTGCTTGGAGGGGATGGCCTTGACAACGGTCTGGACGGTGAGTTGAGACAGAGGGTCACTGAAGAGTGCCTTGATCGGAACAGGGTCTTTGCGGCGAAGCTCCTGGAATGGGGCGAGGATCTTGGACACATCTCCAATCATGCCGACAAGAAGCTGGGCGATGAACATGGTCAAGGCTGGTACGTACACCCATGTGTAGCGGACGTAGCTCTCCGTCTCCACGTTTGCGAGGCCATCGTGCTTGACCGAGGCCTGGTAGGTAGACTCCAACGCCGCCACCAGCAGAAGCAGGTACAATGTAACTCCGGTTTTGGTGATTCGTGACATGGCCAACGGTTTCCACCAGCGGATCTTGTCTTCCGCCGACTCCTCGTCACACACTCGGCCAGGTGATATCGAGTCTTCAGGAACCATGACAACTCGGAACTCATACTTGCCGTCGGACTCTTGCAAGGAGCTTAAAGCACGATAATTGGAGAGACGTTCGCGCAGGGTGGATAGCCCAGCGCTTCCGCATCGGGATAGAGACTCGCGTAAAGACGGGCTTCCGGTCATTATTGCGGCCAATCCGCCAATTGATCCAGGGTCGCGGTTGGTGTTGTTGCGCGGTGCTATAAAGTAGAGCGCGGCAGCGACGACAATCAGCAAGGCAAGAATGGCCTCCATCATGTAAAAGGACAAGCCTCGGATCCGCAGCCGCTGCTGATCTGCCGCCACCTCGCCAGATACTTCCTTGTCCGAGGATACCATCAGATAGTCCTTCGCCATCTGTGCAGAAACTGTGCTGTAGAATCTTTCGGTCTCTTTCTGTAGTAGTCCAATGTCCAGCAGGTCTGTGATGTTGTTCGGGTTCAGGAAGGCCGTGACGCAATACATGAAGTCGTCCAGCATTGAGCGAGTAGAGCCGTCGGAGCCGATATCCTGAATCTCGTTCGCAGGCCCGCTTGCCGCGTTGCTTGCATTGCTGACGGATTGCAGGATGTTTTCCACGAGATCCCATTGCGATATGGGAAGTTGACCCGCTTCTCTGGCAGTCGATGCGTTCTGAGGTCCAGCGGAAACCAGCGATCCCGAATCATCCATGACAATGCTTTGAGCGTCGATAGCGTAGCTCGGCTGACACACGAGAATCGGGGCGGGCTCCATGGAGAGCTGCGGGCTTGACGTTTCTGGAAGCTCACCGGTGTAATTCCTCCCAATGCCGTATCGTATCATGGCCATCACAAGGCGGTGGTCCGAAGGGGAGTCGGTACAGTTGGCCGCAACGGCAGCTCCATACACGCCTGCCTGCGATGCACCGGAGATTATTCCCATCTCCAGATTTTCGATCCGGCACGACGAAGTGGTGAAGTTGACCTTGGGCATGGCGCTTTTGCAGTCTCCGTAGAAACTCGAACCAGCGAAGCAGTCGTCATTCCATTTGGGGTTGTCGACTACCTCGCAGTTTAGTCCAGCGTGGAAGACGTCAACCGTGGAGGCGATGCTGAGATTTTGGCCGCCTGGAATCCCATGCTTGAGGCTCAACTCCGGAAAGGCGAGCTTCTCGGAAGTGCCTGATGGGTATGAGAGGTTGCCTGAAACCAAGCATCTGTCAGTTGAAGATATCCACGTCCAGCAGAGGAGGAACTACCGTTGTTCAATGCTATTGCCGATAACACAGGCGCCGCACCGACGGCAAAGTTGTTTGATGGCTCGGAAGAAAAATCACGCCCATACAGCAGGGCGACACCGGTGTGGTTCAGTGTCTCGCTCTGCAGCTGGAACAGGCCAGTAGAAGTGACCGTCAACAGCTGAAGAAGCAAGGTTCCGACGATGGCAATCGAGACGGGCCAGTGCGCGTTCTTGAGAGATTTATACAGGGACACAGGCCGTGCCGGCTCAATGTAGTCAATCAGCAAGGTGTCGGCTGCAGGCGACGGGCCTTTTCTGAGAATCGCCCACGGCATCATTTGCTTGGTGCGATGCTCGACCTGGCCCCAGAAGGCAGCCACAATCGTAAGCACTGTTCAATTAGCAAAGCATACACGATTCAACAACAATGGTGGACATACCGGCGGTAGGACCGTACGTCCAGAGATAATGCCTGCTTGTTGTCGAGTTCGCCAAACCCTGATGCTTCTGATCAACAACACCGAGAACAACAAGCGCCACCAACAGCGCGACGTAGATAAGCAAGAAGCCGACAACTGTCACCTTCCGCAAGTAGAGCGGTGTCCAAGGCCCTGGTGGTATGTCTGGCTTTCCCACAATCTCATCATCGTCGACCTGCGGCTCCTTCCCCGCGCCCGCATTCTCGACCAAAGTCTCCGCAGACTGCTGTCCTCCAGCCTCCTCCAGCGATCTTCGGCCATCCCAAAACCCCTCCGCAGGGGCCGTATGGTCGCTCGAGGATCTCGAAACGGGGAGGTAGTCATCCTGTCCTGGCTGACCGATCTCCTGCTCGCGACTCCCTCGACTGGAGGCGGGGCTGACTCCAAAGTTCCCGAAGTAGCCGTCAGGAAGCAAGCCGATTTCAGGCAGATAATCGGAGTCGCCGCTCGATGCTGACAACGACGACCTTCGTGAGGATGCGTCGTGGGCGCTGTTGCCTGCAGCGACGGGGGCGGCGGCGGGGGCGGGGCGCACTTGGCCTCCCTGGGCGGGAAGAGCCTCATACGCCGTTCCGGGTCGATCGTCCATCGCAGCCATGGAATGATGGTGCGGGCTGGCTAAGGGATGAATCGCGGGCGCCAGGGAGGGAGAGGTGGGGGATTATTTCACCTCGGTGTTCGTCCAGCCCCCACGACGATCGCCGCACAGCCCGTTTCTAAAATTTGGCTTTGCTGCCTTGACGATGCTGTGCAATGTACGTCTTAATCGTCATTGGGGCGATAGGCAATATTGCCGACAAGGCTGAAACACAACGGTTCATCGCTCCGGGTGTGGTCGTTCGGGCTGGAGGCACGGCAGAATTGCGTCCATGTCATATGGTGTTTGTATAGGCATTTAAACTCGATATCCGGATACAAAATCGACTTCTGGATGCGTGCAAATGCGTCTGGATCGTGAATTCAACTGCCCATGTAGGAAGGGGATACGTGGGGGCGGAATCTGAGCAGCAGCCAATCGGTACGTTAGAGGTCACGACATATGCACGAGACCGCACTTATCCGAGCGTCGCAGCAGGGATCATGATGGGTGCAGATGCCTTCTCGATTTGTGGGGTTGGACGACCGTACTTCCGAGTAGGTGAAGCGGAGGAGAAGCCATGATGATATATAACTGCAATATCTACGTACAAAAGGATGAGGAGGGCCAAGTAGCACTTGTTTTTGGGCCCTCGTACTTGGAATGTGTCCTTCTTGAACCGTTCGGCCCTCTCGCGCTGGGCTTGGCGGATGCTGGTCAGTCCATGGTAGTCGGGTAGGTCTTCAGTGCCTGGGTCAGCGTTTGGCAAAGACATGGTGAAAACCAACGACACTGCCTACAGTACCTGCAGCGGGACTTCGGGCACTTTCAAACACACAAAACAATATTACAAGCGAGTCACGTGTGGATAGTGGTTCGACGAACTGTTATGGTCTTTTTGGGGTACGACGGCTCCAGGGTTGGACGAGTCAAAGCAATGCATTGTCTTTACACCATATCTTATCACAATTCTGTCGGATATCGCCTCTCAAGTTTGCTCAGCCACGCTTTGTGTACACACCGACAAATCATGTGCCAGAGGTCAACATCGTTTTAACAATGCCTTGCATTCGCAAAACTAATTAAGTGAAAGCTAAGCTACTTTTTGCCGCATCAGCGATGAGGTCCATAATCACAGTTGGTGCAGTCTGACCACGGCATGTTGCATTTATCGTACAGTCCATACAGATGTTTTGCTAAGGAGATATTCATTGTCTCTCAGAACCTGACTAGAGTCTTGACAGCGCCAAGGACACTGTCACACTACGGCAGTTTCAACCCTCAATTCTCTTCAACTGCGCACGCGCCTTCAGTAGTTCCGTACGCGCCTTCAGTAGTTCCACACGAAGAGTATCAACGTCCATCTTGAGGATCTCCTCGTGCTCATCTGAAGCCTTCAAGGGGACATACTCGTCACCGCCTTCATCTCTCTTGTTCTTGCCAGTGAGAATTTTGAAGGATCTGAGAGCAGTCATGATATCAGGCTCGTAAAGTTCGACCTTGTACCGCATAACGTCCACCAAGCAGCTCATTGCCAGCTTCCTCTCGTCCGCATTCGAGGTGAGCTTGGCCATGTTCGCCAATTGCTCGACAACCCCATTGGGCCACAGAACCAGGGCTCGCTTCTTGGTACCCGGATACTGCGCTTGGACTGGAAGGTACTGAGTAGGATCAGGACCCCAACGCTTGGCCAGATACGCGGCTGCCTCCTGCATCTTCTCAAGCTTCACTATTCTCTTGGATTTAGCCTTCTCCGCTTCCAGCTGGTGCTTCTCGCGCCGCGCCTTCTTACTCAGTCTCAGTGCACGCGGTGAGGCAGGCGGCAACGCGCTGTGAATGGGAAGGGCCGCATTGACCGGAAATCCGGGGGACCCGTTGTCGTGAGAGCTCTGCAGGTGAGCCGCGTCAGTGTCGACCACTGTACATGTGAGACAGCGAACACGGGGAAAAACGGACCAGCTCACTCTCGCTCTCCTCATCATCTACCTCACTTGAAGCCGCGTCGCCGGTAGCATGGCCGACAGCAGGAGTGATCGAGGCCTTGATTTGGCTCGTGTCGAGACTCTCGCTCATGATCGCGTCCTCGGACTCGTCGCGGGCGTTGTCGGTCTTGGTGACGATCGAGGCCAAGTACTTGATGTGGCGGCTGGGGCCCTCCTCCGAAGGGCGCATGCGGGTCGTGTATGGCTCGTAAGGCGTGAAGCGCTTCGGCGGCGGCGGATCCATGATGGGTCGCGGTTACGCCAGCCGGCGCGGGTTGAGGGACGGTGACGCGGTTGAGGATGGAGGGTGGAGAGAGGGGAGGAAGGCGAGGTTGGAGGTAGAATGGCAAGGTCTAAATACCCCAGCGCAGGTAGGGTCCGCGTGCGCGACTTGAACACGTGACCGGCGCGTGCAGCGGTTTTCTCCATGGGAGAGTGGCCAGCCCGCGCAGTAGGAAGGCACATACTGGCCGGTGATGTCATAACATCGGTCACAGCGAGTGGAGGGAAAAGAATCTGAGCCCACCCGCCGCTACGTTTAACCCAGAGACACTTCCATGGGTAGTTGAATCCATCATCTGGATGGATTTGTACATTTAGGACTTACATATACGTCCGGAAATCGAACTCAACTAGCTATGTATGAGTTAAGAGGGCTGAGGTTTCTATCACCTGATGGGAAATAGAGGTAATGATAAAGAATGATATTACATCTTATTTCTTTAAGTCCGGACGCATTTTCGGGAATTCAAGGCTCGCATTTACATCCAGACATCGGATTCGACTACATGCATAGTGGCTTAAAGCGGTCAAGTCCTCGAACGTCTGCTATGAGTCCAGTGTTTTGCCCACTCACGGGGGGAACTCCACAACCACACAAAGATCTTGAACTTCGTCCCCGAACATTCATGGACGCAGGCTGAGCATAAACACTTCACTATGGCACGCATTCTTAAGTTTGTCGGACATACGTAAAGCCACATGGACATATGTGAAGAGCTTCGCACTGCTCTCTACAAGCAGTTACCATTTAAACTTGCCCACACCCTCTAACCCAGCACCCCCATGCCCTCCCTCCGCCACCTTTCCCCCCACCAAGCCTCCAGCAATTACCTATCCTATCCTACGTCTTCTTACCCAACAGCCACCCGAAACCCTCCACGACCTCTCCAACCGCCTTCCGCGAGACGTCCAGATGCGGGAAGAAGCTCCAAAACGAGTGAGGCAGGCCAGGATACACGACGAGTTTCGTCTCCACACCGCACTCCGTCCGCAGCAGTCTCTCGTACAGCAGCGCTTCATCGCGGAGCGTGTCCAGCCCTGCAAAAAGAGAACAACAACATCAGCCACCCATCGGAGAGACAGCCAGACATTTTCCCCTCGGCCCGGTAGAAAAAAGGGCTCTAACTTACCGCAGACCTGGATGAAGAACGGCGGAAGCCCCTTATGGCCGGTCGGCCAGTTAAACGGGGCGAAAAGCGGCGACGACATATCGGGATTGTAGTTCCCTGCACGGGCAAAGAACGCCCCAAGCAATTAGCCCACCAAAACCCTTCATCTCCAACCCCAGTCCCCCGAACCGCACACAGCCAACCAACTCACCGATCAAGAACCCCACCGCCTCCCGGTTCAGCCCGGGCTCGTCCTTGTTCTGCTCGTAGCTGCGATACTCGGCCCTGAACCTTTCCGGCAGTTGGTCTCCCCCACCGGGCGGCAGCACGGACGGGATGCTGGCCGAGACGCCCGTCAGCGGCGGCTGCAGCCTCTCGTCGCGCGCCAGCAGCGCGAGCACGACGGCCATGTTGCCGCCGGCGGACTCGCCGTGGAGGATGAAGCCGCCCTTGGCGGGGTCGGCGGCGATGGTGGATGAAGAGGCGTTGGCGGCAATCTAGATGGTTGGTTGGCGGGGCGTTTAGTTCTTTCTATTTTTGTTTGTTTGTTCGGGGGGGATACGGAAAAGCGGGAGTTTGGTGCGAGAGGTTGGATTTGTACATACCCATTTGAGAGCGTCCCAACAGTCGTTGACGGGCGTCGGGAAGGGGTGCTCGGGCGCGAGGCGGTAGTCGAGGCTGATGGCGACGGCGCCGTGTTTCTGCACGGCGTTGACGCTTTGGACGTTCCCGATGCGTGTCAGTCCGATTGGCCTCAGGCCGAGCCATGCCGGCGTTCGACCAGCGGGACAAAAAACGAGAATCAGAGAAGAATTCAACGCACCAGTTAACCTCCTCGAACTCCGGCGCCCCAATACACCACCCACCCCCATGCAACGCCACAACGAGCGGTCTACCGCCACCACCTTGCGCCGTTGGCCGGTACAGCACAGCTGCAATGCTCGCGCCGTCGCGCACAGGAATCGTGATGCGGCTCTTCTCGACGCCATCCATGCTAGCCGGCACACTGACGCCCGGGATGACGGGCTTGGGGGCGGCGGCGAGGTTGGCGCGGAGCGTGGGCATGTCGGGACCGAGGTCAGCAAGGCTAGGGAGCTTGCCGGCCGTGTCTATGAACTGGTTTTTGTCAATTTGTGGAAAAGGGAAGGTTGGAAGTACGAGTGGTCAGATGCGGGGATGCGCTGATAAGCCTGGGTCGAATTGGATGCGTGCCTGGTAGGGAATAGCACGAGGTTGAGCACGTACGGCTTTGAACTCGGGATCCATTATGGAGAGATCTGTCCACTTGGTGTCGGTCATGATGGCGTGTGGTGGATGCTGGTTCGTTCTGTATGTGATTCTGTCTTCGATTCTGTCTATTTGGTGGGATGGGGTGAAGTTGGGTTGGCGTTTTCTTAGATGGCGGGGTAAATGCCGCGGCAACTAAATACTTATGGCAGTCGGCAAATGAGGTACAGATATCGATGATGACAGTCAGACAAGCGAGGATCTTCCGGGAACAATTCTGAACAAAGCAATCATTACTGTCGGTCAGTGTCAGTCGCGATCAAGTGGAGCAGCGTCCGCAGTAAAGGCGCGGATGCAGGAATACCCGACCCGGCCGAGAGAGTTTTGTGGTCCGATTGGCTGTCGCTAGTCCATTTAGTTGCCATTTCGGATCGGCTAAGGGAAGTTTACGAGCTGCCCATGCATTCATCTCGTTGAAGCGTACAAGGGGCAAGTTTGGAGGATGGAACGTATGTTAGTGATATCACACAGAGCAGTGGTGTGGCTTGTGTACGAATGCAGCAATTCTTTGATTAACTGTTACCCTGCTCCTTAGTAGTGGAGAATATCCGAGGCTCGTCGTATCCGCGCCGTACTTCAGCCTTTCATCTCCACATCCTCGAGCACCTCAAGATCTGACATGTCATCATCCGACTCCGATGGAACCGACGAGAGATCAGACGTAGAATCTCGTGTTCTTGCTGGCTCAACTTCAGTAACCAGGTCGGCTCTCTGCGGTCGCTCGTCCGGTGGTACGTTTGCATCTGCAGACGTCAGAATTCGAACTTAATAACGAACGACCTTTACTTACCATCTTCAACCATTTGTACGAGCAGCAGCATTAGTTGCTCGCTCTCTCGGAAGATCTTCTCCGCTACTATCTCAGCAGACCGGAGCCCGCCACCACTAGTCTTGTGTAGACCGCGAGCTTTCTTCTGCCTGGCGCGAACACCCTTGAGCACTTGCTTAACCCAGTATTTGCTCCATTTCAGCTCTGGCAAGGTTATGCGTAGTACTTGTTGGAGAAGCATGCTGAGTTTCGCGTTGTCTGCAAAACTATGCGCGTTGGCGGCGTAAGGTAGGAAATGCTCGGCCCACTCAGCTTGGGACGGTGGCACGAGATCAAAGTGAGGAGGTGAGTGAGGGAGCAGCGGAAGGAGTGTGTTGGCGGCCAGGACACACTGCGCAGGTACGGGAAGCATTGGGGTGCGGATCAAGACGGCGAACATCGAGCTCGGCAAGGGACGTAAATGTTCCGTGTACGAATCAAAAAGCTGACTACGCCGAGTGAAATATTCTGGAAGCCTCTCTGCAACAACTGGGAGCTGGTGGGAGCTGATGGTTAGCGACTAAAATCAATGCGGTAAAGAAAGGTTTCGTCGTGACTTACGAAAGCTAGTATGCGTTGGCGCAGTCGCAAAGCATCCATTCCTCCAAGGCGTTCAACTGGTGACAATCCGTCGTCTTCACTACCACTAGAAGAATCCGAACTGAGTGAAATGATGGAAGCTCGCCTGGTGTTGGTGTTCCTGCCAGGCTTCCGGAATGGCAATCCTGAGCTTTTCCCTGTGTCGGTATCGTCCATATCATCTTCATCGGGCTCTTCAAGGTCACCAAAATCTCCTTCTTCGAGCTTCACCTCCTTGATTGGCTTGGTGTCTTCCTCTTTTTTCCCCCTGAGCTCATCCTTAAAAACCTCTTTGAACTCACTGGTAGCTTTGGGTCCGCCGTCCGCAAGTATAGCACGAAGCATCATCCTCCGAGCAGACAGCGAGCCCGCATTAGCATTGACCAGGTACTGCACGATGATACTTTGTTGGAGCAGCTCCTCATTTGTCGCACCGTCCCGCCCAAGCTGCTCCTCACACAACCTGTTACGTTCGGCCCAATCGGCCTCCATGATCTCGAGCATGAGCTCCAGCCAGATCTTCCATCGTTCCCACCTTTCTTTGTGATTTACAGAGCAGTTGAAGGCCCAACCCAAGACGCGCCAGAAGTTGTCAGCCTTGGCCCATAGACTATTCTTGTTCGCCACCGCAGATTTGATCGGCCTCTCACCCTCTACTCTGTTGCTATCACCACCCGTTGGCGAGTCAAAGGCCCCTCGCTTTCTCCAAGCGCGGCTTCTGGACGAACCGGATCCGATGAAGACGAACGCGTTTGCAAACCCGGCGTTCACCGGCCCTATGACGCGATTAACGTCGCGAAGGTATCTAACAGCAGCATTGGAAGCGTGTAATAGGTCGGCGGATGATGCCCTTGTTGTGACGGCGGGGTAGACGGCCAGGGTCGCGGAAAGCTCGAATAGCTGGACGGGTGGAATTTGTGCAGGTGGGTAAACGGAGGAGCTGGACGATGAGCCAGATCTCAGGAGGCTGGTAAGCAGGCTATAGCCCTGGAGGTCTGCGAATTGTTAGATGGACGTGGGGATATGAGGCCAGGTAGCTGTACATTGTCCTGACTCCAGATACACACTGCAGTGATGGGCGAGCTCGAAGGGCAGCCGGGTCGCTTGCCTGTAGCGAGCGGCAGGAGCATTGTTTGCGGGCGCTGGCGAGTTACGAGAGGTCTGGGTGGTTGACGGAGGAGTGAGGAAAGCTCTCTCGCTCTCGCGAGCAGTAGCCATCGAGGCTGGCGATTCAGCAGCCATGATGTGGGGTGTGGGGATGAGGATGGAAGACGCGTCGACGCCGAGCAGCGAAAACGCGCGGACACGTGGCACGCTTGGACCACGGGCAGTACCTGGCAGCGGCCGATGCCGGGGCGGCAGGCGCGTCATCGCACTTGCCCGGCTGACCGCCCACTTCTGGCGCCTCCGAACACCACCTGACGCGAGAGACAACCAATCCCGCGGAGACTTCCTCCAGCATACACCAATGACATGCTACTCCCGTTGACGCGTGCTGTCGCACAACCTCCGCCTCCCTAGCCTTTCTCCCTCATCCCTCTCTCACACCTCATTTCAACACTCACGCACCCTACGTATCTGCCTACCCACGGGTCAACGCTCGCCATGCCGTCGACTGTAGACCTTCGCCGCATCACGCAGCACAACCTGCAGACTTTCCGCGATGCCCCGCTGAGCGAGCTTTCCGGGTCGCTTGGTGACCTCGGAACTCTGCTTCCTCTACTCGTGGCTCTGACTCTCACCCGCTCCATTTCTCTTCCGGCGACTTTGCTGTTCACTGGCGCTTCGAATATTCTAACCGGGGCGCTGTTCGGCATCCCACTTCCGGTACAGCCCATGAAGGCTATCGCCTCCATCGCCATCGCTCGCAGCTACAGCCTACAAGAAACTGCAGCTGCAGGCATCGGTGTCGCCGTCGTTGTCGGCATCATGAGCGTGACAGGCCTGCTGAGCTGGGTCACACGGGTGGTTCCTATTCCGGTTGTGAAGGGGATCCAGGTCGGCGCTGGCCTCAGCCTCGTCCTCTCGGCCGGAGAGAAAATGCTCAAGCCCCTTGGCTGGACTGGTCCTGCCCCGGTCGACAACCTGCTATGGGCCCTTGGTGCCGCACTGGCGCTGCTTGCTTGCACACGCGCCCCGAGGGTGCCCTACGCCCTTCTCATTTTTATCCTGGGCCTTATCCTGGCGGGCGTGAAAGCCCACGCGAGTGACATGGACAGCTCCAGCATTGTTCCCAGTATCCCCATCGTGGTGCCTTCCTGGGCTACTTTCGGCCGCACTTTCGTGACCGCTTCCCTCGGCCAGCTTCCTCTTACTACGCTCAACTCGATTATCGCTGTGACCCATCTCTCCGCTGACCTTCTCCCGAATGTGCCCACTCCTACCGTCACCGCCATCGGATCCTCGGTTGCGGCCATGAATCTTATTGGATGCTGGTTCGGGGCCATGCCCGCCTGTCACGGCTCCGGTGGCCTGGCTGCGCAACATCGATTCGGTGCACGCAGCGGCTCTTCTGTCATCCTCCTCGGTATCGTTAAGATGATTCTTGGCCTGTTCGGAGGCGAGAGCCTTGTTCGTCTCCTCGCAAGTTTCCCGAAGGCACTTCTCGGCGTCATGGTCCTCGCCGCAGGCGTTGAGTTGGCCAAGGTTGGCGAGTCTCTGAACGCTGGTGCCAGGGATTTGTGGGAAGAGGCCGAGATGGAAGCTTCAGGTACCGTCATATTGGGGAAGAGGCTGCGCGAGCCGAACGAAACGGAGCGCAAGGAGCGCTGGGCGGTCATGATGGTCACTGTCGCAGGACTGCTGGCGTTCAGGAATGATGCTGTTGGTTTTGTCGCGGGTCTCCTTTGGCATTGGGGTCAGAGAGCGCAGCTACCGAGGCTGCAGAGACCGGCCTGGTGGCAACGATGGAGAACGAGCAGCGAGAGGAGTGCGGCCGGTGAAGAGGGAGAAAGCTTGTTGTAACAAGATTCTTCCATGGTGCGAGTCTGCCAAACGAGTGGGTGTACGGACAGCCAATCACGTGCCACGTCGCCCGGTCACCCGGGCAGCCTGTCGCTGCGCCCGCTCCTTCTCAAACTGGAGAGCGTCTCGGTAGTATATATAGACGCGCACTGTTGACAATTTTCTTCCGCTACGCCAACACCCCAACAGTCTTTACCGATGGCGAGCAACAACAACGGCGACCGCGCTCCTCTGCGCAATCCCGCCACCACGCCGGTGTGGTCCTCCCGCAACGGACCCTCCCTCACACCTAGCAACCGCATCCCGTCGGCCTACTCCGCAGACCACGCTGTTCCCGCCTCTTCGTCCACCATGGCCGACACCGCGACCCCCACGAGGGCCCTCGTCACCACGGGCTCTGCTGCCGCTGCTGCGCCCTCTGACAACAATGCGACTGACCAAACCGTCGCGCTCCGCTCCCGGACGTTCGACACGCCTGCTGGTCACAACTCTCCGTTCTATCTGACGCCGACCCCGCAGCACCGTCTCGCCACCCCCACAAGCGCTCGCTTGCCGCAGTTCTACGAATCCTTGACTATTGGCAGGAACGCTGCCTTGGATGAAGCCGTTACGAACGCTGTCGACAGCGCCGTTGAGGAGGCTAAGGAGAAGTGCGAGAAGCAGCACCAAGAGGAGCTGGAGAAGCAGCGTCAAGATCTCACCAAGTCTGCGAGCGATGACATGTGCAAGGTTACGCAGCAATGCGAAAGCTTGAAAGAGGAGAACAATAGGCTGTTGGAGAGCAACAAGGCTCTAAAGAAGGACAACCAGGACCTGACGGAGGAGAACGAGGCTCTAAAGAAGAAGAACCAGAACCTGGTGGAGCGCAAGAATGCTCTAAAGAGGGACAACCAGAAGCTCAAGAGCGAGTCTGCGACGAACGAAAAGAACAACCAGGACCTAACGAAGGACAACCAGAAGAAGGCGGAGAAGCTTATGGAGTATGAGAGTCAGAAGACTACGAACGAAAGGCAAAACCAGTGTCTCCAACATGCTAATCAGGGTCTCCGACATGCTAACCAGGGTCTCCAACATGCTAACCAGAAGTTGCATGAAGACAAGAATCATCTCCAACATGCAAACCAGAAGTTGCAGGGAGACAAGAAGCATTTGAAGGAAAACAAAGAGAAGCTGAAGGAAGAGAACATAAAGCTGCAGAAGGATCTCGACGTGTCTAAGAAGAGGCTTGGCAGATACGACGCCTTGCACAAGTCTGTGGTTACTTTTCTTGACGATATGGAGAAGCCAAGATAGTGCGCTGTTCCTGGCAGCTAAATCCGAGATCCGGACTTGACTGTGCGTTTTTCAATATCGCATCTGCGTTCGGATCTTGGATTCGACTGCCTAATCAGGTACGGAGGAAGAACGGTAACTGTCAATGGGGCCACTGTGCTGCTTTCTCACGTGTCACACGTATTGGATAGCCACATAGTTTCGGCTGAACAATGTAAAAACATGGCTTGACTTCCAAGATGGCTAGCTGAACAATAATACGATTATGTCTACAGAAGCACACTCCCTCTACTCCCCATTAATGATGTCGGCAGCGATCTTCTCAGCAACCATATCTGCAAAACGCTCGTCAGCAAGCCACCCACACCTCATCAGCACAAAGCAGGGGGGGAGGGAAAACACATACAAACCGTACTCTGCGGATGCCCCGGCGGCAGCGTCGGGAAGTTACTCGCATCCACCACCCTCAACCCCTTCACGCCATACACCCTCACCCTCGCATCCAACACGGCGCCCTCATCGTCCTCCCTGCCCACCTTGCACGTACAGGCTGCATGCCACACGGTCTTCAAGCTCTTCTTGATGTGCGCATGGATCTCCTCATCGGTAGCGACGGCATCAGTACCCGGATAGCACTCGTCGCCGACGACGACGGTCTGCATGGCCGACGTCGCCCACATCTCGCGCATGCGCCGGTACATGGCGACGGCGAGCTCGACGTCGGAGGCCGTGGTCAGCCAGTTCGGGTTGATGAAAGGCGCGTCGCCGGCCGAGGCGGACGCGAGGGTGACGTTGCCGCGCGAGGTGGGCGCGACCAGGGCGCCGAGGATGGTGGCGTGCTGGCGCGTCTGCGCGGCGACGTCGGCGACGGGGTGGAGGAAGTTTTCGATGTAGGCGTTGACGGTGAGCCACTGCGGTGATTGGCGTGTTAGTTCTTAGGGCCGTTCTGCTTTGGTGTTCACGCGGATGCGGTGGGGAAGTGTTGTTGTTGGGTCCGTCCGCTCTTTTCTCTCTGCTTGGTTGACAACAACAACAACACATACATACCTCCGCCTCGGGCCAGTCCTCCGGGAACCGCGCCAGCGCGCTCTTCGTCCCTTCCGAGAAGCGGTCCACGTACCCGGGCACCGCCCGCGACAGCTTCTCCCAGCCGAGGAACTCGACGGCGTTGGACGCCAGCTCGCCGGTCCGGGCGGCGACGTAGTCGGCCAGGCGGCGGGCGGCGTACGGCGGGTCGCGCAGGACGCCGTGACGTTGGCGCCGCGCTTGGCGCCGTCGGGCGCGTGGAAGGTGACGCTCTTCTTGAAGTGCTGCTGCGTGTTCGCCCACGACCAGCTGTCGTCGCCGAGCAGCTCGGCCCACTGGTCGTAGCACTACTGCATTCCCCTGCCCCGCGCCGCTTTAGCATGTATGTATGTACATCGCCCTCTCCCCCAGACAACATGCCAGCCATGCGGCGCCGCGACCTTACCTCTGGTAAATCACAAGGTTCAGCGCCGAGCTGCGTATGCACGTCAGCACACCAACCAACCATACGGTCCGCAAATCACTTCACCACAACACGGCCGCCCGATCCACTCAATCACCTCCCACCCAACCCCTTCCCACGCGCATGCCTCAACGTCCTCCCATCCGTGCCCACCTGCGGCACGGTCCGGAACCCCCAATCCACCGATTCATCCACACCAATACCAAACACGTCGCCCGCCGGCGCCGTCGTCAGCCCTGGTAGTACCCGCCCGCCTCGATGATGGCCACCGCGTGCCCCGCCTCGGCCAACCGCACGCCCACCGTGTTCCCCGCCGTCCCCCCCGCCGACGACGACGTATCGAACGTTTGCGTGACGGCCCCGGCCGCGGCGCCCGCGAGCGCGCGGCCGGGCAGCGGTGTGGAGGCGAGGCCGGAGCCAGATCCGATGATGAGGAGGTTGCTGAGGAGGTCGGTTAGTGGGTTGAGGATTTGGGGTAAGGCGAGCGCGAGGGGGAGGGGGAAGAGGGTCCGCATGGTGAGCAGAGAGGCAAGAGGGAGGGACTGGACGGATGATGGTATGAGGATGCGAGGGGAGAAGGGGGGTTGTATGCTCAGAGCGAGTGTGGACGAATGAAAGCAGACGCTGCGTGAGCAAAGCATGTTGCGGATGCAGGCGGGTTGTTATAGCTTTCTTGAGATCAACGCCACGGTGGCGGAGAGAGCTGAGATAGTTCCGTAGTCGTTTCGGCAAAGGCAGCCTCAGTGAGGTCATGACTGCAGGCGATTGGCTGCTTCGCTCATAGTGGGGTCTAGCTCTCCGCAATCCTGATTATGGAGGCTGCTTTGGTGGAGAAGACGCTTGAGGATTATTGTTTTGCGAGGAGCCCGGGGCAGAGGTGGTCTAACCGGATGTGCAGCGATGTTTGTCGAGTGTTGCCCGCTTCGGTTTAGGTCCCGCTGATGAGCAACACTACTTAGCGGAGAATGGGACGACTTCCGTTGGTCGAGATGAAGCTTAGCGCGAGCCAAAGTTGGTTTCAGGACACGAAATGGTGCAGTCTGAAAAGCAACGAGAATACTCCATTCAGTCTTTGCCCGCCGAGGAGACTTGCGCGTGGCGTACGGAGTGTTGCGGCCGAACGCATTTCAAACTTTCACGCACCGTATAGTCGCCTTTTCAAGGCATCTATACCTCTAGCAGGAATTCTAGGGGGTTTCATCGGCGACTTTATGTTGGTTCAATTTGCCGTGAAGCGCTACACGACTATCCTCACCGCGTGATCCTCGTGCCGCCTGGCCCGTTCGAGCACTCGCCCGGTCCGGTGTTTCCTTGATGCTCTCTGCTCATGCTTCTCCAATAATACGCCGCCTTCGCATCAGCGTGGCGAAGACGTCTTTGTGTTAAGGGGAGACCGGAGAGCGTCAGTGAAGGCGGGAGTGGTGAGATTTCTCAAGTTTTGGAGGTCTTTGGAAAGGTATTCAACTGATTCTACCGCCTTGCCCGTTCTCTTTCGGTTTCAGACACGGCAGTGATGTACATAGACGGATGTATTTCTCGGAGGGTTTTCATGTATCAAACTCGACAGAGAGTAAAACCAAAAGTGCGCAAAAACAATACACCCCAGAAAAAATGAATGCAGTCTCAAGTTTGACAAAGACGGCGACGGAAAGAATGAAACTGTCCCAATGACCAAACATTATCTCAACAAGCGCCACGGACCAAGAACCGAACGAGCATCTTGTCTCCTTGCAAACTGAATCGAACTCGGGTCGAAGCTCAAAATTTGCTCTATGTCCGCTACGCGTCTTGCTTTTCGTGCGGCTTTCGATTCGAGGTAGACTTCGGCGCAGACGGCAGCCAGCGGAAGCAGTCTCCCAGCCCTCTCGGCTTCCTGGTGCGAAGATTCGATCAGCCGGGCCAACTGCCAATGGCCGTCGTCGAGCTCGAGTTTCTGCTGCATGAGTGTAGTGTACTCGGCCCTGAAGAACGCCATTTCATCCTGATAGACAGTGTTTGGCGGGTGATGGAGCTCACGCTGCAGGCGGTCAAGTCTTTCTACGGCCTCGTCCGTCCAGTTTCGTATCGCGGCATGACCCTTGAGCTTCCCCAATTCTGCCCGCAGCGCCTCGTTCTGGTCTTCCAGCAGCTCCAACTGTGCGATCAGCAGTACGGATTCCTGCTTGTCCGGTCGCGCGCGCCGTAGTTCTTCGTATTTCTTCTTGATGTCGGCGTGGTCGCATCCTTCCTGCGCGAGCTGCTCTCGCAAAGCCTCAATCTGCCGAGAGGCTTCGTCGAGATCCGCTTGCTGCTGGCTGATCCGGATGCTGAGGATGCTGTCTCGACTTTGAACTCGGTGGGAGAGCTCTTCGGCGTACGTGATGTTCCTCTGGCTTCGGAGGTCGGCGTGCTGTTGCTCGAGAGCGGTGATCCTATGCAGCAGCGGCTGCACTTGTGCTTCGGCGTCCTGGCGCGCCAGCTCCAGCTCGAGTGGCGCTTGGCTCCGAAACAAGAACTCGAGGTCGGCGTCGCAAGAAGCTCGATCGGTCTTCGGTGGCGTGCTCATTGATGTTGTTATCCTGCCCCGAACTGTATTAGACATGAAGACATATCTGCGGGGCCCCGAAGAAACGCACAATACTGCTCGGTATCCCAGTTGTGTGCGGGGTGACAGAAGCGATGAGGGCGATATGTGCCCGTTGAATGGAAGCGAGCGAGTAGTTGATGATGCGGTGCACAGCTGAGACGTATGGCCCAGGCTAATAGATGAGTGTGGCGGAGATGGACTTGGGGGCGTAGTCGAGCTTGAAGAAGATGGCGAGCGGCAGACTGGAGGAAGGTGCGAACAACTGCGCCTGCCGCTCTGGAGCGTGCGGCGGACCTTCCAGCCGGTTGTCGCCCAACATCTACCTTTGACATTAGTTGTTCCATGGCCTCGACCCTGGGATGCTTCAAATGGACCGTAGACGCGAGCACCGGTTGAGGAAGCGGGAGTCGTTGGGAGCGTTGATCAGGTCAGCCTTCTGAGCCCCGAAATTTCCGACACGTGCCTGTCGAGCCATGTATATCAGGCAGCTTCCAGGGTCAGGCAGGTGTTTGCCCGCCGGGCCGCCATGCAGGAGAGGTCCGTGCGTCGACCCTCCTCCATATCTTAAACGAACAGTTAAGCGTCAGAGGAGATGATCTTAAACTTAACCAACTGTTAGTAAATTTGTCTTAATTTGCAAAACTTATTGACACATAGTAAGGGAGGCGACGTGGGATTTTCTCAGTAGAAAGTATATGCATACTTTTGTTATAAAATCAGGAAAAACCATCATCCAATTCTAATCAAACCTTCTCAATTCATTGCAACATTAAGGCATGAAATACAAGTTAAAGTTTTTCATTAAATGAACCCATGCTGACACGATATGAGCACTACCCAATGGCAACCTACAGCACTTTGATCCACATAACCCACAACATCACGGCTATTGAAACTCTACTGGTGACTATCCCTTATGCCAAGAAGCTCTGCCTGATTATCGGCATACCTCTTCTAGAGTCTCTTAATCTTCTGCGCTACCTCTCTCTTCTTATCAAGTAGCTCTTCCTTCTCGTTGTCTTTGTCACGAACAGCGGAACACTGAAGGGCAGGGCTGGCGTGGATGTCCGGTTCCGCGATCGTGAAGCTCGTGCCCCAGGGGTCGGACTTGGGGAATTTCTTCGGAGGGTCGCCTGCGGATGAACTGCGAACGCGTTTGTGCGAAGCGGAATCGAAGACGATGTCAGCTGGACTGACCAAACATGTCCGCCATTGCTACCTTTGCGCGCGTAGCCAGATATTCCACGGGTCAGCGTTCCATGGCAATTACCGTCGTTGTCCGAGGGGCTCCCAGTGTTGACGGAGGGCGTAGAGATGTTCTGTATAGCCTACGGCGCCTCCTTTCGGGGCATCTTGCGGAGGTCTTGGCGTATGTTGATGGCTTCCCCGTGCTTAAAAGGTGATGCCTCGAAAGTGATTGTACGCGCTAGTCCATGCTAAGCGAGCGAAGAAGTTGGTGTTGACGCGGAAATGAGGCAGGGAGAGCAATCTGGATGTGGCTGTCACAGTCGTTCCTACTTCTCAACTCTACACAGGTATTTTCATTCGACAATCCCAACATTGAATTCAGGATGAAGCTTGATAAGACCTGTCTCCAAGCATCCCCAAGCCGTCATTTGACCATGAGCCCGTCTCAGTCTTTGATATGGATGAAATTTCAATATACCTTGACCAGTCTAAGAAGCAAAATACACCAGAACGATTGCTTTCTCAGTCCCGACAATCCCCACAGGAAAGAGCGAGCCATCATTACCCCTTCCCCATCCCCCTTCTTATTCACTCTCCCAACACCTTCCTGAGCTTAGCAATCTCCCGATCCGCCTCCCTCAGCTTGGCAAGAAGCAGCAGCTTCTCAGGGCTCATCTTGCGTGGAGGAGGGGCGGGCGGCTCGCCGTTGCGACGGCGGCGGTCGGCTTTGCGGGTAGCAGGCGTCTGTTCTCCGCGAACCAACTGTTAGCAACGAAAAGAAAACAATCAACATTGAAGTGGTGGTTGTGGTGGTGGTTGGGGATGTTGCGTTATAATACCTCCTCGACGTCGGCGTCGTAGCCGTGATCGACGGTTGAAGACATTTCTTTTTTCATAATGGGAGGTTGATTTTTGGCTGGTTGAGCTAAAGTTGCGGTTCGGGCTGTACTAATCTGCCGTGTGCAAGGTTGGGTTGCAGATTTGCGTTTTGCACGAAGAAGTTGAAGAAGAATGGAGCCATCTGCTCCCACGAGCGCTCTTAAATGTTAAAGACCGCCAAGTGATGGAAGAAGTTGATGGTCAGCGGCGTGGTTGAGGAAGAGCCAGCCCATCAAAGGATCGTGGAGCCAACACTCACGCCCGACGCAGCTGGCCAGCATAATACATAAACAACCACACTTCGCTCCAACACATATTCCAAACAGAAACTCAGACAATGCAATAACGCGCGCTACAGGTAATTCTATGGTATCTAAACCCTGCAGGCAGCCCATCTCCAGGCCCCAAAACAAAAAACGAGAAAACAACAAGTGAAAGTGCGCACCGCACACCATCCGCATGCTTTTTCACCCTCCTACGGTACCCATATGCACACACAACCTCTCTACACAGCAAACACCTCGGTAACACCCGTCCACTTGCCCGCCGCCCGCTCCTCCCAGTACCCATCCTTGCCGGCCTTCAGCCTCCACTCCTCCTCGCCGCCCGCCGCACCATCGCCCTCCCCACCGGCGGCACCGGCGTCGGCAGCATCGCCACCAGCGACCTTGACGAACCACCTCGGGGTCCACTGCAGGCCCTTCTCCTCCATCTCCCTGCGGCGCTGCCTCTGGCCCTCCTCGAGCTTGGCCTTCAAGTCCTCTGCCTTGTCCAGATCGCCGTCCTCGACCGCGCGCTGGTCGCTGCGCAGCCGGCTGTCCGTCGGCGCCACCTTGCCGGCCTCGACGGCCGTGACCTCGTTGAGGCCGGCCGCGAACGACGTGAAGCCGTAGCGCTTCTCCGCCTGCTCGACGAGCCCGCCCACCTTCCACGCCGTCTGCTTCGTGTCGGCGCCGTCGCGCGTGAAGTGCAGCTCCGCCGTCCACTTGCCCGCGAGCCCGAGCGAGAGCTGCGCGCCGCCCTGGTCCGGCGGCGCGAACGCCTGCACCGACACCTCCTCGCTGCGGCCCGCGAACATGCCGCCCGCCTTGAACGTCGCGATGGCCTTGGCGCCCGTCGTCTCGTTGATCACCGTCATGGTGCCCACCGGCTCGACGTACTTCTCGCCCGCGATGATGTTGCGCAGAAACGACGTGGCCACCGTCCAGCTGTAGTGCTCGCCCTGGTTGTTCGGGTTGGGGTTGTGCAGGAAGACGCGCGCGCGCCCGTCCGTGTTGAGCTCCGCCGACTTGCCCCAGAACTTCTGCACCGGCCCCGGCGACTGCAGGAATGTCCACTCCTTGGCCTCGGCCTGGCATGCCATGCGCACCGGCCGGTGCGACACCTTCTCGGCGAGGAAGCGGAAGCCCTTGTCTTCGCGCACGAGCTCGAAAGTTTCGCCCAGCATGGGGTTGAAGGGCTTGCGGATGGCGCGCTCCTTGACGCGCGCGTTGGAGAAGGAGGAAATGGCAAATGCCATGATGTAGAGAATACGCGAGCCATCTTCGGCAGGGGCGTTGACAGCAGCATCGATGAGCTCCGAGTATTCCATCTGCTCGGCCACACGTTGCAACAAACTGGTAGGCTCGTTTGCAGAGACCGGCATCGCGATGGTGGAGAGATCCTTGCCGACGTTCTTGCGGAGGAAGGCGATCAGACTTGGCGGAGCAACCTTTGGCGGAGCAACCGTCGTGCGGCGTTGCACTTTGTCCATGGGCAGTGGGGTGAGAGATTTGGGCTTCGCTGGGAATAGGCCCGGCAGCCCCTCACGGTTCGCGCGGTCAAACGCCCCGATGCCCTCCCCTTCGCTGCTGGCCTCCGACTCGCCGTCTGAGACCTCTTCGTTCTTGTCCCCGGTATCATCGTTGCTGTCCCGACGGATGGTGAGTAGTTTGGACTGCCCTTGGTCTTCCTCATCTCCGCCAGTAGCATCGAAGAATTCATCTTCGGACATGGAATCAATACTCTTCCTAGATTCGACGTGCGAACCGGTAGGTGCGCGCCTGAGACGGTTTTGAGCGAGCAGAGTGGCTGATTCTGATACAACAAAATCCAGGTCACGAAGGATGGCCAGGACATTGTCATGGATGCTCTCATCGGTTGCCCCAGTCGCCGTCGTGCGGACCTTGGGCACAGTCAAGGTCGACCCAGGCGTAGTGGGAAGCGGAGGCACAGGAGGCACCGATGGCGGAGAAGCAGGGCCAATCTGAGAGGTGATACTCTTTCTGTGGACACTTCCTGCTGAGGCGCTAGGCTTCCTCTTCCAGAATGCCGTAGACTTCTTCTCAGAGCGGGCGTCATCGTCAACGTTGGCATTGTTGAAGTAATCCCCGGAGGCTGTTGAATCGGCTGGGCTCGTCACGCCGCTAATTCCGCCCTTGATGCTGCTCGCACCTGATGGCGCGGCCGAGGCATTTTTCGTGTTCGTGTCCGTATCCTTGGCTAATCTCCTCACAGCATCCCGGATGCCGGAAACGCGTCCAACCAAAGCCTCGATCCGTCCCCAGTCGCGGTCGATCTGCTCGGAACCAGGCTGTCCGGGCGTCGGCCACTTGAAGTCCTTTTCTTTTGTGTCTTCTGGGGACTCCTCCGTGCCCCGTGCTTCGCTCGATGCGCGCTCTAGCGCATCCTTCCAAGCGTCGAAATCATTCTTGTTGTTGGCCCTCAGATGCCACACTTCCGCTCCCGAGTCAACAGAGATTTCCCTCGTCTTCTCGTCCGCGGCAATGGCAGCCAGAGAGAGCGGGATGGCGCCTCTCAATGCTGAGGAGTTGCGGCTCTGGTAGTACGACAGCGTCGACGAGGTGAAGTCCAGCGAAAAGAAACGGCGTGCAAATCCCTGGTTCCTCTTTCTCCTCTTCTTCAGTAGCACGCCGGTATAAAAAAGCGAGCCACCGGGCGTAGTGGCCTCTGCAACATGGCGAGAGCGCGGTCTCGGGTCGGCCGCGACCATGGGTTCTTGTGCCAGAGACTCGTTCGATTCGCCGAAGTCACCTGGAGGCAGGTTGGGACTGGATCCGCCGACTGCCTGCGAGAAGTGCAGGTGGTGGCCCGATTTCGGCGCGGCGTGAGTGGGGTGTGTCATGAGCACAAAGGTTGCCGTCTTCGAGACCTGCTTGGAGAAGGTGTTGTCAAACACCAGCCCGTACATGCCGCCTTCGCCCTCGGGCACGTCAAATCGGCCCATTGACACTTTGTCCGCCTCACACTTGCCCGTCCAGGACACCGGTTTCAATCCTATACTTTGTAATTTTTCCACCACGAGTGTTCTGTCGTTCCGCGATGCGTTTGCGCCGATGCCATTGCCGCCTATAGAGGAGCCGCGGGGTCGGCCTGCTGCAGTCTCGCCGCCGGCTGCAGTCGTCGGGGCGTCGTTGATGCCAGCGGCGACGGTGGAAGGGAGATTGGGGGCCTCGCCGTTCTTCGTGCCCGGATGCTTGAAGATACCGAAATTCACAGACTTTTTGTGCGGCTGGATGCTCCAGGAGATGGTGTGCCCGGCGGGGACGTTGATCCAGCGCACAAGGTACGACTGTCATGCTGTTAGAAACCTCAGAGAACCGACCCGAGCGCGCTTCAGACGCGTACCTTGCTGTGGATCTGCAGTTGCTCCATGCCCGCCATGTTGTCTGGTTCTCCGGCTGGCGGATGCTCGAATCTGGGGTAAGGGGCGGGGGGAGTTCTCGAGTTGAGATGATGGTAGGGGACAGAGCCAGAGGAAGCTCAGCGGAGGGAGTCGGAGCCGGAGGGTTGGTGATGGCACGCGGGTGATAGTTGGTGCACTCAATGGGCGAGGAGCATTCTTAAGCTTAATTGCTGCGAGGAAGGACAGCGACGCGTCGCAGGACTGCCGGGGGGAGTAGGGGTGCGGGGCTTTAGCTCTGAAAGACAGGTCGCAGGCAGCAATCAGGGCAGGGAGCAGGGAGAGCGGGAGGGACGCTGGTCGACGGAGGGCGTGCGCCGGGAGGGTGGTCGTGCAGTCGGCCGGGGGGTAGGGATGCGCGCTCGGTCGGTGGTCGGAGCGGAAAGGGAGCGAGGATGACGAGAAAGCAAGACGGCGCGAGCTCGAGCTTCGGGCATGGAGCTTGGACTCGGGGCCAGGGGACGCGCGACTCTTGCCTTTTTGTTTCTTTGAGCCTCCGCACGCGAACTCCGGCGACGAAATAATATAATATAGCTTGGCTCGGATCCGGCGGGATTGGGCGCGGCTGAGGCTACCTGTTGTTTTCAGCCCCAGCCTCATCCTTCTCCCTCCACCGCTGGCGCTGGCCGTGTTCGTGTCACCAGCCACGCGCCGCGCCCGGGGAAGCTGTCAGCAGCATGCCGCCCGGCCTGCAGCAGCGCCTGACACCCCATCAGCCTTACCGCGGGGCGCAGCCAAGAGAACGCCTCGCCTGCTCGCTCGTCAGCAGCCGCGACGCAAGATCCCGTAAACAGGCAAAATCCCGCGGCCGACGCGCCTCACCACATGCTTCCCCGCGGCCTTTTGCGGCACGGAAACTCCCCGGCATCGGTTGCCGCTTGCCGGGTGGGACTTCCATGGAGCCTCGCAAATCCTGCTTCTATGGGCAACGTCATCGCGAAACCTGTTCTTCACCGCCCCGGCCGACTGCAACTGGACCCCCGTCTCTGCCAGCCCGCCAAGCGCCGGCCGCTAGCCAGCATCCCGCCAGCCAGCACGTTGCGCCGTTGTCTGCGGCGCAGTGGCTGAGGCAACTGGTGGCGCCCAAGATCGTCGTGATCGGCCGTCTTAATAATAGAACCCCCCAACCACGGGATACACGTCATGTAGGGCCAGCGTTCAGCACGAATGCTTGGGTCTCTCAATTGTCCATAGAAAGCCACCGTTCCGCCCCCCAGTCTGTCGTATAAGACTGCAGCTGACTATGGCTGATCACGCGTGAAATGCTGGGCTGCCAACCGAATGAAAAGCAAAAAAGCACGAGAGACGCGAGTGCATCAATCAACTAGCACCTGCCTGAAACCCAATCGCCGTTGCTCCGTCGCTCACTGCTCCAAGAAAACGAGAACCCCGCAACAAATGAACCATTTTTCGCAATAGTACAACGCAATGAAAGGGAGTGAGTGTGAGATGTTTGATCCTACGCCGAGAGGCGCAGTGAATCGAGTAAAACAGACCATGGTGCTGCCGAAACCCGCAAAGGAGACCCCAGTGAAGAACGCGAGGGAAAAGTAAAAGTAAGGGGCATCTTCGGCTAAGGCAGGTGAAAAATCGAGGCCGGGACCGTGCGAGTATATGATAAACGTAAAAGTTTCCAGAGTATTAAGAGCTAAGACATCCTGCCAGCGCAAGGAAGGTGTAGTCGAGAAGGGGTGAATGTTTCTGAATATCGGGCTGAGAGAATTCGAAGGCGAGCTAAAAAGAAAAAATAAAATAAGGAAGGTACCATTGCTACAGCTCTGATACCCCAGGGTGAAGCCAAGAAGTCGACGAGCTGTTGAGAGACCCAAGCCCCGGCCGGCCCCCAGCAACCTTATTGAGTGGGATAGTAGACCATCCCGCCCTGAGGCATTTGCGGGTAGTAATAGCCATCCGGGCTGGGCGTCATCATACCGCCCATTCCAGGCACAGTGTAGCTTGCTGGTGGATATCCCTCGACAGGCGCGTATATTTGGGACGGGTCGAAGTAGTACACCATGCCATTCTGTTCGTGCGCCACCATCTGCCCCTGACCAGTCGTTACCGGCGCACTGGGAGCAGGCATTGAGCCAGGGGGCGCTGCGTAAGCACCCGGCTGAGGGTTGGGCATGTACATCGGGACTACTGCGCCTGTGGGGTATTGCGGCGCTCCTGCTGGCGGGGGATAGTAGTAAGCCGGCGGTGCGAATCCTTGAGGCACGTAGCCGGGTTGGAAGGTCTGATACGCCTGTGCCTGAACGCCGCGCTCCGGGATGTTCGATAAGGGCGTCCCCGTGGAGACGTTGGAGGGATACATCGGCGGCGGCGCTCCGTTAACGTGATGCGGCACTTGCTGGTGAAACGGTTGCTGTTCCTGCTGTTGCGGGGCATGTACAGCCAGATTTGCTGGTGATTCGATGCCCGCGACAGACACCGTCTTCTGGGGCTTTGGCTGATGCATGGGCAGAGGTCCGCCCCAGCTCTCCCTGAACGGCGGTCTTTGCTGCATATGAGCTCCCGGTGGGGGTGGGGGCGGCATGTTAACAACGGGCGTTGCTCCTCCTTGAACAGACGCGGGATGGCTGGGCGGTCCAGAACCGGGGTATGGTTGGCTTCCGGGAGGAAGACGAACGACCGGCCGGTTGTCCACGGGTCCTCCCGGCGGCCTCGACATAATGGAGCCAGCGGGAGAGACAATACCATCCGCGCGATAGTCCCGTGCTAGCGACGACCTCCGGCTCATGACGCTTGGTGTGTACACACTGCCGCCATACGCACTTGTTCTTCTGCTCGAGAATCCCCCGTACGAGCCAAAACGCCCTCTGCCTCTGCCAAAGCCCTGCTGGTTTGGACGTAATGCGCGGGGAATGAAAATGAAGGAACGTTCTGTGGCGGGGAAAATGTAGCGGGGCGGTTGGTCGGGGAGAGAGATGCGGACCGGTTTGTCTCGACGAAGCGGCGGACGGTGGTTTGGGAGTTTGGTGTATTCCTTGATTGGCACGCCGGCAAAGTGTATAGGAGCCTGCATGCCGGGAATGAACAGCCGTACGCGAGCATTTCCCACCAGTTTTGTCGAGGAAAACGACTTGACCGGGGGCGTCTTGGCGTTGGGAGCGGGCGGCTTCGACAATTGTGAGTCATTGGAAAACTGGTTTGACGAAGAATCGACCGTCGGATTTGATGAACGATGAGGGGCAGGCTCCTCGAGGGTCTCGTGCAGGTCGTGTGTCCAAGGAGCGCTGGTCGCGGCCTCTTCGCGGGCCATGATTCTGGGCGCAAGTTAATAAAGTGGCTCTTCACGTTGCAAACGGGTGGGAGTAAGATGACGTACCCTGCAGGCGAGTACGGGCCGCCGACGACACCACGTCCGCGGCCTCGTCCTCTGCCGTACGGCTTGAAACCGTTGGAGCCGGCGCCTTGCGAACGGTGATCGTGCATGAAGAAGGCGCCGCGGTTTGGAATGAAGGCCGGGTCCTCGTCTCGCTTCTTCTTGTACTCCTCATGCTCTCGCCGGCGGCGTTCCGCCAATGTCTCCTGCTTCGCGGGTGCAGGCTGTGTGCCGTCGGTGGTGTCTTGGGCAGGCGCGTCCGGTGCCTGGGGCTCGGCGGGCAGCGACTCGAAATCCACGGCGTGGGCGTCGTGCGATATCTTGAGCCCGTTCATCATGGCCTCGGTGTCGGTCATTGGACCCGCGCTCGCTGGAGCAGGCGGCGCTGCGGGCTGGCCATTAGGCGGCCGCGCGGTCCCGTTCCTCGTGGCGACAGACTCGCTCTCGCTGAGATCGCTGGCGTCGGCGTCGGCGTCCTCGTCGCTCAAGAACGAGGCCTCGCTCTGCGAGTCTCCGCGCTCATCTTCGGTAGCCTCCTCAGCATCGCGCCTGCGCCGTCTGACAATGGCCCGACGAGGAGGGGCCATGGTGGGTGGAGGGGGAGTTGCGGGGTGGTTGGGCGAGGTGGGTGTTCTGCCTGCGCGTTGGTCGAGAAATCACCGTCGACGTTTCGGAGCAGAGGCTTGGCAAATCATGTCATGGCGGGAGCGCAGCGAGCTCTGACGACGGGGAATGTCATTTCATCAGCGCCCATCACGAGACTGCACGGCCAGGCTGCTCCCCGCAGTGCTGCGCTTTGCTAGCTGCCGTTGCAGGCAGGAAGCCCAGACGCCCGAGCGCGACCGGTCAACGCGAATCTTCGAGAAGTCTAGGCGCGCTGCGGCCGTGTGAGCTGGCAGCGACGTAAGAGAGCTGCACCCCAGCTCGCGCGTCCTCAACATCCGAGTCGCGCCGTCCGCCGCGTTACACGCGCACCCGCCATGTGCACGCAAAATGGATCCCGCGTCCTCGCGCCCGCCCGTTTCGGCCGGGCGTTGCTTGCATTATATGCTGCTAACATCATACACGAACTCTTGTCTACGTGCTTTCTCTGCCCAGCTTCGCCAGCTCGCTGTTGATAAAGTCCTCCGAGTTCACGAGCTCCGTGCTGCCGTACACCACCCGCCGTCTGGGGCCGGTGCCTGGCGCGCCAGTCCCACTGGTTCTCTGCGTCCATTCTTGCAAGTTCCCATACTCCTCCATGCTGCCGCCGCCCACAGTGAACACAATTGCCTCGCTGAAACCCTGCCTCCGCTGTCCGAAACTGGCTTCAATGCCACGGCCAACGCCGCTCAGCCCACCCTGCTGGTTCCGTGCTTGGCTTGCAGGGGGCATCGTTCCACGCGCGTTTGCGCTGCGAGGATCGAAATAGAGGTAGTTCTCCGTCTTCGCGATCGCCGACGAAGACGCGTTCTGCGGATCCATCAACGACTCCGTGATCTTGGTGAGGGTGAGGTCCTTGTTTGCAGGGAGGAAGTTCTTCACGCCAGAAATGAGGTTTTCGAAGTTCCCGCCCAATCCTGCGTCTTTGAAGCGATCTGTGAGTCTGTTGGAAATGGAGCTAAATCCGCGGAACAGATCGCTGGACGCCGACTGCGCCGGCTGCGCGGGAGCAGACGACATCATCGTCATTCGCGTAATCTCTCTGACGCTATTCGATCTGTCAGCTACTTGCCCGTGACACAGTCTTGAGGGTACTTACGTCTTAACGTAGGCGAGAGACGTCGTATCGGCGCCTGCAGTCCGTAATGCCTCATCAAAACGATCCAGGTCGCTGCGAGATACTTCCTGCTCTGTACTCAGGAACCAAATGATGAAGAGACGCAGCTTGTCCAATGGCTCATTGCCCTTATCCGCATCTTTGATGAGGTCTAGAATTTGTTGCTTCGTCTGTTTCGTTATGCCTTCCTCAAGCTGGAAGTAGTTGTCGAGCTGTCGATCCTTAATTGCTTTGAGTAATGCGGTCAAGATAGTCATGTGCATATCCAGCAAGGACTTCCTCTCCCTCAGTTCCGGCAAAAGCGTGATGGCAGCACCGAGTTGCTTCACAGAGGCGCTTGCATCATTCTGGAGATCATCTAGAGAGGCAGCGCCGGTCTTCTTTGTGATCTCGTCCGAGTCTTGCTTGTACTTTTGCAGCTCCGTGTCAATGGCCTCGGCGACGTTGGGGAACGGTGCGCCGGCATTCTTGGACCAGAAAAAGTCCGACGCGTTCAAGTCGTAGGATTTCTTTGTCACGCCCCTGGCAGGGTTTGTCTCATCGACCGGCAACTCCACGGTGATACGGTTCAGGTGCATCTTAAGAACGTCATTAACCAGGGATTGATACGTCCAGGAATGCGAAAGCATGGGAATTAGATCGACATTGCGGTCCACAATGATTAGAACGGGCCTCGAGGAAGGAGCAGTGCCGGTCGCGGACATCTTTTGGTTTGCGCCGGAGAACAAGTTGTCCTTGGAATTTAGAATGTGGTCCCGAAGCTTGCGATCAAGTTTGGCGGATATCATCTCCGCAGCGCCGCCCTTCGGACAGCGGATGATGGGAATTGTGCCTGCCGTGGTCAGCCTTGTAGCACGAACGCGCGAAAGATCGGAACGTACCCGTGGTGACCACCACGCTGAAAAGACCGCTTACAATGCGATCAACAGCGGCATCCAGAACGTCATCCGCCACTTGCGCACTGTTTAGTGTCCAGTATGTCTCCTTGCCCATGCCCAAGCTGAAAAGGTCGGGCTCGCTGACGATAAAGTTGAGGTACTGGTCGAAGATTTGCGCAAGGTGATCTGAGGTCCCATGTTCGGCCGTCTTTGCCGCAAAGTCTTCCAGTAAGGGCCGGGGTATCGAGGACAGGAAGTTGACGTGTGCTGGGGAATACAGGCCGCGCGCAAGGTCGGAGGTGATGAGCTCGAGGTTGTGGGCAGTCGGCTCCACGAGATAGATGACAGGAACATCTGGAATCGAATGGCGGGTCGTGTTGATGTTGCTGCGCGCGGGCATCAGTTTGGAGCTCCCGTCACCACCTTTGAAGCCTGCCGCAGCGGGAGCTCGGCTACCTACAGGTGTATCGTAACCCCCCAGCCCCGCAGGTCGTTCACGCGAAGGACGCTGCTGATGACGTCCCTGCCCAGGTTGTCGAACACGAGTACCTTCCATATCGGTTGCCCGTTGGCGTCCAGAATGGGGGTCGACTTTGGCAATAGGCCGTTGGCATTGGGGTCGTGGTGCTCGTCGGTGTTCTGCTCGGAGGTCTGGTTCAAATTGAGGATTTTCTCGATTGAGGCTGGCACCCGGTATCAGCGCGCGACGAACCTCGGCGCATGCGGAGTCTCTCAGAGCTTACCGACTTGCCTGTCCCTCAAGCTGTGGTGGGCGGACGAGGTCGCCATCTTGGTGATTGTGTAGTCGGTGCGCGGCGCGCTCGCGGGGAAACAGAGCTACCTCATGCGCAGACGACGGCGGCAGGGAAAAGAGCAGCAGGCAGCACGTTAGACCGTCGCGACGCGCGTGTGGCAGCCTGCCGACTGGTAACGTAGCAGCTGGAGAGGCCACGGCGCAGCTCCGGGCTGCGACCCAGGCGGGCAACCGCGGCCCGAAACGGGCTAGCGCGGGCAGCACGTGCGGGCAGCTATTTCGCCTTCGCCGGTCGCTCGCCGCTCTCCTTCCTTCATCACACAACAACCTCCCCGTCTCGCCCAAGGCCATGCGCCCACTTTCCATCCGCTCCCTTCAAAGCACCCCTTCATAGTGAACTTTCCGACTGCTGGCGTAATTGCTGCATGCGCCGCCAGATAACTGGCTCTGGAGGAGGATTGAGCAGGCTTTTCGCGCGGTCGGGGGTGACAGCTGGCTGGAAGTGACGCCCGCTCCTCAGGCAAAGCATCTCGCAACGCCGTGACGCCAATCTCATCAGGTATCTTCATACTGCGCAGATTGTCGGCGGCTCGTAGAGGCGCGGCCTGCAAGCTTTTTTCCTGTGCCACTTCCTTTCACGCGTCCACACGACCGGTGGAAACAGGCGCAGCGTCGCTGTCAGGCAGGCAGCTGCGAGCGACGGTGCTGGGGCTGGGGCCGGGATTTTGTCGCCGGCCACGCGTTTTCTCTGATCACCACTCCACGCAAGGCAAACGCGCGCTGCAGGCCGTCCAGCAGCGCGCCTTCTACCAGGGGGACACCCTTCGCACATACGCGCAGCAAGCACCTACGGGGCCTGGGCCTCTCCGCCGCCGGTTCAGCTCGCACAAAAGGCCCAGAAGAGACAGCAAATTCGCCGCGTCGCGCCTAGTGTCTGTGGCGCCCCTGCTGCTGCAGCCAATCAGCGCCTGCCGTTGATCGCCGCCCTAGCTGCAAGCGGGTAATTTAGCGGGCTTTGCGCCAGCGCCTCTGACTCTGCGCCGCCCGCCTGCGAAGAGCCCAGCCACAGCCCTTCACTCGCCATCATGGCCTCCAATCACGTGCATCTCGATGATCACCACGCCGGCCAGCAGAGCAACATGTTCGCCCGGCCCGAGCTGGGCGCGTATGATAACATGTTCAATGCCCACGCCGACCAGCCCTTTGACGCCGGCGCCTGGAACTACGAGCAGCAGGGTGCCGCGCCGCCTCAGTGGCAACAGCAGCCTCACCAGCAGTCCCTGCCTGCCACCTTCGACTCCAGTGGTGCCTTCTACGGCGGCCGCGACTTCTCCAACAGTCCCGCGCCGTACGGCAACCAGACTTTTGCCGATCACGGCGCCGTGCCACCGCAGTTCCAGCAGAATAACCTGGATCCTGCCTTGATGTCGACCGCCGCCGCCGCCGAGCATCCCAACTTCAATAGCTCCAACATGCGCATGTACGCAGCCTCGGCCGCCCAGGCCAGTACTATCGCCCCGCAGGCTTTGCAGTCGGCGCGTCAGGCCTCCTATGGCCCTGGCACGCCCCCCGTGGCCGACTTCCAGGTACCATCGCCTTCGTGCCCAGATCGTAAGCCCGTTCTAATCCACTCGCAGCAGACCCAGCAGCGGCAGAGCAGTGCAGCCCAACAACCAACCCTGGCCAGCACCCCGCCCGCTTCCGCTTCCGCGCCGGTCTACATCCCCGCGCCCCCTGCAAAGTATCCCGATGCTCCTGCTGGCAAGCCCTCGGGCAAGTTCTATATCATCGATGCCAATGAGCTCGCCACAAGTACCAACTCGATGCTCCTGCACGAGTTTCTTTACATCGGCAACGACCCCATTGAAATGCCGATCATGAAGTGTAAGATGCAATGCGCAACTGTGGTCTGTTCTCGGCTGACTTGTGTCTAGCATCACTCCCGCAGTACCAGGCGCGCAAATCTCGCAATGAATTGAGGAAGCTGGCGGCGAACGACGAGAGATTGCGAGGTATTTGGACTGAAAGTGGCCACGCACGAGCTATAGCTAACTCCGTCACAGCCAAGATTGCGAAAGCCTCAAAGAAGGCCAAGACGCCCGCCGCCAAGATTGCGCGCAGCAGACCAGTTTCTTTTGGATCCCCTTCAAGTCTTAGGGATGAAGTGTCCGACTCCTCGAGTGAGACGGAGACTTCGGAGGATGATTCTGATTACGAGTCTTCTGATGATGAGACGCCTGAGCCCTCACCCTTGCCTGCCACTCGCCCCAACGAAGCCCTTCCTGCAATGAGATACGATACTATCAAGGCCACCTGGAGGCCGCGAAACCTGCCTGTTACAGCTGATGAGATTAGAACAGCAATGAAGGATTACTGGGATATCCTCCAGGCTGTCCGGAACAGGTGGAAGGAGGATCAGTCAGCGTTGAAGCAGGCGCAGGAGAAGAACTCGAGAGACATAGAGTTGCTCAAGGGCAGGGTCAAGGACCAGCGTTCCTTGATGGAGATGGCCATGAAGTGCGCGCTTGAGCATGGACACCCGGACGTGATCAGAGTGTAAGTTTTCCCCGTTGAACACCCCATACCCAGCGAACCCGTTCCTACCAAAGTTACCTAGACTGGTCGTTCGGGCTAGTTTTTGGCTGCAAACAAGTTGCCGTGCCGCATCTGCCTCAGCGCGGGACGCGGCTGGAGCTTCATTCTTTGAGGTGCCATGTCCTGCGGTGCGGACGATGGGCAACGGTCAAAGGGCTGCATATGCACCCCAGCATAGCTGTGATTGACATCCTTGTCTGTGATCGGCCGATCCCTGGCCAGATCACGTGCCTTGTGCGTGCTGTGATCAATGCACAATCCACCCCAGGCGGGGGTTTGGAGCACTTCACTCCTGCGGCCACTTGGCGCTTTAATGCTATTCACTATCACCGCAACTTGCGGTTCCTTGCTTGCGGAGAGCGCAACTGACCCTTCCGTTACAGACTCGGAGGCAACGCTCCCCTCTTGTTCCTCGCATACCAGTTCTTGGCAGACCGTATTAGAGAGAATGAATACAACGACCCTTTCTCTAAAACAATAATCGAGGTAATAAATCTCGACCTTGGTGTAATAGAACAAATGATTGACTGGACCCATAGTTGCTCGCTCGGAGCGAGAACATCACCATGGAGAACATTGAGCGTACCAAACTCAACACTGCCTTGAAGCGGTATCTCAACAGGGGAGATGAGCGCACAAAACCGCGTGCCGAGAGGATACTCGAGCGTGCGCAAGCGAACTCGAAGAAGTCCGGCCCCGCTACCACTAACGGCGCATCGGAAAAGAAGCCGGAGATCAAAAAGGAAGCAGATCCCTCTAAAGAGATCAAGGCCGAGGTGGCCACGCGGCCGTTGCCCCTGGCTGTGGCTGGTGTCAAAAGGCCCCGTCCTAGTGACAACTCGGCTCAGCAGCCAGCGAAGAAATTGACGTCGGCAGTGGGTGCTTCGACTGTCACTGTCGGCTCCAAGACGGCCGCCTCTGGCCTGAAGAAGCCTGGCGCTACAACAACAACTAGCTCAGCTAACGGCGCAGCATCGGCGGCCGCCAAACCCAAGATGATGGCAAAGCCCAACATGTTCGCTGGGCTGCAGTCTGCGTCGAAGCGATCAAGTGTCACTGCCCAGAAGCCAGCCACAGTCGCTGCGCCTAAGAAGCTCGCAGCCCCCGCTTCCTCTGCGCCAAGATTTTCGTTTGCTGAGACCATGGCCAACCTGACTAAGCCAAAGGAGCAGCAGCCTGCATCGAAGCCCGAGGAGAGCCGCCCGCCTGAGACTGAAGAGGAAAGGGCTAAGCGCCTTAGGAAGGAGGAGCGCCGCAAGCTGCGTGTTAAGTGGGCCGACAATGGCATTGGGAACAAGGACCAGCTCGAGTCTGTGCGCCTGTTCACCCACGATCCCGACGAAGAGCTTGGCCACGATGCAGCCATGGTTCGCGACGTAGCCGATGTCGGTGGCGAGGGACGCATGTTCAAGCAGCACAAGGACATGATGGACTTGGACGACGACGACGATCGCCCGAGCGAAGAAGACTTCCGCGCATGGCGCACACCCTCGCTTGTCGACTTCAGCGCTGTCCCGGAATCCGAACGAGAGCGCAACTACGAGCCGTACGGTGGAGGAGTCCTCTCGGTCGACTCACCTGAAAAGGCAGTTCAAGAGCAACACGAGGCCAACACCCTGCTCGTCTTCTACACCTCACCTGGCGATATCCCACCTTGCCCCCGTGAGCCTCCGGAGGACGAACAGCAGCCTCACCCGGACGCAAAGGAGCCTTGGGTCGGCATGACTCCGGGTGAATCGGCGTACACCGAACGCGCCGCGCGCCACGCTCCTCCCCAGCCCCCCGCCCCCCCGGCAGACATACCAATGCCCGACCTCAGCAGCATCATGTCGATTCTCAGTCGAACTCAACAGCAGCAGGCACCGACTCCACCGCAGCCAGTCCACCCACCCCAGCTACCCCAATCTGCGCCCCCGGCGAGCGATCTCGAAAAGACCTTCTCAATGTTCATACCCCCGCCGCAGGCACCACAAGTCTCGCAGCCTCCGCCCCAGGCGCCCGCTTCCGCTGCGCCCTCAGCTGACATCCAAGCCATTTTGGCCAGCCTTGGCAATCTGACCGGGCAAGCTCAGCAAGCTCAGCCCCCGCAGCCCCCGCAGCCTCCGCAGCAACCTCCGCCCGCTCAATTCCCAAACATGGCCATGAACGCTGGCGGTGCCCCCGGATTCGACCTTGCGGCGATTCTGCAGAGCGTTGGCAACGGCGGCGCCCCCCCTGCTGTCCCAGCCTTTGGGATGCCTTTGCCAAACCAGCAGGGCCAGCCGCAAAACCCCCACCAGCCATTGCCATCACAGTCGGAGTTGTTCCAACAGGAGGAACGTACCAAGCGTCAGCGCGGCCCCGAAGACCACGGAGCCGACCGCGGCTGGGGCGCCAACCGCCGCAACAAGAAGTGGAAGAACAAGAACAATCCGGACTACCAGCCACCACAGTTTGTGGTGCCATGCAAGTTCTGGAAGGAGGGAAAGTGCATGAAGGGAGACAAGTGTACGTTTTTGCATGAATGATGTCCCAACCCCCATTTTCCTGCGAGGAGTAAGCTTTTTCTTCCCTTTGTCCTCCTCCGTTTCTTCTTCCATCAAAAGGCGGCCACTTTGACACGGGATTTCTTACAGGTCCTGTACACTCTTCCTCTCATGCATCTACCAAACCTCCCACTGCCTCACCACCTCCTACTGCTCCTACTGCCCCGAAGAGCATGACGTCGGTGCCTCAGCCTCAGGGTGGTGGCGGATCGAAGAAGAAGAAGAAAAGGAAGGGCAAGAGGTACATGGACAGAGATGCCAACGGTGGCGATCTCGGTGCCGGCATCATGGATGACTGAGCAGCCGTGTCCATTCGTCGCCCTTGCTCCTTCCTTTCCATCCGCCTCTCCGATGCACGAGCAGTATCCGGTATCCGTCTCGATCACGAAACCTTCCGCCGATTCGAAATCAGCCATGGGCTAGTGATTGATCGCACCGCCCTTTGCTACGGCTCCGTCCTCCCCTCCAAACATTTCGGCAATGGAGGACAAACGAAAACCCTTTACTTGCTTTTTTTCTTCCTCATTATGTACAACAGCATTTTCCCATCTTCTTGCTTTTGCTGGCGGCGGCCTGGGAAGACCTTCTTTGCTTTGGAGTGCCTACGGATCACTCCTCAACAGCATTGCTTTCATAAATCCTGCACGGTTTATCTCGACAGAGCATTCGAAAGCGGAGGAAACCCTTTTCATACAAAAAGCATGAGAAGTCGGATTACGAAACATTGGGAGGCGGAAAACTTCTACTACCACTACTATTAGATCGGCACGGGGTTATAACTGGGTGTGAAAAGGGTGCGGCGGATTCAAGTACTACTTTTTTAACGGATGATATCCAGCGGGTTTCTCTTCTTCTTTTGCTTCTCCGATTCACCGCTACTAATCGATGGCATGTTCTTTTCTGCTCCCATCTTTTTTTTTTTTTTTTGGTTTGTTCTTCTACTTGTTGCCGTTGCACGTTGCCAGTGTTTCCCTGCATGGCTCATGTTCCTGTCACTTGTTTTCTGCAGTGCTGGTCTCGTTCGAACGGTTATGTGTGTGAGTGTGTGATGAGCATTTCGTCGTTTCTGCAATGCGTGCGTATGTGCATCGATTGCGTTGATTGAATCTGAGGGTTCTCGTTTCTTTGTCCCGCCCTGTCCTTTTTGCCTTCTATACTCTGCTTCTGTTCGCTCAACCAACCCCCTTCGTCTTCCATCTACGTATTGTGGTCTGGCCGGGCTTGTATGAGGTGAAGTAGGCCTTCGCGAGCACAGCTGCGCTCAGAAGGACACGGGAGAACGGCGAAAGAGGAAGGAGCAGAAGAGAAGGGCGCGCGCGCGTTTTGTGAAGTAATTGTACTATTACCATCAACCACCTGCATTGGGGCGGACTGGTGTTGGTGACGACGGGTGGCGTTTGTGTTTTTTTTTTTTTCTCCACGGCGGAAAATACGATGTTTTTCTCAAGCGGCGGCGTTCACCAAATAAATCAAATAAAGCGTATCGTCGAAACTACTGTCTGATTTGGTGGTTCGTGAACTACTGGTTACTGTCTAGAACTATGATGGTTTGGTTGCAAAAGAACCGATCTCAAATACTTCTTCTATCTTGACGCGATTTTGCGGGGTAAGGGAAGCCCATTTAAAGTGCAATTTGTGAAACTTTCAAATGTGTATCTGCCTACACCGGGATGTTTTGCTTCAACTGATTTGTGTGGGGAAAAAGTGACGCGCTTGATGCGCCGCAAAGGGCCCAAGTGTTTGAAACCTGGTGAGAGAGCATACGTGAAATTGAATATGAAAGTCCAATCGAACTACCTCGTCTCTGGAAGGTTTAGAGCTAGCCGACATTAATAGCACCAAAACTGTATACACGTGAAAAGGGTCGACCGCTAACCGAAGGGACAGAACGGATGGGTTTGATATCTTCATTTTTCGTCTGTTCGGCTCACGTCTTCTATTTTGCTTCCTTTGCCGGAGAGCAAGAGCGTGACAAAGCCATTGGAATGCTATCAAAACCCTCCCTCCCACTCTACTTTCACAAAGAGAAGACCCTAGAAGAGCTAGTATACCTTTTCAGACTCTTTGTGCCAACCTTTGTCTTGCCGGATAGCCACGCAAGCAATTGATAGATTCGTTGGGAATCATTCCAACGAGCCAGATTGGGTGAAAACCTCAACTCCATCGTCTTCCTTTGGGAACTTCCCTCGCGTCCTCCGACCAGATGCCAATATGGCAAAGGTCAACACCAAACAACAGCAACCACACCGATCAAAATCATCCCTCGTCCTCGCTTGTGCGGGGTCAAAACTCCAGCTTTTCCCCGTTCAGTTCCCACGCCAATAACGCCAAGTACTCCCGTCGGTCCGATCGCTTATCCATGCCAGGTCCCAAACAAAAAAGAAAGAAAAAAAAGGATGACGTCCAGATCGCGCAAACAAGCCGTCAATAGCTGTCTCAGATTTCGACATCAATGCCAAGGTCCATGGATCCAATGAGCTCGTCATCCATGGCCTTCTTGGTGAAGGTAGGAATACCCTTGCGCTCAAGCTTCGGCTTCTTCGGCGTCTCCGAAGGCGTTCCAGTGCGACTGATGTCGCTAGGGTTGCCGAACAGTGCGTCCTCTTCGGCAGCCCTCCTCTTCGCCTCCTCCTCGGCGCGGCGCAAACGAGCCTTTTCCTTGGCGGCGGCCTTTGCCGTACGTTCGGCGATGAGAGCCTGACGGACTTGATTGGCGTTGTTGACGCGGATGCTCTTGTTAAGCGTCTGGAGCTTCTGGTGGCGATCGGACTGGGTGCTGAACGTGCTCTTGGCCTTCTCGGGAGCGTATTTGTTCTGGCGTTTGAGCTTCTCGGCAATTTCTTCCTCGCTCCAACGCTTTTCCAGCAGCTCGTGAATTCTCTGGAGGTTCCGGTTGAGCTTGCTTTGGGTTGGAATCTTAACTCCTTCGCTTTCACAGACGCTCTTCCATCTCGTGAACTCGGACTAAAGTAACGTCAGCAATCTGATATCAATGAGGCCATGAATCGTCTTACCTCGCTGAACTTGGAGTCAGAGCACATGACAAAAGGCCATTCCTTTTCAGCCTTGCCATGTGCCACAAGCACATACAAGTCAGTCTTCACGGGCTTGTTGTTAGAACCTTGCATCGCATACGGCGAACCCTCTGTGAAGCCCTTGATTTGGCACATCCGGTAAACGCCCTGACCGGTGTTCTTGTCGACACCAATGCTGACACGAGCGAAACAGCCGATGAGATGATCCTCAAAGCCTGGATAGAAGCAGACCTTGGCAAAGTTGCTCCGTCCGACTCTCACACGTTCAAAGTCCTTGAGCTCAGCAGGCGGCTCCTCCTTAGCCGGCGACTTCCTGCGCGCATCCCACTCGACATCGCTCTCCCCCTCAGCATCGGCGTCGGACTGTATCCTGTCGCTTTCGGCAGATGGAGAGCGGCGGCCGTGGTTCCGACGGTTGCGCTGATCGTTCCTCCGCGCCCTCTCAGCCTTGTAGTTCTCCAATGACTCGTTCACGGCCTTCGTCTTCGGCCTGCTATTCTTCCGCTCGTCGTCATCCAGGTCAGCTGCCCCTGCTTTGCGCTTCTTCTCTTCCTTGGCCTGGCGGTTTTGCAACAAGCGCTTGAGGTTGAGATCCTGGCTCCGGCGTTCAATTTCCTGGGCACGCTCGGCCAGAATGGACTCGCGCTCGACTTCCGACAAGCCCATGATGCGACTCCTGTCCTCCCACGAAGTGAACTTGCCCTCGATGGGGTATGGGTTGCTGTCATCGTTCAAATCGCGAACGGCGGCGTCAGAGTCAGACTCTTCCATGGCGCCAGAGCCCAGGGAGTCGGGGGAACCGTGAGCAGAGGAACTGTGGCGAGTCAGCACAAAGTCGCAGTGGCGCATGAGGGCCGCAAAGGCAAACAGGCAGACACAACGTACGCTTCGCCTTCTTCCTCAGAGTCATCCTTCCTACGGCGACCGCCAGCCTTGCGCGACTTCACCTTGCGACGCGGAGGCGACGCTTCGGGCGAGCTTTGACGGTCGGAGGGTTGAGGTGAGGACCGTGGAGTCGGCGAGCGGCTGGTACGCGGACTCTGCCTTGCGTCATCCATCTCCTGATCGCTGCCCACCTCATCGCCAGCGAGGGCGAGCAGCTCAGCATCGAGATCGAGGCCGTCGTCAGACATGGTGGTGGTGAGTGGGCTCGAGGGGGAATTTCGGCGATGAAAACGATGGTTCAGGCGCAATTCAGCGATGAAAGGCACCTCAGAGGATGGTGAGTGAGGTGAGCTTCTTTGGCGGCTCAGGAGTCACTGGGACGGGCGGCGTGGAGCTGGCGCGGGCGCGTCGACGGGGGATAGATTCGCAGAGCGGGGGAAAAAGACGAGGGCGAATGCGAGATGGATGCGGCGATGGAGGATGAGGTCGCCACGGATGACGTGCTGTGAGAGGGAGGGTCAGGTCGGTCGAGGGAGGGCGAGGTAGGAGAGTCGTGGTCGCAGTGCACCGCCAGACTTGGGCCTTCCACTTCAACCGCACCGGTTGATTCTCGGCCCAGCCACGCGCGCTTGCAGCCGGCATCCCTGCAGGCAGCACTGGCAGCCACTTGCGCCAGCGCGGCGATCGGCGGCGCGATGTCGGCTGCGCCCAGAGCATTTCGCTCTCGATGTCATCAACGATGCGCCTCACGCCTCCGCGCCGCCGCATTCACGTTCTTTCCTTCCCCGTCTCGCTCCTTTCCCATCTCAGTGTACCATAGATCCGTAATGCCGGTTTCATTGTCTCCCCGCGTTGCCGTGGCCGCCCGCGCGCTGCGCCCACAATTTTTTGCCGCCTCTAGATGCGTCGCGCCGGGTGTCGTACGATTCAGAAGATGCGCTTCTTCCGCTGCCGCTGCTCAGACGCCTGCTGATAATGAGGCTCTCCTGTCGACATCGCGCAGCACTGGCGAACCGCGCACTCCATTGAGCCAGGAGCAGAAAGCGTACCTGGACAGTGCTGTTCGTCATTCCGCCATGTTGTTTCGACACACCCCGGCTTAGCTGACTGCTGCTGTAGCTGCGCGTCAACCAGGCAGGCGAGCTCGCTGCCGTTCTCATATACCTCTCGCAAACTCCACCCATTACCAAGGCCCACCCCAAGCTCCGCCCGCTCATGAAGCACATGCTCGAGCAAGAAGAGGGCCACTTCCACAAGTTCAACCACCTCATTGCCAAGCACCGCATAAGGCCAACCGCCATGTATCCAGTGTGGAAGGCTGCAGCAACAATGTTGGGATGGGGAACCGGCGTCATGGGCCGTGAGGCTGCGATGGCTTGTACCGAGGCCGTGGAAACCGAGATTGGCTCCCATTACAACGAGCAAGTCGCCAAGCTGCTCGAATGGGAGAAGCAGTTGACTGCGAAGGGAGAGCAGCTGAGTCCAGATTTACAGGTGCTTCTGCAGGATCTGCGCCGCATTCGTGACGAGGAGTTGGAGCATCTGGACCACGCCGTTGAAAATGATGCAAAGGAAGCCCGCCCGTACGAGGTTCTTACCAACGTCATCCGCGGAGGATGCAGGGCTGCTATCTGGGTTTCGGAGCGCGTCTAAGGCCTTGGAAGTGGGCGTGAAAAGAGATTCTTGCCAACGTGTACATGACTTGTATAATAGAAAGTAGGATTAAGCATACCGGGGACATGCTACGCAGAAAGTCTAGCTGAATCCCTCCTCTCCACCAGTACTATTGAGAGTAAACAATTCGGAGAAATTACCACTCATCATATTGTTCACCTGTCCAAGGCGTGAAAGTCCCTTCCGTAGTCTTGGCGTCCCCGAGCGGACGGTGCTCTCACTGCTGCGGCCTCACTTCACCTCAGTTCACTCCAGCCCTCCTATTGTCGTGTTTCAGATCTGTGAACGCGAACAATGGAAACAATAGAACAATAGCAATTGAGCTACTTGCTGCTCCCATAAAGTCTTCTGCTCCCTCCCGTCTCCTCTCTTTCCTTCAGACTCCAGACCATTCATCTTGACACATCCAGCGATCACCACGCTCCCTCCAAGCCACCAAAAACCACAACACCACCAACAATCAATCATCACCATGTCCTCCTCCAACAACAACCAGTCCGTCCTTGAGGACGCCCGCATCATTGCCCTGAAGGAGGGCACGACCCTGAAGTGGGCGGAAATCGCCAACCACTTCCCGAACAGGACGAAGGGCAGCATCCAAGTCAGGTACTGCAGGTACCTTAAGCCTGGTAAGTTATCTTGTGTATACCCTCTACCTGCCTACCTTTTGACCCACCTTCACCCAATCTCTCCTCACTGCCTTGGTGTAAGGTAGAACTCATACTAATACGTATATACAGCCACTGCTGCCCGCCGTGCCGCCCTCGCCGCCAATGCCGCCGCACCTCCTCCGGCCAGCGCTGGCGCTGGCCACGCCAATCCCGCTCCCGCTCCCGCTGCTGCTGCTGCTGCCACCACCACCGCTCCGCCGCCCGCAGCCCGCGCCTCGTCCTCCCCGGCGCCCGTGTCTGCTTCGGCTGCTGGCAGCCGCAAGCGGACGCGGGCCGCCACCCACGCCGCCGAGCTCGTCGCCGCCGCCGACAGCCTCGCTGCCGCTGCCGCCGGCCTGTCCGCCGCCGCTGCCGCCATGGCCAGCAGCAGCACCACCACCCCCACCGACGCGGCCGTTCCTGGTCGCGCAGCCAAGCGGGCCAGGACGGCCCGCAGCAACACCGCGGCGCCGCCCGCCACCAGCACCGCCGCCGCAGCCGCAGCCGCCGCCAGCCCGCGCTCGCGCCCCTCCGCCCTCCCCGCACTCGCCCAGCCCGCCCGTCGTCCGCCGCAGCCGTCGCGTGCTGGTCGCGCCACGGCTGCGCCCTCCTCCTCCGCCCGGAGGACCGTCCCCACTCGCCCCACGGCGACTGGCGCCCCTTCCGCAGCCGCCGCCGTCCCCGTCGCTGCCGTCTCCTCGCGCGCCCGCACGCTGCGCAGTGCGGGCCGCGTCGAGCTGCAGCCGGGGATGGTGGTGCGGGAGGGCGGTGGGATCACGGTCCCCGAGGGAGGCAGGTTGCAGTCGACGAGGTGGCTGACCGAGGCGCACTTCCGTGCGCGTCCGCAGGGTGAGGAGTGGGGGGCTGCGAGGTGGGAGGGCTTCACGGGTTACTACTTGTAGTAGGAGGGGGAAGGGGAAGGGGATGGGGATGGGGATGGGGATGGGATGAGTGCTTTCTGGGATTGGGGGGAGGGTTTTCTGGGCTTGGAGAGTTCTGGGGGAGGTGACAGGGGAGGGTGACGAAAAGTTTTGCTGTTTTTTTCTGGGATGCCTGTTCGGGCAATTGACGATGGTCGTTCTGGTGTTTTGGTCTTGGGAGCTGGATGGCTTGTTCGGCTATCTTGCATCAGCGGTGGTTGGAATTGCGGGTTGGGTTTTTGTAGGCTTCGCGACGATGACGACGTCGTTGACGACAACGACAACGAATACATGACGAGAAGATGCTGGAAATCTTCGCGCTTTGTGCGCAACCAGAGTGCTTCTCAAAGTTCGCGATGGAGAGTGATGATGGTGTTTCTGGCTTCGGGTGATGTTGTTTCTTGCCGCTTGGGTAAATGTCGGCGACGAGGTGGACGCTCGGTCTTAAGCGGGGATTGACGCGACGCGACGCGGTCTCTGGCGCGTCGCGCGTCCGTTAATCTTCACATCCCAACATCACCGCCTCAGCAGTCACGCTATACCCTAATGACAGCCTATTCATGATACCCCGACTTTCGCATCCAGATTAACGGCGAAGCGTACACCTAATCTACAAAATCCGTCGAAATGGCTTCTACGCCATCCACCCCTGCGCGATCCGCTCGCGGGTCCTCCACAGCATCCACGCCCGCAATGCAAACCTCCAGACCTCCAATCGAGCTTACTCCGCGTAGTAGAGTCAAAGCTATGCTTGCCGAGGCCGGCATGAGCGACGATTCTGAAGACGAACTCTCCACGAAGCCCTCCAACGCACCTTTAAAGCCCTCCGAACCTGCGGCAAACCCCGCGCCAGCCGCCTCGAAACCTGCTCAAGGTAACGCGTCTTCGGATTCTGAAGAAGATGATATTATACCAGCTAGGAGGCCAATTGGAAGGATGGCAGCACGCATGCTTGCAGAAGATCAGAATGCTCCGAGTGGGCACGGCGATAAGGAAGACGGCAACGCCTACCAGCGGGTCAGGAAGATGCTAATGTCTGCTAAGGACAAGCAGAAGGAATCTTCAGGCAGGTCGATCCCTGCAGCAGATGCGGAGTCCAGTTCAGGCGAGGATATGCCATTTAGCAGACCCACGCCCGCCAGGAGACTCGCGCGAAAGGCTAGCAAGTCACCGAGGCCCGCAGCATCCGCATCCAGGGCGTCTTCGCCAGGGCTTTTCGTGTCACAATCCAAGGCTTCCCCGGCCAAGTCTACCGGTTCCTTTGAAAACGGCTCAAATTCGGACTCGGGCATGTCTGACTTCAAGCCAAAATCCCGCCTGGAGGAACTGGTCGCGCAAAAGAAGGCCGAACGGAAGGCTAAGGAAGCTGCGGAGAAAAAGACCCGGGAGGAGAACCGCCGTAAAGCCAAGGCAGCCGAAAAGAAATCAAACGAAATTGATCGTGAGCTAAATGGCTCCGAAACCGATAGCAATGACGAGGAGGGCGTGGCTGAGAAGTTGACGCAACAAGCTCGGCCGACCCGCAGGGCAGGGAAGAAGGCCAAGGAAGAGATGAATCGTGAAACGCAAAGGATTGCCAGGAATATGCAGCTGGCGCATCAGGCGAAGACCAAAAAGAGGTACACCACTCAGGACCTGTTTAAAAGATTCAATTTTGGCCAGCCCCAGGAGTCCGCAGAGAATACTCCTGAGCTTGCATCTTCTGATGTCGATCAGGCTGAGAAGGAGACGCCACCCACAAGCCAGCCCAGCGTGGACGAAGTTGAGAAGTCAACTACCCACGAGCAAGGCATAGATTCGAACGGATTGCCCGATGACACGGTTGTTGATATCGGCAAGCCAACCAAGACCGATATTGGGCTTCCAGTTTTGCACAAAGCGCATCCGCAACCAAAGATTGACAAGGGCAAAGGCCGTGCCATTTCGCCCTCTCGTGAGAATCCCGCCCAGATTGCACCCGAGCCGATCGCGAAACCGACCGCGCCTGCGCCAGTACCGGAGAAGAAGACACGCACGTTCCGCGTTGTCCTTCCGGAAAGGCCAGTCGCCAACGCCTCCGACTCGGACGATGACCTCGAGATTGTCCGCGACAAACGATTCGATGTTTTCGATAGTCTTCCTGCCCGTCAGGCCAAGGAGCCCAAGCACCTCCTCACACTCCGCCACCTCGCACATCTGACATCGCCGTCCAAGAGCCGGCAAACGGATAGGAGTTCCATGGGCCCTGATCAACTGCAGGCTCTGCTTCAACGTAGAGCCCGTGAACAAGCGAAGGCGGAAAAGGACGAAAGGATCGCCGAGCTTCGTGCAAAGGGAATCATGGTTCAAACGGAAGAAGAGCGCGAGAGAGACCAGCTGGAGCTCGAGAACCTTCTGGAGAAGGCCAGGAAGGAAGCTGATGAACTGGCGAAGAAGGAGAAGGATGAAGCGAAGAAGAACGGCGATGACGATGGCGATGGCTTGCTTGACAGTGAGGATGATGAGAGCTACGTCGAGGACGGATCGGATGCTGAGGGAGCGGAAGACGAGGAGCTTGAGCTTTCGGGTAGTGAGGATGAGGAAGAAGACCGTGCCGATGGTGAAGGCCTTCTCGACGACGAAGCCGGCGAGGATGAAGACGAGATGGCGGATGAAGAGGATGTTTCAGCACAGCCTGATGTGGAAGCGCCCGAAGATGATGATGGGGAATCTGAGGAGGACACGGCACCTGCGCAGCGGCGTACTGTTGTGGCTAGGAACCGTAAACGTGTCTTTGATGACGAGGATGAAGAATCCGAGGCCAAGCCAACAGAGCAACAGGCTCAACATGAGCCGAGCCAGGACGAGACCATGGCTGCATTTGGCTTCGCGAACAATGCTGCTCCCATTGGCCTTACTCAGATGTTTACTAGCACAGCGGCCGACACGACCTCGCAGCCAACTAAGCAAAAATCTCAGCCCAACCCGAGCCAGGATGAGACTATGGCTGCCTTTGGATTTGCTGACAATGACGCTCCCGTCGACCTTGGCGAGATGTTCGTTGGCACAATGGTCAACATGGATTCCAAATCAACCGAACACCAACCCCAATCTGAGGCGACCCAGGATGAGACTATGGCTGCATTTGGTTTCGCTAACAATGCCGCTCCCGCGGGTCTTAGCCAGATGTTCAACGGTACAATGGCCAACACGGGCTCTCAGTCTGAAATTGCGGAGGGTGCCAACACCCAGCAAGATTCTCTCGACTTCCTCCGCAACATCCCGATTTCCACAATTCCTGAATTTGCAGCGGACTTCTCAGGCCCTAGCCAGGACTCTTTTATCCGCGACAGTCAAGTTGGAGAATCTCAAGCGGAAAGTGGAAACAACGACATCAACATCGGCATTTCTCAGTTTCCTTCGCAACCCCAAGAATATCCTGATACCCAGATGTCCGACGTCCCCGAACCTACACAGGATGGTGGCTTTGCTGTTTCCCGGACGCCAGGCCGATTCAACAGGACTCCTCAGGCCTCGTCAACCCAGAAAACAGTGGACACTGTTATCTTCGAGGGTGCCACACCCGAGTCTCCCATTGTTCAACGCAAGAAGGGTCGTCTCCAGCGCCGTCGCGAAATCGTCGCTACGGCAGTGTCAGATGTCGAGGAGGACGCTCAGCCCGAGCCGAATGACGCAATCTCGGATGCAGCGGCATCAGATGAGGAGTTCGCCATCTCGGCAGACGCTTTCAATGTCATGCGCAAGGGCGCAAAGAAAGCCAAGAAGGTCGAGGCATTCAACAAGAAGAAGAGCGCAGCCAAGGAAATGGTCTACGAGCAGGCCGAGGAATCTGAGGACGAATATGCAGGTCTGGGCGGTGCCAGCGATGACGAAAGCGGAGGCGAAATGGACGAGGAGCTAAAAGACATGATCGACGAGGCAAAGGTCAAGGTCAATGAGAGGGAAATTGCGGCGTTCCATGCGTAAGTTCCCCTTCTCTTGTGAGGTGGACTCAGGGTTCTGACTACAAAATAGGAACAAGGAGCGTGTCGAAGACGAGAAGCGCATCGACAAGCTGTACAAAGATATCACGAACGGCAATCTGCGACGCAAGCGCGGTGGTGACTTTGGTTCGCTGGACGATTCGGACGATGAGGCTGCGGAGAGAAGGGCGAAGAAGCAGCGTGAGTTTGCACGCATGCGCAAGGCGCTTCTCGCGGATGAGAACATCGGCAAGATTGGTAGGTCATCTCTCTTCTCCGCGATGAAGTGTGTAATTAACATCAAGGTCCACAGCCGATAACCCGAAGAGGCTTGCTTTCCTCCGCGCCATCGAAGATCATGACGAGGACGAGGATGAGGACTTCTTCGACTATAAGGACTCCACTGCCCCCGAAGAGTCCCAGTCCCAGTCCATCCCCGACTCGCAGGAGACGGCGCAAGAAACCTCGACGACCACAGCTGCCCAAGCAAACCCGCTCAAGCGCAAAGCGCCTCCCACGATCGAATCCAACGACGAGAACCGGCCCCCGGCGCGCCAGCGCCGCACCGCCGCCGTACCCGACCGCAAGCCCACCACCCGAGCCGAGATCCGCGAATCCCTCTCCTCCCTCATTGACGAGCCGCTCGTCCGTGAAACACAGTTCTCCGCATCGGAAGACGAGGACGAGGACGCGGACGGCGACGAGCAGCAGCAGCAGCAACAGGTCCAAGTTTCGACCACGACCCGCGCCTCCTTCACCGCGCGCCGCACCGCCGCGCCCATCGTCGATCGCCTCACGCTATCGCGTTCCGCCAGCGCGGCCTCGTCGACAACGACGACGTCGACCACGACAGAACAACAACAAACATCCGCCAAGCCCCTGGCTTTCGCTGCCCCTGCTACTACTGGCGCCCTGCACGGCTTCAAGGTGCCCAGCCTTCTGCGGCGCGCGACGACGAACCTGAGCACGACGAGCACGACGAGCAACAACTCGTCGTCGTCGACCACCACCACCAGCAGCAACAACAACAACAGCAATGCCGCGGCGGCCAGTGCGGCGGACCAGGCCGGTCTGAGGAGGGGCGGCAGCAAGAAGAGCAACATCCATTACCAGGCGAGGGAGGCGGAACGGAAGAAGGCGGTGGTGGCGGTGGAGGCGAGGAGGGAGGAGGGGTTGCGGAAGAAGGTGGTGAAGGGGAGGGGGAGGAGCGTCTTGGGCGCTTTGGGCGGTGGGGGGTTCGAGTAGGGCGGTGGTTGTATGGGTGTGTGCGCGTGTGCGGGCTTCGGGTTTCTGGTTCCTGGTTTTGTTGTGGCGTATGGGGTAGGTTTGGGTGGGATTGGTTGGTGTTCGTGGGCTCGTAGGGGCTTGTCGCGTTAGGAATGTTATGGTTCGGAGTGTGTTTGGTTTGTGGCTTTCGGTTTGGTGCGCTTTGTGTGTGTGCGTGCACAATGGTGTTTGGTTCGTTTGTCTGCGATGGGTTTCATGAGGTCAACATTGCGGTGGGGTTGGTGCTAAGGCTGAGCATGGTGAGTAGGCAATGCTGCAAACTTACAAACACTTTCTTTGACCTGCTTCGAACGAGCTAATCAGCTGCAGAAAAGAATATTACTGGATTTCGAAGGCCGAGGCACCTCAGATCTTTACAAAGGTCTACGTATCTCCAAGCGTGGGAGAGTTGCTGCTATGATCTGCCTCTTGGTCAGATCCTGTACATCATATGAAAGAGCGAGCATTCAATTGTCCCATAGGGCCTTTTTGAATCCCGGACGCCATGGCGCATGAAAACGATGTCTGTAGGCATGGGACTTACCACAATTTTCTGTCCCATTCAGACTTGGGTGGATCGTCATCTGGTTCTTCTCAAGGTTGTTTTGCCCCGAGTGTAACGGTGAGGCATCGAGGAACGGTTGCATGAGGAGGTGTACGGGTGGTGTGTTGAGGGAGCTGAGAGAAAGCGCTAGATCCCCCCGGACGATCGCACCTGCCACAACGGTTTCATTGGCTGCTTCTCAAGACCGGTGGCTGATGAAGTGACAGACTAACACTCCGTCATGCGGACACTATCACGGCGACGGGGCGGCCCGCCAGCGCTGTCACTCACAGCGCGGGGGTTCTTAAGAGGCCCTCTTCTGCGACGACCCAACTTTTTGAAACAACCTCCACTCTCCCACTTTCCAGTCCGACCGCCGTTCCGTCACCGTCCACCAAGGAACAGGGCCAAATCGGACACCAAAATGTCGCATAACACTTCGGCTCGAAACGTCGACCGCGCGATCAGCAGCGCTTCACAACAGGTAAGACACTCTCGTCCGTGGAGCTCTCCAACCTAATCGATGGAGTGCGCTGACCGTCACCTCAAATCGAAGGTTTCATGGTTGCTACTAACCGGTCGGTGTCGCTCCAGGAACACTCAGCGAAGCGTACTGCGATACAATCTCTCTGCACTTACTGGAATCATGACCCAAAAGGCTGGCTCCCTCCAGGCCATCAACCCCATTCCGTGCAACCTCATAAATGGCCGCTAGACTTTCTGGGCAAGATTGTTGAATTGGCCCGGGTGTCTGGTGCTGGGGGCCGCGAGCTTGCTCTTCGCCTCGTAGGAGACAGTGTCGACGTTCGCGGCAGCAACCAAAGGTTCAGAAGCCGATTTCCGATTACCGACGACGTTCAGACTGCGCTTGACGAGTACAATCGCATTCTCGCTCGTGGCCTGGACGAACCTGGTCGAACCATCCAGCGGGAACAGAGCACCGGCAACGCGGTCGCCAACGCCCACCAACCGCCCGCAGCAGGAAATCCCGATCAGATTTACTACGATTTCGCCGTCAAGCGAGCCTACGCCAACGGCGGGATCCGCGGTTCCGCCTTCGGTCGCCCGGAAGACGGGCCAACCATCATGACGCCGGAGACGGCTCGAGGCGGCATCCCGGCCAACGGAAACAGCGTCGGCCCGTTCCTCACAACCACCCGGCTGGCATCCAAGAAGATCATCTACGCGAAGCAGAACGAGGATGCGATGTTGCTTCTGGAAGAGCACTTCGGCGCCAGCATGGCCACCATCCTGCAAGACCCGCAGCTCCAAGCCTCCGAGGCCCTGAAGTTCCCCGTCGACGTCACCACCAAGCTGTGGGAGATCGTCAACGGCTGCGGCATCACCTCGCTGCCCGCGTTCCACAGCATGCTCCACCGTGCCATCAAGCGCAGCGGGAAATCCTCCTGGCTGGGTGTTGCCGTGGTCAGGCAGCTCCAGGTCGACGCCATGAGGGAGATGAGCGACATCAAGGAGCAGCGGGAAGAGGCGCGCCTCGAAGACAGGACTTTGGTCGTCACGCTTAAGGCTTCGCCCACCCGGTTGCGACAGCTGGGCGGCGCGTCGACTCCGCCGGACATGAGTGCTCGGAGCAGCGGTGACGCGGACCCGAAAGACGTCGACGGCCCTTTGCCTTCATCGCGTGCTAACACTCGGCTTGGACGGGCCCCCAAACATGTTACCGCTATAGCAAGGGAAAGCATGGCAAGGGAAAGCATGGAGAAGGACGCAGGCGCTGGCATGGGCGCGGGAGGAGCCAGCGGAATCATAATCATCCCGGACGACGACGGCGCTCGCACTCCCGAAGGTTCGCCAACCGGCGTCATCGATCTTACTATCTCGCCGCCCGCCGGCGGTGTTCCAGCTGTACGGGACGAAAAAGAGGTTGCTGAGCAGGACGCAGCCGCAGCCGCCGACACGGACGATGGCGACGTTGCCATGACAGACAGCGCGAACGACAAGGACGACGGCGACGTGGCCATGACAGACGACGCGAACGACGGGGACGTTGCCATGACAGACGACAACGCGAACTCCACGGACCCTGCAGGCAATGACGGCGCTCACACCGCTACCACCCACGGCACCCATCGTCGCCAGAGCCATTCCCCGCCTTCCTCGCCCTCGCCCAGCTCGTCACGCCCCTCCCGCCGCCGCCGCCTCAATCCCCCCGTCACCGAAGAGCAGCATGAGGGCGGCGGCGGCGGCACACGCTGGCTGGAGCTCACCCCGGCCGCCGCCCAGCAGCCAGACCGGCTGAGCGCCGAACACCTCCGCCGGGAGAAGGTCATCAAGCGCGTCGCGGTCCGCATGCTCGCCAACACCGAGAGCGAGAAGGAGCGGACGCGCCAGCGGCTGGCCGCCGCCCACGCCAGGCTGGCCGCCGCGAAGAAGGACCAGGCGGATGCGCAGCAGGAAGTCGCCGCGCTGCGGACCGCGAACGCGGAGCTCGAGGAACGGCTCGAGGCCGCTGCCGACGACGCGGCCGACGCGGCTGCAAAGGCCCAGGCTGACGCGCAGCAAGAAGCCGCCGCGCTGAAGGCCGCGAAAGACGTGCTCGAGCGAGACAGCGGCGCCGCCAGCCACGACACTGCCGCGCTGGAAGCCCGCGTCGCGGAGCTCGAAGAACGCCTCGACACCGCCGCCGACGAGGCGGCCGATGCCGCCGAAAGGCACCAGGACGCCGTGCGCGCGCTGCACCGCCGCATCCGCGCCGCCGAGGACGCGACGGCGGGCGCGGTCGCCGACGCCGCCGAGGAGCTGGACGCGGAGTGGGAGAAGACGCTGAACATGTGGACGGCGTCGGACAGGAAGCAGATCGCGGAACAGAAGAAGCAGATTGCGGAACAGAAGGCCAACATCGCGGAACTGAAGAACGACATCGCGTCGGACAGGGAGCAGATGGCGGAACAGAAGAACGTCATCGCGTCGGACAGGGAGGAGATCGCGGAACAGAAGAAGAAAATCGCGGGACATCAGGACACCATCGAGGCGCTGACGGCGGCTAATGTCGAGCTGCGGCAGACTGTCGCGGACCTCCGGCTCCGGAACCAGCAGCTGCTGGATGAGGCTGCTGCGCTTAAGGCTGGGGACGACGATGCTTAGGGAAGTAGATTGCGGATGATGGGGGAGACGGGCTCGTTGAGGGGGTTGGGTAGGTAGGAGAGGCTTTTACATACGGCTTCACTACTGGCTCATGATGCGGGGTCTGATCGGCGCTGAGGGTCTCCTAAGTAGCGGGAAGGTGATTGGCATTGCGATGGAAGGCGTACTGGGTCTGGGACGTGGGACGCCTATTCTTATTTTTGGGAGAGTCAGGAACCCTTATTGCTTGATGATGCGATCATTAGTTGGTACTACACAAAAGTCATAGGAAAACGAGTTACATAGACCAATCGAAATATATGTTGTAGTAAGCTGAAACATCTTTGATGTAGAACATTTCATCGTCTTCCATTCCGTTATTCTCGATTTGGAAGGCACCCCCAGCAGCAGCAAATACCGCGGGCGGGAGTGGTCGCTGTCTGGCGGCCTGGCAGCAACCCCAGCTGCGTTTGCAAGAGGGGAAGAAAAGAGAGCGGTGCGTGCGCAAACCAAGATTCGCCGTTGCAGCCTCGGGCGGCCGTACTGGCAGGCGCATTTCCGCTGCCTGGAGGTGAGGCATAGGCACAGGACCGGCCGTCGACGCTCGCAATCAAATCGATCAGCTGTCCGGCAAGAGGCAGCGGATCAACAATGCCGCTCTTAAAGCTCGGTTAGACTAAGTTTAATCTCCTACATAAAAAGTGAGACACCCAGAAAAATCTATGCGGGGAGTCTGAATGGTTTTACTTCAACAAAGAAAAGCTACTGCAAGTATGCATGAGGGTGTTTTGTCGCATGCACCGGCTGCTTAGCGGCGGGTACCGGCATCCCCGCTTCGTTGATACCCAAAACATCCTTTCCAATAATTGGAAGCAACATTTCAAGTTCCTCTGTGCTTAGCAGGTTGTTTGCAAAAGTCATGTAAAGTGGAAGCCTTAAATTGCTACAAACGCCGTTACGATCCCGCATTCAGCATGCGGATTCGGTGCACGGATACGCCTCTCCTAACCAAACAAGAAGACAAAAGGCGAATATGAAAGTATGTCAATGCTCTCTCTGCTCTAGGAGCCCGGTAGATGTATTTTTGAGTATGACAATAGATTCTTCGCCGAATCCCTGTCGTACCATTGTGTGTTTGAATCAAGCCCTGCAGAGCTTGCCCATTTGACCAAAAGTTTCCCACGCAGATCAAACTACACTTAAGATGACCAAACTAGAGATCTGGTACTGGATTCTCCCGGGCTCCTATACGGAAATCTGCAGAGCCGCCCCGCCCTACACAGCCGCACACCCGCCCCTTCGTTTGCACGTCAGTGGCTCACCTACCCCAGTTGCGACCGTGCGTTTCCCCAGAGCTTCGTACAGCCCCCAAACCCATCTTCCTATTCCTCGGCGGCCCGAACATCAACTCTCCCCCAGGATCCCATGGAATCAGACGCGCGAACGAAGATGGGCGACACGCCGTACCGAGACAAGGATCGCTTCTGGGTACGCAACGCCGATACACCCTTCGTCCAACCCGTACGTACACTGACAGAACTGTAGTTCTGGACGCCGCCGTTACAGAGCCGCCTTGGACCGAAGGACTTCGACTACGAGCAGGAGGAGACGAGGCTGGAGATCAAGAGGCAGCTTCAGGAGGATGGCATGCACTGGACGACGATGGTCAAGCTGATGGGAGGCTCAGTCGAGGCGCATAAGCGGTACCTCGATATTGTGAGGAATAGACGTTGATACTGTGCTGGGCTGACGTCGGGGTTGGAGGGCGAAGCTACCATGGCATAAGATCCCTGACAGTGTCAGGGTCCACGGGTATATTAGCCAGACATGCCAGAACAACTCCAATTGGGTTGGTTCTAGTACCTCTTTGCCTGCATTGATGGCGTGGTGCAGTAGGGAAGGGCAAGCCCTTACACAGTACATCTGGAACGACCTCTTAAAGCACAAACCTCACACCTTACCCAACCAGATCCTCACACCACAGCTTGATCGAAGCGCCGCACGCTTGATGAAAGTACTTCGACAAAGCGCTCATGTCAGACCATCGTGACAACTAGCTCCATTGCCACACCCTCCCCGCCGCCCCTCATGACCGACCTCCCCCTCCCTCACGCATCCCTCCCCGACTCCTCCGCCCTCCCCCTCCCCCGTCCCTCCCCCTCCCGCACGGCCTCATCCCCCCTCAACACCCCATCCGGCACCCACACACACCCCGCCACACACCCCGCCATCATCGGCACCAACATCGCAAACACGGCGCGCACCCCCTTCATCTTCGCGTTCAGCACCGCATCGACGACCCAGCCAGCATCACCACCACCACCGTCCGACGGCGCCGGCGCCTGCCAACTCCCATCCAACACTTGCGCCCTCGCCATTCGCGGGAGGGCGTCGGGCAAGGCGCCGCGCATGACGGCGAACTGGACGGCAGTCGCCAGGGCGACGCCGACGACGGAGCCGAGGGCGCGCAGGAGGTTGCGGGTTGAGGTCGCGACGGCGCGGTCGGTGGGGGGCGTGGTGAGGGATTGGAGGGCGACGAGGGCTGGTGTTGTCGCTTGGTCAGCTGTGGAGGAGGAAGAGTTCGTTGACCGGGGAGGAGGGAAAGAGAGAGAGGGGGGAGGAAATGCGAACCTGGTTGCAGGACGAAGCCGATGCCGGTGCCTTCGATGATGAGGGTGGTGATGACGACGCCGGTGCGCGTCGTGCGGGTGAAGAGGATGAGCTTCAGGCTGGCGCCGAGGAGCCAGAGCGCCATGCCGGTGTGGAGGACGGGGGCGTATCTGTGCGGATGGGGTCGGGTGTGTCAGCGTGTGCGGGGGGTTTTCCGGCCACTGGCTCGGTGTTCGTCGCAGACCTGGGTTTACCACGCTGTTTCTACTCTTACCTGGCAAGCTTGGTCATCAGCGGTCCAGAGAGGACGCCAGCGACGCTCTGGAGCAGCAGCAAAGGCAAGATGAGCGTCGCACTCTTCAACGGCGCGAAGCCGCGCACGTCCTGGAAGTACACGGGAAGGAAGTACATGTCGACCTGCCAGACGCAGTTGTACAGGGCGCTCTGGAGGTAGATGACGGTGGTGGCGCGGCGGGCGAAGAGGCGCGGCGGGATCATGGGCAGCGCCGCGAACCGCTTCTCCACCACGACGAAGACGGCGAGCGAGGCGGCGCCGACGACCAGCATGGAGACGACCAGCGCGCTGTTCCACGGCCACGTGCTGCCGCCGGAGTTGATGGGGATCTGCGGGTGGGTACATGTTACTTATCGCAGGCCGCGCTGGATGAACGCTCTGCACTTCCCACCTACTCACCAGCACGAACAACACTCCCACCACGGCCGCCCCCAGCCCCGCCCAATCCACCATCCCGACCTTCTCCCTCCACCCGCCTTGAACCCTCCTCAACGGCAACGCCACCACCATCGCCGCCGCACACGCCGCCGCCAGCATCGGCGGGACGCGAAAAATCCACCGCCACCCCTCGTCGCCTTTCGCCACCAGGCCGGCCGCGAGGAAGGGCCCGGCGCTCGAGCCCAGCCCGATGGCGCCGCTCAGCAGGCCCTGGTACTTGCCGCGGTCGCGCAGGCTGACCAGGTCGCTGACGGTGATCTGGACCAGCGAGCTGATGCCGCCGCCGCCGACGCCCGCGAGCGCCCGGCACGCGTACAGCCACGGCGCGCTGCGCGCCGACCCGCACAGGACGTCGCCGACGACGAGACACGCGATGCAGGCGAGGAGGACGGGCTTGCGGCCCAGGATGTCGGAGATGCGGCCGTAGAGGGGTTGGAAGCTGGGGTTGGTGTGAGCGTGGGGGCGGCCGTTGAGTTGGAGGAAATAAAGGAGGAAGAGGGGTTGGGGCGGAGGCGTACGCGGTTTGGCCCATCAGGTAGGAGGCGCCGGCCCAGGTGATGCTGGTGCCGGCGTTGAGCGAGCGCGATATGGCTGGCAGGGCGTTGGCGGCGGCATTGATGTCGAGGGATGATATGAAGTAGATGGCGGCCAGGCAGGAGTACGCGGTCAGCAATTTTGGGAGAGGGAGGCGCGAGGTCTGGTCGTGTATTTCCTCCGGGTTTCTATGTGATGGTGTTTCTGTCTCTGCAGTAGTTGCCCGGTGGCTGATCTCGGAAGATGCAGACGCATTGTGGGGGGCTGTTGCGGTGGATTGGAGTTCGAGTACAGCTGGCTCTGAGCGGACTTCCGTAAGAGAGCTGCTACGGGCTAAGGCGAGCGTTGTTGTGGCCATTCTGTTGATTTCCTGGTCAGTGAGTCATCAGAACGTTTCATCGAGCACAAAGTCGTCGCGAGTGGTGGGTCGTATGGCAATGAGGGGTAGAGTGCGTGACTCAACATCCTATTCGCTGAGCATGGCGTCATTGCGGACAAACCAAATGAGACATTGTTTTGATCGTGAAGAGGGGCAACAAGGTCCATTTCATGCCTAACAGACTAGTAGGTAGTGTTGAGTCATTGCTCGTCGAAAGCTCCTTGTCATTGCCGAAGTTGGACGTCTGCCCGATCATACAGCTTGTAAATGACAGGGAAGGCGGTTTGGTTACATCCAAACTTAAGAGGCCAAAAGGGCATTCAGGTTAGATAGAACAAGTGGACAGCTGCTACATCACGATTAGTAACGGGACATTATCTCTTCCCTTCTTAGCAACGGTATATTCTTCTGTGGTGCTGAATCGTAACACCGATCGCCCGGTGATAAGACGCAAGTGAGGAAAGCGGGAACATTTGAGGAGGATCGTCAGAACAAGCGGGTGATCGACGTTGATGTCGACGGCCGTGTGGTGGGCGGTTCTCGGAACCGAATAGTTGGAAAGCTGGCGGGACTCTCATTGAGACCATGAGATGGCGATGGAGCGCGCAACAAGGAACACGGTAGAAGCAAAATTTGTAGAAGTCCAGACTGTCAGTACGGCCGCCAGTATTGCCGCCAGCAACATGATATCCGGTAATACTACGTTCCCGACAACAGCGAGACACATCACACGGGAAGCAGCAGAAGCTGTCTTCAACGTCGGCGGTGTGGCTTCTTCCCGAACGCCTGGCGCGGGTATGGCGCGACCGTGGAATCCATGATTGGAGCTCGGTACTGGATGCGATCTCGGTAGTTGGCTGCGAGGCGTCGTGGCGTCTCGCATGCGGTGCAGTACGTAAACTCGCATGGGATGAATGAAAGGCGGATCCACAAATGAGGGGCTGAGGCCCGGAGATGGTGACTGGTATCTGGCGGAGAAAGCAGTCGTCGCTGTCGGAGTCATAGTTTTTCGGAGATGCCATGTCTGAGAAATGGAACGCCGCTTACTGGCTACCGGGGCCGAGCGCTGCATGCGGCGGGCATCCCGGAAACCGGGGCAGCTCAATGCGCGTTCCATTCGCATGCGTGTCGCAGCGTCGCACGAAGTGGGCAACGGCGTTGGACAGCGGGCGAGTGAGGGGCATGGCGGGGGGCGTACAGACCGCCTCTCCCAGGCAGTGACGTCGCTAAGGCAGGGGCAGCGGGTGACGCGAGCCAGTTTTTGACGCGCGCTGTTTGGGCAGCGCCGTCGAAGCCGAACTCGGCGAGGGCTAGCGTCGATCCCCCACCGGCTCGTCCCTCAAAATCTCAGCGTGCCCGCCTGCTCCGTTTGACTCCTACGCTGCTTTTTGGCACGCGTCGCCAATACCCCCCTCCCCACGCATTGACACGCGCGAGCGTCGTCGCTCTCTTCCGTTCTCCTCCACCCGTCATGTCGACTACCGTCGTCTGCGGTGCGCAATGGGGTGACGAAGGCAAGGGCAAGCTGGTCGACATCCTTTGCTCCGAGGCCTCGCTCTGCTGCCGCGCCCAGGGCGGCAACAATGCCGGCCACACCATCGTCGCCAACGGCATCACCTACGACTTCCACATCCTGCCCTCCGGCCTGGTCAACCCCAAGTGTGTGAACCTCGTCGGCGCCGGCTGCGTGGTCCACGTTCCCTCCTTCTTCAAGGAGCTCGAGGCCCTCAACGTGCACGGCCTCGACACCAGCGACCGCATCTTCATCAGCGACCGCGCCCACGTGGTCTTCGACCTGCACCAGCTGGTTGACGGGCTCGAGGAGGTCGAGCTGGGCTCGGGCTTCATCGGCACCACCAGGAAGGGCATCGGCCCAACCTACAGCACCAAGATGACCCGCAGCGGCATCCGCATCTGCGACATCTTCGACCACGAGCAGCTCGCTACCGGTCTGCGTCGCATCGCCGAGGGCTACAAGAAGAGGTTCGGAGACCTGCTCAAGTACGACGTCGAGGATGAGATTGCGCGCTACAAGGTCAGAATAGACGTCGGCCGTGACACAGCATGTTTTTGACTCTTCGCAGGACTATGCCGAGAAGCTCAGGCCCTTCGTCATTGACCAGGTGCCGCTGCTCAAGTCGGCCAAGGCCCAGAATGCCAACATTCTCGTCGAGGGTGCCAACGCCCTCATGCTCGACATTGACGCCGGCAGCTACCCCTTCGTCACCTCGTCCAACACGGGTCTCGGTAAGCGGTCTAACATGGAATGAGTTTTGGAATACGGGGCAGCAAGCGGAAACGCGAGGGCCCATGGTCACTAATCATAGTCTCAGGCGGTGTTCTCACCGGTCTTCCCCTGGGTTGGCGCGCGATCAAGGAGGTGATTGGTGTGGTCAAGGCCTACACCACGCGTGTCGGCAGTGGGCCCTTCCCCACGGAGCAGCTGAACGAGATCGGCGAGAAGCTGCAGGTCGTCGGGCGCGAGTTTGGCGTCACGACGGGGCGCAAGCGGCGCTGCGGCTGGCTCGACCTGGTCGTGGTCCGCTACTCGCACGACGTCAACGACTACACGGCCATGAACCTGACCAAGCTCGACATCCTCGACGACTTCGACACGATCAAGGTGGCGACGGCGTACCGCTACAAGGGCGAGGAGCTGCAGAGCTTCCCGGCCAACCTCGACATCCTCGGGAAGGTGGACGTGACGTACAAGGAGCTGCCCGGGTGGAAGACTAGCACCACTGGCGCCAAGACGTTCGACCAGCTGCCTGAGAACGCGCGCAAGTACATCCTCTTCATCGAGGAGTTCACCGGGCTCAAGGTCAAGTACATCGGCACCGGCCCCGGCCGCGAGAGCATGATCATCAGGTAAGGATCAGGTAAGGTCCGGCTGTGTGTAGATGAAATGCAGGCGAAATCCTGTACTTTTGTTTCTATGTACATTTCTGGGCGGCTCTTTTTTTGACCGCCGGGCCTCTTGCGTCGACTTTTGCTTGCCGTGACAGAGGCTTTGCGAAAAACAAAAAAGAAACGGGCTAGAATAGAAATTAGAAGCTTGACCCTGAAAATTTCCCTGATAGTCTTGTGTGAAGGATTGTCTTCTTTTGTCCCAGTCAGCCAATGGTGGAGTGGGAAGGAACAATATCAGTGGCGAGGAACAATACTAAGGTGGAGAACACAATACTATCGCTGCAACTTCGTATTGTGCGCCTGAAGAAAGGACTTTTTCCTTCAAGCGCACAGTACGTAAGTAGATTTAGCAGATGGCGAGTAGTGTATAAAAGATGTCTATATCCCGTGAAGAGAGGAAGCACCAACTACTACACTCACTACACCCACCAAAACCACGAACACCCGTTCTTCAGTAAGTCGACTCTATATACCATAAGCACGACTCCTTACTAACTTAAACACGTTAGACAACTCACTCAACAAATCAAAATGGGCGGCAAAGGTAGAATTCCTGGTTTCGGCGGCGATTCCATTGCCAAGCCTGGCTTCGGCTGCACTGTCATGTAAAGGCAGCATCCCGCTAGGTATCGTCTCCTACAAGCCCGCGCGTCGACGATGAAGATGAAGATGAACTCGCTCTTCATCTCCATCTCTTCAACTTCAGCCTCTCCTCGACGGCGTGGCACGGGAGGAAAACCCGACGGCAAAAACAAAAACAAAAAAAAAGGAGTGGGATGGGGAGTTTCGTTTCTTTATCATCCATGTGGAACAAACAGTCAAAGTTCCCATTTTTTTCACACCCCCCATCATCTTCACGTGCGGCGAAATTTTCTCGCTGAGCGCGTCGTTGGCCCGTGTGCTTCCATCTGTACCGTAGGCAATCATTATAGAGAATATACACCTCTCTTCTTCCCCGATCTGTCCATTAGGTAGCTGCAGCTTTTCAGCGCCCATTGCCCAGGCCAGGTTAGCTTTCGGCGAAACTTCGGGCTTTTCGATGATCCCATTCCGCTTTACTAACCTTAGCTGGACCTCATGCTTTCTCTTTCCCACGACAACGAATGTTGGAGGTGTTGAAGGCCGGAGAAAATGCGCTAGCAGCGCCTCTCGTGTCGGTCTGGGACCTTGTGAATGGCGATTAGGGAGGAGAAAGAACCCGATGGTCTCGACGGGTGGTTTCCTTTCTGGGCCAAAACAACAAACATGTGACAGCAGTTGGTGTTGGAATTTTACCCCCAGCAGGCCTGTCCGTAGCAGGGGTCGCAACAAGCGGGCTTGTACGCAGGTAATCTTACCCAGCTTGATTGCAAGCGCTTAATAAGCAAGAGTAAGTAATCTTTCTACGTATATTAGATAGACAACAGGCGCGAATACGCCTTATCTTTCAAGTTATGCTAAATATCGTAAATAGCGCTGGAGAGGGCGGGGGGCTTAACACCATGCCAAGCATCGTGGCGTATGAACACCCGATCGGAAAAGAGGAGGATCGAATCGCGCTCGCAAGCGATTCAAGCTGCGAACCCCCGGTTCGTAGGCAAACTACGCAACAACGAGTCTAGGCCCCAATCCCTCCCTCCCGCCGCATCGTCACCGCCATCCTAACGGCGACCCACGACGAGAATCCCAGCAGCCCGCCAACCTGCGCCACCATCACAGCAGCCCGCCACACGTCGTTCTTCTCCACGTACCACAGCGTGACGCCGACGAGCAGCGCCACGATCGACCAGTCCAGCAGGACCAGCGGCGTCCACAGCAGCATGTATTCCCGCTTCAGGATCGACTCGTGCGCTTCGAACCGGAACATGAGCATGGTGGACAGCATGATGGAGGTGGTTGCGGCGACGGCGCAGCTCGTGAGGAGGCCCTCGGCCGCGTGGTTCATGGAAGAGCTGGAGGTCTGGTGGAACTCGTCGAAGGTGAGGGCGCCGATCGAGGCAGTGGCTGTCAGGGCGGAGAGGACGTTTAGTTGTGGGAGGAGGCTGAAGAGGCGTTTGAATAGGATGGCGCGTCTGTCGCTGGGATGCGTGCCGGTGGTGCCTTGGTCATTTGGTTGAGATGAAGTGTCGTGCGACATCGCCGGTGAGGATGAGGTACGTTGGGCCATTGCGATGGGCTTTTTTTATTATTTTTGGTTTTGTGCAACGACGAACTGATTGTTGCGTGGGTCACGGGCTCGTGGATGGGATGTTTAAGTCTTGTTTCTGTTGATATTGCCGCGAGGATATGATGGAATTCGGCTATGCAGGCCGTGGCATCTTCAATGTTATACAACATCATCAGCTGGGCCCCACTTGCGACAAGGTGCTTGTAGCCGATACGGGCGATCAAAATTTCTTCTTGGAATCGAAATCTCCATCGGTATTATCCCAGCGTTGGGGTTCCACAATGATCCTGGTATCGCTCAGCTTCGTCAGCACCCTGAACCTTTCCATTGGGTCACCTTCCTGATTGGTCACATGCGGCGGCCTGACCAAAATGTGCGGGGCTCACTTCAGCCTTGCGATCTTATATTCTCCTCATCCTCTACATGATTGTCGCCTTCAAGCATGCTGCCATAATATTGATCGTTCAATACGCCCACCTCTGCGCAAACACCCCACCATGGATTTGATCACAACGAGCTCGCACGGCATTTCGACGGACACTGTTGGTTACACGTACTCCGAGTTCGAGAGTAAGCAGAGCTTCAGGATCCTTTCTCTCCACCCCGGTGCGGCGAAAGACCCGACATCATTTGACTTGACCATTTACGAACTGGATACTTTCCCCCACCCGGGAGTACGAGGCTGTATCTTACACCTGGGCCGATGAGAACATGCACAGTTTATTGAGCGAGCAGGCACTAACCTCGACTATGTGTATCAGTAAGCAGTGCTTACGTTCGGGTAAAGCTCTTTCGGATCCGGAATGAAAGGGATTTAAAGAAGAATCCATGTATTTTGGAGAAATTTACAGATGAATGACAACTATCAGCGAGATCATGCTCAAGACTTGTATGTGACTTGATTCTGAATGCCTGACTTAAGAATTCAGTTGACATTTCTACGAGAATTGTGGCATGCGGTTATCCTTGCAAGTCAGCGCATCTCAAGCCAGTCAAAAAAAAAAAAAGAAATTCAAGCCACGAACAAGCATGTAGCTTAAGCAATGACGTTCCATTTTACCACAGTTTGTCAAAAGCACCAATCTAAACATCGAAAGTGAAGCCTGCAAGCGAAATATATCTGTATGTACATGAAGACAACCCTCAAAAGCACAGCTTTCTATCTACAAGAACCGCACATATCGCTTGCCCATTTCGGATCAGGATGATCAAGCCCTCCGCGAATCCAGGCAGCCACGTAGGCGCCGCGCGCTTAGCAAGCGGGCAGCTTATCCAAAGCGCCCTGAGGGCCCTTGCAAGCGCCGGTCGGGGGCTCGACCTTGGTGCTCTCGCCCTGGCCCTTGTTGACGCCCTTGAACTCCTGGCAGACCTTCTTGGTGGAGCCGCACGAGTTGCTCACCGTCGCGGTGTCGCCGAAGTTGCTGTTGATGCCGATCAAGTCCGACCTGAGGCCGAACGCCCTGATGCCAGTAGCGACAACAGTGCGCTTCTTGCCAGCATTGTTCGTGCAGTCGCCGCAGGCGCGGTACAGCTTGCCGACGTTGTTCACCGTGAAATCCTTGATCTCGACGTTGCCGACGCCGTTGTGCTGGATGACCTTGTCGACGGCGTTCTGGGCGCCGCCGCCGGCGATGCGGTAGCTGCCCTGGCCAAGCAACGTGATGGCGTCCTCGCACACGTCGCGGAACCACACGTTCTGCAGCGTGCACGAACCCTGGCAGTGCACGCCCTCGAAGGCGTCGGCGCCGATGATGACGTTTGCGAGTGTCGCGCCCGCCGCCAGCACGAAGACGGCTTCCGCGCTGCCTTGGTCCTTATCCGACGTGCACGGCTTGCCCCGGTCGAACTCGGCCATCTTGTAGTCGACGAAGCCGGAGATGGGGCGCGGCGCCGAGAGAACTTGCTTCTTGCCGTTGGCGGCGGGGATGTTGAATTGGGCGGAGGTGACGGCGGCCAGGATGGCGGCGACGGTGAGGTGCTTGAGTTGCATGGTGGCGGTGGTGGGGGACTGGTCCTTTCTGGGAGAACGAAAGTAGTGGATGTTTAAGTGAGGGTGGTGGATGGATGGAAGAGGCTGTGTTGCTGATGATTCTTTCTTCTGCTCCCGCTCGTCGAGCCTTTTGTACTCTTCGCCAAGATGTGCCAACACTCCTGGAGTATTTGGCTAAGTCCTCCTCACGCATCTAGAACAGGTGGTTCAAACGACGAACTGACAAGCTTGCCTCTTGGCTCGAGGTAGCACTGGCTTTGCAACTTCAGAGCTCGTGTTGTCTAAATCGCCAAGTCGTCCGACCATGACTGCCAAGCTGGCTCATGCGATGGCTCAGAAGGCTTGCGACGGGCTTGAGAAGCGTGGTGGCGAGATCGAGACTGCTTAGTCTTCTCTGGCTTGTTGTCTAGCCTACCACACTTCGCCATGGCCGTGTTATAATATCATATCTATCTCTGAACACAGCCAACTGTTGTCGAATAGACTATGCGTGAGCGTTTTTGGAAGACTTCTGGCCACCCAACGTGTGGGGATGCGGCAACAACAGTGGACACAGCTGGTGAAGCGTAGTCACAGGGGCTACCAGTCTAACCCGAAAAGGAAAAAATGAGGAGACTTGGCGTATCGGAAACCGCCAACTCCCCGCCTCGCGTTGATGCAGTTCTCGGACGCACCGTTTGTCTGCACTGCCCGAGTTGTTGCCAATGCTCGCTTTGGTCGTCGTCCCACAAAAATGGATAGTCACCTCATCGCATTGTGAGATGGGCCAGCAATTAACTTCACTGAGCTGATGCTGCATTACGGTTCAGTTGCAGTGACTTTCTGCAGAGTGAATAACGGAGTTGCAAAATGCACCAATGAGTTCTTCCGCACGTTTTGGTGATGGGGTCGTCCATGCGTCTTTCTCGAAACCCGAACCAGGGCTTGTGGCTGCAGTAGAGTGGCCGTTTTTGGACCAACGATTTGACGACTCTGTATGCCTAGTACGCTAAGGCCTTGCTCTCGTGCTGGATATACTTTACAGAGGAGGTCAGGTGCCAAACAGTGGACTTGTTCGCCGAGCTGTGGATAGAGTCCTGGACTCTGGTGGCAGCTTCTCTGGATTCCTGCAGGCAGAACACCTGCTTGATGAGAAGACAGTTTCCCAAGCATAACCGCGTCCATCACACTTATGACCAAGCCAACTGCCATAGATACGTCCATTTACGTACTCAGTACAGCATGAGGCTGAGTTCCGGGTGCGCTAACCGAGGACCATGACTCGGTTCGGAACCAATGGCGCGCGCTATCGATGACGTCAACTGCTTCTGTCGTAGCTCATACAGTAGCCGAGGCATTATTCGTCGTGGTGTGAAGTCTCCTGAACTTGTCGACCTCCTCGTTACTACGCCTTGCATCACCATTCAGTTCATGAAACTGTAGTACTTACTAGTGAAAGGGGAGAAGGTTTCGATAGCGCATCTCCGAAAGTGGACGGGCAGCAGGAGGGTGAGAATTGACAATGTTCAACGGAACGAGAACAGTCCTTCAGCTCAAATGGACATCGTGCGGCTCATCGCAAGGGTAAGGATGCCTTGCTTGAGTATTCCAAGTCGCAAAACAAGCTGCCGGGCCAAGAGTAGTTGCGGACGGGGTCCAGCTGGCTAGAACATCCGCCATGGGTAATGCGCTAAACACTCTAAACTCAAAATCCCGTCTTGACTCGCTCACAAACCTTCTTTTCACCGGACCCCTCGCCGTCTTGTCCGCCCAGTGTGTCCATTGTTCTTCGGTTTGTTTTTCTGTTGTTCTTCTGGTACCTGTCGGTCTATGCCAGAAGTCCCGCTGCGGCGTATTCGATCCGGCTGCTGTGTTTTCGGACCTTTGACTACACTTCTGCACCACATGCTCACCTGCACCTCCAATTTCTGATAAAGTAAAGCATTGGATACACTATACAGTACGTGTACGTCGCCACATTTTGAACTTGGTGACTTTGGTTAGAGGGGAATTCCTGCATCAACCTCCACACTCACCGCTAATAAGCATTCCGCGCGAGTCCCGCACCCGCGCTGCAAGTGCTAGTATTTCTTAGTTGTCCAATCTGGCTAATACTTATGTTTGGCGTTGTGTGGTTCTCATGCCACCTTTGAGCTTCCTGAAACAAACCGAGAGGGAGTTCGAAAGTCTTTGATGCTTCTGCCACGCTAAGTCGAAGCCACCTAGCTTCATGAAATAGCTATTTCAGCTTGACTGCCAGGAATCGGAAAAGTGAATTGCGACATGAAGTTCTATTAGGCTGCCGCCGATTTACATTAGGCATCAGCTTTGCGCACGCTGATTGGCCCTGGTCTGCGGAAGGATTCGCACGCGCGTTCTAATGCGGCACAGTGCTTGCTGCCTACAGCAAACTTAAACATCAGCCGGGCGTCTCGCAAGAATATCCTCTGGCTCCTCGCGTCCTCCATCGTCAGCCATGTTGCAGCAAACTGAAGCTCAACCCGAAACCGCGAGCGGCCTCGCCCGGCCAGCTGATCATCGGCCGCTGGAGAGCGGCAACACCATCAAGCTCGCCGTCCTGCATCCAGGCACTTCCTCTGACACTCTCTCGTGCGATCTGATCACCTGCGCGCTGGACCAGCCGCCCGACTACGAAGCCCTCTCCTACACATGGGCCGACGGTCACGGCGACAGCGCGCTAACACAGTCAATCCGGTGCTCACACGGAAAAATCCCCATCACCAAGAACCTTGAAGCCGCACTGCTCCGGCTGCGGCTCGCAGACGCCCCGCGCTTCCTGTGGGTCGACGCCCTCTGCGTCGACCGCTCGCGCGTCCGCGAGCGCAGCCACCAGGTGCGCCTGATGCCCCGCATATACCGCGCGGCGTCGAGAGTGGTCGTGTGGCTCGGCGAGCGCTCGTTCGCGAGCGACAGGCTCTTCGACTACCTGAACGGCCCCGGAACGGACGGGGCGACGACGACGACGGAAGGAGAGGCGGTCGAGCTGCTGACGAGGGATTTGCTGAAAAGGCGCGGCTGGTTCAGGCGGTTGTGGGCGCTGCAGGAGATCGTGGTCGCTCGCGCCGCCGTCGTCGTCTGCGGCGACAGGACGACGCGGTGGCAGACGCTGTCCAAGTTCTTCTTCTCCGAATCGGTTGCGGCCGGCGTCGACGAGCCGCCGCCGCCGCCGCCGCTGATCGGCCAGGCTGGCGCCGCTCAGTTCTGGGATACGCGGCACCCGGCGGCGATGATGCTGTGCGGCGGCCTGCAGGGGCCGCAGCCCGTCGACGTCCTGCCGACGCTGCTCCGCGCGTGCTGGGCGCTTCGGACATCGGAACCTCTCGACCGCATCTTCGCCGTCGTCGGCCTCGTCGACGTCGACGTCGAAAACGCTGCCGATGGGTTTGTGCCCGATTACGGCAAAACCGTCTTTGAGAACTTGTACGGGCTCGCGGTCTACCTCTTGAGAAACTTCCACATCGTCTTTCCCCCGGGTCCGTGGGTGCTGAACGACATCGTCAAGTGCGCGGCCGGCTCTTCCGCATCTCCGCCGCACACGTGGATCTACAGGTGGAACGAAAGCCGGGACCCTGGAACCCCCGTATACTTGGCGAACGATGCCGTGGTCGACGGCCACTTCCTCACGATCAGGGGCCAGAAGATGCTCAAGGGATTCTTCGAGCTGGCCGAGGAGCCCTTGCCGCTCATGAGGTTCAGGCTGGATGGCGACAGGATCTACGAAGTCTCTCGGGGCACTGTGATGGTTTTGGACGAAGCGCCTAAGCCGTCAAATGAATATGTAGGCTTCATCGCGGTGAAGGTGTCGGAAATCTCGGGCGTGATATTGCGAGGTTCGGCCGCATCGGATACCTTTTCGTTGATTGCGGGCTTCACAAACCCACGCAAATCACGTACCACTGCTTCCGACGAGAGCAGTGCTTCAACTCCTCAAGCTGATTGGCTGGAAGACATGCGGTCCTTTACCATTTCTTGAAGTATTTGGCACTGACGTCCACGAATGATTCGTGCAGCGAGGGTTTCGAATAAGTGTGCATAGTCAGAGTCCCGTTTCCGGAAGAGCCGTACTGTAGGCTTCGATTTGTATCATCCGCGGGGGCACACCCTCCAAGCCCGCCACTCGATGTCGAGTGACAAATCATGACCATTTTACGTATTCCTCATGTCTCGTAATGGAGTTGATCAGCAGTTGGGGCCGATACGCTGAGCTATATTCAGTATTCTCATATTGCTAATCCGCTGAAGGACGTGTGCTTCTACCCTGATGTCCCACTTTCTGAGTCTTCCTGCTGCAATATTCGTGTATTTAATCGCGCGGACTGGTCCAATCGCGCGCGCTGAGAACTGGACGAACGATTGGTCAAACTGTCCTTCACAGCTTGGACATACTCATCCTACGGGATTCTTCAGCATTATAATCTTATCGTCAATTGTATTTGGACTAGCTTACCCTGCTTTGAGCCTCAATAAAACACTCGTTCTCATCTCTGATAGCCATTTCTGCAAGTACGAGCGGGTCTGGCGTATGGAAGCTTAAAAACCGTGTCGTCGTGTAACTGTGAAAGTTAGATTTGACGTTTAAGGCGATGAGAGGGTAAATCTTTACATCTTCCAGGCCATACCCGCTCGCTGCTCCGCTTTGAGTTGGGATTGCCATTGTCCATGGGTAGGACGATGGGAGCTCCGTAGCTGAGCCAAGATTACTTGCTGTACCCTCTGTTGTTGTGGAGTCCAGCCATGCATCGGTGGTACTTCGGCTCCTGCCGGCCATGCTTGGACGCCATCTGCTATAGCGCCATGTGTAACCTTGTGTTGATCTGAGGTTTGTTCGTTATCATCTGGTTGGCTTCCTCGCCACATTCGGGGTAGCGTTGGTTGAAGATGCAGATTTGTGCGACGGACACTTGGGGGAACGACAGAGGGCATTGGCCCTGAGTGATATGTTTGCATATGGCACTTCAGGTCCTTTGGAGTCTTGAACCCAAGGCTGGCATATGGACATGAGACAACTTGACAGGGAAGTCGTCTCATGTGCACCAACCTCTCGTGTGCGTCCCTGGCCGACTCCGATTGAAAAGTATTCGAGGCATCGACACAAGTGGAGAATCTGCAGAAGAAAGCTGCCGTTCCATTGGAACGTTTGAAGGCCTCCAGAAAGTCTTGAGGAACACCCGGAATTGCATCAGCGGAAAGTAAAGCTTGTACGACGGATTCGTATTCCCTCATCAGGCGGCTCATTGCTGTGGGATCGTTTTGGGTGCCAGTGTCTGTTGAGTCTATATCTTCGTTAGCCATACTTTGTTAGATGGGGTGATTAGGGTGTCTACCTGTGGCAGAATCACAAGGTGAATCCTTCGAAGACTCTCGAAGAGCAATCGTTTTGGCGACAAGTGGATAAAATCCGAGAACAGCGTCCACATGCTGCACGCGGCTGTCCAGAAGAATGTTGGTCTCGGGATACTCCACAGATGAAGAACCCGCTGTAACCTGTAACACACCCCATGATAGTTGATCATGTCTGAAGCTGAGTCCCAAGAGATGCTGAGCGAGTTGCCATGTCGGTTCGTCGGTGAGACATCCGTGAAGTGTAGCAAAGTCCAACAGATGCTCCAACCAAAAAGTGTGGGCATATGGAAAGAAAGTCAGGAAACCTTTGCCGGTGTTAATGAGCTTCTTCTGTTCTGGTTCACTTGGATCTATCAAGTCGAGGCTGGATGTCAGAATTTTACTGCATGCCAATGCCATGTCGTGATGGGCATCATGAGCAGACAGTTCGGACCGACTCAGAAGGTACCTGCATCGAGTGTCAGAATTGAACAGTGGATAGCACTCTCTCCATCTTACTTTTGCAGTGAAAAGTGGACCAATACCACCGTGTCGCCGGGTCCCAATTCAATGAGCGGCTTGCATACGTTCAATGCTTCAGCGGGTAGCTTCGTTGAGTCATCGATAAGATTTCTCGTGAGCACCGTAGCGTCCAAGAGTTCTGCCACCTTTAAAGGTCGATATGAGTGCGTTATCATCCGTAGCATGGAGACGACCCCCTCAAACATATGGCTGCTGAGGCGCTTTTGAACACCATTCAACAAGCGATTGTATCTGGCGGAAAGTGAGGTTGTGTTCTGTGATATAATGTCTATGCAGGGACATACGTACAGTTGAGTCAGGTCGGATGGAAGTAGGTCAATCGCTTCTTCCAACTCCTTCAAGCTATAAGTCTCTTCCAGGCTCTCCAGCACGAGATGGACCCAGAGAAACATCCCTGAAATATAGGTTAGCACACGCCAGCTTCTGCAGGGTTTAGCGATGCAAACCGTTTGACTTCCTGTTCAGTTTCTCTTTCAACGACGATGCGGTGAGCCCATCCCCGCGCCACAGATACGGAGCATCTGTCTGCAACATTGCAATCCTCCGGTCGATGAACGTCCCGATCGCGGAGCTGATTGACTGATTCTCCTCTGACAGAGACAATTTGCTCTTCTGAGAGAGATTCGAAAGGCCTCGTGTGATGGTGGGGATTTCCTGACTGGAGATAAGCATTTTCCAGCCAGAACCAGTACTGTGCATGACGTCCAGAGTAATCTTGAGGATCAGCTTCTGCTCTTCGGTATCACATTCATCCAGACCATCCAATATGATTCTTCCGGATGGCGTATTCGAGAGAATATGAGGCAGCAGTGTCCGGAGGTCTTTGGTGGTAGAAGTCATGGACTTGCTTGCATAGTTGTCAATGATATACGGGACGACTTCTGCATTCAGCTGAATTGCTTGGGCGGTGAGAGACTTCAAGACATTGATGGTTGGGCTGGAATGGCTTGAGCGGTACGTGCAGAAGAAGTACAGCACGGGGACTTTTTGCTCTTGCAAATGATGAATCAGGCTTGAGCAGAGTATGCTTTTTCCTAGAAGTTTTTTAGTCTTCGCGGGTGACAGTAGTGGACGGATGAATGTTACCAGCACCGGGTTTCCCGTAGATCCATGTGAATCGTTGGGACTGACCATCGCTCATCCATTGTTCAATTTTTGCGTTCTTGAGGAGCCAATCGCACGATCCAGAGTGACAGTGTGCGAGTAGCCTGTCGAGCTCGTCTTCTTGCGATGGGATGCTGTTGTCGAGGTTCAGCCAGGAAATGGCGGCGGAGCGCTGGATCAGGGCATTTTCTTTTTCGCGCCGAGAAAGGTCGTCGTTCAATTTCTGGCGCATAGTTTCAGCGGCAGCTATATCGATTGCGTTTGCTTCTCGGTCGATCAAATCGGCATGTTGGGCTAGACTGAAAAGTATTCTCTTGAATCGAGCGTCGAACCGACCCCAGGAGGAGTCAAAGAAGCGCTGCCAAGCTGTGGATTGTCGTCAGTATAGTGGAGTAATTGGTAGATGAAAGAGTATTGGGACATGCCTCGGGCACGGAAAAACTTGTAGGCCCTGCGATGGAAGTCCAGTATATCGGCATAAAACATGGCAAGAAGCTCCTGAAATGCGGCCTCATTTTGGAAAGCTACACTCAACCGATCAAAACGCGGGATCGTCTCGGCAATTTGCGCATATGCGTCGATCAGCTTCTCAAAGGACGAAAGATACTCGGAAGACAACTGTGTTTGTTTTCTGTGAGCGATCGGGGCGGAAAAAACACTGGTGGAGGACTACCTGAAGCATGAGCTTGATCGGAGCCTACCGCACGATCAGTATGACAGACACGACGATTGACTATGCGAAGCACGCACCCATATCCACGGAAGGTATGGGGTTCCATTGCACAGGACCTCCAGGACCTTGGAGTAGTGCTCGATGCCGTTCAACAAAGACTCGACGCGACGCATGTTGCGCAGGCTTTGGGAGGTTGCCAGCTTGTCCTCGACTTCGACTGCCGCTTGCCGGACATCTTTGAGTGTGGTTGACTGGAATCTGCGAGCATCATCCGGAGTGATGCTCTGGCTCAAACGCGTGAAGGCCTCCTTGATGGTCAAGCGTGCCTGTCGAGATGGAGCGGGGGATGGTGGGGCAGGAGCGGAAGAAGTCGTGGCCATGGCGGCTGCCTACTTGAGCTCACGCCGACGCGTCTGCTCCACACGCGCGCATCAAGAAAGCAGGCGCAGCGGGCATTTTCAACTTCCCAGCTGTGAGCCTTGGTCCACCTAGGGCCCCAACTCAGCCTTCAAGGCACACCCAGCTACCCCACTTTATGCAAGATTACCCAGCCTTGGCCTGCATTCACACCCTACCACATCCTCCGCGGGCTTATCGCAGAAGCCGTGCGATCCATACTTAACACGTCATGTAGCTCCAGACGCTGGACGTTGCGCCTTCCCGACGCCGTCTGTCGGCTTGGTAGACTTGTCCCTGTTGAGCCGTGCGAAGCTGCCCTACTCCCGGCGCCCGATGAGGTGTCACAAGGTTGAGATCAGCTCACGACATGCATGCAACGGTGCACAATAGCACTGCCTCCGCAGTCGAGGGGCTGTGCCCAGCAGCTACCCTGTCGCAATGACGCGCAGAACTTTTCCGTCTGACATCCTCCAGAAAATTCACCACCGCCCCGTCACCTCTGGCCCATTCTCCGATCCTTGGACCCTTTTAAGATCCGACATGGCAGCTCATATATACAACCACCCTCTTTCTGCGTCCCAATATCCGCCCACAAAACGGCGCCGGCTCGATCCGCCGCCCGACCCGACACCACAGCCTTACTGCCACGCCGGACCAAGCTATAGCCGCAGAGTCGCCGCGTGCAGCCAGGTCGACGTCGCAGTTGGCTTCGACCAGGATTATATTGCTCATGAGAGCAAGAGTCTCCAGGGAAATTCACAATCACCACAGCACGAATCGACATGTGCGGATGCAGAGAGCACCTCGCACCTCGGAGAGCTGGTGTGCTTCGGCATGGTTAGTACAATACAAAATTGTCAGAGAGGATGACTCCCTTTGAGGGACCTACTAGGGTGCGGCCTCGACGGAACTGTTATTTCTTTACTCATACCAACTTTGGCCTCGCCTCTCTATTACTCCCACGGAATCTTCCATTCTTGTGGTTTTAAGTTCCCTTGTTCCTATGATGTACCTGCTAACATATGTAATCAAAGATTGCAAACGTACCTGTTCGCCTGCACCGAGACAATGACTACACTTCATCTCAACCTCCGACCTTCTGTTGCGTCGATAGGTGTGGGAGCATTTTGGGCGGCGATGGGCAGATTCAGTTGGGAACAACAGACAAACACACAGCGGAAGCCATCAATGTCCTCTCTTCTGAGCCGGGGCTGTGGATACAGATCGCACTCACATCTGGTGATGCAACTTCGAAGCAAAAGAATGGAGCCAAACCTGCCTTGAACGCCATTATTTACTGGCCATACAGTCTTTTCGAAGACGTAGGCAAGTTCACTCAGGACTGCGACATCTACCTTCAGGATCCCATGGAGTGCGTCTACAACGTACCGTACGTGAATCCTCATCGCTTATCCAGAGCCGAACGCCCCCTTATGACCTTTGAGCTGTCTCGACCCCACCAAAATGACGTAGCCGTGCCGAAGGACGTATCGGATTTCTTCGCAAACTTCGAGTCAGGCGAGATTCTGGATACAGCCGATACTCCCGCTGCATTACGCGCACAGTTACATCCGTAGGTCTCCCTGTATAGTTGCCAGATTGACATTCTACTGACGTGATACTATCGGTAAGGCATCAGCAGCAAGCTCTCGGATTCATGAAGAGGCGCGAGCGTGGTTGGTCGTTGTTCGGTCCCCATCAAGACATATGGCTCGCGAAGAAAAGCGGGCCAAATCAGAGGTAGATCTCTTGCTCTACCCTATCCATGACATAAGACTGACTTTGCAGTTTTCTCAACCGTGTCACAGGTGATGTGCAGTTCGCTGCGCCTCCTGAATTTAGAGGCGGCTTGCTTGCGGATGAGATGGGTCTCGGGAAAACGTTGAGCATGATAGCGCTCGTAGCCTCAGACAAAGACTCAGAGGTGCAGGAAATCCATGACCCTAAGAAAGTCCCAGAGAACTTCACGAACTGCACACTAATTGTTGTGCCGTCCCCACGTACGTACTTAAACTTCAGACAGAAACCTACGTTTTCTGACTTGGACAGTGCTTCAAGTGTGGGAAGGTCAACTCGAGCAGTAGGTATTGCATCGGCCTTCAAAGGATTCACTTGCTGATTCATCTAGACACCTTCGCCCTCGAAGTATCGTTTGGATCAAGCACCACGATAATTGCCGTATCACCGATTTGCTTAAGCTGCGGCAGTATGATATTGTCCTCACAACGTACCAGACCATCGCTGCCGAACGCAGCTCGGCGAAGCACCTCACTTCGCCGATATCAACGGCCCACTGGAAACGAATCATTTTGGATGAAGGTAACTTAAGTCACCTGCCCCGGGGAGCAACGCTGATTTGATGTAGCCCATTATGTTCGGAATCGGAGGACTACCACAGCGAAGGCAATACGCTCTCTGAAATCCGACTGCAGATGGGCAATGACTGGCACTCCCGTACAGAACTCACTGAATGACTTCGCCAGCCTCCTCGAGTTCCTTCGCATCCATCCGTTTGAAGAACCGAGCGCCTTCGATGAAATGATTCAGAAGCCTTGGAAAGAAGGTAACGTAGAAGAAGCCACCGAGAGAATAAAACGACTCGTTCAATGTATTGTCCTACGACGTCTGAAGACGACCATTCAGCTTCCAGATCGCTACGACATCTTCCAATATGTCGACTTCACCGCCGAAGAGCACGCCTTTTACAGGCAAGTCTCATGCCCGGTTGAGGAGATGCTAGATCATCTCGCGCACCAGCAGGTCACGGAACGCGGCCAATTCTTGAGCGTCATACAACGCATCAATATCCTGCGCATGATCTGTAATCTAGGAGATACAGACATATCACCATCCTTCCAATTGACGGAACCGGCAGGCCCCTCGGTGGAACCTTCGTTGAGAAAAACGACGGCGCAAAGTATCTTTGAGTCATTGGTCAGCTTAGGACAAGCGGTTTGCGTCAGGTGCTGCGCTGAGCTGCACTGCATGGATGCAGTAGAAACCTCCGGCAACTTTTTGAGACCATATCAGAGCCCACAGCTACCCAGATTATACAGGTGCTTGAAGGTCGTCTGTGCGTTTTGTTTCCAGCAGTGCAACACCCCCAGAAGCCCAGGATCTGAGAAGTCAGATTGCGGATGCTCTTCAACATGCTCTTCCGAGCCAGTTCGGTTAGTGGCGGCCCCACTGCTTCTTGCTTCACCAGAACCCCCCACGAAGATATCAAGCAAGGTTCAAGCGTTGGTCAACGACATTCAGACGCATCTGAACGAGAAAAGGTAGCATTCTTGGCCCTGATTACGTTAAATCCTCCAGATACTGATATTTTTCTCAGCGTGGTCTTCTCCTTTTGGACGAGGAGTCTCGACATGGTGCAGCGTGCCCTCCAAATCTCCGGCATCGACACCGTCCGTTTTGACGGTCGCGTATCCGCGCGAGACCGCAAAAAGGCGCTCGAACGCTTCCGTAATGACCCACAGGTCAGAGTCATGCTGATCACGACATCCTGTGGTGCTGTCGGGTATGATCTCATTGCGCCTTTCCCCGCCGCGTCCACCACTCACAGCTGACCGGAAATTCCAGCTTGGACCTCACTGCGGCATCGCGCGCCTATCTCCTCGAACCCCAATGGAATCCTACTACAGAGGAGCAGGCCTTAGCGCGCATCCATCGCATGGGGCAGCAGCGGCCAGTAACTACTATCCGCTTGATCGTCAGGAATTCTTTCGAAGAGGTGAGGTTCTTCCCAAGATAGAGAATTGAACCTACCATTCTGATCTGTCTCAGCACATCATGAACGTCCAAGACCGGAAACGTCAGCTGGCGGACCTGCTTTTCTCAAAAGCTCAATCGGATGAGCCGAGTACGTCGCAAGCGAAATACAAGGTGGGTGCTCCTCAATACCGACGTTAGTTTGGTGACTAATGCAATTGAAGCAACTACGTTCTCTTGTTTCCGGGAACGAGGAGAGCGTTAGATCTTGATTGTAGTCCAAATGTGGAATCGCATGGTGGAGTGTATGGTTGCTGCACACTACTACTACCCCGTCGTGAATACTTCGCAGAAGTTAGTAATCAAGCCGATCGCCGTGTGAATCTAGCATCTTCCTTTAGTCTTGAGGTCATAGTGACTGTGAGAAAGAAGTACATTCTCCGCGCTTGCTAGTAGGGTTTGTGGTCCGTGGCGTTGAAAAATACTATATCTGGCTAACGTTCCCGCTCAACTTGCCTGCGCTAATTTAGTGTAGCCCCTGAATCAAAGCCATGGCATGAGATGTTGGCTTTATCTTTCCACGAACTTCAATTTATCGGAATCTGCAAGGCTTGAGAAATGCAACGCAGGGTCTCGGGATATACTGTGCACCCACTTCATGACGTAGTATCCAGAGCTTCGGCTTTGGTAGTACCTATGACAGACCGGGAACTCATGCTAATGCTTTCTTTCTTGTGAGCTCGCTCCGCCCTTGTACGCCCACAGATTCGGTTTAGCGTTGGCTGCAGTGCAATGCCGTCATCATTTCCCCAAGGGATCGCTGCAACGTTTCACTGTTGCAAAACTTTCAATCCCGCACAAAGCCCCAGACTTCAAAATTGCCCCAGGCTGGCTCAAACCACGTCCTCGAATTCTTTCCGCCCAGAGCATGGACGATATCATGCACGCGGACCCTACCAGAACCTATTTTGACCCAGACGGGGACCTTCGCATTCTTGTCTATCAATATTGCCCTACCAAGGAAGCAGAATTCATCGTATCCTCCAAGGCACTGACTCTTGCCTGTGGTGGGTGGAGCTGGGCGTCCCGCTCACCTCGAAAGTCTGATGGCCTGATGCAGTCCGATCAGGAGGTCAACCCTGATGCTTTCGCTATCCTCATGGCCATTGCCCACTTTCGGTTCGACATGGTCCCTCACCGCCCTTCGTTGGATGAGCTTTACGAGCTTGCGGTCGCAACGGAAAAGTACGGTGCTACGAGCCTTGTACGGCCATGGATCAACCAGTGGCTGGGACCCTTAAGGGAAACGGCGAAAGAGTCGACGGACATGAAGTGGGTCCGGGTGGCCTGGGCGTTTGGAGAAAAGGATCTGTTCAACAGCCTAGCCCTTCGAATTGTCCAAGAAACCGAAGGAGAAGAAGAATGGAGCGATGTTCTTTGGCTCAACGGCGATCCTCTGGATAGACATTCGCAAGCCCCTGGTTATTTCTACGGTAAGCTGTCTCTTAATCACAATGTACATACATCACGTGGCCTAATCTCCCCTTTGTAGAATGTGTTCAGAGCATCCGAAAGACAGTGCTCACCGATATACTCGATGCGGTATACGGAAAACTCAACAAGTATTGCCTACCGCACGGTTCCAAGCATCCTAGGAGCATTTGTTGCTCCCAATGCGATGCAATGGTTCTTGGGTCGCTCGCCATAGGCCTGAAAGAGCTCGGGCTTCCCATAGAGCAGGAGGATTCACCGTCCCTTCCATGGAGCATCAACACTCTGGCCGAGAAGGTGCAATCCATGCAAATATTCAGTCTCAGAGAAATCTTGGACACCTACAAATCTCCTATGGAACCAGGCTGCGTGAGCCATGAAAATTGCAATCCCTCAAACTCGGTGAGGGAGAGGGTCGCTGAAATACTCAAGGAAATCCATGAGCCCGGTTTTGTATCAGAGGAGATGTATATGGAGTATGGGAGAAAAATTCCTGGCTGAGCGTCCGTAACTTACAAATCATCCTTACGTCGGAGTATCTCTACGAAGTACTAGTGTAAGACGGTAGCGAAATGCTTTCTGAATCCCTTTGATACACATTTCTTCCCAAATGAAGCATTCTGGATTATAACGGTATCTAGCCCGTAACTCATAACATCCGATCTCACCTCCCGGCTCCTTAACTTACATACCACCTCCGCCGCCGGTCATAGCAGCCGCCACCTTTCTCACCGTATCCTCCGTATGCGTGCCGCCCGCAAACTGCCCCATTATCCTCGCCGTAATCTCCGCATTCGAAACGATGCCGTAACGGACGGCGTCGTGAACGAGTTCCGCGACGGAATGCTGCGTGATCCCGCGATAAATCGGGCCTGCGCCAGTACAAATCCCCAATCAGCCAATCAAACTTGCCTTCCCCCCCTCCTTTCTCTCTGCAGAAGGACGTAGCGGCCGGGGAACTCACCTTTCAGATGCGGGTTGGTAGGGCGGCGGATCCTGATCTCGTACTTCTTCAGCTCCGACGGCGAGTAGTCCGTCCGCAGGTCGACGACGTGACCGAGGCTGGTGATGACGTAGTCGAGGTCGCCTTGTTTGTCGACGAAGCTGAAATACTTCTTGGGCACTGGGGGAGGGGACGTACACGTCAATCCAAGCTGCCGAAATGCGTGAGGGAGGGGCGTACGTGGATATATACCTTTGTCGTTTACCTCTGCCTCCTTGTTGACGATTTCGAGATCCAGATCGGGGTCGTTCGCGTATCGCCGGGCGGCGATCAGCGTTTGGCGGATGACATCGTCCTCCTCTGTGCGGGATCAGTTTGCGTTGTTTTCGGGATGCATGCGACCGGCGGTGGTTGGACGTACTGTATATGATGATGCCGTGCTCGAAACGATCGTGGGTCGAGTAGCAGATGAGGAAGAAGACGTCGACGAAGCCGATCAGGCGGATCTTGCCGAACCAGCGCTGGCCGTTTATACGGATCTCCCAGGAGTGGATGTCGCTTTTCATGGGGGTTTCAGCCGGGCTTGAAGGAAGCGTGCGGGGCTGCTACGTACCAGTCGCATTCCACGTTCTTGTCCTTGACAGATCTGTCGAAGACGTTGAGAACTCTGTGATAAGATGCCATTCTGTGCTAGCTAAAGAACAAAACGGCAGTTGGAAAGACGAAGGTGTGTTGCGCTTGAGGATTGAGGAGAGCAACGTTGCGTTCTCTTGGGTCCGAGAACGGGACCACTTTGCTGGAGCTGCTCTCAATTAAGCAACGAAAAAGCGGTGATGAGCTTGCTAAAACATGGCTTAAATCGAGGTGGAGACAGTGGATGTCGAAAAAGAACTGCCTCAGCAAATTGGAATCAGCCCCCAACAGCACCGACTCCTGCATGTGCTAGAGCTGCATGTTACCCAGCTACAACGCGTTATGGAAGGTTGTCGGGGCCCACGACTCGAGGAAGTTCAGCTCGGTGCGCCGATCAGAGCGAGAACGGCAATTTTTGCAGCGCGCAGGGATAGGCGAATGCCAATCAACGGAAAACCCTGCATATCAGGCAGCGAGCTGAGCCACGCGGCAAAGCATCAAGATAAGCGATTGGGTGACGGGTGTGGACTCAATGGCGTTGCAGACAACGCATCCATCTCGGAGCTCCGCACACGAGATGCGTATGCGGCTCTAAAGCAAAGGAATCGTCTCGAGGCTGTGCCGAAGAATGGAGCGGGTGGGGCTTCTTCGGTCACACCGGCATTCAGCTCTCGTCTACAGGCAAAAGGAAAAGCAACGCTACAACGGACAGGGTAAAGGTGATGGCTGGCTGTCTCGCTTCGGCCGACGTTCCGGCGCTCCCGACTAGTCGCGACTTTTTGTCTTGTGTTGTGGATTACAACGACTGGACATCCTCATCCAGCGGTCAAAAAGGCGCAAGACCCTTCCAATACCCTCGGTTTGTTGCAGCCATCCCCACAGTGGCGGTTTGTTAAGTGAGCGTCCCTTTGCTTCACTGCATCCCCAATACTTGTATGCGCCTTGCCTTCTCTTCTCCTGTTGGCCGCCATTAACACATCCACAGGACATAGCCCTGCTCTGGTCACGATGCATTTAGTTGACGACCTCGTGGACAACATCAAAAATGGCGCCAAGAACGGGGCGGACGAGGTCAAGGCCGCGTGGGGCGTCGTCAACAAGAACCCGGAGAAGATGCGGGCGCTGTTGAACCACATGCTCACGCCGCGGTTCAAGCCCACCTTCGTCGACAGGAAGCCGTCGGACGACGTCGGTTTCCAGCTGCTGGGACCCGCCTCCGAGGAGACACCCTCGATTCCCCTGCGCATGTTCAACATCGACACCGGCAACATGATGGATGGGCTCGACAACGACGACGTCAACCAGTACTGCATCCTGTCGCACAGCTGGAAAGGCGCCGAAGTCGACCTGCCTTATGTCAACGAGGCGAGGGAGCACAACCGCAGAAAGGTCGTCGAGTCCAAGGAGCCAGGGGCGAAGAGCGACATCGAGATGATCATGAACCTCAGCAGAGAAAAGATCGAAGAGAAGAAGAAAACGATCGAGGAGATGCTGAAGGACAAACGACCCGATGCCGACGTCGGCAAGATACTCGGAGAACACATCGAGGTGAAACTGGCCAAGAGAAACCTCAAGTCGGCCACCAGAGACTTCGCCGACGCGAAGGCGAAGCTGGCCTTTGCTGAGCTGGAGGCGGACGCTTTCCGGAACCTTGCCAAGGAAATGGAGAAGACCATCTCCATCGACCCATGCCACAGCCGACCTGGCCGGCCCGAGCAGCTTCCCCAAGCAGACGAGAAGGATCCGGGGGCCGAAGGGCTGGAGAAGGCCAAGGACGCTCTCGCCAAATCGCAGGCTGAACTCGACCAGAAGACCAAGCAAAGCGAGGACGTCAAGCCCAAAGCCGACTTTCTGGAGCACGATGACCAAAGACTGCTTCGCGAGGCTGTCGAGGGGTTGTACGAAGCTCTGCAAAAGTGGAAGTCATCCATTAAGATTGATCAGTCGGTCAAGCGGGCACAAGAAATCTTCGACGAGGGCGTGTTTCCTGCACAGGAGAAAGGGAAACGATACCTCTGGAACGACACGTGCTGCATCGATAAGAAGAATCAAGGCGAGCTCGTCGACTCACTCTCGCTGATGGGCGATTGGTATGCCAATGCCGACTTTTGCCTGGTGCATCTCGACACGCCCCCGTCCGACGATGAGTGGAACGATGAGTGGACGCGATTTTCGCAACTATCAGGGACCGAAGCTGTTCTGCCGGACCCCCCTAACATCGACAGTTACGATGACATACTCGACAAGGAGCCGAAGTGGTCCACCCGTGGCTGGACTCTTCAGGAGCTTGTCTTGAGCAAGACGACGTTTTACGTCAACTCGGCATGGAAACGACTACAGCGACCACAGGAGAATCTCGGGCCCTACTACTTCTTGTGCCCCTTTATCGAGCTGTACACGCGCGGGAAGCTCGGTGAAGATGACCGGAAAAGGCTGGAGGCGGACCGGGAGAAGCTGCGAAAGGTGTGGAAGGAAGCGGTACAAGAACATCACCTCAAAGTAGGACATCTTTCCCGGTCCCTGATACTGTTTTCAGATGCTGATTGCCGCCGTAGCTCCCTAAAGCTGTTGTCGAGAGTGACGAGAACGACAATGCCACGAGGACCAATGCTGGGCAACACTTGATCGCCATCCTCGAGGCGCTCGAAGTGCACATCCCGAGCGGCATCGACAAGGAGACAGCCATCCCATTTATCGACCAGGTCGTGTACCTCGCAGCGGTAGGAATGAGGAAGAAGGTCAAGGAGGAAGACAGCCAAAAGTTCCGGCTGCAAAACAACCTCACGTACGACAGTCTGAAAGGCTACCTCTTCCCCAACGAGGAGAGAGTCACCAACCCCGAGGACGATCCGCGACGCATGGTCACGATCCTGCTCCACTGCCTCGTTGCGGAGACGAAAGACGCGATTGTGAGGGACAGGCGGTACATTGCCAAGTTCGGCAAGGTGGAGCCGCTGGAGAGCTGGCAGGGCGGGACCGCGCGCACCAGCTTCTCCACGCACAGGGTCATGTCGCTCGCCTGCAACCGGACCACCACCGTGGAGACGGACAGGGCGTATTCGCTGATGGGCTTGCTCGGGGTCCGCTTCCCTACGTTCAAAGCCGAGGGCCTGCCCAAAGCCCTGACACGCCTCTTCGACGAGGCGTTGATCTCATCCAACGACGTCTCCGTGTTCAACTGGACGGGCAGGGAGATGGGCAGCCACATCCGCGGGCGATCGCTGTATCCGTCGCGGCTGGAGGCCTTCGACACCAGCCGCGTCGAGGGACAGTCGACGGCCAACAAGCGGCTGGCGGGCCTCCTGCAGACACGGCGAAAGGAGGTGATGCAGACGTTCCACATAATATGCGAGATGCTGCAGAACACGATCAGGTTCATCAAGCGGTACGACCACCACAGGCACCTCCCCATGCCTTGGATCGTCGGCATCGTCAACCTGATCCACCAGGCCGACTTCGACGACCTGGACGGCCAAGTCCGCGACCTCGAGAAGATCCTCAAGTGGGTCGAGAACAAGTGCAGCCGCGCGTGGGACAGCAAGGGAGGCAGCAAGAAGGCGCCGCACCTCATCGGCGACGGGCTGCTGGGCCTCGGCGACTCCGCGGCAGAGCTGGCGAAGAAGCCGATGAAGGGGCTCCTCGGCGGCCTGCACAAGAAGCGATCCATCTCCGGGCTGTTCGACCCGAGCCGCTCCTCCAAGCGGGTCAAAACCGAAGACGGAAGGCCAGCGTCCCCGACGCCCAGCACCGCCGACACCCTCGTCGACGAGCCCTACGACGAACAGACACTGAAGGGAGCCGTGGAACGGTTGAGCAAAGACGTCCACCCCTATCTGGAGCGCAGCCTGACGTCGCTGGGCGAAAAAAACGACGGTGTCCCGCGACGCGACAAGATCCCGCCGCTGCCGGCAGCCGTCTTGGACGAGCTCACGCGCGACGTCCGGCCGGCACCGGCGATGTCGATGAAGGACAGCCGGATCAACCACGTCGACGTCGAGCAGGAGGCGCCGGACAGCATGGTCTCGCCCAACCCGATCGTCGTCAACAGCTCGGGCATCGAGGGCGTCTTCGACATCCAACGCGTCGTCGTCACCTTCCACGAGGAGAACAGGCTGTGGGACCAGGTGGCCAAGGCCGTCAGCCCCCGCCAGCGCATCACGGGCTGGTGCAGCATCAGCACCGGCTTCGCCCGCGTCATGGTGAGCTTCTCGTGCGCGAGGCACGTGCTGGCGAGGCAGCTCAAGATCGCCCAAGTCGTGCAGAAGAAAGTCGTCGGCAAGAGGTCCAAGGAAGGCGTCGTCGGGACGGACAGCGTCGAGGAAGTACAGCGGTCCGAGTACAGGGAAGCCGCGCCGTCCCAGCCCGACGAGAGGCACAAGGCGCAGCACACCGAGGATGAGAAGAGGGTCAGCGACATGATCGCTTTCGTGCAGGAGGAGTCGCTGGAGGCGATCGCGGGCGAGTGGGTGCTCGCGCGCTTCTCCGACGTCGCGGGCGCGGCGTGGTTCCTCTGCGCGCTCGAGCTGGGCTCGACGGGCAGCCTGTACTGCGGCCACCGCGTCGCCACGGACAAGATCGACTTCGCCGACGCCATCCCCGAGCCCGGCCTCATCAACGTCTGGCAGGCCTACATGAACCGCAAGAAGCGCAAGCTGTGCTACATCCTCGCCGACTATCTCCGCAGCAGGGACATGTGCGCCGCCAAGGACATCATCTTCAACCACAGCGAATTAGACGCGCCGGGAGAGGACGACAACGGCGACGACGATAAGTCGGGCAATCCGCTGCGGGATATCCTCGATGCCGGCGTCACGGCCGTGCGCAACGCGGGCCAGTTGAGCGTGCTGAGCTTGCGCGAGGTGTGGCATGATGTGAAGGCGGACGTCCTGAACGGCTACCTGACTGCGGCTGTTTTGAAGTATACCCCGAAGGAGCTTCGGTCAGCGGTGGAGAACTTGAATGCAGACCAGGACTTCCTTCCCGCGGCATTCAGGTCGGGTACAAGGGTCCACATGTTCTAGTGTTTAGAGCGCTGGGATAAATCAGATAGGTGACGTCTGATAGTACGAACGAACACTTCGCGAGGACCCCAAAGCCTTTTGGAAATCGTCGGAGGGGACCAGTCAGTCCGAAGCTCTACTTGGGCGAACTTCTTACCAGAAAACACTGCAATGTCATCGACGTGACCCAAGGTACAAGTCGTTTCATCCTTCATTCAGATCATGTCTCTCAACTCGCAGCAAATCCAGCAGTCATCCGAAAACATCTTCGGGACAGCTGCCATCCGTATATCTGGTGATTCTCAGGCAGCGATGCACACGGAGTTTTCCAGTGCATTGTGATACCCAAAATCAGTGTCATTCTTACGCAGCAGTCATGCTCCCTCCGTTGTTCCTCGGGCAAAGCCACAGAGTCGGGAGGCGTTTGTGTAGCAGGAAAGTCTGAGACCAGCGGAATTTCTTTACTCGTGACCCGATGGAGGAGTCTCGTCGGACGCAGATCGTATATGGTGTTTTCTTTTGGGATGTCAATGCGAAGGTTCGTACTCACGATAATATAGAGACTAAATTCAGAAGATTCAAAGCACGCTGACATGGCTAGCTGCGTGCCGAGCCTTGACTTCTTGTAGGCCGAGCCCGAGCATCGGCTGTCAGACAACGAAGCTGGGTGCCACGTTGCAGACGTACGCAGTTGTCTTGGGCGGAAACGTGCAGGACGGAGGCGTCCCCATACGTCACACGTGCATATATGCCTCTTCGCGTGCTCCGATCGTCTGAAAACGCCACCATCTCGCAGCGCGGTGATACGGAATTGATTACTCCCGACCTCCTCCAGGGCTGTTCCCAGCATGCACTTTCCCGCCCGCCGTGCATGCATGCATATGTGCAACCCCGCTCCCCCGGCTTCGCGAGCCAATTGCCAGACGGGCGTGGCTACTGCGGGCCAAGCAGCTTAATACGAATACATGCTCGTAACCCACTCGCACGCGTCCGAAACCTGCATCCGTTTTCTCTACCGTCCCAACTTGCAAACACCACGACGCCCTCACACAACCGCGCACGTCCCTCCTGCCCGACGATCAACACGACGACCATGACGCCCGCGTGCGCGCCCTCGGACCACTCCGTCCCAGCACCGACACCGTTCGTGCCGGCGGAGCAGCTGCCGTTCGTCCACGGCGCATACTATCCTAGCTGGAAGATCTACCGCAACCAGCCGCCCTCGAGCATGGACCTCGACATCATCTCGCACGTGTTCTACGCATTCATACGGTAAGAGCCACCACCACCACCAAGACCACCAAGACCACGCATCACCAACCTCCCCACCCACAGAGTTCGAGAAGACGGGACAATCTACCACCTCGACGAAAAAGCCGACCTGCACTACCCCATCCCCTCCACCACCACCACCACCGGCTGCCTCGCATCCCTCACCCACCTCCGCGCCACCACGCACCCGCACCTCAAACTCCTCCTCTCCCTCGGCGGCGCATCCGGCAGCTCCCCCTTCCCCGCCCTCGCCGCGTCCCCCCTCGCCCGGTCCACCCTCGCCACCTCCCTCTCCACCTTCCTCCACACCCACGCCCCCGGCTTCGACGGCATCGACCTCGACTGGGAGCACCCCTCGACCCCCGCCGACGGCCGCCACTACCTCCTGCTGCTCCGCGCCCTGCGCGCCGCGCTCCCCGCGCCACGCTACCTCCTCACGGCCGCGCTGCCGGCGGGGGAGTGGTGCCTGCGCCACATCCCGCTGGCGGAGGTGGCGGAGGAGTTGGATTGGGTGGGTCTCATGTGTTACGATTTCGCGGGCGGGTGGACGCCGAGGAGTGGGCATCATGCGCAGTTGCGTGCGGCGGCGCGGCCGCACGATGCGTACGGCGCGCGGTCGGTGGCGGGGGCGGTGGAGTACGTCGTCGGGACAAGGGGCGTGCCGGCGGGGAAGGTGGTGGTGGGGGTGCCGGTGTATGGGAGGGCGTTTGTGGGGGTGGATGGGCCCGGGGAGAGGTTTGAGGGAGTTGGTGGGGCGGATGGGTGTGTGGATTATAGGGAGTTGCCGGGGGAGGGGGCGGAGGAGGGGGTGGTGGTTGACGAGGGGGTTTGGGGGGCGGCGTGTTTGAGGACGGGCGAGGGGGGGAGGAGGGAGTGGGTGAGTTTTGATTGTCCGAGGACGGTGGGGGGGAAGGCGAGGTTTGTGCGGGAGAGGGGGTTGGGGGGCTTGTTTTACTGGACCGGGGTTGCGGATAAGGAGGGGGAGGGGAGCTTGCTGCGGGCTGGATATGAGGGGCTGTACGGGGGAGCTAAGTGATTGGGACGTAGCTAGATTGGTTCTTCTGAAACAGCAGCCCTTTGAGGATTTCGAATCGGGCCAGTCGAACAACTCAGATCTATAAGAGACCCACTAGATGGCTTAGTAGAACCACTATGCGACCAGTTCAACATTGCTGCGCCTTGTCTTGTTGCAAGCCATCAATGAATTTTACTCTTTCCACCTGAACATGCTTGGCCAATGCAAGAGTGTTTGTTCGTACCTCGAAGCCAACAAGAAAAATGTTCCAAAAGAAAAGCAGCTCTAGAACGCAACACAAAATCACGCACAACACCACTTCACAACCACGCCCTCGCCCAGCTCCTCCAACACCCGAAAGTCCAACCCATGCTGCCTGATGGCCACCACGACGAGATCGAACCCGCTCAACCCCTCCGCGTTCCACTCGCTCTCGACATCCAACCGCGGCGCGAACGGCACCTGCTCCGCTTCCACCAACGGATCCGCAAACACGACCTCGACATCCCACTCCTGCAACAGATGCTTCATCAACGCGATGCCAGGACTGCAACTCAACACGGCCTGGCCGGGCTTAAACCCGACGCCGACGACCAACACCCTCTTCAGATCTCCCCTCCCCCTCCTCGCGCAAACCTCCCTCATCGCCCTCTCCCCCACCTCCGCCGGCCTCCTCCACATCGTCTCCGCCGCCTGCCTCAGCAGGGGCATCTCGCAGCTCTGCAGCAAATAGTACGGATTCACAGGAATGCAATGGCCGCCGACGCCGAGGCCGGGGGCGAAGGGGGCGAAGCCGAAGGGCTTGGTGGCGGCGGCGGCGGCGACCTCGAAGGCGTCGATGCCGAGCGCGGCGCACGCGTCGGCCATCTCGTTGGCGTACGCGATGCCGACCATGCGCTGGCAGTTCTCGTACAGCTTCGTCATCTCGGCCGCCTCGGGCGAGGAGACGGGGACGACGCGGGTGAAGACGCGGGAGTAGAGGGAGGTGATGGCGGCGAGCGAGCCCGGCGTGATGTCGTCGAGCCCGGAGATGAGCTTGGGGATAGTGGAGACGGGTGGGTCTGTGCGGCCGGGGTCGACGCGCTGGTACGGGTTAGTTTTGGGTGGTGGGGGGACGTGTTGGGGATGCGTGGGTATGTGGGGAAGGGGGTGCGGGGCGTTGGGTAGGGGGGTGGTGGGTGGTGATCGGACGACAGAAACATACCTCCGGACTCATCCCAGCTTTGAGATTACGCGACCTCATCAAGTTCCCCAGCAGCTTCCTTGTCATGCCCACGCCCACCGAGCTCTCCACCACAACCGTCGCTCCGGGCCTCGCGTACGTCCCGACCGTCGTCAACGCCGCCCTCACGAACGACGTATCGACCTGCTTATCTGGCAACAGTGTCGTCGGCACTGCCACGAGGAAGTGCGTAGCATGTGACAGGTCGGCCGGGTTGGATGTCAGCGTGACGGACGGGTAGTTTGCTGTCAAGCCGTCCGCGGCCAGGCCGGCCAGCCGCTTCTCGCTAACGTCGTAGGCCAACACGGCGAACTTGGCCGCGAAGGTGGTGACAAGGTGTAAACCGACGTAGCCAACACCGATGACGGCGACGAGGGGTGTCTCTGTGGACGAGACGGGCGAAAGCGGCTCGAGGCAGGAAGCGTGGAAGAACTCCTCGTTCACTGACTCGGGAGGCGGGGTGTCGGCATTGGAGGGCCCCAGCGAGCTCCACACCGTGACCGAGTCTTGCATGCGGTCACATGAAGGCGGAATGGGCGGGGAGGAGAGTGAAGAAAGCATATTTACAGGGGGACGACTGAAGAGAAACGATCGTGTGTGCAGGTAGGAACGAAGGTATGGCGAGGACACGCAGGACACGGAAATCTGCAGCGAGAGACGCAGTCGAACACACTTCCTCGTTGCTTCACGGCGCCGGGCTCACACCTTTTAAAGCATGTCTGAGCACGTCTCCGGCGGGAGGGCGAGCGTAGTAGCTGGAGCCGATTCTGGTCTTCTGCTGCTGCGCCGAGAAGTGCGTGCGTGCGTGCCCTCTCCAATACGTGATCCCACATCAGCTTCCCTCTCCCATGCCCGATCCCGTGCTGCCGCCTCGGACGGGGGCGAAGGCGGGCAAGTGAGTGGGAGGAGACAAGCAGCAGCATCTAGAAGCACTCTCGGGATCCGGTCTGGAGAGCTGAGCCTGTCTGTCTGCGCTGGCAGGCCGCACCCGGCCGCTGGCGGTGCTGGACGATGGATGTGATGAGGAGCAGTCTAGGCGCAATGATGCAAAGCTCGGGCGCGGGCCAACCGATGATCGCGTCAGGCACGGCTGGGCGGAAGCCGTCACCGTTTGGTGGATAGCGCGCTTCGAAACGCAGCCAGTGGTCTGCGAATAGCAGCAGCACGCGGCCTGGGAAAGGGCTCGACGGGCACCATGTGCGCCAAGAGCAGACGCCCCACCGCGGGTGGGAAAGAGGTCAGAAGAGAAATAATTAGTAAAGGGCTGGAGGCTGCAGCTAGGTAGCAAAGCGGAGGGAGTGGTCCAGGGGCGGGCGGGGGGTGGTTGGATGGAGGCAGCCTTGGCGTGAGATGCTTGTGTCTCGCTTCGCTCCTTCCCTGGATGCTGCCTACCCGCCGCGGGGTGCGTCGGACACGAAAACACGGCGCCCGTCCTGCAGCCAAGCCGTCGCCAAGTCGCCTGAAACCTGCTGCCTCTCCCGCCTCCCGACCTAGCCACGAGCCCGGAAAAGGCGCAGCTGTCGACATGGAAGCAGACACTTGACCCTTCCCCGTCGACGCCGCCGCCGCCCAAGGGGCCCTCGCAGCACGAGCTGCGCGAGAACGAGCACGGCAGCTGCGTCCGCGGCCGTACGTCCGTCCCGCCGGGATTTTCTGCACCGGATCTGGCGCGCGCGCATCCGGTGTCGGCGGCGAGGTTCACGCGCCATCGACAAGGCTGATACATACATAATCCCCGGGGCTTGCCCGCGCGAGCCTCAGCAGATCCGGCATATTGCGCCACTGCCATGTACTTAAGAGACATTACCCTAGCGCCCGGGCGCCGCCCCGAAGACGATCTCCGCACACGCGGATAAAACTGGGTGTGCACGCGCTTCCCGGCTGGCGGAGAAAAAAAAACATTTCGTGAGGTAGTATACAGAGATCATCCCGAAAAAATCTATATTGGAACAAATTCCGCCTAAGTCAGCTGGGCCCAGTCAGAGTTGCGTCCGTCTACGGAGTATTCAGCCCTCCCCCCTGGCCCTGGCATGGGATCGGCGGACCGAAGGATGGCTGCCGTGCGCCATTGAGGCACCCCCTTCTTCCCGCCGCCAATGCCAGCAGAGAGCCCGCGCGAAGCTTGCGGGCGGGAGACCGACCGGACTTAAACGTTGCCGGCGGGGTGGACGGCACCTCGTATTGTGGCACGTATGGGACGCGGGGTGGGGCACCAACCAGCCACCAGCGATCGATACGTCAGGAAACGCCCTCGCAGACGCGACGAGAATGTAGGCGAATATGTGTGTGCGATGCAAGAAGACGTGCTTTGTCTGGCCGGCTCCCGACGATGCACGAGAATACGGGGACTGACTTTGCGTGCCCTCGCGAGGTCATTGGGTCGAAAGAAAAGCAGTTTTCACAAGCCACAGCTTTCGCTCGGGGAGGCGGTTTGGGCTGCTCCTCCCCGTTGAGGTCGGCGTCAAGAGCCGCCCGAGTACGTGGCCCATCATTGCCCCAGACACTTCTCCGCAGATTACTCTTTACGGACGCCTGCAGCACGGGCCCCCGGCCAACCCCTCCCCCCCACCAATCTGCTCGTCTACCGCACTTTAATATCCCCGGCAAAAGTCAAAGTAGTAGCCTTCCGTCCGTGGAAAACGCACTGGCCCTTGGCTTTAGAGCTGACGCCAACACTTCCACGAGGCGGTGAATCGAAAAATCACCTCATCCATATTGTATTCAATAGTGCGGACTTGGAGACTCACTGGCCTGATCATGGGTGGGGGAGCGGGAAGTGATGAAGGCTGAGGAGGCCGCAGCCTTTGCCAGGACAAGGTTTCTTTCTCTCCAACGCTACTACGGATTAAAACATTACCCCAAATCGACCACGCCCGTGCCTCCCTTTCGCCACCCAATTCTTTAGCCTTCAGCGTGCAACACGTGGGACCGAACTAGCAGAAAAAGACGTGATCACTGCAGCCCCAAACGTGCCGCCCGTTTCGCCCAACTCGGCCTAAAAGAGCACAAGGGCGAAAGCGACGTTGACCACCAGGCTGACGGCGGCAAGCCCGAGCCTCTTCCCGACGCTAGCAATAAGGCCAGAACTTCCGCTTTCGGCAGTAGCGGACGCAGACGCGGACGCAGCTGCTGCAGAAGCGCCTTCAGCTCTGGCAACGAAGACGACGGAATTCTCGGACGACGCCACTGCCGAGTCTCCATCCTCTCTCTTGGCGGCGGAGGTCGAGGAGGTGCCACTGATGGCATTGCCCGTGGCAGGATCACGGTACCAGTTGCCCTTGGGGTCGCCGAGACAGTCGCCGACCGTCTTGAAGGTATATCCCTGCGCCTTGCCCTCGTCGATGATGAACTGGGTCAGATTCGTCACCGTCTGCGGGTGGATGTCGTGGTTGCCGATGATGAAGCTGGACGAGGCCGCGTCGCCCCCTGCCAGGGCGTTGGAGAAGATGTCCTTGGAGTTCTGGATCGTGTCCGGGGTCAGGTTGACGTAGTCCAGGGTGTCGACGTTGTACTTGATCTGGGAGGCGGTCCCTGCTGATCAGAAATATCGCCACAATATGGGAACCGGGGGGATGGTGATCATTGGCGGCAACTTACAATGTGGTAGCCTAGCGTCTCGAGGTCATCAACACAGCCGGCGGTCCGGAGGCAGGTGTTGTAGGGCGGGCGCATGTAGGTGGGAAAGTAGCCGAGCACGTTCCTGAAGGCCATCTCGTTCTTGACCATCTGATCGAAGCGCTGCTGACTGGTGATGTCGTTCAGGTTCTGGTGACTCCAGGTGTGACTGGCGATCTGGTGGCCCTCGTCGCGCATGCGCAGCAAGATGGCGGGCCACTCGGTGCTCTCGTTGTCGATCCCTCCCTTGTCGAGGTTGACGGAGGTGATGAAGAAGGTTGCGGGCACGCCATTGGCGTTCAGGATGTCCAACAGCTCGGACGTGTAGATGTAGGGCCCGTCGTCGTACGTGATGGCGATGGTACCTGGCTGGCTGCACTGGGTGACACCGCCGCCGCCGTACAGCACGCTGCCAAAACGGGGCCTCGGGACCGACGTCGTGTTCGCCCCGGACGGCACCGCATTGGCATCGCACGCCGGCCCATATTCAAACTGGCAGTCCGGAGCGTCGCAGAAATCGCGGCCGGTGCCGCAGAGGCCCTGCACGCGCTGATTAGCCGGCGGCCTCATTTGTTCAGACTATTTAGACGGACAGCAGCAGAACAGCAGAGACCGGCGCCACAGGAGGCATTTCCGGCATTCGGGCCGCAGCTGTCGCCCGCCGCCTGGCGACGATCGAGGGCGAGGTCGATTGGTGGAGAGCGAGCGGCAAGGTCTTTCGAAACCCTGGAACCCGGCAGAAGGCCACCTGCATCGCCAAGCTGCGCGGCATTTGAGCCAGCCTCAGCCAGCAGCGCCAGCTGGAGAAGGATTGACGAGACGAGGCCGGTGGACAGCATGGTGGACGGAGTGCAGAAGAAGAAAGCGAAGTGAAGGCGATGTAGCAGTTTGGATACGGCGGCCGTGGTGAACAATGTATACTCCTCCTGTGTACGCGTATTCGATCCTATCCGAACGCCTGATGTCTGCTTGACCGCCCGGCGTTGCTGAGTCTTCCTTCGGCGGCGGAGGCGCAGATGCAATATGCAGATGTCAATAGTGCGCACCACCCCTGTCGGGCCCTCTCGAGCCCTCTCGAGCCCGTGCTGCACGTCATATGAGGAGATCGCCGGGGGGCCAGCACGTATAATGCGGGCGGGGCCAGGGACGGGAAATTCAGCAGAGGCGGGGTCAGCTGCGGGCGGGCATCCGACAAGAATAGCAGCGCGTGCGCTGCAGTTTCTCCGGGATCGTTGCGGAGGCGAAGAGAAGCTCGCCAAGGCGGACGGCTGCACGGCTGCCACCAACGTGGTGCAATCCCGACGCGTTCCAACGGCGAGCATGGAAGCCGTGCCCTGGGCCTGCAGCTGCAGCTACCCCTGCAACTCGCCCGCTCCAGCGCACTACGACCACTCTGCCCGCCCAGCAATCGTGCAGTATTGTCTCGGCGCATGGTCGTGACCCGCCAGCTCAGCTCCGAGCGATGCGTCGTTGCTCTGTCAGAAGGCACCACTGCGGAAGTGGCTGGATCCGGTCTGAGTCCTGCCCATGAGAGTCCTCCGCCCGTCCACCCTCGCCCGGAGCAGAGCGCACCGGATCGCCTTGGCCCAGGAAATGTAGACGCTATAAAATTCTGGCGGCGGCAGACCGCATTCGTGCTGCTCCTCTCGGGACACTGCATCTTCATCTTTTCGACCAAGCTCTTGCTGGTCAGTCAGTCGTTGACAATGCCTTCCGCTCGCTCTCCCGACGGCGCCTTGACATGGCGGCCTCCCGTTCTTGAAACCGATCCCAAGTTGTCTTACCCCTTCCCTGTATACAATACAAGAGGTTCTTCGGCTGCGTCCTCTACATCTCTCTCGGCCCACGACGATTCGGTCTCTTCCCCGGATGAGTATCTTTCTTCAGGATGGCAGACCACCCGCACTTCAACGCGCCCATCGTCCGTCACAGACTCGGAGCCCGAGCCTGAAGTGGATTCGCGCAAGCGCCATCTATCTCCTGTCAGAGCTCCGAATCCTCGAAGTCAGCTGCACCAGGAGATCCAGAGAGATGAGATCCAGAGAGTCGAAGAGTCCGCTCCGCAGATTCCCCCTCTTCCCATCGTCGGGCAAGAAAAGATCATCCCAATCCCGCTGCGGCACCCGAGCCATCAATTGCGGAATCCGCTGGCATCTCACCCGCGCACGCCCTCGGCAAAGTCTGCAGCTTCGTCGCGGCAAGACGTGGCCACCATCACCGGGGTGGCTCCGGCGAAAGAGGAACGCTTCCAAGCCTACGCGGGTTGTTGCAACCAGATGGTGCCGAAGACGCGGCCTGCAACGTCTCCGGAATTCAGCAAACTGGGCCGGCGCATGATCACACAGCAGAAGCTGCTGATGACTGCCGGGATGGTAGCGGCAAAGTGAGTTTCCCTCTCTTTCAACCCCGAGCCGGGACGGTCTAACAACTGTTAGCTTCATGCTCATCTTCGCCTCCTGGTGGTGGCCGGCCTACTACTACATTTACCTTCCTTTCATCACGCTCACTGTTGCTCTCAACTGCATAATGGTCGTCTCCGTCATCTTCTTCAGCATCAAGCACCGCATCTTCCCCGAGAAAGTCATCATGCCCACCTCACCCGAGTCCCTCGTTCTCCTTCTGCCCTGCTACAACGAAAACTTCGAGGAGTGCACCAAGTCGCTCGACTCGCTCGTGGCGCAGAAGCACCTCGAGAGCAACAAAAAGGCCATCATGATCATCTGCGACGGCCGCGTCCGCGGGGCGGGCATGGAGAAGACGACGGCGCAGTACCTGCTCGACGACATCCTGGCGGACAAGACGGAGCGCAAGGTGATCAAGCAGGCGTACACGGCGTGGGACCAGCAGCCGATGGACGTGACGGTGCAGAAGGGCGACTACAAGGGCACGCCGTACTTCTGCATCATCAAGCACCAGAACCAGGGCAAGCGCGACGGGCTGATCGCCCTGCGCTCGTTTCTGCACAAGTTCAACACACGGGCGGACAAGCCGCAGATGCTGTTTCGGCCCGAGTTCTTTGGCGAGATGGCCATGTGGTTGGACGAGGATGCGGGTATCGACCACGTCTCGCACCTTGTCGGCATGGATGCGGATACCGTCTTCGCTGACGACTGCATTTCGGAGTTGCTAAAGCAGAGCCGTTATCCCGACACGGTGGGTGTGTGCGGCTACGTGGCGGTCGACTTCAAGAAGCACAACTGGAACCCGTGGAGCTTGTATCAGTCGTCCGAGTACACCATCTCGCAGGGCCTGCGGCGGCTGCACCAGTCGATCGTGACCAACAAGGTATCCTGTCTGCCGGGATGCTGTCAGCTGCTGAAGATTTGCGAGGAGACGTGCGGAGACCGAGTGCTGGTCGAACTTTTCGGATACTGCCCAACGCCGGCAGACAACATCATCAAGCAGATCCGCGCCACCGCATCCGAGGACCGCAACCACGTCTGCCTGATGCTTTCCGCCATGCCGCACAGCAGGACTCGTCAGGCACTGCGCGCCCGCGCCATGACGGACGTACCGCAGTCGTGGTCTGTCTTCCTCTCGCAGCGCCGCCGCTGGACGCTGGGGGCGACCGGCAACGACCTGATGCTCTTCAAGGCGCCCGGCGTGCACTGGTGGGAGCGCATACTCGCCTTCGCCAACTGCATGACCTGGGCGCTCAACGTCTTCATCTTCGCCAGTCTGGCCAGCCTGGTCCACGCCATCCTGTGTAAGCCCACTCTCCCCCACCTGCTCGCCTGCTCGCCGCTAAACCTTCCTTCTCAGTCGTCCCCTGGTTCATCATTCTTGCCTTCGCCGCCGTGATGCTCACGCCCCTGACCTACTACCTCTGCATCGCCATCTGGCTGCCGCGCACCGCGCTCGAACGCGCCCAATACCTCGCGGGCTGCGCCCTCTACACCTTCTGCGGGCCCTTCATCAACATCTCCGTTCTCTTCTACGCCGTGTGGAACATGGACTCCTTCGGCTGGGGCAAGACGCGCAAGGTCATCTCCACCGACGACTCTTCCGACGAGCCTGTTGTCGTGCCCATCCCCACCACCGTCCCCATCGACATCGAAGCGCCCGCCGCCACGACCCGCCGCGACCCCCGCCCCGCCTCCTCGCTGCACCCCGAGATCGTCGCCGTCGTCGGCGACCCGGACGACGACGCGGACCTAGCGGCGTCGTTCGGCACCGCCCACCGCACCCTCGTCTTCTCGCCCGGCGAGTCCCTCGCCCGCGCCCGCGCCCTGCACGCCTCCCCGCACCACCCCACCCGCACCGTCGAAGTCACCTCCGACCCCACACGCCTGCGCATCGCGCACATCCACATCATCACGGCCAGCACCAGCACCAACAGCGACGCTCTCAACGCCGTCCTCGCGCACGCCGCGGCGGGCAGCGTCGTCGTGGTGCTAGAGAGCGAGAGCGCGAGCGACGACTATGACGGCGCGAAGCAGCAGTCGATCGACGCGCTGCTGGCGCGGTGCGACGATGCGGGCGTGGTGCTCGGGCTGGCGGCGCGCGAGAGGCCGTGGGAGGTTGTCGTTGCGGGGAGCGAGGCGGGCGCGGCGCGCGTGCGGGAGGTGTGGGGGAGGGTTGCGTGGTCGTCGTCGTTGTCGTCCGCGGGAGGGCAGGCGAGGGTTGTTGTTGCGGGGGTTGCGGAGACGGAGGAGATCACGGCGGTGGCGCAGAAGGGGATGGAGAAGGGGAAGGGGAGGAGGGGTGGTGTTGGGGCCGGGGAGGTGAAGGGGCCGGTTAAGACGAGGGTGGAGGAGGTGAGGACGGTTGGGGCGGTGTAGAGCGCGACGTAGATATGATTGGCTATGAGTGATGATGATGAAGTTGATGAAGACGATGGGACGTAAATAGAATGGGTATTAATATTTTCGCTCGAGGAAGGTGCGCTGATGGTGCGACTGGCGAGTTGCCCGACGATTGCTTACCCGGCGATTATCATCACGGCATGACAGACATGGTTGCGTTCCTCTCGCTGTATCTTTTCGACTTGCATTGGATACCATCAGGTGGAGGCCCTTGCGACCAGGTGTTAGCATTGTCGACATTCATGGTTGGCCTGTGTTGGTGTTCTGCGTCGGTGCGGTTGAGGGACGCCTTTTTTCTTCGTGTCGACGCATCGTGGGAAAAGGCCGGGGCATTTTCCGCGACAGAGAACCTCTCCTGCTTTTCCGTCACATCCCTCATGTATCTCTCGAGTCAACTACCTCCTCGCGTTCCCACCCTGGGATACTACCTCCCTTACTCATGACGCGATTCTTTTCCCTGCTCGGTCTTTCCTCTTCGGCCGAATTTGCTGCGCCCCTTCCGACTCGAAAAACAGCGCATCGTCTTATCAACGCGACTTTCCCCGTGGAGTGACAATAGAGTTCGGCTCCAGCTTTCGGCACTTTTAAGAGCGGGTCTTTGCAACCCGGGCGGTCGGACCGTCGCGCGGGTGTGGCGCCAGATGGAAGAGATGGAGAGCCAGGCCCTTTCGGCGCTGCGCCGGCGCAAAATGGTGTGACGTCAGGAGACTGTTCTGGCTGTGCCATCCGATCGCTGCCGCCGTGCAGGCGTCATCGCCGTTCGCGATCCCGGTGCTCGGGAAGCCAGGGCCCAGGGCCCCCCATGGCGTCAGTCAGGGGCAAGTGCGTTGTGTATATATATCTGCGTGTGGGCGGCAGCGGCAGGGCGGCCTGGTACTCCGTTGATCTGCATACATACATATCCGTCCATCTTGCATTCACATCCTTGACGCCTGCCCGTTGGGACCGGATCGGAAGGTATTACCGTTGTGCGATAGATAAGAAACTCGACGACGCTTGTTGCGTATCGCGCAAAGAAAAGCAAAGAAACTCGAAACCATGGACCCCCAGACGAGAGCGCACTGGGAGAAAGACCTCAAGGACCTACACATGGTCTACGACTACAACGCAAAGGACAAGCAGGGCAACCCCGAGAAATGGAGATATGAGATCTGGTTCCAGATGGAGGTCAGTCCTTGCAGCTGATAAGGAGCTGATTGGTGCGGCAGATTGGTGTTTGACATGCGCTGATAAGGATGTGATAGGACCGCGTGGTGTACGAGATCCATGGCGGGCCAATGGCCGGGCGCATCAATTACCAGACTTGCAGCTTCCAGTGCATTCGCCCTGGCGAGCTGTGGCAGTGCAATTGGCTGGAAGGTAGGCTCGCACTTTCCATGCAGGGGTTCGGGGCGCTGATGACGCAGAAACCGGGACGATTGTGTCCCTAGTCTATGACATCCCGAACAAGAAGATCACGACCTTGATTGCGTTCTCGAAAGGTGAGTTTACTCCAAAGCCCTGACAAGAATTTCGAACCAATTGTACATTCAGGTCACTGGGAGCATGCGGAAGAGGCGCATGGCGACAAGCGTAACCCGGAGGATTTTGAGAGATGGAGGGGTCTCGCACGCATAGGATGCCACATCGACCGCCACATGCTACCCGAGCAAGCAGACATTCTGGACGTGTACCGGGGGAAGGGTGACTTGCAGCCAATCGAGCACGACTGGCCCACCGTGTAAGAAACATGATTATCTATGGACCAAGTCTTCTTCTTTTCTGCTGTGGTTGGCCGGAAGGCCTTCCATTGCCTGACTGAGCATTGGGGCTCACTCCATGCAGCTCGTTCCGCTTTTGCTCCATGTGTCTATAGTGAGAAGGCAGACCGGGTAATGGAGCACTGGCCAGCAATCTTGCTGCCTCTTGCAGGTAAGGCGCAACTGTACAACTTTCATGATCGAAGGCTCTACCCCGACTTTCATCATTGAAGACACCATCCCATTGATTGGTAGGGCCGAGGGTTGGAAGGCGGACTGAACGAAGTTTTGTTTCAACAGTTTCGATACTATCGCTGATATCCGTGCCTTCTTTCTGCTGGGGGCCAAAACCGAGTTTGGATAGCGCGAGTACAAGAGCTCCGAAGTTGAGCGTATCACATTCTTCGGCGATCCTATCTCCAGCGTACCTGGAGTGACGGCAGCGAAACGGAAAGAACCGTCGGCTTGTACTGGCTCTGAGGTATTCATCCACAGGTTCGTAACACCGCTTGAGCATGCCGTCGAGCTGGTTGAGCCTGGTTTGGAGGATGCTCTCTACTCTCAGTTAGAAACTTTCGCATTGAGTTGATTAGTATTGTATCATCCAGACATACCGATGATCCCCGGAGGAAAAAGTGCACTATCACTCGAAGGATCCAAGACGTTTCCCTCGGGTGTCATACAACAACCGTTCCCGCTGATGTGGATTTGCTGCACCAAACGAGACGATATTGCGTTGAATATGTCTTCCTCCCCAAAAGCATACGCGAGGAAGAGCCATTCCTCAAACCCCGGCATGTGCTTCAGGTGGTCGACGGCTTGAAGCCATTCCTTGATCCACGGCCGGACAATTTTGGTCGCCCCATACTTTTCCGTTAATTTTGCGACACGGAGAAGGACTCTGAATTGCAAAGCCTTAGGCACTCGGTCGAAGTGCATGTGCGCGATGTTGAGCAGGATTTCGAGAGCGTCTGGATCGTCGTCCGGAAGCGGGATGCCGCGGTGGCTTCCTACCAAAGCTGCTTCTCTGAACCCGCTCTCCGGTGAAAGCATGCTCTTCCACGCACGACATACCATCGACATCGCCTTCGATGAGACAACGTACGTGTATTCATGGTGTCTCCAGGACAGCAGCAGCCGCGTGTCTCCATCTTCGTCGAAGTAGACCACCGATGGCTCTTTTCCTGAGCGCGCGTCATCTCTTTCCATGATGAACTGATGATTAGCTGGCCGAGGCTATGGATGGTGAAAGGCTGGCGTGAGGAGAATGATGAGTGTGTCGGTGAAGACGCGCTTTGGCTTGGGAAAAACGGGCCTGTGTGTGACTCCTGACCGCGTCGCGCGCGTTGGCCTGCAGGGATTCTCTGTGACTCTTGATTGGTCGCAGCAAGACTACAGCATCCGTGATTGACTATCCTGCAAATAATAGTGATCGTTTTCATGCTCACTCTATGTCAAGTCAGTAAAATGAACCAATCACCATCGATGGCCACTAGCTCCCAGCAGATTTTGGCACAGAAAAAGAAAGAAATGTTATAACATTGTCGAGCGGTTGTGCTGTTCAGCAGAGCCTCACCTTGCAGACCTTGTTGTGCCAGAAAACGAAACGCCAGCTTGGGCCAATAAGCCCGCTTTTGAAGAAATAAGATAGTGACTCCACAATCAGACGTTATTCATGCTGCCCCAGTCCAATGAATGTACCAAAACACCAGCTTCAGAGTCTTGGCAACCGCCACGCTCGCCAGCCTCATCGGTGCTGCTTCATCATGCATCCCCCTCATGCGCCTCATTCTCTCCGTTTTCTCCAGACCGACTCTCGCTAGTCCCGTCTTCGTCTCCAGATTGACTATGCCCGTCTTCTACTTCGTCATCCTCATTCCCTTCTGTGGAGCCGTCATCTGCATCCTCGTCGTCATCTCCACCTTCCTGGTTTGCCTCCTCCGATTCCGAATCCACTCCTTGGCCCTGCTGGGCTACAGTTCCTTGGCCGGTTGGCCCGGCATCCTCGTCGGCCGGCTCGTCAAGTGTCTCATCCCACTTCCTCTTTCGGCCATGGCTCATCTTGATTCCGAGTAGCTCCTCTCTCATGCGCTGCATGTGCCGCGTGTGATGACCCAACACGGGAGTTGGAATATTAGATAGCTCGAATTCGACCAACGCTTCAATGCCTTTTTCCGCAAGATCACTACAAGATGCATGCTGGGAGTCGTCGCCTGCAATAGCGTAGTGGCCGTATGGCGTCATCACATTGATAGATTTGAGCCTTTCAGCAACCTGCGCTACGCTCCATGGAATGTCTTGCCCGGTTTTGCCCGGCCCGAGCCCGATCTTTTGTAGCTCAAAAAGCAGCGACCCATACACCATGACGTCGCAGGCGTAGTTGGTAAAAGTGCTCGCCGTGCAAACTGTTCGGCCTGTTATTTTCGATCTTTCGTACCAATTCAATATGAGGGGTGCAACTCCTAGGAGCTCGTTGATGGTTTTCTCTCGAACTTCAAGTATGCTCTCTGCAAATTACGCAGTCAGTTAGGATAAGACCATGAGAGGTGACCATTAAATACCGAAGATGCCCGGTGGAAAGTGCGGTCCCGTGTCATTCGCATCCAGCACTACCCCGGCCGAATTGGTAATCCGTCCAACAGGTACAGCTCCCACCTCGAGCACGAGTTTCTTCGCCAATCTCTCGAATATTTGATCTTGTCCGAAGGCCCAGGCTATCCAGAGCCACTCCTCATGGCCGGGCTTGTCCACAAGCTTTTTGTTATACTTGAGCCACTCTCTCGACCATGGCCGTACAATCTTGGTGGCGCCATACTTCTCGGTCAGGACGGCGATGGAAAGCAAGAGCTGGAAGTTGATTCTGCGGGGAACGCGCTTGAAGTGCAGATGAGCAATGTTCATGAGGATCTCGAACCCTTTCCAGTCGTCGTCGGGGAGTGATATCGGACCGTCTTGTGTTGCTTCTCTGAAGGGGCCGTTGGGATTGAGCATGCGGTCCCATGAGTCGCAGACAAGACTCATGGTCTTGTAGGAGACGACAAAGATCTTTTCATCGGGCTTGCCTTCGTTGAACAGCAGCCGCGTGTCGCCATTTGGATCGAAGTATTTGACGGATGGCTGTGATGTTCCGTTCATGCTTGGCGGGTTCCCAAATGCTGTGGGTCTCGCCACGGCGAACTGGACTGATCGGGGAAGGACGGAAGGGTTTAAGGATCCACCGCTAAAGCCGTACGGGCTTGCGGCTTGTCATCCGCCCGTAGAACAAATCGTAGCTGGAAAGCTCAAAACTTCACACAATGTTCGGATGGCAACGAGAAACTAGAGCGTCCGCACGCAGGAGTCGATGACGGACGAAGGTGGACGTGCCTGAATACTGAGACGCGTTGAAAAAAAATCAGCTTGCCATTGTGCGACAAAGGCCTGTCCCCGCCAGGGTTCACACGCCCAATACGGCATAGCCGCTCTTCCCGAACGACAGGGGTGAAGATACAAGAACAAGGCCAGCCCCCCTCCCAGCAATTTCGCTGCCTCTTTCCTTCGTAGATCTCCATGCTCCGCTCCGCCTCGCCCCGCCGCCCCGTCGGGCTTCCCACGATCCACCCTCCCGGCCATCTCCACCACCCAAAAAACCCCCCCAATCTTCCACGCCAACAAGCAAGACCAAAAAGATTGACAGCGCTCGCCTAAGAGTAGCAGAAAAGATGATTTTGTCGCCGGGAGTTGAACAGTTGAACCCGGGTCTTGCCGGAATTTGAACTGAGAGCGGCAAATCCTACACAACGGAGGCGGTAATTGATGAGAAGGGCGTTTGCTTGTACTGTTTAAGATATCCTGATCCACGTTTGTAACAAGAGGAAAAGTAGGCCAGCATCACACTGGAAAGAATATATTGCCTGATTGAGAATGCTGATGAGCGAGTCTGATTTCGCTAAGTGTACCTCAACTCTCCAGACTATCAGCCCCCCTGCCTTTATTACCTGGTGGTGATGTTCCATCAGAAGACAATAAGAAACAAGGGTTTGTATATCTCACACAGGACAAACTCAAAGTTCACAAACTTGGTTGTGACGAACAGACTCGTTTCCAGACTCATCCCATGGGAAAGAAAGGATGGGCCAATAGCCACCATTTTCCTGAATCTCTTCCTCCAGCTCTTCAGACTGGACGGATGTGAGCTTAGCCGGGAGTTTTAGCAAAGTTCTCGGCGACCATGGGACGAGAACAGGATCCGGCGACGAGGAAGTAGAAGAAGTCGGGGGCCCGGGCGGGCGTTCTTCTGCAACGGGAAATACATCCTCTTCTTTCTCGCCAGCACCGCCAATACCAACTTCGCCTTCGGCCCCAGCAGCCTCCTTTGCCCGCTTGGCAGCTTGTTGGACTTCTCGCTCCGCTTGGTTGGGATTGTCGCTCTTCGCTTACGCTTCGGTGTGCTACGCGTGTTTTCTTCGATCTCGAGAAAGAGTCGTTCAATCCCTGCATTGCGACGGCGCTGGTGTAGTAGGAAACGCATGCGCTTCTTTTTCGATCCAAGCCATGGTTAGCGGGTTTTCCGACGGATCCGACTCGTCGGGGAGCTCTTTGGTCTGGAATACTGTGGTTCCCTTCTGGCCCTGGTGCAGGAATTGGGGTTCGCGCAGTATGCAAACTTACCAAGTTGCACTGCTTAATAGCAACGAGGAGCTCCCGCACCCATGACTCTGCCATGTCTTTCCATGGCATCGACGATGGACTCGCCCGTGCGCCGTCACCCTGCTCTGCCATCGCCGACTGCTTCCCAGGATCCATCACTCAAAGACGAAGATTGCGCACCGGAGAGAAAAAGGATCGGCTGTTTGGGTGAAAGACGTCGAGTGTTTCGTACGTAGGAGGCAAGGGCCGAAGTTGTCGTTTCACGCGGTGCTGAAGGCAGAAAAGGCCCGGGCACTGAGGTCTCTGAAGGCAAGCACGATGGGTGACGGCTGCGCCTTCCGGTCAGTCACGGGCCCACACACAAGGCCCTCCGATCTTCGCAACATTCTCGCTGTAACAAGGGAGGAAACATTCGGCGATGAGGCAGTCTTTCTATTTTCTTCCCTTCCGTGCTCCTCTTCCGGATTTTCGCATCGCTTCAAGTCCTCATTTCCAGTCTGAACGAAAAGAAGAACAGAAGGACTCCACGGGAGTTATCGTGGATAATTCTCACTATTCTTGATTCTGTAGTCCTTTACTGCACCTGAATGCCTTTGTGCAATTCTAAACCCTATGTTCATACCCGGATTCATGCTTCCAACACAGGAATCGCTACATCTTCCACACGGCGTGGAAAGCGCAACGCCACCTATAGCCTATCCCGCGGGCAGATTCTACTTCTTCTTCTTCACCTTTGCCTCGGCCAGGAACAAAGTCATGGAGTTCCTCGTATCCGAAATGAACCGCTCGGGCTCCACGCGCTTCGGCGCTCCAAGGTACTCGGACATCAAAGTCCTGGTCGCGCCGACGAAGCGCTCCGCGTCCTCCCTCCTCATGCGCTCGGCATCCGCCCTGCCGCAAGCCTCTCCGACGTCCCGCTTGAGCTGCGCGACCCTGGCCTTGAGCGCGGCGTTCCTCTTCCGCAGGCGGAACGAATCGAACTCGACGCCGGCGGGGACCTCGCTGTCCGAGCAGACGCTGCCCTCGTCGGACTCCAGCTCGCGATCGAACCTCCGCTTCTTCGCCGCCGGCCGGGGCGGGTCGAGGTTGCCCTCCCAGTTGTTGTTCACCCACTTGAGCTCCTGGGTAGGCTCGGACAACAACGACGACGACGACGACAACCCACCGCCGCGATACTGCGGCGGCGGCGTGGCATGGAGGTGGATGCGCGTCTGCGGGAAGCTGGCGGCGACGTTGCGGTTCCAGCTCTTGGCTGAGTAGGGCAGGCTGTTGTTGACGCCGGGCTGGGGTGCGTTTGTGAGCGGTGTCGTTGGCGGGTCGCGGCTGGGGTACTGCGGGGTGCGGGAGCGCGACGATGCGGTGTCCGTCGGATGGCGCGGTGGTGATGCGCTGCGGTGGTCGGGCTCTTCCTCGTCGTCTAGCGTGGTCATGGTGGGCGGCGGTCCTGTTTCTGGCGCGGTGCGGAAGGGTTTGTGCAGTTGGTCGCTGTGGGTGGCAGTGTTGCGCTGCGATGGTGTGCTCGGCGGAGGACGAGGAGGAAGCAGATTCGCGCAGTGACGAGCACCATGGAGGCTTTTAAGCAACAGTTTTATATGGGCAGTCACAGGCACGTGGTCTCCGAAGATACACTGACCTGTTGGCGTGTTGACTGACAGCTTTCCAGCGATACGGTCCAAGACCAGGAAGTGTGCAGGGTGGAGTTCAGCATATAATTTGCAATCCACTAAATTCAATTCTCGACGGCACTTCGACGTCCTTCCAGTTGCTCCTACCTTCCATACTGCGGGGTGTTCTGGATGCAGCTTCTCACTCTCCATCTGAATGTTGCGTGTGTTCCAATCCAAGGCTGACTGGATATAGACAAAGGGAGGAATAGAATTTCGGGCACGAATTGTGTCAAGTCATTGGAAGTCCGCGCCCACAAGGGTGTTCTCGCATTGATGCAAAGCCGATCTGGTTCTCTCGCCCGCATCGCTTGCCCAAAGCTGATTACTTAGTAAATGGAACAGTCGCGGTCATGTCAGTTTCAACATACATTAGCAATTGGGCTGCGAGCGCAGCGAATACACGTCCACATCATCCCGGGACTCCACTGACGCCATCAGCAGAACAAAAAATCATTGAAAGAGGTTCGGGACATGACAATGGGAGAAGTTGGGATTGTTGGTTGGAGTCGGCGGATCGGCGGATGACGGAGCGGCGGGATCGGCGCGGGGCTGTTCGCGGGCCCCGACCCGACCCCAGCACAAAGAACTCCCCGAATAAGACCACCCCGTCGCCCTCGAGCTTCTGCCGCACCTGCATCTGCCAACATGCCCTTCTACGCCGAGTCCGACGAGTGGGCCGACGTCGAGCCCATCCCGCTGGACGATGGTGGCCCCAACGCCCTCGCCGCCATCACGTACACCGAGGACTATGACGAAGCCATGGGCTACCTGCGCGCCATCATGGCCAAGAATGAGATGAGCGACCGCGCTATTGCCCTGACCGAGGACATCATCCAGTCCAACCCGGCCCACTACACCGTCTGGTGCGCTCCTCGCTCCTTTCCCGCCGCCCCGAAAGCTGACATCTCTCCCCACCACCCCAGGCTCTACCGCGCAAGAAACGTCCTCAGCCTCGGCAAAGACCTCCGCGAAGAGCTCGCGTGGCTCAACGCCGCCGCGCTGCGCAACCTCAAGAACTACCAGATCTGGCACCACCGGCAGACCATCGTCGACGCCCTGGGCGACGCCGCCGGCGAGCAGGACTTCATCGCCCGCATGCTGGCCAAGGACGCCAAGAACTACCACGTCTGGAGCTACCGCCAGTGGTTGGTGCGCCGCTTCGGCCTGTGGGCCGACGGCGAGCTGGAGGCCGTCGAGGCCCTGCTGCGCGAGGACGTGCGCAACAACTCGGCCTGGAACCACCGCTGGTTCCTTGTCTTCGGCGGGAACCCGGATAACTTCTCGCAGAAGAAGGTGCTGGACAGGGAGATGGAGTGAGTTTCGTGGACTTTGCGACAGCAGTGAAAGATGCAACAAGTGTTAACCTGTCTTTACAGTTACGCCAAAGCGGCCGTGAAGCTTGCGCCGCAGAACCAGAGCCCGTGGAACTACCTCCGCGGCATTGTCCGTCACGCGAAACTGCCGCTATCGACGCTCAAGGAATTCGCGCAGCAGTACGCGTCGGTTGAAAAGCCTGATGAGGTGAGCTCCAGCCACGCTCTCGATCTGCTCGCCGACATCTACTCGGAGGAGAGCAGCAAGGAGAACGCGGCGAAGGCGTACGATCTGCTGGCTGAGCGCTTCGACCCCATCCGCGAGAACTACTGGAACTACAGGAAATCGCTCTTGGAGCAGCCCAAGGTTGTTGCGTGAGTGAGGTGGTTACTGCTGATTAGTTCCTTGTATGATACCCCTCCTGAACAAAACAGGAGATTGCAATCCAATTCGAATGCACAGTTCTAATGATTCCCGAGACTTGTCGCTCCGCAAAGGCTGTATTTGTAACTTTAAACCCTGTTCTTCGCAAAAGAAATCAAACCCAACGCCTGTTTACCCAAGAACCCGCGTCGAGCCGTCGTACATCTATCCCGTCGGCCTCCTCCCCTACGTATGCCCCGGCGCAGTCGACTCGCTTGGCACATCCGCATTGTGCGGGATCTCCTTCTCCACATCCCCAAACTCCTTGCGCCACTGATGCAGCTTCTCGACCGTGACATCGTTGCCGCCGCACAGCACAATCACCACCTTGCTCTCCCTCGTCAACTTCTTCCCCACCGCCCTCTCCAGCCTGGCCTGATCATAGCACAGCGCCACGTTGACCCCGCACGCCAGCTCCACCATCAACCTCTCATCATCAGCCAACCGCCAACACCCCATAGCCGCCTCGCGATCCTCCAACACCACACTCCGCACATCGCGCCTTGGGTCCCTCGCCAGCCGAAACGTCTCCTCGCTGACCTGCCGCGCACCCAAGCTGCGCGCCTCACTCCCAATCTCCCTCAACGCCACCAACTCCCCCGCCTCCAGCGCCCGCGCCAAGCTATCCGTCCCCCGCGTCTCCATCGCCAACACCGCGCACTCCCTTCCCCACCCCACGGCGTCCATGGCGCCGCACACGCCGTTCAGCAAGCCCCCGCCACCAACACTGCACACGACGGCATCGGGGGCTTTGCGGCCTTCCCCGCGCTCCGCCAGCTGCGCCGCGACTTCGTGCACGACGGACCCGTTGCCCGCCCAGATGTCCGGGTGGTCGAACGGCGGGACGTAGACGCCGTTGGGATCGCGCGGCAGGATGTGGCGCTGCAGGTACTCGCCGGCCGACGCGAGGTCGGCGCCGTGGACGATGACGTCGGAGGCGCCCGCGGCGCGGAGTTTGGCGAGCATGTGGGGGGATGTGGTCGTTGGGCAGACGACGGTGGCGGGGCGGTCGAGGGTTACGGCGGCGGTGACGCAGCTGTGTTGTGGACGACCTTGTTAGTTTGTTGTTTGTGGGGGGAGAGAGAAGGGGGAGGAAGGGGGAGGACTTACGCTAATCCTGCGTTGCCGCCGGATGAGGCGTAGAAGTGCACCTTGTTGGGCGAGGGGTGCTCGGACAGCCGGCAGAGCAGGTAGTGCCCGATGCCGCGCGACTTGAAGGATCCGCTGGGCTGGAGGAGCTCCAGCTTGAGGAATACTCTGCTTCTGCGATTTAGTACCCGTATCTGGAAGACTGTTTATCGGGAGGGGTTGCTCTTGGCTCTCGTCTTGGGTTGGGGATGGGGATATGGTCCATGGATGTGAGGGGGAATAAGGAGGGGGAGGTCGGGTTTATGGAAGTGATGTAGTGTTTGAGGGTCGATGAACTTTTCGAGGTGCTTGAGGTGGATGTGGGATGATGGTCTGTGGAAAGACAGAATGTTTTATGGGATAATGTGAATGAGGCGGCGATTTTGTATAAAAAGCCAAGAGAGAAGAGAGCTCTTCGATCGTACCAGCCCGCTGCGCGCGAAAGCGCGGTTGACTCCATGAGTGGAGTGAGGTTCCAAGGTTTGGCAGAAGGTGTGAGGCACACGGTAGGGGGAGAGGCGGAGGAGTGCGCCGTGGCACACTCGGTGAGGGCGATGGACCCCATCTTGTTGAGCTGCTGGTGATGGATACGGTCTTGGTGTTGGTCGAAGAGTCGGAGATTGGACTGGTCACAACAGACGTGGTCGATGAGGCCTTTGTTGTTGATACCTTGATGGTAGAGGAAGCTGAGGTTTGTCGAATGGTGAGCGCGAGGACAACGGGCAGACACAGCGGCATGCAAGGAAACTGACAGTGTTTGCTTCCGGGGGCAAAGGTTGCTATGATTTGATAGAGAATCTGAAGTCCCTGAACAGAGAAGTGAGGATGGGATGAGCGATAGATAAGGGAAAAAGAGGGAAAAGTGCTCAATATATATCCCACGCCCTGCTGACACGGCCTCCTCGCACCTCGTCCATCACGCTCGTTGACAAACAAGCCACCCATGAAACTATGTCTAAGAGCTAAACACCAACTGCTTAGTCTCGAGAAGCTCGATCCTCGTTGTGCCGCTCACTCCTGTCCCATGTCGTCGGAACTCGGGAAAGGCCTTCTTGGACCACATCCTGACTCGACCGAGCCAATGCCGGGTGTAACCGCTTATCTGCAGCCTGCCTCCTTCCCTCGCCCGCAGCCAACCAGCATGTCGAATGACATAACGCAAACTCCCGACTCTCCCACATGGTACACTGCTCGCCCAAATGGAGCAATGAAATCCACCCCAAAGGTCATCATCCCGGCCGCGTCCAGACCGGACGTCCAGATTGCGGGGTAGATCGCGAATACCAGACGGAACTTGGGGATCCAGGCAACCGGAATGCGGCAATAAGACGCGCCTTCCAGAGGGGTACTTGTCGTCACATCGCGTCAGTACGGGTTGACGGGATCCCGTCTCCAACCCCTTCGCCGCAGGGACATTTCATCCTAGCAGAGGAACGAATCCCCCGCAGACCCATAGTTCCCTATCGCTGCCCAGTCAAGCCATCTCTTCGCATCTCCCTCTTCCTGCTTGTTTTCGTGAGACATCTCACCCGGCATCTTCTGGGCGCATGTGAAGAGCATCATTCGCATCGGGATGCCTGCCGAATGACAGCTACCATCAACATCCGTTCCCCCACCGCCAAGCTCCCGCTTCGCGCGACACCAGGCGATAAGGTTCCCAACAAGATGCGGGGCATGACGATATCTGGACGGAAGACCCTGGTGTTTCGATGATGAAACCGGGAGGAAACGCGACCGTGTTGCTGTCATTCCGAAAAGATATCGGGTAGCATCCCGACGACCAGCGATGTGGGAAGAATGAAATCATTCCGAGGATGGCCTGATCGGCGTGTGAGGAAGCCCAAGATAAGAGAGCGATACGCAGTACGTTTATCGTGAAAAAAATGCTGGCTCGTTCGTGCGCTCGTTCGCCCTTACGTCGGCCAGATTCGCATCGCTTCGTCCGTGTGGTGGCCTTAGGAGAGCCTCAGAGGTGGATCGGGCTGACGCAGCGCGACGATTTTTGTTATCGTCCATGTGTGCACAAATCAGCAGGGTACATGGCGAGCCTGCGAAGCATTTGAGGTCTGGATTAGCTCCAATCGTTCCCACGTGGAGGTAGCTGTTACTGGTGAGGGGATCGACGTTTCGGGTGGCTTCGACCGCATGCAAGGATTGCACACCCAAGCAGGCGAGACTGCGGGGTGCCCCTCTTGCCGGTGGGATGTTGCGGAAGTTGAAAAGAAGCGGGAGTGTCCACTGCTCATATTGTGCATTGCAGAAAAGGCGATGACGATGTGCGCAGCCCCGTCTTGGGTTTATGAAACGTATCCACACAAGCCCAATCAGGCGGCCGCATCTCTCCAGTTTTCTCTGTTACAGATCGGCCGGTGTGCAGTTGCACGCGCACTCCTCAGATGCCAAAATTGGAAAATGAAATTAGCTGTATATTCGTTTTGATCACCACGTGTCTGCTTCGGAATGCGGATTGCGTAACGGCGAAAACCGGGCTCCTCAACTTCCCCGCAATGTCTGCTATCCAATCAATGGTAGAAACTCCAAAACGCCTGGCAGCCCGCCTGGGAATCAGCTGTTCTTCAGCTTAAGGTTTTCCGATCATGCGCCAACCAAACACCAAGTCGTGTTGCAACAGAGAGAATCATCTACGGCAAAGGGAAACGATGGAACCGAGCGAGCCCGGGCAGGGGAGAGGGAGGCCGACTGTTCGTGGACGTCGCGTGTTCTGAGCGTCGACTGGGTGGCTTGCCGTCGGCTGGCCGATGCGTGTGTGACGCAGGTGTTTCGACCCCCCCCTTTAGTCGGCCGCGTCATCCGGGCGCTACTGAAATTGCTCGACACAGGTGCTGGTTGAGGCCTTTGGGCTCCCAAAATAGCCCGCTGGTGTCGCCCGTGCTAGGCCAGATCGAGGTGCCCATCGTTGAAAACATCGCCGAGGGGAATGTGCGAAAGTGGAAAAGAATAAATATCGTCCGGTCCGGATCCGTTTAGCTGTTGTACCACGGGCTGTCTTCATACGACTCGAGAAGGAGATATGTCTCGTAGGGCATTCCGCGCGGGACCAGCTTCTTTTCCGTCTTTTCCGATGTCGACCTCTTGTCGTCGTCGGACCTCTTGTCATCGTCGGACCTCTTGTCATCGTCGGACCTCTTGTCGTCATCGGGGTTCTTGGTTGGCTTCTTGCCCTTCGCCTTGTCCTTCGTCGATTTGTCCTCGTCGATCTTGACGTCGACCTTCTCCTTTTCCTTCTGTTTCTTCTTCTCGGCTTCGGTCTGTAGCTTCAGCTCCTCTTCGGACATGTAATAATCGGGCTCGAAGGACACCTCCCTCCATGCCCAGAAGAGCTTACGCCAGTAGCAAGCCTGGGCAGCCGGAGTCAGATAACGGTCACGGAAGTCCTTGACGTTGTTGTCGGCAATACGCTTGGCCTCGTCCTGGTGCTGCAGATAGTATTCCATCTTCCAGTGCATATCAGAGAAATCGCGTTCGACTTGGATGAAGTTCTGGTCCGGACCGGACGGAACCAGAGCACCGTGGAAGTTCTCAGCCCAGTGGAGTTTGTGGATCACGGTGAGCGAGTGGCAGTTGAGCAGGTACTTCAGGCGGCCGGAATACGTGTGGCCCTCGGTATGAACAGGGAACATGTACTTGCAGTGCTTTGACATGGGGATGAGGTTCTTGGGCTCGCCCTGGCCGCCCCAGACGATCTCCTCGATGTCGGCCCATTCCTTACCCTTGGAGACCTTGAGCAGATCGGAGCGGACCTGGACGTGGCCGGCAGGGGCCTTGGCACCTCTCCAGATGGCACGGGGGTCCTTCTGCTCGAAAGGCATCTCGTCCCGCGCAATGGACCTCAGCAGAGCGCTGTATTCGCCAGCCGGGCCTTCCCAGCTGTAGAAACCGAAATCGGGCATCAGCCACAGGTTGTTGTCCTGCGGCTCGCGGGTCAGGGCCCACGTGGTTGCAGACGTTTCATTGTTGTAGACGGCGAAATAGGCACCGTCATCGACGACGAAGGAGAATTCAATGTTGGGAATGTCGCCGGGGTAGGCAGTGATGGCGCGCTGGATGGACTGGAGAACGGCCAGGGTCCGCTGGCGATAGTCGCGGCGACGGGCGCCACGAGCGTTCAGAATGAAGAGCTGCAAGGGAAGGGTTAGCCACGCGTCTCGCTGCAAGCGGAACCGGGGGCCATTGGCAGCATACCTGGCGGTCATAGATCATGGCACGGACGATGCCATCGATCTTCCAGCCGATCTTAACCTCGTCGGGGGTGATGTTGCCGATTTTCTTGCGGTGGGCGACAGCGCGGTCGATTTCAGCCCACAGCTTGGGGAAGGCGGCATCGCATTGCTCGGGCGAGAGGCCAAAGTTCTTCGCATCGCGCTTCGCCTCGAATGCCCAGCCGTCGGCGGGGCCGGGCTGCGAGAGGGTGGGAGCGCCGGATCCGGTGCTCTGCTTGCCGGGCTGGTAGTTGAAGGGCACGGTGCTGGCGGAGCCCGAGTTGTAGGTGGTGTAACCAAGCAGCAGAAAGATGAAAAGAGTGAGGCCAACGAGGCCGGCGGCCCGCTGGTTAGAGAGAAGGGCCATCATGCGGTGGTGTGGACGGGGGAGAGAGACGCAGTGGTCGGAAGCGCGGCGGGCTTGGGGCGGGAGTGGGCATGTATAAGTGATCTTGTGTCGCGGCCAGGCAGGGGAAGCCTCACATCAGCACTGGCGCGCCGCACACGAGCGCCCGGGCGCTGGAAATTGGCCCTGGGGCGCGGCCCTACCCAATGTCGCGGCGCGCACATTTTACACGCTTGGCCGCGAACAGCTGCGTGAGCCGCGTCAACGGGCGCAACCGCTTGCGACGCTGCGGCACGCTCTGCCTGCCCGCGCTCCTAGCACCCACCCCGCCCCAAGACACGCGCGGAGAGCTGCTCTCGCCGTCAGCGGACCTCAGGGGGGTGCCGGCCAGGTGTTGGGCGGCTGACAGGGCCGTATCTAGGGCGGTGGCTGCAGCGGCTGACGCTCGCTCACTGGCTGGGCCAACGGCGTCGCATGTCAGCCTGTTGCGCGCGCCTTGGCGTCGCTGGCTCCGTGGGCTCCGCGAAAAGGGGGCCGTCGCCACTGCCTCAGCCCGCGGCCAGCGCCTCTCTGGCCTCCGGCGGCACTCGACGAGTGCTCTGCTTCAGCAGCGGCCGAGTTCCGACTCGGCAGCCAGCGCGCGGTGGAGCATGGGGCGTGCTCCAGCTGTCGGTGCAGATCTGGCTCGCCTGAACCGCCGGCGATGGCTTGAGAGTTGCTTGGCCTCAACTGTAAAGTTGCATGCGAGATAATACCACGGTAATACGAGCTCAGCGCTCTCGCCTGCGCCTCCTGTTGGCCCACAGCCCCGGCATCCTTCGTGCCTTCGCAGCCCCCCGAGCCGCGGGCCTGCGCCCACGGCGCCGTAGGATGGATGTGCAGCTCGAGACAGCCGGGGTCTTATCGCGGCTTGCCAGCGAGCCCCTTCCCCACGTTTGCCGCGTCGCCAGTGCGAGTCGCGAGCCGGGCGTGGGTGGCCAGCGGAGCGTCCCTGCAGATCTGCCTCGCGATCCCTGCCGTCTGGTCCAAGAGCTCGTCAAGACTTTGCGCTGAAACTCTCCGCTCTTGGCGTTCTCCGGAATTCTGCGTCTGTTGCGCGGTGCTACGCGTCGTCTGCTCCAAGCTGAGCACCCGCCAGCTACGATCCAGCCGGACGCCCCGGGCTGTGGCCTGATTTCGGGCGTGGGCCGGGGCTTATCGCCTGAAGATCCGCGCCGCCCCAGGACGTCCATGTCTGCTCGAGCGGATGCATGCGGACGGAGTGAGACCAGAATGGAAGGCGCCCAGGCCCGAAGTATGATGTGCATTCTCGACGCCATTGGCTCGCCCAGCCTCCTTCATTGCTTCCCAGCAAACCTTAAAAGCTCTACCTACCATGCTGGCAAGAAACGCACTGCCGGCTGGCGATTGGAAGGTTGACGACGTTTCCTCTGTCGCATCGCAGGCCATCCGAACAGAGTCGGGTCCAACTAGACGGTGGCCCTGACAGGCTGATGGCAGCAGATCTGAGACACGCGTCTGAGAAGATTGTATCGAGGCTAAAGGCTACGTGCGGGCCAGGGCAGCCGTCCGTGTGGTTGGTAGCGAGCCCGAGTCAGGCCGGCGGCTTGATAGGCGCTCCACTGACACATTCGCTCTTGCTCTTCACCAATGCCAACACCCAACGTGGAAACAGAGAAACCAAACGATCACTCGATGCGCCTGTATATGAGCCTGGTCTGCATGCTATATAGACAACGGATCGGGCGACGCGCATATGAATAAGCACGCCGGCGGGCGTCAGCAAGGACGTCATGCGGGGATTTGTGTCGCGCTGTGGCCCCACCTTCTCCATCACGCCCTGTGGATGACCTGGATGACCAATCACCAGCGCCTATAAAGGGCAATCAATACTTCTCGTTGTGGCCTCGGATCCACGTCTTCCACCTGACTTATTCCCGTGAGCAGATCTGCACCATGGCTCCCCTAGTCCTCTACGACCTGCCCAGCAAGGGCCGCCGCTCCTGCTGGTCGCTCAACCCATGGAAGAGTAAGTCAAACCCCGCCGCCAAGCATCCCGGTCCGTGCCTAACACGTGCTCCTCTGCTCAGCTCGCATGGCCCTCAACTACAAGAACATCGAGTACGAGACGCAATGGCTCGAATACCCAGACGTTGCGCCGTCTCTCAAGGCGACGGGCCTGCCGCCGAACGAGAATGATCCCAACAACATTCCCTACACCATCCCGGCCGTCAAGTTCCCGGACGGCACCCACGTCATGGACAGCATCAAGATAGCGCCCGAGCTGGAGAAGCGCTACGCCGACTCTCCCTCGCTGCGCCTGGACGACCCCATCGTCGCCCAGGTCATCGACTCCGTCCCTCCCGTTATGAAGCCGTTGGCCGGCGTGCTGCTGCCGCGCGTCCCGCGTGTTCTGCTGACCGAGAAGAGCGCGCCCTACTTCTACGAGACGCGCAAGGAGCGCTTCGGCATGACGCTCGAGCAGTTCGAGGCGGAGAAGGGCGGCGATCCGGCGTGGGCACAGGCAAAACAGCCGATTGAGAACCTCGCAGCTCTCTTGAAGAAGACGGACGGCCCCTACTTCTTGGGCACTACAGGTGAGCGGCCCTGGCAGTGAGACTCCGGCTTCCTATGGCTGACAAGAGCAGTGTCGTACGCCGACTTCGTCGTAGCTTCGTTGCTGCATTTTGTGAAGTTGCTTGGCCCGGAGCTGTACGACCGTTTCGTCGCTCATGACAAGGCGTTGGACGATCTCTACAAGGCCTGTGCCAAGTGGCTTGAGCGGGATGATCACTGAAAAAAAAGCTAACATTGGCGGTTACAAGCACGGTTGTCGTCTGTTTAGGCCTTTAATCAGGCCACCCGTATTGCGTCCGTATTCCGTAGGGCTGATCGCTCACATGCAGCCGACAACGTGTCAATGAATATCAAAAAGAGAATGCAACACCCGATGTCGGCAATTTCTGGCGAAACTCTCCATCGTACACTGCCGAGTGGAAACACTGAAACACTACAATCCAACATCGCATATCCACTAAACCCACAACTTACAGCTTACTCAACCTCACCGGGAACCCGTCTCTGTCCATCCTGACGAGATACTCGCTCGTGATGTCCTTCACGCTCACCGTCCCCGCCAATCCCATACACAGCGTCACCTCGTCCCGCAACAGCCTCAAACACAACTCCACCCCCTCCTGCCCTTTGTACGCCAGTCCCCACAGCACCGGCCTGCCGATCCAGCAGAAATCCGCGCCCAACGCCAACGCCTTGAACACATCGGTGCCGTGCCTGATGCCGCCATCTACATGGACCGGAATCCTGCCGTCCACCGCCCTCACCACCTCGGGCAGGGCGTCCAGCGTCGCCAGCGCGCCGTCGAGCTGCCTGCCGCCGTGATTGCTGACCACGATGCCGTCGACGCCGTGCCGCACCGCCAGCAGCGCGTCCTCGCCCGTCGCGACGCCCTTGACCCACACCTGCATCCGCGGCCCGCACCGCTCCTTCAGCCACGCGATGTCGCGCTCCCACCGCAGCGTCGGGTTCGCCGCGTGCGTGTGGAACCGCACCGGGCCCGCCGGCTTGACCCTCTCGCCCGTCTCGTCGTCCCAATACCCCGCCGCGCTCTCCACCACCGCCTCCCCATCACCGCCGCCGCCGCCGCCGCCCTCGAAATTCGCGATCCCCAGATGCGCCGGCAGCCTGAACCCGTTGCGCAAATCGCCCACGCGGCGCCCCAGCACGGGCGTGTCGACGGTCAGAAACACGGCGGCGAAGCCCGCGCGCTTCGCGCGCTCGATCAGCGCCGCGCTCTCCTCGCGCCTTTCGAACAGGTACAGCTGCAGCACGAGCGGGATGCATTGCCTCCTCCCGAGCTTGCCGCACTCGTCGCGCGCCGCCGCGGCGACGTCCTCCAGCGACGTCGTGGCGAACGACGACAGGCCCATGGCGACGCCCGCGCGGGCGCACGCGCGCGCCGTCGCGATCTCGCCGGATGGGTGCGCGAGGCGCTGCATGGCTGTCGGCGCGACGCCGAGGGGGATGGCGTTGCGGAAGGTGGTGGTGGTGGTGGACGTGGTGGGTGTGGATGTGGATGTGGTCGACGGCGCGAGGACGGGGCAGGACGTGTCGATGCGGGAGATGTCGCGCAGGACGCGCGGGCGGATGCGGTATTTGGCGTAGGCGGACACGTTCTCGCGGAGGGTGGTGTTGGAGTCGGCGCCCTGTTGTTTTGTGGTTGTCCCCCGTGTGAGTGGTATGTCTACTTTTTCTTCTCCCTCCCGTTTCCAAGAGGGGCGAAGCGTGCGAGGGTGTGGGGAGATGACGAGGGGTTGGGTAAGTGCACGAGGGTTTGGGTGGGACGTCGAGTTCTCACCTCGTTGTAGTAGTCCCTCGTTTGCTTATCCATCTTGTCCCTCGCGATGGCCTCGAGCTCACTGATGGTGAGGCAGTTGGGGTCGTGCTCGGTCGGTTTTTTGGGCGCCATGATGATGGACTGCTTCGCTATGTGGCTAGGCCCACGTGTTCCTCAAGTCTGCCAAAGTCTGTCCGAAAGTTAGGGAATTATGATGAAAGACGCAGCAGAGAAGAGGTAGGCAACGGTGATGAAGCGCTTCAAAAGAGAAGAGAAGGACAACCCTACCCTTTGAACCGACACTCCAGCCAGGAGAACAACAAGCAGCAATACGGATATACCCCGAATTCAAATTACCGAGCAGGGTGGACGCCTTTTCTCAGGGAGGAAGAGAGCGTCTTCCAGTTTTTAGCTTCACCGACGACTCCCTAGATCCGGGGATGGAGACCGACTTCGGTGACAAATGATGCGGAGTTAGGAACGGTAATCAGGGATCCGGATTGATGCAATTGCCAGAGACCCACTCGAGCCGGGGAGAGGAAAGAAGACAGCCAGCCCCTCGGCCCATATTTGATAGCAACGAGCCATCCCAGGCATGATGGCTGAGCACAAGTGATGACGCATCGGTAGCCCCGGACTGATGGAAGAAGCTTTGGTCTCCAGTAGTCGGGGCGTCTCGGTCGATCAAGGCCGCCCCCGATTTGCGGAGGACTGGGGGCCCCAATCTTCGCTGTTCAATATCCCGAACCATCGCCGATATCGTCGCCTCCGCCGTCAAAGTACACACCGAGACCACTGGACTTGCGGGAAAGAGACGAAAGACAAGGGAATATCAAAGACCGAGAGAAGGCTAAATAATGTGGCAGAACGTACGTTGAAGAAATGATATCTCTATGCTAATTACCCCGCTCGTAGGACCTTATAAACGCCGGTGGAAGATGCTGTCCCACTGTGGACCAAACTCAACTGTGCCCATCCTCCCTCAACTACGAGCTCTCCTTTGTCCTCGGTTTCCGCTCCCATCCTGTCTTGAACAGCCTGCCCGGTTCGAATCGGGGCAGCGGGTGGGCCTCGGTGTTGAGCACCATGTCGGTGAGTGGCAGGACGTCGTCCGGGCCGAAGAGCAGGTAGAGGTACTTGAGCGTCTCAGCCAGCCAGAAGCTCTCCATGTTGTCGCGCGCCGGCGGCGAAGGGTTGGTCACGTCGTTGATTGAGGTGAAGCCGGAGCCGTCCTCGACCAGCGTGTACTTGACAAAGGACTGGAACATTTCCCAGCCCCACTCCCGGTACTTGACTTCGCCCGTGATGCGCCACATGTAGAACAGCGACTCGACCGTCTCCGGCCGCTGCAGGTTGTGCGTGTCCGCCGGCTTGATGTCGTAGTCCGACTTCCAGTCGCCCTCGTTGGTCTCGTCCAGCTCCGCCGGGCTCATCACCTTGTCGGCGTAGCTTTCCCACATGCGCGGCGGGTCGTCCACCTTGAAGTAGGTAATCTCGGGGGCCAGGCCGGTGGCGGTGACTTTGTACATGCCCCAGCACGTCTTCATCAACTCTCTTGCCAGCTCCATGTCGCTCTCCTGCTTCTCTCCCCACGACGGGCTCTTGCGAGCCTCCTCCAGCGTCTTGCCCTCGGTTGCACCCAGCGCAATAGTACCGGGCAAGAAGCACACCAAGTGGTCAATCTTGGGCGAGAGGTTGCCATCCAGACCGCTCGGCCGCTCGCCGAGGACCGTCAGATTCGCCGAAGACGAGTACGTAATAAGGTGCTTCCGCATGCCGTACACCGTCTCATCCCACATCTCCTTGTAAACGGGCTCCTGCTTAGACGTCTGCAGATACTGCTTGATGAGATATTCGTAGTAGGAGTCGCCGCGGCTGCCAAGGCGAATGTTGGAGCCTTGGAAGGTGCCGCGGTCGGGGTGGATGAAGATCGGGACAAGGCCGTCCTGGGCTTCCAGGTCATCCACAACCTTCATGATATTTTCCGCCTTTTCCCAGTAGTGCGCCTCGCCCGTCAGCTTCGCGACGTACTTCATCTCAAGCTGGAGACTCGTCGCTTCGGCGGTTGACGAAGCGCCGCCGTCAGCGTGCGAGCGAATGCCCTGGCCAGTCTTGAGGTTAATGCTGGCGAACGGGATGCCGGAGTGAGACTCGTATGCGCCCAGAAGACGATCGGCAAGGTCTGCGGCCTTCTCCTGGAAAAGATCCTCCTCGCCCTCCTTCATAGGAATCGGCGCATAGTGTGGGAACTCGGTGCTCAGGTAGTGAGCGGAAAGCAGGCCGCCCAGCATGCGGATGGTCGTCTCGAAAGTGTTGACATCATGGTCCTTTTCATAGTCCAAAGAAGTCGACACCCACTCACGAGCGTGAGTCAACTGGGTCGTCAGGTTCATGAGAATGAGCGTGTCAAGCGCGTCCACGATGATCCAGCCCATCCCCCCCGGCACCATCTGTCGGCCCTTCTTCGAGACGGGATGAAACTCGTCATAACCTAGCGAGCGGTTCAAAAGTCAGCTCCACCTAAATTGCAGCGGAAAAATTGCAAGTGCGGCTCTCTCAAGCAAGAGACCCCCCGCGATCACGACGTACCCCAGGCGTACTTCTCGTACGCATCCCAGCTCAGCTTGAACGCGTCCCGCACCCGATCGCGCCGGTCATCCCAGTCGACGACGGCGGCCGACGGCTTTCCCGACATCATGCCGCTCAAGAAGCCGGTGCTGCCGGCTCCCTTGTTCTCCTCCGAGCCCGAAAACAGCCCAAACCAGTATAGGAAGACGAAGAAGGCGAAAACGCCAAAGACGAGCGAGCGCCGGCGGCGGAACCAGCCTCGACGGGCGGAGCCGCCATAGTTGTAGGGCTTGTCCTTGTACATGGGGAGCTCCTTGCCGTCGCCGAACATGCCGCCCAGCCGGTCGGTCATGGTCTGGGGCACGGCGGCGGCGGCAGCGCTGGCGGCGGCGGCGGTGCTGCTGCTGCTGCTGCTGCTCGCGAGGCCGCCACCATTGTTGTCGGCGGCGGCGGGCGAGGGCGGGAAGCGCGAGCGGCCGGAGCTGGCCCAGGCGGCGTCTTCGATGCGGCGCTGGGGGCCGTCGAAGGCGGGGACGTTGCGCGGGACGGCGAAGGCCATGGCGTCGGTCGCGGTCTGCTGGACCGAGTGCCACTGGTCGCTGGTGGCTACGTCCTCGAGGGCCTGGCGGCCGGATTCCAGGGCCTGCTGCCCGCTCTCGACGATCTTCTGCGAATAGCGGGCGGCGTTGCGGGCGGCCGACTGCTGCAGCACGGCGAAGGCGTTGTTCGGAGCGATCGAGGGGCGCAGGCCGAACGGGTCGCGGTTGATGTTCATGGACAACCGTGTTCCCACGAGAACCGCGGAAAAAGGAGCGACTGGCGGGGCGGGGCCCGGGGCTTTATTCTGCCAACCGGAATGCGTGCGACGCGTTCTTACGCGGTGGAGAAGGGTCGTATATTTCGGAGTTCCTCGCCGCGGTGATTGGTGATTGGCCTGGGGTGTTGACAGCTGTCTTTAGCTCTCGCCCGGCGGTGATCTCCTTCCTCTTTCTCTCGCCCTCTCCCACTCGCGGATACGACTGGATTTAATACGAAGCGAGGTGTGGTGAGTGGGCTATTCAGGGGCAGCCCGCTCTCAAGCGCTACACACACGGCGGGCGAGGCGCCGCTGCGGGAAGCAATCCAAGACAGCTGCTCGAGCTTGGTCCACGCGTGCACGCGTCCCCATTGCTGATCAGACAGCCTGCGTGGAGCCGTTGCGGATATGCGCGCCCGATGCCCGCCTCTGTGACGCCATCCGGTGCAACGCCGTGTGCTTCACCTCGCCTCTGTCCGCTACGGGGGCACGTCAATTGGAATGGAGTATTGTTTGGCTTCCTTTGGGCTGGCAATTGGGCTCGCCTTGCATGTACCGCGGCTAATTTCCTAGCTTCACGACATGACGCGCCAGGTAAGATCTGCTTCCGGCTCAACGTCGGACGCGAGATTGCCCTCGTGGCATCAGCCCTTTCCCTCGGGCTCCCCGGCAAGCGAGAGGACGGTGCGGGACGGTGCCCGTGTTGCCGAGTACATACTCAGAGTGCACGCCGGCAATTCAGGCATCCTTCTACTTCACAACTGCAGCATTCATATGTTGGTGCCTTTGTTCCAATGAGGAAGTTTTATTATATTGATGTGTTGTCGTGTGATTCATTCGGGCCTGTCTAAGTCCGTAGTTTGCTCTTCTAGGTGCAGTAAACGCACCTGGCATGCCCACAGCTCTTACAGCCGCTAGAAGCTTGCTTCTTGAAGCACCAGCAGCAAGTCCAGCTAGACATAATGAGGGTTGTTATGGGATAGTAATCTTACGGTGTAAAGTCTTCAACGTGGTGGTGTAAACGTGAAATGCGTGGAATAGCTGTTTGTAGGCTTTGATTTGAACCCGCCATTTCGTAAGACACATAACATTTTATATCTGTAATGCTTAAAGACGGTGACACTGTATTCTGTCTAGATTTTCCGAATTGTCAACATACATTGAAAAGGTGAAGAGACGACTACTTTGGTCTCTTTGTTCGCACTCCCAAAGATAGAATTTGGCTGAAGCACGAACGCCATGTTCAGAGCACTGTCCTTTGTGTTCATTCAACTTGCCACTGTGGCTGAAGAATAGCTTTTAATGCACGTGGGTGATGATGGCGTCCGGGGTCTTCTTCCCGTGGATCGAGAAAGGTGGAGGTTATTGTGATAGGACAAAGACCTGTTGTGTTGCAGGAGGTGGGTTGACTTTCCAATAGACTGATTCGGATAGAGCGTCTACGATGCACGTGGGAGTCTTCATCCAGTACCTATTGATTTCACATTATGCCCCCCCTCCCTCCTCTTGACCACTATCACTTAGACACTTTCATACTCATCACGGCCAAGCGAGAGTAGTGAGGATAGCATGCCTCAAATCCACGGAGATTTAGAAGGCGGACTATGAGTAGATCCTGGGTAGCAATTTGAGGCCCGTATAAGAATCATGGTAAGATAAATTGAACGTAGGGAAGGAATTGATATGCGCCCTAACCTGTCACAGACGGCTTGTCATTTGCGGCCGCCAGACTCGTGTTCGTGCTTTCCACCAGACCAACGGATGAAAAACCGCAGTCTGCTCTATTCCACGTTGGTTCCAGTTGTTGATGCGAAAGTTGACGATCAATTAGTGACCCCAAATTTCCTGAAAGGCGCCTTGAAGCTCCTCGGACGAGACAAACCGATCCAGGTCACAATGCGCAGCACTAGCCAAAAGAAACATAAGAGCATTTGAACCGTGACACAGTTTATCCCATTGATGAACGCCGGGTGTCGAAGCTATTCCTTTCCAGCTTCTATGATTTTACGAAGAAACCGCGAGAAACCCTCCCGGTTCAACGAAGGGATTTCTGCAGCCAAACTCCCAAGGATATTCTCCCGGTGATGGAACTTCTTTCCTTTTCTCGAAACCCCCGCCGTCGTCATCAACATCGTCACTCTACCACGACGCCCTCATTTCCCGTTTTAACACATCTATGCGGTGTGCTTGCCCTTGGCGTTCTTCTTGGGAACGTCGGTAATGGTAAGACCTGCATCATATCACGTTAGCCCGAGTTCTCGTCCCTTGTGTGCTTTCCATCCGAAATTTCCAGTCCGGTTGCTGTTGTATACGGGAGGGGGTTGACATACCCGGGGGCAGGGACTGCTTGAGCTTCTCGGCCTTGTCGGAGTCCTTGAGGACGAGGGTGTACAGGTAGCGGTGGCAGCGGACCTTGAACTTGGTCTGGGTGTGGGTGCCCTTCTTGCTCTTCTTGATGCGCGCAGCTGTATTGGGCGTTAGTCACTCTTGTACCATTGGCAACTTTTTGTATCTTGTCATGTAGACGGTGCTCTTTTGGTCGGATCCAACGGTTTCAGGGCGGACGGTGACGCAGCGATCCTGTCTTTCTAGACCTCCTCAAAACCCGGCCAGTGACGAAATCGCTTGAGATGTTGTGTTTTCCCTGAAAACCACAACACGCCCATGCGTTCCTCTTCACTTGGAATTGCCCCGCGGCACGACCATTCGGACATATCCGTGCTGTTTCATGTTCGCCCGATCGCTGCGCCTTCGCCAAACCCGTCGCCATTGGACCGCCCCGTTGCAACCAGGCGTGCATTATGAGTTGGAGCGGAAAGGAGCAAACGCACAGGAAGCGTCCTTGCGGCGGCAGATCTCGATGAACTGCTTGATGTCGGAGACTTCGGAAGGCATGGTGACGGCGAGAAAAGCTGGTTCTTTTCGGGAGGGATGGGGACTGTGTCGGAAGCGTTGTCGTCCTTGAGAGGGTGAGAAACCAGAAAGAACGGCCCGGCCAATTTGCTGGCTTGGCGGTGTGCCGGTGGGGTTCGCTAAGCGCGAAGGCGGTGATTGGCGGCAAAATGTTCATCGTTAAGACCGACCGCCCGGATCTCTCATCTCATCTCATCATCAGGCACAACCGCGCTCTGCCAACGGAACAATGCATTTGCCATGCATGATTGTGATGGCCTGATTTATCAACTGACGGTTGCAGATTCCTTACGAGTGAAAATATCGTCTCATTGTATTACGATTAAATCAAAATCGCGAACGATAGTATGCGGGCGACCCTCATGGCTTCTCCATCCTGGTCGATTATTGCATGCGCATGACATGTCCCATCAAGCGTACACGATTTCTTTCATCTTCAAGTCAATTACACCCCCTCTAACACGCTATTCTCTCTCTCCACATCCTCTTACAAAGCACCCATCAAACCAGCCAGCACCAGACCGAAGCCCATGCCCGCAGCGCTGCCCTGGCATACGGCGGCGCCACCGGTAGCCGCAGCCGAAGCCGCGCTGCTCGCCGCTGACGATGCGCTGGACGCAACTGACGAAGCAGAGCTGGCAGCCGAACCGGTAGCGCTCGCAGCCGACGACGCGGCGGAGCTGGTGCCAGTCGACGAAGCGGAACCAGTGGCCGATGAGGCGCCCGAGGCGCAGGTGGCACTGGTAGGGAGATCGGTCACGCCTTGCGGCTTGCAAAGGTTCTGCGCGAAGTCGATCACGGCTAGAGAACGTGGGTTTTGTTAGTTGCGAAGCGTTCTTTCGGCAAGGGTGTGAGGTTTGAGATATACTTTTCTGGTCCGCGGCATCGCAGCTGGTGGACACGCAGCAGGCCAGGTCCGAGATCAGGGTCTTGTTGTTGCAGATGCACTGGACGTCAAGGGTACCGCAGCCGCCGAAGTCGGTACCAACGCAGGATTGCTGGGTTAATCGGACGAAGGTTAGCTTTTGGTCATAGTGGCGTGCTGGGCATCGCGCTGGACTAATGCGGCGAGCGGTTGTAGCTTTGGGCACGCCTATTGGTGGGCTGCAGCTGGACAGGCAAAAGTTACTTACAGCGCACTGAGGGAGCAGCTGAGTCTGGGCAAGAGCAAGACTGCTGTAGCCGATGACGGCAGCGACAGTGGAGAAGCGCATGATGAGAGGTGGTGAGAGGCGTGGAGAGGACTGAAGACGTGAAGGCAACCGGGCTTTGAAGCAGCTGGGGCAAGAAGCGCCCAGGTCATTAAATAGGAAACGGCGGCCGTGAAGGAGACGCCGACGTAATGGAGCCTAGCTGCCACGGCCGGCAAAATACACGCATGGCTTGCTCCCAAAGGCCAAGGTTTAACCCGAATGAGCTCGCCCAGGGGAGCGGTCGGGGCAGCTCTCCCGCGCGTAGTCGTGCCACCATTGAGCAGCGTCCCCGCTTTCAGCTTGCTGCAAGAGCGTCGGCTAGAGCTTTCCAGCTGCAGGTCCAGAGAACGCCTCCTTGGTCTGCCGTACACTCAGTCACTCACAAACAGACCAAGGTGCTAGAAGCCCAGCGCCCTGCCGCTAGCAGCTCGAGCTTGGCCTGAGTTGCTCTAGGCGGCGCTGAGAGTCAGAAGCTCTATGTTTAGGCTCGCGCCGGATCACGCCCAGGTATGCTTAAAACAGTGGGTCCTCGAGAACCACATGCCAGCCCCCGAATCCCACGATGCAGCTTTGCTGCAGGCAACCCTGGTCTGCTCAACGCAGGATTCGTCGAGTGCATTTGTGCAGCTTCAGGTATCAAGTCGCTCATGAGCACAGTGGTAAGAATACCTTTCAAGGGAGTTCTTGCTCAATGTCCATGCGGGGAATAGAGACGCCATGAAATTGGGTCTCGTAAATCCCGAGTCAAGGTATCAGCCCGCATATCAAGACTGTAGCCCTGCGATAACGCTTGCTGGCTTGCATCCTATCGAATCCTATCGCCCCGAGCCGCCTCCCGCTGACATCCACTGAACGAGCTCGGCTGCAGCCCGTAATTGCGACTCTGATGCTTTGCTAGCCTTCACAGCATGGCCATTTCCTACATCGTGCTACAAAGCGGAGACACCTGACACGTGTGCGGCTGTTGGGAGACGGCATCAATAGATTTCAAATCATGTCGCTCTAACCCCGACGCCCACGCTGTGTGTCTGAAACAGCTCAACCAGTCCGCTGCCAACACATTCTTCAAGGACCCATTCGAAGCTCAAGCCATAGAATGTCTTCCACTTCTTCGTCCGCCCGGGCAACACGCCGGTAAAATCACCTCTTGCCTTGCGCGCTTTACTTGCGAGGTCCTCGCCCGCGATACCGCCCTCCCAGCGCTCCTTGAGTATGCTCATGGGCGCCTCCTTATATCGGGACGTCTTGCTTAGCAGGCTCAGCAGATGCGCACGTGCAGTGGTCAACAGTCGAAGATATGGGCCCATGTTAGGTAGCGCAAAGCTGTAGACACCGCCCGGGGCTTTCCTTTGTCTGTCGGTTGACACTACGCCACCTCCACTTGCACCGCTGGATGTAAAGGCATTGGCACCTCCAACAGCGTCCAGCGAGCCAGACGCAGCTCTGGCGCTGGAGCCGGCGAGCGAGCCCAAAGACGCGGCGCCGGGCCGAGAGAAGAGCTCGGCGTTCCCAGCAGGAAGGTTCGCTGAAGTCAGGAACCCGGTGCCACAGAATGCTGCTATCTCATCTTTACCGAGCTGCACAGCCGATACTGTGGCCGAGGTAGGCTGTGAGCGCAGCAGTGAAATATACTTTTCTGCATGCGCCGTGAGCTGCCGAAGTCTGAGCGACGAGGAAAGCTGTAGCGGAGTTACCTTTCATCTCATTCCCCAGACCCGGATGGGATCGGACCAGCTTCTCCCACTCCGAGACGAGCACTAACCCTTCTCCTACAGCAGCACCGCCGAGACCTCGTCCCGGTATCACAACCTTCCGTACGATCCCAGCACGTACCAACTCCGCAACCTCTCTTTCTGTGACAGTTGGCGACGTGCTAAGAGCGTGTACATGGGCGACAGATACGACGGGGGGTAGATTAATGCGAAAGTTTAGCACTTCTGCAGTCCTCTGACCATTCATGCCGGATGCGCGTTCAGGGACAGGCGTGAACATCCTATTCCGGATGTTCTGGATGAACTGAGGTACATCGCGCAGCTCAAGATCGGCCGCTAGTGAAGCGACAACACCCGTATCATCAAGCGGCTCATCGAATATACTCTCATCGCTGCCGGCGCCGACTTGTGTAGCAGACTCGGGCGCCGGCTTGCGGCGTGGGCTCGCGGCGAAGGGCGACGAGGACGAGCGGCGTAGCAACGGGTTGTTACTCTTGCGACGAGCGGGTTTGGTAACGCGAGATGACTTGGCGGCTGTCGTTTGCAAGCTGGAAGACATGGGCGGAGAAACGGTGCGGGTGTTTAGGCAGGTGCTGTGGGAGGCCTGAAGACATGAGCGGGTGAGCGGCAACCAACTTGATCCCAGGCACCGACGGGCTGGCTCGGCACTTGCCAGGCATGCGCCTGGCAGTTGCCACCGCAGGGACAGGCACCAGGTTGGTCACCACGGGCTTCTCTGATGCTCCCTGGTGGAGCGGTGGCTGAGATGCGGCATGCAGGGACTGTGTGATGTGCCGTCCCGGACCGCGCGTGCGTGGAGAGATGGAGCGGAGCGCACGAGTCGCGGCGCAATCACAAGCTTTTCGTACGCACGCCAGGACCCCCGACGTCATCGCACTTGTTACAGGCCCGGCAAGCGACACCCGTCCTGAGCCCCCATGCCGCGCATCCCAACACTCCTCAACCCTCCGCGAGCTGCTGCTGCCAGCCCCATCGTCACCATGTCGCAAACCGCCTCACCTTCGCAGCCGCAGGATCGCCTGCAGGCCGACCTCGAGCCCATGTCGTATGCCGCGGCTGCCGAAAAACCAGCAGACGCCGGTCAGAAGAAGTCGAAGAGCAGCAAGAAGAAGAAGCAGGTCAATGGCGCCGAGAAAGACGCCTCCGTGCCTCAGCCGCAGGACGACTTGCCCATTCCACAGCCTCCGGTCAGCGAAAAGTCTTTTGCAGATGTAGCCGTCGCGCCGCCGGTGCAATCACAAGTCGATGGCGTGAGCAACGCCGTAAACGGACACAGATCATCGGAAACGCCGGATGGGCCAGAGGACGCAAGCAAGACGGAAGATGAGAAGAAAGTGATATACGAGAAACTGGAGGGCCCGCACGGCGTGCGTCTCACCAGCGTGAGGCCTGACGACGAGTTCGAAAAGGAACGGCGCCATGATGAGACCAAGGAAGAAAAGCCTGAGCTCACAAGCGGTAGAGAGGCTGGCAAGGGGTGGGAGCGGAGCAGGTATACACCGATTCACGCACTCACAATTGCACGTTGCAAAGCTGACCAGTGATCAATAGCATACGATGGGCGCCTCTCAACGTGCCGCTGCAACGCCGCCTCCAAACTCTCATGGTTCTCCTGCACTCTCTCTCCATCGTCGGCATGTTGACCATCTTCTTCTTCCTCTGTTCCATTCCCTTCTTGTGGCCTGTGCTCTTCCCATACACCATCTTTGTCCTGCTTTCCAATGCCGGTCAAGATGGCACACTTGCCTACCGCAAGGAATGGATTCGGCGCCTGCCCATCTGGTCGCTCTACGCATCCTACTTCCCGGCGCGCCTGCACCGCACGCAAGAGCTGCCAGCCACGCGTAAGTACATCTTCGGCTACCACCCCCACGGCATCATCTCGCACGGCGCCTTCGCCGCCTTCGCCACCGAAGCCCTCGGCTTCTCGCAGCTCTTCCCCGGAATCGTCAACACGGTCCTCACACTCGACTCTAACTTCCGCATCCCTCTCTACCGCGACTACGCCATCCGCCTCGGCATTGGCAGCGTGTCGCGCGAGTCGTGCGAGAACCTGCTCAGCAAAGGCGGTCCCAACGGCGAGGGCATGGGGCGCGCCATCACCATCGTCATCGGCGGCGCGCGCGAATCGCTCGACGCGGAGCCGGGCCGGCTGCGCCTGGTGCTCGCGCGCCGCAAGGGGTTCGTCAAGATGGCCATCCGCACGGGCGCCGACCTCGTGCCCGTGCTGTGCTTCGGCGAGAACGAGCTGTACGAGCAGCTCAACCCGCAGGAGCACCCGCGCGTCCACCGCTTCCAGCTGCTCGTCAAGAAGCTCATGGGCTTCACCATCCCCATCTTCCACGCCCGCGGCGTCTTCAACTACGACGTCGGCATGATGCCCTACCGCCGCCCCCTCAACGTCGTCGTCGGCCGCCCCGTCCAGATCGTCCAGAGCCAGAAGCCCGACCAGGCCTACGTCGACGAGGTGCACTCCCGCTACGTCGAGGAGCTGCAGCGCATCTGGGACGAGTGGAAGGACACGTTCGCCAAGGATCGCACGGGCGAGTTGGAGATTGTTGAGTAGAAAGGCGACTGGATTACGGAGATGTCTTGATCGAGAGGGGGCTCTTTCTTTTCCTTTGACCAATTCATTTCTTGTCGAGTAGTGAAAAGAATTGCGGAATACATCAGTAACGAACGGCTGTTTGCGTGTTCTGTACTACATACATAGATTGGGGGTGGGTACGTGTTTGCGGTCAGTTACATTTGCGGTGGGTGGAAACAATTGTGTGTGTTCAGGGACCGTTTGCATGTGAAATCCCTGGTTTGCATGTGATTGAAATCTCGAGCGAAAAAGAAAGTAAAGAAAACCGAACCAAAAAAAAGCAAAAGACCTTTCTCACACAACAGCACGGATTTAGCTCGTCAGAACAGACATCCTCGTAACGCCTGATACATTCCCCCAATCCGTGATGGATTTCCCTTCCGCGAAGGCTGCTTCTGAGGAAGCCATGGCCGTTGCTGCTGTCCCTCCCCACCGTGCGTATACCGTGCCCAAGCACCAGGAAGCTAGCTGTACGGTAAGCGATTCAGACCAACAGAAATGAGACGTTTTTCAAGGGAGAGAGGAGGCATACAGAAGCAACACAAGCAATCGGACGTATATGAGCTTTGGCAAGCAGATGAACCACACCAACTAGGAAGAGCAGAACACGCGCGCCGATCTAAACAACAACACACGCGCATCGCGTTTTCTTTTTTTGTTTCTTTCGTTATGGAAGTCCCCTTCCGCCTCCATCGAGAAGCGGAGGAAAGAATTGGCGGGCGATTTGAGTTCTGAACGCAAGAAAAAAGACAAAGAAGAAAAAAAAGTAGTATGAGAGAAATACAGGCATCCATCAGCCGGGGGTTTTGCGCACACTCCTCCAAACGGCAAACAAAAAGTTTTTGTGTTTCTCACGAAGAAGAAGCAACGCCTGTAAACTGCTGTCTGATTTTCTTGACTCACTGACCAATGACCCAGAGTCATGGGAGTCCTTGTAATCCCCGACGAATCTTATCCCGACAATCTTCCCCGCGAACACACATTCTTCCTCTCGACACATGAATATGCTCCTCCTTTTCCCGGTCTTCTTCCGTTACATGCCTTCTTCCCAAACATCTTCATCACATCGTCAACATCCGTTTTCGTGCCGCTCCTCGTTTAGGTACATCGTCGTTCGTGCAGGACATTGTGGTGGGAGAAGGCGGAGGGGGGACAGGATGGGAGGAAGGGGGAGGGTTGTACACGACGACCTCTACTGCGCATTCTGGCGATCCGACCCTTTTGTGGAAAAGAAAAACACATTAGTCGTCGCCGTCGAAATTTTTCTACATGCAAACAATAATGGGAGAATGAAGAGATGATGGAAGAGTCGGCGAAACGAAGCTGCTGGCAAGATTTGTTTCTCGGTTCGTAATTTTTCTTCTTTTTTTTCCACATCGAAAAGAGACAGGAAGGAAGGGAGAGACGCCAATCATTGATCGTCGTTTTCATATTCTGCAGCATTAGCAGGCTTGGGGCCGTCCTTACGAATGGGGATTTTGATGCCTTGCGCGGCAAAGCATTTGCTGAGCGGGGTGCTCTCGATGACTCCGGGGAATTTCTTTGCGCTGTACACCTGGAAAGCGTCGCTGAAACACGAGGCGAGGACTGGCGCTTTACCAGTGTTGAGGTTGTTGCCGCCGCCCATGTTCTTGCCGACATCGACAAAGTTCATTTTCAAGCTGTGACAAGCGAATTAGCCACACAAAACAGACGTCTCCCGCAACCCGAACCTACCGGAAAACTCCCTCTGTACGGACGGACAAGTCCTGAAGGACAAACCAGAAGCCCGTCTTGCCGTGGGTATCGTTCAAGCGGAAAGCGTTCACGCTTAAGCTGCCAATGAGGTTGCGTGTGAACATTCCGGTCGCAGAGGACGTCGCCGGCGCAGCAGGCGGCATGACAGGCATTGGCTGGGGCGTCACAGCGTAGCCGTGGTGCTGAGGAGGACCGCCATACTGGGGGTACTGGGGCATATGAGGAGTGATAGGAGAGGCGCCGGGGTAGCCCTGCTGGTAGCCCTGCTGCATCTGGGGAGGCATGTGTGGCGCAGCGCTCATGGGATATCCGGGAGGTGCCGCCGAGTAGGCGCCACCTCTCGGGCCCATGGCCATGGCGTAGGGGCCGGGATCCTGCCAGCCGCGCTCGATGTGGGGAGGGTAGGAAGTAAGCGTGCTTGTGGAAATAGAGACAGTAGGCGCTCCGGAGGACGCGCGGACGAGATTCACCTCCTGGCGGGCATCAGCTGACCACAGGTCTACCGTCAGGACGAAGAAGGTGGAGTCGACCTCCCTGCAACTAGAGTCAGCAAAGCGCTCGAGGCGCGTATGGCTAGAGACAAAGCAACGCACTCGAAGGGGATCTCTTTGCGGGTGGCCGCGTCCCTCACGATCAGGCGGATGCACGGCGGCGGCGTGATGGGGCGACGGTCCTGGCGCGCGAGTCAGCAAAGGCGTGTTGGGGTTGTGTTCTCGTAATGGGCGTACCTTGTCACCGAAGCCGCACATGCGAGCTCGGACAGGCTGCTGCTCGACGACCAGCTCGAAGGTCTTGCCATCGCGGTTGCCGATCATGGGCTGGAGGGCGGTGGGGTCTGCGTGGGCATACTGGCCGGTGTGCGACTGGGCGGGCGGCATGCCGCCGTAAATGGGCTGGCTGTTCATGGTGGACGACGAGGGCTGGCTGACGGGGCTCTGGTGGTCGTTCAGAGAGTTGATTTGAGGCGGAGGATAAGCTGGAGCTCCCGGACCGGGACCGATAGGATAAGGGTGCTCCCGGCGCGGCTGCATGGTCCTACGTGGCCGGATTGCGCGTGGTGGGCGAGGCGGCAGAGGCTTCTCTCGCTACCGCGGCGCGAGGGCAGAGAGAAGGCGCGATGTTTGGTTCAGTGTCGTCGGCGGCCACGGGGTCCTGGGGTCTTGGGGTCCTGGGCGGCGCACTCGCGCTGCAGGGGCGACTGCGCGAGCAAAAACGAGCAGCAGAGGGCAATTGCTCAGGCGAGGAGGCGGAGGAGGGGCGCAGAAGGCTACAAGTGCGTGCGGGCGGCGGAGGCACCGTCTTTCATGATCCCTCCCTAGACGCGCTCTGGCATTTGCAGGCGACTCTACACGCTGGGCCCGCGGGGCGCGGCGGCAAGTGGCTCTCTTCGCAGCGGGCGATCACACAGGCGTCTGGCGGCGTGGGCTGCAGGTTGCACGACGCAGCTTGGCCAACGGTCTGAGTCCTGCTTCGGTCGCAACGGCGCGCACCGGTCGGTCGCGCGGGAGCTCTGGCGACGCGGGGTGCTGCGATGCAGGTGGGCGAGGTGAATCCGCGTCGCTGGAGAGCGAGTCAAGTGGGAGGCAGGCAAGGCGGGGAAGGGGTGCCGGGCTCTGGCGGGCTTGGGGCGCGAGAGGGGGGCGCGCGCAGAAGATTGGCTCGCGACGCTGAAGACGCGCTGATCGAGGCGGGTGTGGGCCCAGGGCGGCGGATGCTACAGGGCGCGTTCTGGTGGTGGCGCAAGCTGGGCGCGGAGAGTAGAGCTTCAGCTGTTCCCGTGCAAGCGCGCGATGCCCAGCTGCTGCTTTATGCTTCGCGCCCGGGGCACTCACCATCTCCCGCCCGCCGCTTGCAGAGCCAGCCAGGCAGGAGCGGCCCGAAGTGGAGCGCGCCCCTCTGGCCAGCAGCACGCCTGTGCGTCGGCTGCCCGAGTCAACACCACCGTGGGCACTCCCGCCGTCCTTCGCGAGCCCGCCAGCCGCCCGCGCAGGGCCAAGCCACACCTTCCACACGCCCGACAAGCGAAGTTCCAGATCCACGTCAGCGTGCTCCAGCGCTCCATGGCCCCGGCGCCGCGCAGCTCCGTGAGTGTGGGTATGGCTTGCAGTTGGTGGACGAGCTAGCCTGCCCGCGGCTCTGCGGCTGCCGGCTCGACACGCCTGCGCTCGCTCCCACAACGCCTTGGCGCCATTGGCCAACATTCTTTTGCTGGGCTGCCGCAGCTCTGCGCGCCTGTCACTCTCCACTAAAACTCCGCCTGCATGCAGCACTGCTGGCCGCCCGCCCGCACCCCTCCCGCATAATCATGCACACGTGTTTTGCTCATCTCCGTCCGCACTCGTGACGTCGTCGTCGCCGCCGCGGGAGGCTTATGTAGCTATGTTCTGTACTGCAATAGTATACTCGAAACCCACTTTTCCCCTCGCCGCCAGCCCTCCAACGCCACGCTTATGTGCACGCACTAACTCTACATGCTGCGCCGTGCAGCTCGTTAACCAAAGTGAAACAGAGTCTGCTTCTTGTTCTTGTTTCCCTTTTTCTTGCCTCCGACCACGCCTGCCTCTTCGGCCATGGCTTCCGCAGCTGTTGATGATCCGCTGCCGGCTCCACTCGCACCCCACGCGTTGACTGCAGGGCCGTTGCCCTTGACATTGCGCACTGCACGTCCGTTGTAGCCGGGCGTGAAGACCGTCGACGTCGGCTTCTTGGCTGCCGGCAATGCGGGGAACGCGTCACCGCTGGGGGGCGCCTTTTTGCTGGCCAGGTTGGTCTGCGAAGCCGTGCGGGATGGCACTGGCGACGGCCGACTGGACGATGCGGCGGATGAAGACGCCCAATTGGCACTCCCTGTTCCTGTCGCAGCCCGGCTCGACGATGCAGACGAGGGCAGGGGAGGGAACAGGCTGGTGGAAGTTGAGTTCCAGCCGCCCTTCTGGCCCACCGCCGAGCGCGACGACTGGGTTGTTGAGCTCTTGAGTTTGAGAACCCTAGAGCTACCAGCTCCGAGGGCGGCCGCTGCGCTGCTTGCCGGCACACCGCTGGGTCCGGGAAGAGAGGGGTAATCCTCGTTGATCGCCTTCCAGTCATTCCAAGCCTTGAGCAAGGCGTCCTTTTTGGAACCGATCTCGAAGATCTCGGCAAGCTCCTTGATCAACTTGCCTAGTTCAGCCGACGACGTATCAAACAGAGAGAAGAACGCCTCGACCAACTGTGGGGCCGTCATGGAGCCGTTCTTGTAGAATGAGACCTTCTGGCGGAAGTTTGCAACCTTGGTCTGATCATTGCGGAGCATGTTGGACGCCCGCTCGGTAACGGCATTGTGCCGCAACCTGCGCGCTTGCTCCTGCGGTGTGAGTGTTGCGTCCCTTGCTGGCGATGCGGCCCGTGCTTGATTGGCGGTGTCACTGACACTCAGCGAAGACAGGGACGGGTAGTCATCTGCGGGTCTGGCAGCCGTAACGGTGCGAGGTTCCTGGGCGGCGGGCGGGGGCCGTGCCGCATATGCCTCAGTCGGGTTAGAGGTCAACTGGCCTCCGAACGTCCTCGATGTTACGGATTGAGCGCTCTGGATAGCGAGCTGCCTTTGGTAAGCAATTTCATCTCTGCGCAGCGGCTGGGCAGACGAGGCAGGGAGGGGCTCGGAATTGGGATCTCTTCCGCGACCACGGCCGCGGCCTTGTCTGCGCTCACGCTCCGGTTCCTGGGAGCCACGCAAGTTGAACCCGGCCATGTCCACCCTCCGAGCGTCGCGACGTGCATCCTTCGAGAGGCCATTGGGGTGAGCCTCTAGCTGGTGCGCCTTTAGATCCATCTCAGACTCGAAGACAACGAATTTCTTTTCCAAGCACTCCTGATCCGGACACGTGAAGTGATCCTTCTTGAAATGAACCTCGAGCGCCTCGTAGTTGACGTAGTACTGTGGCTGGCGCCCACCATTGCGGCGGTCACAGATGTGACACCTTTCATGCTTTTCTCTGCAGTGGACATATAGCTCGTCATCTCCGTAGAAGCGCCTCATACAGAACCCGCATTCGGGGTGTCCCTTGAAGCCGCTCTGATCCTCGGCGCCAGGGTTGTCGTCGCCGAACCTCTCGTGTTTGCGCAGCTCTTGATTGGTGAACAATTGATGCTCATGAGTGAAAACCTTCTTGTTTCGCGTACAGAGGTCGCTGCCAAATATTAGCATAGCTAGGATGCTGATAGGAGTCGTGTACTTACCACATGACCTGGTGGTGGACGCTCTTGACGTGCCTATGCAAATCAGGCCACCCGAGGCAGGCAGCGTCACACGAGCCATCGGGGCAGTTGTAGCGAAGCAAAAGAATGGTGTCGTCGCAGATTTCCGCCTTCTCGTATTTGATACCTAGATTGCTGTCGGTGCTTGCGATTTCCGAACTGGAAAACTCCTCGTATCTCTTTTCAGGATCGTCGGTGAAAATGACAAAGTCTGACTGTGTCTGGGGGACAGTTAGCAAAAAGAGGGTGCTCAATGCACGCTGGAGAAACTTACTCTACAGTGCGCGCAAGCCTTGGTCTTGTACAGCGCCCTCAGCCTGAGAGAGCAAATGTGGCAAGTACGGTGGTTACAAGGCGATACAGCGTGGTGTAGGATGGGAGATGCGCAAATAAAGCAAACTTCTCCCTCGTCTTCGTCGTCTGCCGCGGCAACGCGTTCTTTTCCCTTGGATTCCGTATCGTCCGTGGTGGGATTGGCGTCCGTGGTCAAACGAGCGCCAAAGTTGCCCTTAGTGGTCGGGGCACGAGCATTGTCTCCAGCTCCATCTCCTTCTGTGTCTGCATTGCGTCCTCCACGATTGCCACGGCCTCGCCCTCCGCGACGTCCCCCTTTGCCCCTGCCTCTTTCGCCCGCAGAGGCGGAGTTGTCGTTGTTCTGCCTGTTGCCGCCTTGCGAGCCTCCACGGCCGCGACCTCTGCGCGCGCCGTTTGCGGGGGCGGGGGCGCCTCCTGCCGGGGTCTCAGTCGCATCCGCCATTGTGGTTTTTGTCGCAGTTTTGGGGTTCGTAGTGTACGGATGGTGGGGGTTGCGGGCAATCGCTGAGTATTTACGGTTGTGGCAGGTGCCGAATGCAGCGACCGCGGGTAAGGCGCAGCCGGTGGCCTGGCGTGGCTAGGCAGGTTTATGGGTTGCGGGCGTCGGTGAGGGTGCAGAGCGAGAAGAGTGCGGGCAGCGCGGACAAAAGATGCGAAGATGATGACGCGGGGCGCCCCCGGCGCAGATGAAGCGCCCGCCGATCGACCAGCTTGCTGGCCAGCTGCCGCCTCCAACTGAGCAAACACCACGCTCACTCACCCTGTGTTCTCCCTGCGACTGTGTGCTGCCAGTCATTCTGATTCATTCCTAAGCACTGTCGCTGCGGGCGCTTGGTCATCATGCGAAAGTGAGTCACCGTCCACTGCGCCCCGTTTCCCTGGTCCTGACTGTGTGGCCGCATCTAGCATCCGCCGCAGCGCGCTGGAGAAGCTTGCTACGCTTTCTGCCGCCTCGCCAGCCCCCGACTCTAGCAGTACAGACTTCAAGCGCCTGTATCGACTATGTCCGCCTCACGCGCAGGCCAATGGTGGCCATGACGAGCTCGACGGTGCCCGCGGAGGTGCCGCGAGGGTGCCTATGGTAGGCCTCCTATTCAGCGTCTTCCAGCTGGTCTGACAGGTCGCAGAGCTTGCCCGAACTCGAAACCCTCCTCGCGCTCTGCAAAGCTGCACCCCAGGTCGTCGATGTTGCAACCGCCGAGCAGCTTCTGAACCAGCTCACCCCCTATCTCCCCGAGTCGTTTGCCCAGGCCATTGCGCCCTCGCCCTTTCTCCGCGACCTTGACCCCTCGCCCTGGGAGATCTTGACTCACAACCTAGCCTTCGCCATCTTGTCTCTGGGAAATAACCATGAGGGGCTCAAAGAGGTTGCCGCTGCAGCCGTGAAGAAGTACGTGGCGGAATGGTCGGCCTCGGCAAGATCCCTGACGGGCGAGCATATGAGCCGGGAGGACGCGGTGGACAATACGGCCGATGGAGACGTTGGCCGTGTTCTTTGCTTGGCCATGTCCATGCTCGGTTTCCTGAGTGCCGCTTCAGCGTGTGCCTCCATCTGGAACCCCACCGAAATGCTCGACCTGATCGAAAATCTGCGTACCGCCCTGTCCGAGAAACTGATGATTTCGGTTGAAGCTTCCGTCTCGAACGTCTTATATGGCAGCAACTCGAAGCGGACACTCCGGGAATGGCGCCGTCATGCCAAGCACTATGCTGCCATGGGCCGTCCTCTAGGTGCTCTCCTCCTTCATCACGGACTCATGCAAGTCGTTGTCGCATGCACGGCGACTGTTGCTAGCCCCTCTGAACGCGAGTCCGGCAAGCCTGTTCTGGACAGGCTTCAAAGCGCCCACGCACTGCAACAGCCTCTGGATGCGGGGGCCGAAACTTTGCTCGCAAGTGTCGCTGGGATTGCCGAGGAAGAGCTTGAACGAATCAATGCCGACTCGGAGTATGTGAAGCGCGTAGGCACCGTTTGGCAGCAACACATTGCCCATGCTGTTCTGGCGGATGCACTTGTCACGTACTTGTGTTGCGCTGTGCTAAACGAAGAAATTGCCGATTCCGATAAGCTCATGGATTTGCTCGAGTCCACCCTCTCAGACGACATTCTCGCAGCCGATGAAATTTTGGCTTGTGTTGTGCTGAAGAGCATGTCGATCTTGGGCAAATCCTCGCCTGATCACGCATCTCATCTGAGCAAGTCTTTGCCACGCATAATCGTGCAGGGTGGGCTGAAGGAGGGCACTTCAGCCGTTGCTGCCGATTGCTTGGCTAGCGTTCTGATGCATCTTCCACAAGACGCTGTCATTACGACGTTGTACAGCCTCGGTAACGTCCTCAGTGGAAAGCAAGCGCCGGAGCGCGCCAATACTGGCCTGTCTCAGCTCAATGGGGGTGCGAAAGCCAACGGCACTTTGCACACACAGCATCAGACGGGCAGTACCATCTCACTGGCTCCTGCCGATGTTGACGAGCCTTCGCACGTCTATGGTACTGTCATTCAAACTATCGTTGGTGTGGCTTGCCGGTGCAAGGATCAGAAGATCTCTGAGCTTGCACTTTCGATGCTGGTCCAGAAGATTGGCAGAGTGAGCATTTCTGTCGATGCGAAGATCATCATCGAAAGCTCCTTACTTGGCGCTCACTCCGGTCCAGGAGAGCTTAGGGCTCTGCTAAAGCTATACTCTAAGCTCGCTCGCGATGCCATTGTCCAGGACAACTCCGTGCTCCTGGATGCGGTCATGAGAGGAAGGTGCCACCTCTCCAGGGAGTTCAAGGTCGGGCAGCCGCTGTTCGAGGTCTACTTACAGTACGTGCTTGACGACATTGTCAGCAAAGGTGATGCACATGGCCCAGAGGCTACGCCCATGGCGGATACGGAAGTGGCTGCCCAGGAAATCGCGCAGCTTCTGGGTCCGCTTGCGATCTTGATTTCATCCAACGCCGAAGGCCCAGAGGAGTATATCGAAGACGAAGCTATTGTCAGCCTGCAACGCGATGCCTGGTTTAACGTTGCTGTCCACGGCTTCAGTTTGACCTCCCCCTTGGGCAAGAGATATCTTAACGAACTCCGGATACTTGCCCAACATAGCAAGCCTTTGGTTTCCGAATCCCGGGCCGATCAGCTTGAGAGTGATGTTGAGCTCAACACTGTCCTCAGACGTGGCAAGAGCGCGGAACACATCGTCGAACAGAAACGCCGTCTTCAAGAACTTCTCCCTGCATGCGAAGTAGACATCAAATCACTAGGCTACCCTGAGGTCGTCTTCCTTAACACGGTGCATCTCGTCGAGGGTCTTCGTGCTAGCACTGGAGACTGCACAAAGACGCTGACATACTTCCTGGATCCGCGACTTCGCAACAAGGAGATGGGTAACTGTATGGTCGCTATTGCCGAGGCAGGTGTTCGCTCATACTTGAAGAAAACTGTCTCAGGCGGGTTTCAGTCCTTTTCCGCTCCCTACGTAGCCCAGCAGCTTGCTATCTTCTTCACCGGCTGCTGTCACAGGGTTTTGCAGGCACAAAAGGTTGCTATCCACTGCGCCGACATCATCATCCAGCAGGTACCATCTGCTCTCTGTCAGCGCGCTTCGCTGTTTGCCCTTCTCGAGCTTCTCAGCATGATGTGGAACAGCTGTCTTGAGAAGGAGATAGATGAGTACGGATGGTCCTCAACCTTCACATCAACCCGGGAAAACATCTCCATCGAGCTTTCGGACAACTACAGTTTCCGCAGGAACACCCTCATCCAGCTCCAGAATCGCGCCAGGGTCTGGGTCTTGAGCGCGATGGACATTGCTCCTCTCGATATCAAGGGACTTTTGCAGACCTACCTATCGGAGTACGATGATGACGGAGCCTACGGCCATGTCTCCCTTGGGAGGTCGTTCGCATTGGAGATGGGTTCCGTCATTCCATCAACAGACCAGCGCCTTGGCGCCATTGACCGAGAAAGAGAGCTGAATATCAACACAGCATCCGACTTCGTTGCTCAGTACACTAATCGCCAGGAGTACCGCTACGTGGAGCCAATGACGGATTTCAATGATGACTGGATCCGCTTCGGTAATGATTCCGACCCTTTGATGCGCCGTAGCAAGCACTACGATCGCAGCGTAGAGGATGCGCGGAGGGTGCTTCTCGATTTGGAGCAACGCACCTTGAGCCGCAAGCACGTTTCGATCGCGGAGCTCCGTGATGCTCTTAGACGAGCGGCTGCTCTTCTTTGCAGGAGTCCAAAGGACGAATGTGCGATTGCCCACCACGTTGTTGGCATCCCTTTCGCCGCCTTCAACAAGCAGTCCATCAAACTTGGTATTTCCTTGTGGCTTAGCATCATCAAAGAAAACCCGCGCATGGAGTCCAGGATTCTTGTCGAGATTGCCGAGAACTTCGAGAAGACTGTCCGACGAAGACTTGGCCTCTTTGATGAGCACTTCCACCACCCCGACCCCTTCTTCGTTAAGCAGGAGTTCGCTCAGTCGGACCGGACCGCCATCATGAAGCGCCAGCAGCACGCTTACAACCTAATTGCCCCCCATTTCCGGCTGCTGCAATTCCTTGAAAGTCACTTCAGCGCAACCCGTCTTGGTAGCCCCCATGTCGAACGCGTCTACCACCGTCTCATGCACATTACTTTGTCGGCAATGAGTCACACTACCAATCATCCTTTGACGCGTGAGGCCCACTTCCACGTGGTTCTCCTCGGCCTACGGATTCTTCAATACAGTACCGGTTCCAATACATCTGGCCAGTGGAGGCTGAAGGACCGCATTCTCTCAGCCGCCTTGGCGTGGTTCAAGGAGAGACCGCGATGGTCTTTTGGCGGGAATCGTTTGCAAATCAAGGCGGAAGCTCAGGTCCTGGTCGACATCCACAATGCGCTCCAGAACGTCACCGGCATCGGCCTGAACACGAATGGGCCCAGGAAGAGTCTGCACGCCAAGCAGGAGTTGCTGTTGCTCCTGCTTGCGAGCGAGCATCAGCGGCTGATGGTCTGGCTATTCCCTCTGGAACAGGACAGGCGCCTCCACCTGATGCCTGGCCATTCCGGCAAGGCCCCTACGGATGCAGTTTTGTCTGGCCTCCTGAAGACAGCTTGGACTGAGGACCCCGCCATTGCGGTGCAATTGGTTTTTCGGTTTAACTCGCTGAGGCTTGCCACCGAGGTCCGTTTCCTGGTACTTAACTTCCCTGAGAAGGTGTTGGACCAGCCGGATGCTCTAGAGGTGCTCCTTGGCAAGTCATTGCCCGATGATGTCTCGTTCCAGCTCAAGTACTTGATGTACTGGGCTCCGGTCAACCCAATGACGGCCATCACGTATTTCCTTCCCGCATATGGTAACCACCCATTCATCATCCAGTACGCTATGAGGGCACTGGAAAGCCACTCTGTCGACATCACTTTCTTCTACGTCCCGCAGGTTGTGCAGACGCTTCGTTACGATGTTCTTGGCTACGTTGAGCGCTACATCATCGAGACGGCCAAGTTCTCTCAACTGTTCGCCCACCAGATCATCTGGAACATGAAGGCAAATGCGTTCAAGGACGAGGACTCACTGATTCCCGATCCTGTCAAGCCGACTCTTGATGTTGTCATGGCAAGCCTTGAGAACAGTTTCAGCCCCGAGGACCGTGAGTTCTACGAGCGCGAATTCACTTTCTTCAACGAGGTCACCGGGATTTCTGGCAAACTCAAGCCGTTCATCAAGAAGAGCAAGCCGGAGAAGAAGCAAAAGATTGAGGAGGAGCTCCGCTCGATCAAGGTCGAGGTTGGCGTGTACCTGCCAAGTAACCCAGACGGTGTAGTCGTGGGTATCGATCGGAAGTCTGGCAAACCCCTGCAGAGTCACGCAAAAGCTCCGTACATGGCGACTTTCCGCATCCGCAAGGAGAAGACTGAGATCATTCCGGTGGTGGAAGATGGCAACGACGAAGAGAAGAAGGAGGAGAATTACTACGAGGTATGGCAGTCGGCTATCTTCAAGGTCGGAGACGACTGTCGTCAGGACGTGTTGGCGCTGCAGATGATTTCTGCCTTCCGCGGCATTTTCAACGATGTCGGGCTGGACGTGTACGTCTTCCCGTACCGCGTCACGGCCACGGCGCCCGGCTGTGGTGTCATCGACGTGTTGCCCAACTCCATCTCTCGTGATATGCTCGGCCGTGAAGCAGTCAACGGGCTCTACGACTATTTCGTGTCGAAGTACGGTGGCGAGGACTCGATCCGGTTCCAAGAAGCGCGCAACAACTTCGTCAAGTCGATGGCGGCGTACAGCATCATTTCGTATCTGCTGCAGTTCAAGGATCGGCACAACGGCAACATCATGATCGACGACGCGGGCCACATCCTGCACATCGATTTCGGCTTCTGCTTCGACATCGCGCCCGGCGGCATCAAGTTCGAACGCGCGCCGTTCAAGCTCACGCAGGAAATGGTGGCCGTCATGGGCGGCTCGACCGACTCGCAGCCGTACCGGTGGTTCGAGGAGCTGTGCATCAAGGCGTTCCTGGCGGCACGGCAGCACTGCGAGCATCTCGCGCACATTGTCATCGTCATGCTGGACAGCGGGCTGCCGTGTTTCAAGCCCGAGACGGTGCAGCACTTCCGCGAGAGATTCGTGCTGGACAAGACGGAGAGGGAGGCGGCGGAGTTTATGCGGTTCCTGATCAAGAAGAGTTACAACAGCTTGTCGACGGGCCAGTACGATCGGTTCCAGCTGCTGACCAACGGCATTCCGTACTAGTGAAGAGGCGGTGAGGGGCTGGCAGGAGCCGCGTGAGATGGGATCATGCGCCGGGGGGAGCCTTCGTTGCTGCGAGCATTTCAGGCCTTGCACATTGCAGTAGGTACTATCTTTAATCGAGAATTGTTCCCACGGCCCAACGTCCGCGCCTTTTTCGAATCCAGCATAGAACATGGGAGCGGGGCAGTCATGCGAAACACCAACCTGCAGCTATCGTGACTCGCTTGCCCGCTTTTTCGGTTTTTCTCGCCTGCCGCATGGGATTAGTGCGGATCGGCCGATGATGCGTTGTCGCGTGCCACTGGCGGCTCCACTTGGTCTTTCACCGCGTCTGCCCGCAGGATCAACTCCTTCATCGAGCACTTCCTACTCCTTTTCTTCCGTCTGCCGTCGCGCGCGGTGATTCTCAACGCCAGACCCGTTTTCCTTTTGTCCAAGCTTCGACACCCCCACTCGGAAAGGGAGAGAAAAAAAAGAAGCCAGATCGACCTTCCCGGAGACGCTCGGAGCACATCATGGCGGCAGCAACAGCAACAGCAACGGCAGAGACGCCAGCAACCACGCCAATTCTGCAGGACTCGACGTCGCGCTTCTCGACCATGACCGAGAGCTCCGACGACGCGGCCATCGCGCTGGCCGTCCGCCCGCTCCAGCGGCCGCGCAGCGGCACCGGCGGCGGGCTCGGCACGACCGGACGGCAGGCGGACGGCGTCAGCCGGCACCACCACAGCGCGGGCAGCGTCAACGGCAGCGTCAACGGCAGCGTCAACGACGGCGACGACGACACGCCGGGCGAGAAGAGCGCGGTGGGCAAGACGTACTACTTCGACCTCAAGGGCGACACGCGGCTGCTGGTGCGCAACGACGCGGGCGTCGAGAACGTGTTCGTGTGCTCGGCCAAGGCCATGACGCTGGTGTGCGACGCGTGGGACCGCATGCTGTCGCCCGACGGCCACTTCAAGGAGGCCCGCGAGCCCATCGCCGAGGGCGAGCCGCGCGAGGTCGCCCTGCCCGACGACGACGCCACCGCCCTGTCCATCCTGCTGGACATCGCCCACCTGCGCTTCAGCCTGATCCCCGCGAAGCTGAGCTTTCGCCATCTGCTGGGCGTCGCCGTGTTGGCGGAGAAGTACGGCGCCGCGAGGGCGTTCCAGCCGTGGCTGTCCATGTGGGTGGGGGCGCAGAGGAAGAAGGTGGGCGTGCCCGGGTACGAGGAGTGGTTGTGGATCGCGTGGGCGTTTGGGGAGCAGGAGATTTTTGCGGACCTGGCGACCAAGTTGGTGAGGGAGGTGAGGGTGGATGAGAAGGGGAGGCTGGTGAATGCGGTAGGGAAGGTGCTGGATGGCGAGGGCGGGTTGTCGTGGTTTCCGCCGGACATCTTGGGTGCGTTTTCTGGCTGGCTTGTGACATGGGACTAAGTTGCTGACTGTGGAGGTGTAGAGAGCATCATGAGCGTGCGGACGGCCACGATTGCGCTGCTGCAGGACGCGTGCTACGGCTACCAGGACAAGTACCTGGCCTCGTACACGGTGCCGGACACGGAGAGCGTCTGCTGCCATTGCGGCGTTGACGCCGACCGCGAGTGCGACGCTACCGTCCTCGGGTCGTTCATCATCTCACTCCATGAGAACGGTCTCAGCCCTTCCCGCGAGGACCCGACCAGGGTGAAGATGAGCATCGAGGAGTTCGCCGAGAGGCTCAAGCGGGTCGAGCTGATCGACTGCCGCCACAGCCACTTTGGAAGCTGCAACTTCGCGCCGGAGCTGTGGGGGAAGATCGAGAAGGTTCTGACGTGCATCCCTTCGCCGGTTCTGGACTCGCACGTGCGGCACATGGAGAGGCAGAAGAGGCATTTCTGAGTTGTATTTACGAACCAGGCAGAGTGAGGACACATTGAAGGGAGGGTTCTGGAGCTCCCCATCCAGTCTAGCGCGGATCGCAGGGCTGCTTCCCTTGCTCCTTCCCCAAAAGCAACGCCCAAGTTTCTTTTCAAGCCGCCCATCCAGGCGCACACGGAACCGCACCCGTCTGCTTTGCGCTGGTCCTCCAACCCGTCTACGATTTGTCCGCGGATCGACGAGAGATGAAAATGCCCGACTCCAACGAAAGCGACGCCATCTCTGCGTCTTCGCACCCACAAACTCTTCCGGACACCTCATACTTTGATGATGACGGAGACCTTCGTATCTTGGTCTATGACGAGGACGTACAGAAGGTCTTCGTTGCTTCGTCCAAGGCTATGAGTTTCCTCTGCAGCCCCTGGAAGCGCATGCTAGCTGGCGACTTCAAGGAGGCTCAAGCTGATCTATCTGGAATGAAAGAGATATCACTACCTGAGGACGATCCGAGGGCGCTCTCTATCCTACTCAACATTGCACACCTCCGCTTCGACAATCTCCCAAAGGGAATAATGTCGTTCGAAGCTTTCAGAGACTTGATCGTGCTTTCAAATAAGTACTGCGCTACTGTTATCCTCAAGCCCTGGCTTTCCACGTGGGGGCAAGTGATCCCTGGATCCTATTACTTCGACTACACATGTGGCCGAGAGGAGCTGCTGTTCATCTACTGGGAACTTGGAGAAGAGGAAGAAATGGAGAAGTTGGCTCGGGAGCTGACATGGGACATTGGAATCAATAAAGACGGCCAATTCGTGAACAAGAAAGGCAAAGTCCTGATCCCGGAAGACAGCTACTGCTATTACCCACCCGGATTCCTTGGTAAGGAGTTTCTTTCTTCACTTGAGAGCCTTTTAACTAATATCCATCCAGATTCGATGCTCTGCCTTCGCGCACAGAGTATCAGCTGTATGCTGGATGAGCTTTACGGCTACGTAAGTAGATACCGAACGGCATACGACCAGGAAAACCCAAGAGCACTCTGCAAATTCGGAAGAAGAGAATGCGATTCTCTCGTGTTCGGCTCTCTTATGCTATCCCTCCAGCGTGCCGGGCTGGATTTCGAACAACCTAGCACTGAGATCATACCATGGAGTGTGCACACTCTATTCGATAAGATCATGGATGTCGAGATCTCCCAGTTCCCCCGCGAAAGTGACGACGATGACCACAGTTACTGCAACTTCTACAAGGGTTTCCGCAAGTCAATCAGGGACATCAGGGGATATTTGGCTTCTCCAGTGCTAGAGTCGCACCGCGTGCACATGGAACGGCAGAAGGAGCTTCTGAGGTAACTGCATTGGGCTACCTTGACAATGATGTAACGGGTTCTGGGAGGGGGGATGGATAAACAGAGTCGAATGTACGGAAAAAAAAAAACAGAACCCTAGCCATCTAAACTCTGGCCGATTGAAGCCAAATGTGCGGACGTAGATGCGAGTGTAAAATGCGGACAAGCACATCCGGACATGGGATTCCACGACCCACGTAAATTGTACATGACCGAATCCACCATTTCCTTCCACATGATTCCCGATCACCCGGTTGGGTTTGGCGCAGATCTGAGGGCCGCGTTCTTCTCAATGCCCCGTCACTGAAACAACTCCTTCCGGACGAAAGACTGACCTCTCCACCATTGTCCGACCCGCTGCGCTTGCGGCTGCGCTGGACCTCACACCTTGTCGGCATATCCGCCTGCTCCGACATACACTCTCCAGCTGTTTCAGCCCGCCCGCGTCCCAGTGCCAGCCAGCACAACATCACGGCCGCAACCTCACCGGCCCACGCAACCACAACAAATGTCGCGTGCATGCGGGAATTCCCTGAGATGAAGGTATTGCCTGAAGCTGTCTACTTCGATGAACAGGGCGACACTCGTATTCTTGTCCGGGATGGCTGCGATACATACAACAAGGCCTTCATCGTTTCTTCCAAGGCACTGGGCTTCGCGTCAAATGTTTGGAAAAAGATGCAGAGCGGCCACTTCAAGGAGGGCCAGCCCGGCACGGACGGCATCATGACGATTTTCCTTCCTCACGACGAAGCGGATGCTCTCACCATCTTGCTCAACATTGCTCACCTTCGATTCGATCGCCTGTCGCGCAATCCTCTTCCGTTCGACCAGCTCCGAGCTCTGGCAACTCTAACGGACAAGTACGGCGCTACCATTATGCTGAGGCCTTGGATCAAGGATTGGGTTGGTTCACTCTGGGGCTTCGGTGACTGGGACGCTGGTCAAGAGGAATGGCTGATGATTGCATGGGAGTATGGGTACGAGGACAAGTTCGAGACGCTGGCTAGAGACCTGACCAGGTATTCGGGAGCGAATGAAGATGGCAAACTTGTCACGCATGCAGGCCGCGTTCTGGACCCTGACAACGAAGACTGTCGCTTTCCGCCCGGTATCATCGGTAAGTCTTCACCTTTTCCATTGCATTTAACCCGTCGTCCGCAGTACGGGTGATTACTTGCGATATACTGCTAACGTTTGAGTATAGAGCATAATGTCTGCGCGCAAGCATGTTATGGACAAGATGCTAGATGCGCTTTACGATTACGTGGAGCAGTATCTACACGAGAAGCACGTGTGCGTTCGCGAAAATCGTACGTGCGACTACATATTCCTCGGATACATGATCCGGCTCCTCAGCAGTGTTGGCCTCAAACTTGAACGGCAGCTCCAGAGCTCCGACACCGTCTCTCTGAGTATCGACGGACTCTCTTCGAAGATACATGAGACCAAGGACCAGCTGTGTCAAGCATCGGATGGCCACGTCTGCAAGAATATTGCCAGTATCCTGGAACTGCAACTATCCCTTCGCAGCATCCAGGAATATCAACAGTCCGCAGTGCTCGAATCGCACCGTGTCCACATGCAGCGACAGAAAGCACTTCTTGACTAGCTTTCGGCTCAATACTAGCATTTGCTACGATTGTAAATCAGAATGCCCGCTTACAAAGTCGCCAAAAAATCGCGCGGTGGTGGTATGAAAGGAAACAAGATACAAGGTTTGTAACGATTTAATTTTAGAAAAGAAACATGCGGGCAATCAATAAAAACATATTGATCCTGTAATTTGACAAACCCGTAACCACAGATGACTGTCTTAAATATCGCGTGATGGGCACAAGCTTTTCAACGCCTGACCCATTGCTGCCTGCTACTTTCATTCCCTCATTCCAACCAATCTGCCGGCGTGTTGTGAAACGATAGTGAACTGGCATTCAGCTACGTTCTATTTACAAGAAGTCTTTGATAAAGAAGAAAAGAAAGTGAAGGAGAAGGCCTGCTTTTATAAGAAAGTAGGTGGCGGGGAAAACGAGTTTCGCCGAAATGAGTGAGCTAAGTAATGATCTGGACGAATCAAAACACGGCGAATCTGCCAGGGCACAGCGGCGTCATCTTCAAAACTCACTACCGTCACATATCCAGCCCGAACACTCAGCGTTAGACGTGGACGCCATGTCGACAAGTCCGGAACCGAAAGACGAGCGAGGGTCTCCGGGGGCCGGCTCGTCTCCAAGCACCATCTTCTTCGACCCTCAAGGCGACACACGCCTCCTTGTCAAAGTCGACGAAGTCGACAAGGTCCTCGTGGTCTGCGCTAGAGTCATGTGCCTGGTTTGCGATGCTTGGAAATGCCTGCTGTCTCCCGATGGATCCTTCAAGGAGGCGCAGCCCACCGCGGACGGGATGAGAGAAGTCGATCTGCCGGAGGACGATGGAAACGCGCTGGCCATCTTGCTAAACATCACCCACCTACGCTTCGATGAGAGACAATTACCTTTTCTGAATTGCTGGCTGGCTCTTTCGGTGTTGACTGACAAGTATGGAGCAACGAAGCTCGTGACAGCCCTGGGTCAAGAAGTGGATTGAAATCCACGACGACAAAAACAACAAAAAAAAAACAACTCCCAAGTTCGAACCACGCCGCAAGCACACTCACCACGAGCACGCTCACCACCACCAATACCAGAGGCAAAAAAGGCAAAAACTATATGAACTTGCTCAACCCGTGAGGGGAGCGTGCTATATAGGAACAGGCTCTTTGAGAACCGCCTGTTTTTTCCGGTTATACCGTTCGACCGTACCCCAGTCTCACCTGGCGCCCACGCTCCTAGCTGTCGTCGGAAGAAGAATCCGAAACCCAGTTATGGGAACGGTTCCGCTGCCATTCAGCCAGTTCATCGCGGGACGGGTCATTACTGGGGATTTTGACTTTGTTAATTATATGGCCAACCAAGCCCTGGGGCATACCGTCAACAAGGACGGCTACGAGGAGTGGGCTCTGGATCTCCTGGGAATTTGGAGAGCCGAATGTCTTCGAAAAGGTCTGCGCACACTTGGTCAAATCGGCCACAAAGGTAGAATGCCGCGAGTCGAGAACAGGAAACAATCCGCATCGCAGTATCTTCACCTCGCACAATCCCCACACCAAAACCCGTCCTCGAGACACTCACCTCGCACACGCCGGTAAAGAAACCCGCCTCATCCGCAACCCGCAATCCATCCACCAACGCAAACGGCGGCGGCGCACCGTCCCCCTCCCGCCCACCGCGCCTTCCAACCCTGACCATGATCCGCAACCACCACTACCTCCTCCTGCAGCGCGACTACGGAAGGCCTTCCTTCCACCGCTGCTCGTCTCACCGGCTTCGGTGAGGAGCTCGCTCGATCCGCACTAGCCGGCGCAGGGCAGGGGCGGGCATGGGCATAGGGCGAGGAGGACGGCGGGCGGCGTGGCGTGTCAGAGGTCGCCGTATCAACACCTCGCAGTACAACTTTCCACCTGAAAGCATTGGTAGGTGGTTTTCCCACACCGTCGAAACCACTCCGGGTTAACAAGCGACTGATGAAATCGTGCGTTAGAGAGCATCATGGCTGTACGAGCGAAGGCAATAGATGACCTGCTGCAGGTTTACTTCAGCTACCTGGACAAGTACCGCATCGCGTGCACGCAACAGCCCCCAACTACCGTTTTCACTACTTTTAATTACAGAACGGAATGCGATTCTCTCATGTACGGGGCCATCTCGCTGCATTTAGACAAGATCCCCTCTGCCGTCCTCGAGCATCATCGAGTACACATGGAACGGCAACGCGCGACCCTGCGCTACAATACCGACTCGAAACGCTAGTCGGGTACCAACTGGATATGATGCGGAAACCCGCCCGCCAGGCCTTGATCGTTCGGATACAGTTCCAAACATAAAACTCCGGAGAAAGCATCGAGTAGAATTTTGCCACGCCAGACCTTCAGAAGTGTGCACTCAAAAGCAGATGCAAGGCTTCAGATTCATAAAGAGCAGATCAACTCACTGAGAACATTATGAGTCTTCTGAAAGGCGGCCAACTTGAGACATTGTTGCAAGATGACCGTGTGATGTATGTATGTCGGGTCAGTCGCTGGCGGATGCTGACAGCGTCAGCTGGCTGGACGCCACGTCCGAACCTTATGCTTACCTCCATCACTGGCAAGCTATCTGAATGAAGAAGGCTTTGTAGAGCCACTTGGAAGCTGTTCATCCCAGAATGGAGGTGTGAGCTGAAGCTATGGATCAGTGCTGTCGTATCGTCTCTGCATGAAGAAAACGAAGAGGGAAACCGTTGCGACGCTCAATACGAGTCGCCGCCGAGCCGCAGGTCGTAGCCGGGTGAGAAGTGGCAGCCGATTCGTGTGAGACCCATGTCATCAGCCGCACAATAACGGACGCTACTTATGCGCGTGCTAAGCAAGGCTAACGCGCGAGCAAAACACGTTGCGTGGAACGTCGGCAGTAACAGTTGCAATGCCGCCATCCTTTCCAGGCACGTTCCACGCCTCGAGGTAGGAAGCAAGGCAGCAGTGCAATAGTATGATCAAGCCGCAAGGGCCGCGCTCTGCTCCACATTTGCTTATTTCGTCGATCCCCTTTCTTCGGCTCGGCCCGATGCACATGCCTCAACCGGCCCGATGTTCGGCAGATAGATGAAGCATAGCAACACGCCGGGCTGCACCAATTGTATGGTCGCGGTTGAGGCACTGCTTTGAACAGGAACCCGAAAACGAACACGTCGCTGCAGGTCCTCAGCTGCGTATTCATGTAACAGGACTGAAAGAGTCTTCCCCGTACATTTCAGACTGTGTAGCTTCGCATTAGACGGGCGCTGTTGGGTTAGTTGTGAGGCGCGGGGCAAACGAGGTGTGACGACGCTGGTGCTGCTCACTATCGAGTCTGGCTTGGAAAATGGTTAGACTTGAATCTTGGAGACTGGTTGGCTTCGCTGAATTGCCTAAATGTAGGCTTTGTGTTGGGAGCAGCGGTGGCCTGAGCATGGAAATGACTGTCTCCGTGGATTTCAAAGCTCAATGATAGTGGTGCTAATAACCTTAAGTCCGTCGGCTCGGAAACATGGCGCTCCGCTATCATGTGTCGCCTCAGCTTGGAGGCCACCCCTGGTCGCATTGGGTATCTACCCCAAGGACTGACGGTACAAGGCCAGGATTATCTTCCTGCAGCCGCGGTGTGCTCGCGTAGAGAAGGAAAGTTAAACCCGACACAAAGGAGATAGTGCGGGGATAAGTGATTCTACCTTTGTGCAGTCAAACGTCCGAGCGTTGAAACGAAGGATCAAATCCCGTGGGCAAGTCTTTGGGGTCCAGCGTTTGCGCAGAATCGCCGCGGAGGCGGATCGGCCAAAGTGGTTATACCTACCTACTTGCTTTGCTAGTGGTAGGCGCGATACGAAGAGGAACAAACGCAGATAAACAAGGGTCGTCGGAAGCCGGTTGCGGAAAAAGAAAATTGGCGAGCCAGCGCTAACACGAGGAGCGGAGGGCCTGGCCACAGTTAAAGGATCCGGGAAAGACAAGCATGGTTCGGCCTTTCGGGAAGGCCGATCCCCCAGCCCGGGTGCGCTGCGGGGCCCGTGGTTGGAGTGGTCGACGGTCGCGAGGTCGAGCCAGATGTGACAGCCCTTGCGGGAAGGCTTGCGAGCTGTCGACCCGGAGCGGAAAGGCTTGCGAGGCTGAGGGCGTTGGAGCATTCTGCAGCTGCGGTGAGCGATTGCGGTGCCAGTCCCGAGGAATTTTCGCGAAGGAGCAGCCAGTGGGCCACAAGGCTGAGCGTGGGCGCCACAGGAGGTGAGTCACGGCGACATGGACATTCGGCGGCGAGCAACTCGGCGGCGAGCGACGCTGGGCGGCCGAAAGCGATCGCGAGGCAGAATGGGTGATGCAAGGCAGCCGCAGTGCGCGTGGCCCTGGCCCGTGGCCCCTTCCATTCCCGCCGTCTTGGCTGCCTGGCGGGACGACTGTTGCCCCGGCGGCGTCTGGGCTGCACGCTGTTCGCGCCGCTGTCGTTCTGGCCCGCCGGTGATTGGCGCGTCTTGCTGTGGCACGCCCAAGCCGCATGGCGCCAGCAGCTACGCGTGCTTGACAGCATCGTCCCACGCCGGTGCTCTCGCATCCGCTCCGCCAGCTCGGCAGCAGCCTGTCCAGTGCCGGTCCGGACCAGATGACGCCCGTGCCCACCATGGCCTCTATATCATCGCCGCCTTGCGCCCGTCTCCCTCACCTCAGGCACCCGCCCTTCAAGCCCCGCGCCCGTTGTCCCGCTTTAACAAAGACGCCCCTGCTTCGGCCCTTTGATCATGGACGGCTCCCACTCTGAACGCGCGACAATGGACGCCGCGTCGTCTCTTAAGTCCAGCCCCTCGCCGTCCGTCAGCGAGAAGAAGGACCCCGTGGACAGCAATACCATGCCCGTCGAGGAGAGCCAGGAGCCGAAAGAAAAGTCGCCCACCGCCGGCGGCCCCGTCGAACTCGCCCCTCTCGAGAAAGCGGCCGACGAGGCGACGCCCCAGCAAGAGAATGAAGACGAGTACCCAAAATCGTGGAAACTGGCCTTTATCACAATCGCCCTCTGCCTTTCCGTGCTTTGCATGGCCCTGGTGCGCCTGGCCCTCTCCGCCAGCCCCCACGCGTTCCGTCGCTAATCTGCCCAATCGCAGGACAACACCATCATCTCCACCGCCATCCCGCGCATCACTGACCACTTCAAGGCACTGGACGATGTGGGCTGGTACGCCTCAAGCTACCTGCTCACCACTTGCGCCTTCCAGCTCATCTTCGGCAAGCTGTACACCTTCTTCTCCATCAAATGGACATATCTGGTTGCCCTGTTCATCTTCGAGCTCGGCTCTTTCGTCTGCGGCATTGCCCCCACCTCCGAGGCCTTGATTGTCGGCAGAGCTATTGCAGGCGTGGGTTCCGCTGGCATTTTCTCGGGCGCCATCCTCATTGTCAGCAAGACTGTCCCTCTGCGCCAGCGCCCCACATACACCGGTCTCATTGGTGCTATGTATGGAATCTCTAGCATTGCCGGCCCACTGTTGGGAGGTGTCTTTACCGACAAGGCCACTTGGCGTTGGTGGTAAGTCTAAACCAAAGCTCGACTATGAATTGGCTCTAACAGGACCCAAGCTTCTACATCAACCTTCCCTTCGGTCTCATCACCGGAATCTTCATCTTCTTTTTCTTCAAGTCGCCCAAGATTGTCAAGAACACCGCGTCTGGTTGGAAGGCCAAGCTCAACGAGTTCGACATCTACGGAACCCTCGTTTTCATCCCCGCCATCGTGTCCTTGCTCCTCGCTCTCCAATGGGGTGGCTCCAAGTACGAGTGGGGCAATGCCCGAATCATTGCCCTTTTCGTGGTTTTCGGTATTCTCATCCTCATCTTTATCGGAATCCAGTTCTGGAAGCAAGAGAGTGCCACGGTGCCGCCTCGCGTCTTCAGCGACCGCACCGTCTGGTCTTGCGCCGTTTTCAGTGCCTTCCTTGGCGCCGCCTTCTTCATCATGATCTACTACATTCCCATCTGGTTCCAGGTCATCAAGGGCGCCTCGGCCGTCAAGTCGGGCATCATGAACCTCCCCATGGTTCTCGGTCTTGTTTTCGTCAGCTTGATTGCCGGCGTCCTCGTCTCGGTGCTCGGCCACTATGTCCCCTTCATGATCCTCTCCTCCATCTTCATGTCCATCGGCGCCGGCCTCCTGACCACCTTCGAGGTCGACACGGGCCACCCCAAGTGGATCGGCTATCAGTTCATCTTCGGCGCCGGTGTTGGCTTCGGCATGCAGCAGACGCTCATTGCCGTGCAAGCCGCCCTCCCTACCACCGACATCCCCATCGGCACCGCTATCATCATGTTCTCGCAGACGCTGGGCGGTGCCCTGTTCGTCTCGGTTGGCCAGAACATTTTCACGAACCAGCTGATCAAGAACATCTCGGCCGCCATTCCCGAGGGTGGCGCTCAGCTGCAAGGCTTTGTCCTCTCCACCGGCGCCACGGAGCTACGCACAGCCATCGCGCGCGTCTTTCCGGAGTACCTGGGTGGCTTGCTCAGTGCGTACAACGACGCGCTAACCGAGACCTTCTACGTTAGTGTCGCCATGTCTGCGCTCAGCTTCGCATTCGCCTTGTGCGTGAAGTGGGTCAGTGTGAAGGGAAAGAAGATCGAGATGGGCGCCGCTTGACCGTGCTCGTTCGGTCTTCGACCAGTCCGCCTTCACCAACTTTTTCGTTCTGTTCATACTTCGATTTTCACAAGTTATACCCCAGGAGCCTCTTCACTACTTCACAGAATTTTTTAATGCAACCCCGCCAGCAACGGTGGGTCCAAAAACAGATATCAATGTATGTATGATATGACAGCGGAGTCACGGCTGCGCATAGCACCGGCGCTTAGGATTTTCTTCTTCTTTTTTTTGGCGGGGGTTAGGATCCCATGTTTTAGGGGACCAATGTTCCTCTTATTGAAATCTCGACTCTGGTTAGACTTAAGGTTCAGCCGCTGCTGCTCTGTCCATGGATCATGGGCGAGCCAGGCCGTGCACCAAAAGAAGCTTGTTAGACGCTAAACGCTCGTAATGGATATGATTCGAACTCGACGCAGAAAAGTGTCCGTAACGCGAGGTACTCTGTGGCCAGGTACACTAATTAAGATGGATAACGTGGGGTACACTAAGGCGGCGAGGTACACTACACATCGCCGCCTAACCCTATTCCCACAGTCATCGCTCCGAACAGCACGTTCCTTCAACGACGAGTACGCCTCCGGGTCGCTTGGCAACGTAAAAGCTGACGACCGGGAAAGCCAAGCTCGCTGTGTGCGGAGCCGATGGTTCGTTCTCTGTTGACATGGCAATATACCATCCCGGCCAACCGACGCTTCGCCTCCGCACCACGTACCAACACCATCGCAAAAAACTCCAACAAACAACAGACCGCCATATTGGCAGCAGCAGCCAGCACATGTCATGTCATGTGTCGTCCCGTTAACCTTAATCGTCGCTTCCCCATAGCCCCACATTTCGCCCACCCACACCCGCCCGCCCACTCCGCCGCTTTCCGCCGCTTCCGACGAGTCGTGTGTCTCCACCGGGGGAGGGGGAGGGGTGGTGGCACCACGCGCGCGGCGGCGGGCCCATGCGTGCGTACCGGTATCGTATGTATGTACGTACAGGCATCAATCTCGATCTACATACCCGCCTACGCAAACCGCCCCCCACCTGTCACCCTCGTCTTCTTCCCTCCATCTCTTTGCCGTCGTGTCGTCCTCGCTTCGTATGTACACGCCTCATCAACCATCTCCGACCCAACCATCGGATCTGCTCGGGAGAACGCCCGCATGCAGATGTCGGGGACCCCGGAATAGACAAGACAGCTCTTCGCCGGCGGTTCCGAACGGCCATCATGTGTTTTTTCTTCAGGCTTTTCCGGGGCTGGTGTTGTGGTTGTGGTGTGGTGGGCCAATGACGTCCGGGAAGACGCGTAGCTACCCACCCAACGACCCCGGGAACGGGACCCAAATGGCGTCATCGTTATCAGTCGGGTTTCCATTTTTATCCGGCCGGCCAATGACTGCTTGGCTCGTTTGGGCTCGTCGTTTGATGAGCCACAGCTCGCTGGTTATCGATGATGCTGTTTGCGGTGGCGATAACCCAAGGTGGGGTGATCAGGGAAAACGATAGCTGTGACAATTTTGTAGGTATTCGTAGAGCGTGCTAGTACCTATGTCTGGTAGAGAAAGAAAGCATACATAAGAGAATAATACAGTTCTCGGGAAACGGCCACCTAAGCTAAAAGAGAATGCGGAGGTCTACTCGCTGCTCTCCCGAACGGGAAAAGAAATGAAAAAGAATGCCTATTTGTACAGTGTGAGACTTGTTGCTCTAGACTATTCATCAATCCCATCCGATTTCCCAGTTCTTTTTCGTTCCTTTCAATAACGCGCACATGTCGTGAAAACATCAGGATATCAAACGGCAAAATTTTGTAACATAGAAAGAATCGTGCGGATCAGGCCTTCCACTTGACTTCGTCCCACGTCTCATACTCATACTTCAGGCTCTTCTGGACCCAGACCAGCGTGATGCCGGCCCAAATACCAGCCCACAGGAAGGGAACCACCCAGCCGATCTGGAAAGCGGGGGATCAGTATCAGAACCACGAGTGGGGAAGAGAAGAGAACTTACCACGTAGGCTGCATCCCTCTGCATGGTGAAAATGAGAGCAGTGGTAAGGGCAGCAACCGCGCAAGCGCCAAAGGCCCAGAAAAGAGTGAGTCTGTGTAGCATGAGGCGGAACTGATGGCTGGCCATATAGCGCAGGTTCAGGCGCTGCCTGAACTCAGTCCCACCGCTGCCGTCAACAGCGCAAATGTCCTCAATGATGGAGTAGATTCCAGGGCGCAGGGGCGAGCCTTTCGGTAGCGAAGAGATACGCATCGGGGCTCTGTAGCCGGCGATACGGGCGATGTCCATGACAAGCATCTCGACACCAAAGGCGAACACCATGCTAGGCACGGGCATGGCAAGCAGGCGGATCGGTGGTTCTTCCGGGACGGTACCGACGATCAGCTCGATCATCACAGCAATCCAGGCGGTAGAGAGATTCCAGTGGAACCAGTCAAGCTGTCACAGGTTAGCCATCGTTGCTAGGCATAAGCGACAAGGTAACGTACATAGAAGCGCTTGGCGCCAATGACTCGGCAAGTCGAGCCCTTCTTCCACAGCCTGTGGAAGCGGATGAAGTATTCCACGATTGAGACAGTTCCAAGGAGACCGGTACTGATACTGAACACGGCATTGTGTGACAAGCTGGTGCCGTACCAGAGGCCGAAGTAAAGAGCGATTGGCATGCACACGCAGTCCAGGATGATCAACGACCAGAACCAGAAGATGCTCTTCTTCCGTGTGCGCAGCGTGTAGTTCAGCGGGGGAGGATGGGTGAAGTCGGGATCATCGTAGCGGATTTGCGTGGCAGCATTTGCGGCGTTGATGGACGAGGCGCGGGTGGATCCGGGCCTGCTTGGCGACGGCGTGCCGGACGAGCCTGGCGTGAGGTCCTTGTTGTTGTTGGCAGGATTGGCGTTGTTGGGGCCTGGGACCTGCAGCAAGCCTGCTATGCTGCCAGTAGGGTCGTATGGCGGCTGGCTTGGTCTCCGGGCTTCTTGGGGTGGTGCGAAGTCGACCTGCGTAACAGGCAACTCGCTACCGTTGCTCATGATGTCAGGGAACTCTTCAGCCTTGCAATTCGATGCAGCAGGAGGAAACAATTCGCTTGGGAGTCCGGAAGGCGAGGGGATTACGACGGCATAAGAAGGGCGGCGTCAGGACACGGCGGGGTTTGCGGAGGTGAGTGCAGGTGAAGGTGGGTGGGATTTGAGGAGAAGAAAGGGTCGATGGTCTCGCCGCGTCCGGCCGGCTCGCTCCTACCCGGTGATGTTATTGCGACACACAGGGAACCGGTGCATGACGTCGACGCCAAGCCTCCGCCTGCCCCGACCCAATCACGCGCGCGGCCAAGCTTGAGTCCTCTTATTCTCCCCGACCCCAACATTACGTGTGCTGACCTTCGCATTCGTACGAGAGCCTGGCGAGCATGCCTTGATGCTCCGCCCCCGATCATCGCGATGCGCTTCGCTCAGCTACTCCTGACCCTGCCGTGTCTCGCGACTGCTGCCGCCGTCTTAACCCATCAAGCGCCCCTGCCGGTGCCAGCACATGCACGCAACATATCCCCAACCCTGTTCGCCGAACTCGAGGAGCTTGCGCGCATCGTCGATATTTCCTATTGCGTCGGCCTCACCGGCTTGGGCATCGCGAAGCCCTTCACCTGCGCCAGCCGCTGCAACGAGTTTCCCAGCTTCGAGCTGGTGAAAGTACGGCTCTTGCGAGCTACTAGAACCTGCACTCATGACTGACAGGCATAGGCTTGGAACACTGGCCCTCTCCTGTCCGACTCCTGCGGCTACGTCGCCTTGTCTCATCCGCCCTCTGTACCGCGCATCATCCTAGCGTTCCGCGGAACATATTCTCTCACCAACACCATTGTGGACTTGTCGACCGTTCCCCAGGAGTACATACCGTATCCTGGAAGCGATGATGGAGACGATGATGACGACGCGCCGGACGCGAAGCCTATCAAGTGCACGAACTGTACAGTTCACAGTGGATTTTACCAGTCCTGGATCAACACGCGAGAAGTGATCCTTGAACACGTCGCCGAAGCGATCGATAAGCACCCAGACTACAAGCTGACCTTGGTCGGACACTCGCTGGGTGGTGCGGTGGCAGCGTTGGCAGCGCTGGATTTCAAGGCCCGCGGCTGGGACCCCCATGTGACCACCTTTGGCGAACCACGGCTTGGCAACGAAGGCCTGGTTCAGTACATCGACAGACGGTTCAATGTGGGAGAGAACACAACCGTTGAAAAAGAGACGGGCATCAGATTCAAGCGAATCACACACCTGGCAGATCCCGTCCCGCTGCTGCCCCTGGAAGAATGGGGTTACCATATGCACGGTGGGGAGATCTACATCGACAAGGCTGACCTACCGCCGAGCGTTGCCGATATCCGCATCTGCTCAGCTGACGAAGACCCAGATTGCATTGCTGGCGGCGATCCTGCGGGGTGGATCCCTGCGCGATTCAAGCTCTGGCAACTCTTCTGGGCTCATCGTGACTACTTTTGGAGGCTCGGGCTTTGCGTCCCTGGTGGCGATCCCTGGGATTGGAAGGGCAGGTACCCACCCGCTGGAGATGCAGACGAGGACGAGCTGTAACCTACGAGGCGACTCTTCAGAAGGCTACTGCACGGCCACTGGAGTCCGTTTTCGCTCAGTTTGGATAAAACCTTACTGGGCGAGTGAACCTAATATTTGCATGCGCACGAAATTGATATCATCGAGCGAGTCGGGATGGCGTTGTATCATTTCAGCGTACCTTTTTTCAGCGTTGTCTGATGTGGCCAGCAACCATACCTTTCGCCTCCTGGCACATGTTTCTCCCTGTCTAGCGGACCTGACACTCCGACTCTCCATTGCCAGCAGTTGCCCAACGACTCCCACCGAGCCTGTGGTCGCTTGCATGCCTTGATACATCAGAGGGTAGTTATAAAGAGCAAATTGCTATGCAAACTACGAAGGAGGAAATCATGGCTTCCGTCTTTCATTCGTTGGTAATAGGAAAAGTCAAGCGGTAACTACTGCATTTCCGGGAGAGCTTACTGTCTGGAAGTACAAAGGAGAGAATTAGTCTTTCATGGATTCCATCAGTTTACTGAAATTATTTCAAAATTTTCCTTCTGCGTGACGCCCTTCGCGATGGGAGAGGCATGCTTGTGCTTCCGTTTTTGGACGCTTGCGTTTGTCTGCTTGAAAACACATACCTCTTCACCTCCACCCAACCGAGCAAACTGTACTCCTCGTGTACAAGTGCACGCACTATTCCATGTACTACGCGAGGCCTCAGGCGCTTGCTGCATGGTCACCCAGCCAACGTATGCCGAAGAGCGGTCTGGTCGCGTAGTCTGTCATCACCAGAGCACAGGTGATAGTACTTCCAAGTCTTTTACACCGCTATGCAGCTTCACTTTCGCTGTTAGCCCATGGGGGTCGCCTGCATTCGATAGTACCTCACCCATTGCCTCCCACCTGACCTACTGACCCACCAAAGCTCGCCAACACACCCTCATCTTCCCATCTGGGGCTGCTGTATTTCTTTTGAGACAACTTGGAATAGCCAAACGCTTTGCGACACGACGTGCTGCGCTGTGAGCTAGCAGCAGGACAGCCCAGCCATCTCGGAAGCTCATGATCATCATCAATCGTCCTGCCGTCGAGATTTTTTTCACACGAGCAAACAAAGTTTTCCATGAGTATCATACTCGCGCCTTGCTTGGAGAGACCGGAGTCTGCATGCGTTTAGTTGAGGCTATGCCACTACGCATTTGACCGTGCTGCTGAGTGTTGTTGTGTTGTAAGGTAGCGGGTTTGGGCGATTTGAAATTGGTCATTTAGCATCGCCGGTTCTAGCACGACGCTACAGACCGTTGAGGCGGACATCAGCTCGTAGATGTAGGTTGGAGTGATGTCCACATGTCAACTCCACTCACGCCTCGGGCGCAAAATGACTTATGGAACATGCTTGCCAAGGAGGAAATTGGCTGTAGCCTAAAGTCCATAGTCTCCCACCAACCCACGCGGCTGTCCACGTCATGCGCAGGAACGACTCGTGTTCGTGGTGAGCGAGCAGGCATCCGATCCGCGAATTTTTCTTTCCCAGCTGCGGCAGTGGCTCGTACCCGTGGGCCAGGGGTGGGGTGTTCCTGAAAGGCAGGCGGCTGGCGCGATGGCTGCAGCCGGCAGTGTGATGCAACCGCGGCTGCTCAGACCTCTGTGCGGTGCGTCGCGATGGGGTGGCGGGAGATGTTTGCTGGCGGTTCCTTGCCAACAGCGGATCTCAAACATTTTCGCCGCGACCCCCGCTGCATGACTCGGCTTGTGCCGTTCCTGGACACAGCACCGGGCGCGAGCCGTCGCCCTCGCGTTGGGCGGGAAGCGTGATGTATGCCAAGGCCGGGGAGATTAGCCACGGCGTGGCTTCGCAAGGCCATTAAGGTGAGACGGCGAGCAGCCGGCGGCGTTGGGCGACAACGCCGTGCCTGTGGTTCACGTGTGCGTGGAGCCAGTCATGCCGTCAACGCACGGGATGCCAGGGCCCTGCGGCGTCATTGCGCGATTTGAAGCGGAGCAAGCGCAGCTGCAGCTCTATTTCCGTTGGTCAAGCTTCTCGCGCCGCCCAAAGCGTGCCCTGGAGCCATTTGGTCGTATCGCGCCGGCCACCACCTGCAACTCTCCGCTCGCGCGCCCGCCGTCACCCCTACCACCCATCCAGGCCCCAGCACCACCGCTGCGAAGCCCAAGCCTGCCAGCCCATTCCACAGCACAGCCTAACCCAGCATCCGCTACCACGCCGCGCGCGCGCCCTGAGCCCGTCCTGCGCCGCCTCAATTCGCCCGCCGCAAGCGACCCGCCCGCCCGCAGACCGCCCGCCGCCTGGACGTATATTCAGGGTCCACCAAGCTGTCCGCCCAGCTTGCCCTCCTGCTCAGGAGCCCGCGAGCCGCCAGCCCGCGCGTCCTCAGGAGCGCAGGTCGAGCCGACGAGCGGCGTAGCCTGACCGACCCCGAGCTGCTTCTCCGCCGCTGGCGCCCCGCCAGCAGCAGCCTCGCCGCAAATGGGCAACGTCAGCAGTCGCCAGGGCGAGGGCGACCCTATGTTCCTGCGCGACCAGAATCGCTGTGCGTCGAGCCTCGCGCGACCCTCTCCTGAAGCCGCTCTGACTTCTTTGTGCAGTCTCCATCGCCGCGCTCAACGTCACCAACTCGCGCAACCGCGTCCTCTTGAACGTCACCCCCAACGCCTTCCCCGCCTCCAGATACAACGCGAAGAGGGAATTCGGAGACGACAGCGTCGTCGAATACGTGCAGGTGCGGCGCCTCACCTGGGTGCGGAAAAGCGGGGTTCTCACTGACATCCGGCTGATAGGATCCCGAGACGTCTCCCACTGCGCCTCCCAGCTTCCTGATCCGCCTATCAAACGATGATGAGCTCACCTTCAACTTCACCTTTGTCGTCAGGCAATCCCAGGCTTTCCAGGCAGCCAACAACCCCGCCATCCCTGTCAGCACGCTTGCGCCAGTAGACACCGTCATCAATGGCCTCACCTTCCTCTTCGCGGGCAGCAGCAGGGAGTTGGAAAACTTGGTGACGCGTGAATTCCACGCAGATCCGAATCTGCATAAGAACCCAAATGTTGAATTGGTGGGCGACTATTCGACAATGGGCAACCAGTCCGTTCAATTTCAATGGTCGTGGAAGTGGAGGCCCCCGCGCATGCTGGAAGACAGAGGGGGCGGCTGGAGGAACAGCTGCAGTGTAGGTTTGCGCTTTTTGTCCCCGTGGAAAATCGCTGACGATCTGCTAGTTTGTGGAGTATGATTCGCGCGCACATCGCTTGGATACACTGGCAACATTTGCCTTCTGGGTCCAAAGTAAGAAATGATTATGTAAAGTCTGAGACACATGCTAACTGATCCAAGACACGCAGAAACCCGCTCCTCTCAGTCCCAAAACACCGTCCCCGCTTCTTGAATTGAGCGTACCACCCAGGCTCCGCGTTCCTTCGTCGCAGTCAATTGAATCTCGTGTCAGCGACTCGGATGGCGCCGACTTCAAGGACTTCCGCGAACCCGTGTCGCCGGCAATCGAGGCGATTGCAGAACACACGCTTGGCTTGGTTCCGACGCACAATACCTTTTCAAGCATGTTGCTCACTCAGACCAACACTAATAACACCAGCCCCGTCAGAGTCGACCTGTCCTGCCAAAGACCGGCCGAGGACATCAGTGCTTTGGACGATGGCCCCGTTTTCCGCGCGAATCTCAAGAACTTCGAGAAGAACACATCAGACATGCGCTCAAAATGGAAGCGGGTGTTGAAGAGGGCGGAAGCTACGATGGATGCCCAAGTCATCAGTAACAATGCGGTTGCGGAACTTATCGAAGCCCTGAAGGACACGGCAACCCCAAACTCCAACTCGGTGCAACCGGCAATCGACCATTATTTTGACAGAATCGCGCGCGAGATCCTGGCCTACGAAAAGCTCAACACGGTCAACGTTCAAAAACTCATCATCGAACCCATTTCTAAGCTTTACAACGTCGATATCAAGCAGGCAGAGTCAAAGAAGAAGGACTTCGAGGAAGAGAGCAAAGAATACTATTCATACGTCAGCCGGTATCTCGGACAGAGGCAGGACTCAATGAAGGAGAAGAGGCGGACGGAGACGGATACGAAGTACCAGACGAAGCGCCGAAATTTCGAGTTGAAGCGCTTTGATTATTCTTCCTACATCCAGGACCTGAACGGCGGAAGAAAAAACCAGGAAGTGCTCTCGTATCTCACGAAGTACGCGGATGCACAGGCCAAGGGATTCATGGCAGCAGCCGAGAAGGTCAAGACGATGCTCCCGCAGCTCGAGGCGCTCAGTCAGGAAGTCAAAGAAGCCGACAAGGAGTTTCAACTGCAGCGCGCCGAGCGCGAGGAGAAGCGCAGGGCTCTCGAGAAGAGCGGTGCTGCCTACAAAGAACCAGAGCCTTCTGCCATGTCAACTATTGCGCAAACGAATGGGAGGCCCCCTCCCCTGGAGGAAGCACGCTCTGACAGTATTGCACCCATGTTCAAGAGCACCGTGTCCCCCCCTCCGCCTTTAGGATCTCCACCCTCGACTGCAGCTATGCCGGTCACCCCAGGATTAACTGGCGGACCGTCCCTTGCATCGCTTCCCGCAACTAGCCCAGGTCAGAACAGCAAATTCAAAGGCATCCGTGACTTGGAGGATAAAGCGGGTGGAGACGGCCAGGACTCCCATCCTCCTCACAAGGAAGGCTTGCTTTGGGCTCTCAGCAGACCCGGAAGCCACATCGATCCCAAGGGCTTGAACAAGCAAGCTTGGCACAAGTAAGTAGATCCGTTGCTTTCATTTCCTCGTTTGCTAAACTGCGTACAGATTCTGGATCACGGTTGGCGAGGGCAAACTCTCCGAGTACTCCGACTGGAAGAACAAGATGAACTTACACATGACCCCGATCGATCTTCGCGTCGCCTCGGTTCGAGAAGCTCGTAACTCGGAGAGACGGTTCTGCTTCGAGGTCATCACGCCCCAGTTCACGCGCGTCTACCAGACGACGGGCGAAGACGAACTCAGGACCTGGATCCACGCAATTAACAACGCGCTGCAGACCGCTGTCGAGAACAAAGGCATTTCCGACCCGGTACCCACGGAATCTTTGGACAAATCCACGCGCAGGGATATCGCGTCGGTGCTCACTGGGAAGAGCACGTCACTCTCCGGGCGCAACAACTCTGGAAACACGAGCAAGGACAAGCCTGTCTCACGCCATGCGACGGTCGGCGATAGGCCTTCATATCGCAGCCCTGAAGCCGCTGGGGAAGCTAACAAACTTCTCGAGCAGATCCGCGAAGCTGACGCCGGGAACAAGTATTGCGCAGACTGCGGATCGGAAAGCAAGGTCGACTGGGTGTCCATCAATCTCGGGATTGTGGTTTGCATTGAGTGTAGCGGCATCCACCGTTCTCTGGGAACACATATCTCCAAGGTTCGCTCGCTCACACTGGACGTGCATTCGTTTACGACAGATATCATCGAATTGCTCTTTAAAATTGGCAACCGCGTCAGCAATATGATCTGGGAGGCTAGGCTTGACCGAGCCATGAAGCCTGGCCCTATGTCCACTCGGGAACAGCGCCTGAAGTTCATCAACCAGAAATACGCGGAGCGCGCGTTTGTTCAGGAGATCTCTGCTACACTGTCGCATTATGCGACACCGGAAGAAACGCTCCTTGCGTCGGTCAAGAAGAACGACATCCAGAACGTGCTCTATGCCCTTGCGCTGAAGGCGACGCCCAACGCGACAGACAAGTCCCGCAACACACCGGCTGTTTACCTTGCCCTTTCGGCCGCGGATCCTGCATCTCCTGCAGACACGGCGTCTCCCGCTGGCTCACCCGGCCATCCCCCTCAAGGTGCGCCTGCCGGAGGTCGGAAGTCTTTCCCGGTTGCCGAGCTGTTGATCCAAAACGGAGCTGACCTACCCAACACGCCGTCGCCCTTCCCGCTGAGCATATCGGCACGACTGTACCTGGAGCAGAAGCTAGAACAGCGAGACGGAAGACGGCCTGGAGTTAGCAGCACTCAAAATGGTAATAACCCTTCCAACAGCAGCGGCGGCGACGTTATAACCGCCCTGCCAACCATTCTGGCAGGAAATGGTGGCTCGCCAGGTGAGCGTACCAAAGAAAGAGATGCCAAGTTGCAAAAGCGTGTGTCAGCAGGCGGAAGGCTGATGAAGTCCGATGAATCGTATAGTTCGCGGCGGATGTTCTGAAGTTTAAGAGAGGCGTCGGGCGTTACGAGAAGGTCGGCCAGAGTGAGGAGGATTCCCATGTGGTCACGGTTTGCAGCGAGAGTCATGTCTCTGGAGCGAAAACGGCTGGTGGATTCTTAAAGGTATCATGTTCATGTGTGGTGTGGCGGCGGCTTGTCTGTCTGGTCTTTACATTTCTTTTTCCCTGAGCTTCGCGGAATTCCCCCCACTTTTCCCTCGGTGAGCGAAGCAATATCTTTTTTCCTATGCAAACGGCGTTTTTTTCCCGGTATTATGGGTCAAGGTGTGGCAAATATTGCAAGAAAAGGCAGGCCGGCAAAGCAAGGGACACGGACACGGACACACATCCCATTCGGTTTCCTGCTACGGATTTTCCACCCATCCTCCGTGGGCCAGAGGCGTTCAGGTGATCATCGGGACCAGTCGAGGCGGCGGCAGCAGCGCTTTTACTACGGGTCTGTCCATTGGATAAAGGATCACTCCCAGGGACGGTTTCTTCTCGTACCCGGGCGAGCATTCCTTTGGATTCCACGGGACAGGTGATGAGAAGCATGACTGATTGGGGGGGCTTTTTATTTTCTTTCTTTCTAATTCTTCATTTGTCTTTCTTGCCCCTTTGACTACCCTTCGCGCTCTCGTCGGGGATTTCCCAGCAACGAGGTGACTGTGCTAGTAGCTGCGTTTGTTTTTCTCTTTTCTTTTCTCTAATTCCCTAACCGTATTTGTTTGGGCGGCTACTCTGATGTTGTTATTCTTTGGTTGGTCGGCTCCCTTTTTCTTTTCCTTTTCTTGCGAAAGCTCTTGCAAGCATCATCTCCGTCTCACTTTGGTTGGTTGGCTCGTCCTCGAACGATTGTTGTCGGTGGGCTCCTCTGCGTTGTGATTATGAATTGGGAGAAGAAGAGGGTTGAATGGGAGGCAGGGAAGTGGCGAGAGAGGACGGATCAGGTGGAGGAAATGATAATCTATAATGAGCATTAGGGACGCGGTGTCGTCATTTTTGGTCCTCATCCTTTGGGTGGTATGGTGTGGCTTGAGCAGAGAGAGAGAGAGCCGGGCTACGGTAACAGAGCAAAGACGTAGACGAACAAAACAAGTCTTTTATTTTCTTAATTCAAAGTTGTTGTTTGCGCTCCATCATCTGCAGGGAATCATGGCGTATCGGATCAGTGCGACCGAGTTGGCTGCTTACTACATACAGGCACCGGACCGGGGAGGGTGGTTCGGCAGTTGGACCCAATTGCCGAAGCCGCGGCGGCCGGGCCGAATGGAATCCTTCGTCTGTGTTCTGTCTTTCGGATCATCCGTCAAAAGTAACCAACCGAAAATAAGCATCGACAAACGTCGCGGCGTCCAGAGGTTTTAGGGCCTATCTGCGCGGTGTTCGAAGTCGCGGTATCGAGAGACTTGTTCGATAATCACCTCTCCCTCTATCTTGCTTGTTTTCTTTCTTTGTATATCGATCCATCTGCTAAATACCTTCGGAATTCCCGGTTGCTCTGCCTCAGGCGCGCACGTCTGTGGTAGTCGTCGGCCTCCCATATCACTACCACCACCACCACCACCACCACCACCACCAACCGGAGCACAAAAACCAAAAAAAAAAGGAAATCCCGAAAAGAAAGAGAGCGAAAAAGAAAGAAAGAAGCAGCCAAACCCACCATGCCGTCAACAACCCCCGCCGCCGACCTCGACCTCGACGCGCACAAAGCCGCAATCCGCGCGCGCATCTGGGCCAAGCTCTCGGCCGTCGCCCTGCCCGACTCGCGCTTCGACCGGGACTTCTCGTCCTTCATCGCGGACTTCCGCGGCTCCTCGTCCGCGACGCGCCGGCTGGTCTCCCTGCCCGAGTGGCGCGCGGCGGCGCTCGTCTTCGTCGCGCCGGACAACTGCCTCGAGGAGCTGCGGGCGCGCGCGCTGCAGGACGGCAAGACGCTGCTGGTGACGGCGTACGGCATCCGCCGCGGCTTCTGGGTCGTGCGGCCGGAGGACGTGGGCGAGCGCGGCGCGTGGTACGCGGCGACGCTGGATGGCGTGGAGAAGGTGGGGAGGGCGGTGGGGTTGGGGGAGGTGAGGGGGTGGGCAAGCGGGGGGCGGGGCGTCGATGTCGCGGTGACGGGGACGGGGGCGGTTATGGGGGAGACGGGGGTTAGGTTCGGGAAGGGCCATGGCTTTTTCGATTTGGAATGGGCGATGCTGTATTCGGTGGGGGCGGTGAAGGAGCGCACGCTGGCGGTCGCTGTGGTGCATGATTGTCAGGTTGTGGGTAGGGAGGATGGGCTGGGGGAGTTGAGGCCGGATGTTTTTGATACGGTTTGCGATGTGGTCGTTACGCCGACGAGGGTGTTGAGGGTCGAGGGGGCGGTGAAGCCCAAGGTGGGCATTCTGTGGGAGAGGTTGGCGGCGGGCATGGAGGAGAGTATCCCGCCGTTGAGGGAGTTGAGGGAGATGCAGAGGAGTGAGGGGTTGGAAAGCACGGTGGGACTGCGAGGGGGTTAGAGCGAGAAGGATATAGACAGTCATGGCAGTAAGCTTGTAAGATATGCAGTGGTTCAATTGTGTAGTGGATGCTGCGAAGGCAGTGCTATCAGCCTTGACTATTCATTTTGAGCTCCCCAGTGTGCCAATCAGCTAGCTCTGCGTTGACATCCTCCAGCGACCAGGCATTGAACTCTTTCGGATCGAACGAATCAAGGTTGATCCCGTTGTTCAGCATGTCGAACTTCTGGTCCTCACTGCAAGTTCCAGCACGGATCCCCTGCTTCAACTCCTTCCAGCCTTGCGGGCCGCCGGCGTCCTCGAAAGGACGCGCACCCTCGCCGCCGGTGCAAGTGAAGGTCGAAGTAGCTGCTTCTCTCCCCTTCATCTTGATATGATGATCCCAGTTGTCGCCAAAGTCGTAGGTATAGATACACTGCTGTCCCTTGTATGGCTCCGTTTCGAGAACCTGCCACAGCTTGAGCTTGTTCGCAGGCTTCTCCGGCGTCCCCGGGTGACCGTGTGCTTCGTCGCCGAAAAAGGCCTCGGTGCGCCGATATCCCATCCCCGGCAGCGACTTGAGGCGAAGCAGGAATTGCCTGGGTTCTGCGGCCATCTGTGCATCGTAGGCGCTGGTGTCTTCGCCTTTCAACTCAGCCAGCCCGCGCGCGTCCCTGATGCCACTAACCCTGATATGATCCAGCAGGTTGAACTCCCGCGGCTTGTAGGTACGATCTTTGACACAGAAGTCCCAATCGTGGGTGTCGGTCCAACCAAAAGCGAGCTGCAGCGCGTAATGCAGCTCAAGGAAGGTTGCGGTGGAAGGGCACGATAGGGTGCGCTTGACGGCGGGATTGGTGATCTCGCCGGGGCACATCCAGGCTTCGAGGATGTAGTTGGGTCGCTTGCACGAAGGCTGGTGGGCGGGCCAGTGTGCGGTCTGGCAAGCACTGGAACAGTACGCGACGGTGCGGCAGCGCGAGCAGCGCCTGAGGGCTGTGGTGGCATCGGGCAACTGTTCGCAGCTGGAACATGTGCCGGGAACGTTGTCGTGGATGGAAGACATGGTAACGGGCAGGAGGTTGTTGATGAGTGATGGTTTGGATGGCTTGCAGGCTGGCCCAAGTTGCAGACTTTTCAGCAGATGGGAGGCTTGGCAATAGTAGTCCCTGATCCTGTATTGATAAGAAACCGGTTCTAAACCGGTTGTAAACCGGTTGTAAACCGGTTCTGAACTGATTCCCAATCGATTCTGAACTGATTCTGAATGAATTCGAGCCATCTCCTGCCTAACTCCTACATGAGATGCTGAAGGGGTATACTGATAGTATACGTAGCGATAGTAGATGGCTCTCTAAGTAGGGATGTTTCTTGTAAGGTGTTTGGAAAATGTTTGGAAATTTTTTGGAAAGTGTTTGGAGAATTCTTGTAGAATGTCTAATCGTGGTAAGAAAACTCAAAGTAGATTAGAACAGTTCGACAATAAGAAGTAGAGAGACTGGTAAGATAGAAAGTATATGGGACCTAAGGACAGAAATGTTAAGTTAAAGTAGATGCATTAACTTATAGATGGGTATACATCGACGAGGTGTTGTAGTGTAGTCGGGCGAGACTGCCAAGAGCGGCGCGCGCGTTGGGATGCGCCTTCCGCCCAACGCCATTGCAGCTGACATGACCCGGACTTTCCGCGCTATTTCTGTCATCTTCTCTTTCTCCACTTCATTCAACTCCCTCTTATGCCGGGTCCGCAATCCTCAGGTTTTTCACATGAACACGCAGATGTGAGCCTTCATCACCAAGAGCCCGCAACCCAGCACTGTCCTCAACATGAGCAGGCAAGGGTTGCCTCGACATTTCGAAGTGCGCGCAGCCAGAGCTGCGGACGAGAAAACCGTGACACAGCAGACAACATGAGGGCACTTCGCACGAGGTGATGAGACGGCGTGAGACGCGCAGCGATGACGTAACGGGCTGAAAATCCACTCGAGGAACGGAAGACGCGGCGCGCCATGGACGACGTTTCGCCATGCTACGCTCACGGCCCGAAGCAGGCTCGCCCTGGGACCGACGGCGCAGAACGGGAAACAGAGACAAGGACGAGGTCAGCACAAAGAACGCAGGATGTCGCCGGGTACGACGCCAGCGACGGTCGAGTGCGCCGGGCGGGAGAGGCGCAGCTGCCGAGACGCACAAGCATCGTCGCCAGCCCTGCGAAAAGCTTGAATCGGGCCTTTCGCATTCCAATCCACATCAGCTCACGAATGGTCCATCTGCGTGAAACGGCGGATCGCAAGCGTGGGCAAGCCTGCCTGCGCTTGTGCCTCTCCCGCCCTGCCCTCTGTCGCCAGCACGTCGCGCCCCTTCACTGGCTGCAGAAGGGTGGCAACGAACGAGCACGGCATGGGGTGAGGGCTGCAGACCCTGCCTGAACGAGCCACATCCGGACAGTGACGGAAAGGGCAAGAGATGAGAGCGGCTTATCTTCACCTTCTGCTGCTCGCTCGCCTATCTCCACTATTTATCTCGGGCCAGCTCGGCCGCGGTGGCGCGCAACGGCACGAAGCCCCGGTTTCTTTTCATCCGTCCTCTGCTGAAATCCGCGTCGCGCCCTTCTCTCAATTCCCTACTGCCTCGTTCCCCAGTCCCTCCCGTCGGCCAGCTCCGATCTCCGCCTCTGCCCCGTCCCTGACGCGCGACCATGGCCACGACGCCTCCCAAAACTGCCGAAGAGAAGGACGTTAGCGCAGGGGACATGGAGGGCCACGCGCGGCAAGCCTCCGCTGCTCTCCAAGCCCTCGACCTCGTCAAGCAGCACGACCAACACCACCCCGTGCACTGGCCGGCCTCGAAGAAGTGGGCCATTACCGTCGTCTACTGCCTGCTCCAGATCTTTGTCACCCTCACCTCGACCAGCTATGTCAGCGCCGAAACCGCAATCCAAGAGAAGTTCGGGGGCAGCACGCAGGTCGTCACTCTTGGCCAGTCCATGTTCATTGTCGGCAATGCGGTTGGCCCCGCCTTCCTGGGGCCTCTGTCGTAAGCAGCGAGCATTCCGCGCGCACAGCATGGTAGAGCTTGCGTGTGCTGAGCTTATGTAGTGACATCGGCGGCCGTAAATGGGTCTACGTCATCTCCATCCTGGTCTACGCCATCCTGAACATTGTAAGTTGTCGGACTTCGCCTGAAGGCGTAATTCGTTGCTAATGCAAACTGTTTACCCGCCCAGGGCACCGCTTTAGCGAGGAATCTGCCCATGCTCATCATCTTCCAATTCCTGTGCGGTGCCGCAGGGAGCACTGCGCTCTCCAACGTCGCCGGGACCATTGCGGATCTGTTCGCCGACGCGGACAATGCCGCACAGCCGATGGGCCTCTTTGTGGCTTCAGCCAACATTGGCCCCAGTCTGGGTTCCCCCGTGGGCGAGTGGATCGCCTTCTTGAACCCCAACATGGGGTGGAGGTGGATCTTCTGGATCAAGTGAGTAGCGCTCGGACGGGTCCCGCCTCCAAGAGGCACTGTCTGCAGTCGGAACCCGGGGTCTTCGAATGCTGACATAATGCAGCGTTATCATTGGAGGAGCCTTTTCCGCCGTTATGTGCTTCGTTCCGGAGACGCTCCCCCGCGTGGTGATTGCGAAGGCTGTGAAAGAGGCAGAAAGCGCCGACCCAGATGAAATCGCTGTTGCTCAGACGAAGGTCAACGTCCTCCAGGAGATTCGCTTCGTCTTTACCATGGCAATCAGGATCATGGTTTTGGAGCCTATCGTCACCTTTCTGGCCATCTACAACGGTTTCGCCTATGGTCTCCTTTTCCTCTACCTGGATGGTGTCTTCGACGTTTTCGTTGTCAACAACAACCTTAGCTACATCGGCGCGGACTTGACGTACCTCAACTTCGTCGTTGGTGTTACGCTCATGTTCATGTTCCTGCCAGTCCAAACTTGGCTTTACAGGCGCGACAGGGAAAAGCGTGGTGGAGGCCGTCCGGAGGCTCGCTTTTTGGTTTCTCTGGTCACGGTCTGGGGTTTCCCCATCTCTCTTTTCTGGTTCGCTTTCACCAGCGATGGAAACACCAGCTACTGGTCCCCCGTCATTGCTGGTGCAGTCTTGGGTTTCGCTGATCCCCTTCTTTATCTGGGCATGTTGAACTACATCACTGGTAAGATTGAGAGTTCGCAGAATTCAACTGAAGAAGATATGCTTACAAAAGTGCAGACTCGTATCCGAACGTGGCCGCATCGGCTATTGCCGCGTTTTTGATTCCTTCCTTCACCCTTGCCGCCGCGTTTGCTCATATCGGACTTATCATGTTCGAGAACCTTGGCACCACTTGGGCTATGGCCTGCCTGGCTTTCATTAGCTTAGGCATCGTGGCTCTCGTCTATCTTTTGTACTTCTTTGGTCCCTGGTTGAGACGGAGATCGAAGTTGGCAAAGTCGTTCTAATGGCTTGCTTCTGTTTTCCTTTGGTTCGGCTCTGTTTTCATATGAAGGGAGGGGATTTACAGTGTGGTCAGGATTTCATTTGGTCTAGAAAAGGGGGGATATCCCGGATGTGCTTTAGCGAAAATAATTTGGAGAAAACAACCAGTCCCGAGGATCCTTCGAGGTACCTCCACGATGGTATCGATTCAAGCAATTGGGCGACCTATCTTTCAACATCGCTGGTTCCTCTGTATCGCACGGCCCGACGTGCACCCATATGCTCCTGATCGCATGTCCTTCCAACCAATTGTGTCCACCCGTCATCGCCCTTGGGATATGTCCTTCATACGGCCAAGATAGGACGGCGACCAACTCAAGGATGGTACTGGGCACATTCAGGCCAGAAGAGCTATCACTCATATGGTTGAGTCGACCCGGGGAGAGGGGGGCAGCGGCGTGTGTATGTGTGTGTGGGTGTAGGCGAAGATGGCAGACTCTCGGATGCTCCTGTGGGGAGTGAGGAAGAGTTGGGGCCGATTGGAGCTGGAGATGGGACGGGCCGGCTCACTCGGGTGCGTTTCGCATGCCGTACAAGCTTTTGGCGTGCAGCGCACCATACCTAAAGCCTCGAACGAAATGTCCTCGTCTCAACGACCCTCTCCAAAAGCACAGCGTGCACCCACTCGCCCTGGTGGCCGCCTCGGATGTTCGTGTGCCACGGCGTGACTGTTTCCGCCCTGTAATCTGACAGGAAGCTGTCAGAACGTATGCTCTGTTCCTTGGAACTGGAGTCTTACGTACTAGAGGAATGAGCGCCAAGTAAGTGTGGAGCTGGATTTTGGAAACGTCTGAATAGACACTTGAAGAGCAAAACAGAAGGCGGAAAGCAAACGACCAAAGTGATGATGGCGACGATAGCTTCGATGGAAAGAGCCATTTGAGGGAACTGACAATATAACGAGTAAAGTAATGGCGGTGTTTGTGCACGAGAGAGGGTATGGAGGTGCAAGATCAACGACTACTGCGGCGATATATAGCACTAAGGCCCGCAGCTACGTGCCCCATGGCTAGCGCTGATGCCAAGTTCATGGGGTCTCCGGCATGAGCCAGTATGCTGTTCGTTCGAAACACGGCCACTTACTTTTTCCTTACGGGACCCACACTGGGATCGGTTCACACGGGCACCACGAGTGGAAGATAAACAGCATATTCCATCCGACGACGCTCCGCTGCCGTCCAACATCCTGTCATTCCAATTGGATAGAATTGGATCTGACCTTGGGTCCACTGTCGTCTTCGACATCCATGATGCCCACCTCTACTCCGTGTCCGACCGGGCACCCTTCGTCGCGAGGGAAGTGGATTGGACACCGTTCTACCACTGCATTAGGTTTCCCTTGCATCAACCGGTGAAGGAAGAGATATTAGTGCTGACGTGTCGATTTTGCTATGAGAGGGGGTCTACCCGTAATGGCTACTTCTACGCGGTGTCTAAAGTGGATTGGACATCCTTCTACCACTGCATTAGATTCTTGCATCGGTCAGCAAAGAGATACCAGTATTGACATTTCGATTTTGTCGTAAGAGAGGAAACCTACAACCACTACTCTCTTCTTCGACTGATATTCGGGCCCGCACCGACCATGACTTCACATATTCTGGCAACACAGACACCCTCTCAACTTTAGCAATGCTATTCGCTCCCTCAGTCTATACAGGTTACCTCTTCAACCCAGTCTCGGCATACGCTCCTCTTTCCTACCACACACCTCTCTCATCTCAACCCACCACCTTTACCCTCATCCAACGCCTTGCCGCCGCCACCCCTCTGCCTCTTCTGCTGCGCGGCCTCGTGCTTCCTGAGCTCCTCCGGCACGCGCGAGATGCTCGACTTGCTGAGCATTTGCTTGAGGTCGTACCTGCAAAAGGGGCAAAACGTTAGCAACCCGCCCAACCAAGACGATAGAGACGAGGGGGGAAGGGAAAACATACATGACGTCCGTATCCTCGTTTCCAAGGAACGTGATGGAGACACCGCTCTTGCCCGCACGACCGGTACGACCGATTCTGTGCGTGTAGCTCTCGATGTTCGTCGCCATGTTGAAGTTGACGACGAGCGAGACGTCGGGCACGTCGATGCCGCGACCCGCCAGGTCCGTCGCGACCAGCACGTCGACCTGGCCGTTGCGCAGCGAGGCCAGCGCCGCCTCGCGCTGGTCCTGCGTCTTGGAGCCGTGCAGGGTGACGCTGCTGAAGCCCATGTGCTTGATGTCGCGCGCGACGGCGTCGCAGTTGCGCTTGATGTTGACGAAGACGATGATGGGCGGCGTGAACTCGCCCGAGTTGAGGATCTCCTGCAACCGCTTCTTGCGCTTGTCCTCGCCCGACACGAACTCGACGCGCTGCTCGACCGTCTCGACCGCCTCGCCGACGTTGCCGATGGTGACAATGGCCGGACGCCGCAGGTACTTGCGCGCGATGCGCTCCACGGCTGACGGCATCGTGGCCGTGTACATCATCGTCTGTCTGTACCTGTCTTTGCCGCCGAGGTGCTGGCTCATCGCCACCGCATTCTCGGCCGTCTCGTCGTCGGGCTTCTCATTGTTGACGGGGAGAGCGTCGAGGATCTTGTTGACTGGCTCTTCGAAACCGAGATCGATCATGCGGTCGGCTTCATCCATGATGATGTAGCAGCACTGACCAAGCACCAACACACGGCGCTCAATACAGTCGACCAAACGACCGGGAGTAGCGATGATAATTTCGGCGCCGTCGCGCATGTTGTAGGCTTGCTCCTCGATCGAGTGACCACCAACGATACTAACGCAAGTAAATCCAAGCGGAGTAGCAAACTTCTTCGCCTCGATCTCAATCTGCTGCGCCAATTCACGGGTTGGCGCAAGAATGATGGCGTAAGGACCATCGTTCTTCGTGAACTCGTTGAGAGGAGGCAGCTCAGAGATGTAGACAAGCAGAGGAAGAAGGAAAGCAGCTGTTTTACCGGAACCGGTGACGGCGACACCGATGAGGTCGCGAGAGCCGAGGGCGATGGGAATGGCGGCGCGCTGAATGGGCGAAGGTTCGAGGTAGCCGACGCTGTGGATGACATCCATTAAGCGCTTGGGCAACCCAGACTCGTCCCATGACCGCATGGGGTTCGGGATAGAGCCGCCCTTCGTGCTGATGTTGAAGTCCTCCTTGAAGATACGCCAGTCCCTTTCCCGCATCTGATCCAGCCTCTTCTCGCTCCAGTGCTTTTCCAACGCCGCCCGGCCTCCCTCTTCCCTCCTTCTCCTCTCCATTTCGGCAATTTGGGCTGCGCGCACGGCACCCGCCTCCTTGTCGCGTTCGATGAGAGCCTGCGCATATTTCTTGGTGGCGCTGTCGACCACATCGTCGGAGAAGCCCCCCAGGCGGCCTCTGCCAAAGAATCCAGCCTCCGCGCGAGTCTGATAGAGAGGGTTGTAGTCGGTGCTCGTATCCTCCTCGGCATTCCATTCGAAGTTGAACTTCTTTTCCGTCGTCCGCTTGCGTTTCTTCTTGGCCGAAAAGGTCGACATGTTTTGCTCCGCGCCCATGTACCGCTGGCGAATCAGGTCCTTCTCCGTCTCCTCCGGATTCTGCCTCTTTTCCCCTCCCTTTTCACCGGCAGACTTGCCTCCATGGGTTATGGCGATGTTCTTCGGCGCGGGTGGAGGAGCCATGTCGTAACCCTTATTCGGCTGGGAGTTGCGCATCGCACGAGGGCCAGTAGGAATAGCAGCGGCGGAGCCGTTGCCGCCATACGTCGCGCTGCCATTCTCTCGCACTCCGTTGCTGCCCCTCCTCTCAGCTTCTGTCCGGCGCTTTTGCTCCTCCACTTCCTTCTGGCGCTTCTCAAGTGCGAGCTTCTCGCGCTGGGCCTTTGACAGGAACTTTGGCTGGTAGAGTGATTATGAGTCAGCTACGTGAAAACAGGGAAGCGTATGCACTAAAGAGACGCTTTGTAAACAAGAAAGCTCGTTGGGCGTGGTACAAGCGGGATGGGGGCATGGCAGGGCTCGACTTACTTTCGCGGCAGCCGCGTCGGCCTCCTTCTTCTTCTTGAGGATCTCCTCAATACTCAGAGGGTCCTTTTTAGGCTTTGGGGCCTTCTTCTTTGCGAGCGTAGGCCCAAGCTCTGGTTCGAGAGGTTCCGAGGGTGGCGGAGGTGGAGGAGCATCGTACGGCGGAGGTGGTGCGGGAAGATCACTCGGAGGCGGCGGCGGGACAGGGTCGGATGGGGGAGGCGGTGGGATACCGTCGTCCGGAGGAGGAGGCGGCGGCGGGGCTGCACCGTTAGAATCGAACGCCATGGTGGAGGATCTGGCGCAACTTCGTGAAGTTGCGGTATTGCGGAGGTTTGGCGGAGGTCAAGGCGACGATGGAGCTTGGGTCGTCGGTCTTGGCGTCCACATGCGCCGATATTTATCTCTTGATCCGCCGCCACCGCCCTCGATCTCAATCCACGCGAACTAGGCCAAAACCAATAACGGAAGGTTTCACTTGACTTACTACACGGAACTCTCATGCAGAACTGTTGCTTAGCAATAATAAATTTGTATATGGCTCTCCGGAGAAATCCTCGATTCATTCGTGAACGAGGGCAAAAGATGACTCTTCTGCGTGATATCTTACAATTGGTACGGCCTTTCGAGAACTGCAGCTGTCCATGCTGTCCGTACGAGGACTTGGCCAAACGCCATATCTGTACACCCATTTTTCCCTTGCTGCTCTTGCATGTTCCACCAACACATTGACCATTCTATCAATTCACTCAACCACCTAGGTACAGAGAAAGTGGTCCCCGGAAAAGGCACCGCCCCACCAAGGAACCCCGTATCAAAGAAGCCCAATCCTTTATTTCGGCCACTTCTTCCAGCCACGACCATGACCGCGCTGCAAGACCAACAGTTAGCCCCAGTCTCCCAGAAACAACGCCCGCTTCCAAGCTGCGTATATGCTTTCACGTACCTGCTTCCACGTCTGGATCATCTCGGGCATCTGGAGCATGGCCTGCCTCCTCTCCTCCAGCTTGCTCTTGAGCCCACGCTCCCACGCCTTACCCTTGACCTTCTGGCCAACACCCGTGCCCTTGACGCGCAGGCCCTGCTCCTCGCGCCGGCGCGCGCGCTCGCCGCTCTTCTTGATCGAGTGCGGCAGCAGCTCCTCGACGCCGTACTTGGCCGCAATTTTGCACAGATCGGCCTGGCGCCGCAGCGAGAAGGTGGGGCCCTGCCACCGCCCGGTGATGGTGTTGAAGCGCGGCTTGAACGGGTTGTGGTATGCGGGTTGCTGTTGCTCGGCCGCGGTGGTGGATTCCGTCGGGGTCGCGGCGGTTGGGCTTGTTGTTGATGCGGCGGCGGTGCCTTGGAGGAGCGTCGGCGGCGGGAATTTTTGGAAGAAGCGCATGAGCCGCGGGGGCAGGCTCTTGGCGAGCTGGATGTGCTGTTTCGTGGAAGCCATGGTGGGCTCAATTGGTCGGCGGCGACGACGGGAGGTGGGTTGTCACGGACGGCGGCGCGAAATGGTGGACGATTCTCGTGCGGGTGAAGACGCGCTGTTCGCCGGAGAATCTCCGGGTAGGAATCGCTCTATCGACGAGCAACAGTCTGGCTGTGCTCGCATCTTTTGCGGCCAGATAGGTTTATCTGAGATTAGTACAGGACGCTCGCGAGTTCAGGCTCTTCAAATAAAGACGTTTCATTTCAAAAGTATCTAGTGCGGGCTCTGAAGCGTCGCCCATGGATGTTGGTTCACGTGGCGGGCAGGTGGTCCGAGAGCGGTGGCTGCTGGGGCCGGGCGAGCTCACCTCCATCGGCGGCGAGCCGCGTTACCTGCGAGCTGCCTAGCAACACTACCCACCATCACCATCCGACACCACCGCCGCATCCCCCTCTGCCACCCCCAACGCTGCTCAGCCGCCATCTCTCCAGCTCGCCCGCGCCGTCCACAGTTCAATATCCGCAAATCCCCGGCGGCAGATAGCACGTAGAGCTAGCTAGCCATGGTGAGCTTCCCCGTCGTCACAGCAGTCGAGCTATCCAGCTAACCTCAGCCCGCCAGTCGTCTCCCTTCAGCATAAGTACAATCCCCCCGTTATAACACCCTACCCACCGCCTATCCAATCTAACCACCCCCCAGACGGCGGCGCCTGCGTCGCCATGGTCGGCAAGGACTGCGTGGCCATCGCGTGCGACCTGCGACTGGGCATGCAAGCCCTGACCGTGTCCAACAACTTCCCCAAGATCTTCTCGTACGGCGACGTGCACCTCGGCCTGACGGGGCTGGCCACGGACGTGTCGACGGTGGCCGACCTGTTCCGCTACAAGGTCAACATGTACCGCCTGCGCGAGGAGCGCAACATCAGCCCGCAGACCATGGCCAACCTCGTCTCGTCGTCGCTGTACGAGCGCCGCTTCGGCCCCTACTTCGTCAGCCCCGTCATCGCCGGCATCAACCAGACCACCGGCAAGCCCTTCATCTGCGGCTTCGACAGCATCGGCTGCATCGACTTCGCCAAGGACTTCATCGTCGCCGGCACCGCCAGCGACCAGCTCTTCGGCACTTGCGAGGGCCTGTGGGAGCCCGATCTGGTGCGTTTTTCTTTCCTTTTTCCCCCCAATGCTTGTTGAGCTGTTCCCGCTGACCCGTCGATGGTTTCGCAATCAGGGCCCCGAGGACCTCTTCGAGACCATCTCGCAAGCGCTGCTCAACGCCGTCGACAGAGACGCGTTATCCGGCTGGGGTGCCCACGTTTACATCATCGAGAAGGACAAGGTGACCAAGAGGCTGCTGAAGGGCAGGCAAGACTGAGCGGTGGGCGTGTGGCTGCTGCTATCGTTCATCCTGCGTGACTGGAGAGGAGAACAGAGAGGTGGAGTACGTGTGGAAAGGGCGCATCACCGTCGTATAACCCAGGCTTTAATGAGAAAACACCCTGGGGGAAATCTTTTAAAGCGCGAGGCGCCCATGTGAGAAAACACTTAAAACGAAAGCGAGATGATGATGATGATCATGCTTTTATTTTTGAAGTAGACTTCGCTACCGGCATGGGTGGGAGAAGTGGAGGGGTTAGACGACAAGGCCTGGTGCATGGTTGTAGAAAAGCATGCCACACAAGTCAAGAAATTTCACGATATCAAAGATCCCTTTGACGAAAATACCGAGCCGACCTGCGCTCCGCCCATTGGAATGCTCGCCTCCCACCAATCCCGTACGAGTTGAGAGGAAAGTCGATAAATACAAAGTCAGCGTGCGTTCTCCCGGCAAACCCAAAACTCCAGCCATGAATTATGCCCCCCTTCCAATCATACCGAGAGCCCGAAAAATCCCCTTCCCACTCGATCAAGAAATGCAGACATGCAACAGAGCTATCTATGTACCAGCGAACGTGGGGTATAACCACTCAAAGCCCGCCAACAAAACAACCAAAAAATACCTCAACCCCCTCAAACCGGGGAGGGAGGTGAACAAAACCACAAACACTGTACTTCTCCTCCTCCGCCTTACATGACCATCTCATCGTCGCCATACCAACCCCCTGCGCCCTCTCCACCACCATACTCCCTCATGGCCTGAAACGCGCCGTACTGGTTCTCCACCGCAGCCTTGTACACGGGATCCGTCGCGCCGCTGTACCCATGCACCATGCCCTGCCTGCGCGGCGTCTGCTGCTGCTGCGGCTGGGCGGCCTCATAGTCGCGCTTGGCCAGCTGCTCGTAGCCCGACAGCATGTACGGCTCGGCGCCGGCCAGCTGGCCGATGCCCATCATGCGCGGGCTGGCCAGGGTGCTCGTCGGGCTGGCGGTGCTGCCTTCGTCGTCCGTCATCATCTCCATCTCCATGGCGCCGCCCGTGTCGAGCCTGATGGGCCGCTGCTGGGCGGCGGCTTGGGAGGACGACGACGGTTGGTGCTGCAACCTCTCCCACCGCTCCCGCGCCAGCCGCTCCTCCATCTCCAGGCTCGTCGCCGACGTCCACACGCCGTCCTCGACGGCGCCGCGCAGCGTGATGCGCCAGAGCTCGAGCAGGCGCAGTTGCTGGTCGGCGTCGGCGCCGGTGAAGAGCTCGAGTTGGCCGGGGGAGAGGTCGGCGATGTCGATGTCGTTGCGGGCGAGGACGGCGACGAGGTGGGGGTTTGTGCGGGAGGAGGGGTTGAGGGGGATGAGGACGGAGGGGGAGGTAGGTTCAGTGGTGGAGTTGAGGTTTGGTGCCGAGGCAGGGCGCGAGATCAGGTTGTTGGGCGTATAGTGCGTGCTGGCGTAGATGATTGGGGCGGGGCGGTGTTCCTGCTGCTGCTGCTGCTGGGGGGTTTCTATTTCTATGTTCTGGCTCTGCTCTTGCTCTGGTTCATGCTCGACGGCAGGCGTCGTCTGGAAGTTGAGGCTCTGCTGGAAGAGCGCGGCGAGCTCGTCTTGCTGCATTTCGGCGTCTCTGGCTGACGGGCTTCCGGGTTGGGCACCGAGACCAGTGGACACTATTCCGCACTGTTTTTGGTGGCGGGGCACAGTCAGTAAAGGTAGTCTGGCCAGCTACATCAGGCTTACGTGGTTGCAGGTGTGGTTCTGAGAGAAGACGGAGGCGGAGTAGAGAACGGGGGTGTTGTAGCAACAAGCACGGCAGTAGTGGGTGATGACGGCGGCCATAGAGAAAGGTGGCCGCTGGTGGAGAGAAGTTGCTGCGGGGGCGAAACACACGTAATGCTGTTTTTTCGTAGTTGGGTTGGAGATATCTCTACACAAGGGCGGTGGCCTTTTCGGGCAGGAACAGAGTTAGTCGGGAAAGCAAGAAAGCGAAGAAGCGGGAAAGAAAGGCCAAGTGCTGAGGAAGCCTCGGACCGGGTCTTTGTCTGCGATTGTTCGTCTTTGCTCAGAATCAACCAACGCGCTGTGAATGGTTCGTCCGCACGTGTCCTGCTCTTGCGGCCTCGAACGTCCTTGATTCTCGGCGGGGAGCAGCGGCGCGGCGGGGGCGGAGTCGCGAGCGAGACTGAGACTGAGCCTGAGACTGAGACTGAGAGGTGTGGTTCAGGAGAGCGGACGAGGCGCTGGGGAAATTGGGCGCTTATAACAGCAGCGTGGGCATCAAGCGTGATGGTATGCGTCATGCGCCGGCCAGGAATGGGCGGCGGAGCGGGATGGAGGGGCGGCGCGCCATGTATCAGGCCGGGCGCCCTCGGCCAATAGTTGGGCGCTCAAACACGTGTGCTGCTGCCGTTGCTTCCTCTGTGCCGCAGCCGTCGCCTAGCCCCGCGCCTGCCAGCTGCCTGGCCCAGCGCGGCAGCACTCGGCCAGAGACGACTGCGCGCCGTGGCGGGGAGCCATGTTGGGCGCGAAGGCGGCCATGTGCGTGACCCAAAAGGTCGCCCGGCAGCGCCACGTTGGCGGCGCGTCACCCGGATCCCTGCGGCCCCCCTTGACCGGCACTCCACACCCCAAAAACTGCCCCATTTTGCAGTCTATCGAAAACATCTCCAACCCGCATCCAATCGCTGGCCTCGCTGCTCCCCAAATCGCCTTCGATGGCGCCGCCGCAGTGGGCCACGCCCGACACCGCCATTCACAATTTACACTGCCAAAGCCCGCTACGGTCCCAATTCGGAAGCATTCAGATGAGCACAAAATCAACCTCATCCCCGAACACGGCCTCCCCTATTTGGTGGGTGAAGCTGCCTATCCCCAGCCGACGGTATTCCCCGCGTTTACCCTACACAAATACTGCATTATCAAGTTGGTATAGGCAGTTGAATACAAGATCCGAACGTAAATGTACATTTAACTGTATATACTCACCCACTCGGTGAGAGAAATTTTTTTATGAGGCAGATGCGGGGAGGCAATTTCTTTTGTCACCGACGTGGACCTCCCAAATCAGCTAGTAGGTGGTGATAGTAATACGAGAAGCTGTGCTAGTTAGTAGACACAGTCTTCATGATCAACTTCCTGTCTGCACCTGGACATTTTCCATCAAGCATGCACTCAAACACTCATCCTTCCCATGCGTTCCCTCGCGCGATTGCCGCAAAAGAACAACATCATCTCCGCATCTCCCAAAGACTTGCTCCATCATTTCCCGACTATTCACCTGCAGCCACTCCCGCAGACATCTCAAATCGCCCAACCTCAAACCCGTAAACATACATCAAGAAGCAAGAAAAAGTATCAGAAGGTCCAAACGTCATAGCAATTCATTTCACTACTACTACCGAGCATCAACCACGTCAAAGAGAGGCAAAGTCGAGACAAAAAAGCAGCGGCCGCCGTAGCAGCCCAGCTCAGCCCATCTTTCCTTCCCCCCCGATCGTCATCTCTCTCTATATTTCGAGCCAGCCAGCCGCCACCGGAAAGAAGAACTTTTTGTGTAGCATTTTCCCAAAGAAAATTGCTCACTAGACCGTCCATCCATCTCCCCTTCTTTTTTTTTTTTACCCCCCAATCATTGCCCGCACGCAAATACGCTTTGTTCCGAATAAATCACCCTTGCCGGCAAACAAAAAAAGAACAAAATCAAGAAAAGTCAAGAGGAGGGGGACTCAGGTGGCAATGAATCACGTATCCTCTTGTTTCTTTTTCTTTTTACCATGAAGGGGGCAGGTAGTGGGGGGAATCTCCCAAACGACGAAAACATAAAACACAAAAGCTAGCCACCTTCGTGCCATTATTACCCGCCCCCTTCATGCACACTCCTCCCGTCTCGGTCTACTCCTCAGGTTCAGCCGCAGCGGGAGTGGCCTCGATCTTCCTGCCACCGCCTCCTCTCCTGCCACCCTGCTGACCGCCCTGCGCGCCGCCCTGGTTCGCCTTGTTCTCCGCGTCCCGCATCTCCTGCTCCTTCTGCACGATGAAGTTCTCCTTCTCCTGGCGGATGACGCCCAGCACGCCCGTCAGGCTGTTGCGCCACATGTCCAGGCGCGACGCCACCTCGCGCCACTGGTTGTCGCCGAAGACGCGGTACGTGGCCCGGTGGATGAGGAACGTCTGGTTGAGCTGCGACAGCTTGCCCTCGACGAGCCCCGCGCGGATCACGTCAATGACCCACAGCTCGACCTCCTCCGACGGGATCTGCAGCGCCTTGGTGATCTGGGCGTATGGCAGAGAGCGTGTCTGGCCCGTGGCCTGCGCGGCCAGCGACGCCAGCGTGAGCAGGCGCATCTTGCGCGTCAGCTGCGCGCCTTCCAGGCCCTCCTCCTTCTCGATGAACTCGTCGTGCTCCTCCTGGAAGTCGTTGAACTCCTCGAGAAGCTCCGAGGTGAAGATCTCCAGCAGCTCGAAGTGGACGGGATCCGACTTGCGCAGGGCCTGGATGCTGTCGAGCGCGGTGAGGTCCTGGAAGTCGAAGTGGGCGGGGTGCATCAGAGCCGTCTTGAGGGCGCGCACGCTCAGGTCGCGTGCCTCTTGGTTGGCGGCCTCTTCGGCGGGGATGGTGCGGAGAGCTTTGATGAGGTACTGGTAGGCAGTCTCGTCCTCGCCGCCTTCTTGCGCGGCCTCGGCGATGGCCAGGTACAGCTTGCGCTGCTCCTCCTCGTCAGACTCCCACTGCGCCAACCACGAGTCGATGTTCTTGAGCTGCGACTTCAGGTTCTCGAAGGTAGAGGAAGACTTCACGACGCGCAGAATGGCCAGGAATACATGGTAGCGGCTGTCGTTGTCCGGCTGCAGGACGTTGAAAATAGTCGTGAGAACCGACAAGGACAGGCCAGCGCTGTTGGCGGGCGAGGAGGTGATGGGGTTCGACACGTTCTTGCACAAGGGCGGCAGGTAATTGTTGACGCTGGGCGATTGCCGCACGAGGTGGATCAGCAGGTTGTATGCCGCAAGGAACTCTGCCAAACCGAGCCAATGCTGTCAGCTCTCATATTCCTTTGGAAAAAAGGGTCTGTAGCCGGTGCTTACCCTTCTCTGGCGCCGAGTTCAAAACAGCGCTCGCGGTAACGAGCTTCTTGAGCACATCGTCCTTCTTGTTCTCCTCCAGCAGCGATCCGACCTCGGCCTGCAGATCCGAAGACTCTTCGCCCTGGTTTTTCTTCAAGGCATTCTATAGAAACGCAAATCCAGTGTCAGGAACGACCGTCTTCGCCGCGGAGGCGCGCGACTCGATTTCGAAGGCTTACAAGGTACTGTGCGAGCTCGTCAGCGAGCTCCTCGAAGGAACCCTCGATGAGCAGAGTGTTGGTCGGCGCCGGCATGGTGGTGATGATTTGGGCGACGGTGTCCGGCGTCGAGGAAGTCGGGTCTTGTCGGGGCGCGGGTGGGTGGTGTGCGATGGGGCAGTGGGCGGCGCGTCTGAGGGTCGTTAGGCACGGTGGGCTTTTCGGAAAATCGCTTATCGATAGCGCTCTGGCCTGAGGCATCCACGGCCGGCTGCCTCAGGTACACGGGCAGTTGAGCACAAAGAAATGAATGCTTCCCGCCAGCTTGTCTGGCTCGTATTCCTTCGCCCCTCAAATAAGGTGTCTTCTTTTGTACAGATCGGCAACTTCAGAATCAAAACACGTGCACGCAACTGCTGCTGCTGCTGCCGCTGCCCGCGTGCATCTCTCGCAACACGCGTACGCCACTGGAGGATTACTTGATCCCTCGCGTTCTCACCGGCATCCCTTCCACAACTTGGCCATGCTGGAGAAAGAAAGAGAAGAAGAAGAAGAGAACAAGAGGGTTCTCGTCGGGGTGAATAGCCGCTACAAGCCAAGTCTCCGCATTGTCCATGACCAGATCTTCCCTCGGTCCAATTATGCGCCCACCCAATGCAATGTCCACCCAATTTTCGGAATTTTGACGAACACAAAAAACTATAGACTACGCCAGAATGCGACTAGAAAGAAAGCAGAGTGCAAGCCGGTTGAGCAGGCCCAAACGCCCATGGTCCAGGTCACCACGTGGCCAACCCCAGGGTCGTTGAGATGTCCCTGAGCCGGCCAAGATAGCCAACCGAGTCACGACGAAGCCATAGAGGACGGAATTACGCAGTGGGTATTGTGCTAGGAACATTGATCTTATGCACAACTAGTTGAGGAAGCCCTTGCAGTTCACCGACCCGCAGAGACACGGGATGCGGTCATCGCTGCCGAGCTCGCGCTCGAACTTGTAGTCGTACGTAAGCTCCTCGTCTGCCATGCTTGGTTAGTCAATCACGTCTTCAACCATGCCCGAGGCGCTACTCACTTGTCTTGATGTCCCTGAGCGCGTAGATGACAATGCGCTTCGTGCCGTCGACTCTGATGATCTTCGCTGTGCAGTTTGGCGTGCAGCTGTGGTTGATGAAACGTGCGATGCCTCCCTTCTTCGTGGCATCTACAACGCTGTCTTCGTCGATACGGAAAAGGTAACTGCTTCCTACGCCCTGTTTGTCGTACTTTATTTCACGGATGTCCGCCACCTTCTGGCGCACCTTCTCGCCGACGTATTCGATAATCATGTCGTTGGCGGATATGTCCTCTTGAGCATAGAGTCCCCAGTTGTGGATGGCTGAGCGGTCGAACTTGACGAGCTTCTTGCGCTTCTTCAGCTGGTTGAAGCGGATTGCGATATTGTCGCTACCATCTGCAGCAAGAGCCTGCTTCTGGGTACTTATCTCGTTGACAAGACGGCGGTTGTTGGCACGGTTTGAGCGAGATGTCGTTGTGGAAGTCTTCGGCGCCGTGACAGCCGGCTTGGCCGCCTGCGCCGCCAGTGCGTTCGGATTGAGCTTTGCCAAAGCCTCACGTTCCTCACGAGCCTTCTGGACTCTGATACGGTGTGGCAAGTACTTGGACTTCTCCTTCTCCAGGATCTTCTTGACGCCTTCCGTTCTGGCACAGCCTGTCGGGTTGGGCTTGTAGTAGTCCTCGATTTTGACTTCTTTGTATGCAACGCCCTCGAGACCGGTGTTGAGCTTCTTGACGTGCTTCTCTTTGTACGCGAAGAGGTTGGGGTCACCCAGGTTCGTTGGCCGCACATTCTCAAGGGCTGCACAAAGATAGCGAAGGTCTTCGGCATCCTTAACAGTGAACTGCCAGCCATCGATGTCCATGACATAATCCAGCTTCTCCTCTATCGTTGAACGGGGTTCGTCGATGGAGAATCCCCAAATGGGGTCTTCAGTGATGAGGTTCTCTGGGAGAATATCCGCGACCTTCGGAACGACTTCCTCTATTGGCACAGGTTCGATAGGCGGAGTCTCCTCAACCTCAGACTTGAGAGGCGATGGTTCCAGCTTTTCGTCCAGGAGAGCCTGCTTCTTAGACTTCTTCTTAGGTTTGGTCGGCTTCTTCTTTTCTGCCTTGATCGGGACTTCCGGTTCAGGTGTCTCAACTTGCATCTCTTCCACGGTCTCGATGGGTGTAGCTGCCTCCGTGGGTGGTTGGACGCTACCAGCTCTCGAGTCTTCATCTTCTTCCTCCCCACCGAAAACTAGTGCTGCATCCCGCTGGATCTTGCGGAACTTCAACTCGCTCTTGGCCCTCTTGTAAAGGTCTGAATTATGCGGGAAAGCGTGGACCACTTGATCGAGCTCACCGTCTGCCATGTCGGTGGGGTCCTTGTTGATAAGATGAGGGAAGAGACGGCGCGCCTGGGCATCCTGAGTATCGGCATCGCCCCATAACGGATCGAGCTTCCTGCGTTTGGAAGGCCGGATCTGTATGACCTCGTCCTCTTCCTCTGGTGCGGCCGAAGACATGCGACTGATGGACCTGCTCTCCTGCTCCTCAGTATCCCTTGTCAGAGTGCTCTGTTCATCATCCGAATCCTCATCATCGAAGCTCTGCATCTGCCGATGAAGATTCCTGAATGCATTGAGCTTCTTCGGCGGCGGTTTCCTGCGTCTCTCGTCCGCGAATGCATTGACTTCGTGGTGATGACCGCCCTTACCTCTCCTCTGGTTATGGGAGAGGCTCGCAGCCAGAGATTTCCTGAGATTCTTATTTCCCTTGCCAAACTTGGACTTGTATGGGAGCACAGGTTCCGCTGCACTGAAGAGAACGGTTGGGGTCTTCGCTTCCACGACAGTCGGATCCCGTACGCCCAACTCTTTTCTCCTTGCCACATGCCTGGCTGGGTCCAAGTAATCGTAGATTGCTGGGGCCGCAACTCGGGTTTTGATATCGCTCATGATCTGCTCCAACAGCTCCGTGTATAACCTTTCCTTAGCAGCTGTGACCGGATCCAGGTTCTCTGCTCGTTCCTTCTTCTCTTCCTCGAGATCCTGCTCCTCCTCTCTCTGAACCTCTTCTTCGATTTCTTTCTTCTTCTTTTCCGCAAGGACCCGTTCCGGACTTGGGCTCCTGACATAATTGGGGTTTCCATACTTTTCGCATTCCATGTTCATGACGTAGGTGAAAAGCGCCTGCATGTTGCACTCCTGGAAGCAGCGCTCACACTCATCCTCGCCACGCTTTGAATCCTCGAATATGATGTAATAACCCGTGCGGTCCAACCGCACTTCTTGCCATTGGTATAGTTTCAGGCGCTTTTTCAAATGCGGAATCGTTGTGCCGAGTACGGGAACGTAGCAATGTGCGATGAAAATATAAGGCTTGCGCTTGATCTTCTCGATGATAGGTTCGTTTTCGACGAGCGCGTGTTCGGGGCGAATCGGTCGAGCTGCGACGTGCGGTCTGAGACCCGGTGCACCTTTGCCCGAGGGCCCTTTTGGCGCGTCGGGTGGCGGTTCTGAGAGAGGTATCACAGGCGTGGAATCCGCAGTTTTTCTGGTTGACGCAGCTTCCTCTTTCTGCTGCCGCACTCTGTTCTTCTTCACAGCCTCATCAACGCAGCGCGCTGCTCTACGACCCTCCCGATCAAGCTCCACTTTAACCTGGCGGAGCTGGATTCGGTTTCCGTTGCCCTCTTTCTCCGCCAACTTAGCAGATGCGGCGGCTGTCATTGGGTACTTATCCTGCCGCGTAGGTTTGCTATCACCATATCGGATGGAGCAAATTCCAAGAAAACTCCCTGTAGCCGGGTCGATTTTGTTGTCGAACTCCGCAATGCTTCCGAAGCTGGAGAAGAAAGTTTTGATCTGCATTTCCGGGGTGAAGGGATCCAATCCGGTCACGAGAATTCTCGTTGCTGGCTGTGGGCCAATGGTGTTCTTGTCGGGAGAATACGGCTTGACGGTGTACGGCGCAGGCCGTAGCCTGGCTTTGTTCACCCCTCTTGCCGCATTGTGGGCTCCGGTCGTGTACCCGGCTATTGCCAGACGAGGATCTGGTGGCGCCGCGATATCCTACTCAACTGCATTAGCCAGGTACACGACCAGAGAACACTCCAACATTATGGTATAATAGTATGCGGGAAAGAGGCACCAAACGTACGTCACGGGGTATGTTTCTGTATGTCGCCTTGCGCTTGTGTCTCTCGTTGGACGGGACCTTGGGGTCTAGCGCGGGGTCGTAGACAACGGTGAAGCCTTTTTCTTCGCCGGTGCCTGGACGGGCTTGTCTGCGAGTCTGGGGCGGCGTCGTAGCAGGTGTGATCGCTTCGGCGGGCGCAACATTTTGCGAGGCACCAGGCGGCGGCACGATGTAAGTGGCGGTGTTTGTCAGAGACATGTGGTCGCTCTTCGACGGTCTGGGACTGGTCGCCTTGTCTGGTGGCGACGATTCGGTGTTTGTGAGAGGGGTAAGGGCGTGGATGGAGGTATTGGGTCCAGGATAGGACATGGTTTGGCGGCTGCTGTGGGAGCTGCTGAAGACTGAGGAAGCTGTGCTGGAAAGTGAACTCGCCGAGCCGACGCCAGTCAAAAGGTCGCCAGAGTCAGCTCGGTGCGCACCGTCATCCTCTTCTGGCTGGTGTTGCTGCTCGAGCGCTTCGGCACTCGCGTCGTTGTTTCTGCGCGGCCCGGCAGTTGCGGCGTTTTCAGCGCCTTTGCCCGAGCGCGAAGGCGACTCCGTGCGCAACGGCGCACGCGTGAGGTGGTGGTCGGAGGAGGGTTCCTTTCGTTTTGACTTCAGGACCGAAGGCGCATTGGGGAAGAAGTCGGCAAAGCCCGCTGACGCGCGCGACATTCTATCTCTGACCCGCCCGCTGTGCGATCATCGCGGAGCTTGTCAGGCGGGAGTTAGTGCGTGCGCGGGTGGAAGGAGACGGCTGCCCTCGTGCAGCTTGGTACGGGCCGGGCGCGAAGTCTTTGAGACGCGGCAGGTGCGCGTGAAATGTACACGAGCGGCCGACCGAGACCTGCAGGCGCAGCGGGCACAAACGAGGGGACGGGAGGTGAAGGAGGAGGATCGCGCGTCGCCAGACTTCGGGCGAATGCAGCGGCGGGAGGTGGCAGTGGAGGAGAGAGGTCGAGGTGGCAGGTCGTCCAAGTCGGTTGGCATTCCAAGGGTGATGAGGTTCTGCCCCAGGCCGCTAAAACTAGAACCAGCGCTCCATCTACCGATCGCTGAGAGCCACAAGCACCTCGCCCAAAGCACTCCCGCAGCCTCGACCACGCCTCGCCCTGCTCCGGAAATGCCTGCGGGCTCCTGCGGGCCCGCTGCGCTCACGCCGGTCTCCTCGCCGCAAGCTCTTCCTCGCCCGCGGCGCCTTCGCGCGCCCCTGCCCGCTCTATGGCATCATAGCGCCGATGCCAGCGCTTTTTGCCCGCGCGCCTACCACGACCGCATAATTCCGCACAACGCGCGTGTCGCGATGCCAACTCTCGTGCTGCTGCTCGGCTAGACGCTCCGAGACGCCTGGGGATATCTGAGAGCAAAAGACGCGTCCTCGGGGCGTCGCTGCTCACGTGAGCCGACCCTCAGCCAGCCGATACTAGCTACAAGCCTTCCGTCAAGGGCAAGCAAGACCGCTGACGCCAGGCCAACGCCCATCGACCGAGCAACCGTTACAATGCCGGCATAACATCTCCATTGTCAATTTAAGCAAGCACGCTGCCGACGGGTCACAAGAAGCTTGGAAACAATAGTCTGGCTCGGCAGGGAGGACAAGAACCCCGAGCACAATGCAGAGCAAGACACCGTGGCCCAGTCATGCTGGCAGAATGCATTGTAGGAAGGCGCTATAACCGCCTATATTCGCTTGAGGGGGCATTGATACCGTGACGGCGTACACACTGCAGATCAACAGGGCAGGACGAGACTTCAAGTCCGTTGATGGCTGTACAAACTTCATTCATGCGTTTGCATCCGCGCTGTTGCTCCAGCCGCCCAAACGTGTGCTTGCTCGTGGTATGGACTACCGTCTGCCGGTCGCTCGTCGTCAATGCCGTTCCATGCCGTAATCTAATCATCAAACTTTCCCTCGGCCCATCCTCTCCTCTTGACACCCAGCTCTACGGCCGCACTGCCCCAGTCCAAGCCGTGGTTGTGTCCCTGATCGCCCTTCTCACCCGCGATGCCCGCGCGGTGCAGGCCCTGCTCCTCGGTCAGGACGGTCAGCAGGCCGAACACGACCGGCACATTGGCGTCCAGCTGCGTGCGCATCAAGCCATGGCTGACGGCGTCCGCGATGTACTCAAAGTGCATCGTCTCGCCCTTGATGAGCACGCCGATGGCGATTATCGCGTCAAACGGCGCTGTGGACGCACCCTTGTTCGCCGACGACACAGCCGTGCCCAGGTTCGTCAGGTCGGTCGCCGACGACGATGAGAGCAGGTCCGTGGCGGACTGGACGAGGCCGCCGGCGCCACCGGAGGAGGAAGACTGGATCTGCGAGGAAGCGTACATCCTGTGTGATCACCATTCATCGTCAGCCCTCATCCCCACCACGAAGGCATGGCGCACGCCACGGCGAGACTTGTATGTAGATAGGGTGAGAGGTAGGCGGGGTCGGGACTTTACCGCTGCACGGCGAAAGGCAGTTCATAGCTGCCTGGCACGGTCTGAATGACGATGTTCTCATCCTTGACGCCGCCAGCGGCGAGCGACTTCTTGACGCCGTCCAGCAGCGAGTCGATGATCTTGCTGTTCCAGCGAGCGTGGACGATTCCGACACGGAGGCCCGAGCCTGACAATTGAACCGCCCGTCAGTACGCCTGCGGTGCGTGGTACACACCACCCCTTGATGATATCGCTGGTGCCTTACCGTCGTACTTGCGGGCCTCACCCGGTCCCTTGAGCGGTGCCATGATGACGATGATTAAAGTGTGGAGATGGTGCTTAGGGTGTCGATTCGGATGAAGTCGTCGCGAAGGGAGATAGTGTCGTTGCGTGCTTGTTGGAGCTTGTTGCGATGTCAATGAGGGGAAAGGGTCCGCGGCCGCCCACGGTGCCTTGCAGCTTGAGTCTCGCTGCCCCACCAATTCGAAGCTCCGCTGAGGGCAGATCGTCACACCCAGCTCCGCACGAGCCACCAAAAATGACGCGGATTCGTATCTGATCAGAAACGACAGCTGGTACTACGTGGGCTTGCTGGAGTCCCAGCCGACCGTTTAATAAAACTTGAAACTCAAAGTGACGTTTGCGGAGCAAGCGGCTCCATTATCGCGTTGTTTATGCGGCATACCATCAGGGGTCCATCGAGTCAGGGGCGGTTTCATTCTCACGCGTCTTCGCAAACGCGTCGCACATGATACGACAACTTAAAGCAGCAGGTAGTCGCGAACAAAATCGTTGATCATAGTACTACAGCAACCTGCTTTCTCAAAAGGAAACTACCGAACGGGCATTTGATATTCTTTTTTATTTTATTTTCTTCGCCCCGTCTGGCATGCCTCGCAGAGAAAATCGCGTAAATCAGGCCGTTCAATCAGCATCCAGCGTTCCATGATATCCATCCGCCCATATCCAGCTGAGCATTCCTTACACTACAATCCTTTCTACCGTACGCCTTTGCCCTCTAGCGGGCTTTTACATGACCACCACTTTACTCGACAGTAACCGACTTCGCCAGGTTCCTGGGGAAGTCAACGTTGAGACCCTCGCCGACGGCCAGCCAGTAGGCCATCAGCTGCAGAGGGATGACGTTCAGCAGACCCTGGAGGACGTCAACGGTCCGGGGAACCTCGATCTTCTCGGTCTTGTCCGCGGGGAACTCCTCGTCATCCTGGTTGCAGATGATGATGGGGCGACCGCTACGGGCGATAACCTGCTGGTAGGCATTGAGCGACTTGGGGAAGATGTCGTCACGGGTAAGGATCATGACAATCGGGAGGTTCTCGTCGACAAGAGCAAGCACACCGTGCTTCAGCTCACCGGACATGACAGCCTCGCAGTGAAGGTAAGAAATCTCCTTGATCTTGAGGGCACCCTCCAGAGCAGTGGCGTGCTGGGCGCCACGACCAAGGAGAAGCAGACTCTTCTGGTTCTTGAACTTCTGGCAAAGCTCCTTGATGTTCTGGTCGAGCTTGAGGATCTCCTTGAACTGCTCGGAGACCTTGCCCAGAGCCTCCATGATCTCGTGCCTCCTCTGCTGCTTAGAGTAACGGTCCTCGCTGAGAGAAAGGGCAAACATGACCATGCAGACGAACTGGGAAGTGTAGGCCTTGGTGGACGCAACACCGATTTCGGGGCCGGCGTTGATGTGGACACCGCAGTGGGTGAGCAGAGAGATGGACGAACCGACAACGTTGACGATACCAACGGTCAGGGCACCGCGCTCCAGGCAGTAGCGGAGAGCCATGAGAGAGTCGGCAGTCTCACCGGACTGCGAAACGAAGATGCAAGTGTCGTCGCGGAAGACGGGGGCCTGACGGTCAAGGAAGTCGGACGCCAGCTCGACCGAGATAGGGATCTCGGTCAGCTCCTCGAAAATACCACGGACAGCCATGCAAGAGTGATACGAAGTACCGCAAGCAATGAAGATGATTCTCCTGCAGCGCCTGATGGTGGTGATGTACTGGCGCAGACCACCAAGAGTAACCTTCTTGTTGTCGATGTCGAGACGACCACGCATGGCGTTGACGACCGACTCGGGCTGCTCGAAGATCTCCTTCTGCATGAAGTGGTCGAACTGACCCTTCATGATCTCCTGGAGCTCAATCTCCAGAGTCTGAATGGCACGGACGTTGGAGGCGCCATCCTCCTTGTTGACACGGTGAATGTTGAGCGAGCCCTCGTGAATGTGGGCAATGTCGTCATCCTCCAGGTACAGGACCTTCTTGGTGTGCTCGACGATAGCGGAGGGATCGGAGGACAGGAAGAACTCGGTGGGGATCGGGACGCCGTCGTCCGAGAGGAAGGCGCGCGACTGGGAGCGGTGGAGGAGAGACTTGTCGGGAGGAGCGAGAAGGCCGCCGGTGTTGGCCTTCTTGAGCGCAACGTTCTGCGAAGCCAGCTCGGCGGGCAGAGCATCGGCGTCAGAGAACTCGACGTCGACGAAGTCGACCTTCATCTTCTTCTGCGTCTTCACACCGATGACAAGGGGCGAACCCTTGCGGGCAGCGATGACCTCATGGGGGTAGTGGACCGACTTCAGGAGCAGACCGAAGGCGCCCTGCAGCTCCTTGATGATGGCCTTGGCCAGGACGGGGAAGTCAATGTCCGGGTGGCTGTCGTAGATGTACTTGGCCAGCTTGGCGATGGCCTCGGTGTCGGTCTCCGTCTCGAACTTGAAGCCCTTGGTCTCCAGCAACGCCTTCAGCTCCTTGTAGTTGGTGATTATACCATTGTGGACAACGGAGAACTCCCAGGTGGGGTCAGACCTGGCGGGCGGCGTACTAGTCATTATCTAACCTTCTTTGACAACGGCCGTTCTGCGGAGCTACTTACCTGTGCGGGTGGCAGTTGACGCGCGAGGGGATACCGTGGGTAGCCCATCTGGTGTGTGCAATGCCGGCGTGCGAGTCGAAGACCTTGGTGAGGTCGGGCTTCTGCTCCTCGATGAGCTCCTTCAGCTTGGCGACCTTGCCGACCTCCTTGAAGGCGAAGACCTCGTCCCTCTTGTCGCCGTCGACGGCGAGACCTGCCGAGTCGTAGCCGCGGTACTCAAGACGCGAAAGGCCTGCAGGGCGGTTAGAAGCGGGGGCAGGCCGGCGGCGAATGGCGGGGAAACTTGCCATTGACGAGAGTGTTGAGGATGAACTTGCGGTCCTTCTCGACCAGGTAGTTCACGTAGCCGAAGATGCCACTGTAGTTGCGTGTCAGCGGATGCCAGGTGCGGGCGGGCGGGCGGGCGGGGCTGGGCGTACCACATGGTGCCGAGTAGAACGGAAGAAAGCTAGAAACGAGGGCGGAGGCAGTCAATGGCGGGTAATGATCGTGAGGCCGGAGTGCAGTCGTGGCGAGGAGCTGCGGGTATGGAGGAGGGAGACGGAGAATGTGGGCGGAGAGGGAGGGGTCGATATGGCGGGTGGATGCGGTGAGCTGTGGGTTAAGTACAGCTCGGGACGCCAAGCTGACGCAGCAACAAACCAGCGCCCGCCCCCTAACGCCAGGCGGGCTGTTTCAGGGATTGCTCAAAAGCTGGCAAGCTGGCGACAGCGGGCGCGCCCGTCTGTGCATCTTCTGGGCGCGCCAGTCGCGCTCCTTTTCCCCTCCCATTTCGTCACCCGTCACCACCTGTCCAGCGACCGCCCCTGGCGAGCGCGCACACGCCGCCGAGCGCGCGATCTTTGCAGGGATCGTGTGGAGCGCCGCTGAGCTGCGCCTCCAAGCCCGCCTACAAAAATAGAGCATCGCGCCTAGTCGCCATTGCAGCCTCATCGCTGCATCCTGCAGGGTCGCCAGCGCTCGTATCCGCGCCGTTGCCGTCGTGACAAGCGCGCCCGCCGACTATGCGTCCCGCTGCAGCGCCGTGATAGCACGGATCTCCCGAGAGGCCGGAGCAAGCAGCGCACACGCCGACGGCGATCATCTCAACGGGACTTTTTCAATAGCTTCCCAATATAGCAGCCTCTCTGCCCGCGCCAGTGCGCTGCTCCAGTGCGCAACGGCCTGCTACGCGATGCCGCATCCGGCCCGCCGCCGCCGCAGCTTCGCAGAAGAGCGTGGAAAGCTTGGAGGGGCGCCACAGCAACCACGCAGCCTCGACGCCGCGCGAACCGCACAAACTGCGTGTGATGGTGTCGCTAAGCCCTATCGCTGAGCCGCCGTGGGTGGACCTGCTCTCCGCTGCTGGAGCCCCAATCAGCTTCCCTGTCGGCAGTCTTCCGAGATCTGTGGGCTGCCCATCCCAGCGCCAGCCCAACGGTGAGCACCCAGGGCTCAGTCTTGTTTCGCTCCCTGGCCGCGCCTGTTTCCTGCGCGTGTCTCATCGCCGGAATGGTGTTCCAGCTCCCGTCACACCGCCCTGTCAAGGTCTGTTCCGATAAGCTGATGCTCTTCGCCTGCAGCACTGGTAAGCACTTCATGACAAGCAAACGTCACTGACGCCAATCCATGCCAAGTCCTGCCCGACTGTTTTACAGGGCCGCAAACAACAAGTGGGGTTTGCTCGACAAGCCAACTCTTGAGCCACAGCAATCCTTTGTGCTTACTTGTCCCTGCCCAAGACCATTGTCCGCCCGTGGTCACCTCCGCCAGCCACCCAGCCCCCGCCGGATGGCAAACAAGCATTCTGCTTATGCCAGCAACAGCACTCGGCCATGTCCGAGCATCCTCAGCCACAAAGGCCCCACCATTCAGTCCCACGCCCTATTCGCTTGGCAATGGAGTGACATTTGTGCTTGTCTTTTGCCATTTCTATGTTTCTTTGAGCTTAGATCTATACGCACAGTCCCGGATACGAGACCAGCAGACAACCGAGAAAGCACGGGTGACGCGCAAGCAATCAACCCCTCCCCTCCTCGCGGGGATTTCCCTAAGCGAATCGCCTCCTCAAGTGGGCACCTCGACGGTGGCCTCCCCTTCCGCTTTGGGGAAGTCCCGCTCCGCGATCTCCGCAATGCCCCTCTCGCTCTTGCCCATCCCCCCGCCTGCACTCTCCGTACTCTCCCACTCCTTCAACCTATACTCCCCGTTCCCTGGCCCCTCCTCGAAGTCGAACACCCTGTAGTCGGCGTTGGCGTACCGCCGCTGGCTGATGGCGCAGCGCAGGAAGCCGGAATGCGTGACGACGATGATGACCTTCTCAGGGCGACCGTAAAGCCACGCGAGACAGCTCTGCCCGCGCGCCACGACGGCGCGGCGGCTGAAGGCGTAAGGGTTGGTGCCGACAGGCTCGACCTTCTCCGGGTAGGTGGGATCGACGCCGTTGAAATCGACCGAGGGGAATTCTTTCTCAAGAACGGAGACGGGGCTGCCCGTGTCACAGGGCTTGTCCGAGTTCTCTATATGGGGGGCGTGAGTACATAACAGCTTTGATCAGGTTTGGTCACGTAGGCGGAAGCAAGCAATAGCGGGGAAAGGCAGGTAAGGGGAAAACAACAAGCGGACAAGGACGGTAATGGGGTATTTCCAAACGCGCGAAAGTACCGCGCTGTTGGGAGGCCCCTTTCAAAATACAAAATAGACATTGAAAAAATTAAGACAGAAAGAAATTCCCACCACGTAGGCTATCTTAAAAAGTGCCGAGACCTGGAACTGCCGGATCCCAAGCCCAAGCACAGGTCTCCAGCAGGAACCAGCAGCAGGACATAGCACAAGGTCCGCCGGTCCGATGGCCGCGCAGCAACCAGGCCGGCCTCCTGCGCCACATGGAGGATCAAACAATTGAGAGAGGGTCCACACGGCCCGAAGAGCGAGCAAAGGGACGGCGAAAGGAAAAGAGGCCGGCCGCAGGCTACACGGATGGAAGCCTCTCAACTTGTTGTGTCCAGCACTCATACCTAGCCAACAACCTTGGATGATTTCCCTCGCTCGAAAACAGAAGCTGGGGTCACGGCACCTGCCCGAGCAAGCAGGAGGGAAAGCTGACGTGCATGATGTCGACTCCCGTGACACAACATCGCACGAAACTCAAAATGCAGAAACCGAGAAAAAGAAAGGAGACAGAGCGGTAGAAAAGCACGCGAGATAGATGAGAGAGAAAGAGAGAGCGTATGCAACGTACCTTGCCACCCCGCGTCCGGCCTCAGCGGCACGCCCTTCTCGTTGACCAACCAGTCCAGCCCCAGCAGCGCCGTCTGCAGCGTCCGGCGCATCGGGCTGACGACGATCAGCTCCGCGCGCTCAGCCAGCTCCGACACCTGCGGGCGTTGTTTGCCTTGTCGCAGGTGGTCGCGCAGCTCCGTGCATTGCTGCAAGCCCAGCTGCGAGAGGACGGGATCGGGGATCGAGTAGTCTGGTTCGGTCAGCACGAGGGCAACGTTTGCTTTTTTGACTTTCTTTCCCCCCATCTACCTCGTTTCCTCATTCTCGGGTTGATTGCAATCGATGCGCGTGGAAGGGGCCAACATTACTGCTTATGGACGGGCTTGTTGAGGCGGCATAAGATGGCGATGGGGGCCGGGTTGATGGGAAGAGGGGCACGTACGTACCTTTGTCGACGTTGTGAAGTGCCTCGGCGTGGCGGATGAGTATTAAAGTCGGAGGCATGACGGTTCAATGACAGCGTAGGTACGGGGGAAGGTGTTCTCACGAAGACGTAGGAAGAGGAATCTGGCAGGCTGGGGTGTCGCCGTTCTTTCTTCAGACATGGCCTGAAGTTCGCTAACGCCAGCCTCACCGGTCATTGACAACGCCTTTACTCAGCCAAGGGACCGCATTTTTGAGGCTTGTTCACAACGTGGATGATAAGATGGACTCCGAGGAACCGGGAAGAACCCGAAAGTCTATGCATGCCATTTCATAATTCAAGCTCGCTAGCCCCTCATGATCCGCATTTCACGTCTCCCATGTGATGTTGTACACAAATTACTCCTCCATCCTCTCGCCCTCGGGCCTGGCCTCCTCCTCATCATCGTCGTCGCCCTCCAGCGCCTTCTTAGCCAGCCTCTCGGCCTCTTCCCGCAGCGCCTTGGGGACCTCCTCGTGCCTGCCCTTGGTGGGGCCGTTGACGGAGCTGATCCAAGTCATCTCCAGCTCGAATTCCTTGTCCTTGCTGTCCTCGTGCGCAAAGTAGATGATACGCGCAGCCTCCTTGACACCCTGCTCCAGGGTGATGGTGCCGTCCTGGAGGTTAAGCTTCTCGAGCTCTGCCTTGGCGGATTGCCTGCCCTTGCCAGTCGCGGCACCGTAGTAGCCCTGTTTCTGTTAGCCTTGCAGCATTCGACGGCTTCCCGCCTCGAGTGTAGCACATACCCAGAACAGGCCACTGGGCTCGACCATGTAGAGGAACGGGCCACCGTGAGTGACGCCCTCCTTCTTGCCTCCAGGTCCGACCGAAGGACCGCTACCAACCTGGCCATCAACCTCCGCGGGCTCCTCGCTATCCCAACCGGCAATGATGGACGTCACGCCGAACGGGCGAACGCTAGAGTAGAGGGTGTATGCCTGAACGTAGCTGCCCATGCGGCTGGCAAGCGCGGCAGTCTTGATGGGGCCCTTGTAGAACTTCCTCCACTGGGAAGCCTCATCGCGAGCTCGGGAAACGAAGTGGCGGCCGTCAGGAACGAGGCCAGAGGAGACCTGTGAGCGTAGTGTCAGCTTGCGCGCCGTGTACGGTAGCCGGAGTGAGGTGACGCACGATGCCCACGTTGCGGTCGACGGATGCTATCCGCTTGTTGGCACCCTTCTTAAGAAGCTTGCTGCTGACGATCTTCTCGAGGGCAAGGATGACGCCGTCCTTGCAGCGAATGCCGATTGCCGTGCCGCCATTCTCTACCGCCTTCTGGGCATATTCGACCTTTGGAATTGTGAGCTAGCCGTCGCAGGTGGAGAGAGCTGTGAGGTCGATGGTACCTGGAAATTGCGACCGTCGGGCGAGAAGACGGAGTTGGAGAGATCGTAGCCGGTACCTATTGACGTCTGTTGCCGCGTTGCGGATTAGCGCTGGCGGCGGAAGGCAGGACTGCGGGAGGCGTACCATGGTGAAGCTGCAGAAAGGCGCGGGGTTGCGGGTATTGGAGCTGGGCTACAGGAGAAATGGGAGGGGGAGGATGGAGCGGGTGAGGAGGTGGGCGTGATGTTGATGTAGTTGCCAAACGAAGCTCCAAGCCAGGCTTCCTCCGAGCTGCGCGTAGCTCACCTTCCGGAGATTACCCGGCAATCTTATCACCCGCTCCCGACCATGTTGAGGCCAGCAAAGCAACAGTTCAATCAGCCCTGGGCGCTTTCTTCTGTTGCAAGGCTGGTGATGCACGCAATTATACGGTCTGCACTGCACGGCGTCGGCGAGTCACGGGCATCAGCAGCCGACGTCCAAGTTTCCGCTGAATCATCGTATCTTCATCTAGTGTGCTCTAGTAACTAAAGTAAATATATTCTGAAATGCTGACCCCTGTGCTCTAGCAAGCGAGCAGAGCCATTCTCCACGCCGGCTTGCCTGTGGTTTACGAACCAAGAGCAATGCCCCTAGCGGTGAGGCTCTCCTTCACAACCTCGTAAACCTCCTCGGGAGTCTGGGTGGCATCGACCTTGACAACGCGGCCCTGGCTCGCAAACTCGTCCACGACAGGCATGGAAGTCTCGACGAAGGTCTTGAAGCGCTTGCGAATGCTCTCGATGTTGTCATCCGAGCGACCAGACGTCTTGCCGCGGTTGATCAGGCGCGCCTCCATGGTGCTCTCGGGGCAGTCGAAGAAAAGAGTGAACTTCGCAGGGCACACGCTCTTCTCAAAGGCATGGGCCTGGTCGAGCTTGCGGGGGAAGCCTTGGGGGAGCTGTTAGCCATTGTCTACTGTCAAGGCGACGACGAAGAGCCTACCATCGATCAGGAACTTCTTCTTGTTCTCCTCCTTCATAGCGGCCTTCATGCCGTTCTCGAGGAGCTGGATGGTGACCTCCATGGGCACGATCTTGCCCTCGCGAATGTACTCCTTGATCATCTCGCCGAACTCGCTGCCAGGCCTCTCCTGCTCCTCGCGAAGCAGGTCGCCGGCCGACAGATGCTTGAAGGTGTAGTCGCGCACCAGGTTGGAGCACTGGGTGCCCTTGCCCGCGCCGGGGCCGCCGAGGACGAAGAGAACGGTGACCTCGGCAGGGTCGAACTCGGACTTCTCGCGCTGAAGGAGCGTGGGGACGGCAGGCATTTTGGCGGCGAGGATGGGTTACTGGAGCGGGCGGCTGGAGGTGTTGGTGGGCGGGGCCGTGCCTTGACGTTGCTTGACGATCTGGACAAACAGGAAGGTGCCGCCGGCAAAGATCAGGGCGAGGGGCCAGATGCGGATCGGAGCGTACTGCGGGTTGCGCGGGCGGGGAGTCTGCTTGTCGGAAAGGACGCGAGAAACAGAGGAGAACTGGCGGGAGCGGGAGCGCGAGAAGGGGGTGGAGGAACTAGGCGCAAGGAGGTGGGAGAAGCCGGAGGAGATCATCGTGGGAGCGGATTGGGGGGTGTCAATGGCGGGGAGCGAGATTGTCCCGCCATGAAACGTTTGGGCTCGATCTGTCCTAGTGCTCGGCGCCGAAAAGGACCGCCCTCGACCTCACTGCATCTCCATCTCACCACTCGCAGCAATCCCCATCGCATGCCCGTTCGATTCCTCGGTCGGTCGTGGCTGGAAAGCAGCACAAACGAGCGGAGCCCTCGGACGCATTGGTCGGCGAGGCTGCCCAAAGAAAGCACCGTCGAAGCCAATCATCCATTGCTCCAAGAGGGCAGAAAAGCGTGGCAACAGATGAATATCCGGGCTACCGGTCGAGCTGTTTGGCTCACTCTGGTTTCCGATACCAGCACGGCATTTCTGGCACGTTTGGATTAATTTCAAGGCCTGTGAGATGAACAACAATGCTCTACATTGTCCCTACCTTGTTCGAGTCCTGTCAGTTTCAGCTATATGCTTGTAGGATGGTGGCGCAAGAAGACGTGAGCCCGATGCGCACCGGGCCTCTTCTCACTTGGCAGTGTCTCAGATCGTTCTTCAAAGTCTCACACTTGCATTCCTCGGTTCACTTTTGGTTTCCCATTGTGCAGTTTGCAAGTGATCTTGATCACACGGCGCGAGTCGGCTTCGTTGTTTCTGGAACGTCTTTCTGTGAACGTCTCTGGTTCTTCGCTCCTGCCGTTAGATGTCTTGAAGTGGCTGCCTAGATCTTCCTGTTCCTGCGCATAAAGCCTCGCTCTCCGCAGCCAACCCTTCCTCCCTGCACCCCAACCCACCGCACCGCGAAGATCTCGTTCGCATTACCGCGCAACGACGCTCAACCTTTTCGCTGTACTTGCTACCCTTCCGTCGCCACACCAAGAACAACACCGCCATCATGGCCCCGAACTACGACGCATCGAAGGTCGGGAACCTTACCGACGCCGACAAGCTGCGCCTCATTACCGCGTACCTCAATCACAACGACCCCAACAACGTGAGATAACCATCCAAGTCCCTTCGAACACCCTAACTTCTCTAGGTCAATTGGGACGTTGCTGCTACCGACGGCGGCTCCAAGTCCAAGGATTCGTACAAGAAGATGTTGGCGAACGCTCTCAAGAAGCTGGCCCCCGACACTACTGCTGAGGGTGATGATGCCCTCCCTGCTCCCGAGCCTGCCCCGGCTCCTGCTACGAAGCGTGGCCGCAAGCGCACCACTCCCGCGAACGAGGTCGAGGATGACGATGGTAACGCCGCCGAGAAGGCGAAGAAGCCTCGCAAGCCCCGTGCCAAGAGTGAGTGGCTCTATGGCTGTCACAGAAGCCCACTTTGAGATTGCTAATGTGACTTTAGAAGCAATGAAGGTGGAGGATGGCGAGGCCGAGTAGGCAGCCACAGCTATCACGTTGCCAAGATCGATGACCAAGGATCTCCGGCAATCAAGAAGCATGGAGTGGATAGTGTTGGTATATCCCTACACTGGCGGTTGCACCCATCAGGATACCTGGATGCAGGTGTAGATACTATGACAGAATCTGAATGATGTTCTGAATATCTTGACCGTGATGCCTTCTGACGTGACAGTGGCCGCGATGGCATTTGTGTACCTACCTAAAGCGTGCCCGCGCGTCCGCGCCACTCCGTGGTTCCGCACGTGCAAGGGTTGCGAGGGCGACGCGCATCGGGCGTACTTAAAGCTGCTCTTCCAGCTCGAACCTTCCACTCTTCCTCCAACTTTTCAATCTCCACACACACGCACTTTCCACTCAGAACCGCTTTTCTAACCTCTCATCGCCTCATCCTCACGTTTGAGCATGGCTTCGAAGTACACGGCCGAGGCCATTAATGGCCTCTCCGATGCCGAGAAGCTCCGCTTTGCGTTGGCTTATCTGCACCACAACGAGCCCAAGAATGTAAGATCTTGAGCGACAGTCCTAGCTGCATCGAAGCCATCTTCTTGCTAATAGACCTAGGTTGACTGGGCCGCGGCCGCAGCTCACTCGGGCTCTAAGTCCAAGGAAAGCTTCAAGGTCATGTTCAACTTGACTCTCAGGAAGCTCGAAAAGGCTTCCAACACTACTTCTGCTGATTCCGACGTCGCCTCTCCTGCTGCGAAGTCCAACAAGCGCAAGAAGGTTGATGCCGAGGCCGAAGATGACGAGATGCCTACCCCGAAGAAGCGTGGCCGCAAGAAGGCTGCTCCAAGTAAGTTACCATCACGTTTCTACAAACTATATTGATTTCTAAAGTAGCGCGCAGAGGATCTGACTCCCAAGGAGGAGGCCGCCATCGACTTTGCCGTCAAGGATGCCATCAAGTCCGAGCCCGAAGAGAGTTTCTTCGGCTCTCTTGCCACCGACTACTAGAGTCTAGAGACCATGAGACTTGGCGAGACACCACCATCAAGTGCTATTATCTCAGTTATGGGCGGAGACGGATATTACTTTCTATTCTAGTGGATGGGACAGTAATGGCTGGGTGAGACGGGACAGGAAAAGACCATAAAAATGGAGACATGAGACCTTGGTGTCCCACAGACCTTGTTGATTCCCCGTTGCTCCCTTTCGTGTGAACGGTGAACACGGCGTCAACTAATTCGCGCCCACAATACCATATTGTGTAAGAAGCTGTAGCTCTGGGCTTTGAATTTGAACTACCCGTTCGGATCCATTACTTCTTTATGAGCATGACTGGACGTACTGCGCTGGCCAGGTTTTCGAGCTCTGGCCATCTGCTGTTCACCTTGGGGCTACGGACAACGGCTGTAGCTGAGAATCTGATTCCGCATTAAGGTGGCCTCTCAGAGCAAGGACGCAATTATTTCTTTACACCCACACTTCTCAAACTACTCATCCTCCATCCAATCCTTTCAACCCCTCACCCCAACGTTATCGCCACAACAAAGCTTGACCACTATGGCGACGAACACCAAATTCAGTCTCGACGCCATCACTTCGCTCACCGAAGCCGAAAAGACGCGTCTCATCGCTGTGTTTCTCTGCCACAACGATCGCAACAACGTGAGCAGCAGACAGCCGTCAGCACGATGTACACCACTGACATGGACGGACACAGGTTGACTGGGATGCTGCGACCGCTCTTATGGGCGCAAAGACCAAACACTCGTTCAAAGTCACCTATTACAACACGATGAAGAAGGTGGGCAGCGGCGGCGATGGCAGCGGCGGTGGCAGCAAGGCCGCCACGCCGAAGCGCAAGCGTGCGGCTGGCGGTGAGGACACGCCTACACCCACTTCGAAGAAGCGTGGACGGGGTAAGAAGGCGATCAAGAGTAAGTGAAGTTTGGGTCTCTTAGTCGCGTCGATATATAGCTAATGGCTCTTTAGCGGAGGAAGAGGAAATCGAGCTTCAGCCTGACTCCGACCAGGTAGCCGACGACACTGCTTCTGGAGAGGAAGCAGAGCTTGATCTCAGGTCCTTCTTCGACACAGAGGAGATTTAGAGACGGAAGGACGAGAGGCATGGACGGTCCTCCTGGGCTTGGTCATATCAACCTTCTGATAGTTACTTTGCTCCTCTGAACAAACGATTCCATAGGAAAAGAGACCAATTGAGTATTCTGCAAGGTTCTCGGACACGGTGAGGATCGGGCTGGGCTATGTGATGCGAGATTCTCCGCAAGCGCTTCGAATGCAAAGACAAGCTCTTCCCGCCAGTGAGATTTCCGATGAAGTGAGCTTGAGCACAGACCCCCGAAGCCTTGCTGTCCCGCTCTACGTACAATCTGCTCTTGCTTCCGCACGTCAACACAATCAACAACCCCCAGGATCCCCCGCTCACGCTCGACCACACCATCCTTTGAAAGCCCTACGAAGCACCGCCAAACCCAATCGCAAAAAGCCTCCTTGCAAGCTTGTCACCGCTATGGCCTCCCCCGATGTGACCATGTCCGCGCTTGGAAGTCTTTCGGACGCCGAAAAGCACCGCCTCATCGTCGCGTTCCTCCACCACAAAGATCGCGCTAACGTGAGCCACCGTTTCCCCTCTGCGAATGTCTTCTCCATTCTAACAAAACCATGACTAGGTGGACTGGGATGCGGCCGCGACGTTCACGGGCTCCAAGAGCGCCAACTCGTTCCGCACCAATGTCGGCAAGGTTATCAAGAAGTTGACCGACGCCTCCGAGGACGGCACCAGCGAGAAGCGCAAGAGGGACGCTGGCGATGGTGACGCTGACGAAGCTGGCGGCAAGAGCACCAACACCGGTCGCCCTCCGAAGCGTGTCACGAAGAAGGCTCGCGGCAAGAAGCAGGCTGCCAGCGGTGAGAAGCTACCTCGCCTATGGGCTTGGACAATCTAACGTGCCACGCAGAGGAGGAACATGAGCCGGAAGAAGTCTAGGTCCTTGACAGCAGGGACGAGCGCTGCGTAGCATTGGCTCGTTGTCAAGGGTCTCCCTTTCCCATCCTCTTCATCGGCGGCGGCATGACCGAAATGGTATTCGATGTGTCCATAGATTTTAGCTGCACAATTCCTTAGGCAGTGGAACCCCCAATCGATAAGCCCGCAAAAGCGGCAATTGCCTATTCAAACAAATTCTGGTGACCTGGTCGAGCAGTCAAAGTGAGGCAGGCGCTCTTCCCGTCACGGGATGGACCCTGCCGAGCACTTCATCTTTGGCCACCTAGTACTTCGTCCACACTTCTACACCACACTCACCTCGTCAACCAACTGCTCCGCTCTCAACAGCGTTTCCGACTCCACCAAACCAGCCGCCCGCCTACCGGCCATGGCGAACCGCAATCGCAACCGCATCCGCACCCGCCCCAAGCCGGCCCCAAGCCAGCCTAATCTGACGAAAAGCATTGTTAGCCACATGAGCAAGCAACTTGCCGTCACCGACGAGAACAAGAAGCCCGCGATCGGAAAGGAGAAGAAGACGTCCGCCGTCAGCAGGACGAAGAAGAAGCGGTTCGGCTTCCTCGACCTGCCTGGCGAGATCCGCAACATGATCTACGCCTACTGCTTCGAAGACGAAGTCTGGGTCGATCTCACTCCGCATGCAGCGCATATCCTCAAGCAAAACAAGGTCCAGCCCGGCACCTGGGCGTCCGCCGCGCTGTACGCTGCCCCCAAGCCTACTGCCGACGAGAACAACGAAGACACCAGCAACGCCGCCGTCACCGCGCCTGCCACGGAAATCGCCAACGCCAACGCCCTCCCACACCTCACCATCACCGGCCGCCGAACCGCCCGCTTCTCCGCCGGCGACACCACCACCATTCCGGTACGTCACAAGCCCCAGAAGATCGCCTACAAGCCACACGCCCGCGGCCAGCACACCACCGCCGACACCCGACCCGAAACCAAATGGGCCACCTCCCCCGGCGCCCTCGTCCTCACCTGCCGCAAGATCCACACCGAGGCGCTTCCCTTCTTCTACGCGCTCCCCTTCTTCATCTTCAGCGCGCCGCGCGCCCTGCTGCGCTTCCTGGCGCTCCTGCCGCCCGCCAAGCTGGCCCTCGTGCGCAAGCTGCACGTCGCGCACGCCACGTACGGCGACCCGATGGACCCGGACGACGAGCGGTGGCGGGCGCGGCACGCGCGCGCCTGGAAGCGCGCCATGGACGAGGCCGCCCGCCTGCTCACCGGCCTGCGCGTCCTCCGCTGCCGCGTCGTGGCCAACGAGCGCCCGCTGGTCTTCGCGCTCGGCGGGTCGGCGGCGCCGTGGGCCGAGGTGCTGGTCGACGCGTGGGGTGCCGCGTGCCGGCGGGAGGCGCCCGACGAGAGGCAGATGCGAGCAGGGGCGCTGGGCCCGCTGCGGGTGGAGATCGCGGTGCAGAGCGCCTGGGTGGTCAAGGGCGCGTACATGCCGAACGAGACGCTGAGGGGCGCGCTGGTCGAGCTGCACCGGCTGTTCGCTGAGGCGGTGAGGAGGAGGATGTGTGGGTGGAGCGAGGAGGATGCCATGGTGGAGTACAACTTGGTCAAGTTTGACAAGTACAAATGGCTGACTGTATTGTTTCCCATGCCGTGAAGAGCGGCTTGGGGGGTACTTGGTCGTCTTTGGGTGGTCTGATATGACGCTTGGAACTCGGAGTATCTAGGATGGAGAGGAAACGATAGGCGGTGCTTGAGAAAATGGGTTGCAATTGGTATCAGGATTTAGCTGGCTACGAGCAAGATTCTGGCGTTCATGGTCAGAGGAACTCAGCGGCGTGGTCTGCGGAACGGGGGGTTTTCTTTTTCCTTTCTCTCTACGCCGGAAGCAAAGCAGAGCAATATCTCGTAAACGAACTGTGGGCAGCGAACGAGTGCGTAGACTCACTTGTGCACCTCCCTACGCTGGTAGCAATATTCAGCAGCAACAATAGACTATCTAGGTAAGAACCTAGACAGGCAATAGCGCATGCTCCCATACGGTGCTAACAAATGCCGTGGGCCCTTCGACCGGCAAGCCCGCGTCGTCCAGACCGCCCGCTCAAGATGGCGGCAAGCCTCATCACACGGGGCCCCAGCAATCGAGCATAACTAGCGCAGCGAAGTCGCGCGCAGGATCAGGCAGCAGCGAAAGCCTGGGCGAGAGAAGAGGGGGCCGACCGTCGTCTGAGCCACACCACCACGACGGAAAGCGTGACGTCAATCTCGTATCTGCCGTTGCGATTGGCGTACGGGTCAGGGATAATAAGAGAGGGCGACAAAGCGCGGGTACCTGGGGGCCACACACAGAGAGAGAGAGGCTGATGACTGATGAAGAGACGATGATGGGGCAACAGCATCCCGTCGTTCGGATATACGGCGATAACGGGATTGGTTCGAATAACACATGGTGATAATAATGCCGCGTCGCAACGTAATGAGCTGCCCAGGGCGGAGTTTGCGCTCGGAGAAGGCGGCCGCAGACTTGTTGCTGCGGTTGGGAAGTGGAGCCGGGGAGGGGGAGGGGGGAGGGCCAGGCCCACGGAGCCGCGGCGGGTGACAAAAGAAATCGCCCACCCGCATCTTGCCTCATACGAGAAGTCTACGTGGGATGGGTGATTGAATATAAGATCCGGACGTAAAGATACGCATGTTTGCGTCCGGATCCTGCTTTCAACTGCCTATCTTATTCTGATGACGCCGGATCAATGCAAGGCAGACGCGGGTGGGCAATTTCTTTTGTCACTTGGTGTGGAGCGAGATACGAGAGAGCATACGAGGCTGGGCTGTGTCAGGGTCGATCGGTCGTGACGGGTGGGGGGGAGGGAAAGAAAATAAGAACAACTGCAATTGGGCTGAAAGGAGATTGGGGGCTTGTCTTGTGTCTCTTGCGCGTGTTTGCTCGTTGCGGGAAATGTCGCCCACTCGAATGTTTGCTGCTACCCGTCGCGAGGCAGTCTGTCAGCCGCCCCGCAACAATCCTCGTTCTTTGTGCTCCGTCAAAGCAGGTTGCTTTTGCGTTCTTTACATGCAGTCGATCGCCTGCGGCCTTTTATTGTGGTCTGGGGGTGGTCGGCAGCTCTGCGCGCCGGGGTTTGTTCAGCCGCGCCAGGGGGCCGTGGGCAGGGTCCGTGGGAATGGGGAGTGCCTCGAGGCTTGTCGGCCCGTAACGCCTCGCTCCTTGGGGTCCTGCTGAGGTTTCGGCGGCGGGCGTCAATATGGAAATGATCGGCTTTTGCGATGACTCGAGCTGAGCAGGTGGTGAGCTGAGCTGGTGAGAACGACGGCTTATATGCGATGGACGGTGCAGGCCACCAAACGGGCTAGTGAGCGAAAGAGAGGGCTGGTATTCCTCGTCTTGCTATTGTACGCCGCAAGGGTTGATACCTCGTGCCGTTGACGGCTGTGCCGCCCCGTTAGCTGCACGGCGACGTAGCTGTCCCACTTGCAGACCCCATGGGCAGAGGCGCGAATGATACTAGCATACGTCCTCAGAGCGGACTAGCCCGGCTGTGCCTCAGTCCGGGGTCCGCCTACGCCCGTGTTTGCTGCTCTCTCGGTCCAGCCGGCGGAGCGATTGGCAGCGAGAAATCCGAAGGTCGATCGGAGACTGGCGAGTGTCGAAAATGGAACTTGCATATGCAGGGGATTTCGAAACGGGAAAAGAGGCAGCCAGGCGGCCGCATCATCGCGATCTCGCTCTGCTGCGGCCTGTGCGTTGCAACCCTCCCAAAAGCCTGCTGGAGCTGTGGCCGTGATCATACATACTTCCGCTTGCAATGGCCGACGTGGGGATGGCATGTGGTACGGGCACCGAGCAGGAACGAGACCCCGGAAACAGCGATGCGGCCCTGCTAAAAATGGCGCAAGAGCGATCAGTCGGTTTAGACTTCTTTCGACCTCTTCTGGCAAGGCCGCCGTGCAACCCGTGGGCTCGCTGGGCTGGATCTTGGGCGAACAGAGGGGAAGCTTTGTTTAAAGGAACACCGGGACGGCAGAGAAGCGAATGCACGCAGGCGGCAATAATGTGGCCTGTCTTGCATGTCCAAGCCAATGGTCTCGTCCGTGACTTATCGCGACGCGCGGATGATAGGCCATGCTGCAGGGCCTGGATAGAGCCTGGGTCGGTCAGATCTCGCCGGCGATCTTGTCTGACGCGAACACGGTGGACATGGGCTCGGCGCCAATCGGGGCAGACGCTTGTGAGGACGACGATAGCAGTGGGGAATGGCCGGAATGCACCAGGGCGCCTGATGCGGCGAGAGGACGTTCTGGACGCAGGTGGTTAGCGGACTGCAATGGAGGTGAAGACAATTGATTGGTGGCTGCAGAAACGTGGCGCCGTCTGCGCACGCACACGCGCGGAAGAGGCTGCCCTGGTCGCGGAAAGGCAGAGGCGCAGGCCGAGACATCGATAAATAGAGTGAACAGCGGTTTGCGTGCGATGAGATCATGGGCTTCTGAGATGCATCCCAACGGCCTGGGAGCGGGACGCGCATCCGGGGCGGCGGATCGCAGCTGTGCGAGGGTGAGCGAGTCGCCTGATGCGCGAGGAAGACTCCTTTTTGCCGTGGGCTTTCTGACGGCCTACATGACATCAGGTTTCAGCGCACCACCCACTCGATGCTCCTGCGAGCATCGCGCCGTGCGACCGGGTGGAGCAGGCCCGCCGCGCCCTGGGCCCTGGGCCCTCAGCTGCGCGCCCCGCCCGGCGCTGCGCTCGCGGCGACGCGTCGAAGATAAAGTTGCGAGCTTGTGGGCGGCCGGCGACGCATCATGGCACACTTGTCGATCTGGGGGCGCGCCACGGGAGCGCTGCCGGTCTTAGTGGATCGAACGCCCCCGCGATCTTACCGGAGCAAGCGAGCGATACGGACCCTGCTCCAGGTTGCATGGCGCAGAGACACTCGCTCGCGGGCACGGGAATAATAAGCTGAGGCTAGCGGCAGCAGCGCGGTGCGGAAGCCCCTGCTGCGCTGGCGATCGTTACCAGGGCCGCCAGCCATCGTGCGCCGAAACTCCCGCCCACGCAACGGGCTCTGAGCTCTGAGCGCCGCTCCCCCTTGCAGCGCCCGAGTGCCTAGATGCGCCGCGGCCGGGCGCGTGGCGGCGACGCGCTTTGTCGGCCACAGCCGCTGGGCGGGCGGCCGACGATGCAGCCCCTCGCCAGCAACGGCGGTTGCCCTCTGCCCTCGCGCACGGCGATCCTCAGGCGAGAGCCCGCGTGCTGGGCCGCCGGCCTCGTCGCCTGCTGCCCGCGCTCGCACCTGACGTCGCCTCTTGGAGGAGCAGCAGCCTTGACGTCTCCACAAATGCGCGAGTCCTCCGTAGATCCGCGTGGTCCAGAACCCGGCAGGCCAAGCCAAGCCCGCTGCTACATCTCTCCTCGTCCGTTTGCTCACCATCCCGCCCGCTGCTGCAACCCCCGACTCCTCTCTCTTCGCTCCCCGCGACCCTTGCCACCGCGCAATCCCTTCCCCCCGGCCCCGATCCGCCGTAGTCAGCGCCCATCTCCCGCTGCGCGCCGCGTCCGCACCCTCATTCCTGCGAGCGAGCCCAGGGCCCCGCCAGTCTCCACTCGCTCGACATTCCTCTCGCCGGGCCGCATGCCCTCCTCTCTCGTCTCTGCCCAGCACCCGTTGCGCCCCTTCCACTTGGCCTTTTCCACGCACGACTGCCACCTGCCGGACTGCCACCTGCCACCTGAACTCCTGGTCTAGTTCCACTGCTGCCATTCTGGAGGTGTCCGAGGATGAGGAATGGTGTCCCGGCGACGCCTGAGGAGCCGCAGAACACCACCGACCGGGACTCGCTATGCTTTGCGTGCCCCGAGCCCGATGTAGTTCTCCACGCCGGCCAGCCCGGCTTCCACGACGGCCTGCTGCACCTCTACGAGCCCGCGGAGAGCAAGGCCGCGGAGCAGCTCGTGAAGCTGAAGGACCGTCTCCGCCGCACCAAGACGGAGCATTTCTTCGAGGCCGTCACCGAGGGCTTGGCTCAGATCTTCGGCGCCCAGTATGCCTTCGTTTCCAAACGCATCGTTGTCGATGACGAAAACGTCGCCGTGGAGATGCCGCCCATCGGCGAGCCCGGGGCATGTTTGATGGGAGCAGCTTTTTACGTGAGCGACGGGCACGACATCCAGCGCAAAATCAAGAACTTCAAATACCACGCCTACTCATGTCCATGCGCTTACATGAAGCACGACAAGATTTTCATTATCCCGGAAAGATTGAACGAGTTTATTCCCGAAAACCCTAATGTCCTTGCAATCCCGGGAGAAGCCTACCTGGGCGTTCCTCTTTGCGCTGAGGGGAAGTGCTTCGCTCATTTCGGCGTGATGTGGTCGCCGGAAGGCGCCGCCAACAGGCGACTACGTTGGTCTTACATGGAGATGATCTGCCATGCCCTGGAAGACATGATCCTAGACAGATTACTAGAAGGGAAAAGGTTCGCTACAGTGCCGGTAGCAGACCTGAGGCCCTCGAAGGTCGTCCCTCACGAGGCAGTCACCGTTGCCCAGTCACTAAAGCCATACGCACGGAGCCTTTCCCACGAGCTAAGGACACCAATGCAAGGAGTGGTTGGCATGCTAGATGTCATGTATGCCACAGTCCAGGAAGCGGTTGAGGGTCATGGAGACAGTGCTCTTAGGAAGGTTTTCGAAAGTTTGAAGGGAAACATAGAAGTGGTGCAAGGTAAGCTCAAAACATCTCCCTTCCCGTTGTCCGAGTACCAACAGGCCACAGATAGCTCTAGACGAGCGGTAGAAGCAGCAGATAATGTCGTTCACGCCTACGACATGAACATGGGCGTCCCCGAATCACCAGAATCCGCCATGGATGAAGAGAAATTGGGCATGTGTCCGGAAACTCAGCCGGACATTGTGGTATCAGGGAACCACATGACACTCGGACTTCACGGGCATGGAAGCAAGAGAAGGAGAGATAGTAATCCTTGGGACTCCGGGAGAAATTCGAAAATCCATGCAACAGAGACACATTGGGCGGCCCGACCGAAGGTCGATCTTCCTCCAACACACCCAAGCAGACGCCATTCGCAGAATAGCGACCAAGCGTCTACTGCCAGTTCAGACAGCTTCTCATCGATAGCGGTGGGGAATGTGGCCCGGAGAACTCCGCCAGCAACTCCAAACTATGCTTCGGAAAGTACTGTCGTGCCGGGTCTTCGACATGCCAGTATACGAGACGTGATCCAGTATGTGATCAATGACTCGCTCAAGCTGGGCGGAAGACCTGAATCAGCCATTGCGCATGAGACGGACGGCGGGGAGACGATTGAAGTGTCGATAAAGGATTTCAGTGGCGCCCAGAGAGTTAAGATGATTGAGTGGTCCGTGGATAGTGCCATCCCGGACACAATACTCAGTAAGTTTCCTTTCCTCGCGTGCAAGTAAATATTCTGACAGGAAGCAGTCGACGAGAGAGACCTTGCCAAGATGATCTCATGCGTCTTCCTAAATGCAGTTAAATTCACTGAAGAGGGTAGGATAAGCCTGACGGCTCGACTGAACACGACGCCTAAACATCGATACATTGTCATCAAAATCGAAGACTCTGGCACCGGGATTCCCGAGGCCTTCATTCCCAGTTTGTTCAAGGCATTCTCGCGAGAAGACGACTCCATGACTCGACAAAGCGAAGGTCTCGGCTTAGGTCTCCTTGTGGCCAAAGGCCTGGCACGAAAGCTGGGAGGCGACCTCTTTTGCACTCGCTCAGAGACGTCAGGGCCCAACCGAGGGTCGGAGTTTGAGATCAGAGTGCCTCTTCACCCAGGCGAAGTTGTCAGCCGTCCAAATACTCCTATGGGATCAAGATCCCCCTCTGCCAAACCAAGGACGCGGTTGCAGAGCCCGCACACGTTGAGTGATGTGCTAGGCACACCAAGCACCGAGACCCCTTCTCTTGGCTCTCATTCGCCAATGCCGCGAAACCCATCAGCGCGGCCGTCTGAAGGCTCACCAGTGGAGCCTCGGGCACGGCCCGGCATCCACAGGAGGCGCACGTCAACAATCAAGAAGAACAGCACATTCGATCGCGGCCTTGCGCAGCGGCATCCGCTCAACTTCTTGGTTGTCGAGGATAATAAGATTAATCGAAAGCTGCTCGTCAGCATGTTGGGGAAGCTTGGGTACAAGACGATCCACGAGGCGTACGACGGGACGGACGCAGTACGGGAAATGCGCGCGCTTCGCGACAGGGGCCAGCGAGTCGACGTGGTGCTAATGGATCTTTGGATGCCGCTGATGGACGGGTATGAATCAGCAAAGCGCATTCTCGAGATGCCGCTGGGAGAGGCGCAGCCGACGCAGCCCAAGATCCTAGCGGTGTCTGCAGACGTCACAGACGGCGCGCTGGAACGCGCAGCCAAGGCGGGCATGACGGGGTTCATGACGAAGCCGTACAAGCTCATGGATTTGGAGAAGCTCATCGTGCAGTACTGCGACAAGGAGGAAGCAGACGAGTCCAACACCAGCAACGACCATTCATGACGATGACGGACGAAAGGGGTGGGCTGGTGCGGCACGGCAGGCACGAGATTTTCTTTCTTCGCTTCTTGTTTATATGAATACCTCGCGGACGGCATCGCGGCTGGCGCGGCACTCGGCACGGAAAAGGCAGGCGTTGGGTGGGTGCTTTGGCAGGATTATGACGCGCAAGGCCGAGTCGCACGGATGGCCGGCCTGAGGCTCGGAAGCCGGGCGGGAATGGCTGCAGGATCCGGGGAAACAAGCGCTGCGGCTCAAGCGATGGGCCAGCGCCGCGTGCAATGGTGTGCTCGCTGCAGACCGTCGCTCCAACAGACTAGTAATAAAACCAGCGCTGCAGGCGCCGCTTCACCTTTGCACCTCGTTCCTCGCCCGTGCAGCGGCAGTCGGCGTGCGGGCTGGCTGCCGCAGCCGGGGCGCGACCAGCACGGTGCCAAGGCGCCGATTGCCATTCGCGGACCAGCCGCTTTCGAATCTTCTATGCCGAAGAACCGTAGGGCTAGCAAAGTTGAGGACACCTTTGACCAAGCGTGGGGCAAATCCACCCGTCTCTTCCTCCCACAACCCCCAGGCCGAGCGCAGTCGTTCTTTGTCTCCCGCATTCCTCGCTGTCCGATCTGGCCGTTGCAGCCGCGCTTCACTCCTCCCTCGCGCGCCCGGGCTCGTTCGGCGCATACATCATCGTCCCCAGAAGCTTGGTCCATACATAGCGAGCACGTCCACCACCTCTCGACCGCGCTTCTTGCACAACATCACACCCGCCCTTCCGCCCAGCGCCGCACTCCCGACACCATGGAGAGCGCATACGTGCGCACCACCCAGGACGTCCTCGGCCACTTCCAGGTCACCGAGGCCCACGGCTTCACCGACGACCGCGCGCAGCAGCAGCAGCAGAAGTTCGGAAAGAACGGTACGCGCCTTGCACCGCTCCCGCGCCCACGCTCCGAGCTGACAGCCTGCAACAGCTCTCCCTGAAGACCCCCCGACACCGCTATGGGAGCTGGTGCTCGAGCAGTTCAAGGACCAGCTGGTCCTCATCCTGCTCGGTTCCGCTGCCGTCTCCTTCGTCCTAGCTTTGTTCGAGGAGAGCGATGATTGGACTGCCTTCGTAGACCCCGTCGTTGTACGTCGACCTTGTGACCCCCAGGCACCGGCGCCCGCATACTGACCTCCGGTGCACAGATCCTGACCATCCTCATCCTCAATGCCGTCGTCGGCGTGTCTCAAGAAAGCAGCGCCGAGAAGGCCATCGCCGCCCTCCAGGAATACTCTGCAAACGAAGCTAAGGTTATTCGCAACGGCGCCGTCAAGCGCATCAAGGCCGAAGATCTCGTCCCGGGCGACATTGTCGCCGTCTCCGTTGGCGACCGCATCCCGGCCGACTGCCGCCTGCTCTCTATCCAGAGCAACAGCTTCAGCGTCGACCAGTCGATCCTCACCGGAGAGAGCGAGAGCGTGGGCAAGCGCGCGGATGCTGTCAAGGACAAGGATGCCGTCAAGCAGGACCAGGTCAACATGCTGTTCTCCGGCACAACGGTCGTCACCGGCCACGCCACGGCCATTGTCGTCCTTACCGGCGGCAGCACGGCTATTGGTGATATCCACGAGAGCATCACGGCGCAGATCTCTGCGCCCACGCCGCTCAAGGAGAAGCTGAACGATTTTGGCGACATGCTTGCCAAGGTCATCACGGGCATTTGCGTGTTGGTCTGGGTCATCAACATCCGGAACTTCAATGAACCAGCTCATGGAAGCTGGGCCAAGGGCGCTATTTACTACCTCAAGGTGAGTTCTTTGCTTGGTGACTTCGATGGATCTGTGCTAATCTTCATCAGATCGCGGTTTCCCTTGGTGTTGCCGCCATTCCCGAGGGTCTTGCGGTGGTCATCACCACATGCTTGGCGCTGGGAACTCGCAAGATGGCGGCCAAGAATGCCGTGGTCCGTAGCTTGCCTTCTGTCGAAACTCTTGGCAGCTGCAGCGTGATTTGCTCGGACAAGACTGGCACTCTTACCACCAACCAGATGAGCGTCAACAAGATTGTCTTTGTTAACGAAGATGGCTCTGGCCTGGAGGAGGTCGACGTCGAGGGAACAAATTTTGCTCCGGAAGGTGCTCTGACCTTTAGGGGCAAGCCTTTTGAGAACCCCGCCGGTGCTTCTGCTACCGTCGCTCAACTGACCGAGGTCGCTGCTCTTTGCAACGAGGCCAAGCTTGCTTACGATCCCAAGAATGGCACCTACAATCTGGTCGGAGAACCCACTGAGGGCGCTCTCCGCGTTCTGGTCGAGAAAATCGGAACCCCCCAAGGCAGCATCAACGCAAGGAGAAGCAGCATTTCCCTTGCTGACCGTATCCACTGGGCTAGCAAGCACTACGAGCAGAAGAGCCAAGTTCTTGCCACCTACGAGTTCTCGCGCGACAGGAAGAGTATGTCGGTCTTGACCCAAAGCGGAAGCAACCAGAAGCTCCTGGTCAAGGGTGCTCCTGAATCAATCCTGGACCGCTGCACCCACGTGCTGGTTGGCCAGCAGGGACAAAAGGTTCCTCTGAACGGCAAGCTCTCTAGCATGATCTCCAGCGAGGTCGTCGACTACGGCAACCGTGGTCTGCGTGTCATCGCTCTTGCTTCTGTCGACAATGTTGGTGCGAATCCGCTCCTGAAGACGGCTACGACCACCAAGGAATACACCCAGCTCGAGCAGAACATGACTCTGATCGGTCTGGTTGGCATGCTTGACCCTCCCCGTCCGGAAGTGGCTCAGTCCATCGTCAAGTGCCGCCAGGCTGGTATCCGGGTCATTGTCATCACTGGCGACAACCAAAACACGGCTGAGTCTATTTGCCGCCAAATTGGCGTCTTCGGTTTCGATGAAGATCTCACCGGCAAGAGCTACACCGGAAGGCAATTCGACGATCTGAGTGACGCTGAGAAGCTCCAGGCTGCCAAGCACGCTTCTCTGTTCTCTCGCACCGAACCTTCTCACAAGTCTAAGCTTGTCGACCTCCTGCAATCTACTGGCGAAGTCGTGGCGATGACGGGTGACGGTGTCAACGACGCCCCTGCGTTGAAGAAGGCAGACATTGGCGTTGCCATGGGCTCTGGTACTGACGTCGCCAAGCTGGCTGCCGACATGGTTCTAGCTGACGATGACTTCGCAACTATCGAGAGCGCCGTCGAAGAGGGTCGTTCTATTTACAACAACACTCAACAGTTCATTCGTTACCTGATCTCGTCGAACATCGGAGAAGTCGTTTCCATCTTCCTCACTGCCGCCGCAGGTATGCCCGAGGCGCTTATTCCGGTTCAGCTGCTCTGGGTCAACCTCGTCACCGACGGTCTTCCCGCTACGGCCCTCTCCTTCAACCCCCCTGATCACGATGTCATGAGGCGCCGGCCGCGCAAGCGGGACGAGGCGCTCGTCAGCGGTTGGCTGTTCTTCCGTTACATGGTCATCGGCACCTACGTTGGTATCGCAACCGTCTTCGGTTACGCCTGGTGGTTCATGTACAACCCTGCCGGCCCGCAGATCAGCTTCTACGAACTGTCGCACTTCCACCGCTGCTCGACGCACTTCCCCGAGATTGGCTGCGAGATGTTTTCCAACGACATGAGCAAGGCGGCGTCGACGGTGTCGCTTAGCATCCTTGTCGTCATCGAGATGTTCAACGCCATGAACGCGCTGAGCAGCAGCGAGTCGCTGCTCACGCTGCCGCTGTGGGAGAACATGGTGCTCGTATATGCCATCACGCTCAGTATGATCCTGCACTTCGCGCTGCTGTACATCCCCTTCCTGCAGGGCTTGTTCTCCATCGTGCCGCTAAACTGGGGCGAGTGGAAGGCAGTGCTAGCAATTAGTGCGCCGATCATGTAAGTCTTTAAGATATCCCCTTTTTTCCCTTGGTCTTTGCGTTTGTGAGTATAGGTTTGCTGACATTAATCCGTTGTAGTGGCATCGACGAGATTCTCAAGTTTTTCGAACGTCAGTTCTTCATGACCAAGCTCCCAACGAGCAAGTCTGCGAAGCCGAAGAAGGAGTAATTGGCGATAGTTGTTGTTGTGGTGCTGGTGCTGGTGGCGGCCAGGGAAGAACTTTTTTGGACTAGGGGATTCGATTTGCTGTTGCTGTTGTGTGGATAAGAAAGCAAGAACCGAGAGATACTAAAGACTAAAGAACGGAGTTTCTGCGATTTAGAGGAGGGAGGGAAAAGAGCGCACACCTACCTGCTTGTATATCCTCTTATACCTGTAACCGGTGAGGGACTGCCCCTTTTTCTTTGGTCTTCCCTAGTCATCATCATCTAAATCTCCATCTTCCACTCCCTTTCCCTTTTGGTATTGTAGAGAAAAGAATAAAAGAGAAGACGGGCGGCTCACGCGCGCGATATTGATAAGGGTTTGCTTCTTTCTTTTTAACTTCCTTCTTTCTGGTGTTTCTAGATGCTAAAGTGTCTTCTCATCTCGGACGTTGATGGAAGAGACGAGACGGTGGATCGCACAACAGGGACTAAAGTCAGATTTCTACCCGAGTGAACTATAGAGTGATTTACATACATGGATTAGATTCTACATTTACACGGCGGGCTTTTCTTCACGGACTGGTGTTGGGGAATCGTCTAGGGCAGTTTCTTTTTTATTGTAGCTTTTACTCTGTCCTGGCTAGCGAGCTAACATGGGTTAGTGTAAGTTGAAGCAGAAGCAGGAATTTAAATGTGTATTTTAGAAGATAATACCTAGCTCTGCTGTCAATTTGATATTACAACGCTTTTACGCAATTTAAGATCTAGCATCAAGTGTGCAAAGGAAGACCAATATTAAAGCAAAGAACATCCATCTATAACGCAACGGCTCAGGTGACGGGAAGGAGAGACTCAAGTATGTTATGCTATCTCAACTGAGATCGGCAAGTGCAAGGGAGAATGATCGGTGCTCTAATCGGGCGGGGGTGTTGAAAGGAGAAAAGGAAGACATAGGAGCAAGAAAGTATAGGATTGCGAAGCAGGAAAGAACAAAATCAAATGTCACGGCTTTGTGCAATGGAAACTGGGGTTGGAAGATCGCAAGCTGGGAGGAGATAAGCAGATAGATACCTGGATATCTACCCACCGCTCTTATCTATCACCCGCCCTCCACGCCACACACGGAGTGGCGCGTTCGCCCAGCAATGTCAACGATTCGTATCCCTGCTCCAGCCAGACACAGCCTCGATGCCAAGAAGAAGACGTGATACGGAGAAGATGCTGAGCAAAAAGGCTGTGCGCAACGATAGTTCCCGGCGGACACGCTTCTTCATGCATTTGCTCCATTTCTCTTGCATGGCGGCTCCGCTCCAACTTCCCCCTGTATATCCCTCACACCCACCCACCCAATCTTATCCGTTACATACCGCTGCCGCCGCGGCTTCCTCCACCCCCAAAACATGCCGTCCGCCCCGCCCCAACGACGTTGCGCCTCACGGCCCGGCAGGGAGGCAGATCGACGGTAGGGAACACCGCACTACAAGAGGCAAAACTCCCGAGAACCAATGCGCCCCCAACACAGCTCACGGAGGAGCTACCTACCCGCAAACAGCAAACGACGCAAGGTACAGAAACATACATAAAAAGCAGCTGCAGGCTACTTGCAGTAAGTAGCGTGGAGAGAGAAGAGGGAAGGGGGAAAACAAAAAGCGTACGGGCATAACGTCCCCCCCTCCCCCATCCCCGCGACACTTCCCGCTTATCCCTCCCGCCAAAAAGTCGCATATGGGGCGGTGGGGACCATGCTTACGATTAAGATTGCCGCTTTCTTCCGTCTGCTGCGGGCTGGCGCCTGATCTGGTCGGTGATGATGATGAGTCGTTTGAAACTTGGATGGAGCCGTCCGTCCGCGTAAGGTCCTGCGCTTGCTGGGCTCTAACTCGAGCCCCCATGTGCCTGTCCACCGCTGGCGTCCCTCAAACCTATCCCATGCTCGACGGCGAGGCAAAAAACAACATCAGTATCGGGCGCGCTCAAGTTGGTGTTGATGTTGGTGGTTGGCAGGGGGCGGCGCGCGCTTGACTGCCGCTTCTTTTGCCGCTTGGGGTAAAAATGTACGGGAGCAGGGTGAAAGACGATCAGGGTACCGAAAGGGTAAACGTGCAGCAGAACACCCGTTCGTGTTTTTTTTTTTTTTTCGGAAAGTGGATGACGAGAGAGTGTGTGGGGAAACTTGGGGGTGGGTGGTGACGCCCGTTCGCCGGTCTGCGTACATACATCCCATCCGAAGAATAGACACGGCACCGCCATTTGTAGTCGAAGGCTATGTGGCTCGTCATGCTAAACTGAAAGCCGTCATGGCATAGATTTCTGTTGTTTGCTCTATGAATCACACATTATGCGCTGCAAGTCTCTTTTCTGGATGCGGAGCGGGGTCTATTATGCGCGTTCCGGAAACAGCGCCCCGTCATTTTCTGTTCTTCTCCCCTATTCCCACAACATCGTCAACGGCTTCATCCACTTATGCTTCTGCACCTTCGGCGGCGTCTCCTCAGCGAGGACATGATCCAGGCCAGTATGCAAATCCACATTCTCGGGGGCGTATGCCCATGGCTCCTTCATGTGGCAGAACTTGTGGCCAAAGTAGATGCACAGGAAGATGGGGAGACCGATGTAGGCGGTCAGGAAGGACGAGGCGCTCCAGTTCTCCGGCCAGAAGACGTCAAAGCCGTTGACCAAGCAGAGGAAGGTAAAAGCCGTCATCGAAATGTAAGTGCCGTAGGGCTGGACCCACGAGCGGTAGGTGAGCTGAGACTCGATACCCTGCACCTGGCAAGCCTTGCGGAAGCGGAGGTAGACGATGCCGCAGCAAACCCAGGAAATGAAGCCCGAGGTGTTGGTGAGGTTGACCTGTAGTGATGCTGTTAGTCACATGGCTGCGGAACGAGGGGGCCCTGCCACTTTGCGGGTGTACGTACAAACCAATTGAACACGACGGATGCCGAACTGCCAACGTTAAGATAGGCGAGGGCGCAGAACAGACTGCTTGCCCCAACGGCGCGGTAGGGCACGCCGGACTTGGTGCAAGCACCGAACCAACGGGGGGCGGAGCCCTGAAGCGCCATGGCGTACAGCGAGCGCGAGGAGAGGTATAAGAACGAATTTCCAGACGACCATGCCGAGATTAGGATACCGGCGTTAACGACAGAATCGAGGCCCTTAATACCGTTCCGCTTCATGCCAATGACGAAGGGGGACGAGCCAGCACCAGATCCGCCATCGGTCAACGTCTCGTCGTTGCTCGGGACGATGACGCCAATGCACAACACGCAGCCGATATAGAAGAAAATCAGCCGGTAAATGTAGCGGCGCCCGGCAGTTGGCAGATTGCGACGCGGGTTCTGCATTTCGCCGCCCGTCACCACGAGGAGCTCGGGGGCGAAGACGAAGGGAAAGGCGGACAGGACCATGGTCGAAATCAAGGCAACGAAGCGGCCTGTATCGCCTGATGCCAAGTACGTGTTGGCCGCACCTGGATCTCTCCAATAGCGGAATCCGAGGCGGTCGTGCGAAGGGCCGCCGCCGAAGAACAAGACGACGGAGACGAAGAGCAGGCCCAGCATCATAATGACCTTGGTGCTGGCGAACCAGAACTCGGTCTCGCCGTAGAAGCGGACGGGCAGAGCGTTCAGAGCGACGATGATGACAAGCATGACGGTAATCCACACACCGATGTTGACGGGGGTGTTCCAGTACTCGATGACGATGGAAGCGGCAGTGATCTCGTAAGGCACCAGGATGCCGAGGGAATAGAAGTAGAGCCAGCCAAGAGCGAAGCCCATGGAGCGCGAGACATAGCGGTAGCCGAACAGGTTCATGGAACTGCCGGGCGTGGGCAGCCATGTCGCGATTTCGACAATGGCGGTGACGACGCAGAAGACGAGGAACGACATGAGGCAGAAGCAGCCCAGGATGAAGGCGGGCCCGCCCCTCGCAAGCGTCTGGCCCGAGCCAACGAAGAGGCCGGTGCCAATGGTGCCGCCCAGCGCGATCATCTGCGCATGGCGCGACTTCAGGCCCTGCGTCGCCAGTCAGTACGGGTCCGGCAGCTCGAGGCGGGCACTTACTCTCTGGGTCGACGGCGCGTGGCCCTCGAAGACCTCGCCGGCGAGGACCTCGGTCGCGAGACCGGAGCCCCTGCGGTGGGAACTGGTCTCGTAGACGGGCAGGTCATTGCCCGACGCCTTTTCGTCGACGGCCTCGACGTCTTTCCCCATGGCGACGGAGTTCTCGGTGTCAGGGAAATGTCGGAGAGATCAGACGGAAGCGCGGTCCATAGGCGTGTCGGCAGGGGCTCAATGGCGAGGAAGAGGAAGGCTTCGGCAGGGCGAGGGCGGCGGGAGCTTATGTACTACGTCGAGACAAGGGCTTGACATAGCGACCCGGTTTGCCTGATGTCTTGGCCGCCGAGGGACATGTTAGGCAGAGGGCGCTGCGGCGTTCGGGGCACGCGTGCTGAGAGGCGGGAGATAGCAGCTGGCTGATAAGGAAATGGGAAGAGACGTAAGGTCGGGGGAGATAAGCGCAGGAACGGCTAGCCCGCCCGCTCCCCACGCCGCCCACCTCACCTCGCCGTTGCCGCCCAGGCACCCGGCTCTGCTCTGCGTCCCATCTGCCCGTCGCACAGCACGTATGCCCAGCCGCGCCCAGCCCCGCTAGTGCAGCCCGGCTGGATTCTGGAAGCATGCCATTCTTGTTCTGGCCGGTGAAACCTTGCCGACTCGTGAGCACATGCCATACTGGGCCCAGCGCCGTGCCTGATTCATGAGGCAAGCATTCTAGCTAGATGCGTTTTGATCCTCGTGTCCGCCTCTTCACTTCTTCCCGTCCTCCTTGTTCTCTTGCCCACTAGCAAGTGCCATCCTCATCACTGTTGACACGTCCACCGTGCTCTCTGTACTCTTCTCTTTCCACGTGCGACCTGGATGCGGTCTCGCCTCCCTCCACACCTTTGGCATTCGCACCTGTCCACCACCATGCACCCTGAACTCCGTCCTCGTGTTCGCCTTCAACCCCCTCCTGAGCTGTCGACCATCACTGAATTCGGTGTTTGACCTTTTAGTGCTCTGCCCTCCCGCCCGTCCACCAGTGACTTCGGTGTTTGACCTTCTGCTGCTCTGCCCTTCCGCCCGTTCACCAGTAACTTTGGTGTTTGACCTTCTGCTGCTCTGCCCTCCCGCCGGTCCACCATCAGTGACTTCGGTGCTTGATCTTATGATCCTCCGCCTTCCCGCCCGTCCATCATTGGCATCGGAATCCGCCCTCGTGTTCGCCTTTAACCCCCTCCTGAGCTGTCGACCATCACTGAATTCGGTGTTTGACCTTTTAGTGCTTTGCCCTCCCGCCGGTCCACCATCGGTGACTTCGGTGCTTGATCTTATGATTCTCCGTATTCCCGCCTGTCCGGCCTTGATAATATCCCCTATTGTGATGGATCCAACCTTCCTAATTTTCAGCCTTCCAAGCTTCATAACCGTCAGCCTTCCCACCTGTCCACCGTCATCGTTGACTCTCGACTCCGCTTTCCTGGCAATTTCGCCGGCCAATTTCCAGTAGCGCTGCTGCGCCTCTTCCGGCAGCGCCCCCAGCAGATCCTGGCGTCTCCGGTCGTTCGAAGGCGCCCGCATTTGATCCAGAACCGCCAGTATATCTTCCGTGATGGTGGCGAACCGCTTCCTCCGCATCATCGGGAACGGGCCGGGAAAGAACTCGTCCCGGATCGCGGCGACCGAGTGTCCGTAAGCGTCCCACAGCCGGTAGTGTGTGAGCATGCCGTGCCGCCGCCCGTCTTCTCCGCCGAACGCCTCGAGCAGCGGTTCGCCTGTCGCCTCCGCGCGGCCCAGCTGCGCCGCCGCCCACCCCTCTGCCGCCGCCCGGTGCTTTCGGATGTCGCCATCCACGACCTCGGGCGACTCGGGCCCGGTGGTGCTGGCCGAGGAGGAGGGCAAGAGATCGGCCGTGTCCGGCAGATAGTCGTCGTTGGCTAGCATCACCCGCAGCTCTGCCATGCTCTCCTCGTCTCTAGGCGGCATGTCGAAGAGCTTGATTGCATCGGCGATGCAAAGTGCGACGGCTTCCGGCGGATCTGAGGGCTGATGCTCAGCGTGAATCTCACTCACGGACTTGCCGAGGTGATGCCACAGGCGGTGGTAGAAATAAATGCGCACAAGTTTCTCATTCCATGGCGTGCGCTCCGCGTTGGGGCTTAGTCGAGAATTGGCCCACTCCCGTGCCGCTAGGATCTGTCTTCTTACGGCACTCCTTTGTGCCTCCATCACAGCATCGCTCTCTTTCTCGAGAGCCGACGTCCTACTCCCACCGGCTCTGGCCGCGCTGGCTATTCCTGGGTACTGGGCCGACACGAATTCGTCGGGCAGCATTTGCAGCAGTTTTGCTGCTCGTGCTCCGTCATACGGCACTTTTTCCTCATGGACCACTTTCAGAATATCTGCCGGGAGCATGTTGGCCCGCGTTGGGGAAACGTCTGGAGCTATGGATGCTATGTGGAAACCGCCGTAATGCCACAAGCAATAAGAGAGTAGTCGGCGGCGACGTGAGCTCCCATCCGAGTTGACGTCGTCTCCTCCAGAGTTGGCCAGGAAGCTATCAACCCATCGTTCGGCCGCGTGCAGGACGGCCGGCTCAGGCCTCTCCGATTCTGTTGCGTTTGCTCCCAGCCGTGGGTAGGGCAAATCCGTATTTGTATCCGAGGGCCCAAGGGCTCTTGAACAGAGTTGTTGCCTCTCCCTGTCAATAGCATGCTGCAGCGCCAAGTAAGCATACACACTTGAGCCCATGGCTTCTTTTTCGGCTTGCCGAAGTCGTTGCGTTGGATCGACCGTTCCATCGATTGCCTTTGGGTGCAATCCATGGCCCAGATATTTACGGGTTAGCTTTGGAAGAGCCAGCGGCAAGCGGCATACGTCTTTTCCAGCCTTGATCTCCCGGACACGGTGGTGCAAGTCCTCCAAGTCGACAAAGCCTCGGGGGTTGACGCCCAGGAACTCCTGCAAACGAGAGCATTTTTCCTCGGCGCCGACAGTCACCTTGACCACGTCCTCAGATTCGAGCAGCATCCTCACGTCTTGCAAGATCAGCGGCTGCAGATCCGATTGCAGTGCGAGATGGAGGAGATGAATGGTCGAGTCCGTGGCGATCATCAAGAGTGGAGTATTGGCTTTGGGTCCGTCCTCAGGCTGGGCTTCTGACTTCCACCTTACATCGAACCCAACAAACTTTCCTCTGAGTCCTTTGAGCACTTCATGATGGGTCACATGGCTTGTGTGATAGAGCAGCTTTGGATGCACTTGCTCTGTCTGGTCCTTTTCCAGATGTGCGCGATAGAGCTCGTACGAAAAATACGCGCGCTCGCTTCTCTCCTCCGTGGCCTTCTGCGCAGCCACATTCTTGTCCAGGTAGTAGCGCGGTTCATGGTAGACACTCGCTTGCTCTAACAAGCTGCGTTGCTCTCGCGTTCTGGCGTCCTTGAGTGTCTCTGCCTCTTCCAAAACTTGTCTGCAATCCCACAGATACGCCGCAAACGACTCGCGACTGTCGTTGTCGATGGCTGCTGCGAACTGTGCCGTAAGGATCTTAATTTGGTGCTGGATGAGAGCCACGCCAGCTTCCAAGTGTTCTTCAGGCCACGTGCGCATCACGTCCCATATGACGGAAAGGCTGAAGAATGTTAGTAGATCACTTTCTTCGAAAATCGATGTCTCCTCGAGATGCTCGAATAACCGTTCCTTGGCGTAATCCACGAGACATTCGCGCGCGTTTTCGAGCTTGAGATGACCATCGGGCTCTTCCCAGTAGCGCTCTACCTCTTCGTGAAGTTCTTTCAATTCTTTATCTCGGACTTTGCTCCAGTGTCGGCCGTATTCATACAGTGCGTCGACCAAGTCACTCCGGGAGCCCCGCATGTCGATTTCATTGCGGTATTTGTCGTACCATTCCAGCACGTCGAAGCGGGTGGTGCTGAACACAGTCACCCTTTTGCTTGTACGGTGGATAGAGCTCATGATGCGGAAATCCCGTAGGGCGCCGAGATCATTCTTCTTGAGATGGTCCATTATCTCATGTCTCGTGCGAAGGTTGTACGATTGCTGCTGGATCCATTTGTTGATAAGTACCATTCTTGCGCTAATCTGCCGAAGACGCCGGTCGTGCTGAGCGGAACAGGCCCGATGCAATTCGCGAGTCATCGTGTCAAATTCGAACAATCCATCGACGAGATACTGCGTCTCTTCGTCGATCTGCTCATATACGTGTCTAGCGCGGTGAGCCTCCCATATGTGTATCGCAACAGAGATTTCCTCTGTCGTGTCAGAGATGTTACCCGCTATTGTATTCCAACGCGGCATGATGGATTGCCTCGGCCTACAGAGGAGGTTGTCAACATCTAGAATCAATACGCCGTACATGTCCTCGAGGGAGACAAGGCGCTGGCGGATGGTTGGAGGAAACGTCATGTCTTGTTGGCTTTGGACGATGTCAGAGCAGTGTTTTTCCAACGTCCGCAGGAACCGTGTTGAGCGCTTAAGGCCCTTCTCGAGGACATTCGCTATTGTCCAGCGCAACGAGCTCATGGTGCTAACCATTTCCGACTTGACGCTTCTCGTGTGTACTTTCAAAGCAAAGGCTGTCCTCCGTTGCTCCGCACGTGCACGGGCGGCAGCTTGCGCTGCACGTGCGGCAGCTTGCGCGGCCTTGATGTGCTGCAAATCGTGGTGACAATCCCACACCAGCCTCTTCAGTCGGTCAAGTTGTTGGTCGATGGCGTGGCAGAGGTCGACAAATGCCTGCCACGTTTCACTTCGCAGCGAATCTCTTTTCCTGAGCAGGGCTTGGTGTCTAGCGGCACGGTCTGCTGCGATTGCGTCAAGCTCACTTTGCAGACGCCGCAGCTCGAATCCGGCGAGCTGCACAGGTTCTTCCAGAGCCTGCCATGGCCGCATCCGTACCCGGAGCCTCGCCTCGATCCTCTCCTTCTCTCGCGCAGCCTTCACCTTGGCTTCCCGCTTGAGCTTCGCCTCGGCTTCCGCAGCCTTCGCCTTGGCTTGCGCAGCCCTCGCCTCGGCTTCCCGCTTGTTTTTCTCTTGGGTTTGCACAATTTTCTTATGGCTGACGGCGCGCATGAGGCGCTCGGCCTCGTGGAAATCGTCGAAGAGCGAAGGCGAGGTGGATCGAAAGTGGCGCGTGTGTGAGAGCCTGGCGGCGGACTGTCAGCGCGGGCGACTCAGGCGTCGGAGAAGACACACGAGAGGCGGAGCGAGCTTGCGCAGGCAGCGCGGAGCGGCGGCGAAGTAGCCGCCAAAGTGCGGGCGGCGGCAGGGCGCGGTGCCCGGCCAATTGCGCGCGCGAGAGTCATTGTGCCATGGGCGCAGCGACGCGAGGAGGGGACGATGTTGGTGTGTTGTTGGTGTGTGGGTAGTGCGGCGCGGCGGGTGAGCAGTCCGCGCGTGCCGGGCCGCAGTGGACGCCAATCTTCCTCCATCAACCTCGACCCGCGCCGCGCCAGCACCCTGTCCACCCCAACAGCCTCCTTCTCCACAGCGATGGCCTCGCAACTGCTCCCTCTGGGTGCGTCGCCCGCCCGCCCCCGCCGCCTCCGCTGACCGTCTGCGCCAGAGTTGATCGACAAGTGCGTCGGCTCCAAGATCTGGGTCGTCATGAAGGGCGACAAGGGTTCGATTCTCCTCCGCCTCGTGCTCCTGCCCGCCTGACTAAGCCTTCCCCAGAGTTCAGCGGGACCCTCCTCGGCTTCGACGACTACGTCAGTACGTGTCCCGCCCAGCCGTGCCCGCCGCCCATGCCGTAGCTGACGTCCTGCCCAGACATGGTCCTCGAGGACGTCACCGAGTTGTAGGCTCCGCTCCCCGTGCCGCCCGGCGCTGCCGCTCACGTGCTGACGCCATAGCAGCGACTACCAGGGCAACCAGGCCAAACTCTCCAAGATCCTGCTCAACGGCAACAACATCTGCATGGTGACATGCCCGCCCCGCCTGAGCCGTGGCCCCGCGTTGCTGACCTTGCACAGCTGATTCCCGGAGGCGAAGGCCCCACTGCCGCCGCATGAGCCGTCTGACCCTTGCGTTGTGCTGTCGGCGAACTATGCTGCGTCGTACGCGCCCTTGAAGTCGCCAAGAAGGCCGAATGCAATGAGAATTCACAGCCGTATCAGTAACCTGACGTGATGTCTATCGAACCTGTACTTGGCAGTAAACACACACCATCTCGTACGTGACGATTCCATGCGCCGGCTCGCATGTGTCCGCAACATGCTATCTTTGCCATCCCGTGTGCTCTCCGCTTGTTCATTTTGGATACTTCACATAAGTGAGCCTCGAGGTACAAAGTCGTTGATTCGTCAGCCCGGGTGGATACCGCCTCTTCTCCTACTTCATTCAAACAGCGCCTCGGACTGAAGGAAGGCTGCTCAACTTTCCGCTAACATGGACAGGGAGCGATTGGAAAAACCGATGTACATCACGACACCCACCCCACAAGCCGATCCTCATCCCCAAACTCCTCTCTCCCAACCACCCTCGTCCTGACCCTCCTTACCACCTCCATTGCCTTCGCCTTCTGCTCCGTGTCAACTACCCGCAGCCTCGACTCCAACTCCTCCTTCAAGACCCCATCTTCCTTCCTCCGCTCCTCCTCCAACTTCCCGACCACCGACTCCGCCTCCCTCTCCCATTCGCCCCACCGCCCGGCGGGTCCGCCGTCATCCCCCCTCGCGACCGCCTTCTCAAACACCGCCATCCTCGCTTCCTCGACGCTGACCGCAAACTCGGCCTCGTTGAGCACCACCTCGGCCTCGTAAAAGCACCGGACCAACGCCTCGGCGCGCCCCGCCAACTCCCCCACAACGGCCTCCGCGCGGTCCAACAACTCGCCGACGCCTTGCCCACCTTGCCCGCCGCCGTCGCCATCATCGACCCGCTTCACCGCCGCGCCCAGGCTCTCCATCGCCTTGCCCGCCGCCGCCGATCCCGCCGCCATCCACCCCTCGATGCGCTGCCACGTCTGCCGCGCCCGCACCTCCTCGTCCGCGGCCGCCCGCGCCGCCGCGCCGAGGCGCGCGGCGGTGAAGTGTTTGCGTAGGTGGAGTAGCTTCTTGCGGGCGTCGTCGTCGTCGTCGTCGTCGTCGTCGTTGTTGCCTCGTGCACCACCATCCTTCTCTTTATTCCCGGACGAGGCCTTGTTCTTGTTGTTGTTCGGATGCGGGTTCTCGCACTCGTCAAAGGCAACGATGAATTCGAGCGGCGCCGTCTCGGCGGCTGCGTAGCGTGCGTCGCGGTCGGCGACGGTGGCGGCGAGGAGGGCGTGGCGCGCGGAGATGTGGGCGTGGAGGGTGAGGAGGGCGCGGGTGGAGGTTGCGAGCACTGTTAGGGCCGAGAGTGTCTGGGAAACGGAGGCTGGCGCGTGAGTCCCGGTAGCAGCAGTAGCAGTAGCAGAAGCAGAAGCGGGCGGTTGCGCTGGCGCCTTTAGCCCTTGGATCTCGCCCGTCCGGGCATTGATCTTGACAAGCCCCGCCGCCGCACCATCATCACCACCGCCGCCCTCCAACGCCCCCACCGCCCCTGCCCCGACATCTTCCACGACCGCCAACCCCTCCACCCCTCTCTCCACCTCCTCCCTCACCCGCCCGTATACGCCCGCAAACACCGCCTCCTCCCACTCTCTATACTGCTTCCCTACCCTATCGATCAACTCCCCCGCCGCCGCCGCCACCCTCTCCGCATCCTCGCGCTTGAGCGCCTCGTCGCGGCCCATCAGCTGCGGGTACGTGAGCTCGTTGGCCTCGAAGGCCATGTCGTTGAGGACCTGTTGTTCGCCGCGCTCGGTGGAGAGGGAGGCGTGGAGGGTTTTGGCTTGTTGTGTGGGCGAGACTTGTGAGGAGGAGGAGAAGGAGGAATTGAGGGTTGCGATGTGTGCTTTGGTGGCGGGGAGGGAGGGGAGGGTGGAGAGGGTGGTTTCGATTCGGGTGGCTGGGTTCGAAGAAGGGGAGGATGAGGATGTTGGTGGCTTGGCGGACGGTGCGAGCAGCGCTCGGAGATGCGCGGCGCCCGTCGTTGGTGCGGTTCTCGCGGACGATAGTGAGGACAGGGCGAGCGGTGCGGGTGCGAGCTTTGAAGGGGGTGGTTTTGTCGGCAGCTCCGGCGGCGGCGGGGTGTGGGAGGGTGTCGTAGGGTAGGGGAGCGAAGATTCCGGCATCAATGTCTCCTCGACAGGCGGTACTGTGGATGCCGCGGCTTGCGGCGCAGAACTCGAAGCGGCTCTGTCCCGCTTCCCGTGCGGCGCGAGAGGCGCTGGGAAGAACGTCTCAGAGTGCTCCTGTCTGATCGGTGAAGACATCGACGCGCGGTGTGGAAAGCTGTCTCTGCGGGGAAAGCTTTCCCTTCGCGGCAAGCTGTCCCTGCGGATTGCCTCGACGGTGGGAGTTCCGGGGGTGTAGGGCTTGTACTGACGTTGTTGGTTTGCGGTGACAGAGCTGGTGGTGGGGGTTGATGACCCGCTGTCGGCAGTGGACTGACCTTGTCGGAAGGGCTTGTAGGCCTGTTGTTGGCTTTTTCCAGGCACTGGTGTCGTCCCTTCGTCTGCTGTGTTCTGGCTATCCTTTTGTTTGGCCCGCAACATTGGTCGGCCGCCAGGGCTGTATTGGACCTCTACTTCAGTCGCCGTACCCGACGGTGGGATTTCCAAAGGCAACTTGGGCCTACGTTCTCCATTCTTCCCTGACTCCTGCTGTGCGCCATCGCCTGGCGGCTGAGCGTAGTACGGAATGCCTCTCGCCTTGGACTCCGTAGCCACAAATTCCATAAACGCAGCTGCCCTCTGCTCGTCCGAAGAAGCATACGCTTCGGTCTTCAGCATTGATATGTAGCGCTCAAGAGAGCTGGCGTACCACGGCCCAAGATCCGGGATGAGGTCCTGAGGTCGTGGGATTCTGTTGTACCGGGTGCTAGGTTTTGGCAGAATAACGGTTGCGTCCTGGTCTGCAAAACCGTCCGGCTTGCCGTTCGGTTCCATGACGAAATCCGCAGGCAACTCAAAGATATTATCCTCCTCGCCACGACCACTATTCGGTTCCTCTGTGGCTGTTGGCTTCATCGCAAAGGGCGGCGGATCACTTGGTAGCTCCACGGGCGACACAGGCGCGTGGTCCTCCATTCTGGTTTGCGCTTCCGCCTTACTCTCACCTGTGATTTCTTCTTCCTCGTCATCTTCCTCCCCAGGGGCAGCATAGTACTCCCAGCCCCCCGGTCCTCCAAACCCAAGTGCTGAGGCCGAAGACCCGGCCGCTGTGTTCGCACCAGATTGGGTCCATTGACTACCAACATCACCAACGGCTTGAGCTTTGGGCTCAGCTTTCGGCGTCAGCGGTCTTTCCTCACATGCCGAAACGGTAGAAAAGGTATCCTGCCGTTCATGCGCAGGTGCAGTCGAGATACTCGAGACGGTATCGTGGCGGTCACGCATCCCAGGATGCGAAGCGGCAACCGAACCCTGGCGGCTGTCCAGTGGCGAAACAGTAGGCACTGGCGGCGACACTGGCGGATTGTAAGTGTTATTGTTGTTCTGCGAAGGCGGTCTTGGGTAATACGGCTGAGGCGTTGTTGAACCTTCGTTGCGTTGGAAGTAATCCGAGGGCGCAGGTCCAGCTTGGGCGGACGGTGGCTGAGCCCAGTTGTACGGGGGAGGACTGACAGATGGTACGTTTAGAGGGGCTGGGGACTGGAATACATGGGGCGGTTGGGAGTAAAGCTGGTTGACGGGAGTGTGTGGGGTAGCATATGGTTGTTGACTATGCTGCATAGGAGAGACTGGGGCTGGCTGTTGCGCAGCTGGCGCTTGCCATATCTGCTGCTGAGGGGTTGTGGTGTACATGTCCTGGTAGCCACCTTGTCCAGGCTGCGGCCACGCCTGTTGGTGTTGCGGGGCGCCGGGTGTTGCTGCAGCATCCTGCAGGACATGGCCGTATTTCTGGTAGATAGGGTGGGCAGTTGGTGGGGCGGTCTGGAACGCGGGCGTGCTGTGGAAGGGTTGCGCGGGGGGCTGCGACCATGCGGAGGCCTGGTCTGGTGGAGGAGGGCCTTGGGTTCCAGGACGAGGCGGAAGAGGCGGTGGATGGGCACTGTAGTCTTGGGGTTTGGGAGGAAGTGGAGGCGGGGGCGGGAAGTAGCCCTGCGTGGGGGCATATGCGGACGGGTGGGAAGAAGGGCTGGACGTCCACGACTGTTGATGATGAGGATTTAGGCCGTATGGTGGCGGAATGGGCGGGCTGTGGTACGTGGCTGGCGGCTACCACGACCGTCTCGTTAGTAGAGAGCGACTATAGCCAACGGTAGAAAGGTAGCAATACCGGGGCAGGCGAAGCTCCATATGCGTTGTGGCCATAGCCTGACGCGGGCGGGGGCGGGGGCGGCCCGGCCTGCTGCCATGAAGTCTGCTGAGAGACATTGGAGTATCCGTATGGATTAGGAGCTGGACGCGTGCTGTTAGCTATATAAGATGCGCGCGCGAGGGAGCCCATCCGTGCTTACCGCTTTCCTGGTGCTGTTTGGAGGCGCTGTGTACGATTCCGGATTGCTGCAGCGTCTTCTGGATCAGCCCGTAGGCGTGTTGGACCCGTTCGCTTGGCATTTCTTGCTGGCAGTGTCCCAGGCAGCCGTCATGTGCGGGGCATCGATGAGTCGCGAGCGGCTGCGCACCTGGAGGCGCGATGGAGCCGGGGCAGCGAGCGCGACGAACAGACAACGGCTTGCACAAAAGACACGCGGCGACCGGCAAACAGAGAGAAGTGGGCGGGTTGCTCAGGTGGACGGAGCATGTGAGGCTGAACTGCAGCCAAGAAGCAGAAGCCGGCTAGCTCCGCGCCCGCGCTACCGGATCGACACGCGGGGCGCAGCCAGCAGTCCTGCGATACTAGTATCTTGTTCCGCCTTGGGGCACGAGTCAAGCGGCGCAAGCCATGGCCCAACCCGCATCCACTTCTCCTTCGAGACAAGACGTCGATCAGGGCCCACCGTGCCGTGAGCTCAACTGCCATCCTAGTTGCACATCAGTCAAACTGCGAGTGATTGCATTACTGCTCTATCCTCCTCATCAGCCTCGACACAAACGACTAGTGGTATCTCTAAAGCGAAGAATGCAACGAATTCACCTGTCTCATCCCATGGCTGCTAAAGAGCGCATCACCCTTCCAGATGTGCAGCCTCTGCCCAATTCCTGTTCTTCACCTCAGCCATGCAAAGAACGATCCCACATCCTTCACCACAGCCCTAGGCACAGCTGTCTTCTGCAGACACTTCGGCACATGGCCCTTCGCATCGCTCGCCGTCGCCATTACCCACTGGACCTCCCCGCCCCTCACTGTGACCCGCTCAACGGATACATACATGCCTTGAATAGTTTCCCTCCTCTTCAGATCCGTGTCTTTCTCGTCCTGGTTCCGATCATTGGTGTACATTACATCGCCACGCGGAAATATCGACAAATCGACCGGAATCTGGATCACGACGAACCCCTCTGAACCGGTCTTTGCAGTGATGACGACAACGGGGAAGACGCGGTTCTTGGCCAGCGACGACGGGTTGTGGCACATCTCGTAGACTGCGGGAATCGCGCCTGTTAGCCAACACCAAGCCTCAGTCGTCCAATCTGGAAACTCACCATGCATTGTGACGTCCGTGTACGTGCCCCCCAAATCCCCACCTTGCTCCACAGTCCCATTTATAGTTGCAATCTCTTGATCCCAACTCGCCACCATGTGTGCGTCGTAAACCGTAGGCGCCCATTCCACCTCATTGACCGAATGCCCCGCCCTCAGGTTAGCATCGAACTCATCGAAAGTCGCCGTTCCGAAATGTTGTTTATTCTGATGCGAACTCCTGCGCCAAACCCACTGCTCCGTTGTCGTCCCGTTCCTGACTTCGCTCTTCAGCACCTCGACCGAGGCCTTGGAGGGCTTCGAGGCCATGACAGTGCTCGTTTTCCCCGGGATTTGTTTGTCGGCGAAATCGACACCGTCGTTCAGCACCCTCTGCAGGAAGTCGTGAAGCTGGACGTTGTGGTTCTCCGGGGCCCTGATCTTCGGGTGCGGTGGCAGGTCCGCCGCCTCGAGGTTGCGCAGGTGCACCAGCTGGCGTGGTTCTTGTGGCTGCGCCATTTGGTTGTTATGTGTGTATCTCGCGTGTAAATATTGCAAACTTCAATAATTGGAAGATTGCGAGTACGGGGTCTGTTGTTGCTGCTGCTGCTGATGATGACGATGATGATGACGATGACGATGTTGATGTTAATGTTGTTGTTGAGGCTGGGGAGCGACAATTTATGATGCAGCCCAGCTGGAGGACGGCTCGTTGGCGGGAGAAGGGGCGAGGCTGGTGTTCGCGATGGAGAAGGAGGCTCGCGGGTGCGGTTGCTCGGTCTGTTCCCTACGCCTATAGCAGGGTATGCATGATGGACGCAGCGCGCCTACTCAATCTGCCGGCGCTGATGTCATCGAGCGCAGCGGGCAGAGCTCGCCGAGAGGAAAACACGGGCGGGTGGCATTCTGCGGAGGGAATTGCCGTCATTGCGGGAGCTAGGGCAGCGGCAGCAGCGAGAGGCTCTGGAAAGACAAGAGGGAGTTGAGGGGTAGCAGGAGCAAGTCGGCGGCCAGGCATCCAGGCATCCAGGCATCCAGGCATCCAGGCATTCAGGCGTGCCTTCCCTCGGCATCCGTGGAGGCGGGCAAAACCGCCTGCCATCCGAACCTAGGCAGGCAGCGTGGCACCGGCGCCGTGCACCTGCATTGCCCACGCAGCCATGCCCGCCGCGCATCGCCCAAGGTGCCCAGGGCTAAAAGCTTCTCTGCCCACCGCCGATAACAATCGTACGAGTGCTATGCGAATTTGCGGGTCGCCTGGTCCGTCGACGAGCAGCCGACAGGGAGCGCGACACACGGACACAGGCAGCAAGGAAAATTGCACCCATTCACCCATTGCTTTGTGCGGGCGTGGCAGGAATAGGCAACTGGCTCGCCACCAACGCGACGAGAGAAGCCAGCAAATCCCAGCTGGTCCCGACGCCGCAGCCACCGGGCGGCCACGGCCGGTTCCTTAAGCCCGCGACGAAGGGCACCAAAGCCCGGGGGTGTTTACAGCCAGCCGTCGCACGACAGCAGTTGCAGGTGGCAAGCGAGCATCAGCAACACCGCGCTGGGTTTCCGATCGGCGGCCAACACCTTCCCAAAGACGAGCCGCCTCGATTGGGAAGCCCGGGCCCCGATCCGGGACGCTCCAGCCGGCCTGGCACATGGCGGCAGCCACCAGGGTTCTCCAGCCGCGCTGCCGTTCTGGACACTGTCCAGGAGGCCCTCGCCCGATCAGGATCGTGGACCGCAGACCGTTGTGCTATCGAGATGTCGAGGCGGAAAGCTAATTTGCCGCCTGACAATCCGATGTCTAACCACACAATCCCAGAAAGAATGGGCTGATGTGCGATCGGCTAATTTCTGTCTCCCCAAGGCAACACAGAAACACGGTGCTACATGGCAGTCAATGCGCTCAGTCCGTCGTCCCGTCTTATTTCCCACCACGACGTCTTCCCTGCCTCCGTGCTGCACAGCAATCGCCGATGATGTCTACTTGTTTGCGCACTCGTTCGCTTTCTCATTGTCATGTTGGGAGCAGGACAACAAGAACATCGCACCACCGCCTCATTGACCGTGCGGACATATCGCGTCCGACAAACCCGCAACTGCATTCCCGTCCCGTGTTCCCCGTGAATCGAAGATGCAGCCGCAACATGTTTGATCTAGGCCCGCACTTCGCCCAGCCCAAACGCGGAGAAGGAGCCCTAGCTCCACGGCCCCATCGCCAATGGGGAAAGACAGATAGGACGCGTGTGCGTGCACGGCATGCCGAGGTCGGAAGAAGCGCAACGACAGGAGAGCAAAAAGTCCAGACCGGCGAGCCGAAGCGGGGGAATGGGGTGACGAAAGCCGCGGGCTCGCGTTGGCCATTGGCGCTACTGCAATGCAATGCATGCGTGCTCATCCGCCCGCGCTTTCTTTTTAGTCCTTTCGATTTGGCTTTGCTAATCCACGGCTGAACTCTCTCCCTGCATGACCATGCAGCGTGCCGGCCCCGTCTTCCTGGCCAATGCCCGGGGGCGGGCGCGAGAGTAAAAGGCAATGCGCCCTGCCTATCGTTTTTCTGCTTCGGGCATGTTGTACTACGCCGTATTACCGAATCTCGAGCCTTTGTGATGTGATCGAACCATGGTGCAAGAAGGAATCGTTGGAGGAGGAGACAAGGCCGTCAGCCACGCTGACACGGCTGCAATGCTTGACGGATGGAGAGCCGTGCATGTAGGAATCTAGACAATGATATATCGTTCTACGTACTAGACTAAACTTGGCTGCTCTACATTACTTGCTCCCGCTTACTCGATTAGCCCGCCCCCTAGCTGTGTATAATCATATCAACATCTACATACAACGCTCAATTGCCGCAACAACCACCAACAAAAGCAGCCGAGGCGAGAGAAAAGCCCCAAAGGCTTGGAGAAGAAGGGAACGACATGCTACACAGCCTCCCAGTGAATCTACGATACCTGGAGGACAGCACTGGAATGCAATGCACGAGCCAAAGGGGGTGTGAAAGCTGTCCGGTGTCCCCTTCTCTTAGAGATTTAGCTTTTGCGTCTTTTGCTGCCAGCCACAACCACCAACAAATGGCAGATGAGCGGTCACCAAATAAGGCAAAGCAGTACCTGGTTTCCCTGCCAAAAATAAAAAATAAAAAAGGAGAGACAGAGAGAGAAAGAAACCTCCCCGATTGTAGTGGAAGAACTGTGCGACAAAATAAACACGGACACGGTGAGATTAACCGTAGGAAGTCGAGTATATAAGAGGGGGAGAAGGGATGAGATTTGACCGCAATGCCAAAGGCACCACATCATGCCCACCCACCACTCCCAAATTGTTGCTTTTCTGGCTTTTCATGAAGGAAATATGAAGAATAGACAAGGAATGGAAAAGAAGAGAAAAGAAAAGAAAAAAAAAACCAAAGAAAAAAAAGACGGTTCCGCGGCGCCATCCCCTCAGACGGACTGGCGTGAACTCTGCTTGCTCTCTCCCACAAGCCACTGGCTCACGCGCTCCCTCCTCCTCCTCCTTTTCCGCCCTCTATGTCCCTCGCCGAATGCTCCCAGACGGGGAGGAGAGCATCAACGCCATCAAAACTCCACCAGCACCAGCCCACAATCCCGATCATTCCCGTCTCCTGTCTCCTGGCCGAAGCCAAGTCCCTTCCCCTCCTCCCTCTCCACCACGGCGAAATCTCCGTCCATCAAACGGCGCCACCCAAACTTGAACCGACTCTCAAGTTCTTGGCCCTCGCTAATTGACACCCTAGCGTACCAGAGACGGGGGAAGGTTTCCACGCGGCGGAGAGAGAGTGAAGAGAGGCGAAGCTGAAACAAGCGCGGGGGTGAGAAGCACCATCGTCATGGCAAGAATTGGGGAAAAGATGGTGGTGAGTGAAATGAGAAATGGCCGAAAGGCGGACGTTTCCCAAGTACTGACCGCCACCGTCGAGGAAGTGGGGGGTCCGGAACACGCAAGCAGGGGGATGGAGGCGTTGGCGCCGCCGCGTCGGCGGCGGCGGCGGCGGCGGCGGCGGCGATGCGGAGGCGATGGCGCGGCGTGGCGTAGAATAGCGGGTTTTAGTGCTAACGGTCTGGTTGTGGCGGCTTTGCGGCTATAGCGCGAGCAGGCCCCTTCCGCACCCCTTCCGCACCCGCCGGCAGATGGCGTGTTGATCGGAAAATTGCCGAGAACAACAACAAGGAAAAAAAAAAAAAAGGAAAAGAAGAATGGCGACGCTGTGGCAATCCGGGAAGGTTTGCGTCATGATGGTGGAGTGCCCGATTGTTGAACGCGGTCCAACTACCACCACCTCTGATCCGTTTGTTAGCCCGCCATCGCCACCATCTCCTCTCACCACAGACAGAGCCTTCGTGGCCAGTCCAGGCCCTTGCACCACCCTGGTTGCATCATGATTCATCACCCCACAATCGGAAATCGTTCCGACACCATCTGGTTACTGCGAGCGGTCGATGAGCGGTGAATCGTCCAGGCGGGAGGCTAGGACATGTTGTCATCAGACGGCCAGAATAATGACATGTCAGGGCAAATCGGCCGGTAGTCAGCCGGATCGGCATTGCCCAGACGAAAGGAAAAGAAAAAATAAACATTGATGAAAAAGGAAAGAGTATGGAGGCCGGAGGGTGAGCCATGCTCTGCAGTGTCACAGGCTTCCAAAGCAAGGGCGGGCCTTGCAAGAAACCGTGAAAGCTGCAGACAAAGACTCCAAAATAGGCCAAGAGGTGAAAGCTAAATCACCGCTTGCACACTGTAGCGGGCAAGGGGAGGCTGTCTCTCGGATAACACCGTCTTGCACCACGGTGCTCCCCAAGCTTTTCCAACCGTTCGTCACCTCCCCCTTGCCACAGCTTACGGCAGCTCATCGGCTTATCGTCTCGAGCCCGCGTTTGGAGCCTGCACAGAGCACCCCTCGTCACACTCAAGCTTGGCTTTGCGGCCCGACGCCGCCGGCACTGGTGTTATCTGGTCTTGACTTTGGGCCAGCCCCAGCGTGCGTCAGGCCTGTTGAAGCCCCCATTGCGCGGGGCTTCGTCGTGATTACTCTGTTCGTGGAATAGATGACTCCCATTCTTTTGCCTTATCGATTCGCGAGGAAGCGAGAAGGGACCGGAAAGAGAAAAACCTAAGCCATTTCAAAAGAACCACAAAGTACCTGGTTGATTCTGCAATTCGGAAGAAACCAAAACAAACGATTGGCCCCTTCAAGTAACTAAAATAACGTGTCCTCCGCGGGATGGCCTTCCCGCAAGATGCTGTTTTAAACGCTCGGGGACAGAGGCCATCCCAGTAATGTGCCGAACGATAAATGATTCTCCTGAAATTAAAACCGGCGTGGCCCCGCTGCTGGGGAACCTTCCGTAACATGCTGATGAGACGAGGAGTGTCGTGGTAGCGGTGGGTTTCATTAGGGTAGCCGATGCCCGAATATAATTTGGTCCCTGCTTCGGCAGCGGCGCTTGGGTGCTTCACTATGGCAACAAACAAAGGGCCCAGCGCCACAAAGCCGAAAGGGAGAGCATCGGCCATGTCGTAATCCAAAGATCATGAAACGCGAAGCAAACTGTGATCCCGACTACGGTGGATTCTCTCTTCCTGCGAAAGGGTCGGTGTCGCGTTCCCGCGCCATTTCTCCGGCCCGCAGTAGTACGGCCAAAGACGAAGACTGGCGCAGGTCAGGCTGTGGAGCCTGTGTCGGAAATTTTGTTGGTGGTTGTGGTGGTAAGCCCGGCCGCTGATCAAAAGGTGATGGTTGGATTGATAGCGACGACGGTACAGGTTGCGGCAATAGTCGGTGAGCCTTCTGTGCGTCCGCGAGGGGAAGCAGCGACCCTGTGTAGGGCGTAATGGGTGGACCGTTGCTGCCGTGACTGGGGGCGTAGCCGCCGCTCTCGGAAGACTGGTTAGTAGTGTTCGTGTCCTCATGGACCAGAGATGGTATAGAAGATGGCTCGCGCTGGAGCCGCCGAGACGGGAGGTCGCGATCACTGGGAGCATGGGTCGAATAGAGCGAGGTAGTAGAGGGCGCCGTCAACGGGGTGGTGCCGGCGTTGGAGACGCCGAATCCAGCATGCGTCGCATAAGGGGATTCCTGAAGGCGTTCTCGTGACTCTATCGGCTGGGCCGATTGACGAGAATAGTCAGGCTCTCGGAACGCAGTGGCCGAAGTTGGTGACGCAGATGGGGGAGAATACTGTCCTGCAATCCTTGGCGAGTTCACGCCGGAAAAGGAGTAGGCGGCAGGGGACGTCGATTCAGAACCTAGCATGCGTCCGCCAGCGCGATAGGGGCCTGCGGGCGGGCTGGAGCCAGACCGGTGGTGGACAAGGGATTGGCCGAAGTGGGCGTCGGAGACTCTTCGACGGGAGGATTGGTCAAGATTGTCATGACTACCGCTTCGAGTGGCACTGTTTTCTGGCTCAACTTTGGCTCGCTTGCCTTCTCGCGGAGCGGTTAGTGGAAGAGCCATGGATGATTTACGGGGCGGCGAGTGCTGACCAGATTGCTGCTGGTTGTGTTTGGCTCTGAATTCAACTAGATATTCTTGGTACTGAGCATACTCCGGGGTCTTCTTGTACTCGGCAAGCTCGGCGTAGTATTTTTCCTTGGCAGCGGCGGCTTGGCGTTCGCAGGCCTCTCGTGCTCCGGGAGAGAGAGTCTGCCATCGTTCACCCACAAGCTTGGCGATCTCCGTAAAGCTCAAGTCCTGCCCTTTCAGTGATTCTCTTGTCTCTGCGTCCAAGTCAGCGAAATCGGTACAAGGAGTCGCCTCAAGCCCAAAGCGTACGATTTGAAAAGATCACGTAGGCTGATGCTGGCCGTTCTGGCGCATTCTCGTCCGGCTACAGTAGCGGTTAGCCGAAGGTTGCGGGAGATGGCGAGAATGATCACCTTGGGATGCCGACGATATTTGCGCTTGGTGGTGCCGCCCGTGTTGCCCGAGGGAGGCTCGGCCCTCTTGTGGTGGTTGAGCGACCTGGTCTCGGAGGCCGAGTCGTCGCTGCGGTAGGAGCCATCGACACTGGGGGCGCCGGGCAAACTGGGCACTGCGCGCTCGAGGCGTTCGAGAGGGATTCCTCTGGTCTCGGCAATTGCACGTTGTAGTTTCTATGCTGGGTTAGCCGCGGGCGGGACAGGCGGGCGACGGGGCAAGCATACCCTCCGATGGCCGAGCTTGACATTGAGAGAATCGCTGTGGGCACAAACGTGAGCATTTGTCGCTAATTTCTCAATCGGGAAATTCGGGCTTACAGGTCGGATTCTCTTATGTCCAGGACGGTCTCCCATGTGTCGAAGCCTTCGGTGACAAAGACCTCGAGGTACTGCGACAGGCCCAATTGCTCCAGCTTCTGGCGCAAGTCGGTCATGAAGAACCTCGAGTGTTGGGGTGGCCCGGCAGCGCGATGCGAGGGATTATGCGGAGCTCGAGGCCTTGCTCGAGCGGAATTCGCCGAACGGCGAGGACAGAGAGTCGACGGCCAGGGCTCGCGGCGGCGCTGGCGGCTGGAGGGCGGTGCAGCAGCACGACAGCGCGTAGTAGCCAGGACGGCGCGGTCTCGACTCTAGGTCGGGGTGGGAGGTCGTGGTACAGATGGAAATGGATACAAAAGCAGTAAGGATGGGTCGGCAAAAGTGTGGCTTGGTCCAGACCAGACCGGGACACTAAAAGTTTAAAAAAGAGCAATTGTTGCAGAGCGCGGAGCGCAAGAAGCGAAGTAGGCGGCCCGATCTCTCAGTCAGCAGGAGACACGGGCCATAGACAGTCGGGCGGCGCGTGGCAGGAGGCGGAGAGGCGTCGGCTGGCGCGGTGGTGTGCGGTGCGGTGCGGTGTGCTGGGCTGCTTGTTCGTTTGCCGATGTCAGGTAACGGGCGGCCGGGGCGACAACATGCGGAAGTGGCCTGGGAGCGGAGAGGAGCTGGAGCGGCGGAGCATTGATGGGCGCGAGACGGAGGTGTTGAGGGCGCGGACGAAGGCTTTGGCTTGCAACCGCGGGCTCGGGCGCGTGGCGGGCAGGCAGAAGCAGGCGCACGTCTGGCTGGTGTGCAGGGCTTGGTCTTCAGGTCGTGTCGCGCGTGCTCGCGGCTGGGTTGACGAGCACAGAGCAGAGTGGAAGCTGGTGGCCGCGGCGGCGGGGCTGCGAGCCGCCGTGGGCAGCGAGCGCGCGGCCAGGCACCGGGGCTCGCTGCCCGTCAGAGGCCGGGCGGCGGCCTTTCGTCAATGGGCAGCGAGTTGATCAATTACTCGGGCGCAGCGTCGCCATCGAGGCGTGGGCGGCGGATCGTGGACGGCAGCCGCAGAGGCCCGCACTAGCGCGGCGGCCGCCAAGCCAGCCCTGCCACCGCGCCAGACGGCCGCCGCCTCTCCTGGCTGCTCCCCGGATCTGGCCTCACGGCGGCGAGGTGGCGAGATCAGCCAGATCTGCTGCGAGAGCGAGAGAGGCCGATCGCCGTTGCAGCGCTCCTGGCCGCCTGCACACTGCGCCGCCCAAGCAGCATCGAAGATCGATGCTGGCTGCGCCGCGGCGGTAACGCGCCATCCATGTTTCGCCCCGGCCTAATCGCAATCTTCGATTCCCTTCACTGCCTGCCCTCCACGTTCCAGCCCTTCCCTAACCCCAAGCCCACAATACACTACTTAACTGCCAGCCTGCCGGAGCCCGCGACATCTGCGCGCCCGCCCGCGATCGCGATTTGCGCCTCAGCCGGAGACACTCCCTACGCCCTCCATCGCCGATGACCCTCTGGCAGCAATCTCCTCCCAGATCTGCGCTCCCACTCGCAGTCCGCAGCCCTCATGCAAATTCGGCGGAATCGCATCCGACTGCCGCTGCCAGCACGCGCTGCCACGGCGTCTCACCACCACCGCCCATGCCGTGCGCCTGGGGCGGCTGCCCGGGCCCTTGGGTCGCTGACTCCTGGGCTTCTCCATGAACGATGGCCTTCGGCAAATCCCCTATGCAAGCGGCGTGCTGCCGAACCACGAGTCCACTTTCCGACATGCGGACGACGGGCACCGAACTCTCGGCGGCGAGTGCGACCATTGGTTAGCACCAGCCTGGCGTGATGTCATACCAATATCTCGTTCAGTCTTCTGCTCCTCTATACAGGTCACCAGCCGACGAGCTTGCCCGTAGCCGGCGCCGCCAGCCGCAGCACTTCGCCGCTACAAAGCGTGTGCTCGGCTGGGGCTTCACCCTAATACACCATCCGGACCTCTGATGAGGATGGCGAAGTGCCCGCGGACTGCGCAAAGCGCCCGTGGACACCCGCTGTCCACCCTGGGCGTCTTTGCCCAGCGCTGCCAGTTGCTATCCTATTCAGCCATGCGGGAGCACAAAGCGGCGCTGAGCAATGACCGCGGGGTGCAGGTCACCTCGGAACGTGATCGTCGAGCCTACGGAGTATACACCGTGAACACCCTTCGGTTGCTACCCCATGACATACGGGGCCAGCTGTCTAGGCCCTCGCCATGACGACAGCTGGGTGCCAGCGGCAGATGGTGGCTCCCCCTGACGCATATGCATGGAAGTCAAGGCGAGCCATACTCGCGGTTCGCAGTAGCCGCATCGGTGCATCGAGGAGCTCGAAATCTCGATGTTCTTCCGTGTACTTGTTGATCGCTGCGAGTTTCAGCGAGATTGGTCCAGCGGCCCTCTCCGCTCATTGCATCACCGCCCCCATTCAGGAGCTCTTGGGCACGGCGCAGAGCGCTGAGGGGCTATTGGTGAGGTGTTGGCGGTCGATTGCGGAGGCATCGCCGGTCCCACCAGTGATGTCATGCGGCTTGCTTCCCTGCTTGCGGCCCGGTCCTGAGCAGCTCCTGTCCATTTCTGACATCGACCGTAGTTCTCGTGATATCAACGTAGGCAATACGCAATTCGCCCTGGTAGCAGATCCATACGGGGTCCCCACAAGACCACGGCCAGGCCCTCGGAAGGCTGCGTGTAATGCTGGGGTATGGGTTTATGACTTGAGTCTTGCTTCATCTTCCTGACGCGATGGTTGGCAAGCTTCTCCACACCCGCCAGCAACTGCGATGTCTGGCTTCCTCCGTCGCCATCCTTTGAAAAGATCTCAATGACGCTCAGACCTCACCAAAGCTGCAGAACGTAGTCCACAGAAGAGAGCCAAGCGTCGCGGAGACTCGAAGAATCGAGCTCAGCGCAACGGCGCGATTCAACGGCTACAGATGAGAGATCACTAATCGTAGGATATCACAACCATAGCAAAGGGATCGATCATCGGATTTTCACCTGTCAACCATCTCGACAAGCTTTCGCACGTGGTCTATCCCTCTACAGCTAACTGCCGGGAATAACTTTTCACCCGCACGCCACCGTAGTAATCCCTTCAACGTACGTCATGCTGCAAAGTCCGAGAATACCATCACTAATAATATCCAACATTGTGTCGAACATCAATCTGAACCATTTCCGCCAACTATGGCGATGCTGCACCCACCAGGCCTGCCTCTCCTCATTCCAACCAACCGCGACCTTCTCGGGTTTCGCAAAGAAGAGAGTGCGCCACAGTGCAGGAGTTCAAGCTTACGATGACACCGGGATACCGTATTAGGCAACTCGTTCAAACAACACGGACCATGACGAAGCTGGTTGACGCCATTCATCCGCCGATAGGTAAAAGTGACCCAAATGGCATTTGGTGCCCGCAACAGAGCGGCTTCCCAGACTTTTAACCCGGGTGCCGTCTTCCCTTCGTTATTAGCCTTCCCACACCGCAGCTGCAGGCCAAATCTTGCTCTTGCCAGAACGCCGTAGCAGGCCGGGCGGGTGCCGCAAGTTACGGGACGGGAAGGCTGTGAGGATGTGTGCTGGTAATAGCACGAAAGACAAAGACCCAACACACATCTCACCACCACTATTCCCTGTGATCTCTTCCCGGTTATTACACCGCTTGAAACCATAAGGCGAAACATCTACGCCAAAAAGAGAGCCGCCGGAAGGCGGTGAGGGAGCTGGGCGATAAGCTACGAGCCCAGAGTATATCTGTGCCTGACGGGGTTTTGCATCAACAGCTGGTCCCGCGTCTCCCGTGTGCCGGGGGACTTTGTGTGAGCGCCAGCCATTCAATAGCGCCATTGGACGAGCGGCAAGAATTGACTAACACGCCGCCGGATGACGTACAACCAAGTGTTGACGCAAACCCGTGTCTGTTGTGTATTTGGCGGGATACACGTGCGGGTATGTGGGTGCGTTTGTGGAGACCAGGGCGGAGGGGCGGCCGAGAGCGTGTGGGGTGGGATGGGCTTGACTTTTGGCGCATGATGGGTGGTGTGCCGAGTGTGGCAACGTCGTGATGAGTGCGCGAGTGTGTTGAGTAGTTGCTGGAAGCTGGACGGCTGGTCGGCTGGAAGGCCCAGGGGCTTGTGGAAGGTAATACGTTGAGCTTTGCATGGTGTTGTTAAATGTCAACGTGGACTGACATGTAGCATTCAGGGCTCGGATAGCAGGAAGTGGATTCCATGCTGTATCACTACAGACAGCGGGAAAAATTCGGATATATCGCACTCTTGACAGGTCACCACCAGCAGACGCTGCAAAGAGGGCTGTACTCGCCTGCAGTGGATAGCTCTGCTGCGGCCGGAGGCTCCTTTTTTTTGGGGTGGGGGGGATTTGGCTTTTCCGATCCTACAGACACGGATGCTGCGGCGTGATGGCCATGCTGTTGTTTACCGGGAAAACACTGTAGCTGCGGGGTATGCCTGGACGCTCCTTTTGCAGGCCATCATAATGCACGTGGTCAACAGACAGCTGGCTCGGCTCTGAAGGCGCATTAGCCAAGGGCACCCAAATGCGAAACAAGCAGTAGCTTCGTTCCACATTTCGCTTCGTTGTTTGTTGACCGCGCAAGGCGGGACGATTTCGGACTCCAGCCCCTCCTCGGCTGAGGGCCCACAAGTTTGGCATCTGCTGTTGTACTAGGCAGGATCAGCGATGGCTAGATTGTGTCTCCTCAACATGTTCGCTTCGACATGACAAATATCGGTACGCCAAAGTGTCACCATCATGGAGCCCTCTAGCGCTACCTTTTTCGGCATATTATTTTCAGGGGCATAATCAGCCTCGAGATCGGCCTCCGCAGAGGGCATCGTACGCTTACTACAAGGCATGTCGTGTCAATGGCGGAACGCCTCCACTTAATCACTCCGTTCTCGCTCTGGTGCTGAGCTCTGCCCAGAGACTGTCATTTACCTGTATATCCATAATTAACCCCCACGATCGGATCGTGGCCAATCGCTCCACGAAATCGAGAGGATTCCACGGCATCCAAGCGAGGCTGTTGGCGCAGCAACGCGGGGTATTTACGCTTAGTGATGAAAGATTTCGTTCCACTCTTTCCTCGCAGAAGCATCATCCTTCTCAGGGGTCCCGCTGGAAGAAAAAAATCACCCCCCTCTACCACACGACCAGCTGAAGCATGGATTTCAAATCTTACAGTACGATCGACATGCTGGAACAAGTCATTTGCTCGAACGGAATGGGTTGCTCCTTCAAAGTGGTTTTAGGAAGTGCTAGATACTATTATGATACATGCTAGATTATCTCGGGCCCTTTGATCAATTTATTTGCGTGGTGGTCCTGCCAATTTTGCAATATGCCGCGCGAGTAGGCTTTGTTTTGAATAAAATTTCGGGGAAGTGATTAGGCCTTGGTGGAGAGAAGGATGAGAACTATCTCTTGCATGAAAACGACGCCAACATACCGTTGAGAACGAACCCTCACATGCATGAGGATATCGTAATAGTAGTAAAGCGGACAAGCTCATGATGAAGTTCATAGCCGCGTTGCTGACCACATGGGTGGCTGCTTTGCTCGTGCCTGTTGATCAAGTGCTGTTCATTGCAAGTTCCCCGTGCACGTTGGACCATAACAATAGTCTCGGAATCAGGAATCATATTTGATTTGGTATCAAAAGAATGGTAGCGTGAGATTGGAGCACCGTCTCGACTTCACGTCGTGGAATACGTGTCGAGGAAGTGATTCAGACAAACTCAATGCCTGGGCCGAAAATTGATGAACCAGGACACAGAGGCATAACCCACCCCATTGGCCCGAGAACTGCTTACTTGCGCACAAAAGTACCACACTTCCCAGCTAAGGATCGAGATAAAGGTAGCATTCCAGTTGGTGATGAAATATTATATGTGTCGGTCGAAGCCACATTGGCTCGTGATACGGGCAAGTGCAGAGTAGATATTCTCTGGAAGGCGCCATCATTAGTAGTCGCAGCCACCAACCATCAATTAAGTACAGCCAAAGGTACACGGAATGGAGTTAAAGACCGTCAAGTCTCCTTCAACCCATCGCTCAATACCATTACGCACTTTCCATGCTCACAACCATATCCTTCAACGCTAAACGAAAAACCGAGACCCGTGCTCCCTTCCTGCCAAGCCCACACGACACCTCCTTACTGCCCTGCCCTCTGTCTGGCATTTTCTTCCCACAGTTCCGAAAGTTTCCTCTTGGACCATGCGCATCCTTCTGGTACAGCGGCCTCCTTATCGTCGCGCCCGAAAACCAGCTTGCCCGGACACTCCATGGAGCCATTGGGAGAGTGCAGTGCAGTCCAGAGTGTTTGGCTTTCCGGTGAGCTCACGGCGTCTTGAGTGCCGCTCGAAGAGTTGGGTTGAGTGCGGTCGAGCGCATGCATGCTCGGCCTGCGATGACGAAGCGCGCGGGGCATGATTCAATGCATGGCTTGGGAGAGTTTAGCGGGAGCTTGTTCCAACGTGAACGGCTCGGTCGCGGGGTCCCAGCAGAAAAAAGATTCGTAGGCGGCGTTTCCGGAGACAGTGAAGGACGGGAGCGCCAGGTGGAGTCGGGCCTAGTGCGCATGTGCGGGGAAACGAAAAGGGAATGGCGCGTGGGCCGACCTCGACGACATCATTTCACCACGACGTCTTTTCCACTGCTGCTTCTCCCATCAGCGCTCGTCAATTGCAGCGGACGCGACGGGGCCCACCTGTCCACTCCAACAGTCTCAACCCTCCGGCTCCTCGTCGGCTTCCAGTATGCACTCGACCATGGCGTCCAGGCCCTGCTCGAACTCGTGCTCGCTCACCCACTCCTGGCGGCGCAGCAGACGCAGCCCCTTCTCGACCCACGACTGGCAGTTGAACTCGCGGTCGGCGTTGTCGATGGGCACCTGCGCCAGCAGCTGCACGAGTTCCGTCTTGGTGATCTCCTTGCGCAGCGTTCCGACCAGCACGGCGCGGACGAGGGTGCGGCCTGGGTCGCGGCTGGCGTCGTAGCCGTCGTAGACCTGCAGCCCGAGCTCGCCCGGCGGGCCCACGACGTGGACGACGAGGGCGGACGAGCCGGAGCTGCTCGCGGACGGCGGCAGCTGCTGGCCGCCGGCCTGGAAAAGCGGGCGGAAGGCGAGTGCGGTGTGGCGGTTGCGCTGGTAGTCGAGAGGGTCGCCTTTGAAGACCAGGATGCTGACGCTCAGGCTCGCGGCTCCGTCCATGTCCATTGCGCGGTCTCGTCTGGGAATGGGATTCAGTCTGGTTGCCCTCGAGAGAGAAACGCGTCGGCCGGCCTGTGGCAGCTTTATGCCATGGGTTCAAGTTCACGCCCAACCCTTCTGCCGCGCCCGACGGCCAGCGAGTCAGTGCCCCCGGCCCGCGGCTGTTCCCGCCATCACCAACGCTTCCCGTTGCGGCCGTTTATTTCCCGGCGGCCGCACGCATTGCGCGCTGCTCATACCACGCCTGAGATGATCCGCCTGCCGATCTCCCGGCCTCCCTGAGAAGCCGACCCGACCCACGCCCTGCGGCGCGCGCCCATTGTTTGGCCAGCGTCGCCCGACCCCCTCCCCACCCGTGACGGCTCGCCGGGCTCGTCAAGCCGACGCCGCGGCGGCGGAAACACGACCCAGCCCAGCACGGACGGCGCTGCAGGGAAGCGGCACGTGGCCCTATGGAGAGAAATTGCGACAGCCCTCTCATCTCTATGCTCGGCGGAGACTGACCCAACGTCGTTGAAAATCCTTTGCGTCTTCGCGTCCCGCCCATTTATTGCCTTTATTTCCCCGGGTCAGCTGGCGGCGGCGTCGTTGCATCATAGCTCTCCCGTCGCTCGTCTCTCCCCTCCCTCCCCTCCCCTCCTGCCCCTCCATCGCTTGTCCGAAAATAGCTTTAGCATCTACTCCGCGAGCACACGTACGCATGTGCACAGAAATGGCAACTACCGCCCGGGCGTATTGGGAGCCCCCCAGAAAGCCATCCGTGCCGCAGCCCCGTAACCGCCACGTCGGTACAAGGGTCTTTTCTGTCAGCCGCCTGATGCCGTCTCGCTTCGGCAGAACTGCCGTCTTGGTTGGCGGTTTCTTTTTTTAACCCCCATATTTTAGGTCACCATCCCGTCACTGTTCGGCAGGTGGCCGATTTTATTGTCCCCAACACAGCCGCACTCTGAACAGTTGGGCACCGCACTCTGGTCACACAGAAAATGCCATCACAATCATTTTGATTTTTTTGCGCCGGACGCGTCACGTCCTATTAGCCGTGTACGATCAGTGGGCAAAAAATAGCAATGGTCCCTCCGCCCTTTGCGGAACCCGTTCGGATTCGCCGAGCGCGGTTCATCCAATCGTGCCAAGTTCCCGACAGCCAGGTTGACGTGGGCCCCTTCCCGACAACGGGGATTCGCCAATTAGTCTCCGTCTATTCGATATATTCCTTCATGCGGCAAGATGCGCGATTAGTGATTGTTGCCGTGGGCTCACTTTACTTCGCGCACCGCTGCCTAAGCCGCCGCCGATCAGCGATAAACAATCAACCGCGTGGAGAAACACGAACCCGGAATCATGCGGCAAATGAAAGCTTGTACGAAGCTGACGACTCGCCAAGTGAAAAAAAAAAAAAAGTACCTGCACGTCTCATATAACGACGCAATCAATGACCTCAGATCAGCATTGAGAATAAACGCCTCCCCCAGTGATTAGTAGCACAGACCAGCAAAGCGCAGACCTACGTCGTCGGCCGAGATGCGCATCTCAACAATGCAACAATTGCAACGACCTTCTCCCATGTGCACATAGCGCCATACCCCGATAACCGATAACCGATAACCCTTTTTTTTCTCTCTCCCACCACAGCCCCCAAAATGGTTACAAATGACGTTGTCCCTTTTCGACGCTATTTTTGGCCTCTTGATGGACGTCAGTGAACACACATCAGTGACATCACAATATCGAGGATGAGCATGTCCGCACATCTTCCAATAGTCAGTACGCGTCTCCCGGAAAGCCTAACAGCACGCCAGGCGAGCTTCCGTCATCAATCATCCTTTTTTTCTCTTTGGAGTACAATAGCTCCGATACAACGAACGCATCATCACTTTCGTTGCTGCAGCGAAAATGACGACATTGGGATAATTTCCAAGAACCACACACACCCCTCATTCCTCAGCCCACCAACCATCACCCGATGAAAAAAAAAAAAAAAACCAGAAAGCAACGCCTTCGTGAAACGCCTACCACCCACATCTTCCATTTGGTATCGATGCCACCTGTCGTCCATCTACCTTTTTTTTTTCTTTCCCCCCTCGCTCTCCAAACACACTTCTCAGAACTCCGCAACCCCCGTCATCCTCGTCGTCCATTTACTACAGATCCTCGTCCATGTCCTCCCCCGCCTCGATGAAGACCAACCTCGTACCCTCGCCCGCCGTTTGCCAGACCTGCGCACAATGTTAGCAAAACCCCAGTCCGGCACCCTTCGGATGTGGCGGCAACTTACATCGAGCATGGCATACTCGTCGATCGCCTCCTCGAACTGATCCGCCGTGAAGCCCTTCGCCAGCACCCTCTCCCGCACCCTCCTCAAGTCCAACTCGCCCGTCGACCCGTCATCCGTGCCCACCGCGGCGGCGCCGCTCTCCTTCATCGCGCGGATGAGGTGGTAGATGCGCGACTGCGGCGTCTGGTCGGCGCCGCGCCCGCGCTCGTCCTGGTACAGCGACGCCTTGCTGACCTCGACCAGGCGCAGCGCCTCGTCGACGTCCTCGCTGATGACCGTCTCGGCGAAGCGGAGGCGGGCCAGCGCCTGCGCGAGACGCAGGACGCCGAGGAGGGTGCGCGCCGACGTGTGCGTGAAGGCGCGGCGCTGGGACTCGTCGCGCGCCTGCTGCTGGCGCATGCGGACGTAGGCGCCGACCATGTAGTCGGCCACTTCCTGCGGGACCGTCGGGCGGTAGCCGCGCGCACGCGCGACCCATTGGCGGACTTCGTGCGGCGTGAAGACGGGGCCTTTGTTGCCGGTGCCCGAGGCCTCGGGGTGCTTGTTGTGGATGTGGACGTGGGTGACGTGGCGGGCGAGCTCTTCGTCGGCGTCGCGGGATGGGGTATCAAGAATAAGGAAGAGAACGTCAAAACGAGAAAGCAACGCCGCGGGAAGGTTGATGTTCTCAACCGGAGAGATGCGAGGGTTGTAGCGGCCGTAGAGAGGGTTAGCAGCGGCAAGGATGGAAGTGCGGGCGTTGAGAGTGGTTGTGATGCCAGCCTTGCTGATGGAGATGGTCTGTTGCTCCATAACTTCGTGAATCGCGGTCCGGTCCGAGTCGTCCATCTTGTCAAACTCATCGATACAGCACATGCCGTTATCCGCAAGCACGAGAGCACCTCCTTCCAGGACCATCTCATCCGTGACCGGATCTCTCATGACTGCCGCAGTAAGACCGACACCACTGCTACCACGGCCGGTAGTGTAGACACCACGGGGCGCAACCTTCGTGATGTATTTGAGAAGCTGAGATTTGGCAACACCAGGATCACCCATCAAACAAATGTTGATATCGCCACGAATGCGCATACCATCGCCCATCTCCTTAGTCACGCCACCGATCAGCTGCAGCAAGAGCGCCTTCTTCACATCCAGATGTCCGTAGATTTCGGGGGCAATGGAGCGGGAAAGGTACTCGTAGAGCTGGCCAGACCTCTCCAGCTCATTCATACGGCGGATGGTGGGCTGAGCCAGGACAATGTCATCATACGCCTTCTTGTGCTGGTTCACGTGCTGAGCCTCGAGGTAGGTGTCGGTCAGGAGACCCGCCCGGATGGCCTTGAAGCCAGTGTAGGGGGTGGGGAGGAAAATGCCAGCAACATCAATAACATCACCAGGGTTGATCTGGCGGACAATTGCGCCGTGCACGTGGACCGTAAGTTGCCTAGGAATGTGGCCGACAGGAACCTGGTCCGCCATTTCTTGAATCTTGATTTCCTGGAAAGGAAGGAACTTGGACGCGCGGGTGGAGAGGAACAGTTGGCCCCTGGCGTTGTTGTCCTTGCATTCTTTCGAAGGACACTCCACGAGAGGCGTAAATTGTTTGGCGGTGACGGGCTGGAAGATCTCACAACCGCAGCGGTCGCAAGAGTAGGCATTGACCTGGACAGACGGCTTGACATCCGAGACCCTGGTTGATATGCCGCGCACAGTGATGAGGTGTCCGATGTGCTCGCCGCGCACTTGCCTCACTGCCAATGCCTTGGAGCCGCGCTCGCTGCTCGATCCGGAGGGAGTGAGGGGCTTAAAGTTCAGGGTGTATCTCCTGGTCAGCTCCGGCGGGAAGACAGAGTCGGCGGCAGCGCCTTCGCCTTCTGCATCGGCAGATTCTTGTATTCTCTCGTTACGCTTCACGCGCTGGGTCATGATAATGTCGAGAACGTCGTCCTTGAAGCTATGCCACAGGTCAGCAGAGCGCCACCAGCGTTTCGAAGCCAGCATACTTCGGTTCAGAGGTCGGCTCGGGCATGACTTTGTCGACTGCGCGCGAAAAGAGCTCGATGTAGTGATGGGCGTTCGTCTCCACGGATTCGACCAGGCGCAGGCTGGGGCTGTCCTCGCCGAGGCTCTTCTCGTACTGCACCACCAATGTCAGCAGCGAGGGCGTGCAGGCGGCAGGAGGGTCGCACCTGATCCAGATCATCCAGCTCTACCAGGACATGATTCGTCTTGCGGTCGGCAACGTGCTGCAGGAGCTGCATGTACTTGTGCTTGGGATCGCGGGCACGGCGGTTTCTCTGGGGCCCATTGTCGTCGGATTCGTCCATGAAATCGTACTCGTCGTCATCGCCATCGAGCTGCAGACCTTCCAGGGCATCGGTTGCCTCGGCGGACGACGACTTGTAGTTGCGCAGAAAGTCCTCGATGGCGGCTGCAGCTCAAGTCAGCGATTGTTTGTTTGGGAATTGCAACGGAGGCGCACTCTGCTGCTCGCCATAATGGACGGGGGACCGGTGGGTAAGAAGCGCCATTGCCTGCAAGAGAGGAGGATACGGGGCGAGGCAATGCGACGGCGGAATGGGTGTGGAGGGTGGGCGGCGGGCGGGTGCTGGCGATTGACGGGCTTTGCGCACAAGAACGAGAAGACCCACGCCAGCCGCCGCGTCCGGACGCGCTGGTCGATGCTCGCATACGCGTTCTGCGCGGGTGACGCGTGCAGGCTGCCGCAGTGGGTGGCTACGGCGGGCGGTGGGGACAAAGAGCGCGGTGGCCTCCACGAGTCACCGCGGAGCGGGCCGAGGTTCGTGGATGCAGCTGGACGGACGCCGCTTCAAGCTTCACGCGCAGCCATGCGACTCTCCACGCCCACCCTGCCTCCCGTCTCCTCCCGCAACCATGGCTCCGGCGCCGAAGAAGCCAGCCGCCGTGCAGGCTGAGGCCGCCCTCCTGCACTCGCTGAAGAACTGCCTCGTCAACCTGCCCGCGTCGCTGGTCTCGGTGCTGGTGAACGCGAACACCGTGAGCTGGCCGCCGCCGCACCCACCACCACTCCCGAGCTGACGCGCCACCACAGGTCGCGCAAAACGTCGTCGTCGAACTGAGCTACCGCCAGGCGAGCCCCGAGAGCACCGCGACTTCCAATGGCGCCAAATCCGTCCAGCGCTCCGTCTTCCTCGGATGGACGGGAATGCCGGCCCAGAGCAAGCCCACCCCGGTTGTCGGCAGAGATGGACTTGCGGGGAGCAGAGGGACGTCTGTCGGCAGAGAGCAGGATGTTGCTGTTGTTGAACTGGATGCCACCTTCGGCCGTCTGCTAGGACTTACAAATGGCCAGAAGGTACGTTTATACATATATATCGAGGCGCACACTGACCGGCGACAGTAGGTCGGCATCCTGTTACATCTGGATCCTCCGCAAGCCCATACCATCAACATCGAGCCCTTGACGCCCGCCGACTGGGAGAGTACGTAGACAGAGTCTCCGCCGAATTGCCCTGCTGACTCCACGTCCTACGCAGTGATTGAACTCCACGCCCAATTCCTGGAACTTAATTTCCTGTCGCAGGTCCGCGCTTTGCCCAATCCCGCGTTCGCGCCGTCCTCCGAAGCCGACAGGCAGCCTGCGCATCCCCTTACTCTCCATCTGTCCCCGACGTCTACCGCCAATATAATTGTGACCTCGCTGAACCCCGCTCCTCCACCTGCTTCCCCGTTCGTGAAAATATCACCCGACGCCGAAGTTATTGTTGCACCCAAGACCCGCCAAAAGCCCGGCCGTGGAGACAGTAGGAGCGTGGCTAGTACCAGTCGTAAGAGCCAGGGCGGGCGGAGCTCGGCGAGTACCGTCAGGCGGAGAAGCAAAAAAGACGATGCTAGCAGCCGTGGTGCTGTCTTCCTGCGCGGCGTTGACCGTGCCTTGGGCGGTGACTGGTTCGGCGACTTGGAGGAGGGTATGCAAAATGCTGGGCTGAGGGTATGGGTTGACCGAGACATTCTTCTCCTTAAGGCTCTGCGCGGTGTGACTTGGGTCTATGTCTCCATTGTCAAGCCGACAGGCATCCAGGAGCCTGTCGACCCCCAGAAAGAGGCCGAGACCGAAAAGCCTGGGACTAGAATCGTGGCGCGCCTGGATGCTTGGGACGATGCTCCCGATAGCCAGCATGCGGCCATGTCCACGGCGTTGTGCAAGGCGCTGGGCGCGGATGGGCTACTCGGTGGTCTGGTCCGGATAGAGGCCGCGCCTCCGCAGGCACACAAGTCTTCTCTCATGAAGAGTACTCCGGTCAAGGCTTTGAAGATCTTCCCTTTTGCATCGACTGCGATTCAACAAAGTACAGGGCTGAAGTTTGGCGGTGAATCAAAGCAGGAGAAAGAGGAGGCTGCGCGTAACATCAGAGAGCTTTACGGCCAAGACCGCGCCAATGCTATCCTCGACGGCCCGTTGACATGTGGCATGGTGTTACCTCCTGTTGAAGGAAAGGAAAGCCAGTGGGCGGGCGCAATTCTTCGGTTCGACCCGCCATCTAGCACTGTGCCCGAGTCCTCCAAGTCCCCGGCCTGGTTTCTGGGAGCGGAGAAGAAAAGCATTCCGCTTGAGGTTGAGACAGATATCAGCAAGCCACCAAACGCACTGCAGAGCTGGTCTCCGGGTGAAGCTCTTCCTTCGACGTCGCCAAGTCTTGTCGGTATCGATCAGCTCATTGATCAGCTCATGTCTCATCTCACCCATTCATCATCAGTTCTCCTGACTGGCGGACTTGGCGCTGGCAAAACTGGTCTTGCACACCTCTTGGCGCATCGTCTGCGAAACGAACACCTTTTCCACGCCGCTTACTTCCCTTGTCGTTCACTTGTCACAGATGAGACGCGCGTGTCAACCATCAAAGAGACACTAGGAAGGCTGTTTGCTGCAGCTGCTTGGGGCGCTAGACTAGGCGGACAGTCTGTCGTCATTCTTGATGATCTAGACAAGCTCTGCCCCGTTGAGACAGAACTCCAAGTAGGAGGCGAGAATGGCAGGAGCAGGCACATCAGTGAGAGCATATGCTCCATCGTCAAACAGTATTGTTCAATGGACTCGAGGGTCGTCCTTCTCGCCACGGGCCAGAGTAAGGAAGCAGTTCATAATGTGATTATCGGCGGTCACGTTGTCCGAGAGATCGTTTCTCTCAAAGCACCGAACAAAGACGGCAGAAGGAAAGTGCTGGAGAAGTTGGTCCTTCCGGACGGCGAAGCGAAAGCTTCTTCATCCAAGCCGAACGGGACAATCGACCATCAGCCAGCAGCTTCGAATGGAAATGTCTGGATGGATGGCTCTGCATCTGGAGGTAGCCGGCCGAGTACCTCCCACAAAGAGGCTGAAGACAGGTTTCTTGTCGACCCGAACATTGATTTCCTGGACCTCGCTGGTCAAACTGATGGCTACATGCCGGGCGATCTTGTCTTGCTCGTATCACGAGCACGGAGCGAAGCGCTAATCCGCTCTGTCAGTGACACTTCTCCTTCATCATCCGATGCTGTCACTCTCACCCAGGACGATTTCTCCCACGCCCTCGATGGTTTCACGCCAGCATCGCTCCGCAACGTGACCCTCCAATCCAGCACCACACGCTGGGACTCAATCGGCGGTCTACACGCAACCCGACAAACTCTCCTCGAAACCCTACAATACCCCACTACTTATGCCCCCATCTTCGCACAGTGCCCCCTACGTCTACGATCCGGCCTCCTCCTATACGGCTACCCGGGCTGCGGCAAGACCCTCCTCGCCTCCGCCGTCGCCGGTGAGTGCGGGCTCAACTTCATCAGCGTCAAGGGGCCCGAAATCCTCAACAAGTACATCGGCGCGTCCGAGAAGAGCGTGCGCGACCTATTCGAGCGCGCCGAAGCCGCTAAGCCCTGCGTCCTCTTCTTCGACGAGTTCGACTCCATCGCGCCCAAGCGCGGCCACGACAGCACGGGCGTGACGGACCGCGTCGTCAATCAGCTGCTCACGCAGATGGACGGCGCCGAGGGCCTGTCGGGCGTGTACATCCTGGCCGCCACGTCGCGCCCCGACCTGATCGACCCGGCGCTGCTGCGGCCCGGTCGTCTGGACAAGAGTTTGATCTGCGACATGCCGAGCCTCGAGGAGCGCGTCGACGTCCTGAAAGCCGTGACCCGCCAACTGCGCGTCTCCCCCGCCGTGCTCGACGAGAACGGGGACGCGCAGACCATCCGCGAGATCGCCCGCCGCACCGAGGGCTACTCCGGCGCCGACCTGCAGGCCGTCGCGTACAACGCGCAGCTCGAGGCCATCCACGACGTCCTCGACGACGACGACCTGCTCGTCGAAGACGACGAAAGCGGTGCTGCGGGCAAGCAGGCGAACGGCGTCAGGAAGGACAAGAAAAACCGCGCCGACAGGCTGGACTTCATACACTTCCGGTTCGGCGACCAAGAAGGAGCAGACGGGGCAGCCGCCGAGGGGGCAGAAGGAGAAGAGGGGGGCGCGAGCGAGCGACAGAAGGCAGCGGCGCTCGGCGAACGCGCCCGCCTCGCCGCGCGCATCCAGGAGATGCAGGCGCTGAGGCGGAAGCAGAAGGAGCTCCAGCAGGCCGCCGCCGCCAACGCCGCCACGCCGTCTCACGAGCCGAACAGCAGCGGCAAGAGCAGGAACGACGGCGAGGGCGGCGGTGAGGACGAGAAGGAGAGCAAGGAGCCCGTCATCGAGTGGCGCCACTTTGAGGCCAGCCTCGCGACGACGCGCAGCTCCATCTCCGCTCAGGAGCGGCGCCGGCTCGCCGGCATCTATCGCGAGTTCGTCGTCGGCAGGAACGGGGAGATGCCGTCGGGGCAGGGCGGCACGGAGATCGGGGGAAGGACGAGTCTGATGTAGGGGTAGGGGGCCTGGATTTGCCGTGTTCCTTTCTGTTTTCCACATTTATTCGTCATGTTGTTTCTCTTTCATCTGGTGGATTGATCGGAAATTGTGGGGAGGGTGACGATGTACGAGGCGAGGAAGCTTGGCGCAGGTTCTCAGAAAGTGTATGATTCGGTGCTGCTGCTGGGCGAGCGAGTGTAAAAGGGGAAAATCAACCTACATTCCACGGTAGACGAGTTTTGCAACCCCTGACTGATAACCTGAGAAGATTGGTCGGTATTGCTTGCTTTACTGTGTAGCGTATGCTACGATTGCTATCATTCGACACGCTATCGAGAAGAAGTTGACAGAGCTCTACGCACAAGATCATGAGGACGAAAGCAGTGAGAATAACTCGGTAGAGGAAAGAACCGCGAAACGGAAAACAACACGAAATCTCTTTACTTTTGAGAACACGCTCGGTACGGAGAACTTGACGAGATTAGAGGAGATAAGAAAGTTTCCAACACGAAAGTATCATAGAAGACTGGGATATCGAGCCGAGCTTTTTCCCCTCCCTCTCGCGCCTCTTTCCGCCCGAAAACGAGGAGACTTGCCCTTCGCTAGTCAAATCACATATCACCACATGTGCGCCTGGGCAACCCTCACGCTCTCAAACCCCCCTGCCACGGCTCCCGCTGCATTTTTCATTCCTTTATTTGCCGGTAACCTTGGCCTTTGCGGCCTCGAGGCCATCCTTGGCCTGGGCCTTCGCAGCGTCGAGCCCGCTCTTAGCCTGAGCCTCGAGAGACTTTTCCCTGCCGCCCATGCTGTTGGAGCACAATTGTTAGAGAAGTGCTGTTGGGGCCGCAGAGGATTTTGAGCCATTTGCACGGTTGGTAACCTACTGCCAGAAGTTGAGGTAGCGGTATCCCTGGAAGGTCTGCGCCGAAAAGTTGACGGCGTGGCAGCCGAAGAGGAGCCAGTTCCTGGGCTGGACGGCAAGGGCGTAGCGCATGAAGGTGGCCGAGTAGCAGACAAGAGCACCGGTCATGCCACCGGAGATACTATTCGAAGGCAGATATATGTTAGCCCTACTACCCCTCGGCGATCTCGGACTGACCCTGGTGCTTTTGGTTCGCAGTCAAGCACTCGGCATCTCGTGCTGCGGTGGATATCCCGCGGCGGCACGGACGGCCAAGGGCCATGTTCCGTCTCTCCTGCACTTCCGCCCCAGGTACCCGATTGCGCTCGGCAGAGACGTGCTCGTCAGCGACGACGACTTGTCACCACGGTATTTCTCTCGAGGCGCGGCAGCCAATACGGCGAGCCGCAATGACGGTGACACGCCCCGGACGTCTCGTGGGGAAACGGCGAACCGTGCGCAGCGTAGATCGGATGATTCCGCAATGTGGAGCGCAAACAGGTTGTTACGTCGGAAGCTGCGGTTTGGGAGGGAGCGAGGTCGGAACAGAAGCATTCTCACATTTCAGGGTCCTTCTGCGTGTCCATGACGGCGGCGAGCGGGATACCGAAGTTGGAGGCCGGGCCCCAGAAATCTGCGGAACGGAGCTGGTGCGTCAGCGCGATGAATCATTGCTTGAAGTCATAATCTGGGGAAGCTGAGCGAAGAAGAGCCCTCTTTGGGTGCGAGGGTGGAATTGAGCGATTGAGGGCTGCGCGGGGTGGTGCGGCGGTGCGGCGTGTGTGCGGGCGAGGCCGGAAGCGCAGCGCGATAGGTGGAGTAACAAGACGTACGGGTCGAGCAGAAATAATCCAGCGCCTTGTTGGAGCGGATTTTGGCGTTGATGGCCTTGATTGCGGCAGCCATGGCGGGCAGAGTAGAAGCTTGAGGAGCGGGAGGGCGGGGTGCGGGAACAAGCGCAGCGAAGAGGAGGTGGTGAGGGTAGGAAAGTGGTGTTGGGGAGCTTCAGCGGAATGACTTTACTCGGCGGCGGAGTTCCGAAGGGCGGCGGGTGTTGAGCGCCGCCGCGCGGGAAGTGGGAACCCGCTCACGTGCCCCGCTCTTTGCGGCTTTAACTCCGCCATCATTGGCCCAGCGCACCCGTCGCCAGCTGGATATCGGGCTATTGCTGAGCCCATTCGCGTGATCCTCGCGCTGGTGGTGAGGTGGGACGTTGTCCGAGCGCGCTGACGTACGCTTAATTGTGGAAAATACAGCCTGCCATAGCCAAAACGACTGTTCCGTACCGGATACTGCAAAGCGCCCGGCCAAATTACCGCCAAGGTCATACCACTGGGTCCATTTGCTGCTTATGCTACATCATTTTGCTTTTTCGCGAGCTCAAAGACTCCCCTATAACGCCCTTGAGAATTGACCTCAATCCCATTTGCCCTGTATGGCGTCACACGCACCAAGGTGGTATTAGGCTTCTGAAAGTGCAGTCGCTGCCGTATGACCGATTTCCCGGGGTCTCCAGGGCGTGCAGCCGGCTGTTGTTTGGGCTCCGTAACGGGCAATCCCAGCCCACTTCTTCAGTTCCTTCCGAGACCAGCAATCCACTTATCTGCCTCCATATCCGGGAGGGAAACCACGGCCTTGTCCAGGGTTGAAGCCAGGCGGCGGCTGGAAGCCCGCTGTAACTTTGTCAGTAAACACGTCGTAACGCAACCGGCCAGGCGAGACTTACGAGGAGCGCCACCAGGAGGAAAGCCGGCAGGAGGGAAGCCAGGAGCTCCAGGACCAGGAGGACCACCGCGACCGGGGAAACCAGGGGGGGCGCCTGTTGGGGGGAAGCCGCCCTGCGGGGGGAAGCCCCCGAAACCACCGGGACCAGGACCGCCGACACCGGCAGCAGGACCAGTAAGACCAACGGGAAGACCTCTGCCAGCAGGCCTGCTGATACCCGGACCGGCGGGCAGTGCGGGAGCACCCGCACCACCTGGAGCGCTTGTTCCTAACCTGGCCGAGGGATCTGCGGGCGGCGGGCCCTCAACCGACAGCGAGATGATGTGGCAGCCGCGGACGATGGTGAGGCCAAGGGTGCGTTTTTCTTCGGCCTCGACGAGGGGAGCAGAAGCGGCGCCGGGGGCCTGGCTCTTGGTGCTTTTGCGCTTGACGCGGCGGAATTCTTCGGTGTCGGCGAGAACTAGGTTCATGTGCTATCTTGAGGGTCAACGTCGTTCGCATGTAGAAGTGTGCCACGAACCTTGTCGAAGGCAAGCATCTGGCCAGCCATTTGGCGCCCGTCATTGAGAGTAGCGCGCATGCGGTAGTTGATCTACACGGGTCAGAGCTAATCGTACAGCGTGAGTGCGGAGCCGGGCTCACCAGGTTGACCTGGATGCGCAAACAGTCAGCTGGCGTCGTTAACGAACATCTCTGCAAGTTCTTGCGGACGTGGAAATGGACTCACCATCTTTCCTTGCTTGTTAGCCTGCGCCATGGTGAGTATGGCGCGTGCGAACACGACTTTTTCGGCGATAGAGCGGGTGCGCGGGTGGTTGTGCGAAGTGGAGAGGCCGACGGGCGTTGCTGTCGCGGGCAAGCTGTAGAAGTTCGCGAGGTTGCAGCGACGGGGCTTGGCGCTATGAGCTCACGCGCGCGTGCCTGAGGCAGCAGTTCGGGACGGCACCGCTCGATTTGATCGAAGATGCGCAAGCAGCAACTGCGCCGGACACTGTGTCGGGATAAAGCAGACAATTGCTCGTGGCAAGTCGGTACTGGCACTGGCTTCACTTGCTGCAGCGGGTGCGGGCAGCCTGGTCGAATGCTTGGCGGCGAGAAACCGAACGGGCCAAAGCTCGGCTAAGCGAGCGCTAGCGGCTGCTTCCCACTCTCCACCAAAATTGTCTTCGTCTGATTCCTCGACGTTGACGACTCCCGCGACACCACCCACCAAACTAACAACCGCAGTCACAATGGTATGCCCGCTGCCGTTCTGGTAACCCGTCTGCCGTCGCGCTGACGATGCTTCCACGCAGGCCGAGAAGTCCGACAAGTCCGCCAACCCCATGAGGGAGTTGCGCGTCCAGAAGCTGGTCCTCAACATCTCCGTCGGCGAGTCTGGTGACAGGCTCACTCGTGCCGCCAAGGTGCTTGAGCAGCTGTCCGGTCAAACCCCCGTCTACAGTATGCATCGCCCGGGATCTAGTCGCCACTGCCACACACGCCCTGACTGATTTTGCGTCCGACAGGCAAGGCCCGCTACACCGTCCGTACCTTCGGTATCCGTCGTAACGAAAAGATTGCTGTCCACGTGACCGTCCGCGGCCCCAAGGCCGAGGAGATCCTCGAGCGTGGTCTCAAGGTCAAGGAGTACGAGCTGAGGAAGCGCAACTTCTCCGAGACTGGCAACTTCGGCTTCGGTATCAGCGAGCACATCGATCTTGGTATCAAGTACGACCCTGCCATCGGTATCTACGGCATGGACTTCTACTGCTGCATGTGCGTACACCCTGGTTGAGGACCGGCGGCTGGTTGGCAACAGAACGGCAGAGCTGATGGATTTAACAGGACCCGCCCCGGTGAGCGTGTTGCCAAGCGCAGGCGCGCCAAGAACACCATTGGCACCTCCCACAAGATCAACCAGAACGAGACCATCAAGTGGTACAAGAACAGGTTCGAGGGTATTGTCAGGTAAATGGGTTGAGCGGCGCGGAAGCATTTGGGGGTTTCTCGACAAAATCCCGAGGCCTACGGAGACAAAAGGAGTCTGGGGCCTGGGGTTTGAGCGTTGGTCGGCGCACCAAAAACGATTCACCATGGTGTAATTACCAGCAAAAATTACGACTGCGGCCTATCAATGGAGCTTTTCAGCAACATCACAGTGTCAATGGAGGCTTCACTAGGGTGTCGTCCGTATAACCATTGGTGATTTGCTTGGACTTCCAATCTGGCTTTGTCAGAACGCATGCGTGACTTTTGCGAGTACTTGCGTTGCCCCAATCCGGCCGGCTAGGTAAGTGGCATTGTAAACATGTTTCCAGCGCCATCATGATCAATGCTAAAGCAAACATGATATCTGTCAATGTGAAAACCCGAAATAAATGAACCAAATAATGCTTCGAGAATGAGTTCACAAAGCTAAGCTTCCGGGAGTACGAGCTGATCCGGTGTTCGGAAGAGGCAACACATTGAGGCGGCCACGGGCCCCTCTTCGGGTGTACTTGCCCACCTCATACATCCCACAGATCACCTCGATCGATTTTCTTTAGGCCTCGTGGTTCGAAAACCATGTTGTTCAGCTTTCTGGGCGACGGGCGCCTTCCACTTCGAGAAGGAATTGTACAATGCAAAGCTTCTCGTTGGGGCAATTCCACAGACTGATCTGCCCAAGGCGCGACGTGACTTCCTTCTATCAAACGGCAGTTCCAACCCAAACAGATGGTCTTGAAAGGACAACAACCCAGAGCAGAAGCTAGACTTCCTACTATGTTGCCTCCCAGAATCGGCTCCTCGAGATTCTTTTCTACCTCTGCAAGGAGCTTGTCATGATAAGAGACGTTCAGAACTGCCCGATTTCACGAGTGTACTCACGGCCTCACAATCCCAGCGACTGATTTCGATGGTGTTCGATCATGTACCTCCGGTCCGAGAGTAGTAAGTCCTGAAAGCGACCTCTCCACCCCCATGCCCACTGCCAATCGTATAAAAAAACCCCTGCCTTCACAATATGTTCGATGCCGATTTTCGTGGGATGTAGATAATAGTTCAGTTTATCAAAATCTAATTAAACCTTAATCTTTCTTTCGCTTGACGTGTTGTTCGGCCGGGCAAATGAGCGGCGAAAAAAAAAAAATTTCCCACAAGACCACCACAGCCAAATACGGCTACCACAACCACACAAAAGGAAGGGATCAAGACGATAGGTCCTACCCGGGATCGAACCGGGGTTGCAGGAATGGTCTGTTAAATCAGAATCCTGAGTGCTAGCCACTACACTATAGAACCAACAGCCGCTTCGTTTTAGAAGGGTCATTTTCCGGTGTCTTGATGAAAATCTGGCTTGCAACGTACTTGTTGATTAAACCATGCCCCTGATACTAGTACGAATCACCGGCTTTAGTCTATTACAACTTCCCTTAACGATCTTCGCGCGACCTTTCTATTATAATAGCAAGCAGACAGCTTAGTCCTTACCAAACACCACCAAATCGCATCACTTTCCGATTTAAGAGGGGCTATACAGTATTTCCAAATTTCCTGGAAGGACCAAGCGTAGGGCACTTATAGCACTAAGAAAGTCATAAGCCCGTAGGCTTGAATACTATTAACTATACGCGTAGAAGTAATAAGTCGTACACTTTCTGTTGAAACCTTAATGGATTGACCCGCGAAGGGGCTTCACAGCTAGCAGAGACTATCATACAACAGAGTGGGACTAAGCCCAATTGAATCAACTATTCTGGGTGTATTACTATGTGCGGCTCTCGATCTTCAACACTTTCCAAGTACGCAAGTGTGAAAGACTTAAGCGCAGCCAAAATAGTACCGAAAATGGAGGCACGACCTAATCTCAAAAGATTGAGTGAGAGGCCATCGTTGAATGGCTTATCAAATAGGGCGAGTCCCCGTACGAGATGAAACCCCGGAGCGGACTCATGTGTGACGTCCTGCGAACCGAGACACAGCTCGCGCGGGCTGTGTCGCGTCGTTGCAGCAATGACTGCCTGAAACCCCTTCCGTACGCCAATTCCCCACTAATTTTGACCGCTGAAGTCAACAAAACGTACCACGTAGGAGGCAAAATCAAATCCAATTCGTTAATCGTCTAGTGTGTGGGAAGGTGACTGAGATCCAGACCTTATGCAGGAGCAATTTGTCTTAACTTTCTTCGAAGTTGCAAAGAGAACCATTCGCTGGTCTATTTTGATAGAACCGACCATGACTGTGGAAAAGATGGCCCGGTGGTCTATTCTCCGCCGGAAAGCGGACAAAGCAGAAGGAAATGAAGGACCGAAGAGGAAATCCCCCGACGACTTTCTGTCGTGGGTCCGTAACGCCCCAGTAAACGCCGTCGGTGGACCAATTTGTGACGGAAGAAAAAAACAAGGGAAAAAACTCCAGAAATTCACCAGATGCGAGTGCTCAAACTCCTGCCTCTAAATATGGGCTATCAGGAACGCAAACCCTGCGAGCACTAGAGCGCCAAGTCTCGCTCGCTCGTCGAGCCTTGAGCGTGCACCAAGAGAAAAAAAACTAGATCAAAAACATTACGAACTAGAAAACAACTACACTCCATACGCGCGCATTTTGCAGGGTATCGGGTATCTCAATGGCTAGCGGGCTTGAACAGCCGCTTGCGTAGTAAAATCCTAAAAGATTCCGAGCTGGTTCACCAGAGCTTGTAGTCAACGTTGTGACTACATTGGCAATTTCATTCAGGTCGTGCTGCAAAACTCGGAAGTTTCGCCGGAACAAAGCCTCCGTCGTCTTCCTTGGTCGGCTTGATAGGTGTCGAGCCCCCGAAAGCATGGGGGTGTGATGTGGGCGATGTTGCGAGAGAAGTCGGGTGGCTATCAAAGCTTGGGAACGGAATAGTGCCTCCAGGACGTGGACTTCTGGGTGGTGAACCGGGAGCACTTCTAATCTCCGACATGGCTGCTTTTCGCTTTGGCGAGCCGATTGGAGACTTGGTCTCGGAAGGCATAGTCTGCGCCTATACTTTAGTAAAGTATCCAGTAACTGCACGGGGCTTAAACAAACCATGTCCTCTTCGATTTTAAGACCACGCCTGACGGCAAGCGCCCGAGCAGCATCTCGTCTCCTCTCAATGTTTTCCTCCTCCTCTTTCTGTATCCTCACTTCCTCGAACTTGAGTTCGGACAGAGTTGGAACCTCCTGAATGCCGGCTTCGGAGCGTTTATCAACGGAAGGAGAGGTCGCCGTCGAGCGCCTTCTTGAGTCCCGGGTGCCCTTCGATGACACAGTCCTCGTGGATGTTCGAGACGCGCGAGGGCGTCTTGAATTGGGTGTCTTGCCACTGCTTGTATCATCCAAAAACGTAGCAGTGTTCCGGCGCTCGAGCGCCATGGCGAATTCATCATCTAACGGCACGGCGTCGTCCAGCTCATCCTCGCTAGGCAAGATATCTCCTCTGGAGCTCAACGAGTCGGTCGTCACACCTGACTCGTTCGTTCCACTTCTTTGTCTTCGGTGGGCCAGATATGCAGGGAATTCCTCAGGTTCTTCAATCAATGGGTCATGCTCCTCCAGCGATCGCCGGGACGCGCCCGGGTGGTCCTGGAGATCTGCAGCAGAAGGTTTATAGCGCAGACCCTTACCGCCAAGTCTGAATGGAAGCCTTCCCAGGAAGCCAAAATACGAACTGGTGGGTATTATGGTGGGATCCGGGCTACCATCGTGCGGCGGGGCAACACTCTTTCGGCGGCCGGCAGGATGCCGCGCGTCGCCACGGCGTGCGCCATAGCTCATCGCACGTTGCCGACCCGGCTGCGACGAGGAGCCCTGGCCAGCCAAGAGGCGGTCGAATTCGCTGTTGCCCCAGGCAAACGGGTCATCGTTCTCCTCCTCTTCCCAGTCATCGTAGAAGTCAAAGTAGTGTTCTGCGCGGGCGCGGCCACGCCCCCTTCTTCTGCGGAGCAGGCGATCCTCGCGAGAGCCAAGGCAGGGAGCAGCGCATGCCTCGAAGCACCGGCTCACCGACGCGACGCAAGGGTTGATGTAGTTGTGCGAGAAGGCGTAGATGCCTTCCTGGGCAGCCTCATTTGCGGACTCGATGTTGTGAGAGAGCTCGTCCAGCGTGCGCCGGAGGCGCGGGTCGTTGCGATTGCGATACATGGCGAGGAGCTGGTGAGGAGAGGCCGGCGGTTGGACGAGGGTGTTGGGCCGAGACAAGTGGGTCAGCAAGGCCACATGGGCGAGGCAGCAACGGCGGCCTCAGAGCCTGTGCGGCGGGGGCAGCAGGCGGCAATGAACAGGCGCAGAGCAGCACCGCGTCAAAAGGCGGTCGACATGTGCACGGCTGCGCAGCAGCAGGAACGCGAGGCGGGCGGTCGAGCGGTTGGGCGCGACGTCAACGTCAGAGACAAGGCAGGCACAAGCTTGGGCCGGGGCGGAGACGGGAGGACGGAGGCAGCGGGGTGGAACAAAATTCAGCCAGCACCGGCGCCGGCGTACCTAGGGTAGGCTCCTCCATTCGTAGGGCGGCTCGTGGGCTGCAGCCAGCCTGACCGCATTCTCCAGCGCTGCGTGCGGCTACACCGCAGCCGCCGACACGGGGTCAGGCCCAAGTGCGCCGCTAAGCAGACCAGACACACCATTGACAGTAGGCCGCCTTCGGGTTTTCCGTGCAGCCACGATTCGCTGCCATTTTGGGATCGAGTGCCGCCCGCGCCCCGGCTGCGACTGCTGTGGATCGAGATAGCGAAAGGCCTGGACCGCTCGGCACCACCCGCTGTCTGGTGTCCCCCATCACCACCTGCTGCAGCACTGGTATTTTCGGCGCCACCAGCGAGGCCAGCTGCCGCGCTGCTCGGTAGGCTGTTTCGGCCAGCCTTTCATAAACCTCAGCGCTCCCCGCCTGCTCCCGCGGCGCAGCGCCCGCCCGCCCGCCGCCGCCATGAGGTACATTCGTTTTTTGAAGGTTCCCAAGACCGACGGCAACACCATCAGCGCGCTGGTCACCGTCACTTCGGACCTGGGCGAAGACTTCCTGGCCGCTGACATTGCGCTCGCCGCCACCATTCGCTCGCCCGAGTACAATGGCGACATCTTCCTGCGCAAGAGCCTCAAGTGGACGGCCGGCATGCGCGCCCTCGCCGTGAGCTTCGACGTCCGCTGCTGCGATCTGGACTGGCCTGTTGTCATGCACATTGGCCCCAAGAGCAACCAGGTCTCCGACCGCTTCGAGAGACAGGACAACCACCCCGAGCTCCCCTCTCTGATCTCCGCCTGGAGCTCCATCCTCGACGCCCCAGCAGGCATCAGGGAAGCCGAGAAGAAGGTGGAGCGCCGCTTCACGCCGCTGAGCAACCGCACGCTGAGCATTTGGGAAGAGACTGGCGACAGCATTGCGCGTCATATCTGGTTCGTTTCCCTGCACCGGGCCCGTCTTAGTCTCTTTGTTGACGTGTGCAAGGGATGCCGGCGTGGGCATGGCGGCTTTCTTCGACAAAACCATCGCCATGCAGTACGACAGCCTGCCGCTCCTGGACTCAACCCTTAGCTCCGCCACCTACAAGAAGCTCCATGTGCTCGAACTAGGCACTGGTTGCGGCATTGTTGGCATCAGTTTAGCGCAGATTGTCCCTGACTGTGAGGTCACCCTCACCGACCTGCCCGAAGCACGGGAGATTGCCGAGAAGAACATCGGCGGGATGAATCCGGCCATGTCATCCAACGCCACCTTCGTACCACTGGACTGGGACGAAGCCCTGCCGCAAGTTGTGCGCGAGCGCCAGTACGACATGATCATCATTTCCGATTGCACGTACAATCCCGACAGCAGCCCAGCTCTGGTAAATACCCTAAAGGCTCTCGCCGCAAGGTCCCCCAAGGCCATCGTAGTACTGGCAATGAAGGTTCGGCATGAGAGCGAAGCCGTCTTCTTTGAACTGATGAAGAAGGGCGGCTTTATCCAGGCCGTCAAAACCCGTCAGCCTCTGCCCCAGGATGATGCGGATTACGGCTTCTCTGGCCACATTGACATCTACATCTTCCACCCTGCGTCTCGGCCTCGCTCTCCTAGGGATTCGCCTAGGGAACCGCACGCTGTCGCCCACCGTCTTTCGGTTTCTCCGTAGCAAGCTGCAAGCACCCACGCCGGGACCACGGAGAAGATGCCTTGGCACCGAGGACGGCATCGGCCGCACAGCACCAAGGCACCCATCTGGATATTTCAAGTTCACCAACCGGTGGGCTCTTGCCTGCGCACGAAACCTTTTGACTCTCAACGGAGCATCCGGCTTCGCTTTTAGGCCAAGATCCAGGATGCTACAGCATCAAGTTGGCGAGCTGGGGGGGGCATAGTCCTCACCCGCCGCCTTTGACAGGGCCACGCCCGAGACGGCGGTCCGGGGGTGGCGCCCGACCAATGTGTCTGACTCGAGACACAGCCTCGTGTGAGGCAGTGGAAGGAAGCGTGTCTGTAATTGCAGGGTGTACGTGCACACAGGGATCTGATCTGACCACGCAGAGGCGGAGGGCGAACACGGGGACATTCTTTCTCAATGGCACCTATGTGGCTTTGCATCGTGGGCGTGAACGAAGACTTGTGTTCGTTGTGAACTTGAGTGCAAGAGAGGCCAGTTGCACTTGCTCCAGGGGTGGCGAATGTACAGATGCGGTGGATGCGTTGGGCGATGGCAGCCCTACGGCTGATCGATGGCCGTGCCATGACGGCAGTGCCGGGCGGCGCTCCGGGGCGTCGTCATTGGCGGGCGGCGGGCGTGTGCTTAGTGATGCGGCACGCAAAGCTGGGAACTGGGATGCGGTATTTTCGTTAGCGCGGCAGGTTCTGGGCTGGGGAAGCGCTCGCCTGTCGTCACAAGCCGGCTCAGGCACGCGGGCGCAAGCTCCAGGCGCACCCGACTCAAAATTCACCACGCCCCTCGATCGCGACCCTCTTCCTCCCACCACTCCCCCCAACGCCCTCATTCACGCGTCCATCCCCCCGGCATTCGCGTCGCTGCCCTCGCCAGCTTCAATTGCATCCGCGATTCGCCTGCCTTCCAGCCTCGTCGGAGTGACTCACTGCGGTACGTAACCACAACTCCCGCCTGCGCCCGGTGTCCTCTTCCGCAGGCCCTGACCCCCGCCACCGTCGACCGCTCACCGCGATGCCGCGCTGTGCTGACGCTGACTTTCCATCCACAGGCGTCCTGGAATCCCACCACCGACTGCCTTTGGTCGCATCAAAGGCACCGCCACCAAGACGGCCCCAACGGCCTCTGCAGCAGTAGCTCTTCAAGTTGCCGTTCGCCCCAAAAACATCGACACCCTCAACAACCTGCCTCCACCTTCTGCTGAAGTTGCCTTTTGAGCTTGAGAGTTTGATTTTCTCGTCAAATCAAACCTCTCCCCCGGACTTCCCGCACACCCAGCTGCCGCATAGGACGCTCTCTGTGGTTCTTCCTCTCCACGAGGAAGAGTCGAGGAGGCCTCGCCTGTCAACACTCAGCCTCGGATTCGAGCCGTTCCGACCCCCTTAACAGGACTTTCCGCGCATTCGCACAATCAAACAAACCCGCCAGGAACGAACAGCCCTGGTTATGGCACCTTCTGCTATCACCACTACCGAGCAGTACGCACCGTTGTCGATCAAGACATTTACACCGGTGCAACACAGCCCCGTAGCTGCCGAAAACAACCATGGCGCCAGCTATGCCAAGCACCTAATTGGTGAAGCGTTCAAGAAACGTGTCGACACTATCGATCATGATTCCTGTGAGGCGGGCGAAGAAGATGCTTTCTTCGTGGCTGATATGGGCGAGGTCTACCGCCAGCACCTCCGTTGGAAGATGAACCTCAAGCGGGTCAAGCCGCACTATGGTAAGATGTTCCCGGAAGTCGCGCTGGTGCCGACTTTGCTGACTTCTTGAAGCTGTCAAGTGCAACCCTGATCCTCAAGTCATCCGCCTGCTGGCGGAGCTAGGCACCGGTTTTGACTGTGCCTCCAAGTCTGAGATTGAGCAGGTCCTGAAGATGGGCATCGATCCGTCGCGTATTATTTACGCCCAGCCCTGCAAGACCAACTCGTACGTTCGGTATGCTGCCCAGCAGAACGTCAAGCAGATGACATTCGACAACGCCGACGAGCTGTACAAGACGAAGAAACTCTTCCCGGATGCTGAGTTGTACCTGCGCATCCTCACCGATGATTCGGCCAGTCTGTGCCGCCTCAGTCTTAAGTTCGGCGCACCCATGGACACTACCAAGGACCTGCTTGAGCTTGCCAAGCAACTGGATCTCAACGTGGTTGGCGTTGCCTTCCACGTAGGCTCCGGTGCGTCCGACCCTCAAGCCTTCATCAAAGCTGTTGAGGACGCTCGCACCGTCTTCGATCAAGCCGAGGAGCTTGGCTTCAATATGCACACCCTGGATGTTGGCGGCGGTTTCTCCGGCGAGACCTTCGAGGAGATGGCTGCAGTCCTGTCCGACTCGCTAGACACGCACTTTCCACCGCACATCCGTGTCATTGGAGAACCCGGCCGCTACTACGTCTCCTCGGCTTTCAACATTGCGTGCAACGTCATTGCGCGTCGCACCGTGCGTGATGAGCAGCTGGACACTACGTCGTACATGCTGTATCTGAACGACGGAGTCTACGGCAACTTCTCTAGCATCATGTTTGACCACCAGCACCCGGTGCCTCGTATCCTCCGACTGGGCGACCGCTTCTTGCACGACCAGGAGGCGTGCGAATTCGACGTAGACGGCCGCCGTCCGACTGACTACTCCATCTGGGGCCCGACTTGTGATGGCATCGACTGCATTTCGGAAAAGGCGTCGTTCGCCGAGGAGATCGACGTTGGCGACTGGCTCTACTTTGAGGAGATGGGTGCCTACACGAAGTGTTCCGCCACTCGTTTCAACGGCTTCAGCGACAAGCACGAGACGGTCTACGTCTCCAGCGAGCCTGGTGCCAGTGCCCTTCTGGGCATGTAATCCCCAACTTTCACTTTTGGAAAAGGTGTTGGGACCTTTGAAAGGGCGGAATTCTTATAGACGGAGGAATGCCTGCATCGTTTCGGTTTTTTGTTCTTTTCTATTTTTATGTTTATTCAAAACCTTCCTGACACTGTAGCCTTATCACCTGTCCCTACAAGCAGTACATAATCCTTGGGCTTGTTTTTTGTTGGCTTTGAAAAAAAAAAATAAGATCCGATAGAGTTGGATGCATTCTTTGCAACTCAAACTGAGATCTTGGAATTTGGGCGACATGCATTGTTCTTTTTGACCTTCGACCTTTGAATCTCGGGCAGTGAAGACCATTGCCTTGCCCAACTCCCTGTGTGGTTTACTCAATGCCAGGGTGCTACTGCACAACACAATGAACCAACTTCAGAGTCGTTCCCTTCACTCAATCGCCGCCTCCATGCAAGTGCAATGCTGTGCTAGAAAGTTCACGCTCCTGTGTATTTCGATTAATCATGCCTTCCATTTCAGGCTCACTATCCTGACCACAATCGCTCGCGCCACCCCCATCTATCCTAACTCCAAAGTTTTCAAGGCGCAATCATCCACTTGCATCCATGTGCCCTCTTTCCTTCCGATACCAGCGCGGGCATCTCCCCTCCCCACACTTGACTCCTACCAGGCCCAGGGAGCTATTCCCTTCATTTCCTGTTTCTTTCTCAACTCATCATGACAACAGCAACGTGTAAGAACCCATCCGGATACGCCGCCGCCTTCAGCAACTCCTCGACCGGAGCGCTCAGCGGCACCACGGCCCCGTGCAACACCGGCTGCGCGAGCAGCGGACTGCGCCGGCTAGGGAAAAGGGTGGGGATGATGGAGTTCAGCGCAGTGCCCATCGTCTGCGGTTGCCCTCGAGACGATGCGGCGCCGCCTCCACCGCCGCCGCCGCCGCCGCTGTTCAGCGTGGGCGGGACGAGGGCTTGCACGACGCGCAGAGAGGCTACCGGGGAGGGCGAGCCCGAGGGGGCGGGGGTTGTCGCCGCCGCCGCCGCTGCATCGTCCGCGGCGCCTGGCGCCGTCGCTACTACTACGTCTTCGGTCCCCCCACCGCCACCGGCGGCGGCCGGTGCGCCAGGCAGGTACAGCTTCATCGGCACGTTCCGCAGCGGGCCCGCGCCGGGTGGGCTCACCAGCATCTTGCTGTGCACGGCGTCCCACGCGGCGAGGTCGTTGCGGCCGACGGCGTCCCACAGGCGGTCCGACGCTTCCTTGGAGAGCGACATGGCGGCTTTGGCGGAGCCGTTGCGCAGGAAGTCGGCCTCCTTGACGGCGTTGACGAAGGCGTCGTGGTGGGCCTTGTAGGCCGGGTCGAGGGGCACGAGGGTGGGCGGTGCGGGCGTGGTGAAGTGGAGGGTGAGGCGCCAGGGAAGAGGGGAACTCTCGGCAGGCTGGTGGGTTGTTGCCGTGGGGGAGGTTGGGGAAGATGGTGGCGGGGAGGGGTGGTGTATGGAGTCAGGGGTGTAGGGCTCGAGGCCGGAGTAGAGGTCGTAGAGGAGGCCGAGTGGGTGATGCCATTTCAGCGGTACGTCCGAGTAGGAGAGCCAGCCCTTGGTGGGATGCACGTCCGGGTTGATGAGGGACGGCGCGAAGAAGGCGTGGAGGCGGGGGAGGAGGAAAGGGATGTACGAGAGTCGCGGAGCTTGGATCTGGCGGGGACCAGTCAGGTTGAGCGTTGTGGCCAAGCGTTGGGGACGTGAAGGCGTCATACCAAATACGGGTCTGAGTCGTCGTAGGTGCGGCACTCGGTGCTGGCAAGCCGGATTTCCAGCGGGATTGAGCCGCTCCAGAGTTGCTTCTGCAGAGCGCTGAGGTGGCGCTGACTGGCCATCGCGGCGGCTGGCGCCGGAGGCTGAAGGGTGGGCAGAGCGTTGAGGAGCTTGGTTGTGAACCGCGGTGGTGGGGTGGTGATGCGGCGGAATGCGGGCAGCGGCCGGCGGTCGTCGATCACTATGCAGGCCGGGGCGGCGTCATCGGCACCATGGCTGTTTGGGAGACGGAAATACTGCTGCACGTTCAGAGAGCAAACAAACATGCAACCTCAAGCCGGCAAATGCAGCGAAGCCTGGCGACGACCGGATATTATTTCGGTTGCGCGAGATGTATGTACAGTACCTGCAGGGAAGCGCGTCCAGGCATAGTCTGGCCCTCGCCCGGCCCGTTCGCCTCATTGCCCGCGCGACCACTCGCGGCGCCCCGATTTGTCGCTTTTTCTCGCTCGCCGCCGCTACGTGCTCCTCCCGGCTGACCTCCCACCACGCTTCCCCGCGGGGAAACTCAAAGCCCCCCTGTCCTTTCCTAGAGCGGCAAGGTCCAATCACAGAAAGTTCCGTCTGAGCAGAAGGGACTCTGAGATCAGATCATGATTGCGCCAACTGCTCCGGCATTCCCGTAAAATCACGCCTCGCCTGTGACTCCCTACTTCGTCCCTTCTTCTCACCTTTGCAGCCGCCTGTTACTCTCGCATCCTCTGACGCCGCCCCCGCCGCCGCGAAAGTCGATATCGCGATGACAGCCATCAGCCCCTCCGTCCGCCCCAGCCCAGCAACAGCCTTCAGCATGGCCGTGTCTGACCCACGGCCCACCCCGACGACCCGCAAGCGCTCGCGTAGCATGATTTTCGAGGAAGAGAGGGGGTACGAAGAGCATTGGGGCAGCAGAACGGACGGCGAGGGCAGCAGCACACAGGGTAGTCCTGGCACCGAAGGCCTGAAGCGCACACGAACGACAAGTGAACTGGACGCGTTGAGCGTGATACCGCCCGACGAAGCATGGCAGCTGCAGAGCGTAGCAGCCGACCTGCTCACCTCTGCCGACGCCGCGGCACCCAATTCCCTGAGGCACTATGTGGCTGGCCGCTCGCTGACCGTGCTCTGCGTGCTCGAGCACGTAGACATCCACTACCAACTACTCTGGTACGGCTGAGCCAATCTCGTAAACCAACGAGTCCCAGTAGCATCCCTCCCTCGTCAGCACTTCGTCCTCTTCACCGCACGCCTTTGCCATTCGCTCACACACCAGACGCAGCGCCGCTCTCCCCGCCCTCCACTCCCGCTTCTCAACCGTCCAGCCCCTCCTGCTGACCCGCCACTCTCCCTCCTACGTCCTCCCGCGCCTCTCCCCATCTCCGCCGCCTTTCCCCATCGTCCCAGTCCAGGGCCCGCCCCACAACCACTACCTCAAACTCGGCCTACTGCACCCGCTCGGCGGTGGGCAGGCCGCCATGGATGCGCTGGTCGTGCTGGACGCGCGCGGCCGCCGCAGGCTGGTCCTGCCGTTCGGATGGGGCGCGGGGCGACACGTGGGCGAGGCGGTGGGTGGCTGTGAGGTGCAGGAGAGGCTGATGGCGGTGTTGAGTGAAGCTTTGCGGCTGTTGGAATGCGAGCCTTCAGGCTGATTGGGGGCGGGTGAGACCGGAGACGACGACATGGCTTGGGGGAGAAGATTGTCGTCTTGAACTGTAGCAACCGCGAGCGCGCTGTATAATAGAGAGCTCGTGTTCCCTTACATAGCCCTCGTCGGACTGGACGGCTCGCATTTTTCGACCGAGGACGGATATATCATGACATATTGGACTGGGGGGTTTCGGGCTTCTTTTTATACAGCGCAAGGATTACGCAAGTTCCATATACTCAATGAAGAATAGTCATAAGAGAACACGACCTATGGCGGGTCCCATTGAGTTACATTCGGACAAATTACTACGTAATCATCAGCCAAGGACCATATCTCGATGGGTTACATTCTTAATTAAAGGTCATCTGCTTCTTCGTAAAATCTCTATAGATCTCCTCTAGCGCCTCTCTCTTCCGTTTCCTCGTCTGCTCCTCGTGCTCCGCCTCTTCCATCTCTTCCTCATCCGCCATCACATCCTCCTCAGTCCGCGGTGCCCAGGTCCGGATCGTCCCGTCGGCATGCGCAGAATAGAGCTCGACGTCATGCGCGCGCCATGCCAGTGCCGTCGTCCGGTTCTTCAGCTGCCTCTGGTTCCCCGCCGCGCCCACCGTGCCCGTCGAACAATGCGGCGTCTTCAACCGCTTCAGGAGGCGGCCGTCGAATAGCTCATATACTAGGATCTCGCGCTCGCTCGGGTAGAACAGCAACTCCCTCCCCGGCGCCGTTAGAGCGGGCGGCGACAGCAGCGGCAGCAGCGCGGACAAGTGCGCGTTCTTGAGCGTCGGGCCAAAGCTGGCCAGCGTGTTGGCGCCCGTCGCCGTGTTCCACACGCGCACGCGCTCGTCGTGGCCCGTCGTGATGACGTGCCGGCCATCATCGGTCCAAACCACGCCATTGACGGCACCGTTGTGCGCCCGCCCTTGCTGGCGGTTGCGCGCGCCGCTGCCGCCCAGCCCGTCGAGTCCGCCCACGCCGATCGAGTCTTCTTTGTCGAGCAGGCCGAGACAGCCGGCGCTGCGCCGGATGTCCCAGAAGCGGACCGTGCCGTCGGCGCCACCGCTGGCGACGACGTGCTCCGTCGTGGGGCTCCAAGCGGTGGACAGGACGGCGCCGCCGTGGCCGGCGAGAGAGTGCGTTGCGGCTCCGGAGCGAAGATCGACGAGGCGGACGGTAGGTTGCTGGGTGGCACAGGCGACGAGGAGGTGGGAGGCTATGGGGGACATAGAGTGCGAGTAGACGACATGGTTGAGATCAAAGGACGCGGAGACTTGGAGGGTCTCGGAGGAGTAGATTTTGAGCGTGTGGTCGTAGGAAGAGGAGAGGAAGGCGAGCGAGTCAAAAGGGTAGAATGAGACGTGCGTTACGCCAAAGTTATGCGCTTTGGATGTTCTAGGTTCAGAGTCAGCGCAAGACCGCTCTGGAGACCAGTGGACGCACTTTCGCAACGTTCCGAGCGGACAAAAGGTATCGGATTCGCGCGATTCGAGATCCCACATGCAGATGGATGAGTCGACGCCGCCAGAAAGAAGATAGCGCCCCTCGAACTTGTCTATGGACATGGCACTTACGCCAGCGCCATGTGCCTTGACGTCTTCCGGAAGCGCATCGGCGGCAGGCTGAGCTGAACCGTCAAAGCGGACTGGAGAGGACTGCAAAGCACGCAACAGGCGCGTAGTCTCATGGCGCTGGAAGGCCGGGGGCGATAGGACGCCTAGCGCGCGGTTCAGCAGGAGAGCATTCATGCATTGGTTGTGGATGCGGTGATGGGTGGTAGCGGGAGGCAGCAGCATCCGCGACGGCGCGAATGACGCAAGTGCGGAGGCAACGACTTCCTGACTCGCGCGCCATAAAATGTCACCAACTCTCGATCACTCTATCCATCTAAACCCAGCGAAAGGTCTTTTCGCCAGAACCTTGTCCACCCGCTCTCGGGCCCACCATGTTCAGAGGAAGGGTCAAGTCCCAGACGCGTGAACTAAGCCCGCCGCCCGATGAGCGGCGAAGGAAGCCCGTTTCTGTCTACGACTGTGTTGCTGGTGAGCAGCGCCTCCTGCTACAAAGCTACCGTGGCTCGACTCATGCTTTGTAGGACGCGCCGACGCCAATGGTTTCATCGTCGAGCAAGCAGTTGTCTCTGACGGACGGATAACCCCATCCAACTCACGCGTCCCCATAACCCCGGATGACTATCTCTTCAAGCAACAGGGCGCGCCCCCTCGCTACGAGGAAGACGACGTCTACTTTGCTGACAGGTATCTGGCACCTCATCAACGGCTGCCGGATTCTGATCTGCTGAAAGCACTTCATGCCCATTCCTCGGAGGTCTACGCCCAAGCCTACGGCAGACATGCCAGGAGACTCTACAGGTCATTGGATGAGACGGCGCTTCTGGCATTGGGAATCCTCGTGGAAGAGGCAGCCGCTGGGTTCTTCGATGAGACCGGTGCCTTGAAGCTCGAGAAAACCGAAGAAGATGTTGGCGCAAAGGTGGAAGACGAAGGCTCTAGTCCAGGCTACAGAGGCAAGCGCAAAAGGGATCCAAGCCCCGGCAATGAAGCTGAAGACTCAGACAATGGAGCATATCACGACATCCGGAGGCACTGGATGCAGGATGACGAGCACACTGAAAAGGCTTATCACAAGCTTGTTAAAACCGAGTCTGCCTGATCGAGCAAGAGGATCGTTCATGTGGGTCTCGAAGCACTACGCTATTAAAAGCTCGAGGTCTGGTCACGCCTGCCCCGCTCCGCATCCAAGCCTGTCCAACAAAACAACAGCCACACCACGGCACAAGCACAAGACACCGGCGCCACTGGAATAGTTTGGTTAGGAATCCTCACCCGCTTTCCCGAATCCCGAGTCCCGGGAAACGAACGAACCCCCAGGATCAGCTGCGGACTTGGTGAGAGCATCTGGCTGTGTCCCGGTCCGTCCGTACCCAGAATAGGGACTACCGCAGCGATGCCTGAGCAGACGTGAGGTACCTGCATTTCCAGGCGATCACTGGGGGGAAGACTTTTCTGGAATGCGGACAAGGCAAGGTAACCTGATCTATGTGACCGCGGTCTGGAACTGATAGCCGGGTACGAGGGATCTGGAAGACCCTTCCAGCCGGGCCGTAAGAAGAGCGAGACCAATCGACAAAGACAAAGGGTGGTGTTGTTGCAGATCCTCAAGCGACTTTTGGTGCGGATGCGGCGAGAGCGCAGAGCCAAAGCAGCGACGCTTCCATGTGGCAGATCAGGCTATTTGCATGGCATTTAGCCGTACACCCACAATCCTTCCCCGGATGCATCCCGGTACCCCAGCTTTTACCCCACCATTCAGCTACCCACACTCTAGTCGCGCCACCCTCTTTCGACTCCTCACTGCGCATCCCTCACTTCCTAGCCAATGCCTACTTCCGGGCTGTTCGTAGCTTCCAATTCATTTCTCCGTTCCATGTCCAGAACATGACAGACACGTGGAGCAGTCTCTCGGGGCCAAGGAAGGCTGCCGCAAATGACAAGAGACGCTCAGCAGGGGCACGCAAGCCAGCTTGTTGTGCACGAGGCAGTACTGCGTGCCACCAACACGGTTCGGATCTTGCCCCTTGGATTTAGGCAACTTTGCACCGGCCATAGGCAGTGTCGAAGGCCACAGTGCGACCGTTCGCATGCACGCGCGCACGCGCCCGACAGCCGCCCCCAGCTCGGCATCCAGTGCCGCCCCCTGGTGGCCTATGATGTCGGTTCGCCGAGTACTGTAACAAAGAGGACGGGCAGTTGAGAGGTCCGTCTGGACATAGATGCATACCACATTCACAAGCTTCAGCTACCTTCAACTTGTTGCAATGCTCAGCAAACCACGGCTTGTTCGGCCGGGCCTAGGGCCACAGCCGGAGCCCCGGTCCGGGAGGCGCTCTGGGCGTTTCTTACCACTCCGTCCACCTTGGCCTCTTGTGAGAGATGGCTTGCCGCGCCGGCTAAATGCAATAAACACCCATGCTCCTTCTTCGCTGTGGGAAAGTCGCCCGCTGCTATGGGTTTGTATATAGAGTCACGGACATTCTTCCATGGGTGTAGTTTTGAGAACAGGCCCGTCCCTCCCTCCTCCGCCCCTCCCCCTCACGAGCGACACGCTTTACGGAGGCCTTCGTCTTTCTGGGCACCGCAGCAAGAACAGTCCCGCTGCTCAGTTTCCAACAAACGCCTGCCTCGCAGTTTCACGGACATACAGACATGGAGGCGGCGACGAAGGGACACTTCCGCCTTGCGGGCAGGGAATTCCCCGCAGTTACGTGGTGGAAAGAGCCCAACATGCGCAAGACTTACGTCTGCCTCATGTTCGTCATCCTCACCAGCGTGAGTACTGTCGATGGGTGGGAGCGCAAGCCGTAGCCGGAGGTGGGCTAAAACTGTCCCAGGCAACAAACGGGTTTGACGGCAGCATGGTTAACGGGCTGCTTGCTTTGGACCAATTCAAAGAATGTAGGTTCTTGAGTCCAGTTTTTCCTCGGGGATGGAATTTTGTCTTGAGAGGCCGGCGTAGTCGTCAGCACTGAGAGAGAAGCTGCGGCTAATATTCTCCATCTAGATTTCAACGACCCCAAAGGATCCATCGTTGGCCTTTTCAGTTCCATAATGTTCCTGGGTGGCTTGATCGCACTGCCTGTTGTCCCTTATGCGGCCGACATGCTTGGACGTCGGATGGCCGTTTTCATTGGTTGCGTTATCATGATCTTCGGGGTTGCTCTTCAATCCGCGAGTGTCAACTTTCGCATGTTTGTCGCCGCCCGCTTCTTCATCGGGTTCGGTGTTGCCATTGCTCATGGCGCCTCGCCGCTGCTAATCACTGAGCTGGTCCACCCGCAACACCGTGCTGCGTACACGACCATCTACAACACTACCTGGTATCTTGGGAGTATCGTAGCTGCATGGCTTACGTTCGGGACTAACCACATCCCCAATCACTGGTCGTGGCGCATCCCTTCCATGGTGCAGGCTGCGCCATCTATCCTCCAGCTCATTTTTGTCTGGATAGTTCCTGAGTCTCCGAGGTGGCATATCAACAAGGGCCATGACGACAGGGCTCTGGCTACGCTTGCGAAGGTCCATGCTGAGGGCAACAGTACGTTTCTCTCATATGCAGCTGATGTATACGCTAACCTTTTCTTCACCACACAGTCCACGACGAGGTTGTTCAGCTCGAATTTGAGGAAATCAAGCACACTCTATCAATTGAAAAGGAGTTTGAAGGCAACGGCTGGCTTGAACTCATCAGGACCAAGGGCAACCGCCGCCGTGTGCTCATTCTCGCCACGCTTGGTCTGTTTTCGCAATGGTCTGGCAACGGCCTGGTCTCATACTACATGACCGAGGTGCTCGCCGGCATCGGCATCGAGGACAGCAACATGCAGCTGGTCATCAACGGCATTCTGCAAATCATCAACGCCATCGTCGCCATCTCCTTCTGCTTCTTCGTCGACAAGATCGGCCGCCGCAAGCTCTTCCTCGGCTCCACCTTTGGCATGATGATCTGCTTCATCATCTGGTGCATCTGCTCCGCCCGGTTCGACATCGAAGGCCGCACGAACCACATGATGGGCAACGCCGTCGTCGCCATGATCTTCCTGTACTATGTCTGCTACAACATGGCCTGGTCCGGCCTGCTGGTCGGCTACGCCGTCGAGATCCTGCCGTACAACATCCGCGCCAAGGGCATGTGCATCGTCTGGTTCACCGTCGACGCGGCCCTCTTCATCAACACCTACGTCAACCCCGTCGCCCTCGACGCCATCGGTTGGAAGTACTACATCGTCTACGTAAGTTGTTAAACCCCTTCTGAAGCCCGAATCGCCCAGTCAAGCGTGAAATCGATGCTGACTGTCATCGTCCATAGTGCATCTGGCTCGGCATCGAGTGTGCCGTCGTCTACTTCTTCTACATCGAGACTCGCAACACACCTCTCGAGGAAATCGCCAAGCACTTCGACGGCGACGCCGCCATGGTCGGCGGTGCCGCGGCTACGGAGAAGGGCAAGGTGCTGGCAAACGAGATGGCACTGGGTACCGAGGAGAAGGCGCCGGTCGTGGAGCATAAGGAAGTCTAGACAGTTGGATTTTACGTCTAAATATATTTGGAGATCTCGGAAACTTCACGACGACGTCCGGATGTTTGCTTTAGATATCCATGTCGGAAGACAGTGGTACCCTGAAATACGCCTCTGCGTTCTATTGGGCCCGTTGGTATTTCATCGAGGGTGATACCGGGGCCGTCTCCGGGCGGAGACGGTCAAAGTAAATGAGAAGCAAAAAGGGATCACGCGCGACACGTGTGAACAAACCTTTGCACCGCACCGTCCGGACCCGTTACCGCTTGTGAAAATGCTCATCGCATGACAAGGACATAAAACGCGACTTGCTTCCGCGTCTGCCGCGCAGTCGATCCTTCGCATCCCTTGGTTCCGGTGTATGTAGTGGACCTTTTTTTGGCGGTGAGTATCAAACACGGCTGCTAAGGCAGACTTCGGGGCGGGGAAGAGAGGGCTCGAACACTTCTCTTATCTGTCTTGTTCTGCTTTCTTTCCTGTTTGGTGGGTTTTGGGTTTGTGTGGAGACGTTGGGGGGTTTCATATCTGAAGCATCCCGCACCGCAACTTTCGGCCAGCTCGGGCCAAGGCTGATTTCGCACACCAGCCACACCGGTCGAGAAGGCGCTGAGGGAGCGAATAGCATCTTCAGCTCCAGGGTTTGATCGGGGAGGGCAATGTGTACCGATTGTTAAAGCGGCATGGGAAAAGGCGTATCTAGCTAGGAACTTGGCGCTGCGAGTCATTGTATTAGCATCGATTGGGAAGGTGGTTGGTGGGGTTGCGACTTGTGCTGGCTGCGGCACGGGGGTCAAGCTTGGCCGTGCTGGGTTTCTGGACGTTCAACATGGAAACGCTGGCTAGTCTGGCGTTGTCGGTGCTGGGCATGTCGAAGTTGAAGAGATGGAGATCAACCAATTTTGACGGGTGCCAGGACCAGGACCATTTCCTTCTCATGGGGGTGCCAGGGCAGTGGTGACTTTGGCTAATTGTGTCGCTCCTCACAGATGGCTAGGCAAAGCTTGTTTGGACTGTGCTCTTGACTGCAGTGCCAGCAAGGTAGACTGAACTTTGCATAAAGCTGCCTACGGGGCTTGCCCGACCGCGTCCAGCTCTGATTAAATAGCAGAAGTACGCAGACATAACCTCCCCATCCGTATCCGGTCCAATAACGCCAGGCAGTAGCCATCCATGCAAGTATGCTGGCCCTTGATCGCTACACAGCAGGAGCCTACAAGGTCACTACGAAACATCCTTCGTCACTTATTCCATGCCTTCAGGGATTGCTCGTGGGTCCTTTCGAATGGTGAGGTCGGTGAAGTTCTCCTCGTTCTCGATTACCAGGCCCTTCTCGTTAGCCAGATGTAACAAGCAGATAAAGCAATAGCTCGTAGAAATATCCGCCAACTGCTTCTTGGGGTAGACCGTCTGCAAGTTGTTGACCACGTCGGTAAACTTGAGCGACCCGTCCTCGGCCATTTGCGCAGGCGGGGCCGGGGTTCGATGTTGCAGAATGGACTGTAAACACATGTTAACTACACAGAGCTTCCTTTCTGGGTGTGATCCATCGACAGGACTTACGTCTTCTACGTTCTCCTCGGGATCCCCCATGCCGATGCCGCGCCACAATTCCTCCTTCAGCCGCCGTACGTCCACCTTCTTCGCCACACGCGCGTATTGAACATACTCGGGTCGTAATCTTCGGCTTTGGGTAACGAGCTGTGTACCAAACGCGCCCTCCTGGTTGCCAGTGAGCACGCTAGCGTCGCCCGTTTGCGAGACTTGTTTGAACTCGGGGGGTGGTGAGAACATCTCGCGTGCATCGGCAAATATATCGCTATCGTCCACTTCACCTATGGCTCCGAGTCCGTCATCCTGGAAGAAATCGGCATCATAAGTGCCCTGTGCAGGCACGTCCTCGTTCTCCGGGTTCTGCATGTTGGGATCCTCGTTGCGTGCCCAGAAAACTTCGTCCATTTCACCCTCAGGCTCCTGCCTTTGGTTCTCACTCCGACCATTGCCTGGGCCAGACCTGCTGCGCATCCCCGCGCCCATGCGAGCCTTGGGCTTCAAGAAAAGGCGAAGCAGTTGGCGGGAGTTGAAATGCTTATCGTCAGGGAGCAAATTCCGGCTCTTGGATTTCCATTGGGCCTTGGGTAGCAGAATGGCGGATGATGTGGTTGCCGGCGTGTACAGCGCATCGGCGGTCGGCTGCGTCATAGGGGCGGAGAAATCAATTTGGAACGGTTCTTTTTCTTTTCTCTTGGTCGGTCCGGGTTCATTCGCCTTGTTGATGTCCTTTATCCTTCTAATGCGCCAGTGCTCCGGGCCGGCCCAATTCTTCGACAGTGCCTTGTCGAAGTAATTCAGGATGTTCTCCTGGTCTTGCTCGCGGCCCGCCGTCAATGTGACTCCGTAGTCGGCGTCAAAGCCCCCGACTCCATCCATTCCCTCTTCGCCATCACCGTCTCCGCCATCCGCCCCCATGGTGTGCACGCGCATTTGCGTTTCCAAAGCTGCTTCCCTTGCCCAGACCTCGCCGCCCTCGCCGAACCCGGTTTCGGCGGGCAGATCGAATGCAGCCAGATCATCGTCATCGTCAAATCCACCGGCAAGGAAACCACCGGCACCGTCGTCTTTCTCATCCTCATCTTGATTTTCATTCCTCCAGTCATCGGGCGCCTTCAGGAATGGCAAGTTCGTGGCATTTGGATCGCTTAGATCGAAGTCTTTCAGTGAGGGGCAGATGTCCTGGCCGTCGAGGATCGACAGATCCGGGAAGAACTTGGCCGCCAGCCCCGCGATGTCGATATCCGCATGGGTTGTCTCCGGCTCCGGCTGCGCCTCTTCACCATCGACGTCCATCGCATCTCCGTCGTGCTCCTGTTCTTGTGCTTGCTCCTCCTCGTCGGCTTCTGGTTTGCCAGGCTCGATGTCGTCGCTGCTGTCAAAGACAATTCGACCGGTAGCATCAATGGCCAAGTGGTTTAGCAGCAGGCCCTTTGCTCCACCCTCGTCGAAGTCGGCGGAGGCCTTTTTGAAGAGCGGGTCCACCGACAGCTCCATGTCCATCTTTTTCAGCTGCAATTGCGCGAACGAGGATGCCAAGGTAGATTCAGCCGAGCGCTGGGCGCGCTTGCGCGCCTTCTTCCTCTGCCCGTCCTCGCCCTCTTCCTCATCGTCGTCCTCGGCATCTCCATCCGCGTCGTCCCCCTTGCGCCTCTTGTTGTCGTTGCTGGTGGCCAGTCCGCTGAGCAGCTTGCCGGTCTCGGTGGCAACGCTGTCGATTCTGCTCGTGTAAATCTTGACGCAGCCGTCCAGAGTGCAGCTGGCACGTTGGAAATTGACGCTGTCGCCCTCCTTCAACAGCGACATGTCGTGGAAGTAGTCGATCAGGGCAAAGTTCCAAGAGTTGTTTGCATTGATTTTCTGCCACTACGGTTAGATGATCGTAGCCTCTGCGCCAAGGGCAGGCGGGGGCGGGGAGCACGCACGTTGTCGGTGGCCATCTTCATCCACTCCTCGAAATTGGCCAGGATGGGCACGCGCTTCATGGGGGTGACGGCGTCACCGCCCACGTGGAAGGTGTTGTCGTCATTGTCGGCGGGGGTGTACTGGCTCTGGCCGGTGAGGGTCTGGCGGCGGCGCACGGGGGTTGCGGCGGCGCGGATCTGGTTCATCTGGGTCTCATGAAGGGCCTGGCGCGACTGAAGGCGCTTGGCCTTCTCCTGCTTGTCGTCATTGAGAGGGACCCTGCAAGGCAGATTAGCACATGGCGGTGCGGAGGAGCAGCGCAGCCGGACTTGATGGGCGTATGCTTATGGGGCGTCGCGGCGGACGAGTAGCGGTCGCGGGCGCGCGGCATGGCGGGCAGCGGGGATCAGACGGTCAGGAGCTGGGGGGCGGCGGCCATGCGCGACGGGCGACGGGCGGTGCTGGCGGCGGCGTCGCGTGGTGGTTTGTTTATCGACAACGAAAGTCGGAGCGGAGGCCCGAGCGGTGCCGCCGCCCTAAGTGACGGCCAGCACTGAGCACGGCCAGCACCGCCGCAGCTGCCCTGTGCGTGCGCGGCCCAAGCTGTGGCGGGGCGCGTCATTGGTGGCACCCGCAACGCCGTTCCAGCTTCCATGGCACCCGGCTCTGCGCCTTAAGACCAACTCACTGTCGCGTCCCTGCTGGTGTCCAGATGTCCCTACCTCTCCCCCCCGCTCCCTCCCACGAGCACTCCTGTCGCCATGGCAGATCCCCGCTCCTCAGCGTTGCGCCGGCCCGCGCTGTCGCAGTCCGCCTCCGCTAAGAAGCGGCCCGCCTTCTCTGCCCGTCCATTCTTTATCACTGTTGTGCTGCTGTGCGCCATCGCTGCCGCCAGCCTGTTCCTGCATGCGCCCGAACCCGCGGCCCTGCATGATGCCCCAGGCCTTCTGCCGCGCGGCCTCTCCGCCGACGACCTGGAGGTGAGTAGACGCCTGCTCCTCACGCGACACCAGCGCTGACGGCCGCCCAAGTGCCGCCTGGTCCACCATGCCCCCGACAAATGCGCCTTCGTGCGCGCCAATTGCCCGGACGAAGAAGCCGGCGTCTTCTCCTACCTGCAGCTGTACTACTGCCGCCTGCCCCACGCAAAGCCCGTCGGCTTCGCCATCCTCGTCGCCTGGCTCGCCCTGCTCTTCTCCACCATCGGCATTGCCGCCAGTGACTTCTTCTGCGTCAACCTCAGCACCATATCGAGCCTCCTGGGCATGAGCGAGAGCATGGCAGGCGTCACCTTCCTGGCCTTCGGCAATGGTAGCCCCGATGTCTTCTCCACATTTGCTGCCATGAAGACCAACAGTGGAAGCCTGGCGGTTGGCGAGCTCATGGGTGCCGCCGGATTCATCACGGCCGTCGTCGCTGGCTCAATGGCAATTGTCCGCCCCTTCAAGGTCGACCGCCGGAGCTTTGTGCGCGACGTCTTCTTCTTCATCGTGGCTGCTGCCTTCAGCATGGTCTTTCTCATCGACGGGAAGCTCTCGCTGTGGGAATGCGCCACCATGGTAGGCTTCTACATCGCCTATGTCGTCTTCGTAATATGGTGGCATTGGTGGCATGGCCGACGGCAACGGAGAAGGTTCGTCGAGGCCACGGCGAGAGGCCAATATGTCACCCCCGGTGGGGAGGAGGCCGAGGTTTTCGAGCCGTATCGCGACGACGACGACGCCAGTCTGGACGACAGGCACCAGCGTCACTCCCGCAACACCTCTTTTGACGACTTGCGCATGCTGGAGCAAAACAACGAACACGACGAGGAGCCAGGCTTCGAGAACGCCGACGAAGAAGTGCGTGAGAGGTGGCTCGGAGAGCTCAATCGCAACATGCGCTTGAGTCGCCCACGCCTCGGCGAGCGTCGCCTCACCCGACCGCCGCCTATCCGCCCTAGCTTGGTGGGTGCGCTGGAGTTTCGTGCCGTGCTTACCTCCCTGAAGCGGTCCCGGAACATCCAGTCTATGCCCATCAACTTGCGACGCTATTCAGACGACCCGACATTCACCACCGCCCAACAACAGGATTACCTGTCTTCTGTATCCGACCCTGCTGCGAGACCGCCTTACGAAGTGGAGAGTGCAGGACAGGAGGGGGCCACCCCAGTACTCGTCCGTCCGAACCAGGACGTGCGCGCTGCTGCCGGTCCTCGCATTCGAGCCGTATCAGTCAACGATGCAGATGCACTGAAGCTGGATCAAGGCGCTTGGAAGCGACACCTCCAGCAGCAGCAAGACCTCCTGGGTCCGTTGGAAGAGGATAACAATAGCCTCAAGGTCCCGCCTAACAATTCTAGGAGGACGTCTGACGCTTCGAGTCGAGCCGCCCGCTCCCCTATGATCGCAGTCTCTCCTTCGTCGTTCCAGGACACGGGCAGAGGCCCACATCTCGCAGTCCACCATCATCGCAGATCACTCTCACCAGACCACCTCGCTCCTCCAGACCAGATTTTGGCGCCTATTACGCAACCGGCCCCCCATGTATCAGCTACATCGTCGACGGCTGTGAGCCCCAAACAGCTGCCAAAGTTGGCTATCCCGAAGACCGGTCCAGCAAACTCGGATGTGTCACCATTCCCTGCATATCGAGACTATTCCTGGTCAATCCAGAGTGGCTCCCGGCCCGGCAGTCTACGCCTGGTATCCCCAAGTGCTTCGCCAGTGTCATTGTTCCCCAACGAGCATTTTCCTGAGATTGAGGAGGAAGAGGAGAAGCCTCCAGCATGGTGGCCAAGCAAATTCCTGCCTACTCCACAGAGGATCACATCAAAGCTATTCCCAACTCTTTGCAAGTTCAGCGAGAAAAGCATCTTTGGGAAACTACTTGGAATCGTCGCGGCACCGAGCGTTTTCCTGCTCACCATCACTCTTCCAGTGGTGGAAGCTGACCAGGAGAAAGAGGAAGAGACTATGCCCGAGCTGAATCTCCCAAGCCCGATGGTCAGGACGCCTCACAGTAACCATCCCTCGGCACCGAGCACGATTACGGTTATTGCTCCTGACGATGACCCTCCTGTACAAGACGGCCATACCCGTACAGACTCGTCGGACACACAGGGGCTCGCTGGCCACGGCAACACGGCCGCCGTTGCTGCCGCCCACGAAACTCATCATAGAGCTGCCTACCATGACCGGTCCCCGGTGGTGATCATATCGCCCTCTATGGGTCCCATGCATCAGTCTCCAGAAGAGCTTCCGCATCGCCCGCAGACAGCCAGTTCTTCTCATGAACCGAAGCAATGGGATCGCTGGCTCACCATCCTCCAGGCATTCACCGCTCCATTATTTGTTGTTGTCGTCATGTGGGCCAATTTTGAACTAGGCAACCCCCGAGCCCTCATCCGGCCCGTCCTTATCAGCCTTGCATGCAGTCTTGCCGTCCTCCTTCTAATTCTCTCCATCACCACCCCCGATCGGGCCCCGAAATGGCGTGTCTTCCTCTCTTTCGCCGGCTTTGTCGTCGCCATTGCTTGGATCAGCACCATCGCCAACGAGGTCGTTGGCGTCCTCAAAGCCCTCGGTGCCATTCTCAACATCAGCGATGCCATCCTCGGCCTCACCATCTTCGCCGTCGGAAACTCGCTTGGTGACCTCGTCGCCGACATAACGGTCGCCCGTCTGGGCTTCCCTGTCATGGCCCTCTCCGCGTGCTTCGGCGGGCCCATGCTGAACATCCTGCTCGGCATCGGCTTGGGCGGCTGCTACATGACAATCCAGCACGCCGAAACCAAGCACGACAAGCACCCGGACCGCCCCATCCATTTCAAACCATACCACTTGGACATCAGCAGCTCCCTCATCGTGAGTGGTGCAACACTACTGGTTACGCTCCTCGGGCTCTTGGTCATGGTGCCGTTGAGGAAGTGGCGCATGGACCGTGTCGTCGGGTGTAGCTTGGTGACTGTCTGGGTGGTGAGTACCATTGGGAACGTGGTGGGGGAGATTTTGGGTTGGGGGGACGACAACATCAACTAAAGTTGGACGGTCCCTGGTTCGACGACGGAAGTCGCGGCTGTTGGATATTTTTTTTGTTCGATAGTTGGTGCTCATCGAGTCAAGCCCGGAGCTAGACGGCAGAGATGAGTGATACGGAGAGGAGGGTGCTTCATTGTTTTTATCATTTTTACATGTACCAATTGGCGCTCATGGTTGGCCTGTTGCCTGCGTTTACTCCTTGGCGGTCTTTCGTTGTTCATTGCCAAGAACGACGTTTCTACCATCCTGTCCTGATTTCAAAGTCTGATATCCCATTTTCTATCTTTCTTCCTTCCCCTCTTGTCCGCTTCGCCAGAGGCAAAGCAGCGACAGTTGGATTTTTTTTTCCTTTCTAGCATCACCCTGTTCCCACCATCTTCAACGGCCAGATACCCAGAAGTTACATGTCACGTACTGAAATATGGAACGCTTTGAAGGACGAAAGTATGTACCTCTCACTGCTCTGATCGTCTCAACTCTTTCACGGCCTGTAGCTTGAGGTAATTTGGATTTTTCCTTTCTTCCCTCGGCTATTTTGATACCGTCGTTGAATGCGTGGTCAAAGGTACAATTGTAGGAGTTGGTAGATACTTTGTATGCTAGGAACAAATACCTTTCTTTCTAATTCAAAGACGTTGTGCAGGTGTGAGCAAAGTGTGAACAATAGACCTGAAGCAAACAATAACTCTATCCGATTCCCATCCTAACCAAAGTTAAAGGCGCTTGTCCCCAAGACTATACTTAATACTCAGCGCGTGGGTGAGCTACGGATCACAGCAGTCTCGCATACTGCTAGTCTCACCAAAGTAGGCAAGCACTTTTTCTGAAATACGACTTAGGCTTCACTGCGCATAGATCCACTTCGGGCGCCACAGCAAAACCAATAGTCTGCATATGTTGTATTCCCAAGACCCTCATAATGCCATTTTCAGAATTCCAACCGCCCAGTTTAAATGGCATGTTGCCTGACATCATCTGCATTGCATCTTCAAACCCGTTACAGCCCGCCTTTTTGTCTATCCTCTGCCGACTGAAAAGTTTCCTGCATCAAATCTACGAAACCACCTCCTCGTTCTCCTCAATGATCTCCTCGACAACCTCCTCGATGACCTCACCACCCTCGGCCTCGGCGGCGTCGTCGCCATCCGCGATGCTGGGGATCTCGATGCCCTCTTCCGCGAGCTGCTCCTCGACGCGCTCGCGCCACGCCGTCCACTCCTCGAGCTGGCGGCGGCGCTTCTCGACCACGGCGCGGTTGGCCGTGTTCTTCTTCTCGAAATCCTGCTCTTCGAAGATCTTGCTGTACTCGCGCAGGTTCTTTCGAATCTTCTTCTGCTCGTCCTTGCCGAGAAGGGTAGCCGGCCGCGGCCTCCACACAAACTGCTTGAACCGCTCCACCTGGTCCTCACGCAGCAGTTGGCCCTTGAAATCCCAGATCTTGTAACCGTTTTCCATCTGGTCACGAGACTGTTAGAATAATCATTGCGGTTCTCGCTTTCATGTCGGAGTTGCGGGTCACTTACAGGATGCATGAACGCGGACGAAACCGTTGCGACGAAGCGGCCAGACGGGTCCCACTCGACGCTAGTGATACCATAGTGCTCGCCGGAAGCCATGAGCTGGAGGTTGGCGTTGAGGTCCTTGGTGGCCTCATCCGTAGTGATGCCTTCGTAGTCCAGGTCCCAGAAGTCAAGGTCGAAGGTGGCCTGGGATCCAAGAGTGGCAACGAGGCAGAAGCGGCCCTTTGGCGACCAGTAAATGCCGTTGCTGGATTTCTTATCGAGAGTGCGGACGTGCTTGAAGTTACCGACGGTGTTACCCTTTGTCTTCTCGGGAGCGAAGAAAGCAACTGCGGTCTTCGGTGCGGAAGGGCCAGTGGGGAGCTCTCCAGTGGTGATAAGACAGAAGCGGTTGCCCTTGGGTTCCCAGGCGAAGTTGATGACAGTCTCCTTTACGGAGTCAATGACTTCGACCGGGACGCCCTTCTCCTTGATGCGGAAAATCTCAAGATTCGTGGTCATGGACTTTCTTGACTTGGTCTTCTGGATATCAACCTTGACGCAAACGTAGGCAGCATCCGACTGCCAGTGGAGCTTTGCGTCCGAGACGTTGAACAGGTTCCGCGTCCGCACAATTTCCTTGGAAGGAATGCTCATAAGACCAACCTTGGCAGGAGCACTGCCGAGCTCGGGCGTCCAGTAGCAGAGAAGTTGCTCGTAACCCCTAACGCCTTCACGCTGAGGAGTGGCCGGGGCCCATTCGAAATCCATAACACCATCAATCTTAATCGAGGTCTTGTCCAGCATGTTCATCCTGGGGAGTTCGTAGATGGCAATGGCCTGGCCTTGAGTCATACGCGCAACGTACTTGTCATCGGCAGACCATTTGAAAGTAGGCCATTGGAGCTTCTTCTTGACAGGCTGGCCGTCCTCGTCGGTCGAGGGAGGAAGGTCGATGGTGACGAAGGAGCGGATCGGCTTGCCAGTGGCGATGTCCCAGATGATGTAGTTCTTGCCGTCCTCATCGGCGGACAGATTAGGGATGGGACGGGTCTCGTCAACCTGCAGCGGCTGAGGCGACCAGGTGACGAGGTACCTCTCACCGGGCGAGAAGTTCACCAGCTTTACTCCCGGGTGGGCGAAGCGCTTCTGTCTGCTCCACGACTTGCCACCCCACAGCTGGACACCCTGGTCGTGGACGGACATGAGGAAGGTGCCGAGCGGCGACCACTCGACGAAGAGCTCGGTCCAGTGCTCGCGGTCGACGACGGGATCCGGAGCGTCCTCCTTCTCGTGCCAGAAAACGCCAACCTTCTTGTCGCGGTACATGGCAATCTGGTCGCGCGGGTCTGACAGCCATGAGCGCAGGTGCTCCTTCTCTTGGAAAGGCTCGATGTGCGGCTCTTTGTACTCCTCCTCGATGCGGCCCTCGCGACCGAAGCGCTCAATGTCGGTCAGTTTGTTGACCTGCAGGGTGTGCTTCTTGTCGAGCGGAGTGCCGTTCAAGGCCTTGACGGCGGCGATGGCCTCGCTAGGGGCGCCAAACTCGACGAAGGCGTATCTGGGCATCACGGTCAGTATGCGGGCGGGGTGGCGGGGCGCGCGGCAGGGAAGCGAACCCCTCGGACATGCCCTCATCGTTCGTGGGCATGAAGACGCTCTCCTGCGAAGCGCGGCCGACGGTGTTGAGCTTGCGCAGCAGGAACTTGATGAGCTTTTCGCGGCTGGCCTCGGGCACGACGGGCAGGCCGTCGATGACGACGAACGCGTCCAGACCCTCCTCCAGGCGCACCTCATACTGGGTCGTCAGGTCGGAGAAGTCGATCTCATTCTCGTCGAAGTCGTCGTCGACGGGCAGGTTGTCGTAGCTGGGCGCCATGGCTGAAGATGCGGTTGTGGGGTCGCGATTCTGAAGCTCGCGTCGCTAGATTTCACCAAAGTGTGTCGTTGCGGTCCCGGCGTTCTGCCGAGCGCGCTTGCCCGATTGGGCAGGCACCTAGGATGGAGCCACGGCTTCGGCACCTCTGCACAGTTCTGAAAGACCTCACAGGATCCCACCGGCGACCTGGCGTCGCTGAGCCTGCAGTAAGCCGATGAGAACTGTAGGGGGCGACGCTGCTACATTAGACGAGTCTAGCTATCCCGAATCATGCTTCCGTCCACAAGCAGGCCGCGGCAACTCATGCGCGGGCATAACGTGAGTGGAAGGCGCTTCTGCGGCGATAATGTGACACGCCTAGCCTCTCAAAAAAATATGGAGAAATCTCATATCTGCCACGTGAGAGAAATGAACGGCCTCCGAGGTTGTTGAAACCAGCATGCACAGTATCTGACACTAGCTATGCGGCAGCCTGCGAGACTCCGTGCGTCTTCATGCTCTCTCCCTCCACGTCTATAAGCCCTCAGTATAGGTACCCTGTGGCGCTTCAGAAGCGCTAAACGCTGCACAGGGGAGGCTCCAGAACGATCTCCTCGGCTTCAACTGTTCTCTCCAGCGGGTGAAGGTGAACAGCAACGCCGTCCGCGAAGGATCTGCTGGTACTTACATGCCATAGTCCACCACAGATGTACCGAAATGGGGCTGCGAGCCGTTACCGGATCGGTTGACCGCGGCGCTGGACCATCCCTTGCCTTCCGGATTAGGCAGGAAAGAGTGGAGCCGACGAGGCTACCTGTTTGGAAAATCCCCCACCCAACCTTAATTACACTACCTCCTCACGCCTTTCCTTGCTGCTCGATATCACTCCTGCGCGGACCAAGGACATTCAGCCCCTATAACTGTGTCTTCTCGACTATGCTCTGCTGCCCCGCCGGCGGGGTGCGTACGCTGGGACAGATCAGAGCCGCCGCTGACGATCGGCACGCCCGCCCACATGTCATACGAGCGCGCGTGCATGCAATTGGTTTGAATGTGCTCCTTGGGACTCTTATGTTCGTTGCTGGCTGAGTAGTCGGAACATCGCACGTTGACGTGCTTGCGCCAACGTCATGGTGCGCAGCAACGTTACGACGCAGCCCGAAGTCCGTTGGCTCCGCGGCGTGAGACAATCAATCCCCATTCGCTTTGCCCCGGATGCTAATATTAGAAAAGATGTATCCTTTTTTTTTTTTCGGTAGCAAAGGCGGGTACGCGGGCTAGGGCCTCGTCAGCGTCTCCAACTATAACGTCATCTATGTCGCGTCGAACCGCTGCGCGAGAGCGTACGGGCGCCGGGCCGGCATGGCCGTTGAGGAGATGGTCTGGGTGATGCAGGTCTACGCGGAAGCGGCGACTGTGAACTAGACAAGCCAGTACGTTCGTACGCGGGCGGTGGTTGTCCACATGTGGTGGCGTGGGCGTCTGGTGAAACAAGCTGCTTTTTCCACCTCCCGACGGCGCGTGGCGAACATGTTGACTATCCGATTCTCGGTGCTCGTATGGCAGTCTAGAACTGCTTCTCATGGTACGATCGTCGAACGCTTGGAAGCCGGCGCAGAAGGATTCATCTGCTGCCGGCTAAGCCCGTCTCGAGGAATACCGCGCATCATACAATCCTCGGCGGTTACTCACGAGGCTTTTTCCGATGCGAGGACCACCCGCCAATACAGCTGCCGCAATGCCAATTGGTGTACATGAAGCACCGTTCGTGTGCGACAAAGGGTGGTGCAAGAGCTGTCCTGAGAGAACTCTCTCGGGGCCCCGGGAGGCGTGATCCTTCCATATTGCAGGATGAGTTTCCTTCACTGACACGACTGCTACCACCACTCCCGGGCGATTGCGCTCGAGCCTCAGCATTTGCTTCCGAGTTGCGGCATTTGCTCCCGACTTCCGGCGTGTCCGGCGTGTCCGACGCCTTTGAGCTCGGGCTACATGCTGCGGACGGCGCGCTCACACGACGTGGTATATTCTGCAGTTGCCTGTCAGTAACGTGCTTCTCGTGGGCGTGACTCTCTCCGTGCGCCTCAAGATGAAGAAAGGGAATTTGCAGTAATTTGTGCCACCGGCTGGGTATCCACCGTGCCGACATGCTTCCGACCTTTTTCCCGCCTGACGAAATGGCCCTCTGATTACTCTGACAGCACGGCCGCTTGGAATGAGGGTTGCCGCGATGATTACTTTTGTGTCGCTATAACGGGTGGCAACTAAGCCAGGCACCAAGCTGGCCTTGCCCATGACTATGGATTAATATTGGGAATGGCCGCAAGCCCTTCAGGGACATGGTCCTTGTCGATGAGGGAGAGTCCCAGTGTTGTGACGTCGCGCAGAACTCAAAGCTTGTCTTCAGCCTTTAGCAGGAGACAGGGGCAACCGTGGCCAGTCTAGAGGCAGCGCGCCGCCCGGAGCGCCAGCAGAGCAGAGCTTGGTGGCTCGAAAAGGGAGCTGCGAGCGCCAAGCGCTTCAGCACCAGCACCAGTCTCGACAAATATGAAAAGCCGGTTAATATGTGTTTCCGTTCTCATAATCATTGAGATTGAGAAATTTCGATCGCCTACCACGGTCACGATGGCATGCTTGGTTGATCCCTTTCTATTTTTGGGCGGGCCGACCGACAAAGGAGCATCGTATCGGATCCGCCGCCTTGCAGATGGTTCTCTCAGATCTCGCGAGACTCTGGGGTTACTCGTAACCGATGGTGGCACCCACGGCATCGGTGCACATCGATGGATATGCGCGACTATCCCCTGGAGGCGGCCGCTAAGAATAAGCCACGGCAAGCCACGGCTGGATAAGGTTCCCCAGGGGTGATCGAAAAAGCAACGGAAAAGGAGGCCCATCGTCCAGATGGCGGAGAGCCGGAAGCCGCTAACGTCACCTCGTCGAGAACGAGACGGCGTGCAGGGAAAGGCCTGCGGCCTAAGCAATCCAGTACCCTGATTCTGGGCCGGACCCTTGCGGCTGGCTGAACTGTGGCAGCGACGCAGACGCGATCCCTTTCTTTTGGCCGTGCGGTGGTGTCGCACTGCACCGATATTGTTCGGCGTCTTTTCTTGGAGCAGCTGATGGTAGCGAGCACGCGCGCCTTTCCGCCTGCGCGATCAAGAGAGCCGTCAGGAATTCTCTGCACCGCCGGGCGTGCAGCGCGTTGCGGGAGAGACCTTATTTTAGCGCGGGCGGGCTGCCTGACGCGGACGAGCTGTGGCAGGTCTGACGCGACACCTGCTTCTGTGGGGGACGATTGCATCATGCTCCTATTCCTAGAAACACGGCGGCATCATGCTCACCCTCCAATTCGGGCGCCGTGGAAGCATTGAGCAGGCAGGCTGGACGCGTAAGACGGTACGGTTCGAGCGCTGAGTCTTTTTGCACAACTCGAGGTCGGAAGGTGCTGATGGCTGCCCTTCCGCCCGCGCTCGAGGGAGCATCCCAGCCGCCCCTGCTCGTGTAAGAGCGGCTCGATAGGAGACTTCCTTCTGGCGCTAGCACGCCCGAATCGGGGCGCCAGGCCCTGCCGCGCGTGGTCGCTTTTGGCCGCCGGCACTCTATAATTGGTGAGCGTGTGGTTCAACAGTGGTTCTGGGGCGCCGCCCTGCTGCACACTACAGCGCGCGGCTGATCGAACACGATCGTCAGGGGAGGAGGCGGCGGATCTTGTTCCGATTCATTGCCCGACGATCACGGCGTGCGGGATGAGTCAAGAGAGCGTACGCGTACCCCTGGAGGCCCGGGCACAGGGCTGGCGGCCGGGCAGCGGCGGCGGGAGCTGTCGATACGCCACGTGTGTAAAGTTGGCTGTTTTGCCCGGACGGCGGCTCATAACGCGGGAAATGCGGTTTCATGACGATCCCCAGCGCCCGCGACTCGGGTTTCAGGGGCTCGTCCGCCGCGGCGCGAGTCACCTGATGGCGCGGCGTGGGCAGACGTGGGATCATGACGGCGCGCAGCGTCTCGGGCTCGCGGCGGCGGGCGTGGTCGCTCGGGGGTCGATTGGGTCGATTGGCTGCTCATCCGCGCGCCGGAAGCGCTTGGCCGCATTGCCGCAGGCGGGCGGTCCGGCTGCCGCGACACGTCGGAAGTGTGTCGTGTGTCGTGGTGACAGCGCAGCGCAGGGCCGCTGCGCGTTGCACGCGCGCGCGCAGTGCCGGCAGCGGCAATCGCAGGCGCGCATCGCTGGGCCTAGACCGATGTGCTGCAGCCGCCGGATCGGCATCGAAGCAGCTTCTCGAACATTGCCAGCAACCGCAGGTGGTGACTGCGACAGGGCCCCCTATAGCGCAGGCGTGCCGACGGTTGGCCTCTGGCGGGTTAGGCGCCCGCCTCAACTGGCCGCGCTGGGGCTCGGCTGCGCAGGGCGCTGCGTTTCACAGCGAAAGGGGAGCTCGTTTTGTAATGGAGGCGCCGTGCATCGCGCGGGAAATTCGCCCGCAATATCGACCAGGGCGGGTTATTACCTCGCGCCGCCAACGCTACCTCTCCCCGCGCGCGCCGTCGCAGCTCGCCGCTCAATGCCCCAGGCACGCCGGCGCGGGCTGGCCGGGAGGGCGCAGCAGGGCCAGCAAGCAGCAGCCTAGGCAGCGGGAGCGCGGCCGCCGTCGCCCAAGGCCGCAGCACGGGCGGCGGGTTCCTTGGCCTGGTCGTGCTCTGCGACAGCTGTACGGCCATGAGATGAGGAGAGAGCAGGCGGCGGCGCGGGCGGTCAAGGGCGCGCAGCCGGGCGAGTGCGAGTCAGTGCTGGGCCATTCCTGTTCCTGTTCTCGACGCGCGCACGGTGGCTTGCCATCCCGCGCTGATTGGCATGCGAGCGGGCCCCTGACGAGAAGCCACTGTGGCCCACGCACTCAGCCACGTGAGGACGGCGGGCGAGGGTGCGGGCGAGGCGCAGCACGCCAGCTGGCTCTTGCGGATGTGCACACCGGCCACCCTGCGCCCGGCTGCTGGCCGCGCTCCAGAGGACTGGCTGGCGGCGCACGTCACGGGCGCCACGCTCCGGCAGTCGAGGGATCCCCGGGGTGCCAGATGGCTCGAGGATGCGCCTCGCAAAGGTGACGGGGAGCTGACATGGATCATGGAAGCGGATGGCCTTCCACGAAGCACAGAGATGGCGCCCGCGGCCAATCAGCCCTGCCCTGCACGAAATGCTGCCCTGCGCACAGCCGCTGCTGAGGTCGACGAGATGGCTGGCAGGCAGCTGATGATGATGATAACTCCTGCGCCAGAGCCCCGTATCCCGCGAACAGTCCAGAATTCGGTTTCAGACCGCGCTGAAGCGTCACCCTTTCCCAGAGGCTGCCCTGCACACCCGCACACATACATATAGACCGGCCGCCTGCTACCTTCCAGCCTCCATCATCCAGCCAACCGAAGTAATCTTAAACACACACCCACGCTCCAGTACACCTTAATATAAACCCTCCGCATTTCCTCTGGACCGCCGCAATCCAATTCGACCTCGACTTTAATATCACCAACAAACACCACCACCACCACCACCACCACAATGGCCGCCTTCACCATCTCGACCTCGACTGCCTCGGCCTCCAACGACTTCGCCATGAAGCACCAGAGCGGCGCCCTTCCCATCTGCCGCAAGGGCGGCGACGACAAGGAGTGGCCCCGCGATGCCGGTGGCAGCTAAATGGTACGTCGACACGCACACACTGCCAAAGGGACCAGCGCTGACTCGAGAATCAGGCCTTCGCGACCACACGCCCGAGCTGCGGCCGGGGTGCCCCGACACCCTTTACGTTTTACCTCTCATTAATTCCACCTTGACGAGCATTTTCGTAATTCGACGATCGCCGGCTTGTCCTCAGCAAGAAACTCCTAATCAGCACTCTGGGCGCCGCAATCGGACCGGTATCCTCTTTACGGCTGCCCACGGAGCACGACTTTCTTCTTTCGCGCCATGTTTAGCGCGACTGTACGACCATCGAACCATTGCATTGAGCCGGCGCTTTCGGGGGACTCCTTTTCTGCTTTCCTTCACTTCAGCAGCGAACTGTACCATTGCATCAGAGCGGAGTTTTTGCTTTTCTTCATCATAGACTGGGCCGGGACGGATACACTAGACGGAACACGGATCAGACCTCGCGGTCGGCACTTCGAATGTGCTTTGGGCAGGGATTAGAGGCGTTCTTGAAGCGCGGTGCTTCTGTCTACCATGTATCATTGCAGTCCCGCGGGACTCGACACAATTTGGATTATTTTCATTCTCAGCGCTCGGTCCCTGAATCATGCGGTCATCGTGCAGCGTGACGCCGTGACACCACCCCCAGTTCTTCTCCACCTGTTCCCGCTGCCGCCCGTCGCCCGTGGCCCGGCGCTCGTGCAGACTGGCAGCCCTCCGACTCCCCTCGTCGCGTTCCCACCGTCGTACGAGACAGCGAGCCCTGCCGCAATGCCGTCTGATCGCCCGTCCCCGCTCCCTCACGACCCTCTTCCCGTTTCCGCTGTCGCGCCATCGTCGGCGGAACCTCGACGCGCCATGCCGCCAGCGTCGACACGCACATCCGTCGCGACAGGAGTGCTCTCGCCATGAAACGCCCAGCCCATGGGTTGCGCGGTCGACGCCTGCCCCTTGTCGAGCCGCAAACTTTTACGTCACGGATTCCCGAATGCAGGCGGCTGCTCTGCATCCTCCACCCGCGTGGCCGTACAAACCGCCTGCTTGGCACCCCGGAGCAGGCGCGCAGCCCCGTTCGTGCGTCGGCGACGATGCTGCGGAGTCGAGATTTTCTCTCCGCATGATGTGCGCCAGCCCAGCGCTCGGGCGCTGCCGCTGAGTATAATCGCACTCTCTTCCATTCGCCATAAAGCCGTCGTTTCTGCCGCGGCGCTGTTGCTGGGCCTTTCTCTCCGTTGTTTCCTGCGACAGCGCGTGGGTCGTCGCATCGCCGCTACTGACTCACCCACGCACACGCGAGTTTCGAGCACGAGCTGCTTCGCGATTTCCGCATTCGTCGTCGCTGCCCACAAAGGCTGCTCTCCTCCGCCCGCAACCCCCAAGCCCAAGCTCAACAACTCTAGCGCGGGCGACAGACCCTTCGGACAGGCTGCGCAAATCGCCTACGGCCAGAATACCTGCCTCGCCGTCTGGACTCGCAACGCACTCCACCACCATGGCTCTGGACCCGCGCACCGCCTCTGACGGCACAGGCTCCGATGTACGCAACACGTCGCACGGCCGTGGTGGCGCAGGTACTACACTTTCAATATTCTCCCTTTTCCTCCGCCAGCCTTTGCCCTCCTTCCCCTTTGTCCCCTCTGCCTCGGCTGCCGCGGGGACTATATTGCGCAATCGCACGTACATGTGTGCGCAAGGCTGCAGACGCATACGAGCTCGGCATTGATGCACTGCGCACGGTGCCCGCTGCTCAGCCACTGTGGACAGAATCAATGACCTGCAGCTATACTGCATGCTATTACCACCCACTAGCAATGAACCGCACGAGCGGGACAGAACACAGCCACTCCTGGCCATTGCTTTCCCTCGCGCAGCCCAGATGCCATGCATGTCCTCTTTCCACAAAAAACCCTCTTCACCCCCTCAATGTAAGCAAAGCGCACGGCGACTAACGCAGATATCTTCCTTTGTGCTCTTGCGTCCACAGGCAACATGGCTAAGACTACGCGCCGCGAGTCGTCGTCCAACCCGCGCGACCTCGTTACGCCGACGATCAAGTCGGCCCTGTACACGACGGGCCGCGGCGGCACCGGCAACATGGCCCGCAACGACCCCCAGCACCCGGAGATCGCGCGTGCCGCTCAGGACGTCGAGGCCCCGCCTAGCGCCGTCCGGGACCACGAGGGGCCCAAGCACTTCGGCCGTGGTGGCGCCGCCAACGTGACGACGGAGAAGAGCGCGAGCCCCGAGGGGGAGAGGGAGAGGTTGGTCGAGGGGAAGGGGGTCGCGGTTGGCAGGGAGGGAGCGAGTCCTGGACATGGCCAGGAGGACGTGAGGGGCTTAGGGGAGAAGGCTAAAGACCTGCTGGGGAAGATCAAGAAGTGAGAGAAGCAGCGGAGTGGCGTGACAGCCTGTATCGAAAGCCTTTGTGCCTGTGGGCGGTTGGTATTGCGGTCGTAATTCTGGTATGGGCGGGACATTTGCTTTATCTTTTCCTTGCTTCTGAGTTGACACCTGCTACCCTCTATGTACTGTGCTGATTCCGCTTTTGAAGGGAAAGTGGAAGGAACAATGAAGTCTCATGCTTAAATAGTCCGATCTGCGTCGAGTCACTAAACAGACAGATCCAAGTCCTTGCTGTCTCCACTAGTTCGCAGGATGGAAAATCACTTCCATGTAGAGCCTCTATATTCTTCGTACTATCACCTGCGCACCTCGGCCGCAGCAAACACGTCGTCCAAATAAGCTCCACACCAAGCCGTATCGACCTGCATCTCGTCTCCAAAACAAGTAACATAGATCAACACGAAACATCCGGACCGAAACACGGGCGGGTGGCAAAACCGAATTAAGCCTACCTACACGTCTCACAGATATTATACCTTCATCACGTGGGTAGTGGAATCCTCCGTCTGGGTTAATCTATACATGTCATAAAATACACATCCATGCACGGTGGTGATTCGCTTCAACCGCAGCGTCCTACGCAGGGCATGATAGAAGGATCGAATCGTTAGCAGCCAACCCAGCATGGGGACAAGGGCCCCTCACCATACGTACGCCGGCAGCGATATTCAACCAAGATTGGTATGCGCTGTAGGTAGGAGCCGGACAAAGGAGACGCGCGACGTAACGGCGGTTGAGCATGATAACAGCGACGGAAAAAAAAAAAAAGGCTTCTTGCTCACCGCTGGAAGCAACTAAAACAATATTCAACACACGAAAACAGGCTGAGCAACGAAGGAAAGGCCAAAAAAAAAAATTAAGGATTGGGGATGAAAAGCCAAGTCCCCGATAGAACGGGTTTGTCCCACCAACCCGGGCTTCGCGACTTTTGTCGTCCCTAACTCATCCATCGGTACACGCCACCACCACCACCACCTAGTAAAGAGCATTACTGCCGAAGTTCCTGTACTTAGGCCGTCCACTGCGGCTTTTACCCCGACTTTCTCACGCGACGCGCGAAAAAAAAGCCGGTCCACCAAGGGATAGTAAGCCGGGGACCAAGCTGGCAGAAATCTGGGGAGGAGGCGCTGGTGGATACTAGCGGTACCCGTGGTCGGGAATGACGATGGAAGGGCGATGGAAAGAGGATGGAGGCGATGGAAGAACGGGTCCAGGAGGGTGGAGGGACTGGCGTGGCTGGTCGCGCGTCTGATTTGTGCGTTTACCGCCTGCCTTGTTGGCAGAGATTCGCATAAGAGACAAGGGTAGGCTGCTGGGGTCGTTCAGCCGGAGCAGAAAAAGGTGTAGCAAGAACCTCGAGACCAGCTGCATCCGGACGCGGTCACGGCGCGGAAGGGAGGAGGAGCTTGATTGTGCATGCATATCGATTGACCCGCGCGTGAAAGTTGCGTGCGTCGGGTGTCCGATGTCTTATTGTTGCCACTCGACGATGACTCTTCCCGGACCGGCTATCAAACTTCGATGTTTTCATGCCGCGCGTTTATAGGCACCCAAATTCGATTCGGTCGTTGGTCGGCATGTCGAACAAATGTTTGGTCTGGGACGTAGTGCATGGATGTTTCATGTGAGATACTGGGGATAATGAGGAATTCAAAATTTGGCTGGCTCCTTTGTAAGATCATCTTTCTCACCATTAGCCGCGGCATAGGTGCCTTGATGGTTCGATACATCGTAGCTAAATGAAATAATATTCCTTGGTCTCAAAACAAAGACGACTTGTCAGTCAGGCGGTCAGGCCTAAACACCGGCAAATATTCAGAACTCCCTTTGTCTCCAAATGCCCTATAATCACAGTCGAATGCCCAGCTGCTGCATCTACACAAATGATATTTTCCTCCATGCCCCATCGACCAGAATTAACGAGTGGCCGCTTAAGTGAAAGCCATGCTCTTCTTGATTTCGGCAATCGCCAGAGCCGGGTTCAGTCCCTTGGGGCAGGTCCTCGAGCAGTTGAGAATGGTGTGGCAACGGTAGAGGGACATGCTGTTGTTCAGCTGGTCCTGACGCTCCGCCTTCTTCTGGTCACGCGAGTCGGCGATCCAGCGGTAGCTCTGCATGAGAATGGCGGGGCCGAGGTACTCTTCCGAGTTCCACCAGTACGAGGGGCAGGAGGTGCTGCAGCAGGCGCACAGGATGCACTCGTACAGACCGTCAAGCTTCTTGCGCTCCTCCTTGGACTGCCTGTTCTCGCGTCCGTCGGGCGGGGGAGTGTCGCGCTGGAGGTAGGGCTTGATCGAGCGGTATTGCTTGTAGAACTGGGTGAGATCGGGGACGAGATCCTTGACGACGTAGGTGTGCGGCAGCGGGTAGATGCGAGATTCCTTCTCGGTCTCGGTGGGGATGCGGCCTGGGTGGCGAAGCAGGTTAGCGGTGCATCAGAAGACGGCGGCCAATGGCCACAGGACACTGCGCACGCGCAATGCGGGAGACGTACAGAGACACGCCAGGGTGTTGACACCGTCGATGTTCATGGCACAGCTACCGCAGATACCCTCGCGACAACTGCGCCTGAAGGTCAGGGTAGGGTCGACTTCGTTCTTGATGCGGATGAGGGCGTCGAGCATCATGGGGCCGGTCTTGTTGAGGTCGAGGGAGTAGGTCTGCATGCGCGGCTTCGCCGTGGGCTCATCGGGGTTCCAGCGGTAGATGTGGAACTTCTTGATCTTCGCATCCTTGTCCAGCTTGGGCTCGGCGACGTTCGCCGTCTGCGACTCGGGCACTACCGAGGCCATACCGCGCTTGAAGACATTCGAGGTGACGGGGGCCCTCGAGGCGGCGGCTGATGCACGGTCAGCAAAGGTGCGCGCGGTGGTGGGCAGTGGCGTGGGGGAAGGGCGGGCGAGAGGATGCGGGAGCGGGTGCGGGTGTGGCAGGGCGTGGACGACTCACTTGCGCTCCTGGAGAGCCTTGCCAATGCTCGTGTGGTCGACATGGTGAGTTGCGAGATGCTCGCTCGGACCGGAGACGAGGGGTGATACAAGCAGCGGAGGTGTCGAGGTCGTGCTCGAAGTTGGCCGTGACGGATGAAGCACGTCGTTGTGACAGCCGAGGGAAGCGGGATCCGGGCTTATTAAACGCGGCCGCTGATTGGCCGCGCCGCTACCGGTGATGTATTCGATTCCGAAGCCAGCGGTATCATGTGCCGCGGGTGAGCGGTGGGAGCCGGCCCGGCAGGCCATTGGCTGCGGGCTGCACGTATCGGGTCTAGCGGCATACCAAGCCTAAGCTTGCCCCGAACGGCCGTTTGTTACAGTTCCACCCCCGTCGGCTTCTTCGGGCGGGCACGAGTACTTTTCGGAAGCGAGACACGGCCGACGCTCCAGCAATGCTGCTGCGTCGAACCCTCTGGGCCCTCACCCCGGCTTTGTGCAATTGCTCCATCGCCACTCGCTCACTCCTCGCCCGGCCCTTCTCGCCGCTCCGCCCGCAGCTCGCCCACACAATGGCATCCGTGCCCCCCATCCACCTGGTCCTTGATTGGGACGGCACCACAACCCACAAGGACACTCTGCACTTTCTGGGCAGGATCTGCGCTCGCAGCAGCGCCACCACCTGGGAAGACATCGTAAAAGCTTACCTTGACGACTTTTCCTCGCACGAGTCGTCGTACACGCCCAGCAAGAGCCAGCGCACCACCATCGCCGACGAGAAGGCATGGCTCGCGAGTTTGGCTACCGTCGACTCTCTCAGCGTCCAGCGCGTCGAGGATGCCGGCCTGTTCAAGGGCGTGACCGCTGCCGCCATCAAAGACGGTGCCGTCCAGGCAATCCAGAGCGGCGAGCTCACCCTTCGGGACGGATGGTCGTCCTTGCTCGCCCAAGGCCAGAAGACCTCGATCCTGAGCGTCAACTGGAGTGCCGCCTTCATCCGCGAGTGCCTGCGCGCTGCTGCTGCAAACGACTCTGATTTGCAGGCCGCGGTTGAGCGCGTATCCATTGCAGCAAACGAGATCGCCGGCCTCCAGCACTCAGCCGGTTCTTCTGGCCTGCTCAACGGACGGGACGAGGCCACGGGCGGCGAGACAGGTGCCATCCGGACAAGCGCGGACAAATCCGCCAACATGCCTACTCCCATCAAGTATGGCGGAGAAGAGCTCGTTGTGTATGTTGGTGATAGCGCCACCGACCTCGAGGCTTTGTTGGTTGCCGATGTAGGAATCTGTGTTCGTGATGAGGATCCTAGCAGTGGGCAGAAAGAATTGGCCGAGGCATTGGAGAGGATAGGCGTGGAGCAGCACAGGATCAAGTTATTGGCCGAGATGCCACCTGCGGATGACAGTGCCGTCCGTGTGTACTGGGCCAAGAACCTTCAAGAGGTTGCACTTTCTTTGAGCTCGTACTTCTGATCTTCCCACTTGGAGGTAAGTCCTCGTACTATGTCGACGGAACCTACCTCCACTGATTGCATAAGTTTGTCTCATCTCTCAATCAAGCTGTCTCCTGCCTGAATGCTTTCCCGTGTTTTACCCCGTCACAATCGAGCATGTAGGATTGGAGCGGCCAAAAGTGCATGTCTCCTGCTCAATCCAGCTATACACAGCGGGTCACGAAAGAGTTGAGCCCACCCACCTCCTTCTCACAGATACTTATGTCTGTACAGTATTGACAACCCCCGAGCCGACAAGCATATGCCCACATCGCCCTAAAAGGCTGACGCATTTCAGTCGAAACCGGTCGGCGCTTATGCGTGCCACGATCATCCAATAGGAATGAATCTGTCAAGTCATGAAGCAGATAAACTAACGCAAAGCCTGACTCGGATGGTGTGACGCGACACGACAGTGCAATGTCGCCAGACCGGCAGCTCATGTTCCGACCTCGCCGCCACTTTTACATCCCCGCTTTCTCCCCGCCGCTAGACCATGGGCTCGACTGGGGACACCAACTACTACGACCTCGGGTCCTTCCACAGGGAGGTCACTACCCGGAGTGGCGCTGCCCAGAAATGGTTTGATCGCGGATTGGTATGGTGCTATGGCTTCAATCACGAAGAGGCGGCACGCTGCTTCGAGAATGTCATCGAGAATGATCCGGATTGCACCATGGGATACTGGGGGCTGGCATACGCGCTGGGGCCCAACTACAACAAACCCTGGGAACTGTTCGACGAGAAGGACCTGGAAACAAGCCTGAGGCGAGTCCACGATGCGGTGCAGAAGGCACAAGAGTACGCCTCGAAAGCGACACCCTTCGAACAGGCCCTCGCCCATGCGATCCAGTTCCGAAACCCAAAGGACGTCGCGGACAAGGACTACGCGAGATACAACAGGGCCTACGCCGACGCCATGGAAGCCATGTATCGCCAGTTTCCAGATGACCTGGACGCCGTGACGCTGTACGCCGATGCGCTGATGAACATCACGCCGTGGGAGCTCTGGGACCTGCGCACCGGCGAGCCGATGCCGGGTTCGCGTGCGGTGGAGGCGAAGAGGGTGCTGGACTGCGCGCTGGCGGAGCACGAGCAGCAGGCCCACGAGCACCCAGGCCTGCTGCACATGTACATCCACATGATTGAGATGTCGCGCACGCCGGAGCTGGGCGTCGCCGTGGCGGACCGGCTGCGCGACCTCATCCCGGATGCTGGCCACCTCCGCCACATGCCCTCCCATCTCGACATCCTTATTGGAGACTACCGGCGCGCCATTGCCAGCAACGCCGCCGCCGCCGTCGCCGATGAGAAGTACCACGCGCGCGAGGGCGGCATGAACTTCTACACACTGTACCGGCTGCACGACTACCACTCGCTCGTCTACGCCGCCATGTTCAACGGCCAGTCGCGTATCGCCCTCGAGACCGTCGCCAAGATGGAAGATCACCTGCCCACCGGCCTGCTCAGCGTTGACTCGCCGCCCATGGCCGACTGGCTCGAGGCCTTCCTATCCACGCGGCTGCACGTGCTCGTCCGCTTCGGCCGCTGGGAAGACATACTCGCCCTGCCGCTGCCCGACGACCCGCAGCTCTACTGCGTCACGACCGCCATGACCCACTATGCCAAGGGCATTGCATGGGCCGTCACCGGCGACGTCGCCCGCGCGGACGAGGAACGAACGCGCCTACACGCCGCAGTGGAGCGCGTGCCCGACACGCGCATGGAGTACCCCAATCGCTGCAGCGACATCCTAGCCATCGCCAAGGCCATGCTCGACGGCGAGCTAGAGTACCGCAAGGGCAACTACGACGAGGCGTTCGCGCACCTGCGGAGGTCGGTCGACCTCGACGACGCCCTCAACTACGCCGAGCCGTGGGCCTGGATGCAGCCCACCCGCCACGCCCTCGCCGCGCTCCTCCTCGAGCAAGGCCGCGTCGAAGAAGCCGCCCAGGCCTACGCCGCCGACCTCGGCTTCGACGACACCCTCCCGCGCGCCCGCCAGCACCCGAACAACGTCTGGGCCCTGCACGGCTACCACGAGTGCCTCTCCCGGCTGGGTGGCAGCGATCGGACCACGCGCAAGATCGTCGAGCAGCAGCTGCGGCTGGCTCTCGCGGTCGCTGATGTGCCCGTCACAGCTTCCTGCTATTGCCGGAAAAGTGGCGGTGGCGGTGGAGATGGTGACGGTACGACGCCGTCGGGGGCGGCCTTGGGGAGTATCAAGTCGAGCTGTGGCGGTTGCTGAGACCCAGACGGGGGAGCGGGACGACGTCGGCATCGGACGCCGAATCCCTTGGATTCGTTTACTGGAACTCGGCATGGAATGGACATGCGAAAAATAAATTATGCGAACGAGAGGATAGATGGACGAGGCACACGGGCGCCGCCCCATGAAGGGGTTTCAAAAGGACATGTGATTGACCATTCTATAAGAACGCTACCGTTCTTCTATGTGTTCAGTTGAAGCGGATATGCAAATGCAGGTGCGGGATTTGAAACATACAAGCATGGGAGTTTCACTACCCATGTAAGTAGGGCGTAACGTGACAGATGCGGGGAGGCTCAATCAACCTGCAACCCGCTGTGATCTACTTTAACCTTAACTTCTTCTTTGTCTTGGCTCGGCGCTCGGCCCGTGGCCCGGTCCCTTTGAAACTTGCTTTTCGCCACCCTCAGTTCCGTAGGAAGCCCATGCTAAACCTACTTCTTACTACTCCTAGAGGAAACCTTAGCGGAAAGACGCTAACCGAAACGGGGAAACCTTTAAAATAGCATACCGCTCTTCATAGAGTGCCAAAACCGTAGCTGTAACGTCTTTGTAAGAGACAAATGCTGGCACTAGCGTTACACTCACTATTCACCGTAGAGACACAACTGTAGCCATCTCCTGACTAGCTGAAGAAACTCTTTTGAAACTTTTCCCTGAATCGAAGACTACCTAGTACTATAAAAACCCTGAATATCATTGGAGTATCACAAGCCATCATCGCCTTCGTAGACATCATAAATCCGTTCCAATCGTTCCCAAGCCAAAGTCTCTCGCTTTGCTCCAAAAGAATAGAAACCCGAAAAAGAAAAACCGGCGCGTGCGGTGCGGTCAACTCCGAGACTGCCGCTCCAGAGAAGAGCTTTTTAAAACAACACACAAGCCCCCGAGGACATGCAAAAACTCCCGTACAGGAGAAGTAAAACTCATGCCTCCAGAAAGCCACCCACTGTCATGCGAAGGGTGAAGAATCCGGCTTCCGTTGGAACAGAAGAAATCGGCTTTACATCACCACGCACCCGGCATCCGCGTTGTTGCCATGCTGCGGATGCCCATTGTGCGCCGATGCTGCCGTGGAAGCCGAGCCACCGCCGCCAGTAGGGCTCTCAGGTTTTTTTGCCCCTTTTCCCGCCGGCCGGACCGCGCCACCCGCAGTCCAACGGAGGAATCCAACGTTTGGCTGAGCCTTCGGCTTTGCAGCCTTCGGCGGCTTTGGTCCTGGCCCCGGCCCAGGCGCAGAGATGATTTCAACCATAGGTGTGGGTGGCCCACGGCCCATCACATCGATCGGGGGCGGTGGCGGTGGTGGTGGCGGTGGGGGCATCATGTCTGCAGGTCCTCCAGGTCCTCCGGGCTCAAATCTGAATGCGCCGGGTGGGGGACCAGGTCGATGCTTCTTGCCCATTGGAACCTCTCCTATCTTGCCGGCTCGCGACTTCCCCCTTGACGGCTGGCGATGGGGCATATTGAGACCTGTCCAAGGCATATCCATAGGAGGCATCATTGGTGGTGGCGGTGGCATAGGTGGAGGGGACTTCGGTGCGGGAGGCTCTTCCATAGGCCACATGTGCATCGTGATCGTCCAGTCAGGCTGGACCATAGTCTCCCAGACCTGAGGCAGGATAATCTCTCCGTCGGGCCCCACGAGGTCGTAGTGCCCGTCGTGTACGTGCTGGCCAATGACATCTACGTGGAGGAAGGCCTGCTTAATGAGCTCTTCCATGCCCTACGACAACGTCAGCATACGAGGCTAAGCCAGTCAGTAACGTCGAACAGTGATGCACGTACCTTCCACGTGCAACATATATGCCATGGGAAGCTGAACTTCCGGCCAACGGCATCTTTGAATTTGATAGGCGCCTGTTTCTCCACCGGTGGAGGAGCGGCAGCTGCTGCTGCCTTCTTCTCAGCTTCTTCTTTGGCCTTGGCCTCCTCTTCAGCCTTCTTTTCCGCCTCTTCCTTAGCCTTCTTCAACTCCTCTGCAGCCGCGGCAGCCTCGGCCAGCGCCTTTTCGTGTGCTTCCTTTGCTGCCTTCGCCTCTTCTGCAGCCTTTGTTTCAGCCTCCTCTCTCGCCTTTTTCGCTGCAGCCAGCAGCTTAGCTGCGTCTTCAGCTGCCTTCTGCTTCTCTGCTGCATCTTTGGCAGCCTTTGCATCAGCTTCGGCCTTTTCTGAGGCGCGGGCTGCGGCTATGGCCTCATCGCGAGCCTTCTGCTCATCGCGCTGAGCAACCAAAAGATCATGCAGCTTCGCTAACTTGTCTTCCTCAGCTGCCTTCTTGGCCTCGGCAGCAGCGGCGGCAGCGTCCTCGACTGCCTTCTTCTTGGCGGCTTCCTTATCCGCCCGCGCTTGGGCCTGCTGCATAAGGAGTTCTTCTAGTTTCTTGAGACGATCCGCTTGCTCAGCGGCACGAGCCATGGCCTCGATCTCCGCAGGCGTGGGCTCCGGGGGAGGCAATGGAGCAGGCGGTGGTGCCGGTGGCGGCGGCGGACCAGCAACAACGGGAGGCGGTGGTGGCACCGGAGCTGGAGCTGGTGGTGAGGGTGCTTTGGACGGCGCATGCTTGTGTGGTCGGCTCATTGGATCAGGCGACTGGTCTGGCGAGCGGCGGTACTGTGCCGGAGGGTAGCCATAAGGCGGCATCGGTGGTGGCATGCCATAATGGTGATCGTATCCAGTGTAGTAAGGCGTCATGCTGCCAGTAGGATGAACAGGAGGCTGGCCTGGCATGCCTCCAACGGAGTACCGTTGACGCCCCATCCCAGGACGTGGTCCCTGTGGATGGTCATAGAAGCCAGCACCGACCATGCTTTGGTTCTGGGAATATGGATGGTGGTTGGGTGCGAAAGGGTTCGCCTGAAAGCCATACGGATCAGGCGCCACGGGCGCCATGGGGACCAGCGCCCTGTCCATGCCAGCGCCATAAGGGTTCTGAAAGCCGGACATCATGCTCGGAGCATAGCCCGAAGTCACGCTGGGTGGAATGTGTGACCATTGGTTGTGATGTCCGGGATGCGGGTTGCGGGGGTAACCCGGATAATCGTCCGGTGGGTACTCCAGCTCGTCTATGTCGCCGGGCGGTGGCCGACGACGATGTGCACTGTGCTCGCTCCGCTCTCTTGAGTAGTCTTCCCTTGGAAATGCTCTGGCGCGGTGACGCCGGGGCGGCTCCTGCACGGGGGCGGCGTGAGAGCGGGAACGGCGATGGCTGGTCGGGCGCGGCTCTGGGTGGATGCGGTGCCTGCTGCTGCTGTGTCTGGTCGGGCGCGGGCGGGAGGCCGAGTCGGAAGGGTCAAGCTCGTCCTCGTCGACTTCAACCCAGTCTTCTCCAGAGTTGCCCAAGGATTCGTCGGTGTCGTCGTGGCTGCCGGCGTTCGAGTCGCTTAGAGGGACGCCAGCGCCGACGAATTCTTCGTCGGACGAGGGGTGGTGCTCGGAACCCGAGGAGTGGATGATGTGGATGTTTGATACCCTTTGGCCCGGACGCGACGTTAGCATGGTGTTGCTAGCGCAACGCGAGGCGTAGCGTGTGATGCGCTGAGATTGCGACGTGCGGGTGCGCGCGAGCGGGGAGAGAGGACTTACGGCATGGAGACGGTTGTAGTCAGGGATCACCTCACTCGGAGCCTTTCTACCAGAGAAAGTCGAGAGGGGCCCACGAGTGGAGAGGTGGGTGCAGCGAGGTTGGGGCGGGGTGGGCGGCTTTCTTAGCTCCCGGCGGCCGGCGTGTTGGTAAACAGCAGCAAACGCCGGCGACGGTGCTCAGCGGCGAGGAGGCGCGGGCTGCAAAGGAAGCAAAGGGATGAGGGGCGCGAGGGGTTGGCGTGTCGCAGGCGTCGGTAAGGCTGAAGGTGATTCGATGAGGGCGCTGGGGCAGCCGGGATTCTGAGGCAGCAGCGCGCGCTCGTTGGTGCTGCTGGCGCTGCGGCCGTCGCAATCTCTTCTGGCGCGCTCGTCGCCTAGGAATGGCGACTGGGCGTAGGCGGCGATAAGTAAGGAATGCGGATCCTTGCGTGCCTCTGGGCGCTGTGAGCCTGACGTCCGCGAGCGCAGGATCAGGCTTCCGTAGCCGCACTACTGCAGTCTGCTAGTCAGCACGGCGTACGTGACCGGTCAAAAAACGATGATGCGCATTGGGCTGCAGCCCCTCGGGCACGAACGTGACCCGCGCTTGGCCCGGCGGGGGCCAGCCGGCGTGCGCTCTCCGTCCAGCCTCGGCGACAACACGTACCTGCGATGCGCTGCGATGCGATGCCACGCGGTGGTGGTGAGGCTGCCCTGTGCTCGCCGTCGGGGCAGGGAGAAGAACGTGCTCGGGTTGCTCAAGCAACTCCCGCAGCGCGGAGATCTGGAGAATGGGCGGGCGATCAACGGTCGCTAGGTCGGCGGAGGTGCTCAGGGCGCTCGGACGGGCCTTCGGGGTCTGCGTAGGAAGATGTAGTTGCGGTCGTTGGTGTAGCAGAACATTGAGAGGCGGACGGGGCGAGGCGGCGCAGAGGTCGGTGCAGAGCGTCGACGAGGGCGGTGCCGTCCTTTTGTTTTGGCTCTGGCCGGCTGTGCGTGCGCCGTACAACAGCGGGTTGCGTTTCAGAACCCTGCGCGGCACGACCGAGTAAGGCTGGAGCAGAATGGACAAGGTTGCCGGTTGCTGCGCGCGCCCCTGGCCTGGCCCGGCGCGGCTTTTATGTCGAACCTTGCGTCCGTCACCCGGGCCCAACACGTCCAGCCGGTGTTGCTGTCCCTCTCATGCGCCGCTACGTGGCCGTCAACAATGACGCTGCCCAGGGCCCCCCGCCAACCAGCGCCGCCAGGCTGATCTTTTTCTGGCAACCGGCCAGCCGGTCAGCTGCTGTAGGCACGGCTCGACCCTTTTGCGGCTCACGAACGCCAATGGCCTCGCACGCGGCGCCCATGCGGGAGCGGCACGCCGCCGCTGATGCTTGACGCAGCCCAACATGTCTCGCCCGACTTGGACGCCTCTGCTAAGCGCCTCCTGCCCAATCCTCCCCGCGGCTTGCCACCACGTCCAGATCCCCGGGTCCAGCAGCACCTATCCGCGGTTGGCTGTTGCAAGATTAATGGCGTTCTCTTTCTGCTGTAAGCTTCGTGCGGTTCGTCGAGATTCAGACACGTGAGCTGAGTGATGCATGCTGCATCCATGGGGGCTGGGCCTTCTTTTTTTAATACAGCATGCTAACCCTTGTGCAACGTCAAAACAAGACTTTGCCCTCTCAGCTATGACTCTTCGCTTCAGCAATGCAATGCCTGCTACCCATCCTCCATCCTTTTGCACAATTGAATCCCTTGTAGCCATTGCCCGATCACTTCTCTTCGTCAAGTGCGAGGTGGAGGGCGCCCAACACTTCGCTCACAGGGGGACGTTCGGAGTATGTGTAGAGGCCGAGAGCTTTCATGGGGAGACGGCGTAGACATCTCCCAGACATCCCAGCACACTTCTTCGAGAAATGCCATAGCTCGAACGCTAGGCTATCCTCTGCAGCCATCAATGTTAGACATCCGAGGGGAGGGAACAGATGTGGATCCTCCATCATCGTGCTAGCGGCGTCGGCCATTCGCCAACATCCATCCTCGTCTGAGTTAGCTGCTTCGTCGATTGCAGGAGATGTCGTTTGGGATTTGCAAATCATGGTAGACGCTAAAACGTCTTCTTTGATGAGCTCATTCAGTGATGATCGAAGTATGCTGTAGACTGCATCTGATCCAGGATTGGGCACGGCTTGTGACATGTCGACGCGATCCAGGAATGCGGAGTCCTGATTCTTATTAGCCAGGCCAGAATGTCCTGACACTTCTCGGGGAGGTGGCGTACGATTGCATCAGGGAGATTACTAGTACACAGCACCATGACGTTAGGCCGACGCCGAAGACGGTCAAGTGCGGTCAGTATCCCGTTTGTAACCTTGCAAGGTAAGCTAGTAACCATTGAGGCGAGTGGCCAGCCTTACCCGTATAGCATCCGCGACTTCGCCGAACATGGACTGTTCACGCGGAGAAACCAAGCTCTCGACTTCATCGATCATAACGCAAATGAGGGTCTCTGTTTCCGAATCCGCAGTGCTCTGGATCTGATCAAAGATCTGGGCGATGATCTTTCCACTCTCTCCGAAATATTTGCTGAAAAGTGATTCTGGCTGGATCTCGATCATCTTGCCGTGCGTGTACACCTTTCCCAAACGTATCTTCAGCTTCTGGGCTAGGCCTCGACTACTCAAGCCATATGGTCAGTGAATTCAAACATAGAGGCCCACGCAATAAGAGTGGGAGACTTGCCATAGAGTCGTTTTCCCACTTCCCGGTGGACCATGCAGCAGGAAGAGTCCGTTCCAGCTGATGTAATGGCTACCTTTCGAGCCCAGGGCACCTCTGCACAGCATAGTCACTGTATACGTGAGTATACTTCCTGAAAGTCGCCCCTCGAACTCACCCACACATGCGCGTCGCAAGTCGCAGCAGTTTGACATGGATATTGCCGGGATAAGCAAGACTGGAATGAAACTGGTAAGTAGTTGTCGCTGAACGTCGGAAGAGGCTAGCATACGACTCCCACAGCCCATCCAGATCGGTGTTCGGCAATGACACCATACGAATCTGATGTGACGTCGAGTCGTCCATAGTCCGATCACCGTCTGTCAGAGTCAACAACGTAGCTGATTCTTCGTCATCTTGCAGGCGATAGACCTGAACGTCGAGCATAACATCATGGACAGAGAAACAGGTGGTATCCTCATCATGGCCGGTATAGCCGTCGACTTTGATGTGTTCGATGCTTCGGGCACTCTCGAGGCTCTCTGCGTCGAAGATAAGCGGGAACGTTCCGGTGTTGCAGATCTCATTGAACGCCCACCGTCACAGGGCACCGTCTCCCCCACCTTCAGGTAGCTGAAGCTTTGCAGTATCCACTGCGAGACCTCCTCTCTGACCTGAGCGGGTTGCTGTCAGCAACGGCTAGGGGGCTGGACGGGGCTGGCACGCGACTCACTTCGTCCGCTCGCCAGAACGGGCAGGGCGTGTGGCGAAGCCGCACTTCAACGTGCAGGATACCGGTTGGCGTCATCGTCGTCGGGCTTGCAAGTGGTGTAACATGCTGGTCATGTTCGCGATTGAGTGGTTGGGGCGAGATCAGCAGCCGGCCAGAGAGGTAGGTGCCCCCGTGGCAGGTGCAACCAACTAACCAGGGCAAGCGGCTGCCCACAACGACGACAACGACGACATAGCAGAGCCGTTGTCTCACACCGCCGCATGCCGTCTAGAACAAGCTACCGGCAAAGATCTTGACCGGCCTGGCGACTGCACGCCAAGTGATATGCAGATGTACGTACAATACACAGTGAGAGATACAACCCATATTATATCTCAGCCCAAGCCCCAAGGCGGTAGGAGAGCCGATTAGTTTTTGTTCTCAGCTGCTCGTCTCTTCGCTCTAACCTCAGCCTTCCTCCTCTCGCCGCCATCAACCTTGTGTCCTCTCCTCTCCTCCCACAGACCCTCTCGCACGGCAATCCTCGCAACGTTGTCTGAAACCGCCTCGACGTAGGGTCCAACGATAGTGCGTGCACCCTTGACCTTCAGGCCTTGCAGTGGCTTCCCGGATCTCAGCACCTGCTCCGAGACCTCGACGTCCTGCGGCACGTTGACGACAACCTTTCTCATTCCCGGCGATGAAGTAGCAGTGGCAAGCTGCGCAACACCGGCAGTTTTTTTAGATGGCACCTCGGCAATGCGGACCTCAGCGACGCCGTCCTTGACGTGCTTGGCGTCGCCGGCCACGCCGTACTCGCCATTGCGGAACTTCTCGCGCCAGTGCAACAGGTAGCGGCGCGACCGCGCCGGCTCAACGCCCAGCTCGCGCAGCTGCTCCGAGCTCAGGCTGAAGAGCGCCTCCCACGTGGGTATCTTTGCGGCGTGTTGGGAGAGTTTGCGGCCGATGACGGTGAGGAAGGTGTTGACGTCCGGAACGAAGGGCGTGGGCTGGGGGACAGGCCGCTGAGGGATGCGGTTATGCAGCTGACGCACGCATTGGTAGGATACCGATGATGCCGGGACGCTGGGCCGGAGGAGCTGCAATAACTGGGGATTTGGCCGGATAATCATGGTGACGATGCGCGACTTCTTCGAGCCTGGAGCAGCTGTCAGGACGGTCGCTCTGGCAATTGAGGTCGACAATGGCTTGCCTGGAGCACGACTGCAGCGAGAGGGCTGTCGAGCGTATGGGTTCAAGTGGTCGGGCGGAGGTGGAGCTGTAGGTCAGACGTTGCTCGCCGCGGGAACTTTTCGTCGGCGCAGCGCCGCGACGCTGGCGCCAAATCCCTGCACCTGGCGCTGGCGTCAACTCCCCCCATCATCTACTATCGAGTCTTCCCAAACACCCAACTTTCGTGCATCCGACACTCGCTCACATGCTGCATACAACAAGATAGCAGTCTTCGAGCTGTCGTCATCGTACCAGCAACCGACCGCACCGGCCTCGAGAGGCCGCGCACCTAAGCTCCACCGCGGGGAGCCCGCCTTCCTTTCAACGCGTCTACCTACTCCGCTCGCTCCTCCACCACCCTGCCACTCCGCCCCGACCTTCGGAGTCCCTACCCGCTCCTTCGCATTCGCCATAGCTGTCCACTATGGCGGTCTCTCCAGCGGAGCCCTACGCGGCATCTGCCAACGCCAACATCACCGTCGCCAAAGCCAAAGCGCTTACCGTCCTGCAACACAATGCCGGCAAAGCCATGTCTCCTCGCACTGCTGCCGCATCGGCAGACTCCACCTCGGGCGATGCGCCGCGCGACTTGTCCGAGGCCATGAACGAGGAAATCAAAAACAAATATAAGAAAAGTATGCGCTCGGCGCGCCACTCCACTACATAGTCTCGGACACTAACGCACTTGGTTCGGGACAGCAACGAAGCTCGGCGAGGGTACGTACGCCATCGTATACAAGGGCGAAGTCGTGGCCAAGCCCGGCCAGTTTGTTGCCATTAAGAAGATCAAGGTCAACGCAGAGTTCAAGGACGGCATCGCGATGGACGCCATCCGAGAAATAAAGCACCTGCAGGAACTCGACCACCCGAATGTCATCAAGCTGCACGCCGTGTACAGCTCGAAAGCACAGAACCTGAACCTCGTCCTCGAGTTCCTGCCCCTGGGGGACCTGGAGCAGATGATGAAGGCGCGTGACACCATCTCCTACGCGGCGGCCGACGTCAAGTCGTGGATGGGCATGGCGAGCCGCGGCCTGTGGTGGTGCCACGCCAACTTCGTGCTGCACCGCGACATCAAGCTGAACAACTTGCTCATCGGCGCCGACGGCGAGGTCAAACTGGCAGATTTCGGTCTTGCCCGCTCCTTCGCGGAGCTCTACGCGCCCATGACCTACAACGTCATCACGCGCTGGTACCGCCCGCCCGAGCTGCTTTACCAGGCCCGCTTCTACTCGGGCGCCGTTGATGTGTGGAGCATGGGCGTCGTCTTCGCCGAGCTCGTCCGCCGCGACTTCTTCATGCCCGGCGACACCGACCTCGCCCAGATCGACCAGATCGCCAACGTCTTCGGCACCCCGACCGAGGACAACTGGCCCGGCGTCTCCAAGCTCCCCGGCTACATCAAGCCCGCCGCCGACAACTCCGAGGTCAAACGCGGGTGGCCCCAAGGCTTCTGGGACTCCGAGTTCGGCCTCATCGGCCCGCAGGGCATCCAGCTGCTGCGCTTCATGCTGACCCTCGACCCCCGCCGCCGCGCCACCGCCAAGCAGGTCCTCGAGCACCCCTGGTGGACGGCTGACCCGAAGCCGACCCCCAAGCAGGACCTGCCGAACCCGAACAAGACCAAGGCCAAGGCCGAGCTCGAGAAGCGCATGGGCGAGGACCTGAAGAGGCGCGGCGGCGAGATTCCCGGCAGCACCGAGGAAGGCCGCGGGGACAAGGTGGCTCGGAAATTGGACTTTGGGTCTTTCAGGTGAAAGAGAAACTCGACGGACGACCCACCACCCACGGAGGCGATGGGATTGACCGACTTCCCATCTCGCGTGAGCCTGGTCGTCGTTTATGTGCCAGCAGAGCTTCATTGCTATTGGAGCGCCGCTGTGTTCCCCCATCGGGTTTAGAATTTCCGGTGCTGCAGTGGATCGGATGTGGCATGCGAACCGGGGCTCCGATCTCAACTAGCGTCGCTCCGCTTTACTCTCATCTGGTCAGTCTCGACCTCGAGCCGAAGCATACAACGCGAAGGTTCCCATTTTCCCCATTTCTCGACACGAGAAGCTGGCAAAGCCGCACAGCAGGTGAGCGAGGGGAGCGATGACTGCATACTGCACGCGGAACTTTCACTTCGTAGCACTTTACAGCCACCGGGCACCGATCTCGACATGACCTATGCTCGGGCTGGTGAGACGACATTGTGGGCGTGCCGGGGTAGATCTTTCTAGAACGAGAACGAACGATAGCCGCCAGCGAGCCCAGCGGGTGGTGTGATGAAGAAAAGCCGTTGATTTGGATAATATCACTCGATGACCCCATGGCAAAGCAGGGTGTGACATTATAGAAGACTAGAGGACAAGAGCGGCAGTTTCCTGCCAAGTGATAGAAAGTTGCGAAAGACCTAGGAAGAAAAGGCAAAAGGGCGTTTTTGAATGCGCTCAACCGCTAAGATCGTATACCAAGGAAAATCGTTACTTTGTTCTGTCCATTCGCCGGCCGATGTGCCAAGTCAGTGATAAACCTTGTAGGAAGCTGCAGTCGGTCCTAACCCTACATGGTCGTCCTGCTGCCTCCAGTTCGAGACTAACTTGAGAGTAAACAAGGGAAAAAAAAAGACTGGGGTATGTGTGCAACCCCGTGAGGATATCAGCCAAACCAGGGATGTCAAAAAACAGAACAGAATAGGAAATGCAAAAAAGGGGGTGGCAGAGGTGTTTTGTTATCCAAACTGTTGTGCGCCTCGAAAGGAATCGATGGCCATTCGACCAAAGTAGAGTAACAGGTTACAGAGATAGAAGTAAAGATGAAATGGTAAGGCTGCAAAGGTCATGGGAAGCTCAAGTGTGTACTCGTTGCGTCAGAGCAATCATGGGAAGGGATCAAAACCTCTCCATGAACCGACTGTCCCTCTGAGGACTCTCTGTACTTCTCTTCGTCGTCAAGCGAGGAGGTGGCTCTAGGGCCTCACCCGCGTCGACGAACTGGTCTTCATCCTCGTCGTCACCGTTGGACACGCTGCTCACGCCAGTCGCCGCACTACGTTGACGACCCCGACTGCTCCAGCTGCCCGAAAAGCCGCCACCGCTGCTGGTGCGAGCAACTTCACCGCTCTCTAGGCTGCTGATGCTGGGTGAGGAACGGTGTGCCGGCGGAGTCGTGATGGTGGGTGTGACTGACGCCGAAACGCTACGCTGCTGCTGCGGCCTTGCGCGGGGGGCGGCAAGGGAGCTCTGCGAACGGAGTGCTGCACCACCGATGAAACTGCTGCGATTGGAGTGGGTTCCAGGCTCGTCCTTCTCAGGCTTTTCCTTGGAGCGACCGAGATGGGAGCGACGCTTTAGACGGTTGAACAAAGACTTGATGCCGCGACTACCACCTTCCTTTGAAGAAGCAGAATGGTCGACTGGGGAGGTGGGTGCAGAGAAAGAAGCATCTTTTGCTGACCGATCGTTTGCAGCGTCCGGATTAGGCGCGTCAAAGGTGGTTGCAGGTGCCGTAGCCACACGGCGTGTTTGATGTGATGCTTCTTCCGGGTCGAACGTGTGCCTATGTCCTGCATCTTCATCGTCAGAGGACGCGACATCGCCTATCGCCTCAACCTCCGCCTGGTAGCTTGGCGCTGCAGCCAAAGGTGCAGGGCGCTCGTCTCTATGTGTGCTTGCAGTTGCGGGTCGCGGCTCCAGAACGGTCATGGGCGCATCGGAGTGGTCCTCATGTTCTTTTTCTTCTGCCTTTGACTTGCGTTTCCCCTCCTGCTTGAGCCGCCTCTCCTCGTCACGTCGTGCCTTTTCGATTTCCTTCTCAGCTTTCGTAGCAGCTTTTTCATGGGCCTTGCGGTTCTTCTCTTCGGCTTTGAACTCATCTACGCAACGTTAATTATTCAATTTTCACGCCAATCATTGGACATACTCACCCTTGATCCTCTTCTCCTCAGCCTTTCGCTCGGCATCACGTTCCTTCTCGACGGCTGCCAGCCGTTTCCTCTCCTCTTCATCGAGCCGCCTTTCCTCATCCTGAGCTCTCTTGGCCTCGGCAGCCTCGGTTATCTCATTCAAAGTCGGGGCGACTTTGCTAGCGGCAACCGCATCGATCTCGGACTGATCTAGGAATTTGCCACCACCAACGTGCACTTTACCATGATTCTCCATGCGCTTCTCGCTCTGCTCAGTTGCTTTGGCGCGGGCTCTCGCCTCCCATTCCTCCATCATTGCCGGCGGCACTTTGCCAGTCTCCATGAAGACCTTCTCATCCATAGTGTGCATCTGAGCTTGTACTTTGCGTTCGGCGGCGGCGAGGAGATTCTCGCGGTCTTTCTGCCTCTTCGTCGCATCAACCTGGGCTAGCTTGGTGTTGAAGACAGACATCTGGTTTCTGATTCGCCGCGATTGCTCTTCGTCATCAGAATCAGCCAGACCTCCATCGCTCGAGGCGCGACGTCTCCCTCGACGTATTGAGAGCCGCGAGCGCTTGGGAGTGTTGTAACCGTAGTAACCACGGAAATCACCTGCGTTGTCCGCGTCGATTTTCGACAGTCGTTCAGCAGCTAGTTTCTGGGCCTGGTCTTGCACCTTCATATACTGTAGCGCCTGCGCTCTAAGGTCTGCGGGCGAATTGACGGTGCTTGCTGTTGACGCCGGCCGTGCGCTAGCCCCGCGAGCCGCCGTTTCACCCATGTTGGAGATGCCAGCTGCTTCGTTGATAGCGTGTTGCTGGGTATCGTACATTTTCTTGGCCATGGAGATGGCGGAGGCCCGAAGGGCGGCCTGCCGTCGCTGCTCGTCAACTTCGATCGAGACCGGCGGCGTCGAACCGAACATCTCCTTTGGGACATTGGCGCCGATGTGGGTAATCCGTGCGGATTGCATGGCTTCCGAATTAAGGCGGTTGGCGTCGGTAGGCTTCTTGACCGACGGTCTATGTGCGACAGTGGCGGCGCTGAGAGAATTGTGGGCAGAGTTGGCGGCGTCGGGATAGTTGGGAAGCGGCGCGGGTGACGACTCCGCCCTTTTCCTGTTCCTGGCGGCTACTGCCCCTGTTGCAGCTGTGAGCGCATTCCTCTTGCCAGTGTCGGAGTAGCCGTGGCCGGCCTGTGGGCTCAGCGTCTTGCTGCGCATGGCAATGCCAGCAGCCGAATTGCCGTCTGCACTTGCCTCGGGCATCCACAGGTTGAGTTTCGGGCCGCCCTTGTGGGCAAGTAGCGCGGCCTTGGAGCCCGCTGCGCTCAGTTCTGGCTGCCAGATAGGCGCCATCTTGTAGTCCTTGGCCAAGAGAGCAGCTTTTGCGGCGCTGTCAGACGTGCCATCGGGCTTCCACCACTCGATCTTGGCCGTGCTCCCTGCAGCCAGAAGCGCTGCTGATCCCGCAGAATTGGCCGTGTCAATGCCTACCACCGGGAAGCTGGGGAGGTCTTGTGCCCTGGCGTATTTGAGAGAGGTCGCAGCGCCTGTTGGTGCGCGGTTAGTGAATGCAGGTTCGCTGATCATGACGTGCTTGGGGCGCATACTCGCCGAGGAGAGCTTGCCGTCAGGACCAAGCGGGCCTTGGTGCTCAATGTTTGTTGGGCGCTCAGGCTGGGTGACGTAGAGCGCAGCGGTTGAAGCTTGTTCCTGGAGCCGTTTGTTCCGGGCGTGGACGGACGGATCCGGGCAGGCCATTTCGCCAGAAGCAACAGGCTGCGAGGAGTACGGCCGTGCTTCCGCATGCGCAGGCTGGAGGGCAGCGGTCGCAGCCATGGTGGGAACTACAGGCTGCCGGCTGTGGCGGTGGACTCGTATGCGAACGAACACGAGGCAGGCGACATGCAGCGCAAGAGCGGATTGGCGAGCTGTGAGATAATGTCTGCCTGAGGAAGATGTGCCGCAAGGATGCCAGCAGAGCGAGGCGCGGAGGCCGGGCGCGGATTGTATAGCACATGGACGCCATGACATCACAGGTGTGGCCAGACGCAAGACCCTTAGCGGCTAGGCCTCAAAGAGCTGGCTGCGCGACGGCGCGTGTGGCTTGCGAGCTGTCACGAGCGCCAAGCCAGTCCGTCTCCAGCCCGCGAGCTGTCGACCCAGTCGTGCGCTCGCTGCGGCCGCCGTCCCACCGATGACGATCTGCGGAAGTGGAGCGTCCCTGGACACTTTCTGCGCCTGAAGCTGCAAAGCGCCGTCCTACCGTGGGGCCGATCGGCACAGGGAACCCGCCTGGCAATCTCGACCGCCACGACTCGAGACCACCGTCGCAGAACCTGTCCGTAGCCCACTCCATCCACGCCAACCACTGAACTCCCGTCCTGTCAGTGCGCCCACGAACCTGACGCGACGCTGCCGGGCCCTGCGGTCAATCGAACCAGACCACGGCGCCGCCCAAGCACTTGGCGAACGCGAGCAAACGTCGGTTGCAATCTCTGTCAGGCGTAGGTACAGGCAAGATACCTGTCGCGCCTCGCACCAATTCCATTTCTGTGCGATCTACGTCCTAAAGATTGTCTGCGTGCCTGGATCTCGCTATTTTTGGCTTGTCACCGCTCCTCCGCCATGGCCTCAGAACAGCCTCGTTTTGAGAAGCTTCTCAATTTCCGCGATGTCTCCTCCCTCCTCTCTCAACCCCCCAAGCTGAAGTCGGGCAAGCTCTTCCGCAGCGCCAGGCCAGGTACGCCCCCACTGCGCCCCGGGCCCAACGACACCTGACGTTGTGCACAGACGAAGCCACCCCCGAAGACCAAGCTCTGCTAAGCAAATCGTACAACATCCACACCATCGTCGATCTGCGCAGCCCGACCGAGCACCTCGAGCAAGCTAAAAAGCTCGCCGCTCGGGCCCGGACCGACGAGCATGTCTCTACCGTCCCGACCCCGCAGAGCACTTCCGCGTCCGCCACAGCCGCCGACCTCCCCAAAATCGCGGGCATCACGTATCGCGATGTGAACTTCAACGGCGGTGCTTACATCCGCTCGATGCTATCCCAGCTCTCTTGGTCATCGTACCTTAGCGTCCTGGCCAACTACGTTACTGGCCACCGCGTCGAGGCCGTGCAGATCATTGGTCATGAGGTTATGAGCCCCCGTGGTGTCGTCGGCCTGATGCTGGACAGCCTGGCCGTTTGTACTAAGGAAATCGCGATCGTCTTTAATGAGGTTCTGGCACGAGAGGAGAGCTACCCAGTGCTATGGCACTGCACCCAGGGAAAGGACCGAACGGGGCTGGTGACCATGTTGACGCTATTTTTGTTGGGCGTGGACATGGACGATGTCCAGCGCGACTACATGGCAACTCAAGCCGAGTTGGAGCCAGAAAGGGAGGAGCGTGTAAAGGAGATCGCTAGGATTGGGCTAGGGTCGGAATGGGCCGACTGCGACCCTACCTTGGTGGTGGAAGTAAGGACGTTTTTGGATCAAAAGCACGGTGGTGTCGAGGGGTATTTGGAAAATGCCGGCGTGAGTCGGGAGACGCAAGAGAAGATCAAGAATATTCTGCGGCCGTAAAAGGGTAGTGGATGTATGCATGACGTTTTGTACGATAGTCGTCATGGTGCGTTAGCCTTTCTCGCGAGCACAAGAATTAGTCTGTGAGCTTAGTCAATCTTCGCCAAGCGCCGATACATGAATGGCACTGAACAGAGCTGGTAACTTGCCTTGGCTCATATGCACGCTCTGCCTTTCGACCCTGACAGTGCGACGGAATGGGAGGCCTTATTATCGTGCTCATATCCATGTAGACCATTCATTATCTCTCGTAACCCCCTGTGTTACTCATAACGCCGTGCTAGATGCAGAAGGTCCAAACAGGTGTGTTTGGTAATCCCAGACGCCATTTACCATGTTCAATACCCCGTACACAGCCGTCCGCTCTTCCAGGCTGACGATCCTAGTACTCCTTTTGAAAAGTTTGCTCGATGGGCTTGGCGGCCTGAGGGTATTTTGTTATCATTCGGCCTCTTCGAGATCAAAGGGATTGCGCTTACCTCGATGAACTTTTCCAAGCTTTCGTCCAATTTCGCCAGATCCTCCTTTCTTTTGTTGTTCTCCGCAATCAATCCCTGCTTCTTCTTCAGCAAGCCCTGCCTCTTCTCCTCCAACGCCAACCGCTCCTTGTGCTCGTGCTCGATTCTAGCCTTCATCAATGCATCCTCGAACATTTCCTCCTCATGCGCCGCATCCTCCTCTCCACCTTCCATTCCCACGTCCTCGCCTGCTAGCTCTCCGCTCTCTTTCTTCTCTCGCCTCTCGAAGACCGCCTTTTGCGCAGCTACCCGGCAGCTCTCGATGACTTCGGGAAAGGTGGCCGCAAACTCCTCCTCCGGCATCAGCGGCAGCTTCTGGTACGGATGGTCGTAGCCTTGGCAAGCCTTGATCTCGGACTCCAGGTGCCGCTGCTCGTAGTACAAGTTCTGCAGGGCCAGGTGGAGCGTGTCGACCTCGTGCCTCGCATCGGCCGTCGCGTGCTTGGTCGAGCGCACGCTCAGCAGCGCCTTGCGGTTCTGGTTGCGCACCGCGGCGAGGTGGGCGTGCAGGGCCTTTTGCGCCGTCGATATCTGCTCCGCGACCTCGGGCGGCATCTGCGCGCTTTCGGATGAGGGCCTGGACGGCGACGCGGGCGGCGGGAGCGGATGCTCGGCGAGCACGGCGAGCAGCGCGTCGCATTGCTGCTGGGCGAGTGAGGCGGCGTCGAGGACGGCGCGCAGGTCCGGGTCGGTTATGATGTCAGCGGCAGTCATGCCGGCGGTCGTAGGCGCGATCAATGGGGTGGATGGTGTTGCTGCTGCGGGTGCTGTGTGCGGAGGAGCGCCGGGCAGAAGACGCGTCGAAGTTGCGCGCGGTTGCACGGCCGGCATGATGGCGGGCGGCGATGCCCGTGCGTGCGGCCCGCAGGGAGCGTTTGATTGGTTGGCGTGGTCGATATGCAAGGTGCGGAGATTCAAGCTGGGTCTTCAGGAAGGGTCCTTGCTGGAGAAGTGAGGGCGAGGAAGGGCGCGAATAAAGGCCTCAGTGGTAGTCATCTACATTGCTGTTGCTGCGTCGTGATGTTCATGGCCGTTTGCCTTGCGTAGGCCTACGCCGTGGACACTCCATCACCAAGTAGGACAAGAGCGTGTCCGACCGCAGAGTCATCTATTTCTCTATTGCTTGCATGGTAGTCGAGTGCAAGCGGTGTTTGCCGCCACAGCTCGGAGATCAAACGCGCTGCGAAACGGACCAATTTCTGGGAAACATCTGAAGCTCGCGTATCAACGGGGTTATCTCTCGTCCGGGGAACAGCAGCGGGAGGCCCCTTGGATGCGCCCCTATAAGGACGAGAGATGGGGATATAGGGATTGTATTGGCAGAAACCTCCTGCAGGAGCAGCAGCACATGGCGACGACGATCGACGTCACAACGGGACAGATCTGCGGGCTCGCCAATAGCGCCGAAGTTCGGCAGGGAGCAGGGCTTGGCCGGGCAGCGCGAGCTCTGGGCAAATTTCAGTTGGGAACTTTTAGGCGCGAACGGACCCCAATATCCCTTCGGCCTTGGCCCGGATGCGCGCATAAAGAACGAAAAGCTTTGCGCGCAACCGGCCAACACCGGCCGAGCTCCGCGGGGCGTGGGCACGGCAACACCATCAGCTTACCGGCCGGCGCGATCAGCTTAACAGGCGGTGCACTCGCGCAACAACACCGGACGGACTAGGCGGGTTGTGCTGTGTACCGCAGTGCGGGCGCAGGGCGATAAGGAGCGCTCGGGCTCATGCTGGTGCATGCGGGCGCGGAGTCTTGGGGCATCCATGCACCCTGCGCGGCACCGTAGCCGACTGTAAGGCTGGATCGCGGTGGCGACCCGCACGCAATGCGCCGTCCAGGGCCGTGGGCCCAACGCACGCGCACGCCGCTGCAGGGGCGCTGTGCGAAGATGAGGTGCCGTGTAGGGCGCGCTGCCCGATGAAAGCGGGCTTTGTGCGCGCTCGTTGGTGGCTCTGCGGCGGCGGTTGGCTGGTTGAGCTGCTGCGGCCCGCGAGTCAGCTTCACATGCCCAAAGAGGCCCCAGGCCCGCCCCACCTACCCGTCTACCACATTAAGCCCGCCAGCCCACGCCGCTCCTTTCCCTCGCCCACGTGTAGATACTTGCCGTCTCTTCCAGCCAGACCCCTCTTTATCTGCAGCCACGCCCCAGGACGCGTCGGCTCCCAATCCACGTTCCCTTTCTCGTTTCGCCGCCGTCTCAGCTGCCGTCCCAGCCGCCGTCCAAGTCCACGTCCACGTCCGTCCCGCCTTCGATATTTGCACCTCCACCACCCAGCTCCACCACCAACGCCCGCACTCGCCATCCGTCTCCGCTGTCCACTCTGTCACCGCGCTCCCACCGTCCGCCCGCCATGGCGTGCACGGTCACCTCCATCATGACCGAGTCCCACGAGGCACCCGTTAGAGCCACCACATCCGGTCTCGCTGTCCGCCGAGAAGAGCTGCGCCGGCGCAGACACTCCTCCTACCACCGCCGGAACTGGTCCATGGAGGACAATGTACAAGTCTTGGTGCGTGCGCCGGCAACGTCGTGTGAGCGAAGTCCGAGCGGAGATTAATCTGACTAAATTGCAGGTCGACCGATTCCTGCTCGAGCTTGAGCGTCGCCTCGACTTTATAGAATCTTACGGCCAACTAAGGCTGGACGTCGGAATCGAGCGTGCCTACAACACCCTCCATGCTGTGCGCGACTCGTGCTCGAGCGTGAGGGATGACGTATTAGACGCCGGCAAACGCCGAGCAAGCGTCCTTGTCACCACCCTGGAGACGATACACCAGGATGCTTTGGCGCGGAAGGAAACGATGGAGCAGAAGGTGCACGAGGGTATCCGGTTACTGGAATTGACGCTGGCCGACTTCGAGGCCCGCGCCTACGCCATGAGGGACGCTGGTGTGAGAGCCGTAGCCCACGATATCTACGACGAGGGCCACCGACGGATGCACGACGCCAAGGTCAAAGCGAAGGAAGTCATGGGCGAAGGTCTGGAGAAGGCAAGGAGGGCCAAGGACAGCATGAAGGAGAGCGTGGAGCATGCGGTGGTCCACGCATTGGCAAGAGCAAAGGAGCACGGCCTGATCAAGTACGAGGACCTCCCGGAGCCCTGGCGCGTGAACCCCCACATCCTGAAGGGTTACCGCTTCCACGAGGACAAGCTGGACTGCATCCTGTCCGTTTTCAACATTTCCAACGAATCCTTCAACATCTGGTCTCACGCCATCGGCCTGGTTATCGTTCTGTCCATTGCCTTTTACTTCTATCCCACCAGCGTCAACTTTTCCATGTCGAGCAAGTCGGACATTTTCATTGCCGCCATGTTCTTTTTCGCTGCCTGCAAGTGCCTGGTCTGCAGCACCATGTGGCACACCATGAGCAGCATTTCCGAGCAGAAGTTGATGGAGCGCTTCGCCTGCGTCGACTACACCGGCATTTCGCTCCTCGTGGCCGCCTCCATCATGACGACCGAGTACACCGCCTTCTACTGCGAGCCTGTGTCCCGCTACATCTACATGGGCACCACTTTCCTGCTTGGCGCCGGCGGCGTCATCTTGCCCTGGCACCCGACCTTCAACCGCGCCGACATGGCCTGGGCCCGCGTCTGCTTTTACGTCTCGCTCTCCTGCACCGGCCTCATCCCTGTGTTCCAGCTCATCTATTCCCGCGGCCTTTTCTGGGCCATTTACTTTTACGCCCCCATCGTCAAGTCCCTTGCTGTTTACTTCACTGGAGCTGTTCTCTACGCCGCTAAGATCCCCGAGCGATGGTGCCCGGGCATGTTCGATTACGTTGGCGGCAGTCACAACATCTGGCATGTCGCGGTCCTCGGAGGCATTCTTTTCCACTACATGGCCATGCAGGAGTTTTTTGCGCAGGCCTTCCTGCGCGCACAAACACAACCGCAGTGCTCGGTGTATTGATCGTCGTGTTTTCCATCTTTTTTTTTTGTCTGGCTTTCGTTTGTCAAGTCTTGAAAAACTACACCTCCATCGTTTTTTCATTTAACAGTTCAGCATAGCAGCGCACATTGCATAATCACGGGGCGGCGAGATTTTGCGTAGAATAGAGGATGGTTGCATTGGCATTGGGAGTATGATAATCCCTGTCGTTCTGCAAAGATAGCATTCGCTCGGAAGCCGTTGAACAGCGCCGCGAACCTCTTACCAAAGAGAGAAAATTAGAGATTGTTCTCTGTTACACCAACTTTGATCGTATTTGATTGGCGTGAGAAGTATCCGTGATGATTTTGTCTGCGTTTGGCTTCCTTGTATGTACGTATGTACATTGCAAGCGTGAGCCTCCACATCTCCTTTTGAGGTCTCTCCGTGCCTCTTTCGATGGTACCTGTAGATGGCTTTTCTCCAGGAGTTTCCTGCCGCCGATCTGCAGCAGCATGTCTGTAAATGCCGCAAAACCGACTACTCCACTCCATGACCGTGCGTACGTAACGGGTGCAGCATTTGAGCCGGGATGCAAAGGGGCAAGGGTACGGAAGCTTGTGAGTGATCATTGCAGGGGCTATTAACAGTGAGATCGAGCACTAGTAGCAGATGTCCGCATCTTGGACACCGTGTTGTGGCTAACAGGGGCAGATCAGCGCTCCTGACATCTATGGTCACCCTCTGGTGCAAGAACTTTGTGTCTGCATGGAGAAAGACCTTTTATCCTTTGTGGTTTCACGGCGGGTGACAAAAGAAATTGCACACCCCTTATGTGTCTTCCACAGAGATTCCGAAACAAAATGTTCAGGTAGGTAGTTGAATACAAGATACTGATATGAATGTAAGTTTTGAATTCGTGCATTTACGTCTGGATATTGTACTCAACTCCTATCCCATGTAGAATTGTTCTAAAAGGCAGATCCGGGTGGGCAATTTTTTGACACCCGCCGTGGTTTCTGTCATATTTGGAGTTTCACTCAATTGCCGCAAAGGACATGATTTAGTGCGGTTGTCCCCCTACCAGATCTTTTCCCATCTCAAATGTTTCTGTAAAAGCCACCAGGAAATCTAATCTAGCACTCATCTCCCTAAGAGACTGGTTCAAAGAGTGTCGTGTCCCTGTTCGTCACGGACTACATACGATTCAAGGTAGCAGTCAATCGCATTTTCTCAAGTGCTTGGCATCTTAACTTGCACCAAGGTTATTTCCAGGGAACGTTTTATATCAAACTGAAAACACGAATGCTGTATTCGACTACTCTGGCCACTGCTGGAGTCAAAGGTTTTGTCCCAACCACCACCATGGGGAGCATCACCTTCCTTGTCTTGATCACCAGTCTCTTCGACAAGCATCTCATCGGGTAAGAGAAGATCCTGGGGGATAGGCTTAACCAATGTGGTCGAGTCAACAACCGTATCAAGGTCATTGTCCCGAAGGTTAACCACATAGTCCATAGCAGCGCAAAGCTTTGCCTTTGTAGACGGCTCAAAAGGATTTTCATCCTCTTTGATTTTGGACTTCAGCTCGGCCAAGCGGCCTGTGAAGGCGCCACCGATGACCCACAACATCTTCTTACCACGTGTGATGGCGACATTGATACGGCGATCATCCTTGAGAAAGCCGATGTCAGCGACTTTGTCAGCCTTGACGTTCACCAGGTCTAATAAGACGTAGTCGGCCTCATGACCCTGGAAAGAGTCTACGGTTGCCACCTGTGGGATGTTGGTGGCCGGGAGACCGCTCGACTTGCGGAACTTCAGAAGTCGGTCTTCGTACTCTTTCCTCTGCCTTTTATAAGGCGTAAGAATTGCGACCTTAGTGCGCATTTCGTCCTTGAGTACAGGCTGCATAACGCTGATGGCGTTCATAACCCACTCGAGATTTTCGAGGTTGGCGCGAGAGTGGGACCGATTAGAGCGTCGCAGCTTGCTGCCTTGGACTTGAATGTACTGAAGCATTATCTGTCTCTGATGGATGGCCTTCTTCATATCGAGACTGATAACCTGACCGAGGGTGCTGGCCAAGCTCTTGTCAATCGGATGGTCGACGGTTTTGGCGGTCTTGAGCTTGTTGTCGTAGAAGTACCGGTTCGGGAAGTGGAAGATGGAACTGTGCATGCGATACACTGCCTGTTTTCGGGTCCCAGACAGTGTGAATGGCGTCAATCCGACGCTTATAGCTGATGTTGAGACGCTTGACTCTGTTGGAAATGGGGGTCTTGACCGCGCTTGCGATTTCCGTAAGATCAACTGCAAGCTCTCTAAAGAATTTCGGCTTCTTGGACTTGGATATCAGAACGGCGTTTGCTGATAGTAGACTAAGGGGGTTCTGCGAGACAAAGAGGCTTGCTTGTTGCGGACTGGCCATGTCGCTTCGCACGAACTTGACATCGATCTCGCTGCCGGCCTCAAGAGAGTGCCTCTCGTCGTGGAAGTTCTCCAAGTTGGAGAAAGTGACAAGGTCTCCGATGCTGACGAACCGAGGCAGACGATTATCTTTCTCATACTGTGACAAGAGTTGCTCTTCCTCTGCAGGCTGTCGGAGGTGGGTAGAGATTTGCGTGAATCCTTCATCATGGGTGGTTGAATCCAAGATCTGGACGCATTTGTGGGTTTCCAGAAGTCGCATCTTCGTCCGGATCTTGTATTCAACTGCCCATGTAAATATGACAATGAAGTATCCGTGTCGGGCAGTTACGGGTGGGTCAGTTTCTTTTGTTGTTCGTCGTGGCCTAGGGTCCGGAAGTGGTGAGGTCTAGCTTGACCGGCTCGGCTTCAGCGCCTGATCTTCCTTGACGCTGTATCAATCCTCTTGCGGGTCAGGTCTGTGGATTTGAGACGAACGACACAGGCATCAACCTTGAGCTTTCCGAGAGAGGCAACGACCCTACGCGTAGCCTCGCTGGCGGGTTGGTTGGATGGCGGGCTGATTAGCGTCTTCTGGCCTGACTGGACAGCGGCGGCGGCGAGGTGCGCTATCGTGTGTCTCCTGTTGGTACGGATGTGGACATCTCTCGTTGGTCGTCGACAAGATCTTCTAAGAGTGAGCACCAAAGGGTCCGTGGGTGGCGACAAGAGGGTCGAGGTCACATTCGCTCAGCTTCTTGTCGATCACGGCGGAAGTCGTCGAGAGGCAGAATTAGCTATCGTCAAAGGAAGCATGAGGTTGCAGCTGCTCGTTCGTCCGAGTGAGTAAGGTGAGCAATGGAAAGCGCCGGTGTTGATGCCGGGATGAGGATTGTGTCGCATTGTTCTGGATGGAGTCGCATGGCGTTGATGTCCAGGTGAGGGAGCTGGTGCCTGGTGCCTGGTGCCTGGAGCTTGGAGCAATTCCTACGTCACTTTAGGCGAGGCGCTAGTGCGGGAGCTAGTCCCCAAGCAGAAAGGCGGGCCGCTGCGTCCCGCCCGAGACACGCCGTGACGCGCGCTGAAAGTCATGGCCGATCTCCCCATGCTTCACCGTCGTACATTCTTGAGTCTCTCGATAACATTCCATTACTTTTAGACAACTAGTCAGTCGAACGCATAGTGCCATGGTCTGCGTTTTCCTCCTGGAAGCACGGACGAGGGGGCAAGTGGACGACTGGCTGAATTCCGGAGATACTAAATTTTACATGTTGTACTTGATATATAGCACATTTTCTTCAACCCCATATCATAAATGCCCTGCTAGCTCAATCGGTTAGAGCGTCTGACTTTTACCTTTGAAGAGGTCAAGAGGTCATCAGAAGGCTGCGAGTTCGACTCTCGCGTGGGGCGTGATGTATCCAGTGCCGTAGGGTGCTTCTTTTTGTGGTTCATGGTCGACTTTTTGAGGGTTGGAGGACCCATACTGACTTACGTTATACGGAAGTTTTGCCGACCGCCCCATCTACACGGGCCTCCGTTTGCTGTGTTCTTTTTGCTCGGACTGCATGCTCCGAACGCTACTTCGTCTGGTGGCTGAGGACTGCCTTCCGGAGTGCCGCACATCCCTCTCTCCGCCCGCACCGCAAAGCAGAGACGGACAACAGCAAGCACAACAGCAGCCCCACCGTGCCGCCAACGTCCATGGCGTGCGAGCTGATGGCGGCGCCACACAATGCTCGTTGGAGAACCAACCCGACCGCAGCCGCTGCGGGCAGTAGCATCATCATACGTGATCGGCAGCAGAGGAAGCCCATTTCAATCGCGCAGTGAATCCTGCCGTGGTGTGCAGAGTAAGTACCACAGGTCAGTTGGTCCACCATTCGCAACCATACCACGAACGTTTTCACTTCGCAAGACTGGACAAGCCGCCTTGCATTATCGATAACAGTAGAGCAACACAAGAAAACACGCCTCGCAGTTCTCCGACGTCGCCGTTGCAGTCGCGCCGCTGATGTGGAATGAGCCACGTTCGATACCAAGTGTCGTGAGATTTGCAGGAAATGTTCACGGGCCCAGACGGCAGTGCTGAGTGCTGACGCGCGAGAAAATTTGCCGCCCGAAGATAACGCGCTCGCCATCACAAACACGTCTACGCACGGCGCGACCAGCGAGATCGCGACCCAACACGTTGTCGGGCCCTCAGGATCGACCCCGATAACATTGCAGCCGTGGCGGACGCGCTGGGGCCTTGACTTCTCATCCACGCAGGCTGGATTATCACCAAGGGGGCTGTGGCGCGCGTCCGGCCCCGAGGGAAGCTTACCTAAGCGACACACGCTTCTCCGAACCCTCATCCCATCATCACCCTCGTCCCGCTCAACGTTACCCAATCGGCGCGGCGCATCGCGAAAGACTTGGCAGGCGCGGTCACATCCCCGGTGCCGTCCCGCTGCTGCCGACGCGTGCGGCCTGTTACCTGCATGTCGGCCCGGCGCGAACAAGCAGCTATCTGGCTTTGATTCCGAGGCGCTCTCCACGGAAAGGTGGCCGGAGGCCCAAAAACAATCATCAACGACTTTGCTCGCTACACATGCCCATGGTCCCTTGTCAGGAGCCCAGCTTAGCTCTTCAGAAAACCTACTGCGTACAGGTGCAACTCGACATAACTGTCTTCTGACCGGAACAGCAATAGGCAATCCAACCATGGATCACATGTAGCTGCCGACTTCAAAGTATCATCCTGAAGCGCGAAACCACGAACAAGCAGAGAATAAAGCCCTATACCACCTTGGCAGGACGGCGAGTGAAAAGGTCATTCGGATTCTGTCGGGACACAAGTATCATTCCCACATGCCGATGTACTGGTGACGCTATGGGAGGGCACGATTCATGGCGAGGGCGTGACAGCAGACTTCGTCGCCGATGATGTGCAGGCATCCAAGTCACGGCGGGCGACAAAAGAGATCAGCCCTCCCGCAGATCGTGCATTGTATTGTTGAATACAAGGTCCGGACGTAAATGTAAGATTTCAATGCGCACATCCACGTCCAGATCTTAGATTCAGCTACCCATAGAAAGAGTAGTGGAACATCTCTGTTGGCCAGATGCGGCACGGCCAATTTCTTTTGTCACCGGCCATCAGCGTATCCAGTCAATCTGAAAATCGACCAATCTCAGCAAGCCTTGCAATGTGCCTTTGCAGCGGATACTTGACTATGTAATGTGGCAAAAGTACCGGATTTAGAAAGACAGCAGTGTTTAGTTCAGTATCTTGCATCTCAGCAATGATAATTGTCAATTCCCTTCGATTGGCAGCTAAAACTAGAGACTATCACTAGCTATTAGAAACGCTTCAGACTGGCCAGCCTCAAAGAGACCTTGGGAGGGAAATTCAGAGTTGAATGTGTAGTTGGCATGTCGGTGTGACGGAAGCTACAAGAACTGCTCACCCGAACCGTCTCCGTTGCCTGCCTTCCTTCAGACCAATGGTGCCATCCTCGTTGATCTCGGCGTGCTCGTAGGACTGATCCAAGTCCGGTGGGATGGGACGTGTCAGAGCCGGCTTCTGAATATTGAGGCTGCGAGACTCCCGGTTCAGGTCGCGCTTGAGCTCGAGAATGGCAAGGAGCTTCTTCTTCTGTAGAGGCATCAGGGGGTCCGCCTTTTCCTTTTCCTCCTCAGGGTCGAAGCGGACATCGGCCAAATCGCCACGGAAGGACCCGCCAACAATCCAGAGGACTTCCTTCGCACGAGTGAGAGCCACACAAGCGCGGTTCTCATCACTCATGTGACCAATGTCACTGGGCTTGTCGGCATTGATGTTCACCAGATCGAGGATGACGATATCAGCCTCTGAACCTTGCGCGCTGTCCACAGTCTTGACCACCGGCAACAGGTTCTGGTCAACGCCTTCACCGGCGCTGCGCTCCTTTCTGTAGGCATCAATGAGGTAGTCTCGGTAGACCGACGCCTGGCGACGGTATGGGGTCTGGATCATAACCCTCTCCTTGGTCGATTCGCCTAGCGTGTCTTGAAGCTTTCGGACGATCGTCATGACGAACTCGACGTGTTCCAGGTTCGCCCGCGAACTGGAATTCGATGACTTTCGCAAGGTGGAATCCTTGACGTCGAAGTAGAGTAAGCGCAAGACGTCTTGAGGCACCTCGCCTTCCAAACCAGAAATCTCCTGGAGGCAGTTCGCCAGCTGTGGGGGCAAAGGGATGTTGGCTTCACCGTCGGTGATCAGCTTGGAGTCGTAAAAACGCCGGTTTGGGAACGCCATGAGAATGCGGTGCATCCTGTACTGCCTCTTGAGGGCAATGAAAGGGTAACCCTGGGAGATCAGGCGGTTCATGAGCGGCAGCTTGCCGCGGTGGACGAACTCGTTGAAACCCTTGACGAGGGACGAGATATGCACAGGAAGTCCCTGCTTCATGTCACCGAAGATGTGGAGTGCGACCGGGTGGCTCGAAAGCTTCGTGAGCGGGATGTAGGTATCAGCTTCGCGGTCTCGGGATCCTTCATCGATGGTGACGGCGATTCCGTTGAAACCCACCCCAGCGTTCTGCCTGACGAGCTTCTGTCCACACGATGAAGTCGTGCACGCAACGATTGGAGACATGCGAACGATCTGCTCTTGAACATACTGCAACGCCTGACAGTAGTGGCGTTTCTCCTCGTCCTCCCACTCGCTGTGGGGAGGCTGGGTTGGATCCGTGGAGCGTAGGTAGAATCTCTTGAGCTCTTGGACCATGTCATGCGTACCGGGCTCGAAGATCGGCGCATTTGTGACAGGATCATTGCCTTCCGTATAGCTGCACATGAGCTCAAACTTGTCGCCGAGCGCGGCGTCTATCGACACCGTCAGGACGTCGTTGTCTGTGTAAGAACGTTGGTTCTTGTGCGAGGACTTGGCATGGGACAACAGTTCCATCAGGACAACGTCTTCTGAGGCCACGCGCTCCTCCTGATCGTCATCGAACGAGGAAACTCGACCCGGGGCATGATCCTCCAGGTCCCAGTTTGACGCTGGAATGCGCAGTGGCCTAGGATCATCGGGGTACGCCCTGGCGTACTCTTTGCAGATCACATCGACCGCTGCGTTTGTAGGTGCCGTGAGGAGAATGCAAGCTCCGATCGTGTAGTACACATGGCCGACATGGCACTCCACTGTGGTTTTACCCGTACCTCCTGGCGCTTGGACAATCTGGATGCCGCCCTTCATGGCACGCATCCCCTCCACGACCATCGTCTGTTCCTCGTTGAGAGGATTCAAGGAATAGTTGACCACTTCCTGGATTACGGCATCGGCGGTGTCCTTGCCAACCTTGAGGCTCTCGAACACGTTGACGTCCGGCAGACTCTCCGGGTCGTTGTTGAGGAGGAGGGGCCACAGGTCCTTGCGACCATCCTGCGTGTTCCAAATCAGGTCGGTTGCGTCGATGCGACGACGATAAGTAATGTCGACGACGTTGACCTTCACCGAAGTCTTGAAGAAGGATGCGTTGGCGACGCTGTGGGGTGTGCAAGCGTCCTTGCCGAAGTAGCCGAGGTTCTTGTTCTTCGCGACGAGAACAATGTCGGTGTTTGAGAAGGACAAGATATCGTCCATGACGAAGAACAAGGCGCTTTGTTCGTTCGGGCGCCTCGGAGATGACCACTTCAAGATGACTTCTGAGCCAGGTTTGAGAAGGCTCTTGGAGTCGAACACATTCTCGCGCTCTCGCAGTCGAAGCAACGCGATGACGTTCTTGCCGTAACTGACGAACCTGACCCAGTGCCAGGTATGGTCGAATTGAGTAAGCATCTCTACCTGCTCCTTCCATTCGGTGTCGGCATCAAACGCAATCTGCACTGCAGCCTCGACTGCATCCATGAATGCCGGATACGCTTTGATGGGCATGTGAGGGTCACCGGCCTTGAGCCTCTGGTATATTCCCTTCATGCTGTAGGCCTGGACACTGACAAGACCTTGGCGACCGAGGAAGGGCGCATACGGAGGCTGACTGACAGTCTTGAGGCTTTTGATTTTCGTAAGAAAATCTAGAAACTCGATCTGGCCACCTGCGATCTTTTGCTCGTTTTCATCCTTCTTCAGCAAGATGCGGAAGGTGATTGTCGACCTCTTTGAAGGTGAGGCGACTTGCTGTAGGTGGCGGAGAATGTCCAATTCCTTCTGGACCATCTTCTCCTCGGTGCTTGCATTGGGCTTTAGGTTGGAAGAGATGGCCTTGTCGTACTGAAAGGTTACGTACAAAGCATCATCGTACTGCTCGTTCCTCACCTCAAAGTCGGTGATGCCCTTGGTATATGAGGGAGCCTCGCTGTCCGCCTCAGCGTCGGCGCGGACGAGCTTGCCGAACGCGAAGCGCATGTATCCGGAGTGAAGGACGACGCTGGTCAACTTGTCGTGAGGCCGGAAAGTCGTGGCACGTAGCTCGATGTATGGAGCTATAGCCATGGAGCCGAATGAGATGGTGAGGTTGATCGATCTGTCATTCTTCATGGTGCCTTGCTCCAACGCAGGAAGCAGAACCTCTTGGCCGTCGCTGTGGAGGACAATCTGGCAATTGTGGTGCCAGAAGCTCCTCACGGCGGCCCACTCGGCACTCTTGGGCTTCGGACAGCTGACCCGTACGAGCTGGGTCTTGTCGGTGACGGGCTTGCCGGTGACCGCGTCTGTCCAACCCTGGTCAAACGACGTCGAAGAGAGAAGATCGGGTGAGTCGATAGTGAAGCGGGCTTACCTTCGGTTGTTTCACTCATCTTGCTTGAGTCGCGCCCAGGGAAAAGGCAGAGTGTTCTTGTCGTCAAACAATGTGTGGGGGTGGGTGAGCCAGTGCGCGGCTGGCGGGCGTGGAGCGGGTTGGCGAGAAGAAGACGAAGAAAAGAGGAAGAGGTTGTGGCGGAGAGGCAGTTGAAGTTTTGAGAGCGGACCGCCGGCGGCCGGCACGGGACCCACGGCTACGCGGAAAGTGCAGAAACTGCAGGTGGTGCAGGTGGGCTGGCGGCTTGGTGTCCAGTGACGCACGTATGCACGCTGGATTAAGAAGGCAAGAGCGGACGTCACCAACTTTTCTTGAACAACGCCTGCGGCGATGCTCGACAGCACGCAGTAGATATCGATCGACACCATGACCACTGTGTTTGTCCCGCTTAGAAGCGGCGTTGATGCATCAATCCCGTAGAAATTTGGAGTAAGCTCGTAAAGAGCCTGGCAGCAACGAAAACAGCCCACGACTGTGCCAACGCCCACAACAGAACACGAAAGAGACGCCCGTCTTCCGACTCTAGATTGGATGGTAGACCTATAGATCCCGAGAGTCGTTTGCGGCTTGGGAAGGCTAAGAATATCTGTTGCAATGCATGCTCTATCGCATGACGCATGGTTGGCCTCGCCTTCGACTCCTTCGACAGTGAGCCAGTGAGCCAGTTTCCAGCTTGAGCAGGCGCGTCCTGCAGCACGTGGCCATAGAAACCGATGGAAGCCGCCTCGCTTGCCCATAAAAGGCGCGCCGCCCTCCGGCTCCAGACCCTTTCCTCTTTTCTCCTCAACTCGGTACCGCCAGTTCAAGATTCTTCCTTTCCCTTGCCGCAAGCCAACCCCCTCGGCCCCGTCCATACGGACGAGACAAGACCGCGCCCACCACACGCCGGCTCAGCCCACAGACAATGCCTCGCCCTTCACCACGTTGGCTCACCTAACAGACAAGCTTAGCGCATGCCATCTATGCAGCCGACGCATTCTCCCGCGCCGCTCGCTGCAAGCTTGGCTCCACAGCGCGATGCACGCTTCTGACTCCTCCTCGGCTTGCAATGCCCACAACCTCACTCAGATCTTCTGGTCTGGCCCGGCTGTTGTCAAGCGCACAGGAACCAAGCCCGCCAATTGACGCGCAGCAGCATTCCAACTCACAGGCTTGCTCGGAGCTTGCACCAGCGCGTCTCAGAGCATCCTCCACGATGCTCGTTTCCCCCTACTAAGCATGCTTAGCGCAGCTTTCGGATCAAAACACCCCCCCATTCTCACCCCAACCCTACTAAGCATGCCTAGCGCGGCTTTCGGATCAAAAACCCCCCCATTCTCACCACGACCCTACTAAGTTTGCCTAGCGCGGCTTTCGGATCAAAAACCCCCCCATTCTCACCCCAACCCCACTGTGCATCACATCTAGCCTCCACTCTCATTCCCAGGACTCCTTCCGTACCCGACAACCAGCTCGCAACATCTCTCTTTCCAGCAGCTGCAAGTTACACCCTGTGACTTGACACGAATGGAGCTCATCCACCCCCCGGTTGGCCTCTTCACCTCACCTCCATATGGTGGGCTTCGCTTTCCAGCAGCTTGAAGAGTCCTCAACAAGACACCACTCTTCACTTCGCCAACAGATGCACGTCACTCAAGGCTGTCGCTTGCCACGTTCATTCGTTTGCTGGTTTTGGTTTCGCTCGCATCCGATGCCCATCAGCAGATTCCTTTTTTTTGCATCCAGTGAGGGTCAGAGCACTGTTACGCCACGGCAGAACAACACCTTCCTTGATCAGGTTCAGTACCTTCGAAGCTACCAGAAGGTTGCTGTCAGGCGTTGCCAATCCCACATCTCACCAGCAAAGCAGATGGTCTGGCTCCGACAATGAAAGAACTCTGAATCTCAACGGCAGCTGCCAGCCACAATCAGATGTCGCTTGAGCGGATGGGGCCCTTGCTCGTGCTGTGTTACTTTCCCAGGAGATCTGACTGGCAATGCTACCCTGCAGGGAGTCCCGTCGAAGCTCGGACGCCACCACCAAACTTCAACAAGTTTGTACTGACCGCACTGGCACTCCGGTTGTCACCCGGTTGGCCTTCCCGCTGACACTCCTATTGATACAATCAACTCCTCATGACCCTCAAGTCGTCCTGCTCTTCTCGATGGCGGCCACTTGACGAAGAATTGGAAGCCAACAGGGACCATATTGCGCAACTTCAACACCCCATGAGTGTTCTTGGTGAGCGCACGCTATCCTCTGTCAGAAAGATGACGTGGCCATCACCCTCCTAAGCCTGGCAAGATTGATGATACTGCTCCACATTGGATGCGCCAAACTCAGCCTGTTCGCATGGTCACAGAAAGACGCTTATCCTGAGTTCAATACCGACAGACTTTCGCATCTCATCACAAGCAAGCTATCGGGAGAGAGATGGCGTCTGCCAGCAAGCCGGCTTTTCCATGCGCGCAGGGACAAGCTTACCCTTTGAGACCATGGGTGGTCGATGTTCTCTTTCATCGGGCTGACTCGACATGCACTCAAGCGAATTGCGCTGCCGTCGCTATTGTTGGCAGCTCCACACCGCCCGACCTCGACCGCCCTGGACCCTTCTTGCTTCTCCGCATCCATGGTATGACCTCCAGGCCGACTCCACCCTCGCGCTCACCTCAGCCACTCCAACAACCCCGTCTCCCCTGAAGCAGCCGTCAAGCTGATGCTCGAAGCTGTCGCCCGTGTCTCGGAAGAGCAGCCCTTCTCCTCCTCCACTCGCCATGCACTGTTTCCCCGATACCTGGTCTGCAAATCGCGTGCCACCCCGAGCGCCAAGCAATCGCCGTCCCTGGCGCAACTGTTCCAAACATTTCTGAACAACGACACCTGGTCGAGATCGACAAGAAGCCACAGCTTCACGGCCCAAACCAAAGGAACATGGGCCCGCGTACTTCTCTGCGCAGACAAACCCTCGTTGATACCATCTACGATCAACTGCCACGGAGGTGTTTGCTCGGTGCACTCTAACACAGGTCCAACGATGATACCGCCGACCACCTATCCTCCATCACAGTAATCGAGGTCAAGCGAGACACGAACGGCAAGTTTTTTTGACCGGCGGTGGTTGCTGCACTGGAAGTACCACTTCATACATACTCGGCTTGGGATGCATGACGCAATGAGGACACGGCGAAGGAAATGAGAGAACGGAGGGACAACACAGTGAAGGCACCGGTTGGACCCAATGGTAGCTTTAGACAGTCAGAAATTGCATTTCCACAGGTACACCGGCTCTCAAAGAACGTCAAGTGATTCCTGCCATTGATCCGGTAGCTTCGCTGCCTAAAATGTATTCATGTAGTATGATCTTCGCGTTACTATGTCGCCATAACTAAAAATGGCAGTTGGCAAGACTTGGTCGTTGCTGAGGGCTCGAGGCGAAGAAAGACAGTGGCCTTCCGTTGGGGCAAAGAGGCTTCCAAATGGGCTCTGTAGATTGTAAGTGGCAGCGAGAACTTCGCTGCTCACTGTCTCATCACAGATGGGTATATCAGCCATCACGGCGGGTACACTACCCTGCAAATGATGGGAATGTGACCTATGTGGTATTATCAAAACCTTGACGGGAATGAAGTTGAATGCACTGGCACGCACCACACCATCAAATACCAAACAGCGACAACAGCGACATCACATCGAAGGAGGCTTCTCAAATTCCATCGTCTCTACGGTCATTGCGCCTATCTCCCGTTTCCGGAAGACTGCGTTCGTCCTTGTTGTGCCAAATCTCCATGGTTTTTGAGAGCCACGCAACTTGGACATTGTGGAAACATGGTGTGTGGACCTGTTGTTGTTCGTTGCAAGAGTCGTGGACTCCATAGCGTTGCGGTCGGAAGGAAACTCTATTCAAGTGATGAGATGCTTGATGATATACCAAGGGTGGAATATACTGAAACCTGGAGGCAAGATTGAATGAGGGAGGGAGGTCTTTATGTGCATCTCGGAGCATTTTGGACTCCCATCACCAGAGTAACGTGGGGCGAACGGGACTATGGGACCGAGCTGGTTGCCGGAGAATCCAAAAAGCTTGGGCGTGTTGGCGTACGGCTCGGCGCCACGAGTAAAGCCGGTTGTTGGGGGGAATGGTGTTTCTGCTGAACCATGGGCGAGCCCCAAGTAATGCCACGACAGGGCAGTCTCGGCGCTACGGCTTCAGAATGGCCGTGACGCCGTTGTTGCACCGCGGTCTCGTCATCACAACGGCGTGGTTCCGAGCCGACCCGATCACTCACTGCTGTTCTAGTAGCATCGGTTGCTGGGGAGCTTCATTCGTAGCCTACCAGCGGCTTCACCAGGCCCTTTTGCCCGAAAAAGGCTTAGTCGGGATTGCGTACAAGAGGCGCCATCCGTTGGACGGCCAGACCGGTCTGCGCTTCAGGCTTCGCTTTCTCTTCTTGTTTGGTGAATATATCCTACCAACCTGCGCGGGGTCAGCATTGGGGGCGTTTAGTTTTTCCCCCAGTTGTTTTTCAGCGCACAGCATGGCTTGCTGCCCATCTTACCGGCAGTTTCCGGGCTGAGAGAGGTGCTTGAGGAACTTGCAATTCGAGCATCCTGGCGGAATACGGGTGCCTGGTCGCGGAGGAGCTAAAAACGGTTTCTGGATTGCGATGATTCGAAGTCTTGGCCGGCGGGGGATTTGTTGGTGGTTCGGAAAGATGGAAGGGAAGGATTTGGAGGGATCCTGCGAGGAATACTCAATCAGTAGCGACACGTGGTGTAGTTCTCGGTGGCACAGCATTTGCCAGAACGGACTAGGACGAGACAGGCGTCAGCTGAAGTAAGGTTAAATATTAGCGGTCGCTTGACAAGGCTCGTGGAACCCGAGCAAGACATGGGCGTATCGGCGATGGCGAGGGTGAAGAAGGAAGTACACCGCATTATCGCGATTCTGCATGGCGGCCGGTCTCCTGATACGCCACGGCCGAAAGGCGCGTCTGCAGTGAGATGCCGTGTCGCTGTACAGCTGCTTGGTCTTGGCCGAGAGCAGGGGATTATCAAGAGCCAAGCAGCCAAGAGCGATGGTGGAGAGCGCGGAGCATGCGTGGCCCAAGCGCAGGGCTGAGGCGACGCCGCAAGCAAAGGCAAAGCCACAGGGCTGTGGGGCCTCCCCGCACCCCAGTGGTGGGTATTTTTGCGGCGTCAGCGCTACCCCGGCGGGGATTGAGTCAGCCCGGATCCAGTGCGCGCCCCTGGCTGGCTGCGTCTCGCGGCATGCGCCGAACAGCACGAGGGTGCGTGAGCGTGAGGCAGAGGGCGAGGGCGACTCGAGGGCAGGCTGGGCATGCGAGTCGGCGTGTTGGCGAGCTGGGCAAGAGCGAGCGGCGGCCACCTCTACCGACGCTCGCTTCGGCTCTCCAGCCGGCCCGCGGCTCGTCGCTTGACCACTGCACTGCACCTATCTCGCGCGCACCTCAAGCTCCACCCTGTTGCTCGCTCGACCGCTGCTGCACGGCGGCGGGACGACCCGACTTGTGACCATGCGTGCGACCGTCGACCCGGCTGCAGCCCGCGCTCCAGCTGGCGCGACCTGCACGTCCGATTGATCCGTCAGATCCTTAATCGCAACCCCATGGCAACCGCGACTCTATCTGACCCGCCCGAAATAGCGGCCCACGCGAAGTGGCGCCCGCCCATGCTTATCCTCCACGCCTGCTCTCACGTCAAAGTACCTCGCACGCTGGCCCTGACTGGCAGGCAGAGGCCTCGTTCTCTGTACGGGCCTGACGACGCCAATCGCCGCCTGCTTCGCCCCGGCTCTCCGCTGACGGCCCGCATATGCGAACACGCTGCCTCCCTGCACCGCGCCGCAGCCCTGCTGACTCGGGGCAAGAGGCGGCTCAACATCAGGTCACTTCCATGGTACTTTTGATTGGCCCAGTAACCAACCCTCGGCGCTGCGCCTGCAACGACGCCGACACGCTGCCTCCATCCCCCATGTGTCTTGCCTCTTTGGGAACAAGAGGTGGATGCAGACATCATGGCATCGCCCTGCTCACCAAAGCCCTGCTGGAGGCCCCCGCCGAGCGCCACCGAGGTTGCCCCCAGCTACCTGCTGCCACTGATACTTTATAACCCATCGTGGCCCCATCCCAATCATGTCTCTCTCCAGCTCACCATCTTTCCTCTCATCGACATACAAGGGCTTTGCTCAGCCCTCACATCATACACCCGGCCTTCTCCTGGCCCATATCTCTCTGTTTTTCCTTTGTCCGTTATCATTCTCTCGCTTCCACAATGTCTTTCGTTGCCAGGTCTGTAGTCAGGGGTCTCGCCAGTCGGTCCGCCTTCACGAATGGCTCGTGGACCGGTGCCTGGGAGGCCCAAGGCAACACCCAAGGCAGCATCTCTGCTCAGACCAGGAACGGTACGTGCTTCCTTCTCTCCCCGCCCCCCTACTGTCGGCTGACTTTTACCTGCAGGTGCCGGTCTTCTGGGCACTTTGGATGCCCCGCAACTGCCTGACTGCTTGGGCCAACCGCCTTGGAACGATCAGGACCTCAGCATACCCGATACTGGCGTGACGCGCGAGTACGATTTCACTGTCACCTACCAGGACATCGCTCCCGATGGCGTGACAAAGAGGGGTGTGCTCGTCAATGGCCAATTTCCCGGTCCTCTGATCGAGGCCAACTGGTATGTTACGTTATGGTCTCAGTCTTGTGGATAACGACTGACTTTCTCCTCAGGGGTGACTGGATTCAGGTCACAGTCCACAACGGTCTCGGTGTCGAGGAGGGTGAGGGTACTTCTATGCACTGGCACGGCTTCTTGCAGAAGGAGAGCCAGTGGATGGACGGTGTTCCCGGTGTGCAGCAGTGCCCCATCACCCCCAACGACAGCTTCACCTACCGTTTCCGCGCCGAGCAGTATGGCACCTCATGGTATCACAGCCATTATAGCGCGCAGTACGCCGGTGGAGCAGCGGGCCCTCTTGTCGTCTACGGTCCGGACAGTGGCGGCTACGATATCGACCTTGGTCCTGTAATGCTTTCCGACTGGTATCACGCTCAATACTACGACATCGTGAAGGAGACTATGCAGGCCGATCCGACCGGACAGAACCCCACGCCTCCGCCGGCATCTGACAACAACCTGATCAACGGCTACGGCGAGTTCGACTGCTCCACCACCGACCTGCCCTGCGTTCCCGACGCGGGCGTGGCCAAGTTCAAGTTCACCGCAGGAAAGAAGCACCGCCTTAGGTTGGTCAACACTGGAGCCGAGGCTATGCAAAGGTTCAGCATCGACGGCCACACAATGACTGTCATCGCACACGACTTTGTCCCCGTCCAGCCTTTCCAGGTGACGGCTTTGACGCTTGGAGTCGGACAGCGTGCCGATGTCATCGTCGAAGCCACCGGAAAGCCGTCCGAGTCCTACTGGATGCGATCAGACATTGGCCTCGATGGCTGCAATGCCTTCAACCCCGCGGCCTCTGAGGCGCTTGCAGTCGTCCTTTACGATGATGCTGATCCCAATGGTGTGCCCGCTTCGACCGCTCAGCCCGACTCGAAATTGGCCGTCTGCAAGAACGACGACATTTCGCTCGGTCTCCCGCTGCACCCCACGATGCCGGATCCCAGTCCGTCGGTGACTACGGAGCTCCACATCACCAACGAGTGGAACGGAACTCACTGGCTGTGGCACTTTGGCGGGCCATCCTACCGCGCCGACTTCAACGACGCCCTTCTCTACCAGATCCAGCAAGGCAACGCCGAGTTCGGTCCTCAGAGCAACGTCCACGACTTTGGTTCCAACAAGTCGGTCCGCTTCGTCATCTACAACGACACACCCGCTCCGCACCCCATGCACATGCACGGCCACAACTTCTGGGTTCTCGCCGACGGCGTGGGCAGGTGGGACGGCACGACAGCCAACCCGGGCAACCCTCAATTCCGCGACGTCCACATCCTGCAACCAGCGCCAACGGGCAGCTCATCCTACATGGTGATCCAGATCGAGCTCGACAACCCCGGGCTGTGGCCGTTCCACTGCCACATTGCGTGGCACGTCTCGGCCGGTCTCTATCTCAACATGCTCGAGCGTCCCGACGACATCAAGAAGCTCCCCATTCCGTCCTCGTTTGGCGACCAGTGCAAGGTCTGGGGAGACTACACTGCTACCAACCCGGTTGACCAGATCGATTCGGGCCTGAAGAGGAAGGACATGTCCCCGGGCTTGCGGAGGAAGTCCATGTATTTCTGAGCCGATTCACCTTTCAACCCTCCTTTTTTCCATCATTGGTGCGTTCATCAACAACAAGCGACTCTCACAGGCATTTATACGGCGCATCGTTTCCAGCCTGCTTCTATTTTTCTCATCTTTACCGGCAGATTTTCAGCCTGAGTTCTTAATCGTTAATCATGGCGACTTGTCTTTTATACATATATCCCCATATATCCCCCGACTGTAGATAGTAGTAGTAGCAGTAGTAGATAGCATAGTATTAGTAGTAGTAGTAGATAGCATAGTATCTAGGTCCCGCGAAAAGAAAGGATGAATACAAGATGTACATATATCATTACCCCTTTGTTCATGGTCTACATGTGATGCTGCTGGGGGTTCCCGTCCGTACGGATCATAGCGCACGCGCTCAGAACCAGCAGGGCGGGTAAGCGTCTTTGCTGCAACTTCGAACGTCGCAACCCGAAGGTGCGGTTTTAGCAACGAAGGGGAGTCGGGCCGTCGAGAGGCCCTTGTTTGCGGTCAAAGGCATGCTCGATCGGTTTCCCCAACTCACTCGCATGGACACAAAATCCCTCGACGAGCATCTTTCACAGCGTCTCCATCTCCTTGCTCGGTAGCGTTGTCCACCATTGCTGCTGCGCGTGTGCCTGTCGCCGTCATCCAGCCCAGACCACGCCGGCCAGCATCCCGAGTCGGTGAGGAATGCACTGACCGCTTTCCCGAGTCCACGGCTCTGGACTCATCGAGCCTGTGTCTGTTGTTGGCCGGTGTTTGTCCACGTTGACCGGTCGACCCCCGGAACCGAACCGATCAGCCAAGTGGGGAAAACGAACATGGCGCACCCGCCCGCTCGGGTCACTGTCTGGGTAACGTGGGGGGGTTGGACTTTTTGCGAACCACCTTATGATGCATTTTACTTGTTTTGCTGAACGTCGCCCTGAACGATTGGCATCGCCTGCCGCTGTTCCTGCAGCAGACGACTCTGAATCACCATTTGCTATAAACCCTTCCCTACGCACCGAGAACCTTGAACGACTTGACAGTGTCCACAACGCATTTCTCAAACGGCGTGAAGTCGGAACCGAGGAGCCGTCTGGCCTGCCTGTTGTCGACCTTGTACACGCCTTCGGGTGGGAAGCCGCCGCCCTCGGAATCTGGATCGGGAAGGTTGTCTCTGTACTCGGGGAACCTGTCCCAGATGATTTTGGCCACCTGCTTGTTGGTAAAGTAGCCGGCCGTGAAGAAGAATCTCTTGCCGCCCGCCTCTTCCTTCTCCACCGCAAGGACGTGGCCGAGCGCAAGGTCGCGCACGTCGGTCCAGATGAAGGCGACGGTGGGTGGGATGCCCTGCTTGCACTTGCCCTGCACGAAGGCGCTGATGACCTGGTTCGAAGTGTTGAGCGCGCTCAAGGACCCGAGATCCGGCTTGACGGGCCCGAAGACGAAGGGCGGGGCCAATGTTGCCAGCGTGAAGTTGGGCTTCTCGCTTTCGACGAACTTCCACGCCTCCTGCTCGGCGAAGAGCTTGCTGGCTGTGCATCTGACGGTCAGTCCCCCTTCTCGATGCCGACGGGGAGTCCAGCCGCGAACTCACCTGTGTACCCGGCACCGGGGTTTTCCAACGCCTGTTCCAGCGTCATGGGGTTCCAGTCGGCCTCCGAGTACGTGTGCTCTGGCCAATCGCCCTTGAACGGATGCCTGATGGCGGCGAATGACGAAGTGATGACCACTCTCTTCACCGTGGGCGCACTCTTCTGGATCGACTTGAGGATGCCGGTGGTGCCGATAATCGCAGGATCCAGCAACTCTTTCCGCACGTCCGTGACATTGAAATGAAAGGGGCTGGCGGTGTGGATGACGGCTTCAAACGGTGGGTCTGACTTGACGGCCTCGTCAAAGGCGCCCTCGACGGCGATATCTTTCACAATGGCGAAGTCTAGCCTGTCCTTGGAATATCCAGGGTTCGCCTTCCTGATCTGCCCCGCCTTCTCGCGACTGCGCACAGTGGTCACGACCGAGTGGCTGCGCAGCATCAGCATCTTGTTCTTTACTGCAGAAACCCGACTACTTACCCGCGACTCAAGAGGACAGCGAGAACATGGGTGGCGATGAAGCCGCTGCCACCAGTCAGTAAGACGCGGGTCATTGTGGAAGGTCGTTGGAAGAAGTGAGTCTCGGAGCAAGTCGTTGCTTTGTTAAATTACTGGTCGACGTGCTTATATACAACATTGCAGATCATCCGGCCGTGCTACAGAGAGCGGCTCAAGCGCTGAGGCTGAGCTATACACGTGCACTATCATGATACCATGGTGAGCAAGGAGCACCCGGAGATAGGGGTTTAGGAGGAATTTACGGATTTGATTGGAGGAAGGAGTCCAACGGGGCCGCCTTTGCTGCTTAGCCGAAGTAGCCCCTCGGCCGAAAGAAGACGCCAGTTGATCGGATAGTAGAGAGGTTCGGAACTTCTCTGCCTGTTAATCTCCGCTTTTCTATAGAGGCTGCTAAGATAAATCCCGAGGGCCGGTGCTCCTTCTGGTCCTGCCCCTTCTTGCGCCGAGGACGGCCAACCATCTGGTGATCGATTACGAGGACTGCTGTCTTGGCCTTGAACTCGCAACTGGCCTCTGGGCATAGCACTATTCCGTCTTCGTCTCGTATTATGTTAATCACTGTAGTATTGGAAGGACGATTTGCGGCCGCCTGTTTGAAACGTGCCACCTTGTCCTTCTTTCTCCATGCTAAAGGCTTAGATCCTGAAGGCGTAAAGGTAATTAGAACGAGACTTTCCGGACCCATGTTTGCCAGGCCGGTTTCAGAGGTTTTCTCTGTTATTGCGACCGTGGGGTTCACGGCGAGCGACAAAAGAAATTGCACCCACATCCCGAAGCAGAAGCTTGGCCGCCACATGCAGCTAAGCACTACCAAGTTTTTCGACACCCAGGATCAATTCAAAGCCTGGATCCGTGGCTTTGGAGGGGAAGTGCGGCACAACGTCACCTCCGAAATGACACATCTCATCGTCTCGGCAGGAAAGGGTGGCAATAAGAAGAAGCTGGCAGCAAAGTATCATATTCCGGTCGTCTCCTTCAACGCTTATATGGAGACCGTGCGTGCCTTGGGGCACCAACCCAGCCCAATCATGATACAATCGGGGAACTCGTCCTCCTCACAGACCGAGGACGAGGACGATACAGCCACACGCCTAGAGTCCCCCCGCACACGCCACGCAGGAGCAAGCGCCACTTCCTCTCAACACCTGGAGCGTAAATGTACGTTTTAAATGCATATATTTACGTCCGGATCTTGTATTCAACTACCCACCCGGTGAGAGAATTTTTTTTTTTTATGAAGCAGATGCGGGTAGGCAATTTCTTTTGTAACCGAGCTTTCCCTGCACCTATCCGAGGGTTTTCTCTCCGAGACCGCTCTTCCTAGCAACTGAGACTATCCGGAATACCGGGCAGTTGAGGGAAGTGGAAGACTCAGGTATCTTGACTTCAGGTATCGGGGTGAGCTGGAGAAGTCTTTCCGGGATGAGGACGGGAGGCGGGGAAGATGTGATTAAGACTGATGTCTGCTGCTTCTCTTCTTTAGGCTTTTTAGGAAAGAAGGCAGTCAAGAGGGTGTTGTTCGGAGGCGGGCTGTTCGTCCTCCGTTTCTTGGCCTGCAACAAGCGTATCAGCTGAGGAACGAGTCATCTTGAGTGAGGGCGACTTACCATGGTTGAAGCCTTGGGTCGGGCGGAAACCTGCTCGCGAGTGTACAGCCCCCTCTTGCAGCCGATGGCTAGCGCGAAGAATAGCAGAACATGGCGTAACTATGCCTTAGCTCGTTCTTAGAAAAAAAAATACGTAGGTAGTTGAAGCTATGATCCAGACGAGAATGTCGAATTAAAAATTCTACATACACGTCCGGACAATGGCTTCAACTACCCATGACATGAGCAAAAAAAAGATCCACGCTAGCCATCGGCTGCGCGAAGGAGCTGTACTGTGACAGAGTCAGCACCGATTCCGGCTGGGATCAACGAGGCGAGGCGGGGGGACGGATCCGACGACGCTTCGGACGGAGAGAGATGAGGCAATGAGCAGTGAGGGCAGGCGCCTCGAGAGCTGGAGGCGAACATACCAGGATCGACTGGGACCGGCTGCGGTCTGCACACAGGGACGCATCGTACGGGCAGCGGGAGAGCTTGCAGTTGCTGAGTCCAACGACCGACGGCTCGACGACTGAGGGAAGAGGTTTCAGTGAGCGGGCTGGCAGAGAGTCAAGAGCAAGTGAGGCGGACGCTGGGCAAGACACGCTAGACCGAACGGGAATCGACATCTAGGAAGGCAGGCGCGCTCGGATTGACAAGGACAGCTGGGATGACAGCACGAGAACACGAACCTGTGGATATTGCCCATAGCGCGCATGGGAGTGACGGTCGCGAGCGATTCTGCGAGTCCCGCTTATCGCGGCGCGCAGAGTTGGTGGGTTTCCATGCAGGAAGGCGACGAGAGAAAAGAGGAAGGATCCGGGCGTGGAGGGCGGATTTATCCAGGGTCTAGGGGCAAGCAAGTCACATGATGTACCGCGCAATGGGCAGGCACCTACAGCTCCTTCGCGCAGCCGATGGCTAGCGTGGATCTGTTTTTTGCTCATGTCATGGGCAGTTGAAGCTATCATCCGGACGAGGATGTCGAATTAAAAATTCTACATACACATCCGGACGATAGCTTTCACTACCTACGTATTGTTCTTTTTTTTCTCCCCCTCTAAGAACGAGCTAAGGCATAGTTACGCCATGTTCTGCTATTCTTCGCGCTAGCCATCGGCTGCGAGAGGGGGCTGTAACCACGGGAAGAAAGCAACCTGGAAGCTGTGTGACGAGTGATGGGCAGAGGGAGCTCTGACTAGTGACCGCCTACGCCCAAACTGGAAATTTATGCATGGCTCGCTCCAGTCAGGTAGCTGCAATCGGCATTTCTCCGCTCTGACGCCCAGCTGCGGAGACGAATCAGCAGTTTCCAACGTCACAGGCTTTCGCGGTAAACGCACCAGGCACGAGGTTTCTCTGCAGCGCGAGGATCATGCGACTTGTGTCAGAGGGAACAGGACAAGCTGACTACATCCGACCAATGCCCTTTTCTCGGAGTTGAAATACTCACGCCTTCCCTAAGCCATGCAAACACTTCCACAGCTCGAGAGCCGCAACACTATGAGGTGTGGCACGACAGCCACAGAGAATGGACCAGGATCCATAAATTACCTAGGGAGAAATAATCAAATAAAGCCAGCGGTCCTTGCCCTCAAGGGCTGCTTTGGGGTATCCGTTTCCATCACCGCTATGCCATGCTAAAGGAAACCAGTGAAATGGATCCGAAAAGAAAACGAGCCATGCCCCACCGCCTCAGATGCCGCGCAGGATGTCCGGCAATCCTTCGAGAAGAGCTGCAACGCCACCATATTTGGCCAAAGTACCGAATGCATGGCTACCGCTCCTTCTCTTGTCGCCTTCTTTCTTACGCCTGCTACTACTTCTGCGGTTATTGCCGTTCGATGAAGAAATCGTGCGCCGCGCACGAGGGCGAGCGTCCGAGTCAGAGTCGTTGGTCGATGAATCGAAATCACCCCGAGGCCGGTCGCTGTAACTCTTCCGGCTTCGCTCGCGTCGGGCAGACCCCGTACTGTTGATACTCCGGGCACTAGTCTTGGAGTCACTCAGCTCGGCACTGAGCCGTGGATCATATTGTGCTTGTCGGAAAAGCTCGATGGATCGATCGACAAGACCACGAATTTCCGCCTGCTCTTGTCAGTATCACAGACGGAACATGGGTCAAGGAAGACGTACGTATGTAAGAGGTTTCCCGATACAAAAGCAGGTCTCGAATCTTGTGCGGTTTCCATCCGGCATCTCTTTCTGCACCTGGTTGAAGCTAAACCGAGCTTCCTCAATCGCTTCTCTCCGTACCCAAGTTTGCATTATCTCGGTCCAGCTATTACGCTCGGTGTAGGCCTTCTCCACCGGCACCTGGGTATTACTGTTCATGACCTGGTCGTCGACAAAATCCCAGCGGTTGCTCCCTTGCCAGAGCCTCCATGGAATACCGAGTCCATTGCTGGTGGCCCTTTCTCGACCTTCAGGCACTGAGCCCTGACTTGAGCCCATGGCGTTAAGGCTGGCGCGCGGAAATGAAGGGAAGTATCCTGAATTCAATGATCGGCCTGGAGATGCTCCTGCTGGCACGTACGCAGTAGAAGGAGAGAGACAGGCATAAGAACCTCCAGGCGAGAAAGAGGCACTTGGTCGAAGGTTTTGGATGCCTGTGATCGGAATAGGTAGAGCGTTACGTTCCATGGCTCCAATCTGGTGAACGCTTGGTGGTCTCTGTGGTGGAGACGTCGCCTCGGAATCTCTCCGCGTCAGATGGGAACTCGACTCGTCCTCACTTTCCGACTCAACACGGGGCTGATAGCTGTCTCGCCGCTGAAGCACTTGTGGGAATTTTTGGAGAGTACCGGGATATTCGTCAGCTGTGGACAGCCGGCGCTCGATCTCACCCAGCCTTGTCCACCTGTGCAGGATATCGGCGCTGAATCCGGATGAGATGCGACGGACAAAGGCGGAGCTTTCAGTGAGGCTGGCTTGAAGAGTTGCGGCCTTGATCGATTGGTCCTTGTACTTTTCAAGAGTGCTCGGAGACGGGGTCCTGTCCTGGTCCGCGGTGGGATCTCTATGGTCAGAGTACACGGAGTTGCTTGGAGAGCCCGCGAAGTCACGGCTCCGGCGGTATTCGTCATGGGCTTCGGAGACATCCAGAAGGAGGAGCTGTTGGTCGATGACTAGGACCTCCAGTTGAGAGCGTTCATTGGCAACCGCATCAGCGGCGGAGGCTGGGGCTCGTTCTTGGCGAGACCTACAGTGCAGCAGGTCAGCTCAACATGCGATGGCGCGAAAGCAGCGGAGAGTCGGCTGACCTTGACCACGCAATGACGCGCACCGTGTAGAAAGCTTGGAGCATGACGGACAAGGTCGAGTTCAGAGCATCGACATAGGCCAGGAGGTAGTGGAGCTTGCTCTTGGAGACAAGGTCCAGTTTACGCGGCGGAGACGAGAGCGGGCTGTCGGAGTCACGGGATGCATCGGGTGGCGGCTTGGTCGAAACGACATGCTCGATGGCGGCAAAGGCATTTTGAGCGAGCAGGGTAACGTCCTGGACGGTCTCGTACGACTCGGGCGAGGGCGAGGTGACGTCTTCCCGGAGCAGAGTGCCGACTTGCTTCAGCATGAGAGAGAAGAGGCTGACGCTCTTTGCGATGCGGTTGGCGTCTCGGGTAGCCGAAGGATTGGAGATGCCGAACCCGTACAGGCGGAGCGACAGCCTGGTGCCCCAGGCAACGACCTGGATGATGGGGGCAAACTCGGCCATGGCGGAAGGCAGGGTTCTCGGTCGCGGGGGACAGGCTACATGGCCAGCCGGGGAGCAGGCGACGGTTAGTTGTAGGTGGAGGGGAGCCTCTGGCGGGCTGGAAGCGGCATTGCTCTGGAGAGGCTGCGGTCGAATCGGCTCACCGGCGTTGGCGCAGGTTAGGCAGCGGCGAGCACTTAGGTTCTAAGGCGGAGGCGACGACACAGGTTGGGGTCACGTGGGGGCGGCTTTGCTGGCAGGAGCATCTGTGACGTAGGCTTGCCTTCCCCAGCCAGGGCATCCTCGCCGATCCGGCCTTTGCCCTTCGCCCTGCGCACGCCCGTGACCGCTGCGCTGTGCTGCGCTGCAGCTCCGTTGCTATGCGCGCGCGGGTTGCCAGGCGTTCCCTGGGCGACGCGCCTTTCGGCCGATGCGCTCATCGTCGGGCAGCGTCGAGGCCGTGCAGGGTGCCACGGCAGGCCGCCTTCTCGAGCCACAGCCTGCCCAGCCTCGCCATCTCGCAGAGGCACGAGCGACGAGCGACGAGCGACGAGCTGGCAGGAATCCCCAGGACGGTCTAAAAACAGTTAGCGTGGCTTTCCAGAACCGGAAACCCGTGTGCGGAGGAGGAGACCGAGGACTGCGGGTGAAGAAGACTTTGCATGCTCTGCTTTGTCTGTACGACCAGCGGCGGACGTGATCGATGCCACTACGGTCCCTTTCCCCCTGGCTCGAACCGGCCTCGTCGAGGTGTGCGAACACAAGAAGAGAAGGACGAATATAAATAATACGAAGCAATGGCACGGGTATGCAGGGGAGGAAAACGTCTCACAATCCACGACCCGGGTCAATGCCTTACAGAAGCAGAACTGTGGAAAAGCATGGTAACGGAAACCGATGTCGCAATCGCTTGGCGTGGGAACGGTTCGACGAGTGTCTGGAGTCAATCTCGTTACCGTGTACCGGGCTCCCTATCTTGCGGCATGCGCCGCAGTGGCGAGCTGGCTCGATAAGCTAGTGATCCAGGGTGGAGGGGATTTTTTTTGGTCCGGTGTTCGCGACCAGTCTCGGGTGGCGCCGACAACGGCAGAGCACGCGTAAGAGACGCGTTGCACTCTTCTCCCCATCGTCCGCTGCATGCTTGTTGCGACAACACATTGGACAATGGTGGCAGAAGTGGTCTCCGCCAACGCCTGGCGCAAACCTCCCTACGTCTGCTTAGGGCATCGCGAGGGGTACGCTGCAGCTTGCGCAAGAGGCCAAGCTTCGGGTGGCTTTGGTTGGCGATGCTTGCCCCGGGCGTTGGCCCCAAACGGGCGCCCTCTCCGCCTCCACCGGCCTGCTACTCCGTACGACCTTCCCAATCGACGTTACACTGATAACGACGTCGCAATGTCCCAGCGCCTGCTCAGTTCCAGCTCTCGCCGACGCCGTTCCTCGGTGCGCAGCGCCATGTCCTATTTAACCCCAGCCCAGAGCCCGTCCCACTCCAACTCGACCCCCAGCGCCCTTCATCGTTCACCATGCCTGCCGATATCACTGGCCACTCCCCGGCCGACGGCAGTGGAGACCCCAAGCCGTCTCCCTCTGTCAACGTCGAGCCCGCCCAGCCCGTGCACCAGAGCGAGTACCTCGACCACGATCTTCCCATCCCCACCGACGAGGACCTCCGCACCCTCCACCGTGTGAGCGAGAAGATCCCTTTCAAGGCGTATACCATTGCCGTGGTCGAGTTGGTTGAGCGTCTTTCCTACTACGGCACTACCCAGGTACGCTCTGCTGCACCCCCACCCCCACCCCCTCCCCTTCCTAATGCCGCCAGGTTTTCGTCAACTTCATCCAACAAGACAACCCCGGCACGGCCACCGGAAAGGCCGTCGACCCCAGCGCCGACGATGCTCAGCCCGGTGCCCTCGGCATGGGCCAGCAGGCCTCCACCGGCCTGACCACCTTCAACCAGTTCTGGGTCTACCTCATCCCGCTGTTCGGCGCCTACGTTGCCGACAGTTATCTCGGCCGCTTCAAGACCATCTGGATCTCAGTCGTCATCGCCATTGTCGGCCATGTGATCCTGACTGCCTCGGCTGCTCCCTCCGTCATGGCTGTTCCCAGCCATTCTCTTGCAGCCTTCGTAATCGGCCTCATCATCATGGGCATTGGCACAGGCGGCTTCAAACCCAACATCTCTCCGCTCATTGCCGAGCAGATCCCTCGCAAGATGTATGTCCACACCACCAAGAAGGGTGAGCGTGTCATCGTCGACCCGGCCGTCACCACGGCGAGGATCTACAACTGGTTCTATCTGTTCATCAACATTGGTGCTCTTGTTGGCCAGCTGAGCATGGCCTACGCCGAGCGCTACGTCGGCTTCTACCTCTCCTTCATGCTGCCGACCCTGCTGTTCTGCGCTGCTCTGCCGCTTCTATACTTCTGCCGCAAGTGGTATACCCACACCAAGCCCGAGGGCAGCGTGCTGGGCCCTGCCGTCAAGCTCCTGTGGTTGGGGTCCAAGAAGCGATTCGCTCTCAACCCCGTCACCTTCTACAAGAACTGCCATGATGGCACATTCTGGGAGGACCTCAAGCCATCTAAGCTGGGCGCCGCCAAGCCGGCTTGGATGACATTCGACGACGCCTGGGTTGACGAAGTTGGCCGCGGCTGGAAGTCTTGCAGTGTTTTCCTGTGGTACCCGCTGTACTGGATCACTTACAACCAAATCAACAATAACCTGACGTCTCAAGCATCGACCATGGCGCTCCACGGCATCCCCAATGATGTGAGTGTTTTTTTCTTTTTTTTGTCTCATAACACTCTGCTAACGCAATATGCCAGGTGTTATCGAATTTGGATCCATTTGCGCTGATTATATTGATTCCCATCATCGATTTGTTCGTCTACCCGGCGTTGCGCAAGGCGGGCATCAATTTCACACCAATCAAGAAGATTGCGGCCGGCTTCTTCACCGGTAGCATGGCGATGGTCTGGGCTTGCGTCCTCCAGTACTATATCTACAAGGACAGCGAGTGCGGGGATTTCCCTTCGAATGACGGCTGTGCCAACGTCGGCATCAACGTGTGGGCGCAGACAGGCGCCTACGTGCTGATAGCACTGAGCGAGATATTTGCATCCATCACGTCGCTGGAATATGGCTTTTCCAAAGCGCCCAAGAACATGCGGTCGTTGGTGGCGGCGTTCGCGCTTTTCATGTCGGCCATCTCGGCCGCCATCGGCGAGGCCTTCAACCCCCTTTCGGCGGACCCGCTGTTGGTATGGAACTACGGCTCGATGGCCGTCATCTCCTTCGTCGGCGGCTCTCTCTTCTGGCTCTCCTACCGCGAGCTCGACGCCCAGGAGGATCAGCTCAACATGCTTCCCACCGGCCACATGGGCAGGAAGAGCGACACCGAGGATGTGGAGGGTAGCATCAGCGTGACCCACGAGCCGGTTCATGAGAAGATATAGATTTGGATGCTAGACAAAAGCAGTGTTTGTTGGGTTGATTGAACGACGGTAGTAAGGTATTCTTTGGATAATACCCCTGAATGTTTATCTTTTTCCCCAAAGCTTTAATGCGGTGCGAACTGCTCAGTGATACAACATGTTACGGAAATTTGAGCCTACCTTCTTCCTGTGTGGGCAGCTGGAGAAATATCCGGACACAAATGTATTTTTGAATCGACTTCCTCCGGGAGTAGATGGCCTCGGGAATACAAACTCCCAGGGGGAAGCTAGTGCGCGGGAACTAGGCGGTGGCGCGGGAACGGAGAAGGCTGAGGGCGTGTCGCCGTGCACAAAACGTGCATAACGTCGGCTTCGGCAACGCCTGGCTTCCACCCCTCTTCTTGAAGACAGTCAAAAGGGCCAGCCCATGGTAACAAATCCTGGTCGGATCCGCTCTCTCGCCTCAGTGGACCGGTCCGAAAACGTCCACCCTGGACCTTTGCCAGAACCTCTTGCGTTGTCGTTGGATTCGATCTGTAACCGAATACACTAGTACGAGGACTTGGGTTCAGAACCTACAGTACGTATGGTCTGTCTTCGGGAATCCACCCTTACCGATCCACTGACTCACCGTGCGGGCATCAGATCTGTAAGAACCGTCAACCACCGGCCAGCTCTTTCCACTCGTCATTCACTTCCAAGATAAGCATGGAGACCGAAAAGCAACCAGCCAAGCCAAGCCCCGTTGCCACGGTCGAGGATGAAGATCCAGACGTAGAGAAGGGCGCTGGCGGCGATGGCACCAGCAGACCGCCAAGCACATTCACCAGCGAAGCCGCCGAGGGTGGACAACAGCAACAGCAACAAGACAGGACACAAGATGACGACTCCAACCTGGTATGGTGGGACAGCGACACCGATGCTGAAAACCCCTTGAATTGGCCCGCCAAGAAGAAATGGGCCAACTTGGGCCTGGTGTCTTTTGTCACTTTCATCACGTAAGTTCGACATTGCCTCCGGATGCTACCGAATTACGGACTGACGTGTTCCGACTGCAGCCCTCTCGCCTCCTCAATGTTTGCTCCCGGTGTCCCCCAGGTCCTGAAGGCCTTTCACACGACAAACAACCTCGTGGCCACGTTTGTCGTCAGCGTCTATGTGCTTGGCTTCGCAATGGGCCCGCGTAAGCATTGGCCCCTTTCTCTCATCCCTCGGGCCACATCTCTTTTCTCGAGACTGACCAGCTCTCCCGCAGTCCTCATCGCCCCCCTGAGTGAGATGTACGGCCGAGTCCCCCTGTACCATGCTGGAAATTGTGGGTTTTTGATTTTCACCATCGCTTGCGCCGTCTCCAACAGCCTGGGTATGCTCCTCGGCTTCCGCTTCCTGGCCGGCTGCTTCGGTGCCGCTTGTTTGACGATTGGCGCTGGCACCATCGCCGATGTCATGCCGGTGGATAAGCGCGGAGGCGCCATGGCTATCTTCGCCATGGGTCCTTTGCTGGGTCCAGTGATCGGTCCGGTCTGTGGTGGGTTCCTGGTGGAGGCGAAGGGCTGGAGATGGTGAGTACTGTTCATCGTCCACTCGAATATGAACGAGGGAGAGAAGACTGACTCTCCTCCAAAAGGGTGTTTTGGCTGCTTTCAATTGTGGTGAGCGATTCCATCGTGCCTGATCGTGCACCTCTCCCTTAAACACCATATGCTGACCAGCACTTCCTCGAGGAAAGGCCGGCGCCCTCACCATTGCATGCTTCCTCTTCCTCCGCGAGACCTACGCGCCCACCCTGCTCAGGCATAAAGCAGCGCGCCTCCGCAAGACGACCGGCAACGCGGCACTCTGCAGCAAGCTGGACATGGGCGTCCCGCAACGACAGCTACTCCTCCGCGCGGTGCTGCGGCCGACCAAGATGCTCTTCCTCAGCCCCATTGTAGGGCTAATGTCGCTGTACGTAGCCGTCGTGTACGGCATCCTCTACCTGCTCTTCACAACCTTCACCTTTGTGTTTGAGGGGCGTTACGGCTTCAGCTCCGGCACCGTCGGCCTGACCTACATCGGCATCGGCGTCGGCATGATCCTGGGCCTTGCGCTCGTCGGCAAGCTGTCGGATGCGACGCTGCGCAAGGCAAAGGCATCGGGCGCCGCCGTGCGGCCGGAGCACCGGCTGCCCTTCATGCTGACCGGTCCGCCTGCCGCCTGCATCCCCGCCGGCCTGTTCATCTACGGCTGGACGACCGAGTACCGCGAGCATTGGGCCATCGCGCTGTTCGGTACCATGCTGATTGGTTTCGGGTTGCTGGCATGCATGGTAAGTGCACTCCCCGTTCCCTTGTCCTGATCTCTCCCGTCCAGAGAAGGTTCGGTGCTGACCGTGCAACCCCTCCAATTTCAGATGTGCGTGCAAACTTACCTCGTCGACGCCTACACGCAGTATGCTGCCTCCGCCATGGCCGCCAACGCCGTACTGCGCTCAATCTTCGGCGCCCTCCTGCCGTTGGCCGGGCTCGACATGTACGCCTCCTTGGGCCTTGGCTGGGGCAACACCCTGCTCGCTCTGCTCGCCCTAGCCCTGCTGCCCGTTCCCATGGTCTTCAAGCGGTACGGCGAACGCATTCGCAACAGCAGATATGGACAGGTGAGCTTTGGTTGAGTGGTGCGAAGTCTATGCGTAAGGATAATAGATATTCTTCTGTTATCCACGCCCTTTATTGTTATTTCCAGGTTCTTCAAATTGTTTTCCCCCTCCGTTGGTGCTCGTGTGTTTGGTAGACAGAGATGTGCAACTTCAACCTCGTCACAGCTGGTGGGAGCCCTGCCAGGCGGGAAATGTAAATTCCTCTCCTTTCAAAAGGAAACGCACTAATGCCTGTCTTCTGGATTCCCCTCTTCTTCTGCTCTTCGTTGGTATAGTGTTGACGTGTATATGGAAGACATACAATATGCATGGGGAGGAGCTGACTTTTTCGGACCTTTCCTTTTTGTTTACTTCTTTTCCTTTTTAGAAAAAAAAGAAAGTGACATTGTTCAGTACGCGCTTCTGCCAAGTGGAGATTTGTTACTGTTCTCCTTCTTCAGTTCATCGGTAGCGCGCGTTCGGCAGTTAAACAAAATTCGATATTGTTTTAATTCGTCCTTGCACCCATCAAGCCATTGAGGTTGCTCGCCACAGACTACACACACTACTAGATCATAAAAATTGAACATCAACTAATATTTACTGTTCAAAAGCTACCATGCATGCTATTTTATGAGTGCATCTGCAAAAGATCGACCCAACTTGTATCAAGGTTGGTGGGTACGAGGGTATCACTTGAAAGGAAAAGTCGTTTCGGGCGTGTAGCAAGGGAGGATGCGCTGATGGTCATCTTATTTGAACCCGCTGTTCCATCACTGTTTGTTAAGCCGGCTGTGACAATATAAGCATTACTGTTCTTCAATGGGTATTGAATTAAGCTTTTTTTTCCCCGGAAGAAAGAACTCGGCAATGAAGGAGGCATTGGTGGTTATTGCCGGAGACGACTAAGCCCCGGTGATTTCTTCAGATACCTACGGTAGTACACGCCCCATCAACCGACTCGTCTGCTAAACAGGCTGTACAAGCAAAGAGGCCATATAGCAGTCGAACAAGGGAGTGAGGAAGACGGTACTGGGGCTCCGACTGAGAGATGCGGCAGGACCCAGATGTCGTCGTTGTTGTGAGGTAAAGAGCGTATCTTGGATGCCAAAAGGAGCGCAAGAACTTAGCCAGTCATTAGTACCCAGGGTATGAGTGACAGAGAAGAATAGGAGTATCAAAGTCGACAGAACAAAAAAAGATCAGAGACAACGAGGACAATTAAGGAGCCGCACCCTCGCACATGCCACGCCCCGACCTGTACGTATACCCTCAGCATTATTCACATCCATCACAACCACTTGAGCAGCTACTGTCCCGACCATGACCCAACCGTCCTCGTCTATCCAGCCTTGGCCACCCTCCTCGCCTGAAGCTTTTTCCAGGTGAACAGAGAGAGCAGCAGGATGACAATGGCGCCGACAATGCAGAAGACGAGGATGACACCGGGCTCGCGCGCGGCCCAATTCTTGCGCTTGACCAGTCGGTGGAGCGCCGTCGCGCCCTGCTGTGCCGCCGTCGGGCTCAGGTTCGCGAAATCGAGGGCGGGCATGATTCCTTGACGCCGGAAGTTGCTGACTGGCTTGCCGGCTTGGTAACCAAAGGGAGAAGCGGAACAAAGGAGCGAGAAGGGAAGGAAGCTCTGGCTATCCACTGGGTTAAAGGAGGAACGGCAGCCAAAAGTGAGGAGATGTAATGAGCCCTTTCGAACATGGGCCGCATTAGCAAGAGCAGCGCGTAGCGCCAGGACCACGAGACGCGGCAGGCTGGAGCGGTGTTGGGGCATGGCGTACCTTTTGACGCAGCTGTTCGGCAAGTGCTGGGGGAGTAGAAGTGGCGAGTTTTGGTGCAGAGCTGGCGGAAAAGATCAGTCGACGACGGAAACGCAGGGCTCGCAAAAGCGGAGGCGCCAATTGCAAGGTGGAAGGCGCAAAGGAAAGAGAGCGCACCGTGGTGGGAGCTGGGGCCGGAGCAGCGACGGCGGACGCTGGGCAGACACGGCAGGTGAGAGGCAGCGGAGAGGAGAGGGAGGTGTTCTGGCGACAGTGACACGGGGTGCGGAGTAAGCAGTACCTTCGCGGGACCACGGCGGGGTTGACGGCTGGTGCTATCTCAAGCGACGTGACCCTGGCCCTTGCTAAGCAGACTAGCGCATCCGGGGGTGGAGACGCGGGCGGGAGTCCAAGCTTGTCGTGCTTGTGTCAGCGGCCTTGACGGCATTGCAAAGCTCGCCGCTAGCCCGCAGCCGCCGCGCCCGATGCATGCGGCACCCCCCGCCGCGCCCGCAATTGACCGCCCGCAACGCCCCGTCTCCTGTGCCGCCCGTGGCAGGCGTCAACGGCCGGGCAGCCCTGTCGCCTGTCCGGCGCAGCACGCTCGGGCCATCCGATGCGGATGCGGACAGGGATTGCGCGCATCAGCGGGCCCCGGCGCACGGGCCATGGGCCACGGGCCACGCACCCGGCGTGCCTTCCTCGACCCCCGACCCCCCGGCGAATGCACTGTGCTCGGCTCTGCCACTCAATGGGAATTACGCGTATATGCTGTGGTCGCAAACTAGAAGCAAAACACCGCTTGCTTGGAGAAGACGGAAGGGTATAAGTAGCAAGCCCAAGCAATCCCAGTCTGAAGAAAAGCAAAAACAATCGCCCGCCCTGGACGCGAACAAGAAAAGAGAAGAGCTATGTCCATGTTCTCGTAGATGCCTCCGGCGGAATATAGGGAAAATGGAGGAGACCCCCGGCCGTGCCAGCCCTCGGCTGCGCAACGCCGCGAAAGGAAACTAAGTGTCCGCCAACGAATCGTCATGTACATGGGCCCCGAAAATGCTCGGGCCCGAAGGGGGTGAAAAGTCGAAGTGGTGGTGCCTGGAAAACGCCGTCAATCATCGTCGCAGCGTTGCCGTCCTCATTCAAATGCGCTCTCTTCTTGCACCATGCCCGGCTCTTCTCGAAGCCGCTGCAGCGAGCTCTTCCGCTGCCCGCCAAGCCCCATGTTCATCAGGAGCATCCCGCTCTCCCTCTTCCGAGCCCTCGCCTCCCGCGACGTCGAAGGCGCAAGCGCTGCGCTGTTCAGGCTTCCGTACCCCTCTCCGTAGCCATACGCCGCACTGTCGTAACTGGGTTGCATGGGGATGAAGCCTGTGTCGTAAGGCGCCGCCGGCTCCCGCATCCCCGACGGGTTGGACGAGCCCGTGCTCTGCTGCTGCTTGTGTTGCTCTTGGAACGTTCCTTGGTACGCCGGCGTGGGGAGGTCCGAGAACATCTGGTGGCGCGGAGAGCGCACCGATTCGGGCGTGAGCGGCGCCGAAACCGTAACCTCGCGCATCGGAGACGTCGCTTCGTCCTTGGCGCTGCCGAAAATGTCGTGATAGTCGGTGATGAAGAACGAGATAAGCGGCCCCGGGATGTTGAGCGTGGGGGAGAAGACAATTCCGACTGCGCAAAGTCAGCAATGGCCAGCCAAGAGATCCACCTGTGCAGCTCACCGTTCCGAATAGTCATCTTGTTGATGTCGTAGTTGTTTGTGATGTCGATCAAGAAAGATGAAAGCGCGCGCAGCAAGTCCAGGTTCACAGGCGGCAGCTTGTGAACGAGCATGTTGAAGGTATCGATCTTCTCCGACCTTTGATCCATTTCTACGGCGGGGGTTAGCTGGGCAAACGCAGGGAAGAGATTGCCGGAACATACCAAGTACTTTGAGGAAGTCCAAGTGAAGCTCCCTCGTCAGTATTGAGACGGGCAGGTCACGCAGGTACGACTTCAGCAACGAGGCCACGGCGTGGACGTCGTAGTACTCGCCTTCCAAGAGCCTGATGTCACGCTCCGTGTTGAACCGTTCCCGGAGCGCCTTGATGACGATGTTCGAACCGCTCAACCTGAAAATACCCTCTTCACGATGAGCATTCTTCGCCTTCAAGTACTCAAGGCAACGGTAGACAACTGCGGGAAGAAGGACATCGGCTCCTTCTGGCTGAGTAGCCTCGACCGCCTCGGCGAGAGGAATGCCCCAAACTGGCCGGCCTTGCTGAGGAGTTGGTTGACGCGGGGGCATGCCTTGTCCGAAGTTGCCTTGGCCCTGTCCAGGTGCGAGGTCCGTGGACGATCGTCCCCGTCCACCGCCGAACCCGAAGATGCTTCGCTTCTTGTCTTTGAGAGGAGTTTGGGTGACTAAAGATCTGTTGCCCCAAAGCTCGGCATTCTGAATCACCGCACCGTTCGTGGGGCCCGAAATAATACGGTCTGCTGGAGGGAAAGACCCTCCCAAGGGAGGAGAAGGTACACCTTCCCTGCCAACCATAATTGGCGCATCAGCCGCTACAGTGCTCTCGTAGCTTGTTCCTTGGACTTCGAGACGTCTCATTGTCTCCGGGCTTCTTTCTTTCTTCTTCTCCCGCTGCGAGCCGCTGTGTTGAGATTCCTTGCCAGACTCATTGCTGCGGGCAGACCCAGGCTCATGCATGATTTCGCCCGAAACTTGTTGACCCTTGTCTTCAGTTGACTCCACATGCTGAAGGAGGGCATCGATCCAAGCGTCTCTCTCGTCATCGCTTTCGGCGCACAGGATGTGCGATACCTTGGTGGTTGGATCTTTGCGTTTGGGTTCAAGCACCAGGAAAGCATGCCTCATCTCATCGTCTTGCTGATTCGTCTTGTTCCTGGGGTTTTGTCGTCCGATCTGTGCATTCTGAAGTTTGATAGAACCAAGTAGAGGCCCTCCCGGCGATTCAAAATATCGGAACTCCGTTCCCTCAAGCACGAAGTATCTGGCCTTCCAGCCACCAAAATTTTTGCCACGCTTGGTCAAGTAGCCCTCCTTCGTATTCTTCGTTGGTGGCGCAGTAGGATTTTCGGGAACGGACAGATTGGAGGATCGTGGAGGCTCCAGTTCAGCACCAAAAGCGTCTGTAGAGAAGAACTCGCAGAGGATTAGAGCAGCCCTTTCGCCCATGGGGGTATCAAGTATCTTGTCGAAATAGGCATTGAGAGCCGCCCTCCGCGCGTCTATTTTTGACGGGGCGTGGCCAGTAAACAAGCTTCGGTCTGGAAGTTGGCCAGTAAACTCGCAAAGCTTCTTCAAATGTTGATCCAAAGCTGGTAGAGCGTTTATTGTCTTCTCGAGACGCCATAGCTGCTTCCCATCCGAGCGGGAATGAATGGCAAGGATGAAGACCGGGTCTTCCTCGGATGGACTGGGCGCCATGAAACTGTGGCGGGATGGACGCAGGCGAGAAGAGAAGACCTTGACCTGAATGCCGGGCAGAGCATTTGGTGGCAGAAGAAGATGTGGGTACTGCTCCGACACCAGCTCCCGACTGATGCCATCCGGGGACGTTGGTTCCGATCCATTGGAACTACCCTTGTTTGATTCAGAGCTCGAGTAACCCGTTGTGGGCACTGCAAGCTTCTCGGGTTCGCTCTGCGGCAGTGGTTGGTACTGCTCCGCACGTGCAAGGTGGGGCGAGGCAACAGCAAGCGGGGTTTGCGGTGGCAAGGGAATGGGGCCTCTTGGAGCGCGCGGAGAAAGTGGCAAGCCGTTGGCACCGCGAGGAGACATGGGAGGGGACACGATGTCCTGTTTAGGGAGACGAGGGGTTGGCGCACCAGGAGGTCGGTCGCCGGGACGCGGGCTTACAGGTAAACCTGGACTCATCAGAGGGGTGCTGATGCTACGCTGAGCAACCATAGAGCCGTCGGAGCTGACAGGGCTGAGCAGCGCATTGATAGAACCGGGAGCTTGAGCGAGTCGGGGAGAGCTTGGTAATCCAAGTCCGATTGGCGATCGAGATGTCGAAGCAGCAAGCTTGGCCGTGTCGTCCGATGGTGACTGTTCTTGGCCTGGCTTGCTTTTACTCTTGCTTTTACTCTTGCTCTTGCTCTTGCTCTTCTTCGAGCTACTTCGCTCCTCGAGCTCTTTCTGTACGAGTAATTCGCGTTGTTTGTCGTCCTCTTCCCGAGTCTTCTTTCGCCCACGCTGAAATACGGGCATCATTTCGTCTACCTCTGAGACCTCCGCATATTCAGAGTCAGAGTGAGGGTCCTCAGGAGGTGGCTGCTGCATATGTTCGCTTGGGCGCTGGGGCTGCGAGAGAATGAGAGGTGCAGGCGGGCCTTTTCGTTGAGGGCGTTCCTCAGGGCTAGGGAGGCCATTGGAACCTAGAACAGGAGTAGGGGCGGTCAGTGAAAGTGAAGGAGTCTTTGTATGAAACGAGGAGTGAGCGACGGTCGTCTTGGGTGATACAGCGTCGTCATAAGAAGCATGCGAACCACTACCGACGGCCTCCTCGCGCAGCGTTCTGAGACGAAGGTCGCTCGGCTTTGCTGAATCACTTGCAGGAGGCTCGGTTGCACCACCTTGCGACTCGCCCGTCGAGGCAGAGCCTTCAAGTGGCGAGGGCTCACTGCTGGCTGGATCCTTCATGGAGGCTTCAGCGGATGCGGAATCCGTAGACTGGACCGCAGGCGACTCTGCAGACAACGGTAGCGAACCACCGTCGGGAGAGAGTTGGCCAGCCGGCGTGTTCTGCTCGACTGAAACCTTGTGATTTAGGGCGCGCACGCCGTCGGAAATGACATCCGGCGTGCTGGTGTTCCTGCCATTCAAGACAGCTTCTTGCACTTCGCTCAGTGCCGGCGAAGAGCTGTGCTCCCGATCCGGAACCTCGATTCTTTGCGCCGCGTGTGGCAAAGGCGGCACTTGAGCAAGATGTTCCTTTAGCTTCTTGCGATAGCGCTCTCGATCCTTGAGAGCGCGCTCCAAGTCTTTGTTCAAGCCCACCACCATATCCTTTTGCTTGGTGACGATCCGCCATAGCTGCTGGTTGTGATTCTCCAGACTCTGCTTCTCGCGCCAGAGATTATATAACACCGCCTCCGGAGAGCCTGCAGCCTGTATCAGGGCGGCAAAATCGGGCGTTTGTGCATTTGCCATGAGCTGGGCCGACTTGAGATTGGCGGCAGAGGCATTGGAGGATATGGAGGAGACGGCAGAGTCTATGGAGGTGTTGCGCACAGCGTTGGGCCGGGAGTCGGCGATATTAACGGGCTTGGATGCGGGCATTATGGAGGTAGGGGGAAACGGAAGGGAGAGGCCGGCGGATGCGAGCAGCGTGACGGGAACGGATCGCGGCTGCGCATATGAAGACGGTTCCGGCGCGGTGCTGCTGACGGTGGTGCTGGCCGTCTCGCAGACGGGAGGTGGAGCGCAGCGGGCAGCGGCTCGTGGCTATCGCTCTTTGGCGCGGCAAGACACGCGGTGGCCAATAGGGCGTCCAGCACTTGGCAGCTCGGTGGTCGTGGAGGCGCAGGATTGGCGGGCAGAGCCTGGCGGGCAGCAGCGGCAGCAGCAGCGCGCGGCGAGCGCGGCGGGGAGGAGGCGTCGACGCAGGGCGGGTTGGGCACGCGGGGCGTCAGGCGGTGGTGTTGGCCGTGGGTTGGGAGAGAGTGCAGAATTGGGTGTAGTAGGTGCAGGCGGGCGCAGGCGTGCGCCGAGAGAGGCCGCGGGCGCTGGGGGCGTGGAGGCTCGGCGGCGGAGGGTTCGCTGGCGGCGGCTGCGACTGGCGCAGACAGCGGACGACGACGGCGTGTCGGGCGGGCTTGGCTGGAGGACGGGGGAGATGGTGAAGAGCATGGCAGCTCCATATCCAGAGGCATATGGGCCGGGATGGCGCCCAGGCCGAGCATGCACCGTCGCTGCGCGCGCGCGACTCCACCGTCGGCTCAAACCAGGCTAGGCGGGCACGGTGCAGGCCCGAAGCGGCATATCGTGCGGCGGCGGGCTTTGCGACAGCCAGCTGTCTCGCTGTGGGGTGCTGGGGCGCTGCAGATGGTCTCGAGTTAGGCGCTCGGCTGGCCTCAGATCAGCACAACCTCTGACGCGCCTGTGCGCTGGGACCACGGCGAATGGGCGCGCTGCAGGAACAGGTCAAGGCGACTTGGCCGCGCTCCACGGCGGGCGGTTCGTCAAGGGCGCATCACAGGCGATCCTGAAACACCACCGCCGCCCAGCTCATAATGCTGCCTCTTCAGGCCGCTCCCCTGCTCATCACACGAGCGCGCCGCCCGGCGCGCGCCTGATTGGCTGCGTGGCCCCCGGGGCGTCGCGTCGCAAGTCCAACCTTCAACCATCTGACCCTCCCGGCGCGGCTGTGATCTCCACGCCTGCCCGGCCATTGGCTGCCCGTCCCACCGCGAGTGTGACGGCCCTGTGCTGCCCGCGCCTGCAGCTCCGCGCCGCCCACCACACCACCATCGCCGCCGTCAAGGGGTGCAGCCTCTCATTGCGATCGCTCGCCGCCGCGCAGAATTCGAGCAGCCCGGAGGCACGGTCCAGAACGCGGCCGGCACAAGCCGGGCGGTGATGAGCGCCTGCACATGGACGAGAACGGCCAGGCTGGGGCAGACGCAGGGAGGAGCAGGCGGGCTGCCGCGCAAAATACCATCAAGACGCCATAAGCCGGCGCCTCCTCCCTCGGCGAGCTCGTGCGGGCCCTGGCCGGCCATATTTCGCAACGCCTGCTGGCCCGCGCCGCCCCGCCCACCTGCGCTGCTGCTTCCATTGACGGGGCGGAGCCGATGAGTGCCGCTGTGGCGCTGCCCAGGCAGCACGCAGTAGCGGCGGCCGTGCAGGCCGGCTCGTGGCTCATGTGCGCCGCTTCGGGCAACTCGTCCATCGTCTTGGAGAGCATGCCCTCTCTGCCCTTCCCGGCGCTGCTTGTCCTGCGGTCTGCGGTCCGCCGGCGCCCCGGGGCGGTTACCTACCTAGCGCCATGTTGGGTCGAGGCTGCAATTTCAATCGCACCTGGCAGTAACCGACGACCAATTTCCACCGCGTCCATCAGCAACAGCACCAGCACCACGAGGCCCCGGCGCCGGCCCCTCGCCCTCCCCGCGCGCCGTAGCGCCCGTCTCAGGGCGGGCTTCGACATCTCCCGTCAGACAACAATTATAGAACATGGATTTGACACGCAATTGCTGGCTCACACGATGCGTTATGGAGCCACTGCGTTGCGAGCGGCGCGGACGACCTGGACACAAGACATCCCTTGTGTTGACTCGGCCCTGGCTGCTCGCTGCCACTGTCGCAACGAGGCTGAAAAGTAGCCGTTGAGGCGGCTGACGCTATCGCCTACAGCCATGATGCCGGCGACCTCCCGGCGCAAGATTCGGAGCAAACAGCGACGATCGCCGTCTTTGCCACTGTCGCAGCCCTCGGATATCGCGCATCAATCTTCTGGTGACCGTCAATCGGTCCGCTTCTCAGAAGTGGCGTCGACAGCTTATCATGGGATACCTTCGCTTGAGGTATGACTGATGCGGGTCCTGCCTGCGCATGCCCCGGACCCCAAAGCTACAACAACGGCCCACGCGGTGCTCGCCATCTTAGACGAGCCGGCAGCCGGCTCGTATGTATATGCGTCCATTGATGCTTGAGCGCTCGGCCCGGCTCACATTGATTCATCGCTGAGATTGTGGCGCATCGGCTCGAGCAGCTGGTGGCGCAGCGATCTGGTGTTGGCTTGGACGCCGCGCCGACCAGAGATTTCCTGGCAGACTCTCGGGCGGATCTGGTGATCTTTCAGCTGGAACTTATCCTTATAACCCGAAGATTCACGATTTGCACCGCCACCCAAACCATCGAGATGCACTATCCGACAGTCGCGGCACCGCATCCGACACGCCGCCTCGCCCGCATCCGCTCTTGCCCACCCGCCCGGGGTACAACACCATGACGTCCCCTAGCCCTCAACCCTCCCACCACCCGCTCCATTCCATCTAGAGGCTGTCCACGGGGACCACCAGCAACCATGCCTTTCCTCAGCCTCGGCTACAAGCGCCTGCACTACACCGACTACCGCCCCGCCGCCCCCGAGCGCGAGACCATCGTGCTGCACCACGGCCTCGGCTCGTCGCAGAACTTCTACACGCCCATCGTGCCCGCCCTGACGGCCGCCGGCCTGCGCGTCGTGACCTTCGACGCCACGGGCGCCGGCCGCTCGCCCTACACCCAGGTCGAGCAGTCGGTCGCGACCCTGGCCGCCGACGTGCTGGCCGTGCTCGACGCCCTCGCCGTCCGCAAGGCCATCGTCGCCGGCCACTCCATGGGCGGAATGGTGGCCGCCCACCTGGCCGCCACGGCTGCCGACCGCGTCGTCGCCGCCGTGCTGATCGGGCCCGTCTACCCCTCGCCCGCCGTCGCCGCCGTCTTCGCCAAGCGCATCGAGACGGTCGAGCGCGACGGCATGGAGCCCATGGCCAACACCATCCCCGCCGCCGCCACCGCCCAGCACGCCTCGCCCGTCGCCCGCGCCTTTGTGCGCGAGCTGCTGCTCGCCCAGGACCGCTGGGGCTACGTCTCCAACTGCCGCGTCATCGCCAACGCCGTGCCGCCCGCCTACGCCGACGTCCGCGTGCCCGTGCTGCTGCTCGCCGGCGACGAGGACAAGTCGGCCCCGCTCGACATGTGCAAGAAGCAGTTCGACGAGCTCGCCACCGACGAGAAGCGCCTCGAGATCCTGCCCGGCGTCGGCCACTGGCACTGCATCGAGGCTCCCGACGCCGTGAGCGCCAAGATTGTCGACTTTTACCACCAGATCCAATGATGTGAGAAAAAGCACCTGTAGTCGAAACCACGAGAAAGACTCGCTGTATACCTTACTATTACAAGAGCGGTGGACCCGGTCCAGTGCTTTTCCCTGTACATGATACCAAGAGGGAAAAAAAAATTGTTCAAGGTTGAGAAGTGGTAGGCGAGCAGAAAAATAGAGAGCAGAAGAAAATGGAACACAAACCAACAGGAATGAACACGCCACTTTTTTTTATATATATAGAACGGGGAAGGTTAACAGAAAAAGGCACGCCTTCTTTACGCCCGCTTCCTTCTACATGATTTCCAATACCCCCGGCGTCTAAACATGTCTTTGTTCCTTCCAGCGCTTGAACGAGTTGCCTTGCCTTCATGATCATTTGCCCCCCCAACCCTTGCCACGCCGCCGAAATTCCCAAATACGCGCCGTACCGGTTTCCAAAATGCTACGAATCAACGATGCCACCCGTGCGCGCGTGCTTTTTAAAAAATCAAGAAACTTTGCCCTTCGCATTCCCAACCGCAAGAGAATCGCTCCCACCCCTCCCAGATGCGCCACGCTAGAAAGATGATTTGCAAGCTCTCTAATGCAGATGGAAACGCAAACGCGATGCCAAGAAACAGAAAAGGGAAATGAAAAGCAGCCGTTACATGAGGAGAAAAAGTGGGGGGGATCCAGGAAGAGGGTCACAAGGCGGCTCCCATCCTGGTCTTTCGCCTGTCAATCGTTGCTTCTTTCCGTTGGGGGGTATCTAGCTTTTTCCCGTTCATGACATCCACGACTCCGCGCAACCGATGACCGACCGACCGACCGACCATCGGAGAAGCTGAAATGAAAATGGAATACAACTTGTGCTGTTCGTCCAGAAAAGCTCTCTTATCCTAGGAGGGGCCTCTAGCGGGGAAGATATAGACAATAGCATTCCGTCGTCATTACATGCGGCATGCCCCCCAAAAAGGAAAAAGGAACCTCACAGACCCTCAGCTCTTATGGGCGTGGGGACGTCCAGACTATACAATCATCGTCCTCTTACTTCGTCGCTTCGCCGTCAGTGTGCTGACGATTGGCTTCGGACAGGCGGATCTCAGTCAACGATTCGCGAGATACACTAGGCCTGGTGGAAGACTGGCTGCTGGCAGGTCGCTTCACTATTGTAGCAACCGAGGATGCTGAAGACGACGATGAGGCTGTTTGCGCATTCTCGGCTTTTTGGACCTCCACCGAGTTGTTCTGCACCGCAGGTTGGCGCATGTCGCCGGTAAGGGCCGGGCTTGTGGTCTCCTCGCGTGGCGATTGGGATTGTGTGGCCTCTTGAAGCACGCTTTGGGCAAGCTCGGCGGCCTCTTGCTGGAGGTTGGGGATCTGCTTTGGCGACTGCGAAAGGTACGACTCGAGGAGAGTCTTGAGTGTCGCCGCGCGGACCGGCTTCGCAAGATAGTTGTTCATGCCAACCTCCAGGCACTTCTCCTTGTCTCCGCTGATTGCGCTGGCTGTCATGGCTATGATGAGGATCTCACGCACAACCGGGTCCTGATGCCGCCGGATCTCCTTGGTTGCATCATAGCCGTCCAGGACGGGCATCTGCACATCCATGAGCACGAGGTGATACGGATCGTTCTCCGCCACAGCCTTCTCCAGTGCCTCGATAGTCTTCTTGCCGTCGCCGAACGCCTCGCATCGGAAGCCGAGCTTCTTGACGAACGAGATGGCAATGCGTTGGTTGATGGCGTTATCTTCAGCAATGGCCACCCTGATTTGTTCTCGAGGGAGCTTGGGGAGACTCTTGTGCGATGATGGCATGCCCATCCGATCCGACGTCTGCTCTCCGCCCTCCTCCTGTGTCGGCGGGGGCGGTGAGGATGAATCAACCGCGTCCTTCTTGGACACCTTCTCGAACTTGAGCGAGAAGGAAACCGTTGTTCCGTTTCCAGGCGTGCTATTCAGCCAGATCTTGCCCCCCATGGTGGTCTCGATGATGGCCTTGACGATGCTGAGACCGAGGCCGGTGCCTTGGTAGCTTCTGTTGCTCGCGTCCTCGACTTGCGAGAAAGGCAAGAAGAGCTTCTTTTGCTGCTCCTCGGAGATTCCAATGCCCGTGTCGGAAACGCTGAAGTTGACGTTCAGGTACCGCTCATCCTCCGAGATTGTCCTGGCTTCCACTGTAACCGTGCCCTTGGAGGTGAACTTGTAACTGTTGGAAAGCAAGTTCATGAAGATCTGGTGGAGCCTGACCGGGTCTCCCAGCACAAAGAGCTCGGTGTTGATGTCAAGGCGGACAACCGTCTCAAGTCCGCGCTCCAAGTTGGTGAACGACAACGCTCGCACCACTTCGCTGATGGTTTCGGTGAGAGAGACGGGCACTGTGATTAGCTTCATCTTCCCGGCGTCGAGCTTGCTGAAGTCAAGCAGGTCGTTGATGACAGAGAGCAGCGTGTCAGCACAGACACGGATGCTGTTGGCATAGCCCTCCTGCTCCGAGTTCAGACTGCTGCCCTTCAGCAGCTCGCTCATGCCGATGACGCCGTTGAGGGGGGTGCGCAGTTCGTGCGAGACGTTTGCAAGGAACAGAGACTTGGCCTTGGCGGCTTCTTCCTTCATCTTCATGTTCTGGATCGCCACGGCTTCAGCCTCCTTCGCCTTGAGCTCCGCAGCCCGCGCTTGGGCAAGCGATTGCTTCTGCATCTCGAGCATCGCCACGTTGCTGGCGCTAACTTCGCGGACCTTCTTGAACAGCAGCGCGTTTGCGAGGGATACCGACACCGAATTGACCAGCAGACGCAGAACGGTCAAGTTGCGCTCCGAGAACTGGTTGGGGGCGCCTTCGCAATAGATGGATCCAAGCAGATGGTTGTCTCCGTGGAGAATGGGGATCGCGATGACTGCTCGCCCGTCCGGATTGCGTCGGCGGTAGGCATCCGTCACGTTCGAAAAGCGCTCGTCTTCAAGCAGGTTCTGCACAAAGACGGTTTCCCTGAAGCGGAGGACGTACAACGTCACCTGCCTGGCCACCTGGTCTTCGACCGACTCAAGAGTCTGGCCGCCAGGATACTTGGTCACGCCGTCGGGCCCGCCAGTGGCCGCAATGCTCCACCCAAGCTTGTCGTCTTCGGTGACGATGGCTGCGAGCTCGGCGCCGGTAGACTCGAGGATGATCTCGGTCATCTTCGCCAAGAGGTTGTCGACTTGCAGCTCGGATGCGAGCACTTGACTGGACTCGAGGATGCCTGTCAGGTCAATCACGTCCAAGCCAACGGCAGAGAAGCCTCCGGGCAGGTCGCCATGGGTGTCGGTCCTCCTGACCGCTGTCGGGTTGGGCGTCGGGGCAAGCCAGGCCTCAGTGCGGTCTGCCGAAGTTTCCGGCGCAATCTGGTTGGTGTGCTTCTCCAGCTTGTACGCCGTGTTGCCCGTGTCCACAATGTCTGTTTGGCAGGCAACGTCAACCGTCTCAATCCCGCCTTCGCTGTTCAGCAGCCATTCAAACTTCTGACCCACATGTTCGAGGACTCCGACAGCCCCGGTGTTGGAATAGCAGCGAAGACTGTCGGTGAGGAGGCGCCTCGCTGGTCTGCGAGCCCCGCGCCTCACCAGGAAGGCTGCGTAGAGCTCGTATGCGAGCCCCTGGTCGAGCATGTACCCATCCAGATCCGCGAAGTCCAGTGATTGTTCGTAGCATTTTGACGCAGGCGAGTAGTCGCAGATCAGGTCATAGTATTCGGCGTCGAGAATGGCAAGGTAGAGGCGGAAATTGACGTCGTTGTAGTTCGCCGCGACCCGGATCTTTTCGGTAAAGGATACGATGCGTTGCAGAAGCGCTTCTCGGCCTTCGCGGTCGGGGTTCTCGCGACACGCGGCAATGTAGGAGAGTGAGAGATGGAAGAGATTGGAGTAGTAGATGCGCATGCACCAGCAGCCTTCCATCATCGGCAGCAGCGTCTCGCCCAGGGCGATTGCCGCCTCGATATGGCCGAAGCGGAACAAGCTGTTCAGCATATAGCTGTAGTAGACGGTCTTAGGCCGCTTGGGATTCGACGCCCGCTTCTCCACGAAGGCAAGGTATTCGGACGTCTTGTGTTGGTCATCGCTGTGCACCAGCTCGGGATCCTTGGTCATTGTTTTGCCCTGGAGAGCGCGGGCGTACTGGCGCGCTGAAATGAGAAAAACGCCGCCGCGGAGATCCTCTTGCCAGTTCGCAAAGTCGCCGGGAGATTCGTTGATCCACGCCTCAACCTCTGAGATGGGATGGCCCGACCAGATCCTGAAGCAGGCGCTGATGCCCATGTTCAGAATAGAGAGAATGCGATCGGCCGAGATCATTGTCGCGTTTAGGGCGCGGTCGAGGATGGGAAGCTGATCCTTGACGTGCGTCTGCAGGTGGCCGATGAACAAGGCGTGTAACGTTTCACCGCGGCCGATCGTGTACATGTCCTCGTGGAAGATAGAGAAGAGCTTCTTGGCTATCTCGCCTATTTCGATGCCGAATTTGGTCATGCCGAAGCGGCCGGCTGCGATGCTGCCAAGGTGGACGTAGCCGAGCGCGGCCTGGGGGAAGTTGCCCCGTGTCTGGTGCAGATCTACCATGATCATGCTCATCTGGTAGAACAGTCTCGAATCAGTCCAGAACGCGGCACTCGCCATTTCCACGAGGACGGCCCCCATAGCAAGAAGCTTGGGGTCCGAGGTCAACGGTCTTGAGAGAAGCTGTATTCTGTCGCACTGCTGTAAGGCCGCGCACATGACTTGGAACTGCTTGTCGCACTCCTCCCACGACTTCTCCTCCACACGTAGACCCAGCTCTGTCAGGCATTGCCTGAGGGCCTCAAAGGCGGCAAACGAGTCGCCTCGCATGGCAAAGATGCGTGACTGCAGCACCCAGCTGGGCGCCTTGTCCACTGCTGACTTGGCATTGGCAAAAATGGTTTGACAGAGGCCGAGCGCAGGTTCGAAGAAGCCCTGGTACCAATAGCATTCAGCCGAACGAGTGTAGATGTTCAGCGTCTCCCGATAGTCGACATCTTCGGCCGACTCGTCCCACGGGCTGTCCTGGAGAAGGTTGAAACACCGCGTGTAGTAGAACAGCCCCGTGGAGCGTGCTCCAGCGTCGCAAGCGTTTTCCGCTGCTTGTTGCAGAGCGTTCCTATACAGCGCACGGATCTTGACGCGGCCTCTGATCAGCTCCGAGGCACACGCCACGTGCCGCGCTCTGGTGAACAGGGACTTGGAGCTTGTTGTTGTGTTATCTTGGTAGGCCTGCTCGATCATCGTCTTGGAAATTGCAAAGTGCATCTCGTTCTGATTGAAGTTTTCGCTTTCGATGAGCAACTGGGAAGCCTGCATGTACCTGTCATGCGCGAAGCGGAAGCGATCCTCGTCTTCTCCAGACATGACGAGATATGCAGCGATCGCTCCTTCGATGCCATCCACCGCGTCCTCGTCGGTAACGGGGAGGCCCTCGGCGTTGCCCGCGTGCTTGCCCTGCATGAGTTGTTTGACAATGTTGAACGAGAAGGTGCTCCCGATCAGCGAAGCCCAGGCGAGGAGGTAGCGGGTGACCTGGGGCAGCTCCTGCAGGCGCTTTACAATAAAGTCATTGTTCATGCGCGAGCCGTAGGCGGTCGACTTGAATTCGGCAAAGACCTTGTCGAGATCGAAATGCCAGGCAGAGTCCCGCCACGAGTAATACAGGCACTTCTTGCGATAGCACGTGTCCAGCATCTCACGCACGAAAAAGGGGCTTCCGCCCGTCTTCTCTTGGATGGTGGCGACCAGAGGCAGACAGTACTCGGGATCTCGGTGGAGCGTCTCGGCGACAAAGTTTGCCGTGTCTACCTCGGAGAAAGGCTGCAGTACAATCCTTTTGATGCTGATGAGGATTAGAGCTGCAGGCAGTGGGGGAAGACTGCGGACTTACTTGGTTGCGTTGTCGAGCAGCGCCTTGATGCCCGCCGTGAGCTTGTCCTCTTCGCGGTAGGTGAGGATCATGACCAGCGGCAGCCGGTTGTGGACGATGGCTTGGATCAGCTCCAGGCTCTCGTCGTCGGCAAACTGCAGGTCGTCGATGCAGAAGCAGATGGACTGCTGACGGGCCAGCATGCGCAGCACGTCGATGAAGGTGCTCACCACGCGCGAGGCGTTGCGGCCGGTGATGGTGCTCGAGAAGGAGGCATGCTGGTGGGCAATGTCGGGCACCGTGGCTTTGGCAATGTTGCCTAGCAGCCACTCGGGGAGATCGAGGTAGGAGTGCAGGATGGGCCACACGGGCTGGACGTGGGCGCGCACGTGGTTGTGGAAGTCGGTCGAGATGTTGGATTCGGAGAATATCTGGCGGAAGAGCGACGACATGAGCCTCAGCACGGGGTCGAAGGGCGCACGTTTTGCTTGGTCGAACTGCAGGCTGTCAGCATACCTTACCGGTCTTTCTTGGCCTGCCATAGCGGATGGATTAGGGGCATTGCGTACCTTTGTCGTGGCAAAGTAGAAGCCGCGGCCACGCACGACGGGCTGCACCGACTGGATCAGGCTCGACTTGCCGTAGCCGCCCAGGCCGGCGACGGCGATCAGCTCGCAGTGCGTCTTCTTGCGGAGGCGATGGTGGTGGCGCAGCTGGCCGGCGGGGTCGTCGCTCGACGAGGAGGCATTCTGGGCCGACGAGGCGCGGCGGTCGACGCTGCTCCAGTTGGACGACTGCCAGCTCTCGGTCGAGGGCCGGTGCTCGGACGGCTCGGCCAGGGACACGGAAGCCTCTGAGTTGTTGCGCGGGGTGCGGCCGTCGTTGCGATGCTCCGAGCCCCTAGAGCTGGTACTCTCGGAGCGCACGTCAGCAATGTCGTCGAGCACGGGATTGTCCAGCCGCGAGCTCAGCGACGACCCGGAGGTGGAACCAAAGCTATACAAACTCTTCTTGAGCGACGGATGCTGGCTCTTGGACACGCGGTCGACCACGTCCAGGATGATCTGCCGCTCGCGGTCGCGGCCAATCAGGCGCGCGGGCAGGCTGAAGAAGCTGGACACGTCCTTGGTCGCAACCTTGAACGTCTTCAGCAGCTCGACGTCACCGTCGCAGAGGATGCGATTCAGCTCGAACAGGTCGTACTTGAGCCCCGACACCGAGTTGTAGCGCTCCTCGATGTTCTTGGCCGTCATCTTGGCCACGACCTGCGACAGCGCCTCGGGGATGTCCATCCGCTTGGACGACACGGGCGGGATGCGGCGCGACAGCACGCTCTGCATGATCTCCAACGGCTTGTCGCCCTCGAAGGCCGGCTCGCCCGTCAACATCGTCTGCACAAAGTCAGCCCTACGCCACACATGCACGCGCGCCACTCGCCAGCCCACTTACCCAAAACAGAATGCCGAGGCTGTAGATGTCGGTGCGTGTGTCTGGCTCTGCAGGTAGCCGGCCCGTCTGCTCAGGGGCGATGAACTGCAGCTTGTGCTCGACGCCCAGCTCACGGCTGAGGGTGCTCCAGCCGGCAGACGTCAGCCCGTTCTCGAAGCTCCGCGACCCCGAGCCAAAGTTCAGCATGCGCACCTCGCCCGTCTCCTGGTTGAAGTGGAAGGCATCGCCGCGGATCTCGCCGTGCACCAGCTTCTTGGTGTTGTGGAGGATCTCCAGCGACTCGGAGGCGCCAGTGGCGAAGCGCATGAACAGCTGCAGCGGGATCTGCATGCTGGTCTTGGTGCCGGGCGGGGCCTGCCATTTTGCAATGCGGTAGAAGGCGGGGCCCAGGTCGACGATGTCGCGGATGTAGTTATCGCCGGGCGACTCGAAGATGGACACGATCAGCGTGTCGCTGCCGGGGCGGGCGGGCAGGCGCACCAGCTCGACGGGACGCACAAAGTGCTTGCAGTCGGTGTCGCAGTCGCTCACGATGGACTTGGCAAGGGCGAACTCGCGCTCCAGGCGCAGGATGTGGTTGGAGACGCGGGCAACGACGCGGCGGCGGCGCGGGGCGGCGCCATGGGGCTGCGCGGTCAAAGAGGCGGCGTTGGCCTCGCTGTTGGACGAGCGATGCGAGCGCAGCACAGGCTTGGGGTCGGAGCCGGTGGAGAAGCTATGCGAGGTGAGGGCGCGGTTGGGGAGCTGCGGCTGCGGCTTCACGGGGTGCTGGTAACCGAAGAAGTGCCAGTTGTCGTAGGACTGGGAGGGAGGCGTCAGTGGCGACGGCCAGGGCGGCTTAGGGGCGAGAGCGCAGACTCACGCTGTGGAAGGGCTCGGTGTCCGTGTCCCACACGTAGCCGGGCAGTTCGGCCAGGCGCAGCAGGGCCTGGCGGGCGACGCGGCTGGTTGGCGGAGCGTCGTCGTCCATGGTCGACGCGTGGCGATGGCAGGCTGCTCAATTCATGGCGGTGGCCCGGCGGGGGCGCGCGTGGCAGGCGGATTGATGGGCGCGGGGCGACGGGGACGGCGGCATGGGCCGGCGGCGAGAGGCTTGGTGCAGTGCTGGCCTGGTGTTGAGCCGGGTGGATGCAGCAGAACCATGGCAGTAGTGCCAATCGCACTTGGCGCGCCTCGCGGACGTCACCCGAGCCGCATTGTATCCTCCGTTCTGGCCGGAGATCCATTCCATCTCCACCAGCCTAAGCCGCATTACTCAGGCCCACGCGCATGCGCTGCGATCGCCCGGGGCCACACTGGCTTCCCTCGCCCATGCAACACCACCATGGCGTCGCCCGATGAGACCGGCGGCCACGATGCCCCCGCCCCCCGCCCGCTGCAGCTGCCCGCCGACCTGCCGCGCTCGCTCGACGACCGCCGTCCTGCCCCCCGCGCTGCCAGCGAGACGGAGATATACGACGCTTGGCAGGGTGCGTTGCGTTTCGCCCGCCGTGCCTGCCTGCTGCGTGCGTGCTCGTGCTGACCTGTGCAGGCCAGTCCCAATTCATATCGACACCGCTCCCTGCAAAGCCCCTCAACTTCGACCTGGCTCTCGACGGCCCGCCCCCGGCCCCCGACGACAGCGACTCCCGCCTCAACGAGATGCTCGAGCAACAATCCCGCCTCAAGCACGACAGCATGAACGAGGGCCAGGAGGATGCCATCGTGAAGGACGACAAGCTGTCCGATGCCGAGAAGCGGGAGCTGCTGCAGAACTCGCTCAACCTCGCTGCCTCCAACGGCGACACCCTCACCGTCGAACGCTTTGTCCACGGCAACGCCAAGCCCTTCGTCGACATCAACGCCCCCGACTCCGACGGCACCCCGCCGCTGATCTACGCCGCCTGCTTCGGCCACGATGAAGTCGTCGCCGCGCTGCTGGACGCTGGCGCCGATGTCGACCTGCAGGACCGCAACCGCTGGACCCCGCTGATGTGGGCCATCACCAACCGCCACAAGGCAATCGCGAAGCTGCTGCTCGACAAGGGCGCGAAGCCCGAGACCGCCTCGTCCTCGGGCCGCACCGCCTTCGACTTCGTGACCCCCGGCAGCGAGCTCCAGGACTACCTGCACGAGAGCGGCTACACCATCGGCAACATCGGCGTCGCCAGCGGCGGCGATGACTTCTACACGGCCGGCTTCGACCAGGACCGCTTCGAGGAGGAAATGGCCGAGAACGAATTGCGCCGGCGCATGATGATGGAGAGTGCTATCAATCTGGAGGTCGATCTGGGAAACCTGGGCATTGACGAGCAACCTGAGGTTTGTGCTCCTCGACGCCTGAGTGCGAGTGCTGACCCGGCTAGGAGCCCGACGAGTTCGACGAGGCCCAGGAGTTCGTGTGGGACCGGTGCCTGCACGACCAGATGTTCGTCTTCCAGGAGAACGAGCTGGACCGTATCCTGGACATTGTCATCACCAACATGACGCCCACCCGCTCGCCATCGCAGAAGCCCGTCCCCGCCAACATCATCTTCCTCGGCGCGCGCTACGCCCACTACCACTCCAGCGAGGACCTGCTGGAGAAGCTGCTGGTCACGTCCATGGACAAGATCAACGACGCCGTCGAGAAGCACCAATGGGACATGACCATGCTCGCCTTCTGGGTCTCCAACTTGAGTCTGCTGCTGTACTACCTGAAGAAGGATGCCGGCCTCGTCGAAGCCTCGGTCGAGTTCCAGTGTCAGATTTCCGAGCTCATCAACGAAATCTTTGTTTTGATTATTCGCGATGCAGAGCGCCGCATGGACAAGGTCCTCGACACCGCCATGCTGGACCACGAGACCATCCCCGGCTTTGAGGACGTCAGCTTCACCGGAGAGTGGAGGATCTTCAAGACTAAATCGAAGCCGAAACCGCCGGAGCCGTTCGAGAAGCGCTTCCGCCCGCCTTCGCCGAAGCGCAGGGCCCAGGTGTCCCCCCGCAACATCACCTCGCTGCTCTCCTCGACGCTGTTTGTGCTGGACCTCTACGACATCCACTCGGTCATCACCGCCCAGGTTCTGTCGCAGCTGCTTTACTGGCTCGGCGCCGAGCTCTTCAACCGCATCATGTCCAACCGGAAGTACCTCGCACGTACCAAGGCAATGCAGATTCGGATGAATGTCTCGACCATCGAGGACTGGGCCCGCCAGAACAACCGCCAGCCCGAGCACTATGAAAGCGGCGCTCTCACTGCCACTGGCGAGAACACGATGGATGCTGCCCGGAGGCATCTGGACCCAGTCATCCAGCTGCTACAGTGGCTGCAGTGCTTCTCGTCGCTGGGCGAGGATCTGGACTCGCTAAAGGCTACGCTCGAGCAGCTTCCGCGCCTCACCCCGCAGCAGATCAACCACTCGGTGAGGTACTACAGGACCGAGGTCGGCGAGAAGACGCTGCCGAAGCCCGCGCTCAAGTTTCTGTTCAACCTGCAGAAGGAGGTTGCCGAGCGACGCTTGTCAAAGCAGAGCCGGAAGTCCATGCCTGCGCAGATCCCGTCATCGGACGGCACCCCCACGTCGCCCACCATCGAGCGACCCACGTCGCCGTCGCCGTCGCTGGCGCCATCGCTGGCCACGGTTGCGTACATGGCACAAGACGAGGAGGAAGACGCGCCCGAGAACCTGCTGATGGACCCGGCTCTGATGCTGCCGTTCTCGCTGCCCACCTCGACCGACATGCTGGTGACGTACGGGGCTGGTTTCGGAGGCACCGACAAGGAGCGCGAGCGCAAGTACCTGCCCACGGTGCCGCCCGAGTTCCTGGAGAAGCTCGAGTTCAGCAGCAACAAGAAGGATCTCTATGCGGACGCCAGATGGAGCGACGACGGAGAAAGTGCCTGAAGGCGGTAGATGACGAAAGAAATGCCCTCCCCTGTCTAAGACTCAGTTTTCATTCCCGACACACCGAATTCCCTTTTCTTTCTCTCCAAGACGACTCATGGCTAGCGTGGATGTGTGCGAGTAGGATGCTGTACGAATGAACGGAAGGATCAATGTTAAAGGAAGGACTAGACGAATTAACTCATTCTACTGCTTGCATCGGGAAACGGAGTTCAGATGACTGTCACCATGGGATTTGCTTGCGTTGGTTTGCTCGCAGGAAGAGGAGACTTTGTTTCTTGCTGGGATTATTCCGTTTCACGAGTCTCAGGAAACCTCATTCTTCGGTTCCGAGCAACTGGTCTTCTGCATGCTATCTTTCCCGCGGTCGTTACTCCTCGAAATCCCCGTGTTCATTTTTGTTATCATTCTTTGCGTTGCAGAGACGAAAGGAGTAGCCTTTGCCTTAATCGAGAAGTAAGATGCGTGTCTTACATGTGAATTCCCATTCCCGCAATGTTCCGACCACTTTTGAGGAGCTCGTCCTGCCGCCACGCACCTGGCTCACCCGTTGCACTACCTCCGGCACTCTGCATCCGTGCTAACGTCCCTTTCAACGCCATCTCCGGAAGCGGTCCGTCGGCCACCTCCACCAATCAGCCTGCACACAAGCCTCCAAACGGCCTCCGGCACCAATGACGTCATAGGCGCAACGGTCAAGACTAGGGCCAAGAGGACAACGGCTGCTGCTGCGAGCAAGCGCGCAGATCCCAGGGGTCCAGCCCTTTCGCGAAGCAGGGATCCGGTGTTGAAACCGCGCGCCAATCACAGGCGTGCCCGGCGTCATTGGACGGACGACCGTTACAGCCGCTGGTGCGTACGTATTGTACTACGTGTGGTTGGTTGGTTGGTTGGTTTTGGTTGCGGCTGAGGGGGGGCGGGCGTACGTACGTCACCCACGTGCAGCGCCGAGGCGACACTACAGCCCCTCTAACGGTTCCGATAGCCGAAGTAGCGCGCGGGCGGTTGCATTTTGGCCTCGAGGCGGTACGGGGCCGATGGGCTGATGGAAGAGGCGGCGGCTTTTGGAAGTTTGGTTCGTGGGGGCTGGGCTGAGCGAGGCCAAGGCGCGAAGGGGACAGGAAAGAGTTGGCTGGTCGGATGGGAGCTGGCTGGCTGGCCTGCGTGATATGGGGTATATAAGACGGGGGGGCAGTAAGCTTATTTGGACATCCATCACTTCACTACAATCATCGCCACCGGCATCGCTCGCTCTGCCAGACGGAATACGCTGCGAAAGTGGAAGCCGTTCAGTCCGTGCCAGAAACCAATCACTCTACTCTCCGAACCGCAACCCTCAAGTCGGCACATCAGACCTCAACAGTGGAAGAATACCACACACATCAGTCAACCAACACCACAAGTCTCTTCAAACAAACACAACGCAACAATGGGCTGCGGACCGTCTCGCCATCGCAGGTACGGCCATCACCATCAACCAGTCCGTGTAGTCCATATGTCTAGGCCGTGCGGACCGCCGCCCATGTCTTACGGAGGGGGAGGGAGATGCGGGCCGCGGGGTGGTTTCAGCGGTGGTGGAGGGATGGGGTACGGGAGGGGAGGACCGCCGATGATGATGGGGGGAGGCAGGAGGATGGGGAGGCGGCGGTGCTAGGGCTGACGCTTAAACGATGTCACGAGTATAACTGGAGTGTTTATTTTATTGGTTGCATGTATGTATGCACGTATGTATGTATGTTAGTGAAAGACGTTTCTATTCATCGATTAACAATCCATCACCGAGGCACGCGAAAAACCATCATCGGCTTGTGATTGTTTAATGTAGTATTACAGTTCTGCTCACATCGCAGCTACGCCTTGGCGAAGTGCTACATGCTCTGGATATCGCTCTCCCATTTTCCCACGCCCCGAGATAGATGGACTCCCTGATGCAACAATTACCATTTGTGACCCACCATCGAAACGCCGATTCAACTCCATTGCTATGCCATGCCATGCCCAAGCAACATGCAAACCGTGTGCTCTCGCCTCTCAAGCACCACCGCCGCCCACAGCCCTCGTCGTGCTCTCCCAGAAATCCAGCGTCAGCTGCGCCAAGAAGCACGGAATCTCCTTGCGCTGCTCGACCCAGAACTCGATCTGGCCCTTGATCTCCGACGCGAACACGCTCTTCTCGCCGCCGCTGACCTTCATGGTGCCGCGCTCGCCGTCGAAGACGATGCTGTTCTCGCCGCCGTCGTCGTCGCTGCCGGGGTAGAACAGCGACGTCACCTTGACGCGGCCGTTGGGCATGATGTCCAGCTTCCAGCCCAGCAGGCTGGCCACGGCCTCGCGGAACTCGAGCGCCTTGGCCGACCACAGCTGCTTCAGCCGCATCGTCTTCTTGTCGCGGTCGGCGATGGCGCGGTTGAGCTCGCCGATCTCGGTGCGCGCCGCCTCGAGGCTGGCGTGCGGCACGACGGCGTGGTCGTGGCTGTCGGCGGAGGAGCCCTCGAGCTGTGCGAGCAGCGCCTTGTTCTCCTCGCGCAGCGTGCGCACGGTGCTGAGCTTCAGGGCCTCGGCGTCGGCCGTGGGGTTGGAGCGCAGCTCGAGGACGCGGGTGCGCGCGCTCTCCTTGAGCGCCTTGAGCTGCTTCTCCTGCGCGCGCCGCTCCGACTCCAGCATTTTCTTCTCCGTCTGCAGCTTGCCCATGTCGTCCTGCAGCTGGCGGTTTTTGCGGCGGAGCTCGCCCATGCGCTCGTCGTCGTCTTCGTCGCGCGGCCGCTTGCTGCCGACGATGGTGATCTGCTTGGTGTTGGCCTCCTCGAGCGCCGACATCTCGGTGTGGAGGGACTGCATCTCGTTGCGGTAGCTGTCGACCATTTCCTCCAGCTCCTGGATGCGTTGGGATTTCTGTGCGTCGAACGTCTCGGGTTGAAACTCGCTCTCCTCGGAGTCGAAGGCTTTGAGCTGTGCGCGAAGGTATTCCACCTCCTTCACCGCCAGCGTCCGTTGGCGTTCGAGCCTCATGCGCAACTTGCTGTCTGATGCGCCGCCCGCGTTCTTCAGCTTCTCCAGCTCCTCGCGAACCTTGGCTTTCTCATCCTCCAATGCCTTGATCGTCTCGTCTCTCGCCGTGAGTTCTGCCTGCACAGAGCCGAGGCGGTCGACCATGGTCGCGGTTTCCAGGCTCTCCCTGACGAATGCCTTGGCCAGGTCTTCGGGGGTTCCGAACTGCAGCTCGCCCTCGGCCTGTGCCTGGCCCTCGAGGTAGTTTGTCCATGCGCTCTTCTCGTCTTCCAGCAACTGTCTCTTGAGCTGCTCCTCGCTCAGCTCGCGACGGAGGTCTTCCATGATGCGGAGCTTGTTCTCGAGGGCGCGCTTCTCCTCGTCGACGACCTCGACGCTCTTCTGCACCTTGCGGAAGTGCTTCAGCTCGGCGGCCTGGTCTCTGTTGACGGCCTCGAGCTTCCGGATATGCGTGATCTGCTCGGAGAGTTCGCGCTTGATGATGGCCAGCGTGTCCTGGTCGCCCGACTGGGCCTTGAGGCGGATGATGTCGCTCTCCATCTCGCCGGCCTCGGCCTCGCGCCTGGCCAGCTTCTGCTGGGCGTGCGACAGAGCGGCGACCTGGGCGTCCAGCTCGACGCGCAGCTCGTCGAACGACTGCTGCAGGGCGCCGTAGCGCGTGTCCAGCTCGTTGTAGCGGTGCTGGCTCTGGCGCTCCAGCGACGCCAGCTCGTTCTGGGCCTCGTCGGCGTCCTCCTGCAGCGAGGCGCCCCGCTCCTGCAGCGTCCGCACCTTGCGTTCCAGCTCCAGCTTCTCGTTGGTGAGCCGCGACTGGGCCTCGGCCGTCTCGCGCTGCAGGGCGTCGTACTTCCTCGCGGCGGCCTTGCTCGCGGATTCGGCTGCCTGCAAGGTCCCGTCAGCGATTGGCGTCGCATTGCGTGGCGGAGCGTCGAACCTGTGCGCGCTGGTACTCGGCCTCTGCCTTGTTCTGTGCATCGCGCAGGTCTGCCTGGTGGCTGAGCGTGTTCATCTCCCGCTCCTGCTTGAGCGATTCCAGCTCATACTGTAAGGTGTTGATCTGGGCGCGCAGGTCTTCGTTGCCAATGTCTGCCACTAGCATCAGCTTCGGCGTCGGCGTTTGCGTCGCAAAGTGGCGCCTCACCTGGTTTGACGGCGGATTGGCGCAGCGTCTGGCGGAACGATTGTGTAGGCGCAGGCTCCGAATCGCCAGTCTCGCCGGTGAAGAAATTAAAGGTGGGTTGGTTGGTGTTGCGAGCCATGGCGACGGGTGTAAACAAGTCGTCGGGCGCGAAGCTCTCGTCGGGGCGGGTGTGGGGGCGGTTGGATTGCGCGAAGGTGACATGCAACGATGGCGGCGGAGGGTCGAGGGAGGTGCGAGGGTTTGCCCGCTGGTGCGGGTCGGTGTCGCAAACAATGCGACGGAATGGTCGGCGAGGCAGCGTGAAAGGTGAAGGACAATGCACGCCGGTCACTGCTCCACCCTGGCCCGAGCTTCACGCGCCTTCACGTGCCCGTCCACCTCCACTCCATTCCAGCCAACGAACAACGTCATTGTTTTTTCGTCCACAACCCTGGTCACATCACAAGAAACAAATGGAGCAACTGGTGTGAGCAATCTTCGCTTGTTCTGTTTGCAGCTATGTAAATGCCTGTAAAATCCACATGTCCTTTCGTATTAATCAGCAAGTATCAGCAAGTGTCGGCAACTCTGTCCATGTCGTCCTCAACATCATCCCAGTAATTGTCAACCCTCAAACAACACCACTCTCTGTAGCCTACTGGCCGTCTTCAACGTCCATCTCTGCCAGGACGCCTGCAACCATGTCAACCACCTCCTTCTTGTCCGCGATCACCTCGGTGATGATGGCTTCGAGCAATGACCGGAGCTTGGCCCGGTGCAGCAGGAGCGTGGTGACCGTCGATTTCGCCTCCTGGAGGTAAGTGTATCGCGTCCGTTGACGCTCGATGGCAGCGTCTAGGCGGTGCGTGTAGTGCTGCTCGGCGCTCATCGCTCGGTCTTGCTCATGATCGTCCTGGGCAAGATTCGACAGACGGGCCAGGGCCCGGTCCAGATCCGCCTCGACATCCTCTTGCCAGTCAGTATGTTCCCTCACGCCGTGCTGCGACAGCGGAGTCGACGATCTTCCGTTAAACGTTGGGCTGGATGGGGCAAGTGGGCTAGAATGCAACAGAACTTCTTCGTCGGCCATGCCGGGCTCAGCCAACGTAGTAGCAGCCGAACTCCTGCAATGCATCAGTGACTGAACAGACATAAAAGCTCCGAGTGAACATACACATCGTTCGACAGTTCTGGGAGGCGTTGCAGAACCTCTGCGATAGACGGCAGGCGTTGCTGGGATATGGCCCGGTCTGATGCCGTGGGGGTGTTTTCCGGCGCTGTTGTCGGTGAGTCCGTCAGGCGGACATTGACCGCCGGCAGGTCCAGCAGTGGCAGGAATCTCTGGTGTCCGTTCTGACTGGGTGGCGGCGGACGAAGGCCGAACCTATTGCTGCTGTGGGAACGGGCTGACATAGGCAGTCCACCATGAGCTAGAGCTGCTGATGGCATGGCCTGCACAGCACTCATTCGCTCGCTTTCTGCTTCGAGTGTCAGTCATCAGTACGGTTCAGCACTTGAAGCTTACATACCGGGCGTCGTGATGGTGTGGGGAGAGTCTCCAGGGCGACTCATGGCAGCCGAATCGGAAAACGAGACGGCGGAACGCGCCTGTGAGCCTGTAGACATGATGGTAGTTGTTGCAGCTGGTGTACAACAGGACCTGCGGAGTGAGGTCAGTAGACGATTACTTCGTGCGCAGACAGGGACCGAGGAGACCGGAAAGGCCATAGTAAGCGGGTTAGAGCAGACTCACCTTGGGCCTATGATGCTCAACGACGATACCGTGACTTGGACGAGTCAAGACACGCTTGTGAGTGAGCTGACGATGTAATCGATCCAGGAAGTGTGCCGATCGGTGAGCGGGTGTGAGGTGGTAAATGAGAAGATTACACCGGGCGTGAGCTGGACGTCATAAGACAGAAGCGGGATGAGGAAGAGAAGATGAGTGCTCAATGCAAGTGTGCCGAGGCACGCCTTGCTGAGACTGAGACTGAGAGGTTGGCGGTGGTGAAGAGGAAGAGAAGGAGTGGGCGAGGTGGACAAGGTTTTTAACAACCCCAGTGGGAAGTGCCCGTGGGGAAGGGACACTGGCAGCTGCTTCCTCCGCTGTCTGAGCTCGCGGTCAGAAGCCCACGCTGGCTTGAGCGGATGCTACAGGTTTGGCAGCTGCGCCCGCACACGCGGCGCCACTCCTGGCAGGAGCACCTACCTCACTGCGCTCCATTGGCAGGCGCTGGCGGCCATTGGACACATTGCCATGGTACACCGAGCCCTCTTCGGGTGGTCCTGGCGAGGTATGGCCGCTGCGGCTGCCTGGAAGCAGTAGTTACGGCTTTGGAAAGAGCTGGGTACATCCGTCTACTCAGTACTCCAGGCTGGGCTTAAGTTCCATTGTGCTCTCACAGCTGGCCGCAAAGATGAAGGGATAGCAACCCTCGCACTCCCTACGGCATGGCCTGGCTAGAGTAACTGAGGTGACGTTGTGGACGGGGCACTCTTTCCAAGAGTCACCAGCTCTACGATCGCACACATCAATGTGCCGCAAAGAGCCTCACTCAAGCTTCTTGGGGGACCGCTCCGAAGCTCACTTGGCTCAAGTCAGTGAAGATGGCATTTATGCACGCATGAATCATGTTTGAGCTGCTGCAGGCACAGACAGGCAATGGCTAGTTGCCAATGAGGTGCTTGCTCGCAAAGAGGCGCACGATGATCTCTTTGTACTCGCCTGGATGCTGGCATTCAATGGTAGCGACCAGGCAGTGTTGGCTTCCTGCCCGTTTCCAGGCTCACTTGGGACCATCTCTCCCGAGGGAGGACTCCATGGCCACTGTGGAGCGCCGGCGGCCATTGTCTTCGCAGCAAAGGTCCTCAGTGTAGAGCGAGGATGGCTTCGTTTCGAGCGGGCCGTTCCTTCGAATTGCGCTTCTCACTCCAGCGGACACATTGTCTTGTCCAACAGCGGCGGTGCGACCTGCTTGGGGGTCCTGATGAATGGTGGCTTCACGACTGCATTGGTACTGTGCGATGCTCAATGGGCGTCTGGAGCTATGAGAGATGAGTTGCGTGGCCATGGCGGGTACGTACTCGAGCGCCGCTGGCAGTGGGTGACGGCGGTTACCGGGGGGAATGGGGGCTGTGGGCTGTGGAGGGGCGCTCGGAGCAGACTGGCGTCATCTAGAACGAAGTCAGAAGCTCCTGAACGGACGGGACGAGGCGAGGGAGCCGCAGAAGGTGGCCATGGTGCCGGCGGGCGGGTTCTGTACTGGTGTTGGTGTCCCAAGCTGCCGAACGGTGACAGTGCCCGCCGGCCGCACATCACGAGGGGTCCATTGGCGCGGATACCGAGTCCAAGCCAGCATGTACTCTCGCGACATGATTTAGCACATGGAAACAGTGGTTCCGAGGCCCTGGGGGCGCGCTAACGTCCGACTCTGCTCGCCTTCTGTGGACTCCTAGGCGCGACTGCGCGACGCGTCCTACAGCGTTGACACCTGCGATGGGTTCTTGCTCACTAACACCGGGACACCGAGACGGGCGCAGCTCGAGAATGGCACGGTGAAAGTTAGGAGCGCGTGCACGCGAGCGCGTTCACGGTCAAGGCAGAGCGCCGGGATCAGCTGGTGCTCTGCGCCCCCCAAGCGGACCCTGGCGTGCCGGGGTTCGTTGAGCCACAGGCGAAAAGTTGCCGTGACTTGACTTCTGGCCAGACTGCGCTACTTCACTATCCCACTCCACCCTTTTCCTCGCTCCCCCAGACACCTCGCCGAGGACCCTCGACCCTCGTTCCCTCCACCCCCGGTCGCGCCCAGCTGCACCCACCCCATCGACTCACTCCCCGGCAACATCACCCAGTCGCAATGGCCGACACCGCTGCTCCCGCTGCTGCCAAGAAGCAGCAGTTCGTCAAGCCTGAAAAGCCCAGCGAGGATGCCTACAAGACGGGCCTGGCTGAGAAAGAGAAGCAACACGCCGCCGCCCAGGATAAGCTCGTATGTAACCGTGAATTGAACCCGGCACGCCGAGGCCGAGGCCGAGTCCGAGTCTTGAGCATTGCTGACCACGCCCGCGATCCAGAAAGCCCTGAACGCAAAGATTGATCTCGCCACGCCCAACAACAAGGACTCTCCCACCGCCAAGAAACAGCAGGAGCTCCGCGCCGAGCTAGCTGAGATCCGGAAGAAGCAGCAGGCCAACAAGGGCTCGCGCAATACTGTCTTTGAGCAGATTAGGAAGCTCGATGAGCAGCTGAAGTCCCGGATCCAGGAGAACAAGACGGCTCGCAGCCGCGTCAACTTCAAGAATGCCGACGAGGTCGACCGCGAGATCGCTCGCCTCCAGAGCCAGGTCGACTCGGGCTCGATGAAGATCGTGGAGGAGAAGAAGGCCCTTGCCGACATCTCCAGCCTTAATAAGCAGAAGAAGAACTTCGCCGGTTTTGATCAGGCCGAGAAGGGCATCGCCGACCTGAAGGCGAAGATCGCCGAGCTGCGCAAGTCCCTCGACGACCCCGAGGCCAAGGCCATGAGCGACCGTTACTCGACCATTCAATCCGAGCTCGACGCCATCAAAGGCGAGCAAGACGAGGCCTACAAGAGCCTCAACTCGCTCCGCGATGAGCGCACCAAGCTCCGGAACGAGCAGCAAGCAAAGTGGACTGAGCTGAAAGAGTTCAAGGACAAGTACTTCGAGCAGAAGCGTGCGTTCCGCAACTACGAGCAAGAGGCGTACAAGGTGAGACGGGAGAGGCAGGACGCCGAGCGCAAGGCCTACGAGGCCAAGAAGCGCCGCGAGATTGCCGATGCGAAGCTCGAGGAGGCCAGCGCTCCTGCGTACACCGAAGAGATCGTCACCGCCGAGGGTCTTATTCGTTACTTCGACCCTTCTGCCCTGCCCGCTAAGGAGACGAACGGGACGTCTAAGTTCGCTGCCCAGGCCGGCAGATCCACTGACGACTCGGCCTTCAAAGGAATGAAGGTGGTGAAGAAGGAGGAGGAGGATTACTTCGCTGGAAGCGGCAGCGGCAAGAAGGGCAAGAAGAACAAGAAGAATAAGGAGAGTGCTGCCGCTTCCTCGGGCTTCAACTTGTCGATTGGTGTCATCGAGCAACTTGCCCAGATCAACGTCGAGGCTCCCGCTAGCCAAGCCGACATCCCCGGCGTTGTCGAGAAGCTCAAGGAGAAGCTGGAGACGTGGAAGAAGGACCAGAGCCGCAAGACTCAGGAAGTAAGTTCCGCGACGCTAACGTCCTCTATGCTGCCCGCCTGCTAACCAAGCCGTGCAGAACATCGATAAGGCCAAGAAAGAGATTGAGAAGCTCGACGCTGCCGAGTCCGACGGTGCCGATGCCGGGGCCAAGGACACGGCTAAGAAGCCGGCGGCCAAGAACCAGCAGGTCAACGGCTCTGCCGATGCTGGCGCGGAACTCACGCAGGAGAAGGATGCCGTCACCGATGCCGCCAAGGACCTCGAGAAGGCCAGCATCGAGGACAAGGATCAGACTGCCACTGCGTAAACGACTTCGACAAGCATGCGCTCTGCTTGAGCAAGGGATGGGGGGCGGGCGATGGGTGAGATTACTTTGGTCTGCACCAGTTGTTCTCTGTAGATCACTGTTTCTCCTTGGGGCGTGTTGCTCTCGAAAAGGATTCTGGTGGGGTGTCTATTTTTCACTACAAAAAGCTCTTTTGAAGTTTCTAGCTCGGGGGTCGATGGAAGGTTCTTACTTGCATAAGCTCGAGTAGCGATGGCTTCCGGCCCACTCCTCGGCGAAGGGGGCTTAAACGGGAAACGGGGGACCTTCTTCAATACTTGTAACATTTTTTTCTCCTTGATGAACGAACGAACGAACGAAAGCGGCTCCGGCATTTCCATTTCACGTTGCAATTTCCTTCGGAAGTGCGTCACTAGGACTCCTGGCAGCGGTGGTTTTGCTTCCACTACCCGCTTTCACATTTGATTAGGTATTCCAGCCTCTATACTATTTCGTAATCAAGGCCTTATCCAACCGCTCTCCCACCTGTCCGGCTGACTGCCACTAGGGCGCCCGCAGAATCCTCTCCACGACCTCCAAATCCCTCAACAACTCCTCGTCCCTCAACGGCCTCCCTAGCACCTGGATCGCGCACGGGATGCCCTCGACCTCGTCGGGCGCGTAGTCCGGCACGTACTCGACGCCCTCCCTTACAAACTCGGCGTCCCTCGCCCTCTCGGCCACGCCAAACGGCACCACGGCGGCCGGCCAGTCGAGCAGGTTCGCCAGCACGGTGTGGGCGGGGATGCCGTACGTGTCGTGGGGCACGGCGGTGGCGCAGTGCGGCGCGGTGAGGACGCCGTCGAGGCGGTCGGCGACGGCGACGTCGTGGAAGGCCTTGGTCAGGCGCTTGCGCTCGAGCGTCAGCTCCCACAGCGCGTCCAGGCCGGGCGTCCAGCCGTCGTTCTGCGGCACGCGCACCGTCGAGAGGCTCCTGATGACGGGCTCGTCGCCGGCGCGCACGATCTGCAGCGCCGTCTTGGCCGGGTCGAGCGCGAAGAACTTCCACGCGAGCGCGGCCACGGCGACGAGCGGCGGCAGCGAGGGCGAGGTGTCGAGCGGCACGATGGTGTGGCCCGCGGCGGAGAGCTTGGCGGCAGCGGTGCGGAGGGCGCGTAGGACGGGCGGGTGTAGGGGACGGGTGGGGTCTTCGGTGATGAGGCCGAAGCGGAGGGGCCTTGAGGCGGTCGTATTGCCGTTGGTGGAGGAGGCGGACGATGGTTGTGTTTGCCGCCACGGCACATTCAACGCGCCATCGTCCACCAGCCACGGCTCCGCACCCACGACACTGCGCACCAACAGCTCGCAGTCGCGTAGCGAGGTCGCCAACGGCCCCGCCAGCGGTACGATGGGTGAGGGCGAGCCCAGGCGCCCCGGCGCGGCGTTGCCGCCAAATGGCAGCCTGTTGGCCGTCGGCTTGAAGCCGTACACGCCGTTGCACAGCGCCGGGATGCGGATGGAGCCGGCCACGTCTGTCGCCACGCCCAGCAGCGAGCCGCGCATGGCGATCAGCGCGCCCTCGCCGCCCGAGCTGCCGCCCGCCGTCAGCGTCAGCCGGCGCGGGTTGAGCGTGCGGCCGAAGACGTTGTTCTCCGAGTCGGCGGTCATGAAGCTGCGGAGCGGGTCGGTAAGCAACGCCGAAGAAAAGGGAGGTGAAGGGGCTCTCACGTCTGGGGGACGTTGGTCTTGACGTATAACACGGCGCCCAGGTCCAGGAGAATCTGTACGATTGGCGAGTTGTTCTCGGCTGGCGGCCTGTCCAAGAAGGAGATGTATCCCAGGGTGTGATGGACACCTTTTACCACATACGAGTCCTTGAGGCTGATGGGGATGCCGTGAAGAGGGCCCAGCGGCTTCTTCTCGCGAGCATAATACTCGTCGAGCTCCTTGGCTCGCTCCAAGGCCTGGTCGAAGAAGATCTCGGTCAGGCAGTTTGTCAGCTGGTGGGCAATGGCAGCGCGCTTGCAGAATGCTTTTGCTACGTCGCAGGCCTTCAGCGCGCCTGTTGATAGCTGCTCTGCGAGGCCAGTGGCGTCGAAATCCTCGGTGATGCTCAGCTCATCAGCGGTGAGCAGGCCGCAGGACCTAGGGACGTCGAGGACGCTGATTTTGGACTCGTCGTGAATGTCCTTCAGTAAGTCTCTCGGGAGATGCCATTCTTGCGGGATCTTGGCCAAGTTCGTGGCCCGCTTCTTTGCGGCAAGCCCGTGCCAGGCCGGAGCTTCGACTCCATGCTGGGGCTTGGTGCCATTGACATGTTCCCCAAAGATAGTGTTGAGAGCGGATGTCTTCAGCGCCGATGTCATGTTGCAGTTCTTCAAGGCTTCCTGAGACAAAGGCAAAACAATAGAACAAAGGCTCTGAACGCAACGAAAGCTACAATGAATTAACAGCGAGAAGGGAGGTGAAGAAAAGCGAGTGGCTGCCCCTCCTTTAGTATGAGGTCTAGTAAAGGCAGGGCGGAGAGCGGGTCAGCCTCAGCCGAAGGGGCAGCCGGGATGACGCTGCATTTCGGCCCCGCTTTGCGAGTGAAGGCAGACTACGTTCCATAGGAAACAGCCGAGTAGGAATGGGTTGCTGCATGGACAAGCGAGACGGTGATCCCTAGCAAAGTGCGTGGAGCGAGTGATGGACTCAGGCTTTACTAGGAAGATGGCAAGCATCAGAGTGCAGGCGGATGGCAGAGTGGTGAGGCGGCAACGACTTTGTGGATCGCCCGCCGTGACGAGTATTTTCTGGCCAGCCAGACGCTGCTCGCATTAGGAATCTCGAAGGATCATTCAATGAGCCAATTGCAGACACTGTGCACTGCAGCTAGTCCAGATGCGCAGCGGGAACGGTGATGCGGGTGTTAAGTCTGGATTGTGGCGTGGTCCTAGCGTCGCGGTTCCCGACGCGTCGTGTCGCGTCGCGTTTTCATGCACCAACACCCTGCACCTTGACCTCCACCTCGACCTCTCCCCTACCGCGTCCGCCATTCTCCCCCCACCCCATTATTACACCGACCATGTCGAATCCGGAATACGCCCAGCAGTGCACCGCCATCCGCGTCGAGCTCAAGGCTTGGGAGAAGTCGTTCCAGGCCGCCAATGCCGGCCGCAAAGCTGGACGCGCCGACATCAAGGCCACCCCCCATATCGGTGCGCCGACCCCTCTCCACCTACATCCGCCCGCGAGCTAACCTCCGTCTCTGCAGCTGCCAAGTACAAGGAATACCACAAATTGCGCGACATTCTCGATGGCAAGTCCAAGCCGCAACCCCCGCCGCCCGCTTCGCCCAAACGCAAGCCAGACCCTGCCGCTTTCGCCATCTACCAGACTCCCACCAAGAAAGTGAAGCACATGGCCGTCACCGACGACTCCGAACTCCGCCAGCCGCGCGACGACATGCTGCACCTCTCGCCTACCAAGCTCTTCAGCCCCGCCGCCCACGAGCTCGGCCCCACGCCGCAAAAGGACGGCATCGTCCTGGGCCTGTTCGACCTCCTGCCCACCGAATCGCCCGCCAAGCAGCAGCGCACCGTGCTCGGCGACATCACCACTGCCAATGCCCAGCTTCAGACCCCGCAGAAGAAGCGCAAGCACGACTTCGACGAGGACGAGGAGAACGACCTGGTGTGGAGCGGCAAGATGGCGCGCATGGGCCGCACCCCCGTGTCCGAGGGCAAACGCCATTTCTTGGACCAGTTCGCCACCCCCCAGAAACCCAAGCGCGAGCACGACGAGGGCACTCCGTCGTCGCGCGGCCAGGCCACCACTCCCGTCTTCCTTCGCCGCAACTTCCGCCCAATGCCTTGCCTGGCCGAGAACCCGACGAGCCCAAGGATGCTGAGGAAGCCTAGGTCGTTCACCCGGACCTTGAGCACCATTCTGCAGGAGCGTAGGAAGGAGAAGGAGGACGACGCGAGGCAAGAGGCCGAGGCCAAGAGGCGGGCCGAGCTGGAAGCCGAGGCCGAGCTGGCTGCGAACGATCCCGATGACGATGAGGAGGAGGCGATGCGTGAGATGGAGGGCGGTTATACGCGCGCACCCGTACCTCCGAAGGCGCCCTCAACCGTACTCGTCAAAGACAGCCAGTTCGACATGAAGCTCGGCGCAGACGGCGAAAACCCCTCGGACTCCGAGCCCAGCGAGGCCGAGACCGGCCCACCGCGCAAGGCGTGGAAGAAGAAGGGAGCGAAGAGGCAGACCCGCAGGGTCAACATGCGCCCTGTCAAGACCAGGCCTCAGCCTCAGCAGCCGCAACCCACCGCCGCCGACTCCGGAGACGAGAGCGATGCTACCGTTGCCGAGACCCAACCTGCCCAGCCTGCCAACGAGGACTTCAACGACAGCGACTCCACGGCCGTAGAGGATGACGCGTACGAGTCGGAGCACACGCCCAAGAAGCGCAAGGTTGGAAGCAGCAGCAGCAAGAAGCAGCCGACGAGGGCGGCAGCCGCAAAGCCGCCAGGCACGGACGAGAAGAAGGAGAACGTTGTGAAGAAGGCGACGCGCAAGATCAGCGCCCAGGCGCACGCAAACTTCAAGAAGCTGAAGATCAAGAACAAGAACTCAAAGGCGGGCGGGCGTGGCTGGGGTCGGAACAGGAGGTAAAGAACCCTTCGATGGTGAAGAGACGGGGATCCTCCTTGGACCTTCCAGGAGCGGAAGCGGATCGGTATGGCGCATGGTCGGTTTCGGGTATTGTTCTCACTCAGCCGTCCGCGACGGGTTAGATGTCCGCCTCGCGTCTCTTTGATCTCGCCCCACTCAGGGGGGTCGCGATTGGAGACGTGGGGCTTGAGCGTCACCCAAGGCGGGATGGTCTGATGATGAGTACAGTTTCTCCCACCTCGCACACTTCGTTCCGTCTCCTGCTCTGTCTTCACCCATCCCGATGTCTTTCGTCTCCACTTTTCAGCGCTTCAATGCACCACCACCACATCAGTCGTGGGGCTCACCGATTCCGTCGGAATTCTGTTATCAACACACCCAAGGGGGGTGGAACATGGCTTGGCGTTGGTCATTCGGTCACTGCTACTAATTCTCTTTTTTTTTTCCTGGGAGAAAAATGCATTCTCAGCGGGGGGCCAATTTTTTTCTTTGTTTCAGCGAGCATTGGGATAGCCGGCTGGGGCATTGATTGCAGGGCGTCATTTTAGGATATCACACACGGTTGTCGGTTTGGTCTTTCTTGCTAGCTTCATAGTCATTACGGTTACGAAACCTCCACATTTGTTAGGATGACATGAAAATGGAACTTTTATCATTCGAATCGCTGGTAATAACAGCTCTCGCTCTGTCGGTGATCGTTGCTGAGGAGAGGAGGAGTAGAGGCCAAGCAGCGGAGGGAGCCATGTGCTGATCTGAATGAACGGAATCTGATTTTGATCTACTAACACTTTTCTCTGCTTCCCATATCCACACGTTCCTTCTTCTTCTTCTCCATCTTCTTCCAAGCCTGTACAAAAACAACACAATGCGCTGTTCAAGAAAACGGAAATCTCGCACACTCCCTCCATGTCTATCTCGCCACGCTACAACTCGTCGTGCTTTTTCGCCTTCTCCTTCTCGACCTCCTCGGCCTGCTCCGCGACCTTCTCCAACAACCTCTCGTCCTGCTCGGCACCGTTGTTCTCCGCGACGATGCCCGCGGCGGCGTCGGCCTTGCGGGCCAGGGCCGCAATCTCCTCGTCGTACACGGTCCACTCGGGCACCTGCCTGCGCGCGCGATCCAGCTTGGGCTCCTTGGTCTGCGGGTTGTTGCAGAGGTCGATGGTCTTTGCGCTCCGCAGGGCGTCGTCGCTGCACCACGTCTCGCACCACAGCCAGTCCTGCGGCAGGCTGTGGATGGGCAGCCCGACCTGCATGTTGTTGGGCAGGTCCTGGTCGAGGTTGCTCAGCGAGTTGGGGTCGGCCGAGAGCTGCTGGTACTGCTGGCGCAGGCGGTCGCCCGCGGCCAGCCGGCGGAAGCGGTTGAGGTCGACGACGTAGAGGGCCGAGATGTGGTAGGGGCGGCCCTTGAGGAAGTTCTTCCAGTAGCCCTGCTTCCAGAACCGGAAGCCCTCCATCTCGGTGCGCGAGTCGCACATGGGCGTGAAGCCGTAGGGAGCGCCCTCGAGGTCGTGCGTGACGAGCTCGTGCATGTCGGCGCGCACGATCTGGTCGGCGTCGACGAAGATGACCTTGTCGAGGTCGAGCGGGAAGAGCACGTCGAGGAACAGGATCTTGTAGCCCCAGATCTCGCGCTGCTTTTCCTTCTGCCCGCGCAGCCAGTGCGGCCATTTGTAAGTCACCATCTCATACTCGAACCCGTACGCCGCGGCGAGCGTCGGCAGGAACGACTTGAACGATGGCGACAGGAACTGCTCGATGAACCAGAACTTGACCGTGTGCTTGGTGTGCTTCATCACCGACACCATCATGATGTTGAGCATGCGCTCGTACAGGTGCCCGCTGGCGACGGAGAAGATGTTGATGTCTGCGTGGCGCGAGGACCCGCCAGTCTTGACGTTGATGCCGACCTTGGAGAGGATGCCGTCGGCAAAGGCGGCTCCCTTGGCGGCTAGGTCCTCGACCATGGTCGTCGGCGCCTCGAGCACGTCCTCGTCTTCCTTGCCGGACCGACGCGACAGGCGCGGGTACAGCGTCACGCCCTTGAAGTCCATGAGGGCGATTTCCTTGGTGCGGTCGCCCGGCCGCGGCTCCCACCCGAGCGTGCCCGCGCTGTCGATGGTGAAGATCTCCTGGCTGCGGCCGGGCTGCAGCTCAATGTCGAAGAAACCCGGGTTGGCCTTGAACTGGAAGTAGCCGAGGTTGGCCATGATGATCGTGTCGGCATAGCGAGGGTTCGACGTCGTGCGCAGGTCGAGCTGGGCGCCGCGAGGGTACATGCCGTTGGTGAGGTCGCGGGAGTGGCCTTCGATCAGGATGTACTCGAGCTCGTAGACGGCGTCGATGGACGATTGTCCCTTGAGCTGACTCAACTTGATGTTATCCAGGTCGTGCACCGACTCCTTGGCCGCGACAACCCATTGAGGCGGCACGTCCAGTCCGAGGTTCAGGAGGGCTTCAGAGGGAATACCATCGAACCTGGCCTGCAGTGCCTCGGTGGAGCCATTCTCGTCGAAGGAGGGCTTGGAGGCCAGCACATAGCGGTAGAAGCGCTTCACTGGCAGCTCACTCAGCCTCTCCTTGGGGTTGAGGAACAGTCGCATGTGCACGCCGCTCAGCTCCGAGAGGACCTTGAGGATGGGAAGCCATCTCTGAGCAGTCTCCGAAGAGGGGTCAACAGAGGCGACAATCTGGATCGGAGACGTCTCCAGCTCGCCCGTCTTGATGCACGTGTGGGTTTCGTTCCAGAACTTGAACACGTCGCGACGTGTGGTAGGAGGAGTGTCAAAGATGCCCTCCGGGACGTTTGACACGGTCGAGAGTGCCACCAAGGATGTGAACTGGGCAGATGCACCGGGTGATTTGATCTTGTCCTCAAGGCCCAGGTCCATGATGGCCTTGTTCGCCGGCTCAATGCGCTTCTGTCTCTCGTAAGTCAGGAGGTTTTCCAGGTCGTCGACAGTAAAAGGCCTGCGCTTGCGGATGAGGCCGACAGTTCGGCCGTTAAGGACTAGCGATTCGCGTCCAGAATCGCCGTCGAAGATGCGCATGAGCGGCTTCATGGATTCCCAGTACTCTCCACACTCCTTGAGCTCCCGGGAGCTTGGCACGAAGTCTTCGGGGAGGTCATCCACAAAGCTCTGGCCTTTGTTCTTCCAAAGCAGATAGGACAGCCGTGAGTGCCGGTCCACATCGCCCGTGTGGACAAAAGCCGTCTCGAGATCGCCGTGCTCTGCAGCAAATTGGTAGGCGTCTGCGAGCAGATTCGCGCCCGCGTTGGAGTCGAAGTCGCCGAGAACGATGAGTTGCGCCCACTGGAACCACTCCGAGTCTTCGGCGGGCTTGAATGTCGGCAAGCGCTCGATGAGGTGGCCGTAGTCGGCATATGCCTGAGCCATGTCCACGTGCTTGACGTCCTTCTCATCTTCAGGAACAATCATGGGGTTGCGCCTCACAAGGGCGTTGGCCAGGAAGACGCCAGGAAGCCAGTCGTCGGCATCCTCGTCGAGCTCGTTCTCAAACACGGCCTTTTGTATGGTGTTGAGATCCCGAGAGACCCGCATGCTCATGCTCGAGAGCCACTCGTCGTTGCGACGGAGCGCAACGCCGTTCACAAAGAAAGGAGGAGAGTTGCCGTCGGCAGCCATTCTTGTCAGCCAAGTCGAAGCTGCTTCCACGCGCTGAACGACGCTCGGCTCCTCGAAAAGCTGGTCGAAGCTCTTGGCAACCCGATTGCCGCGGATCTTTGCGTCGGCAGTCACGGTCCCAAAGGCAGTTTTGGAAGGCTCGAAGATTTCCTTCAGCTTAAGCGACTGTTCAAGGTACTGCATGACCGCACTTAGACCATGGTACTCGAGAAGATAGTAGATGACGTGAGCCTGTCGCTCCGCCCTGACATTCTTCGTGGACGGAACAATGCCCCAGCGAACGGCCAGCTTGCGCTTGACCATGCTCTGCAGTGTTTCGACGAGCAGGGTAGCGTCAAGGGCGTTAGTGAGGTCGACCGGAATGACTACGTTCTGGATGTCTCTCTTGACGCTAGGCAGGGTGCCCGGGTAAGAGGGCTGGAGGAGCTAGGAAAAGGTCAGCGTGCTTACAGAGGGATTTGACAGTTGGTGACTTACCGCACGAAGGCTCTCGGGCCATTCCGCATAGCGCTTGTCCTTCTCAAGGTTGTTGAGGAACACAATGACGTTGCCACCCTCTGTCGAGTCCCTCCAGTCGTAGCGCTGCGGCTCATCGTTGTCCTTTGCCTTCGCAATGTTGTTGTTGGCAAGGACATTGATGGCCTCGGGCGGGGTAAAGCCAAGCTTGCGCACGCTGTTGACAATCTGCCTCTCGCGGCGCAAGTGCTCGAGCAGGGCGAAAGCATCCACGTCACGAGGCATGACCTGCACGCCGTTGATCCAAAGGATGTTGTAGCCCGGCGGCAGAACAGCCTCTCTGTTGGCCTTATGCTCCTTCAAGAAGTCCTTGGAAACGTCATGGGCGGCAATGGCAGAAGAGTGCTTGGGGAAGTCTTGCAAGAGCTTAAGCAGAGTATCCAGCGGGTCCTCGGAGCCCATGACGAAGCTTCCAGCCTTGAGGCCCAGGCCTTTGAGGTCCGACTCGGAGAGCGGCTTCAAGTCTGCGACCTCCTCGTCCTGCAAGACAGCCTGGGCGGCGTCTGCGGCGGGTGCCTTGGCATCATCCTCGGCCTGGCGGTCGTCAATGACGATGTAGTCGGTCCTCTTGAGGGCAAGCTCGACGCCGTAGCCATGGACGTCTTGCGGGTCGTGGCGGGTATTCTTGGGGGGCTTGTGGCGCAGAGTGTACGAGGTCTCGCCGGCGCGGGCCGTCTTGATGATGGTCTTGTGGAAGTTGCGGAAGCTGGGAGAGGTGATGTCGGCGTACAGGACCGAGGGGACAGAGCGGTACTCCTGGCGCATGGGGCGGTCGAAGGGCAGGTCCTTGACCCTAGGGTTCTTGACGTCGCCGTGCTCCTTGTCCATGTCGGGCGAGCAGTACTGCTTCCCATTGAGCAGGACCCATGATTCGCAGTCGTCGGGCTGGTCGGGGACCAGCGAGGGCTCGACCGAGGTGTTGTAGAACTGGTAGTGGGCCTCGATGCGCGGGGCGGCGGTGTGGATGGAGAGGGCGAACTGGAACGAGGAGAGGGCGTCGGGGTCGGTAATGTGGCCATCGTCCTGGAGCAGCTGCAGGAAGGCGTCGTACTGGGCCTGTTCCGAGGGCTTGGCGTCGAAGTAGCCGTCGGCGATGCGGTCGAGCAGCGGGAAGTAGGCCGTGGCGTTCTCGAAGGCGGCCGTCTCCCTAGCTCGGGTTAGCATGCGGGGCACGAGAGGCACCAATGGCAGGCGTACAGCAGCTCGACGAGGTACGGCGGAGAATTGAAGCGAGCCTTGAGAGCCACGTTGATGGGCGGGCTGTGGCTCTGGCTGGCGCTGGCACTCGGCGGGGCGAGGGCGGCGAAGAACAGGGCCGCCTGGCTGCGCGGCAGCCAATGACGAACCCTCATGGTGGCGTGGGAAGCGGCGGCGTCGTGGTGTGGAGGAGAGGACGTGGGGTGCAGAGGACAGCTTTCGGGGCGGCACTAGAGACTCGGGCTGGCTGCGGCGGGCGGTTGCATGTCGCGGCGAAGAGGCAATGGCTAGGTGTCGGGCGATCAGGAGGCACGGCGGGCCTGCGCACTCTGCGTCTTCCAGAAAAGAGTCGATTGCGCGCGGCTGAAACACCAGCGAGTGTTGATAGCTGTCATGATGAGCTGCCGCACGGCCCGCCAAGCAGCCTAAGTCCTAGCTATCTCCCCACAGCTGCCCGTCTCCATGACTTCCCATCCTAACCGCGAATGCACGGCGGGTGACAAGGAACTTGCACGCCCGCCTTTACCCTGCACAAACACTGCATTATCAAGTTGGTGTAGGCAGTTGAATCCAAGATCCCGACGTAAATATGTGCATTCAAACCGTATATTTACGTCCGGATTTTGTATTCAACTACCCACCCGGTGAGAGAATTTTTATTAGAAGGCAGATGCGGTTCTTCTATCATTACCGTGGATGTCGTGGTGCACCTTGAAGCAACCTAGCTATCTACATGACCGGGGCCAACATCGAGGAGAACCTTGAGAGCATACCTCCCGATGTCTTTGACGTACCCATTGTCGAGGAGGCTGTCCCAGACCTGCCAACGCAGTGGCGAATTTGGCATGGTCGTCGCGTTGACCAGGTCGACCATCTCGACAATGTCGTCCACTTGCTCCAGTAGGTAGTACCGCTGGTGGTGCAGGATGGCGCCCACGGCATAGGCCGCGCTCTCGGGCAGCCCCAGCACGCCGTATTGCTCGCCCATGGCGTACATGTATACGCATTCCAGCAGCAGCTCGCTATAGCCGCCCACGCCGCCGTACGCCGACACCTCGATCTTGCCGTAATACATCCAGTCCACCATGGCGAACACGAGCTCGGGGTCCGTCTCGGGGAACTCGATGCGCCCCAATATCGTCTCGCGCACGCCCTGCACCCGGAACAGGTACGCGAAGTAGGTCGATGCCGCGCTGAGGATAAGCCGGTGCACCTACCGCTGTGTCATTCGCCTCAGCTTTTATCTGCTACCCGTGCTTACCTTGCGCTCGTGCCCGCCGCACACGATGGTGAAGTCGGTGAGCTCGTCCGTCGACACGAGCCTGCTCGCGCTTAGCACCTGCCCCTAAAATGTTCATCATGCACTGGCGCTGCCTTACCTTGACAGGAAGGTCGCATTAAGGCACCACCGGCAGCGACACACCATGTCATGTATATGCTCGGTGTCGTCTTGCAGCACGATCTTGCTTCCAGTTCCCGACATGGTTGCGCTGATGGTAAGTCGGAGTGAGGGTGCGTGAAGTTGAGTTTCCGAAGATGCAGAAAACGCAGAAGATGAGCCGAAAGAGATCACCGCTGCAGGTTGGTGGCCGGGTGGATTCCATGGCCTTCTCCCGCGGCGCCCTCGAAGCGGGACCCCAAACGGCAACCACCACCCGCTGGCCCTTCCCCTTCCGGCGCAGCCCGTGCCCCCGCGCCCCACTGATCGCCCACCCGCATGCGTTGCCAGGCCAGCAAGCGAGCCGGGTCAACTGACGGACGCCCCGGGTCCCCAGAGGGTGCCCCATATAAACCCTCGCACTCCTCGACCCCCAACTCCTCTTTTCTTCTTCAGCTCTCTTTGCCTTTTGGCTCAGATCAAGTGAAGTAGCTGTTCTTTTTAGTTTAATCTCTAAAACGCCCCTACGGGGGCATTTTCTTGATTAAACTAGTTTTTGGAGACCGGCTGGTGGCCGCTGGGCTCCGCTCATGTCACCGGTCACGGTGTCGCCTCTATTGCACTGCCTGGGGCTGACGCGACCTTCTTCGCTCATTCTTTTCGTTGATCGCTTCAGCTTGACTGGGGCTTCGAGGAAGAGATCTCTGCCGCCTGCCTTGGGCTCTCGCTGCGCTGCGACGTTGAAGTGTTGTGACTTGCCGTGGTGTTTTCCGCCGCTCGCACTGCGCCTGAACCTCGCCCCGTCGCAAAGCGTGAAACGAAGCCGGCTGGCCCACCGCGCACTGAGTCGTCGGCAAGCCGAGTTGGCTCCTCTTTTCGCATCCTTGCGCGATGAGCGACGCCCGCAAGCCACGGTGAGCGACCACCTGAGCGCGCGTCCACTCCCGCCGTTCCCGCCGTCCTCATCCAGCCTGGCCGCGTGGCTCCACGCGGGCGGGATGAGACGAACGTCTCCTGGGCCCAGGATCGCCTCGTAAGGATGCGCGTGTGCCAAGTCTGCCGTTGTTGAGCGCCGCCCGACACCGGTGGGCAAGTGCCAGACCGTCTTTCACCGAAGCGATTCTGGACCACCGACGTCGTCGCGTTGAGAGGGCCAAAGGTTGCGACGCGCAGCTCTTGTGTTTAGACCGGATGCGCGTGCAACAGCTTCGGGCACAGAGAAAAGATCGCCACCAGGTATAAAGCGGCTCCGGGTGCACTGATGACGGCAAGGCAGCGCAAGGCAGCGCAAAGCCGCGCAACTGACCTCCACACCCAGCGTCCATGCAGGGCGACACCTCTCAGACTAAGTACCAGTTGACTGACCTGTCTTCGAGCCACATCCCATCGAGCGCGCGCAGTCAAGGCAGCGTCATTCCGCATGGTACACTCCATGGTTCACGGGAGGAGTGTCTAGGCAATCCGTTGCAAGTCCCCCTCTCGGCCGCACCTCTCGCTCCACCAGCCCTGAACGTCATCCGTGTCCTCCTAGACGCTTCAGTCTCCGATCCTTTACACTACGCCTCTGCCTTCAAGCCATCGAACCCGACTTCCCAGTCTCCGTTGGCAGCGCGAAATGCCACAAAGCACCGGGATACCGACTTGTTCGGTCACAATGGGGTCATGTTTAGCGGCGGGTAGTCGAAAAGACCTTGTGTCGAATCTAGATGGAGCACTCGGCGATTGCGCAGTCTCCGCTGATAGGAAGACAGGATGCTATAGTGGCACAAATCTACACATCGTGACTTAGCGGCTTGCGGTCGAAGTGTTACTGAGGATGAAAGTGATTCCACTCAATGCACCTGCTGCACGCCCGCAAATGCTCTTTGAATGCCCATCTGGGAGTACTAATGGCACCATCGCTATATCTACTGCTTCGACTCCGCCGTGAAGTCCTCCTCCACGTTTTCAGCGCAGGCAGTCTCTTTACTCCTCCGGGTACACCATCTTCTTCGTCACGCCTCCATCCACCACAATCTCCTCTCCCGTGACGAACCCGCTTTCGGCCAAAAACACCACCGCGCGCGCAATGTCGTCGACTCGTCCGACGCGGCCGGCGGGATGCCACGCATGGTCCGCCTCGCCCAGGGCCTCGCCCCACGCCGCGCCCTTCGCGTCCGCCGCCGCGTTCTCGTCATCGACATCGATCCAGCCGGGCGTGACGGCGTTGACGCGGATGCCGTGCGCCTCGCCCAGCGACACGGCCATGCTCCGCGTCAGGCCGAGCAGGCCCGCCTTCGCCGCGCTGTACGCCTCGTGGTTGGGCTCGGCCTGGTGCGCGCGCGTGGACGCGACGTTGACGATGGAGCCGCCGGCCGGCCGGCCTTGTCGTCCAGGTTCGCCCGTCTTCGCCGCCAGCATCGGCACGCACAGCCGGGCCAGCAGGAACGGCGCCGTCAGCCCCACGGCCAGCTTGACGTCCCACTCGCGCTCGACGGCGTCGTCCGCGTCGTCCATGCGCCGGCCCCCGCTCCACGTGTGCGGCGTCGCGAAGGCGTTGTTGACCAGCACGTCCAGCCGGTCGTCGAAGAAGGTCGAGGCTTCGGCGACGGCCGATTTGAGCTGCGCGCGGTCAGCTAGGTCGACGACTCGGCCCTTGAAGGCTGGAGAGGAAGAGGATGAGGAGGAGGAGGGCTTGGCCCAGGATGAGGCGAGGGACAATGTGTTTTCGAGCTCGGGCTTGTTGGAGTCGACGAGGAAGACGCGGTGCCCTTTCGAGAGGAGGCTGCGGGCCAGGCCGCGGCCGATGCCGCGTGCGGCGCCGGTGACGAGGTAGTGCATGGGGGCTTCGGATGAGTCGGATGCCATTGATGGTTGGCAATGGGCCGTTCAGATAGGGTGAAGCTTGAGAAGTGTTGCAAGGAGGGTAAGAAAAAGTGGAATGACGTCGAGGAGGCTAAAGTCCGTTAACGCCAGGAGAGCACAGGGCAGTCGCTGGTCTTATGGAACCGTTCCCTCGCTCACCTTAGCGTCGGATATTTCCCCGGGTTCGGGCGGCCTGACCTCCACACCACCAGTGCCTCGCCGCGCCCCATCTCACGACCTCATCAAGCTTCGTCTGTCTCATCTCCGCATACATGCCGTTTGCGGCCGTGAAGCGGGAGGTGGAAATAACAAGAGATATCGTTTCTCTTTTGCCTTGCGGCACTCAATTCTTGGAGTAACATATGAGCAGAAGTGAAGAACTAGCAACCCACAGCAATCCATCGCGACCACCTCACACCTTCTATGCATCGCCCCGTCCAATCAGACCTTATACCCCGCCTTCCGACACCTATCCAAGCACTCTTTTCTGCCGTAGATGCTGCCGAAGCCGACGGGCGGCACCGATCCTGCCGTGGCGTTAAGCTTGTCCGACCCGTCGTCGTTGTAGCCCATGGCCGCCATGGCAATCCAGGACGGCAAGCTCTGAAACAGCGCGTTGGCCAAATTATGCGTGCCCGAGTCCTCCGAGTTCAGCGCCGAGACGAGTTGGGTGTATTCGCAGCCTGGAGAGCATCGCCATCATCAGTATAGTCCTCTCTCCTCTTCAGATGGAGCGAGAAGTGAGTGCGACTGCTGCCATGGCAGTGCGTAAAGATGCAGATCAAGACAGGGCAAGCTAGAGCACAGTTGCTCTCATTTGGACAGGGATGACGGAACACCGCATGATCGACGTCCTTTCAGAAAACTTGACAGATGACAGCCCGTCGCAGCTGTTGTGCGACGACAGGCGACGGCGGTCCATGTCGCCCCTCCGTCTGCCCGTAACGGACGTCTCTTGACCCGATAGGGAGCGACACAGGGAGCGAAAAACGCAGAGCCAGCCAGATGCGGGAACGAGGGCAGACTGCGGTTTTGTGCGACACAACTGGCGGGGACTGCAGGATGCGCATGCAGGAGCGCGCCAGGAAAGAAAAAGGGAAGGGAAAAAAAAAAGGCCAAGCAGGGATGGGCAGGGAACAAAATGGTGCGAATGTAGGGAGAGATTTTCAGAAAGCGAGATCAGATGGAAAGGTGCTTCTTCTTTCTGCATTCACTTACCTGTGTTTTCCATCGTGTGGACGCTCGCGGCAGGGAAGATGGTGCACTTGCCGGAATCCAGCCTGGCCCTGACGGTGCGCGCGCCATTCTCCTCGATCATGTACGTGTGGGTGGTGCCGTTGATGGCCATGACAAAGTTCGTGGCGCGCGGGTGGAAGTGCGGCGGCAGCATGGAGCAGGGCCCCAGGCTCAGCAGCGCCATGGTCATGCCGTTGCCCGTCGCGTATGGAAACGTCGCCCGGTTGGCGTTGACGACGGAGCCCGGCTCCCAGCTGTAGTTGGGCTGCTCGTGGAAATCGAAGACGGTGGCGTTGTCGTCCGGGTACAGCTTGAGCCGCTCCAGCCGCGTCGGCGCGTTCATCGTGGCCTCGACCAGCTGCGCGTCGACGACTTGGTCGACCGCGGCGACGCGGTGCAGGCCGCTTGCCGCAAGGAGGCCGAGGCCGAGCCAGAAGCTTGTTTTGGACATCCTGCCGTTGCTGTGAAGTCGTGTTACAAACGTAGGTACCGCAGACCCAGGCGGTAGGGTGGAACGGAAGTGGCACACAGGAGGGCCAGAGCCTCACTTGCGCGGAGAATGGAAGGAAAATGTAATGTCGCTCTTTGAGGCAGTAAGAGGTAGAGGGCGCCGCTAGTTTTATACCCTCCCACGTACAACCCACGGGCTCGATCACGCACCTCCTCATGGGAAATTGGAGTGAGCAAAAGCATGCTCCGGGGAGGGATGTTGGTGGCCCTTGCCTGATACACTGTTTGTACTCCATCCTCGTCTAGATCGAGCATACCTGGCCACCGAGAAGAAGGAGCTGAATCAAAGATGGTAGTGGCTATTAGCTGATCCTTCCGGCTGCAGTTGTAGTTGGCGTAGCAGCCGAAATGGCTTCCCCTACATATCGGATGAAGAAGTCTGAAGTGATATAACGAGCCACAAAGTAGTCCACTGTGAAAGTCAAGCACTGCCTGCCATTAGCCATCTCAGTGCAGTTTCCAGAGTCCGCATAAATCTCAAAGCCTGCGACAGATGATGGCCTTTGGCCGCACACCATCCTAATCGCAAGCGGAGACAAATGTGTGGCGTGGCGCACATGACACTAGGCTAAGGATAGATGACACTGCCATAAGCTAAAGCTGGGTTCGGCTGGATCGTTGGCAGCTCTCGTCCATTCGGCCTACTGCTTACCTGTGCCGTGTCTCGCAAAGTTGGTGAGAGAGAGGGCTGCGCGAAAGCGGAATGCTGCCAATTTCAGGCTGACCTGCGTGGATACCCATCAAGGCAATGAGGAATGAAGGATCCTGCAAACCAGTGTTCCAGACTTAGAGTTTCAATGTGTAAGCAGACCAACATGGCGCGGCGTTTTGCTATAGTCTGCTGTCCAAGGCGGTGCTCCCCCTGCGAGTCGCTGATCCGGGGCTAGCCTCATGCACGCCTGCAAAATACGAAGTTCGTACAGCGGCCAGTTCAAGCAGGACGAGCGGCGTCTACTTGCTGCACTACCGAAGCGACGATCTCATCCAGTTGTCACGATGTGGCGTTGTCTCAAGCTTACTGCGGAAAAGCTTCTGCCATCGCAGACAAAGGGATCCAGAGACTGGTTGTTAGCAGCGGGGCTCTAGGGATCCTCTGTAGCTGTGAATCATCCAACGGGCCCATTCTCCTGCAGTCCATGGTGGCGACGTCCGACGCACGCCGCCGTTGAGAGTAGAGCAGCACCACATGAATCGGAGGATCCTGGGAGAACGGCATTCCAGGCTGTGGACGCTTGGGAATGAAACGGTCGCGCACCTGCAGGTACCAATCCCGGCCACCGGGAAACCCCCTCGTGGCACATGGGCTAGTGGACACGACTGAAACAGCTCCATCTGGCTGCATCTCTCCTCGACGTGGTACAGGAAAGTTTTTGCAAGTCCACCAACTTGTCTGATGATGGCCCGCGCTCTGATCCCTTTCTTCCGTCCCGCGGACCTCGGACGCATGAACGGGGCCCCCGGCTGTGCTACTGATTCTGCTGTGATGTAGATCTTGTGGAACCTAGTCGGCGGTCGAGCGTCCATGTGGGCCGCTGCGCTGTGACCTTTTCACTTACCCCGACCCGGCCCAACACGAGAGACGTGCATGAAGCCTTCTCGCTTCGCAATATGGATCATTATTGGCGGATTCGAGACTACCAAGCCATTGCTGACGCTGTATCGCTTGGCCACGAGCACACGGGAAAAACTTGACCAGATGAAGCGAACTGGACCGGAGGATCGTCAGTTGGGTGCCGCGACGGCTTGATCAAAGCAGGGGTCGAGACTGGGTGGATGTCGACAGGTAGTGGTGGCGAGTCTTGGATAATAAGGTTCGGCACTTGACAATCAGCCGCTCTCTTGGTCTTTGGAAGATCTGAAGTGATGAGAAAAAGCGATATCAGGACCAACACGATGACTTTTGTGATAGAGAATGTTGCCACTTTTCTCGCAAATCCATCTCCAGCGGACGGCCCTACCTACAACGCATCAAGGGGTATCGCAGTCATGCCAAAACACCTCCAGAATGACTTTGAAGCATTAACTCTATGGCGCAAGCGAGCACTCGCACAATCCACTTGACTCGCCAATCCAATCATTTGCACCAAACCTCCCGTCGCAGTCCGCTCCCTACATGTACAAAGCCCTTTACCTTCTCCTCGCTCAGACAGCCGCGCTATAAGTACCCATAAACCCTCTCCGACTCTTCATTTTTGTGTACAACTTTCTCCCTTCGTCCGCCCAGAACACCAGGCTAGCAAGGGCAAGCAGCCTGATCAAATCAGCGAGCGAGAGCGCCTCCGTCTGGAAGACGTTCTGCAAGCCGGGGAAGTAGATGACAAACATTTGACCAATCAGAGAACCCATGACAGCGAAATTGAACATGCGGTTCCCTGCCAGCTTCGTCTCTCCTTTCACCACACTCTTGGATTCGGACCGGCAAGTGAGGGCGTTGAACATGTCGAAGAAGACGAAAGCTGTGAAGGTCATGGTGGTGTCGCGAGCCGTGACAGCGCCATCCTGCATGCATTGGATATAGACAGCCAAGGTGCCGAGCATGATGATCGATGCTTGCGTGAGAACGCGCTGCAGAAGAGGCCGCGTTAGGACTCGAGCCGTCTTGCTCCGGGGAGGCCGAGACATGACAGCAGGGTCAACAGGTTCGACGCCGAGCGACTGGGCGGGTGGGCCATCCATGAGAATGTCTGTTCAACGAGAGTTAGGAACTGCGCCGTAACCATGAGAAAGGGGCTTCGTACTTATCCAAAGAATCTGCATGGCATTGAGTGGGTTCTTGAAGCCCATGAATGTGCTCACAAGCACCAGGCTCAATGCCGCAGCGCTCGTACTCAGCTGGAAGGTCAGGAAGTTCTGAATGTTGTAAAAGATCCCCTTGCCCTCTTCAATGGCGGCGAGGATGGTGGAGAAGTCGTCATCGGTCAAAATCATGTCTGCCGCCTCCTTGGCCACATCAGTGCCGAGCTGTCCCATGCTAATGCCGATATCAGCCTTCTTCAGGGCCGGCGCATCGTTTACGCCATCGCCGGTCATAGCAACCACGTCTCCGCGGGCTTGCAGCGCCTTGACAATCTTCAACTTGTGATCGGGGCTTGTCCGAGCGAAGATGGTCGTCGTAGCAATCGCACGGGACAGCTCTTCCTCGCTCATCTGGTCAAGCTCGTCGCCGCGCAGGACCGCCGGACCGATGGAAGAATTCTGGTTGATGGGCATGCCGAGTTTCTGGCCAATCGCGACGGCTGTGGTCTCGGCGTCACCAGTGATCATAATGACCTTGACGCCTCCAGCCATCAGACGACGGATCGAGCGGTCGACCCCTTTGCGCGGCGGATCGTTCATGCCCACGAGACCAGCGAAAGCGAGGCCGTGGTACGAATCTTCATCCTTCTCGGGGGAGAAGCCGAGCACGGGAGACGAGGCAGCACTGCGACTCCTGTGCGGCGGCTTCAAGCCACCCGACCCGCGGACTGATCCACTCGCAAAGCCAAGAACGCGCAGCCCATCCTGGGCCATGTGGTCCGCAGCGCTGACTGCCTCCCGTCTCTTGGCGTCATCAAGCGGCACTTCACGGCCTTGGGCGGTGATGTATGTGTCGCACCGATCCAGTACCTTTTCCAGCGCGCCCTTGATGTATGCCACATCAGGCGCGCGCGCACTCTCAGAGCCGGAATTTCCCTGTACCACACAACCCATCCATTTGCGCTCAGAGCTGAAGGGCGTCTCATTGAGCCGTGTTCCGATTCTCTCGCGGACATCGTCCTCGCCAAACTCGTCCAACAGATCAAGGAGCGCGACGTCTGTGGGCTGGCCAACCCAGCGGCTTTTGGCGCTGGATGGGTCATCGGCGCCACCAAGAGTTGATGACAGAACGGCGGCAGTTGCATTTGAGGCGGCGGAAGGGCTGATCAGGCGACCGTGGTTGACAATATTCCCAATGCGCAGAATGGTCCGGGTCGCTGGGTCGAGGGAAGCCGAGTCTCTCTTTCGCATGACGTCAACCGGCTCTTTGTCCTCAAAGTGCCAGAGTTTTGTGACGGTCATATGGTTCGTTGTCAAGGTTCCTGTAATGAGATCAGAATGTGAGCGTCGACACAGGTGCCATTCTGAGGCACTGCAGGTCTTACCTGTTTTGTCGGTGCAAACGACGTTGACCGAACCCAGAGTCTCGACGCTTGGGAGCCTCCTGACGATAGCGTTCTTCTTGGACATCCTCAACACCCCCAGCGCCAGCGTGACAGTGACGATGATCGGAAGCCCCTCGGGGATAGCAGCGACGGCCAGTGAAACACCAATGGTAAAGAGATCTAGGAAAGCCCATCCACGCCACAAGCCCACGAGCATGATGAATGCGATGACGCCGAAGGACATGTAGCTCAGGTCCTTTCCAAGGCGGTCCATGGACAACTGCAACGGGGTTCGGGGGCTCTCAATCTCCTGCAGCGAGGCGGAAATGGCACCAAATTCGGTGTTGCCGCCAGTCCCAATGACGATGCCTTGGCCATAGCCGGATCGCACAAGGGTGCCCATGAAGGCGATGTTAATCTGATCGTTCAAGCGGATATCCGCTCCGACGGTGCCGGTAGCCGGAGAAGCATAAAAAGGAGCCTGTGGCCCCGGCGATGCCCATCCATTGCCGCGCGACGCTTTGTCGAGAGTATCGGGCTTCTTTGAGACGGGCTCGTTCTCGCCAGTCAAGTTGGACTCGTCAATGGAGAGGTCGGCGGCGTGAGTGATGCGGATATCGGCAGGGACACGATCACCGGTATGGAAGAGCACCAGGTCGCCCGGCACGAGCTGGGTGGCAGAGATTGTCATGGACGCACCCTCGGCAGCCTCAAGCGCAGCGGTAGTGTCCTCCAAAGCACCCGTGGGGACGGTGGCCGAGCCATTTTCCTGCGGGAGCCTCGGCGACGAGCGAGGGCCATTAGGAAAGTTGCTCCGAATGACATGGGCCGAGTGCGGGACCAGCTGGTTCAGGGCTTCCAGAGACTTTTCGGAGCGATACTCCTGCACAAAGCCAACCGACACAACAATGGTCACAGCAGCGGCAATGCTTACGGCATCGTCATAGTTGCCCATGATCAGAGACACGCCGGCAGAGCCCAGCAACAGCAATATGAGAGTCTCCTGGAACTGCTTGAGGAAGCGCAGCCAGAGGGGCTCGGGCTCTTCGTGGGGCAGCTCGTTGAGGCCATGGTCGTGGATGCGCGCCGAGGCCTCGGACGGCGAAAGGCCAGATTTCAGAGAGGTCGCAAGTTGGAGGGCAGTGTCGTCGGCAGACAGGACCGAGTAGGACGAGGTGATGGACTGTTGGCAGTGGCAGGTCTATCAGCATCAAAGTTGGATGGAGGGAAGGGTGGTGGTGGTACCGGCTGGTCGGGGTTGCGGCCGCGGCGCGAGGCAGGGCGGGAGACAGGAGCGGAGCCTAGCTTGGGCGAGAGCGGTCGCAAGGAGAGGGAGTCGCTCGGAGCGTGGAGCGGAAGGGCTGGCGAATCTCCTCGTGGCATTGTTGCATGGCCGCCGCCAGCTGGCGACGGAGTACGAGGTGAGGGCTGGGGAATCGAGGCACGGGCGGGGACGGCGCGGGGCGACGGGGCGAATGGCAGTTTATATCGGCTGGGAGGTCATGGGCGGCAGGACGCGGGCGTGCGGAGGGCGGACTGGCGGTGTGGTGTTGTGAAAGAGAGCAGCTGGTGGAGGAGACCTTGGGAAATCGAGACAGATCCCCCCGACGGATGCAGGGCTAGCTCCATACGCCTGGCCCCGGCGCCGCGGTACGTACACAAGTACCTGCCGTACGAAGCCCGCCCGCAAGGTGCGGCGCCTCGCCGGGCGCGGGATTCTCTGCGATGCGCGCTGCAGCTTAGCCATGCCGCGGTACAGATGCAATTGCCAGGAGACGCTGCCTGAGTGCTGGACGATCCCGGGCCGGGCGTAGCTCTCCGCTAGAGCGCGGGCGGAGCGCAGCCTTGGCGCGAGGATCGCGGGATGACTCAGCCACCAGGCTCCCAGCCACGGCCTCTGCGCGCCTGATCCCAGCCTGCCCACGCTGCTCCCGCCGCGCGCGCACCACCACCACCACCACCACTCCCCGTCCCACCGCTCCATCACCACCCGCGCCCGCCCCACCCCGGCGCATTGCCCCCGAGCGCTGCCATTGCTTCTGCTGCCTACGCCCCCGCATTGCCCTGACCACTGCCTCTTTACGACACGCGTTGCCCCCCGAACGCGCCCGTCGCAGTGTTTGCCCGGCGCGTCGCCAGGAACCACAACACGCGGCGAGTACCTGCCCATCCGCCGGGGCCGTCTCCACCACCACCACCAACAACAACTACCTAGACCATGTTCTACTCCGAGACCCTCCTGTCCAAGACCGGGCCGCTGGCCCGTGTCTGGCTCGCCGCCAACCTCGAGCGCAAGCTTTCCAAGAGCAACATCCTACAGTCCAACATCGAGACCAGCGTTAGCGCCATCGTCGACCAAGGCCAGGCCCCAATGGCTCTCCGCCTCAGTGGCCAGCTTCTGCTCGGTGTCGTGCGCATCTACAGCAGGAAGGCCCGCTACCTCCTCGACGACTGCAACGAAGCCCTCATGAAGATTAAGCTGGTATGTAAATGCCCTCGTGCTTCTTCCGCAACCCCATTTCTGACTGCATTCTAGGCCTTCCGTCCGGGCAACGTCGATCTTCCCGTCAACCAGGCCCAGTCCGTGAACCCCGCCTCGTTGACCCTTCCGGATGTCCTGACCGAGCTCGACCTGCTTGCGCCTATGCCTGACCCCTCCCTGCTACTGTCGCAGGAGCCTGAGATCGAGACCGGCCGCCGCGACCCCACGCTTTTGGATCTTCCCAGCCAGTATCTTATGGACACCCAGGAGCGCCAGGCCCAGGAGACGTTGCAGCTTGGCGACGACGACCTTTACCTGGATATCAGCGAGGGTCCCGATCTTACCATGGACCGCAGCATTGAAGTCGGCCGTGATGCTCCGCTCCCCAGGCCCGCCTCCGAGGAGGTTGCTCCTAGCCCTAAGCCGCTTGAAGACGACGGACTTGTGCTCGATCTAGGCGACGATTCTGTTCTCCCCACCACCGACCTTGGTCGCAGGCCCTCCCTTGGAGACGACGATATTGCTATGGGCGGACTGGATGATGAGCCTGCTCCCGCTCCCGCCCCCGAGGAGGAGGAAGCCCGTGCGCCCACCCCTCTTGACGAAGACCAGCAGGAGGCGGACAATCGCCGCCGTGAGAGTGCCTCTCCTCTTTCCTCTGCCCGCTCTAGCGTTGCTCGCGAGCTTGAGGAAACCTTCCATTTTGATCAGGAGAACACCGTCATGGATTATGATGAGGAGCTTGCCACCGCTCCTCAGCGCGTCAAGAGGCGCAAGATTCTTCAGGCCGATGACGACACCGAATACTCGCAGTCCCAGTTCAAGGCTCAGATGAACGACCACACCAAGATCCTCAAACAGCCCGAGTTCCTCCCGCGCGATCCCATGTTGCTCGCTCTCATGAACATGCAGAAGAATGGCGGCTTCGTCTCCAGCATCCTTGGCGGTGGAATCAGCCAGGGCTGGGCTCCCGAGCTCCGGGGCATACTGTCGCTGGAGGTTGTTCGCCGCTCGGGAGAGCTGAAGCGCAAGCGCGGCGCCCCGGGTGCCATTGAGGGATTGGAGCAGGAGCAAGATGGACAGGCTCCGCAGCTCGAGATCCCCGACGAATCTGGTTTCGACCTCAGTGCGGGCGCCGGCCTTGATGCCGGCGGCGACACCACCCTGAACATTGGCCAGGAAGAGGAGCTCGGCAATGTTCCGGCTCGCGAGCGTACCGCCTCCATCGAGCCGGTTCCCGAAGACGACGAGCAGGCCATGTCTCCTCTGCCCGGCGATAACTTCGACGACACGACTGCGCCCTTGCTGCACCCCGAGGACGCTGGACCCATCTCTGTCGGTACCCGCCACGCCGTGCACATTCTCCGCGAGAAGTTCGGACCCGAGGCCGAGTCTTCGCCTAACGCGCGCCAGAAGAGCAGTGTGCTCTTCCAGGACATGCTTCCCGAGGCCACCACCACGAAGGCCGACGCGACCAAGATGTTCTTCGAGTGCCTCGTGCTGGCAACCAAGGATGCTGTCAAGGTTGAGCAGAAGGCGGACGACCTTGGCGCTCCGATTCGCCTGCGGGCGAAGCGTGCCTTGTGGGGCGACTGGGCTGAGATGAGCGCCGGCGGTGAGATTGCCAACCAGAGCCAGGCCCAGGAGGTCGCTGCTGCTGCCTGAACGCGTGCTTGCATTTTGGTTTAGGTCTCTTCTACTGCGCGGCGTCTGGAGCATTGGGGAGGTTTGGGACACTCCACCCGTCTTCTACTTTCTTGGATACGACTGCTTTTAGCTTTGACGGCGACTAACGGAAATCGGAAAACTTGGCGCATATGATCGAAAGGGATCTGCACATCTGGATTCTTTCTTATTTATTTTGGACACGGAAACCTTGGGGGCTATTGATTAGGCAGTCATGGGCTTTCTTTCTCTCTTCATACCCTCGTTTCCCTGTTCGAGTTGGCGGAGAAGGGGATCACTGTATGATTAGGACGCATGGGAAATGGTTGGGAATTGCCCAAGTGACGACCTTAGTAGCTAGGGTAGATAGCTCGCTCAATGCAAGGAAGGGACCCTGATGGAAACGTCCGCGCCCTACACTACGTGCATACTGAAGGGCCGCCTGCATGGCGTACTGGGCTGCAGGTCAAGCCTGCCACTAATGCCAGCGCACTGCGATTGGGTACATTTTAGGCTGCAGGGTTGCTTCGCAAAGCTATCTTTCGACCACATTCACATGCTTCTTACTAAGACGTTTTCTCACCAATCGCGCTCCCATTACACAACATATCGGCCCGCGCTTTTGCTTATAGTAACGAACCGGTCCAGAAATAGCCACGGTCACTTGCGGTTGCTTCCTTTGTCAGCCACTTACCAAGTTTGTAGTAACACACTTTTCTTTCCTCTGAGGCTTGCCCTTCTTTGTCCAATCGTCTCTATCTGTTTCTACCTGCAGTTCTTATCTGAGCCGGCACGCGGTTTTTCTTTCTCCACAGTCCCCACCCCCCCGGTTGTTTCTCATTACCTTGGGTATCACCCAGTGGTGCGGTGCGGGCCGGCTCGGACTTGCTTGCATGCAGCGGGACCCTGCCTGAGGCGGATCTGGGGATAGCGCTGTTTGACGTTCTCGACGGTTAGTGACTGCTGGCGGTGATGGTGGTGTGGAATGGGGTTGGGGTCATCCGGCCGGGAGGTTGGTTCGAACTGATCTAGGAAAGGAGTAGTCGGGAAGAATAGATATCTTTATAAAAAGGAAGTTATGGCCGGAGAGGTACGAAGCATGGTATGAAACTATGTTGGATTCAAACGAGTATGTCCTTGATTACATGCGGGGTAATGAAGTGAACTTTATGTCAATTTTATTTTCTCTCTACCGCTCATATATGCATTGTTTTAAGTCTTGGAAGATGACTGTTGTAGTGGCGCAAGGAAACTGGACCCCGGTGGTTGCCACGATAGCGACAGACAGCGGAGAATGATGCAAGCGGTGAGTGGGATCGGTTCATTCGGCTCCCATAGCCCTTGTCATTTCTCCAGGATGAATACGGCCCCGTTATCGGGGGAAGCGTCGTATGCTAGATGACATCTGTCGGCCGTGCCATAGTGGACAATTGTTGCTCGCCTTCTCAGATAGGAAGAGGGAGCTATCTATAAAGGCCGACTCTTATCTCTCTTCCTAGGCCGCAGGCAAGGGGAAAAGAGATAATTCTCCTATTCTCCTCGATCGCGCGGCAAAAAAGTCCAGGTTCGCCACCGTTTTTCCCCACTGCCAAGGTCTTGGAAGAGGTGGAGGGGGGTGACGTTGTAGTGGGATCCTGTCGGGTTCCCGGAATGTCGGTTGAGGTGGGAGAGTTTAGAATTGCTTGAGTCTTCCGGTGGGAGCCGTCACTCTACATGCAATTGCCGCGCCTTTCGGGCAGGATTGTCACTCATGCTCGCAGATCAGTTGGAATACGTCACTGGTACCGAATGGAAAAGAGGGAAGGGAACATGTGCAGAATATGATGGAAGATGTCGTGTTGAGATAAAGAACAGGGAAACGACGCGCGGCCGATCACATCTGCGGTAGAGCTGTCATAGATTCTGCGGTGCGACTTTGTGTTGTACAACTGTCCTATTGCTATTTGATGGTGATGACGGAGATGGGCGTAGTGTTGGGTGTTACGGGAGATGTCGTCGCAGATTACTGCTTGCAGGTCTGGCCCTTGGGCCGTTGGATATCAAAAGTTTAAATGGTATCACAGCATCCGCGCAGGATTCCAACGCCGGCGGGAAGCCAGGGGCCCGGGTGAGCAGGCAAAGGCGGGGCCAAATGTTTGGTTGGGTAAAAGGAAGAGTGGACAAGATCGACGATCCCGGAGGGGTTTTGGCTTATGGTCGATACCGAGGCGACGACGGAGGGAGCGTCAGAGCAAGAGGTTCTTCACCCCGGCCGCAGGCAATGGCGGGTAGGGGGAGGGTAGGCGGAGGGCAGGCGACAGGGCAAAAAGGGCAGTATCGCGAGCGCATGTATTCCCGATTCCGTTGGATCAGTCGCACGGAGAGACTTTTCTTCAGGGTCCAGAAATAAGCTCGCGAGCAGGCCGAGAGAACGTTGAAGTTGGCTGCCCATTCCTCGCGATGTTGAGGAGCGGCGGTACAAGGGTGCCCCAGTCCGTTGGCCATCCTCCCCTGCAAGCGACGCGAGCGGGATGGAACGGGATCAGCCCTCGTGGATCGCCGGCGAGCCGCTCACGTACTTGGACGATTGGGGGCGCGGCACGCATCACTTCTCCTTTTCTCAACCTTCGGAGCTGGGGCGCACGTGAAGAGCCGAGCGCAGGTCAAGGCAGCATGTGAGAATGCCTGGAGAATAAGATGAGGATTAAGTGGGGAGCTCGCCCAGCTGGCACGGCACACGGGACGGGTTGGCTGCGAGGCGACGGAGAGGGAGACTGCGCCATGCATTGCTTGCTTCGTCTGTCGGAGATGCTGCGGGCGTGATTGGGCCGGCGGGCGGAGATCCAGCGAGGTGCATTGCATCTGGAGCTGGTACATGACTGCATGCTGCTGTCGCGATGCATTGCGAGGGGCAGCGGCTGCGCCAACGGCGACGGCGCGACTGGCTCCAGGCCTGGCCCATCAGCACCAGCACCGGCCTCAGCAACTCTTCTCGGCCGCAGGGCCCGGGGCTCGTGGGAGAGTGGAGCAGTGCGCGCGACAGGGAAGTCCTTTCACATGCCAGCGCCCGCTCTCGCGTCGACCACCGGCCACCGGCCACAGCCCTCAGCCCTCAGCCCACGACAATCGACAGGCCACGACTTCTCAGTCGGCCTCCACCCTGCAGCTGCAGCCTGCAGCCGCCGCGCGCGTTATTGGAGCAGATGCTTGCCGGCCAGAACCCCATTGTCGGTAGCCGTCCCAGCCCGGTGAGCTGATGGGCGTTGGGAGACGTCCATGAGACCTTGCACCGTCCCGGGCCGCAAGGCGTACACGGCTCCCGGCTCGGGCGAGCGTCTGGCGGCGGCCGTTGGCGGCGCTGCCGCTTGACGAGCGGTGGTCTGGCCTGCGCCATTTGGCATCGCCCGGCGAGGGCGCAACGGCGAGCACTGTGACGGCGACTGCGCATGGCGGAGCAGCTGCCTCATGGCGACACTGCTGGCTGGCTCACGCCGGCATCACGCTCCGCCATGCGCTGGCCACGGATTGGCCCCGCCGCGCCGGGGCAGAGCAGCAGCAAAGGTCGAAGTCGGGGCAGATGCAGGCGTGAGGTAGGGATGGCGCGCCGGAAGCGTCGCCCTGGCCCGCCTTATCGCTGGTCGCTTGGGCGCGCCCTCATACGTAACCACGTCCGTGCGCCCTTCACATGCAAATCGAAGCGCGCCCGCCTGCGCCTTCAAGCCATCCCGTGCAAGCTTTCTACCAGTCCTCTGCTCTGTCCACCGTCACCCAACTCCGTCCTCGTCTTCGTCCTCATCCGCAGCATCCTCCCGCCGCCCCCTTCCTGTCCGTATCCTGACGCGCTCCTGCCGTGCCATCGCCATCAGGCTTTTGGTAAGTGCTCGATTGCGGAATGCTCTGGCCATTCCGACAACTGACCCTCTCCGCCGCTGCTAGATATCTCGAGAGCCAGCGCCGCCCCGACAGCACAGCCAGCTGCTCCCGTCGCTTCCATCCGCCTCTTGGTACGTGGCTGTTGCCAATGGCGTTGCCTACCCCTCATTGCCAGCTCATCTACTGACAGCACATTGCCGCCCCAGAAATTACACGCCCCACGCTGAAACCACTGCAAAAATGGGCGAACCTCTGACCAACGGCGAGAAGCCTTCCTCGCACTTCGTTTCTGTAAGCGCCCCTCGCGATTGCGCCGCGGCATCCGTCTAACTCGCCCAACCTAGCACCTGTCGTCGTACCCCGTCGTTTCGGATCTCATCAGCACCTACAAGTCCAACCCGTACGGCCAGAAGTCGCTGGATCTCAGCAACGCTGCCTACGATCGCTTCGGAAAGCCCATTGTGCCCTACCTGACCAAGCCCTACGGCTACGTCGCGCCCTACGTCCAGCGTGCCGACAGCATTGCCGACAACGGCCTGAGCGAGGTCGAGAAGCGCTTCCCCATCGTCAAGGAGAACACGTCCACCATCAAGGACAGGGTTGTCGACGTCGCCTTCTTCCCCCTGCGCGTCGCCGGTCACGGCAGGGACTACATCTTCAACACGTACAATGACGAGTACCAGAAGACGGGTGGCAACGGCCTCATCACCACCGCCAAGGCCGTCATCAGCACCGAGCTCAAGGTTACCGTCGACATGCTGCAGCTGATCGCCGACTACTTGGGCCCCAAGAAGGAGGAGGCGAAGAAGTACGCGCACGAGAAGGTGAACAACTAAAGGATCGCCGAGCCGCTTCCGAGGCCGCAGATGCATCGCCCAGATCGCGTCAAGGCTAAACTGCTTTAATGTGGTTGGGGGAAGAGTGGCGCTTCTGCCGGTTGATTTAGGTTGAGTCGCGGGGCTCGCCGCGCGATGGCGTCACTCTCCCTTCCCTCCAGTTCCGTCTACGCGCTTCTCCCTCCCCCACTGTTCGCAACTCACCCACGTACCGCACACGATAGCACTCTTGATTGCGTGCTTGATCGTTCCTCCCTTTTCCCCGCAGCCAATCCACTGGCTGCGATGTTGTCTGCTCAACAAAAAAGTTAAAAAAACGAAAAAACACAAACACACCGACACTGATCCATCCCCCTTATCTATCATCCTTGATTGTTTTCTGTGACGCGCGTATGGGGTTTTTCGATGTTACTTTTCTACGACTGTTGGGACTCGACACGTTTTATGGTTTGGGCCGGGATGCGGGGGATTCGGGGCATGTTGCATATCGGCTTGTGTTTGCATTATCTATATCTTTTGTTCTACCGCGACTCTGTTTGGACTGTACCGTATTCACGGCCGCGTGCGTGGACTAATAGACTTCTTCTTGGGCTGTTTTGTTCTGCTTCGGGCGAGACGTCCTTCTTTCCCACTCCCTTTGGTTCGCTGTCTCGTCGCGTTTCGGGATTGGAAATCGTTTTGTTGAGCTGCGACTTTCCACTTTCGTGCGTGTGAAATGCCGCGGCAGACGTCACCCCTAACGTTTTCATTCCGGTCGCATCAAGCCCGTCCTGGCATGAGAAGAGAACATTGACTCCTCCATCTTAATGGGATTGTCTTGCCCTACGAAAGAAATTGGTTCCAGACCCAAGAAAAAAAATAAAAAAGAACGAGATGTGAGGAGACCAGAAAAGAAGAGACCGTTGCGTCTCAAAAATCGACGGAAATGGTACAAGAGCGAAGAGTATTGAGTTCTATCGTCGGACACACTCCTCTGTTCCCCCAGGCGTCATGATTGATAAAGCTTTTTTGGTTTTCTTATGAGAGATATCATCGTTTCCATTAGTTCTGAAGTATCCTATCTCTACTCCTCATTTCATCGCAAACAAGGGTCTCGAAGATCTCATTGAATCTCAGTTTATCGGTATGAACTCTGCGCGGAGCACGTAGCCATTCCCAGGGACTTGCTTCTCATTCTGGCACAGATTGCGCATAGTCACAATAGCACGTGAGTGACGGGGGGAATCGGTTTGGGGAAGGAAAAACCACAGCTAGCAGACTACCTGAACAATGTGGCGTCGCTTTCGTTCCAAGACCAGAAACTCAGACGCCAGGGGACCCTCGACGACAGGAATGCCTCGGCCTGACGTAAGGCTGTCGTCGCTGATTTTGCCTTGTCTCGTTCGGTTCGGGCCGGTGGTTCTCGACGGCGTGATCGTGGTGTGAGACGATGCGAAATGACAAAAGACGCAAGTTGTCGACTGGGCGGTAGTGTGCAGAGAGTGACGGCAAACGGTACGTATGGGTGGGGGTGGGGGGTGGGGGTGGGTATGTGATTTCGCGATCGGCGACCAGCCTTGTGACCACGCTGAGGACGGGACTGTGGGATTTGCTTGATTCGTTCCCTGGACAAGCTTGCGCAGCTGCGCCACCTGTGGGATAAGCTTCTTTGCGAACTCGTGCAACGAATCTGGATCGTCAGCTCAGCTTTGATCGCAACCGAGGCATGCTGGCGATTGTCGCTCTCAGTGGGGCTGTGTGGGCACTGGGAAAACACAGTGCAGCTGCAAAGGCTCTTCCTTGAAACATTGACGGCAGCAAGCTTTTTTTCATTCCGATTAGACTGTCGTAGAGTCTATTAAAAGCTCAATGTGACTGTTGGCCGCGAAAGAAAACGCCCCATTTTGCTTCTTCCGTTGCCATCCTTTTCCCTTCCACCCCAGGTATTCATAGGTCCCGTAGAAATCCGACAATCACGGCTCAAGGTGTAGGATGTGCTGCGCGGGTTGATGGAGCCTATGCAGTGTGGGAATTTCGATTGTTTTTGGAGATCCAGCTACATCTTTTTGACGCCGGATCATTCAAGCAAGCCGCGCCCCACCGCAATGCCACATAGCCGAGAGAAACGAGACGCCTAGAAACCTGTTCGCCGGAAAGGAATGTCAGTCTTCACGCAACTTTTCCAGGCTGGGTCGACGGAACGCCGGTTTTTGGACGGAGTAGACGTACGGAGAGGAGTGAAGAACCACCTGTTCTTGCCGCTCTGGTACCGCTCCTCAAGAGCCTTCTTGACAGTCTTCTTGGCCTCCTCGCGCTGCGAAACCTCCTTGAAGGTGTCGTTGCTGACGACGCCCTTGAGGCCCTCGAGCTCAAGGGTGTAGCGGGTGGGCATGAGGTGGTTGTAGTTCACAGTCTTGATGAACGGCTTGACCTTGGACCTCTTGGACTGGCGGGTCTTCGACATGCGGCGGGTGACCTTGGAGGGGTAGCGCTCAATGCCGGCGACGAGAGCGTGGGGAAAGGGGTGCGACTTGGAGCCGTTGTCCTGGGGCTGGATGATCACGACCTGTTCCGCGAACGAGTCAACGTTCTGTTCTTCGCCATCTCCAATGGTTGCCGGTCTCCTCCATCATGCGATTCCGATCTCCCCTCCCGTGTGCCCGCCTGGTTCCCCCAAGATGCAGCGGTCGGCGGTGATCGGTCGCAGGGTGTGTGGATGGTGCTCGTCGTACCTTCTTGCCGGCATAGCGGCCCCGGGTGATGATGGCGACACGGCCGACCTTAAGGACTGTACGCAGGGCGGAGTGTCAGCGAGCCAGTTGGGCAGTACGGAGCGATAGCGGCGGGCGGCGACGTACACTTCATCTTGCCTGCTGTCGTCAGTTGAGCGATCGGTTATGGGCGTGATACGGTCGTCGTCGTCGTTGCGAGGTAAAAATCCGGCTCCGCTATCGTGCGGTGCCCGGAAGCGAGGACGCCCGGCGCTTAGGTTAATCCGCCCACCGGCGGGCCGAGATATGCTGACCCGTCGCTGTCCAATGAACGCGCGCGCTCGTGGGCCCTGCTCGCCTTGTGTCTGTTGACTCTTCTGCGGCGGCCTCTGCGCGGGATGCAGCAACGGCAGAAGACGGTCCTCAGCACAGCGAGGACTTCGATGCAGGACATGCCGGAATGCGAGCTGCGGCAGGCTTGTTTGCTCATTCACGCAGTCCGGATGGCGGGCCCGTCACTTTATCTCCCCTTAACAAAGGCACGCCGCGAGGTAATCTAGTGTCTTCGACGGTTCCGTCGTCTCCTGCGATTTTACCGCTATCTCGTGAAATCCATCTTCGCCCGCTTCATTGCTGCGCCTCCTTTCTGGGCAGCACTACCAATCGTCAGCGGCGCCGTCACAAGACGTGCTAGGCATTCAGAGATTGTGATGGCCACCGGCGGTGTGCGGATGGCAGAACAACGGCGAGGTATGTTAAGTAGCGGTCGACCACACAGCAGAGCATTGAGACAACAACGCGGGTGATCCAGGAAGGATCTGGAGAAAAGCACACCATGCGGCTCCGCTGGACCCAATGCCCGCGTGCCCGCATGTCCGCGTGCTGTCGGCAGCTTTGCAAGAACTGCTGTCGCCTGCGCTGCCCAACACGCGTCGGAGGTTCGCGGAAACGATTCAGCCTTATGCGTCGTCGCTATTTTCGTACTGTTTTCTGGGCGCTTCTGCGGAGGACTGCGCCGTGGAGAGGCATGGCGCAGGGGACATGGAAGCGCACGTCGTGTCTGCTCGGCGCTATGAGATTCAACGACTCCCGTAGGCAGCGGCATCATAGGCGTGCAACACGCGATGGATTGAATGGACTGGATGATGCGAGCTGCGCTGGCTCCGCTCGCGCGAATCCAACGCGTGCTTGGGTACGGGGCGCGCGCGCGATTTATTGCGCGCATCAGATGAGGCGCGTCAAGCAGAAAGTCCTGGCTGTCAGTGCAGAATGGAAGCGCGGCGGTTGCTGTGGTGCCCGAGCGCGGGCGCTGCGATTGGCTGGTGCCAAGGCAGCGGTGCCCAAACCAAGGCGCGCGGTCGCTTGTGCTGCCGGGCGGCGGCAGCCCCAGATCCCAGGCAGGCAGTGACGTGGAGGACTCGCGAGCGATGTGCGTCGCAGCCGCCTGATCTCCCGGTCAGTGCACTGTTTACCTGCTGTTTACGACCACGGCAACCACCCATGCACCGCATGCTCTTCCCTGCTTTCATAACCTACCTCCACCCTACCGCGAGCCCGACCTCGCTCTCCGCATTGCCAACGCCCTCCCGCTCCAATCCCCCACCCCGCTTGCGTTGGAGCGCTGAGCCGGCTCTCCAGAACGCGTCGTCGCTCACGCCCAGCGCCGCTGACCGCCTCCCCGCGTCGCGCTCTCTGTGATCCGCGCATTCCACCGAATTGTCGCCTTTAGCATTCCTCGATTTTCAGATACCCTTTTGCGTCCTTCTACCCGCACACGACAATGCCGTCCAGTCGCCGAGAGAGCTCGGTCGAGCCTGACGCTCTTGTCAGGCACCAGCATTCCTTCTCGTCCGACTCCAGCCGCATGTCCAACATCCCCATGTGAGCCTGCTCTCCACCCTTTCGTTTTGACCGTCCCCGGTCCCACGTTTCTGCCCGATCTACGCCACGCGATCCGCACATGCTCCAGTGCGCTACAATGCCTGGCGAAGGAACACAATGCCGCTGACATCTCGTTTCCGTTTCTCTAGGTGGGACAGCTCAGACCCGGAACGTGCGCCTCCTCCGCTGCCTCTGAACCCCGGGTCTCCCCTGCTCACTCGCCCAAACACCTCTGCTACCATTGCAAATGCTGCAAAGGCGCTTGAGGAGAAGGCCCGTGAAAATGCGCCCAACTACACCACGAACCCCATGCCGGAGAGGTCACTCATCAAGGGCGCTGCACATAAGCGGATACAGTCTTTCCAAGACGCAAATCTTCGCGACTTCAGAAGCATACTCAGTCCGAACCGCTCGCCGGAGAAGTCGCCGGAGAGGCCTGGAAGCAGGCACGGCGCTTCGTCTGCCGTCCCCGAGCCCTTGAGCTCTCCCCCTGCATCCCCGGAGAAGACTCCTTCCAGGACCCCTACGCCTGCCCAACGCGAGCTCATGCGAGACACCCCGCCTCTGCGAACGGGAAACAGGTCGTCGCATCACAAGGCCATCCTGGGTGAGAACACACCGCCCTCGGCTACCTACATGGCGCTCCAGTCAATGCCTCTCCGAGACTTCGAATCCCCTTTGCACGATGCTAGTAACGGTGCCACACCTCGCGCGAGGCCGCAAGATGCGGATGTTATCTCCTCCCAAATCAAGGAGATTGCCGTCATAGCCTCGGGCTTGCAGCGCGAGATGGCACAGTTGAGCCGGCGCAGCAAGGACAATGCCACGGATCTTATCAGCTTGAAGGAGGCAACAAATGCTCGTGACGAGGACATCAGAAAGAGCCTGAAGGAGCTTGTCGGCAACATAAACGGCTCTGCCATGTTCGCCCCCCCTCCGCCCATTCCCGGATTGCACACGAGGTCCAACAGCTTCGGTGGTATGAGTGGTGTGCCTGGTACCCCCGATACATCGGACAAACACGGATTCCGTCTTCCCCGCATGAACTCGTCTTTTCTAGATGAGAGGTTAGGAAGCCCCAATCCGTACTCCATCGAGGGAGCTGCAAGCGTTGCGATGCTCGAGAAGATCGTGCGGGAAATGGTTACCAAGGAGGGTCAGGAGCGCCTGGTCAACACGCTGAATAACCTTTTCGAAAAGTCGAATCAAGAATCCAACGAGACTTCCAAGAAGGTCGGCGAGTTGGTGGAATTTATCAAGCAGGGCTCGGAGAGCCGCGCGCTCGCTCTCATGGACGTGCCTTCCGAGAGGTACCGCGCATCCAGCCCTGAGAGCCAGGTGACTAGGGCGACTCGCGATATCAACGCGGCTCTTGGCCTCGCCAACGACGCGAACACATCGAAGCCTTACTCTAGTCCAAAGGCGGCCGACTTTGTCAGTGCCGACATGCTGAAGCTTTTGAAAAAGATCAAGGACAGCGTGCAGGAATCGGGCGGCATCACTTCGGAAACGAAAGCTTTGGTGAGAGATCTGAGGGGTGAGGTGCTTGGTATGGGCCGTGAGCTTGGCCGCAAGATTGATGAAATCACACCGAACAGCAGCGGTGCATTAGCCCTGGAGGACGGCACTGATAAGGAGGACATCTCACGTATAGTGCAGGAGGGTCTGGCCGAACTTAAGGAGCACATGGACTTTGTCATGAGATCAAGAAGGCGAGGTTCCGGCGCGTCCATGGACTCCTCAGTCGACAACCAAGAGGTGTATGCTGTCGTCAAGCACGCTCTCGCCGAGCAAGGTATCAACCAAGCTGCCCAGCCGCCCGGTCAACAACTCGACAAGGACGCTATACTCGAAGCCGTCAAGGAGGCTTACGAGGCCTACAAGCCTGAAATTGAACTCCAGCAATTCGGTCTTGAGCGCGACGAAATCCTCGAATGCCTGCGGGAAGGCCTCACTCAGTACCGCTCTTCCGCCCCTGCCCCGGAGTCGATCAGCCGTGACGACATGATGGACGCTGTCATGGAAGCTTTGACCCATGTTGAATTCCCCAATCCTCCTAGCAACACCCACGAGATCCGCGAGGAAGTCCTTTCAGCTGTGCGTGAGTGCCTCGATGAAATCAGGCCGTCGATGCAGGTCGCCGCACCTTCCAACCATCCGGATCCCGAACTCACACGCGGTATCATCCTGGAAGCCGTTCGGGATGGGTTTGAAACCCATGGAGGAGCTGCTGCGCGCGAGCTTGAAATCTCCCGAGATGACTTGTTTGATGCTGTCAAAGCAGGTCTCGACACTGCTCCTCGTGAGCTCGAAATCTCCCGCGAAGACCTGTTTGAGGCTATCAAGGCTGGCCTTCAGGACACTCAGACACCTCTCGGTGGCTATGGTGAGCAAGTCATGAACAGGCTACAGGGCTTGGTTGAGGACATGCGGACCGAGTTCAAGGCATACTCCTCTGCCAACGGACGCGACACTGAACAAGTCCTCGACGCCCTCAAGGATGGTTTGGAATCACTTCGTGCAGAGATTGAATCCTATGTGGATCGCGCTCAGGACGTCACCGGCAAAGACGAAATCATCGACTCCCTCCGTGGTGGATTGGATACTCTTCGCTCCGACGTACAGGGTTATGTGGCTGCTGGTCCCCAGGGAGATCAGGCCATCAACCGCTCTGAGATGTTGGACTACATCCGGTCCGAGTTTGAGCACCTTCATGAGACCTTAACGAGCCAGATCGTACCTACTGCAAGCGGAGACAAGACCGAGCTTTTGCACACCTTGAACGAGGGATTTGATGGCCTCAAGATGTACATGCAGAAGCGCGACGAGGAGGACACTATCAAGGAAGAGATGGAAGAGGCCATGAAGGTCGAGTTCGATCAGCTCCGCGAGGCCGTTATCCATGGAAGCGCCTCCCACCGCGACGAAGTCCTCGACACTATCCACGCCAGCCTTGAAAACCTCCACGTGAAGCTGGAATCTAGAGATGAGGCAGCTGGAGCCACTCATTCGAGCGAAGAGGTTGTCAAGACAATGAAAGAAGAGTTCGAGCACCTCCGTGAAATTCTGGCAACAACATTGGTCAAGTCTGGTGCATCGGACAGCAAAGACGACATTATCGATGCTGTCCGTGAGAACATGGATGCACTTAGGGACCAGTTGATGCTGGATCAAGGCGACTCGTCCAAGGAGACCCTCGGGGCCATCAAGGAAGAGCTTGATCGTCTTCAGGAGACCATCGGTGGCAGCCTGGTCAAGAGTGGCGGTGCCCCGGAGGATAAAGAGGAGATCCTCGAGGCTCTTCGTGTTGGCCTGGAAGGCGTCAAAGAGGTGCAATCACAGAACGCCGGCCACGGGCTTAGCGAAGAAGCTCTCCAAGCACTTTGTGAGCAGCTCGAGAATCTTCGCAAGAGCCTCCTTGGCAATGTCGCTTCTCGCGCCGATACGGAAGAGATCTTGGAGACGGTACGTCTGGGTTTGGACGACCTTTGCTCTGATCTTTCCAAGAAGATTGACAACCCGGAGCGCCAAATGGCCGCTACTGGAGAGATCCTAGACGCGATCAACGATGGCGTCGAAAGCCTGCGGACCGACATCAAGACTGCTACTGGCGCTGGTGCAGCTATTGACATGTCGGTCAATTACGAGATTCTTGAGACTCTCAAGGAGGGCATTCTGACCATCAGTACGGAGATCACCAGGCTTAAGGGCGATAAGCAAGCCACCGTCGAGGACGACATTTCGGCTGTCGGTAACGAGGTCGTGCTGGCTGAAGATCCTGACAATGCTCTCTCCCGTGACGCCCCTGCTGAGGCCGAGACAGAGATGGGCCTCAAGCGCGACGACTTGAAGGAGCTGGAGGTTCTGATGACTCAACTGCAAATGAAGGTTGAGGCAATGGACTCCAACATCCAGAACATTCCTGCCCCTGCCCCTCCTAATGAGGCCGCGCCGGGTGTCGCTATGAAGGAAGACTTGGACAGCGTCGCTCAGAAGGATGACCTTGCTGGTATTGCTCTCAAGGAGGACTTGGTCAACGTCGAGGAGCTCTTGAAGGACGTCCAGGCTGCAGTCACCGTCCTCTCCGAGGACAAGCGCAGGGACTCGGAAATTGTGGAAGGCTTGGCCAGGAAAGAGGATACCGACGCCATTGAAACCCTCCTGCAGAATGCCAAGGCTCAGCTGGACGAGATTGTCCTGCCGGACCCTGAGACTGCGGTTAAGAAGGAGCATTTGGATGTTGTTGAAGCTGCAGTTTTGGTCACCAATGAGGCCATTGACAAGCTGGCTGCGAAGATCGACGGCGAGGACGTTGCTTCGAAGGGTGATGTTGCCGTTGTCGAGGTGCTCGTTCAGGATCTGAAGACGGCACTAGATGAGCTCAAGAACGCCAAGCCTTCGGAGGAGGAAGAGGCCAAGAAGGTCACCAGGGAGGATACCGACGCCCTTGGGGTCCTGATTACCGAGATCAAAGAAAAGCTCGCGATACTGCCGGAGCCGGAGGCTGTTCCCTCGAAGGCCGACATCGAGCAAGTTGTTGGCTTGATCCACGACTTCCGCGACAGCCACGACAAGATGAAGGAAAGCTACGAAAGTGACATTGGCGTCACTGCCAAGGCCTTCGACGACCGTAAGAACGAGGCCGAAGCCATCATGACTAAAGTTGGCGAAGTCAAGGAGTTCCTCGATGCTGTCAAGGAAGAGATCAAGGCTAAGCTCCAGGAGGGCGGCGAAGGTGTCGACGGAGTCAAGGAGACCCTCAAGACCCTTGAAGAGACTATCAGCAACAATTTCAGCATCACCGCTGACGTCAAAGAGCTGATGGAGACGGTCAACCGCGAGTTCGAGCGCACGAACGGGTCCATTGAGGGGCTCAAGACTGATTCGGAAGAGAAGGCCACGGCTGCCCACGAGAAGCACGATGCTGTCAAGGATGCTGTCATCGCCGGCTTGGTCGAGAAGCTTGACGAAAAGTTTACCGAAATGACTTCCAAGTATGACGACCTGCTTTTGCTCGCTGAAGCGTCAGCTCAGAAAATGGACGACAAGACGACTGCTCAAGAGGAACTCATGACCAGCACCAAGACCATCTCGGAGGAGCTCAAGGTCACGATGGATACTCTCGGCACCACCATCACCGGCATGAACACCGCCTTCACTGAGACTACGGACAAATTGACTGGTGACTCGGCCACTGTCTTCACTAAGATCGACGATGCCACGGCTAAGCTGGACAAGATCGATGACGCCACAGCCAAGTTGGATGAGAAGCACGAGGACAACAAGGTCGAGCATCAAATGACCCGCGATGAGGTTGCAAAGGCCATCACCGCCCTCACCGTCATGCAGGACGATCTCACTGAGAACCATCCAAAGTTCATGATGAGCCTTCAGGAGGTGCTTGCTCTTGTCACCCAACACTATGAGCAATCCAAGGCCACGGAAGAGGCTGCAAAGGCCGCTCAAGAGGAGTCCAAGGCAGCTGTCGAAGCGGCGGCTGCAGAGGCAAGGAGCCGCGCTGAGGAGCTCAAGGAGAGCTTCTTTTCTGGTCTACCCGCCCTTCTTCCTCCCCCTCCGGAGCCGACGGAGAAGTACGACGACTCTCCGGTCAAGGAGAAGCTTGACCAACTGTTGGGCCATGCCGCCGATGCCGAGAAGTCTGCCGCTCAGCTCGAACGTCTTGATGAGATTCATCAGCAGGTCGTGGCCACCGCAGCAGAGGTCACGGAGTTTGTCCAGTTCCAGACCAAGCTCATCACCGAGGGTCATGAGAACAAGGAGAAGGAGGCGGAAGAGGCCGCTATCCTACTCGAGCGTCGCCTTGTCCAGAAAGAAAACATTGAGAACGACATCCTCAACCTCAATGACGAGAAAGACACGCTTCGCCAGCAGGTGGAGACGCTTCGCCACGAAAAGGAAATGCTCACGAACCAGAAGATGCGTCTGCATGCGGACGTGTCTGCGCTTGAAATGGCTCTGAACATCCGTCGCGAGGAGCTCCAGAATATGGAGCACAAGGCCGACTCCTTGGAGCGCCGTATCCTCAACGGAATCATGGACCACTCCCGTGCTCTGCTCCTGCAGAAGGGAGTCAAGGCGCCCAGGGTCTCCCGTGCTCCCAGCAACGCTTCTCCGGACGCCTCCTCCATGGCGACTCCCAGCGCTATGGCTAAGGGCGTCAATATGGCTCTGGGTGCTCGCGCGGCTGCCAAGCGCAACGCTGCTGCTCAGGCGAACCCGCAATCCCGCCGCATTCTCTCCCTCAGCCAGATCAGTGGCAACACGCCGACAGGCGCACAGAGTTTTGCCGGCGCCCCCAACACAGGTCTCAAGCGCAGCCACTCGGTCAAGACCAACTATGGCTACCAGAAGCCTTCCTGGGGTTCTAAGCGCACTGTTTCTGACGCCAACAAGGAGAACGACATCTTGGGCGAGGAGTCTGAGGAGGAAGAGCTTGACGACATGAGCGACGCTGGCACCGAGCGTCACCACAGCATTGTCAGCGGACACGGCAGCGACGCCGAGTTCGCCTCGACCTACGACGACAGGGGCTCGGAGGCTGGGTCAGAGTACACGTACGGTACTGGTTCCTATCTGACCGGCACGGCCAGCCAGGCCGGTCGCCGCACCAGCATCGGCACCATGGGTAACGGCACGGCTACTGTTCATGAGGGAGACATCTCGGATGAGGAGGATGGTGAGAGTCAGTACAGCGATGCCCCCGCCGCCGAGGAAGATGAGGGCGAGGCCACTGAGATTCCGCGCTACGCCGAGTCCGTTTCTGGCAGCTCGGTCGCCAGCGGCTCCGTCAGCGAGGCTCCCGCTGCTGGTGAGGGCCCGACAGCTAGCGAAGTTTCAGCTACAACCGAGGCTCCGACTGCTAGCGAGGTTTCGACTGTCACTGAAGCTCCTACCGAAAGCGAGGTTTCGACTGTCACTGAAGCTCCCACCGGCGCCACCGAGACTCCCACTGCCAGCGAAATCCCAACTGAGATCGACGAGCAGCCGCAGAGTGATGTCGTCTCCGACGCTGGTACCAAGGACGTGGAGCCCCCGACCACCGAGATCGACGCTGCGCCCCCGACACCTTCGGAGCTGAAGGAAGCAGAGATTGCTCTGCCGCCTTTGGAGCCTCCTGCTACGAAGGAGATCTTCGGCCCGGGCACGCCTAATGATAGTGCTCTGGGATCCGATATCCCGACTGCGCAGCTGGAGGCAATCGAGGGTGCGGACTACTTCAGGCGCGTGGCTGAGGAGGAAGCCAGCATGGTTAGCTCTGCCTTACAGTGAGGTAGGGGCTTGTGACCGGCGTTTTTATTTGCTGTTGAGGCTAGGCACTGGATGGAATTACGAATGATGGACGGGATGGGTTTGGATAGGAACTTGGGTGGAACATGGGGTTTTCTCTGGTTGTTTTGGGTGTTCTCACAGCGGCTGGACACTGGCTACGGCTATTCTTTGTAATGATGTTGATGCCTTTCCTTTGTTAAACTTTTCTTACTTGGTTTAATTACAAGATAGGACGAGATGACTTGAACGAAGTCACGGGTTCTGGGATTTGGGTTTCTTTTTTCTTTTTTTTTCTTCCATTCATCGGGCCCGGTAGCATTAGCATTCTAGCAGGCATGCGGAAACAAATGGATTAAGAGTTGTTGAATTAGGTATGCATTAAACACTTTGTGAGAAGTCGCAGCAGACTAGCAAAGAGTACATAGCAACGCTCTTCCGCAGATGTGAGGCCTTTGATTAGCTGTCCAAGTGCACATTAATGTGCGTCCTCGAGCAAGTGCGATGGACTCTTTCTCCATTCCCTGGGATGTACACCGTGGACGATGCATTCACACCCCCGTTCCCCCACCTTGCTTGTTATCGTCTGCTCCCAATCCACACAGAAGTATACATTCATTCGCTCTTGCAACGTTCGTACTTTTCCTCATCTTCGTCGAACCATAAAGACCGCTATGCATACGTCTACCGATACCAGCCACAACTACTACCCCTTTCGATTTGCAACAATATTCAAATGTCTCACGAAACTCTGTTAATACAGTATATAAACTCAAAAATTAACAAACCATCTCAACAGCGCAGGATACTTCCGGGTTTCATCTGCATTTCAGACCTCAAGGTCGCTTAGCTCAGTTGGTTAGAGCGTGGTGCTAATATTGGCAACCCTCCCAGGGGGTTAAAAGTTAACGCCAAGGTCGCGAGTTCGACCCTCGTAGTGACCAGATCTTCTTCTTTTGGCATTTCTTTTTGCTGGTATAGCCTTGGTTCGGTGGAGGAATGGTGTCGGGGGGCCTGAGAACGGGTTCGTAGAGAGGCGTCCGTATAGTGCAACACCAAGTCTATCTTGGTGATGCACTGATTGTTTTTAAGATTATGGTTAAGGTACTAAAAGTAGTGTAGACGAAGTGCTTATAATGGCTACCGACTATTATTACTTCGTCGCTGAGTCGTTCAAATTTTAGCTCCCATTTAACCGTAGTTTTTCCCTGGCCTGATCTGCGGCGTTGGGACTACAAGATCAAAATCCGAACTTCGTAGACCGCTATGTTCTATAAAGTACGTGAACCAGTGTAATAAATGTAGCTTAAAGTTTGTAAAAGGCCATGTCCCCGGCATCTTGACTAAAGAACCATGTGCCGCCTAAACATCCGCTCCTCATTCTTCGACCACTTAGCACTCCATCGCATACCTAGGAACTCCGAGTTCTCTTACAGTGGCCTTTGGCGAAAGCGGACAGTTCGCGGGTTTCGGCAGCCAAACAGCATCTTCAACATCGTTCCCGCCCTATATAGCAAGGGCGTGACATATTGGCTCCAACATCGAGCATGATCTCCAGTCCCTCTAGCCAAAAGACAGCACATTGGATCGTTGTCTCTTACGTATTTGCGACTTCCTATCATGAAAAGTCGTTGCAATTCATCGATGACGCATGGTATGCTACAAAACATTTGAGTCCACTATGTCCCGCGGCAGACGCTACTTTAGTAGTATTTGGATGGTTGAATTAAACATCCGGACGACGTAGATGCACCAAAGGAATTGCGCTGTCGGATAAAAATCGACGGAGTTCACAGTAATCATTGTCATTACGTATATGTTCCGTTCTCCTTGCTCGGATTCAGACCAAGGCGCAGCTGCGGTCCAGGGTCCACAAGGATTTCCGGGCCAAAGTGCGAGGTAGCCGTAAAATCTTAATAATGCCCATGATATCGAGAGAATCCCACAGACATGCTTCCATTTCTTACTTTGAAGTAATACACGGAAGACCAAAAAATGCCAGCCACCAAGACCTGGCCTATCCCAGAGATGGAGAACGAGTGGGCCGACGAACTGGCAGGACGCCATAAACGCACAATATCGAGCGCATACCCTATGCAACACGTGAGGGCTACCGCTATTTGTAACTCACCGGCGCTTATGGAGGCATCCGAGACAACGTCCATCTGGATGGAAGCATCTCCGTCCACGCTGCCAGCAAGAGAGCAAGAAGAGGACGTCTCAGCCCACACGCATACAGAAGTCGAAGAGCACAGCGAAGAAGAATACGACGCATGGGGTTTCGACGCGTTCGAAGTCGCGCTGGATACCACCGCCACAACCACCCCGACAGCCAGCCGCCGCAAAGCGCCAACACGGATCCCAACTGCCACGCCAAAGGACTACCACGCCGCCGCAACAACAACAACGACGACGACGACCAGCCAGCTCCAGTCCTCCCTCGCCGCCGACCTCTTCGCCCACCGCACCTCGGCCCTCCCCGCCGCCGACCCCGGCGAGGTCGCCCGCGTGCGCCGCTTCCTGCGCTGGATGATGGTGACGGACTACACGGTGATCCCGTCCAGCCCATCGCGGCCCAGCAGGCGGCCCATCGGCAGCGTCTCCCTGCCCGCCGCCGACCGCGCGCACTTCCTGCACCTGGCCTCGCTCGCCAGACGCCTGGAAGCGCTGCACGGGCACGGCGGGCACGGCGGCGGTGCTGCTACTACTACTACTACTGCCACTACCTGCGAGGACAACAAGGACGACGGCGACGACGAGCGCGAGGTCCTCGCCCACTACTTCTGGCAGTTCGTCCACGCGCCCTGCGCGGCGCTGGGCCTGCAGGCGAGCATCCTGCTGGCGCGCTGCCTGGACCTGGCGCAGTTCTCGGGCGTGTGGGGCCGGTACGAGGGCGCGGAGAGGGGCACCGTCGCCGCCTTCGGCGTGGGCGCGTGGGCGCGGCGCATCTTCGTCGACAGGGAGGTCGTGATGCCGGCCCTGTTCGCCGCCGGCGCCGGCGACGACGGCGACGCCGCGGCGAGGGCGTACCGCGCCACAGACGGCGGCGGCGACGCGGGGCTGATCGGTGTGGAGGCGGTGAGGGATGCGATCGCGGTGCGGGCGCGGAGGTATTTCGAGGTGCTGGACGGGCTGGAGGGGCTGGTGGTGGAGAACCAGGCCGAGGGGAGGTGGATGTTCTCCGATGTGTGCAAGTTCAGGTTGAATGCGAGGGGAATGCGGTTGGACGCATCGCGAAAGAAGGGCGCGAGCGGGTTTGGGTACTCGCACTTTGCGACTTTGAAGAGTCAAAGGAGGCTTGCCGACGATGCGGTAAAGTCATTGGAGCAAGCGTCGAACCAGACGACGGGAGATGTCCGCCTTGAGTCTGATGCGGTCTTCAGTTATATGCCATGGGTGCCTCTTTGATCAGTTCCCATGCAATGGAGCAAACATGTATGGCTCCAGCTAAAATGCCTTCACCTTCAGTCAGTCCCTCAAGTCTCACCATGCCTTCCCCAATGTATATTAGAAGTCCCGCCACTCGAGCTGGTGTTTTTGTTTTTGGATAGTGGTTCGAATGGTCATGTAGGTGGTGGCGGAATAATCAGAAGATGCCACCTATCAGAAACTGTGCAAAATCCACTTACACTTTCATGTTACCCTAGCGGCGATGAAGAGCCTTTCTTCCGAAAATATTCCATTTGGAGTAGCGAAAGTCAACAACTGCTGCGATAAAGTTAGGCCGTGGCAGCGATCAGGGACTCCAAAACTTCTTGCCTGCATCGCTATTGCTGGTGGGCCATCAGAACGCACAGGCGGTCATTTGCACCGGACCATGCCAGTATGGGATATCACACTGCTGCACGCTAGACGCAAATATCAGCAGCTGAGCTCTGGAAGCGGAGACCCCATCCCAACGGGCATGACACCACTTGCGGCACGGTTCCTACGCCGCCTGGTGCTCAAGGAAGCGGCACTACTGCCAAAGCCCACGCTAACTGACGGCTTTGGAAGTCTAGAGCAGCAGCATTGCGTCATGGCTATTATTGAGCCTCGAATCCTTTGGAGACGCGCGGTCCCCGAGGGGGACACAGACCTCAGAGATCGCCAAGTTCATTCAGCTGGAAAGCTTCGAGAAGTCCTCGACCGACACAGGGAGTAGAGACAAGTCTGATGGCGACCCACGTAGCTGAGGGGAGTCGAAGTCGGGGACTACGTGGGTTGACGTCGCGCTGACGCAGAAGGGACTTCCATCTCTCGATATGAGATCCCCAGCAAGTCGGCCATCTTCGATGTCCCCTTTTGCGGATCGACGGGACATTTGCCGACGGCAAGAAATGTCGTGCTCGTAATCGAGGATTCTTTGGTATGTCCCACGATTCTTGTCGGAAATGGCCCCGAAAGCCACGTTGCTAGACGGCACGGCGGCGATGATGTTGCGACAGTTCACCACGATCGGGCAGAAGCAAATGTAGGCGCCGTTGCGACATGATGCGCCAGCTCGAGGACCGGCGATGCTTGTGAAGGAGGTTGGAGGCTCAGATGCACAGCAGAAATCAGATCCGGGCTCCTGTTATTACTGCTCCTACCCCCTAAATCTCAAGTGGAAGTCGAGAAAATCCGAACGCGGAAGCGGATATGTCTTGGACCATTGTGGAGTGAAATGATTCAAGTAGTCTACAGCGAAGCAGAAAGCAGAAGCTGGTGCTTGACAACAACACCAGCATTATTTCTCAAGGTTCTAGGCACTCGTCTCTCACCGCCTCAGCACTCCAGGGCGAAGATCACACATCCAACGATCTGCCCTCCTACGTCATGGCAGACGCAGGGCAAGCGTTAGCGGCGGTCGGCAATGCGCCCGAGCAGCAGCCAGCACAGGGCCAAGCACGAAACAATCACGGCTGACACGGTGAGTGGGCAGACGCCGGACACGGGGCGGGTCAACAATGAAGCCCTGTGACGACAGGTGTTCGGATAACGTCACTGCTTCAGCGACGATCTCCGATCTCACCCCACAATCCCGGCCGGAACTGTACGACTGTGACGCCAACCGGGCACAGCAACAAGCACACACTGCACTTTGCATGCCCGAACAGGGCGCCTTCCCACCCCCGTTCCGGACCCCAAGCAGAAAAAAAATCAGCCAAGCAATCGCCATTTTGCTGCCCTGGTCCAATACCGCGACCGCCCCCCCCCCACCGGCCGTCGAGTCGTTTGTCTGCCGCGCGCAAAGGCCATGGTTTCACCCTTTTTGGATGCTTGCCTTTGCCGGGGCCAAGCATAACAAGCCGAAGTAAAAAGGTGTTGAGGCTGTAGTAATCCGTAAATGCTCTGGACCCTGATGATCTCTCACGCCAGCCCGCCACGCTGGTGTAACCACCAGCTGCGTGTGCTGTGCGTGCGGCTTGCGGCGAGAGAAAAAAACAACCCCGTGGTCTCGAGCGGTCTGCTACACAGGGATTGCGGGGCCTCATGACGCTCGGCTCACATGACCTTCCTTGTTGTCGCATTAGACGAATGCCGACGGTCAGAGTGGCATGAGCCAATACTTGGTGAGGAAAGAGTGGGTGGAGCCTAATGAGGAAGGGATGGACCAGCTGGAATCAGCTGCGGCGACACGGCGAGAAGAACCAACACACCTTCCGGGCCCCGTGCCTTCTACAATCCTGACGATAAGCCGAACACATCAGGACCCCATTACTCCCTAGTCGATGACTATACGCCATTGATGGCTGTCTGAAGTATTCCAGCAGTCCTGGGTCTGATGGTGGCTCTGTTCCTGGCAGCCCAAATAGGATATGGGTGATTCGCTTAGGGTGCGGAGCTAACTTTGTTCCTTGCTGAACGGCCTTGGCAAGCTGTCCTAGTCTGTTTGAGCCAAACGCTTATGCGTCTGGCCTTCTTTTCATACCAACGCGCGAAGCCGTTTTCTCGAGCTAATTGCAGCCGCAATCTTGCTTCTTTGAAACGGTTGCGTCCCTAAAAGTTCCCGGGATTTCACCAGTAGGTCCCGGACTTCGGTGTTCACAAGTGCTCGTGAGAGACCCCCTCATCCTCAAGACCCTCATCGGACATTCGCCTACCACACCGCGCCGGGATTCGGCAACCGTGTCTCGAGGATTCGGTCTGGGCCCCTTGGCCCCTCCGGTATCTTCAAGCGGAATTTGTCGCGGCCATGGACGCATGGACCTTTGCGTCCGACCCAGGACGCTGACGACTCCTTCAGGCCAATCCATCACCAACAGCGGGGGGCTTATTGCCCTCCTGACTCGGTGGCTTAGTCTCGGCTGCCATGATAGACACTGACTAGCCATGACCCATGGTGAAGCACCTCCACCGCCAGCTGAGCGTCCAACAATGAGAGGGTGCCACGTGAGCAACCTTCGGAAGTTTCATTTCACTATCCCACCTTCAAGTGATACGAAGGGTTCGCCGCAATGCCCACGCTCATACCCAGGCCCAAGGCCCGGGGCTCGGACTTCGCCGCACGCACTTTCACCAGCGGTCCAGAGCAGCATTTATCCAATCGATCAGCCTCGATCTGCCAAGGTCGGCTAGTCCAATGCAGGCAGTTCGCGACCAGCTGTGTGCAAAAACTTGGATGCATTCCGTAGACCCGAGGAAGATTCCAGTGGTGCCTGATGAGTGGGGCCAGCCATGAAGAACCTGTCACGCCTGTTTCTGCAGATCCAGCGGTTCCGGGTCGACAGGTTCCTGGGTACCAACGAATGTCCAGCAACCATCCAAGCATGTGCTCATGTCTAACACTCGGCCCAGATTTGTAGCAGAATAGAGACAGCGTGGCTGGCGGGCTATAGTGGTAGACAAGGGTTGGATATAGGGGCTTGGGCGGCAATGGTGGGAGACCCGGATGGACGGGTGGCATGGGGTCCTCCGGCTGTGCTCGCCGGCAGCGGAATAATACGAACTCTTCTGGTGCGCTGAGGAGCGGAGCTCCATGCTTGGTGACGTAGTTTTCGGCGCTTAGCGATGAATGGCCAGGAAAGTGGGTATACGGGCGCTGCGGTGTGAAGGCATGAGACCCTCAATCATTCGGATCTTCGCCACTCGCTGGTCGTGCATAGGCTCGGGTACCCTTTGGCTAGGGCCGAAAGCAGCAGCTCGCGACATCCCAAGGCTCGGGCCTGGCCGGTTTTCGGCGGCTCCAGACCCTGAGGTGGAATCTCCTCGATAACGAACGCGCTGCTGTCGTTCGCAGCGAGCTGCATAAAGGATGGTGCCTTGAGAGATGAGTGAGCGGCAGGGCGAGGGCCGGAACAAGGACGATTTTCGGTCCGCGCGGACAGGCAATCGGCGATGAGAGCAAACGGACCAATTGGCGGCGTCAGTGACTGGCTCGCGCGGAAATATACTTGCCAATAAACCAACACAAGCAAATGACTCCCGGGGCGCGAGTCGGCGGCGGGAATGTTGTGACGGAGGGACAGTCAGCGCTACCGTGTACGGATTTCGCGTGGCAGTGGGCTCATCGGGGCTCGCGGGCGTGCGGTGAGCGAGGGACTGCGTGCAGTCTCCCACGTGTGCCTGAAGGGGCAAGGCGTGATCGGGATCGGACAGTCCGGCATGCCTGAAGACTCAACGGCCGCACTGCGCGCGGGCAGCCCAAGGGATGTTACTGGCCGGCAGGGGGCTGTGTCGGGTCTAGCGTCGTCTGCGTCGGTCGAGGGTGGCGAATCTCACCAGGGGCGTGCGCGGTATCCGGGTCAGCGGGCGTGCGTTTCATCTCAGCAGACGTGAGACGGGCGGAGGGGCTCGAAGCGGGACGGGAGGTGCATGGCAGGGTCGCCAGGCGCGCTGGAGGCCGGCACACAAGCGCGATATGTACGGGCAGCGTGTGGGCGGCGTTGCGAGGTGACGACAGCGTCGCGGCGGGCTCGGGGGCTGGGCGGAGGGCGGCAGGGTCTCGCGGGCAGAGGCGTGAGGCAGCAGCGGAGGGCTCTGGCGGGCGCAATCTCGATTGCGGTGGTGGTGACGTGGTGGAGATGACTCCGGCGCAGGAGCAGGACAGGTTGAAGTGTTGCGGCTGCGCGGGTATGATGTCAACCGAGGTGAGCCCCCGCGCCAAGAAGGCCGATGCTGCTCACAGAAGGAGATCTCAGGGCTCGCGCTAGTTCGGCTCTACCCGGGCTGTTAAGCCGACAGGGATGGCGCGCAGGCCGCAGGGCTCACCAATCCAGAGCCAGGCACTGGGGAACCGCGGCGCCGTCAGGCCACTCCTGCGCCCTTCGCTGCCCATGCTGCGGGCGCCCGCCGACGCAAGCACGCGCCGCCGCCGCTGCCCGCGTGCCGCCCCGGCCGTGGCCTGCGCTGGACCGCTGGCCGCTGGCCGCCGCGAGGGTGCACGGCAGCTGGGCAGCAGCTCATCGGCGATGGTCGACTGCGCAAACGCGGCTCAGCCCGCTCCTGGTTGCAGCGGGAGGCGAATGCGCGAGGGTGCGGTCTAGAGCCGCCGGTGCTGCAGGCCGGGCGGGCACACGTGAGGGCACCGCAGCCTGCGATCGGCGCGCCGGCGGGCGGCGCAAGCGAGCTGCAAACCATACAGCGTTGCCCGATCTCCGCGACCCTGGCGAGGTGACCTCAGATCGAGAGGTTCAACCTGCCCATCGCCATCCACCCGCGCCTGCCATGTTGCTCGCCTCCTCCTTATACACGACCCTCGCGGCCCGGTCGCCGCCAGACCCATCGGCCCATCTGATTGCAACGCCACTCCTCGACCATCCCAATTGCACCCCACCCCGCCTCGAGCATCTAGACTCCATTGCGCCGCATCGCAACTCGCCCACCGCGCCGCCTCACCACCAACTCCTCTTTTTTTTTTTTGGCCGCCGTGTGCGAGCGCATCGAAAAGACCACAAGCCCACGCCAGCTTGCCGGCCGAACCCTGATCTCCACCCATGGCCGATCCGGGACTCAACTGAACACACCCCTCGACACCTGACGTCGTTCTATCACCCCCGCCTCGCCGGCGCCGAGAAGACATGCACGCCGCCATGTCGGACCCCATACAGCAGGGGGACCCGCAGAGCAACCACCCCCGCAGGCCGCCTGCCCACAAGTCCGTCTCTCTTCTTCACTCCCCCGGAAAACGCAAGCACGCCGACGACTCTGCCGACCCGCGTTTGTCTCGCACCTCATCCAATGTACCTTCAAGCGATCGCGCCAACCCGCCTTCGCCTGGCTCGTCCAGGCCGGGCACCAAGAAGGAAAGCTCGGGTGAGGTGAGCGATGCCGGCAAGTGGTTTGAGTCGTCCAACAACAACATTTCGCAGAACGATACTGGCTTCGTTGACAGTGAGTGTTCTGGTCAGCGGCTGTGAGCAACGCTGACCCTCGTAGATGATCCCCCTTTCTTCTTGCGCAACTCATCCTCCTCTACCTCTCCCGACATGACCAACCCCATGCAAATGCGCACACAGCGCCAGACCTCGATGCCCCATCGACCTGCGTTGATTAACATGCGTACCGATGGTAGTAGCACAGAAGAGTTCCGAAGTGTGATCGATGATCTTACCATTGAGAACAAGAAGCTGAAGAAGAAGCTGAGGAAATACGAAAAGATCCACGATGCTCACCTGCAGAATGAAAAGCTATTCGAGGTCCGCGTGCATGGACTGCCTCCAGACAAGAAGCGGGAACTTGAGGAGACACTGAGAAAATTTGCCATGGAACTGGAGGATTTTGCGAGCGAGCCGGTCAGGTCTCATGAACACCGGTCCACTGCCCTCCATCAACAACCAACCCTGTCGTCCTACACCTCCACCCAGTTTGGCGACTCGGCCTACATGTCAGCTTCCGGGCAGAACTCGAACACCGCTTCCGGTGGCAACGGGAGCGCCGTTGGCACCAGCCAAGCCGAAGCCAAACCCCCGCAGAAGGGCAACTCCCACTACCATCGCCAACACGACAGCATTCAATCTTACCTGCAAGACATTCCTGCTGGTCTGATGCCGAAGACGATTGCCATGACGGAGTCTGCCAAGAAGAAACTGGTGGTTCGACGGATGGAACAGATCTTCGCCGGCAAGGGCGCCGGTGTCGGTGGGCATCAGCAGCCAATCCAACAACAGGAAGTTGCACAATCTGCTGCCCAGGCCGACAGAGCAGCAATAGAAGAAGAAACCGGCCAGGAAGCCCGCAGGGAAGGTCATAGAGAGGCGCGGATCATGAACCACAAGGCTGAACAGCGTCGCGCCCCGGGACGAGAGCGTGCCGAAGGAGAATCTCTCAAGAAGGACGTGTCGAAACAGGACTTTGCCAAGTCTACCGGCAAACACTCACCTGAGCAGCGTCCAACGCGTCCCTTGGACCTTGATCCGCAAAGGGAGCAGGTTCCGACTGAGAACATCAACTACATTCGCCACCTCGGCTTTTCGCCACCGGACCCCGAAATACCACCCGTCGATGGCCACGGATGGATCTATCTCAACCTGCTTGTCAACATGGCTCAACTGCACACCATCAATGTTACGACTGACTTCGTCAAGAAAGCACTTCAAGATTATAGTTCCATGTTAGAACTATCCCCCGACGGACGCAAAATTCGATGGAAAGGTGGTCAGGACACCTCGCTCAACAGTACTGATAGCTCCCCCGAGCATCAGGTAGAATTGCTCAGGTCAAACGTCAAGAAGCTTGGTAAGAAGCGACAGAAGCTTGGTCCGACTAGCACCAACACTTCGAGCGAAACAACCGGCCAATCGTCAGAGCAACAGCGGAGCACGAACCCCTTGGCGTACACTCCCCTTTTCTACCACAAGGAATCCACAGAGGACTATGAGGGTTCCAACGTCGACCGTAACTCCGAAGAAGAAGCGTCTCCGCTTCCGGCCCAAGCCACTGGTAACACATCTTCGGGCTTTGCTAGCTCCGGCATGCGCACCTCCTCTTCGAAGCGGAAGCGAGACGACGGTCCCATAATCTTCTACAACAGGGCCAAGTTCTGCACAGACTTGAGTGGTGATCGCAGCACGCCCGATTCCCCCGGTTACACCAACTACAAGCACTACATCGACATGCCTTTGGGTGCTACACCAGAGAAGGAAAGGGAGCACACGCCCCCGGTAGATGATGAGCGTCGTGGTCCTCTAGCTCGCGCCGCCCTTCACGAAATGGATGTCGATATGGACCTGAGTCCGAGTGACGTTGACCTGGAGTTCTCCAAGTCAGCCTCAGCGAGCGGGAACGCTACTCCCAAGACTTATCTCGACTTCGAAGCGTCCGGCATTGGCGGTGTAGTACCAGAGGATAATTTTGCTATCGACGTGGAGTGTAGGCAAGTGCGGAGCGAGTCGGCCCCGGCCACTGGCTACGCGTCTCACACGCCTCGGTGTGTCAATTATCCTAGCAACATCATGCGCGCTCTGAAGGCAAAGGATGGCAAAGTCAAGGTGGATCGGTCGATGAGAACACCCATTGTTAACGGCGAGATCATCTCGGCCCAGCAAAGACGCCTTCCACCGTCAGCACTACCGCCCCCCTCTCTCCTCCCGTTCGAGTCATCATCTGGAGATGCAGACACCGACATGAGTGACATGTCGGAGATGGACGACGAGTTTGACGAGTCAGACGAGCCACCCACAGCCGCTCCTCGCCTGGTTGAGATGTCGACTCCCGAGGACGATGCTGAACGGAGTGGCGAAGAGGAGGAGGATGACGAGGATTACGTCGAAGAAGACGAGGGGTCGTTGGACTTTCTGGCGCAGGCAAGAGAGATTGACCCCGAGAGTATCCGGGTGCAGGAACGCGAGTACGATGCAAACGTGGCGGAAAGGCTAGCCGAGGAGATTCCAGCTGGATCCTCGGCGGCCACTGCCGGTGGTGGCAGTGGATTCAACAGCCCCGCTTCGCTTAAGGGAGACGGAGACGATGCGGGCACGGATCGAAGGCCCAGCAGCCGGGGCAGCCGCAGCATCCAGCGAGGAGGAAGTCTGAAGAGATCGAGAACGAGCGACAGCATGATTGTGCATGGGAAGGCGTCACAGACTGATTGATTTTATCGGTCATATTGGGAGCATTGGAACAGGCCAAAAAGGGAGTTTGGAGGGGATTTTTGGAACATTTGCTTGAGCGTTCTTGTTTTATACCATGTCTGCTGATAAGTCGCACTCAGGGATTTGGGGAGTTCAATTTGTCTTTGGAGATACCCAGTCGCTCTTCATTTCTCCATGGAATCAGATAGTTTGGCAAAGCTTAGGTTGGCGAAAACCACCGAAACAACCACTTATTCTCTCAAGTTTTCGTTTAGCGTGTGGCATAATGCACCCGTCGATGAGAAAGAAACCAATGGTCATGCGCGCCGGTTCCGATTGCCAGGCCCTCGTCGTGGTTTGCACATCGAGGCTAAATTTGCCACTGATCTGAAGCCACCGAGCGGATTTGAGTTGCTCCCCTGGACGTTGCGCACAGTCCCGCCCGTGCACTGAGGTTATATGTAATGCCGGGAGACCAGACACCGGCACACCGGATTTGTCACGAAGCTCATGCACCCCAGATGGCGAGGTTCCGAGGGAGCCGCGACCACGGAACAGGCAGGCGCGTGCACGTGATCCGAGCAAAAGCCACCGTCGCGGATCCTTGAAACGGCCGGGCCGCACTCGACCTGTCACGCCGACCGAGCTAAGAATCTCCTCATTTCCCTTCCCACATCCACCTCCTGTACCAACTCAGACTCGGCCACTCCATCACACCAACGCCAACACCCCTCCGCTCGTCACTGTCACCGCCGCGTGCCACCTGCATCTCGTCGCCCGAACAACTGCCGACCTGCAACCCTCCGCCTCCATCGCCACCCGACCCGGCTCACCTCGCCCACCCCTTGCAACCCAATCAAGTCAACAACCGTGGCCGACATCAACCATGGCGAAACGGACCAGTACATCATCTAGTAGTAGTAGTAATTGGACCGCCATGAAGGCCAGCTGCTACGCCGTGGATGCTGCCTCCATGCAGCTCCAGGGCTTCCACTACTCCACTACCGGGGCCGGCGGGGCCGAGTGGCGTTCCTGAGGTCAGCTCGGTATGTACAGGCGCGCAACGGTCGTGCAGACGGACGTTGGTACTAACGGTTGCTCTCCAGGGAATGCCATCGCCTCCACAAAGTCCCCCCCTCGCCGCCTATGCCGTCACCAGTGACGAGCTGAGCACGACGCAGAGCAAGCGTCGTGTGCGTCGAGGGGGGGCAGCATGCACCATTGCGGAAGAATGTGAGAGACTCTTCTGTGAGACGCTGCGGACTGTGTTCCTTGGTGAGGGGAACATGTCTCGTCAGGACTCGCTAGCAATGGGCATGTACAACACGAACAACGACGACTCCACTGCCATGGATGACGACGTGAAGAGATTCGACGGCGGCTCCTACGACAGCGGCATCGGCCTGCCGTCGCCGCCTCCCGGCGCCTTGGCTGTCGACTACGGCTTCCCGCAGCACCAGCAGCGCGGCCAGGTCGGCCAGTGGATCGAGGTGTGGGACTACGTCGGCGGCGCGCGCTTCCGCGGATTCGTGGCCGGCGACGGCGACGACAAGGCCATGTTCGTCTTCTTCGACGCCGAGGCTACGGTGCGCGACCTCAAGCCGGGCCTGATGGCGCTGATCGAGCTGTGCGGCCTCGACGACTTCGAGTGTGCACGCCTCAACGTGTGCCTGGACCGCAAGGCGCCGGCCGAGGACATGAGGGGCTTCATGAAGGACCTCGGCTGGATCGGCTTTGAGCCTATTACGCTTGCCGAGTGGGCTGAGAAGCCGCCGATTGTCAGCGATGCGTGGGTCTTCCTTGGCATGGAGGTCTGATTGAGCCAGCGGATCTACCTTCTCCTGCGTTGAAATTACCAGTTTAGGGTTTACATTGCTCCAGTCATTCTTTCCTGCTACTCTCTCGGGGACCACTGCATGGACGAAGTCTTTTCATCTTCGTATACCTCATTCCTTTCACTTGCATCCTGTACTTCTACCTCTGCGAGCATCTGCAAATTTCTTGGCATTCGTGCGTTCAGGGATGGTTGAATGGAAGTTCTTGGGAAGGGTAATCTGTAAAAGGTACAAAATACTCGTCTGCGTTCGTGTTCTTTGCTTTCTGTTTTTCGTCTTGCAGGTGTTGGCGCTGTTGGTGCAAGCTTTGGCGTTTTCTGGCGTGGCCGTTCTGTGATTCTGAAGGGAGGAAAGTAACTGCGCCCTTGTCCAGAGAGCTGAGAATGTCCGGTCAGTCAGAACACGCAGAGCTAACTCGACCCAAATCAATTTCGTCTATTTGCTGAGACAGTGTCTTCCGTGACCATGGCTGCCTAAGGATTGAGGAATCTGATACAGCGCTATATTACCTATGCGTAGTGGACGAAGACAAGCTTTTTTAAGTCACGATTCTAGTTTAGTGTCATACAGGCGCACAACGTCCTGCCGCCAAAGCTAGCTGTGGATCATTCCACAAAACAGGCAAGAGAGGCGTGGCAGAAAGAATGCCCGCTAGCTGTGAGAGGGAGCGTGGGGTGGAGCCGCATCGTGGATTAGCCAAAGTTTAGCCGCAGCGGGCTTTGGCTCCGGCGACGCAAAGTACCGCGGTAGCTTCACTTCACACCGAAACCCACAGCGTCGGCTTGGTTGCTTTCGACCTCTGTCCATCGCCTCCTTCGAGACGCGAACACGCGCGCGCGCGTGACAATCCGACCACGACCCTCTCGCTCGCCGGAAGACCGCGAGACGGGCACGCGCCGAACTCGATCACGAACGGTGCCATCAAGTTCAACCCCGACCAACCGACCAACCAAGCCACCCACACCGGCCGCCGTCATAACCGCCTCGATATATCCCCTTCGCAGGGTCACACACAATCGCTCCCCCTCCCATTCGACCGATAGCGACACACACACACCCCCCCCACAAACCGAAGGCCATGGCGGACCGCACCTGGATCTCCGACGGGCTGATCCGGCTGACGGGCGCGACGGACGCGACGCTGGTCGACTTCGTGGCAGCGACGTCGACGGCGGCGCGCGGGCCGGCGCAGCTGCGCGACAAGCTGGCCGACCTGCTCGAGGACGCGGCCGCCCCGGCGGAGCTGCAGCGCTTCGCCGACGAGCTGTACGCGCGGACGAAAAAGGGCGGCGGCGGCGGCGGCGCGAAGAAGAGGGATGATGCCGGCGGTGTCGCTGCTGGTGCGAAGCCGCCGGCGGGGAAGAAGAGGTATGCGTTGGTGGAGATGGAGGAGGATGGGGATGATGTGGGTGTTCCGGCTGCGCCTGCGCCTGTGAAGGCGGAGAAGAAGGACAGGTCGGAGCGGAGGAAGGAGAGGAGGAGAGATCGGAGTAGGGAACGGGGGGAGAAGAGGGAGAGGAGTCGCGAGCGGGGTGGTGGGGGAAGGGAGAAGAAGGTGCGGAGGAAGGGCGATGGGGAGTGGGAGGATAGGTGGGGCGATGAGGAGTATTTCGAAGAGGACGAGCCGCTTGAGGAGTCGAGTCCGAAACGCGCGAGGTTGGATGACGGGGGCGCGTCGCCTGAACCCGAGGCGGAGGAAGAGGAAGAGCTTGACGAGGCCGAGAGAGATAAGAGAGAAAGGGAGGAATTTGAGAAGCGGTTGAAGCAGAAGGACGACAAGGACACGAAGAAAGTCGTCGAGAATCGCACACAAGCCAAGGACGCGGCGCGAAGGAGAGCGCTGGCGGACGATGAACAGGCCAGAGAAGCCGCTCTAGGCGATCTGCGCTTGCGCTCGCGGCAGGAGTACCTCAAGAAGAGAGAAGCGGAGCAGCTTGCACTGCTCAGGAAGCAGGTTGCAGAGGAGGAGGAAGAACAGCGGAGGGCGGGCCCTGGCGAGTTGACCCAGACGGAACTCGACGAGTTCGCAAGGAACAGGGAAACCTTACGCTTGGCCGAAGAGCGTCTCCGCGTGGACGAGCATACCGACGGCTACGCGCTTCCCGAGGACTACATCACGGAAAAAGGCAAGATCGATCGGAAAAAGAAGGAAGAGGCCCTCTACAAACGCTACGTCGACCGTGATGAGTATGGACGAGAGAAATACGTCACGGAACAAGAAGAATGGGAGCGGGAACAGGCTTCAAAGGCCAAAGCCCAGATCCTGCGTCCAGAGCGTGTGAACGAAGGCGATTACGAATTCGTCTTCGACGACACGCAGAAAATCAACTTTGTTATGGACCAGGGTTTACCTGGAGAAAAGATGAGCAAGGAGCAGCAGCGGTTGGCGGCGCAGATCAGTGTTGCTGAGGCAAAGGCCAAGTCGATCGAAGAGACTAGGAAGAGTTTGCCCATCTACGCATGGAAAGAAGGATTGATGGAGGCAATTGCAAACTACCAATGCGTTGTGGTTGTTGCAGAAACTGGGTCTGGAAAGACGACACAGATTCCGCAGTTCCTGCACGAGGCCGGCTACACCTCGAAAGAGGAGAACGGGAAGTCCAAGAAGATGGTTGCATGCACGCAACCGCGAAGAGTTGCAGCCATGTCCGTGGCCGCGCGTGTGGCTGAAGAAGCTGGAGTGAAACTAGGCAAAGAGGTGGGGTACTCGATCCGATTCGAAGATAACACCGATCCGAAGAACACGATTATGAAGTTTATGACGGATGGTATGCTTTTGCGGGAGCTCTTGACAGACCCAACTCTCGAGAGCTACAGCGCCATCATCCTCGACGAGGCCCATGAGCGGACACTGGCCACCGATATTCTTTTTGGCTTGCTCAAGGATATTGCCAGGATAAGACCGGATCTGAAACTGATCATTTCTTCGGCTACGGTCGATGCTCAAAAGTTCAGCGAGTACTTTGACAATGCTCCCATCTTCAATGTGCCCGGTCGACGATTTCCCGTCAGCATCTACTACACTCCACAGCCCGAGGCGAACTACCTGGCCGCAGCCATCACCACCGTTTTCCAGATCCACCTGAGTCAACCCCGCGGTGATATTCTCGTCTTCTTGACCGGCCAGGACGAGATTGAGACCATGGCGGAGGATCTGGCAGAGACAAGTAGAAAACTAGGCTCGTCTGCCCCAGAGCTAATCATTTGCCCCATCTATGCCAACTTACCTCAGGAAGAACAGGCCAAAATCTTCGAACCCACCCCGCCGGGCAAGGCCAGGAAGGTGGTGCTCGCCACCAACATTGCCGAGACGTCTTTGACCATTGATGGCATTGTGTATGTTATCGATCCAGGATACGTCAAGGAGAATGTATACAATCCGCGGACTGGCGTGGAATCTCTTGTTGTTACGCCTTGCAGCAGAGCTTCAGCGAACCAGAGGGCTGGGCGTGCCGGCAGAGTCGGACCCGGATTTTGTTTCCGTCTATTTACTCGGTGGGGGTTTCGAAATGACATGGAAGCCAATACTACGCCTGAAATTCAGAGGACGAACCTCTCGAGCACGGTGTTGTTGTTGAAGAGTTTGGGCATCAACGATCTGGTGGGTTTCGACTTCATGGATGCACCCCCCGCCGACACTCTGATCCGGTCTCTGGAACTTCTCTACGCTTTGGGAGCTCTGAACGACAAGGGCGAGCTCACGAAGAGGGGCAGACAGATGGCCGAGTTCCCAACGGACCCGATGGTGTCAGCAGCGATCCTCAAGGCCGACCAGCTACAATGCGTCGAAGAGGTGTTGAGCATTGTGTCGATGCTCGGCGAATCTGCGGCGCTCTTTTTCCGGCCCAAGCAGCAGAAGATCCATGCGGATTCAGCGCGAGCCCGGTTCACGATCAAAGAAGGCGGCGACCATCTCACGCTGCTCAACATCTGGAACCAGTGGGTGGACTCGGACTTCAGCTACGTGTGGGCCAAGGAGAACTTCCTGCAGCAGAAGTCGCTGTCGCGAGCGCGCGACGTGCGGGACCAGCTGTCGCGTCTGTGCGACCGAGTCGAGGTTAACATCACGTCTTGCGGGGCCAACGACCTGCATCCGATCATGAAGTCGCTCGTGGCGGGCTTCTTCCCCAACGCGGCGCGGCTGCAGCGCGGTGGCGACAGCTACCGCACGGTCAAAAACGGCATGACGACGTACGTGCACCCGTCGTCGGTGCTGAACAAGACGGGCGACAGCCCGCACCGGTTCGTGATGTACTACGAGCTGGTGCTGACCAGCAAGGAGTACATGCGCAACGTCATGCCCATCCCGACGCCGGCGTGGCTCAACGAGGTGGCGCCGCACTACCACAAGATGAAGGATCTGGAGGGGCTGGGGGCGGAGAACAAGAAGTTGCCAAAGGGGCAGAAGCTGTAGTGTTGAGACTGTATATATATAGCGCGCTTGTACCGTTTGGCAGCGCGGACAGGGACGGAGCGGCGCCGAGCGATGGGAAAGACGCACTGGCATCGCGCCAGAATCAGATCAGAGGCAGCGGCGACCAGGCAGCGGGAGTAGCACCAAAACAATGGGATTATGCACTTCACACGTCCAGAAGCAGCGTGGCGTGGGCGGGAGTGGAGGGAGCTATGACGTCTGGGCGCTTGCAGGGAGAGCGACAAGGGTTTCCTGCCAATCGTGCCTGCCCAGCTCAAATAACTCAGACCTCACCTCCAGCGCCTACCGCTCGTCCAACTCCAACTCCAGCTTCGCCGCGTTTCCCCGTCCGTGCCATCGCCTTACGCCTCGCAATTTGCGCAGCCGCTCGCGCCCTCGAATGTCAGTTCTCGTTCTGCATGCTGCATGCACATCATCAGCGCTTGGCGCCTGCCGGGCCCCCCTGCTAATTCTAGCCGCCCGCAGCCCGCAGCGCAGGAGCATTCAAAAGCCCTCCACGTTCGGTCCTCCCATTTGCGAACATGTAAGCTGGTCTTCTCTTTCCTCTCTTGTCCCTCGTCCATACCCTTTCCTAGCCTGTCCGTACTTGCAGCTGCCGCCTTCCTGCGTTTGCTCTGTTCCTGCGTCTGCGTCTGCGTCTACGTCATATTCCGCCGCTCTTCTTCTTCCCTTTGAACCAACCAAGAGCCTTTCTCCACCACCACCATACGTCGTGTCTATTGTCATCCAATCCAAGAGCCTACCAGAATTCGTGTCTATTATCATCCAACCTTTCATAATGGCCATCTTTGCGTACCCGCCGCCCCCTCCCCCGCCCTACGCCAACGCTTCTCCCCGCCCCTCCATCATTCGCGCTCCTTCGCGATCCCGCTCGCTGAACCCGCCCCTGCTCGTCCACAGGAACCGCTCCCTCTCCATCCGCTCATCCAAGAACAAGGATGCCGGCGGTGACTCGTACGCCAACGGCGCCAAGGGGGCCCCAAAGCACCGCTTCACCATGGCCTCGCTGCGAGGAATGCAGCAGCCCGAGCTGTCGAAGCGGCTGTACAAGCTGATCAAGTCCGAGAACCACGCCATCAGCGCCCACGAGACAGCCGGCCGCGAGCGCTCGAGTGTCGCCAGCCAGCTGAGCGAATGGGGCGAGGCCACGGGCGACGACGCCGTGTCGGACGTCAGCGACAAGCTGGGCGTGCTGATGGCCGAGATGGCCGAGCAAGAGGACATGTTCGCCCAGAATCTGGAGGATTACAGGGGCGTCTTGAAGCAGATTCGGAACACAGAGAGCTCGGTGCAGCCTAGTCGCGATCACAAGGCGAAGGTGCGTTCCCTCTCTTCCCGCTGAAGAACTGCAAGCTGATCAATGATAGGTTGCGGATGAAATCGCGAAGCTCAAGTACAAGGAGCCGTCCAACACCAAGATCGTGCAGCTGGAGCAGGAGCTCGTCCGTGCCGAAGCTCAGTCCCTCGTCGCCGAGGCTCAGCTCACCAACATCGTATGTTTTGTCTGACCCGTTCTTTGCCTGCTTCATCCATTAATCCTTCTCTAGACTCGTCAAAAGTTCAAGGAAGCCTACGACCTCCACCTCGCCGCTGTCATCGAGCGCGCGGAGAAGCAAGCGATGCTGGCCAAGCACGCGCGCCGTGTGCTCAACTTGCTCGACGACAGCCCCATTGTGCCCGGCGAAGCGCACCCGACGTACGGCAGCGAGTCCACTGGTCGCGACATCTTAAACGATGCCGAAGACGAGCTGCGCGCGTGGCAGCCACGCTACGAGCCCATCACGACCAGTGCCGCCAGCCTGGGTTCCAACGCCATGCCCACCAGCAGCAGCGGCGCCGGCGGTATCGTCAACACCACTTCGGAATACGCTCACGGTGGCGAGGTCCAGCAGAGTCAAGTTGACAGCGATGTGCATCCGGCGTATAGGGAGCAGGTGCGTCGCGCGAGTGGTAGCTCGGCCGGTGGCGAGAGGAAGCAGCAGCAGAACCCGCCGTATCCTATCAGCGAGGCGGAATCAAGCGTCGTGGCGTAAACTCATGTTTTCATCCAGGCGAGGCGACACCAATAGGTGAAAAGGCTGTTTTGATGGCCTTGGAAACCGCGGTATACGGTTCGGCACTGGATTTGGGGGAACGACAAGCGCTGCCTATTCTTCTTCTTTTCCTCTTTCGCGTTTATTCGAAGGGTGCGCTGTTGCTCAGATGTCGTTCGAGCTGATGGGTGGGGGGTCTGACTCTCCTCTTTTGTTCAGGCTCGAGGCGGGCGCGTGGCATCATTGATGCCGTAATGATGCTTGATATGATACCTCTCTTCCTAGGTGGCTTATTAGTTAATGGAAAAGCCTGTTCTCTCTCTATCTCTCTCCCTGTTGCTGCTGTTTTGAGTATCGCGTGCTAACGAGAAAGGCCACAGCGGGTGACATAAGGAATTGGCCGCTTATGCCATGATCTGGATCACGAAGCACGGGATCTAGGACCGCTATGTAGGGTTCCGGAGCACGGCCCCTGGAACCTATGCTCATCGTGACAGCTTGCATCTATCCCAAATTCTTGTGTCATCTGCTGTGGGGGAGTAGACACAGTGGGTGGGGCATGCGCGGACACCTTCCTGATCATCTGAACTGGCATCATTCCGTTCTCTCTTCCCCGCAGTAGGATCCCCGTGCGGGCCCTGTTCACGCTTGCCGATATCGGGTGTTGCATTGAGGTTGCTTGGCCATTCAGAAACGAGATTAGTATCCAGCCTTGGCGACAAGGTCTCGCTGCTAGCCTGCTCCTCAGCGGGCATAGCCGCTTGCTAATACTGTAGGATTCCGAATGCAGCTTAGATCTTACGCTATATGTCTGTGTCACAGAAGCTTTCTGCGGTGGGATAACAGTGAGATCGCGGCTAATGTGCCGGCGTACGAAATGTATAACCGGGAATCGACAAGGAAGGCGTGGGCCTTCCTGACATTTACAGGCACAATACGTGTAGGCAAGAAAGGAAGGTTTCGCCGTCAGATCTCCAGATTATCTGATCCTGGCTAATCCGTTTGAATTTATCTGATGAAGCCAAGGACCATCTGCCAGAGCCATCTCGGCATGTCATCCGAGCCTGGTGGAAAGCAGGCCGGAATAGTATGTGATGTTCATGCTGTTAGACGTGCTTTCTCCATTTCCCACCGAGGTCGGCATGTTCTGATCATGCACGGCGCGGAATGATAACCCCAATCAAAGTGTATAAAAGAATACAGTTTGCTCCGTCTCAAATGTGTCTATCATCGCTACAATCATCACTGTCTGTTAAATCATTAAACATCACAAGTCAACCCTCACTCCCCGCCACCATGAAGCTCTTTGCTTTTGCCGCCCTCGCTTTTGGTGAGTTGTTTCCCGCTCCTTTGGTTGGAGGGAGCAGAAACTAACATGATTGATTTTTCTTCAGCGGCCATCACTTTCGCATCTCCGCTCGAGGCCGAGAAGCGTGAGCCGGAGCCCGAGGCTCAGCCATGCTGCGATGTTGTCACGGAGGATTGCAATATCATTTGTTGATTTGGCCATGCGGCGGAAACTTTACGGAGCTGGTGCGAAGGCGGTAATCCCCATTGGCTCATGTGTGTGCCAGTTCCTTTAGACAGCGTAGCTACTGAAGGAAAAAATATCACCGTGGTTCGCTCCTTACGTTTTTTCTGCGGTTGATAGCTGTACGTGCACTGAATAGCTTGTGCGTTGCAATATGTTCCGCTCTCCAACAGCGCGTGAAACGGGACACGCATTTGAGAGCCAATGGCCTCACTTTTGGTGTGGATGTCTTGCATACCGTTAACATGGAAGTGATAGTCCAGGCGAAGTTGACCATCCACGGGTATCCGCCTCTTCTCCGTTTATTTCCTCAGCTCCTCCGCCGTTGCCCGCTCGTCGAAGGACGGCCAGCCGTCGGTAGACCAAAGCCATGTTCGAAATTGAAGCTTACGTAAACAGTTACAAGGGCTTCGCCCGGAACTGAAGAGACGTAGTGGATACGTGTCTACCCGCGTATTGTGTCCGGATGTTGAGGATGAGGAGGGTGATGCATGCCGTGAACGGTATAAGATGCACCCAATCCGACAAGTGTATTCCTCACATGGATAGAACATGCTGTACTCATGGAATCGGGGGAAGGCTAGTACAGCTCCTTCGCGCAGCCGATGGCTAGCGTGGATCTGTTTTTTGGTCATGTCATGGGTAGTTAAAGCTATCATCCGGACGAGAACGTCGAATTAAAAATTCTGCATATAGATCCGGACGATAGCTTTAACTACCTACGTATTATTTTTTTTCCCTCTACGAACGAGCTAAGGCATAGTTACGCCATGTAGTTCTGCTATTCTTCGCGCTAGCCATCGGCTGCGAGAGGGGGCTGTATTAGGCCCGGCTCCTGGATGAAGTGGTGCAGGATCGCATATGCGCGCCGGTCGATCATGCGGTCGCTCACTACCGGGTCTGCACGTTTCCCGGAGAATAATCTAATAGCAGATGTAGGGGCCGTCGCCGTGTTCATTGGTGCATTTTCCGATTCCGATACTGCATGGGCCAGAAGAGGGGTCGCCACTGTTCAAGCTTGCGAAGGGAATGGTATGGAAGAAAGATGGAGACCCAGCGGAGGTTGGTCATCGACAATCAGGTCTCGTGGTACGGAAGATCTCCTTCGCACTAGGGATGGAGTAGGATTGCCGTGCATACACATTGGCGGAAAAGCTTTGCGGGGATGTCGGGTTCCCTCGGATTCATATTGCAACACCGCAACCACCACCACCACGTACGACCATAGGTCGCAGAATATAGGGCTTCCCGTCCGCTCAGCCGTACTCAAGCTGCGAACCGGCCGATTAGTACTCAAGTGGGTGACCATTGGGGAATCCCGGCTGTTGTACGTTTTGCATTTTTTTTCGTGTTTCGTTTCGTCGCATTCGCCTTTTTTTTTTCTCGTTTCTTTCCGGCCGTTAGGGTTTGCAGATCCGGCGGAAGCAACCGTTTTACCGACCGACGGTGCCAATCGGGCCGCCGCGTGTCGACCTGATCGCTGCCGATGGCCCGCAACGCCGGTGAGAGGAGGGGGAGGGCGATCATCTTTTGCCCGTTCGAGTAGCTGCCGGCCGATATGTACGTAGGGCCCATGATTCCTGCCAATTTCGACGACGAGTGGCTGCATGGATTCTGCATGTTGGTGCTATTCCCGGAGCAGGTTCGGACGTCCGCGAGCAGCAGGTGGGGAGCGGATCTGGAAGGGTGCTGCGTCAGAGGCGCTGCCCGCCTTGGCTGTAGGCAATTAGAAGCTCGCTGAAGGTGCGCGCCTACTTTTATCAGAGATAGATGAAGTTGAGTCAGTGAGACGTCAGGCCAGCTTCGCATGACGTTGGTTGGTGACGTGTTGAAGTCAATTGAGTTCGTGAATATTTACAATTAAACAAAACGCTGCATCTACTTTTTACTTGTTGTTTGCTCGTATCGCCATCCGGTGTAATGCCACCTCCTCGCTCGTCGACGTCAGCTTCTTCGACGTCAGTGTCGTGTGGATGTCGCGGAGCAGCGGCCGCATGATGGGGATGCACTGCACGATGATGGTGCCCACGACCTCCGACGAGTACCAGATGTTCGAGTGGGCGTTGCGCTCGAAATAGTACGCGTCCTTGTCGTTGCCTTCGTCCTTCCAGCCCGTCCGCACGGCTGATACAACGGCGACGATCATGCCCTGTGCGGCCCAGCGCCAAAATTAGCAACACGCTCGTCCGAGTCAGACGGTTTCAAGTCTTCGCTTACCAGACTCATTGTCAGGCACAGCCCGATCTTCTCTCCCTTGCGCATGTCCAGGTTCCACGTGATGAACCACGGGAACACTGCGAACACAAAATCCATAATGATGTTATACACTGGCCGCAGTCAGTGCCAAGGAACAGGCAATGCGCCAATGCAGCACTCACCGTTTCCGCCCTCTTTGAAGTTGTCGCGAAAGGTCCAGCCAATGCAGAAGTTGAGGCGGTACCACACATCGTAGCTCGGCTTGTTGCACACCTTGGCCCATTGGAAGATGCAGCGGAAGACCATCCAGAGATTCATGGTGCCCATGCAGAACCACAGCCCCCACTGCTGGTAGCCCTTGGTCAACTTCAGCAGAGTGACGGCAAAGGCGGTTTTGGTCAAGGCCTGGCCGATGACAGTGCCGCACGAGGTGATGTTGATGAGGATGTGCATGCGGTCGTCCCACGTGTCGGCCACGTAGCCGGTGGCGTATTCGACGGTGATGATGGCATTGTTGGCGGTAAGGACGACCTGTCGGGTGATGGTGAGCAAGTGCTCGACTTGGGTCCATTGGACTGGGCGGCGCTCACCCAGGAGATCAGAAGAATGTGATCATCCCACCATAGGCCGTGGCGACGGGTGATCTTGATCCAGATGCGGAGGGCGAGGAAGGCGGTTGCGCCGGCGTAGAGGGTCCACAGGCCAGCGTTGAGCTCCTTTTCGGGGTTGACGTAGGGGTGTTTAGGGTCTTCGTGGAGGCGCGGGAGGATCATCTTCACATTCTGGGCAAGGGCGAGAGACGGGGGAGAGAGTGTTTAAGATAAATGCAGCCAGCCGCGGGAATGGAAGAGGAGCGTGGACACGTCAAAGACGTGCATCCTTGCGGGGAAGCGAGGCGTTCAAAAGGCCGTTGAGACGAGGAAGAACATTGCCGCCAATCAGTCTGTGCCGGGAAATGACGCCTCCTGGAAACGAATCGGAGGGCAGGCCTTGTCGCACCAGGTCCAGGGTGCGGGAGTGCGTCTCGACTCTGGCGTGGAAAACGGGGAGCTGGGTTAGTCCTGGCCCTGTCTCAGTGCGTAACGGCCCTAGGCGGCGGCCACCTCAGCTGGCACGGCGCCGGCCGGCGTACCAGGATCGATAAGCGAGCCGGCGTGGCTGGGGTGGCCGAGGCGGAGCAGGCTGAGGACGCGGAAAGGCGGCCGAAAGGGGTAGGCCTGAAACATGGGGGAGGTCGCTTGGTATCCTAGCGGGAAACATCAGTGTTTGCGCAGCTGCAAGTGCCGGCGCACGGCTGACGCGCGTTGGGTGGCACCCTCATTACCGAAAGCGCAAATAGGCCCGAGCCGCCTTCTACTTCGCTCTGGTGGTCCGCTATAGGATGCAATATAGAGGGCAGGGCGCCGGCCTTGCAGCACAGCCTGCAGCCTGCAGCCAGGGCTGAGCCATCACGCGGCGGTGGGGCTCACGTGGCAGTCAATTCCCGGCGGACGGGTCGGCGGGTCGGTCAGTGGGCAGGCTGAGGGCGCGGCGAGGGTGGTGGTGTGGTGTGGTGTGTAGTTGTTGTTAGCACTAGCGCGGCCGGGTGACGTTCGCGTTTGCATTTGCATTTGCCGGCGCTACTGTGTGCCTGCCGGCCCGGGTGCCGATGCAATGCCGGCAGCCGCCGCAGCGTCCCGTCCAGTCTCTGCGTCGGCCCGCATTTCCTGCGACCTACTTCTGCTGCAAAAAGCAACAACCGGTGAAAGAAACAGCATTTTGTTTAGGCCTCAGCCCTATGATAGGCCGGCGCGGTGGACCCTTCGAGAAGCTGAGGTCGCGCGCGGCTACCGGCTCCGATCGACTTTCTGAGACGTGCATCTTCCGGTCTGTTTCATCGGCGGGGATAGTAATGACTTGTTGCTTTGTTTTGTCGGTGTTACGGCCGTTTTTGCTCGACGACATCCGATTCCCTTGAAACTCTGCCTTCTCTCCTGCGTTGTCCGTCAATTGGGATCTGCCCGTCCCCTCTTTAGCCGACGCCTCCAGTAAAACCACACGTGCCGAAACAAAACACGGTGAGCTGGTGCACGCGTGGTCTGCTGCAGCCGGCACACTCTACGTCGCGGCCGCCAAGTACGCGGTTTCGGCGAACCTCGACAAGCCTCGTTTGGCGCGGGGTAGTCAGACTCAGACACTTGTCAGTTTCCACGTGGGAGAGGGGTTGATGCAGCACGGGCGGGGCATCAGGTGGAGGGTGCGGCACCGTTCCTTGGCTGGCTGCGGGAGCGGCCGTAGATGATGAGCCGTGTGCCGCGCCGCGCCGCGTGGCTGATGAGATATTGAGTCGCAGCTCGTACTTCAGAGATTCATCGATGCTTCGTTGGTGCGCTGCTAACACACAGTTGAGGGCACGCAACATGCCTTCACTCGCCACCAACGCCTATTTGTCCATGCATCACCGGTACACCCTCCGCTACTCTACACCTCGTCACCCCCGGTAGCCACCATGAACTTCGACACGAGGAAGCACAAACTCGAGCGATGCCGTAGACTAGTTGTACACCCTGGTCGTGGCCCGTTGGCTGCCCATGTCAACAAAGATGCCGACATCACTGCGTAAGTACAGCTCTCCGAGGCCACTTGCCCCGCGCTGACCCGAACAGGATGCGCGAGAGCCCTTCGTCCAGCGACTTCACCATCCACTGCCGAGGACGTGAGTTCAAGGTGAGAGCCAAGAAAAGAAAAAAGGCAGACTTGACGGCGCGCTAACATCCCCCAAGGTCCACAAGGACGTACTCAGCCTCAGGTCGCGTTACTTCCTCCGCATGTTCCAGCAGCGCTACCTCGAGACCGTCACCGGCAAGATCGAGCTGCAGGACGAGGACCCGGACGCCGTCGCCGACATGATCGGCTACATGTACAGCACGCACTTCTACCGCGTCCAGATGCCGGACCCGACCTACATCGCCATGATCGACCGCCACGTGCAGCTCTGCATCGTCGCCGACAAGTACGAGGTCGACGGCCTGCTCCACGTCGCCCTGAACGGCGTGCGCCGCTCCTTCAGCTTCTGCCCCGCCGACGACTGGCCGTCCCCCGCCGCCCTGCTGCGCATCATCACCCACGTCTACGACTCCACCACCGAGCGCAGCACCCTCCGCCGCATCATGGTCGAGTCCCTCAGCCAACCGCGTTACAACAGCCTGATCGATAGCATGAGGGAACGTCTCTACGAGAGCCCCGACTTCCTCTATGATATGATGAAGCAGTTGCGCTGCTGATACGTTATGCCAGTGGAAAGTGACTGATCCTGAGGCGGACCGATGCGAAGACGACAAAGTGCACTGCATGCTTGCGTTGGAAGCTGTTCAGTAACAAAACTAGAAACGAAAGGGGGTTCGATCAGACTAGATCGTAGAAGACATTCAGCATGAACGGGCCTAGAGGGATCACGGGAAAATCCCCAAGGGCATTTTTGGTATGCTGTGCACTTCCTGGATGGTATCTGGAAAAAGTTGATATCGAAAGAATGCTAAACATCATTCTGGATGTACTCTCTTGTTGTGAAATGCATGTCTAAGGTATCTCATCAAATGAAGCATCGCAATGCTGTCGACAAAATTTCTAGCCAATCAAAAAACGCCAAATCCCGAAACCTGCGCCGGATTGAGCGGAGTAGTAATACATGTAAAAGTACAGTGCCGTGAGGCAGACAAAAGAAATGTTCTAGTGAATGCGATCAAACGATCTCGCTGCGCTCCCAGCCAGTAGGGCGCTGCCACTCAATGCCCTTGGTAGGGTGCGGCTTGGTCAAGTCCTTGTACTGGCTGACGTAGGGGTTCGGGTCTTGCTTCTGATCGAGGTTGCCCAACGTGTGGTTGACCTCGCGGTGCTTGGACTCGTCGGCGCGGATGTACAGCAGCAGGTCGCGCATCGACCGGTGGCCCTCGGGCATCTTCCAGTAATCGACGGCGATGTCGGGCGCCTGCATGTTCTCCCACGCGGGCAGCTTTCCGGCGTCGAGGTCTTCGATCTCGCGCGTGTACGTGATGACGGCCTCCTCCTCCAGGTAGCCGACGAAGCGGTGGCAGATGCGCGGCGAGACGAGGTAGGACAGGAACATGGCGTTGAAGAAGACGCCCTGGGCGCCGAGCACCATCAGCCGCATGAACCAGCCGGGCTCGGCCATCTTGAGGAAGGTGAGCAGGTGCATGCGCTCGTTGTACGACTCCTCGAGGAGCGTCTCGATCCAGCCGTTATCGCGCTTCATGCGCCGCATCGAGTGCAGATGGCGGATGACAGCGGCCACCATGCCGGGCACACCGGCCACGCTCTCGAGGAAGACATTCCTGATCATGTACTTGCGCTCCGTCATGGTCCGCTCGCCGGGCTTGGCGTGCTTGTAGCCGGAGGCCAGGTCCAGCCCCCAGCGAAGCACTCTTGTCATGGCCAGCGCCGTCCAGTCCGACCATGTCTTTGCCTCGCGATGGGCAATCGTGACTGCGTTCATTTGTTCATGGGTATAGCTGCTCATGGCGTCAGTGCCCGCTGTTCCTGTTCTCCAGGGTGCTGTGCTCACAAGGGATGTTCCCACGAAGCAGGGGTCTTGCGGATGCTCTCTGTTTCCTTCTCGGGGAAGAACTCCTTGATGCGGGTGGCGGGGGTCGACGAGAAGTTCCTCTTCGAGACGGACCATGGCTGCTGCTCGATGGAAATGAAGCCGGGCTTGAGGCTCACAATGATTGCCTGGCGTGGCAAGCCATTGAGAGCTTTGAGAGCCTGGGCGGCAGCGCGGCCGGTGGTTCTGGTGCAGGCAGTGGCGGTCCTGGTGGTGTACATGGGTAGGGATTGGAGGTAGAGCAGAGTGGAGTTGTTGTGTCTTGGGAGTTGTTGTGTCTGTCTTGTTGACGAATATGGCCAGGCACACTTGCTGGCAGCAAATCTTATATGAATGACTGCATGAAAGGGCAGAGGGCACGAATTCGAGCCGGAAGAGGGGCTAGCCTAAAACGGTAGCCAAAGGAACAGGTGCGCCCCGGCTGCCGCAGAGGGAGGCCGCGGCAGTCCAAGCACCGCCCCCGAGCAGTCATCCACGCATCCCAAAACGCCGCAAACTGGAAGACGGCAACGCTGCGGCGGAGCGCCAGGTCGTGCAGAGATCTGAGCCATAGGGCTGGCCCGGGGCTTGGCGCGCGGGATTGGTTGGGTGCGGTCGGGCTGGGCGCGCAAGAGAAAGAATCGGAACGGGGCGCGGTCGGCGACGAGAACAAGCCGGCGGCGCTGCCTCACGGCTGACCATAGCTGAATGAAAATTGCTCGGTGCCCCGTTTCTCCTGCGTCAGCTGCCACGCAAAAATTGCCTGCCGTTGCCTCGCGCCGCGTCTTTCTCGTCAGCGAAACAACCGCTTCCGACTATTTGTTGGTTCGTCGCATCCTCCACAATGATGAGCCATCGTGGCCCCTAATCGGGAATGGTTTACGAAGGATTTTCTTCATGACAACACTGCCACTGTCGTTCGTCAATGCCTCTCATCAGCTCTTTCTTCGACCAATTGAGGGATAGCTTGGTGAGCACTGAGCATGCAGTGTACATGGCCTTGGAGTTTTTGTTTTCCCTCTCTTTCCACTCCATCTAGATAATCTTGAGGAATGCTGGCTGCGTGAGCTTTGGACCAGGCCTTGGGTCACGGGAAACTCCTTCAAGATGGCCACGTCTTTAACTTGGCCGTTGTCCAGACGTGTGTAAGAGGATGCCGTTCTTTGCGCTAGCCTTGGCTTAACTTAGAATCTCGTATCCACGTCGTGCCCTGAATACAACGTCACCGCCAACGCGGGGTCGCTCTTGTACTCAGCCTGTTGGTCTTTTGTCGTTCCCCATTCCTGAGTGAGGTGGTATTCTCGCGTCCAGTAGTAGAATAGGTACTTGGCTGACGACCGACAGAATTAGAACCGACTGCCGTCCAGAGAATACCGCTTCGGGACATGGCAAAGCCAGGCACGACACTGACTGAACCCTAACCCAAGGGCGATGGACTTTCCGACTGGCGCTCCGCTGGTTGCGAAACAAAAGGAAGTGCAAAGGTCAGTTGAAGACTGTCATTTACGAGGGGGAGACGCACAGCACAACCGTGCGACGTAGAGACGTATGCCCCCACTCTCCAGCCAGGAACCACCTCGCTACGGGTGTGTCCTCGCATCGGCTTGGATCTCATCTCCACAAACTCTCTATACGAGCGATTGCATCGGTCGCCAGCCGCATCGCTCGGCGTGTCCTAGGCGGTGTCTAGCTGCCGTTTCCGTCGCCATGTCCGGGTGGGAAGGGAGCGAGTCATGCCGCGGTGATGTTTCTGGACCCTCGTACGTTTCAATCCTTGCCCACCTAACCCCCCAGATCTTGTCAGAAGCTCCATCGCCGCTTGCATTCAGCGGCTGGGCCGAGCTGCTGATAAGGAACTGACGCCGCGCCGGTGGCTTTGGCGGCGTGGCACTACATGCGGTTGGCTCAGCCCGAAGGAGAGCTGGAATCCGCTGGGGAAGCCGCTCATGAGTTGTCGTTGAAGGCGGGTCGCAGGCACACACGAGGCCCGCCCGGCGTGCAGGTGCGCGCTGGACGGGCGGATCCACTTCGCGCGTCGGACCGTTAGGTAGTCGGGGGGCCTGGTCTCTGGAGATGCTGTGCCTGCAGCGCAACCTCTGGTCGATGGAGCTCCCCCGCCACGCATTCCTGGCGGAGCCCATGGCTGGGCGCGCCGGGCCTCGAGGCGCTTTGGACGCTGGCCCGGCATGTCAGCGGCGTGGACGGCGTGGACGCGGGCGGGCGACGCTCTTATTAGCCTCGTCTCCAATCGTCTGCGGGACCCCAATCTGGCGCAGCGCGTGATGGCTTCGATCAGCATGGATTTGCTCTCGGGGATTACCACATTGATGCGCGCCCTGCGTTAGCCAGGCGCAGTCGCGCGTCCGGCGCCGTGGATGGCGGGCGCTGGCCTCCCACGCGGCGCGGATTGGCCCTCCTCTCGTCCAGCAGACCCCGGCCGCGGGCACGCAAGGCTGCTCTAGCCGTTACCCGCCGTGCCGTGGCGGCATGCGCTCTATCCGTCGTGGTGACACTAAGATCCAGAGGACGGACCAAGGCAGAGGACAGGGAGGTGGGCCACGGCCATGCGTCACCCAATCCCCGGCCCTGGCGTGCCCTGCGCGCGGGCGGTCGGCGGGCCTGCTGCCTTCGTTGCTTGCGGTGCTGCTGCGATGCGCTGCTCTGCGCTGCTCTGCGCGGCGGCGGCGTGCTGCTGAGCGGGCGTGAGCTGCCCGGCGGCCCAAGGCACTGCGCACTGGGAGCGCCCAGGGCCGGTGGCGCGGACCCCGATTAGCGCTGCGGCTGCGCTGAAGATCGCATCTCAACCATACCCAGGCGACGACCACCCCGAACGCAGCCATGAATCAGATGGACTCCTATAACCCGTCCTTCTTTAATCAGCCCAGTGCTCGCCAGCAGTTCGGCAGCTCGCCCGCGCATGCCCAGCCCGCCCACGGCCCGCCGCCCCCGCAGTTTGCACAGGGCATCCAGCCGCCTCACCACCCGGCCTTCAGCAATGGCGGCGGCGGTGGCTTCCCGCTGGCCTCGAGCATGGGCATGGGCATGGGTAGCGCCCAAGCCAGCGCCGGTGGGGTCATGATGCAGCCAGGCGCGATGCAGCAGCAGCAGTCGCCGCGAGGTGAGTGGACGCACCCCCCTTCTGCCTTCGCCTAATCCGTCGCGCTGCCTGTCTCACACGCCCCAAACCCAACAAGCTCAGAGATTGACGTCTAGCCCGCAGTCCCGCAGAGTCCCTTCACCACCGCGCCCTTCTCCACCCCCATCCAAGCCCCCCACCAGTCCCAGGCCCACCACTTCCAATCCTTCAACCAGAACATCTCGCCCTCCCGCCACGTCTCGCCGTATGCGGCCACCCCGACGAAGCAGCAGCAGTTCCCGAGCCAGCAACCCCCGTCGCTGCCAGACTCATCCCAATCCATGGCTGCCCCCGTGAGCCTGCCGTCGCATTCCGCCGCCCCCAAGCCGCAGCAGCCGCAAGCCCAGCCCGCGAAGCCCATGGCCGCCACGCCCGCCTCGCCCGGCCAGCTGCAGCGCGAGCGCGAGCAGGTCACGCTGCTGCTCGACATCAACCGCGAGCTGCTCCAGGAGACGCTGCGCCTACAGGAGCAGGGGAAGGGCGGCATGATGGGCAACCAGCCCGCCCCCGGCCAGGACGGCAATAAAGAGGGCGACGCGCCTAAGCAGGTGGCGTCGAAGGAGTACATTGAGTACGTGATACATGTGCGATTCTTGGCGCAGCCGTTTCCCGCGTCCCGTCTTGCTGACTGAGCTGTTTTTCTGCCTCGAACAGCTGCATGCGCCGGTTGCAGGCCAACTTGTCGTGGCTCGCAACCTTTGCCGACCGCAACACCAACCCGAATAAGCAAGTGCCACCCGGCCCGGCGATAATGACCGTCCCGGCGGCTCCCCAGGCGCTGAGTGAGATGTACACGAAACTCCAGGCGCTCTTCCCCGGCTGGAAGGGCCAGCTGCTGAAGCCCGGCGGCGCGCCTGGACAGGGCAGCCCGCCGAGGCCAGGCATGCCCCAGCAGCAGCAACAGTCTCCGCAGGCTCCTTCCCAAGGCTGAGTCGCTGCCATGTAAGTTTCTCCATACGAATTGATGTACGGCTCCTCCTTGGATTCTTTCCGTGACAATGATGTTTGGATTTTGTCTTTTTCTCCGGGGTTCGTTACAAGAGGGCTTCACATCTTCACCAAAAGAACGGCGCTGGCGAGAAAATTCCCGTTTTATCCTTCATGCAAAAACCTTTGGCTCTTTTTAGTGGAGGTGGAGCTAGATCACTTCCTTGGTTTTGGCGGGATTGGCGCAACCGGATTGAATTATCACTGCCTTCTCGGTTCCTCCGCATACCCATGCTCTTCGATAGTTTGTATAGCCTGGGCAAGCTGACTCAGCGAATGCCAAACTCTATGAGGTTGTTCGCTTCTGGTCTGCTAATGGTCTGGGGTACGTGTTTTACGGGCCCTGATTGGCCCCGTTTCCCGAGCGAAGGATGTCTTCGGGAGGAGAAACATCTTCCATTCAACCTTGGTGTACACCATGGTTATCTTTTGCCCGTTATCGCTTGCTAGAGCAGGTGGGGCCGTTGAGCAGGAATTCTCAGTCACAGGCCACAAGATACAGGGTCAGCTTGTTTGGTATTGCAGGCAGCTGAAACGTCCACATGGACGCACAGCATGTCAGCGACCAGAATCATCCTGACAACAGTTCCGACTTCGTCGACCTGGTTGCAATATCAAAGCAAACAGACGCCGTCAGTCCTTAGAGCAGACACCACGTAGACGTCACATGAACGGGTGCATACTGCATTGTCATAAGAGCCAATGATATGAGGCTTATCATATCTTCGGGCAACCACATCTCGCCGCCAAGTTCAAAGCTTGTGCTGTCGATTACAGCTTTGTACACCCTGGATCCTTGCCAGCCAAGTCCGACATGTTAGCCAATCCCTCGCAGGCGCTCCCGCACACTCGCATTCAAGGGCTTTGTACAGCAGAAGCCCCAGAATGTTCCCTCTTATCACTTGATTGGTCGCCCCGGTTGCATCCTTGGATGTTCCACCGACGGTGGCATTTCCTCTCTTTCCTACTCTTACTGCCTCCTGGTGTGGTACATGCAGATATCTAAGAACCATGGGCCTGGCAGATGAGAGCAAAGCACTCAACTGAAGTTAACTAGAATTGCAACTCTGAGGTTCTTCGGTTAAGAATGGGTATGGCTTTGGAAGTTGGAACTTCTAGAAAAGAGGGAAATCTGCATTCTGATACCGTGACTGCATGATCAGCTTCTCTCCTACGTTTCGCTGCGCTTAAGAGCAGCGACCCATTCTGAGACGCATGTGAAAGAACACTAATGAGTCTGATTGGTTGGTAGTGGCTTGTTAGGGAGTACCATCATCTAAATTGCATTCTTAATAGCGTGATTTACAAGTTTCCCCATAGGATCATCGCTTTGACCTTTTAGCAGTATTCGATAGCAGCATCGCAACTTTCACCACGCATGATGACACAGCTACAGCTGTGTGCAACCCGCAAGAACACGGGTACTTCTCGTTCCGCATCGACTTTTTTCTGCGTTTCTTCATAGTGATTTTGGCCGTCCACAACACTCGGCCCCGAGCTTTGAATCTTCCTCACGCCTTCTTCTCACCCTCGCCACCACCAGCGGTGGCCGCATTTTTCTTCTTGTTCCGCTTGTCCTTCTTCCGCTTGCTGCGATCGCGCGGCTTCAGCGCGGCCATGCCGCCCTTGCAGACGTCGGCGTAGCGGGCGTAGAAGGCCTCAAGGTTGTCGGGCGACACGATGGTCGACAGCTTGACCTTGCGGTCGCGCTTGTCCTTGGACTTGCCGTTGGTGGCGCGCACGATGATGGGGAGCGGGTTGGGCGGGTGCGTGTCCCATAGCGGGTCGTCGGCAACCTTGGTGGGCGTCGAGGCGCGCGATTCGAGGTCAAAGGTCACTATACGGTGGTGTGAGCTTTCCACCATTGGCCTTTGGAGAATTGTCGGCCGGGCAGGGCGTACGGCGTTTTTGCGTCAGGTAAACTGTGCCGTGGTCCTTGGTGCGCCGCGCATCGAACAGCTCCTTGAGCCGCGCGAAGAACTGTGGGAGAGAGCACGAGTGAGCATGGTGGTGCCTGGTTCGGGGCAGGCGCAGGAGGGGATTGCGCACCTCCTCATTGCTGAGGTGTTTGTCAGCCATGTTGTCGAGGGGCCGCGGGCATCTGGTGGTTTCTTTGGACTGACGTCGCGGGTCGAGTGCGGCGGGCGCCCACGCGCCGGGGGTGTGTCGCCGCGAGTCATGCCTCACCGCCCTGCGGCGGCGACTAACGCTTTACCGCCCGTAAATCATTCCGGGGTCCAGTGCCTGTTCGTTTTGTCTCGAGATTTTTCTCTTTGCGAACGGGAAACTCACGCTTGTGCCCGCAACTATGCGCCAACGCAATCACGGAGGGCCAAAGTTGCCGCGCGACCTCCTCGACCAGATTGGAGGTACTTCGCCTTTCTGCGCTATTCGTCTTGTGCTTTGCTAACTCGACTGTCTTTGCTTGCAGCTTCTGGGGCTTCTCAAGGCAATGGTCGTGCCCGCGGCCGCGTGTTAGGTCGCAAAGACCGCCGCAAGGCTGAGCGCGAGCAGAAGAAGTCGCATCGCCCCCAACCCCGGAAATTCCAGCAGCGCTCTGCTCCGCAAGACGACTTCGAGAGCGACGATGAAGACGATGACATCGGCGAAGATGCATTTTCCCCTCCACCCGCGAAATCGGAAAAGAGCAAGGTTGATGAGAAGCCGCTGAAGTCTGCGCTCAAGCGCGCCGACGCGCCCGCAGAACCTACTGCGAAAAAGACCGCCGGCAAGGACAAGGAGGCTAAGGAGAAGGTCAAGGAGTCCAAGAAGAAGGACAAGAGGAAGCGGACGCCGTCACCGTCACCACCACCGGCGGTACCGAAGAAGACACAGGCACGGCTTGACGAGGACGATGCGGAAATTGCGGCGCTGGAGAAGAAGCTCGGCATGAAGGGCAAGAAGAAGTTGCCAAAGGGCTTCGACGAGGATGGTCTGGCAGACCTTCTGGACGGCCTGGATGACGAGCTCGACTTCGCTGTGACGGGTAAGCGGAAACGATCTTCGGAGGATCAGGCATGGCTGGACAGCAAGCGGCGGAAAGCTACAGGTCTAACGGCCGAGGAGAGCTTCAGCGAAGATGATAGTGAAGAGGGCGAAGAAGGTTGGGAGGATGACGACGAGGGGTTGGAAGAGTCGGATGGAGAAGAGGAGATCGACGGGGCAGGTGATGGCTTCGCTGGCTTTTCGGAAGATGAGAGTGCAGAGGGCTCCGAGGATGATCTGGACGGACTTGAGGAAGATGACTTCGATGAAGAAGATTCCGAGCAGGAAGTGGAGCAGCCAAAGGTGCGGGAAAATCCGTATAAACCTCCCGTGTCTGCAGAAGCAGCGCCAGCTGGAAAGTACATTCCACCTTCATTACGGGGCCCGCCATCCTCCGACGCGGAGGCCTTGACGAGGTTAAAACGGCAGACGCAAGGTCTTCTCAATCGTCTCTCGGAAGCAAACCTCATTTCAATCCTCAAGGATATTGAGAAGCTCTACGAAAACAACCCTCGCCAATACGTCACAACAACCCTTATAGACCTGCTCCTCGGGCTCGCATGCGATCCATCAAGCCTCCAGGATACATTTTTAATCCTCCACGCTGGTTTCATCGCAGCGGTCTACAAAGTCGTGGGTACGGACTTTGGAGCACAGCTTGTCGAACGTTTTGCTGCGGAATTCGACAAGTACTACGGCAGCTACAACGATGAATCGAGCGGGAAAGAGACGACCAACTTGATCTCGCTGTTGGCACAGATGTACAACTTCCAGGTTGTCGGCTGTAATCTTGTCTTCGACTATATTCGCATTTTCCTGGAGGAGCTTAAAGAGGTCAATACCGAGCTGCTGCTTAGGATTGTTCGAATGTCCGGTCCTCAGCTCCGGCAGGATGATCCGACATCGTTGAAGGATATCGTCGTCCTCCTTCAGAAGTCGGTAGCGAATGCCGGCGAGGCAAATCTTTCAGTCCGCACGAAATTCATGATTGAAACCATCCAAAGCCTGAAGAACAACCGGATGAAGACAGGCGTGGCTGCATCCGCCATCACCTCCGAGCACACGACCCGCATGAAGAAGACACTCGGTTCTCTGAACTCGAGATCGATCAAGGCAAGCGAGCCTCTGCGCATTGGTCTCAAGGATCTGCGGGATACGGAGAAGAAAGGAAAGTGGTGGCTTGTTGGTGCAAGTTGGAGAAATGACACGGCCGACGACCCAGCCGCGCATGAGAAAGCGTCGAAAAGCAAGAAGAGCAAGGGGGCACCGGCCGAGGAGATCATCTTGAGCGGCACCACGGATTTACTACAGCTGGCAAAGGAGCAACGCATGAACACGGACATTCGACGATCCATCTTCATCAGCATCATGTCTGCGTCCGATTTCAAGGACGCCCATTTGCGCCTGATGAAGCTCCGGCTGAAGAAAGCGCAGGAGCTTGAGATCCCGCGGGTGCTTATCCGTTGCGCAGGCGCCGAGCAAAGCTACAATCCGTACTATACGTTGATTGCGAGACGCTTGTGCTCGGAGAAGCCGCTGAAGAAGGCGTTCCAGTTCAGCCTATGGGACCTTTTCAAGCGAATGGGCGAGAAGGACGAAATGGACGATGCGGACTATGACGAGGATGAGGGCGAGGAGGCGCTGACAACACGATCGATTGTCAACCTGGCAAAGATGTTCGGCACATTGATCGCGGAGGGCGGACTCTCCATTGCTGTTTTGAAGGTACGTGGGTCATGTCATAATCGTGAAGTGAAAGCCGACGTCCCGTCTATTCCCGACACTCTCGGATGACGCACTCCACTCAACAAATTCGGCACCCCGAAAGGCGGCTCTGGCGGGAAATTCGGCTAACGCGGTACTGCAGACGCTCAATTTCGGCTACTTGCAACCAAAGACTGAGGCTTTTGTCGAGGTGCTGTTGTCGACGGTAATCCTGCGGTCCCAGAAGAAGACGGCCGACCAGCGGAACGAGGAAGCGCTGCTGGACGTGGTGATGATGGCCAAAGACGCGCCGCAAATAGCACGGGGACTGCAGTATTTCTTCAAGAAAGTGGTCCGCAAGGCCGAGGCGGCGGGCAGCAAGGCGGAGAGGGAGACGGTGCGGTGGGGCGCAAGCGTGGCCGCGGACGGGCTCACGGTGCTGGCGACGCAGCGCGTTGCGGTCGAATAGGGCCTTTATGTAGAATAGGAGACGCAAGAAGAGACAGCTGCTGCGCGATTAACCACTCAGTCGGGTGCTGATATCACACACGTGCCAAGCGCGCGAATTGCCGCATTTTGCCGCCTCGCGCTCCGACGCCCCGAGTGTTTTCGCCGTCGCCCATTGTCAGACATCGCCAGCTGCAAACCCTCCCCTCCCGACTCCCCACCCTCCGCGTGCATCCCGCGTCGCCGCCATGTTCAAGCAACTGATACCCAAGACGCCCGCCCGGCCGTTCGCCCTCGCTGCGCGCCGCAGCGCCTTCCGCCCCGCCGCCTCAACATTCCCGCTCGTTGACCGGTCACTGCGGACATATGCCACCGAGGCGGCGGAGAAGGACCTGGTCATCGTCGGCGGCGGTGTCGCTGGCTACGTCGCCGCCATCAAGGCCGGCCAGGCCGGCCTGAACGTCGCCTGCATCGAGAAGCGCGGCTCCCTGGGCGGCACCTGTCTGAACGTCGGCTGCATCCCCTCCAAGTCGCTGCTCAACAACTCGCACCTCTACCACCAGATCCTGCACGACACCAAGAACCGCGGCATCGAGGTCGGCGATGTCAAGCTCAATCTCGAGCAGATGATGAAGGCCAAGGAGACGTCCGTCTCCGGCCTGACCAAGGGCATCGAGTTCCTGTTCAAGAAGAACAACGTCGAGTACATCAAGGGCACCGGCGCCTTTGCCGACGAGCACACGATCAAGGTCAACCTCATCGAGGGCGGCGAGACCTCCGTGCGCGGCAAGAACATCATCATCGCCACCGGTTCCGAGGCCACGCCCTTCCCCGGCATGACCATTGACGAGGAGAAGGTCATCACCTCCACCGGCGCCATTGCCCTCAAGCAGGTCCCCAACAAGATGGTCGTCATTGGCGGTGGTATCATTGGTCTCGAGATGGTGGGTCCAAATGCAATTGCTGAGAGTTGCCCGTAATAACTGGAGTAGGCTTCCGTTTGGTCGCGTCTGGGTTCCGAGGTTACTGTAGTCGAGTTCCTGGGCCAGATTGGTGGCCCCGGCATGGACGCTGAGATCGCCAAGGGCATCCAGAAGATCCTCCAGAAGCAGGGCATCAAGTTCAAGACCGGCACCAAGGTCTCGAGCGGCGATGCCGCGGGCGAGGGTGTCAAGGTCGCCGTCGAGGCCGCCAAGGGTGGCAAGGAGGAGACTGTAGGCTTCAATTCTCTCCCGCTTGCTGGCCGCTGCTAACTATGAACTACAGCTTGATGCCGATGTCGTCCTCGTCGCCATTGGCCGTCGTCCTTACACTGCCGGCCTCGGCCTCGAGAACATTGGCCTCGAGACCGACGAGAAGGGACGCCTGATCATTGACCACGAGTACCGTACCAAGATCCCTCACATCCGTGTGATTGGTGACTGCACTTTTGGCCCCATGCTTGCCCACAAGGCTGAGGAGGAGGCCGTTGCTGCCATCGAGTACATCCACAAGGGCTACGGCCACGTCAACTACGGCGTCATCCCCTCTGTCATGTACACTCACCCTGAGGTCGCCTGGGTTGGCCAGAACGAGTCCGAGCTCAAGGCTGCCAACATCAAGTACAAGGTCGGCACCTTCCCCTTCTCCGCCAACTCGCGTGCGAAGACCAACCTCGACACCGAGGGTCTGGTCAAGTTCATCGCCGATGCCGAGACCGACCGCGTGCTTGGTGTCCACATCATCGGTCCCAACGCCGGTGAGATGATTGCTGAGGCCGGTCTTGCTATCGAGTACGGCGCCTCGTCCGAGGATGTTGCGCGGGTGTGCCACGCTCACCCGACGCTCAGCGAAGCGTAAGTCCCCGTCACTGATTGAGGCCGATTCGTATCATTGCTAACTTCAACAACAGCTTCAAGGAGGCCGCTCTCAACACCTACGACAAGGCTATCCACTACTAGACGAGTCGTGACTTGGGCGGCATGCATCATTGGGTTCATAAACGGTAGGGACAATGGTGCAGTGGGAACATGGTGGGTTTCTTCCTCTCTGGTCTACTTAGCATGAGTGAGCGAGCGAGTGAAAACGAGCGAATTCTAGAGCCACGTCGTTAGGCTATTGGTGACTGAAGATCCTATCCCCTTCGTCTTGGTGGCATCGATGCACGGTTGGCTTCGAAGAATTGAGAAAAAGAAGAAGCAGAAAACATATAATGATAAGCCGCGACTACCACTGTGGATATTTTCTTATGTAGGATATGGAGGATGTTGTTTGATGAGGTGGAAGACGGGGGGTATAGACACATTATCATTTCTCTTTGCTCCGCGATCCTTGTCTTTTCGTCTGCTTGCTATTCGTGTGTCCTTGCCAATGCAGCCCCAATTGATTCTCCGGAGAGTAGCTGGACGAGCTTAGACGCTATCTAAACGCACCAATCAACGAGCGTGCGTTGAACGATGCAGATATGATGTCAGATGTGACAAGACGAGCGCTTCCATTCCTCCAACAGAATCCCTCTCCCGCTCTTTAGCTGGACGTCGAACGTGTCGGACACCCTTGATCATTATCTCACAAAGCACGTTCCGCGACCACACACTCTTCGTTCCCCGTGGCCCTGTGGCCTTCAGGTCCGTCGCACTAGTAGTTTGGAGTGCTTGCTTACATACGAATAATCCAGCCCCGCCGGCTCTGTGGCGCTCCATGGTTCCCGGTGGTCGGCTTTTGCACAGCCCCTCCCAAAAAAAGGGTTGCACAGCCGCCCCGCGTCCCGAAGACGTTACCTCAGGGCGGGGCCAGGGCCAGAACCGGGCGAGCCCCGCCACCGCCGCCTCCGCCTCCGCCACCGCCCTAGGTCCTCCTCGTCGACCATCATACGAATGCGGTTATTCATTCTTTTCTTTTCTTTTCCGTTCCCGTTCATTCAAACAGAAGTGTATGGATATGGTAGCGATTTGTAAGCGCGAAGAAGCTGCTATCCCCAGCGGCGGCGACTCGGGTCGATGTTGCGCTGCTGGCTGAGCCAACGTTGATTGATGCCGTTGCCCGTTTCTCGTGAGGGCAAAAAGGCGCCGCCGCTGTGGAGTGGAGGGGGCAATGGCCACTCGATCGGTTATTCGGCGGACATGAGACATAGCGGTGCACTCCTCGCTCGTTCTCCGCATCGCCAACTTCACCTGACGTGCTGTGGAGAGGAGCAAGAAGCATTTGTCAGGTGGTCGTTGAATAAGAAAATCCCGCCGGGAGCTGGTTGGCCGGTTGGGACTACACGGACCCTCTAGCCCCGGAAGGTTGGGTTTTGTTTCGTCCAAGGGTCCATGATTGCGGTACTGTACAAGCTGCGCGTTCGACCGCCGTGCGGGAGGTCTGTTCAGTCCCCTTGCCCGTGACCCATGTCAGGGGTTGCTCTTCAAAATGTCGTCAAAAGTATACCATCGCTGTCATTGGCCTGGAGATAGATACACGTGCAAATCTGTACAGGTGTCATGCGGGCGTACTCCAAGCATTCTGATGCGGGCCCGCATGGAGAAGATCTCATTCCGGAGGCTTGGAAGAAAGGAAAAGGGATGACGATCCCCATCACGGAAGTGGTTGTAAGGCAACCTATCGTTGTCGGTGCTACATACATTGCTAGCCTACAGCTGTCCGTTCGCCCGGGAGTGACTCGACCCCGGACAGAGAGAGTGCGTGGATTCCGCATATGGCAAAGAGGCCAGAGAGAAAGGGGGAAGGAAGTCGAAACTTCGTGAGGAAAGGGTATTTGAAATTCGAAATGGCAGCGTAGCCAACATAACGCCGATCCATCTATTTGAGTAGGAGCTCCCTTTCACTTGGTTTCTGAGGGGGAAAAGTGAGAGAAAAGTCGATACATGAAGAAAGTTACATCGGAACCGAAGTAAGGAAAATCTGTCAGGTTCGAGGCCCCGACACAGACCAAACTTGTAAGCGTACACGGTGAGCTGACGATACAGGCTGATCATCTGCCAACCCCATCCTTCAATCTCTGAGGCCCTATCCGTATTGGACTCCATGATGGTCATACCAAACCGAGAGGAAAATTGTGTGTGCCTGCCTAACCAAACAAACGGTCTTTGGGGTATTGCTTGCAATCGTTGAGAGATATTCTTCTTTGCCTTCTCCTCATTGAATCATGGGTGAGGGGGGCTGTCATAGTAACTCAGAAGCCAAAAGAAGAGGGGAAAAAACCAAAAAGCAATGGAAATAACAACAAAAAGGAACTTCGCCACTTTCGCCTCATCATTACTGACGTTCCATTTCATTCATGCTTGAGCCCATGTCAGGCGTAAAACAAAGCTGACAAATGGCCATCTCTCAAAGACTTGCCAATATCTGGGCAGCTTCGCACGCGTTAAAGTATTGTCAAGTACCATTCCGGGCAAGCTGGTGAATCTCGTTCGTCGAGTAGAATGTGCATCGAATATCGACTCATGGACATGGCCAGAGTGCACTCAGTTCCCGCCGTCCGGGTTAGGGCTCTTGGAGAACCAGGCGCCGATCCAACTTTGCCGGTTCGCGGCCTTGCGCTCCTTCTCGGCCTCCTCGGACTCTTGCACAAGCCTGAGAGGACGCGGCTTGTTTCCGGTCATGACGTTGCCACTAGGACGGTCGAAGCTGCTGGCAATGCTCCGGGGAGGGGAAGGCGTGTCGACGGCAACCCCACTGTCAGTGTTGCTGATGGTGTCCTGGGCGGAGGCGTCGCCGTTGCCGTCAACGCTCTGGCGCGGCATACTGCCCGAAGACACGACGCGAGAGCTACGGTTCGACGCAGGTCCTTCACTCGGCGGAAAGTTGAAAACCGAGTTGCGCGGAGAGACGATCCCGGGGGACCTGGCCGAGTTCCGATACATGTTGTTGACCACGGTAGCCGCACCATTGCTCCACTCAGAGTTGGCGCGACGGTGCTGGCCAGAACTGTGACGGAGGGGAATGCTTGGAGCAGTCGTGGGGTCGGAGGTGATGCTGTTTTCTTCCGGCTTGGGCGGGGGAGGCGGCATCATGCTCATAGGCCGGGGGCGTTTCTCTGGCTGTGGGTTGGAGCTACCAGAGCTGAGAGCAACAGACTTGGCCCGCTGCAGGAACGACTGGCCCTGAGGTTTGTCTTTCGGCGGCGGGGCCGGAGGAGCGTTCTCCTTGGCAACAGGAGGCTTCGGTGGCGGCTCTTGGTCGTGACTCAGGACGGCTTCGAAGCCCTGGTGCTGCAAAAGACGCTCGATAATCTTGTTGATGTACAAGGTAAGGGCCTTGTTCTGGTCTTTGAGCGAGCTGATCTCGGATTCGAGACGGCGCTCGTTGGATTCCTCGTCGGCAGCGGCGCCAAGCTCGTCCGCCAGACTGGTGCTGGGCCTCTCACCCTGCGAGGGCGGGCGGGAAGCGCCTGCACCAAGGCTACGCATGAAGTCGCCGTTCAGCGTCTTCTCGCTGAGCAAAAGCTGGAAGCTTTCGTTGTCCTCCATCAAACGGGCATTGGCCATCCGGGTTTCCAAGAGGACCTTCTCGAGCTCTTGCAGTCGTCCGCCACCGGCATTCTCCATCTCAATAGCCTTGATCTGAGCCTCGGCAAGCTCCAGACGTAGCGATTCGATGAGCTTGTCCTTCTGAAGGAGCAGCTTGGAGCTGTTCTGCGAATTGCTGCGCTGCAGCGAGGACGGCGGAGCGAAATGGCCATTCTCGAGATTCTGCGACGAGTTCGACCGCGAATTGGGGAAAGCTGTGATGCTGGTTAGGGGTCAAGGGGCATCGTGGGCAGATAAGTAGAGGGTGAGCACATACAAATTCTGGAATTCCGGCGCTCCTCGACAGCGCTCACACCTTCGCGCTCGCGCTCGGCCATTGTGTCCTTGAGCCTCTGAATGACCTCCTGCAGCTCGTCCTCGCGGGCCTGGGCCTGCTCCTTCTCCTTCATGGCGGCGGCGCGCTCTGCCTCGTAGATGGCCTCGAGCTCACGGCGTTGCCGGACGGTCTCGCGCTTCTCATTCTCGAGGATTTCCACGCGCTCTTCCTCTTCGTGGGTGCGCTCCTCCAGCTTGGCCTGGTCCTTGAGGGCATCGTCGAGCCTTGTCTTGAGCACTTCGACTTGTTTCTGCGGGGGCAGTTAGCAATGGCATTCCGATTGCGGGTCTGGATCGCGTGCGACAACGCACCTTGAATTCCTCGCCGCTGGTCTCGGCCTTCTGCAGCTGCTCCTTGAGCTCCTTGATCAGAGCGGCAGTCTCAGCCTTCGCATCCTCTTCGGCGCTGTTGTCGACGGGCGTTGACGCGGACATGTCCCTGCTCATCGACGACGAGTGGGTGGGCCTCCTGACGGAGGCGCGCGCAGACAGCGGGCTGCCGGTGGAGTTTGTGCGGGTGGAAGTCGGTCTCCGGGTGCTGCTAGCGACGGTGGGAATGGAGGTGGACGACCGCGAGGGCGTGCGATTGGGACCTGATGGCGCAGACGTGGCAGACGGGCGCTGGGCGTGGCCGGGCGGAGATGGTTTCTTGACGGTGGCCGACATGGCTGACGTGGGTCGGAGGAGCTGGCCGGCGCCGGGCTGCAGGGCACAAGAACGACTGCGTGGCGCGCGAGAGCGACGTTGACGTCGGGCGGGTGCTAAAGATAGTGGCGGTGGCTGTCGAGGCTATGCGGTGCTGCGGTGCTGCGGATCGGCGCAGTAGAGCCTATGGAAGCAGCGGGCGGCGGCGCGGTGTTGACTGGCGACTTTTGGGCGTGCTTTGACTCCAGGAGTCGGGCGGGAAATAACGGCAGATCCAGCAAGATTTAGGGAGCGATGCTCGGGCGTTTCATAATATAGAGAGCATAGTCGGCAGCCTGGGTAGCGCTGCTGCCATGGAGACGGGGACCTCTTCACGCCCACCTGCACCGAGCCTGAGCCCCTGCGCACGCGCTCACCGGCGGATCGCGAAGGGCACGCTGCCGTGGTAGGGCTGTGGGCTGGAACGCGGAGGAGCCGAAGGCGCCGCGGGGCCTCACCAGCCTCGCTTTCGTCATCCGTCACCTGCACGACTGGCCCAGCGCCCGCCCAGCTGCATCATCGCCGCACGAAGCCCGCAATTGCTGGCAGTGACTGGGTCCAAGCCGCCGACGGGGCTGCGCAACCCTGGCCCCATCGCAAAGAGCGGTCATGCTGGCGGGGGCGTGCGAGGCGTGCAGCCCGCATTGTGCCCGGCTCGACCTGTCGCCGTCCGATTCGCTCGCCTATCTCGCCACTCTCGGCCTAGCCCCGGAATCCGCACGCCCGCGACGCCCTTGTTGTCGAGAAAACTCAACTTTCGCTTTTGCAACTCAACCGGAGCGCAACAACGACCCTTCAGATCTCTCCACCGAACATCTGAACGCGCAGCGATGGCTATCAAGAAGACCAAGAAGAATGCCGACTCGTAAGCAATGGACCCAGCACGCTTCACCTGCCTCACCTCCGCAGGTTGAAGCCTTCTTGCAACCCAAGAACACACGCTGACCTCTCTTGCAGCATCAACTCGCGCCTGGCGCTTGTTATGAAGAGCGGCAAGGTCACTCGTACGTAAACCCTCCTCCAGCGTTCAACAACAAAGAGAACACACAGCTGACCGCTCATAGTGGGCTACAAGAGCACCATGAAGTCGCTGCGCTCGGGCAAGGCCAAGCTGGTCATCATTGCCGGAAACACTCCTCCTCTCCGCAAGTCTGAGCTGGAGTACGTCGCTATGTGAGTTCAATCCCTGGAGCATCTGGCGCCGAGTAGCCACCGGGCTTTTCTTTCCGAGCACGTACTGACTGCGCAATAGGCTGGCCAAGACCAACGTCCACCACTTCAGCGGCAACAACAGTAAGTAGACACTTTTCACTTGCTGCTTCTTCGTGACAAAGCTCTCGTCCGAGAGCTCTCCCTGCGAAAAAGCCCCCATGCAGGGCTTTGGAGGGACACCTTTGGGCTAACCAAATCTTAGTCGAGCTTGGCACCGCTTGCGGTAAGCTCTTCCGTTGCTCTACCATGGCCATCCTGGATGCCGGTGACTCCGATATCCTTGCCTCCAACGCCGCCGCTTAAATGCGCGGGATGGAATCAAAAAATCAAAAATCGCGTAAGCGTGGAGCGTGGCGATCTGGGAAACATGATGTATACCAGATAGTAATGCACGTTCTATGGTCGGGAATTATTTGTGCGAAATGCAACATGCGTGAGAAGTCGGTTGGTTGGTAATGGGATTGGTCCTGCATTCGATGCATGCAGCTCAGGCAGCCGAGGCGGAAACCCAAGTACGACGGCAACGACGAGCTGATCAATCAGCGACGATTAGCAACACATATCTTGAACATGATTAGAATGCTTAGACATTGAACTTTTGGTGCAATTACCGTGGCTATCGCGTGCCTGAGGCTGAGGCTGTGACGATTGTGGCAAAGCGCACAATGCGCTCGCTTAGCTCTGCTTAGAAATTCAAGTGGGTGACCTCAAAACCTCCTCCCTCCCCGTCGACAACCGCAACCCCTCCACGAACCCCCATCCAGCCCATAACCACGCAAAATCCTTCGCTATGGCTCGCCGGCCCGCCCGTTGCTACCGCTACTGCAAGAACAAGGTCCGTTCTGCCACCCACATCACGATCGACCGACAGACAGCGCTTCCGGCGTCTTCATCAGCGCCGCACCAGCATTCCCACGCGAAAAATGGCCTGAGTGGACACCAGGACAGCGGCTGCCAGCGGGTGTTTTTGTGCGAAGAAATGTACTGATTGCGCGCCTCTACAGCCGTACCCCAAGTCGCGCTTCAACCGCGGTGTGCCCGACCCCAAGATTCGCATCTTCGATCTTGGCCGTAAGCGTGCGAACGTCGACGAGTTCCCCTGCTGCGTTCACCTTGTCTCCAACGAGTATGAGCAGCTGAGCTCCGAGGCCCTCGAGGCCGCCCGTATTTGCGCCAACAAGTACATGGTCAAGACCGGTGGCAAGGAATCCTTCCACCTGCGTGTCCGCGCCCACCCCTACCACGTCATCCGTATCAACAAGATGTTGTCGTGCGCTGGTGCCGATCGTCTCCAGACCGGTATGCGTGGTGCCTTCGGCAAGCCCAACGGTACCGTTGCCCGTGTCAACATTGGCCAGATCCTTCTGTCCGTTCGCACCAAGGACAACAGTACGTTCGACCGGCTCCTTCGCTCTTGGAAGGAAATTTGCTAATCAGCGCTCTACAGACCGTGCTACCGCCATCGAGGCTCTCCGCCGCTCCCAATACAAGTTCCCCGGTCGCCAGAAGATCATTGTGTCCAAGAACTGGGGCTTCACTCCCCTCCGCCGCGACGAGTACATCGCCAAGCGCCAGGCCGGCGAGGTCAAGGTCGACGGTGCCTACGTCCAGTTCCTCAGCAAGCACGGCAAGATCGCGGACAACATGCGCCGCTTCCCCACCGCCTTCGCGGAGACCGAGGCTTAAATGTCCCGTCGGTTCCGGTGATGGATGGATGAAAAGGGAAAAGGGATATCTTCATGGGCTCTGGGCGTTCAAATCCGGTCTTTTTCCAGCTCTGGTGGTCTGCTAGCGTAACAGGCCGTACTGTAGAGCAAGAATCTGAGGCATGAGACTTTCCCTGGCTGTCCAGATGCTGACAAGTGAGATGAGCAAATATGACTCGCGGTTTCACTTCGCAAGAAGTTAGCGGTAAATGCTTTCTGTGCGGTACATTGTCCTGATATTGGAAACATCGATGACGTGAATTTGGGGGCATCTGCCTGCCTATTAGTGAGCCTGCCTATTAGTGAGCAGAAACGTACATCCGCACTTTCCCGCGGGTAATCCGGACTTAGGTCTTAAGTCCATAAGTTGTGCTTAGCCCAACTGAATCCTGCCTGGACAAGATCTACACAGTACGCTATTCCTTAGAAAACAACAGGCTTTTTTGACAGTGTACCAATTGATCACGGCCCTTTCCATATCTTGCATGCAGCTTTCACACTCAATAGACAGACGTCATGTTCTTTCAAGTTTACGGCCACGTTCTTGCATGTGACGCTGAGCGTGAACATCTACTAACATTGCCATGTAGAAAGTAAAGCAGAGCGCGGCCCCGCCTACGCGGAACTGGCTTGAAGTGGACATGTCTGCCTACGCCACCGTCAACAGTCGAATTTGAGCGGTCTGAAGACAGAGCTGGAGCTTTTCGCCGCCCGCAAAAAGTTTCCCATGCAATTTCCTCCGTTTTTAGAAGCAACTATTCCATAGAGAATTTAGAGTTGCGAGCATGGTATTCTTTATCGTCTTAATCAATGGAAATTAGCTGGATGTTCCAGTTGAATAATCATCCCGACAAGAAGAAGACGCTTGTTCATAATGTTCGGAAGGTCTTCCGTCCCCTCTCTGTGAAAGGTAGAAATCGTTGGTATGCAGTTTACGATCTTGCGAAAGGCACGGTTTAAGTAGAGACCCAACCTGAAATTGCTACAGAACCATGAGCAGTGCATCACTCAAACTCTGTGTTGGAAACTCGCAGTTCTACCCCAGTATCTGACCAAGTCTACTGCGGCACTTTGTTCACCCATTGGGCAACAATCTCGAAACTCGCCGGCCAAAGTAACCATCGGGCGTTCCAACTCGGGTTGTGATTTTGATAAGCCCCAGAAGAAAGAGAAAACAAGGAATGGTATGATACCAAAGCCAGAGGGAGTAGAAAAAAGAAGAGAAAATATTCAAAATAAGAGTTGTTCGTTCAAAACCGTAGCTGAGAAAGCTCATAAAGAAACCATTTTGTTCGTTTCCCCGAATCATCGCGCATTACCTCCAGCCTCCCTCCGCATTCGATCATTATTATTTTTTTGAGCGTACTGTTTTTCTTTACCGGATGACGCCATTCTCCATCTTGCGCAGCGGCGGTCCGGCTGGCGGCTCGTACACGTTCTCACCAGCGCGCGAGTTGTCGTGCGTGTACGCGGGCTGGGGTTGCTGGGGGTACGGCGAGCTGGCGTCGTATCCGGGCTGCTGGTGGTTGGCGTAGAAGCCGCCGGCGGGCGGCGGTGAATAGGGCGGAGCGGGGGCTGCGCCGCCCTGCTGCGGATAGTAGTACGGCGCGGCAGTCTGGTAGGGAGGCTGCTGGTGGCCGCCCGGGTGAGAACCGTAGTACTGAGGCTCGCCGTGGCCGTTGCGCGTGGCCCAGCCTGTTCCCCACATGGGCTGCCGACCGGCGCGGCGGCGGCGGCGGGCGGTGAGGCAGGAGCAGAACTATTCGAGAGGCGCGTGATTAGATGTTGCTTTGTTCAAGGCTTGGGCGGCGTGCGGTCTTTGTCAAGTCTCGGATGGCGCCAGTCGGAAGCTTGGGATGTGGGGGGAAGAAAAAGTGAGGCAAAACCAAGCGCCGCAGAGCGAAAGGTAGAGCGCGAGCTGGGGTGATGGGTACTTACGACGAAGAGGAGGAAAAAGAAGACGACGATGATGACCAGGACTACCCAGCGCACCCAGTCGTTCCAGGGCGAGGGACTGCAGTACTGGTAGCCGTCATTGCCGCGATAGCAACTGGAGGTCGCATTAGTTTCCGAAGTACACGTTTGGGGTAGCGGGCGGGCGCGTCTGGGGATTGTGGGGACGCCTGCGGCGGGATATACGGCGGGCGGACTTACTCGCGCTTCAATAGGACAGGCATGTTGCGGAGGAGCAGAGAAGCAGAGAGTCGCGGCTGACGCGTGGGGAGTTGTTGGGTGCGAGCGAGCGGTGAAGTTGGTGGCTTTTAGGATGCGGCGGGAATGCTAGGAATTGGAGCCAAGCCTTGTTGAGGGTTGCAAACGGGGAGAGAGCAGGTGTCGTCAGTCTATGTAGCCGTGCCTCGCCAGCGGGAAAGCGGCGTGCATGACGCACGGGGAGGCGCAGCGACGGCTTGGCCCTGGCTCGGCGGCGACTGGCAGGCGACACGCGCGCGGCCCTCGCTCGAGACGCCGCTGCCGCCCCGCCTTCTCTCACTCGCCCACGCCTGTCGCACCGTCCCTGAGCGATCTCGAGCAGAGCGCAGGCCGACGTTGAGATGGCCGGTCGCTGCGACGTTTCCACCCTCAGCACCCCGGCGGAAAGCACCCGACGCAGCAAAATCTGCTGGCGGCCAAGCGTGGCTGAGCTGGCGCCGGCGCACCTTGGGCGCGCGTTCCGTCGCGAGACTTCCGGCTACTGCTTACCATCGGCCGAAAACACGTACCTATAGCTGCCTGTCAGGTGCTGCGGCTGTCCGCTGTTCCCGTATCGTGCCTGCTTTGTTTGACCTTTGTGCCAGCACAGTAAGCCAGCGCGCCTGACTTCTGCGCCGGCTCTTCAGCCACCCGACCTGATATCACATGAACCTGGAGCAATCCAAATCTAACTTCCTTTTTGATTCCTCCACTTTCTACCTTGTACTCTCATCCTCCGTCTTGGCTTCTCTCTTTTGTCCTAGCTGGACCGTCGTACCCATCCGCACCCATTTGGTCGGCTCGACGAAATGTTCAAGACCCGTCTTATCGTCCATGATTCCCTCGTCCCCCAGCTGGCGCGCCACATCGCGCGCCGCGCGGAGGCAGTCGTTGACGCCGACGCCCGTGTACGAGTTGCCCACCGCCCGCACTCTGCCGCCGAACGCGCGCTTGAGCGCGTAGTGGGCGTCCTTCATGCGCTGCTCGTGGCCCACCTTGTACTGCGGGATCGCGTCCCGGTGCAGGCGGACGTTCGTCGCCGTCGGCTCGGCCACGATGCCCAGGTGCCGCGCCAGCACGGTGCGCGCCATCTCCACGCCCTCTTCCGGGCTGCATAGGTCCTCTTCCGCCCATCCATCCCACCAGTGACCGCCCAGCATCACCGTGACCTTGGTTCCGTCGGCCGTGTCCTGTCCTGCCACCGCGTCTGAGTCGAAGATGACGCCCAGCGCCCGCTCTGGGTTCTGTTCGAACGGTATGCTGCGGGGAAGCAAGTAGCCGAATCCGGACACGGGAAGAACGTGCGGGTCCGAGAAGAATAGGTTTACCACCATTACGTTGACAGACGATATACTGGACAGAGGCGAGAAGCCGGTGAAATTGGTTGTCGTTTGGCCAGCCGTTGCAATCTTCGCCAGAGCCTTGGCGGGCAAGGCAGAAATAACCAAGTCGCACGTTTGAGGGGATGAGTCGTTCTGGTTGTGAATCTGTAGAAACCATTGTTAGAAGCCTCTTGGGACCAAGTGAGGACCAACTCACCCTGATCTTTCCCGTCTCCTCATCCTTCTCCAATCGAGTGACCTGGGTCGATGTCTTTATTTCGACGTTTTCCTGGTCCAGCAATCTGTCACGTAATCTGTTCACCAGCGTTTGGATCCCATTTCTGAAAGAAAAGACGCTAGAGGAGTAAAGCTTCTGCAAAAAGTCGCGCTCCAAGGGCGGCTCATGCATGAAGCTCTTAATAAAATCGGCCTCCCGCTGCTGGACCGGGATGTTGCCGGAATTCTCCTGCTGGACGGCGTATACCCCCTTGAAGATACTTCCGTACTTGCCTTCCAGGTACCATTGGAAAGGCATCAAGGACTTGGCGCTCAACTGGTAGATGTCGCCGGCGTATATTCCGTGCATCACGGCCGAGGCCAGGTTGTCACCAACCTGGCGCGAGCCTAGACGGCGCTCAAGGAAAGAGCCCAAGCTCTCGTCGGTCACGTTGCTATCGCGCGGCGGGCGGAAAATCTCGAGGGCGAAGGCGGAGATGGCGCCGGCCATGACTGGCTCGAAGAGCAATGTGCGGCATGTCTCGAAGAGGCCCAGTCCCGGGCCGGGCATTTTCACGAGGTGATCTGGGTAATATACATAGCGATTCCTGGCGGCGGGCGACGTCTTCGACGTGTAGACGACTTCATCGGCGAGACCGAGGTCTTGGACCTGCGGGTTTGGCGGCGCGTTAGCAGGCGATGGCGACACGTCGCACCAGATGGCAGGGCAGTCGTGTATTTACCAGGTGTGTGGTCACCAGCGAGCTGTTGGCCTGGCGAATCGTGCGCGGGCCCTGCTCAAACAGCACGCTTCCGCCGGGCACCTCGACGCGCTGGGACTGCAACCAACCGCCTAGCCGCGGGCTCGCCTCGTACACTGTTATATTGGCATTCCACAGCGTCTTCCTCAGGTAGTGTGCGCTGGCGAGTCCGGTGATGCCGCCGCCGAGGATGGCGATGTTCTGCCGCTCTCCGACGGAGTCGAGACGGCGCGAGTAAAGGCGTCGCGGCTGGTTGCTGGCGGGACACGCACGTACGGCGGCAGGGCTCAATGGGGCGCGCGGGGCGTGGAGGCGGCGGGGGAGCGCATGGCTTCGGAATTGCATTGCTCTGGAAGCAGCAGCCGTGGTGCGGAGTGGGAGGGGCTGCTCCTGCGAACGAACCCGTCGGAAGTTTGATGGTGTTGGACCCTGCCGACGCCGAAAGTAGTGACGTGATGCTCGGACGAGCCGCCCGCGGGTTGGAACGATTTCTGACTTGACACGCAGACGATTTCCCTTCAATTGCAGCATCTGAAAGGCCGTGAGTCTGGCCCAACCCCGCCGGTTCTGAGGACCTCAGGGCTTGGCAATGGCATCCCGGAACGGGTAGTATAAGCGTCACAGATCAGGTAAGAGGGGCACAAGCAATTGCCGTGACGCCCCACGGATCGTCCAAGGCTAAGGTCAACATGTTAGCCGCCCTCGCTTTTCTGCCGCCGCGCATGATTTAGTTGTCACCGGTCAAGCCTTCTGGAGCAGCGTATGAACCAGGACCGGAGAAGCACCCCTGTCCGCAAGAAAAGTGATCTTATTTTTACAAGTAGCATGATCCGACCGCATTTCTGAAAAAGCAGCAGCCTGCCGCCAGTCCCAGCATTACCCAGAACGCCGTTTAGCAACCGTAGTGCTCTATGCACCCACAGCGGTATCTCCTGAACTCAATCACCACCAAGCCCAAAACCTCGAGTCGTTGTGCCATGGTCTCATCGCTGCTGCCACTCCCTCAATGCATCCCCTTTTTTTCAATGGCCACCGAACCCATCCAATTCGCCCATCAAAAGAAATCCTCCTCCAATTTTGCTTCCTTTACGTAACAACATCAACGTCCTGAGCCTGAGTCTCCTGCCCTTCAGACATTCCCTCCGACTTCCCAGGAACGATGAGCTCCTCCTCCTGGGTCTCGTCAACAAACTTCCTCTCACTGACGTGCTCGTTTCCGGATCCGTTGGCTGCTCTCTGGCCCTCATCGTGTTTGTAGGCGCAGTGAGGGTTCTTGCACGGGTTGAACTTGCACTTGGTCTCCAAGTGGGTAAACTTGCAATCCGGGTTCTTGCAGTTGTCGCCGAACCGGCAAGGAGGGGGAGGATGCTGGAAGGCGCAGTGAGGGTTCTTGCAGTTCACGCCAAACCGGCATGGCACCTCTGACTGGAATGCTGCCTTCCTCGCCGGAGAATGGTGCTTTGCTGTGCACTTGTGATTCTTGCAACTGACGTCGAAGGTGCATTCGTCGCTGAGGTCGACCGTGATTCCCGGGTTACCGGCCGGCGTTTGGTGCGCATAGGGACACTCCGGGTTCTTGCAAAAGGCGTTGAATTTGCACATTGTGTCCCACGCGGCCTTGGTCTCGGACTTGTTCTCCACATCCATGGATTCGCCTGCTTCGCCGTTCGCAGCTGACTGTTCTCCGCCTCCCATCTCCATATCTTGCGGCTGTGGCCTCTTGCTCTGCTGAGGCCTGTTATTCCTGCGCCCCGAGTTGTCTACACGGTCGAACAGCGACTTTCCATTCCCGCGCTGGTTCTTCTGGAATGCCGGGTTGATGAAGGGCTGCTGTGGCTGAGAGTATCCCGACGCGGCCAGCATCTGGCTCATCTGCGCCATTTGTGCAGACATGTTCTCGTACATTTTGAAGGCGTCCATCATCTGGTTGGGGTTTCCTGGCATGCCCATGTTGCCCGCACCCGGCGGCATACCCATTCCGTTGTGCTGCATTCCGTTCAGGCCGTTCATAATGGCCATGCTGCGGTTCTGTTGGTGGCGAGGTCCCTTGGGCGGTTCACGACCGCCATGCGCGTTGGCACGACCAACGCCTCCACCTCCTCTTACGCGGTGCAGGGCGGCGTCAGTTGAGCGGTCCATAGCCTTGTTAAGGTGACCAAGCATGCGCTTATCGCGCGGGGTCTGATGACCGTTACGCATAGCTTTCGGTCCAGTGGGTCTGAGTGACAATGTTAAAAATGAAAAGAGGGAGAGAACCCAAGGTGTGGGTAAACACGTACATTGTGGACTGCGAAGCGTCGCCCATTTCAGCGTCCATTCCCATCATTTCTGTCGCCCCTTGGGCGTCCATTGCTTGGAACGGTACAGCCTGATCGGCGGCTTGCGCAGAACCAACGCCGTTGATCTGGGCGTTGAGCGCATCGACCTGCTCGAACAGCCATCGCGAAAAGTCCCTAGGTGCAGGGTCGTCGGGGGACAGACTCAGAAGGTCGCTGGCGAGTTCGGATGCAATCTGTTCCTGGGTCTTGCCATTCACCAGCATGAGGATGATGTATTCCGACAGAGCGGTGTCGTCAGAGCCTCCGGTCGACCAGCCCACTTCCGCGAGCTTGGGTTGGACGACGCTCTGGATGGCCTCTGCCAGAGGCGTGCCCATCTGCACTTCCGCGGTCATGACGGGCGACGGGCGAAGCTGGTGAGACAAAGGATGACAAGGACGCCGCGGCTTCACTGGGGTGGCGGGCGCGTGCAGAGGTGACGTGCGGGCGTGGGGAGGTGGCGGCGCAGGCGGGAAAGCTTGTCGCGGGTGTAGCAGCAGAGGCGGCTGCGTCTCCTGCCGTGTCGAAGCGGGACCAGCAGCGGCGCGAGGGTGGTGGAGGCGGCGACGGCGTTGCCTTGTGGTGAGCTTGCGGGCGTGAAGTGCAGCAATGGGCAGGCGCGGCAGACAAAGCTGCGCCTGGGGCAGGGCGACGGGGGCTTGGCACGCGCTAGCGCGGATTACATAAGCGCCTCGCGTTTCCTCCAGCCCTTCGATTCCTGTTCAACCGCCTCACCACCCTCCTCTCCAACTCCCGGTACCCCCGACGCCACATCGATTGCATCTGCGCGCACCGCTCTCCTGCTGTATTCCCCACCGCTCGAGCTTGCCCAAGATGTCTGGCCGCGGCGGCACCACCCTCTACGTCACTGGCTTCGGCCACGGCACGCGCGCCCGCGACCTTGCCTACGAATTCGAACGGTACGTCCACCACGATCCGTGAACCCGACCGGTCATCGTCGCCCGCCCCTCGAGCGTACCGGTTCCTCGGCTTCAGCATCCTTCCTCCCGCATGCCCCTACGAACCGAGTCGATCGAACGATCCTGCACCGTGCCCTCCTGTAGATAGCCCTCGCTCTACCCCCGGCGCCGTCGGGCCATCGACCTCGTTCTGCTTTTCGTTCCTCCGCGACACGACAATGAATAGCCAGTCTAACATCCACCCGAAGGTATGGTCGTCTTGTTCGCTGTGACATTCCTGCTCCGCGTTCGGCCTCCAGCCGTCTGTAAGTATCCCATAGAGAGCTCCCAGGGATGCGTTTGGCCGGAAGCTAACAACGTCATAGCTTCGCGTTCGTTGAGTATGAGTCTCGCCGTGATGCTGATGATGCCTATCACGAGATGCACAACAAGCGCATCGGCCGTGATGACCTTCTCAAGATCGAGGTATGTCCGCCGTCGCTGCCCATGTCGCGCACAACTGACCAAGCTGTAGTGGGCTCGCACGCCGCCATCCGCCTCATGGCGCTTCGATTCGGGTCGTGACCGCCCCCGTAGGCGCGACGCCTCGCCCCGCCGTGGCCGCAGCGTCAGCCCTCCCCGCCGCAGCCGTGGCGACTACTCTCCCCGCAAGGATGACCGTCGTGACCGCGACTACGACCGCCGCGACCGCGACCGCTCTCGCAGCCCCGACGACCGTGACCGCGATATGAAGGACATCCGCGACCGCGAGGAGGAGGACCGTGACCGCGAGCGTGAACGCGACCGCGAGAACGGTACTAATGGCGGCGAAAAGCGTAAGACACCTGCGATGAGCACGGCCCACTCCGAGCAACAGCACTGACGCATTCACAGGCGAGGAGACACCTCCCCCTCCTGCCCACGACGACCTCGACACTGCCGAGTAAACAGATGCAGCATCGGCTATACCCCGGTAACTAACTTTTGGCAATTTTTATGGGTGGGTTGAAAAGTTCTACCTGATCATCTTTTCAGGTCTCGTTTGCGGGAAACTGCGGCCGTTGGCTTTCCTTATAACAATCTACGGCGTCCCCTCTGTTGATGCACCTTAGTTTCGATCGAGCGGTACGGTACGGAATTTACGGTTCACCGACTCTGTCCTGAACGGAATCGCCCTCGGCGGACGACCGAATTTTCTTTCTGCCTGCTTCAAGACACTCGGCACCCCGGCGCCACACGATGCGAGTTGACCGATCCTCTTTCCCGTTGGCAATAACTGCTAGTAACTACAGAGTGATATGAGATTTTCCGCCTTATGACCTCGGTGCCCGCAGTGGATGTGATGACTCATGATTATACAGGCTCCGCTTCGCGATCCTGACACCCTCCTTAACCTCCATGTCTGCGTATCTGGAAAGCCCCAAATCTCGATTCGATTCAACCCCGCGTGACCGCCAATTTCCTTTCACCGTTCGATACGCCTTTGTCCCGACACACACCCACCCGCAGTTCCCGTGCCTACGCCCCGTTCACCGCTATCCGATTTCACGAGCACCTTACTCCATCACTCTGCGCCATCTCCAATACCTCGTCCCGCGACACTGCGCCTTCCGTACCCGGCTATCAGCTTACCTTCTGGTTCTGGTGGGTCTTCCCTGCAGTGCTGACGTTCCAGCAACTCTCCGTAGAACTCCGACTATGTAACCGTGGGAGTGCGCATCAAACGGTTTTATCGAACCTTTGGTTGCATTCTGGCGCCCTCGGGAATACCGAATCAAGTGTGCACATTTTGTGCCCACAGATGGAGAGCAGTCTGTTCATTACTCGGCTTCCGGGTGCGCGCACAGTCTGAAGTCAAGATGCACCCGGCTGTAGCCTGGCCTCTCAGCCAAACCTGAGCACGGGGAGCCCAAAAGCGGCTCTACCAAGCCAAAGGCGCGTAATTTTCTACGGCGCCGGCCTCTTGTCGATGCATGCAAGAAGGCCTGTTGCGTCCGTCTTTGGAATTTGCGTTCAGAATGTTCATTGTTTGCTTTCGTTAGCACCGACTGTTCAAAGGCCATTGCCCTTGCGCATGAGCCCAACCAAATGAGAGGGCATCAGACAACATCAGTAGAAAAAGAAGCAATGAAAGAAACGAGACTAAGCCTCGGCCTTTACTATCCAGCCCGCGATGGTGGTACCTGATCGTCCCACGAAAAGAGAATACCTCATCCCCCCCTCCCTCACCACTTCCACACCGCCAGCAACCGATCGTAAAAGCTGGTGCTGACCACCGTCCCACCTCCCTCTCCCTCTCCCTCGCCGCCGCACTGCACGTCGCTCCCGTAGTTCATGCTCTCGTGCTCCTCGAAGGCCGCCAACACGTCGAACGACCACTCCAGGTCTTCCTCCCCTCCTCCCTCGCCCCAATCCTCCGGTGCCGACGACGGTAGCCGCAACACCCGGGCGCCGGCGTGCATGCAGCTGGCGAGGATGGTGTACTCCCGATGACGGCGTCGGCGTTCGCCGCCGGCTGTTCCCGCGGCCGAGGGGGTGTTGGCGGCGGCGGTGGCGGCGGCGGCGGTGGTAGTACCGGTGATGTCCTTGAGCCGCCACACGCCGCCGCCGAGGTCGAGCTCGGCGAGGAGTCTCGGGCGGCGGGGAAAGGACGCGGGCGCGGGCAGGGCGAGCAGCCGGACGCGGTCGTCGTAGCTGCCGGTGAGGACGAGGAGCGGCTTTTGCCGCCGGGATTCTTCTCCTTCTCCTTCTCCTTCCTCCTCCGCATCGCTGCTGCTCGGTTCGGGCGGCGGCGGTGCTAGTGGGAGGATGGCGGTCACGCCGGCTTGGTGCGTCCTCCTGTCCTGCCATTGGACCGCGGGCGGCTCGTCCGCGACGGCGGACAGCAGTTGCTGCGCCGATGGCGGCGGTGGTGATGTCGCGGGTGCGGACGGGGGCAGGGGCAGCGCCAGCGACGCGAGCGTGCTGTCGTCGCCGCCGGAGAGGAGGCTGGTCCCGTCGGGCGTGAAGGCGACGAACCAGGCCTCGAGGGAGTGGGCGTGCAAGTACGCGGCCGTTGGCGTCGTGTCGCCGTCTTCGATGGGCTGCGCGCTGCTGCCGTTGGCAATGGTTGCTGCGGTGTCGCAGAGGTAGATGGAGCCTGAGGAGAGGGCGAGTGCAGCGAGCGAGGGGATGGACGGGTGCCAAGTGAAGTAGGTGATGAGTGAGGTGGTGGGGAAGATTTGAAGGACGGAGAGGGCATTGATTGAGAGGGTGGAGGCGGAGACTTGGTACAGGGCGAGGGAACCGGTGGAGGTGGCGGCACCGAGGAGTGGAGTGGTAGATGTGGATTCTGAGGTAAGAGCAAAGTGGATATCGAAGATGGCGAAGGGGGTGGACAGCGTGTCTTGGAGTGTTCTGCGAATATGTTAGGACGACTTCTCGAGTCAAAAGATATGTTATGATCAAAGTGGAGGTAACCCGCTTGAAGTAGTGATCGAGTGTGATGCAGTGATGTATTCGGTCGAGTTATGAGAGTAGCTTACAATTCGTTGCCCTCAAGTTTGAAAAGCAGCAGGCTGCCTGTCCTTTGCTGCGGCTGCCCGTCAATTTGTTCTGCGGTGGTGTTTTCTCCATCGTTATTCTTCTCGAGATAGTAGGTGCCAACGACGAAGAGCTCGGGGTGGCCGGGCACAAACTCTATGCAGCTCGGCGGGATGTCCAGAGTCAGAGAGCGGATAGATTTGATAGAAGCCATCTTCTCAGAACAAATGGTCAGCAGGGCCGACTTCGCTTCTGTTTGCCTGGAATATTGTGTTTGGAGGTTGTAGCGTTGGGTTGTAAGATTGGTTACGGAAGGCGGTTGCTGCTCGCTTCCTCAAATTTCTACTATTCCCTCAACAAGTTTAGCGGCTGTCGCTCGCTTGGTGCTTTGACGGTGTCTATTGCAACGACACTCCAACCCCGCTCAAAGTTGCACTTAGCCTTTTCGGTACCTTCTCAAAGCTCGTATTAGCTTCTCAAAGAAACACTGCAATGTCATATATGGACTATTTCTCTCTTCGTGTAGAAAGCGTTGCGGTTAACTTGCGTAAAGACACTTCTATATGCTCGATAGAGAAACAACCCGATTGCTGGCAGTAGCGTCATTTACAGTGAAAGGCCCAGGTATAGAATTACATGGAATGCAGATGTGTCCACCTCCTGATCATCATATTCTCGCATCCGGAAGTCAGCATGTCTTTCAGACGGACTGATCCTCGCACTTCTGAAACATACGTAGAAAGCTAACGGGCGATCACATATACACAAGTACAACGTACATATGGCTATCGTTTAATTAGTTGTATTTCATCGACATGCTCATGAATGAACAATGATGCATGAATATGATCACGTCATGCCATGAGCAATCGGTAAGAGCGGAATGGTCCCAGAAGCAGGGAAAGTTGAATGCCCACCATGAAAAAAACAACCGCTTCGACTTTAGTCCCTCGCAATAGAAATTCTTTTATACAATAGCCATGAAAGGAGATTATGCCGCGTATCACACCCCACTCCATTTTCTTTTCTTTTGAATTTCACGCATTTACTTCGACTCCGTACCGTTCTTGGTGACGTTCAGACCGAGACCAGCCGAGTCGAGGTAGACCTTGTTGGCACTGTTCTGCAGGATGCCGGCAACCGTCCTAGCGTTCTCGAACTCCCTGAGGTCGACGTAGCTGCGCGACTTCTTGATAGCATCACCAATGAGCTCAGCAGAGCGAGCCTCACCCTGGGCGCGGACAATGGCAGCCTGCTTCTCCTGGCGGGCCTTGTCAACGACGAAGGCAGCGCGCTGAGCCTCCTGCTGCGCGACCTGCTTGGCCTCAACGGCAGCGGTGAATTCGGGGGAGAAGGCAAGGTGCTACAGTGCGATCATTAGCATATGAGCATGCGACGACAATTGTATGCTTACCGTCAACGACACATCGTCCAGCATAATGTTGAACCGCGCCGCTCTCCGCACCAGGTTGTCTCTCACGAGCCTGCTGACATTCTCACGCTGGGTGATAAGCTGGCTAGCGTTGAACTGAGCAACAACGCTCTTGAGCACCTCGTTCACGATCGAAGGCAGCACGCGCTCGTCGTAGTCGGAACCCAGCGTGCGGTAAATCTGGGGCAGGGCGTCGACGCGGGGTCTCGACAGCACACGGCAGGTGATGTTGACCATCTGCAGGTCCTTGGTGCCGGTCAAAGAGGCGACGTTGCGCGGCTTTGCGCGGACGTCGTAGGTGATGGGCGTCTCGAACCACGGAATGCGGAAGTGGGTACCTGTGATGCGGCGGCGAACCGATCAGCGCCGTGGTAACATTGCTGGGTAGAGCTTCTTGTGTGTACCTTCGCTGTAGATCTCCTTGCTGACACCTCCTATCCTGGTATACTTGATCGCGCGGTGACCTCCGTCGACTGTGGGAAGGCGTCAGCTTCATGATGCAATGACCTTGTGCAAAGAGCACGCACCGTTGAACAGCGAGTTGTTGATGACCACAGCAGCACCACCCAGGGTGAGCAGCAGGCCCATGCCAGCGAAGGCGCCTTTGCCAGGGCCGCCGGGACCACCGAACCTGCGACCTTGCTGCTGTGCCTGCACCAGGCGGCGCTGCAGGTTGCGCCACGTCTCTTGCGGGTCGGCCATTGCGGAGCGGGTGGGGATGTGCGGAGTAGGACGGGTATGGACGAGTGCGGAGGAGCTGTCGACGACGGCGAGGGGCGGGCGGCGCAGAGGTGGACAGCGATTGGCAAGCAATGGCGGAGGGCGAATGGTGACGGCTGCGATGGAGTTCGTGAACGGCGGCCCGTGCTCCCGTTCCGTTCTTACTCTCGGAACAAAAAGTGGCCGGTCGCTGCTTCCTCACCCGACCACCATCCCCACAACAACTTCACCGGCGCTACATTCCCGGCGTGGTCTATGGAACCAATCATCTATACAGACTCGTGGGCTTAGCCATTATTCGTGTATTTGCAGGCAGTAACGACAGGTCTATAAACTAAGTATCGCAAAAACTGGCGTAATGCCCGCGTCACAATGATCATGATTCGTAGCGTCATCCGTACCAAAGGAAAAGAGGCCAAAAACAAATCAGCATCCCAATCTACAACAACCCTCGCGCCCATATTTACAAAAACTCCCGTCTACCTATCTACGTCGCCGCTTCCCATCACACGTCACCATCCCGGGACTCTTAGTTCTTAGGGATGTTGCAGGTCTGCAGGCACTGCTCCACGCCGAGCGCCACATTCGCCGGGATCTTCGCCTTGAAAGCCTCCAGGTCCGCGCCGTTCAGCTGCTCGGGAAAGCCGAGGGTAGCCTCGACGATGTCGCCGTTCAAGCCGAAGAAGTTCTGGGCAACCTGGCTGGTACCGGGGTCTTCGCTGTTGAGGGTCGCGACGAAGGTAGCATTATCGCACGTAGGGTTGAACTGGTAGTGGATGGAGCCGATGGGAAACACAGCGCCGGCGAGCCTGCCCAGCGAGCCCGCGACCTCGGCGTTTTGGCCCTCGGCCACGAGCCCGTTCTCGACGATGAAGCCGAAGTCGAGCTTGTCGCCCTCGACCAGCGTCAGGAACTCGGTCGCGCGCGGGTGCGTGTGCGGCGTGTTGAGCCCGCACGGCCCGAGGAAGCCGACGGTCGTCGAGATGCCCAGGTCGGTGAGGATGGGGAAATTGTTGATCTGCGCCGCCTTGAGCGCGCCGCCCTTGCCCTTGCCCGGGTCGACGTTGGCCGTGAAGTCGAAGGCGATGACTTTTTGCAGCTCGTCGGCCGGCAGCAGCTCTTTGCCCGCGCCGTCCTTGGTGAGCAGCAGCTTGAAGCGATCGATGGCTCTGGGCGCATCCTTGAGCCTCTCGATCAGGGCAGTGTTGTCAATCGTCGCAGCCGGGGCGGCGGCGGTGGATGTGGTCGCGGCGGCCCAGTTTGAGGCATCAGAGCCGTAGGGAAGGGCAGAGACGCCGACTGCGAGGGCAGCAAAGAGGATCCTGGAGATAGTGGAAGGCATTGTTGTTTGTATGTCTGGGTGGTGGGTTGCTCTTGATGAGATGTGCAGGTGCTGATTTAGAGAAAGACTCAAGGAGACAGAAAAGAGGAAATAAGGAGATAGAGGAAATAGACAAGATGTTTCGCTGTTCTGTTGCTGTGGATGATGGGAAGGACGGTTGGTGCGTCCCACCCCGCAGCTTTATATCACTTCTACTCATCTGTGCTTCTTACGTAGAAATCGTCCGGAGGAAGCGCCCTCGTGGTGGCAGCCACGATGCCCCGCACAAGCTGCAGCCTTTTCGGATGCTCCATGTTCCGGACAGGGTAAGTACGAGGCAACAGGAGCTAGTGCTATGCTGAGATTCACACTCAAAATCATAAGCTTATCCTGAGGGTTGGATATTGGCAGCGATCTGGCCAGAGGAGAGGACATAAGTGGTCAAGCGCGGGCGCCAGCAGTGTGGCACAGCTGCGCGGATGCTGGAGAGCGCGTGGCATGCGCCGCGCCACCAACCCCGGTTGACGTGGACGCAGTGCAGGACGCGAAGTCGAATATAGTTGAGGAGAGGCGCGGAGCAGGTTAGATGGCAGTCACAACCACAACCGGATAAGCGGGGCGCTCGCTCGATGATACATTGTAAGCAGGTCTAGAAATAGTACGAACCCTGTCCGAATTCCAAATTCGCCGTGACTGCCGGACCAGGACAAACGAGACTCGTTACCAACCACAAGCAAGCAAATCGCGGTGCTGAAAGGACGGAAATCTATGCGCTGTCGTTACGGTCGTGGGAAACATGGAACAAAGCCCTGCAGAAACGCCTGTTGTGCGCCAGTACTTGCGACGGCGTTGCGACCAGTCAGAGTAAGCGCCCAACTCGCAGGAATGCCTGGGTGCCTGGGAATAGGGTGTTTCTCGGATGCGCAGCTGCCGAAGCCAAGGTGCAATGCCGGCCGGCCGTGTGATTGGGCGCCAAATCGAGGCTGTGGTGGAGGCGGCTGAGCACAACCGCGAAACCCAACGCTCGAAACAACCTCTCCGACGACGTTCATGCCACCGAAGGCGGCCCGCTCGAGCCGGAATCCAATTCCATACGGTTTTCTTGCAGAACCCAAAAGGGTAGGGACTGCAACCCTTCTAGGTCGGGCGGCATCGACCCGCTGCTGCCGTGCTCCTCATCGTCTCCTTCGTCGACGTCTTCGAATATTAGCGACGATTTCTCCCGCCGGCCACCGTTCAGTTTGCGTCTCAACCGGCGCGCCCCAGAACCGGTGTCGTGGGCGCCAAGTCCGTCAAGATCGGCGTCGTCGGTATCGCTGCCAACGATCTGGCTGTGGGTGCGCTTGAATGGCCGAGCGCTCCAGCGACGTTTCTTGCGCTCCATCCGGCGTCGCAGCTCCTCGTCGGTGTTAATAGACTCGTCACAGTTGAGCTCTTCGAAACTTTCCGAGATGCCGGCATCATCGTAGGTGCGCCTGGCTAGGTCCTTTGCGCCGGATGCCTCCTCAAACCCGTCGGGACGAACGACTTCGGCACCGCTGTCATAGCCAATATCGTCCTCGGTGATCTCCTCAACGTCAAAATCGCCATCCTTGACAGTGATGACGGGCTTGTCTTCCCTCTGCGGCATGTCGCTCAGTAGTGAGTCTGAATCGTCCGCTGACGAATCGTCTTCCATTGCGGACGGGCTCGAGATGTCGGACGAGTTGGCCGAAGAGTTGTAGCTTTGCGCTGGAGGAAAGAAAAAATTGTAGGCGGGATCCTTTCGTCCAGCGCTTTCCTGGGGCGGCGAGGGTGCCGGACGCGGCGAGTTGACGTGTTGTTCGTACGGCGGTGGCGGGTCGTGGAGGTGTATGTAGTGGGATGCAGCCAAATATGGGCAATGCGTGGTTGGAGGGCTGGCTGGTGGGTTCAGTGGCGCATCGAACACCGGAGGATATCTCGGTCCCTCCATAATCTCCACCGCTCCGCTCACTGCTTGGCTTCTTTTCCGCAGCAATGACGTGTTTTACACTTCGACGGTCGAGCTACGCTGCGAGGCCCTTTTCCGATGTTGATTGGGAATCGCGATAGGACCATCTTCTCCAGGCAATGCGATGCGAACGGCTGCGCAGCTATGGCGATGACGGCAGAGCTTGAAGCAGAGTACGCCTCATGGACCGACAGGCAATGCGACGGCTCGTCTTATCGTAGGACGGCGGCGGCACCGAGCGTCAGGCAGCAGAGGCGTATTCCTCCCAGAACGAGGGGTAGAGGGGCACTAGAGGCAAGCCGTTTGTATGCGCGGGAGAGAACCGGTCAGAAGCAGCGGGCTCGGAGCGGATGAGAAGTGGCGCTGAGGTACGGGACTTCGTAGCTGACGGCGGGATAGCTGAATTGGCCGCTCTCGGTCGCAGGCCGGGACGGCGGAGCGGGTTGAGCAGGCAGAGGCTTCTCGTCTTTGCGCAGAGGGCGCAATGGCGGGGCGCTGCTTGTCTAAAGGGCTGGCGGGTCGGCAGCTGCTGAGGAACAGGGCTGGCCAGGCGGCGACAGGAGGAATTGGGGTATCACAGGCTGAACGGTGGCCAGATGCAGGCCGTGGTTGGCGTCTGCGCATGCATGACGAAGAGGTCCTGCCCGGAGCCATCAGAGGCCACGATCAGCACGCCGGGTTGCCCTCAACGCCATGTGGAAGCTGCCAGTGGATCTGCCGCGCAGCAGACGTCAGGGATGCCCCATGCCTGGTCAATGGGTGATCGCTTTTATTTTTTGGCGGGGCTGCGTCGTCAAGGCGCCGCAGCGGCGAGCTTGCACGTGCGGGGCTGCCGGCGCTGCGATGCCGTCACGCGAGGCTCAATGACTCGACCGCGCCTCAGGCCGCAACTTCCGCTGGGCACGGCACGTGTGTCTTGCGCGGCGGCGTCCTCGACCTCCGCGGGCCTTGGCACCTAGGGCTGGCCGGGAAAACGTCGGCGGCGCTGCATCGTAGGTACTGGACACTTCACCGTCCACGGCAGGCACGCATTTGTGTTCTGGCGAAGCTCAAGCTGGCCGGGTGCCGAACCTCAACGCCAGCTCTCCTTTCCGTCTCCCGCCCCCGCCGTCGCTCTCTACCCTTCGCCGGCTGCCTTCGAATTGGTTGGCCCTGCGCGACTTCCTTAGCATTGCGTGAAGCTGCGGCTTCTCCCTGAACGCCATCATGTCCACTCCGAACATGCTTACCAAAGTACGCTGTGCGCCGCATTCGCCCGCCAGCAGCTGTGCTGACCATCTTGCAGTTCGAGTCCAAGTCGTCCAGGGCGAAGGGCATTGCCTTCCACCCTAAGCGGTGCGCTTTGCAACACCGTGCCGTCGTCCCGCTCCCCACTGACACCTGGCAGGCCATGGATCCTCGTCTCCCTGCATTCGTCCACAATCCAGCTCTGGGACTACCGCATGGGCACCCTCATCGACCGCTTCGAGGAGCACGATGGCCCTGTGCGTGGTATCGACTTCCACAAGACCCAGCCCCTCTTCGTCTCAGGAGGAGACGACTACAAAATCAAGGTGTGGTCGTATCAGACGCGCCGCTGCCTGTTCACCCTCAACGGCCACTTGGACTATGTGCGCACCGTCTTCTTCCACCATGAGCTCCCGTGGATCCTGTCCTCCTCCGATGACCAGACCATCAGGATATGGAACTGGCAGAACCGCTCTCTCAGTACGTCGCCATTGCGCTCGAGACACGTAATTGTGAGACTGACAAAGCCCTCCAGTCTGCACCATGACCGGCCACAACCACTACACAATGTGCGCGCAGTTCCATCCCAAGGACGATCTCGTCGTCTCCGCCTCGCTCGACCAGTCCGTCCGCGTCTGGGACATCTCCGGCCTCCGCAAGAAGCACTCCGCGCCCACCTCGATGACCTTCGAAGACCAGATGGCACGCGCCAATGCGAACCAGGCGGACATGTTTGGCAACACTGATGCCGTTGTGAAGTTTGTGCTGGAGGGTCACGACCGTGGCGTCAACTGGGTTTCGTTCCACCCCACGCTTCCGTTGATCGTCTCCGCGGGCGATGACAGGCTGGTCAAGCTGTGGAGGATGAGCGAAACCAAGGCTTGGGAGGTGGACACCTGCAGAGGCCATTTCCAGAACGTGTCTGCCTGCTTGTTCCACCCGCACCAGGACCTCATTCTTTCCGTCGGCGAGGACAAGTCCATTCGGGTCTGGGATCTGAACAAGCGCACGTCTGTGCAGTCTTTCAAGAGGGAGAACGATCGCTTCTGGGTCATTGCCGCCCACCCGGAGATCAACCTGTTCGCTGCTGGCCACGACAATGGTGTGATGGTGTTCAAGCTTGAGCGTGAAAGGCCTGCTTCTGCCGTCTACCAGAACCAGCTTTTCTACATCACCAAGGAGAAGCACGTGCGCTCCTACGATTTCACGAAGAACCTCGAGTCGCCGTCTATGCTCTCGCTGAAGAAGCTGGGCAGCCCATGGGTCCCTCCGAGAACGCTGTCCTACAACCCCGCCGAGCGCGCAATTCTAGTTACTTCGCCCGCCGATGGAGGTTGTTATGAGCTCATCAGCTTGCCCCGTGATGCTAGCGGTGCCGTTGAGCCAACGGATACCAAGCGCGGATCCGGCAACTCTGCGGTTTTCGTCGCCCGCAACAGATTTGCCGTGTTCAACCAGGCCAACCAGCAGATCGACATCAAGGATCTGGCCAACTCGACGACTAAGACGATCAAGCCGCCCCACGGAACTACGGACATCTACTTTGGCGGTACCGGGTGCCTGCTCCTAATCACTCCCACTTCCGTGGTCCTCTACGACATTCAGCAGAAGAAGCACCTCGCCGAACTCGCTGTCAATGGTGTGAAGTACGTCATTTGGTCCAACGATGGCCTTCATGCTGCGCTCCTGAGCAAACACAATGTCACGATTGTCACGAAGAGCCTCGAGCAGGTCAGCACTTTGCACGAGACTATTCGGATTAAGAGCGCCACGTGGGATGATGCCGGCGTCCTTCTCTACTCCACCTTGAACCACATCAAGTACACGCTCATGAACGGTGACAACGGCATTGTCCGTACCTTGGAGCATACGGTTTACCTCGTTAGAGTCAAGGGGCGCAACGTCTACTGCTTGGACCGCTCTGCCAAGCCCAAGATCCTCCAGATTGACCCGACCGAATACCGCTTCAAGCTCGCTTTGATTAAGCGCAACTATGATGAGATGCTCAACATCATCAAGACCTCCAGCCTCGTCGGCCAAAGCATTATCGCTTACCTGCAGAAGAAGGGCTACCCGGAGATTGCGCTTCAGTTCGTCCAGGACCCTCAGACTAGGTTCGAGCTCGCGATCGAGTGCGGCAACCTCGATGTCGCGGTCGAGATGGCCAAACAGCTTGACAGACCCAAGCTGTGGACCCGTCTCAGCGCTGAGGCTCTCGCTCACGGAAACCACAAAGTCGTCGAGATGACCTACCAAAAGCTGCGCACATTTGACAAGCTCTCGTTCTTGTACCTTTCCACGGGTGACAGGGAGAAGCTCACCCGCATGGCCAAGATCGCGGAGCACCGTGGTGATATGACTTCTCGATTCCAGAACGCGATCTACCTTGGCGACGTCGAGAGCCGGATTGAGATGTTCAAGGAGATCGACCAATGTGGGTACCCCTCGGGTGAGATTTGTATTTGATGAGACTGATTGCATTTTAGACCCCCTGGCGTACATGCTGGCTAAGTCGAATGGCTTGGAGGAAGAATGCCAGAATATTCTCGAGGCGAGCGGTTTGACTGAGGATCAAATCTCTGTTCCGGAGATCGGCCAGCCGCTGGCTCCTCCTAAGCCTGTCGTTCCTACTTATACCGCCAACTGGCCTGTTAAGAGCTCCGGCGCTTCTGTCTTCGAGAAGGCATTGATGGGTGAGGAGCTGGACGCGGACGAATTGGCGCCAGCCACCAACGGCTACGGTGACGAGGATCTCATCGAGACCGAAGATGCTCAACGCGATGGCGGGTTTGAGGATGCTGAGGAAGATGAAGACGCGGCTGGTTGGGATATGGGAGGCGACGATGACATCGAGGTCGAGGATGACTTTGTCAACGTGGAAAGTGTTGAGGCTGGTGCTGGCAGCAGCGAGGCCGATATGTGGACAAGGAATTCCCCCATTGCGGCTGACCACGTTGCCGGTGGCTCGTTCGAGAGCGCAATGCAGCTTCTCAACAGGCAAGTCGGCGCTGTCAACTTCAGGCCGATCGAGTGGAGATTCCAGGAGATCTACCAGGCCTCGAGGACGTTCTTGCCTGCAAGTGTGGGCCTGCCTCCGCTTGTGAACTACGTTCGGAGGACAATCGACGAGACCGACTCCAGAAAGGTCCTCCCCATTATTCCCCGGGACCTGGAATCCATCACTGCTACGGAGTTTGCTGCTGGCAAGAACGCGATGCGCACCAACAAGCTGGAAGACGGCGTCGAGACCTGGAAGAAGATCCTGCACTTGATGCTGCTCAATGCTGTGACCACTCAGGCTGAAGTTGCAGAGGCCAAGAAACTCATCGCAACTGCGGGCCAGTACACACTAGCCATGAGCATCGAGCTCGAGCGCCGGCGTCTGACCAACAACAGCCAGGACATTTCGGCTCTCGATGAAGAGACAAGAAAACGTGCGTTTGAGCTGGCCGCTTACTTCACCGTACCGGAGCTCGAGCCGGCCCACAAGGCATTGGCTCTCTTCGCCGCGATGAACTTCTCCCACAAGAACAGGCAGCACAACAGCGCATTATCCTTCGCCAACACCCTGCTGGACCGCGGGTCGACGAACGCCAAGTTCAAGGAGAGCGCACGTAAGATCAAGACGGTCTGCGAGCGCAACCCCAACGACGCGGTCGAGATCGACTTCGACACGTTCGCCGACTTCGAGATCTGTGCGGCTAGCTACACGCCTATTTACACGGGCTCTCCTAGCGTCGCATGCCAGTACTGCGGCGTCAAGTACCAGGCCAAGTTCAAGGGCACCGTTTGCAAGGTCTGCGAGGTGTGTCAGCTCGGTGCGCCGGCGAGCGGCTTGAGGCTGTGCTTGTGAAGTGGGTGGGAGATGTGAGCCATGGCTGGTACAAAAAGAGTGTTAATGCAGATGGGATATGATGGGGAGGGGGGTTTCTAAAGGATTGAGCGGGCGACGGTCTTGAAATGACGCAATGACTCTGAAGGCGCTGCACACGTGTTTGCGTGCGGGTGTTGGAGCCGTACTTCGTGCGTGCGCTGTGTAGGGGGAAGTGGGGAGGGTCTTTTATCTTCGTGCGGTAGAAAAAGATAGGATTCTTCCTTTTTTATCTTTCAACTTGTTTGCTTTTCCCCTGCTCTTGCATGCAGCGTACGAGACACAAAATTTAGGATTGCTGTGCTATTGAAGATGAACATGATGATGCTGCAAGCTTGACTGCCCCATCTCTCTCTCTCCGATGAAGCGGCGCTTTTGTCCCGTCTAATGACAACTACCTGGTGAAAAGGCGGATTTCGGACGGTTCAGACGAACCCGGGTCTTTGTGGCCTACGTCTTCTGCAACGACACATGGGCCCCATTGGAAATGGCAAGACCGTGGGCTGGGTGAAGTGTACTTACTGCTACAATCGCACACCCAGGCTGCAACGCTGCAACCCATGTTTCCCACGAAGCATCCCGCTCGATAACACAGAGTCTAGAAGGTGACTTTTTCACCAGGTAAAGGTTTACAGACCTATGGCTCAACCTCGATCGCCTCCGCGCACAACGCGTGTACCCTTATCTTTAGATAAACTGTATTTGGATTTGTGGGTACATGCCCTCTCTCGAGACTTGAAGTGGCGAAATTGATGCGAGGGTTTGGGAAGCGCTAGCCCTCACTGACTGGTTAAATGGAGCATCAAGCGACCACTGTTTTCCACCGCTGATCAACAACATAGGGAACAGGCCATGATATGGCATGGTCAGAGAGAAAGTCGCAATATTTGTTTACCTACTACGAAGCCATTTGCAAACCGCCTCTCGTCGATTGCAACGCCCTCGCCAGCCAAATTTCAGCAAGTACGGCCCACCAATTAACACCCTTGCCATTGATTCTGGGGAGCATTCCGTATCGAAACGCATGATCGAATTGCCCAGAACTCCACGCATCATATCTCATGCTTGTCCGAAATGCACATACCCCGTCTAGAGACAGACCCAGAGTTCGCTCCGAGAAAATCCCAAAGAATGCTCCGTGGTGGTCGTTATCTCACGCAATGTGCCGAGAGATGAGTCGGGGAGCGTAGGGGATGTGTTCTTCGTGGTGGTGGTGGTGGTGGTACGAAGCTCCATGATGGGGGTAGCCGGCCTGAGAGCGGACGCTGTCGTCGGTAGAGCAGCTGGAAGAGTAATCGTCGTCGGAGTGAGGGTGGTCGTCGATATTGCGGATGCACATCAGAGCGGCGATGACTATGATGAAGGCTCTGAGGCACGACGGCTCGGGCATGGTGTTGGTATGGTGGGTGGGTGTGAGAGAAGGCGGTTGAGTGTGGGTGAGGTTTAGGTGAGGGCTTTCTGCTCCGTCGTCTTATCATCAGCCCTGAGGAAAGGCTAAGGTGGGGAGCTGGATGCAGAAGTGTTGGCTTACCGCGTACGGAAACCGAGAATCGCCAGTGCTCATAGGAGGTGTGTCACTTGTAGGTGTAGTGATGAAGAGGTTCAGGTCCCGTCATCGCCCGGGTCAAGCTCGTCCCAGGTAGCGGGTGTTGCTCTTTCCGCACTTGGACCGGCGGCGCCAGGTAGCTCATTCCTTAACGGGCTGATGTCCTGTAGCGCACGTGCTGCTTTTGCGCGGGAAGGCGAGCCCCGCCTGGCGCCTCCACGACGTGCGCGCTTGCTTGGAGACCGATCTTGAGCTGGAGATGGTTTCCGCTTGGGGCTGTGTCGTGGACTTCTGGGGCTTGGTGGATCGCTTCCATCTTCCGTGATGAAGGTGAAGTCGCCAACGCGAGGCGGGCTCGGGGATGTCACAAAAACTCGCTGGCCTTGGGTGCCGTCGTCCTCTCCGGGCTTCATGTTGTTTCCGCGGCTTGTATACGCCGTCGGTTTGACCTTGTCTTTCTCGCCGAGCCGGGTTTTGATAGCACTTAGCTTCTCGAGGAAACTTGCTTGACGCCTCTGTGCGCGTGTCGCGAACTCTGGGACTGGGAATTTGACAACCTCTATGTTGTCTGCATTCTCGATGGGTGCAAAAGGGTGGGTGCCGGGAGCAGGCTGGGGTTGCGGCACCCTGCTCGGACCGGTCCTTGGTCTCAGTTTTGCCGTAGTAGCGACAAGGCGTGCTGAACTGGCTCCAAGTAGGTCAAATGTGCCAAGCTTGCGCAGCGGCTCGATGGCTCGGTCTTCGCAGTCTTCTGGCGGAGACGCTCTCGTGAAGAGAAGGTCGGTGCCGATGGTCGATGCCCATTGGCAGCTGTATATGTGGCCCTGGTAGGATACAATGGGATTATCATCGTGGAGCCCCACTATCTGAATGCGATCGGGCTGTCCAGGCTCGGGCGACGACGCCTTGGGCGGGGTGGCGGTTCCTTCGGCCGCATCGTCTTGCTGAGAGGGCTGCTGCCCGTCCTTTCCCCCGTCCTTGTCTGTCTCCTCGGCAGCGAAAATGTCGTGCTCCAAGCGGACGTAGCCCTTCTTGGATTGCATGGGCATGATGCGGGAGGTGAGATCGAGCGTCACGAAGAAATCCTACAGTAGACATGTTAGGGGCTGATTCGGTGATGCCGTGTGGATTTTTCTGGATGCAGACCTGGGTCTCGGTCGTGCTATATTCGTACTCCCACTCATCCGAGTCGGCGCCATTCTGCGCGGTCGCCATGGCGAGTGTCGTGGTTGTATGGCCGGGTTGTGGGCGGATGGGCGAGCAAGGCAAGCGGTGGGATTGCGGCTGTCACTCATCATGTGCAGTGTCACGGCGGGAGGCAGCGCGGTCGGAAAATTTACAACGCGAGGCGTTAACGCGCCGATGCACCTTGGCCGCGTATGGGGCGCGGAACTGCTTGTCGAGGCGCGATACTCGAGGCTACCAGGCCGTTAGCAACGGCAGCTCGCGACGGGCACGCGCTGGGCTGGGCGGGTTCAGAGCCGCGTGGAGGGTGGAGCGGGACGCGTGTGGTGGTTGCAAGTCGCGACAAGCTACGAGCAAGCGGCGCCGATCGGTGGCTTAAGCGGAGGCAGAGGGCGGGCCAGAGCCGCACGCCGCCGTGACGTAGCACGGGGAGTAGCGTAGGGCTGATCCGTCCCATCCGCGCGCCGACAACCCCTCCCAGCCCTCCAGCCCTCCCAGCCGGCGCTGCGCTGCGGATGCTCGCGGCTGTCGTCCCATCCTCCGCGGCCCTTCGCCCCGCATTACTGCCTATCGACCGTCCACTCCTGCGATAAGCAGCGACCGCGTCCAGCCCGAGCCAGCGCTGGCTGATGCGTCATCCTGCCATTCGCCTCCCTGTCCGCCATCCCGCGTGCCCGCCTCTCCCCTCGGCCCTGAGTCCCGCCATCACGTTAAGCCCGCCGCGCTCACCTCACACCTCGGCGGCCCACTCACACTGCGGCGCGCTGGCCATGCTTGCTGCCGATCATCCGAAGCTTCCATAAGCATCACAACCGGTTCCACCGGCTTTCGTTCGACCCAGACCCGAGCTGGCAACCGTCGTCCGGCATCCTCGGACGCCCGAGCAGCATCACGCCAAGCCGGACGCGCACTCGCGCTCTGACCTCGCACCAGTAAAACAGCCCATCGTCACTGGCACAATTGCTCCAGAAACGGCTAACATTCCTCTTAGTGTCCGTGCTATCAAATCATGCCGGCCAGGCACCGCTCGTACTTCAGCATGCCTTGCCGCATGCCCTCCCCGTCGTTCCTCACTCTCCCGCCGCCCTCCACTCGTTCAGCCCCCAGTCGGTAGCCAGCCCTACCGCGCCTTTTGTCGATATCCCCACGCCTCTGGTAGACGTTCCGCAACAGCGTTGCCATTCTTCCCCGCAAGACACACAACCCTCCGCACCTGAAGCTTGCGATCCTCCCGGATTATCACCTGCGAGCGGCAAGGAGCTCGTAGACACCACCGAGGCACAAATGAAGAGGGCCAAACGCATTTCCGTTGTGCTTGCCTCGACCTTTCTCAGTCTCTTCTCAGTCTCTCAGTTGTACCAACAAACCCATCACCAAGCTGGAGCCGAAGGATTGGAGGAAGCCGAATGGATTGCCAGCTCGCGGTCGTGGATCGAGAGGAAAACATGCCAGTGGTTTGGCTTCTGCGGCATAACGCATCTGAACCGCTCCAACTGGGTGAACAAATCCCACAGGAAAGCCGGTGGTGCAGCTCAGGCAGCTCTCACCGATGACCATATCCTTGACTTCAGCGAATTTTGGACCAGCGGCAAGTCGAGGCCAGAGGATTGGTCTGACGACGAGCGCGCTCTCCGCGAAATACCTAAATACGTACTGGATCATGCCCCGTTGATGCACCTATTCTCTGGTGAAAAGTTCTGGCCGTGTGACATCGCCGACCATCTCATTCATACAACCCCGCATCTCAATTACACTCCGATCCAAGCCAGGTCGGATCACCCCAACCTTACCGATCTCGACGAGCTCAATGAGTTCGGCTACTCTGTTTACCTCCAGAGCGACGATAACGTGGAGGAACGCCCGGCATGGCTTGGCGGAGAATCCAACGTTCCTACAAAACCAGATGGGAATTACGATGACGATGACTGGGAAAACCACCCGGAAGGGGATGGAGACCTGCCAGATGATTATGACGTATGGTATGAAGCTGGCATTGGTGACATCAAGGAGAAGGGCGGTGAGCGTCCTGATCCAACGGCTTCTGTTGACGCTACTCCTACGGACACGCCTGAGGGAGAAGAGGTCGTTTACGAGGATGGATCCGGAGTACCGACTGATCGTGAGCCTCGCATGGTCCGACGCACGCTGGACTGGACTGCAGGGAAGAAGCACGGCAGCCCTGGTGGGCGCAGCGATGCTCCGGCTGTATTGGTCGTGATCGACAAAGGCGACGGTGTCGTCGATGCGTTCTGGTTCTTCTTTTACAGCTACAATCTTGGCAACGTTGTACTTAACGTACGCTTCGGTAATCACGTCGGTGATTGGGAGCACACTGTTGTCCGTTTCCATCATGGAAAGCCTAAGGCAGTATTCTTTAGTGAGCATAGCTTTGGCGAGGCGTACGCTTGGGATGCAGTGGAGAAGATTGGTAAAAGGGTAAGTCACTTACTGTTGTCTGTTTTCCAAATGAGCCACGGGGGCTAACCATTCAGCAGCCTGTCGGCTACATTGCAACTGGTACTCATGCCATGTACGCCACTCCGGGAACTCACTCGTACATCCTTCCCTGGGGTCTTCTGCACGACATCACCGATCGTGGTCCACTTTGGGATCCGGCGCTGAACGTCCACAGCTACACTTACGACTACCAGAATGACACGCTTAGGTCATCGACGAAGACGCCGCACGCGCCGGTCGAATGGTTCTACTTTGTCGGTCATTGGGGTGACAAGTTCTACCCCTTGTCAGACCCGCGACAATACCGGTTTGCTGGCCAGTATCACTACGTCAATGGACCGTATGGACCGAGATTCAAGAACTTGGGCCGGAAGAAGGTTTGTCAGGGCAATGGGGATTGCATTATCAAACAATTCGTCGGCGGAACGAGGGCTAAGAGGTGGACGGGAGCTGGCGAGGGGGAAGAGATAAGCGCTGAAGACATTGCCCGGCTTGGCTTGGAATAAGCGCCGGCTCCTGGATGACAGCGAGGAAGGGGGGAAAGAAATTAAAAGAGAGGGCCCCGTTTCTGTGAAGGGAAGGAAGTAAGATGAGATGATGACGGTTACGAAATACGCATTTTTGTCGTTCTCTGCGCAGATACCACAGACACTCCTTTGCAGATTTTTAGGGGTGTTGTCTTTCGGGATGGTCGGAGTTTGGGTAAGCGAGGTTTGGATCACATTTTGTTACCTTTGGAAATCTCTGCTCGCGGAGATGGGAAATATGATACCGTTAACGGGATGCCGTCCATTGGACGGGATCTGGCGCTACGAGAGAGCGGATGGTACTTACCCTCCCTTCCCTACATCACGCGAGCACTTTTCGAACATTTACGAGACCTAGAGGCCAATAAGATTCTACAAATATATTACTGTAGCCACGATACCCCCGAGATACTGATATACAAACTAGAGCGCGATTGCTGTAAAGGGAGAGAGCACCTCATCCGCACATGCCAGAAGTTCTCAGTGTAAGCTTGCATCCGTTAGCGCGTCGCGGGACGATGAGATATAAGACTACTGCAGAGTGGAGGTTAGAACAAGATGGCGCGGTAAAAGGATTTGGTTAGCGTACCGGTGCAGTCATCCACGGTAGCGAATACCAAGCGGTGGAAGTGGTACCGCACCGTCTCTGACATGCTTGCCTACCTTGGTTCGGCTATTACCGTGCGAGGAGAAGTCATGTTGTGTATGTAGCACATCGCGTCCATGTGCGGGGAAGTGGGCTAAAGCACGCGAGCGATCAAGATGTTAGCCTCGTGGTGGCCTTCTCTTTCGTCTGTTTCGAAGCTCCTTGCCGCACAGCGAGCAGAGGCGACCGAGAACACGCACTCGCAGAAAGATTTCCTCCCGTCTTCTCTCCCGCTTGGCTGACGCAAAGAGCTTGACACTTGATGGTTGATGTTGCGATGTCGCTCGGGAAGAAGTGCGGGCGACAAACAGGGCATTGTCTCAACACGGGATGATGTCAGTCTGTCTTCCCTCTTTGCTGCTTCTGAGGTCAACAGGCGCCGGGAGATAGGCCTCTGCTCTTGCCGCATTTGCATGACTAGCTGCGAGAATGACGGCCTCCGTTAACTCCCGAGCGCCGCGGAGGAGCAGAAGTATTGCCGGGGAAGCTAGCAACAAGAGGTCATGGCTTGATAAGGATGTTCTTGCGTTCAGTCTAGAGACAGAGGGAGAACTCGGACGGTTACACGGTATATGCAGGCAGCTACTTCGACACGTGCTTATGTCTGTGATTTCCAACACCCTGGATTCTAGAAGCGGGCGATGCAATCATGACCCGGAAAGGCGCAAGCAATGAGTCAGCTAAGCGCAGCTTGCATTGCATATCGCGGGAAGGCAATTGCGTGAGCGAGGTGCAGTAGCCCCGGCTTGTCTCCGAGAAAGCTTCGAAGGAAGGGGGCGAGCAGCGATGCGTAATCTGAAGCAGGGCTGGGCGGCAGGATGACAGGGCGAGACCGTGCCGCCGACTTAGGTAATTGATAGAGGCGGGTAGACGCAGCGGGAGGCCAGCGCGAAGCCGCACTGACGGCGGATGTGCCATCCGGACTTAGTGGTGCTGCCATGTCTGTATTTTTCGGCGCCGCAGCTTGCGCCTGGCCACGCTTGTCGTTTTTGCGCCGCTCACGAGGCCACCAAGCTCCACCGACCGACGGTGCGGCGGCGACGGCGGGCGTTGAGCAGCGGTAAGGCGGGCTGTCCGTTTTCGGCCGACAATCACTGAGGCACGGAGGGAGGACGGCAAAGCTTCGATGGCAAGGCAGGAGCACGCGACACTGGCTGCGCGAGACCGTTTCGAAACAGTTGTGCCGGCAGGCATGACCCCCTTGCGTACGTCTGTAGAGTGCGTAGGCCCTGGAGGCAGCAGGCCATCATGCTGAGCCCATCAGCCCTATTGGGACGACTCAAGCGCAATGGCCGCCGGGGTTCAGGCCGCGGGCGCGCGTGCCTCTTGCTTGCTGTTTTTCTCCGGTGCTATGTGGTCGTGAAAGATTCGCCCGCTCACACCACGGCACCCGTGTCATTTTCGTGGAACGCGGCAGTGGGGCGGTCTCGCGGTGTTCTAAGTAAGGGATGTTGCGGTGGGGTCGGGGAGTCGCCGCATGGGAGCAAAAACGGAAAGCCCCTGGGAGCGACTGCGGGCACGCTGGAGGCGATGCGCGCTGGAATGCGGGGTAGACTTGCGATAGGGCGGAGGGAGCTGCTGCAGCAGCGCGCGCCAGTCGCCAGTCGTGTCCTTGGGGCGTGGTGGTGCTGGGGCGCCCGTGGCCGGCGGGCAGGCGGCTGGCCGCGAACAGCTCGAGCAGAGGTACGTACCGCTGGAGGGAGAGTCATAGCTACAGCTACCTAGTGGTCGGCGGCGAGGTCGGAGTGATGGTTGATCGGGCCGTCGTGGGATTGCGCACGTCCGAGCCAGGCAGTTGGGCGCAGCTCGGCCTTATCGTCATCATTATCCATTATCGCGGCGCCGTGCTAGGGAGGCCAGCGACACGTCGAGCTAGCTGCATATCACCCTCACCCTCCCGCCGCCGCCGCCTGCTTTCTCAACCTCCCAGTGACCCTGTGCGTCCCGCCTGCCCTGCGACGAAACGCGACCCTGACCACCGCCCCTCTGCTCTCCCAGCGCACCGCGCGCGCGTCCTTTGTCCCACCAAGATCGACGCCTCATCCCGCCGGACCTAGCGTCGCTAGCGCGGAGCTGTGCAGCAGGCAAGCTACACCCAGGTCACCGGATACGCCCTCTCACCATCCTCTCGCGACCAACGCAATCCCAGTCGACCGACTGCTTGTCTCTGCCCACTGCAGCCGCACCTGTGTCCGCATTGGGCCCGGAGGCCCCTCAGCCTTACTCATCTATTGCTCATCTGTACTAAACCCTGGCTCGCCTCCGATTCCGCTACCTCATTTAGCCCTCTTCACGACCTAACCTCCTACTACTCACCTACACCTGACCGCCCTTTTTCTCCGATTCATCAGCCTTGCCACCTCTGCGCCCGCCGCCTGCTCCCTTCCTACTCGGCGCCGCCCGTGCCGTCCCATGGCCTTCCAGCAGCCGCAGCGGCCGCGGCCCGCTCGTCCTCTTTCTTTCTCCCAGCCCGCCCAGCAGCACCCCGTAGAGCAGGCCTCCGCATCGCCCCACCGCAAGCACTCCATCGTCGAGTCCGAGGAATGGGTCCTCTTCTCGCCTTCGGTGGACGGTCGCACCCACACCACCTCCACCGAGCGCACCCCTCGCACAGTCGGAATCTCGCAGCTAAGCGACTTTGGCTCCCTCGATACCGCTGCGAGATCCGAAGGCTACGACGAGCGCGACGACGAGGACAACCTAACGTGCCAAGGCACGGACCCCGAGGACGAGGCTGATACCGAGGAGCTAGACAGCTTGGATGACGGCCTGCATGCGTTCCACGAGCCGTCGTTGAACGTGCAGCAAGTCGGGGAGAGCAGCCAAACGGTATTCCCGACCCACGATGGTCTTGGCACATTTCCATCGAGCAGTGCAGCCGTGCAGGAACAGTTGTGGCAGTTCGAAAGATATAATGCGAGCCCCAGGAAGACGAAGGTGGCAAGGCGGAGGTCTAGCGTGCAGAGAAGGTTAGACATACTTGAAGAGACGGAAACGCTTGAGCACGATGAGAGGAGAGAACGCATTGAACGGTGGCGACTCGAGCAGAGCCGCGCTCTGCTGGACGAGATAGAAAGAGAAACCAGGAGACGGAGACGGATGAGTCGCGTCACCATCGCGAAGTCAACTGCTGGCAGTACCATGGCAGAGAGCAGCAGGCCTGCTACCGGACCATCCGCAGCTGATGCCTCCCAACTTGGCACCTCTCCCGCCGATTCAGAGGGTGAATCCTTCTGGCAACGCTTCACCCGCCGTGTCATCCGCGACCTCATGGGAATCGATGAGAACCTCCTATCCGTCATCCTGGGCGAATCATTACCGGCAGAAGCCACTTCAACAACTTCCGGCCCGGATCCGAGGGACGTCCTGGCCGCGGCAGCCGCTGAATCCGAGGATAACTTGTCTGCCCACGACTCCTGGGAGCAGCGGTTGCTCGAGCGGATATCAAGAGAACTTGGTGTTCTAGTCAACCAGCTTTCCGAGCACCCTGGGGCGTTCTCAACCTACCTTCGGACGCAAGAAGCTCCGGATTATGCTGGCCTTTCAACATCCGCCGACAGCACTGCTACCCGACGACTAAGCGTTCCCGCCTCTTCAGGCACTACGCCCGACGTCACTCAATCCCAATCTATTTCTAGTATCAACTTTGCGCCCACCGGCCCCCCTCAACCGTCTTACAGCGAGGCCTCTCTTTGGGGTATCGAAGAAGAGCCTGAGCCGGAACCTGCTGCATTTGAAACGTCGGCGCAAGCCCAGCACGAGCGCGAATACTGGGAGCGCGACCTCGACGTGAAAATGGTGTTCAACTTTCTCAAGGAGCGGTTTTCCTCTAGACCGACGTCGCCGGTCAACGGGAGTTCTCCCAACCGGAGAGACAGCGCGAATCCCTTTCAGCCGAAAGGCGCCGACAGCACCGCCGGCAGTCAGGAGCGCGCGGCCCTGATCCGCCAGCACCACCCGCTCGTCAGCCGCAACCTGCCCACGTCGTCTGCACAGGCGCACTCGGAGCAGCTCGCATCGTCGTCGCGGCCGGCACCCAACGCTACCGCGACGACGACCATCACTGTGCCCGTCCCCGTGCCTGTGAGCAGAGCGAACCTGCAGCGCTCTCGCCTGAGCAATAGGAACGCCGGGTCTAGCTGCGCGAGCCACAGCACTCGACGGAGCAAGCGAAGCGGAAGCAGCAGGAACTACTGGGACCTCGGTGGTAGCGTCGGAAGTGGGCCCGCTGGCGCGCCCAGTGCCGCCACCTGGGGCGAAGTTTGAAGATACCCCGTTTGTTAGCGGCTTTGCAAGACGGAGAGTAGACGAAGATCTCTTTTTCAGCGTGATGATGGGTTTCTTTTGTTTGTATCTCATAAGTGTTTGTGCGCGAGAGCGATACCTATAGAGCGGAGGGATGAGCATGGAACATGTCACCTCCCTTAGAGCAACGAGCCGTGATTGGTGTGTGTAGGATTTCCAGTTGTTTTCTTTGAACGTTTCTGGGCACGTGGATTGGTCTACCCTTTATTTGCATAGACGAACTAGCAAGCGGATTCATGTTTGGTCTCACATCTCCTATATTCTATTGCAATGGATCTCTCGATTTGGTCCCATCGGCGGGGGGTTTTTTGGGTTCTCGGATATCCCACTCTTAACATACCCCATTTCCTACCGCACTGTTTGCCTTGCCGTCATGGTTTGGATTCAGAGATTGTCCAGTTGATCTTTTGAAGCAATTGTTTTCCCCTCGGTGCTCCTAAGGGTCCGAGAGGGGTCGTTGGATACCATTTGTTCAATGCCTTACCATTAAGCAGGCATGCATCGCTGTCACCACTGTTTCTTCTATTGAAGGCACTAGGAGGGCCGTGACCGCCTTTCTCGCCGAATTCACACACGCATCGCATGGATTCACCGCTTGTGAATCAAATCTTTCAATCTCCTTTGTCATTTGAGTGTGTTACTGAAATCCACCATCTTCCCCATCCACCGTGAGCGCGCTCCCTCTGGACACCACGGCAGAGCGGGTGTCTGAGCGTTGCCCCACAGGCTTATGTCTCACTTGGTGCAAAGGGTCCCGGGTCGCGTGGCTGGACCGAGCGCCACCTGCTCACCACTACGCATCCCATCTGTGCAGTTGGCGTCATCGATCACGCCCCCGCAAACTAGCTTTAGGGCTGGTGCGTGACCATAGGTAAGGGGGTTTTTCGCTGGGCCGGAAATAATCCTTGGCTTGTTCCCTTTTCGTTTCCTTGATGAGCAGGCTTTGTGTTTGGCTGGGGGACTATGTTGACTGTTGTCTAAGGAAGATACAACGGCTGCAGCAACTTCGTAACAGCGCCTTCAGGCTGTGGTAGACCATAGAGGTTCCAAGCGGGAGTTGTTCCTTCTGTCCGTCCTATTTGCTTTTGTCTGGGGCGGTTTCAGATTCTTTCCAGAAGTCGACCGTTCGTTACATCTTGATTTTTACTTCCGCACTCCTGCAGAACGAACCCTCAGGGCATCCTAAGCCAAGTCTAATCTACCTCTACTTTTCTCTTGCCCTGTTCATCTCCTTTTCCCGTCTTGTTTCGGCGACTTCGGCGGCGGTATTCTAGCGTGGAAACCGTATTGAATGACGTTTACATGACTACGGCCGTGGTCGCCACCAACATGCTTTTGATCGTCAAACCACAGCGGATGACAAAAGAAATTAGCCCACCCGCATCTGCCTCGTGGAGATGTTCCACCATACTCACGTGGGATGAGTAGTTGAACATAAGATCTGGACGTAAATGTCCGGCTACTGTCTTCAACTACCCATAGAAAGAGTGCGTTTACCTCGGTGAGCTTAGAGGGCTAAATTCTTCTTGTCACCTGCTGTGGAATGGCGAGGTGTGAAGTCTGGACATTTGATATGTTGGGCAGTAGAATTCCATGTCTTGATGTGTTTCCGCAAATCCATAATTCACATTCACGTCTGTTTGTCTCCTTCACCTGCCCATTCTTAATAGTGTGTCTGACAAGTAAGAATCGGCTAAGCCCGCTCAGCAAGAGTTAAAACAGCAGTCATACCGCAAGAATGCCTCCGAACCCTTTTCCCGCAATCCCCCGAGTTTCCCCTGCTTCTTCTTCTCGATTTTCGCCAGGAATCCCACCACTGCCCATTGTACCCAGATTCCATCATCTCCGTCTCAGGTGTAGTTCCTTTGGTCCGTCAGCTCCAGCCAGTTCCCTAGTCTTGATCTTCTGAGTCTTCGTAAGAGTTGCTTGTCTGCAACAGCCAACTATCCAGAGTCTGCTGTTCCAAATGGGCGGTGGCTTCGGGGAAAAATTCCTTGACTGATTTGAGCACGGAGGCATCAAAACTCCTCTCAGCCGGTGCCTTGGTGAGGGGAACTAGGACCTTGAAGAACAGTAGCTGAAGCTGGACGGCGTCGACGTCAGCATAGTGGTTTTTTCCCACCAGTCGGTGCCTTATGAAGAAGATGCGAAATAGCACCTCCTGGCAGAAATTGTCCAACTTGGGAATGATCGCCTTGATGGTCGCCCTCATGCTCCGTACAAGATGGTAGCAATGGTTCTTGGGCGGAAGTATTGTGGTGTCCTGCCCGCTTTCGCTCAGAGCGCGTCGGACCAAGTCTGTGTCCACATTGTACGAGCCGTATTCTATCATGTAGTCGCCGGGTTGTATGTTGCACTCTTTGATTGCTTGGGCCAGTCGTTCTCCATTAGCCTTAGAGATGAGGACCGAACTTTGCTTTGCAAACTTCAATTTGACCACGCATTCTCCCTTTGCGTTGACGATCGCCACCTCGTGGATGACTTTGCTCCCGTCGATGACTCTGTTCCGGCCGAACTCTGTGTCGATGAACCACAGTCGCGGTCTTTCCTCGCCAGAGCCGTTCAGCAGGTTGGACAGGAACTTGATGTCTGCAGGGATATCGATGGCCTTGTTCTTCATCTTGTCCAAGGTAAGGTCGACATCCTTCGCTGTGAACATGGGCATTATTGGCTTTCTGGCGAAAGAACCGGATCGAACCCGCCCCAATGCACCGTAGAACTGCGAAGCCTGCATAAAATGCGGGTAGCAGTATCTCGCTACCTGCTCGAACCCCATGGCGAGGCATCCGCCCACTTGGCACTGCGCTCCGCGGCTTGAGGCGAGAAAGTGACCGTCGTGCCCGAGTTTCGAATCCACGGAGCAAAGAGCACACCTGCTCTCTAGAATGAAGTAGTTCCACACCGAATTTTCTGCCACGTCGACACCCTCTCGCAAGTACAAGTGCGTAGTCTCTGTGGTGAGGGTCAACTCGTACGGGCACGGTCTCGGCGGCTCGCCGCAGTGCGCGGGACCTGGACACTTGGGGGCCTCTTGTTCGATCTTTAGAAATGCCGTGGGGTGTCTCGCTGTAGAGAATTAGCTTCACATCATCGTTCTGGGGTGTATGGTGCCTTACCGATTTTGAAATCGTTGAATCTCAGGCAAGACTCAATTCGTCCATGGTCTTCCCGTTCATCCGTGTCAGAGGATGATTCCTCGTCACTCTCGTCATTACTCTCAGGGTGGCTCTCCTCCTCTTCCTCGTCGTGGCTCTCGTCGTGGATCCCTTCTCCATTCTCATCTTGGCCCTCTTCGTAGGCCTCTTCGAAGATCTCTTCGATGGTCTCTTCGTCATCCTCTTCGTCAGTCTCTTTGTTAACCGCGTAGTCATTCTCGCCGTGACTCCCGTCATCAATCTCATGCGAGACCTCGTCGTCGAGTCTACCCGCGGATTCCTCGGAGGAGGCCTTCTCCCCGCGAGTCTTCAAAATCTCTTGCAGTTTTGCAAGAGGCGTTCCTGGCGACGGAGCGTCTATGCGTAAGTCAAGACGCCCATGTGCGAAGACAATATGCCTCAACCGATCTCCAACCCTAAAAAACTGCTCGCCGCAGTCAGGGTCCTCCTCGCAAATTAGCTTTGGGTGGGCGCTTGAGAAGTGTCCGTCGAGCGCTGAAGTTGTATCAAACCCCCGTCCACAAACATTGCATTTGTATTTCTTTGGCCGATGGATGCGCTCGATGTGCTGTTGAAGACTTTCGTTGGTCGGAAACGGGTCAACATTGCATTCTGGACATGGAAGTTCCTGATGTTCTGCATGGGCTCTGCGAACATGCTCGCTAAGACGATGTTGAGTTTCGTACACTGTTTTGCTGTTTTTGTTGGTGCACTTTATGTGAGAGCACCGAAGTTTCGTTTTCTTGCCATGAGCAATCCTCTTATGGTTTTTCAGACGCTTCTGATTCCTGTGCTTGTGCTTCATCCGGTAGTCTGGGGTGCATTCGAAACAAACAAGTTGCTGGTGTTCAGTATGCATATCCTTCTTGTGAGCGCCAAGCCTTTCTCCGTTCGGGAACACCTTGTTACACTCATCGCAGTTGAAGGTCTTAGCGACCGGAAGAGGGGGCTCAGATGGCAGCGCATCTGCCGCGCTCTTCAGCCTCTTCGAGCTAGGCGATGTGGTATCGCCATCGCTTCCCCTTTTCCTCGAGGACTTTTGCCTGCACTGAAAGCACATGGTGACTTGCCTTCCTGTAGTGGTAACAAAGTGTCTTCGAGGCAAGTCCTGGTCACAGTAAAAACAATACTGCTTGTTTTCTTCCTGAGGGTCGAGAACAGCAGGAGTAGATGACGACAATTCTGCTGTGTAGGCCTTTCTCCTGGCCTTCGAGGCCTTATCGAAATCAAGACAGCGTCTGCACTGCTTGTTCTGTTGTCCACTCTTGCCAATAAACGAACTTAAAGGACGCTGCTTCTCGCAACGCGTGCAGAGCTGCGTATCCTCCGCCGGGACGTCGCGATCTGGAGCTGAGCCTTCCGATGGGCTGGCATCAGGGTTTTCGTGAGGCGGAGGTGCCAACTCGACATTTTTCGAACGGGCTTTCGCCAATCTCTTTTCGCGCTGGCGTCGACGAGACTTAGTACCTACAGAAAGACATTTCGAACATGTCTTGGTTTCCTCCCCTTTCTGACCGATGAACTGGCTCAAAGACAGATTGTGTTTGCAATTTGTGCAGACTTTCATGCCTTCTGAAGTGAGGTTCGTGGAAGAGGCGGGGTCCTCTGATAGGTCATCCCGGGGGGGTGCCTGACGGCGCGGCGGCATTGTTGCGGCGGGAGGGATTGAAGACTCGATTAGATGAGGGTGCGGTGGGTGTCTCGGTAACACGACGGCGGCAAGGTGAGGTTAATGCGCGGAGAGGAAGAGGTGACGATGAAGGTGCCGGTGGTGACGCCGCTGGCCAGTGCCAGAAATGCTGCGCTGGTGCCGCCGAAGTAGTCGGTCGGCGCAAGCGACTGTGAGTACCGACAGCGGCAGAGTGAGGTGGTCGTTGCGGCGGTCAGTAGGGCGAGGCGGCAATGGGGCAGGGCGGGTGACGGTGCGCAAGGCAGGTCGGCGCCAGGAAACTCAGGCTGGCCGCTGGCGCCGCTGAAGCCGTTGAGGAACTGTTGACTGTGAGTGACGGACAGAGGGAGCGAGGTTCTGGGCGCGCCTACGATGTTGCGTTCAGGACAGACAGGCTGGTAACGGGCAAGGGTGGTTGGGAGAGGGAAGGTAAAGGTCAGGTTGCGCCGGGGCAGATGGGAGGCATTTAAGCACGTCTCCCAAGCGGCGGCGCGTGGCTCTGGCGCGGCGGGAAAGACGCCGGTGTCATGTGCGGTGGTGGATGCGAGGTGTCGGGGCTCTGACCTCCGCGGTTGGTCACTTCTGGTCTCTTCCATGGTGGGCAGTTGAAGCAAGCATCCGGACGTGAATGCGAGTTTCAACCCACGCAAACACGTCTAGACATAGGATTCCACTACCCACGTAATCAGTTTGCAGTATCTCTATATACGTCGGCTCGGTCATCTTGCAATACACTGTGACGACTTCAAGGAAGACCGTTGGTGGTAAGTAAGATAGTAACGGAAGTGAAAAGGCCACGCACGGAACCAGCTAGGACTTGGTCTACGTTCGGAGCGCTGGGTACGTGCCATTTGGCGCCACCTGGTGGTCGACTCTGAGCGTCCTTCTGTTTCCCTGAAATGTTTTGTCTGTCGGAAAAAGCATACCTGCTGTTCTTGATTCTGCTCTTCTCGATGGTGGTATAGGAATTGGGAATTGGGCTGTGCATGAAAGAAAAACAAGTAACTAAGTGGACCAGTCTTTTCAAACAACACCAAATAGCTGATGGAATCACTATGGCGGTCAAACTCCATTTTTAGAGATGACGGTTCAAATCCACGAGTACGGATCGAGGGACACATTTAGAGTACTCCTTGCGCAGTTGACGTGTCGATTAGGATGGATGTCGCTGGACTGTACATTTCGTGCATCTACAGTTCTACTACGCTGAAACGCATACTGCTTCAGTCACTTGACGAGACTTTTTTTCTTCACTTCAGGATAAACTGACCAAGAGGAATTGTAGATACACCGTGGAAAAATCTAAAGACACTGCCACCAGGACACTAATAGATCCGGCAGGTAGATGAAAATAACTGTAAATTGAACAGCACTCTCTCGGAAAATGAAGAGCCTAACTCCCAACAATGCAAATCCTCCAACATTGGACACTTTCATCCCTACTTCCATCTCTCATCATATAAACCACTTGAACTTTTTTCCGTCCTTTTGAGATTTCCCAGACCTCAACTCCAGATCATCTCAACCCAGATGAGAACCCAAAACGCGATAATGACGAAAGATCAGGACCCACCTTGTCCAGCACAAGGCGAGACTCACGGCTCCGTGTCAAACTTGAGCTTGATGCCCATCGACGCGAGCTCCACGTCCAGATACTTCAAGACGCCCGGGATAGCCACGACCGCGCACGAGTCACCCCCGGTAAATCTCATCCCCTGACCGTCCTCCCAGACCTCGCTCTTCGGCTCCCACCCTTCCGCCGGCTTGGCGCAGCGCCTGCACCTGGTGATGCTTCCACCGCGCTTGCCGCGGCCATATCCGTTGACCGTCGGCGCCGTGCTAAAGAATGAACCACACTCGCGGCAAATCCAGGCCTTGGTGTAGTCGGAGCAGTTCATGAGACGGTCCTGGAGCAGGTGGGCGGTGCCGTGAGCAAGCAGGGCGTCACGCTCCATCTCTCCGATACGGATACCACCGCCCTTCTTACGACCCTTGATTGGCTGACCAGTGAGCGCGTTGTTGGGACCTGTGGTACGGACTTGGTACTTGTCGTTGACCATGTGACGCAGGCGCTGGTAGTAGACGACGCCGATGTAGATGTCGGCCTGGAGCTCCTCGCCAGTGATACCCGAGTACATGGGTTCGTTTCCGTAGTAGTTGTAACCAGCCTTTGCGAGCTGATGGCCAAAGTAGTCGACGGCAGTGTCGCGCTCGTCGAACCGGAATGGAGTACCGTCCTGTGCAAGACCGTGCAGTGCACCAGCCTTACCAGCCAGCGACTCCACGAACATACCAATCGTCATACGGGATGGGAACTGAGGCAGAACCTGTCAGCATCTTTGTGCTCCTATGCGAGAAGAGAGCTAACGTACCGCGTGGGGGTTGATCAAGACATCGGGTTGAATTCCTGTTTCGCTGAAAACTGCGTTGTCTGTCAGATTCGCGCATCCTTGGACGAGAAGGTCTTTGCGGCGGCTTACCCTGATCGGCTGCTGGCATCTTCATAGACATGACACCTTTCTGCCCGTGACGTGAAGAGAACTTGTCGCCAATGACAGGAGAACGCGGGATACGGATCTTGATGCTGACTGCCTGGAGGGGCTCAGCACCCGTCTCGGATCCAATGACACGGACCTCCTCAATGAAGCCTGTTTCGTCGTCCTTGTACTTCTCAAAGTGGGTTTGGCCATCCTTGTTGATGTACTCCCCTCTAGCGGCATCGTAAGTAACGTGGTGGTACGCACAGAGGATGTCACCCTTCTGCATCAGAGTGCCAATGTGAGGCAACCCATCATCGTCAAGCTTGAGACGCCACTCTGCCTTGATAAGACCGTCGGGTGCGAAGCCAAAGAGCTTCGAAACTCTCTTAGTCCCCTTGGTCCTGGAGCCCTCATTCAGCTCAACCTTCTTGGTCTTGTAGATGGTTCCATGCCCGAATCCATATTGCAACGCGCGAGAATTGATGATCATGCCGTCATCCATGTCATAGCCGCTGTACGAAAGGACAGCAACAATGGCATTCGTACCGTTGGGAAAGTTGTCCAGCCCATATTCGTTGTGCAGAGGCGGACGAACGACTGGTGTTTGTCCGGTTTGCAGCCTGTACGACTTGTTGTCGGTCCGGTATGCAGAGGCTGTTCCTGGAGTTCCCATCGTTTGCTATTCGCCATAATCAGTATTTGATCGCTTCTTTGAACATGGGGAGTTTATTACCTTGCTCATCTGCGTCTGGTACATATTTCTGTTGTTTTGCTTCTGTTAGATCTTGATCGAAAGGTATAAGGGGTATGCAATGGTAAAAAAAAAGAAAGAAAGAGACACGCACCGAGGACTCTGATTGTAGTTGCTGAATGGTGTGAGCCCGGCGAGAATGCTCAAGATGTCGGTAGGGTCGTACTCGACGTGCGTAGAGTCGCCCGAAGCGATTTCGGGTTCGGTACAGGCGATCGACATGTAGGGTTGCTCGAAAGGACCGACATAGTCAAGGCTGTCCAGGGGAAGGTACTTGACAGGCCTGTACAATCTAGCGGCCTGAGTAAACATGTAGACACCGGGATACTGGCCGCCACTGGAGTTCGGGATGTAACCAAGCTCTAGCTCCTTCGGGACGCCGTGTGTGCCTTCCACCTTCCAATAACGGAGGGTGTCAGAAATGACCTTAGCCTGCTTGGGAGAGCAGTATCCAAGGATCTGGCCGTCAAGCTGGACAACCACGCTGTCCTCGAGCTGTGCTGACGAGACACTTGAAATTCCAAGTTGAGCAACAAGACGGGGAATTGCGGAGGCATCCACGTTTGAAGTCGCAATCTTACAGGTATGCGACAAATGCTGAAGTAGCCCACAGGGTGAACCATCCGGTGTGTGTACTTTTACGCGTTTTAAGGTCAATAAAGCGTTTTAAAAGGGTATAGGTATGTGGTTGGGTTGGGGGTTGGGGTTTTGGGGGGGGGGGGGGGGGGGGGGTGGAAGGTTGACTCACCAGGACAGAGGAAACCCCAGGACTCAGGAAGCAGTTTCCTGACAGTTGTTGTCTTCAGCTCCGCGAAGAAACTTCCCCTGTGAAGCATCTACAAAGATGAAGTTAGTAAATTCAGTTAGATACGATAAGGGGTAAGTGAATACTTACTCGGAAATGACTGATGAACCTGTAGAAATTGATCTTCTCAGCGACCACGGTATAGCCTGATGTCTGTTGCAGGTCAAGGCCCGACGAACTGACGAGATTTCCGGTTGAGAGGAAATAGTCCATCGCATGGCCCAAATTCTCGTTCGTGCGGCGAACTATCTTGGGCAGGAAGTCCTTCTCAAACTCCGGGTCGGTGAACCGCTGTCCGGTGTTCCTGCACCATTCCGATGAAACAATGCGGATTGACATCAGCCAGTCCTCAATCTTCTCCTTGATGATCATGCCGTAAAGGAACCCCCCAAGAAGAACCTCCTGGTTCTGGACCGCATCAGGGTTGTCGACAGCGCACTCCCCCTCAACAAGGGCATACAGCTTCCTGATCATGAACAGAAGCATCTTGAACTTATCGGCATCCTGGCTCTCCGTGACGTCAGACGATCCCAGGTGGGGTAGCACGACTCGTCGCAAGAATTCGGTGCCAGCATCTTCGTCAGCAGTATCCTCGGGCAGGCCCAAGACGACCTTGAATTTCCCCCCAAGGTATGCCCGAGTCTTAGCCTTGCTGTGGATGTTGTACGCCTTGTATGTCCGGAGGAGCAATTCCACACGGTCGATGACGAACTGCTTGTCAGCCACACCCTTAGAACCAGCAGCGCCGACAAGTCCCTCGAAGATTTCGCGGTCATTGGTCTCTACGAGCGACTTGAGGATCATCATGGCCGGAATGAGGTACTCGGCCTTGCGCCAAGAGAAGCGGAAAGTGACATTTCCGTCGCTGAGGTAGTGGAGCACGTTGGTCTGCGAGGTTTGATCGGAGCGGACGGAGCGAATTTGGATACCGAATTTGGTGTACGACTGTCCACGATTCTGGAAAGAGGGACGGATGATGGCCATGGGGAAATTTCTCTTGCCGACAATGAGCATACGAATGAGCTTTTCGTTTCCGTTTACGATGAAGTAGCCACCGAGCTCCTCAGTCTCTTCCTTGGCGTTCACCAACTCGGCGGGCGCCAGTTTATCCAGATGGCACTTGTTCGTCTAAGCGAGGATCAGTAGAATGGACGAACACGATGTATCTATGCCACATACCCTGAGCATGATCGGCACCTGGCCCAGCTCACGGACGGTCTCCTTCCAGTCGCCGTTGTTTACGCGCCACTCCAATCGCACGCGCATCTTTCCCCTGTATGTGGCGTGCCTTTCACGGCATTCCGAGGGCAGGATATTCCGGTTCGTCAGAGCGTACTTGTTGCTCGCCGGGAGGATGGATTTCTCGAGGTAGATGTCGCGCACGCGCACGCTGAGGCGATTGCGGGGCCCGACGGTGGTGTTGTCGCCATCAAGGAAGGTCTTGGTACCAATGTCCTTGAGACCGTTCTCCAGTAGGCCGTTCTTGTCGAAAATGGCATTGAAGGAGTGGATGTGCGGCTCGATGGCGGCAGCGAGCGCTGGGTACGCTGTGCGGTCGGTGGGCGGGTTCCGGAAGAGATTGTGACGGCGCACCGTGTCGAACTCGTTGCTCCAGGCGGTGTCGGTCTTCGCCCGTCTCTTGGAATGCGAGGGCGCCATGGTGTGGTCTGGCTTCGGCGGTTGAGTGGTGCTGGGCTGGGTGAAGCTGCGGAGCGCGGGCGGCGTGTCCCCGCGGAAATTTTGGGGGGGCTAAATCGAGGCTACTGCAAGGCGCGGGCTGGCATCACACTGGGCGTGCGCTTCGGGGGAGGGTTGCCGTGAGGCGTGGGCGAGGGTAGCAGAGCAGCACTCAGAAAAAATGTCGTAGCAGCGCTCGGACCGGGTCTGCGCGCAGCAGCTCTGGCCGACGGGCGGCGGCCGGGATTGGCTTCGCAGGGCGACCGCCCGCCCGAAGCGGCCTAGCAGATCGGCTTCCCGCAAGAAGACTCCCAGACGCTGCACCACCTCTCTCGTGCACATGCGGCGCCGTGGTTTTGCCCTTGTATCCTCCATCGCCCGCCCGGCAGCCATCGCCGCAAAGCTTCTCACCACTCGCCTGCGTGCGCGGTGCAAAGGTCCTGCTCGCGTTGATTTCTACCTAGCTTAACCGCCCCGGCCGCAAGGCAGACAAGGCCCCGCATCCCAGGAACCCTAGACTGAGCTCTTCACGCGCCTCGGGCCCTTCCGCAGCTATTCACTGCCCATCCATAGCGCCCTCTCCCACCCACCTCGCACCCGGACTCAGCAGCACGACGACCTCCCGACCATGGCTGGCTTCTTCAGGCGTATCTACGATTGGCTGCTGCGCCTGTTCTGGTGAGTGCGCGACCCGGGCCCGCGTCCTCCACCGGCCCGCGGCCATCAACCATCGCGGCCTCATCGCGTTGTGTTGGCCTCGCCCCTCCCCAGCCGCGTCACGCACGAGACGAACCCGTCTGCAGCCGCCGCGCACCCTGCTGACCCGGCCTTGTCGGCCTCCGCAGGGCGACCGAGATGGACATCACCATGATCGGCTTGCAGAACGCCGGCAAGACGTCGTTGTTGCGAGTTCTGGCGGTGAGTGTCTACCCTTCCGGGACCGGCCGTGCAACGTCGCGCTGAGGTCCTGGGCCTGCTGGCTGGCTCGACACTGACGTAACCAGGGCGGCGAATTTACCATCGAGTGCGTCCTGCCTTTTGCATCGCGCAGAAGGATGCGTCCGTTTGCGCGAATTTTGCACTGACCAGTTGTGTGTCCAGCTCGATTCCCACCGTGGGGTTCAACATGAAGCGAGTCCAGAAGGGCCATGTGACCCTGAAGTGGTATGTATCGCAGGGGTCCTCCCTTAGATCGTCATGTGCCAGTCCCCAAAAGCATCCGTGTGCGAACGCGAGATAGCACCATGGGGCACGATTTGCTGATTGTTCGTGCCGTCCTCAGTTGGGATCTTGGTGGTCAGCCCAGGTTTCGGTCGATGTGGGAGCGGTACTGCCGCGGCGTGAACGCCATCGTGTAGGCTCTTCGTCGGTCGCATTTTGCGCGCGCTTTGCTTATCGCCTGCAGATTCATCGTGGACTCGGCGGACAAGGAGGCGCTCCCCGTCGCCCGCGAGGAGCTCCAGTTGCTGCTGGAAAAGCCGGCGCTGGAGGGCATCCCGCTGCTCGTGCTTGGCAACAAGTCCGACCTTCCGGACAAGGTCTCGGTCGACGAGCTGATTGAGGCGCTGAACCTGCGCTCCGTGTCGCACCGGGAGGTGAGCTGCTACGGCATCAGTGCAAAAGAGGAGACCAATCTGGACGCTGTTCTGCAGTGGCTGATTGCGCGGTCGAGCAAATAACCCCCCGGTGCGACGGCACGGTTTGCTGCTTCTGACGACGATGACGACGATTCTCCTCATGCCTATGCTACCATCAATACGGCAGTCAGTTTTATACGATATGCGTTAACGAGACACGACATGATGGAAAGACGAAAGCAAAGGCTAGCAATGGCCGCCCCATTTTCTCTTTTTTTTTTTGTTTTCCCTTCCTTGCGAAGCAGCGTAACATCTGCATTCTTTCTTGCCCGCCTATTTACCTTTTCTTCTTGGGCGCGTTGCGAGGGCGACCTCGTGGGCGGCCGATCTATTTTGGGGGCTGGCGACGGGACGCGGGGACTGGAGGCGCCTTCGGCAGCGGCAGGCCGGTATATTTGTGTATGTCCTCCACGTAGTTTCTCGAAACGGCTTTGCGAGAGACGGCAGCTCCAGCAACCAAGCGGAGGCGCTGTGGCGCGCCGGTCATGGGAGGGGGCCGTTTCCAAGATCCATAGTCGCGGAATGCCAGGGACCTTTTGCTTCCAGAAGGCAGCGCTCTCGGGGCGCGCAGTCGCTGAGTCGAGCGGGCAATTGGCAGCGCGCAATTGCAAGCCGGCGAGTGTTGAGAAGCAAAAAAAATCGCGTGGGCTACGCTAGCAGCAGAGCGCGACGAATTGAACATATTTCAGCCCAGAGCTCCAGGGCCTCATGCAATGCCAGCGCATCACCCCGAAGCGGCTTAGCGGCCCGTCAGTGGCCACGAGCTGGCGGCGTGCCCAGCAGCCAGCTCCTGCGGAAGGCACAAGGCAGCTGCTTGCGCTGACTCTGACACGTCAAGGCGGCTGAAACACCTGCGCAGCTTGAGCGTCACGCTCTCGCCGGAACTGCTCACGTTCGCCCTCCCTCAGTCGCCTTCCTTCATCGCTAGCTGTGCGTGCCGTGAGGCTGGCTGATGGCCATGGCGATGCCGCCCAGTCGGAGCCGAGGAGAGCGCCGTGGTACGCAGCGCAGTGCGAGTGTGTCCTGCGACCGGGCGACCGTACGGGACCAGGCCGAGGGCTTCCCCGGACGAATGAAGTGCGTTTGCCGGAGCAGAAGTCTGGTTAACCTAATGACTGGCTCTCGACTGACGTCGTTCGGCAGGACAGGGAGAGCCTGCGTGAAACATGTCGTGCCCCGCGATGAGACCTCCGCGAGCCGCCTGCGATTGCCTCCTCTTTCGTGTTTCCAGAAACATGGCATCTGGGTGTCGGCAAATAGGCCCCTATCGTCAAGCTAGCCTCGTCAGCCTTCGACTGGTACTCAACAACTGCCTAGTCAGCCCGATCATTTCTACTACTGCCGCCGAGGGACTTACTCGAGGCTACACTCGGGCATTGGCCAATGGAGATATTTCGAATGCTGCCATTTTGAGGGAGAAGGCATTGCTTGGTTCTGTGCCCAGCCACGGCGTTGGCCGCTCTTTTATTATTGTTGCGGCTGCGTTTCCTTTTCAGGCAGTTCGCGTTATCGATAAGAGCCGCCAGAACTTTTGCGCTTCCTCCGGCGCATCAAGAACCTCCAACCCGTCCTCCGCTCCAGCCCCCGATTAACGCCGCACTGCCGCGCCCGCCGCCACCATGGTCAGACGCCTGAAGCATCACGAGAGCAAGCTTTTAAGAAAGGTACGCAGAATGCGTTGCGGATTGTCGTGGGGATCTCAATCTGACCTGTTCGAAAGGTCGATTTCACGACCTACAAGTCCGACAACAACCACCGCGATGCTGCCGTAATCCGTCGCTATGCCATCCAGAAGCCCGAAGACTACACAAAATACAACCGCCTGTGCGGCAGCCTCCGCCAGCTCGCCCACCGCCTCTCAGATCTCGACCCCGCCGATCCCGTCCGCTTGAAACACGAGAAGCTGCTGCTGGAGAAGCTCGAGGATCTGGGCATTCTTAGCACTGGCACTGGCTCGCGCAAGCTCAGCGACGTCGAGAACAAGGTCACCGTCTCCGCCTTCGCACGCCGTCGCCTAGGTGTCGTCATGACCCGCCTGCACATGGCCGACACTGTCCAGGCTGCCATAAAGTTCATCGAGCAAGGCCATGTCCGCGTCGGCCCCGAAGTCATTACCGACCCAGCGTTCTTGGTCTCGAAAAACCTAGAAGACTTTGTTACCTGGGTGGACTCATCCAAGATCAAGCGCAACATCCTCAAGTATCGCGACCAGTTGGACGACTTCGACTTGGACATGGCATAGTCTGGCTGGTGGAACTCAAGATATCGAGAATCAAAATGCATTTCGAGGCGTTGGGCGCATGGCGTACATGAAGGACACAAGACGTATGGGAAACCGGGAGATATACGCGGCGTCAATTCAGCGAGGCGCAGATACCACTGCAACACCATTGCAATTCATCGACGATTTTTCTGGCCGGTTTTGTGGACATGCTTCTCTGGGGATTATTTGCTTTACCTCGTTATGACCAGCGCATCTAAAAGCCGTCCAAATTGTTATTTTCGAGAGCCAACTTCGCCCTAGAGAGCATGATCATAAGGCCAGAAAGAACGATGAACGAATAAATATTCCACATCCGGTAGTCGAGGGCCAATCAATACTCTCCTCCTGTTCCTCCGGCCACCAGGCGCCATCCCCTGCCGCCGATCAAGCAGTCCTGAATGCTTGGTAACCGTCTGACCCGAGGAACATGTGGTGTTTGTTTCACGTTGGGGCTGATCATTTAACCGGATGTGGAATACGATCATGGCTGCTTCACGCAATCCTCACACCACCACGCCAAGCCGTGCGGCGTGCTCCGACGCGTCGCGTAACCAGTACGCCGCAACACACGAATGCAAGGATTCTCCGTCAAGCCATCATGTTTGATCTTCTGGCCGCCTAAGCGAAGGGAAACCACCTATTTCGGCTCTCCCTTCGCAACTTGAGACGCTGGATTATAGTACAAATGCAATCCTTAACGCTGCAGGTGTTTCGTTTCGATTCTCGTGTGCAACGGAGTGACCTACAATGTTTACTACGCAGAGAAAACAAATCATCAGAGAGGCTGTGTGGAAGCCGTGGAAGCCCGCGAGATCCAAGGAGCATGAGAATGTGTTGCCTTCGCTTCAGTCCATCAAACACGAGCAGCTGTCAACCCGGCAGGAGGATATACAATTCTTGGAATACTGGAAGTACGAAAACGTAGGCCGTTAATGCCCCTGCCAGTTACGCCGCTCTCATGCTCATGCGCGACCATTCAGCTCGACGCCGCGCAACCAGGAGTCAACTGCTTCGCCGGCATCATTCACGACGGACACGTCTCGGACTGGTTACACCAACAGGGCCCTTTCGCTTTGAGAAAACCCAGCCCCGAGCACAATGTCGTCGGCGGGATAAGGATCCTCATCTGCGAGCAGCGGGAAAGCAATCCATTGACGTTTCCCATCAGTCGGGATTCCTACCTGCGCGTGGAGAAGCACTTCCACCTGTCTCCAGCAACCCTTCCGTACTTCAGGAACAGCGGTTACAGTCATAACTGGCGACACGTTACCACCGGAGGCCGCAATGAGCTCGGTAAGTTCTCACCCTGGTTCCAGTCCCTGTGATGCAGGGCCTGGTGAAAGCACATGCAGGACGAATGCTCCTTCTCGTCCATCCCACCCGCAGTCCTTCTCCACCTATTGATGCACCAATCACTCTCACACCCCGAAAAGCAACACCTCCCCAACTAACGTAACAATCCAACCCCCACAGTCCTCCTAACCTCACCCCCGACAACCTCCCCCATCTCCGGCGTCCGCCTCTCGCTCAGCCACGACCTGAACACGTCCGTCACGACCGCCTTCCTCTACGGGCCCCACCTCCTCTCGGCGCCACCCGCCGGCGTCACCGTCTGCGGCGCGGCCACGTCCTGGTGCGCGCGGCCCGTCCCGCTGGTCCCGCAGCTGCGCGAGCTGCTCGACGCCTGCGGGCCGCTGTGGACGCACCCGCTGCTCCTGCCGACGCTGCTGCTCGCCAACGCCGTCGACCGCACGCAGGCGTTTTGCGCGCGCGAGATGGCCGCGCGCGTCGCCGCCGCCGACGAGGAGCTGCGGTGGTCCAAGGCGAGGACGCGCGCCGGCGGCGTCGACGCGATGATGGGCGAGGTGGCCGCCGTGGCCGCCGAGGCGGTCGGCGTCGAGGGGTTGTGTGCATGGGAGAATCGCATCGCGGTGTGGTTGGGGGACGTCGTTGAGCGGACTGAAGGGTTGCTGGTGCCGGTTCGTGAGGAGTGGGAAGGCGGAGGCGATGGTTATGGTGATAGCAGTTGGGAGCTGAGGGAGATGGTGGAGCAGTTGAGGACGGCTACGGAAAGCGGTGTTGAGGAGGCGAGGAGGCTGAGGGCGAAGGCTGGGTGGTTGGTTGATATGGTAGGTTTCGTTCTGGCCTTGTACCCCGTTCCCTTCTTGATGTTTTCCTTGCAACCCTTGTCTAGATATGGCGGACTGACTTGGGTATCCAGCTCAACACCTCCGTCACCCAGACGAACAACCTCCTCACAGCCCAGCTCGCTGCAACAGCCACCCGCGATGGCGCCTCCGTCAAGAGCATCGCGCTCCTCAACACGCTCTTCCTCCCCGCAATCTTCGTAGCCGTAAGTCCACTCCCCCCCTCCACCCAACCCACCCTAGAACCCACCTAACCAGCAAACAGACCCTCATAACGACATTCACCTGCTCCACGCACACCAACGGCACCATGACCTCCACCACCTCCAGCGAAGACAGCAGCACCAACCCCCTCCTCTCCAGAAACCTCCGCACCTACTGGGCCACCACCATCCCGCTCACCGTCCTCCTCCTGCTCTCCTGGCTCATCTGGCGCCACCGCGCCACCCGCCTCTTCGAGTCCGACTACGCCGCCATCCAGCGCGGCGAGGACGCCGTCATGGCCGGCCCCGCGCGACCGCCGCCGCCACAACAGCCGTCGTCGCCCCCTGCTGTGTCGGTGACACTACCTGCGACTGTGGCCGCATCTAAAGGCGTAGGCAGTAGCAGCAGCGGCGGCGGCTCGAAAGAGCGCTCCGCGCGCGTAGCCACCACCGAGGTCATCGATCTCGAGGACGGACGCGTGCGGGAGCGCGGCGGGCACCACGGCCGCGGCGCTCGCTCGCGTGTCTCGGCGCTGCTGATGCCGTCGTCGCTGACGGCCGGCAACAGAAACAGCAACAGGAGGTCGAGCAGTATGAGCACGTGGCCGACGGGGCCGTCGGGCGTGTCGGCGCCCGAGATGGTTGGGACCGGGACGGCCGTGACGGCGGTGGGGAGGAGGGGGAAGGGGAAGGATTGGGAGGATTTGTAGAGGTCGGGATGATTGATGAGAGGGCTTGAAGTCCACGCACCCTTCGAGGCCTGGAGCCTTTTGGATAGGTGCGATGTGCTCAGTCGGGCGCTTTGTTTCTTCGCTCTTAGTATATACCCTGCTTTAGTTATCACTTAATTGTATTGACCGGCTCTGCTGCGGTGATCACAGACCTCGTCACAGTCAGCGATGCGTGAGAAAAAATAACCATTCCAACTTGCGTATGCCTGAGCCGGCCAATTCCATCAATGCTTGTCATCGTACTGATTCTTCTCCTTCCTGCTTGTTCAGGCATGCCCACCCCTTTCTCGTCCGGGGCGGGTGCAAGGCCCGCTTGCAGACCAAACTCTGTGCACCTGGGAAGGCCGAGCCTACTTTGCTTCATTCTTCTTTTCATGGACCAGCGGTCCGTCATGCAGAGGCGTGATTAATCGGGGTATCATAATGTCCTCTCGTCCTCGCCTGTCCCTTGCGTATTCCCCAAACGGATGTCCATGCTCATTTTCAGACCGGCTCAAATCTTAAATCATTTGATTCCTCCACCACCTCAGCCTTCAGGCCTGGCACTCTGAGCGGGCTGTTCGTCCTCCATCTTCCAGATGATAATCGTCTTGTCGAGACTCGCGCTGATCATCCAAGGCTCACTAGGGTGCGTGTCAACGCACAAAACAGGTTCCTTGTGCCCATCCAGCCTTTGCATTACGTTCTTGCTGCTACAGTCCCAGAGGTAAATACTGCCGTCCTCGCTACCGCTTGCAATGAAGGCCGACTGGTATGGGGCGGTGCCGTAGACGCCAAAGGCACCGCTCAGACTGTACTGGCTGTTCTTGTGCCCCTGGTATGTCTTGACGCACCTGCCCTTGCCGGTCACGTAGTCCCAAAGCCTGATGCAGGAATCAAGAGTCCAGGCGAGGATGTATTTGCCGTTTGGTGAGAAGCGGACGGAAGTCACGGGGGCGTTGTCTTCGTGAACGAGCGTGCGAAGGCACTGACCTGTGGCAGTGTCCCAGACGCGACTGAGGAATGGTCAGCATTACAGTTGCCGAGACACGAGGAATGAAGAGTGGCTTACATCAGCCCGTCGCTGGAGCAGCTGACGACCATTGTCCCATCGCGCACGAAATCCACACCGCCAACTGGATCTGAATGCGCTGGGAGCGATTTCATAACGCGCGCGGTACGGATGTCCCACAAGAATACAGCTTCATCGTAAGAACCGCTCACGATTATGTTTCCTTTGGGGGAAATGGCAAGCGAGTAGATGTAGTTGTGGTGGCCTTCGAAAGGCACGGAGAGATCTTTACCGGTAATGGCGTCCCACAGTCGAATGTATTTGTCGTCAGAGCCCGAGGCCAGGATGCGCGAGTCCGGCGCCCATGCTAAGGTCGAGATGCCGGCCATGTGGCCCTCAAGCGTATGCTGGATCTTGCCGGTTCGCGCGTCCCAGATCTTGATGGTGGCGTCTGCAGACGAGCTTGCGATCCAGCGGCCGTTGGGCGAAAACCTGACGCACGAGACGCCTTTCTTGTGCCCGCAGAGCTTTAGCTTCGCTTTGTAGCGCAGCTCGGCGGGCTTCTCCGGCAGGTCCATGCTGGGCGAGCGGGCTCCAACGGGCGAGCGGGAACCAGAGCGGGGCGAGCGCGACCTGTCTCGCGACCTGTCTCTGGGGGTGGCATCGAGGCTGTCGTCGTCTCTGTAGCGATGCGCGGCCGGGCGCTCGGTGAGCTGGTAGGTGGGCGACGCGACTGGAAAGGGCGAGCGGTCGCGCGGAGACTCGAGGTAGCCGTCGTCGGAGCGGCGCCTTTTGGGCGAGCGGCCATTGAGGTCGGCCATGTTGCGGCAGCGGCGTGGGCGTGGTTGTGTGCGGGAGAGAAGGTGCAGGCAGAGGGACGGAGAACGCGAGCGAAAGTCCGCAACGCGCGCTGGCAATTCCGCCCTGACATCACCGAACATCGAGAGCTCCGTGCCCGTCCAGCTGTCCCCTCACCGTCAACCTTTGCACTTCTCAATCACCACCACCCAAGCCGCAATGGACGCCCGTACCTCGCACAATGCTCCCCAGGAGATCCGAATTGTCAGCCTCAACTGCTGGGGTCTGAAATTCCTCGCAAAGTACCGCCAGGAGCGCCTCTCTGAAATCGGCCGCCAGCTCGCTGCCATTTCGCCGCCCCCGGACATCATTGGCCTGCAAGAGTGCTGGACCAAGCAGGACTACGAGTCAATTCGCGATACCCTGAAGGAGAGGATCGGCCTGCAGTACAGCAAATTCTACCACAGTGGCATCTTCGGCGGCGGGTTGGCCATCATCTCACGATGGCCCATCGAGGAAGCCAGCATGGTCCGCTACCCGCTGAACGGCCGCCCCACTGCCTTCTTCCGCGGAGACTGGTTCGTCGGCAAGGGCGTAGCCTGTGCGAGGATCCGGTTCGGCAAGGGCAAGAAGGACGTTGCTGAAGTGTTTTGCACACATGTGAGCTCATCGCCACCACACCGCCAGTTACCCGATTTGGACACGATGCTGATTTGACACGCACAGCTCCACGCCCCATACGAAAGCGAGCCCAACGACTCCTACATCTGCCACCGCACTGCTCAGGCCTGGGAAATCACGAAGCTGATGCGTGGCGCCGCCGAGCGTGACCACCTGGTCATCGGCTTGGGCGACTTCAACATGATTCCCCTGTCGCTCGCTCACCGTTTGATCGAGGCACACTCCCCTGCTCGGGACGTCTGGCGGATTCATCACCCCGACTCTTCTGTTGGCGCGGCCCGTGACAAAGTTGAGCAGGCGCGTGGACGACCGATTCCGAACGCAAAGTTCAACATCACGGAGAACGGGGCTACGTGTGACAGCTCGTTGAACACTTGGAGATGGAGCGAGGCAGACAGGAAGCGTCTGGAGAAGGGTCTCCCAGTGACGGTCGAGGACACTGTTGAAGACCCGCGTGCAAAGCGTCTGGATTACGTTTTCTTTTCTTGCGGTGAGAACAGCCCCTCAGCCAACAACGACACGGATTGGGTGCTCGACAAAGTGGATGTAGGCATGACACAGCGACACCCCGAGCTCCGTTGCTCACTTAGCGATCACTTTTCGGTGGAAGTGACCATCAGGCGCGCTGGCGGCCCATCGCCACGCTCGTCGACCAGTCAACCCCTGTACACGGGGACATCCGCCCTGCCTGTCTCTACTTACGACGAGATCCTTGCCATGATTCACAAGTATACAGCTCGAGAGTACCGGCAGCGGCGCCTGCGGCTGGGGCACTTCGCCGGGCAGCTGCTTGTCGCCATCGGATGTCTCATCGCGGTTTGGTGGAGTCCCCGCAACTTCGTGTCGTTCATCTTAATGTTAGTGAGCACGCTAGGACTTGCCGCCGGCGTAATCGATGGGCTGATCGGCGGGCTCTTTGTCGGAAGCGAGCTGCGCGCGTTGCGAGAATTCGAATGGGAGGTCAAGAATGCGAAGGCGGTGGCCGAGAGACGACCCGCGGAACTGACCAAGACACGGGAAGACGGCGCTGAGCACCACGAAGCTGAGAGAGAGGTGGACGAGGAAGCGGATGAGGAGCAGGGGGATGACACAGCCGACGGGGTATGAGCGATGTTTCCAATTTTTTCCCCGACCTTCATTCTTTCTCTCTGGAGATGGCCCCGACTTATGGAGATGGCTCCGGCATACATGGAGCTGGCTCCGACCTCATTGATTCATGGGAGATGACGTTTTGCCAACACTTGGACCTTGTTTTACCTACAGTTGGGACGATTGCACACGGGACGAGGCGCTGCTTTGCATGCAGCAGCTGCGACGCTACTGCCGCGACGGCTGCGAGACGGGTACAGGCGGTTCCGCCCGCGACGGTCGTCCTCGGAGGAGGCTGCACTCGGAGTGTAGTGGGTTGATCTCGCACAGCTACTTTGATGTGGACTGGAGGAGAAGGGGGATGCGAGGGGCGGGGACGGAGCTGGGAGAGGGAAATGGACGGCGGGGGTGCTTGGGCAGAGGGGCAGCGAGGTGGGAGGCAGCAGGGAGGCAGGGCAATGTGGTTGGCATCCAATGGGGGGGACACGGTAGACGCGGGCATGAGACGGCACCGATTGTGATGCGGGATATGCAGCAATGATCAAGTGCCGCGATCGCAAGGGCAAGGGCAACGGCAGCGGCAGTGTCGAGAGTCGAGCGTCGGGAGTAGAGTAAGAACCGGGCGAAAGGTCCGGGAAGTGTTGCGAGCCGTGCCGCTGATAGCGTTGCGGCGGGGCGAGGGCTGGTGCTGGCGGTTGCGGGTGCATATGTGTAGCGCATGCGTGATGGGTGAGCTGGCGGCCAGGCGGTCTGGAGTCGTAGGGAAAGTGTAGAGTGGTTTGCGCAAGATTGACTTCCCGCCCCGGGCCGCCCGTCGCTAGCGCCGGCGGCCCACCGTAGCGCCGTCTCTTCAACCGCGTTTTATTTTTATGACCAGTTCCATGCAGTAGATGGTGGAGATTAGATCGATGAACGACCTAGATGTGGATAGACATGTGAGAACCACATCTGCTGTACCCGCCCCTGCTGCTGCACGCACCTGCAGCCTCGTATAGGCCGCCGCCGCAGCCATTGGCATCGGCGCCCGCGACTGCGCTGCTGCACCTCCGCCTGTCCCCGCCGATCTTGACTGATCAAATGACAATCTCCGGCCACTTTGCCATCCTTCCAATGCCGCGAGTAATGCGCCGCTTTGTCACCTGCAAGTCAGCCGGTGCTGCTCCTGACCACTGCATGCTGCTGCTGCCAGGAGATAATGCTGTGTGAAGAGTCCTGACACATGACAGCCGCCACAGGTGCCACGCCAGATTCGCTTCTGCGGCTTCATGCTCGCCCTGCTCCAGCACGCTGAACGCTCCCGCTTCTGACGCGCCCGGCACCCCGCCGTCACGTCCCGTCTCGCCCGTCCGTCCCTTCCTCGCCCCCTCATCCTCTACGCCCATGGCCGCAGAGCATTCCCCATTTCCAGCTCTACTTTCCGTCTCAGCCCCAATCACAGCGGGATTTGGAGAAGTGTAGATCTCACACCGCCGATCCCTTGCCGCATGTAGAAAAGTCCCAGCGATTGAGAGACTCGTAAACCCTGACGCGACTACGATCTTTCCGTCGCCTCTATATTTGCTTTTTCCTCCTCTTTTCCCACCCCCCCTTCCGCACGTCTCTCTTGCTTGCTTTGCTTTGCTTTGCTTTGCTGCGCCGCCTCGCCTCGCCCCGCCCCGCGCCGTTGCGCACCCGCGCGCCCCGCGGCGCCCGCTCTGCTGACGCTCTGGGCCGGGATAGGCCACCCTCCCGACGTTGCATGTGCGTGATGGGGGTGTGGGTGTGTGCGTTGGCAAGGGAAAAAGCCGTTGATTGACAGGGCCAAGGTCTGTGTTGTCTGTAGAAGGGGGGGAGGGAGGGAAATGGAGCGACGGGGGTGTGGGTGTGTGTGTGCTGCGGCACAGCCACCTAAACGAGACTGTGTGCCTCTTCGTAATTCTTTTTTCCTAGAATCACTCGGCCATCGTGGAGAGACTACGGCTTCTGCCTGTTGGCCGTGGTTTCATTGTGCCGGGTGTATTCTGCTCGCCTCACTGTCGTTGGTGGGCAGTGATTGTAGATGTACAGTGCATTACGCATACGCCGCCAGAGTGGCCCCAACGCACATGCCCAATATTTTCCCAACGGTCCCAGTGTGTTTGGATCCGGGGTTGACCTCTGGACATTACTCGCGGCCAATATTTCTTGCCAGGGGGAGGAGTAGGGTTGTCGTGCTCGTCACCGGGTCAAGCCGAGCAGGTTCTTGTCGGCGACGGAGGCCGCGCCGGCGGGCGTTGTGGCTGAGGAAGTCGCGTCTGCACATCGTTGCCCTTCCTCCCCCTGTCGGCCGGGTCAGGAAGCGACAGGCCATCAAACAAATAAATCAAACAATCCATCCGGGATCCCTTCCAACGTCAACGGGCATCAGAAACAAAAAACCTCGAACACGCACCCACGCGCGCAACATTGAAAAGCGAAGCTGAGGGAATCCCGAAATAGGCCTGGAAGAGGCCAAGTAAAATACAGGTCTCGAACAAAAACGACCAACCTGTTGTTGCACAGGACAAGCCGTCCTGCACTGCCGTACGGGAAGGGGCCAGCCATGGTCGCTGCCGTCTGTGCGGACGAGTTCCAGGTCGACGGTAGCGCGGGCTCATGCAGCACCCCCCAGTCCCTTCTTTTCCCTTTGTCCCTCTTTCCTCGCTCTGCTCCTTTGCCCGTCGCCTTTTTTTTTTTTTTCTTTCCTGGTGGGCGGCGCTGCTCGCCCCCTCCTTGCCGCCAACCAGGCTTCCTCTCACGCTAGCTGCATCGTGCTCTACTGCAGCTTGCGCAAATCCCCTCCGCTCCTCCCGTTATGTCGCCTTACCTTTGCTGTAAGCGTCAACAAGCGTCCGCGTTCCCTTGGGAAAACCAGGGACGCAGGAATGGCGCTCAGCTGAAGCGGCAGCGGCAGCAGCCCGTGGCGGTGGAGGCGGCGGCGCCTGCGAGCAGCTGCAGCAGCTGTGCAGCCATCTACACCGCACCTCTCTCTGTCATGGCCATGGTGGAGACGGTGCTTGCGTGCTGCCCGATCGGAAGGGAACCCCTATCGTGTTCACTCGATCTCTCCATCCATAGCTTACCTTTTCGGCTCGGAGCCGTTGAAGCTTCCTAAAGCAACCGACCTACATGTAGATGTCGACGTAACGACTCTCTATTTCTGGCTACAGTCGTGTGAGAGCAGGCCATGCGTACATTGCGATTTTCCCTCGTTGCTTGCTTGTTGCATTCTGCGTTCATGCGTTGTCAGCCACCTCGGTTGCAGTGCCTTACCTCCTCCCGTCTCGCATGCCCATGTATGTATGCATGCGTTTGGGTGTATCAAGTGTCTGGAGCCGATATCCACGAGTCGCTTCGCCGCGCCCGCCTGCTCCGTATTTGCAAGCGGCGTGCGTTGGCGTCGTCATGAGCGGTCGTCGTTCGAAGATGCTCCATGACTATCGCGCCGGCTGGGGCCCCCATGTATCCAAAGCGTCCCTTTACCCACCCGCTCCCCCTAAACAAATATAGAGAGGCCCGTGTGCCCGCTCTTTAAAAGAATGACATGCAGTCTTGCTGACGTGCGTCTATACGAAGGCGATCGGAGACACGTATGCGGGCTCGTGTCTTGTCCCGTTCGTTTCGTTCGTTCGGCCTTATCGGTCGGTCTAATCGTGCGGCTGGTCGGTAGGGGGAGAGGGGCAGGAGAGGGGCCACGCTTTCGCGCGCGCAGTATGGCGTGCGGCAGAGGTGAGCCTATTAGCCGCTCGTAGCCGTGCCTAGCTAACTGGCTAGCTAGCTAGCTATAGCATCTCCCCGCATGCGTGTCATATCCTCTGGCGGCTGGGCAGAGAACTGAACGACGGCCGAAAACCTGGTGCCCGGGACGGCTCGCTCTGTTTCGCCTTTTGCCCATGTTCCCTATTGTGATTTCGGCGTCAGCCTCTTTTGTGGAAAGAGAATGCGATCGTCCGCCGGCGGCGGCGCAGGTACCCAAATGTGCGCGAATTACTGTGTAGCGGTGTCTAAGTCGGCCGGGAGGCAAGACTCCACCGTGTGTGATGATGGACCGGCCGTTGGAAAGCGTGCAGTAGCGTGCACCGCGGAGCGGTCTGTGTCGGGGGCAGCAACAGCAACAGTGGCAGTGGCAGTGGCAGCGCGAAGATCCAAGGACTCAGACTCAGAAAATGACCTGTGGCAAGGGGTATGCCACAGCATCACACGGGCTGGGGCGGGGTGTTCGCAAGACGTTGGCCAGGAGGTGGGGGATACCAAATACACGTATAGTTTTTCTTTTCTCTCCATTTGATACGTAAACCTGATCCGAACACATGGACGCATTTCCATTCCATCTTAAAAAATCACAAGGCATCCAAACACGTATGTAGCAGCAATCGAGGTAGCCAACCAGCCTCTTGCAGCCCAGCCACGCTCGTCTAATCGATAGGAGGTAGGGCCATCGGAACCAGATAGAGACCAGTCTGGCCCATGCCCAGAGCAAAAAAGGAATATCGACCATTGCGGGAGGTATAGTAGTCGATTTTGCCACCCGTCCCCTGTGCCACACTTGGACCCTTTTTTATTTTTTCCCTCTTTCGTGATGATTGCTTTCCTTGTCGTGTCTTTGTCGGCCGTTTCGTGGAATTGGATCAAACTGTGCCGTTTCACCTGGAAAGTCGTCCCCGTAGTCTCTGCTGCCTCGATTGCTTTTGCCAGCCCCCACCCGTCTGCGCGCATCCCGCCATTCCCTCCACACACCGCCCGTCCCAACGCGGTTCTGTAGCCCTGGTGACCGTTGGCAAAATCCGGCTGAAATCTCGGTGCCTGGAGGCGTTGAAACGACGGCCGGTGAACGCCGAGGGGGGCGTAGCCGGTACAACGTGTGCCGGGGCGTGCGTAAGCCCACGCTAGGACCGGGGTCATGGTAGCAGGAATGCGTCGAATAGAGGCGGCCAGTACAGCGATCGAGGTGACGAGCCGGAGATGCCGGGGCTGGGTTATGTCCGTCCGAAAATTCTCCACGTGGATCCTGACGAGCCCTTGCATCCAGGGCGCCGATGACCCGCATTTGCCCATCTCACCATATTGGCAGCTGGGAAAAGTCGAACGGCCAGCAGAAGCGGCGGTGTCGGCGGGGCAGAGGGCCGCCGTCCGGGCTGGGCGCGAAAGCCGGGGCGCGACGGGGTGAGGCGGAGAAAGAAGCAAAAGACAGCAGAGAAAGCGGAACGTTTCTTTTGCAAGGAGACGGCGAAAAGAGACGCTGAGGAAAGTGGTGACGAAAATACTTAACACCGAAGTAAATGCCAAGAAACGCTACCCGCCCAGAATATAGATCACAAAAAGGACAATGATGCTGGTGAAAAGACGAGGCGCATGAACGATGCGATTAGAACGGAACTGACGAAAAAGTAAAACAGGCCGAGAAGGAACCAGGCGCCACGCAACGATGCATGCTGAAGACGACGACGCGGCGCGATCATGAAGGCCACACGGGGCCCCCGAGGGTGCGGATCGGGTATATGTTGCTGAACATGATGGCGTGCATCAAAAAGAAACAGACAGAGGGCCAACGGTTGCACGCGCCGCAGGCTGCGGCAGGGCGGCCGCAGCTGCGCTTCCGACGGGAGCGAAAGCGAGGCGAGGCGAGGCGGGGAACGCCACGGCAGCAGCCTCTGGGCTGATCGTCTTCGCGTGCCCCTACCTCAGAAAAAGATAAGCATGGACGGGGACAGCCTCAACGTCGCGCTCTTCCGATTGCAGAATTAGACTACGTCCCAAACGAGGCGTCCACCGACGCGGGATCCGACTTCTCGCCATTCAAGCACTTGAGCGTGTTCTCGAGAATCGCGACGTCCACGCGCAGCGTTGGCGAGATGGGCACCAGCCGCCGCAGGAACCTGATTGTGCGCTCGACAAGCGCGATGACGCGCGCGTGCGGGATCAGGTCGCGCATCCACGACTTGCGCACCGCCGCCAGCACCAGGCAGTTGCCGAATTGTCTGCGTCCGCTGTCAGCAACCCCCGCAACACGTCCGAGGTCTCGCTACTTACGCGTGAGCTGTGCCGAAGATGTTGGTCACAATCAGCCGCTGGTTGGTGTTCTCGATGCCGTCGAAGGCGATGGTGCTCTGGATGGCCGACTCGACGCAGCGCTTGCTCGCCATCATGACCTTGTGCCAGCTTGCCTTGGACAGCGAGTCTGACACCAGGTTGACCGACGGGTCGGGCGAGTCGTTTTCGTCGACGGGCGTGAAGCCGTACTGCTTCATCAGGAACGTGGGCGCCGGGTTGGTGTGGATCGCCCAGTGGAGGATTGGCCGCGTGATGATGTACCTGGCACCGTAGTACTTGGCGCGCATGCGGGCCTTGTTAATATCATCAGATGGCTCGTCCGAGTCGTCCCATCCCAGCCATGCTGGAAGCGTTTCCCGCCAGCCCTGAAGCTGTTCTTCCAGCATGTCGTCGCGCAAAGCAGCCCAGAAGTTCTTTTTTCGCCCTTCTGTGGCCCGTCAGCTATGAACACTTCGGCACGAAGATAGGCATCCTACGTTTACTGTACAGAGCTAGATGGGTCCTGTTGAGGATCTTCCGGAGCTGGATCTGGGCCGAGTAGTACAGCCAGTTCATCTCCTCTGGCGGATCCAACGGTAGCTCTGGGTATATCTGGCTCGGTAGACCTATGCGTTCTTCGTCCTTGGATATGCCGCTCGGCCTAAGGTGACTCATTTCCGCAAGGATATCACTAAAGAATTAGCATCTTACCCCGAGCCGTCCAAATAAAACCTTGAACCAACCTTTCAAGCTGCAAGCATGTCCAGTACAGAAACTTGATCAGGTTCGTTTTGCGCCTGTCAACGCCGCTGGACACGCCTGGGGCGACCTTTCTCAGATCCATGCTGTCCGAAACGTCGGGCTCGGGAGCATTGGGGAACAGCGACTCCTTATCTCTGCTCTGTCGTCAGTATCCTGCGCTGGCTTCTCTGAAGCGGAGATGCTGCTTACTTGTCGATGAGGACGCCGCAGACTCTGCACGCGTAGCAGATCCAACCCCAGCTTTCCAAAACACGAGCCAGCTGGCCCATGTAGAGACATGCCAGAACACCTGCTTGGCCGTGAGAGAGGTCATTCCCTCCGTGGACTGCACCGAGTATCTCAACGGCATAAGCATAGTACGCAAGGCCTGGTGTGATGTCCATATTACGTGCCGCATTATCTCTTCTATCCGATGTGGGCATGTGCTCTGTTGATGGTCTCCGGCTCATGAGGCGTGCTCCGTCGATACCCGGTGATGGAATGCTAGCTAGAGTTGAATGTGATGAAGCGGGCGAGGGCTTGATGGTGGCGGGTGGCGAATCCATGGAGGGCATCTGGAGCGAACTTCCAACGACCGTATTCGGACCGCCCAGAGGACCGGGCAAATGGGTTTTGTGTTCGCAAATCCTTCCAAGTCCGAGGACTAGGAGGACTATCGCGTTCCCAATGGTACGCTCTATGTAGTTGCCTCTGGTTGGCGGGGTTCCGGGCTCTGGTCCAGGGATGGGGCCGTTATTTGACCTCTTCCGCTTAAGGGGAACGGCGGGATAGGCGTCCGGGACGGCAAACGGCGATCTTGCGTTGTGGTTGCCAGCATCCGGGCTATACCGTTGTATGAACTTCTCAACCATGGACGCCAACCGCTCCTTGTCCAAGAAGGGCTGCAAAGGGTGCATATGGCTCAAGTAGCTATGGTGTAAGCGCTTCACGGTGCGGACATCCAGTTTGAGGGTGCCATCCGGATTCAACCCGCCCCAGTTATGTTGCGGATCTGATCGATGAATGTCGGCTCCTGTGGGCTGTGCAGTAAAGCCGATACCCCAGCTGTTGGTGCCAGGTGAAGGCGCGGGAGTGCTGACGACGTCATCCTCAGCGCCTTCCGCTGCAGGACTGCCTCCATGAGCACCGTCATAGAGGTCTTCCCCTTCGCCTCGTCCGTAAAGCTTAAGCAATCCTCGGTTTTCCTCTTGCTCCCGGGGGTAGTTCGTTCCACCGGGGATTACGTCTTTGAAAAAGGGTTGCATTGCAGACCAATCCATCAGCATGGTGTGGGCGGCGGTCGTATGGTCGGCGGGTAATGTGATCTCGGCCTCGAAAAAATCCGGGACCTGCGCCGGGTGCCCTTTCGGGCCGAGGGACGAGCCAGCGTCGGGAGGCAGAGAGTACTTGGGTCCGGACAGCGCTTTAGCCGCAGTGGACGGCGGCTCGGACGACGTTTTCTCCCTAACTGGATCATAGGTACTTCCCTCAGCTTCTTCTGCTACAACAGGTGTTGGCGCAGGGAATTGGTCCGATGGAGTCGTAAGCGTACCCTCTCCATTCTGATGGCCCCGGAGCTGCCGCTCTATTCTCTCAAGGCGGCCCGGAATGGACGCAAAGTTATCCATCAGCGCGCTGACCTTCGTCGCGATGTCGTGCAACGTGCGGTCCTGCCTGCTGTACCGGTGAGCATGCTGCGAAAAGGGCGGTGAAGGTCGAGGAAAAAAATGCTTACTTTGGTGGGGGCACTTCTTTGTACTCGCACTTCAGGCCAGACTCGCGGCAGAACTGGCACGGGCGTGCTTCATCGCACTTCTGCTTGCGGTTTCGGCAGTTGTTGCAGGCCTACGCGTGTAGTGTGAGTGTGGCAGAGGGCGACACGGGCGAGAGCGAGAGCACATACCTGCACAGCGCGCACTTGGCGCTTGCGGCCGGCGCCCACATAGTCCGCAGCTTGGCCATATACACCGGGCTGGGCGTAGGGTGAGGGATGGTAGCCCTGGGTCGGGCCCATGGGAGGCGGCGGGCCACTGTAGGGATTGTGGTGGCCTGCGGAGGGAGGGTACGGCGCACCACCATTCATGTGGGGATCATGATTGGGATATGCGCCGGGATGGTGGCCACCATGGTCCATTGGAGGTGGTTGCTGGTGAGGGCCTTCGGGTGGAGGGCCAGAGACAGCGAGCTGGCGCGGCCGGGTGTCGATGGGCGAGGGCTGGCTGGGGTTGCTCGGCGGACGCGACAGCGACTCCACGGAATAGGACCTCGACGGGATGTTTACGGGCGGCGCATTGCCTGGGCGTTGGTTCGGGTGCTGGCCGAAGTTTACGGGCTCAGGCAGGGCGCGCGGCGCGCGTGGACCGAGAGGCGTACCCGGGACGGAAGGCGGATGGCCCTGGATTGGCGGTGGCGGCAGCGTGTGAGGAGGGTAGGCGGGGGGATGAGCAGGTTCGTGATACCGGGAGGGCGGTGGAGGAGGCACAGAAGAGTGAGGAGGGTAGTGAGTATCCAAACGGGGACGTTTGACGTCTGGACCATCGGCTTCCATGCTTATGTTGGCGCAACGGTCGTGGCCATGCGCGCTGAGGCCCGATGTTCAGATAGACACGACAAGAGACAATCTATGGTGCGGACGACGGAGGAAGACTGCCGAAAGCTTCCAGCAAGTCAGTCTAGAGAAGGGAAATGAGAGGGCCCAATGCGCGTCATAGCTAGCAAGTCGCGGGCAAGGATCTGGCTATGGCTCGATCAGCGCCAAGCGAGGGGACCAGCTGCGACGAGGGCGAGCAAATCATGCACTCTTACTCGCAAGGCGAGGCTGTGCTGGGGCGGGCGGGCGGACGCGTAGGGTGTGACTGAGGGCAACGGCGGAGGGGGGAGGACCGAGGAAGGGCCAGACGTTGTGCCGGATGCCAGGCGGGAGAGGCAGCTCTTACCATGGAGCCGGAAAAGCCTGCTTCAAGGGGGCGATCAGACGGTTGGCGATCATGGAACTGAGGCAGAGGCTTTCTCGAAGACAGAGCGCGGAGCTAGAGGCGCTCCGGCAGCGGTGGGTGGTGGCGGCGGCGGCGCTTGTGCTCGGGGCTGGGGCGCGGGCGCGTTGTTCTGGGAGCGTGAAGCGCCGGACGACGCGCGCCCTCGCGGTGCGGAGATCCAGGAACAGGCAAGGCAAACACGAGCCGTGAGGAGGGCGAGAGAGTTGGGCGGGCAGCCACGACTCACGCCGCGATGGCTGTGGCCCTCTGCCTGCCTCGCTTGAGCTTCCGCGGTGGGCGAATCTCCGGCGCAGTGGCCCAGCCCCGTGGGATAGGGCCTTCGCTTTCGTTGCCCGCGGCGAGGCTGCGCTCGCACACACCGAGCTGCTGCACTGCACTCGGCTCTGGTCGGGGCCAAACAGCGGTGACGCTCGCACAACATCCGACTCCAAAGTCTATTGTTCCGGCGGTCAACCCCTATCGCAGAGCGCGGGCCGATTTTGGGCGATGGAGCGGCCTGTTCCTGGCGCCGTCTAGCCAAGTCGTCTCGTGGCGTGCACCCTCGTGTGCTCCGCGTTGGGCCGCCACGACGCTGTCTGCTGCTAGCCGCTCCACCCCGTCGCCGGTCAATTCCCGTTTGCATGCAGCGCTCCTGGAGGCCTTTGGCCTCGCCAGTCATGCGTCGCCCCGCGCACGGCCGCCTGCGCAGGGAAGCCCGCCGTTTCAAAGGCCCTCGCTCGACGCCCCTCCAAGCCTTGCCAGGGGTCTCTGACGATCCGCTCGCAACCTGCCCTCGTCATCACCACCCATCGCATCTTGCTCCAGACAATCTAACGCCAGGCGATCCGCCACCACTCGCTGATGTGCAAGCCGGGCCTCGGGAAGAAGCGATCCAGCACTCCAGCACCAGCGCCGCCGCCGCCGCGGATCCAGCAGCACTCGCGCCGCCAAAGCCACGCCACGTGCGGCTGCCGCTAGGCTCGTCTGCAAAGGTGCTCTAGCGTGGAGCTGATGGGTTGACTTAAGCTTAGGAGCTACGCCCTCTGCGGTTCGCCTTGGCGGCCACCCACGCACCGCATCACGCGGAGCCGATGAGAAATGAGCAGTGCTCTCCGCCGCCGTTCAGTTGTCCCTCACCCGCCGCCATCCTTCGCCCTCGGCAGCGCGCGCTCACGCCGCTGATTCGCTGCCGCCCGCGGCCTGTGGTCGTACAGCGCGCTGCATGGACAACGGCCGCCGTGCTGCAGATCGCGCGCGGTGAGCTTCTGCTGGCCTTCACAGGCTCGCCGCCGTCACACGACCCTCGATAGCCCCGGCTGAGCTGGCCGTGCATACGCTCGCTGCGACCGCCCTTGTGGCGACGCAGGCGACGAGTCGGCGATGTTTGCGCTGCGGTGTAACTGGTGAGGCTCTTCGGCGAAAGCCCTTACCCGGTTCAGAAGTGGGGAAGGGCGAGCGCCGGCCAGATAGACGAGACGCTCCTCCTTGCTTCAGATTGAATCAGCTGCCGGCAAATTGTGCGAGAAAACAGCGACTCAGCGCCGTTCAATGTCAGACATCTGCCTGTCCACGCGAACTTCCGCGCCAGTCGCGCGCGTAACGAGCCCCCGGCGTGCGACGCCCAGATCCGAGCTGCAGCGAAGGACGAGCCCGCATGTGCCCTCGAGATCTGTCGCGAGTCGCGGCCCGCAGGGTGCCCTGCTCGCTCTATCACGTGCCCGCCTCTGCATCCAGCATTATCTCCGAGCAATTTGCTTTTGTTGCCGTGCGAAGACGATGATCCCACAGTCTTGAAAACCCGATTACGTGTGGCAATCGGCTCATTGACCGTCTTCTTCAGCGGCGCTTGCGAGGCAGCGACCGATACGCTGTCAGCGATGCCGGCCGGGTACAAGAAAAACTTGATGCTGGCCGTTGCTGTGCGCCCCGAGCGAAGGCGGCAGCTTGCTCTGTAGCACGTTGCGGCCCGTGGACGGCTAGAAGGCAACATCCAACGGCTTCGGTCTCTTTTTGGTTTTTTATTTTTTTTAAAGTTTTTTAATTCTTTTTTTTTTCAAGGCTGGGGGCGTGCAGCCAGATTCCCGGCTATAGCGCGCGCAGCCTCACCTCTGCCCGGATCCTTGTCGGCGCTGACCAGCAGCAGACGGTGTTTCTGGAAGCGCACATCCTCAGTCGCTGCCTTAGGCCACGCCGTGCAACCACCTCCGCGTGCTGCTGCCAGCCATGATGCGCGCCGCAAATCGCCTGAGCCGTCCGGTCGGAATGTCAATAATGCAGGCCGCGCTCAAAACGATCCTCGGACCACCATGACAGCCAGCACCGTGCGTCCTGAATAAGAACACAGCTTCCCTCGCCCATAAGCAGCCAGCAGCCAAAAGCAAATCAACCCCAGACCCTTTTTGTCACAGAGGGTGGCATGCGCCGTAGCTCCCCCCATCCACGCCGTCGCTTGCGGCGCGGCGTCCGCGCCCTGGAGCTGATACGGAACCCCCGGCCTCTGCACTGCTATCCGTGCTTGCTGAGTGGCCGCGGCCGGCGAGCACGCGGCAGAGTGGCGGCAAGAGCGAGCTGACTTGGTTGGCGTTCCATGGACGTTTCCCACGATCCTCGGAGAATAGTGTTTCGCGGCCCCAGCGGACTAGCCGGGGTGGGTGCGGGCTTGCAGGGCAGCGACCCTTTGACCGTCGACGTCTCACTGAGACGAGAGGAAGCACCAAGTCGATGCTTTCCGGCAATCCGAGCTTGGGGGTGCAAGGTTGCGCAGCGTACGACCGCCGACCTAGCGCGGTGCCCGCCGGGCCAGCGGCCGGCAGCGCTGCGGTGGATGACGTTTGTCCCATGGCGGTGCATTAGCCCGATGACACAGGCAATCCACACGCTGCGAGTACATACCTACAAGACGTCCGCCGGCTGGCCAACAACAGCGCTGGTCGCTTGCGCATCTGGGGCGTGCTGGCACTCATATGACCGCTGGTGTTTGGAGTCAGCCGCAGGCCAGGTCTCGTTCGGCAGCGACGTCCAATAGCGGCGCGCGCACGCGTTGGACGCGGGGCGGGCACGCTACAGTTCGCGGATGCCAATAGCGCACAGGAGAGCACCGCACTCCATGACGTTTGATCGTCCACAGCGCCCGTGTCTACAACCTCGAGTTCGTTGACGTCGCGATTACTCGCTCTCTCCAGCTCTCGTGTCTTTCTTGCTTTCTCTAGCCTCTTCTCTGCCCGTTTTGCGCGCCGTGGGCTGGTCCCGCGTCGATCACCATCACGATCCTTTTCCCCTTTCTCTTGCCACCATGCCGTCAGCGCTCCTCGTCACCGTCGCCGCCCTTGCAGCGGTCTACTACCTGAATCTCTATAGATGCCTTGCTGCAAACGTCAAGGCAGCCAAGAGATCAGGCATTCCGTACATCGTGCTGCCGTGGAACAAGTTCGGCATCTTCTGGTTGATACTTGGTGACCGCTTGTACCCAATCATCGACAGGCTCCCGAAGGCCTGGACCAAGAGTTGGCTGCCCTATCTTCGGATCGAATGGCTATACGAGGCCAAGTACGAGCCATTCAAGCGCTTCGGCAGCGAGGTGCTGCTCGTGTGCTCGCCTGGCGAGAAGCACCTCTACGTGGCTAATCCTGAGGCCATTGCCGACATTGCCACCCGCCGCCTGGACTTTCCCAAGCCGCTGGAAGTGTACAAGACGCTGCAGCTGTACGGCGAGAACGTCGTCGTTACCGAGGGACAGCTTTGGCGCAAGCACCGCAAGATCACGGCCCCGTCGTTCAGCGAGAAGAACAACCGCGTTGTCTGGGATGAGAGCTTGCGGCAGACCCAGGCAATCCTCACGCACTGGACCGCCGGCAATGACTCGAGCGGAAGCCTGCATGAGCTGGACGCCGACATGATGAGTTTGAGCTTGAACCTCATCAGCAAGGCAGGGTTCGGCGTGCGCTGCCTCTGGCCCCACGAGGAGGCTGCAGGGCAGGCGGAAGGGCAAGATGAACGCTTGACGAGCAGCAAACCACCACCCGGTCACGCCATGTCGTACAAGGAGGCCATGAGCAAGCTGATGAAGAACGTCATATGGATCCCCATTATGCCGAAGTGGCTTCGCGGTAAGCTCATTGGGCGGCGCCCTATAGGTCACTGCTCTCCCCATTGCAAGGCTGACTTCGTGTTGTCAGATATCGTGCCCTTTGAGGGACCCCGGACGGCTTCTGTTGCGTATGACGAGTGGGGCCTGTACATGAAGGAGCTGTATGAGATGAAGAAGACCCACATTCGCGAGGGGCAGACGACGGAAGGGTTGGATCTGCTCGGTAAGATTGTGTGCATGTGATCTTCCAGCCTTGTTCCATCAGCTAACTTATGGCGTCAGGCTCTGTCATGAAGGGAGCTGGGATCACGGAGAAGACCCTGAGCGGAGCCGAGCCCCAGGAGCAGGTGCTCAGCGACTCAGAGATTTTGGGGAATGCATTCATCTTCATCCTTGCGGGCCATGAAACGACGGCGAACGCAATGCACTTCGCCCTCGTGCTGCTGGCATTGAATCCTCAGAGCCAGCGCCGGTTGCAGAAGGCCATCTCCGAGATCGTTGGCGATCGACCGATCTCTCAATGGGACTACGACCAGGACCTGCCGAAGCTCATGAACGGGATGCCGGCGGCGGTGATCAACGAGACGCTCCGCATGATTCCCGCCGTGGTTGGCATTCCAAAGAGAACGATGAAGGGCAGCCCGCAGACGCTGACGGTGGAGGGCCAAGACTACGTGGTCCCTGAAGATACCCTTATCTCTATTGACACCCCCGGAGCCCACAATAATCCCAGGTACTGGCCAGCTCGGCCCGATATATCGGCGTTACCGCCTGGAGATGAGCTCGAACAGTTCAAGCCGGAAAGGTGGATCGTTGATGAGAACAACCAGCCGTTCGTTGGTGCAGGCGGAGCGGCGTCCGGCAAGGCAACGCAGCTGTTCAAGCCCGCCCCCGGGGCGTTCGTCCCATTCAGCGAGGGCCATCGCAGCTGCATGGGCCGTCGTTTCGCTCAGGTGGAGAGTATCAGCATCATTGCCGCGCTCATGCAGACTCACAGCGTTGAACTTGCGGTGGACGAATTTGCCGACGACGCAGCGGTCGCGGGCATGCCGCGCGGTGGGCCGGAGCGCAAGGAGGTGTGGCAGAAGGCGGCAGACAAGGGCTCGGATGTGCTCAAGAACGGGCTGGGAACCATCATCACCCTCCAGATGCGGAAGGGGCACGTGCCGCTGCGCGTCGTCAAGCGAGGAGAGGAGCGCTTCTTCTCGTCTGATTAGCAGCCGTGAGGCGACTCGTCTCGAGGATCTAAATAAGGGTGTGGACGTGATGATTGCAGTAACCTGTCGCAGCCGAGGCAGCCGAATGCGTCTCCGCTCTTGCTGCTTCCGCACGGGGTTGTTTGGGATATAGTGACTCGTCAGGCATTGAACTGGGGAAGGGGATCAGATCTCTATGCAAGATCCGAGCTATGGTTGCGAGCGCCAGAGCCGTTCCGTGTCCGCGCCGGGGTGCGTAAAGCGAGCGATTGGTGGATTTAAGAGGGCTGAGAGGAGACGTCAGCGCGCTATCGTCGAGAGTTTTGGCAGATGCACGGCAGATCAACGGTTTTAAGCGAGGGATGAGACGTCGCTCCATGCCGAGGCCAGCGCGGCATTCCACGGTAGGGGTGCTGCTATAGACCAGCACTGCCGGCTGGACAAGCGCAAACTCAATCAAACCGGCTTATGCAGACGACAGCAGCAAGCAGTACGGACGTATGAATGTCGAGCGTCCCCCTCGAGTTCTGGCGGAGTAATTCCGTGGAGTCGCGGTCACTTTCCTCAGGCGGTGGGCCGTAGGTGCTGTGTAGGCTAGAATGCAGTCACGTGCGCGCTACGACCAGTCATCGACCAGTCATGGCCGCCGCTGCAGCGCGACGGCGACACAGCCAGAAAATATCAGCTCAGGTCACAGTCACCACCTCGACTGCCACACATTCGTCCTCTGTGCCGCCGCTCGCTCTCCGATTGCTCGCAATCCCTGCGCCGGCTCCGTCGCCTCGCCAATCGCCCCAAAGCACCCGAAAACCGCTGCGTCGCGGGGTTGAACGAGCCCCACCATCACCACCGCCATGGCCGACACAATGAGCCCCGACGCGAAGCTGGCGCTGATCAACGAGAACCTGCAGGAGGTGCTGAACCCGGAGATCATGGAGGAGGTGGTCAAGAAGGGCGAGCGGCCGCTGCGCATCTACTGGGGCACGGCGACCACGGGCAGGCCGCACTGCGGCTACTTTGTGCCCATGCTCAAGATCGCGCAGTTCCTGCAGGCGGGCTGCCATGTCAAGATCCTGCTGGCCGACATCCACGCCTTCCTGGACAACCTCAAGGCGCCCATTGAGCTGGTCAACTACCGCGCCAAGTACTACAAGTATGTCATCACCGAGTCGCTCAAGGCCGTCGGCGTGTCGGTCGACCGCCTCGAGTTCGTGCTCGGAAGCGAGTACCAGAAGAGCGAAAACTACATGATGGACCTGCTGCGCCTGAGCACCATGACCACCGAGCACGACGCCAAGAGAGCCGGTGCCGAGGTCGTCAAGCAGACGGACAACCCGCTGCTGTCCGGCCTGATCTACCCGCTCATGCAGGCCCTCGACGAGCAGTACTTGGGTGTGGATGTCCAGTTCGGTGGCGTGGATCAGAGGAAGATTTTTGCGCTGGCGAAGGAGGCGTTGCCGAAGCTGGGCTACAAGGAGAGGGCGCATCTGATGAACAAGATGGTGCCCGGTCTGCAGGTGGGTGGTGGCTTGCCGTTGGGGGCCGTCTGACAGGGCGACGCATTAGGAAAGTTGCTTACACACGCGATTCAGGGAGACAAGATGTCGTCGTCCGACCCCGACTCGAAGATTGACCTGCTCGACGGCCCGGATGCGGTGAAGCGCAAGCTGAAGAAGGCGTTTGCTGAGCCCAAGACGGTCGAGGGCAATGGCCTGCTCTCCTTCGTCGAGTACGTCCTGCTGCCGGCGGGCGCCCTCGAGGGTGGAAAGCCCACATTCACCGTCCAGCGCCGCGAGGGCGAGCCACTCGTCTACACTGATGCTGAGAAGATGAAGGCGGACTATGCCGCGGATGTCCTCACCCCGCAGCTGCTCAAGGCTGGTGTTACTGATGCCATCAGCACGCTGCTTGGCCCCATCCAGGCTGCCTTCAACGCCTCGCCAGAATGGCAAGAGATCGAGAAGCTGGCCTACCCGCCGATTGTTGAGGAGAAGAAGAAGAAGGAGAAGAAGGTGAAGAACAAGGGTAGCCGCTACCCCGGCGGTGCCAAGAACGTTGAGGCTCAGCCTGACGGCAGCGTCGAGGGCAAGGATGCCCAGGAGGTCAGCGTGGGCAAGAGCGCGCAAGAGGCTCTGGAGAAGCTTGACCTGGCAAAGGAAGAGGTCAAGGCATGATTGTATGTACAATGATACCCAGTATTGGGGTCGTATGGAGCGAGCGCATCACGAGGCGTTATTCCTTCGCCAGATACGGTAAAAGTTAAGAAAGAGCAGATCTCTTGCTACGATTCCAAATTCTAGACGTCAACCCGAGACAACATGTCCGCAAAAGCTCTCGTGCATTCCATCAAGGTATTGTCGAGCACGAAAAGGAGTTGTGGTTGCGACTTGCCCGCATAATCACGTTGGGCAGCGTCCATGGAGCGGCACGTCAGGCAGCATCGACGCTCGGAATGACCAGAATTGTGATTCCCATATGAGGCTCCGACGGCGGCAGATCCGGTCCAGACTCCGGCCCTGCTGCCTCCGGCTCTGCCTCCGGAACCCCAGAGCTGGGACGTCAGCCTCCCGTCCTGTTGATGCCTGACAATTTATCGCATCGACCTATTGCTGTGTACTGATTCCACGAAGGCGCCCTCCACCAATTTGCCACCTTCCACTTGGAGAAATCCTTGGACAAGACGCGTATCCCGGGAGGTCGAAGGGAGGGGTAAGGCGCAGGTAGAGTACCAGGCAGGGCGCGGGCGACCCAAACACGGGAAGACTCTTTTGGTACGTGGCTTGGGGACATGAGCACCACGCGTAAGAGCTCCGCCGGGGGTGGGAGAATGTCACTGCGTACTTGCACATCTCAGCCTCATATTGGTGCGGGTTTAAAAAAAGATAGCGGTGGGACCCGCGATCGTCACGCAACCCCTCTCCGTCCTATGGACCCGAAGCTTCACCCGCAAGCGGATGGGCCACGCGCGCTCTGTTATCAACGGCAGTATGTCTTACATGCTCTTTTGGTCCAATCCGGCCTCGGATGCATGTACGAGTGACAAGCGCGCGTGGAGCGCATCGGCATTTTTAATTTTTGTGGACGATGCACCCCACACGGCGCACGCTGGTCGGAACACTGCCCTTTGCACCTCTTCCCGGGGCCGATCGCGCTCTGGGAAGGGGGGAGGGGCAAGATCTGGCATGGATTACACACATGCGCGCGCGTATGGAATAAGGATGGTAGTTGGGTCAAGGATCTCGAGACGAGGGCCAGCAAACGAAAGCCGCTACGGACCCTTTCCCCGTTCCCCGTTCCCCGTCCAGCTGCCGTCTCCCAGAGCACCCCCCACGCCGCAGGGCGAAGCGCGTCTCCTCTCCCCCCCATCTGTGCCACCCATGCCGCGGGATCTCCCTTTTTGCTCCAATTCATGCGTGCGGCGGCAGCGCGGCAAGTCAGGAAGAAGAAAACCAGCACCAACAGCAAAAGAAATAACACGAAATCCGTCGATGCTAAAGCCAGCCACCACAACGGGGCAGCCGACGCGGCACGAGGTCCTGCTCATCATCGTGTGTGTGGAAACACCGTCGAGAGTCGCCGCCGCTGCCGCCCGGCGCGCTTTGCTCCGCCTCTAGTTATTTTTCTGTTGAATTTCTTTTTCGTTGCTTTCGCACGTCACTAGTGGGCTGGTTGGCCGGCGGGCTAGGCGAGGATAAACACGCTGCTAAAAAGAAAGGTCCCTGTTCGCAAGTGGCGGGAAGGAGCCGAATCGCGTTCTCGACGAGGCTGGCCGTCGTGGTAGTAAATGGAGTCAAGCAGCAACTTCCGCGCCGGCTCGCGCCACTCGAGGTCTCGAAGCGGGCTTGGTAAAGACTGGGCCACTTTTGGCTTTCCCTTACTCTCCCTCTCTCTCTTCCCTTTCCTTTCCTGTCCGTTTTACTTTTTCTGGGAGGCCAACGTCCGCTCTCCACGATCTGCAACTGGCTGGCTGTCACAAGGCGCGTCTCTGCCACTCTCTTTTGACTTCATACCACGGTGAGATGATGAGATGATGATGGCGATGGCGGTCCATTGCTCGTCGCCTCCGGCGGGGTCCGGTATCGCTTATGTCCGACTGGTACAGACAATCTCGCTGCCCGTGTTGCTCAGAAGGTGCTTCCTGCTCTACCGGTGGGTGGGAATCCGGTTCCCGAGTACCATATTCGACGCGAAGAAAGGCGCGGGGAGCATGTGTCCTCTCCCTCTTTTCCTTTTTCCTGCAGGCTTGGAAAGCATGTATATAGCCGCCGCCGGTAAAAGGCCGGCTCTGTCATACCGTTTCTTTTCTCAGTCCCGTCTTGCTCAGCAACCATGTCTGTCTGGCTGCTTCGATGATGTGCGGACACGGTCGAGCACGAGAGGAACAAGCTCTCTCTGCCTGCCTACCTCTTCCCTGCGCCGCCGCTGATCAGGGGATGCTTGCTTCGATCCGCTGAGCTAAGAAAGGTTATTCTCAGTGCCCGCCGAGTCGCTTGCCGGCGGCGGGCCTGAGACATGGCTCATCCTGGCCCGGCTGAGGATGATGAGGAAGGTGACCTTCGCCTCATTTTCTGCCTCACCGTCGTTCCCGAAGTAAGGCGAAGTTTCGTCATGAAACCACCAACCACGGCCGAGTGACCTCACTCGATGGCGAAATTCCTCGATTGGTTCCTTGATTCTACATTTGCTGTCTAAGCAGGCTCGGAGCCATTTGCGACACTCGGACTTGTCGCATGAGCAACCGTCTAAGCATTTCTGTGTCTTCTTTTCTCTGGGTATTGCGTTTCTAGATGAGAAAGCCGCTATTAAAACATCTTGCGCTGAAAAGAGAGTCCGTGTACGATAAGATGATCCGCTTCCTTCTTCAACAACTCCGTTCACCATTGCAGAAGTTCCCATGTCTACGCCAGCTTCAGCCCGTTCTCCTCCGGCTTGAACCACTCCTTGAGCAGATCCTGTAAAACGTCGTTCGCACCCTTCTGCGCCTCCTCGGAGCTCCCCGCCCGGCACTCAATGTAGAGCTTGATCTTAGGCTCCGTACCCGACCCACGCACCGTGAAGCGCACGTCGCCATCCAACTCGCAGGTAATCATCTGGCTGCTCTTGTCGACCGGCAGCGTTGGCACGCCATCCTCGGTCGTCGAGTCAAATCCAACAGTAAGATCGCGCCAGCGCTGGATCTTGCGGGACCCCACTTTCTCGGGGTACGGGTCCGCCAGTGCCCGGATGGCGGCGAAGACGGTGTTGGTCGTGTCAGGAGACGGAGAGACCAAGTACGTGTTCGCGTCCTCGAAGTGGCCGTACTTCTTGTAGAGCGACTGGAGTTTCTGGTAAGGAGTAAGGCCCTCCTGGTTCGCCCAGCGGGCGCTGGCGACCAGGAAGGTGGCGGCTGCGCTGACAGAATCCTTATCACGGACGACCGAAGGGATCTCGTAGCCCAGAGCCTCCTCGTAAGCAAAGCGGACGTCGTAGCCATCGTCTCCGAGGTCAAGGCCAACGTTGCCAAGCCACTTGAAGCCCGTGAGCGTCTCTTCGAATTTGAAGCCCTCAGTGTCGGCCATGGTGGAGAGCATGCGGGACGACACAGCCGAGGCGAGCATGGCCAATTTCTCGAGCGGCTTGTCCTTGGGGTAGGTCGACAGGATATGCGCGGCGAGCAGCACGCCGACCTGGTTACCGGTGAACTGGTGCCACTTGGCGTCAACCTTCTCAGCAACAGCTAAACGGTCAGCATCTGGGTCGCTCGCAATGATGAGCGTGCTGCCAACTTCGTCGGCCTTCTTCTGGGCCAAGTCCAAGGCGCCCTTCTCCTCTGGGTTGGGGAACTTGACGGTTGGAAAGGTTGGATCCGGCTTCGCCTGGGCCTCGACCACATGCATGTGGTCTCCAAAGCCGAGGTCTTTCACGGCCTGCGTCATGTACGGCAGCCCGACGCCGTGCATGGGGGTGTAAACGAACTTGAGGCTGTCGAACTTGGGAAGGGGATCATCCTCCGGGACGGCAGAGGTCCTGACTGCCCTGAAATAGGCATCCCTGACAAGACCCAGGGCACCTTCAATCAGCAAGCTCCCCTCGTCGACCACGGAGGTGTCCCAGGTGACGGGCTCCAGGTTCTGCTCGATGGCGTTTGCAATGCCAACATCGCGGGGAGGGATGATCTGGCAGCCGTTGCCCCAGTAGACCTTGTAGCCGTTGTCCTGGGCAGGGTTGTGGCTCGCAGTGATCATGATGCCGGCGGCGGCGGAGAGCTCGCCCACGCCAAAGGGGACAAGCGGGGTGTGGACAGTGTCCTCGTACCACCATACGCGGATGCCCTTGGCCACCATGGCGGCGGCGGTCAGCTTGGCAAACTTGTCCGAGTTGTGGCGGGCATCCCTGCCAATGACGACGCCGCGATGCTTGACGTCAGGGCACTCTTCCAGGAGATAGGCGGCGAGACCCTGCGAGGCCTGGATGATGGTCAGGGCATTCAGGCGCGAGAAGCCGGCCTGCATCGAGGCGCGCAGGCCGGCGGTGCCGAAGGCGATGCGCTTCCGCAGGCGCTTCTCGAGCTCCGGCTTGTCTCCGTGGACCAGGAGTTTGTAAATCTCGTCACGTGTGGCGGGGTCCTTGTCCAGGCGCAGCCAGTCCTCGGCGAGCTTCTCTATCGGCGGGTGGGCCATGGCGGGGTGGGTTCTTCAGGCAGGCGGGTCTCCTCGGTAAAGGTTCGCAGCTCTTGCGACAGCCCTAGGACTCGGGAGCGGGGGGATGGGAGGTGTTTTGTTTGTAGCGGCCGCGGGGAAAGCGGTGGGTCCTTGGCCTATCTTCGGCAGGCACGCTTGGAGCCTTGGGTGGCCCTTATTTAAGCCCTGTCAGATGTCTGCAGCCGGCGCCCTGATGCAATGGCTCGTGAGATGGAAGCTTCCACCGGGTGCGCTGTTGTGGTGTGTCCGCCCCGCGGGCCCGGCCGGTGCTGGCAGGCGCAACGGGGAGGAAAGCTTGGCGGCATGAGCTGGGCCGGGCTGGGCTGAGACGCCGGAGCCGCAAACCCTGGATTGCGCCACACGCAACGTGGGCTCGCCGCTGGGCAGTGGGCAGTGCATCTCCTGATCGATTAAACCTGTCTCAGCTGTGCGGGAGCTTCGTTAATCCGGCCTTTGCCATCTCCAAGCACTCCGAGCTCCCCGCAACTCCCGCCTCTCTCCTCCGCACCGCCATGCCCGCCGGCCAATCGCCCGCTTTGTGATTTTTCCAATTCCCCGCCGCCATGTCGTCGCCCGCACCGGCCGCTGCCGCCACACGCCGCAAGGACCGTATCTATACGCGTCCGGAAATCGAGGCGCTGATCGCCGAAGGCCGACACATCGTCATTGTCGACGGCAAGGTCCTCAAGTGCGATGCCTGGATGAAGTACCACCCCGGCGGTGACAAGGCAATCAAGCACATGGTCGGCAGAGACGCCACCGACGAGGTCCATGTGTAAGCCTCCAAAACACCGCCATTGGCTTTCCTAGAAGCCTGCTAACCGCCGCCAATGCCAGTTTGCACTCCCCCGAGGCAAAGCAACGCATGGATGCCTTTCAAATCGGCCGGATTGATGGCCGCTGGTTCAATTTCGTGCCGCCCATCCAAGGTGGGAAGTTCCGAACCAAAGCAGAGCTGGACGTTCTGGAGCCCCACGCTGCCAACCCAGAGCTCGAGCGCGACGACTCAAGCCAAGGGAGCTCTGAAGCCTCGCCCATCTTCGAGCCTGCCGACCACGACTCGGTGAGACGTCGCCGGAACGACAGCACCTTCACCCGCGCTTCGTCCCCGACCTCCGTCTCCTCTGTCGAGCTCGAAGAGCCCAAGGAGAAACCCAAGATGTCCTTCCTCGACATCAGGACACAGCAGGAGATCTCGCTGGATCTGGATAAATACCCGCCGCTGAAGCCCGAGGTGCAGGACGAGATTGTGCGGAAGTATCGTGCACTGGAAGAGCGAATCAAGGCAGAGGGCCTGTTCCAATGCAGGTACACGTCCTACCTGATCGAGCTCTCCCGATACTCGCTCTTCTTTGGTCTCTTTTTCTATTTTCTGCAGGCGGGCTGGTACTGCACCAGTGCCTTCTTCCTAGGCTGCTTCTGGCACCAGCTCGTCTTTACTGCCCATGATGCTGGCCACATGGGCATCACCCACGACTACCACACAGACTCCGTCATCGGCATTGTCATTGCCGACTTCCTCGGCGGCCTCAGTCTGGGCTGGTGGAAGCGCAATCATAACGTTCACCACATTGTCACGAATCACACGGAACACGACCCGGATATCCAACATCTGCCCTTCTTTGCCATCTCCCACCGTTTCTTTGAATCCGTTACGTCCACGTATTACGACAAAGTGCTGCAGTACGACGCTGCCGCACGGTTCTTCATCAGGTTCCAAGACATGCTGTACTACCCCATTCTCTGCTTCGGCCGTTTCAACCTGTACAGGCTGAGCTGGGTCTACCTCCTCAGCACGCAGGCGCCAAGCAGAGGACCGGCATGGTGGCACCGGTACCTGGAGATCGCCGGTCAGATCTTCTTCTGGTACTGGTTCGGCTTCCAGGTCGTATACAAATCCATCCCGACCGGCTGGGAGCGCTTCGCCTTCGTCATGATCAGCCACATGGTGACGATGCCTGTACATGTGCAAATCACGCTGTCGCACTTCGCCATGAGCACCGCCGACCTGGGTACCCACGAGAGCTTCCCGCAGAAGATGCTGCGCACCACCATGGACGTCGACTGTCCCGAGTGGCTCGACTTCTTCCACGGCGGCCTCCAGTTCCAGGCCATCCACCACCTGTATCCCCGCATCCCTCGCCACAACCTGCGCCGCACCCAGCGCCTCGTCATGGACTTCTGCGACGACGTGCAGATCCCGTACGGTCTGTACGGGTTTGCTGATGGCAACAGGAAGGTCATCAGTCGGCTGGGTGATGTGGCTAGGCAGGCGACTATCCTCGCTGCTTGCCAGAAGAGTATGATTGAGAATGGAGATTATGGTATGCATTGACGAGCATTGTATATATGTATGACCATGTAGTTGGATGCTAGAAAAGCAGCGATAGAGTAAGATATGATGCCATAGACAAAGCCATGAAATTGCAATTTTCCCCTCCAATAAACAGCAATGCGTAATGAACTTCAACTGTGAGTTGCCTATTTGTGTTTGGTACAAGTCGTAAATTTCCGTGACTACTCGGTACAGATAATGATCTCGGGACGAGTTCGCTCTTCATGCAAAGCAAGATTTCAACCGCTAGCAACCCACACCTCGCCGTGAGAAGAATTTGGCGATTGGGTAACGAAGGGGGGAAACAATATTTTACCCGCTAAACTAATATTCTGCGACAACAACCACAACAACAAAAGAACGCTCAAACTACCACGGATACTGCCTGACCTCGTCCTCCTTCTCCAGCTCCAGCCCGTCGGCCAGCTGCTCCTCGTGCCGCTTGTCGAGGTACTCGAGCAGGACGTTCTCGAAGCGCTCGCGGCCCTTGTACGACGACACCTCGCCGTTCCAGCTGCGGATGGCCGAAGCGAGCCGGCCGGGGACGTAGGGCTCGTCGCAGATCTCGGTGATGGGGTGGAAGTAGGTGCGGATGGTGAAGACGACGCCGCCGGAACGGGGCAATCTGGTTGGGATAGTGTCAGCTTTCCGTTTCGGCATGCAAGAGAGTAGGCGATACACACCTCCTCAGGCTCTGCCTCTCGCTGCGGAAGAAGTGATGCTTGATGGCGCGGTCCTTCTCGGCGGAGAACCAGCCGATGGTGCCCTCGGCGCCGTCCTCGGGGCCGATGCTGTAGCTCCACGCGAGGTCGTCGTCGACCTGGATGAAGTAGTTGTTGCGCACGACGGGGTTCTCCGGCTTGACGCGGCGGAAGAAGTTCATCATGCCCTTCTCCAGCTTCGTCTTGTACTCGGGCACGCTCGCCGACGTGTGGATCTCGCTCAGCGGCATGCCCAGCTTGTCCTCGAGCCGCCAGAAGCCGGCCAGCAGGATGCAGCCCGCGAGCAGGTAGTACTGGCCGTCCGGCCGCTCGAACATGATGGCCAGGTCGTCCTGCACCTGCCGCGCGCACATGACCATCGGGTCCTCCCGGAGCGGCCGCTCGACGATGTTGAGCGACTCGCCCGTGACCACGTTGTCCATGCCGACGGCCGTCTTCTTGAACATGGTCGGGTACCGCTGCGGCAGGTACGAGCACAGCTCCTCGAGCAGCTCGACCGCGCCGTCGTACACCTCGGGCGCCGTGTGGTACAGCTTCGCGGCGCGTGGCGAGGCGAGGCGCTCGGCTTTCTTGGCGTGGAAGGCGCGGTAGTTGTTGTCCAGCTCGATCCACTCGTTCCAGTCCATCGTGCGCAGGCCCATGGTCGTGTTGTACTTGGGCCCGTAGCGGAAGGGCCGGTACGGTCGCGGCTTGCTCGTGTCGACTGACCAGTTGGGGTACGGTTCGGCGGCTGGGCGCTTGAAGTCTGATGGAGGCCATACTGGTGGGTGGTTGAGAGTGTCAGTTGGGAATATATATCGAAAATTATGGAGCTTGACTGTCTCCCGGGCTTTGTCGTCCTCTTTTTCTAAACAAGTTGAAGAAACTCACCTCCGGGCGGACGATCGACCTTGAACTTGCTTGGTTTCTCGGGATCTGGTGAACCGCGTCTTGACGCTGTCTTGGTGGGCTTGAAGCGGCGAACGATCACCACCGACGCCCAGATGAAGGTCGCGACGCCAAGGGCGATGTAGATCAGCGGTTGTGGGTTGTCCATGACATATCTTTGGAAGGCTTCCGATGCAGCTTGTGTGTGTGCAGAATCCATTGCCTCTCTGGCGCGCAGCTTGAACGACTCCATCATCGCACGACTGTGACACGGAAACACGTGCTTGGCAACACGGGTTGGATGGGTGGAGGGCGAGAAGATCAGGAAGACTTGGAATTGGACCACAGCAAATCAGTGGGCTATTTAGCTGACAATATATGGCTGGAGTGTTGCAGGGCCAGTGGCCGTCTCTACTAGGACTGCCCAGTGATGCCTCGCACGATAATAGAAAATGTTCCCTTGGCCGCAGCGATAACCCGGTGTGGGGTTGGGTTTATCTCTATCCTGGAGTCGGGGTTCGTTTGCCCGATGTGGTAAAGTTGGCCCCCGCCAGTGACGTGCACAGGGATCCGGCATGTCTCTAGGAACCCCAACTTGAAGGAAACCGCTCTTTGCCGGCCCCGTACCGTCCTAGCACGCCGGCTTTGGCAAAGATTATACACCGGCCCGCGCCCGTTAAGAGCCTAAGTTCAGCGAGCCTCTACGCCGAGTCGCCTGATGATGACTTGCGGCGGAGCAGGCAGTATCTTCCCCACCTTCTGCGGTGGCGTTCTGGGACGAATGGGAGGTCTGGCACCCACCCAAGCCTGCCGATTGTGCCCGTCGCCGCTGTATCGAGGAATCTTTCGCATTTGACTGCTTCCCAAGTCGCCGTGTCTCCAATATAGTCCGGCTCCAGCTCGGATGGCGTCGAGCTCGGTAGCGACGAGTCGACCATGAACGTGCAGTGATCGATGTTGGTCTGCTTCACTGTTAGCTGGAACAACGGACAAACAAGAATGTCTGCTCACGTATTTCCCTGGGTCCTCTTTGTTCTCGTCGTTCATGCCAGACGGGATCAGCCATGCGCCGGGGTACAATCCGAAGCCGACGTTTGCCTCGCTGAACTCGCCAGGAAGAAGCCCGGTGAAAGCGCTCTTGACGAACTTCGCCTTGACACCTTCGGGTAGGAAATAGGAAGACGGAAACCGGTACCACTCTTTCCCGAGACAAACCGTGTCTCCCGGCTTGGATCCTCCCGCTTGGTGCAGAGGCTCATACACCTGGAGCGGTGCCGAATACGCAGTACTCAGACCAATCGCGCGCCAGACGCCAACGTCGATTGCACCCAGGACGAGGACAACGGCGACGCCCAACTTAAACTTGGCTGGGATCTTGCCAACCAGCTGCTGGGGGTCCGACGATCCAAAGTACGCGAGCAGAACATGCAAGGAGATGGCAGAGTTCAGCGCCAGGAAAGGATAGACGGGATACATGAAGCGTTCCTCCTTGTGGGGCTGGAGAGTGAAGATGGTCAGCCAAAGGTAGAAGGGCGAGACGAAAATGATGCCTCTTAGAACACTTGACTTGGTCGAAGGCTGCTTGCGGAAGAGCTGGCTCATGGCTTGCAATGGCAGTGCAGCAACTGCCAGAACAAACCAAACGTTGAAGTTCAGGACGAGGTTCCGGACGTAGAAGTGCCAGGGCTCGGTTCCGTAGATATCGGGCCCCCTGCCTGGACCGCTGAAAACATTGTACAGGACTATATTCAGCGGCACGCACACGAACTTTCGGTAGAAGAACGAGTTGATTGACTCCGACACGACCTGGCAAAGCGTGAGCTAGTGATGCATGATTGATTACGGACGGCATCACGGACCAGGACGCAGAGAGATCTCACGGCTCCGTCGAAGAATCTTTTGGCAGTGTCATAGATGGAGCCTGTCTGCACGGCAAGGAAGAGCTCCTCGGCAATGAACGGCAGAACCAGAACGGAGGCGAAGGGCCAGCCGAGAATGCCGCCCACGGCAAACCAAAAGATGCCTGCCGCCGTCCTGAGGCCGCCCTTCCAGTCCATGAAGGCGGATGCAGCCAGCATGTTTGTGCACATGGCAAAGCTCGAGGGAAGGTAGGAGGTGGAGGCATGGAACATGCCGGGGCTGAAGACCATGGCAATGAGGAAGAACACAGCAATGCGGGGATTCAGGGTCCTTGCGATGGTCGAGAACAAGCGCGTCTCGCAGCAGGCACAGAAGAAGCCCAGGACAAGGCGGACAAAGTAGAACTGGGTGGTCTTGGTGCTGCCGGGGAGCGCTCTAGCGACGAACGCAATGCCGGCATGGATGCCAGCATAGGCCCAGCTCCGGATGGCATATTCGGGCGAGTATTCCCACGTCTGCAGGCCGTGCTTGTGGTCAAGGTAGTGGCTGGGCTCGTAGAAGTTGAAGACCTCGTCGCAGTCTTGCACGGGGGCGTAGAGGGCGGAGAGGATGTGGGTGCCGCAGAAGAGGTAGAAGGCGATGACGGGGTTGAAATCGGGCGCGGGCCTGCGCATGGAGTCAGCGGCGAGCTCGAGTCGGGCAATTGGATCGAAGCGCACTTCTTGCCCTTGGGCGCAGCTGTTGGCGGCATTGTTGCGGTGGAGTTGTCGCAGTCAGAAGCTCACGCGTGCCATGGCCCAACAAATGCGCGCCGGAGCCCTGCGCCGCCCCGTCGTCATAGCCCTGCCCAGCTCGGATCGCCCATGCGCCCGCGCGCAAAATTTCCAGACGCTCTTCTTTGCGCCTGCCGCCCGCAGCGTCTTTTCCACACCATCTTCGCCGCAAAACCATGTCTTTCCAGGGCGGTATTCCTGGCCTCGGCCTCCTAAGCTCCGACCAGCAGCAGCCTACCGCTCGCTCGCCCTCGATCACGCCCGACGCCCACGCACAGGCGCCTCCGCCCAGCGACGCGCCGCCTGCAGACGAGAAGCCCACCGTCGACACCACCATTCTCCCGGCCGACCACACCTCCAATGTCCAAAATCTAGGCCAACAGCTCGAGGAAAGCTCCCTGCAAGCCGCCGCTCCCGTTGCGGAAGAATCGCTTATCGTAGAAAACCCCGACCATTCCCACGACAAGCCGGCAAACGTCGAAGCGCAGGAGGACACGGCTGTGAAGAAGGAGAATCAAGATGGTGACACCTCAATGGCCGAAAACGCCGGTCCTTCGGCGAGCGCCGCTGCTGCGAACTGCGATGCTACCATGGCGAACGGCGACGACGGCATGATCGAGCGGAAGCCCAAGGTGGATCCTGAATTCTTGCAGGCCGCTGAGGCGAACAAGAGCAACCCGAGTGCTGAGTGGCAGTTTGACTCGTCGGATGCTGAGTCGTCTGACGACTCCGACACCTCGAGCGATAGCTCCTCCGAGGAGGAAAGCGACGATGAAGAGTACCCAATGCTTGACGCTGCCGAGGCCGCCCGCATACTGATGCAGGAAGAATATGGCGACGATGACGGTGGAAAGGGCCCGGCTGCGCAGCTTCGCACCGCGAACGAGGTCGTCGAAGAGAAGATCGAGAAGCCGAATGTGACTGTGACGCCAGAGATGAAGATCACCGAGCTCGGGAACGTCGAGAGTATAGTCGACAACATGATCCTCATCAAGGCGAACACAACGGGCGAATACCAGGTCCTCGAGGGCGGGTCGGTGCTGTGCAAAGATGACCGGTCCGTCATCGGCGCTGTAGCCGACACCCTTGGCCGAGTACAGGAGCCGCTCTACACTGTGGCCTTCAACAGCGGTGAAGAAATCAGTGAGGCTGGCCTCGTGAAGGGCCTGACCCTTTACTACGTCGACAGCCACTCCACCTACGTCTTCACGCAGCCTTTGAAGAACCTGAAGGGCACAGACGCATCCAACCAGTTCGACGAGGAGGTCGGTGACAACGAGATTGAGTTCTCCGATGACGAAGCCGAGGCCGAGTACAAGCGCCAGCAGAAGCAGAAGAAGCGCGCAGCACACGAGGAGAAACACGGGCCCCGTGGTGGTGCTAAGCCCGTTCACCAGCAGGCATACACGGGCGCTTTGAGTTACGACGACGACGGAACGGACATGTACACTCCTATGAAGAGGCCGGACAATTTGCACCATCAAATGATGGACCAAGGTGGCGCGCCAGTCGAGGGACAGCCCGGTTCATACAAACCGCACCGTGGACGCGGAAAGCGGGGTGGACGGGGTGAACGCGGCGGCCGTGGAGGAAGTGGTGGTCGTGGGGGAGGCGCATCTCGAAGCTCGGCTGGTCACCAGCAGATCCCACAGAACCCGCCTCAGGCGCAAGCGCCGCCTCAACAGGCATTCCCTTTTGTCCCGCCTCCGCCGCCCCAGGTGAACGCGTCCTCTTCGCCTTTCCAGTTCAACAGTCCTCAAGCGTATGCATGGCCTCAGAGCACCCCCACGCCCCCTGCCTTCGGCCAGAACACCTCGCAAGCATCATCCAACTTCCCCGCTGGAGCCTTTGTGAATCCGGCCTTCTTCCAAGGACAACAACAGCAGCCGCAACAGCAGCCGCAACAGCAGCCTTATGGCACACAGGCTCCGTACCAACCTCCCCAGCAACCTGCATATACTTCTCAATGGAATTCTCAGCAAGCTGCGGATGCCTGGCGTATGGTCCAAGCGATGGCTGCAGCTCAGACAAACCCTAGCGGCCAAGCTCAGGGTTATAGCCAGAACCAGAACCAAAACCAGGGCCAGCAGAGTCCAGCTAGCAGTGCCGCTGCCATTCAAGAGATTTTAAGAAACCTTGGCAACCAAAACAACGGTGCTGGACCGCAGTAGATTGAGACACGGTATGTATTATGGATGTTGTACAGTGCTTTAGAGGGGTTTGGAAGACGCCCGAGGGCCGTGCACCTCGGCGCGCTGTGAGGGTTTACTGCATCAGTCTGGTGGCTGTTCGGCAGTTGCACCCTTGACACGGATTGGCATCATCAACATATCATGTCTGCAGACATGATGACAGCTAGCGCATTCTGTGTACAACCTGATCTGGAATTGGCCGCATCGGATCCCCACAAGGACCGTTCGTGTCACTGCTCGACGGGAGTCTCAGCATCTGATCCTGAGCGCTGCGGCAGGCCCGGTAAAGGGTTGAATGTCTCCAATGGTTGTTGTTTCCTTTATTCCCAAAAGAAAAAGAAGGCCAAATGGCTGTTCCGGCATTTCACGGCGTTTATGATGGCGGTTTAGGGGAACAAAAGTATGGCATGTTCTTGAAGGCGGTGAGCAATCAAGTTTATAACTCTGGTCGGTGGCTGCTGCGCTTTTCGTGGTTTGAATGCGAGTCGTTGAGAATTGATGCAGTGCTACAAGAGCATGGAGCTGTGACACGTGGGCGCACAAGGTGACTGGCTGGGATGCAGCACTGGCGGAAAACAGCCGCCATGACACGATGCGACACGGCAAAAGACAAAACAAAAAGATGTTGACAACGATGGGACTCGAACCCATGCGGATTGCTCCAGTAGAATGCAGACTGCTTTGGACAGCCAAGAGCTTATCTTGAGTCTACCGCCATAACCACTCGGCCACGTTGCCGTGAGAGATGCGTGGAACACTGAGCGTGTTTCACTTCCCTTGTTGGGGTGAGAAGTCACCCGCTGGGCTTATAATCCGACTTGCGCATGGACCCACAGTTAACGAGCTAGTCGGAAACAAATAAGGACCAGAATTATGTATCTTGCGAAGAATAGCAGTTCCCTTGCACCTGAGTCTCAGGCGACTGCGGTGCTGGTCACGCGTGTGGAGGCCAAGCTTAAAGCGCCAGGATGCGAAACGCAAGCGCGAGGACCTAGTTCCGGCAGTCAGGTAGGCACGGTTGAAACAGAAAAGGCCGGTTGCACCCGCCGCGCGACGGGGAGGAAGGCGCTGGCCTGTGTGCGCTGCCTGCTCAACTTAAGCTTAACACCACCATCGCCGCTTCTCACGTCTCTTCCACGCTGCCTGGCCTCTGTTTAGATGAGCGCTTGCTCAAGCGCCGAGACCGTATAGGTCAAGTGCCCTCAATCTACTAGCTTTCGCTTAGCAGACGCCCGTCCGGGGTTGTAGGCCGTGCCTGACAGGTGCTGGCCACTCACGGGCGCGCATTGCTGGCCGGACTTTCCCATCGCCTTATGCCTCTCCATTATCATCCTTTCCAGTTACAGCTCCGCGTCATGCGCCGCAGACAGGGTTGGCCTCCACGCCTGCCGCTCTCCCGTGCCGCAACCCAGCGCTGAATGGCCCGCTCAATGCTGTTAATCTGGTTCCATTGGCAGCCACGGCCCACGGCCAGCTTCAGGAAATGACTGCTTCCATGCCGCCGCTCTGCTGTCCTCCGCCGCTCTGCTGACCCTTCACCTTTCTTCCTCTCCGGATTCCTCTCTCGCTCCAGGATCCCCCGCCGCCGTCAAGCCTTTGCAGTGTCACCGTCCCTGCATACTGTCGCTCGTTTCTGCATCCCGATTGGCGCCTTTCCCGACTACTCGTTTTCGCCGTGCTACAGACCGGAACACGCCTGCTCAGTCTCGCCGTCTGCGTCGACCTAGTTCCGATCTTCCGTGGAGGGGGACACTTGAGCGCTGCGTGCTCGCCCGTCATTCGTTACTTTCTCTCCAAACTCTTGGTTGTGTCCAGCATGAAGGCCGTTTTTCTTGTCGCCGGCTGCACTGCTGCTCTGGCCCACCTTGCTCGGGGCAGCCCCCTCGTCGCCCGCGAGGACAAGGACGACTCCTGCGGTGCTAATTTGCAAGTCTGCAACCCCTCCGGCGCGTCGACCGACAAGCTGCCCGCCCTCGGTCACGAGCTGTCTGGACTCTACCTCTCCCTCCTCGACTCGGTCCAAGGCATCAACTTCAAGCGCGACATCCCCATCCAGCCCCGCGACACCCCCTCCTTCTGCTGCGCCACCGGCACCTCCTGCCTCGTCCTGTCCACCTATAACGTCCCCTTCTGCTACGACAAATTCACGACCAACTACATCTTCCCGGACGGCAGCTCGGGCACCATCTTCACCGGCGACTTCTCGTCGGCCGCCGGCGGCACCGCCAACCTCATCACGGGCAACTACACGGGCGGCAAGAACCTGTACTCGGCCGACGACCCCGACGCCGCCGCCGACAAGCCCGACACGGCCACGCTCAGCATCCCGCCGCAGTACACGGACAGCGGCGTCGGCTCCGCCATCCCGCTCACGGCGCTCGGCGCCACCGTCGTCGTCACCGCCGTCGCCACCACCACGTCGACCGTCCCCGCCAGCCTCGTCGTCGTTCCCGCCTCGACCCGCCCCGCCAGCACCGTCCCCGGCACCACCGTCGCCGGCGTCACGACCCGCCCCGACAGCGTCGTGCCGCCGACGACGATCCCCGCCAGCACGAGCACCGTCGTCGCCGCCCGCGAGACGGTCGTGACGGTCATGTCGGCCGTGACCACGACGGAGGAGTCGGCGGCCGCCTCGGGGACGGGGGCCGCGGCGTCTGGTGAGGCGTCGGCGTCGGCGACGGGCGCTGCTGCTGCGGCGGCGGCCGGGGCTGGTGAAGTGTTGGGTGCCGCGGCCGCGGCGGCATTGTTGGTTTTGGGGGCTCTGTGAGTTGGGAACGAAAGTGGTTCCTCTCTTGCGAGGAGGGGAGGATTCTTGTATATGCTTTTTCTCTACCGTCTTTTCTGTGTGAATGTTTAATGATTGGAGAGGGGAGAGGGTGGCCTCAGTTCTCGTTCTCCCCTCATCCTCCCTCTTCGCTTGGAATTATTTTTCGTTGGGGGGGTTCAACGCGTATTCCGGTCCCCCTCTCTTTTTGTCGCGGCGGAATTCTTTTTGGTATTTTGGACGTCTAACCTGAAGCCATAGTTGGAGGCTTGAGGCTAAAAAAACACGAACGATTGGAGGCCGGGAAGAGAGGCGGAACTGAACGGATAGTTTAATGTGACATGTAACCTACGCTATTGGCTGCAACGATGATACGGCCTCCACCTACTTCTTCTTGTCGGCTTTCCGGCCGCTCAAGTGTACGATGTCTTCTTTCCCTCTTCTCTCTTTCTCTTTCTCTTTCTCTTCTACAGGTTCGGGTCTTCCGCAGTGTGACAAGGAGTGCAGAGTACGGGATCGGAAGCAAAAGAAGAAAGGAAGAGACACAGCTACCAAAGGAGGAGGGGCAAAAACGAACATCGTTCACCAAGAGGCGTCTGGGGAAATACCAAGGTGCGGTACAGAGAGCTTCCATTCTTTCACTCGGTAGAAAGACCAGCTCCGGAAGTTACACGCCGATGACGCAGCGATCAATCAACTCATGCTTCCGTGCGTGGAGGAACCCCGATGTCCAGATGTATTTGGACGGGTTTGGATTTGCTCGGTCCCGACATGCGCTTCAACCACTACACTTCAACGTCCTTGAGATGCAAAGCTCCACGCGTCGATCCAAAAGTTGCCATGTAACCAGGCAGCCTCCACTTCATACAACAAGCGTACGTGCCCACCCAGTCAGTCCTCCTCTCTTTCCACCCCTCTAACCAACAGTGCGACAACGACAACAACCCACCCAACCAACCCCATTTCGCCAGTCAAGCAAAATCCAACGGCACGCGATCCGGCGGAAAAGGTCTAGTTCTATGTTTGTTCTGGATTTTTTCTTCTTCTCTCTCCCGTTTACCCAAAACGAAAAGGGGGGAGGTCCTCCGTTCCCCTTCTTTCCCATAAAGACAGGAAGCAAGAAACGCCAATAGGTGAAGCAATCCCGGCAAAGACAAGATGTGAGATAGACCAACAACTTGTTGTACAACTCCACGATAACGCCGGGTGCAAAACAAAATTATCCTGTGAGGGACAGTGGGGGGAAAACTACTGCACGAAGCTCCGTGATGACCGGTGAGCGCCAGATTGAAAAAAAAAAAAAAGCCCCCCTTTCGGATAGGAGGAGGGGGGACGTGTCTTGCGAAAAGAGGAGAAAGGAAAACGAGAACGCCTAGCCATCCTAACAATAGGTGTTGTGCGCACACGCGCATACAGTATTTACAAGGGGAGAAAAAGAATAGCTGATCAACTCGATGATCGTCAAACCCGACGCTGGCCGCTCTCGTTAAGAGGTGTGTGCAGCAGCGGCTCACTGCTTGTTGAAGTCCGGCGCACTCCTCGCCTTCTTCAGCACGCGATGACGAGCCAACAGCTGTGAGATCATGAAGTGGCTGACGTCCTCGTCGGCGTAGTAGGACAGGTGGGATGCGATACTGGCAAGGAGGGAGATATCGAAAGCGCCCCTGCGGTTTCCGTTAGTCATGCTTGCCCCTTTAAGTGTTTTTTTGCAGAATATTGACTTACTCCTGAATGCTGTAATCCACCCGCCCGTTGCTGTTCAACGCCCGGACCTTCGCCTCCTCGCGCCTCAGCTTGCGGCTGCGCTCCTCGATCTCCTGCCATTCGCGCTGCTCGCCGAGGTCGCGGACATCCGCGTCGCCGCGCTCCTTTGCGAAGCCAGAGTACAACGTCTCCAGCTCGGAGTCAATGAGCGTGGGCGGATGCTGGCCATCTTCCCCGGTCTCGACTTTGGTTGGCGTCGTTGTCGGGTCTGTAGAGCTGCCGCCCTGTTGATTTTGCGCCAACTTGCGTTTCTTGTCATCGTTTATGTTCGCAGCTTCTGCGGCGGCGCCGTTGCTGTTTTCCTGCAAAGAAGCCGCGGCCGCTGTTGAGGAGATGGCTGGGTTGGATGCGCCGTTGCCCGTGTTGGCAGACAGAGGGCCGCGAGATTGACTGGCAATCGGGTTGCCTAGTTTAGATGCATCGTCTGCAGTGAGTCCAAGACTTCGGTTGAGCAGGCTGCTCGCGATGCCCGAGCTCAGACTTGACCACAGTCCGGAAACACTCTGCCCCACGCGTGCACCTATGCCGGTTAGGCCCTGAGCGACAGGAGCGCCGAAGATGCCTTTTTTGGTGTAAGGAAGCGGTTGAGGCTTCAATGCTGACATAGCTGGAGAAATTAGAGGCTCGAGGCGGTAGCTGATTGGATCGGTGGGATGGAAGACATTGAAGATGCGCTGACACTTCGGCGAGGAAGTAGTGATTTCGAAGTGGTTTTCTTGGCTTGAAGATGAAGGCCGCGCCGGGTCCGCTAAGAAGGGATCGTCCGTCTGCATCTGGGTCTCCGGATGCAATTTACTCTGCGAAATACGGGCTGCGATAGTCTTGCCGTGGAGCATCTGGAATAGACCGATGGGTGAACCGAGGGCATAGAAATCCTCCACGTCAAAGTCTAGTCTCAGGTCTTCTGATCGCCGGTGGTGCTTGTGACGCTCCCCGCGGGTCCTTTCCTCCTTCTGCTGGCAGAGTAGATCGAACATGATGGCGGATCCAAGAGAATGCCCAACAAGGCTGACCTTGCCGTTGAACTCAGGATTTCGATCCTTGAAGAGCTTGTAGATCCTGTTGCACTCCTGGAGAACAATCCGAGAAATGTGGCTTTTGTAAGCAGGACTTTGATAGAGAAGGACATCCAAGGCGAGATCAGTTATCAGATTTCGCACGGCTGGAACTCCCTCCACCGTGATGTTTTCCAGACTGGGATACTCATCGTCTTCGATAGAATGAGCGTCTCCAAGGTCGAACTCGCGCCGGTTGTGCTTTAGGCTTTGCTTGGGGAAGTCAAGAAGATGGCGCCAGACGATTGGCAAGACCTGCACGCGGCAGTTCTTGGGTAGTTTATCGACCTCTCCGTTCAAAGCCTGCAAATCTGCCGAGCCGGCATATACCGACTTTAAGGTCTTGCGAAGAGTGTTGACGTCGTGGACGAAATTGACAGACTCCATCCTCATGCCCAGTCGTTGGCCAATGCCGTGGGTCACGAGCAGAAGATGTTCAATCTCACGGCCTTGCTCTTCGCCTTCCTGCTCCTTGTAGTCTTCCCGAATCTCCCTCTCGGCGCGTTTGCGTACCTCTTCCTCTTGTTTTTCGAGATCCTGGGGGTCTGTAGAAGCCATCAGGTTAGACATCTGGCGCTCAAGTGTCCGGCGACGAGCGTGAGAAGGCGTTTCTTCCACTTCACTCTGCTCCCCGGAAGACGTCTCCACAGCTTTTGGCTCCAGCTTCGACGATGCCTCAGCCTTGGCGTCTGTGCTGGCATCCTTGTCATCTTTCTCATCCTTCGCAGACTTCTTCTTGGCCTTTTCCTTTTCCTTCTCTTTCTCAGCTTTAAGGTCCACGTAGCCACGGATGAGCTTGACACCTGCGAAGTGGCCACCTCCAGCGAAACGTTGGTACATAGTGCTGCTCATGCGCGAAAGAAAATCATCGGTGAGAAGCCATGCGGTAGCCGAGTCCTGATAAGTGACAACAGAGTTCATGTGAGCCCCGAACAATCGGTGAGTCTTTGGTGGTTCCGGCACTGGGGAGTCACTGGGCTCGGGTGCCGAGCTCTCAGGCGCCGAGTCCGGTCCAGAATCCCCTGAGGCTGAGGCAGTGGTCGCGGACCGTTGAATTCCCTTCATAGATTTGTTCGGATCTTCGCCGGGGGGCATGGAAGTGGGACGCGTTTTGGGCTGCGATGCGGAGCGCGGTCGTTCCTGCTTGGCAAAGCGCCAGGGTTTTATCTTGATATAGCCCTCCTCTAGCTGATTGGCTAGATTCTCGTCGCAAGGCCGAAGAGACGTGGCGCTCTCTGCTCAGAAGGGTTAGGACATTCAGACGGTCGACTCTTCCGAAAAGACAGTACCTTGGTAGAACCATGTGCCTCTCCGCACGTCGTAGACTGCACCGATCCAGTATGCGGGAGCCAACTCGCGCTCCTCGACGTCCACGTCGAAGAGGAAGTCTTCGTTCACAGGGACTTTGGCCTTGAGCATACCGTTTGGCTCCGATCTCTCCCAACGCACATTGCGCTCCTTGATCTGCCACTGCTCAGGCTCCTCATTCTGCGCCGGAGCACCTCCTTGGTTTTGCAGCTTCTTGCGCTCAGCCTCCTCAGCCTCGTCACAGATCTTCTGAAAGGTGGCCTCGAGCGCGCGCGAGTCGCCGGTAGAGAAGGGGTTCCATTTCTTCGGCTGCGGTGGCTTGTCCGACCTCGAAGCACTATTGGCAAAGACCAGAGCTTTCCTCTTGGGGATGTCGACAGCATGGAACCACTGTACGCTCAGCGGCGGGCAGTCCCTCGGATACTTCTTCAAGCTCAGGCGATGCCTGTGTGTCACGGTGTGGTCGGCGCCTCTGCTCTGCTGGGTCAGATTGAGCTCGGGAGGCTGCGGCTCGCCTGCGTCGGGGGCGGGATGGGTCTGGGGGGTCTGGTTGCGCGAACCCCAGGGCGAGATGGCGTTGATGCCGGCAGCAAGGTAGGAGCCGGAAGGCCTCGCGTCCGGCGCGGTCATCTTCTCGCCAAGTGGGCCCCCGCGACCCTGGAGCTTGTCGAACCAAGACTGCGACTGTCTGGCAAGGGCGGCGGTGGGGAGCGCGGTCGCTCGGGGCTTGAGGTGGTGGAGGAGGTAGGCGGGGAAGCCTCTGCGGGCCAACGTGTCGGCGGGCTGGAGGTGGAAGAATAGAGCGAGTGTTCAGGGAACGGGCGGGCCAGGAGCCAGCTATACGACGGCGGCAGTCAGCGCGGGCCAGGAGGGACGCGATGCAATGCAGGTGGTCTGTGGCAGATGGACATCAACGTCACAGGAAACGGTCCCCGCCTCAGCCCTAAAGACCCCTTGGCTGCCGACCGCCGGCCCGGCTGCCGCAACCGCTTGGGCGCCCCGCCTAGCTTGTAGCCCGCGCTCGCTGCCTCGTCGTCCCTCGCGCCTCACCACCTCTCTGTCCGTTCGCGTCGTTGCCGCCGGCTTCGTGGCTTGTTGTCGCCGCTGTTTGCACCCGCTCTACCTGAGACAGCCCCGGGTGGACCGGCTGTCCCGCTGTGCCTCGCGCCATGCACGCTCGCTCGCCAGCCGACCGCACACTACCGCCGCGCTTGATGCCAACTCGTCATCTCCGAGCACGACACGCCCACCGCTCGGCCCGTGGACCGCCATTAGGTTGGAATTGGAACCCAACAGCTCGTAGCACCGCTGCCCCGGAAGTCGCAACACACAAGACATGTCCATGTTCATTGTCCCGTTGCGCTTCCCCGCGACCGCGTCATGCCGTTTCAGATCTCAACGGCCATGTTTCGATTGAACAAACATGCCGTTGGCTTTGCGGCTCTCTCATTTCTTTCGGCCCGTTCGCAGCCTCCCAATGCTGACACTGCTCCCACGAGCAGCCGTCGGCTCGGGGACCACCATGAACTGCTTCACGCGTATGGGTCACAGAGACTTGGCTTCGCTGAGTTTCAACGACACTGAATCGGCCGTTGTTGTTCCAATTGCCGATACATACCTTCGTACTCAACCTCTCGTAGCACAGTGCATGCCATCTTTTGTCGGCTCCAGATCTGAGGTCCGATGCACTTCTCTCAATGAGCATTGTTGAGCGTGCGCAGTATGTAGCCTAGTAAGTGATCTACACCTTGCAAAAACAGCCAGGCGGTAAGCAGCTAAAATCCCGAGAGCCAAGTTACAGTGCAAGGTCAAAGTAAGGCTAGTAGCTGCCATCCCAAACTCTGATTCCCCTGTTGCACGCATGCCTGAGGCACACGATTTGCCGAACACTCTGGGCACCTCAACACATGGATGCAGCCCGGCACACTTTCTGGGCTGCCACCCTGCATTAGAGACCAGAAAATAATCCGGCTCTCAAGTTGCCGATAATTGGCCAGCCAAGTTTGGCCAATTCGTTCCCGGCCCTCCATCAAAGCATTCTCCTGCACAAAGTGGGTCTTGATCTTCGTGCAGATGACCCCTTCAGCTTACACGTATCCAGGCACCAGGTCGTCACAAGCAATTCTCTCCGCTACTGCCGGACATGAAGTCAAAAGCTTGCGAGCTCGCGGGAACTCTTGCCACCTGCGCCTTTTCTCGTGGGAGAAAGGCGTTCAAACTAGCCCAACGATCTACTTGCCAATGAAAGAGTCAACGGATCACCGGAAGGTGAATCTTGTGCCGCTTTGAGGCCCTCTAGCGACTGCTGCACCTTTTCGGGTTCGCGCTTGCCTGCCTTGAGAATCGGACTTTCTTCAACTTGAAGCGTACCGCCTTTCACCAGACTCTTGTTATCTGCAAGGGGGTGATGCATTTACAGCTGCTATACTAGCAGGTTTTCTTTGGTTCGCAGCGATCTGCATATCGAGATGGCCTATGTGTCGAAAATGGCGGCTTGTCTTCAACTGGCACACCGACTGTATCAAGGCCACGAGCATGCTCCTACTCCTGCCCCGCCCGACTTGGACCCTGTTGCTTACTCGTGCCGTGCGGAGACCTACCATGAATGGATCAGCGATACCCCGGCCATCGGATGCAGCCAATCTCCTGGAGTTCCAACAATGCCGTTCCTCGTTACAGGGGTGCAGAATCGCTGCATGCCTTGCTATCGGAGGGGCGCTCAGCCAACAAGGCGACGCGAGGCTGAGCATGGTGAGGGTGTCGACTCATGGAGCTTGCCGGCGATTTATAGGCCTAGAGCCATTGAACAGAAAGGCGACGTGGTCAATGTAAGCTCACAGCTGCCTTTGCCCGACAGCCAGGGTTGAGCAGCAGAGTTCCCGTTACCATGGGAAATGTGCATAAGCACAACGTGCCACCCTGGAGCGAACCATGAGAAGGGACAGCTTGTAACCGTACAGGTACCATCGATGTACAGCGTACAGCGTCCATGACAAGCGGGAAACACAATCCGCAAGATCCGGGGGCTGTATTCAGCTGATCGGATCAGATCCGGGGCCCCCTCCGCACGGCACAACCGAAAGGAGGCGCGCTTCCCAACGGAGGCTTTTCAACAGTCCGAACAGTCCGGTGGCCGAGAGCCAGTCAAGAGCAGCGGACGACACAAGGGGCTAGCCGCGCGCCTCCGGCTCTCCGGCAGAGACGGTTATCACCCGATCAGCAACCCGGGGTGCTTCTTGCCTTCTGACAAAACCTCAGGTTCTTTTGGCATCTCGATTTCCAAGTGCGAGCTGGAGATCTGCGGCCTCCCCTCGCCAAGTGTGCGGTGGACGTAGGGGAGGTGCAGGAGGCCGACACCGTCTTGACTCGAAGCAATGCGGCACGCAGCGGCCGGAATCTTTGCGCTTCCGCTATGGGCGGGTATGGGCGCAACGACAGGGATTCTTCCCCGCGTTGTCTGCAGGCATTGACCTTTACCCCACACTTCAGCATGGCGCCGGTATCGAATTTGTCACCCGCGAACTCGCAAACTCTGCGTGAGGCGCTCGCCTGATAGCATCCACAGTGCTCTCTCCATCGACCCTAAGGGTAGCGGCACAAAGAAGGCCAAGCCGCCCCTTTTGATGCCATCCAAAAACGGACATGGCTATCGGCGGTCCTAGCGTTTTGCGGGGAAATAGAGTAAGCGGGGGCGGGTGGCTGGCAGCGACCTCCCACGTTGAGGCACTAGCACATGGTGACGCGTGTGGGGAGCGGCCTATCACTGCAAGCTGCATGACACGGTTGAGGCTATGTATCGCCGTAAGTAGCTCGGGCGGGGGTGGTACCCTGACCACTCCAACATGGCCGTTGCCCCACGTCTTGTCTCTCCTGGGCGCTGCTCGACCCTCCCGTTGCCACCTCCGTCCTGGAGCACAGACTTGCAGCCGTCTCCCTCCCGGAGTCTGTGTGGGTTTTTTCACCGATTCCGTGCATGCTGTTAGAGTTCTCGGTCCTTCCGGATAAGTGGCTAAGCAATGCGGAGAAGTACACGTTTTCCGCCCTGGACCTCTGCGAGGCGGCCTGGGAACATGGCAAGGCGGAGCTAATCTTCCAGCTGGATGCCTGCTCCGGCTCCACCTCCTCTGCATCCACCAGCCAGCCGCCGAGAAAATCACTCAGCATCCACCAACCGCAACGTGCCGGTCACTTTATGGCGGGTACGTATCGTCATGCTGCAAGCGCATCGCCATCCGACTGCTCCTATTCCCATCCCTCTCCAATTGGGGATCACCCTGCTTAGACCCGACACTAGCCCTGCATCCCAAGCGGGGGGGGCGCTATCCATACGATTATCGGCACCCATGGCACTTGCAGGAACCCCACGCGTCAGGCGCTGTTGCCCAGACCGCTGGAGGCTTTGCGGGCAACGGCTCCCCGGATCCACAAGTCTCGAAACCGGAGACTCGTCAGCCACTGCTTCCTTCCACTGTCCCGAAGGTCGATGATGCGGGGTCAGGGAGGGGATAAATATGCCCGTCCTCTTCTCTGTACTCTTCCCCATCACGCTCTTGCGGCGCTGAATCCAACACTTCTTCGCCTGAGGCTGTGAATTCACTTTTTTTCCTTTTCCACATTGTGTTCTCGAACTGGCCCATTGGCCCTTTGGTCAAGATGACGATTCCTGACGAGGTCGATATCATTGTGTGCGGCGGCGGATCATGCGGGTACGTCCAAGACTGGAGAGGCTGAAAGATACCCCAACTGCTGACACGCTTCGCACAGCTGTGTCGTTGCCGGCCGTCTGGCCAACCTCGACCACAACCTTCAGGTGATGCTCATCGAGGGTGGTGAGAGCAATCTGAACGATCCATGGTGAGTCCTTATCTGACACTCAACAACCCGATGAAATCCCTGACCCTTGCAGGGTGTTCCGGCCTGGAATCTACCCGAGGAACATGAAGCTGGACAGCAAGACCGCTTCTTTCTACTACTCGCGGCCTTCGGAATGGCTGGGTGGCCGTCGTGCCATCGTTCCCTGCGCCAACATCCTGGGCGGTGGCAGCAGCATCAACTTCATGATGTATACGCGTGCCTCTGCCTCCGATTACGATGACTTCCAAGCCAAGGGCTGGACCACCAAGGAGCTGATTCCATTGATGAAGAAGCACGAAACGTACCAGCGAGCATGTAAGTTCCGCTCGGGACCTCGTGTTGACACTCATGCTGACAATTTCTCCAGCTCAGAACCGGGATCTGCACGGATTCGAGGGCCCGATCAAGGTTTCTTTCGGCAACTACACGTACCCGATCATGCAGGACTTCCTGCGCGCCACCGAGTCCCAGGGCATTCCTACCACCGACGATCTCCAAGACCTCGTGACCGGCCACGGTGCTGAGCACTGGCTGAAGTGGATCAACCGGTACGATGATACCGAAGCTCAACCCCACTTCGATACTGATTGATTGCAGTGACACTGGTCGCCGGTCCGACTCGGCACACGCATACATCCACAGCACTCGGTCTGTCCACCAGAACTTGCATCTTGTCTGCAACACCAAGATCGACAAGGTCATTCTGGATGGCGACCAGGCAGTGGGCGTTCAGACCCTGCCCTCCAAGCCATTGCACCCCAAGCAGAAGCACGAGCCCAAGATCTACCGGGCTCGCAAACAAATCATCGTCAGCGGCGGTACTCTGAGCTCGCCACTGATCCTCCAGCGCTCTGGCATCGGTAACGCTTACCACGTGTGCCCTCCCCTGAGTCCAAGACCACTGACAGCGCATTAGGTGACCCTGAGAAGCTCCGCAAGGCCGGCGTCAAGCCCCTCGTGAACCTGCCTGGTGTGGGTCTGAACTTCCAAGACCACTACCTGACATTCGCCCCCTACCGGGCGACGCCCGAGACCGATTCGTTCGACGACTTCATCCGCGGCAACCCCATTGTCCAGCAGAAGGTCATTGACCAATGGTTCGTCTTATCAGCCACACATCCAGTCCCCGATCCGCAGCAGCTAACACAGTCGCCAGGAACATCAACGGCACGGGTCCGCTGGCGACGAACGGCATCGAAGCCGGCGTTAAGATCCGACCCACGGAAGAGGAGCTTAAGTGGATGGACACCTGGCCATGCCCAGAGTTCCGGTCCGGGTGGGAGGCCTACTTCAAGGACAAGCCGGACAAGCCGGTGATGCACTACTCGGTCATCTCAGGCTGGTTCGGCGACCACATGCTGATGCCGCCGGGCAAGTTCTTCACCATGTTCCACTTCCTCGAGTACCCCTTCTCGCGCGGGTCGACGCACATCGTGTCGCCCAACGCGTATGAGGCACCCGACTTCGACGCTGGCTTCATGAACGACCGCCGCGACATGGCGCCCATGATCTGGGGCTACATCAAGTCGCGCGAGACGGCGCGCCGCATGAAGGCCTACGCCGGCGAGGTCACGGCCATGCACCCCTTCTTCGCGTACGACTCGAGCGCGCGGGCCCAAGACCTCGACCTCGCCAACACCAAGGCGTACGCCGGGCCCGACCACATCTCGGCGGGCATCCAGCACGGGTCGTGGAGCCGGCCGCTCGAGGCGGCCAAGGAGACGGCGCCGAACTACCTCAACTCGGCGTGCCAGGGCCTGCGCGACGACCTCGAGTACAGCAAGGAGGACCTCGACGCCATCGAGGAGTGGGTCAAGCGCCACGTCGAGACGACCTGGCACTCGCTGGGCACCTGCTCCATGGGCCCGCGCGGCGGCAACAGCATCATCAAGCACGGCGTCGTCGACGAGCGGCTCAACGTCCACGGCGTGCGCGGCCTCAAGGTGGCGGACCTGTCCATCTGCCCCGACAACGTCGGCTGCAACACCTACTCGACCGCCCTGCTCATCGGCGAGAAGTGCGCCGTGCTCACCGGCGAGGACTTGGGCTACAGCGGCTCCGCCCTCGACATGAAGGTGCCGACCTACCACGCCCCGAGGGAGATCACCCACCTCTCCAGGCTGTGAGGTGTCGGGAAGCATGTTTCCTTTTATGGCGAGTTGGAAGTCTGTTGTTCTGCCTGGTCTGGCTTGGCTACTTGTTTGGCTTGATGCTTTCTCGTTCTATGCGTCGCAGTGTCGGTCGGTCTTTTCCCTCTGTTACTGTTCTCTGTATCTACCGAATATGGAATGCGGCGGTGCCGAAATGAAATGCGCCTTCTTCAACTATTGTGTCTAGGGCCAGTGCAAAGACCAGAGCAGTGTGCTGGTTAACGAGGCTAACGCCATGCTCCACGTTCACTAATCTGTCCAGGACTGTGAGGCTGCTGGCCGGTTGCCTTTGTTTCATAGGACTTTAAGTCAGGATTTGGGAGAAGCGGGCTTACTGCGAGATTTTACCGCGTGCGGGAGGCTGAGGGATAAATTAAGCTTTCACGGCTGAAACGTCGGAGTGTCACGCAACTTGACGGGTTTCCTGAGCAACAGGGCGATAAAACAACAAGATGCAGCCCGGCGCAGTACTTGGATGCGCACTGTGTGTACCGTGTACAAAGGAGCAAACGATGGATTCCAAGGCCGGCAGGAGCGGGGGTGTCAAGCGGGCGGGCAACCGGCAGCGGCGCTGATCTCAGGCCCCACTCTGGCCGTCGATCTCGCCAACGCTGCAAAAACCCAGCCGCGACGGCTCGACAAGCGCTGCGGAACCGCAGCCACTGTGCCATCAGAGGCTGGAAAGCGAGCATGGAGGCGGCCAGCTGCTCCGAGCCGTCGGCCGTGGCCGAGAGGCGCAGCCAATGGGCGTGGCGGCGTATCGTGTTCTGGCGTCCAACTCCAGCGTGACGTCACTCGCGCAGCTGCCGTGGCCCAGTTTTGCATGCGCGTGGAAGGGGAGGCGGGCTCCTGCCGTGAACCCTGCCTGCCGCCGCCTGGTTACCTCCTGCACAACAAACTCCTCTCGTTTGCAATCTCAGTTTCTCTGTCGCTATTCCCCCGTCTCAGCCAGCTGCCGGGCACGAGCTCTCCGCATTACTCTCGCGCGGACGTCGACGTCGTTTGTGTGCTCGCTGCCGGCCTTTAAAGATCTCCACCATCCTACTCCATTCGAGATAGCAGCCTGGCCTGCGCACCCAGCCTTACACCATGATCCGCACTTCAACCCTGCTGCTCGCCGCCCTGGACGCGTATGCACTCGCTGCTGCCGTCCCAGCCCCAGTCCCCGCCGCTACTGGAGGGCCAGCCGCTCCTCTAGGACAGCGTCCAATCGATGCCGCCGATCCGCGCATCACGCCCTCGCCCGCTCTCAATGAAGCTACTCGCACCTATCTCGAGCGCCGCGATTTGCTGGACGATATCAAAAGTGGTGTAGACTCGGCCCTTACTGCCCTCGGCTCCAATATTCCCAACTACGTTACCGAAGGTCTGCTGCCCTGCCATTGGCCCTCCGTTGCACCGTACTGACAACGCCGCAGGTGTCGCCAACTTCTTCCAGGACTTCCCTTCTGGCTCCGCTGTGCAGAGCTCGCTCGGCCTCAACGACAGCCAGCTGGCCGCGCTGCCGACGCAGGTTCTCAACGTTCCCCCTTATGCCAACTGGACCGATCAGGGCTGGAACGTCCGTTTCCACGGCAATGTTTACAAACAGCCAAACACCTCCCAGGAAAAGTTGAACGATTTGGCCAATGTCTTCCTCATTGGCACAGATATCGAGGATCTGCCAGCGTCGCAGCAGGACCAGGCTCGCAACTTGACTGCCGAAATTTTCATCGTGCAACAAGCCAACGAGTCGGTGAAGGTGCATCTGGAGCCCGCCCCGAGCGCCGGCGGCGATGGCGAACCTGGCGGCGGCGGCGCTGTGACGCCCTCTGGCGGAAACCAGACGCTTTCCCTTCCCTACAACACTACGGCCGAAGGCGATTTCGACGTCTTCTTGCCCATCGCTAACACCACTGGGGGCCTTACTGCCGGCAACGAGACCAGCAAAATCCAGCGCCTCAATGTCTATGCCGACAACGCCACTCTGGGAAACGCAACCGCATATTTGGTGCCTCCGCAAGGATTGACCATCATCAGCGATGTTGACGACATCCTGCGCGTCACCAAGATTTACCAGCCGAAGGAGGGCCTGCTGAACTCTTTCGCTCGGCCGTTTACGCAGTGGATGAATATGCCGGACATTTATGCCAACTGGTCCAGGTCGCTGCCGGATATGCATTTCCATTACTTGACCACCACTCCGGAGCAGGTCACGAGGAACTACATGGATTTCATCTACAAGACGTACCCGGGTGGTAGCTTTGACACTCGGCCCCTCAACTTCTCCGACGTCTCGGCCACCCTCAGCATCCGCAAGTTCCTGCTGGACAAGATCTTCCAGACCTTCCCAGAGCGCAAGTTCATCCTTATGGCCGACACTTCCAACTCGGACATTATGAAGGACTACCCGGCGCTGGCGCACGAGTACCCCGGCCAGGTGCAGTGCATCTTCCTCCGCAACACGTCGGCCACGGATGACGACAAGTTCCCCTACGACACTTCGGGCTTCAAGGACCTCAACCAGCAGATGTACATGTTCTTCAAGGTGCCTGATGACCTGACCGGCCTGGACATCGAGAATGGTCACTGCTACAACTCTTCCATCCCGCAGAACGTCACCTTCGGCACCCAGGATGAGCTGCTCGGCATCCATGGCGACAGCGCCGCCGCGGGACCCGTGCAGGCTCCCAGCAAGGGTGGCGTGTTTGGGCTGGTCGTTGCGTTGGGGGTTGCCATGTGGATGGGGTTGTAGTAGTAGTGCGTTGTGGTTGACTAATGCGTTGCTTCCTTATTTTTACTTCTCTCTTACGCTTTCCTCCTATTGATGATGCACTTATTCCTATGACGACTAATGGATTTGGCCACGACGGTTGATTACGTATTGAATTGGGGGATGGGTGTTGCCGTACGGAAAGGGAGGATCGGAGACCTGGCGTCTCCCATTCTTTTTAATTCGTTGACAAGTGGCACTGGAGGAGGAGGCATCACTTGTGGATAGATTAGGGGCTTGGAGAGTTATGCACATACGAACGGACCGATCCGTGACATACACCTTCTGACAAATCAGCTGGTAATGAAAGGAGAGGCAGATCCTGGGGTTGTAGTTTTATGGTTGTCGTATAGACTAACAGCCGGTTTCGGCTGCACAGACACAGAAAGAGCAGTCGCTCATGTTAATATTCAATCGCAAATACGCTGTAATTACCCAAGACCATTCGGTCTAGTTACCTTAGTCAAAAGCAGCAAAGTCAGTACCGATTCCCTATACAGTTCGATTCACGTCAGCAAGTGCTTAATTCCTGATTCTGGCCGTCACGTGTTGTAACCAGTCGAGCAGTAATGCCCAAAAATATGTTTATTCGAGGAGCCGTACGGAGGCGGACTCAACCGCAGGGGAAAGGGGGAGTAGAGCGAATACACGAAGCAAATCAATTCGTAGGTATCAGTATCTATATCCATCGGCCGGTCAAACATGGAAATCCACACATTCTTTTACACCACTCTCCATCCGCCTCCTCCCGTCTTTTCTTCTCCCGATCCGACATCGCCCCTGATCCCTCACCCACCGCGTCCCAAGCTTTTGGATGACGGAGTGGCTTTCTGCGGGGAGCGTTTCTTTCGTCTTCTTTATTATTAACACTTCGTCAACGATGCCATTTCCACTCTTCCCCCCGACGAGGGGGACTAGTGTCATCCTTGCTGTCAACTTCCACGCGCTCTTTCTCACTCCCCCCTTTCGCTTAATCTTCTCCATTCCGCCTCTTACTCTTCTTCTCCCCAGTACTCTCAGCATTGCCGACGTCTTCGTCGCTTTAACCTCTCCCCTTTACCGACTTATGATCGGACATTGGGTATATCCCTTTTCGAACTCTTTTTCTCTTTTTCGCTCTCCTGGGTTATTTAGAGCATGGGCTTGACGTCATCGGCGACGGCGAAGGGGGCCTCGGTCTTGGACTTGACCTCGTCGACGGTGACGCCCTCGGCGAGCTCGATGAGGGTCAGACCGTTGGTGAAGTCGACGTCGAAGACGCACTGTGTGATATCATCCCGCGTTAGCAACAGCTTTTATCCAAACCCCCTTTTCAGGGACCCGAAAAAGAGAAAGGAAAAAAAAAAAAAAACAAGTTAGATGGTGCACTTACGAGATCAGTGATGATCCTGCTGACGCAAGAGCGGCCGGTGAGGGGGAACTCGCACTGCTTGAGGATCTTGGGGCGGCCCTTCTTGTCCGTGTGCTCCATGGTGACGACGACCTTTGTGTTCTGCGGGTTGGACACGAGGTCCATGGCGCCGCCGAAGCCCTTGATCTTGCCGGGCAGCATCCAGTTGGCGAGGTCGCCCTTGGCCGACACCTGCATGGCGCCGAGGATGGTGAGGTCGATGCGGCCGGAGCGGATCATGCCGAACGACTCGTCGCTGCCGAAGCACGCCGCGCCGGGCCGCAGCGTCACCGTCTCCTTGCCCGCGTTGATCAGGTCCGGGTCCTCCTGGCCCTTGGCCGGGTAGGGTCCCAGCCCGAGGATGCCGTTCTCCGACTGCAGCTGCACCTCGACCGACTCGTCGACGAACGACGGCGCCAGCATGGGCATGCCGATGCCCAGGTTGGCGTACATGCCGTTCTTGAACTCCTTGGCCGCGCGGCGCACGATGCGCTCGCGCTTGCCGGCGGCGTCGCCCGAGCCCAGGCTGGACATGGCGTCGGCGGGGTCCTTTGCGTTGACGACCTTCTCGATGTTCTTGGGCTGCGTGGCCTGGATGACGCGCTTGACGTAGATGCCGGGCACGTGGACGGCGGCCGGGTCGATGTCGCCCGGCTCGACAATGTGCTCGGCCTCGACGATGGTCATCTTGGCGTTGCGGGCCATGGCGCCGTTGAAGTTCTGCGCCGCGAAGCGGAACTGCACGTTGCCCAGCTTGTCGGCCTTCCACGCCTTGATGAAGGCGTAGTCGCCGCGGATCGCCTCCTCCATGACGTAGCTCTTGCCGTCGAACGTCTTGACGTCGCGCGGCGCCGAGTACTGGGCGATGGTGCCGTCCGGGTTGAACTTGAGCGGCAGCTCGCCCGTCTGCACCACGGTGCCGAAGGCGGCGGGCGTGAAGAAGGCCGGGATGCCGTGGCCGCCCGCGCGGCACCGCTCCGCCAGCGTGCCCTGCGGCGTGAGCTCCAGCTCGATCTCGCCCTTGAGGTACTTTTGCTCAAACACCTTGTTCTCGCCCACGTACGACGCGATCATCTTCCGGATCTGGCCCGACTCGAGCAGCAGCCCCAGCCCCGAGCCCACCACGCCCGCGTTGTTCGACACCGCCGTGATGCCCTTGATCGACGGCGTCTTGTGCACCTGGTTGATCAGCGTGTCCGGCACGCCGCAGAGCCCGAAGCCGCCGCACAGGAGGGTGCTGTCCGACTTCATGTCCGCGATGGCCGCCTCGGCCGAGGGCAGCACCTTGTTGATCTCGAAGCGCCGTGTAGACGAGGCGAACGTGCGCGCGAGGAGGGTGGCCTGGGCATTGATTAATCTCGTCAGTGAGCTGCTACATGGCCGGTGAGGGTTGAAGAGCGCGGCAAGACCCACCTTGGAGGAATTGGAGGACGCAAAGAAGCGCGCAGTGCGCATGCTCATGGCTATCGACGGCATTGTGACGGAGAGGAGAGGACGCAGGCCGGGAAGCGGCGGATTGAAGCAATTGCTGTCTGGAGGGTGAGATGAGACGAAAGCTACAAGCCTTCGATGTCGGCACCTAGTCAACTACGAGGTGGCAGCCCAAGGAAAAGGCGGGTCCGGGGAAGACTGGTCTGAGAGAAGTGAGAAGAAGAAAGGAAGGGCTCGAGGACGGAGGGAGGGGAGCATAGTAGTAGTAGACGGGCGGCGGCGTTGTGTTTTGGCCTCGTCCCAATGGCGTCCCTTCCGCCGGAAGCTGGCGCGGTAATTGGCGGGCTTGACACAGCTCGCCGCCAGCGAGGGGTCAAGCTTGGGGAGCTGTTCTTCGGCTAAGAGCGACGGGTATCCCCCACACGGCCGCGGAACTGCGCCCGCCAGGCGTCGGAACGTCCACCCCAACTGCGTCGCTTTCCGCACCTTGCCGGCCCTGCCCTCTTGCGCATCGCCTGCCTCTACACCAGCGGCTTTGACGTGAGGCTGGGTTGACTGCACGCTGCTGGACGCGACTGCCGCTGGAGCGGACGCTGCTGGCAAGTGCCGACTGCACGACACGCGAGCGATAGTCTTCTCCCGGCGCACACCCTCGGCTAAGTCTTCTCCCGATTGCGGACGGCAGCTACCCGGCTCCCGAACAGCGGATGGGCTCTGCCACTGCCAACAGCTGATGAGCCTTCTTCCTCAGCGGTTTGCCCGTTTCGTCCCGCGTCTTTCTCGTTGGTCCGAGGTCGTCGATGCAGCCTCGCTCTCAACACGTTCCTTCCCTTTTCTGGCTAACATACCCCGCAAACCGTATGAGCCCGCTCGACGAGCTGCGACGTCGCTGCCGGGCTGCTGCCTTCCCAAAACGGAATTTAACCCTAATACATGCCCTACCTACTACACCGCACCCGAACTCCGTCCAAGAACCGTCCGAAGGGCAGATCACGCAAAGTGGAGGCGTATGAAATCATGTTGAACCCATTCTTGGATATTTTTAGCATTTCACGACCTTCCCGCTCCCCCAGCGATTCCTTAAAGCCAAACGACGAGCCATCTGCAAAACATAGTCCTTTACGCCTCCATTCCCGCTTGTCCCAAAGACACCGCCGCCGCTGTCTGCTTACGTCCCCTCATAACGATCCTCCCCCAGATACGAAAATCCCCGTCCTCTATGACCTTCCGCCGCCGCCGTCTATTCCTTGCATCCGTGTGGTCCTTCCCAAAGCCGTTTTGAAACCGTCTGACAGCCCAAGGTTTTCCCATCCGAGCGCCCCAAAAATATGGTCCCGGTCGAATTGCGCAGTTCTTCCAGATACTGCCTGCACTCCTAAATCCCATCATCGCGGCCTTGCTGATCGCCTGTTTCTTTTCCACGGCAGTGCTATATTCCAAGTCTTCTGCCCGTTCGCAATGTTTTTGTTGGCTCGTCAACGACCATTGTCACAGTGGGTTACAAGAGATTTTATCCTTGCGTGTTGCAGAGAGATAGCCCACTCACTTCACATGGGTAATTGAAGCAAATGTCTGGGCAGCGTTGTAGACATCCGAATCCACAACATCCAGATGCTGTCTTCAGCTACCGACATGAATGCGTGTGCAAAATCTCCAGTAGCCCACTGTGTCATGGTCAGGCGTGGCCTCCTTCAGCGCATTATTCATCCCGGTGGTGACCTCTTCACGCCCCAGATAATGCTGTCCATCAGCGCGTAAGGGCTCGCCTCGCTGTCCAGATCCGCCATCAACGGACTCTGACCCACCCCGAACATCGCGTCATCGCCGATCAATGCGCCGTTGATATCATCGATGCTGTAGCCCGTCATATTCGGCGTGCTCGATGCTGTTGCCGTGTTGGGGATAATGGTTTGCGACGATGAACTGTTCGCCAGCTGCTGCTGCTGCAGCCTTGCGTCCTGCAGGTTCAGCAGTTTCCTCAGCGCAATCATCGAGCGGGTCACCGGCGTGGACAGTTCGGTGGGGTCGACCTTGGACGTTATGTCAGTGAGGACCGAGATCAACTTCTCCAGGAGCATGCGAGCGCGGTCGTTACGCTCTGGCTCCTTGAGGATTCCCAGGAGAAGGGCACAGCTCAACGAACGGTGCACGGCAGCCCACGAGCGGCTTGCGAAGACCGTCATGTTCTGTAGGCCTAGAAAAGCCTCGACAGTGTTGGCCAGGCTGTCGATGCATGCTTTTCTCAAAGGCCGGGCCAAATCGTGCTCGGTGACCGTTGGACTTAATGCTGGCCGGCACAGCTCAGACGTGATGTAAGACATGTGCAAGTACAGCGCCCAGTGCTCGAGCTGGTTCCGCATCGATCGGCATTTGCGGGAGTCACGGAGGTAGTCTGCCGCATCGAACATGATTTCCTGGATCTCCTGTCGTCGCTGCGCTATCCTGGACAGTGTCTCCAGTGGGGTATGACTCAGAGCCCGTTCGCTGACAATGTCGAGTCCGACCTTGCAGAGACGATACATGCACTCCATGTACGGTCGGTTTCCAGGGCTGGACTCGGGATTCAATGGAACAGGCTCACTGGTGCCCATCGAGGATGCCCGGTCAAACGTAATGGAAAGTAAGCTGTCTTGCCACAACACGGACCACCATATCTTCTTTCGCGTGAGCTTCATCTCCTCCGTTGCAGTAGATGGGCAGGTCCTGTGCAGTCCTTGGCTCTGCGCTAGCCTGATAGTCAGGCCGAGGAGCGACCAGGCGACGCCGGCGTTCATGTTGTTCGACATGACATTGCCGAGGATCAGGAGCGTCTGGATCGTCTCCAGGTTCGAATGAGAGAGAAAGTTGGTTATCCGCAGACACTCGAAGCTGCAGCAAATGTAGACCTGTGACGTCAGTTCGCGCTCTTTGCGTGGCAAAGCTGAACATTGGCAGCCCGAGGCCAGAACAGCGAAGAGCAAGCCAACCCAGTGGAGATCTTTCCCGAAAATAGTCTGCTCCGTGACCCCACTGACGCTCCCGTCTTCGCTTGTCTGCGAGCCCCCACGAGCGATGAGAAATCGAAGCAGCTCAGACTCAAGCTTCTCAATGTCCGCGATGGCCGGGAAAACGGTGTGGGCCGTCTCCTTGTGGTACTTGAGAAGGTTCCAGCAGTCCGAGTCGTTCGGGAGGGCGTTGCAGAGCTCGTAGATTCGGTTCATCGAGCCATGCGGCAAACCCCAGAGATCCACGAACGGGTACGTGGCGGACTCATTGTCCAGGCCGAAGAGTGGGAGAACGTTTTTGCCGAGGAGTTCCTGGACGGGCGCGCTGCTGCCCTCGCCTTTGCCCAGCGACATGACCAGCGCGGGCACCGAGCTGCTGCCCAGGTGGACCGTCTGGCCGGTGATGCTGTTGGTCGTATGGATGCCCTGGGCGGTGAGTTGGCCATCGGGCTGCTTTGAAGGCGTGCTCACGGCGGAGTCGGAGATGACGTGGTGATGGTGGTGGTGGCCGTTCTGGAGCGGCTCAGGCGAGATTTCGGAAGCTTGCTTGATGGTGCTCTTGAGGTCGATCAGGGAGCGCTCGACAGTGTTGAGCTTGGAGCACAGGCGCTCCCAGTCCTCGCGGCCGATGGTGACGGTACCGTTGCCGTTGTACTGGATGCCGGCGCCAAGGCCGTTGGAGGCTTCGGGCGGCTGGCTGCCATGGTTCATGCGCTTCGCAGGCGGATGCGACTCGGCAGGCGGGTGGTAGGTGCAAAGCTCGGGATGCTCTCGTGCTGCGGACAGTTAGCTAGCCGGCGCGCGGCGGGGGCCAGCAGAAGCAGAGAGCGTACCGATGCACGTCTTGCACGGAACGGCCTGGTCGCACTTGACCTTGCGCTGGCGACACGGGTAGCAGGCCTTGTACTCGCGGGCCTTTCTCTTGCGGCGCAGGATCTCGTCGACGTCTGAGCGCGACGCCTCGGCGGGATTGAACGACTGGGCGGACTGCGAGTGCTGGGTGCTGGGGCTCTGCGACTCCATGCCGGGCTCGGGCTCTGACTTGAACATTGGGTGGCGGCTGGATCAGCGGGGCGCGGCGGGCATGCTGCAACTGCAACTCGGCGGCGGGCAGAGAGCCGGTGGTGGGCTTGATGAGCGTGGGCTGGGAGTGATGCGGGAGAGAGGCGCGAGTAATGGGAGCTTGGAAGGCCGTGACTTTTCGTCACTGGCTGCTAGCCGCTGCCCGCGCGGGACGAACACCAACGGCGGGAGCCACTTATTTCCAGCTCTCGCGTTTCGAGCGCACCAGGGCCACCAGGGCCGGGAGCGCCGCGGATTGGAGCGCGCCCGCAGCAATCGACGCCGGGGCGCCTGAGGCTGCCGCGCGCGGTGCCGGCCAGAGATCTGCCCCAGGATGGGCCCATGCCGAGGATGCCACCGGCCAGTACAACAAAATAGCGCAGGGGCGCGCTGCTGATGAATCCTCGCTTGATGCACCGTCATCGACGCTGCGAAATGGCGTCGGGCGCCCATCCAGCACAGACCCGCGCAAAATTGCCAGCAGAAGCTTCGAGTAGCGCTGCGCACCGGCCGACGAGGCCGGCGATCGAGAGCTTGGCCTGGCTAACGCGGCACCGTCATCCTCAGCCCTACAACATGCCGCCGCGGCAGCGACCGCACGCTTCTGTCGGCGTCCGCTTCTGGTTCCCGCGACCGTCTGCCGGCCGTTGCCGGACGGCTGTTGCACAAATCACGCAGTATCTAATGGCTCATCGGCCCTCGGTCCATTTTTAGCCAGCCTCAAAGCCTTCTCTGTCACGAGTGCGTGATGCGCATTTTTCGCATCGAGCTTTGTCTCGCGAATCGGAGCCGCATCGCTTCTCCTGTCAATTGCATCCTCACCGCTGTGGGGAGTTGCCCCTCCGTTCCGCGGGACCCGCTGCGCTCAGTAGATACCAGGTCATTGACCACCTGCGCGCCTATCAGCCCGTGTATAAAAGGAGTACCGAACCTGGCTGCCGGACAACGGGATCCATTTGGCCTACCCGAGGGTCTGCACGGCAACTTCAAGCTGCCACCCGTTGACTTGGGTGTACCCTCAGCACTTCCTTGCCAGGGAGACACTTCAGCCCCTGACCATAGTGCGTGCAAGCCATCTCACCATTCCGCCGTCTACCGGACACGTTGCGCTCCTTTCACGGGGGGGCAGTTGAAGCGGACGTCCAGACGCGAAGACGGCCTGAGATAATGCACGAGAAGCCCTGGACGGGACCTTCCACTACCCACGCCGACAGCGAGAATATATCACAACACACTGCCAGAAACATCGAGAGTGTCCGTTGCCAGTGGTCTCACAAGCACGTCCAGTTTAACTTTATCAGTCGCATTATCTAATACAGCATATCTCCTATCCCGTCGTCTCAGCGGCCACTGCCTGGTATCTTAAACCCATCATTAAATACATGAAATATGATCAACCCGAGAAAGAAAAAAAACGCCCCCTTTTGATATCTCAATCTTTCGACAGCCAGCGCCAATGCAAATCTTGTCCAAAGGTCCCGCCATCTAGTGGTCTATGTCTAGCTTCTATTTTTGTCACAATTCGGATCATCGTCTTCTTACAGCGAAGGAAAAACGAGGTCGAGTTTTGCGGCTCCTTCCGAAACCGATATCGCTTCAAATAATTGAAGGGAACGAGGAGCATCAGCCGAGAACTCAATGGTTGTTGGGAAGTCCAGCCCATGGGAAACCGTTTAGTGGGCATGGTCGACAACGGGAGTGCCCTTCTCGTTCTGGTTCTCCGCATCGTCTCCGCTGTACGCAAACTTCGAGTGGCGACGAATGGCAGCGCCCTTGAAATAGAAAACGAAGGGAATGGCGCAGCAGGCGAGACCGAGAAACGCCAGGAGCGTCGACGCCCACTGGTATCCCAAGCGGTGGTACATCTGCTCCGTGAACAGCACGACAGCCGCACCCCAGAATGACCGGATGAATGTCTTGGCGGCCAGCGCAGAGGCGGCCTGGTGCTGGTAGGAGTCGACGAGGTAGTTGTTGGCGGCGTTGTACAGGAAAATGAAACCGAAGCCAACGGGAAAGCCGCCCATTGCGGGGCCCCACCAACTGACGCGGGGGTACGACGTCCAGGCGAAGATGAACAGTCCAATCGGAATAAACCAACAAGAGCACATCATCGGCCACAAGCGGGCTTCAGCCGGAGGCTTTCCGTTGTGCTTGGCGGAGAGATAGAGGTAGTGCTTGTTGACCCACGGAGAGCACACGGCGCTAGCAATGACGCCAATGGCAAGAGGAATGAACATGAGGCCGGTAGTCGATGCGCTGTAACCCTTGCCCTCTTGGAAGACGATTGGGTATCTGCGGAAGGGTTAGTGGCTGTGGCTTATTCTGTTATGAATGGTGATGACTTACGCAACGAAGAACATGTACAGCAATCCGTACAAGACACTCATGTAGAGGGAGATGAAGAACACGATGGGCTCGAGGAACAAGAGCTGGAATGGGCGCAGCAAGAAGATGGACATGCGTTCGGCGAACGAGCGCTTGTCTAGATCCTCTTCAGTGACGTATTTGTCATCGCCAGTCTCCTTCCTCATCTTCGCGGCGCGCTTGGCAAGCAGGCTGGGCGTGTAGGTTTCGGGCACAGTGAATGTGATGAGGATCCAGGCCGCGCCGGAGAGGATCAACTGAATCCAATATAGCCATCTCCAGCCGAGATTGTCCGCAAGGAACCCGCCAATCAAGGGACCAATTGCAGGGCCGACGAATCTGCAATAAGAGTCAGCTTGTCAACTTCATGATATGGATGATGCAACATACGGTGCTGCACTGAAGGCTGCCATCGGAACACCTCTCTCCTCGTTCTTCCAAAGATCCGCAAGTGTACCGCCGACCAAGGTCATGGGGGCGCTGAAGGCGATACCGTCGATGGCACGGCCAACAAGGAGAGTTGCCATGTTTTTCGAGAGAGCGCCAGGCAAAATGAAGAGGAAGGCAACGAGCAGAGTGGAGGCGTAGATTGGCTTCCTACCAACGACCTCGCTCAGGGGAGCGAAAGCCATGGGCCCTGAAACAGTCAACCGTCAGCACGCTGCAATCGTTCGCTGGGAGAGAAAGCTGCTTACCAATACCGAAGCCAACGACGAAGAGGGTGATGGCCAGGAGGGAGACTTCTCTTGAGGCACCGAACTCCTGTGCCGGGCCCTCAATATCGGCGGTGATGACCGAACTGTTCAAGGCAACGACGAAACAGGTCAAGGCAACACACATGGTGCACCACCACTTGTACCCCTTGCTCCAGTTCTTGGGGTTCTCAGGGTCATCGATCCTCCACGTGACAAGTTCATAACGCTCGAACTTGCCCGTCTTGTTGGACTTGACGCTCTTGAGAATGTGTCCTTCACTGGTCTCCTGGGTGTATTCTTCCAGGTTGGCATCGCGACTCAGGGTGCGGGAGGGAAGGTTGACAAGGTCCTCGCCGGTGGGATGTGATGTAGTCCTGGTGTGACTGATGGCGATGGGCTGGAAGCCCGTTTGGGCGAAGTCCTGGGCATGGGTCTCATCCATCTTGGTGCTCGAGCTATCCGAGCTCGAGTCACGCTTGTGGTTGCTTTCGGTATCTGTCATGATTCCGAGACGTCTTAGGGGAGTCTGATTGGAAATATCTGTGCTGATTTCGCAGAACCCAGGAGCGGTCAGGGTTGTTTATATGCGGTCAGAGAGAGCGCCTTCGCTCGGACAGCCCTACGGCTGCCGGTTTTCTCTCGGGGAGCATGATAACAATTGACGCAGCCACAAATCTTAGAACCCTGATCTTGAGACATTTTGCTGTCTGTAGGGGCCTGCGCAAAGAGGAATGATCCGATGCAGGACGTCCTAGTGGCAACGCTCCGAGCGTACTCCGTGCCAAGCCTCTTTCGCCGAGTTTTGGATTGCAGCCCAGATAATAAAGAGTCGACGACCGGCGCAGGAAGAATAAGCTCTGACGTGCCCCAAGTCTTTTAGCTCCCGCCCAGCGACTCGGCCGATGCTGTCTGGAGCGTCCTCCGCCATCTGGGCCGCCTCCGCAGTCGCAGCTGTTCTCGACCCCAGCCGAGTTTCCTGCGCCGCCAGCGCCCGAGCAAGCCGTTTCCAATTGTCGAGCTGTCGCATGGCGTGCCCCGGCAGCAAGACGTAGCAAGCCGATCAATCGATGCGGAACCGCGCAGCGTGTGCAGTGTGTGAGCTCATAGCAGCAGCGGAGGAGATGGTCGTGGTGGACTTTGATGTAAGAATGAGCGGCGTTGGGGGCAGCGGGCGGCGGGCATAAGCGAGTCATGCGGCGCGCGTTAAGCTGATATCATGCAATGCAGGTCGTCCCGCGGGTTGTGCAATGATGGCATGCCAGCTTGTCGTCCTGGGCCAGACCGTACCTATTCCCCGCGTTTCTGTTTCTTCACGGCGTGCATAAAAGGCCCTCCGCATGTGATCGCTTGCGCAACGCACAAACTCCCGTCCGGGGGCGGTGCCTCGCAGGCAACGATGGTGGCAGCAGGCGCGACAGATCGGCGGGGATCCGGGAGCGAGGCCCGCTCGAGAGCTTGAGCGGTGCTGGTGGCCGTGCGGTGCGAAGCTCGAGGCGGCGCCCCCGCTGACACGAGCTGCTCGATTGTGCCATCCAGGCGGCCACGATGCTCATGATACGCACAGCCAAGAGGGTGGGTGGAGTTCGTGCATTGCCGCACAACCCGCTGCGGCGACGACGGGTACTGGCGCACGCCCGCGGCAAGGATGCGAGCAGTCCCTTGGACGGATGCGGCATAGGAGTCTGCGCGGCCGCGAGGATTCACGGCTCCAGGCGCGCGCGCTGGACGGAGCTCCAGATAGGTCGTCGCCCGCCCTTGTCCGGGCATGTATTGGCGGCGTCGGCTGCGCTGCGGAGGAGGCTGTTGACGGTGTGATGACGGGATTGGCTGCCGCCGACTGCGTCTGTACAGTGTGCGACGGCCGCCCAGCCGGCTGGGGTGCTGTACCGTCAGCTCCGCCTCGATCGCTCTGCTTATCAGGTGTTGCGCGCATTAGCCAGCAGCAGGCGGGGGCAGCGGGAACGGGAACCCAGCGAGCCCACCGTCGGTTCCTGAGGTTCAATGTGAAGCAGCAGCAGGCGCAGCGCGGGCGGGCAGATTGGCAGGCTGCGCAGCGCTGGAGGGCCCGCGCGCGGCGGCTGAGACAACGTCGCGTCGTCGCCGTCTCCGCACCGGCAGCATCTGACAACTTCGGTCCTCGTCCTTCAAGGTACAAAATCGCGTACCCACGGCAAAACCCAGCGACAAGCCTCGACCACATCCCCGGGCGCCGTACTCGCAACGCGCTCTTGCCCGCTTCGGTCGCTTTCTGCGTGAGTCGCTGCTGCACGCTCCGCCCCATTGGCAGGCGCGATAGAGCAAGCCTCGACCGTGACTGCAAGGCAAAAGCAGGCAAACGCGTGCCCACGCGCTCCCGAGACCCGCCTGCCGCACGCTCAGCTGCTGCTCTCTGCCCGCTCGATCGCACTTGACGTCGAACGTCCGATCCGACTGGCCGCTGCTTTGCCAAATCTATCCTGATATCCCTGTCATACCTGCCCCCAGCTGCAGCTCCCATTCAATTGCCCTTATCCATCCAGCGCTATTATGGGTAAGTCTCGTTAGCCTGCCTGTGCCTGCGCGCCTTTTCAACCCCCGCGGTCTCCCTTCTCGCCGCAGACTCCCAATTCTTCACACGAAGCCTCGCCGCGAGACAGACGCTCACGGCGCTCCGAACAGACACCTCCGATTCCTACCGCCCTGCCACGGTAAGTCGTGCTCCCCACTGCTCTCTGCCTGCCCTCCCGTCCCCCCTCCATCAAGGTACACCGTCCGCGCCCGAGGCCACCTTGCCCCGTTGCACCCGCCGCAGGCAGGCTCAACACCGGCGACGGCGCCGTGGGTGCGTTGTCGTTGGAATTGGCTGTGGCCTCTTCGCCCTCACGGCCCACGGCGCGCGCGGTTGAGCGACGGAACTTCCCCTAGCCGACCGTTGCGCGCGAGCGACCTGCCCTGCAGCTTCCTGCCTCACCCACGACACCCGCACCCCCATCAAGCGCACACAACCGATCACATCGGGCGGCCTATCGCACCCACATCAAGCGCCACACAAGCCTCGCTTGCACCATGGACGCCGCAGCTACTGACGCTTACCCCAACCACCAGCGCGAAAGGTCCCGCTCGCCGCGCCGCCGATCGCGTAGCCCGCGCCGCAGCCGACGCTCCTACTCCCCGCGCAGTCGCTCGCGCAGCCGTGACGACTATCGCCGAAGCGATCGCCGCTCGCGCTCGCCTATGACTGGTGCTGCCTCCGCAGCTGGTGGATATTCAGGTTCATACGCTGCTTCGCGTGGTGCGCCGCCGGTTCGCAGCGCTGAGGAAAAGGCAGTAGCAAAGGAACAGATGATGGCATCTCTGCGCGAGTCTTCCCAACAGGACCGTCGTGTCTACGTCGGTAATCTGTCGTACGATGTCAAGTGGCATCACCTCAAGGACTTCATGAGACAGGGTAAGCGCGCCGTCGCCCCGCCCCAGCCTCGTGCATCGCATCGCTAACGCTCATCACCACCACAGCCGGAGAGGTCCTGTTCGCCGATGTGCTTTTACTTCCCAATGGAATGTCGAAGGTGGGCTGACTATGGCTGGTCTTTCTGGTTTTCTCTGGTTATTTTGGAACATTGGATTGACGGATGGGACGGTGTCCTCGGGTTGATGTAGGGATGCGGGTAAGCGACACAGCGACACCACCGCCGCCTGCCGGACATGCGCTAATCCACCCAGGATTGTGGAATACGCCACCAGGGAGCAGGCCCAGCAGGCTGTTCAGACCCTTTCGAACCAGAACCTCATGGGACGCCTCGTTTACGTGCGCGAGGTAAGCGTGTGCCAACATCCCACTTCTCCCATTTCCAATGCAAAAGAACGGTATAACGCTAATAGAGTACCCAAAACAAAAAGGACCGTGAGGCTGAGCCTCGGTTCACCGCGCCCCCTTCCATCGGCCGTGGAGGCTATGGAGCCATGGGCGGAGGCCGCGGCGGCTTTGACGCTTACGGAGGTGGTGCCGGAGGTGGTGGTGGTGGCGGCGGCGGCTATGGAGGCGGTGGACGCCAGCTCTACGTCTCCAACGTATGTTATCCCCACCTTTGCTTTCTGCTAACTGTACGCAAGGAATCGGTTTCGTTGACTCATGTCACTAGCTCCCGTACAACGTTGGCTGGCAGGATCTGAAGGACTTGTTCCGCCAGGCCGGTGAGTACACTGATCATACTGCCATTGGGCCCTCGTTCAAAGAGCTATCGCTCATCTGCAATGACAGCTCACACAGGTTCCGTTCTCCGCGCCGACGTCCATCAGACCCCCGACGGCCGTATGAAGGGCTCCGGTATTGTCGTTTTCGAGACGCCCGACGATGCTCGCAATGCAATCAGCCAATTCAACGGATACGACTGGCAGGGCCGCACTTTGGAGGTGAAGGAGGACCGTTTCGCTGGTCCGCCCGGCTACGGTCGTGGTGGTTTTGGTGGCGGATTTGGTGGCCGTGGTGGTTTCGGTCGTGGCGGATTCGGCGCCAGGGGCGGTTTCGGCTATGGCGGCCGCGGCGGATTTGGTGGCGGTGCGCCCTACGGTGGTGGCATGGGCCCTGGTGCCGGTGCCGGTGCTGGTGGTGACTTCGCCCAGGCCATTCCTGCTGGCCCTCCCAACCCGTTCACTGATTACGCTACCTCTGGAGGCGAACGCAGCAACATCATCTACGTCCGTAACGTAAGTTGGCAAATTCCATATGCTGGCGCTTCGTCACTAACCTGTTCCAGCTGCCCTGGTCGACCAGCAACGAAGATCTTGTGGAACTCTTCACCACCATCGGCAAGGTCGAGCGTGCAGAGATCCAGTACGAGCCTAACGGCCGTTCCCGTGGCACCGGCGTGGTTGAGTTCGACACCGCTGAGAACGCGGAGACTGCCATCTGTAAGATTCAAGACGCTTCCACCGTATAACACGACGCTGACTCTAGCATAGCCAAGTTCACCGGTTACCAGTACGGCGGTCGTCCTCTTGGCCTTTCTTTCGTCAAGTACACCAACCTGCAGGGCCCCACGGACGCCATGGAGACGGAGGCGACCCAGGGCCTCACTCAGGACCAGATCATGTGAGCGGTATCGACTTGCACTATCGCTTAGGGTCACGGGTTGCTTTTCAGTTTCATTGCGGGCGTGCATTCAGCCAGCACGGTCGGGCAAATCATCAGGACTTTTTCGATCAAGGTTTCTTTAGGAAGGCTCAGACGACTACTATGGCCGTGGAAATTGAGAGGCAGCATACCCATCTGCTTGGTGCGGGCTATTTTCGACCGAAAAAAAAGTTTCCATGTAGTATCATCCACTCAGACTGCGGATAACGTCTCCTTCCCATAGGCTAATCACAACAAAAAAGGCGTTCTACTTTGTGTTGCCGTTGACAGCTCGTGAATTGTGTCTAGTCTGTTACTTTTTGTTCTCTCCTTGTTCCCAATTCCCCTCCGTTGGGTCTTCATGCTTCCTCTATCTCTCATCCGCTTTGAGATATCTCCAAATGCTAAGCAGCCACACTGCTGCCTTGATGCGCCGCGAATTCCAACCCAACCCCTCCACCCTCCCTCTTCTCCCTCTCACGCATCAGCTGCATCACCCACTCGTAGACGGCCCACTGGACGGCGTTGACAACGAAGGCGCGCACGCTGCAGATGCCCAGCCCTCGGAAGAATGGCGCAAGCCCCTCGGTGCGGTACGCGTGCTTGGTGACTTCCCACGCCCCCATCCGTCTCCCCACCGTCCCGCTCCTCCCCGTCGCCGTCGACGACGACTCACGGGGCAAGAGAGGCGATTGCTGGCCTGGCGGCGGAATTGCGGGGCTTCGGTGCGGCGGCGGCGGCGGTGTCGTGACGGCGGCCGACCAGGCTTGTTGGGTTTGGACGCGGGTTTTGATGACGTCTGGTCGGACGACGAATCAGCTTTTTTTTCACTTCTTTTGCTTTGTCTGTATGTCTGTCTGTCTCCTTCGTTGGTGGTGGTGGGTTTGGACTAGACTACTCACCCAGCGGGAAGATGGAGGCCCACGTCACGACGCCGGCGATGCCGCCGCAGAGGAGGACCTTGAGGGCGGCTTGGCGCGGCGTGTCTTCGTCCGGGGAGGTGATGAGGCGCTTGCTGAGCTCGTAGGACCAGAAGCTGTTTCTCCAAACGGAGGGAAGGGGTTAGTCTTTCTTCTTCCCATCTATGCATACATACTTCGGCCCTCCCTCCCTCCGCTTCCGGAAGGTAATATGGATGGAAGGAGGGGTGGGGAAAAAAAATCAAAAAGCTTGCACGCACTAAAACGCATAACCAACCGCGTCCCTCACCCCCGTCACCACACCCCCGTGATAGAACCCCTTCAGCCCCTCCGCCCTCCACGTCTCCCGCGCAACCGCCCACGAGCTGACCCTGCCACTGCCACCGCCGTTCGCACCACCACCGCGTCTTTGCGGCATGGAATCGTACACCTGGGCGCGACACTTGACCAGCTCGGTGGGGGCGGAGACGACAAAGGTGGCGAAGCCGCTGACGGCGCCGGCCCAGAAGACGCGGGCGAGGCTGCCGTGCGGCTTGGACGGGTCGTCGCGCTCGCCGAGGAGGGAGAGGGTGCGGTTGTAGGAGACGAAGAGGATGGCGTTGAGGGCGCCGTAGCCGAGGATGGGGGCCGTGGCACCTGCGATTCAACCACAACACCAAAACCGGCGGGTAAGTGTCAGTCAGTCTGCCTTCTTGGGTGGTGGTGGTGGTGGTGGTTCATGGGGTTGTTCGTGGTTTGGTTGGGGCATTTTTGGGTTTCATTGTTCAAATGAAGGGGGCACCGGGTTTTGGTCCTTGCGATGATTCCTCAGGATGATTGCTTGGTGTTGTAGTTTGTGCTCTGCTCGTGCCTGAGGCCTCTCGAGTGCTACCTAAGCTTGTCGAGCCGCAGGGTGGTGCGTGCATGCTGAACGGCGTGGCTTGCGCTGTGTCACCCCCAAACCACGCTGTGCTTGCATGGCGAGGAATGCGATCGGGAGAATGTCATTGGCAGTGATTTTTATGCAAGTGCCCCGAGGTAGGTGAGGCGAAGAAAAAGCAGAGTTGGCGGTGTGAAGATGCGCACTTACCACGAACGTAGTTCCCAGCATTGCGCCAATTGACGGTGTCTGCGGCGGGAGCGGCATTGGAGCGGGTGGCTGCAGCTGCAGGGCCGGCTTGCAGTCGCGTCTTGACGAGGTCTAGTGGATTGCCAATGATGATGCCGGCGGCACCGCTGATGTAGCCGGCCCAGAAGTCGGCAGACATGAGCGCAGTCGCGATCTCGAACGTGGTGGTGGGACAGGCGTGCAGTAGGGCTGATGGCGATGGCTGGAGGCAAAGTCGTTGCCCCGCGCCGCCGCCCTGGGACCGAGGGATTCTGGGAAAGGCAACGGTCACGTGACTGAGGTGCCCTTTCCCCGACGGAACCGCAGCTGGCAGTTTATGACCTCGCCGGACCCCCGAATCTCAAGATGCAGCGACACAATCTCTAATTTTTGCAGCCAGCGTCGCCCGCAGGTCGATGCACGAACAGTGGGGGTGAAAAAAGCAGGTGTTGGGAGGGATGGTCCTCTTCTTTCCGACCTATGCTGTCGACCTCCCCTCGTGGCTGCCCAGAACGGCTTCTGCGCGTGGCCCGGGCATGATGCTGGCAAAAGGCCATGGAGCAGGCTTGTGCGGTAAGCTGTCATCCTCGCTCTTTCCCAGTCTGTCTAGCCATGTGCATGGGTCTCCTTTGGGCCCAGTTGTGCTAGGAAAGAGCAGAACGCGTCCGCCCATGACACGGCAGGCAACACCGCCCGACTCAAGGTCAGTGAAAGCATGTTCCTGGTCCTGGCTCATGATGTGTAGGGCGGCCATTCAAGAAGCTTGGGGGGACGTGAGGCGGTGAGTGTTGATGTCGTCCCACGCAGTCGCCTTGCGCGCCCACAACGCGAGTCCCCACTTGCTCTTGTGCTGCTCAGTGTGGATTGACGACGAGAAGAGAGTTGAGGGGATGGTTGTTTCGCAGTGACAAAGTCAATGTTGGCCGTGCGCAAATTTTCCATCAGCGTCTGTCTGTATCTGTCCATCTGTCAGTTCCGCATTTCGTTGCCCTCAGACCCCGGACGGCCCGCTATATACGATGGACCGGCGACCACGATAGGCCCAAGATGTTCAGACCAGATCAGCCTCGTGTGTGCCGGGCGCCGGGTGCCGGGGCGCCAGCAGGATGAACCGCACACGACTCGCCGCCCCCTGGATCCGCCAAGCGCTGTTCATCTCGCCCCGTTCCCTGCGCCGGGTGAACATCCAGAAAATCCGTCGTTTCCTTCCAAGTTTCTAGCCAAGCCTTCTGATTGGCACGCATGTCACTGCCGTTAGCTCTTTGCAGCCGCCTCCATCAGCCTTCTGATCATTGCGCGTCATTGGTCGGGATCGACTCCGGGGACTCTTCTGGCTGCCGATGGGGAGGCAGTGATAGCCGCCGTAAGGCTGATCGGAGTCTTCTCCATGCCTTGGATGAACCTGAGGCTCTCTTCCTTCCGGCAGTCCCCAGACCGATGCACATCAACGTCACAGATTATGTAGCACCAGCTCGTATCCAAGGTACCAAGCATTATTCTCAACACTTCAGCAAATTTTGCGCCAGTCGCCGGATATTTGGCCCGTGGTGGCACCCCGGGCCGCCCCTAGTGCGCCTACAGGCATTGCTTTCCACCTATGCGCTCATTTGCGAGAGTCCATGCGTCACCATCGTCTCTCAGTATAAGTGCGCCGCGGAATGCTCTTTCTACTAAAGGAAAACATAGCGGCCTCCGCCTGGGCTTCTTTCCCAAGGAACGCTGCTAGCCAGGCAACAAACGGATAAGTCCAAGAAAGTACGCATGTCCCGTCGATGCAGATCCCTCAGCTTCTCACAACCATCAGGCCAAGCTTGAACCCCGCGTCCCTCTCTTTCCCAACAGGAAACGTCCCAGTGTCCGCAGCTAGATCGAGATTCCTTCTTCCTTTCAAGTAGGCAGAATCTGCAGGAATTCAATATCAACGCACATCGTCCTCACTGCTCCTTGGTGTCCTATATTGATGTGCTGGTTCACGCATTACGTCTACGCGTGCTGTGGAAAGGCACATCCAAATGGCTTTGCATCGACGCCGTGCGGCGATGCCAACTCATCGGGAGCTGATGGCCGTAACTGTGCAAGCCGCAAGGACCACGTTAGCGCTGTTTCTGGCAGCGAATGCCGCGGATGCGAGACCCTTTCCCTGCTCCGCCAGATGGAACGGGAGGCTGCCGATCGCTGTCAATGAGCCCGAGGATCTGGACTGGCGATTTTCTTGTTTCATATCATAACCCTTCCTCCGCAGCAGAGAGATATCGGGTTTCCTCAACGCTTTGAAGTGCGGGCGGCGGACCCGGGTCAACATGGAAATGGTCTTGGAGTTCAGCAGCCGACCGCCTCATTCTTCTTACTTGTTTCCACACAGCCACCGGACTGGAACTTGAGCCATACCGCTTTCCGTTTTCCGTCTTGGGCTTCTGTATCTACTAATTAAATCGGTGTGGTGGAGTCCACAAGGCTGGGGGCCGTGACGTAGGAGTGCGTGGCTAGCCCTACTGGGCATAGTCTTCCTGCATGATGGTTGATCTTTCCGCGGAAGAGCAGGACCCTACATAACCGCATGTCAAGCTTGCAGGGACAACACACCGGCGTTTTCGTCGTGAGCGCGGCGGGGCCAGGGCTCCAGGCCGGGAGTTTGCAATGTGATCGAGCCAACCACGCCGGAGGAGCGACACTTCTCAGCACGACTTCTCCGGGACCGCCGAGCCAGCCGTTGCAGCTGACCGTTGTCACATCGGCGAACCCTGATTATTGATGAGACCCTGCTGCCATTCCCCCCACCCCTCCCTCATGACGTGCCCCTCCTGAAACCATCTCACCTCCAAGACCCTGCAGAGCTAAGCGGCGGGAAAGGCTCCCCAAATCGACTTCACTCACGCGGAGGGTCCGTCATGGCGTCACTTCGTCAGTACAATGCGGACCAATGATGCTTCGCGGCCCCGCATTGATTGAATCCCTGGCTACCATTCGCGACAACGCTCGCCTGTTCCCGGTCATCGATCCCTTCCCCCTGTTTTTCCCTGCATGACTCTTGTTCACGCGTCATCATTTCCGCTCGCTTACTCCGATCGCGGTGGGTATCAGATGCTAAATTGAAGCGCTGGCCGGGAAAATAACTTGGATGCATCACTCTGCTTATTGAAGTGTTTGCACGATCGATCCGATTGACGTTGCAGATTACCTTTTGTCCACTTGACATAACCTGTTTCTCTTCCGAGAATGGTCCCCGGGCAAAGTTGGGCAGCGTTGCCTTGCCCGCAAGGCTCCGGCCCACCCATCTCGAACCCCTGGCCATCGAAGATAGAACCTTAGCGTACAGCGGTTCATTCACGTTCGTTTTATCTTCTCCCTCTCTTCCCCGGCAAAAGCGCCACAGTATTTCCCCGTTGAAGACAAATCCACCCTACACCAATCCTGGAGCCAATCCACGGAAAAAGGGGGGAGAGAGAAACAGAAGCAAAAGAGGGAAGAAGACCCAAAAAGCACCACCGCTCGCCAATCAGCCAACCAACCAACCATCCGTCCGCCTCTCGCTACTCGGCCCACCTCCGGATATCTCTCTGCCCCGTCCGTGCACAAACAACCCCATACATTCTTGGAGCGAAAAAAAAAAGAAAAGAAAAGTCAAGCCAAACGCGACCAAGACAGAGCAAAAAGATGATGATGAGGACGAGACTCGAACTCGCGCGGGTTGCCCCACCAGGAATCGTTGCTAAGAGTACACCTTAACCTGGCGCCATAACCAACTCGGCCACCTCACCTGATTATGTAAGACAGATGTGCTTGCAATGCTCATGATCAGTAGTGGTGAAAACGTTTGCTAGACGTTCGAGAGCTGCAAAAGCTTGGTTGGTGGTGATGGTGTTTGGTGGTATAAAACTTAGTGGCCGGTAAGGGCCCGTCGAGTCCCATGGACCGGCTTGGTTGGAATAAGCATTGTTGTCGGTGGAGAGAGAATGTTGTCAGAGGACGGGATGAAGGGAGAGATGTGCTGCGCATCATAATGTCTATCATTTATGCACCTGTGATGATCCCACAATATTGTGCGTCCAACACCTATATACATCCATGGTCACGAGCATCACTACCACCAGAACCAATCACTTGAAGCACCGTCATAATCATCACGACAAATGGTATGCAAGAAAATAACACCCGTGCTTGGATTTTGTTGTTCTCCCTTTCATCTCCGACAAGCCGCAGAGAAGCCACGGGCCGTGCCGGATATATACCAAGGAAAGAGAGCTGGTGGGAAGCAGGAGGCTTTCTATGCAAAAATAGGAGTCGACGAAAACACAAAAAGCAGGCAGGGGGGGAATCCGATCAGATCGCAAATCAAAAATAAAAGAAGAATTCTGCAGCAGATGCGCAAGAATCGCTAACCTCCCACTTCGCTTTTGAAATCCGTCAAGTTTCGCTCGCTCGCTTGCTTGTGAGAGGGGCAAGACATGGTGGTGGTGATGGAAAACCACCACCGGGAATGAAGCTGCAGGGGAATAAAAATTATCTTGGCCGGCCCCCCAAAACTTATTACCACCACCAACGCTCCCCCCGAGTTCTCCCTTGGAAAGAAGAAAAAGAAAAAAAATTCCTCGATGTTCAGCTCGCCTGAAACCCAGTGCAGGGACTCGGGAAGAGATGAAAACCAGAGATAGACAAAATCTTGTCTTGTGTCGAGATTGATTGATGACAACCGCTGAGATTGTCTGAGTCTCGAGTCTTTGTCGAGACATTCGTGATGAAGTAGGTGCATGAAAAGAAAAGAGTGGGTCGATCGCATAGAGTCTGAGTTGGATATTGCAGACCTCGAGGATCAGAAAGAAAGAAATTAGCAAATAGAAAGCAAGAAAACTCCAAACGAGTGCTCAGGTGACCCTGCGAATGCCCGCTGCCGCATTCGTGCCGCAAACACATTATACACTTATTTATCTTGTGCTGTGAGGAGAAGATCGTTGGGAGATTGTCCGTCGTGTGGCTTCTCTTCTCCTCTTCCATCAACTGGTGGTTGGTGTTGGCATTCCCAGTGATGAGGTTTGTGTGCCGGGGTATAGACACAAAGGGGAATAGAAGAGCAAAAGGGTCCGATCGTCGAAGGCGAGAAACGCATGACCTCGAACTACAGCCAGCCATCGACCCAAGTCATCGCGTGTTTCAGGTCAAGCTTGGGTCGATATGAGGCTATTGCTGCCGAAGACATTAAAACCGCCATGCGTAAGCCGCGTCGTTCGTTCGTCGTCGGACCAGATATCGAATATAAGGCATAAAGGAAATAGCAATCGTAAGAGGAGGCTGAAGTGGGCGGCGATGCTGTACAGGCAGCACCAAGCGAGGAGGCAGCTGATTCCGCAGCCCAGCATTGCGCGCAAACGTCAAAAGCAGTAATGAACTCAGACTCCGTGACCATCGTAAGAAAGCGTACAACCCCCACCACCCATCTAAAATGCCTAGCATCGGGTGAGTTCAAATCACGGTATCGCTAGAGTGTTGTTCTTCGCCAATCACATGGCTTGTCCGGGGACCGGCTTGCGATGAGGCACGTCTCCGTTGGCAGGAGCATCGGCAGCGGGAGCAACAGCTTCCGCAGCCGGGGCGAGAGGGCTCGGAACAGGGGCGTTTCCGCGGCCGGCCGCACCGGTGGAGCTAGAGCGAGGACGCTGGGCATCCTGGGCGAACTGAGGACGAGGAGCAGAGAAAGAAGCGTTGCTCTGAGACCTCTGACGATCGCCGGTGGGGTTCATGGGCGACATGGCACGAGGACCTGGGGAGTTGCGACCACCAGCGGGCGACATCGGACGGGGCTGGCCGGCGAAGGACGCATTGCTTCCAGCGCGCGGGCGAGGAGGGCCCTGCGGCAGAGGGCCCTGCGGCGGGGGACCTTGAGGCGGAAGACTCTGGGGACCAGGAGAGTTGCGACCGGTGGCAGGAGAAAGAGGACGAGGCTGGCCAAGAGCGGGAGGGGCGATGGAACTAGCGTTAGAGCCGGCACGAGAGCGAGGACCTTGAGGGCCGGGACGAGGCTTGAGGGACTGCTTAGACAAGCAAGAACGCGGCACGACACCTTGCGAGGAGCCGTCCATCTTCTGGCAGAGAGCCTGTGAAAGTTCAAAATCAATATGTGTAGCAACTCGTCCTAGTCGGGGAAACTCACCCATCCATCATCGTACTCGTGCATGATCCTGACCAATTGACCGTTCTTGACACCGAGTTCGTCGGCCATGGACGGCGTGAAGTCCATATGGCAACGGTGCACAGCGTAGGCTTTACCATTGGCACCAGGAGCAGCCGGGAGAGCGCCGGTAGGAGCGGGACCAGGTGACAGCGGAACATCCTTGTCAGCGAAAGGGTTAGGGCTCTGGGCGCCACCGACCGCAGTCGAACCAGTCATGTTAGAAGCAGTGCTGATATGTTTCGGAATGACTGAACGAAGAGCCGGGGGCGGGGCAGAGGTGGGAGCAGAGGTGGGAGCAGACGTGGGAGCCGAAGTAGGAGCAGACGTGGGCGCGACCTTGACCGGGAAGGGGAACTCGAGAGCCGGGGTGAGAGGAGTCGTAGGGGTGCCAAGTTCAGGGCCGAGTTCAACAGCGTCGCGAGCAGTGGCAGTATCGACCTCGGCATGGTTTCCGAAAGGATTGGTGGGATCGTTGGCAGCGTTGGCAGCACCACGCTTTTCCCAAGGGCTGACACCAACAGGCGTGTCCAGGATATCACCCTCACCCTTGGAGATCGGCTTGAACTGACTCATCGGGCGCAGGCTCAGACGGGGAGCGTTGCCGGGGGTCTTTACGGCCTTGACACTGGGCGCACGGGACGCAGAAGTACCAGGCCTTTCAGAGCTGACGCTGTTCCTGCTCTCGTTCTTCAAAGCCGCCACGGGGAATGAGATAGGAGGATCATTGAAGGGATTGCTGGCCTGCGGAGAAACACTCTTCTCATCATACTTCTCGTTCATAGCAGCCTGCTCAACCTTCTTCTTGTCCTGCTGCCTCTTTCTCCAGAAGAATACCAGGAAGGCGACAAGTGCGATGAAGCAAATGACTGCAAAAGCCATGCCAGCCTTGGCACCGCTAGACACGCCGCTGTCAGAGGATGAACTCGACGAAGAGGTGCTGGAGGCGCTAGCAGCGGCAGCGGCAACAGAGGAGATGGAAGCAGTGGCCTGCGAGATCTTAATTGAGGCCGAGCTAGACACGCCGGCAGTAGAGGTGAGCTGCGACGAGCCAGAGCTGGACGAATCCGAGCTGGACGAATCCTCAGTGGTCTTGGAGGCCGACGCCTTGATGGTCTGGGTAGCAAGCGTAGTGCCAGTGCTCTTGGCGGTTGGCTTAGTGCTGGTTGCATCGTCGTCACTGCTGGTCTTGGTGGCTTCGGCGCTGTTCGCTGCAACGTTAACGGACTCCTCAGTCGCGGACGCTTGGCTGGCCGAGTCGGTGTCGGTGACCCAAATGGCGGGGCCGTCGAAAGTCTTGGGCGCCGTGTAGTAGACGACGGAGATGACCGTCTTGAGGTCGGGGTTGGCCTCGGGCTCGGGCATGGCGGCGCGCTCGTCCAATTCCATGTTGGAGTGGTCCAGCTGGGGGTGAGGATGGCGCGCGTGGAAGTGGTGGGCGGGCATCCTTGCGGTGGTCTAGCGTTTTAGATATTCTATCTGCGACGAGCACGCGGGCCGGCTCGAAGGTCGTTTTGCGGAGACGGAAAGCGACAGGGATTGCGTGCGGCGGGGTATTTCTGCAGAGATGCAGTGGGCTGGGTCGGAATGAAGGGATGCGAGGTCGTCCAGACTGTTGTGGCAGCGGAATGCTGGGGCGACGCAGCGCTTGGGCGCAGGTGAGGCGCAGGAGCGTGGGGAGGGAATGTGAGGGCCTGCCGACGATAAAAGAAGGACGTCGACTGCCGGGTCGCACGCGGAGGCGAAGAGAGCGGAAGCACCGTACGGTCGCGAGGCTTGGCGACGGTGGTGAAGAAGAAGGAAAGAGGGCGCACCGCGTGAGATGGGCGGCGCGGTGGTAATGGGGGTCGGGGCGCGGAGGCGGTCGTGCTATGGCCAAGCGGCGCCGGGGTTGGAAATGAGGTCGCCAGGGACAGCGCCCGTCTGATTGGCGCGCACCCACCAGCCCCGGTCGCGAGCCTGCCCGCCGCTCGGGGATGGCAGTCGCGGGTCTGCACATCGCTGCTCTCTGCGATAGGCACACTGCTGCCGCGCCACGAGGTGCCGTGCTATAAATGGCCGCCCGCAGCCGCCGCCCGCACCGCTTCTGCCCTGCGCAATTGGCTGTTTAGCCGTCATTGCAGCCGTGCCTCCTGCTCGCGCGGCCAGTGGCGGCCGATGATGCGCGCTCCAGCCCGATGCAATCAAAAAAGATCGGCGTGGGCGCTGTGCTCGAGCCGCGGATGCCGGCCAGCGGAGCTGTGGCCGCGAGCAGGAGCGCGCTCGCAGCGCTCTCGACCACCGCTCAGCCTTGCCCGCACTTGCAGTCAACCCGAAACAACTTTGTTCGATAGCATGAGGTGAGTGGCTATAGCTCCCCTGCGCAAGCTTGCCCGCCCGGGGGGAATGGCCGCCACAACAACAGGACGAAGGATCTGTGGATGCCCCGAACGAGCACGTGAGCCTGGGCTGGGAGCGCGTGCGCTCTGCGCCTCGGCCAGTTCATAAAACTTCGAAACGACCCCGGCCAACCATCCGTTACGCGTTGGCACCGAGCAAACGTAGTCATCGTCTCCGACACAAAGCAGAAGGATGTTCATTGCTCATGACCATGCCAAGGTAGTATTACAAGTCCATAGTCCCTCCACGCCTGTCAATATTACCCCTTGTCGCCATGTCCACTCCGTCCTACGGGCCTTTCCGCCTCTCGCCGTTACTGCGGACTCGTGCGCCCTGGTCCATGTCAGCCACAATGCTCCTTCATCACGCCAGGAGCCAACTTACACTGCTGCACCTCCGACTCGTCAAGCTTTCTGATCTTGTTGATCGCCGGCGACTCGCCTGTGGCGACTCCCTTCGCGAATTCCACGAACTGGCCGACCGACGTCTTGCTGGAGATGGCGTACTGGGCTGTCACCGTCTTGACCCGGATGATGCCGATGCGCGGGTCTTCGGGGCCACCGTCGTGGGTGCCGTCTCCAAGGTCGCCGAGCCACGCCTTCAGACCAACCGAGTAGTACTTCTTGACTTCAGCGCGGTCTGTCTCGATGTTCGCCTTGCCGCTGATGGACGCCCACTCGCCTGCTGACGACAGGAACGAGATGTTGATGTGTGAGTCGTCCTTCAGGTCGTCCGTCTTGCCCGACTCTGTGTTCGTGTGGAACAGCAGGTCGAGACCGTTCGCCTCCTATGATCCCTGTCAGCACGCGCATCATTTCGAGGCAAGGGGAGAGCAGGCTGGAATGGGGCCATCACATACTTTGCCGGCCAAGGCCATGCACCTGCTTGCCAGCAGTCCGCTGTGCGTGACAGTAGTCATCATGCAGAACTTCTGCTTGTCGGCGAAGTTGATCAGATCCGTGACCTTGGTCTTGAGATCAGGCTCCTGCAGGTTCTTGGCGACATAGGGGTCGGCGGTCTTGCTGCCGGTGTCCGCATTACTGAAGGTCGACATTTTGGCTGAGGTGGTGCTCTGGATGGATGCTGAGAGGTGAGGTGCTTGTGCAATTGGGGTGCGGGGAAGTGTAGTGCTGCTGTGACGTGATGTGAGCGCTGCTGCTTTACAAATTGCCAGTTTCGGAAACAGCTTCGACCGCGCCTGCCGCAGGACAATGGCGTCGAAGCGGATCATCATTGGAGCAGACATTTTCGTAAAGGAGCAGGGTCACTTACAGTGAGAGCGAGGAATTGGTTCGATGGAGGGGTAGCCTTCACAGCGCTGCGGCGCCGGCCTTTGAATAGTCGTGGCGCGAATATACTGACGTCACCTACATGTGCATACCAGACTCGCCGTCAGCGGGTGCCCACAACAGCCGGCGGCCCCTTTCTTCTTTGGTCGATTGCGGCGCTGCAAGCCCCTCACTTGCGACATCGATTCAATCGGATTGCGGGACTTGCGTAAGATCAGCTAGGGCCCCGGCACGGCTGCTCTTCGATCGCCTACCCCGGCTTGGCATGTGGTTTTAGCGGGGCCAGAAGCTGCTCATCGTGTTTACCTGCAGCCGCATCATCGCTCTGCTGCTCTGGCGTGACGTTGTCCATTGTTCCATTTGCGGCTTGATGACGGACGAACTTGCTTCTTTTGATCTGTCAAGCGCTATGTGGGGTATCTTCCGACTCTCTGTAACCTTCTCTTGATCGCATCCCAACAGCTATGCCCCTGCCGCACCCACTGGCCTTGCGCCGCTCAAATTGATGACCCTCCCCGCACTGAATGCCCCACCCGCCCGCGCCGTCGGTGCATCTGCCTTCCAACCAGGCACCTCGTTGCTGAACTTCGCCTTGATCACCTGCCATGGCTTGGGGAATCCCGCAGCCAATGCACCCTTTCGCTTTGCGCCTGTGATGGCAAAGCGCAACTGCCTGTGCGAGATGAAGCCTCCCAAAAAACCTTGATCGATCAGCGCCGCTACGATACTCTCGATCTCGTCCATATCCGGCGCCACAAACTCAGGCCCGACCTCATCCGCGCCCTCGAAGTCTGGATCCATATAGAGTTGGTTCTTCGACGGTTCCATCGTGAAGAACGCCCAATTGGGATGCCTCTGGGCCGGCCCACGGTACATTGCCGCTTCTGGGGACAAGGCCTTTTTCTCCAAGAACTGCGCCAACACGACAAGATCCTGCAGAGCAAGCGTGGGTGCTTTTCTTGACGTTGGGTCTCCCTGATCACCGCTGATAAGGAACGTCCGGCGTACCAAAGAGCGCCAAACCAAGACTTCGCAGCGGTTGCGCAACTGGAACAATATGCGGTGGAAGAGGAACCATTCGATGTGCTCGCCCTTCTCAACGTCCAACAGCGTCCGGAATCTGGCAAGGTCTCCCTTTACGATTGCTCGGCATATAGGCCCAAACCTTTCCCGGAGGCCGACAGCTTCCGGCTGCTGGAATAGGTGTTGCGAGGGAAAGCGTCCAAGTATTATGTTGGATGCGACCAGGTAGATGAGGATTAAGCGTCGCTGGTTGAGGCGCTCCTGATTGCACTGGTCGTATGCGGACTGAAGAGCCAGCTGAGCGCGGTAAAAGTGGTTGTTAGAAAAGTGGAAGCGCCCCAGGTAATACAGATACGTTACTCGCTCTGGCCAGGGGAAGATTGCCAAAGGAGGGGAAGCGTTGTCGATGTTGGTGAAGATGGTGTCTGCGCTCCGAGATTTACTGCCCTGGAACAGAATCTTAAGGCAGAGATTGGCAAGCTTGTAGATGCCTACCCTCTTCCCATCGGGCCTGCCATCGCGAACACCAGACAAGTTACCTGTTCGGTCATTCAAGCAGGTAACGAACGCATTCCTTATAATCTCCACGGCCTTCTCACCCAGCGTCTGCTTCTCACCTCCGTCGTCACCCCCTTGCGGTTGAACATCAACTATGAGGTCCGGGCGCTTGTCGAGAATGATTGCAAGCGAAGCAAGCATTCGAGCGCAGGCTATGACGGTCGGTAGGATGACAATTCCCATGGACGGGTGAGCTAACGCGCTGTTACATTTTCTGTGAGGTCTTGGTTAGCAACTCGCCAGGCCTGCGGAAGGCGCTGCGGGCTTACGCAGCTAGTTCTGCCAGCAGGTTGTATGCTTCCAATTGTTTCGTTGACAGGTTTTCCACGTCGAGATCTCTCAGGAAGGCAAAGTATTGGGCGATGAAGCGGACAAAGGCTGACCACGAAGAGCCGTCGTCGAGCTCCTGCAAGCCGGGCAGAGCGCGGTTGCACTTTTCCTCCAGCGCATCATCCGTGCCCTTCGGAAAAGCCCCCCTAATTTCGAGAATCATCTGCGTGTATAATGGTGGGTATGAGCCGCCGGTTGGCTCGAACACCAGGTAGTCTTGCAGCTTCGCGCCATTCTTAGCCTGCAGAATCGCGGCGATCTCGGCGAGGAATTGGTCGACGGTAGGGGTGATGGCCATGCTGATGCAGGTTGGGTCGAGTTCTTGGCCAGTCTCAAGGAACAGGACGCTCTTGAAGAAGTCGTCGCGCAGGCGGGCAGGCAGGGTCCAGTCGTAGGGATGGTCGGGCGCGGTGGCCTCCCAGACGCTGGTGAAGACGGAACGGAGCACGTCGCGGCCAAGGGTAAGGTGCGGATTCTGCGCAAAGAGGGAAAGAAATCCCTCGACGGGGTCCCCGTCAGCGTCGTGCAGAAAAGCTTCGAACTGGGGGTTGGTGGTGGTGCCGGGGTGTCGAAGCGGAGGCTCACGATTTGCGGCGAATCTGACGCGCGCCCGCTCTGGCGTCGCCGGCCCGTCGATCATCGGCCACCCGCCAGTGGCCCCGGCCGCGCCCCGCCCACAGTCCGTCTTGATCATTTTGGAGCAATGCCGACTCCATGCTGGCTGCGCTCAAGGGCAGACAAGGACAGGAAAGCCGTCTTTGTCGCCCAATTGCGCGCGTGTCCCATTGTTTGCTGCTTCTTGCTCTGCTCAGCGTGTGGACAGGCTGCCGCACCTCACCCTTTCACATGCAAAGACCGACGCTCAGACGCCTGAACCCTACGTCATCGCGACGCAGGCGCTTGCGTCTTTCAGCAATTTCCAAACCGGGTCGGCAGCTTAAGCCCCAAGCTCAAAGCCTCCGCTCCTCCTCAAAAGCTTGGCTCGGTCCCGCTACCACTGCAATTCCCTCAATTGCTTTGCACAATGGATCTCCAAAGCCTTCTCTCGTATTTCATACACAATCCCATCATCTTTGTTTACCAGCTCATGCAATGGGTGCTTGACAAGATCCTCTCGCCGACGCCCCCGCCGCCCAACGCAGACCTTAGCAGGCCTAAGATTGCCATCATTGGCGCTGGTCTGACTGGTGTCTCTGCGGCATCCCACTGCGTTGGCCATGGTTTCGATTGCACCATCTTTGAAGCCGGAGACCGCAAGGCCCTCGGTGGAATATGGAGTGTACGCTCGCCCATGCTTGCCCCAATCTTGACTTTCGACTGATCGGCCCTCAGAAAGTGAACAACACCTCGGGCCTGCAAATCCACAGCATCATGTACCGCTTCCATCCCTCCGTCAAGTGGCGCGGCGGATACCCCGACCGTCAACAGATTGTCAGCCAGATCACCGAGCTTTGGGAGACCTACGGCCTGGAGAAGCGGACCAAATTCAACGCCCATGTCGACAAGGTTTACAAAGACAACAATGGCCGCTGGGTCATCAACGACACGTCCAACGGCCGCTTTGACGGCGTCATTGCCGCCGTCGGAACTTGCGGAGATCCCAAGGTGCCCCACATCCCCGGCCAGGAGAAGTTCAAGGGAGAGATCTACCACTCTTCCGACCTGGATGGCAAGCAAGCCAAAGGCAAGAAAGTCCTGGTCATCGGCGGAGGTGCAAGCGCTGTTGAGGCCTTGGAATTTGTCGCTAGCGAAGAGGCCGAAAAGACGCATGTGCTTGCTAGGGTGAGTGCACGCCAGAGATCAAAGCTTGCCATGAACAGCAGTGCTGACTTGTAGTACAGTCCGAAAAATGGATTATTCCCCGCAACCCTATCATCGACATCCTCCTGGCCTTCAACATCTTCGGTCAGGAAACCATGTTCTCCTGGATACCCGAAAGTCTGCTCCGTCTCCTGTTCTACCGCGACCTCAAAGACTTGTCCCCTCCTAAGGGCAGCAAAGGTGTCTTCGAGGAGACTCCCATGGTGAACGACGAAGTTCTCGACCTCGTCCGTTCCGGCAAGGCCGACTGGCTTCGCGGCGACATCATCGGCTTCGAAGAGAACGGCATCCGCTTCAACCACCGGTCGCAAGGCACGCCTAAGGGCGGGCCGGGCCGCGAGAAGCTGATCGAAGCCGACATGTGCATTCTAGCGACAGGCTTCCAGCGGCCGTCGCTCTCCTTCCTCCCCGAGGAGTGCTTCGATGAGCCGTATGACCCGCCGAACTGGTACCTGCAGGTCTTCCCGCCCTCCCACGTCGACATCTGCGCCAACAACTGCACCTACGTCAACGCCATCGGCTCCGTTGGCAACTACCATATCGGCATCTATACGCGCTTCCTGCTCATGTACCTCGTCGACCCCCTCACCCGCCCTCAGGAGCGTTGGATGAAGCGCTGGATCGATATGACCCGCTGGATCAAGTCTCGTGCCCCCACCGGCGCCTTCGACTTCTTCACCTACTCCGAGCTCGTCTACTGGTTCGTCTTCACCATCGTCGTCAACCCCTTCCGCTGGAAGTGGGCTGCCTTTGTGCTCTTCGGCATCGGCAAGGCCGTCCCGCTGCACGTCGTGCGCCAGGAGGACAAAGTCAGGAACGGCTTGGGCATGAAGGCGAGGTGAACTCAGCCATGTGTTTAGTCCCGTTGGCCTTGAGAAAGATGGGGGATGGAAGAGATGTTTTGACAGCGCAACAAAGTAGTTGGAAGTGAGAAAACACGAGTGTCTCTTTATGATGATCCTCGCTCTAGCAGCGAGCCTATCCGCATACACATATTGAATACATATAAAACAATGGGACGTGCTTTCACAACAGAAGTCTACTCTCCTCATGCATTTGGTCAATTGCAACGCAAAGCGTCATCATCATTCATAAGCATGTGAAGCATGAACATTTCGAATCAGATGAACGGTGGAATTCACAAGTTAGGTACCCAAATCCCAGGACCACAAACAAAAAGTAAGCCCCCAACCACGCTTGCTCGCAAAGCCCAAAACAAGAAACGCATTACACGAAGTGAGTCGCCGCCCCATGCCTCCCATGAAAGATACCCAATAGCAAGAGCAAAAACCAAAAAAAGAGAGAGACAAAGTGTACAAAAAGACCCCAAGATCTGACTTCGCGCCACCGAGCCCAAATTTCCTCCACCCAAAACCATCCATCCATACCCATCGCAGCATTTCCCAAACAAGATAGTGTAGGTGTGAGCGCGCCTGAAAGCGTGCCGTGAAGAGCTGGAAATATCAAACAAACCTCCCAACCGACTCCTTCCCCTTCGTACAAAAAACAAACACATTCATCGCGAACCCCGATTCTCACTCGTTCAGATTTCCCCCCTATACATCCAATCTCTTCAAAAAAGAAATATCCAATCGTATATACAGCGAATGTTAAGATGATGAAAGAAGATAGAGGTCGGAAAGGAGATACAAAGTGGCTGTGAGAGTGTGTGCATCCATCTATCGGTTGTGTATGGCCAGGATGAGCGGATTACTTGGCCCTGATAAGGTGTGGTATGTAAGGAGGAGGAAGGAGAAGGGGAGCAGAGAGCGAGAGTAAGAAAATATATGCAATCCGTATGCACAAGAATGCTCTCTCCGTTGGATAAATGCAAGTTCCCCAAGAGGTATATGGTCGTCAAATCATAACGGTATATGTGGACTGACACGAAATGTGTCCTCCATTCCCCAAAACTCCACAGACTTTTGTCTGTATGTTTTTGACAGATTAGGAAATGTCTCAACGCTCATGGAGGCGTATGTAGTGGTAGTCAAGACGAGAAAAGAAGAGAAATTCTCAGCCAACTTGTAGGATATGGAGACGGGGTATTTTACTCCAACAGCCGACTCCTCGCGGAAATCTCCTCATCAGTCAGAGCAGCCATCCAGACACACTTGGGTATGATGTCCGAATTAGGCTTGAGATCGTAATGGGTGCTAGCCTCCAGTAGCCGTAGCAGGTTCTTCACAATCGTGGCCGAAGTCTGGTGACGCTCGAAGTTGATAAGCGGTTCGCTGTTGTCGTTGTCTCCGGCAGCCACGGTTGCTGGCTTCTGCGCGTTGTAGATCAGGTCTCGTGTATAGATTCCAATGAACGGGATGCATCCATCATCAAGATTAATCGTCTCCATCTCAAGGCGAAGGTTGTGGAAGTTCTTAACCGGCTGCACCAAGCTCTCCAGTTCCCGGAGAGTGGTACGCTCTGCGGCAGGAACTAGGTCCCAGGTTTTGGTCAGACGCGCGCAGTCAGCCGATAGAAGTGCTACTGTGAGCTGGTACATCGTGGCGTAGTTGCGCAGGCGGCGAGCATGGTCGGCAATGTGGATGTACTTGACAATGCAACGCACGCGCTCCTCCAGATCTTCCGTGAGAACGCACTCGGACACCGCCCATTTGACCATGATGTTGAAGCGAGCAATGACCACGTCGACACCACGGGGTTCTTGAGTGCGCAAATACTCCACCCAGTCACGGATCTGCGGTGAAGATTGCTTCCAGCGCAGTTCGATCAGCTCCTTCCAGTCGATCTCATCAAGCGCATCCTTCTCGACAATGGTAAGCTGCTCTGCAAGCGTCTCAGAGTTGTAGGCCAGAACAAAGGGAATGTGTCGTTCCCGCTCCGGAATGGACTGCTTTCTGGGCCTGTCGTTCGGCTCTATCTTACTCGTATCGATCTGCGAATCCGACTTGTTGGCATTGTGCTTCGCCTGGAAATCCTGCACTTGATGGAAACCATTCTGGTAAAGTGGGACTGTCTGAAGACCGTGCAGAGGGGGTGTAAGACCGGGCGTTGGAAGACCCCTGTTAAAAACCGTCGAGTCCATGTTATTCGGAATCGTCCTATCCAGGACATTGTCACTCGTCGGTGGCGTAGGAGGATGGCGCAATGGACGAGGGACTAGTTCCTCTCCGAACTCAAGGTCCGCAGGCTGATCGTCAAAGAAGCTTCTCACGCCATGGCTCTCGCGCCTGGAGTCGTTTGGAACACTGGTCGAAAGATCCGACGAGATGTCATCAAATTCTTCCTCGGGGTCCAAAAGGAAAGATTGGTGCGTTTTCACCGAGTTGGGAGACTTGGAAGACTTTGGCGATCTAGGGAACGTTGAACCACGTGGAATCCTGCGCATGCTTTCTGTTTCCTCGATATGCTCTATTGAAGAGCCAGCCGAGGGATGCTCCTGATCCAGTTGAGCGGCGCGCCACGCCTGTGGTGATAAGGCGGCTGGGCGAGCAGAGTCCACGGACTGTTCGTTGATTTTTCGGCGTGTAACAGCAACGATGTCGCTGTTACCGCGATCGAGGAGGGGGACACTGGAATAAGAGTACTCGGACTGAGGGACCGAGCTGTCTGGCATGAAAGTCGGGGACGTGTGCTGCTCAGACGACGGCGACACCACGAATGCGCCAGATACCGTTTGCTCCCGATGTGTTCCAGTGGACCCAATGTTGCGCCCCCCAGCTCTCGCGGCTTCCTCCTGTCCTCCGTGAGAGTCCTCTCGTTTCATGGACCGACCTGGAGCTCCTTTGGGGATATAAAACTCTGCTGCCTGTGGTGACGGATCTGGGCTCTTCTTCTCATATCTGCCTTCAAGCTTCAGCAAGGCAGCCTCGATGCCCCCATCATCGTCATCATCATCAGGCAATGCAGCCAGCCGTGCGACTTCTCTCTCAAAGGAGGCCCTAAGCACCGGTTGTGTAGAGTCTGTACCAATGAGTGACAATGATTTCCTGCTAGTAGGCCGCCGTTCGGATTCTCCAGCACCTTCACCATCTGGTGTGTTGTTCCATAAATCATTCCAGCCAGCTGTCAGAGGAGGATATGCCACCGAGTTCGTCACTGAGTGGGCGAAATTAGACACTGAACCAGTTGATCGAGGACGATCGTTGGGACCCAGATCGTTCGTGTTCGCAGCTCCGCGAAGATCCCCACCAGGACGCCTGCGGAGCATGCGTGCGGGGGCAGGCGCCGGTGCACGTTCCAAGTGGAAGGGATCGTTATCGGACGACCTGGAATCAATGCTGTACCCGGGCCTGTGTCTGGTCATTCCGCTCTGAAACGATGCAAATTTCCGCAAGGAATGTGAGCCCGAAAGAGTGGAGGCCGGATACATCGATCTCGAGTGCCTGAGTAAAGATGGACGACTGGCAAGTAGGCTGGGTACCGGCTCCGTCTCATAGGAGTCGACTTCATCGTGGTAGAATGAGATTTCGTTCACGGTCGGGGTCGGCGCCGTTGCTTGGATTATAACGTCGGGATGCATGGTAACGGGGGGAAGAGAGACGACCGGCTCGCCACGCCGGGAAGTAGCCTCCAAACTGTCTTTTCCCAGCTTGTTGCCACTCTGCCTGAGAGCATCATCGAAGCGGGAAGTTTCCGGAGCTGCTGCCATAGATGGTGCAGAAGTCGTGCTCTCGTCGGCAGGAAGGGCGCCAGACATGACTAGAGGGAGAGGGGGAGGAGCCCCGGTATCATCAAAGATGAGAATTGAGCCACTGCCCATAGTGACCTTGCTGAGACCTCGCTCGACCCCAGGACGAGCCTCCCGAGAGCCATCGCTCACAGGATGCACATCCGATCTGGCGGACATACTTGCGGGACGCACCGGACTTTGATGAAGAGGGGACACTCCACTTTCCCGGTTTTGTCTTTCCTTGTCTAGCTCCTGCTCAAGTGCTTTGTTGAAGCTCTCAGCAACACGCTGCGCAAGCAGGTCCACACGAGTCTGTTGTCTTGCCCGAATTTGTCGCCTCTTCTGGACGCCTGCGTGAGATGTTTGCGTAAACGCTGTGGTGCTCATCGAGTCTCTCTGCGTGGTCTGATTCGACGTGTCGCTGGGATTTTGACCGTGCGATCCACCACCCTGTCTACTACTCAACGCTCGCCGTACGCTGCCGAGTATCTTTTTCATTCCTGGGTTTGCCATATTCGGTTTCGAACTTGAAGGGGGCGCGCCGGATATGTTAAGAACAAGATCAAAATGCGACCTCATCGGCCGTAGTTCGCCTGTCGATCGCAAATTGATGTATGGGGAATCCGGTTGGAACAGTGCACCTCTAATTATGCTTCCTGGGAACTGTTGGGCGAGCTCTTTCGCATCCGAGTCTTGCGACTCTGGGCGCCCCCTCGACATGGACGAGTGTGCTCGGTGATCTCTTAGAGCGTCCGAGAAACTTCCACTGCGTTTGTGGCAATGAAGCACAGGCCGTCGGTGGTGTGAATTCGGAAGGGACGGGGTAGTAGCTGAGCCTACGGGTACAGGATGGGGGTAGAGAGGCATCTCTGTCGCGTTCTCGTTGCGGTACAGTGACTTCAGTGGGATCGAGCACGACATGACATGCATGCTGAGCTCGCTGGCGGGAGAGAGTGGTATAGTACTGTTGTCATGGATCTCTCCCGGTGACATTGTGATTGAGCTCTGGGGAACGTGACGAGAACTTTTTGTCCGGTCCGAAGGCCTTCTAGGCGGAGAAATCGAGTGCATGTGGAGAGGCTGAGCGGATCGATTTGCCTTTCTTGGAGGAGTCGTTGGCTCCGGAGCATGGGTCTCGACTGGAGCGGGTGGCGCTGGTGCGACGTCAGACAGCCTCGCGGGTTGAACGAGTGGCTCCAAGTCAGCCTGGCCGCCTGGACGAATATCCTCATCGGGGGTATCCCTGCCGACCGCCTCCAAGTCATCCCAGAAGAGCGCACAAGTCCTCCTCCAGCACTTTTTCAATTCCCCGATGATTTTCAAGTCTCCACCTCCTCCATCCTCGCGCATCTGCAGATCGTGGTACAGGTCGTTGACAAGCTTGCAGAAGTGTTCCCGGAGATTCAAGAAAGGTATGAAGTCCTCGGTGAAATAGTTCAGAATCCAATGCCGGAGGGCAACGAATGTTCGCACCCGGACTATCCGTCCAAAGTCGTCCGAGCGCTCTACCGCCCATCGTAGGCGGGCTATCAAGTAGGCTATCAAATCGCCGATGGTCAGGTAAGAGCGGAACGTTAGAAAGAAATCAGATAAAAGTTCGTAGTCCAGGAAGCTGGGGGAAGTGATGTGAGCTATCAACCGAGCCGGAGTTGCTGCGATTATTTCGCCAGTTGCGGCGTATCGAACGACGGCGGGTTCATCGGCGTTCTTCGTGAAGGAGTCGTAAATCTTGGGAGAAATCGGCACCGTGGGAATGAGGGGCGTCAAGGGAGTCGACGAGCCCTGGGTGGAGGGCTCGATGTACGTGATGGGTCGGTCGTAGAAGCGTGTCCTCGACGAGATGTCGGAGTACCGCTGCGAGTTGCGGTTCAGCATCGGGCCGGGGGCAGGGAACAAGGTGCCGAGGGTCGGGGTGAGCTTGTTGGAGAAGAGCGAAGAGCGAAAGTCGTCGGTGGCGGAGGTGCGTGTGTAGGCGGAGCTGCGCAGGATGGCGGTGCCTTGGGTGCTGAATCGGGGATTGCCTAGGCGGTAGTGGGGAATGGGAACGTCGAGAACGGGGAACGACGACGTGTCTGCGGTCCGCGGGCGCGACGTCTTGGGGCGGTCAATGACGACCTTGAACGTGTTCGAGTCGATGCTTTGCGAGCGAGCGTGGTCATTGATGGTGGAGAACGAGTGCGAGCGGGCGTGGTGCGAGGGGCGGCGGGCCTTCGACGTGGACTTGGTGACGCCGTTCGCCTTCACCGCCGGGGTGGGACTGCGAGCGGGCGTGCGTGCTGGAGTCGGAGTGCGCGATCCAGAGGGAGCGCTGTCGTGCCAGCCATTGCTGGGTCGTCGAGGAACGCGGGCATCGGGCGCAAGGCTGTCGGGAGGAGTGATGGGCGGGAAGACGAAGGGCGCGGGCGGTGGACGCGTCCGCGGCGTGCCTGTGCGAGCGACGGGCCTGAAATGATGACATTGGTGCGTTAGCTGGAGTCGCGGCGCGGCGCCTCGCTCGTGCAGAGAAATTCGGAGGCGCTTTCGGGCCAGGGTGGGTGTGTTGTTACCGTAGGTAGATGATGCCGTTGCTGCCGACGTTGCCCACGGCGAAGCGGCTGCCCGCACGACTCTGCGCGCCGTCGTCGGTCCTCACGGTGCTGTTGCTGCCGCCGCGGGTGCGCATCCGCAGCTGCTCGGTGCTGTTCTTTGCGCGCTGCAGCGAGTTCTGCCTATTCCTTCGGAGGTCCGCCGGCCGCTGTTTCGCGCTATGAGGCCTCTGCGCTGCTGGGATATGGGCTGCTGCTGGTTGGCCCGGCCACCGCGGGCCGGCGTCCTGCGCTGGCGCAGACGTAGCCATCGTCATTCATGCTGGAGCAGGCGGAGGGAGGCGGAGACAGCTATCGACGAGCTGAGCGGGCGCGCATGTCGCCGGAAGGTTGTCTGAGGGTCGAGGAGGGAGAGCGAAGAGAGAAGCACGGCCGACGACGTCAAGGAAGTCTGGACCAGGTTGAGCGTGGTTCGGTGGCTTGCCCAGCGCGAGATGAGATATACGAACCGTGCCCTGGCCCAGTCGGTAATTGAGCAATTACGCTGGCAGCACTGCGCGACAGATCCGGCCGACGTTCATGCGCGGACGTTGAGCCAGCGAGGCAATGGTGCGCCGCCGTTGCTGGCTGGCTGCTGGCCGTGAGAGCCCGCCGTGAGGAGGAAGCCTGCCCGTATCCCGGCAAGCCCGCCGCTCGCCCAATCGCTGCAAGAGCCTGCCACTGCAAGCTACCGGCCTACAAACGCAGTCGACGCATCATGCACCGTGTCCGTGCGCCCTCCCTGCGTCCAGCACCGCAACCATCTCGCACCGGCACAGCACCAGCACCAGCTCCAGCTCCAGCTGCGCGACTGCTGAGCGCTGCCAGCGCACCAGTTCCGTTGTGCCCGTCGCCCGCAGCCGCACGTGGCTCGATGGGTGCGACGCGGCCCAGTTGCTGCATCCGGCCCCAACCCCGGGACCGAGTTGTGGAGGCGACGGCGCCGATAGGCTTGCCGCAGCCTTCGAGAAGCCTTCCGCCGTCACCTCCAAAGTCTTTCTTCCTGACGCCACCGTGATCGCCCCTAGCGCGAACCACTGCTGCTCTGCCGAATCCAGCCCGCTGAGATCCCCGCCCGCAGCACTGCTGCCCGAGATCTCCGCTCTCGCTGCCTCTCTCGCCAAGCGGGCGAGCTAGAACAGGCGTTTGGGCGTCGAGAAGGGGGAGTGCCGATCGCCGCTTCCAAAACGCGCAGCTTGCCGCCCCTCAGAGCGTCCCGCAGGCCGGCGGCCGTTGTGCGTTCCCGCATCGAGACTCCTTGGGCACGAAGACCAGCCATGTCCTTGCAAAGCCCCCCTGCTGCCGATTGGCTCTACCTGAACCCCTCCGCGCGCAGCTGGACATCACCTGGTGCCGCCGGCCCCGTCCAGGTCGAAGCGTTCCATGGCCGTCTGCCCGAGTACAGTGAAACGCCGCTTGTGTCTCTGCCGCACGTCGCCAGCGAGCTTGGACTCGCCCACGTGCTGATCAAGGACGAATCGCGCCGTTTTGGCCTGCCCGCCTTCAAAATCCTGGGCGCCGCCTGGGCCGTTTATCGGGCCGCCGCTGCACACGCAAACCTGCCGCCCACGGTGCCGCTTGAAGAGCTTGGAGATGCCGTCCGGGCCAGCGGCGTCCGCTTCGTCACCTGCACCGATGGCAATTGGGGCAGAGCCGTTGCCCGCATGGCAAAGTACCTGGACGTGCCGGCTCGCATTTTTGTCCCTCGGAACATGGACCAGGCCACGCGCGACAATATCAGAAGCGAGGGTGCCGAGGTGTCTGAGGTGCAGGGCGACTACAACGCGTCCATCCGGGCTGCGCAGGAAGAAGCAGAGAACAGCAACGGTCTCCTGATCATGGACACGTCATGGCCAGGCTACGAGGAAATACCAACCTGGGTAGTCGAAGGCTATTTTACAATGCTCCGAGAGACTGACCGCCAGGTCATCGAGCTTACGGGTCGCCCTGCGACGTGCGCGATAGCCTCTGTAGGTGTAGGCTCTTGGGCGCAAGCCGTTACTCTGCACTACAAGAGCAAGAAGCCTTCGGCAACCGTTATAGCAACGGAGCCGACCACAGCCGGGTGTCTGCAAACCAGTCTGAAGGCAGGCACCATTGTACCCATCCAGACGGCAGACACAATCATGTGCGGCATGAACTGCGGGACTGTCTCCTCCCTGGCCTGGCCGGTCCTTCGTGACGGCGTTGATGCGAGTGTGATGGTAACGGATTTGGAATGCCATGAGGCCGTTCAAACTCTACACGCGGGCGGAGTCGCCGGTGGGCCTTGCGGCGCCGCTCCACTTGCAACCCTGCGCAAGCTGAGCGGTGACTCCACCATCAAGAGCGCACTTGGCCTGGGCTCTGAGTCTGTGCTTGTGCTTTTTTGCACCGAAGGCGCAAGGCCATACAACGTCCCCGGCGAATGAAGCCCTCAGGGTCCTGCTGACTGCGCCGAGTAGATTGCTCAACGGCGTCTCGCCTCCGGACGCAGAGTCCTTTCGTTGGCCCAAGTTTTGCTTCTTCAACAAGCTTGTGCTTCTCCTCCCCTTTTCGTACGTATCGGCACGCCACGGGCTCGGCTCGCTTGATGTTGCATCAAGATTGGACAAGGTGAAACCATTGCCCAGATGATACGGATGCTCTATGTTCATATCAACGTTGCGATTGCCTTGTTTGGATTGCTTCCTGCTTTTGCTACATCACATCAACCGGCCTCATGCCTCAATCTCCTGTCTTGCTTTTCCAGTCGGGACCCAGAACACGCTCATTTACGATATTAAAGGTCATGCGCTAGGCTCATGTGGTCCAAGTTATATTCTTATTTGACTTTTGCCACTGCTGTGAGCGCTCCGGTACTAATGCGAAGAGCATCAGAACTCTGACAGTTATCACGGAAGAATCCGGATCGAGATCTAACCAAGTTCTTCCCTGCGTACATCATGGCAACCTCCGCAATACATAGACGACGGAGGTACGTGGCTTCAGCGCATCTCAACCTTGTCGGTGATGGCTCGGTGCGATTGCGTATATGTTTCAGTTGCTTCGATTCACTGATGAATGAGCTCTTTGCAAATGATTCTTCTTCTGGCCATCGTCTCTTGCGCCTATTCGGCCTTGTTTCAGTTCAATGCTTACATCGTTAATATAACTTCTCTCACCCACCACAAGTCGATCTTGGGGGCCTAATCTCTGGGAAACGAGAAACCCGGTTCGTCCAGACATGCACTCGGTGGCCTTTCTGGTTGATCGTAATGAGGCTTGAGTCGACATGGTCGAATGTACGGCAATGGCTTACATGGCTGGATCTTGGAGTTTGCATTGGTCGTGGGTCAATATGGCCTGGGCATGATGCATTTGATTACGCAGAAGTACTAAACATATGGTAACCTAAGTGCTCGACCAGCAATGGAGTGGTGACGTCGCCTTGCTGCATGCGTATGTAGGTAGCGTGGCGTCAACGGGAGCAGCCGCCATGAGCTAAGCGAAAATGCAAAGAGAACCCGGTGAGAGGCATCCCGGTACTTATCTAATCAGCTACCAAACATGGATCAATTTCCCGGGTGAGTTGCCGAGCTCATTCCAACTCACCCAGGTCGGGTGGTTGTGTGTACGAAGCCATCGCCCCAGATGAGGTTGGGGTGCAATCATATAAGCGCAACAGAAAAAAGCCAGACGGTTCTCGAGGAGTGTTTTCTACATCGGCGCTCAGTGTTTTTTTTTTTTTTTTTTTTGTCGTTGGTCCTGCTCCGAACTTGGAACCTGGGTCGTGACCAGATAGGAAATCGTAGAGTGAGCGCCGCGTGCATTTTTCGCAACTTTAGCCAACCCGTTGTGGCATGCACCTGGTAATAAGTTGAGATCGAGAGCTCCAGAATAGTAGTCGAGATGCGCAAAGTTACCGCGTTTGACGTTTCTAAGATTTTTACGGAAAGACATGGCACCAAATCATCTGTGGGTGCCACTTTGAGGGCGTGTCGCGCCTACCGCTTGCCAGCGCACCGGTATGAGACAACAGCGGAGCTGAAGCGTTGTCTTTGGGTGACAGGTGTCGATCATACATCACCAATGGGCCTATGCATGAGTTATGTGCGGACACGAGCATCCCAGAGTCCTTCACCTTCAACCCATTCTATCTTCACTTCGAAATTCCCCACTCAGCTCCGGTTCCTTCCTCTTCGCACGCACCCTCGACCGACAAACAAGTCCACTTCTTCACTGGCGCCCAAGGCACAAAAGTCTTCCCACATCGTCGCCAACTGACCTGAGCCTCTACCAACCCTTTCACCCAAACCCTCCATTCCTCCCCAAACACGACGACCACGATGTGCCGCACAATCCTAACAGTCGTTCACCACACCTGCCAGCCTGAGCACATCACCCGCCAAACGCGCACCGAGCAGTGCTACGGCGCCTACTTCTTAAGAGTGCCAGTCTGCGCCCCAGGTCCGCCACGCCACAGCTTCTACGAGCAGCACCTTCCAGGCGCCGCTTGCCAATCCTGCTTCTACGCTCACAACACCGCTTACAACTCCAACTATGACAGCGGCGCCGGTGACAACGAGGACGACGCCTACGACATCGACCCTGCCACCCTCAACAACCAGCGCCTCCTCTTCGGCCGGCAGCCAACGACTCCAAACTACCCACCGCCGTATGTACCGCACCCGCCATCGCTGCTACCCGCGCCCGTGAACCCGCCGTACTTCGGCACGGGCGAACACACGCACGAGCAGATCCCGTACGCCGGCCCTGCCATACCCACCGGTGTCCCCGGCGTGCACATAGACCGCCCGCTCATCGACACGTTCGCACCGCGACCGTCGCCCGACGAGTACCGATACCCCAGCGGCCACGATGTTTATGGTGGAGAAGTACAACACGCAGGCAATGGCGGATGGGAACCGATGTGGTTTCGACGAGAACAACAACAACAGCAGCAGCAGAGTAGTAGGACACGCCCAGTCCGCGGTCCCCTCGTGCCCATAGCGGAGGACGAACGGGAAGACCGCCACCACCACAATCATCATCGTCACCACCTTCGCCATCCCCGTCCCCAAGACAACCCATACAGCTCCGGCACGGAGCTGAGCGATCACGAAGGGGAGGAAGACTTCGTGCGCGTGGAGCGCCGCCCATCGGCCGGATCCAGGCGCGAGCCTCGGCCCGCGCCCACAACTGCCTTACGTCGTCGTCGTGGCCCGCCGCACCCCTCGATGCCGGGCTTCCACCCCTGCTCTCCGCCGCCTTCCCGGCTCCCGTGCCGCTCGGCTGTGACGGGTACTCTTCACGGAGGCGGCGGCGGCGGTAGGCACCACGACGACGACACTTCCAGCTCCTCCGGCACGCACTCGCCCAGAATGGGTCACTTGCGCGGCGGCGGTGGCGGCGGCGGCGATGGTGACAAGATCCCCCCCTCCTCCGGCTCGCCCACGCCTGCGAACACGAACAACGACAACGACAACGACAACGACGCCGGCGAGGAAACCGAAAACGAAGAGAACAGACAGCTGCGCGAGGCGCTGGAGCGCAGCCTGCTCGAGCGGGAGCGAGACGAGGAGGCCGACGTGCGGCGCGCGGCGGAGCAGAGCGCGCGCGAGTTCGCGGAGCTCGATGCGGACGACGTGCGGCGCGTGGCGGGGGACAGCCTGCGCGAGTACGCGGACGCGGAGCGCGCGGCGCTGGTGCGGGCGATGCGCGAGTCGGCGGCCGAGGCGGAGGGGCAGCGGGCGAGGTCGGAGGAGCGGGAGGAGAGGGAGGTGTTGAGGCGGAGTGTGGCGACGTGGCGGGAGGAGGTGTTGAGGCGGATGGGGCAGTGGGACGAGCAGGGGAGGGGAGGCGGAGGCGGTGGTGGTGCTGGGTGTGAGGATGATGGTGGTGGTGGGCAGGGTGGGAGGGACGAGGTGAGGCGCGGGGAGACGGCTGGAAATTGGGCAGGACGGGATGTTGTTGTTCCTTACGGCGATGCGAAGCGCAGCGAGAGCATGACTGCTCAGTCGGGGCACAGCACCCCGGAAGCCTCCACCTCTTCCGAACAAGATCAGACGTTCCAGGGAATGGGAAGTCAGGGCCCATACGCCGACTTCGACCCTCCGGTACTTGAGCAGCATCCATATCACGCGCCTGCTCAACGCAGCACTTGCCATCAGCCGCCAACGGTCGAGGACGACATGTCAGAGCCAAAAGGTCCTGCGACATGGTCGTTCGAGAGGGTTGCTCAGGAGTCGCAAGAGCAAGGCGATGACACATCATCCACCATCATGGACCCAGCGGCTGAAGTATCGAGGGCAATGGACGCGGTTGACATGTCGCGCGATCCGGCAGCGTACATCAGAAAAAAGAGGCTGGCCAGGTCCGCTGAACGGAGCGAGGAACAATAATGGTGTTGAAGTCGAAGAAAGGCCGGATGAACCAAGAGCGTGACTATTATTCCTGGGGGCGTTAGGGTGCTGCGCGATGATGCGTGGTTAGAAGGTTCATGGTTGGAGATGCATTGCTCCTGAATAGGTTCTTGGTTAGCGGTCTAGACCTTCGGTCTTGCCATATAATGGTGCTTCATTCAGATTTGTTTGCATTTTGGAACCGTCGGTCCCGGTGCCGTCACGAGTGCCTACCGGGGCAAGATAAGAAAGCAAGGTCATTGGCCAAGCCTTCAGTGCAGACGGCTGTCGATAGGTCGGCAGCCTCGCCGTAGCGGCCTATCGGCGAGTGGGCGAGAGGATCGGTTGCCCACCCATATCAGGCAAGTGGAAAGTCGGGAGCTTTCCCGTGCCAATCGGCAGAGAACGCGGGGGCTAGGATGGTCGTTGTTTTTTTTTTCTCTCCTTCTGGTAATTTAACCACAGCCATTGCTTGTGTAGCCCAGCACAGTTTGGTCGTGATATGAGGGCAACTGCCGCCTGCCTGAATTTTAACCTGCTTTGGGCTCTAACGAGTAGGAGAAAAGATGAGATGAAGTTGTGTTAAGGTTGTACAGCAGCGAGAAGGCCCCTGCGTCAGCGCGCAAGGGAAACCGGCCTCGGATTGGCCCCAACTCCAGTCGAGTAGTGGCACTTCCCTTGCAGATGCTCCACAAGAGATTGTTGACAGCCCCTCGCTTGCCCCAGCGCATGTAGTCCGTCACTGGCGTAAAGAGACTGATGCTTGGGCATCTCGGTCAAGACTGACGCGCTGCTGTGTTAGTCATTGGCGACGAGTCTAAAGCAGGCTTTAGGTAAGCATCTCTAAGCATAGCAGGGTGACGTGCGAAAGCATGAGACATGTCATGAAAAGCATGGGGAGCTGAAGCATGCGCTTGGACGCGCAGTACGACTTTAAGCACGACTATTACGTCCCGTCGCATGCTTCAACTCCCCATCGATGAATGAAGTAGTATTTACTGACCAAATGTTACCGTCGCTTCTCAATTACTGCGCTATATGCATTCACGAGCCGTTCTTGATCCAGGGAAGGCTGAAAGTACCAACCCAATCCTCCACCTCCTTCCTCAGCTGGATGATATCGGTCACATTCTCACCCTCACCAACGTGTTCCCTGAATGCGTTGACGCTGCCAGGGTTCTTCCTGCCCTTGGACTCCGCTGCTTCCTTGGCCGCCTTGTCCAGCTTCTGCGTGATCGTCACCGCGCGGTGCACAATGTCGGCCACGCGGACAAAGTCGTCGGGAGTGAAGCCGCGAGTCGTCATGGCCGGGGTACCCATACGGAGACCGCCAGGCTTCAATGCCGATTTGTCGCCCGGAACCGTGTTTTTGTTGCTGGCAACTCCGACCAGTTCGAGGACACGCTCGACACGGGCGCCGTCAACGCCACGGTCCTTCAAGTCGATCAGGACCAAGTGGTTGTCGGTACCTCCAGAGACGATGTTGTAGCCAAGGCCACCCTTGTCCTTCGAGTTGCCTAGCCGATCGGCCAGGGCCTTGGCGTTGGAAAGGACTTGCCTCTGGTAGTCCTTGAATTCGCTGGACTGAGCCTGTTGAAGAGCAACAGCGAGCGCAGTAATGGTGTGGTTGTGGGGACCGCCCTGGTGGCCGGGGAAGACCGATGCGTTGATCTTCTCCTCCAAGTCCCATTTCTCCTCGTTGCCCTTCTTGTCCACACGACGGGTGCCCTTGCGGTAGAAGATCATGGCACCACGCGGTCCACGGAGCGACTTGTGGGTGGTGGTGGTCACAACGTCCGAGTCGTTGAAAGGAGAAGGAATAACACCAGCCGCAACAAGGCCAGAAATGTGGGCCATATCGGCAAGCAGGTAGGCGCCAACCTTGTCAGCAATTGCCCTGAAGCGCTCGTAATCAAGCAGTCTGCTGTAGGCAGAGGTGCCGGCAACGATGATCTTCGGGCGGTAAAGGAGAGCCAGTTCTTCCAACTTGTCATAGTCGATCAGGCCGGTCTTTTCGTTCAGCCGGTACGGGAGAGTCTCAAAGTACTTCGAGATGGCCGAGATCTTCTTAGTGGGAGTCTGGTAGCCGTGGGAGAGATGACCGCCGTGGGGCAGATCAAGGCCCATGATACGGTCGTGGGCGTTGAGGAGGGCGGAGTACGCGTAAAGGTTGGCGGGCGAGCCGGAGAGCGCTGCAACGAATGAGTCAAATGTCAGGTACCAGGGTCGCAAGCAACGTACGCTGGACATTCACGCCCCATTCGCTCTCCTTCAAGCCGAAGGCCTGCAGAGCACGCAGCTGGCATAATCTCTCCGCCTCATCAATGAACTCGTTTCCTCCGTAGTAACGCGCACCCGGGTAGCCCTCCGAGTACTTGTCTGCAATTCGGCTCAGTATTCGCTCCGGCGAGAGGGCTCGACATGCGTACTCTGCATAACACTCCCTAGAGCATCGAGGACGGCCTGGGAGGTGAAGTTCTCCGAGGGAATCAGATTAATGAAGTGCTTTTGCCGCCGTTTCTCCTGCAAGTTTCATCGGCCGGTTAGCAATGTGCCGGATAAGCGGGCAGGGCGCGTTGGCGCAATTACCTTCTCTACAATATCGTACACGACGGGGTCGGCTTGGGCAAGGTTCGAGGAGAGGAGCTGGGGACAGATTAGCTTCATTGGCGCGCGCGACGGAAAGACGGCGGCGCACCTTGTGCTGGTCGTCCAAAGAGACGGCGTAGCCGCGGGCCACTTGAGGCCGCAGGCATCTCTGGAGGACTGGCCGGCGAGCAGCGGTCGCCAGCAGGGCGCGCGAGGCCCGGCAGGTGTAGCGGAGAGACGACATAATTGCCGGCCTGGGGAACTCAGCAATGGTGCGTGGAGAAGCTGGGACGATCTCGGCGCGGTGGTGAGGTGATGGATCGATGCGTCGGAGCCGCGAAGCGCGGAGCTAGGCCGCAATAGGAAGCCCACGCGAGACAGCCTTTTTCTCGCCGCCGCGCCACGCATCTCGGTCCTTTCTTCTTCATCACACAACTAAATCCAAGATGATGAGCTGGCCTTCACGGCAGCGCATCCTCACCCGCCGCGCGCAAGCACGGCGGCGTGGGTGCTGTTGAGATGTTCCGGGCCCACCTCACCACCTTAGAGGAACAATTTGAAACTTTCTGATTGGATTCCTGTGTGATGGCATGCCTTTCGACGACGTTGGCATCCTCCCTCGGCGGGACAGACGCGATTGCTGGGCTTTCAAGGCGGCCGATGGGTTGGGAACGCGGCCTTTCGAAGAGCTCGAAGGTGGCAGCAGACGCAGCTGTCGGCTTCGGTGCTATTCTGAGGGCAGCAGGCGCAGCTGTTGGCTTCGGCGCTTTTATGAGGGCTGCGGAGCATGCAGAGCTTGTACAGCAGTATATAGGTAATGCACTTCTATCTCCCGAATGCTCTTCTACGGTTTTGCATGGAAACTCTCAATGCTGTCGGTGCTGTTGACAGGTAGCAGTTAGACACGTGATATTTGCTAGTCAACACCCGCCCCACTCCTCACCTATCGCGCAATGTGCCTGTGAATATGGTGGTGACTACTAGTCAAGGACTGGCATACCCGCACCCGATGGCACCAGCTGATTCCATGCGCATGTGCGTCTAGCGCACGTGTTGCTAAGACCCTTCGTTTGCACCCTTCCATCCACGGCGGATGACCAGAAACAACCCGTCCACACCTGCCTCAGAAAAATTCGACATGGGATGGGTAATTGCATACAAGGTCCGGACGCAGATGTTGGTTTTAGATTCGCGCATGTAGGTCCGGGTCTTGTATTCAACTACCCTGTGAAAATGGTAGGTACGGGTCGCTCCTTCCTCGAGCTTCGCCTTACATCACCGCGCCGACGACCCTGAGAAAAATCAACTTCCGCCCGCTCTTCCTTTGCTCTGCACCATCACCGCCACCAAACCGCTCATCAAAGGCACGCGCTCTCAACATGGCCCGCAAGGCGCCTCCGAAGCCGAAAGCAAGCGCCCGCAAGCCGAGCCCCGAGCTTGGCGATGATGACCGTCAAATCCGCTACAACGCCCGCACAGGACGACCCATTCGCGACAATGCCGGCCGCAAGTCTCTAAACCCGGCGTATCTCGACACCACTGAAGTCGTCGATGACGAGGGTCTGGAGAGTGAGTCGGGATCTGAGGACGAGGAAGGCGTCAGGAAAAAGCACCCCAAGAGGAAGCGGACTCCTTCACCACCATTGCCAGATGTCGATACGCAGCCACTATATCCGGAAGACGTCCCCTCACGCGAACCAACTCCGCACCCGCTGGACGATGAGGAAGCCAGCTCCATCAACTTAACAGTCAACGTTCCGAAAGGCTTCAGTGGTCCTCTGGTTCTGAAGATCGATCGGGACTTACTTGCCCACGGACAATCAGAACCGCCATCCAAGCGCCAGCGTCTGCCTAGCACACGGGTAAATTCGTCCAAGCCAAGCACTGGAAACAACATCTCGGTGGCTCCTCGCAAGGCATCTCTTCGCCAGCGTGAGCGCTTTGGTTCTAGTACACGCGAGGATCCTACGAAGAAGACCTTCGCTGATCTTCCAGCGGAACTTCGAAACCAGGTCTACCGTTTGTTGTTTGTTACCAAGGACGATGTCGACTTTGGACGCCCCACGAACTTCAGTCGCTCTGGAGCTTTGCTGCGAACCTGCAAGCAGATCTACAACGAGGGACGCAGCGTTCTCTATTCCGAGAACAAATTTGCGTTCATACGCAACACCCGATCCCGCGCTCCCTACTGGAGTTCTCAAGATAGGGAGATTGGCTACCAGGACATGAGGGTCTTCCTCAACTCAATTGGCCCTACCAACATATCTCTACTTAGATCGATCTCGATCATGCTCACTGACGCATCGCCGTCGAGCACTCCCTACTTGGATCATGAAGGGCGCCGCTTTGTCCGTGACGAACATATCATCTACTGCTTCCGCCAGCTCTCTAGGCACGGCAAATTGAAAGAGATTGACCTCAGTTTCTACGGACGGAAGTGCCTCACTCGAACAGACTACCGTTTCCTTGATGCCTTGAGGGAGATCAAGGCAGATGAGGTCCGCTTGGAACCACTCGAACGCCACTGGTATCCTACAAAGGTCGATTGGGCTGTGAAAATATCACTTCTCGACTCGATGGAGCGCTCTACCAAGATGTATAAGAAGGAATGATGATCTCCGAATTCTTTGACAGCGACGTCACAGTGACTAGATCAAGTCCAGCAAAGGAATTCGACAGAGGTATCCATTTCGCCATATCAATCCTGGTGGAACCGGAACCTTCCCCTACTTCATCGGGCTCTCGGTTTCCCTATCACCCTATATTCAAGCATGGTATTTGAGGTTCCGGCATTTGCACTTCTTCAACTCGATGATCAACAATGATAACCACAAGACAGAAACGAAAAGGGAAAAGAACACAGTGGCTTTGGCGTTGGGGAGTCCTTTCTGCGAAACAATTCTATGTATGGAGGAAGCGCTTGACTCTTTCTTCCAACAGGTTCTCTCTGTACCTGTGTTTCATAATAAAATTCGGGGCGGCTCCTTGACTTACGCCAATCGACTAATCCCAGCATTACTGATGCGGAGGTAGACTAGCAAAAGCAAATGATATGCACGAGGTTTCGGGCCTGTATAATAGCCAAATAGCTGAGCGGAGAAATCAAGAATCTACTGACATGTCCCGTATCTTGATTGATGTGACACTGCTTCTTCGATGGCAGTCTCAGTCACCCCGGTGCATCTACATGCTATCTCCGGCCTGTGGCGCGCCGCATGAATTTCGCTATGCACCCCGTCTCTGCGTGTGTTCCTGCGTCGAAAAGCCATGTTGATAATGCATAAAGTGGCTGCATGCGCCTCGAAATCCGGGGCACACCGCCGGCCGCGTCAGTTGAAACACCGCTATACACATGGGTCAGCTATACTTCTCGCTCAGCCCTGTCGCCGCATGACAAACGGAGGTGGCAGCTACGACCACGTGCTTTCACATCACACACACATCAACAACCTGGCCCGGTGGTGATGAGCGCTTCCCGCTCTACGGCACATGGGACGGGCGAGGGGGGGAAGACCACCTCCCTCTCTCCAGCTTCCCGCCCTTTTGCACTCGATCCGACCCGATCCGCGCGCACTCCCTCATGAGTCGGACAACGAGGCCCACGATCGCGAACGTGCATCGAGCCGATGTCCGAGGCTCTCGGCGCGGCCGCCTCGCTGAAGACCGCCCTGCTGCTAAAATAGAAGAAGAAAAGAGCGGACTGGGTCACTACCGATGATGACAGATAACGGCGTGGGTCGTTTTGTTGGACTATCGAAACGCCGGGTCCGGGCCAAGATGGTCGGGGTTTTCTTGATTTTTTATCTCTTTTCTTTTTTTTTTCAGGGTCTTGATTCATGACCGCCTTCGGGGCCGGGCTACTGCGGTACTCGTCCTCGCTGCGGCTCCTGCTCCCTCTCTCTCTTTTAAGGCCGGCGGCCCCAGGGGTGGGTGGCTGAATGTCACCTACGGTTTTGGGAATGGGGCGATGGAAAAGCATTGGCCGTTTTACGCATGCGGCACGGTATTGGTGGTTGTTGCTGAAGGTAATCTTGCGTCGGGCCGTCGCTTGGTCAGGGCGGCCACGTGCGTCGACGCGGCTAAGTGGGAAAAGGGCAAAGGCAGTGGGCGGTCATCGGTCGTATGCTACGTACGTGTTGTCGAGTCGTGCTCGGATGGACGCGGCGAGGAATCTGTCGTCGTTGTTCAGCTGGACAGGGGTGGTCGGCAAGGCAGATCGAGAGGTGGTGAGTAATCGTGGAGGGATGTTGTTGACGGGTCATGTGGCCCGTTGTAGCCTTTTGTCTATCTCAATTATCGACGACCCACGGATGAAAGCATCTGGCCTTTTGGTGGGGTAATCTGTGGGTGCGCATGGGCTTTTGGAGGCGTTTGAGCTGTGTCGTCAGGTGGCTGTCGAGGCAGATCTGAGTGAATGCCGGAATCGGGCCGGCTGCTTCGGCGAATTTCATTGCAGAGGGCCATTTGTTGGTGGGTGAGGATTGCGTGCGAAGTCAGTGTTGTAGCAATGAGGGTCTGCGCATGTGGGATTGTGGTGATGATAGTGTGATGCTTGGGCCGGGTGTCGGTACTTGTGGTGGTAATTGGGATGAGCGGGAGGTGCCGTCACGCCTCTTGCACGCGCGCGCCTACACCTGTTAGGAAGTTGTGCTGAGCGGTCTCGTTATAGCGTCGCTGGTTGGCAGAGCGGTCTGGAGGGGAAGGGAAGTGGAGAGTCCGCGTGGGGCTGCGAGAGGTAGGACCCTGCATGAGTTCGCCGGACGTGATTCTGGGGTTTGAAGTGATTGGGCTGAATGATCTGAGACCGGGATCGCGGAGAAAAAACCGGGCGAAAGTCTGTGACGTGGTGGAGCTCCAGCCCAGCAATCGGATTCGTCCCTCGGTGGTGGGGAACAATTGGTTCGAGCGCGCGATGCGCGCGGACTTGAAGATGGTGATGCGTGTTTCAGGGCACCGTGTGGAGAAGGGTTTGTTTGGACGTGGTTGAATGTCTTACCGCCCGGTGGTTGCAATTTGCTCGCCATCTTGGACGTGGTTGTATTCAGCTCTCCCAGCTGGATATCATTGCTTCATTTCTCCCATACACGCGAGATGAACTGTCTCGCCGCTACGTCATTCGTCGGAGTCCAGCTCAGTCTCGCCAATATGGCTCCCAATCATCGGACCGGGTTGTGCTATTCATCTCACAGACCTTTTCTCTTCTTGAACTCCGCGATCCACTCTTGCGCCCTTGCTTTGGGCACGACGTTGACCTTGACCAGTCCATCCAGGATCTCTACTGTGCCCCCTGCCAGCAGCTTACCCAGCGGAACCTTCTTGCCCGCTTTGATCAGGCCACTGGAAGACGTCTCCAAGTAGCACTCGGTACCCGCCTGGGTGTATTCACTGCCCTCGTCCCAAGGCACTGGCAGAATGTACTCGAGGTGCTGGCCCAGGCTGTCTGTCTCGGCACAAGCCTGAATGAAGTCACTCTGCGCGTGCAGAGGGTAGAGGAGGATTAAGGGAAATGAGAGGACTGAGGAAGGGTCCAGAGGCTCTGCCAGCGCAATCTTCGCATCTCCAGTGTCAGGGTCTGCACCAGTAGACCGTGTCTTGATGTTGCGTGCTCTGAGCGCTAATTGAAGGGAGTTCTCTTCATTGCGCTTCTTCGTCTCCCGCTCTTTGCGTTTTTGCTCGGTCTCCTCGAGGTACTTTTTGCGTGTTGCGATCTTGGTCTTAAGTGACTTAAGGGAGGCATTGTTGGCATCAATCGCCAGACCACGCTCACACGAGTCCTCGGCTTCGGGGATCTTGTCCAGGGCAAGGAGAGCGGTGGCGCTGCGGTACCAGGCCTTCACATTCAACGGGTTGATAAGAAGAGTTGCCTTGCAATTTTGTATGCAGGAGCGGTAGTTCTCTGTTTGCAGATGCAGTTAGCCTGTTTCCTTGTGTAGCAATGAAGGAGCATCTAATTTGCTGGGCGCGCAGATGTATAGTAGCAAATTGATACGAGGACGAGATACCCTGCAACATCTGCGCCCGCAAAGCACTCGCAAATGTTCCAGGTGTATCTCTCGGCTTGGTCATGGAAAGGGCTGACATACTCATCTCCAGGTTGCACAACGCCTTGTTTACGAGAGAAGCTTCCTCAATCTGCTTTTCTTTCCGCGCCTCCTCCTCCGGATCTACTTGTTCTTCCGCAAGATCCATGTCCGGGTCCTCGCCCAGCTCTTTGCTCGTGCCCTTCAGCACGCCAAGGGCTCTGTCATAGAACTCCCGTGCGTCAACCCACTGCTTTGCGCGGGCACATTCATTTCCTTGCTCCCGGAAATTACCGGCGACCTCGGCCTTGGTTCCTTCATACGCGAGCGCCTTCAATCCTTCCAGCGCCGTGTTCTCGCCGCCCTGCCCATCGCTCTCGTCCAGTGATGTCATAAAAAGCGGCGTGCGATTGAGCTCGGCCAACAGCTCGTCAGCGGTCTTGGATGCTGTTTCCGTCATGACTGGTGGCTTTGCAGCCGACGCCTTTCCGTCGGACGGCTCCTCGACCGCAGACGCGCCCTTGGCTTGGGTAGCATTGTTGAGAAGAGATTCGAGCGAGGGCATGCCGCTTGGACCGGGGCCACTGGGGAGGTCAGAGGGTTTGGGTGGCGAGTTTACGGCCGGGCCATTGAGGTTGAGTGACTCGTCGAAGTCGTCGGGCAGCTCCTCGATCTTGCCCATGGTGGCGGTTTCGGGGGGACAGTCGCGTCGCGGAATATTAGGGTCAGGCACTTCGAAGCAGCAGCAGCTCCAGGGTTAGACGAGGCACGGGCGGGCGAAAGACTGGATAGAGACGGGAGCCACAGCGAGAGTGGACGAAATTTCGTTATCGATAACATGCGGGCCTCAGGCGCCAATGACTCTCTAGATGGGCGGCGGATGCGCGACGGATTCCGGAAGCAGCCATCCGACCGGGGACGGGCGCCTGCTGCAGAGATTGGCTCTCGTCTTTGCTTTTTCTCCGGCTGTCAACGCCCATAAGCCGCCCCTGCATAAGCAACATTCGCCGTGGCGGCATAACGCTCGATCCTCCTTCATGCCAATGCCAGTCCGGCTGATCGTCGACGGCAGAGCCGCAAGGATTCACACACTGATCTGGACGGATGCTCCCTGTCGTCACGTCGTCCAGCGGATAATGGACCGCTAGGGCCACGGGCGGATCCAATTTACGTCCAAGGACGCCCTGCCTACTGCCACTATGGGGGTTCGGGAGAGGAGCTATTTTGAGGCGACAACGGTACGCTAACGGTTGGCGCTCTCTCTTGTACTGTACATACAGCTGCATAGCCTCTCGCACCAAGGGAACGTGCGGCATAAACCAGGCGGAGCTGCTATCTCGCGTAGGCCGATAGGGCTTCCCGACAGCCCAGGCCCATTGATGATATGATTCTTTTTATACCCTCCGCATTGCGGTCCCGCTAATGCACATTGGATTACGTTACGGTCGATCATGAGAGCACAGATGCCCGGGTCGCGGGCATCTGCTGGGCTCCGCATCTAGGTACGACGCAGCTGGGGCAGAGCTAGATTCCGACGATTTGTCAACCACACTTTGGGCAGCGCGCAGCTGTGCCCACGCGGCGGGCCATGTCTCGGCAGCCAGCGGAGGCGCCAAGCTCACGCGTCTCATGGTGACACAGAGCAATCTCGCTCCTGCCAGCCGCATCGCAAATGCGGGGAGGGGGAGCAGAAGTGCTGGGCGTGGAGAGGCTGGACTGTGCGGGCTTGCAATCGAATCGCCGCAGCAGTGGAGCAGAGAGGCGACTTGGCGTGATCTGCAGGCGGGCAATTTGCTGCAAATACGGACGGCAATTGACAGCAGGGTGCGCAGCGATAGTGACGGCGTGACGGAGGTGCAGCAGCCAGCAGCCGCCATCTCAACGCTCGAGCTCCTGAACCCGGCAGGCTGGCACCCTGGGACGGGCTGCCGCTGGCCGCTGCAGGTGCAGGCAGGTGCGGTGCAGGTGCCCTCGGCGAGGCACGGCATCGCCGGGCAGGGCGATCGTCACAGCGCCAGCGCCAGCGACGGTGCTCGCGCGCAGCTGGCAGGGCCACCTGCTGCGCCGGCCGCGGGCTCGCAACGCGATACACGCGCCACAACACCACGGCACGAGGAGCGCGAGGCCGTCGCCAGGGGCACCAACGGCGGCGCGCCCCGTTGGCCGAGTGCGCGGTGGTGGGGCTAGCGACGGGGTCCTGCGTTGGCCAGCGGGAGCCGGCCCCTGATGAGCGGAAATCTTCCACTACCGCTGCACTCCAACGCTCGCCGCAATTTCGATTCGGCCACGCCCCCATTCGCGCGCACGTCCGCCGATGCCAGATGCAAGTCCCCTGCCACGCCGGCGCTGCGCCAGGAACCCCAATAAACCGCATGGATCTGCCCGCCATGCCCTCAGCTCTCCTCACGCTCCCAAGTCCTCTCCACGCCGCCGGCCGACCCTAGGCCTGCACGACCCTCTCTCCCATCTGCGTCACCCGGTCTCTCTGCCCCACGTCCGCTTCCGCCATTTCTCCAATGCACTGCCGTCCCTAGCGTGCTGCCCTTCGTTTAATCGCCCGGGCTAGCAGCCTTGTTTGGGGCGCATACGCAACCTCCACGAATACTTACTTGTACGCCCCGTCCCACTGCCTCCCGCGCCGCTGCTCCACGCGTGCAACCCTCCCGCCGACTCTCACACCACTCGGATCTCTGTTCTGCCAGTGGCGCCTGCTGACAGCTCCGGGGTGGCACAGCATTGACTTCCGCTCTGCATAATTGGCGCCTCTGTCTCTCCACCCATCGCTGCTCGGGCCCCCCGCAGACGCCGCCATCTCAGAGCCGCACCCTCCTCTCCTTCAAAAGGGTCCGGTCCATCACGGCAAGGCGCCACGCAGAATCCGGCTAATTCCGATCCTGCCTGCCCGTCGTTTCATCTTGCATTGAAAGGACTTCTGGGGCAGACAAGCTTTCTTCTCAAAGTATGTGAGGCAAGCACCATTGCTCATTGCCAGGGCCTCTCCCTGCCGTCCAGGGCCGGCCGTGCTAACCCTACGGGCAGTCATGTTTCAGGCTCGATAAAGTCTTGGGAAGTCCGAATTTCACCTGCTGCGGAGCGTGGGAGTATTAAGGCCCTCCTGTCACCATGGCGACCGAGTACTTCTCCGATCAGGAGTCTTCAATCGCCACACATTCGCTGCCAACGCCCACCGAAACTCCATTCATGACCCCACAGCCGTCGAGGTCAAGGCGCTCCTCTCGACATGGGACCCCTTCGTCTCTTGGTGACCTATCGCAGGCATCACCGGTGCCCCCGCCTTCCGACTGCACCTCGGATGACCCCGCAAATGATGAGCACATCTCCCAGTTGGATCCTCGCCGCTTCACCCCAACGCTGCAAGCTAATCTCGTGGCCGAGATCCTCAACTTGCGGCGAGAACTCGACTCCAAGCACCGCGTCATTGAGGATCTCGAGACCAACTTGCATTCCACACAAGAAGAAAACGAGGTTCTCAACGACAAGCTGTCGACCAGCTTGAGGGAAAGCCGAACTGCCAAGCGCCAAATTCAGCAGTTGGAGACCGGAACGCTGTCAGCCCTCGAGGAACTGGTCAAGGAACGAGACCAAATCAAGTCTGACAATGACCATCTGAAAAACAAGCTCGAGGCATCCCAGAAGAAAGCAAAGAATGAAGTTGACGCATCAGATCGTACGCAAGACCTCTGGCAAAAGGACAAGGAGGCCTGGGACAACGACAAGCGATCTTTAGAACGTCGGCTCCACGTCACTGAAACTCGACTGAAGGTCGTCCTTGATGAGCTGGCAACGCAACAGGCAGCACTCGAGGCCCGAGTTCCGGGAGACTTTGCGGGTGGCAAAGACGGTGAGAGCGATACGGCCAGCGTTCAATCGTCACCCAAGAAAGGTCGGCACCGACGAAACCAGAGCAGTGGCAGCGCAAAAAGCGTGCGAAGCTTCGGCCCTCGTGGGTACCGTGCATCGATCCTCACCATCGGTTCTGAAGCACAAGCGAAGCTCTCGAACGGCCTTAGCCTTGCAGACGAGCTTTCTTTTGACGAAGAGGATGAAGATTTCGACGACCTGGAAACAGATTCTGACGATTATACCGAGCACGAGATTCGCGCCCGCAAGCTGATGGAGGCGAGAGCATCGTCCGTTCCCGACGAAAAGGCGCGCAAGATGCTCGGCATAATGATAGACAAAGATAGGACCACCCCGACACCAAGCGAGCCCGACAGGGACATGTCTTACTGTCTCGACGACACGATTCCCGACATCCACCGCCCGAAGCACCAGCAGTCTTTCGATACTATCGTCCCGCCACAGTTTGAGCCGAGGATCGAGCCGGAAGATGTAGCCAAGGTTGAGCAGAGACGTGTTGAATACGTCGACACCGGAGTTCAGCCGTCTCCTCCACCGTCTCCCAGAGTGACTGCGCAACAGATTGTGGCTGCAAGGAACAGCAGTCATATCATGGCTGCCATGGATGTTGAAGCGAACCAGAGGAAGAAGCGTGTCTCTGCACCTCCTTCCGAGGTTCTGAGGGAGAAGGAGTTGGCGACGTCTCAACGGAAATCGGGACTGATGGTCTCAACATCGTGTCAGACCCTGGGCCAGCCGCTGAGCCCCCCTGAAACGCCAACGGTCGTGCTTCCGCAGTCCCCGACTGGCCCTGAAGCTCCCGGTCACGCGCCGCAAATGGCTTCGACGTCTACGCAGACGGAGTCGCGGGTGGATCCTCAGCCACAGCTGTTGCCTGAAGTCATAGTTGAGCCTCCGCAGTCGCCGCCTCGGACGGAAGTGCCTGTGCCGATTGCCATTCCACAAATCGCCATCCACCCCCCAGGATCGACTCCTGGATCTCCTAAGCACGCTGTGCTCCCCCCCAACACCAAGAGCGCCGCTGTCCAGACTGGTCCTGAGTTGCCCAGTAACATGCGCGATTCCGAGGCACAGACCGATCCCATTTTGATCGACCAGCGAATTGCCAAACTCCCAGCGCACCTGCTGCCTTCGGCCATCTCGTCGAAGCCAGGAACGCCCGTCAAGGAGGAGCAGAAGGCTCAGCCCGTGCTCGCTAAGCCCTTTGAGGAGAAAGGGAAATCTCCCTTGCATTCGTCCACACAGGAGTTGCTCAAATCAATGCGGACCATGTCCATCCAGACCACTCAAGACAAATATCCCGGCAACAACGATAATGGCCCCCTCACACAGGAAAGCACTGACGGCATAAGGCGGCCATTCAGGACCAGCAGCTTGTTCGCCGGCTTTGACGGAGCAAGTTCCGATGAGGATGCTGCAGCCGATGAAGAGGCCTCGAGCGATGAAGAGGGATACAGCGGTCACGCAGTGGTGGTCAGAGCAATCAAGTACGGTCGCATGTTCAACAAGCCTCCCACGCCGGTGCCGGAGGAGAAGGAACCTAACTCCAAACGCTCCTCGTACGAGAAACGGTCCTCTTACGAAAAGCCGGCGAAGGTCGAGAAACCCATCCGGGCTGGATCTATCCGCAAGCAGCCGAGCGTGCGTCGCTCCGCGCTGCTGCAGAGCGGTATCACCGCACACGACCGGCCAGCACCTGGAGAAGCAAGCTCCAGCAACACGCTTTCGAAGCCCAAGCCGCCTCCGTTCCCCGTGCCGACGAGGTCAAGCTCCAGGAAGGTGCCGTTCAGCAAGAGCGAAGGCTCGCACAGCCCGACGCCACGCAGCAACATGTTTGCGAACCGTCGCTCGCGCCAGCAGCAACACGCCAGGCAGGACAGCCTGCGCAAGGTCCGTTCCGCAGCCGTCATCCGCCGTGATGGTCGTCCACGAAGCAGGTCCCCGCCTCCGCCCCAGTCCTCTTTGACTTCGCCCGACGAGCCAAAGGATGCGCCGCCGCTGCCTCGTGATCGTGTTACTCCTCCGTACCAGGCATATGCATCCCGGCACCATGGCCGCCATCCGTCGGTCAGCACAGCAGTCAGCACGGCGGTCAGCACGGCTGTCAGTTCTGCAGTCACGAACAGCAACCACTCGGCGAGCTCTGTCCAATCGGTCAGTGTTGTGGACGCCATTGCGGGCGCAATGGTGGGCGAGTGGCTGTGGAAATATGTTCGCGGTCGCAGATCCTTCGGGGTGGCTGATGCTGTAACACCGGAGTTCGGGAAGGATGATGGGACGGGCGGAAGCAGCGTCAGACACAAGCGCTGGGTCTGGATCTCGCCCTATGAGCGTGCTATCATGTGGAGCAGTAAACAGCCCACCTCTGGTACTGCGTTGATGGGTAAGACAGGTCGGAAATGTAAGTGGCCACCGCACGACTTGACGTGCCCATGCTGACTCTCTAGTGCAAATCCAATCCGTTCTGGACGTCAAGGACGATACGCCTGCACCAAGGGGCATTGGCGCCCAGCCACTCTTCAACCGATCCATTCTCATCCTTACTCCTGCGCGAGCTCTGAAGTTCACTGCCACTTCAGCCGAGCGCCATTACCTGTGGCTTACCGCCCTCTCCTTCCTCGCGCACTCCTCGCAGGCCGTCCCCGACCTGAACCAACTTCCAGTCGTACCTACCGAGGAGTCGCCGCAAACCAAGCGCTCCACTGCAGCTCTAGGCCGCCGGCCGATCACGAACTCGGTGCGCCTGGCCAAACAAAATCAGGGGGGAGTGAAGAGTTATGTCAACCGCGCAGAGCCGATATACGAAGGCCAGGCCGCCCAGTCGCCTGTTTCCGAAGCCGCAAGCCCGCCGGTGATACCTCGCCACGGCCGCAAGAGGAGCATGACGTCTCCGAGACAAGCGGCCATTCCGCCCCCTATTCCCAGCAACCCATTCACGCGTAGCTTTTCGCAGAACAGCGTGCACTCAGCCGGAAGTGTGCGCTCGACATCGGCTGTCCCACCGCCGATTCCCACTGCCCCGTACTCGGCAGCTTCCAGCGTCGGCATGTCTGATCTATACTCGCCGGGGGGCACCAACATGCCTCCGTCGGTGCCCAGCAGCATCTACAACCCGAGCCGACGCACTTCCGAAGCCAGCAGCAGCGCGGCCACGGCAGCAGGAACGCGCCGTGAGCTCTACGACCCAGCTTTAGGCACGGTGCGCATGGAGGCGTTCGTCGAGCCGCGCCTCAGCCTCAGCCAAATCCCGGGTGGCGGCTTCCCGGGTCTGGCACCGAGCTTCAAGGAGAAATCCGCAGCGCGAAAGTACCGGAAGAACAGCCAATACTCTGTGAAGAGCGGAATGTCGGGCTCGGATGCGGCGAGCAGAGCCCCGAGTCAAGCGAGTGGCAAGTACTCGAGCGAACACGGAAGCGATCTGTTCAGGGGCTTCGGATAAGCGAAATCTATTTGCGGCCGATGAAGAATGCAAAGTGCGATGTTTTAGATGGTCGTTACACGGGTTTCGCTCAAGATTCCGGCGGACGTAAGCGCTGTCTACACGGAAGGCGACCACCCCATCACGGCATACCACGCTCACTTACGGCGAATGCTCTCCTACATGTCATTCCATGCGGACCGACTGCTCCGACATGCCACTCACTCTTGTCTTTCCTACATCACAGTTTCGGAGCTGTTGATTGACCATAGGCGAGACGGCCACAAATTTCCTACATTATGCGACGACTTCATGGCGACACGGATCGCACATTTTGCGTCCTTCAAGAAAGAACACAGAGTGAATTCCTCATGCTTCACGCTCTTTTGATGTGTGTCTCAGCTTTTAGACACATCTACTCCGACATTTCCAGCACTGTCTCGGTTCCAATTTCATCGCTCGATCAGCCTGAACACGTTGCCTAATTCGCTTCTATCTACTCGCGACTCTTACTTGCCCGTTCTATACCCGCTGTTTCTTTTCAACCGATATAGCAGGCAGTCCGTGTCTCTGTTTATTCTTCGATTTGTACCTCTATTTCAACCCGTCGTTTTTAAAAGTGAGGGATCTTCTTCCTTAATCAGGATCTATACTTGTATTTTTATCTATTTCCTTAGGGTGGCCTGGGGACCCCGTCATTGGCTTCTTCACATAAAGTTTTTTCAGAGAATTGGAATCATTTGCACTGGGAACAGGGTCTAAGGCAGGATTCGGGGAAATGATTGCATGGGAACGCGGAACTGGGAATGGGAGATTTCGAATTTCTTGTACATTGCATGTAGCTCTGCTCGGACGCGCCGAACGGCACTGCGGCATCTGAATATGCACAGCTCAAAGAAAGGGCTCTGTCTCACAATACTCTGGTTCAGACACGGCCATTGACGGGCCGACAGCCTCTCACGTTTGGGACATCTCCGAGACATGGGCATTTTCGCCTTGTCCGTCTGACGTCCCGTTAAAGGAGAGGGCCTAGGGGGTGGCAAGTGGGGCAGCAGGGAGGATTTACACATTGCGGGGACGGGGGAAAGCAATCAGCCATCAATCTATCTGCCACGGCGTGTGGCTGGAGCCGGGACCTCGATTTGCTACTACACATACGTACGCACACACGTCTGAAGAGGGCTCCGGTCCGTGTGATTGGTCGTCGTCGCGTCCTTTCTCTGTGCCCGGTGCACGGTGCCTCCGTGCCTATTCATACGAGCAGTGAAATATGAGCAGGATGAGGGAAGATGATCCTCCCGCTTCTTCCCACCCACTTGCCGGTGATCACGTCGGGGGTTGCCGTCTCGGTCATCGCCTTCCTCCCTACCTGCGCACGTAACGTGGGAAACGATGGGTTTGTTGCTTCGCCCCCAGCCGGTTCGATCCGCCGCGGTACATTGGCATTGGTGGCGAGAGGGAAAAGGGAAAAGGGGGGAGCAGGTTATCAGTGCCCCCTCGCTCTCACGCTTGTTAATTCAGTGTCAAAAAGTCTAAAAGAAGGGTACTTTGCATGAGCTGCGAATCGAGAGAAACCTCGGATGCCAACTACCGCAAAGGCTGGGCGGCCAGCTGGGCGGAGGATGCTCCGCACCTCGTGGTGTTCGTGTGGCTTTCCCGCCCACCCCCCCTGCAGCAGCTGCTAGGGCGGGTGGGTATCGGGATGGCGCGCCAGAAATGCGTGGCCCCCGGCTCCCACTCCCCCCTAGGCGCACTGTCCCCTTTTTTCTCTTCCAGCCTTTCCCCTTCTCCGTGGATCGGAGTGCGCGGTATTGGAGCCGTCAATGGGGGAAAGGGTTAATATATTGTGGCTGAGAGAGCGCTCGTTTTCATACGCGTTCTCTCTCTTGCATAGTGGGGCAGTGGAAGTTAATCGCGGATGGCGATGTCGATCTTCTCATGAGTCGGGCATCAGCGCTGCCCTTGTCCTCGTGCGCGAGTGTGCGTAATAAGAGGGAGTTGCTGCGGGAAGTGGGTCGGCCTCTGCGGTGGCTTGTAGTAGTGACTCGAGCAGCGGATACACTTACCGACGGCCGAGAACCGTGGGATCTTCAACCGGGATGGATACTTTGTTAGCGTCTGCTGGGGGGTAGAGGAGCAATGCAACGCCTACTTACCGCTATTGGAAATGGGATGGGCTATCACGGGCTTTGCGGGCCTACCGTCTCGCTCATGCCAAGACACTTGCTTTTTGGTAGGTTTGAACCGCCTGCTTCATGACATGTAACGGCGCTAAACCTTGCAGTTCGGCCGTCGCTCACTGCTAACGGCCGCGGGCCTTAGGACCAAATTACCTCGGCCTAAAGGTTAACCAACTCTAGTGTTCATCGTCTTTGACCTCTTGTAGTGTCTACGCCGATCCAATCTTCGATCAATTGGATAGTCTGGAGCGACGAAGTATAAGCGTCACTGGGCTTTGATATTTACAGAAGGCCAAGACGTCTCCACTGCGGAGTGGTGCAGCGGATAAGGTTTGAGTCGTTCCAGGCAATACCCAAGATCACCACCGATTCTATAATCATCGATCCTATCTGGTGAAAGTCTTACGTCTATGCGCATTGAAGGTTCTCTTCTATTTGTCATTCAGGTCTCCTCATGGACTGGCACAATATTTGGCTACGAGTAACCTAAAATCCATTTTCAATTCAACGTAACAGCTTCCTGTCTCTCTTCTTAAGCCACACATAGCGTGAATGGCACTGACTGCGCCTTATCTACTTGAATGAATATCTCATTTGCGGTATCAATTTTGTGAGGTGATTTTGGCTGGACGATTATTATGGTAAAATCTTCATTCTTCAATGAACGAGTATAAGAGTATATGGATTCTTGTTCTCTGCTTTCAATAACACTTGTCTCCCTTTAACGGAGGAGCTTGCCAATACGTGGTCCATGGCCGGAGTGGAGGATGATTGGATACATCTTGTACATGGACCTGTCTTCGGTGCTGAATATCTTGCTCTTACAGGAATATTCAGCCGCCCTGCGTGAAGCTATGCTACCCCTTACAACGTTGAGAAAAACGTTCAGTAGTATGGTTGCAAACACTGCCGGTAGTGAAAAGATGTCCGCGTGCCTCGCCGAGGTGAGTTTCATCAGTGAGACCCACAATCAGCACGAGGCGCCCTCTTGAAGAACTGATGTAGCACATGATAGCGGTCGATAAAAATGGTAGTGTCGCAACCAACATACTTGCAACGGACAACACCCAGAGGGAGACCGCTCTTTCAGAACTGCCTGACGACAGGCCATTCTGCTGTGGGCTTGACGATATAGCTTAAGATACTTGATCTTCTGTACAAATCCCCCCACCAGGACTTTCGATTAACCACTGTGAAGAGAAGCCCTCATTGTGGCGAGGAAGGGAGTTCAAATCATGAATCGACTCATTAGAAGCCAGCACGCTCTTTCGAATGTCCATGTCGTCACCACTGGAGTTCTAGACACTATCTCGTCCGACACAAGATACTGTTGGTATGTATTAGTCACCGTGTGCAGTTAACGACTATCGTGACAGGTTTAACCGGCTTTGATAAAGACTTGTTTTTTTCCTGGGCTCAGTCCTGCACAACCCAGCGAGTCAAGTTGCTGGTATACCAAGTCAGTTTAATTGTCTACAGTGCTACATGCTCTACTCTATCTATAGAACCCACTTGCTTACTCCACCATAACGAGGCTAATGCTATCGTCCGGCTTAAATGTAGGAAGTTCCGAAATATATCCTGAAGAGGCGAATCCTTAAACGATCAATATCAACCGCGCCCTGCAAGTCTCTTCGAACACCTCAGGAGCTGAAAAAAGCCGTCCGGAGTCAGGATCCCCTAAAAAACCGAAGGACATTCCAGCAGCATATATCCTTCGCCTCGCAGGCCTTTCAAACGGCCATTTCCAAGCAACGCACACCGTCCAACCATCTCTGTCCCTTACACCGCGTCCGCCCATTTCTCAACAAACTTCCCACTCTTCCAAAAACTCCGCCCCCCGGCCTTCTTCCCTCACCAGCACACGAAAATCTCCTTAAACCACTCCTGGTCCTGCGTCTCTGCCTGCCTTCCGGTCGAATATTCAAAAAAAACGTTCTCCGGGAAAGGCAGGTTGCCTGCACGGGTGGCAGAATGTGGTCTGCGGATTCTTGGGCGAAAGTGCGGCCCCCGTCCTCGACGATTACGGGCCGCCCTGTCATTACTGGCGGGCAGTGAGGCCGAGGATCACGTCGCCTGTCTGCCAGTGCGGTCACTGGACGCGTGCGAGGGACAACAAATGGCGCAAGCGGAGGGAGGCGAAAAACCATCGCGGGGGCGGTTAGGGAGGATCTCTCACTGGAGAGAAGACGAGTTTCGGTCCGAAAAAAAGCGTGGGCAGACCGTTCACATTTCCGTTTGGATGGAGTGGATGGAGAGGAAGTCGACAAAAGCGCGAGGTTCGGATGCGGACTGGCGGTGTTGGTGGAAGATGTGGATGAGTAAGACGCAGGTTCTTCGGATTTGAGTTGCGTTCGTAGTGGTGTCCTTTTTTGTCGATTGGTTGACGGGTTAAGATACCCCATTCTCAATCCAAGGCGAAGCGGCGAGGGGTGAGGAACTCGGGGGGAGGGGCGGTGTGAGACAGCCTTTCGAACCGGTACGCATCTTCTGGATCCCGCGGCGCCTTCTTGGCCGTCACACCGAGCAGGTGCGGCTTCAGCCCGTGGCCGAAGTTGATCATGGTCAGGATAGACGCGACAAGGGTGGCAGCGATGAGGCCCAGCGACACGAGGGCAAAGAAGAGCATTTCGTCCTTCATGATGGTCTTGGACCGCGGGCCGTTGCCGAAGAGGAGGACGGTCCTGCTAACCAGATAGGCGACACCTCCGGCGTAGACCAGCTGCGATGATGTATGTCAGTACATCTTTCTTCCTGGTCTGAGCGTCGAGACAACGTACAACGCTGATTAGCATCCAAAACCTGTTCTCATGCCGGGCAGCAAAGGCCGAGAGGAGGATCTGGAGCATGGCGACAGGAATGACGGCCATGGTGAGGGCAAATTCCGGTTGTTCGTAGTGCACGTTCACGAAACCGTAGATGATGACGAACGACACTAGGAAGTAGAAGGACAGCTTCATGCAGACAAGGAATACCTGCGGCCGGTTAGCATCGAAGTCAGCAGGGGGGCCGGAAAGCATACTTGATAAACCAGATAGCGGGTCCTCAGACTCGTGTCAGCGCTGATATCCTTATACAACGCCCAGGCAAACTGTTTGTGAAGCTTGTAGGCCAGGCCGCACATGGCCAGACTGCAAGCGGCGAAGACGGCGATGGAGGCGATCAGAGCTGGGTGGATCTGGATCCATATGTCGATGTCCAGCTTGACGAGCGGCTTGTCGCTGGCATCACGGCCCGGCGGCAGCCCCTTCACCACGTCCTGCACCTGCTCGTACTGCAGGATGGCGGAGGCGAAGAGACAGACATTACAGATGGCCTGGGCGAACAGCTGGATGTTGTTCTTGCTGCTGAGCGAGTCCCACGACAGCACAAACTGGTAGACGACGCCGAAGACGAAGATGGCAAAGGTAACGGGGATGGTGTATGAGCGCGGGACCTCATAGACGTTGGGATTCACCCAGCGCAGGTAGCGGTCCAGGACGTAGCTGCCAAAGACGTGAGCAACAACGGCGAGCGGGAACAGAATAACGGACTAACAGCTGGAGCGCGGTGTTCACACCGGCTTGAGCGGCAGCGGTGCCCAGGAAGGCCCACTCCGACTTCGTCTGTGGTTTGAACATGATGGAGCGATGCGTCAGTAACCGCGCGCCCGGGCTTATGAGGGCTAAAGATATATATAGCCAACACGTGCGCGGGATACGAGGGATCCGCTTATTTAGTGCTGAGTAGCGGGCGTGTCGCCTGAGGCCAGTAGTTTTCGCTGCTGAGCCCAGCCCAGCCCGAAGCGCGAAAAAACAAAGCAAGCGGTCAGCGCGGTGTACCGGGGCTCCGTCAGCCAGAGACAGGGCGTGCGGTCGTCCGGGTGGTGTGAAGGAGGTGCAGGGAGGAAAGACACCGTCTCAACGATTAAAAAAAGAGGCAGCAGCGAGAAGAACCTTAGGGTCGACATGCCAACCTAAAATGCGTAGCTCGGAATTCCCGCCAGCCGGGCCCGGCGACGTGCTGCTTTCTAGCTGACGTAGGCATGCGGATCCCGACAGCTGGGTCCAGCCCCAATCGTCGAGCTCCATGTCTCTCTCTGTCAACGGCGACTGACTGAGGCGGCCTGCGACTGACCCCCCTGGCCACGTCATCCCTGCAAGATCTTCAAAGAAAAAGCGTCGCCAGCATATCCGATTGGCCCCAACCTCCCTTTTTCGAGCACAACAAACGGTCCAGGGATTCAGCCTTGCGACAAGAACGCGGCCTCCATTGGCGGCGGCGTCCCTCCTCAGGTGCAAACACAAGGTCAAGGTGCTGACGGTAGCCACGATCCTTGGCACCGCAACTCTGGCCTATAGATGCAACGGCATATACCTAGGCCGTCATGCATCTAGACCCTCAGTCCGTTAAGTCCGACGTCGAGGCTGGAACCGTCCGAAAAAAGATGGGAATGCTCACAAGCACGGAACACCCGTTCACATGCGCTGATTACGCGGTCGCTTGCTTTGATCATTCCACCCGGCTATCATCTTGCATCTGCCGCAACTTATCAGCAGGGTGTGCTTGTCGCATGTCCGAAAAAGGAAACCAAAGTCACATGAAAAATTGCTACTTCCCCACTTTCCCAACACGGCAAGAGTTTGCGCTAACAGCAAGGCCGTCCCGGCCATGCAACTCAACTCGATGTTTTTGTATTTGCTGCGAGGCTACCGGCTATCGACACGTAAAGAAGCGTCTGTCCGAAGTCTCATATCCTTGAAATGCCCAAACTGGATCCACCCAGCCAAGGCAACCCGTTTTGACGTTGCCGTTGAACGCCCATCAATGAGCAATATAGCCACCCGTGAGTACGCCGTTGAGTGCTTCGTAGCCCTCTCCCTCCTTCGGCTTGGTTGTTCACCAGGTGGTGGGGACCTGGGGGTACTCGTTCTTGCTAATCTTCAAATCATCGAAGACCGTGTCATTGCCGTGAAGATGCTCGACCCGAAGCTCGTCCTCATGCTCCAGCTTCTCTAATTCTTCCTGCGGTTCGTCCTTGCCCTCCCTCTGGTCCTTGGACTTCGGCTCGACCGCCTTTCCAAAGTTATCATCCGTGCCCTCGCCAATGAGCAGGATCTGAACGTTATCGTAGTTTAGATATTGCGGCTTCACCGACACCCAAGCAAGGCCACGGAATTCCGCAATCATCCTATAAATTGAGTTAGTCATTTGCGTGAAGCTCCGAACGAAGACACCTACTCTTTGGGCAAGTCAGGGCCTTGCGGAAGCTGAGCGCTAGCCGGGCCCTTCCTCTCCGGGTTCTTGACACTCATGACAAAGCTGCCCTGGTTGCGCAGACCCATCTCCTTCTGGACTTCACCGAGCTCGGTCGGAATTGTGAGCATGTAGGCGAGGTGGGAGCTCCTTCCAGTCTCCGTGATTGCGTAGATACCCTCGCCGATCGGAGTGGCTTGGGGAACCTCGCGAGTGCCTTGAGTCTTTGTCTCGTGAGTGGCGCCGGCAAAGAAAGTATCCTTGAGGTTCTTGATCGTGGTCTGGCCCTTCTCGACGAATGCCATGAACCTGTCGTTGTGGCTCTTCGGAAGCACCTTCTTCGGAAGAGCGAACAGCCTGTTGTTCTCACTGTCTTCCATCGGACCAGCTCCAAGCTTAGCATCCTTGGGAATGGGGCGGAGGACAAAGAATGTCCGCTGCAAGTCCTCCGGGCCCTCGGCGTCGTCAACGCCAATACGCTTACGGGTGAAGAAGTAGATGACGCCCTTTTCGACAATGCTGGTTGGGACCTTGTCCTCGCGCTCCGAGTCGTGTTTGACGGCACCACCTGGAGATAGTGTCAGATGGTGACCAACTCGCTGCCATTCGATGCAAACTTACCAGTCTCGGTGGCACTGGACTCCTTTTCCTCGACATTCGGATCCTCTTGCTTGGAAGAGTCTTGCTCTAAACCCTCCTGCGAGGTCTGCTTTCCATTCTGTGCTGCCTCCTCACCCTTGCTCTCGGCATTTATGTCGGTGGCCTCCACTGCCTTGCCGGCCTGGATCATATCAACATCGTCCGGGGCACCGGCGTCATCGATGGTCTCTTCCAACGTCTTCTGCTTCTTCTCAGGCTCAGCCTTTTTGCTGCCGCGACCCTTGTTGGGTGAAGCGGTGTCAGCCTTGCGCTTGGTGCCCTTGGGCGAAGTCTGCTCTTGCTCGGCCGTGGGCTCATTGTCACCCTTCTCGGCGAGACGGGCAGACTGCCTTGTGGAGGAAACCATGGTGACAAGAGCTTCGTGATGTGCGAAGTGATGGAGGTTTGAAGTGCGCCGAGATAGCCGAGCTCAATTGCTTCGAGGTGTTATGGGGGGACGATGGGTCGAAGCTTCCTGAAGCTGTACTGTGATGGGACAATGCAATTGACGAAGTTGTAAGGGATGTAGGAGAGACTGGGTAGAGCGCGAGCGGATGGAGGTGCTAAAGAGGAGCTGTACCGTGACGCGCTCGTTTTAGCTCCAGCGCGTCCCTGACGTCATCCAATCGCAACGCGTCTCCCCGCGTCTCGCCTGCTGGTTCCAGCCAGCCTCGATCTACCTAGGTCTGTCAGATGCATCGTGCGTGCACTCACGTGAGGCCCTATACTAAGTCCAGATGCCCAGCTATGGAGATGGCTGGAATGGGGGGAAGTGACTGGCTTGTCCACCCTCGCTCCATAGTTCACTCCAGGCCTCAGCAACCTCGAGACTACCATGTTTGAACTTGACTGTGCCTCTAAAGATGTCCGAAAAGCCGCAATCGCATAAATTTTGCGCAACCTGTCCAAACTCTGTCTATGAATGTTCTTGCTTTCAGTCATTCTTATCCACACAGCCGTCAAGAGGTATCATGTACTTGCGGAATCATGCAGCACAACACTCCCGTGTACCACATCGAGGACCTGCTCGTCCTCGAACAAGTTTTTCCCCACCGCATACCGAAGCCGACGTTCAATTGGTAGCAAACCCATGCATGAAGTCCTCAATGCCGTTGCCAACGCCCTCAGGGCTCGGCTTCTTCGCGCACACCTCAGGCTCATAGCCGCACTTCAGAAGATACTCTTTCGTCGTCGGCCCGATCGTCGCAATCCATGTCTTGAACCCGTCACCGTCCAGCGTTGCCGTCTTCGCGTTCCCCTCCCCCTCCCCCTTCCCCAACGTCTCCAACATCGCTTTCCCGCCCGTAGGCGAGAAGACGACAACCCACTGCTGCTCCGCACCCGCACGCCTGTTCCCCTCTACGACGGCCGCGAAGTCCTGGCGAAACGAATGCATTTCCGCCGTCTCGTAGACCACCACCTCGTCGACGGCCGTGTAGCGCCCGGTCGGCACGAGACCCGGCGCCTGCAGCGTCTTCGGTATGATGTCGCGGCGCTGCTCGCCGACGAGGAACAGAATCGGCAGCTTCTTGCACCCTTCCTTTCCCTTCTTCGCGGCCCCGTCGACGCGCGGCGGCGGCGGCAGCACCCGGCCGTTGTAGTCGTCCAGTATGATCTTTGCCAAGACCTCTCCGGTCCCGCTCTCCTCGCCGAGGACGGGGCACCGCAGGCCCAGCGCGCGCAGGCCCCTCGCCGTCGCGGGGCCGACGACGTAGAGCGGCAGCGACGCCGGCAGCAGGGCGTCCATGTCGTGCTGCTGCTGCTGTTGATTGTTGCCGCCCTCGCGCCGCAGGTCCTGCACGACCTGCGCGAAGGCCTCGACGGCGCGCTGCGACGTGAAGATGATGGCGCCGTACTTGGCGTGCTGCTGCGCGCCGGTGAAGCCGCCGTGCGCGATGTCGGCGCGCAATTGCTTCAGCGCGTCGGGCCGGAAGCGGTGCTCGAGGACGGGCACGAAGACCGGGTCGTAGCGGCCGTCGCCCGCGGCGGCGAAGAACTCCTCGTAGCCATCCGTGGGCGTGGACTTGGTCTTGAGGAGCACGACGGGGATCTTGCGGTCGGAAGGCGGCGGGGCGGCATGGATGGCGGCGGCGGAGGCGGTGGCAGTCGAGGGAACGCTCATGGTGAAAGGACAGAAAAGAGGGACGGAGGCATGCCTCTCCGGTCCAGCTCGAGGAAACGAAGAGAAGAAGAGAAAGCCCGCGCGGCAGTGTAGCAGTGGGAGCAGAAACCCGCAGCAAACCCCAGCGCCAAGGTGTGCTCACTGCTCATCAGCTCTGATCTCTGCTCGGCAGCAACCCGGCCAGTAGGCGGGCGTCATTCCGCAAGGGCAACCCCGGTCGGTCTTCGTCCGCGCGCGCAGAGGGCCACAAGGGCCATTGCCCGGGAAGCACGGACAGCCGGGTGCCTGCTCTCTGGAATCAAATCGAGTGACTTTCTTACAAATATTCTTCTTTTTTCTTCTTCTTTCTTACCATGCCGATGTCGTACCTCGAGGTCCCCATCCTCTCTCAATTCCTGTGCGTTGTAGAGTCGACCACCGGCATGCCTGCGCAACCGCTCGACGCGCCCTCCGCCCAGGGCTCCACCAACAATGACGCAGCGAACACCATCGCCGGTGCGGATGGGCCCAAGAAGCTGCCCAAAGGCGTAGTGCTGGGTCCGGACGGGAAACCGTGAGTGCAAAGCAGCAACCGCCGAGAGGAAGCCCGCCCTCGAGCGTCGTGCGCGCAATCGGGGCAACCATGAACGAAGGCTGACCACATACGTCGCGCGCAGATGCCGCTCCTGCACGTCCGTCTCCTCATGGTTCGCCATGGCCAAAGAAAAGACCAAGAACGACAGCCCCAGCGCCAGCGCATCCTCCACCACTGCGTTCGCCTCGCCCCAGCTGCAACAATCGCCACCCAGCGACTGCCCACCGGACGTCGAGCAGCTCGGCCGCTCCTCCTGGACCCTCCTCCACGCCATCACGGGCAACTACCCGGCGCAGCCCTCGCCGCAGATGCAGGCCGACACGCGGCGCTTCATGTACACCTTCTCGAAGCTGTACCCGTGCTGGACGTGCGCCGAGGACTTCCAGCGCTGGCTGGCCGACGACCGCAACGCCCCGCGCGTGTCGTCGCGCGACGAGTTCGGCCGCTGGATGTGCGAGGCCCACAACGCCGTCAACGACAAGCTGGGGAAGAAGCAGTTCGACTGCGATCGCTGGGAGGAGCGGTGGTATACGGGCTGGAAGGATGGGAGGTGCGATCCTTGATTGATCGCATCTTTCTTCCCTTGTCACGGCGGCGAAAAAGACGGCAATGATGACACCTTGGCTCTTTTTATGATGTATGTGGGGGACTGGGAACTTTACTCTCCTTTGTAGATGACTTGCTCGGGATGATTCCCTAGCATGCATGCGAATTGGCGTTTGGTGAAGGGAAAGATGATAGCTCACGAACTAGACATGCATGGGTTAGTAGACGAGATAAGACGTGGATGTATCGATAGCAACGAGTTGAAAGCTGTAGTCTATATGCATTTAATAACAGCACGAGGCCACGACAAGCACTTCTTCCACCGTTTCAAAAGTCACGTTCAATGCAGAGTACCGGTGCAGTCTAATCCAACTTTCATTGACAATCGGTGTGAAGATCCCTATCTTGAGGTAATGCTTTGCAACCACTCGCTGGCGATGATGCGAGACCATAAAAGGCACCTTTAAAAGAAATCTCTCCATCGTCAGAAGACATCCATCCGTGTCTTTCTGCAGTAGAGAGGAAAGAGTAAGAAACCCATGGTCATCGTCGCTACAACCGACCCTCTGAACTATGGTCATGACGGCCCCCAAATCCAATCGCCTACACATGATCGGTCATTGGTAGTCCGGTGAAAGACGTCCTCGTGTACGTAAACGCTGTCGTTTCGGCATCTGCTATCTATCAATTACCGCATAATCTCCTGGAAGATGAGCACTATAAAACAATTAGCATCCGTGCACCTGTGGATTGATGGGAAATAGCCTACTCTTCAGCTGCTCTTTGGTCAAGTTGTCCTTGTTCTTATCGAAATCGAAGAACTCCTCAGGAATCGGGTCGGCCGTAGGCTCATCATCGGGGTCGTGGTACGGCTCGAGGTACGGGTGCTTCAGAGCCTCCTCAACGGTGATACGCTTGACGGGGTTGAACGCGAGCAGGCGCTCGAGAAGGTCCAGAGCCAGATCCGAGCTCTTGGGGAACATCGCCTTCCACGGAATCTTCTTCTTGAAGGGCAGAGACCGGATGTATTCACGGGCACGGCGCGACTTGATGCCGTAGTAGTCCTCCATCGTGGGTGTGCCCAGAACATCAAGGATCAAAGTGAGCTGGTGGTGATAATCCTTGCCTGGGAAAAGAGGCTTTCCGCTCAACATCTCTGCCAAGATGCAGCCGACACTCCAGATATCAATGGCCTTGGTGTACTCCTTGAACGTGAGCATAATCTCGGGAGCGCGGTACCAGCGAGTCGCCACGTATTCCGTCATGAAACCAGAGTTATCCTCAGTCGACGCAGCGGACCGGGCAAGACCAAAGTCGCAGACCTTCAGGTCGCAGTTGGCGTTCAAAAGCAAGTTGGACGGCTTAAGATCGCGGTGAAGAACGTTCGCGGAGTGCATGGCCTTCAACGCACGCAGGGTCTGGTAGATAAAGTACTGGCAATGGTCGTCGGAGAGTTCCTGGGTTCTGATGACACGGTGCATGTCCGTCTCCATGAGCTCCTACAGGGATGTCAGTTTCCACTTCACCTGTGCAGGTTGGTGCACGACAAACCTGGATGAGGTAGACCTCAGTGAAGGTCTCATAATTCCTCGGCTTCTGGATGTCGAGAATCGAGATAATGTTCTCGTGGTTGAAGTAACGCAGGAGCTTCATCTCACGAAGCGTACGCAGACAGAACATCGAGTGGTCGAACGGGGTGATCTTCTTGATGGCGACCTTCTGACCCGAAGGCTTGTGCAGCGCGGAGCTGGAAAGCGCGTTAGTATCGAGGCAATGCCGTCTCACTCGGGCTGTAGGGAACTCACCAGACAACTCCGTACGCGCCCTCACCGACTACATCCTGAATATCGTACTGCTCCGAAACGTTGAAGGAAATCTTCCTCGAGCTGCCCTGGGGCGGTGCGCGCGACATGGTGAAAGAGGGCGTGGATTAGGTCTATTGAGAAGCTGTGACGTGGGACGGGTTAGAGAAGTTGGAGCTGCGTGGAAGAGTGGATGAAAGCAGAGAAGATGGAAAGGAACAAAAGGCGCTGCCCTGAGCCCTTTTCAAAAGCCTGGAGATTGAAGTGGGTCCGAGCGACCGACAATAGCAAGCAACAGCCATTGTCTCTATTGTGTTCACTTCAGCCTGTGAAGTGAGAACAATGAAAGTCAGGCAGGTGGCACGCTCACGGCCCCCAGCGACGGGCGCGCCGCTCCGCAGGGAGCTCAGTGCTTGCGCCCAACAGGCGCATAATCCAGAGAAATGGAAAATTCAAGGCGGACGGCCCATCCAGTGAGCAGCGTCACCGCAACATACCTAGGATATCGTGTGCGACGTCTTTGTCCGTGGGTGACACAATCCGCCAGCAGGGACCAACCAAGGGACGCTCGTCCTACTGATCTAGACCGGGCCAACACTCGCTGTTCCACGACCAGCCGTGAGAGGGTGCGCGAGAGGTTGGCGTCGGGAGAGCGGTCGGGGGTGCGGTGGGCGGGTCGGCGGGGGCTGGCGAGCTCGGGAGGGCGAGTCGTGAAGAATCGGAGCGGGACGCAGGCAGCCGCGGCGGGCGAGGGGCGCGGGCGGTGGGTTCGTGCTTGATGCTCGGTGGTCGCGGCGGAAATGAGGTGAGGGACGCAGGCGGCGGGGTAGACGCGCGGTGGGCTCGGTGGCTCTCTGGCTGCTAGATTGGGGCGGGCGGTCAGCGAGCTGTCGCTGCGCGCCAGACTCGGGAGCGGTGCGGTTTATCTGGCGCCGCTTGGCTGCGCACAACTCACCAGGCGTGCTCCGGTCTTGGGGGCACCAGGGGGTCTGCGGGGTCCAGGAGGCGGGCGCGTCGCGGGTTGAACAGGCGAGCTGACGGCGTGGGAGAAGAGCCAGCGGATTGCAGGCTTGGGCGCGGCAGAGCACAGCTAGATAAAGACGGGGCGCTGCAGACTCGAGCGGCCACGAGGGAGAGGCATGCAAAAAGGCCGCCCTATTGTTAGCATTGCGGTGGGGTTTGCCAGGCCAATCCCGCGGCAAGGGTGCGGCCGCCGAGAGGGCTGCTCCGTAGCCGCCTGCATGTCGCCCCAGCCATTGGCCCAGCGCGCTGAAGCACCTGCAGCGCGGCCCGCGAGTCGAGAGCTTTGCTGGCAAGCCGCGTCAAACGCCTCTCTGGCCGCTCGTCGCACCAGAGCAAACGCGCAGGCCGCACGCTGCTCGCCGGCCAAGCGATATAGGGCCGCACATGAAACTGCCCGTCTTCAGGAACGCCCGCAACGATCGTGCCTGCGTTTGACATCCGTCACAGCACGACGTGACGGGCTAGGCCCCGCCGCCTGAAGCGCCCCCGCCCTCGCCCGATGCTGCTGTCCCGCGGCTGTCCCGCCCGCCCTGGCGACACCGCAGCCGCCATGCAGCGGGTCGGCAAGCATGAACGAGAAGCTTACTTCCAGAACACCTCGAGCTCCCGGATCGCCCGCTGTGACGCCATCCGCCGGCCGCGGCTGCCCGTAAAAAGACGCATCCGAGACAGATCATAGCTCAACGCCCGCCTACTGATCGCTGCTGCTACTCCACCGCACTCCTTCCCCATATGAGCGTCCGGCTTTAGGCGCATCTAAGAAAAGACCCTCTTCCCTCGTATTCTGGTGCCTCAGCCTCTACCACGCGAGCACCGGCGGCCGCTAGAAACGCTGGGCCCAGGGCCTACCCCTACCGGACCCCCAACGATCCTCCCCGGCATCGCATGATTGACCCAATCGGGACGATAGCGAGGTTTTACAAGTCTCATAGCCCTGTCTCGAGGCGTCAATCGGCAGGGGAGATCAGCTTGCTCGACTGATATTCAGGGACAAACACCAACTGATGCCGTCATTCTCTCCACCTAATGCTCCAGTCCCCCTTAGCGAAGCTTGACTCCACCACCTTCCCGTGCATCACAGCCTCGCACTTCTTCCTCGTCTCCGTCTGATCGCCGTCCGCCTGCTTGACTGCGAAACCAAACGCCACACCTCTCCTGGCAGCGCACCTGACCATCTCCCTCTCATGCGCCCGCTTCTGTCCCTGCTTCCTCTTCTCTATCATTGCGTCTGTCTCATCTATCCGCTCGGCCCGCCCTTTCTCTCCACCCACGCTACCATTGACCTCAGAGACGCCTTGCGCCGGGCGGATCCGCGTGCCGCTCCTGACCGCCAACCGTGCCAACAGGTCCCCATCTGTGACCATGGTCTCCGCATTCTTGGCATCGCCTGCAGCGGTGGCCCCCGTCACGATCCTGGCCTCATCCAAAGGAGTCGGGCCGTCCGCAGTGCTAGCATCGCTCGCGGTAGCACGCTCCTCGTCTGAGACCATATCCACGCTTTTCCACTCCTCATCATCCGCCGCCCCGCGCCGAGCCCTATTCCGCCTTCTGCCATAGACCTTCTCCGGATCGAAGTGATCTCCAAAGACGGTGTTCTCAACGGCGTCGCAGGAGACGAGGATGCGAGATTCGCCCTTCCTCTTCTTCGGCCCTTTCTCTTTGGGCTTGGGTACAGCACCGCTGGCCTCTGTTTCCGGCGAGGCATCCTCTCCATTGAGGAACTTGACAAAGGTATCTTCGATCTGGCGGTCGAGCTTTCCGGGCTTGTGGCTGCGGCAACGACTAGAGCAGTACTTGGCGGGGGTACTCGCGGGCTCCTTTGCGTGAGACTTGCGTTGGCCTTTGCATTTGAGAGTCAGCAATGGCCACGTCCATTTGATTGAAAAGCACTTCTCGGAGGGCATTAGAGGAAAGCATGGGCATTCGAACCACTGTAGATCGATACTCGCACGCCATCGAAAAGGATAACCGATATGCCGTGACAAACGCGGGGTAATTGTATACAGACGCATGGATGGGCATTGCAGACAGAACACACTCACTAATCACTCTTCCACACGATCTGCAGTAAGGCGTCGCTTCGCCGCCGGCAAGTAGATACAGCGGCGGAGGTGTAGCCTGGGATTTGGAGGGCCGCGACCACGAGTCCATCCAGCTCATCTTGGCGAACTGTCTGCGTTGATAATATCTGTGGTGACGGAGCGTGGCACTCGATAGAAAGCGAAGCCGCAACGTGACGGCTTGACGGTCAAAGAACATGGGAGGTGGGCGCGATGCGTAGCCTGCATTCCTAATTGCGTAGTCGGCGTTTTCGCATCCCCGGCGCGCATCAACGACGACGTCATCGGTGCGCAAGAGACGAGACGGGGACCTAGGCCGAGACAACGTCGATTCTCAGATTCCCCATATTAACGGTTAAATGTTTGATCACCCTCGCATCGACAAAGGCAATATAACGACTGCTCCACTCCCCATCGCTCGGCTCACGCCACTTCGTCGGACCTATCTCCACCCTTTTCCGACATCAATACCTCTCCGCTTCCATCTCTTTAATCACCAGAACTTGAACACGGATAGTCAATTGACCTTCCCCATAGGCGGGTACTCCTTGCCCTCTTTGGTGACTTTAGGGTCGCAAGTGCACCACTGGTCCTTGGGAACGCCGTCCAGGACGGCAGGCACGTGGTTGCCGCCTACATGAGACCGGGATGGGGTGTTAGCGTATCCGTTGCCTGCAGCCGTGAAATCGATAGCAAGCCACGTGCACAACGTGCTCCTGCGGGAAGAAACAGGGGGATCCTTGAGACAAAGATAAAGAAAAGAAAAGAAAAGAAACGAGAGGCAAGGGGCGGATGCGAGCACGCTATCGACAGAGATCTCAAATCGCAGGGAACTCCGTTTTGTCCTGGGATTTTGCGGGGGCGGGCTTGGGGAGATGCGAGAGGAAGGGGTGAGAACGGAAGGAAGAACGAGGGTTATCGTGACGTACAGCCCCACCAGGTAGCCTTCTCTGCACACAACGACGCATGTTAGCTCAAACGAACGTCTGGGACTCCTCTGTTCCGGTCGGAAATGCGCAGGTCTCAATGATCGAACATGCCGGGGGGTGAGCCGTGAGATATGCTTGTTGGATGCGTTGTTCGGAGGGTGGGTGCACTTACGGCAAGTCTCGCAACTAGCGCTTTTGCACATTTTCCTTTTGATGGTGTCAAGACAGCCTATGTCGGTGGTTCTGGATAGCTTCTGTCTTGTTCGAGCCGGAGGTCGTCGGATGCGTCGACGGCCAAGAGTGACGGAAGTGGAGCGATAGATATACGATCTCCGCTCGGCGAATCATTTTGGCTGGTCCCCGAGGTCGCCGTTCCGGGGCTCGGGAACAACGCAACTTGAAAACGCAGCGAGAGGATGCCGTCCGGTCTGCATCGCAGAGGTTCAAATCTTTAAAGCGGAGACAACGGTCAAGAAACGTGTATTTGTATTCATACACCAAAACGCAGTATGTACCAACTGGACCAGAGAGATGGCTATCCAGTCTTTTCCCGTAACAACAAGCCCAATTTTGACCAGTAACGCCTATTTTATGCCGTGACCTCTCTCACCTCTCTACGTCTAGTTTAGGCAGTACTCCATCCTCTAGTCGTCAAAAGTGATTTTCGTCGCCTGCTTCATGTCGGTGGTATCCTTGAAGAAGGCACCATATGCCTCATGGCCCTTCTTCTTGACGGTAGTGCCGAACTTCATGAGCTCTTCGGGAACGGGCTGGTTAGCACCCTTGAGAACGTTGACAAGTCTAAATCGGTTAGCTTGCATCACCAAAGCCACGGAATATATGACTTACGCTCCAGCCAACGGCTTGTCATGCTCGGTGAAGAGGGTGATGGCTTTACCATCCTGTCCCGCACGGCCCGTTCTGTAAAACCGTGTCAATGGCCTGTACATAGTTCCGTCATGGTTATTAGCACTCACCTTCCAATGCGGTGGACGTAATCCTCTGCAGTCAACGGGAAGGTCACGTTGATGACGACCTTGACGGCAGGAATATCCAGTCCTCTCGCCGCGACATCCGTAGCAACCAAAAGGGGAATCTCGCCCTTCTTGAACTTCTCCAAACTGGCTGTACGCTGTGCCTGACTGAGATCGCCATGGATACCGCCAACCCTGAAGCCCTTGCGACGAAGCGTCTCCTCTACCCGAGTGGCCTCCTTCTTGTACAGACAGAAGATGAGAATGCGGTCGTTCTTTTTGCTACCCGCCGTGTGCTCCTTCAAGAGCTGGGAGAGCCTGAAGTCCTTGTCCCGGGGCTCGACGACTTCTACGGTCTGGCTGATGCGGGTATTGGCGCGAAGCTCTCCAGTCGGGTTGTCGCCAATAGTGATCTTGACCGGCGACTTCATGAACGTGGACGCTAGTTCCTGAACGGATTTCGGCCAAGTAGCGGTGAACATGAGCGTCTGGCGCTCGTTGAGCGGGCGAGTGCTGCTAATGATTTTGCGGATGGCATCCTCGAAACCCTTGTCAAGCATACGGTCGGCCTCGTCCAGGACGACATAATCGGCCTTGCTGATGTCCGCAGCACCCTCGTCAATAAGATCGTTAAGACGTCCAGGAGTGGCAACAACAATTCTCGCCTTCTTCAATCCAATCTTCTGCTCATCCTTGGGAACCCCTCCATAGATACAGACGGACTTCAGACCCGCTGGGTCCGCAATCTTCACCAGCTGCTCGTGGATTTGGGAAGCAAGCTCGCGAGTAGGCGACACGATGACTGCCTTGACACCCTTGCTCTTGGGCTGGCGCATGATGTGACGGACACATGGGACACCGAAGCCAAGCGTCTTTCCTGAGCCGGTCTCGGCCACGCCGATGACGTCCCTACCAGCGAGCAGCGAGGGCCACGCTGCAGCCTGAATAGGAGTGGGTGCGGTGAAGCCTGCGAAGGGAGCACGCAGCGCCTCGTCGGTGACCGGGAGATTGTTGAAGGTGATGATCGGGCGGAGCTTCGTGGCAGTGCTGAGGGGATCGGTCACGGCGATGAAGTGCTTTGACATGAAAGCATCGATCTCCGATTGAGGAAGAGAAGAGAGAGCGGGGTCCTCGACGTAGCCAGATGCAGCTGCTTCCGCAGCCGCAGCCGCGCTGCCATTGATCGCAGGAACAGCCTTGGACTCCACGGGAGTGTCCTCAGCGCTGCTGGTCGCCTTCTTATCCTTCTTTTCCTTCTTCTCGGACTTGTCCTTCTTTTCGCTCTTGCCCTTCTTCTCCTTCTTGTCTTTCTTGTCTTTCTTTTCCTTCTTCTTCTCCTTGGATGATTCCTGCTCAGTCACATCCTCGGAGGCAGTGGGCGCGTCGACCATGTCGACATCCTCGCTGGTCACGCCATTCGCCTCGGCAGCTTGCTTCGCCTCGCGCTTCTTTTGCTTCTTCTCCTCCTTGGCTTTGGCCTTCTCCGCCTTGCGCAGGGCCTTCTCCGCTTTCTTGGAGAGATCGGCGGAATCGGTAGCTTCGGGTTGCGAGTCGGTGGCGTCGTCGGTCTTCAGCTTCTTCGGGGACGCGGCGACAGCATTCTTCTCTGTGACGAGGTTCGACGGTCAGCATCGGCTCCGTCAGCGCTTCTGCACCCTAGGGTTTCTGCGCGCGCGCATGTTCCTCCTCCGTCTTGCGCCTCAGCTGCGGAACAGCAGTCGCTCTACCCGCACCTCTGTCTGGCGGCATAACTCACCGGACTTGGAAATGCCAGCCTGGCTGGCCGTGCGCTTGCCCATCTTGATCAATGCAAAAACCGTGGGTATAAACTGGGGTGTGCTGGGGCGGTACGGCGAAGATTCTCAAGGAAAAAAAAGTTACCAGGGTCGGGGCTCCCGAGGGTCGGCGGGTTGATTCGCCGACGTCCGCTCATCAGGCGGTACCAACCGCATCCCTGCACACTTATTTTTATTTCGAGCGGAGCCGCTCTGCAGCTGCAATTGTGGCCTCTCGCTGCGCACTTAGCTAATTGGCCTCTGTTACGACGAGTAGGCTCGCGCCCTCCGAGCAGGCTTCTGTCGGTACGGACTTCCCGAGTGGTTGAAATGTTCCCTTATACAACTAATGCCAGCCAATTATGTGGCGTGGTTGGCCTATTTCGACACAGTTGCCTCTATAAACGCATTAGAGCGTTTTTGTTACGGCGCTTTCCCTTCCGCAGTGGGGAATTCCGTCAGTGGCGGAGATAAAAAAGCAAACATAGCCAGACAGGGAGAGCTGTGGGCACATGGGTAAGGGAGCGCCTTGCCTACCAGACAGGAAATGACGCGCGCGTAGCCGTCACGGGCGGTTCCCACTTCCCGACTCCACCCACCACTTGGACACCACTAATAATCACCAAAAACTCCACAGTCCAGGTCACCTGCGCGGCCCCTTCATCGTCCGTCGCCGGCAATTGATTCTTCCGTAAAAGGATTCAGGACCAGCTCCTTTGCTGTAGTACGCGACTCAGAATGTCTCTCCCTTTGACGAGCTGAGCGTGCCCTTGACCGTAGCAGAGTGCTTCATGCGTCCCGAATACCAGGGTTTGTTTTCTTTTGACAAGTGCCCACACTAGTAAATCTGTCCAGAAATGGTCCGATGAGGACGGCAGGGGTCCCGTCCAGACCCCTTCGATTTCCTGCTTCAGCGCCGCCACGTCGCAGAGGAAGGTCTCACTCCCTCCTCTCTTTGCCCTTCGTGGCATCCACCCCAGCGCAGCTCTCCCGACCTCCTCCGGCATCCTCGTCGCTTTCGGACGTGCCGCCCTCCAGGTCAAGTCCCGCATGCACCGCCGCAGCTAGCGGATCTAGGTCGCTGGGAACGCAGGTACCTGGACTGCCGTACGGGCCAAGGGAAGACTCGGCTTTGTCATCGAGCTTCTTGCCAGCCTTCAGGGCCGAGCTCGAGATTGCGCTCTTCACCTCCCTGGCCGTGTCGGCAACCACCTCTGCAGCCTCACTCGTGGCCTCGGCCACCTGCGCACCCGCAGCCTTCACTATACGGCCCGGTGCTCGCGTCGTATCCTAGACCCACAGCACATTAGACCGCGTTCCTTCTGTTTTCTCGGATATGTCCCCTGTTACCCGTTGCGCCGCGTCGCGATGATTCGTAGACGCCCTCAATCCACTCGCCAGGACGGAGCGAACAACATTCTGGGCCGTGGGCATGACGGCGTTCTGGATCCGGGTCCGTCAGCGGTCACGCTCATGGCTGCGACGGTCCACATGGAGGATTTTCACTCGCCTCATCGTTGATCACACTCGGTTCGGCTACGTGACCAGAGGGATCCGCTGGACTCGCCACAGATGCGTCAACAGCCGGGCGCTGATCTACCGCGGACGCGGCTGGCTTTCCTTCGTGCTCGCTCATGCTGGTCTGCGGCTGAGAGGGGACCCTTGGAATATCAGACGATTACCGCGTCCGTTTCTTCAGGCCCGGAGGAGATTGGGCAGCAATGTGTTGTGCTGCAGATGCGAAGAGCCCAAGGAAGCCGATGATGCGAAGAGCTGAAGGATGCAGATGATGCGAAGAGCCCAAGGATGCGATGCGAAGAGCCGCCGAGATCCTTCCCGCCGGAAAGCGAAGGTGTCAGGAAGAAGGCGCCAGCGCGTGCTTCGTGGCTGCCTTCTTGATCGGGACTTGATCGGGAAGAGCAGCAGCTCGTTTGCCAGAGCGAATGAAACAGGAAGTGGCGACGGTCAATTGCTTGCCGCCGCTCATTCTCCCTCGCCGCTACGGTATACAGCATGCCAGATGGTGTGTCCACTGCTTGCAAGTACCGCCGTGTTGTGGGCCAAGCCGTTCAGACTATCCGGAATGTCGATGTCCACAACGGAGACTTGGCAGGACGAGCGCAATACCGAACCCGATACCCAGGTAGTAGCTCAGATGTGTCGTCAGCTCGGACATAAAGCGTCTTCGCTCGTGGTGCTCTCAGTTTTCCGGGATGGCGGGTCCGCTATCACCAGCGTCCATTGTGGCGTCATTACGTTCCCTTCACGGTTGTTAGCGGAGAAGCCGAAGCAGCTGGGATGATTGTAAATGCCATGCCATGTCGATGCAGCAAGCGGTGGTCAGTGCCAACCTACAATCGCCGCCTGTGCGCAAGGAAGCACCAAGGGAGTCGCCTCGCCAGCTCCGCGAGGCTTTCAGGCGAAGCGCATTGCCATTTTGAGGGCACAGCTACTATAATTGAACAGTGGGAGATGATCCGTCCCAGCAAGACGGTAGGGTCCAAGGCCCAATCAACCCAGATCCGCCTGCAACATCTAATCAGCAAGCAAAAATTTGACGAGTCCAGACCGGATGCGGGGCTGGGGGACTTGACCTGGCTTCCAGGTGCAGCTGCAGTGCACGTCCTCACGCACCCTGATGAATTACATCAGGAGCTAGCTCCTGGAGCGGAGTTCCTCCCAGAGGTTTGTGGTGTGCTCGTGCAACTTGTCCATCTTCCCACTTTTCCTCTCGCCATGCTTGTCGAGGCTTAAGCGAGGTGCTCTGGAAAGGTGGAGGATGTTGTAAAGGAGCGGTAAGGAAAGGACCCGCTTTCCCCTTGTTACCACTTGAATCAGCCATCTACGTCTTCTCACCGGTTCCTCTCTACAAGCCACGAGGCGGAGGGAGCTAGTGCTTCGATGCGGAGGGCGGCAGCCTATCAAAAGCCGGCGTAACCGAGACCACCTGTGGATGCACGCAAGCTGCATGTTCGTTGTGTGTCAAAAGTGCTTATTCTGCAGGTTAGCGGGTCGCATGATCCCCACCGGACAGGCACAGAGGTAGGACAAACGGGCAGTGCATAGCGGCAGAGGGGCTTTCACCAGGAAATACACAGGGCGAGCTTGTATACTCGGATATGAAGCACAGATTGCTGCGCATGCAAACGTGCGAGCGGGCTGGTACCGGGTTAACACCCTCGACACTCGTCATCCCTCTGCAATTGCCCTTGCACTGTCTCGGCGGAAGAGCCTGACCCGTTCGTCCCGGACCATCACCCGCAGCGGATACAGCCGGACGAGCAGCCAGTTGGATCTGTCATTTACAATACCGCGCCGATCAGTTCAAGGCGCATCACCCCTCGGGCCCCGGTGGACCGCCACCTGGCGGGCGACGCCATCGGTTCCTCTGGCGCAGCCTGATACTACGTATCGCCCACATGTACAGCTGAGGGCGGCAAGCCGCGTTTGCGTCAATTATGGCTCGTCTCGGCCATGGCCGTGCGAAATGTTGCATCTGACGGCGCAGGCGGCTGGGGGAAGAGTCAAGGATATGGCCAGGCTCGTACCATGTGCGGAGCCCTGTGATGATCGACGGTTCGATGTGTGGACGGGCGTTCCCGACAGGATTCGAGCAACCTTGGGCTTCCAGAAGGCAATATACGACAGCGTTGGTGGAGGCCAGACGCGTGGCTTGCGGTATAGCGAAACTGAGACACAGCCGGCTAGTGATTCAGGGCAGGCTGCTTAGGCGGCTGCGTCCGGCTCACTGTTGGCTGATGCATAGGCTGGGAACGGGCGGCTGCTCGGTCTCGCAGAACCTGGGGCTCAAGCGTCATCGGAGATGATGGTTTCAGAGTCTGCACCGGTGGTTATACAGCAGGCGCGGTGGATATGCAGTGGGTCGTGACGGCGAAAAGAAATAAAAAAGAGCATTCAGACTGCTGGAGTGATGTGCAGGCGGGCTGCTGTTTCGGTCGGCCTTCCGAGGCACGGGGGCAGGGCGGGCACAGAGTGTGGAGGGTTGGCTGCCCGCGGGCAGGCCCCGCACCGGGCGTGCTGGTCGAGTGACACGGTGGAGGCCTTGGCTTTAATCTAATTGTCCATTGCAGTGGTGAGGGCAGCAGCGGCCGGTGCCCGCGCGGCAGGAACGCGGGCGGCGGCACGATGCTGATCCGCCGTCAATCGGCGCGGTGGTGAGGGATTAGCCGCGGCCAGGCGTGGTGGGCGCATGCTTGGTGCGCTGCAGTGCGCAGGGCGCCAACGGTGTGCTGCTGTCCTACGCATGCAACACTACTCCGTACCCCGGCGCCCATCCCCACAAGCTCGCTTACCGCGAGTGCTCGCGTGGCTGCCACCGCCACGCCCGCCGCCAGCATCTCTACAGCATGACTCTGTTGTTTTTCGGCATGGGTTCACGCTCAGGCTCAGGCCCCAGGCCCAGGTCCCCCGGCCCCGCCGCCGCAGCAGCAGCGGCAAACGCCTCCAGCACCGCCCAACTGTCGCCGTGGAATAAATAGTCCTGGCAGCCGAGCCGCTGGTGGCTATATCGCAGCTCCCTCTCAGCCCTCTCCCTACCGGCCTTCATCTCGGGCCTCCTCGTTCCAGCCAGACCCGCCGCCTGCCTGCCAATCTACCTCGTCCCAGCACACCTGCAGAGCTCAGGCTAGGCCTCCCCGAGCCTCCAGCCACGCGCCTCGCCCTGACAGCGCCGCTGCCGGACCATGTGCCAGCTCCAGGCCTACCCGCCAATCATGACGCCGGTCACGCCGTCCCCAGATGTCAGCCCGCTGTCAGCCGAACCAACAACCACTGCCGCGCTCTCGCACGCCCAGTACTCGCGCGCCGGGGATGCCTTCGCGCTCAACCTCGGCACCCTGCCCGACGCCAGCAACTTCCTGCTCAAGGCAAATCTCAAGTCGCCGCACCTGCCGCTGGACTCGCCCGCCTGCTTTCCCTTCTCGCCCATGAGCAACACCTTCCTGAACGGCTCAGGCAACTACAAGAAGCGCGCGCGCAACATGTCCACCACCTCCAGCACCGAGCGGGACTTCCACTCCACCACCGACTCGCAGCCCACGCCGCACCAGCACTCGCTCTTCGGCAATGGCTCCTCCAATGGTGCGGGCGACATCCAGAGCTCCAACGCGAAGAAGAGACCCAGCGACGGCACCATCGACTACCCGCGCAGACGCGCCACCATTGCGGTAATGCTGCGCTCCTCCACCCCCTACCAGCCCCACATAGACTGACATCTCCAGTGCGAAATATGCCGCTCGCGCAAGTCCCGCTGCGACGGGAACCGCCCAAAATGCAGGCTCTGTACTGAGCTCAACGCCGAGTGTGTCTACCGCGAACCGGGCATCAAGCTCGATGCCGGCGACAAGCTGATCCTCGAGCACCTGGACCGCATCGAGGGCCTGCTGCGCACCAACATGACTCCCCAACAGCCTAGCAGCCTCTTCGGTGGCCTTGGAGCCTCCGGCTCACCCGCCGCCAGTAACAGCACCAGCGAAGACGTGCTGATGCGCCAGGGGCCTGGTGCTGCCATGGGAATGCTCCCCCTCAACGGCCTCGGGACGTGGTCGACGGCCCTGTCCAATATCTCGACCATGCCCAAGATCCATACCACTCCTGCCCTGCATCTGTTACAGTGGCCCATGATCCGGGACTTGGTGTCGCGACCGTACGACCCCCAGGTATTACTCCAACTGGAGATGTCCCGCGAGCCTCTCCACTTGAACTCTTCACAACGCCTCGACTTGTCCAACACCAACATCTACGTCCATGCCTTTTTTGACCGAGTCAATGTCTGGTATGCCTGCGTCAACCCGTACAACTGGAACTCGTATTACCGTATTGCTCTCTCTAACGGTTTCCGTGAGGGCCCTGAGAGTTGCATTGTTCTACTTGTCCTCGCCCTCGGCGCCGCGAGCAATGCGGGCAGCATATCGCAGCAACCACGAGACAAGGACCCGCCGGGCATGTCCTACTTTGCGGCCGCATGGGCCTTGCTTCCCAATCTCATGACCAGGAACAACACCATTGCAGCGCAATGCCATATCCTGGCTTCTGCATACCTTTTCTACATTGTTAGGCCGCTTGAGGCCTGGAATCTGTTGACGAACACGAGCATGAAGCTCCAGTTGTTGCTTAGTGCGCCAGGAAGGGTACCGCCACAGGCCAAGGAAATGAGCGAGAGAGTATACTGGAACACACTGCTCTTTGAAAGGTAATAGCGCCTGGAGACCTTCTTTTCCCGAGCGAAAATGCTAATTTATCGTTTGTAGTGACCTGCTTGCCGAGCTTGACCTTCCCCATTCGGGCATCGTCCAGTTCGAGGAAACCGTGGGCCTACCCGGAGGTTTTGAGGACGAGTGTGACGAGCCGCCAGCCGGCCGCGACGAGCTGTGGTATTTTTTGGCGGAAATCGCGCTTCGACGGCTGCTCAACCGCGTGAGCCACCTCATCTACACCAAGACGTCGACCAACACGTCTATCGCATCACTGGAGCCCTTGGTCGCCGAGCTCGACTTCCAGCTCACTCAGTGGTATGAGGGCCTGCCCCTTCCGGTGCAGTTCCCGCACAGCAGAGTGCCACTGTCGAATCCCGTCCAGACGGTGCTGCGCCTACGATACTTTGCATGCAGGACCATTATTTTCCGGCCATACATCCTTGCCGTGTTGAACGACGAGTCGGCCGCCATGGATCTGGTGGTGCAGGAGAATTGTCGGCGATGCCTGGAAGCCTGCATCCGCCAATTGGAGCACATCTCTGCGCAGTAAGTGACCCATGACAGCTTCGCAAAGGAAACCAGCCGCGTCTAACCCCGGCAACCAGTCATGCCGGCCACCTTCCCTATCTGTGGCAGGGCGCACTCTCGTAAGTGACCAAACCGTCGATTGAAGGGATGTCATTTGAGGCTAACAATTTCCTGCAGAATCGTTTCGCAAACCCTGCTCGTCATGGGTGCCACTATGTCCCCGTCGCTCTCGGCACTTCTGCCGCCGCCACCAGGTATGGATATCACCTCTTGCATTAGCGCGTTCCGCATACTGACGTCTGCCACAGCCATGGACGCCATCATAAACGACGTGGTTGTGGAAATCGAGCGCTACGCCCATCTGGCGCCTAGCCTCCGCCTGTCGGCCGAGATCATTCGCGAGGCTGAAGAGCGACGCCAAATGTTTCTACGATCTGCAGGTTTGAAGGTTTGATGGGGGATGTGCTAGATGCACCTCATCAATAAAACCCACGTTCAACGCGGACGCGGACCTTTCTTCTCCTGTCCCCATACATGCAGAGCAAAACACCCCGCCCCACACCCACGATGCTACGACTTAAGCTAGCCTTGTTGCGCCACCTCCGCGTACAGGTTTTGCAGCCCCTCGTCTTATGACACCCATCTTTCACCCGCCCGTCCAATGGGAAAATCGGCTGTGAAGCCAATTTACCCGTATGACGCGATGCGTGCGGCTCTCCCATTGGGTCCCCCGGACGCCACTTCCACGAGTTCTCTATTTGGCTTCCAGATGCAGCCCTAAGCCCGGCGGCAAGTGCGATCTATACTATCCCGACTAGGCACAGGGGCAAGGGAACGAGAAGGAATCATTGGGGCTTGGGTGGTGGAAGGCGGGGTGTTGGGGGCCAGCTGACACCTTTTGAGATGGTGCCTGATGAAGCCGATATGCAGGTGCTTGTGTCGATCGAATTCTTCAGGGCACTCATGCAGGTTTGCAGTCTGGATTTCTTTCTGGTGGGAGGGACTGGGATGAGCGGCCCGGCTATTTCCAGGTCGCCCTGGTGCCTGTGCCTGGAAGTGAAGGGAGATTGCGGGGTACAGCGCGCGCTCACCGCATGCTGTTCTCCACGCGCGCACACACACATCCAATACTTGGGGATCCCTGTCGCTTCTCTTCCTGCCCCCTTCCCTTCCATCATGGTCGATTTACGAGCGACTGCGCAAATCCGCCTCACAACCTCGATGCATACGATGAATGCGAAGGATCATGAGGCCCTGCCGGTTTCCCCTTCTGCTGTCCGTTCTCCTCTTTCATCCTCTTGTAATCTCTTTTTCTTTCCTCCTCTTGTCTTACTACTTCCAATTTTACTGTGCATTTTACGAGAGCGAATCACGCACAATGTAACGAATTATGCCATTTTAAACCACCACACTTCACACACTTCGAGATATACCCATGTTGAAGGCGTTTCCGTGCAAAAAGAAAATTCCCACGTTCGGAATGAAAGGGGGAGGGGGCCGCAACAGATGTCCTGTCTTACCCATGTTCGCGGAACCGCAGGGTCTCACATCTGAGTCGCGATTGAGGGAGAGAGAGAAAAAAAGCACCTTGAAGCGGTTCCCACTTTTTCGCGTTTTGTAGAACAGGTACGTACGTAGTAGTCATTGCACGAATCAGAAACCTGTCCGCCGATGATTCGTGTAGCTACATGCTAGATAGCAAATCCTCGGGGAGGAATTTTTTGAGTTCTAGGCCTTCTAGGCCCTCCGAGACATACATACAGCAGCAGCAGCAGCACCTACATCCCTATCTCTCTGATCCACATGCCAACTATATTCCCGCCCACCCCCTTTTTCGTTTTCCCCCCCTTTGCCCATTTCGGAGAGACGCTTGGAGCTGTACATACATGCCCAACCGTCCGTTTGAGGAAAGAACGTACGATTGGGTTTCGTTGCATCACCCCGACAGCCAGGGAATCGACTGCGTGTACTTCATAAATCCGACGCCGATATGACGTTTTTGCTACACAGCGGGAAGAAGCAAGGCAAAAGTAGATGAGAACGAAACATATGACGCAAAGTCAGGAGAGACGGAGAGAGAGCGAGAGATGGAGAGGCCGCCGGCGACGGCGGCAAAGGGAGCCATGATCAACCCAAACCGGACTGATGAGCGTGGTGGGTATGTGATGGGAGCCGGTGGAAACAAAAGCTTCCTTGCCCTCTCCCTTCTCCTTTCACTTCCCTCTTTCCCCATTCTCCTTCTTGCAGCGTGAACGGGACGGTAGAGCGGCAGTAGGCGGGAGGCACACACCACCTCTGCGGGCTTGACGGGCTCTCAACAGAGATATGATGTCCCACTCTTTTGTTTCTTGTTTTACAGGCACATGCAAAAAAGTTCCGAAATGAGTGGTGTGAGAAGGCAAGGGGATGGGCTTTCGAGGGAAGGTATCTCCGAAGGGGTGTGGATACAAAGGGAAAGCTACTGGGACGAGGGAGACGGGGTAAGGCGTTGCGATGTCATGACTTCGTTGAATCGTCGAATTGTTGTTTCGATCGTGAATGGATCAACAGTTATCTCGTGAGTACGTGGTAGCCGGGGTGGGGCGAATGGGGGGAAGGAAGGAGCCAACGCAACCAAGAACGACGCTAAATGAAGACAAGCCCCGCCAGGTCACTAGGGAGTAAAGAGGAAAATAGAAAGCGCGATGAGAGGATGAAAAATTTCGAATCGACGTGATGAGGCATGTCCACTTTGCAAGTATAGCAGACTGTCATTATGCCGATCGCGGGAGCGGCATGTGGAGAGAAGGGAAAAAGGCAAGCAAGAGAAAGTGGACAGAGACAGGCCTCAGCTGCGGCCACTCGTGGAGACCTCGGGGCACGACTTAACCCCGGAGATGTGGGTCGCTGCTTGCCGCTCGGTGCACACCCGGCCGGCGCGGCACGCTCGTTTCGTTCTGCTTAGCGTTGCTGGGGTTGCTGTGCACGCGGGACAGGGAGCCTGGTTTGCCTCAGATTTAATTGTCGAAGGTTTCTGGAACATGCTGCTCAGAGCACCTGGTTGGAGGGAAGCAGATGCCGAGGAAAACCTTGGAACGCGGCCTTGTACCAGACCCTAGGGCGGAGGCACCGTCTCCGAGTGTGATTTGGGCAGTAGAGAGGCATACAGCAAGAGAGCAGGAAAGGGACGGTTGAGCGACACGCGCGCGCGAATGAGAGAGGGGCCAGGGAGCAATCAGGTGAAAGGAGTAGGTGGAGAACAAAAGCAGGGGCGACAAGGGGAGCGTGATGTGTTAGCATGGATTCATCGGCCATCGTCATTGTCCAGAAGAGTCGCTGTCGTCTCGCCGGGTGCTTTGCTGCTTTGGTACGGGCCTGAGCGCGCTCTGTGCACATCTCGTTGCGCAGTCGGGGCACTCACCGTTTGTACCCGACGATTATCATAGTAGCGGTGACTTATACGTCGTACGGCGCGTGTTGCACGTGCTCCTGGGTATTGGGAAGTCGTCTAGACTTCTACATCAGGACCCCGCTGCGTGAGTCGGGCTCGCGTCTCATCGGGGAGTCCGGCGGAAAAGGCAGCGAGCCAAGGTGGGGTGGTGTGACACTGAAACGGCCGCAGTTGCCGGCGGGCGCTGCGTGCTGGTCGTTCGGAGCGCGCGCTTCTTGGGATCTGGGGTGCATGAACTATTTCCTGCAATGCACGCTTAACGTTGTTTTCCTTTGCCATCAGCGCACCTGTCTTCGGACCTCTTCCGTATTCCGAGATAATCTGCGTGGCGATACGCGAAAGACTGGCCGTATCTCGCGCTTGCCTGCAATTTCCCGGTGGCGGAGGGGTTGGTGGTGCGTGGGCGAGCAGAGCCGTCGCTACGTCGCGCTGCTGCCGCTTGTGCATTCGTCCGTCGTGCTTCGCTTTGCACAATGCAGAGCCAAGCCGCTGTCTGACCGGCTGGCGCGGGCGTGGCGTAGTGATAGGTGCATTTCCTTTGCGCGCTTGCCGGTCTGCTTAAGTATGAGACGGCCCGGCAGTGGCTTTTTCGCGAGAGAAGCTGACAAGCAGCAAGTAGGAGCCGCTGCTACACAATAGTCGAAGTATCGTGACAGGGGTCCGAGCATGGCCGTATTTTCCGTGGCGAGTGCCGGGGGCGTGAGACGGAGCTCTTTTCGATGCCCCCGGCGCTCGAGCAACGACAACGAATCGTGCATTTCGAAACGAGAGAGCCCCAGCGCCAGTTGATGACTTGCTCATCGTATGCCTGATGGACGCGAGGCCGGATCTCTGCACCTCTTTTCCGGATCCGACTGGATGTTCGATCCCATTACTCTGCGCGTGAGACACGGCCGCTTGACAATTGATGCGAGGATCAATTCTCAGGTGATGGGAGTAGATCTTGCTTCAAGGCCGTGAGGAGGATGGCGGATAAGCGCCAGCCCGGAGCCGATTTGGCCAACACAAGCACTGAACAGGCTCACACACGGGCAAACGACCCACCCACTAAAAGAGCAACGTCAGGAAGGGTGGAGTAAACAGGACCTTGGGGCTGTAAACGTAGGCAATGGTAGCACACGCGTAGTATCTCTCGGCCGCAAACCATGTAACCGCCGTTTGCGCCCTGCATGGTCGTGTCATTCATGGCGCTGACCGGTCAGCAGCAGACGAGCATGAAGCCTCCATCCCGTGTGTCCAAGCTCTTTGATGTGGATGTTGTCTGAGGAGATGGATCCGCCTTGCTAGGATTTCCGACAGGGAGTCGCGAGAGCGGTCGCCGGAATCGGAAAACGTCGGACGAAAGGATCCGCAGAGAGCGCGGAACAGCCGAGGGCAATCTGCCTGAACTGCCGTGGCTACCTCCGGTCCCTCAGGGGAGCAGACAGCGCGGGATATTTCCTCATTCTTCGCCCAGCACCACAACGCAGCCGGCGCTTATGTGGACCTTCTTGTACGGGACCTGTGGGCGTTGGCACGTGGGTGACCCTTGGCTCTTGTTTCCTGGAGGCAAGGTACGAACCATTTGGAGAGGATGCTTCTAGTGGTGTTCAGCATCGCTGGGCTGGCCTTATTCGGGTAAGCGTGCAATGATCCGTCCATCAGCCTAAAGATTTCCGCGCGAATGTGGGGAAACATGCTTGAGCGCACGCCTCGGCGAATATGACGACCGACGACAGGTGCTCGAATGCATCTTGCTGCTGGAGAAAAAGCTGGAAGAGGTGGAGATGACGTTGGGTCCGTCCGCAGCGACAAGGAAGATCATGTGGTCTGAGGTGAGGGCTTAACGGAGATCCTATGGGCGCCTTCCTGTTTGCTTGGCGATTCTGGGTGCCAGGACGGATATCCAACGCTGGAGACTCACACAAAGAGCGAGGGAGAGGAGAGGTTAAGGAGCCTGGAGTCGCTTTGGGGTCGCGCCGCGCGTCCCTTCCTCTATCTTTCCTTACTCACCGGCGCAGTGATGTCATTGCTGATGGCGGGCTCACGTGGCGGCGTGTTGCCGCGTCGCGCCCATCCTTCGGCACTTCTGTTTGCAATCTGCACAGCGTCCTTAACCCCATTCTATCACTCTCCGATCTTCCTTTCCCCAAAATGCCCCAGGAGAGGCCGGCGCGACGTCCAGTTCCCCCCGTCAACCCCTACACGCCGAAACAACATCTGACGCGGCACCCGTCAGAATCACCTCCGCCGTCCGTACAACCCTTGCCACCCCGCTCGCCAACTTCCCCAGAGCGCACGTCTCAAAGCCAGGGTATCCCGCGCTCCGATCGCCCTGCAGAACCTACGCGTCAGCACTTTGATCCCTGGAACTCATCCTCCACCGGTCACCAGCGCGCTGAAAACCGGCTGGTGGGAAGCACGTCTTGGCGCGAGTCCCGCAATGCGAAGCTTGCGGCACAGTTCGCCGGCGGCGCAGGCGGTGGCGTGAGGCTTGCGGACACAGTGGAGGCCGGGAGCGTGGGCTTTGGCAACGACGGCCGCAAGGCCAACGGCGGCTGGGAGAGGGGCGCGCCGGGCTTGAGACGCAACGGGCAGCTGGCCATATGGGAGTCTATGGAGCGCGCGTCGAAGAAGAGGAAGGCGGAAGATGCTAGTGACGGTCGACGTGGCCAAGCAACGCGCGGCAAGGGCACAGATGAGACAAGCTTTGCAAGTGACGACGGCCGCGCGGGAACGACCGTGGATCGTACAGGGGAGCCTGCAGGGAAGCGCCACGATAATCCTGAGGGAAGTTCCAGCGATGTGGAGAATGCGGAGGAGGTACTTTCAACCTCGAATCAGATCTTCCGTGGTCTTTGCTTCTATATCAATGGCTCGACGGCGCCGATGATTTCAGACCACCGGCTGAAGCAGTTGCTCGCGATGCATGGAGCAAGCACTTCAATCGCCTTAGGCCGTCGCACCGTAACGCATGTGATACTTGGCTGCAGTGGTGAGGGTGGTGCTGGCGGTGGTCTCGCAGGCGGAAAGCTGCAGAAGGAGATAGCTCGCGTGGGCGGGAAAGGGCTCAGATACGTTGGGGTGGAATGGGTGGTTGAAAGCGTTCGGGCAGGGAAGCGGCTGCCAGAGGCAGGCTTCTCAAACTTGAAGATTGCAGCGGCGGGCCAGAAGAGTGTCTACGGTATGTTCAAGCGCGGGGAGTGCGAAGGTTCAGAGAAGGCATGATGGCGTGGGGGAAAGAGGTGCAGTTGGTTGGCGTTGTTTTCCTCTGGCGGCGCGTTTGCGCTGCATACCAAGATTTAGAGATACCCACAATGGGATGGAGGCGTCTTCAGTTATAATCAAGAGATCTCGTGCTCGACCTGCCATGGCGTGCATGGGTGGGTGACGCGTCGCATTGCCAACGTGCGGTGCGGTGCAGGCGTGGTTCAAGTTCGAGTCGCCATGCCCATTAAAAGCCAAGGTAGCAATTCTTCCTGGCAACAGTAGTGGGTAGGTTGGCGCAGTGGTTTGCGCACATCGATCTGCGTCGTCCCGATCAGGAAGCGCCCCACAAATACTGCCGCCCGCCACGAAAAGAAGCTCTTCCGCGCCCTGGTTTAACGCCTCGCTCTCGGGCAGGTGCAGTAACCGACTTGGCTGTAAGGGCGTTACGACGTGGCTATATGCAAATGGAGGCTGCACAGAGCGCGCTGGATTCAGACTATCCAGTAGTGTCTAAACTGACTCCGATATAGTTCTTTTTTGCCCTTCTACTCCACCGCCTCTGGCTCTCTTAACCTCTCTCTCCGGGAATTGAACTCTGGCACTTTCTCGCACCGTGCTAAGCAAACACTTTGCGCAATTGGCACTCCGGATGGGCACTACAACGAGCACTGCGCTACATAGCAGGTGAGGCGGGCATGACTGCACGCTCACAGCATACATGCCACCCTATGTCTTAGGCGCGGCTCTACACCCACCTCACCGCGCTCTGAACTTTCGAGTGCGAACAGCTGCTGCTAACAGCCGCCGTCGGCCTTCAACGAACTTCACCTTAATGTAACTGCTAGAATGAGGCTGCTTACTTCCGATCGTTCGGACTTGCTCAAGGTTTCATTCGTTGAAGGTGCAACCAAGGTGAGGTAGAACAGCACTTCACTTCGCATCACTCGCTGAGCCTAATAGATTCCTTCCCGCCGCCCTTCGCTTATAAAATCTCGTTCTTCTACCACCTAGACCTTTCACACCTCAACACCAACCAACAGTGGCGACCCGCTATCTTGCAAACCATGGCAGCTCCTCCTCACGTTAAGTGCCTCGAGGATGTGCCGGCTTAGTATGTCACACTCCCTTGCCTCGGCCTTTGTACGGAAGCAAAACTGACATCAGACACAGCTTGTGGGAGACCAAATCCTTCGCCGACGTCACAGTCGTCTCCTGCGAAAAGTATGAGATTCCGGCTCATAAGAGCATGTAAGTTACTCCTCCACCTTTGTTCGATGACGTTATTACTGACTCTGCATTGCCAGCATTTGCGTAAGAAACCGCTTTTTCGACAACTGTCTCCGCACTGGATTCGTCGTAAGTAGGCACCTTTACTTATCAGCTCATTGTACTGAGGTCCCGTGAAGGAATCCGTCACCGGCCGTGTATCTCTCACCGAAGAGTTTGACATCATCGAGGGGCTTCTGCAGCATATGTACGGTGTTGAGGTTACGCTTCTTCGTCCTCTGGACGCACAAAACACCAACGTGGAGTCCAAGACCTGGAAACTCAATAGACTGATCGCTCTCTATGTCTGTGCTGACAAGGTATGATATTATGAAGTGTTTGAGAACATCTCGGCAACTGACAACATTTCTAGTATGGTGTGGCCGATCTACAAGAGAAGGTTGCTCAAGGTTTCTCGTCCAGGCTCGCGAGTATTGACGATCCCGCCATAATCTTAAACATCGCAACTGTCGTCTACGACCAGACGGCATTTTTCGATGTTCAGCTTCGCAGTGGCATGATCAAGCATGTTCAAGCTCACCTTGACACCATCTTGTCGACGGATGAATCGGCGTCTACCTTGCTGGGAATCGCTGAACTCAACCTCGATATCCTCAAACGCGCAGCACCAGTACTACAGCAGCAAGCACAAGCGGTGAAGTCGGGATCTGCTCCGACGCCCAAAAAGCGCAAGTCCCCCAGGATTCCCCAGCACACACCGGGAACCTATGCTCTCCGAGTCCACATGTCATGACGGGATTGCGATTGGGCATCGTGCCTTACTGCATGCGAGCGTCAGTGTCCTTCATAGCACCTTCACAATCGACTCAACTACATTTGAGCTTGCGCTCCGGTAATCCTACTAACAGGGCTCGGTACTTGAAAGGACCAGCCCTTTTCTTTTCTTTTTTCTTTTCTTCTTGGCTGTGGATTCCGGATGTCTTTTTCGATTGAACGAGGAGTCCCACGATCAAGACTTTGGAAGGGAGCTTTTGGCGCTTATTGGCTGCAGTCAGTCAATTGCAGCACGCATGCTGATGGGATTTCAGGCCGGCTTGTTTTGGATTGCTTTTCTAGACAAAAGTGAAGTTTCAACATCTCAGTAATCGAGTATAGCTATGCAATCAATCGAAATTGGCGGATGAAAAGGACGCAATGGCGGGGTTAATGAAGGTGAAGAGGAGATGAAGTTGGGAACCCCGCCCGGGCGGCAGCCAGTGCACGCATTCGCCGAAGTTGGCGGCTCCGCGGCGCGACGTGCGCAACCTCACAGCAAAGAAACGCCTGGCCCCAGCCAAACACGATGTGATAGCGAACGACGGGCCCCAAGTCCACCACCGCCGACCATGGGCCCCGAAACCCCCTCCCGCCTGGGCGCGAGTCCCAATGGTGCGCCTGCCGCCGTCGCGACTGCCTCCGCCGCCGCCGCCATCGACACCACCGCAGCCGCCGCCGCGACGACAATGACGGTGCCCACGCCGACCATGGCCGCCGCGCCCTCCGCACCCCAGCCGCAGTCGGCGAAGCAAGACCAGCGACACGCGCAGCCACCGCCGCAATCGCAGCAGCAGCCGCAGCAGCAGCAACGGCCCACGGCCATGGAGCCCAACGTGCTGAACGTCGTGCTGGGCGACCTGCTCGTCAAGCCTTGGTACCCGTCATTCTACCCGGAGGAGCTGGTCGGCCGCCGCGTCGAGCGGCTGTACGTGTGCCAGTGGTGCTTCAAGTACTCGAAGGAGCTGATCCCCTTCCTCGGCCACACGGTCCGTCCTTCCCGCCCCCCATCTACACCCACCGTCGGCTTCGAAGCGAGCTGTGAGGCTGATGCGCGTAAGCAGAAAGTGTGCAACCTCAAGGACGCGCCGCCGCCGGGCACCAGAATCTACACCAAGGATTGCTACTCGATACACGAGGTGGACGGCGAGGAGCACAAGGTGCGTGGCCGCCGGGGCTGCTAAGGAAGGCCGGATATATTGCTGACGCTTGGCCCAGCTTTATTCGCAAAACCTGTCCCTTTTCGGAAAGCTGTTCCTCGATACCAAGTCCGTCTTTTACGATGTCACGACCTTTCTGTACTATTTGCTCGTCAACACCAACCCGGTGACTGGCTCGCGCCAAGTCATCGGCTTCTTCAGCAAGGAAAAGATGAGCTGGGACAATAATAATCTGGCCTGCATCCTGGTCTTCCCGCCGTGGCAGAGGCAAGGCCTAGGCCAGATGTTGATGGGCGTGAGCTACGAATTGAGCCGGCGAGAAGGACGCATAGGCGGTCCGGAAAAGCGTGAGTAGTCCTTCCACACGTAACTTCTTCCTGTTCCCCTTTTTCCTCCCATTCCTAGACTTCAAGTACTGCGTCAAAGTCGATAGGACTCTAACTTCTCCGGCAGCTCTCTCGGAGCTCGGTCGTCGCGGATATACGGCGTACTGGTCTGCTACAATTGCACGGTACATCTTGTCCGTTCCGGTGAAGCGCACCGTCACGCTACGTGATGTCAGCGACGCGACATACATCCTGCTCGAGGATATTGTTGCTACGCTCAGGGAGATGAAGGTACTGGAGCATCGACCGAACACTAATAAGAAGTCCAGCTCTGCTCCTGATGAGGTTCCTGTCCTTAACAAGGCCAAGGTGCGGAGATGGGCGCTGGAGAATGGCGTCGGCCTAATGCCGCCTGTTGATGCGAATGCGTTGACGGTGGAGTGGACGACACGAGATAGAAGGGAAGATGCTGGAGGTGAATAGAAGAAAGGCTTGCATTAGGTTTCCTTACATCAACGTTTAGAGGGGTTTCTGTGGCGTGGAAGTCTGTTTTGGAGCATATACCCCGGGCATAGAAGGTACGTCGAGCACTGCATACGAGGGTAGACAGAGCCCCGTGCGTTAATATGATGGTGGTGTCAACAACTATCAACCTTGAAGGAAACTTGTCAGGAGGCACGGTGGTTATGTGGGACCGCATGGCAACTGACACCTATCCAACGCCCTTCTTTTCTTTCTCCTTTCGCTATCTTTTTGCCCATTTTTGACTAGCCATTCCGCTTTACCAACACTATCGGTGAACGTGGTCCAACCTGCTGTCATGTTCAACATTTACATATATTCTCAAGCCGCTCGACCACCATCTTTCCCATAGTTCTACCAACTGCAGCAACCACCGCTCTCTCGGACACAGCCCTCCAAGAACAGACATCATCTCCATCACCACCACCCACGCACAGTTACCGCCGCTCACGCTCAGCCACACCACAATGAACTCATCCCTCGCCAACCTCCTCGCCCGCCTATCGGGCCCCGCCCTCCGGCTCCTCCCCCAGTCCGTCTCCGACCAAGCATCCAAGATGTTCGTCAAGCGGCTACTCAAGCACCTCTTCGACCGCCTTGAGCAGCTCTTCGTGCAGCTCTGCTGGGCCGCGCTGACGGGACTCTTCCAGGCGTTTTGGCTGCTGGTGCTGCAGAAGGTTGCGGGTAGGAGGGCCGCCGTCGTGTCTGCCGTTGCTTCGCCGTCGTCGAGTAAGAGGGCTTCGGGGGCTTCGACGCCGGTTGGTGCCGCCGCTGGTGGTGTCGAGGCTGTTGAGGTGGCTGCGGCTGCGGCTGCGGCTGCGGCTGCTACGCCTCTTCCACCATCCCCTCCCCTTGCTGCTCCTGATAGCGAGAGGTCCGACCGTGCTTCTTCCGCCGCGAGTCTGTACCCGACGACGCCGGCCACGCCGAGGAATGGGACGCACCACGCACCCAGTGAAGTCGCAGATCGCTTTGCGCCGAGCAACGGCAGAGTCCCGGACACTGAAAGCGCAGCGGCGAGTATGCGGGGAAGGGGGGGTCAGGGAAAGATGCCCGCTGCGCTGCCTCTCCCAGGTGTTCGCGATGGCGAGCAGGGGGAAAGCGCTAAGACACCCGGAACGACAATGAGCCCCGGGGGGCAGAGCAGTCCACCCGCTCCGGCGCTCGATGGCGTAAGTGTGGCAAGTAAGGCGTCGGGAAGAGATACCTTGAAGTCGATCAAGACTCGGCTGGAGCAGGTCCGAGACTCGATGGCGGCTCATACGCCAGTGGTGGAGGGGAGGCTCGCGGGTAAAGCTGGTGCCGGGAATTTCAGACGGAGCAATAAGTTCGAAAACCTGAAAGGGATATTGGCCGAGGCGTACCACAGTCGCGCGAGGGGGAGGCCGGTAAGGGGGGATGGGGAGAGCATTGCTGGACTCCTTTCTGAAGAGGACGCTGAGGTACATGGAATGCATGAGGTACCTGAGGACGTGGATACGGATACGGACCCGGGTGAGAAGAGGGGCCGGTCGGCGATGGAGCTGCAGAGATAGCTGTCTAAGAGATGTGCTTCCCCTGTTCTCGAGTGCATTCAATATAGTCATGTCCAGCATGCGGAAGGACTGGCAGGATTACAATTCTTATTTCATAATCTTTGCTTTCCACAGTTTACTTCTGCTTTCCCTTCCTCTGTCGTACGGTGTCCGCTTCATCACTGGCTACCGCGGTATTCTGTATAGCAATGCTCTTCTTTTCGCTGCCGCCCTCGATCACCCATGTCTCGGCAATCTCCTTGACTTCCGGCTTCTTCTTTTCCTCGACCTTTGCTTCCTTTATCTTCCTGAGGTATCCCATGTAAATAACCACCTCCGCCACCGCCACGACGGTGCTTCCTGTCATGCTCAGCGCCAGGCGTGCCGGGGTACTCCAGTACCTTGCAGCCATCCATATAGCACAGCTGCAGGCGATGATGGATACTAGAACGTTGATGATGAGAGCCACCTGCCTGTTGATGTCGGCGTATGTGACTTCGTCATCTTCATCGTTGCTAGCATAGCTATCCATCGGACGCGCAGCGAAGAGGTTGGCGGCGTTCGATGCCGGGAAGCGCTGGCCGAACGTCTCTGTGGGTTGGGGTGGGTTCAGCATGCGTTCGTAAGCGCGGGCTTCCTCTTCCTTGCGGAGGCGAGCCATCAACTGCTTGTATTCATTGCTCTGCAAAGGCATGCTGTCAGCGTAGCGGGCACATTGGTATCTCCGGGTGCTTACGGGCTCAGGCTTTGGCGGAGGCGGTGGCACGTAGATTCTGGAGCCGCGAAGGAGGTGGTTGAGAGCAGAGGGCGTTGAAGCCGCTTCTGCGCTGTCGTCATCGTGCTGTGCCGCACGAGCCTTCAGAAAGTCGGAGATGTCGATTAGCTGTGCGTGCGAGATGGGCTTCCCGGGCTCCGGGTCGTTGAGCTGCGGCTCTCCGCCGAGCTGCAGTTTCTGCGCTTGCTCGGGGCCGGCAACCGCTTGGTAGTGTTTGACCGCCGCCACGATGGACGGCGTCATTGTGAGGAGGACCATTGCGACGGGCAGGTGGTGATGTGGAGCAGTGATTGCCTGCGGCTCTGCGGGTGCTGGAGCTCGGAGCTCAGAGCTCAGGCTCGGCCTTGGCGCAAGATCCCTGTTCGATTTTCCGACTCGCGCCGTCTGACCCTCGCGTGCAACCGTTTTGCTGGCTGCCCGCAACACTTGACGTCTGCGACCGCGGCCACCTCGTCCCGGTCCAGCTCAACCCCGGATCCTGCTCAATTCGCCTCTACAACCCTGCGCCACCGTCCACAATGGCCGCCCGCGCAGCACGTAGCCCGGCGCTGGCCCAGAGCGTCGTTGCCGCTCATCGCCCGCGGATATCTCTCTGCTCGAGATGCTTACGCTCTTCCCCCGCCATACAGTCTGCCTCCGCCATGTCCGTCTTCTATCACCCCTCGCGGCGGCGAGAGAGCTCCAACTGGGCCGCCGCCGCCGTCGCCGCTCAACAGATTTTCAAGAACTCGGCTCCGGACCCGTCGGCGCCCATCTCTGTGGACCCATTGCGCTCTGTTGCCAAAGAGATGAAGTTTCTCACTAAGAACATACGCCAATTGCTCGGCTCCGGACACCCTACCCTTGATACCGTGGCCAAATACTACACCCAGTCCGAGGGTAAATACGTGCGGCCCATGCTCGTGCTGCTCATGTCGCGCGCAACCGCATTAATTCCCAGCAACGACCGCCCTTCCGCCCATAACGTCGACCGCTCCATTGCGCCGCCCAACGTCCTCGTCGACGAGAACCCCGCCGCCCCCGAGAACACGCCCATCACCTCGCAAAACTCTATTGACAACACCTACCGCCCGGACGACTCGGACATCCTGCCCTCGCAGCGTCGGTTAGCGGAGATCACGGAGCTCATCCACACGGCGTCGCTGCTACACGACGACGTTATCGACCACTCGGAGGCGCGGCGAGGCGCGAGCTCGGCCAACATCGAGTTTGGCAACAAGATGACGGTGCTGGCGGGCGACTTTTTGCTGGGGCGGGCGTCGGTGGCGCTGGCGCGGCTGCGCGACCCCGAGGTGACGGAGCTGCTGGCGACCGTCATCGCCAACCTGATCGAGGGCGAGTTCATGCAGCTCAAGAACACGGCGCGCGACGAGAAGCACCCGGCCTTCACCGAGGACACGCTCACGTACTACCTGCAGAAGACGTACCTCAAGAGCGCCAGCCTGATCAGCAAGAGCTGCCGCGCCGCCGCCATCCTGGGCGGCAGCGCGCCCGACGTCGTCGAGGCCGCGTACCAGTACGGCAAGAACCTCGGCATGGCGTTCCAGCTCGTCGACGACATGCTGGATTACACCATCACCGCAGAGGAGCTGGGCAAGCCGGCCGGTGCCGACTTGGAACTGGGGCTGGCGACCGCGCCGTTGCTTTTCGCGTGGAAGGGTAATGCGGAGCTGGGCGCCTTGGTGGGAAGGAAGTTCTCGCGGCCTGGAGATGTGCAGACGGTGAGTCTAAAGGGGGGATGGTCCGGTCCTGTGGCTGAGACAGAAGCTAATCGGATTGACAGGCGAGAGAACTCGTGGCGCGCAGCAGCGGCCTGGAGCAGACCCGCGCGTTGGCCCAGCAGTACGTTGATAATGCCATCCAGGCCATCAGCGGCTTCCCCACCAGCGAAGCCAAGGAAGGTCTCGTCGAGATGTGCACCAAGGTCATGAAGCGGAGGAAGTAAAGAAAAGCACTCTGCACGTTATTATTGTCAAAGCCTCTTTTTTTCATCTTCCTTATTTGTACCATACGATCCATCATAGAGCGGCGAAAGTATGCGTCTTCAAGCTGTTTGATGCTAACAGGCAGGTTTCCGCATGGATTCTTGGTGTCATCTTCTTTTTTCTCGTCTCTCTTCTCTGGGGCTGGATGCGGACTCGGGAGGTACTTGGTTTGGTAACAGACAAAAGGAGACAGGCGCCGGTATGCTACGTTACGCCACTACACTTTCACCCCCTAGTTTGCCACCTTCTGACACGCTGTCTGCTTTTTCCATCCGTGTCTGCGTGTAGATGTTCCTCCCTTCTCGCTTCTTCTAGCCTGACAGCAATCCACAACGGATGAAATCGCCAATTTCATGAGGATGTTTGACGTTTTCCGTGTCCTTGCTGTAACGTGAACCTATGTCTCGGAAAGGTAAGGCCCCCGTTCGCGAGCCTTGTTGTACTGTGATACCGCAACGCCTCTGCGACCAAGCTTGCTTGGTCTTCAACACAAACACAAGGAGTTGGCTCTGCTTCAGAAGGGGTAAGTTGTAGCCTGACGCTATCAGACACCGGGGAAATTCAAGGACGAGAGAAATGGAGAGAGCTAACTAGCGGTGAGTTGCAAGCCTTGTTCTACCTGCTTCTGTCTCGGAGAAGGGTTGAAGCGCCTTTGCAAAACACGGCTCTGTCGAAAGAGGTGCGAATTCAGCAGCGTAAGCCCCTCTAACCATCGGAGCCATGGCAGAAAGCAAGCTATGGCTTGGAGGTTTGCGCGATGCGTCCGATGCTCTATCATCCCCAGTACAGCAAGCAACCTTGGGTTGTTCAGGGGTAGGAGAGGTTGTAGGGCGTTTCTGTACAGGATCACTGTCTCGTTAACTTCCAATGCTTCAAGTCAATCATGTCTTTCCGTTCTTATCATGGATAATTTGTTTGTCTCGGAGCTAATTTACCTCTCTTTCTCCGCCGTGGGACCAAATTGGCCGCAACCGGTAACACAATAACAAACGGCACATGTCTCCCCTCCAAGGAAAAGGAAAAAGCTTGCTGTTACCGTCGCGCAGAGCCCCCATGACGAAGCGCCACACCGCACCACGCATCTGCAGGCCGGAAATGACTTGCGGTATACCGCACGCCAATGGAAGGCCGAGACCTTTTGTCTCTCCACCAATCCAGGGCCGGGGGGCTGGGAAAAGAAAAAAAAGCAAAGACAGAAACAAGAGTAAGCGCAGGCGGCAGGAACGGCCCATGGCGTCGCATGAAGCTGCAAGAAAAAGACAAAGCGAACGCCATGCAGTGTCGACGCTCGTTCCGGGCTGCAGCAGCTAGCCGCAGGAAGCTCCGGCCATGCGTCGATTGGTAGCCGCTGTTGTGCTGCATGCCCTGCCTTTGCTGCCGTGGTGGTAGCGTGGTTGCCCCGCAGTTGCCCGTAACGCCATGCTGAGCAGAGCAGGTGGTGCAAGGTTGAACAATAACAACAACAAGAGCCAGAATCGTGCGACGTTCGGGATGTTTTGCGTGAGAAAGTGGGAGGTGAGATCGTACGGTACCTACCTCATGCGGGTCTTGGGGCAAGCTGCTGTGTTGCGTCGCCGCGAAAACAGGAACGGAGAGAAGAAAGGACACACGTGAAAATGCGAGACATTTTGGAGCCGCTCACCGGTCAGCACGATTCGTCTCAATGGCTGGCATGCCTTGACCCATTTCCGAGGACTCGTGTTCTCCCGAATTGGAGTAAACAAGTGGTTTTCCGACTTCCACTACTCCACCGCTAGCGTAGCCATGATCTCTTTCCGGGACTGCAGCGAGCTAAGTCGGGACTGATATCCTCTGAATCTCCCCCACTTCGTCAGATCTCTAGGTGAGAACACGGCCCATCAGACTCTAGGCGGCCGTGTTGTCACGTAAGCTCAGCCGAGGGTGGCAGTCGGCTCATCATTGTGCTGGCGGCCTCCGTATCTCCGGCCATACCATATCAGCTGCTCGGGGAATCCTGGATCGTCGTCAAAACAACGCCGAACATTTGACTACGTGCAACGTGGACGTCACCAAAAATAAACCAACGATTGCGCGGAATGGATGGCAACGGGGATATGAACCACAGTGAAAGAATACACTAAACGCAGATTGTGATGTAGTCCTCAAGGTAGCCTGGAGCCAAGCCGTTGCTAGCGCATCTCGTTTGGTGACGTCGAGAATGCTTCGTTGTCGATGAAGAAGGGCGTGCGGCGCGCTCATTCCGCATTCTTTAGGCACAGGTCGCAAGGCGTGCCTTCGCTATTCATGTGCCGTGCAACGGGAAAGGCGATTGAGCTGACAGAAGATTGGAAACTCATGTTCGATCCACAAAAATCAAGCCAGGATGGTGTGAATCGCCGTGTGCTAGGATGGCTGTTGAGTCGTTACAAACGCAGTACGTCAACGATCAACCTAGTGTCCGTCGTAGCAGCTCCTCACGTGCTATACCGGAGGCTGCGGCTAGAGCACCCTCGGGTGCACTTGAGTGATCATCCGGCGTCATCGAGATCCTAGCCTGGTGGCCACATGCGCACCCGTCCGCCCTGCCGCACTGCCCAGTCCGCCTTCTGAAGAAGATGGCCTCTGGACGGATATGGTTTGCGCAGAAGACATGCCGTCGCCTGACAGGGCTGCATAGCCCCAACGAGTTCCTGCGTGGTCGGCAAGGCCATCCCATGGGAAGCAGATGTGGTTCCTGCGCGCTGACCACCCTATGCCTGCGTTTCAGGCGACAGTGAATTGAACGCACGGCTATCGTACCATGCGTTGCATGATTCTGGGACTAGAAAGCGATGGATGACGAAGAAAAAGGACGACGGAGGGATGATAGAGCCACGGCTTGCAGCCACGGAAGCGAGAAGGAAGCCGAGGGAAACTTACTCGAGGGAACGGCTGGCCGGGAGGCGTCGTGCCCGCTCGACATCAGCCGCTTCTTATTTTATCGCACCAAGCCCCCTAACGCCATCGAAGATTGATCGCTGCGAATTGAGACGGCTGGGAGATCTTGATGCATGCCACTGCCGGGGCGGGGGACAGCTGAGACACGGTAGCTCCGCTTCTCCTCACAACATGCCAACCCACGGACAACGTGCATCACCACGTAGGGCCCTGTCGGACGCCGCATGAGGGGAGGCTGGCGGGCTCGGGGACGTGATCGGATGCAGTGCAGGAAGCAGAGTGATAGCTGCACGACCACGACGAAGCAGCGACCACGTATGTATGCATGGCACGATGCTGTGCCAACGGCGCGGGCGATGGAAGCAGAGCGATTGGGCAGCGCCCGAGTCTTTGCAGATGCCAGCGGCCAACTCTGGGAGTGTCCGTGCCTCCCGTCGAGGATCTCCGGCCTGGACGGCGTGCGCTCCATGTCCGCCTGATCGGCGGCCGCGTCGCGCGCTTTGACGGCGCGCGAGGCTGGGCGGGCGAAACACTACAACGCCAGGCCTTGCATAGAGCCCAACGGCCGCGCAGGAGACAATCAGCCTGCGCACCCGCCTGAGCACCACCCCTTCCCAGCGCTGTTTCCCGGGGCGAGCCGGTCGCGACGCAACACGGGCGATTGGAGCAGCGCCCGTCCGTTGAGGCCGAATGACCCACCAAAACGCGTCGACGCGTCCGTCGCGCGTCAGAACGCTAACTGTGTCGGGCTGGGCATGTCACAGCGGCCGGGGTGGGTGGAGGCCTCCGCGCTGTGCTGCGGTGCGCGGGCAGCCAATCGCCGCGAAGAGCGTCTGGCAGGACAGCCTGCGCCGCGAGGGCTGTTGATAGGCGCGCATGGCGTGGCCGTCGTCCTTCGTCGGGTGCCGCGCAGACAGACCGCCGTTTTCGGTTCCTGCTTCTGGCGGCGGCTGCGACGCTGTTGCTGCCATGAGGCTGCGTGCTGCGACGGCTGCTGCTACGTCGGCGGCGGCTGGGCCGGTGCGGGCTCGGCTGGCATTGCGCTTCCAATATTCAGGGTCTGCTGGCCTGCTGGTGGAGTTCGAATCGGTGTGAAGCTTTCCTGTAAGCGGTGTTCGAATCGGTGTGAAGCCTTCCTGTAAGCCGTGCCATGAGCCAGGGTGGCGCTATTGTGATGTTAGCGCGGACGGCAGCCGCCAGGCGCATCGCCGCTTCCACATCTTGCCCGTCGCATCGACCCTCGCCCGCCTCACCACCTCTCCGCTTTGTCGCTACATCGCTCGCCTTCCCCCCCAGTCCGCCGCCCACCACCCTCTCCCGGCCATGCGCATTTCGCCGTGACAAGCGCCTACTCAGCGACCTTCGCCAGTAGCAACCACCCGCCTGCTCATCGCTGCGCAGCCGGTCGCCCGCCTATTTGCGCCTCCCACGACGACGTCCCTCCGCCCAGCCACCGCTCCGTCGCCTGGTTTCCTTCTATCGCACACGCCCACCCGCGATCTACCTTGCCGTATCTCCACTTTTTATTTGGCGGAACAACTCGAGTTGCTCCAGCGACACTGCGCGCGCTGCTGTCGCATCCACACTCATTACCACCACACTCGCTCCACCGCCTTTCCTCGTTGATCCCCTTCCCGGGCACGACTCGCGACACCCAGGCAGGTCGAGAGACGCGTGCGCCACGTATCCGCGACAGCTAAGGAGGGCTCCAGTCACCAAACACCAAATCAAAACATTGCGCCTGGCCGGACGACAGCGTGATTAGATTCTCGCGCGAGCACAGAGGCATCCCGATCAGCTTCGCTAGCGAACAACAAGACTCTCCAAGCTTTCTGGGCTTCGATTGGCCGTCACCGTGTCGTTGGAATTCATCCTGCAAGGAGGCCGATAACAGATACCACACGTGCTCTCTCTGTTTGGTGGACGACAATCAAGGGATAAACACAATCTCCGACACTTGATTCCTTACCGGTCATCTTATATATCGCCGATCAAAATGCCTCCCGTACGGCCTCATCTCTCAGTTACGTTGCCGAAGAACTTCACCTTCCACTACACGGACGGCGAACAACCACGGACACCGGAACCCGAGTGCGCCGAAGAACCAACAGAACCACCTCAACTCCCTCGCCAAGCCTACCGGGTCAGACGCCGCAGGCGTGCTTTGCCAACGTACGCGCCTACCAACTTCTCGCACGCGTCGAAAGACTTGCCTATCCCAACAATTGAAGCTCCCGAGCCTGGATTCGACACGCCTTACGCACCTTACTCAGATACGCCCTCTGAACCTGATCGAGGCTATCTTGCTCCAACCCCTCACGCATTCCGCCTATTCTCTCCACCCAAGACCCCAGTGGCCCAGACAGGGATGGAGGGGATCAGCACTGGACATTTCCACCCCGATGCGGACATTGAAAGCCAGGCCGGGAGCATCAGCCGCCCGTCGTCTGCGTGTTCCGGTATTTCCGACTCCTCTGTCTCCTCCCGTGGCAGCACGGATTCGTATGGCGGCAGCTGCACAAGCCCCGAGAGTGACAACTCAGACCCATTTGTCTTTCCGGAGCCCAAGCCCAGCCAGTTTCCTCCCTCATCGCCTCTGCAGGCGTACAACACCGAGCGACCCGCAAAGCGTATCAGGACTCGCAAAGACATTGTTTGGACCAAAGCAATGGATGACCATCTTTGGCTGACTTACATGATGTGTCTACAAGACCCCACCGTCACGCCATTCAAGATGCTGCCTGGAACTGTTCCTCCTCTGGGTATCTGCACCAAGGTTGCACGACAAGCCAAGAAGACATGGAGAGGTGCTGTGGCTGCGAAGCAAAATACCCCGTACGCGAGGAATGGACGTAGTGGCAGCAACACACCTACAACCCATGACATTCCGAAACCCGGAATCAAATGGCCTCGTTCAGAAGCAGCTGCACGTGGAAGACTCCGCAAGCTCAGCAAGCGTCAGCCCATGTTAGCCGCTCATTATCAGCGGCTCCTAAAAACCCGGACACCATCCCCGTTCCCATCATCTTCCCCACGCTCTCAGCCAAGCTCAGGAACTGCCCCAATGACCTCACCCTTTGAGCCTGCCCAGCCCGCGGATTGGAACAGTGCGTCGGATTCATTCTCTACTCGCGACATGAATGTTTCATTGACCACGAGTACCTCTGCCATGATGCAGATGGGGAACCCCCTTCATGCACTGGCAGCTGATGAACCTCAGCAAGCTCCGGATGACGAATGGTTTGGACAGCAGAATGCTCGCTCTAATGCCCACCAAAAGAGCCAATCACTCCAGTCAATCACTGGTCTCGGAAGCCCTGTGTCTGGACACTCATCTAGTTCTTCTCTTGCTTCTCCGTTTGCTGCCATGCCCCAGAAGCCGCGTCACTATACACAAACCGAGCGGCCTGTTTCCCAGCCTCAACCGATGCTTGACCCTCCTGTCGAACTGCATGCCCCAATCCCCATTACTCGATCGTTCAAACGCAGAGCCCAGCAGTACTTGGAAGACCTACAAAACGCCGAGAATCCGCACGTAGGACAGAACATCCTGCAGGAGTTGTTTGGTGCTCCAGCTGAAATCAGCAACCGCCGTGTGCGGGCCCGTGGCTTCAGCTTGGGCGATATGAATCGTGGTGCGAGGCACCTGTCCGCACTGTTCACGCCTCCGTCATCGTTTGACCAATCAAGTGGGTCGCCGATGAGGGTCGAACAGGAAGATCGGCCGGAATTGGCCCCACAGCCTTCGGCAGACCCAGCGAGACGGTTGGGGTCTCCATTCTGTGGGCGGCCTTCGACCAGCAACATGAACAACACATTCCCCCGGATGACGTCGCACCGCCTATTTGAGGAGTCGGCAAGTTTCGAGGAGCGTATTGGCGGCTTAGGGAACTAGCTTGACTACTTTGCATGACTGGCGTTGGACTGCACAAAGAGCGTTGACTTTGCATAGCGATTGCGGCATACGACTCCCGGCGTACGGCGATGGCTATCGGCGGCCACGAGCTGATTCAATTTCGTAGAGGTGCGAGCCTGTGGATGATGTCTTATATGCACATTGAGGGTGCTGCAGGCGCAAGAAGGCGAGCCGAGTTTCCTTAGATTTCTGATGACGACGAAAGCGATGACCTTTCAGGATTCTTTCATTTCTTTAATTCTCTCTAGTTTATTTTCAATTTTTTCCTTTGCGTTCTTGGCGGGGCACTCCTGCGTTTTTGACAAGCAGCAGCATCAGTTGTTTCGCGCATCACAGGAATTGCATATCCCCGGCGCACACCCCGGCTATCCGTCCCCACTCGATACGGCTCTTACTCCCTTCTCATCCTCCTGCTGGCTCGGTTGTTTCAATGCTCTGTTTTTTCCTTGTACGTGACTGCTTTAACGATGCCATGTTTACGACCTATGAAGGCGGGCCATGAGGATGCGTTTCATGCGTTCCTAATAGTCCAAACGAACGCCTGATGAGTTTTCTTGTAGTTAGATCTTGCAAGAAGTCAAGCATCCGTCAATGAATCAAATCCACGGATCTGAATGTGTCGAGCCAAGCGATACATAGAGTGAGAAGCATCCGTGCAGGGGTGACGCGTGGAGGCCAGGTGGCGGCACGTGTTGCGTCGCGACGGCTAGTGGCTTGGCGCTTGTTTACCAACAGTCGCTGCTTCCATTTCTAAACATCTCTGCCCAACACCTTGACGAACCTCCACTAACCACCAGCCCACCACAGCAGAATTACCTGCAGAGCTCCCTTTGAGCCGTCGCCATTTTAGCCTCACCCTCTGCTCTTTCTTTAGTTCCTTTCACGAGATACCCCACCGTCACCATGGCGGCCGACGACCTCATCAACTTCGACGAAATAGAGCCCCACAAGGAAAACATCCAGCGCGTTCAAGGCGGTCGGTCAGCAAGAGCACTCGCAGCTGTTCTATCCCCCAAGAATGTCGACAACGCATTGAAGCCTATCCCTTCAGATCAAGAGAAGATCAACAACGTCAAGCGGCAAGAATTCGAACAAGAGCTCGAGACTATTGACGAGTCCGACGACCCACTCGACGTCTACGACCGCTACGTGAAGTGGACGTTTGACACATATCCCAACCCTACTTCCCAACAATCACAGCTGCTGCCGCTGCTCGAGAGGGCGACCAAAGCGTTCCTCAAATCGCCACACTACAAAAACGACCCGCGTTACCTCAAGCTCTGGCTCAACTATATCAAGCTTTTTTCCGATGAGCCGAGGCAAACCTTCGCCTTCTTGGCTCGCCACAACATTGGCGACGGCCTCGCGCTATTCTACGAGGAGTTCGCAGCATACTTGGAGACGCAGGGACGTTGGAACCAGGCTGAGGAGGTATTCTCAATGGGTGTCGACAAGGAAGCACACCCAAGCGCTCGCCTTCTGCGCAAGTACGGCGAGTTCCAGCAGCGCATGGAGGCGCGCGATCAGGATAACAATGGTCCGTCGAGCCCCGCTCTTCCGGTCGTCAGGGCGGCGCTGGCAGACAAGGGCGATGCTTTCGGCTCTGCTACTGGCTCGCCCAACCCTCAAGGTGGCTCGTCTGGAGCTGCGCCCAAGAAGAAGGCCAAAATGGCCATCTTCGCCGATACGGAGGAGCCCAAGCAGTCTGTCCTGGGAGGTACTGCCAGGAAAGGCGAGTCAATCCAGACAATGGCGGAACGCAAGAAGGAGAACAAGCAGGAAGCTCAAGCTTGGGCGGGACAGAAGTTGAACGGAGGCAAGAGGAACGTGGGTGCGGAGAAGCTGATGATATTCAAGGATCAGGTAAGTTTTCGCACTGCGATGCCTCCCCGCTTATTTCCCCGATTTCTCTTCCGAAATATTTACGAAGACCAGGACTAATTTTGGACGGCGTGCTTTTACGCTCTGTTATGTGTATGCAGTCCTTATCCGAATCTCTTTCTGCCGAGAACAGCGCCATGCGTGAAGCTCAGCAGACCGTGAACATGCGAACGGGAAAGATCGAACGTGTCTTCGTGAACCTAGAAGCTGTGTACCCGAATGCAGACGACCCGATGGCTGCGGAGTTTTGTTTCGAGGAGCTCCGAGCGAGACACAGAGGATGGATGCAGTACGACTGGAAAGCGATCAACCGCCAAGACGCGGAGAAGCGGAAGCAAGAACGGGCTAGAAAGGAGCAGAAGGCGAGGAACGTACTGAAACCGAAAGATCCGCAGCAGTCCCCGATGAAGGATCCAGCTGCCATGCTGGCCAAGAGTCTGCAGCAGAGCGTCGCGCTTAACGACGTCAACGATGAGAATGCGCCACCGTCACAAGAGGAAATCCAGAGGGCCAAGATGTTGAAGAAGCAGCGCAAGGAGGAGCGTGCAAATAGGACGAGGAAAATCAAGGTTATGGAAGTTCAAAACGAGACGCAGACCAGTAAGTTGAGCTTTGCACTGGTCAGAGTGCTTTATGCTGATATTAGCAGTACGCGCAAATCTTGGCTCTCCAACGGGTCATAAACCCGTCAGAAGAAAGAAGATCGCGGAGCCCACGATGACGATCAACACCAAAGAAGCCATGGATGAGATTTACGGCATCTTCAATCAGCCTCTCAAGGAAACAAAAGAGTCTGACGAGGAAGAAAGCGAGGAAGAAAGCGATGACGATGATACCTACACCAGCGGGGGAGAGAGTACTTGCACTGGTAGGATGTCCGGCACAGAGAGTGAGTACGGGGACGAGACGACTCAAGGAGACTTCACGGTCAAGAGTGCGATGGACGATGACGACGATACCAATGCCAGCCGTGCGAGCGCATGGTCAGAGTTCACGGAGAGCAGGCATGTGCCAAGAGACGAGGAGTCGGAAGCAAGTGGGTCAGAAGAAGGTGAGAGCGAGGACGAAGCGGATGGAGGATATACAACAGAAGTCCATAACGACGAAGGGTATGGAGGCTCACAGGAACCAGAGGATCTCCACACGCCGACTTCTCCTGAACATAAGCCCGCTACTTTGCCAACCCGCTATGTTCCTGTCCCACCAGAGGACGTTGAGGTTCCTAGACGGACTTATCGCGACCAGGTGCAAATGGCTAACAATCGCCTGCCATTCATGACTCCCATCGCTGAAAAGACCGAGTCCTCTATTGGTGCCGCGACAGTGTTGGCAGAACAGAAGGATTTCTTCAACGCAAAGACACCCAGCCGTCAGTCCGGAGGCAAGACACCCACCATCCTGGAGGATGAGACGGAAGACCTGAGCGGATCGTTCAACGAGATTTTGGAAGAAGCCCTGAAAGAGAACGGGGGCAGAATGACGCAACCCGCTCTGCCGAAACCTAAGGATTCGAAGTCTAAGCCCGCCCCCCTAGGTATTTCCAAATCAGCTGTTCTACAAGAGACCAAGGATGTCTTGCCTAAGGGGCCCATCATCCAGGATAAGCAGTGCAATCCCGTAGATGAGCAGATCCGCCAGACGATCTTGGAGAACGTTCACCCTCCGGTTGCGAGTTACGACGGATACCATGCCGATCTTGACCGCTCTTACGGTCGCCACGCGGAGATCAAGAAGTTCACCAAGGCCATCGCCAAAGCGAAGAGTGGTGGTGAAAAGACTGGAAGCAGCTTTGTCGCCCCAACCATCTACTTCGATGGCGGCGACCGGGAATACACAATCAAGCGTCAGCTCGGCGAAGGTGCATTCGCTCCCGTATACCTTGCTGAAAGCAAGACCATCGGAATGGACGTCGATGAAGATGAAGGTCCAGCACAGATGGGCAAGGGCGCATTCGGCGCTGTCACGCGTAAGCCGCTTGAAGCCATCAAGATGGAAGATCCGCCCTCGGCCTGGGAGTTCTACATCATCCGCCAGGCGCACCGCCGTCTGGGCGTGTCCCGGGCCGCCGAGTCCATCATCCACGCCTACGAAATGCGCATGTTCCGCGACGAATGTTATTTGGTTCTCGAGTACCGCGACCAAGGTACTCTCTTGGATCTCGTCAACGTCGCCCGCGCCGAGATCACCACGGGCGGCGCTGGCGTCATGGACGAGCAGCTCGCTATGTTCTTCTCGATTGAACTGCTACGCACGGTCGAGGCGCTGCACGCCAAGGGCATCATCCACGGCGACCTCAAGGCAGACAACGTCCTCGCCCGGCTGGACACGCCGCTCCCGGACGGGCAGTGGTCATCGCAGTACAGCGCCGACGGGTCGGGCGGATGGTCGCGCAAGGGCATCTCGCTCATCGACCTCGGGCGTGGCATCGACATGCGGGCGTTCAAGCCGGACGTGCAGTTCGTCGCCGACTGGAAGACGACGGAGGCCGACTGCGCCGAGATGCGCGAGATGCGGCCATGGACGTTCCAGGTCGACTATCACGGGCTCGCGGCCACGATCCACTCGCTGCTGTTTGGCAAATACATCGAGACGGTGGCGGAGCGGGGCGCGGTGCTGGGAGCGGGCGCGACCAAGACGTACCGACTGCGGGAAAACTTCAAGAGGTACTGGCAGACGGAGCTGTGGGGCGAGCTGTTCGACCTGCTGCTCAACCCGACCAAGTGGGTGGAGCAGGAGGAGGGTCAGAGGTTGCCGGTGCTCAGGGGGATGAAGAGGTGTAGGGAAGGGATGGAGAAATGGCTGGAGGCTAACTGCGAGAGGGGAGTGGGATTGAAGGGACTGGTGAGAAGAATGGAGGAGAGAGTCGGCGGGAAGAAGGGGAGGCAGAGTTACTAACTGATAACGAGTGGAGGGGATGACTCGTGTATCTATCAATCTGGGCATGGCTCCGGCGCATGGGGTTGGATGGCGGTATACCAATTGGAGTTTTGGAGAGGTTTTTGGCGTTTTCCAGAATCGAAGCTTGAGTTCCATCTCGTTTTCCCATGCTACTATTATCAACTTCCTCTTCCAGCAGCTGGCGGCGCCGAAGATGATCCGCACAGGATCCCCGCCGCGGGGCACAACGCACGGCCCCGGCGCCCTCCGCGGCGATACGACGACGACGTAACGTACATAAGGCAATGCCGCTGCCACCGCTCCCAATGGCCAGTGACGGCCGTACTCTGCAACACGGGGTGCAGCTGCAGGTGAAACAGCGTCTACAATACTCGCGGTAAGAGCTGCCCGCCGCCCGCTGCCCGTCGCCTTTCGCTGCTGCGGCGAGCTGCCCCCCATGGCGCACATGCAAGCTGACCTGGGCGGTAAACAAACGCAGCAATCTCAGGCCACCTTGTTCAACCTAGTTATACGGAGTCCTAGAAAACGGAGCACACACCCACGCTCCACTTCACCCACACCCGTCTCCTTTTCTTCCATTCCCCCGCTGCTCCACATTCCCTCACCTAAACCCCTCCAATCTCGACACCCAGCAGCAATTACCACCACTTCCACCTCACCACTCGCCGCTCCTGCTTGAAACAAACACAACTTACGGAGACAACGCCAACCATGGACGCCTGGCTCCCGCAAGAAGTGATCCGCCGCAAGCGCGACGGCCTCGCCCTCAGCACGACCGACATCCAGCGTTTCGTCGCGGGCATCACATCCAAGACGCTCTCCGAGGGCCAGATCGCCGCCTTCGCCATGGCCGTGTACATGAAGGGCATGACGCTGGAGGAGCGCATCGCCTTCACGTCGGCGGTGCGCGACTCGGGGCAGGTGCTGTCGTGGCCGAAGGAGCTGGTGCCGGGGCCCGTCGTCGACAAGCACAGCACGGGCGGCGTGGGCGACTTCATCTCGCTGCCGCTGGCGCCGCTGCTGGCGGCGACGGGCTGCTACGTGCCGATGATCAGCGGCCGCGGCCTGGGCCACACGGGCGGCACGCTGGACAAGCTCGAGAGCATCCCGGGCTACGTGGCGACGCCGGCGCCCGACGTTTTCCGGCGCGTCACGGCCGACGTCGGGTGCTGCATCATCGGGCAGACGGCGGACCTCGCGCCCGCGGACAAGACGCTGTACGGCATCCGCGACGTGACGGCGACGGTCGAGAGCGTCGACCTCATCACGGCCAGCATCCTGGGCAAGAAGCTGGCGGCGGGCCTGGACGTGCTGGTCATGGACGTCAAGACGGGCAGCGGCGCCTTCATGGCCACGACGGAGCGGGCGCGCGAGCTGGCGGCCAGCATCGTCGCCGTGGCCAACGGCGCGGGCACGCGCACGCGCGCCCTCATCACCGACATGAGCGCGCCGCTCGCCCGCAGCGCCGGCAACGCCGTCGAGGTCGAGGAGGCCGTCGCGCTGCTCAAGGGCGACGTGCGCAGCGCCCGCCTGTGGGAAGTCACCCTCGCCCTCGCCGAGGAGACGCTGGTCGAGGCGCGCATCGCGGCGTCGCGCGACGAGGCCCGCGCGCAGCTGCTCCGCGCGTGGGAGAGCGGCGAGGCCGCCGCCCGCTTCGGCCGCATGGTCGAGGCCCTGGGCGGGCCCAAGGGCTTCATGGACGCCCCCGAGAAGCACCTGCCGCGGGCGCCCGTCGTGAAGCAGGTCTTCGCGGACAAGGAGGGCGTCGTCGAGGACGTCGACACCCGCTCCGTCGGGCTGGCCGTCGTCGCGCTGGGGGGCGGCAGGCGCCGCCCGCAGGACGACGTCGATCCCGCCGTGGGCTTCACGGGGCTGGCGTTCCCCGGCGAGAGGGCGGACGCGACGCACGCGATCGGCGTCGTGCACGCGCGGGATGAGCGGCAGGCGGAGGACGCGGCGACGGCGTTGAAGGCGGCGTATAGGATCGGGGCGGCGGCGAAGGAGGAGAGGGAGGCGGTGCTTATGAGATTGTAGGTTTGGTTGGTGGTGGACTGGATGACGGTGACGGTGACGGCGCCGGCGGTGGAACGGACTCGTGGTTGGTTTTCGATAAAAAAGAATATGGGCGATATATTTTCTGCTTGGATCGAAGTAGAGCAGAGCACCCTGCATCGGTGGATGAAATGATATCTTTTGTAGACCAAGGGATTTGCTTCTAGATATCTACTACAGTTGGAGCTAGCTCCCTTTGCGCCTCTGACGGATGCTTGCAGGAGCGCGTTACTGGTTCTTTCTCTGGAGGAACCTATACACCAGGTCTGAGCTGGTGCTCGCAAGCATTCCTGCGGGGTTCCTGCGGACGGCCTCGCTCGTTGTTGAGTGAAGTTTACTCTCCACTGTGTAGATTCCTATGGATATATGCTGTTCAGGTCACCGAAAGTTGTGTACAAGCCCAATAGGCCAGTGGATATCCAAGAGATTTCGGACTAGGGGCTTACGTGAGGGGGAGAAAGACGAGAACGGAGGTCAAATAGAAGCATCGTGGTGTAACCATCAATTCCCCGATTGGAAATGGAAGATGGGTTACCATTTCCAACGGCTTCCACGGCACTTGCATGCGGCATCGTGGCGGAAATAGTCGATAGCTGGGCGGCCTGTGATAAGTAGACATGTGGGACGTGACGGTTTTGTGGGGACGGTTGCACATGGGAATGGCGGCAGAATGCCTGATCGAGCAGGCACAGCAGATTACATAAGACTTCAGCCCTTGATGTCCTCGGACGGATGCTCTTCTTCCTTTGTGAGTAGCTGATGTGGATCCGGACGTTCACGGTACATGCAGGCACCAGATCCAACAACCTACGTAAGCATGTGTGGCGCGATGTTTTTGGCAAGGCAGATGCTGGAAGGCCCATTTCTTTTGCGGCCAACCGTAGACAGCGGCTGCAGGCTAGGAGGGGTTGCACATGCAAGTGCGCCGCTTCCGTAGCTGTTGCGGCGTCGGATACATCGAATGAGCTAGGCGCTGCAGGCGCGGTGGTGAGATCAAAACGGCTCCAAGTTTGCTGGCGAGATAGCGCGGATCCGGCTGGGTTAGCTGCGGCAACGATATGCGGCCGTGTAACTATCCAGAAACGAAACACGACCAGCCACTTCCAGGCGTGCGCGCGTGCTACTTGAAGAGCGTGGTCATCTGGCTCGTCGCCTCGCGCGGCCCGGCCCCCATGTGCGTGGTTCCATTGCTCTGCTGCTCCGTGTCAGCCGCTGGCTTTATAGAGCCCTCTTTGCGGGCTGTTTGACTTGCACACAGCTCTGCACCCGCCCAGCATGAACCGTCCCTACTTCAGCTTCCCGCGCGCGTTTGAGCAGCCCGTGTGTGCGGGCTGGGACCGCAGCTTCGCCGTGCCTGACGTATCACCCCGGCTAAAGCCCGGCGCCAGATCGCCCCAAGCTCCGAGCGCAGCGCCAGCACCCGGAGCTCACCAGCACCAGCACCACCACCGCCAACGCCGTCCCCAACTTCCACCGGACCATCAGCCACCGCCCAAGCCCGCGACACCCGCTGCTCCATCTCCATCCCAGTCCCAGCATCCATCCGCCGCCTCCGCATCATCCCAATCCTCGCCACCGCCCGCTGCACGCCCGCCGCAGCCTGAACCCTCGTCCTCAGCAGCACCTCAACCCCAACCGCCCTCCTCCACAACCACCATGGCAGACAAGGAGCTCCAGACCATAACGCAGCAGCTGCAGACCGCCCTGCGCAGCAACCCCTCGTCGGCGACGCCGCTCCTCTCGCGCGCCAAGGTGACGCTGCTCAAGCACAACGCGCTGCTGCCCTCGCCCTCGACGCCGCCCCAACACCTGCTGGCCGCGCGCGAGATCCTCGAGCTGGGCGCCCTGCTCAGCATCAAGCAGCAGGACCCGGATGGCTTCACCCGCTACTTCCACTCGCTGCAGCCCTTCTACCAGCTGCCCGAGCGCCTGCTGCCCACCCGCGGCAGCGGCGCCAGCAAGATCACCGGCCTGTACCTGCTGCTGCTGCTGAGCCAGGGCGACTACGCCGGCTTCCACACCCTGCTCGAGAGCCTCGAGGTGTCGCAGAGCGCCGCCGGCTCCGCGTCGAGCCTGGAGGACGACCAGTTCATCCAGTACCCCGTCCGGCTGGAGCAGGCGTTGATGGAGGGCAGCTACGACCGTGTCTGGGGCGAGACCAAGAGCGAGCGGGTGCCGAGCGAAGAGTTCAGCGTCTTCTCGAACGTAAGCAATCCTCCCCCTTCCTTCGACGCCTTACCGGACAAAGGCGTACTCTTGTAGCTTTTGATGTGCGAGCTGACTTTTTCGTCTTGCAGGTCCTCGTCGCCACCATCCGCAATGAGATCGCCTCCTGCAGCGAAAAGGCCTACCCCTCCATCCCCATCACCGACGCCAAGTCCCTCCTCTTCCTCGACAGCGAGGGCGCCGTCATCGAGTTCGCCAAGAGCCGTGGCTGGTTCGGCAAGGACGGCCGCATCTACTTCCCCCAGCAGGAGCAGGAAACCTTGAGCCAAGAGAAGGACGTCATGCAGCTGAGCGGCCAAGTCATCCAAAACACGCTTGGATACGCGAGGGAGCTGGAGACGATTGTCTGAGTGTTTTTGCCTGTTTTGGTGTTGCCCCCCATCATCACACAAAACCAATCGTACGTACTTTTGGGAGGGAGAGCGGCAAGAAAGAAGGAATGCCATTGTGGGGATGGAGATGAGGTTCATTGCATGGTTGAGAAGGGCAGAATGCCATGGCTCATTTAGCTATGTAGGATGAGAGAGACTACGAGATGAAGGAAGTATTCCGGATACATTTTGAGAAAATCCGATCATGATGGATGGGCGCGGGTGTCCTTTTTTTTTTTTCTTTCTCTCTGGAACGGTATGACGTTTTTCAACTCATCTTATAGACCTAAGTGACGTGCTTTAATGTATCACCAGCAGAGGAAAAGAAAAGATAAATGCATGTGCGCGGAGGCGCTATGATTGCATCTGCCCTTTCATCTCTCCCCAGGAGTGGAACTTCAATTGCGAGATGAATATACATGGTATTGGTATTCTTACAAATGTTGCAACTTGTGCAATGTCCTGCCGCCGTTGTTTCTGACGGGGGGAATATCTTGAAGACTTGATAAGAACAATCCCCCCCCCCCCCCCCCCCCCTCTTGAGTGGTGTAGCAAAACCAAAGCCTTCCACCGTGGACCCATTCTCTACCGCGATATAATATTCTGAAGCGCTTTGAAATGGCCTACTCTCAGCACTTCTTTTGTCTCTCTCCACCAGCAAGCAAGCCCGAGCCGGCTGCTTGCCAGATATCTACCATCACCACAGCTGTCCCATCCTCAACCAAACCGGCGGTGGTGGTAGTGGTGGGAGCAATCTCCTCCTCCTCCTCCTCCTCCTTCTCTAGTAGAGCCTCTCTCAGTCGGCCCATCCATCCATCCATCCCTCCCTCTCACCCTAGCAATGCAATTCCCCCCCCCCCCCCCCCCCCCCCCCCAAATCCCCCCTCCCCTTCCAGAGAACCGAACTGTTCTGCCGCTCCATCATCTCTCCGCGAAAAAGAAAAAGAAAAAGAAAAAAAATAGGGGAGGAGACAAAAAAGCCCGCCACTACGGCACAACAACAACACCCATGCTGCCAGCCTGCGCAACGACACTCTTGACAAGCCCCTCGAGATCCAAGCCGGACAGGCGACTCTCGGCGTGCTTGATGCGGGCGATCTCGTAGACGTGCTTGAGGGAGACGGAGCCGACGGTGCCGGTGGCCGAGTTGCCGCGCACCTCGGTGTTCTTGCCCGAGCCGGCGCGGCCGGCGGCGCCCTCGGCGTTGGCGCGCGGGCCCGCCGTGTTGCCCGCGCCGCGCGGGCGGTTGCCCTTGCCCGGCTTGACGCCCGCCGCCGCCATGAGCAGTGCTGCCGTCGGCGGCGTGCGCAGCTCGAAGTGGAACGAGCGGTCCGGCCGGACGGTGACGCGCGCGGGGATGGGCGTGCCCGGGTTGTAGTGAGCGGTGCGGGCGTTGAATTCCTGTAAGTGGGTGGGGTTAGGGTTGCGGGTGAGGTGAGGTGTGGATTGGATGGAGCGGGAAAGGGAAAGGGAAAGGAAAAAAGACGGTGGGAACACAACACCCCCGAGGTTCCCCTTCTGACCGGCTTACAACGCGAGAACAATCGAAAGAGAGAATGGAGAGGAAGAGACCGCGGACGCCGGCAGAGAGAGAGGCGCGCTCCCCCTCCTCCTCCTCTGCACGCCAACCCGAAAACACCTTCCCTCCTCCTCCTCTGCACGCCAACCCGAAAACACCTTCCCTACTCACACCTGCACGCACAGTCTCCTCTTCACACAACACAACACGTACCTTGCAGAAATCCATACTCTTCACACCCTTACTTCCCAGCGCCGGACCCACGGGCGGCGACGGGCTGGCCTGGCCCGCGCCCACGATCAGCTTGACGATCTGGTCCTTCTGTATCGCCTTCTTCGCCATTGTGTGCTCTGTCGTGTCGTGTCGTGTCGTTGTGCCGTGTGTTCGGAAATCTTTCTCTTTTAGGGGAAGAACACCCTCCTTCGTTGCGCTCCGGCTCGGTGTCGCGCGAATTCGCGGTTTCGATATATGGTTGTTGGGGCTTCTACGCCGCCGCTGCTGCTGCTGCTGCGGGAGTGCGGGTGTGGGGCGGAGATGGCCGTGGGAGGAAGGCAATTGATGCACTGGCACCAAAGGTGATGGAGAGGCTCCGGGTGTGGTGGCTTGAGCAAGCAGCGTCGAGGGTGGGTGAGTGGTGTGGTTCGCGGGCGGGAAAATGTTCGGGGAAGTAGAGAAAGCTTGCGGCGATCTTCCGCGGCCGGTGGTGGTGCCGCCGTGCGGCATGGGCAAGGGCAAAAGCTGCGCGGTTGGTCTGTGAGCGTTGCCGTACATACTACTAGCATCCACCATCATTTCTGCTGCAATGCGAAAGAAGTACCCAACTCTTGTATGGAAAGACGGGCAACAAACCCTACATAGCTGACCCTGACAAATTCACATGAGCACAAGCAAACCCAGTGGGAGGGAAAAAGAAAAAAAAAAAGCCTTCGAAATCGTCCACCTACAGACCGGGCTCCTTGATTTGCAAGACCGACTTGATGAAGCAATCTCTATCCTACATCATAGTAGTAGTAGTAGTGGTGGTGGTATTAATTCCATTCCCCACCATCGTCCCGGTTTTGATCCCTAACGTCTTCACCTCCCCTTTTCACTGGCTTGTCTGATCTCTCCCCCTTGCCTTTCTCTCATCCTGTTTCCCCTCCCTCCCTTCTTGAGCATTGTGGTAGCCGCACAGCTAACTTTTGCAAGCCGGGTCCATGTGTCGCACGCGCAACGTACTCTTTTAGCTTTTGAACAACAGGCGAGACGACGAGAGGATTCTCTCTCTCAACCCAATCCTGCCAATGAAGACAACGATCCCAGCAGCGGAACAATGACGCCACCCTGCGTGCACCGGACTTCCGATGCAGGGCTCTGATGGCGGCGCATGAGAAGCGCGAATGGCGTGAAGTCCGTCAAACGAAGAAAAAGGCCGAAGTTTTTGGAAAGGAAGAAAACAAAACACCAGCGCCAAAATGAGGTCTTGTGAGAGAAGGCGTGATCCGTATTCCCCCACTCTTCAAGGGTTGCCCTGCAGCGATAACGCACCACCGGCCTGCGCGATCTTGAGCTGGTACTCTCTCAGATCCGCCCAGTTTTTCAGCTCCGCCTCCTCGTCCTCGGGCGCATCCTGGTTCTGCGGGTTTGTGGGCCTCGCGCGGTCGAGCCTCACCAGGATCTCGAGGAAGTGGTGGAGGTACTGCTCTGCCTGCAGAGCCACGCTGCTCTTGCGGTCCTGCGGCTCGTTGAGCAGCGTCGACACGATCTGCCGAACCTTGTGTGTCTGTGAAGAAAACAGGAACCAAGTCTCAGTGTCAATTGCGCAACGGAGGGGTGCAATAATCGCTCCGGGCTCGTCTTGCACACTTACAAAACTGTCCGCATTCGGCTCCATATGAATTTGGCTGATGCTTTGCAGCACCCGCAGCAAGTCCTTGACGATCTTGTCCTTCTCCGTCGTCATCTCGTGATCGAGCGCGTCGTAGTTTGGACTGGACTCTTGCAGCATCGAGTCAAGACCAGCCGCCCCAACAGCAGGCGAGCTCTGCTCCTGGTTCTGCGCCTTGGTGTGGTTGTTGATATCGCGCATGTTAAAGTATCTCTCCGTGATGTATGACCGCGTCGCCAGTTGGCTGAGGTAGATGTTCGCCTTTTGGATTTCGTACTGCGTCTTGCGCTTCTCCTCAGGGCTTTGTTCCGAGCCGTTCAACGCCAAGAGCATGAGTGGTTCTCTTCCCTGCATCTCTTGGCCTGGCGCAAACAGGTTCGGCGCCTGGTTCTCCTGCGCCCCTTCCAGCCAGACTGACAACTCCGACGGCAGCTCGTCAAGGACACGCTTGGAATTCCGCAGACTCTGATCAAGAACCTTGCTTTGCCTCTCCCAGTCGAAGACCTCGTTGATACCGTACGTGAGCTCTGTTGTCGCGAGCGTCGTGTATGACTGGTACACCTTCACGTTGGCATTGAAGCCAACGAGCTCCGGGACGACGCCGTGCGGCTGGGCCTCGATGTGATTGGGGTAGATGTAGAGGTCGTCGACCTCCATGGGCAGCGGGGGGTAGGGCTTTCCGGGAGTTTCCGGCAGAATCACGAGTTCGTCGTGGATGGAGCCGGATTGCGCCATCGAGCTTGAACTGGGTCAATCAAAATATCTTCTTTGTACGCACACGGATCGGCCACTTACCGCCAGCTGACGAACGTAGTCCAAAAGATCCTCCTTCCCATCTCGAGCGTGATGTAGTCCGGACCAAGCTGCGGAATGCCATCTCGGGATGCATCACCGTTTGCACTGCTTTGCGGCCTGTAAAACTCGGATTTCCCATCATGCAAGCCCAGTGCCCTTATGATAGCCAGCGCCTCAGCGAAATAGAGGCGTGCTGGCCTCCAACGGAAGATGTAGGCGTGCGAAAGGCCGAGAAGGTAGCTGGTTGCCGCATCATACACGGTCAGATCATCCCGCTCAAGCAGAGCAGGCCCTCTCGCTGCAGCGCATACTTGCTGACACCGGGCAATGAGGCTCATGTGATTGGGAAAGAGGCTTTGTCGGCCCTGCGCTTTCAGCACCAGACGAGGTTTCCGGGGGAAGGACGAAACAAGCGCTGCTATCATTGACGCCAACAATGCCAGAAACGGACGGTTGTTGTAGTCTTCCCTTCTTCTGAAAGACTCGCGGAAGCTCGGTTCGTGGGGGAAGGGGCAGAGCGGGTGGATGTAGGTGAAATAGTCGTTGATGAAGTGCTCAATGGTGTCCAAAGGAGCAATGGACTCCGCAGACAGGGGCGGGTGAGTTGACAGCGCAGCCAGGGCATGCGCCGCATTGGTCGGAGACGACGGCGAGGCTGGAGACATGTTATTCGGAGAGCCCTCAAGGCGGCGCTTCTTGATGGCCTCGGCATGGCGGTTCGGGGGACCTCGCCGGCGGCTTGGACGGTCGAAAGTGCAGGGAATATCGAGCGCGGCGCAAGCGCGACACGGCGGACCAGACTCGTCACATTTGACCTTCCGTATGCTGCAGGAGTCGCAGGCTTTCCGTAGCCGGTTCGCCTTCTGCTGCTGGCCGTCAGGGCCAACGCTCGCTACGCCTTGGGGTGGGGGAGGCGGCGGCATGGACATGGGGTGATGTTGCTGGTCGACATGCACACCATTACCCGGGTACCCGCCATCGTGAGGCGGGCCCTGGCTCTGGTTCGGGTCGGTGAAGCTCGGCTCGATCTTCGCGTACAACGATTGGCTTGTTGACGGGCTGAAGTTGAAGCCTTCGGTCGGCTGGGGTTGGCCTTGGGCGGCGGCCTCGATCAGCTGTGCGCTGGCGGCGGCGGGGTAGATGGGCGCATAGTGCTGCTGATCGGCGGTAGGCGGCGGTGGATACTGCGACATGGCGACAGCGTGGCGGCAGCGTCAGGAGCAAAGGTTGGGGGAGCGATCGAGATAGAGCTGTGCTCTGCGGATGGATCGGGTGAGCTTGGGCGGGTGTGTGGCAGCACACGACGCTGCACGCGAGCGTCAATTGAGGCACCGGGGCGCGAGAAGAGACGGCCGGGGGCATACCTTTTGTACAATTGCCGGGACACGGTAGGCCGTGTGCTGTGGGGACGCGGGTTCAGAAATTTAGCAGTCAAGCTGCAGTCACAGACGGGGAGGTGCCGTGCAGGCGAGCGCGTCGGGGAGGGCGGTGAGAATGGGTGTCGAGCGCGTGCGTCCGGGGGGCTACAGGAAGGACATGGCGAATTGCGCTCGCGACAGGTGATGTTGGTGGTGATCGGGGCAGAGCTATGCGGATGCGGATGGAGAGCGTCAGGTCTGCGGCCGGCTTAGTAAGGCATGCGCCGCTCGAGTCAGGCTACGGTTTAGGCTGCTCGCACTGCGTCACTGGCGCAGATCCCGAGCTCCAGCGCGCCCACTCCACCATGTCCAGCGTGCGTGAAGAATCTCTAGCATTCCGCGTATCCTACAAAGTCCGTCGCTTATCCAAGTTGCTCCAGAACTCCGGATCTCGGCCCACCTGCTGCCTGCCTGCCGCCCGTAAAAACCCCGCGCCGCACGCACATGGAAGAGACAGCCGCCGTTTCCCCATCAGCCACCAGCCACATCCGCAAAGCCTCACAGGTATTTCTTCGGCGCGCTGTCCCGGCGCCGCTTGTACACCAAGTAGCCGCCAAACATCAGAACTTGCGCGATGACAATCAAGAAAACAAATGTCCACATCTGGGGCGCGTGCCGAGTCACCGCTGTTCCAAGTGTTAGCAGCCGCCTATCGCGTCGCGCCGAAACCGGGCAGGCTTACCGTCAGAAAACGAATCTTGCAGCCCTGCGTGTGTGTCCTTCAGCGCACTCTGCAGCTTTGTGAGATGGCCGCTGTAGTCCTTTCCTTCCAGATCCTTCTGCACCGCAAGCAACATGCCCTCGATCTTGCCCACCTTGCTCTCGACAGCTCCGACGTGGTCATGGATAGGTCCGTTTTTGTTGAGGCTCATGAGTTCGTTGTGAGTCTGCTCGTGCCTAGTCTTCATTTCTTGGAGAAGGTTGTAAATGTCATCAACGCGCTTGTTGATCCCTTGGACCCGACCATTCAGGTCATTGAACTGGTCCTGCGAGATAGAGCCAGCAGCAGCCTGCTGGGGTGGCTGCTGGGCTTGAACTGGCTGCTGCTGCTGCTGTTGCTGCTGTTGCTGCTGTTGCTGTTGTTGCTGCTGTTGCTGCTGCTGTTGCTGCTGTGCCGGCGGCGGAGGCGGAGCAGCCCCATCCGCAGTAGAGACGGTGAACTTGAAAATCTCAAAGGAATCCGGGTTCTCTGCCGAGGCAGCGGAAACACCGAATTTATAGCCCGCCGGGATGTTCACCTTCGGCAATGCTTAGATATAATTACCGCATTTTCTAGGGGCGCACGACGTACCTTGTTGGTAGAGAAGCATGTTTTGTCATCCACCTCCACCGCGAAGTTATTACCGGTCTGAGTGATTTTCAAGCGCGAGGGGATACCACGATTGCGGAAGGGATACGGGCAGTGGCCAAATGCTAAAGAGTCCACGTTGTGGTGGTCCTTGAAGGACTTCGTGCCGTCGTTCAGGAACCCTCGAATCTCGCCGCCGTGTCCGCCGTACTGGTCGATGCTCAGTACCAACCCATCAAAGGGGCCCGCCGTGTAGAGGCTGCTGACGCCGCCCGCCGGTGTCCCGCCGTTGGTAAGCCAGATCTGCAGGTTTCCGTTGCCTCTGTCCTGGCCCGACGCCCTGAACTCGACGTCGGCCACGAACTCGTTCTTGTCAATTGGGCTTTGTGCCCAAACCTGACCGCGTTTGTTCCCGGGGTATGGCGGAGTCAGGATCACGCGGTCAGAGAGAATCTGCGGGTCGTGGCCCTCGCCGGACACGGTCCAGCCTGGGATGGTGGTGCGGTCCGGCGAGATGGTATCTTTGTGGCCGAAACTGAGGTTGTCAATGATGGATACCGCCTGGGCTGAAGACACAGCGAGTGCCGCCCAAGCCAGGGACTGGAATTGGCGTGATATATGCATGGCGCTATGTATATACAGAAGGTTGCGGTCGAAGTAGGTCGGCCAGCTGCGACAGCGGGCAGCGAACAGGGCCTGGGCGCAGAGGCTGGGTAGGAGCTGCCATGACGTTAGCCTTCTTCCGGGAATGCAGAGCTCGGATCAACGCACTGGGCTCTAGGACGGCGGGGAACGACGCGCGTTGATGGAAGAGACGATGCTGACGATGCTCCAGGCGACGACGGCTGAAATGACCACGTTGCGGACGTCCTTGGCGATTGAGGCAACGGAAGGCGAAACGTCTAGGGTGTGTCGGATTACGAATTCGCCGGGAAAAGCATGCTTGACGGCGATGTCAGAGGTGAAGTCGCCCATTAGGAATCGTGGTCTCCTGTGGCGCCAGCTGTCCTGGTTGGAAGGCTTGCTCCAGCGCGTATCGATAGCTCGCTCCGGGCCGTGCGCCGCTGCCTACCTCTACGCTTGCGGACAGCAGCAACAGCAACCTTCGCAGATAACAGCACCTTCGCTCGGACAAGAAGTCTCTCTCTCCGGGGGCTATGGGTTTCAATTGAGCTTGCGCCAGCTGTCCAGGCACGGCGGTTTTCGAATTCCCGTCGTCATGCATTAGCCCGGGCTCGCTGCAATCCTTGCGTCCCGCCTCCACGTCCGCGGTTGCGGGAGCCACCTGCCCACCCCGCTGATTTGCCGTTGCATGTGCTTAAAGCTCGAAACGGAAAGTCTGCACCTGGTCATCGCAAGCTCCTTTCAAGTTTATATTTCATTCAACGCGCCATTGCTGCTTCATCATAATAGTAGCTACCTGCACGCAAACTCCCTTCCCAACTCCGAGGCCTGGTCGCTTGTCTACGGTTTCCGGCAACGTATTTTACAACCCGATCATTTCCTCCGATACAAGGAATGGTCCGGCGAAGGAATGAAAGCAATCATTTCGAATTTCCAGTAATCTTGTGTGGGGTATTAGAAGTACCGCTCGAGCTTGCTCTACCGCCACCGACCTGCCCTTGTACGTCGGGACTTTGTAAACAGAAGGGAATGTCTCCTCAACATTGGGAGGTAAACGAATCATCTGGCCAAGTGCTTGTGCCTCGCTCCGACTATATACCTCCCCAGAAAGAGACGGATATATCATGGTTCGGATGACGAGGATAAAAGAAAGTAAAGAGCAAGAACAAAGTACGAACTGCCGTCCGAGCGGCACGCAAAAGTCGACGAAATGTGCAGGAGACCTCCGCGCAAGACCGTAACACCACCCCAATAACCCAAAAACGCCCGTGATTTCGCCATTTTTCCATTTCGCCGCCGGATTTCTACGCCCGCTGGCGAGAACCCATCTTGAATCGAAGAGATAGGCGGATATCTCATTCTAGTTCCCCCAAAATCTTTGTTTTCCCCTCCCCTTCTCGGACTGGGGAGTTTCCGATCACCCTTTCACCTTGTTATCGTTTCCCCTCCCAACCTCTCAGCCTCCTTCCTTGGGTATCCAAATTACCTGCTCCCCCTTCTCCTCAAGCCTCTCTCTTCACCCATAATCTCTCGTATAAGCCGCATGCTGGCCTCATCCTCCCCAGGCAATACGCTCATCGCTCTCTGTGTCGACACATCCACGTCCTCGCTCTTGATACTCCTCTTCCTACTATTTGCGGTAACGTTCATATCGATGCTTGCGTTCGACAGTCGCCGCTGTTGGGTAGGTGTGGCCAATGAGTTTTGCTTGACCCCTACGGACAGACTTGGGGTGTGGCTCTTCGTGCCGCCTTTGCTAGCTGAAGGCGGCTGTGAGTGTCTACCGCCATTACTGGCCGGGGAGTAGCGCTCAATCGGCCGGGAAGCGCGAGAAGAATGGCGGCGCTCGGATGGTGATCCGCCGATAGGCTGGACTTCATGGTGTTGGCGAGTACGCTCTGGAGATACGGAATTGGCAAGGTCTGTAAGAGGAGATGAAGGCGCCACGCCATTTACTTGTCCAGAACCAGGTGGAGGTGGTGATTTCTCTGTAACAGGTTGCTGGTGATCCGTCGATAGCACTTGCTCTGGAACGCTTTCCGTGCTGGGGAGGGCAATGTCGCTTGTGGGCATGGGTTCAACCGCGGTTTGCTGCGGTGAAGGCTCAACATGGTCAATTCCGTTGGTCATGACCTGGTCGGCCGTTTCCTCGACGATTGCAGGGTTTGTCGGGTAGGTCTCCGAGGCAAGGTCGACTGAATTGTTGACGGGTTGCACTGGGGGCGCTTCAGACATGTGAATGTCATCCGCGACCTCCATGGATGCGTGCGCTTGCAACTCCGTCTCCTGTTGATGTTGCCCATCCAAAATTATGTCATGGTCGAACAAAGGAGTCCCACTTGGCAAGCTGAAGCTTGGTCGAGACTCTTTCTTAGGCTTCTTGATCATGTCAGCCTCGTCTCCGGCCCCGCTAACCCGTCGTTTCTTGGCACTTTGGGTTCCTCGAGGAATGGGAGCTTCCTGAGCCTTTATCGGATCGATGTTTCCATGTTCATCGTGAATGCAGCGACGCTAGATGAGAAATCAGCTACAATGTAACAATGTAGCAGTCGATGTCCAACTTACCTTGCTTTTACGACAGTCCAGGCAAGCCTTGCTCCGTCCGCGTTTGCCGTCGGGGGTCTCTTGTTGGTTCTGCCCATCGAAGGCGGTTGCAAGAACTGCCGTAAGTTGAGGATCCACTCTCGGAGAACCGTTCACAGGCACACCGTTGGACGAGCTGGGGATGACGACTGCGACCATCTGGGCACTCTGGCGCCTCTCCCCAGGTTTACTGGGAGTGTTGAGGTTCGGAGCCGAGACCTCATCTTTGTGCTTACATCTGATCCTGCGCTTCCGGCACGCATCGCATGCTATACGCTTAGGCCCAAGAACCGAAGTCTTCGGGGTACTCGTATGCTTGACAAGTTGACCGGAAGGACTCTCGGAAGTGCTCTCAGCTTCGGCATCCTGCGCTTTCTTTTGTTGTCTTGCGGAAACTCGCTCCGGAAGCCGGAAGGCATCGACGAAAGCCCTGCGCTCCAGCCTTTTCAATGCGGCTGCGCTCAGCTTCTTGTCGCCACCGGATTCTCCGACTTCCGGGAGTACTGCGTCAGGGTGGGCCCACTGAGGGATATCCTCGTTTCCACGCTTCCAGGCGACCCACATAGCGAAAGTCTTGATGATCTCAAGTGCATCTCCGGCACCTTTGGGGATGGATTTGGTGACCGCGTTCCGTACCTCTGCAGTAATGCCTTCCACGCGGCCTTGAGAGATCATGACTGTCCGGAAGATGTAACTTACAAGGTCAGGCAGACCTTCGAGTTCGCTGCGTGAGTAGTATCGAGCATTGTAGTTCTCCGGGCCCAGGTCAGAATTGTGTCCGAACTTATTGGGCTCCATCCAGATGGGCAGCTCGCGAGAGAACTGTTTACCTTCATAGAAGAGCTGCATGACGGATGATGGCAGAGGGTCGTGGTGAAGATATTGAAGGACTGTGTACCAGTGCACTTTTTGGAAATGCGGGTAGCGGAACTTTCTGGCCACCTTGGTGTTCTTCTCGACCTCGGCGACCCGAATTTGCATGCCATAGTTGAGCCGCGTGAGGAAGTTGCCCCCGATGACCAGGCTGTTCTCCGGAGTCCATACAGCGTGAATCCAGCCAGACGGGATAAGCATTGTATCGCCCTCGGACAAATCTACTCGGTAGCACTCCTTTGTCTCGTCTGCAAGGAAAGTCCAGTTCTGCGCCTGAGACAAACACCAATCCTCGTACTTCTTCAAGTGTTGCTTCTTGGGCGGGATGAAGAAGAAGGTTTTCTTGCCCTTGATGATGTGGTAGTACACCGAAGATCCTCCAAAGTCGATATGGAAGTCCGTGTAACAATCTGCAACGGACATAAGGCAGTAAAACTGCACCTTCGGGAATACACCTCGAGCTGTTTCCTCTTCTGGCCAGACTGCATCTTGGAGATCAAGTTCACGAACAACTTTCGGCCGTCGGATGAGGCGACCCAGCTTGCTGTGTGAAATCTCGAGGCTGATGACATTGCGAACAGGCTTGTCGCCTTCTTCTTCGTAATAGTCAGCCCATTTGTTCATGTTCCATCTCCTGTCTTCACCCTCCTGGGATTTGACATCAATGACTTCGACTTTCTCGTCAGGACCGTAAAGCTCGGCAACTCGGCGGACGGTCAATCCTTGAGGAATGACCATGTCAAGAGCGTCTTGCCCCTCGTCAGCGACAGTCTCATACTCGACATCCTCATGGAAGTCGTCAGATGACTCTGCTTGTTCCTGAGGATCGGTCGAAGTGGTGGTCGCCGTTGTTTGAGCTCCAGGAATAGACGGGCGAGGGTTCCAACATGCGGGAATGACGATAGGCTCCTTGAAACCACCGCTTTTCTCGAAATTCTCGGCTGTAACAAGTTCTGGGCGCATCCGTGGGAAAGTCTCCGGCTGGAAGTTGAATGTGCCGTCCTTGATCAATTGGATGTAGTGATGTTCGTGCTCGTCCTCGGATGTGCGGAAAACGCCCTCGTTGAGTCCAGCGTAGTCTACACGAACTCCACCTTGCGCGCGTTTCGACTTGCGAACAAACGTCGTCGGGCCAAACTTTGGCTTGCAAGCACGACAGAAATACTTGTCCACGCTGCTCACCTCCTTGGCGTTTTTGAACCCTGCACAAGCAAAATGATACCAGTTCTGGCATCCATTGCAGCCAATCCACTGGTCTTTCTGCCCGGTAGACGGCCCCCGAGAAAAGTTGCACCCAGCACATATCGTGACTTCTTCCTCGCCAGCAGCGGGCGGAAATTGACCAGGATTCAGTGCCGGTCGAATTGCCATAGACGTCTCCGTTGGTACGGAAGATGCTCTTCCGAGATCGGCAATGCTCTCCTCCGCATTTAGCGGAATATACATCCCAAAAGAGCTGCGTCGCTTGGCCCTTTGTGCGTCTGACCGTGCCCGTGAGATATCGTAGGTAGCATCGCGCAAAGGAGCGGTTACTGGCTTGTTTTCCGGAGCAAGAGGTTCTGCAGGTTCACCAGCTAGACTCTGGGGTGACTGGAGCTGATCTGAACCCCCTTCCCTGAGGGGGACAAGCATGCCGTCGTTGGTGCTAGCAGCCGCCTTGCCTTTCTTGCCACTCGTAGTTTTGCTTCGAGGACCTCTTGGCTTTCCTTTCGGCCAACCTTGGTGCCCTTTCCCTTTCTTGTGTTCGACAGGGTCGTCGCGGATAGCGTGAGCGGTAGACTGGTCGTACGTTTCATCAGGCGGTGTATGCGTCTGGACTGCGGATGAACCCGATGGCCCATATTTAGCTTCGCTCATCTCTGTTCCGTTGAGAAGCGGTTCAGGTTTTGGCGCCGAGAATGAGTTTGCATGAGGGCGAGTCCGGTGCTGGCTTTCGGCGAACCCATTATATTGCGCCTCTCCCGGTCGATAAGTTTGTGTGGGCATCCCATACCATCCGGAAAAGTCGGTTTGGCCATAGTGAGCCTGTGGAGCCGCTATAGATCTTCGTGCGCCACGGGAGCTGTCTGCACTGCCATTTCTTAGTGTCAAGAGGACTTGCGCAATGTCTATTTCATCGTTGTTTGTCGGAAACGGGGGATTGGGGACTCGATCTGGGTATGTTGCATGTCCATTTCCTGCAGGCTGTTCGATGTTGTGAGGCCGCTCAACAGCAGGAGCAGGAGCGTGAGTGTGACTCGTAACTGGCCTGGTTGTAGCTTGGTCGTATTGCTCAGCAGGCGCGACCTCTGAGCGCGCGCGTTTGGAGGGGCGCTCATCGCATCCGTAGCCATTGTCGTATCCATAGTTGTAGCCGTGGCTGTAGCGGTGGCTGTAGCCATCTGAAGCAGCGTGCGAGTGTCGGGAGCTCGAGCCGGTGGGGCGGGAGGACGTCCGCGGAGAGGGTTGGGAGTGAGGGAATGCGGCAGGAGAAGCAAAGAGCGGACTTGGCGCCATAGACGAGGCAATATCGGCCAGCGCATCTATGGGAGAGCCATGTGAGGATGAGCGGCTGCCATGGCCGTTGGTCTGGCGCGACGATGGCGGCGCCCTTTCAGCTTTTACACTGACACTGGGCACCCTCTCAGAGCTCGCGCGCTTGCCAGCATGGGCATTGCTGACCGACCAGCCATAGTTCTGGAGGGCCTCGACAAGGCCACTGGCACTGCTGTTCGGAAACAATGGGCCATCTTTGTATGCGGTGGGGCAGGTAGGCGTGAGCGGCTCGACGAAACGGACAATCGGAGAGGGTGTGCGCGGCGGTAGCGGGGCGTCGGAGACAGGCTGCTTGAAGCTTGAGAGCTTCATCGTGGCGTGGAGAGCAGCGCGGAGGTGAGAGAGAGGGTGAGCGGGTGCGAAAGGACCTCGGAGGTCCGCAAAGAGAAAGACCGCCGGCTAGGGCGCGCCGAGGGCTGCAGTCGGTCGGTCGAGGTGCTGGGAGGGCATTCCCGGAGTGCTGAGGGAAGCGGTGCGCCCGGCTTGCAGCGCCGCGCGGGGGTCGGCGGTGGTGGGAAGTCGCTGGACGAGGGGAGGTCGGCGGAAGTGGTGGTGTAAGAGAGGCAGCGCGGCTTGCGGAGGATTGATGGCACCGCACCGCAGGACCAGCAAAGGCGCATCAACAAGCGCACCAGAACCCTCGCCCTGCGCCCGCCCGCACCCGCTGCTCGCTGCGCCGGCAGCACCTTACGAGCGCTCGAGTCACGTCACACATGCACGTCGCGGAAGTCTGCAGCTCTATGTTCTGCCTCTGCTCGCGTCGTTGCTGGGGCGCCGCTCAGCAGCACCGCCGCGGGCGCCGTCGCAGACGCCTCCGGCTACGACATCACGTCTGCTTGCAGAACAGCTTCTATCTACGAGCCAGCGTCCCCAAGTCCAATTTCTCGGCGTTTCCCAGCACCGTCGCCCATTGTCCACTCGTTCCAGCCAGAACCGCGGCCGTGCCTCCGTTGTTGCGCCTCCCGTTTCAAGCCGTGCCAACTGCGCGATGATGTCCCAAGAGCGAGTGCAGCGCGGGGCGCGGCTGGCTGGTGGCGGGGCTGCTGTCGTCCTGGGACTGCTGCGATGCTTGGAGACGAGTAAGGGCGCGCACACAGTGTACTGACGGCGGTGCGATTTGAGTGACTGCAGCGCTCGCGCGAACCTCAAGAGTGAGGCGGCCAAGGGTGCGCGTGCCCTGATCTATGTCCGTGAAGCTATCAACACCCCCGGCGCGTATCGTGGTTTTAATTAAATAGATACACCCCCTTACGGTTCCCGATTTGCACCGCGCTCATCGATCAAGGCCTACAACCAAGTTTTTGGAGCGGTAGACGCACGTATGCGTGATACCCGGACCTTCCAAGGACCCTACATACAGCTTTGCAGAGCCATTGCAAACACAGGATCGGCAAAGTCGAGGCGGGTACTTTTGACTGCAACGACGCGCGGGCGGGGGCGCTGTTACCGGAACGACAGAAAAATTACGTAATCGCTTGGCTGCGCTTGGCGTTCGCCGGGCATCGACATGCGCCAACGCCTCCCCGCCAGAGCCTCCTCCATACACCACCACTCTTCGGAGTCCCACAATCTCCCACGCATATCCCGGAACTTAATCTACACCTGCTAGCCAAGCTATGAGTCGGCCTGGAAAGCTTGCCCCAGAAGTCAACCGGTAAGCCGCCTCGCTGCACGACGTGACGCATTTGGCGCGCCACGAAGCTGTACATTACTTGCTTGCTAACGCGATAGCCGCACAGAGCTCTCTTCGTAAAGAACCTGAGGTACGTCTGGCCTAGTCGCCGTACTCGCCCGACGCCATCGCCGTGCTGACTGCGCTCCCAGCTACAACGTATCCCCGGAAGAGCTCTTCGACCTGTTCGGCAAGTTCGGCCCTGTTCGGTATGTCGCAGCCTCAATCCCGACCGACGTCACAAGAGGATCTTCACCGCTGACATCCACCTACAGCCAAATCCGACAGGGTATCGCGAACAACACCAAGGGCACTGCCTTCGTCGTCTATGAAGACGTGATGGACGCCAAGCAAGCCTGCGACAAGCTCAACGGCTTCAACTTCCAGAACCGCTACCTCGTCGGTATGTGCTCCACTATCCTTGACTTCCTACATACTCTCGGTTTGCGAGCGCGCTGACACCCGTGGCAGTACTATACCACCAGCCCGAGAAGATGTCCAGGTCGAAAGATGACAGCAGCCGCCGTTCGTCCGATCTAGAAACCGGCAAGACTAGTAACGGCGTCGAATAGCATGAGGCGAGACCCGCGGGAGACAACTCCGGTGAGAGCCAGGCACCCCAGGCACTGGCTGTCCTGGAGCCCGTGGGTCTCAAGACGACGACGAGGAAATCCAGGACGACGACTGTACGTTTCAGCATGGATACCAAGCCGGCGGCGTCGACTGCCAGCAGCTTCACTTCTTCTTCATCTTCGTCCGCTTCTACCAACAAGCGGAATTCTGGGGACTCAACTTCGGCTGGCAACATGCATCAGCAGCGGCCGAAACTTTCTAAGCGGGGTTCAGGGTGGGATTCTGCTCATAAGCTTATTACACGATTCACCTGGTCGGCGTTGAGGGGTTCTCAGGCTCAGGCGGTTCGCGCTTGAACAAGCTCATCCAGTAGCTTTGATCCGGGCATTTCCGAACTTGCTTAATTGGGTATTCCCCAGTTCTTTGCAAATTAAGAGCGCTGCTTAAGGTATGCAGCTTTTCCTTAACAGATTGCGTAGGGCAGACAAATCAAGGATTGCCCAATGGGGGCATTGCAAAGTTAAAGATTCGAGTAAATCTTGTGCTAATGTGAGCATGTCCGAGAGCTGAATTTCACATGATACAGAAAGTTTCCTTTACGTTGTAGTACGAGATCTCCGCATACGGAGCGGGAACGTCCGTGCAAATGTTGCTGTCCTATCACTTGAGACATATTTACCCGAATAGGAATTTCGACCACACATCACCTGGCTCGTGTGATGGCTTGCTTTAGGCGACCCTTTTCCACGAAAATCCCTGGCACCAGCACCTTCATCCAAGATTCGAGACGCAGTCGAACACAATACCACCGGTATCTTATGAGGATTGAAGCAGAAAGCGGCCTTGTCGCGCAGGTACAGCAGTCGTCGACTATCGCTTTGGATTATATGCCATGACCAAGTACACACATCAGCCACCGCAATCCTCCAGTTCCGAGACGAAGCCAATTCCCATGACTGGAGTGAAAACAACCATTGTTATCCGTTTTCCCAATGCCTCTGGACCGAGCCAGACGTTCGAGATGGGTCTGCTGCACGAGATGGTCTGACCCACACGCGCGGACTCAGGGCCGATGGTCTCCACGGGGGACCTTCTGGCCTGTAGCACGTCCTCTTTGGCATACTGTGCTAGAGGGCAGAGTTTTCAGCAACTTGACCTCCAAACGCCGATGACCTTCGAGCCTGGCAAGGCTGTAGAGCTAGGCACACTTGCTACGCAGCCTGCTCACCTCGGGAGTATTCCCACCCTCTCTGATGGAAGGGAATTTTGCCATGTGATATACCCAGACCTAGTGCCAATGAAGTCACCTTTGACCATACTGCGAGAGTTCTGATGGTGCAACACGTTCTCCGTCCGTAGTGGAAACCTTCCCTCACCCATTGTGGTAAGGCAATGCTGCAACATATCACCGACCATCTCTCTCGCCGACCAGCACCATCAACTTCGATCGAATTGCACAAGTTCATGACTGCTTCCATATCGGCCATGTGAAGGACTCTCTTTACATCACAAAGACCGTCAAAGATTACCAAACACGAGAAAGACTATATGAAATAGTCGACAAGTTGTAAATCCTGGCTACAAGCCGGTACGAGCGACGTCAGCGAGCATAGTCTCGCCACGTATCCAGGCGTAGATTCGCGAACGAAATTCCACCAACATCCGGGTACTGATCTCCCCCAACGATGGCAAAGAGAGCTGGCTATGTATATCATGTAAGAGGGTTGTGCCTCGAGCGGTCTTCTCTGCGAATAATGCTTCTCTGCTGCGAGCAGGGGCTCCCGCTCCAGTTTGAAGAGGAGTGTGTGCATCTTTCACATCGCATGCGACCTTGCTATCTATGCAGCCTGGCCTCGCAGTAGTTCCAGGCACGAACGCGTTATGAGACGTGTACATTAAAGGGGTTAACGCTAAAATATACATCGTGCTTAGATAATTGTGGTGAAGCTACAGATCAAGGTAGCTGCTGCTTCAGCAAGGCGATAACATTCATTCCATCTCCGTTGACATTTTTCGTAAAGCCGCATGGCCGTGACATCTTCGTCCTCCTCATCCTCTCCCAACAGCTTTTTCTCAATGCTTCTGCGCCGCCATCGCCTTATCGTCGGCGATCTTCTTGACGGCGGGCCTGTCCAGCAGGCTCTGGTTCCACTTGGCAAAGGTGGGGAAATCCTTCGCGTAGTCCCAATCGGGGGTCAGGAAGCCGAGGCCCATGTGCCACGGCACGAAGGCGAGGTCGGCGTACGACACGCGGTCGCCGACGAGGTAAGGGTTGCCGGTCTTCTTCAGGTGGCGGTCGATGACGCCGACGACGCGCTTGATCTCGTTGGCGTAGCGGTCGATGGCGGACGTCAGGTTCTTCTCCGGGTGGAAGTAGGTGAACCAGGCCTTTTGGCCGTAGTACGGGCCCTGGCCCGACATCTGGAAGTGCAGCCAGGCCTGCTCGAGGTACTTTTCGGCGCCCGAGGCGTGGTGGAGGGCGTTGGACTTGTCGTAGGTGTCGACGAGGTATTGGATGATGGCGCCGGACTGGTGTTACCGGGGTGTTAGCTCCTTGTTCTTCGTTTATTTTACTTCACAACTGGGAGACGGACCTCGAAGAGCTTGATGCCGGTGTTGGGGTCCTCGATGGCGGGGACGCGGCCGTTCGGGTTGATGGACTCGTAGGGGTCCTGCTTCATCTCGGGGAACTCGAGGAACTTGGTCTCGTAGGGGATCTTGAGCTCTTCGAGGATGATGGCGACCTTCCACGGGTTGGGACCGGTGGCATGGCTGTAGAGGACAATGGGCTTGAGGGAGGACATGGCTGATGGCTGGAGATGGGAGTGCAAACTCGGGGGGTCAATTGCTGGGCTGTGGTGGGGGATGGATGCGGAGATGAGGGCTGGTGGTTGGAACCGAGTTTCGACGGGCCCAGCGCACCTTTATAGCTACATTGACTTCATAGTGTCATAGATGCTTTCAGGCACGAGCATCGTATGCGGGGCATGCCGTCGGCCATGCCCCACCCGGCTTACAAGTGTTCTGGTGTACCTTGATGTGGGCGGTCAGGATTCTGCTCGGGCTCATGTAAGCATCAATTCGATCGTCTTCTGTTGTTGGGTACAGGAGCTCTGCATCGTGTGTATTTGTCAGCAGTGACCAAGTTGGGCAGGCGGCGGCGCCAATTGCGTGCCGCTCGGGCTCTTGAAGCACGGAATGGGCAATAACACGGGAGAAGCGCGTGGTTGAGGTTGAGGTTGAGTCAGCAGCGAGTGTGAAGGCTGCAGGTGCGAGGTAACGGCGGGGTGGAATGCGGGGCGGAATTGACAGCGCGCCCCCGGCCGATCCGCCCCGGCCGAAGCCAGCTCATCATTTAAGCAGATGCTTCCGAGACATGCGGCCGGCGATGGTGATGCGGAGAATTGGTGGTGCTGCAGGGATGCGGCCGACAACACGGGTGAGGCGCCAGGCGTGCAGCCCGATCGTCGCTACTCATCGCCCGTCAGCCTAAGCCCGCCATCTCGACGGCGACGGATTGCATGCGTGCCAAGCTCAGAGGCCGTTGCCGTGGCTGGACTAAAGCCGTCGGCTCCCGCGCACCGTCTCACATAGAAGTCGACCATTCTTCCACCGTGTCTGGGGTTGCCGCGACCGAGTTCCTGCCAGGCATACGCGTCAGGCCCGCCCCCAGTGGCTTTTTGCGCGCCAGACCCTCAGCATTGCGCGTCTCAGGGGCGCTGCCTGCGCACTTCGACATCCGCCGGCGCCATGATTTCTCTGTCGCAATTCTTCCAGCAAAGCTTCCACTGCGCTCGTGAGCGCGTTATGCCGCTGCGCCGCCATGCCGTCACTAATCACTAGGCGCAAGTCCCTCTTCGTCTTCGCCGCCTTTGCCTTCCTGTTCTACTGTTTCCACGGCTCCTCGTCGCCCTATCGCCTGCCCTATGCGTCTTCTGGAAAAGGCTCGCATGCGGCGCTGCCCGCCTTTGACTGGGCCAATGTCTCCCACCGCTACCCCGTTCAGTCCATGGCCGCCATGCCCACCTCGGTCGCTCACCTGCCGTCCATCCAGCACCAGTTTGAAGAGGAGGCTGCCGAGGACCGCAAGGTGCGGTTGAAACGCCAGGCCAAGGTCAAGGCCGAATTTCTCCACGCCTGGAAGGGCTACAAGAAGCATGCCTGGCTGCATGACGAGCTTCTCCCCATCTCCGGCGGCGCCCGCGATCCGTTTGGCGGCTGGGCCGCCACCCTTGTAGACTCGCTGGACACGCTCTGGATCATGAACCTGACGGACGAGTTCGACGAGGCCGTCCACGCAGTCAACGCCATCGACTTCAGCTCGTGCTCGCTGCAGGAGCTCAACGTCTTTGAAACCACCATCCGCTATCTCGGCGGCCTGCTCTCCGCCTACGACCTGAGCGAGTATCCGTCGCTGCTGGCCAAGGCCACCGAGCTGGGCCACATGCTGTACAAGGCGTTCGACACGCCCAACCGCATGCCCATTACCCGCTGGAACTTCCGCTCCGCCATGGACGATGTCCCGCAGGAGGCCGACGCGAAGGTGCTGGTGGCCGAGCTGGGCTCGCTGACCATGGAGTTCACCCGCCTCTCGCAGCTCACCGGCGACCCGCGCTGGTACGACGCCGTGCACCGCATCATGGCCGTGTTCGAGGCCCAGCAGATGTACACCAAGCTGCCGGGCCTCTTCCCCACCGTCGTCAGCGCGCGCGTGCAGAACTTCTGGGAGAGCCCGGCCGACCCGGACGAGCGCACCCCCTTCACCATCGGCGCCATGGCCGACTCGCTGTACGAGTACTTCCCCAAGCAGCACCTGCTGCTGCACGGCGCCGACCGCTCCACCTACCGCCGCCTGTGGCTGCGCGCCGCCTCGCCCATCAAGAACCACCTCCTCTACCGGCCCATGACGCCCGGCAACAAGGACGTCCTGCTCGTCGGCGACGCGCACGTCTCGGGCGGCGACCCGCCCGCGTTCGCGCCCAAGCAGCTCCTGCTCGAGCCCAAGAACCAGCACCTCTCGTGCTTCGCGGGCGCCGCCTTCGCGCTGGCCGGGCGCGCCTTCTCGCTCGCCGACGACGTCGACGTCGGGCGGCGCCTGGCCGACGGCTGCCTGTGGGCCTACGAGGCCGGCGGCCCGCACGGCATCATGCCCGAGACCATGTACACGCTGCCGTGCCCGCTCGCCGGGCCCTTCTCCGGCGACGGCTGCGAGTGGCAGGAAGACGCGTGGTTCGGCGCCGTCGAGGCGGCCCACAACGGCATCAACGTCGACGCCGACGGCGTGCCGATTGTTCTTCCTGCCGAGGAGCTCGTCCAGGCCCACCACCTGCGCAAAGGCGTCGCGCGCGTCGCCGACCCCCGCTACGCCCTGCGCCCCGAGGCGATCGAGAGCGTCTTCGTACTGTTCCGCCTCACCGGCGACGAACGCCTGCCCGACCGCGCCTGGCGCATCTTCGAGCGCATCGTCAAGCAGACGAAGACGCGCTACGGCCACGCCGGGTTGGACGACTGCGTCAGAGAGGGCCGCACCCGCCAGGGCGACCGCATGGAGAGCTTCTGGCTCGCGGAGACGCTGAAGTACTTTTACCTGCTGTTCGAGGACCCCCAAGTGCTGAGCTTGGACGAGTGGGTGTTCAATACCGAGGCGCATCCGTTCAGGTGGAGGAGGGGCGGGCATGTGGGGGTTGCTGCGAGGGGTTGATGATGGGATGTGGGATGGGAGTGGAGCGATCTAGTTGTGGCAAGGGCGTTTTGTGGGGGGTCCGGTGGTCGGTTTGGAATGATATATTTTGTATAGGATATTTACTAGTTGAAGTTCAAGGACGTTTTTGTTTTTCGGTTCATTGAGCGAAAGGGGAATGGGAGGGAAGGGATGGGATGGGGAAGGGGAAGAAAGAAAAAAAAGATGAGCGGTAGCAGTTGTAGTAGCTGCCTGAGGCGGGTTCGGCTTGTACTTGTACTTTCCTGCTTGTATACCGCCGCATATTATGGGATCCGTTCGGTCTACTGTTGCCGAGTTACAAACCCGCTATAGACTTGCGCTACGTACTTTGAATACTTTGAACTTTTATACGCGGAGCCAATGCGTTCACTCCTTGCCGGTCCCGTGGCCCGGCCCGCAATGGGATCTTTCATGTTCCTCGTGCCGTCCGCTTGCTACCAGTTTCGTCTCTCAAGTTTTCTTGCATTGCTTCCGCTGCCGTCTATGAGACCGAAAGAACACGCGAAGGATCTTCGATGATGCTTGGACTCGTGCTAATTCCCGGACTAAGATACAGTTGCATTACCGACGTTCGGTATTGAAGTGTAGAGTTCACATGTGTGCTGCAATGTTGTCACAGATCATTGTGTCGATATCAATTGATCGCATAGTCGTTTCATTCAACTATATCAAGTGGGCTCTCACAGGCCTGGCTGCTTATTTACTGTAATGCCTACTGGGAACTTGCCTTGTTTGCGCATGGCATATTTTTTTTTTCTCAATTCATTGTGAATGATTTCGCCGATGCATCAATCGTGCCAAGTGCAACAGCCGTTGCTGGTGTGGCCGCAGTTGCTGCAGCTGTAGTAGGTGTCGGCAGAGTTGTCGGCGCCGCATTGGCAGCACTCTACAATAGCCATGTCCTTGGGTTGGGTGCCCTTCACGACGGCCGTGTTCTTGGGTAGGGCTTTGGGAGCATGCATGGCCGGTGATGGTAGTGGCGGTGCAAAGGGTTGTGCTTGGTTCGAGTTGGTTGGGTGGGGAATGGATGAAGCTATGCTGGTGAGGGTGGTGGTGATGATGATGATGATGATAAGTTCGCTGACCCATGGTGTTTTATGTCGCTGCTCGAGTAGCTGTTCACGACATTGGGCTCGAGGGGTTTCTTTGGTGGACAATGGCGTTGTCTTCGAGCGCATTGAAGTCGTGACGTTTTCTTGGAGGGTCGGAGGTAGCTAGAACCATGGCATTGTTTGAACAAGGAAAAGTGTAGTCATATGCGCGGGATATTGCAAAATCTTTGTTTCTTCCGACACCTGAAGAAACAAGTAGCAGTTCGTCACATCAAGCTAACAGTCCAGCAAATGATACTGTTCGGCGTTCACCAAGCATAGGTAAGATAGCATGGCAGCGGATATGTTCCAAATTGTTTCCTCAGTGAGCCTCCTCCATTAAGTCTTGATATATACAAGAATACGTATCGTCCCCCCATGTCCAACATTCCCCACATCAACAACAGTGATGATCCGTGGTATCAAGCATCTCTAGATAACAGTCGTGAAAATGAGCGTGACGAATGGCGTTAAGTGGTGTGGTCCTCCAATGAGCCAACCGAGATATTAAACGAGAAAAGAAAATGTTCCTTTCTTCCCCACTTCCGAAGTGTTCACCCCTCCTTTTTTTCCATGCAGACCAAACAAATAAAAACCCAAAAAGAGGTTGGAAGGAAACGGTAGGCATCGGTTCTTTTTCGTTTTTCTTTAGCCCCCTCTCCTTCAGTGACCAAGTCCCAAGAAGAGAGCCTCGATGCACCGGTCCCACACGTCCATCCCGCTGCCTCCGGCTCCGCAGTGGGAAGTGGGTCCGCTTCCTCGGACAGTGGTAGCAGGTGTCGGGGTAGGCGCAGGTGTTGATGCGGTCATTGGCGTGGAAGCGGTGGCGATGGCGACAGGCGGTGTCGGGATGGTCAGGAGTGTTGAGTGGTAGTTGAGCAGCTCATTACCTGTTCAAGAAAGACACAGAGAAACGAATCAACAACCTGACCACCCCGTAGCAGCAGCGAAGAGTTGGACGAAGACGAGCAAAACGAACAAGCCAAAGAAGGAATCTGATCTCGTCCCAGCGACGGCTGCCGCGGCAGAAGCGCTGTTGCCACTACTGCTAGCGCCGCTGCTGCCGCCGCCGCTGCTGGGACCGTTGCGATCTAGTAGGCGTTGCGGCGTTCGTCGTCCATGGATTTAGGCCTGGAAGGGCGTACCGGTGCCGTAAGACCGCTTGACGAAGCCGGTCGGGCTGGCCTCGCGCTTGATGATGCCAGAAGGAGCGGCGACGCCCTCGACGACGGGGAGGTCGCGCTTGTCGAAGATGCCCTCGGTGGTGTTCTTGTCGAGGGCCAGGCGGGGGAAGACGGTGCTGTTCCAGTTGCGGGGCAGGATGGGCTTGCCGGTGAAGTTGAGGCTGCGGGGGACGACGGCCTCGGTGATGTTGGTCAGGGAGCCACGGGTCTCGAGGTGGGCGGCGGTGCCGTTGACGGCGGTGACGCCGACGTGGTGCGGGGGCAGGGCCGCGGCGGTCGAGGCCAGCAGGAAGGTGGTGATGGCGGAGGTGAACAGCATTTTGGCGATAATGACCGAGTTCTCTGCAAGTGACGATGGAAGCCTTGTCCAAGGAGGTTAGATCACGAGTTGGCAGGAAAGCAGTGAGTATATTCCAGTCCTCGGACAAAGGCGAGAAAAAGATTGACGGTAGCGGTAACACAAACCAAGGCAGCCACCGCAGGACGTCTCCTTTATAGCAGGAAGAGCAGCATCTGGCGGTCGCGGCAGGCTGGGGCGCGGGCTGGGGCTGGCCCACCACACCACCGCCGGGCTATCTCTTCCCTGCACAGTATCTAGCGCGGCGCCATGGGTGACGGGGACATGGCATCTGCGCATGGGGCAGAGACACCAAGACGGCGCGCCCGGTAGTGCGGGTGCCAGGCCGATGACAGCATGCCAGCCAAGCGGAGCCTCTTAGGATATGCGGTATGGGCAATGCAGGGTGGGCGAGCGGCCTGACACAGGAAGATCGACGAGAAAATATTCGCTCATAGGTGGGTTCGGTGGGCTTGAGCGGGTGGAGGAGCCAAGAGAACGTGCGCTGAGATAGTGACTGGGGCTGCTCATGCCCCTTTGGGAAGAGTGGTGGATGGTGTGCAGCTCTGTCGTGCTCGCTGTCTATCTGCTTCGTCCAGCGCCAGACTCATGCGTGCCGCCGGACCGCTGAGAGCAGCCGCCGTGCGCTGATAGGTAGGGTGCCCTGCCGATCGCGCTTTCTGGCTGCCTCTCGTTGTTTTAGACCTAGCCACAGCCGGCAGTTGCAGTAGCACAACCCTGGGGATGCTCAGCAGTTCCCTGGCGCTGAGGCTGTTCGGATAAGCTTATTGGGCTGTCTCGGAGGCAGGGCTGCTTTCGGCGGCGGTCGCGCCGTGGTGGGCGTGGGAGAAAAAAAGAGAACCCACTGGAGCGCTGGCGTCAATGGGCAGGGGCCCGGGTGAGGCCCAGCGCTAGCAGCATCGCTGGGCTTGTTGGGGCAATACATGGCGGTGATCGGCCCATGGTGGGTGCTGAAGGCTTGTTCAGAGTCGCTCCTCGGCTCCGGCGCCCCCTTCAGCTAGAGCCGCTCCAACGGTGCCAACACTGCCCGTCGGTGAGCGATGGCGCCCGCACGGTTCTTTGCACCACAACGCATCGTCCGGGCGATTCAGGCGCGGCGGGCGGTCGGGAGGGCGGCCCTGCGCAACAGGCCAATCTGGGAATCTGCAGTGGCTGCGGCGGATAAACGAAGCGCAGCCGTTTCACACGCAGGCGGGACGGCCGCCTTCGCTCTGCCAAGGACAGCGTGTAAGCCCTGTCGGCGCCCCACCCGACGCAGGTACCAGACGGCCGTGATGGGAGCGGCGCGTCGGCGGTTTGGCAGAAAACGAAAGAGTCGGTGATGGTCCTGAGTCAACGCGCCCATCGCCGATGTGCTCCGTGCCACACCACTGCCGACCTGCCCAAGGATGTCCTCTGCGCCGCCAGCCTTATCGCCGCTCCTGCCGTGTCTCCCCGTCTCCCTGCCTGCCTCTTTGGCTCGGACAATTCAATCTCTTGAGCGGGCTGCGGGGAGCGCTTCCCCAGAGCTTTGCCGCGTGTCTTGTCCTGCTCTTGATGCTCCGCGCCGAAGGAAAAGTCATAACCTTATTTCAACCCTCCCGAGTTCGCTGAGTGCTTCGGTCCGGATGGCTTCCTGCTAGCCCCTTGGCGCCGGGGGCAGATGAGATCGTCAACGCCTCACGGATGGCTGACGCCCGCCTGCTGGCCTTACTTGGCTGCCGCGCCACGCCCTGTCTCCTGAACCTCCATCGCTCCTCCCTTGCCGTTCCAGACGCTTCCTCCACGACTAAAGCAACTCCGGCAAACCCCATCGTCGACTTCCAAATTGCTCCGTCGCCCTCCCGCCGACGCGCGACGATCGCCTCGCGAATGATGAGTTGTTGTTACGAGCCGAGATCTGCGGTCCAGCACGCATGAGCCGGGAATGCTCGGATAGAGAGCGAGAGGCAAAGGCGGCCGATCTGAAGCTGTGTTGCAAGAGTGGATGTGACTTGAGCAATCGAAGACCCTAATCATCCATGCGTCATCGGCCGGTGGGCCAGCCATGTGCTGACCCCTGGGAGGAGAGTGGACACCCATCTACTCGTGCTCTTGCCGTAAGGGGCAGGCGGCGGCGAGTCCAGAAGCGCAGTGCGAGGCTGGGAGATCGGCGAGGCTCCAGAACCGCGAGACGAACCATCACTGCATGCTCTGAGACGGATGTCGCACCAGCGACGGCATATCGCCAGCCAATGCCCATGTCTTGCCGCCCATCTGCGTCCAGCATGGCGAATCACGTCGATGCGGTGCCTGGTGGTGTTTACACATCCCGGACGAACACGGGAAGGATTGATAGGCTTCCCTGTCGTCTCGACCAGGACAAACCCCGATTGGTGAGGGCCCGAGCTTCCATTGTAGGAAATGATAGCTGGTTGAGCTTTTGATAGCACGCCGGGTTATCTGTTTCCGCGACAGAAGCGGTACCACACCATTGGTCTTGGGTGTTTGAAATAACGACGAGGCCGAGTGCTGCGGTCCGCGATGCCGGCCGCAGCGAAGCGCCGGGGAAACATGTCCGGCGTCCTATCTTGTCATGCCGTGCGACCAAAGCAACAACAGGTCGGCAACAGCCGTGGACACAATGTGATGGGTCCGCCAACGACAGCTTGCCTGAAAGCGCCAGATGGAGACACTCCGAAACAACTGGTTTGAAACTAATGATAGCTCAGGCCGGCCGCACGTGTTTCTTAGTGCGGCTTCTTTCGATTCGTGGGTTGCCGCCCAAGAGTCCAAGAGGCGTTGAGACGAGCCAAGAAGCAGCAAGTCAGTGAAATATTTGGACGCCTTTCTGGCCTGTCATGGAGTTGAAAGCGGCTGAGTCGCGCGGTCGAAACGGAGAGATCCATCATCTCTGTCATTGTCTCGTATGCAAGTGAGAGCCGGAGAAATCCATGAGGCCGCCGGTGATGCAACAGGCTGGTTTGAGAAGAGACTGAATCATTACTCGAGTAATGACGGGCCTCGAGATTTGGCGACGTGGTCGTAGCGAAACGAAAGCTCGCATCGAGCGAATACAGTTCGGTCCGAGCGCGTTGCGTCTGTGAGGTGAGTGGGTGCACGCGGGGTGGAGGGTGGAGGCGGGGATGAGGAGAAGACGGGGTCGAGGTTGGAGCGTTCGCGCCTTGACGCGTTCCCGTCGCGTAAGTCACGTGACCAGAACTCGCAAAGGGAAACGGGCCGGCCGGGGCTTCCTCTTGTGCCGAGAGGCTCAACCGGAGCTTCCGCTTCGTGCTGCACGTCGACTGTTCGTCCCAATCAGCTCTGTTCTAAGCTCATCCTTCAGCCATCACGCGTGGAATTGCGCGTCAGCACCGCATTCGTCTCAACACCAACAACACTGGTGTGTGTGATTCGTCCAAGAGCATGATGCTGCTGCGGCGTATCATTTAGTCACAGCAGCGTGGGCGTCTGGACTCAAGTCTGTCCAGGGATCTGCCAAGCCACACGTCGAAGGATGCGTGCACCACCAGCCAGCAGCCTTCTTTAAAGACCAGGCCTTCAACCGTGACCTCCCAGAGCTCTGCACCTCGTTCCTGCAAGCCGTCAGCAAAACCGCAGTCCTAGTGGCTCGCGCTCGCACTTGGTGACGTGATCTCACCGGAAGGATTCAAGACCTCCACTACATTTATCTTCCATCCATTCCCGACAGAACTCGCCCCTGAGAATCGAGAAAATGGCCGAGAACAACGAACAGCAGCCGCTGCCGCCCACCGTCATCTCCACCAGCAAAGACTCCCCGTGGTACTTCAATGACATTGACACCTTGACCCCGGAGTCCCGGGATCTACTGGAGAATTACAGCGGCATCTCGCCTGAGAAGGTTGAGGCTCATGTGAGAGAAGTGGTCAGTTGAACATCTCGACAAATATCTTGCAACACTCTGGCTGACTTCGTTCATAGAGGGACAAAGCCTGGGAGATTGTATGACAGCCTCAATGCTTCTCCAGATACACGAACGGTTGAATAACTTCAATCTCGACAGTTTCCCTACCCATGCATCGGGGCATTCCGCTTCCTCGATCTGGCCATGTACAAAGAGCCCTACTACCCCGAAGTCCTCTCGCGCGTCAAGAACGGCGACAAGCTGCTCGACCTAGGCTGCTGCTTCGGGCAAGAGCTCCGCAAACTCGTAAGCAACCACAAAACTCAACATGATCCCGCCTCATCTCATCTCATCTCACCCGCGCAGGCCCACGACGGCGCCCCGCCCTCCTCCCTCTACGGCAGCGACCTCCGCCCGGCCTTCCTCACCCTCGGCCACGCCCTCTTCCTCGACGAAGCCAAGCTGCCCACCACCCCGCACTTCATCGCCGCCGACATCCTCGCCGACCCCTTCTCCGCCTCGCCCCTGCACCGGCAGCTCGGCGGCACCGTCTCCGTCGTCCACGCCTCGGCCTTCTTCCACCTCTTCTCGCGCGAAGACCAGCTGCGCGCCGCCGAGGCCGTCGTCGCCCTCCTCAAGCCCGAGCCCGGCGTCGCCGTCGTCGGCGCCCAGATCGGGACCCCGACGCCGGGCGTCGCCGAGAGCTGGACCAAGGGGAAGAAGTCGCCGCGGTTCTCGCACAATGTCGAGAGTTGGGCCGCGTTGTGGGACGAGGTGGGGACGCGGACGGGGACCGGATGGGAGGTGGTCGAGGCGCGGTTGACCAAGGTGGAGAAGGCCGTCAGTCCCGAGTTGTTGAAGTTGGTGGGTGAGGGTGGCGTGCATTGGTTGAGCTTTTGGGTGAGGAGGGTCGAGTAGGTCGGTCGGTTGGTTGGGTGGGAGCGTCGTGATTTGGGGTCCTCGGCTTTGGTGATAATTCCAGATCCACTAGGTAGTTGACGTCGCCATACTTGGTCCTTGGTTCGAGTCTGATGGCTTTGAAAGGACCGCGTAGACGGATCCATCCGTCTTGGACGTCATCGAAGGTGTTTTCACTGGCAAGCTTACTACGAAAGTGGCCAGATTCATTTGATCCCCATACCCATATCCTTTCGTGGCTCGGTTGTAAAATACGTACGCCGTGACTCGCCCAAGACCGAGAAGGTATCCGTTAGGTCTTTAGAAATTCTGGAGCCGGTTTGGATGAGTACCAGCACAGCTCTTGAATCAGACCTTGCCGCCACATACCCGCGAGGTGCAGAATGCTCGCTTGTACGCGTTTGCTATGCTAGACGCCTCGTGGTTCCAATTGTCAAGGGAATCTTGCATGATGCACAACCTGTCCACCCAAAGGTACCAGATATTCAGACGGTACGCGATAGACAAGCGTCAAGGGGTGTCTTTGGCAGGGTGTTGGCGGAAACCCCCTTCTATCAACTTTTCGACCGTCTTGCTTATGAGCATAAGCGCCTTGTCGCTACGGCCCCAGCGATAGCTCAGTGAGGTAGCGAACTGGTGGAAGCCGTTAGTGAGAAGGTATGTAGCTAATCTCAATCATCTAAGAACCTCACATTTGAATAAAACCAATATGTGAGCTCGGGGTTTCGCTTGGTATCAAGAAGAGGTTGGTGTAGATGGAGCACCGCCTCCTCTCCTTCATCCTCGCACAGATCTTCAATGCGTCCTTGGCGTACATGACATCCTCTCCCCGACGCGCTACAGCAATTCAAAGGCTCGGATATTGATGTGTGACGTGCCCGTCAGTATTTCGACGATGGGAAATCCATCCCAATGGGTAAAACACCCGAGGATCCCTCACGAAGGCTCCACATGGTTTGCAGAGCACAGTTGGCGGATCAATCCCAAGATAGCTGCCGGCCATCTGGAAATCCGGATCGTAGTGTAAACGTGAGGGGTCTCGAGTCAACTGGGGGGCATGAACGTCGTCTAAGCAGCGCTATGAGTTGAATCGGGACACCAGCGTGCGCTGGTCTAGTTCCAGTCGTGGATGTCTCGCCGAGCAGAAGTGCATCCATCCACTGGCATCTTGATGAAAGAGAGGGGAGGGATAAGACTGATGAAACGGAATGTGATTGTAAAAGGGACGAGGCTGGCTTCAGGTGGTGAGAGCGGTGGATATGTTAGCGAGGTGTGACAAACAACGCTGCTGACATCAGACCCGATGGGCTGAATTGATCCTTCTTTAACATAGTCGGAGACGCGAAGGGTAATGTCAATGAAGGGTTTGAGCCGTGTTCTTCACTCCCAACATCTTGGATATATGATGGATACGTGTCAATCTATCAACGACTGTCTCACTGCCAGCACACACCTCATTCAATCATCAATCGACCTGCCAACGACTTACAAAGGTTCGAGCGAAGTCCAAGCTTTAGTCTTCATGGCTTCCAGCTCACCACTATCACAGCTGAAGCAAGAACGGCTGCCAAACCCTAACGAAGACACCGGTCATGCCAAGATCATAATTATCGTCCTCGACAAGACGTTCGCGCGGCTGTCAACGCTTGTCTATACTATGATACATCATCATATTCGACGTAGAAGCCCGACCGCTTTCTTGACCCCTCTCCAATGATATCGACCATGCCCCACCCTTTTGTCTTCCTCTATTCCAGCAGCGAAGCCTGATTGGTGTAGAGAACGTCGACGACGTTGTGCAACTTCTCGATCGTCCCAAGGGCGGCGTCGTAGGCCTGGTCGCGCTCCGTCTCCTCGAAGACGATGAGGCAGCCGGCACCCTGGTCAAGCACGCCAATGATGACCTTGTCAAGGATCATCTGACTGAGCTTGCGCTCGACCTGAGGAGTATCCAAGCCGACAAGCTTAGCGATATGGGAGATCTCAACGCGGCTGTAGGGCTCGATGACCTTGATAAGGTTCTGCTCAAGCATGGCATCGTAAAGGCGGCGGAGGTGGGAGGCGATGAAGCGGTCGGAGCCGAGCTCGAAGCGGTAGTCGGATAGAGATCGCTCGTACTCCTCCAAACTGCGGTTGGCGTGCGCGCGTGCCACAGCCTTCATTGCGTCCAGGTTCTTGCCGGCGTACTTCAGAGCGTGCTTCGAGGCCATGATGTTGTTGACGTCGTCGGTTTGGTTCAACATGACCTTGCAGAGCAGCATGTACTGTAATGCCGAGGTGGACTTCTGCTCGTCATCCTGCGAGTGGTAGCCCTCCATGGCCTCAATGAAGTAGGAGAATGCGGTGGTGAAGTCCTTGTCTTCGGCATGCAGCATGCCACTCTGCATGTCCAGACCGGCTTGTAGCAAAGGAGGAGTGTAGACAGACGCGGCGGAGGTACGGGCGGACGTGAGGGCGGCGCGACCCTTGGGGACGTTGCCCAAGGCGTGGTAGACACGCGACTCCAGAAGCTGCACCTCAACCAGCACCAACTTGTCGTCCAAGCGCTTCAGCTCCTTGAGCAGGCTGTTGATCAGGGTAAGAGCATCGTAGTAGGATTGCTTCTGCATGTAAAGCGAGACGAGACGTGTCTCGAGGTTCTGGCGGAGGAAGCCTCGCCTCTCCGAAACGGCCCATTCTATGCACGACTTGGTGACGGTGATTTGAGTCTCGAGAGTGTTGGGGATGGCGGCGAACATGTCAAGGAGCTGCCTCACTACAAGGTAAGAGAGTTAGCCTGTTACGCAAACAACGTACAGCATGATCCAAGCGCATACCGAGCTTCGCAGTCTTGGCCCTCGCAAAGGATGACAGCACCGATCTTGTCTGGCGGATGAGCTCGCCGAGCTCGTTTGTCTTCCTGTGGTCGCGGTACAGCTCGCCCAGCGACACCAAGGCGTTCTCGAAGTTCTTGATGGCAGCATCGTTGGAGCCCGGGTTTTGAGACAGCACGTCGCGCAATGTCTGCTCTGCCTTTGCCGGATCCGTCTTGGCCAGCTTCTGGGCCTCCTCTATCCGCTTCGCATCTTCCGGGGCGGCGGGAGCCATGGTCAACGAGGGCAGCAGCGGGTCGGGGGGTAGAGATGGAGTGGGCGAGGAGTAAGCGGGTCGGGGGCGGGTTGCGGATGGGCGATGTGGTGTTGAGAGCAGCGCGGCGGGCTGGAGCTGTGATGTCGGAGCTCCACAGAGCGCCTCGCCGGGCGCGCTACGACCGAAGCGGCCTAGCCCGGCATCATTCTCTCCAAAAGTTCTCGACGCTGCGGCGAACGCCTGCTCCTCCGCCCAAAAGACAAAATGGTATGTGTACCGTCCCGCACGCTTGCAGCTGGCTCTCGGCGCTGACACTGCGCGCAGAAAATCAAGGCCCTCTCTCGCTCTGCAGGCGACTACCAGGCGCCGGGCACAAATGTGTCCCGCACGCCGAGGAACCTCGACCCGGCCCTGCACCCGTTCGAACGTGCCCGCGAATACACGCGCGCCCTCAATGCCACCAAGATGGAGCGCATGTTCGCGCAGCCCTTCATCGCGCAACTCGGGAAGGGCCATGTTGACGGTGTCTACTCCATTGCGAAGGATCCCGAATCTCTCCAGCACTTTGCCAGTGGTAGCGGTGATGGTATTGTGAAGGTGTGGGATTTGACAAGCCAGGACGAGATATGGCAGGGCTCTGCGCATCAGAACATGGTGCGCGGTCTTACCTGGTCGCGCGACAAGAAGATTCTGTCCTGTGGCGCGGACAAGACGGTCAAGATGTTCGACCCGTACAAGACGGTTGGCGGCAGCCCTCCAGTAGCAACTTGGCTCGGACAAGGCGCCTTCACGAGCATCACTCACCACCGTTCCGACCCCGCTGTCGCCGTGTCTTCGTCCAGCCAAATCTCCATCTACGATACCACGCGCCCTGCCTCGAACCCTTCGCAAACACTCGCCTGGCCTACCGCAATTGATACCATCAACGCCGTTTCCTTCAACCAGACAGAGACTTCGATCCTTGCATCTGCAGCCTCGGACCGCAGCGTCGTCATGTACGACCTCCGTACTTCTTCGCCGCTGCACAAGACAGTACTCACGCTCGCCGCCAACTGCATCTCCTGGAACCCCATGGAGGCCTTCAACTTCGCCTGCGGCAGCGAAGACCACAACGTCTACATCTTCGACATGCGCAACATGAAGCGCGCCCTCAACGTCCTCAAGGACCACGTCGCCGCCGTCATGGACGTCGACTGGTCGCCGACGGGCGAGGAGCTCGTCTCGGCGTCGTACGACCGCAGCATCCGCCTCTGGACCCGCGGCCAGGGCCACTCGCGCGACATCTACCACACCAAGCGCATGCAGCGCGTCTTCTCGTGCGCCTGGTCGCCCGACAACAACTACATCCTCTCGGGCTCCGACGACGGCAACGTCCGCATCTGGCGCGCCAGGGCCTCGGCCCGCCAGGGCGTCAAGTCCGCCGCCGAGCGCCAGAAGCTCGAGTACGACGAGGCGCTCAAGAGCCGCTACAAGCACATGCCCGAGATCAAGCGCATCGCCCGCCACCGGCACGTGCCCAAGGTGGTCAAGAAGGCCGGCCAGATCAAGGCCGAGGAGATCAAGTCGATCAAGAGGAAGGAGGAGAACGAGAGGAGGCACTCTCGCAAGGGCGAGGTGCGGAGGAGGAGCGAGAGGGAGAAGATGGTTATGGCTACGGAGCAGTAAAAAGGTTGCTCCAATGGTGTCGAGCATTCAGACTAGGTGGTAGTTGGGGGGTTCGGTTTGGCAGTTGCAGTCTTGTCGCTGCTTTCTTTTGCTTGCATAGCACAGCGCCGGCGTTTTGAGGGTATGGCGGTTTACGCGAATTGATGCGTACGGCAAGTGGCGTTTTCGAGGCAGGGTTGTCCATAAGGCACCTTCAAAAGTCCGGAAGGGATGTGGAGGAATTTGGTGATAGTAGTCTAGTAAATGAGATAAGATGGAAAAGAGATACTCGACCTTTGCGAACAAGGTGTTCATGCTCTGGTTGATGAACTTGGCCCGCTGTATGTTGGATTTACTAGGTGAATTGAAGAACAACCACAAGGCCTTGTACATAAGACTGTCCAATTTCGCCATATAAGGGAGCCTAGTCTGTAGAGATTCAAGTTGTGGTCGGCAGTGGTGTACGCTGGATGGCCGATTACCTACCATGCCCTGAATGAAGCATCACACCCAACAGCAACAGATCACCAGAATCACGTCTTAGCATGATGTCACGCTCTTCTGTCTGTAGCACCGCGCATCGAGAAGCGTCAATTTACCCTGTGCTCACATCCGACAGGGAACCGGGCCGATCACCGCAGGACCAAAACAACGACGGATAACTCGGCCGCCGCCCGCAAGGTGTTGATTAACTGCCGCACCGGGAAGGTATAAGATAGTCGCCCTTCCTCCTCAGCTTCGGCTTCGTCGGATAGCGCTCCGTGACAGGCTGTTGTGGAGAAGGGCGAAAAAAGAAAGAGCACTTTGCCGCCGCTCCGAGTGAGGCGCTGATCAGAGGAACAAGTGAGGTCCAGCAGCATGAAAGATCATCGCTCCTTCTCGTATGGCATGTACATAGGGCAGAGGAAGAAATGCGCTTTCATCTCGTGATGGATAGGATGGAGGGATGGAGGGGTAGATGTGGGGAGCGGCCACCCCGTCAGGCCAACCTTCTCTCGTTTCAAACAAAAAAGCGAGACAGGAAGAAGGAAGCGTATACCCAAGGCTTGGGCTCCGGTTGGGTGGAGTATTATGTAGCGGCTGCGTTTTGCCGAGCTAGCTGCCCGTTCGAGATGGGCGGCCCTGATGCAAAGCAGCCATGATCTTCGTCCATTCAAACGTCCGTAACCGCTCCCCATCCCATATCATGGACTTTCCTTGCAAGTGTCGCCGATGAGCGGACGAGCCTGCCTCTCCCGGCAAGTGATGGACGGCGAAGCAGCGGCGCGGCGCGTAGGTAAAATCACACATGTACCGAGTAAGTGGGTGAGGAAAAAAAAAAAAGCTTATCCTAAACGCTCACCATTCATCTCGGTTGCAGGAAGTAGTGTACCAGTGCAAATGACACCGAGAGGAAACAACTCGTCGTGCTTACTCGCTAAGCGCGTCAATGACGTGATGTGACCAGGACGCCCTGCTGTGCAGATGGAGAATGCGAAGAGGTTTCGTGAAAGGTGTGTGGGCGGGCGGTGATGATGCTCGAGCAACCCTGGGAAGGCGAAATTTCAAGAGCGCCACCAAACCAAGCGGACGGTACCTGCGGCCGGGAAAAGCAGGCGGCGGATAAGGCCTCCGGCAATGCGCTTCGCCCCCGGCAGAGGGCCGGAGAAATCGGGGAAGGTAGCAGGTAGAGTGGTGACGAGAGAGGTGCCGGTGTCACGGCGGAGACGGACGGAGATGGAGCAGAGTGGGCGGGTGATTGTTACACGTGTTGCGAGCACATCTTCTGCCTGTTCGGGCTACTGCTTGGACGGTTGATCTACCTCGCGCACACGTGTTGCATGCCGCGATTGCCCTTTAATATTGTGCTGGCTGCTGCCCTAGCATCCGTCCGCGCTTTAGCCTCCCCGCCGGAGAAACGCATCAAAGGGGAGGGGCGGAGCGGAGACCCCTCGGAGGCCCAGCTTTCTGCACTTGTGACGGGCGAACAAACCAGCGCAGCGGGTCGCCGGTGTTTGCTCTGCCGCCGGCCAACCAGCGCGGCCAGCGCAAATTACCAGCCCGCCGATCGCAGCGCCGGAGGGACCGGAGGGACCCGGCGGGTTGCATTCCATCTCCAGTCTCTCGCATGTGGCAGGCTGCGGCGGCAGCATTGCCCACACACACCGTCCCCATCCCGACCCTCTCCTCACTGTGCTGGTGCCTTCCGTTCACCTGGTCACGCTGACGCCTATCACTTGTGGAGTCGAGGCACCACCCACACCACCGTGCGAGCCCACGCCTCCAGCTCAGCTCCCAGCTGTCGTCATGACTCTCCTCCTAGCTAGCTGGCACTTTCGCTCGCTTGCTAACGGGCAGCATGTGGCAAACGAAAGGACGGCGGTTGCCTGTGAAACGGGAACAGGCGCGCGACGAATCCCTTGACGCCGTTCTTCCCACCAGCAACAAACACCAGGATGAAGGGGAAGCAAAATAATTAGGGGACCCGGCGGAATCGATGACGCCATGGCAAGTGCTCGGGCCCAGAGACAAGCCCGTCCGTGTGCCCGAGCTAGAATCTCCATGCCCGCTCCCCGTCCGTCGTCGACATCGGAGAACGGTGGCCCCGGCGTCGGCGGCCATGAGTGCGGCCCACGCGCAAGCCACCCAGCGACAATTGCCGATGTCTGAGAGAAAAGGAACGGACCGAAGGATTATGATTTCTTTGGCGGCACAGCGCACACCCGCATGGTCTTCCTTCGGCTTCGGGTTGATTGGGATGGAAAGGGGGGCGGGCGGCAGCGGCGGGCAAAAATGCGCATGCAAAGGAGGGTTTTCTGCCATGGAAGGGTTGTGGAACGCCTCCAATAACCGTAGCCTCCTTCTGCCAAAACGCCTCCAACGCCACTCTTCTGCCCTCTGGCCCTGTGTCCCCCCGCCAAGCTGGGAGCCAAGCTCGAAGCGGCCGGTAGGTGGACGGTCTCTCGTTGCGTGCCGAGAGCTAGCGGTGGTCGGGGCTGTTAACGGCCTGCGTTCTTGATCCCAAGGCTTGATTCCGGCAGAGGTAGCGCGCGGCTGGTCGCTATGGGAAAAGGAGGATTAGCATGGCGGCGGTTTGCACCGTGGCCGCGAGCCGGGGCGGACAGCAGGGACAAAGACAAGGCAGAGGGCTCGGGATCGATGTTATGCTACCTAAAGTATACCAACGTGCAGACTGAGGCGGCTGCTTAGTTTGTCTGCTCGTTGGTTGGTCGGCTGCCTTGTCAGCTGGCCAGGAGCCAAAAGCAGGTTCCGCGAAGACAAGCTTCTCCGACGAGGGATAAGGAACGTTAAGGTAGCGGCTGGAAGTAAACTAGTGAGGCTGAAGTCGCCATCATGGTCACAAGAGCCTCGCCCCTGCCATCAGCGGGCATCATGGTTCCGCTTCCTGCGGCGAGCCGACGATGATATACGGGGTTGCAGTGGGCAGAATGCACACAGTTAGCGTTACGAAGTAGCGGGTAGCTGATCAAGCTACTGCAAGAACGCGCAATACAGTGTGGCTGGCTACGTCGCTTGCAACCGGTGACCATACTCCCGCTTCTATTTCGATCGCTTTGGGCGTTGATTGTTGGTTGGTTGGGAACCAGCCATACCCCTTTTCGCCTTCTCTCTTTTGGCTTTCCTGCATCTTGCATGACTGCGATCGCGGCGCATGCAAGATCGCCGACTCGGCGTGCAGCACAACTTCTTTGCCAACTCTTAGCTTCATCAACACTTCGACTTTCATGCGCTCGTACAGCGGGCAGGACAGCAGTTTTTGACAGTTTTTTTCATGCATTGTTGGTTTAGAGTAGTACATCCATATTCCCGAATGCTCCTGGATCAGTAGCCATCGTTCGTGTGCGATATTCCGCATCACTTATCCATCATCCGCATCCCTACGTTGCTGATACAAGGTGAAAAAAGACTGCGCAAACAGTAGCTGAAAAAGAAACTCTGTGCTGGTGGAAGCTGCCGAGCCATCTCCCAGAGAAAGAGCTCCGCACCAACCCCAGCACGCAAGTTGACGAAGTCCAAGCAAGGGGCGTGCAAAGCCGAATTTTGGTGTGAGCAGACTTGATGTGAATTTGCGCCCTTAACCCCGTCTATAACACTGGTCCTGTGTGACCGGTCCCAACTGTTATCCCTAGAAACCCGATGAGAGAAAGGAACTTCTGGGCCAATACCGACGGTATTTCCAAGGCCTATTAAAAAAAGATTGTTTCTAAAGTTTTCGTTAAGACACGGGCGTTGAACTCGTTTTCGGAAAAAGAAGACTTGAGTTTTCGGGTTGCTCGGTCGTGTCTGGGTACGCTTGATCATGTGCCACACGCAAAGCGATGTGGGTGACACAGCCAAATCGACAGTCTCACTTAAGCAGCGCCGTTCGGGACCGCTGGGACGGTACCAGCGCCCTCGCCCAAAAGCCCCGTAACCTTGTCCTTAGCGTACTGGTTGTATTCGGGAGCGAAGCGAGGAGCAAGACCGCCGAGCAGGACGAAAACGATGAAGATGAGGAGACCGAAGACGATAAGCTTGCGCAGAGCCGGGTGGCGGGAGCCGTACTCGGCCCACGCACGGCCACCCTGGCCGACGTACTCCTTGAGCTTATCGGCACCAAGCTTGTAGTAGACAAGACCGCTGAGGGCAATGCTGTATCCAAAGGCCTGGAGACCGGAAACGGGGTCCTGGAAGATGATCATGGACGCGAAAACGAGCAGGATGTCCTTCAGCACACCGGAGAGGGTGAGAACAAGGGAAGAGGTCTTGCCGATCTGTGGGTCTGTTAGCGCCATTTTTTTCGGGCAAATGCGATAGATCGGCAACTTACAAGGAAGACAACGGAGACGTTGAGCATGAAAGCGATCAGCGCGTTGCAGAGCAGAGTGAACGTGCCAACACTGTAGATGTCCGCCATGGTCAGGCGGGGAAGCTCCCAGAACATGCAAACGACACCGTTCATGATGGCGCAAGCAGGAGCGTAGTAGTAGAGCGAAACGAGCGGGTCCATCTTGAACTCCGCAGAGCTGAGCAGGCGCTGGACCATGACGAGGCGCACGGCCTCGAAAACGATACCACCGGCTTGGTACAGGAAACCGACCATGTTGAACTTGATTTCACCGAAAGAGGCAATGACAACACCAATGACGATGAACGAGACGTTGCCGAGGGTCTTCATGTTCGGCGGAGCAACGCCCAGGGACCAAGTAGCGAGCAGCACGGCGACCGGGGTAGTGGCCTAGTTTTGGCGGTCAGAATTCGAGTTGTCCAGAGTGGAGCTCCGAGACCCACCTTGAGCATCTGAATGAAGGCAACAGAGAGGTACAGGTATGCCTGGTTACCGCAGATCAAGGACAAGCTGAAGAAGATGCCAATGGGAACGATGGCACGGAGGTAGACGCGGCCGTTCATCGGGACCTTCTTCCTCGAGTCCAGGACATTGGTGAAGCGGGCAAGGCCCTGCGTCATCAGGGTCGCGAAGGTCAAGTGCCATGTGGTCAGGAAGATGGCTGTATTGTAGTCAGAATAACCGCAGCGCGCGAGCAGGATTGCGGGTTACGTACGGAAGCCTGGAGTCTCAAGTCAGCATTCCAGCTCGAAAATGGTTCAGCTGGCGGGGTGAACTTACGGAAGCCCGCGGTGTCCAGAATCCACTTGTTGAAGACGATGACGCTGGAGCTCAGCGAGATCCAGACGCTGGAGCATGTCAGCAGCTGCCGGTTGCCAGCGGTCGCGCGCTCCCAGACTTACGCAATGTAGACGGCCGGGTGGAAAGCAGCCTTCGGGGGCTCAGGCTGGACGGCATCGGGGTTGACGGTGGGCAGCGACGCGTTGTCGCGAACGCCGTCCCCGGAGGATCTCGTCTTCTCGTCGGCCATTTGTGCGGCGAATGTGATGCAGTAGTGCGCGGGTAGTGGGAAGGCGACGAGGCGGCAGGAGCAACTTGGGGCGGCGCAAGAAGCTGGCGGCCCTCAGTCTAGTATATCGCGCGCAGCGGTGGGCTCGGGCGGCGGCAAGGGAGGGCGGGAATGCTACACAAAGGTCGAACGAATGTGAGAGAGGGGTTTTGGTGTTGTTGGTGGAAAGGGAGCGGGAATCTTCAGGAGAGAAAAGGCGTTGGCGGGTTATGAGATGGGAGCACTGCGAATTATCCGGGCCTGGGGCGGCGGCGATTGGCCGGGCGGTGACGAGCGTCGATTCAGATTGCGCGTAAGCACAGGCATGCGTTTCGCGCTGGCTGGTCCTCATCAAACGGCCGCGGGACAGATAACAGCGATCAGCTAGCGCACTGCCCGGCCGGATGCAGCGACAGGGGCAGCAAAGGGCCAATTTTATGGGGTGCGGCGGCGGCCTTGCCTTGCGTGCGGCGCGGCGGCGAATCGCGGGCAGCGCAGCGCTCACGGGCGCCCGCGGCGGGCACGGCGGGCATGGGGCGAGCGTCAGCTTCAGACGGCCGCCGTGCAACCTGGCCTCTTCGCGCAGGAATGCAGGAAGCTCGACGGCCGCGTCGAGCGTCGAGCGCCGCAGCGCCGCCCGCCAGATAGAGGAGCTGACGCGCACTCTCGTGGCGGCGGCGCACCCACCCGCCCTCCTGAAATAGCAGCGGCCCTGGCGATTACTTCATCGGTGGCCCAGCAGCGGGCAGGAGAATACGGGCAGGTGGGCCGCCGCTGCTGCTCAGGCGGACCGCGACAAGCTGTGGCTGGCCGCCGAGGCGCGCGCGCCGGCCGGCCTGGGGCGTGCGAGAAGCGGTCATCGCGAGCGCACATCGCGCCGCACATCCTCCCGCGCCGCCCGCACTGCCCAGGCGGTGCATGGCCGGAAGCACGACCGCCGGTGTGGTGTCGGGGGCCCTGGCAGGTGGAAGGCTGGGCGCGCAGCCGCGGCGGGCGGCGCTGGGCGAGTTGACACTTTGCAATCAACAGGCCCGTCGATCCCCCTTTTCTGGCGGCGGGGCGAGGGTGCTCTGGACCTGAAACGCACGAATTGAGACGCAGGGCCGCGGGTGCTGCAGTTACGCCAGGAGCGCCCGTGCGCGCTAGCCATATCAAATTGCCTCCATACAGGCCATTATTTCTCCCCAGACAGCCCTCCCCTCCACCGCCTTCTCTGCCACCTCACTCGTTATAAGCCCGCCTCCGCAGCCTTTCGCATGCTGAACTTGGCCCGCAACACTCTCAAGCGTGTCCCGAGTTTTCAGGAAATTCTCCAGAGCGCTACCGGATTCACCATGAGCAAGGAAGAGATGTCCGTCGTCCTCGCCGCTCCCCCTCCTGCCATTGAAGCTGACCGCTCGCAGCAACGTCGACGTTCTCGTCATTGGCGCTGGCCCCACGGGTCTCGGTGCTGCGAAGCGTCTCAACCAGATCGTGAGCATTCCCCCGCCGCGAGCCTCTGCCCCGCCGCGCGGAATCCAGCTAACCGTCGCTGCAGAATGGCCCCTCGTGGATGATCATCGACTCTAACCCCATTCCTGGTGGTCTCGCCTCGACCGACACCACTCCTGAGGGCTTCGTGAGTACCAGTCCCGCTCCGCAGACGCGCAATGGGGACCGCCGCAGTGCTGACGCGCCCCTCACAGTTGTACGATGTCGGTGGCCACGTTATCTTCTCCCACTACAAGTACTTCGATGACTGCATCGACGAGGCGCTCCCCAAGGAGTCCGACTGGTACACCCACCAGCGTATCTCCTACGTCCGCTGCCAGGGTCTCTGGGTCCCGTACCCGTTCCAGAACAACATTTCCATGCTGCCCAAGGAGGAGCAGGTGAAGTGCATGGACGGCATGATCGACGCTGCTCTTGAGGCTCGTGTTTCCGGCACCAAGCCCAAGGACTTCGACGAGTGGATTGTCCGCATGATGGGTACCGGCATTGCCGACCTCTTCATGAGGCCGTACAACTACAAGGTCTGGGCCGTGCCCACCACCAAGGTCAGTGCTACGCAGATCCCGCTTGGGACAGATCTGAGGCGACGGTCATCGATCTAACACGGTCAACAGATGCAATGCCAGTGGCTCGGCGAGCGTGTCGCTGCCCCCGATCTCAAGAACGTTACCAAGAACGTCATTCTCCAGAAGACTGCCGGTAACTGGGGCCCCAACGCCACCTTCAAGTTCCCTGCCCGTGACGGCACTGGCGGTATTTGGATCGCTGTTGCCAACACCCTCCCCAAGGAGAAGACCCGCTTTGGCGAGGACTCGACCGTCACCAAGGTCGAGGCTTCTGCTAAGAAGGTCACTCTCAAGGACGGCACCGTCGTCAAGTACAAGCAGCTCGTCAACACCATGGCCGTTGACCACCTGGCTCAGGTCATGGGCGACAAGGAGCTCTATGGCCTCACCCAGCAGCTCTACTACTCCAGCACCCACGTCATTGGTGTTGGTATCCGTGGCGAGCGCCCTGAGCGCATCGGTGACAAGTGCTGGCTGTACTTCCCCGAGGACAACTGCCCCTTCTACCGTGCCACCATCTTCTCCAACTACTCCCCCTACAACCAGCCCGACGCTTCCAAGAAGCTCCCCACTCTCTACACCGCCAGCGGTGAGAAGGGCAGCTCTGAGGCTAAGGAGGGTCCTTACTGGTCCATCATGTTGGAGGTTTCCCAATCCGGCATGAAGCCGGTCGATGAGGCCAACCTCCTCAAGGACTGCATCCAGGGTCTTGTCAACACCGAGATGCTCAAGCCTACTGACGAGATTGTCTCGACTTACCACCGCAAGTTCGATCACGGCTACCCTACTCCCAGTCTCGAGCGGGACGGTGCTTTGAAGCAAATCTTGCCCCGTCTGCAAGCCCAAGACATCTGGAGTCGCGGACGCTTCGGCTCGTGGAAATACGAAGTTGGGAACCAAGATCGGAAGTTTCCTGATTACCCTTGAAAGTAGCTCGTTAACTAATACGCTTACAGACTCCTTCATGTTGGGTGTCGAGGCTGCCGACAACATCGCCACCGGCGCTGTCGAGCTCACTCTCAACTACCCCGACTTCGTCAACGGCCGCCAGAACACCGAGAGGCGTCTGGAGGCCGGTCCTCAGTACTGGAATGTCATGAGCGGCGGTCGCTAAATTAGATACCCCGGTGTGACCGCTGGATCTGAAGACGCAGTGTAAGATGGATAGATACGATTGATGGCGAATTATGGACGTGGGTTAAGAACAAAGAAACCTTTGGGCTTTGGGCGGGCATTCAGCGAATGACTAGAGGTTCTCGGGTTGTGATGCATTTCGGATTCTCTCTGCGGTGTGCACGAATTTCTTCCTTTTTGCATGCACATGCAGCTTTAGAACTTTTAACTGGAGAAAAAAAGATACGCTTCGCGGAGGGAGGGAGACGGAGGATAGATGATATCAGGGCACACCAACAGTCTGCTCTGTAGACGCTAGATCAATGCTATGCGTACGACATCAAAGTCTAGAATCACGGCGGTGACGAACTGTGTGTACATACATGACGTGGACTAACTGAGGGATGGCCTTCCTAAGGCTTTTGCTTTGAGGTCCCCCCTGATCCAGACAACGACGACTACAAGAGAAGTGTCACCTGTCATGTGAGAAGTGTCAAATGGGTTGTTCCGGTCAGTCGCGTGCCTTGTGACGTGGCACGCTACGCATGTGCCGAACGTTTCATAGCCATGGGCGAGGGATGATGCAGGGTCTTGGGTCAGGCACGATGAAAACAGCCAGGGCAATATCTCCGGTACCCGTCCTGTGGGAGAAAGGCCACCTATCCAAGACTTCAACCGGGTTTGGTGTCGTCTAAACTTCGCCGCGCCGTTGCTGTAAGAAATCTCCCTGCACGCTTGAGATTGCCGGATGATCGATTGCATCCATCTCAGCCTTACCTTCCAAGGAATATACCCTGCTTACGTGGGTCGTTGAAGTTTATGCCCGAATGCTTTTGTATGGTTAGATATTGCGCATCTGCGGCCTGTCATTTCCCTCAACTACCCATGTGGGAAGGCTTCAATCTCTTCTCGTAGTGTCAAATTTGTCAAGAACACGCCCCGCGGTGATGATGTCACGCTTGGGTTTGCCTCGTCACAAGGCTTCCGGAAACGTAGCGCGGTGATGGCTCTGTCAATGCGCAGGACGTGCCGCCTTAGGTAGCATTCCATGCAGTGGGTAGCAGTAGGCACCTGCTCCACTTTCGCAGTGCCGTTGGGCCTATCGGTGGTTACCGTGGTTCGGGCCTCCAGCCATCCTTTGCTTTTCCCACCAGGGATCTTTGTCTCAGATCTCGACCAGATAATGAGAAGGGGGGAGGGTCAGAGATAAAATTTAACTTAAGCGTTCCCAAGGGACCGTTTGAGATGATCTCCCGGAACTCTTTAGCTTCGCTTCACGGTGACGCAATCCCGATCTACAAGAAACGGAACGGAAAGGTGAGGGAGCGACGAGGGTACGTGTGTACTCCGCCGTTTTCCCCTCCACGTGCCGCCCCCTCCCCACCATTATCTCGCGGTAGGGCTGCAGAGTGCCGTTGGCATCCGCCACCGCGGGAAGCTTCCGGACATGCGTCACACGGAGCAACAGACGGGCAATCCGCGGGAACGGCACGTTCCCTCCATGATTGCTCTGCGAGATTGCCGGATCGGTGTTGGTGTTGTTCGGAATCGGCCGGCGTCTGTTCACTTACCCAAACAGGAACCAAACAAATTCCGGGGGCGGAGAACGAAAACATTGGCGGGAAGACGTGTTTGCAATCGTGCTAGGGTCCCGCTCCAAGTTTCCTGAACACAGCTCCCCTGCCCTCCCAGAGATCGACTCGGTACCTGTTGCGAGCAGCGCGATGTTGCATTGCAACTTTATTTTTATCTTCAATAAAAAAAGGTGCTTATCACTTGGCGGGAAGGAAGAATCTTGCCTTCGCCGTTAACGGCTTCAGGAGCTACTTTGGTATGCATTGGGGGGAGGGAACGCGAAATTTGATGTTGCTGGGATGACACGAGCGTTGGCGTTGCATACGGAAACTTCACTGCCCTTCCCGCCCTCGGAACCTGGCCAGGGCTCACGATGCGACGATGCTACTGCAAGAGATTCTGCGTTTCTCCGGCGGCGTGTGTCAAGCTCGAAATGAAGTGTGATGTGACATCCATAGGCTCGCGCAGTCTCGTGAAACTTTCCGTTTTTTGAAAACTGTTCGTCGTTGCCCGTTTACCCCGGATCGGCGCGGCCGGCTCCCGTAGGGCTGAAGTGCGGATGCGTCGGGAGATTGTGGAGTCGCTCCTTCGTGTTCAACGGCGGGGCGGGGCGGATCTTGTGCGCGTGGACAGAGCGTCCGGGCCTAGGCACAACAGCGTGAGGCGCGGAATCCTGCGGATATGCAGGCGATTACGAGCAGATGGGTACCACGAGGATTCTGGATATTGGGGACAACATAGGTCTTGTAGTATAATGAAGAAGTTTTCCCGTACGACCGGATATTAAAAGCTGAGTCTCACGTATCTCATAGCGATATCAAATTCTACTTTACGTAGGTAGTGGAATACAATGTCCGGACACAGATGTAAGCCTTGAATACAGAAAAATGCGTCCGGATCTTAGATTCGACTACCTACGTACTTCTTTCTTTTGAAATTTCGGTTTATATGCTCTACCCGTCCCGTCCCGTTCGCATCTACACGTTCGGACTTGTGTGCTGGCCATTCGCCGGCACCGCCCGCTGTTGGCAGGTGCGATTGACCAGGGGGTTTTCCTGCCTTTTCGGCTCAGCGATACGATCGACACACCACCACCTCACCACGGACCCGCGACATCACCGCTACGCCGTCACGCTGGAAGGCCCCGAACTGACAACTTCTGGCGGAGCCCAATCTTCTGCACCCTAACCAAAGCGGAGAAGGACCAAGTGCGAGCCATCGCCACAACCGCCGCACAGCTGCGCGCATTCCGAGAAGGCTCCACAATACACTCCCAATTGCTGAGATCCACTGACGCCGAACCCACGGTCCTTGCTGTCCTCGAGATCCTAAGGCCTCAGCGTACCCAGAGCGTTCCGGCCCGAGTTTCAGTTCGAGACTATGTCTGACGGTGCAGACGATACAAGAAGCCATTGCTCGGATGCCGGCACCGACTCAGAGTACGATGAAGCGGAACACTTGGATGCCCGTGTTGCCGACGCGGAGCCACAAGAGGGGGAGACAAAAATCAAACGTGAACCTGGATTCGGAGAGGACGACGATCTACAGCTGCTCCTACGTGAGGAAGGAAGGTTGACAAGAGAGGAGATCGTCGCCGCAGTCGACACGAAGATGTCCCGTTGGGTATGTCTTCTGATCGGCTACTGTCCCCAGTACGAAATGATCCTAGACAACGTGCCTGCAGAGGTAAGTCTTCAAGAAATAGAAAGATGAACATGGCAAGACGGGAAGGCGCGAGGGGCGCCTTCTCTATTCGCCACCCTCGCCCCTTCTCTATTCGCCATTCTGCAAGCGCCCTTGCTCTTGACTCAAGCTTCGCCTCTCCACTCTGAACTCATCCTCTCCATTGTCACCACATACTGTTGCTGCGCCCCCTGCCTCTCCACACGCATCGTGATTCCATCTTACTTCCCCGGGTCGAAGCTGCTCAGCCTGGGAGCACCATGGCGGCAAACCGCCCTCGAAGAGTAAGTGCAGAAGGACCTCCCGCTCTCTTTCTCACGGGTGCTGATTCATCAGGCAACGGCGAACGGGGTCGGCTACAACGAGCCCTCGGAAGATGAGGCGTCGAACGACGAAGAAATTTGCAGCAACCCTGACACCGAGCACGGCGGGACAGGCCAAGACACTGAGAGTGAGCGTGAGAGTGAGAGCATGGCCTCCGGTGAGCAGAGAACGTCTCATGGACGATACATCCGCTGACATTGTTTGATACCAAGACGAGGGCGAAGACGAGGACGCGGACGAGGATGAGGACGAGGAGGGAGCGCCGGCACTCGCGTCAACCGAAGGCGATGGGCTCGACGACTTGCTCGCAGACGCCGGTGAGATGGCAAGAGATGAGATAGTTGAAGCTGTAAACAAAAAGCTTCACAGCTGGGTAAATGTTCTCTGGCTACTTCCTGAAAGGCTTGAAAATAACTGAAGCACGTAGGGCATCAACGACAAGGACTGGACACAGACAACCTCGCTCGAGAAGTGGATTCGGGAGAAGCCCGACAAAGGCGTTCCGTATCTATTGTCGCTCAAGGACATGATCAGCAGTGGAGCTCCACTCCACGAGATTGAGGCCGCCCTACCACCCAAACAGCTGGAAGCGCCGCCACTCTCCTCAGCCGAAGGCGATGAGCTTGATGATACACACGAGGAAGGGCAGTTGAATCCTATATCTGGATGCATATGTACGGTCTTAAACCTCACATCTACGTCCGTACATTGACTTCAACTGACCATATAAGAGCGCCCAGGAAAGTCGAATTTCCGTCCGAACATTGCCTTCACCTGCCCATGTAGGAGGTCGCAAAAACTTCAGATCTACATGGACCGGAGGAGGACGCCGGCGGGCGACAACGGAACCGAGACGGGTGGCAGCAGAGGGGGAAATCGGACGGAGAGGGAGAAAAAAGCCACGGATGGCATTGAGAAGAAGCTTTATAAGCTAAACTACCGAGAGAAAAGTACAAATAAGAGCAGGCCGAATATGAGGCTGAAGTGAACCCATCTGGCCGAGGCAGAAGAAGAGAGAGCGCGCAAGCGGTACGTATACGCCGATGAGATGGCCCGGTTCGATGCGCGGCAAAAAGCTGAAGCGGAAAAGAAGTCCGAGGCGGGTGGAAAGGGTTGGGACGCTCGTCGTGCAAAGGAAGCCGAACAGCTCCGCAAAGCCGAGGAGGCTCGACAAAGGGAGATCAGCCGCAAGAGGTGGGGAATCCGGAGAGCGAACGGCGAAAAGCGTGGGCGCAAAGCGTGGGCGCAAAGCGTGGGCGCAAAGCGTGGGCGCAAAGCGTGGGCGCAAAGCGTGGGCGCAAAGCGTGGGCGCAAAGCGTGGGCGCAAAGCGTGGGCGCAAAGCGTGGGCGCAAAGCGTGGGCGCGACCGTAAACGTGGGCTTGAGCCGAGTGAATGCGAGCAGCGTGAAATTGAGAGGAATGAGCGCGAGCAGCGTGAGCTTTAGCCGAATCAACGTGAGCGTGAGGGGTTTGAGCAGCGTAAACGCGAGCTTTAGCAGGGCACAGTAGGTGACAAAAGAAACTGCCCACCCGCAGCTGCCTCATACAAGCTTTACACGAGATGGGCAGTGGAATACAAGATCCGGACGTAAATGTACGTAATTTAAATGTACATTTACGTCCGGATCTTGTATTCCACTGCCCATATATGATAACGTAGTTGATGGTGAAGCAGGATGATCGATTAGTGAAGGCTGCTGGTGCTTTATAGCACCACCAGGTAGCAAACTACGCTAGTCCTAATCGATCTACATGAAGCAAACAACCCGCCGTTGGCTAGCCCTTCCAGACCACCACCACAACTAAACGGCCGCGTCAACACCTCTATGATGCAGTGAACGCATATTTTGAAGCACCACAGCTGGTGTCTCTCCCTGTGCTTCAGCTTGGAGGGACGGCGCTCACCAACACTGCCCGGCACCGCGGAGTCAGCACCTTCCACGCCCGGATCCCCACAGCCACTCACAGAGTAATGTGAAAAAAGGAGGGAGTAGCCTCATAAAGGGAGGCCTGCCTGGCCTACCGGTCAGTGTGTAAGGAAGATACGCCGCGGGTGTTGCTTTTTTTCACGCGCTATGAGGGGGCCCAATCGCAAATCGAGTGGTCCTTCGATGATGTAGAGTCCTTAGCTAGTGAGTCGGCAGTATAGAGCGCGCAATTGCAAACCAAATGGGCCTTCAACGATGTGGAGTTCGTCGTTGTTATCGTTGTCCTCATTGAAGGTGAAGTCAGTGGAGACCTCGCCAGAATAGACGCCGAGGAATGCGCCAGCAGGTGCGTCGGCTACGATGAGTGGGGTTTTATCCCCGTCGTCCTCTTCGACGGTGATGACTGCCCATGCAAAATTGAGATTTTGGTCTCCGTTGTAACCTTGCCCGGCCAAGCTGGACATGTCCGGCTCATCGATGTAGTGTTCGTGGATTTCGGCATGTTTGACGTGCCAACACACGGCGTTGGAGGGGAGCCTCCATTTAGACGTCCACTCGAATTCCTTTCCCGCCAGCCACCCCCGAGACTCTGTTCGGGCTTGAGCCGAAACCTGATCGTAGGCTTTTGTGAACCAAACTGCCCACTCGAACAGTGCCTTTTCTCCAAAGGCCTTTGTAGGAAGTTTTCGCAGTGTTGCGTTGAGTAGATCTCCGCGATATAGGATGACCCAGCGAAACTCTGGCCGGCGGCGTAGATCAGAAAGCCTCTTGAGAAAAAACTTCTCATACGTGATCTGCTGCTGCGTTGGCGGAGTTTGGGTTCCTTTGGAGGTCATGATGTAGTTCTCCAGAGCCTCGGCTATGGAGAATTGCTTGTCGTTCGGGTCATCCCCCTCTTCGCATATTTGCATCAATATGTCCTAGATTAACGACTCCTTGTAGTTGAGTAGTAGTTCCGTTGACTGAGCGAGATGCTTTTCCTTGGCAATGGCGCGAATGGTGCCATCGTCGAATTCAAGCTTACCCAGCTTGCATTCAATTTCGTCCATGGCTCTCGGAGCAAAGCCGCTGTTCAATAGTTTTCCCAGGAATTCCTTGGGAGCCTTTTCCTTGGACACACTGCACTCGCTGTGGTATTTGGCAATGCGGATGGCTTCTAAGAAGCCCGGCAATGGTGAATGCTTGGATGCGCGGCTTCCGGGAGGGTTGCAAAGAACACTGGGGGCATCTGACTCTGCTGGGTCGCCTTCTTCGAACGCAAGCTCCGGTAGACATCTTTCGCAAGCCCATCAAACTTCCACTTGCTTAATTTGGCCCGGATCCTCGGAATTCCGTGGGAGGTCACGTCGGTGACAAAAGAAATTGCCTACCCGAATCTGCCTCATGGAAAATCTCTCACTGGGTGGGTAGTTGAATACAAGATCTGGACGTAAATATGTGCATTTAAAACGTACATTTACGTCCGGATCTTGTATTCAACTGCCTACACCAACTTGATAATAATGCAGTGTTTGTGTAGGGTAAAAGCGGGGGTGCAGTTTCTTTTGTCACCCACCGCGAGGTTTTCCCGTAGATGGATTGCGCTCACTGTGGTGTTTTGCGGTGCGGATGGCTTCTAAGAAGCCTGGCAACGGGGACTGCTTTGAATGCGCGGCTTCTGGGAGGATTGCAAAGAAGGTTGGGAGCATCTGGCTCTGCTGAGTGACCTTCTTAGAACGCAAGCTCCGGTAGATATCCTCAGCAAACCTCCCAAAAGTCCATTTGCTGAACGTGGCCCGGAATCCCCTCTCGGGATGTTCTGCTGAAGAGCTGTCTTTCCGCTGTCGCTTCGCTACGGAGCCTTGTGTGTTTGCAGGAGGTGAGCCTGACAACTGCCGCTTCTCGGACTTCTGGTTGCTGATGGGTGTGGGCAAGCCTCCATCACCAGTCCGACACGGTTGCGGGGTTTCGGGCTGTTGCGGCTCAGGCTCACTTTGCGTGGTGTCGGGGTGACCTGTCTGCTGTGATCCTGTCTCATGGTGCTCGGCTTCCAGGCGCTTGAGCTCACTTTCTTGCCGCTCAATGTGAAGTGTCGACTTAATATGTGCTGTAGATGGATTCGGAAGTCGAATACACCAGAGTTCACCCCTACCCGCGTTGGTGTTGGAGTTGCTGGCTGCTGCTTGTTGCTTCTCGTGGAAGTGATCGCTGGAGGCAGAAGCGACGCCGGTGACGTGACGTGACGGTGTTGATCGGGTGCGGCGGCGGGTGCTCGCGCGCGGCGCGGTAGGTCCGCATGACGCGCGGGTCTGGTTCGACAGCGGCGAGGAGGAGGAAAAGGTGATGGAGTAGCGAAGCTGCGTAGCTAGCGTATCCTCGCTGCCTAAGTACGGTAGGAGCTACCCGCACGCGTCGACGCGTAAACGCGAAATCACGCCAGCCACGTCTCTGCCGCTTCGGCCCTCCGCTTACCAGCTCGAGGGGTGGCGTGAATTGCCTCAGCTTCGCTAGGGGACTATATCATTAAATGTTCGCATTTAAGACGTACATTTGCGTCCCGATCTTGTATTCAACTGCCTATGCAGAAAATGTGTGTCATCTTGGGTGAGCTCAAAGGCCCAATTTCTTTTATCCCTCGCTCTGACGACAACGGCACTGCAAGCTTGAGAGTCCTCTTGGTTCACATTCCAGTCACTGAATTGTACTTCTTTGTTGTGGTCACAAAAGATTTAGAACGTGCTTACGAAATGCGGTGCCCATAATTTACATATCTCTCGACAGCCTTGACCTATGCTGCAAACCAGGCCGTATCGTACAGACCTTCAGAAAGAAAAACCACTGGCATGAGTCCACGGCCTGTACATTCCCCAAGGCCGGAGCTTTCGACCACAGCCCAAGGAGTCGACCAGTACTCTCTGCAATGGTCCCAGCTCCACCACTTCGCATTTCTAATAGGAGTTCTGAGCGCCATGTGACGGCTTGATCAACTCAGGGTGGATGTGAACACTGGGCATGATGCCGATGCCAATCGCTCTCCGTATCGCCTTGGCCATCTTGCGGTGGTTCTTAGGCCGGAGACCGCTAGCCTTGGAGTGTTTGATGCGGCCAAGCTCGGTCATGTACTCCGACATGATAGCGAAGTTCTGTTTAGACCAGTCAGCCCATGAGGTTCGCCTTTGCATTGTACATGCCATTGAAGCCCGTACCTTGTATTCCTTAATCGGGTTGAGTCCCAGGTAATCGACCGCGTCGGTAGTAACGGCCCGCCTCGCCCGCTTCCACTTCCTGGCTTCAACACCGGTAAGGTCGTGCGGCGCGTAGACATCGCCGGTCTGCCAGCGGCGATGCATCTGGCCTTCGAGATCGCCGCGGAGGCGTGCGACGTCGACTTCCTCGGCCGTGGACGAATGCTGCAGGAGCCTCTGCGCGTACCCCAACGACGACGAACTGGTCCGATCGCGTGTTTGCTCGCGAGTAGGCTGAGGCTGGAAGCGGGCGTAATTGGGCTTGTTCTGGCTCTCGAAACCCGATTCCGACATGAGAGATTTGTAAAGAGCTGCAGGAGCGGGTCAGTGGTTGCGCGGCGGGTTGCGGGGAGAGGCGGATGCGGTACATGACGTTGGATCGCGGGAGCTGTCCTGGTCGCGGGCGACAGTGGTGGTGGAGAAGGCGCGGACAGGCGCGCCACACAGGGCGGCCAATGGCCGGGTGGTGGACAGTCGCAGTAAAGACATTTGGAGTGTTGCGGAGCGGAGGCAGGCCGAGGTGGAGAGCGGTGATGCTTGGCGCTGGAGTTTTTGCGGCACTCGCCCTTGGCCTTCGCGTGGCTGTCGTCATCCGCTCCGTCAACCTAACCACCTCCCGCCGCAATTGCCCTGCCAGCCCAGCTCTCGCATCTCCGGCAGATCGCTCCAGACATGCGCCATTGAGCTTCGCCGTGAACCACCTCGCGCCACTCCTCCCCGCCCGCCCGCGCAGCCGCCGAGCTCCCCGCCGCCATGCCCGCCCACCTCACCCGGCTCGTGATTCGCAGGATTCTTGCCAACGAACCCATTGTCTACCGCGATTGCCTCTACCGCCGCGCCAATGCCTGCCTGCAGCCACGCTCCCAAACAATCCGCCGCCATGGCTTCGCTCAGACGCGCTCCTTCTTCGGCTTCGCGGTTGAGTCGGAACGCAAGGTCAAAGGCGCCGACTTGGCCCCAGGACTGGACCAGCTGGTCGACCTCAATCGCGCCCAAACCGAACATTCACGGCCGCCAAACCTCAGGGCCCTTTGCGTGGCCTTCTGCAAATTGATCAAGGCCAAAATGGACTCGCGCGGCACCTTTTCCGACGTCGAAGCTGGCCATCTGTTGAATACCCTCCGCTACCTGGACGAAAAGCGCAAAGCCAACCAATTCGAGGCCGAGGGAGCAGAGATTCCCACTCGAGGAGCCCTGCAAGCCGCTCTGGACACTTTGGGCGCTATCAAATCTCCTAGGAGCCAGACCCACCTTGTTCTGGCGGAAGAGCTATTTAGGTTTCTGGAAATTACAAGACCCGCTAAAACCGAGGGCACCAGTGCCTACGATGCCTATCTTTTCAGAGCTTTGGCAAAGACGATTGTGACCATATCTGTCAACGGCGAGCCCTTGCGCGCTCGTGATCTGCTGGTGGAAAAATATAAGAACCATACCATGGACTACAAGAGCGCATACAGAGCTTCCGTACCCTGGGCAGCCATATTAGAGCAGCTCTACGCTCATGGCAACATCGCGGAAGCACAACAAACGCTTCAGATGATGCAAGATCTCGAGATCCCAGCAGAGGTTACACGGAAGGTCAAGGACGAACTGCTCGGGATTCATGCGCGGCGCGGTGACCTGGCGGCCACGAAGGAAGTGTACGAGGAGATCACGAAAGTCCCGGGTGGAATTTTGGATATATCCAACAGTTCCTACGATGCCATGTTCAACTGCTGCCTTCAGCACAAGGACAGCGAGTGGGGCCAGTCGCTCGTGCGTCCGATGCTCGAGACTCTCGAGGTGTTCTACTCCGATCCCGCCAAAAATCACCTAGGGAGGGCGAAAGCGATGTGGGATGCTCTGTTTCTATGGTCTGCCGGGTCTGGTAAAGGCGTCGATGAGGTGGATCGCATGATCAACGTCATGGTTCGGAGAACCTTTGCTGACGGAATATCGGTACAACCGGACGTCGAAACGATCAACAAGTTGGTCGGGTCGTGCATGGCCCGGAACGAGCCGTATTTTGCTGAGAGATATATCTCTCTTGGCTTAAAATGGGGAATCCATCCGAACGCTGAGACCTACTATCTCCAGGTGAAATACCGACTCTCTGGCGGGGACATTGACGGCGCACGGGCTGCTTACAAGCTCCTTCAAGCCGAGGACTGTTCCGGAGGCGAAGATGGGCTGGCGGCCAATCAGCTCGTCCAGGCCATGTGCGCGTCGCGGAAATACCACTTCAACACCATCATGGCTTTGGTCGACGATCTTAACGAGCGGAAAAGCCGCTTCGAGCCCGAGACCGTCTCCGCCCTGAGCGTGCTGCACCTTCAGCAAAACGAGCTGCACGACGTCATCGACCTTCTCCAAACCCACTCCTTCCACTTCTCAGCAAAGGAGCGCCTCCGGATCGCCGACACGCTCGTGGCCGTCGTCATGGACCGCGAGCGCACGTCCACCACCCGCGCGTGGGATACGTACATCATCACGCACTCAATCTTCGCGGAGCTGCCGCGCAAGACGCGCACGGACATGATGCGCGAGTTCTTCGCCCGCGGGCGCGCTGACATGGCGTGCCACGTCTTCGCGCACATGCGCGAGCTGGACGACAAGACGACGCGGGCGACGGCGGGCACGTACGTGGCGGCGCTGACGGGCATCGCCGACTTCGCCGCGCCGCGCGTGTCGGCGACGGACAGCGACATGGACGCCGACGAGCGCGACTCCGAGTGCCAGAGCCTGCTGGACGCCGTGCACAACGCCATGAAGCTCGACCTCGACATCGACCCGAATACGCGGCTGCGCAACGCCCTCATGCTGGCGTACACGGCCTGCGGCCTGCCCGCGCGCGCGTGGGGCTTCTGGGAGGACATTGTCAACTCGCGCGAGGGGCCCAGCTTCAACTCCATCCCCATCGCCTTCCGCGTCTGCGAGCGCATGTCGGGCCGGGGCGAGCGGCTCGCGAAGGAGCTGTGGGCGAGGCTGCGGACGATGGACGTGGAGATCAACAGGGAGATGCTGGCGGCGTACGTGGGCGCGCTGGCGGGGAATCAGAATGTCGAGGACGCGCAGATGGTGCTGCTTAGGTCGGAGAAGGAGTTTGGGTGGAGGCCGGATGCTTTTATGTGAGTTCTTTTCTTGCTTCTCCTTCTTCCCCCACTGCTTTCCACATGCCCCCTTTGCCGGCATGCTCAACCGTACGGTATCACTGACGGGTTGTCTTTTAGGTTGGGAACGCTATTCAACGCCGCCTACGGCGTCTCGAGACAAGAGGAAGTTGAACGTTGGATCCAGGCAAAGTTCCCGACGCAGTGGGTGGAGCTGCAGCGTCTGGGTGCCAGGAAGATGGAGGATGGACCGAGGCTGTTCAACATCGATCGTTCATTGTCGCCTTGATTGGGGTTAAGGGAAAGCTGTGGAGGTAGGGCGGGGTGGAGTGCAAAAAGGCATCACAGATGGAAAAAAGGGAGTCGAGAACAAAATGCACCTTTGGGGCGCGGGGCTGGTTGAGAACCAGGGAATTTGGGATGTGCTAAAATGTTGTAATGTGTGTATCACTGCGTAACGGCGGCTATGGTGTTGAAGCAGGTGGAGGTTGCAGGAGATGTTTTTACTATAGCTTCTGGGGGCCATGGAATCCGTCCATGGTGACCGTTCCACCCTTCTATGTACAGTTGGCGGGTCCATAGTGGTGGAGGTAGGGACATGAAGTGTTTGATCATGAATTCCTGCGGATGTATGGGCTTTATCTCCGGAAGCGGTCCTGCCAAGACAAAGCCCCCAACCCTCAACACCACTCATGCTTGACATGCCGACGCAATCTGCCGCGAACATGCACACTTCTTCGACTATCGACTGTGTGGTATCCTCTCACAATCGTCTTTTCCTGTACGTCACGTTGGGCGGTGCTATGATGGAGTAACGCAGTTCATGGACTTGACGGCTGGGAAAGAAGAGGTCAATTTTGGCTGCCGCGAAGACAACAACGCTTAACCCAACAGCCGGGCCGCCCTATCGCGCGAGTCGTCGGCAAGCCACGGCGTTCCTTTTGCCTCACCGCGCGGACCCCACAGCCCATGTCAGAACGGAGCAGGAGCAAGAAACAGAAGAGCGTGTAAGCCAAGCATCGTCGCGTATAATTAGTGCCGGCGCCTCTACCCTGTCACTCTCTTCCTCTCCGCCCGGTAGGTCCCGTCATGGCGAGGTCGACCAATCGCCAATTTCTCCAGTCTCTCTACAGGGATCCCGACCTCGATACAAAAATATGCGAGCCCTCCCGTCCCGTCCAACAACCTTTTACCCGGCTTGCTTATAGGGGTGTCGCGACGCCGCCGAGCCCCCCAACTTTCCGCCCCCACCGAAGTCGACCAGGGACCTGGAGCCGCGTTGTCCTTGGCTGATCGCCGACCATCGTGTCCATTCGTTGCAGACAGTTTAAAGAGTCCGTGAGCCCGTGGTGGCTGCTGTTCCTTCAAGAATCCCATCGCGCTACGGGACGCTCCGTTCGGGGACCATTTAGCTGAAGCAACCGATCTCGTTTTTTTGGCCGGGAGGTGGAATCCTCCCAACCTGGGACTGGCTGTTTTTTTTCTTTCTGTTGTTCCTTTTCATCCTGTGCCTCGCCCTCCAGACTGGTGCTGCTATCCTCTGCTCCGTTCCAGCAAACAATGCCCGCCATCCTCGACGCCGCCGCTCCGGCGCCACCCAGCGACGGCAGTGGCGCAACGGCCATGCCGAACCGCAGTCGCAAGATGCGCATCGTCCCGCTCGCGCTGCAGGCGTGCTGCTTGGTGCTGAGCGTCCTCGCAATGGCCCTCATGGCCAACGTCCTGTCCATTGCGCAAAACATCGAAGTCGAGGACCCCGGCTTCGTCATCCACCGCGCCAGCTCCGCGCTCGTCGTGTGGGCTGGCACCGGCGGCATCTTGAACGCCGCCGCCGCGAGCTATCTGATCTACTCCGGCCGCCCCCTGACGTTGAACATCACGGGGAACCAGGTACGTGAGAGAAGGAGAAAAAGAAGGGGGATGGATGGCTACAAGAACACGAGAACGTCCACCACACACACATATCCCAAACTTCCCTCCTACGCTTAGACACAGAATCCATCCAACCTTTCCTCCCCCTCCCCCTCACCATGTCCCCCACCCTTCCAAACTCCCCCAAAAAAACTAACCACCCCCAGCGCATCCCCATCCCCCCCACGTCCCAGACCCTCCAGCTCGCCCTCCTCGCCGCCGCCGCCCTCGTCCGCACCCTCGTCGCGACCTGCTACGCCTTCGCCGACTTCAACCGCGCCGCCGCGCTCGCGCTCGCGTGGGACGGCGACGTCGACGGCGCGAGCTTCCCAAGCTTCTTCACGCCCGAGACGTACGCCGCCAACCAGGGGTGGGGCGACGGCACCAGCCCGGGCGTCGCGGCGCAAGCGAAGGCGGCGCGCGGCTGCTGCGCGGCGTTGACGGGGCTCGCGGGGGTGGGGGTCGTGGTGGGGTTGAGGGCGTGGCGGGCGGAGAGGGGGAAGGGGAGGGAGAGGTTGCGGGGGGAAGAGGAGGAGGGGGGAGAGGGTGGTGGTGGTGGCGGGGAGGAGGTCGAGGGGAGGGAGGTCGTGGAGTTGATGGGGGATCAGAGGGGTGGGCCGGGCGAGTTGGGCGGGAGTAACGTCGCGCTGTATGAGGCTGAGGGGAAGCAGATGCATGAGATGGAGGGCAGCGGGGCGGGCGCGCACGAGGTGCAGGGCAGGCAGATACATGAGATGGAGGGCGGTGGTGGTGGTGGTGGTGGTGAGCGGAGGCATCAGCAGCAGCGGAGGGTTTACGAGATGGACGCGACGGAGTCGGCTGTGTGGAGGGAGGGCGTCCGCGATGCGGATGCGGATGTGGATGAGGGCAAGTGGGAGCGGGTTCCTTGAACCCCGAATGATTGTTACTTTTCAACCCTAATTCTCGTCTCTGGGACTTCTTGCGCCTGATTGGGAGGATACATTGCCGCGCCACCACGTTGCTTTGCTCGATGTTTGGCTCGAGGCGTCGTGCTGCTGCACCGCCTCATCACGCATCCGGAACCTTGGTCACGACGGGGGGTTCCTACGGGTTCCAGGGATCTGAGCAGCCGCTGTCGCGGTTGGTGGTTTTGTACCCCGATTCCATCGTTCGCCCTTTCAATAAGGGCTGATATACGTCGCTATTAGTAGCCACCATATCGGGTGAGAAAAGGACTTGGCCCTCCCACAGATAGTACGTTATCTCCATGGGTAGTTGAATCCCAGATGTGGACGTATTTGTTGCGCTTTAGAAAGCCGCATTTTCATCCGGATATTAGATTCAACTGCCTACGTAGGAAAAGTGGTAACGTTGTCGATGATGCTCAGAGCCAGGCCAGTTCCTTTTGTCACCTGCTATGCCACTGCGGTGCCTGCCTTTGTGAGAAACGCGTGCATCAGTCCGTTCAGTTTTCAGCAACTCTAGAACACGGCACTGCCACCACGTCTTCAGTTGCGACAGTTGTCGAATTTGGAGATTCAGGCCCGACAGTTTTCTCGATGCCTTGGAGCACACTCGCTATCTCTAGAGGACTTTACTCGCCTGTTCTTGTTTTAAGTGATTGATGCATCGCTGAGCAAATCCAACACTTCATAGTATGAAAGGGCAAGCATTGGGAAGTGCCGAAGATGCGGGTGTTGCTACGTGTCGATAGAGCCGGTTGGGTTCATCACAAGTAGATTCGTCGCATTTCGAAATGGTAAAATGCCCCATCCATCTTTGCATACTCCGGACGAACCTTCAATGCAGGGTCCATGCACGTAGCCCAAAACGGCAGCAGATCACTTGCAACTTTCACGTCTAGCCGTGGGTTTTCTGGAAGATACTAGCAGATTGAGGGTACCTGGACAAAGTAGTTGCGCGAGGGTGAGGTTGCGAGGGTGTATGTGGCGTATGTGGATCACCGGTTACGCCTTCTCAACTTCACTTTATGGAAACCCAATTTATTCCATTTTGGGCATTTACCCCCCGCGTTCGAAACTCGTAGCTGTCTGTCATTTTCGTTCAGGTAGCGACTTCGACCAACTGCTGTTAAAGTGTGGCACTGCCGCCGACTATACGTGGTGGCTCTCCCGTCTCATCTACCGCCTCAAGGTTCGGCATCGTTAGCTAAAATTGAAGCGCCAGCTTAACACTGACACTTATTGAAAAAACTGATCAGCTCGGAGGACATTGGTCTCAGGCCCTGTACTCGTAATGATGGAAGGATAGTCGACGTTTATCATGAGCCCGCGTGAGACGACCGATCCCTCAATTATGCAACTCTACATGGAAGTGTGTATGACGTTTCCCCATTGATTCGGATCTCAACTAAGCAAGCGACGGGTCGAGCGACGATGGATGGTCGGGGCGTTGAGGCTGAAGTGGAGATAAAGCGATTGGGCTTGCGGGAGCGAGGGACGGGCGGACAAGAGCGCGGACATCCGCAATAGCCTATTCGGAAGTTTCAATCAACATCATCCAGCCTCCCATCTAGAAACCCACCCCCAAATCCTCGCTCTAGAATCACCAGTCTCCGCGAGTCGCCACGCCCGAGCGACCAGGCTTGCGCATCCCGTTCCCAGCCGCCGCCGAGGCCGCCAGCCGCCGCCGCCGACGCGCGCACGCGTGTATCGCAAGAGCCTCGACACCCCGCCCAACCGCTCCTACCGTATCTCCAAAGCCACCGCCCACCATGAGTGCTCCGCCTGCCCGTCCTCTTCCGCCTGGCATCCGTGTCAACCAGATCCAGACACTCCCGCACCTGACCGATGTCCAGAAGGCCCAATACACCCGTGGCGTCGCAGGCCTCTACGAAGCCTTCCAGAAGCATGACAAGGAAAGCAACGAGTACAAGTCGGCGGCAGCCAAGCTGCTGGAGTTTACAAAGAAGATGGGCAAAGAGATGAACGAGTGGAAGGCAAACCAGGCCGCCCAAGCCGCCGGCGGACAGCAGCCCCAAGCCGCCCAGCAGCAGGCAGCCGCCGCCGACAGGCCTCAAAGCCAGGGTCAACAAGGACAGCCGCCACAGCAGCCCCCGCCACAGACCCAGGGCCAAGCTATACATGCTACCGGCCAGCAACCGCTCCCGGCTCAGATCGTACAGCACATCAACAACTTCCCCTTCCAGCTGCCGCCCAACATCCCCGCCGGATCACCCGAGGCAGAGGCCAAGTTGAAGGAGGTCAAGAACCACTACGCCTCGATGCTCCACAGGCAGGAGCAGCTAGCCCAAAATCTGAAGAAAATGGCAACTATGATGGCCGAGCGCCAGAGCACCGGACAGGACATACCTCCAAATTGGATCTCCCAAAAGCCGCAGATGGAGGCGCAGTTTGCACAGGTTAAGAGATCGGTCCAAGAGTTTAGGAAATCCCAGGAGCAGCTCAGGCAAAACGCGCAAACTCAACAGCAAACGCAGCCGCCGCAGCCGCCCCAGCAACAGCAGCACCCGCAGCAGCCTCCCCAACCACAGCAGAAGCCACCGGTCCAGCAGCAACAGCCACAACCTCCGGTCCAGCAGCCCCCGCAGCCGCAGCCGCCCCAGCAGCAGCCCCAGCAGCCGCAGATCAAGACCGAGACCCCCGTGGCACCTCCCACGCCGGTGCAATCGCAGCAGCCAATGCACATGGGTGGCCAGTCCGGCCATGCGCCACAGCAGGGCGGACAGGTTGGGAACAACCAGCCGATTGCCAGCAACCCGGCGGTGCAAGCGGCCCGGCAGCAACAACAGTCACCAATGAGCCCGGGCATTTCAGGGTCCCAGCCGCCAGGCCAGCCCGCCTTTAGCGGCCAGATTCAACCACAAGGCGCCCAAACGCCACAGCAAAACTCCATGAACCCGCAGCGACCCCCGCTCAACCCGCAACAAGCATCGCAGATGAACCAGATGCAGCAGTCGCCTCACCCGCCAAGCGCAAACCCCAACGGGCCCATTCCCTTGACGCACAACCAGGCCATGGCAAGCGCCGCCCGCACCTACTCCGACAGCCGCGGCACACCGCAGATTCCAGCAGCACAGGGCTACCAGCCCATCGGAAACCGCACCGATCAGATCGCAAACCCCAAGATGCCGATTCCCAAGACGCTCAACGCTCCGCCGCCTCACCCCGTCAACATGGGGCCGGCCAGACCCACTCTCGGAGGCCCCAGCAACGGCGCGCCTGGCATGATGGGCCAGCCCGTCATTGCAGGCCACCCGCAGTACCACCTGGAAGGCGACGAGAACAGGGTACTGAGCAAGAAGAAGCTCGACGAGCTGGTGAGGCAGGTGACGGGCGTGGGCGAGCCCACGGGCGAGGCGCTGTCGCCCGAGGTCGAGGAGGTAAGGCGCTCTCACTCCGAGTCAAGGACAAAGTGGCTAACGGTGGCACCAGGCGATGCTCCAGCTGGCAGACGACTTCCTGGACAATGTCGTGTCGTCGGCGTGCAAGCTTGCTAAGCTCCGCGAGTCGTCGCAACTGGAAATCCGCGACATCCAGAACATCCTGGAGCGCAACTACAACATCCGCATCCCGGGCTACGCATCGGACGAGGTCCGCACGGTTCGCAAGTTCCAACCGGCGCCGGGCTGGACGCAGAAGATGAATGCCGTCCAAGCCGCGAAGGTCATGGGTGGGAAGACGGACTAAGCGAGCCGACAATGTCGGTGTGTGTTGAGCTTCACTTTCTGCGCAGGACGATGCACGCATCCCTGGTTTTTTCTTGGTGGCTCTGGACGGTTCGGGCAGCATTCTTGGCGCAACGGGCGTGGAACGGGAACACGCACATGGTTGCGGGAGGCAACAGCTTACATGGCGAGAGGTTTTGGCCCCCGTTGGCAGCTGGAGGTGGGTGGAGTGCACAGGTGACTCGTGCATGGAAAATCGGCATCTCCGCCCCATCGGCGCAGCCAAAGGCGGAGCACACGCGCTGACAGATCGGCCCGCTGGTGCCTTATTCCTCCATTCCTACTGCTTCATCGGGGATAATTTTGGGTCAGCAGGAGCGGGCCATCGCACTCAGCCGCGCTCGGCGTCTGTCACCTGCAGCTCCACGGGGAACGGCAGCCGCGTCCAATGCTGCGGCTCTGACAGCCCTACAGGTAGCAATATAATGATGATTCAGACTCCCGCGCTGCTCTCCTTTTCCGCCTGTTCTTCTGTGCATATACACCCGCCATTCCGCTTGTAGTAGCGGCCAGAGGCAACGACTTCATGACGACGCCGCCGCTAGAACCTCGGCGGACCTTCTCCGCACCCTCCATCTCCGTCGAGGACACAAGCTACGAGGAGCCGCTAGAGGACATTCAATCAGGTATGTTCCCTGCAGTGGCTCGTCGGAAACCTACTGACCTCAATTCCCAGAAGACCCTCCCAGCCCCGAGCAGACGCTGCCCAAACGCAGAACAGAACCCCCGCCAGAGCACCAGCGCTACAGCCGTCCCCATCGCAGGCGCAGCCCCGGCCCGGACTGGAATACACCATGGGACCCATCCGACTGGAAAGATGGCAGAGTGCTGGTCATCGACTACCTAGGCCGGAGTGCGTCTCTTTTCCTCTCCCTCCACCCCGACAACTGTCAGCTCACGCCTAGGATGGACAGGTGATGAAGACGGCAAGCGGCGCATATCGGCGCAGGAGATACGCAGCCTCAAGGGCCTGCGCTCGCTGCTGGAGAACCGGTCGCTGCGGGCATCGTCGATCCTGCGCGTGGTGCACGTGCAGAACGCGTCGTGGGCGAACAATTACCTGCTGCGCAAATTCAACATGGAGCACGACGACGACATCGTGGGCACGGCCTTTGGGCGGTGGGCGCGCTTCGAGCGGCCGCAGCAGCGCGCGGGCAAGCCGGTCCTCAACGCGCGCGCCTTCCGCCCGCAGCGCGACCCGTGGCGCGGCATCAGCCGGTGCGCCTTCGGGCTCGACTACCTGAAGCAATACGACGCGCGCAAGTACAACAGGGACGCCGACGACGAGAAGGTCAAGATGATGGAGCTGAACGCCTACGACGCGTTCGAGACGCCCGTCTACGGCCACGACGTCTTCGTGCAGCGGCTGTCGGTCTACGTGCAGCATAGCGAGCCGCAGGAGCAGCAGCCCGAGCTGCACACGGGCGACTTCGAGATGCCCATGCGCAACCCGTACAACCAGGAGGAGTACAGCGAGTACAGGCGACTGAAGAAGCAGTACGAGCACCACAGCTCCCGCCACAAGGAGGCCAATGGCAACAGCCGCCGTAGCACCGGCTACTTTCCGCATCTGGAAGAGTTGGATAACGGAAGCACCATCATCATCTTTGAGAACTCGCAGTCGAACAGCCCCGAGGACACGTTGATCCAGGCGAGAAACGAGATCGAAGCGAGGTGGCGCCGGCTGCCGTTCTATCTGAAGAAGGAGCAGAAGGCGACGGATGAGCAATTGGCCGTGGAGTGCATGGACCTGGTGTTGAAGGACGTCTTCAAGGCCATCACCGTGGGCTGGGAGAGATTCATGCGGGCCTGCGAGACTCATGTCAGTATTTTGGAGGACAAGATCTACGAAAACCCGGCCGATGAGTCTCGTGCTCCCGAGCTGTGGATCAACTCGTCCTTGTGGCTCAAGGTCGAGAAGCTCATCTACCTTCACATCGACCTCGCCAAGGACGTCCGTAACATGATGGGGGACGTCACTGGCGACGAAGGACCCGACGAATGGATCTCACAGTCGGCCGAGGAATTCGACAAGATAGCTAACAGCGTCAACGAGGACCTCATCAAGCCGACCCAAAACCTAAGCGACATGATGTACAAGTCCGTCGAGATCAGGGACTCACGTCTCGGACTGCAACTCGACACCAGCATGTGGCGGCTGTCCTGGATCACCTTCATCTTCCTCCCGCTGACCTTCATCAGCGGTTTCTTCGGGATGAATATCGACATCTTGAGCAAAGACGAGAACAATCCGGAGCTGAAATGGTACTTCATCGTCGCCGTCCCGCTCATGGTCACGGTCGTGCTCTTCTGGCTCTTCTTCAAGCGCGCCGGGCCGGGCCTCGACAACGACCCCACCGACTCGCAGCGCGGCGTCTACGAGCACCTCTTCCACGAGTTCAGCGACAACTACCCGCGCGTGTGGGCGCGCGAGGGCCCACGCCAACAACGCATCGACTCGTTCGAGAGCAAGGGCAACATGTTCGCCCGGCTGAAGTGGAGGCTCGTCAAGCACTGGTTCGACCCGGACCGCACCATCCGCGCCAAGGGCTACAACCCGGCCGACGACCTGAGCCTGTACGCGCGCTTCAAGCGCAAGATGGCGCGCCGCTGGCTGCGCGAGCTCGAAAACGACGCCCGCGAGCAGGCCGTCCGCCGACAGGACGCCGCCGCCGAACAGCACCTCGACAACCTGGCTGCGAACGCGAACAGCAACGATCCCTCGACCACCAACAACTCCAGCGCCGCCGCCGCCTTCGACCTCGCCCCCGCCATGGAGGCCGGCACCATCATCAACCCTTCTGTTCTCGGATCCGACGGCCCCCTCGTCGACACCCGCAACAATAGTAGCGCCGCCCCCTCATCGTCGTCGTCGTCGCCGAAGCTGCGGCCCACCCAGGAATTGGCGTATCTGGCCACGCAGGCGGCGGCCGAGGGCGAACCGGTGGCCGTCCCGGCGATGCGGCGCATGCGGTCGAGCTCCAGCGGTGGTGGTGGTGGTGGTGGGAGGAGGAGGAGGAGGAGCGGTAGTAGTGATGGGAGGCCGAGTAGTTCGGGGTTGGGTGCCGCGATGGTGGAGGTGGAGATGAGTGATGTTAACGTTGTGGGCGGGGGCGGGAGTGGTGGAGATGATCAGGGGCGGCAGCAGCAGCAGCGCGATGGGAGTAGGGGGAGGGGAAGGGGAAGGGGGAGGGGAGTTGCCGTGGCGGATCGGTTGCATGTTGGGTTTAGGCCGAGTGGGAGTGGTTGATTCATGGTTTTTTTCATGCGTCGTCGTCGATGGTGGTTGGGTTGGGGGAAAGTGCTAATTCATCTCCCTCGTGCTCGAGGAAAAAAGAGGAGGGTTTTGCATGATTCATAACGCGGTGTGTAGATACGGTTTATGAGCGGAATTATGAGTAGATGATGAAAGGGATGTCCCTTTCGATTATGTATATAGCTGCGTATGTCAAAAAGGAAAGCATGCCTATGGGAGTCATGGATCGCTCTGTTGGCTGATGCGATTGGTAATGAGACAAGGGATATGGTTCGCTCGAACCAGAGCGATCGTGTTATCAGCATTCTGAATACAAAATGGGTGTGGTGGCGCCACAGTCGTTGGGGAGAGGCACAGTGATGTTGGGGATCATTGCATGATTATAATTCCGTGGCTGCCTTTCCGAATGGATCTTTCCATCGATGAGAGCTTTTCTGCGTATGCATGTTCATATATCACCCCGGAAAGAGGAGATTTCCCTGTCTTTTTTTTCTTCTTCTTTTCTTTTGCGAGAACAAATCGCCCTCTTTCCCCTCTGATATGGCACCATACAAGCAAGGTTACGGAAACTTTAAGCAATCCCGCACGCCGGCCGGGGATGCTACACTCTGCCCTACGTGGTAGATGAATGTAGTATATAGACGCATTTGTCCGTTATCAAAACTCACATCTACGTCCGGACGATGGATTCGACTACGTTGCATATGAGTAAGGTGCAATATATCTTATGGGAACACAGATTGGCGTGTTTGGCTCTTTCCTCATCCCCCGTGCCATCAACCGTATTTTATTTCTATTCACTTTTCTTTTTCTTTCTTTGCTTCCAAGTCCTTGGGTGCTCCACACCAGATACGGCCACGCCGCATGCAAAAACCACATTCGCAGAATGAGCCACCCCTTGGCCCTCTTGTCCCATGTATCGAGGCGATCTCGTTCCGTTTCGTTTCGTTCCGACTCGCGCCAGGGTGTGCTATTGTCTACAAGCGCTGGGTTTGTTGTTCTGATGATAGCCGGCGCGGGTTCGGATTTGATCCCTGTCGTTGACGATTTGTGCGAGATGGTTCTGGAGGGATGGTGGCTGCGTGGTACATGAACGACAATGAGCGAACTACTACTCCTCGTCTTATTACCCGGCTCTGTCTCCCCCGTCTCCCCATCCCCTCGATGGGAATGAAATTTCGCTCAGTGACGGCCGATTTCCACCCTGACGCCGCGCAGTTCCTTTGACCACGCCGCCGCCACGCTCGCTTGAGTTGGGGGAAACGCGTCCAGTAGTGTTTACCACCACACACGATCCTTGCTACTACTGTGCGCCTCCCGTCTAGGGATTTTCATCCGGGTGACCTTCTTACCCACAGCCGAGGGTGTTGCCGAGCTTGGCTTGGGGGTCTTGGCCGATAGCTTGGCGGCGGGCTTTTGCTTTTTTCTTTTTTCTTGGGCGTTCTGCACGTCGCTGCTCGCGCTACCGGATCCGGCAGGGGAGGTCCACCTTCGTCTGGTTAACACGGAGCTGCCTTCCCGGCAGGGGAGGGAGGGGTTTTCAGCTGCTCAGCTAGATTTAACCTTGATTACTGTGTCGAGGTCCGACTGGAACTTGTGGGCGCGGATCCGCGCGGCTATGATCGTCGAGTTTCTGGTTAAGATGGTCCATCCCAGGAACCTCTTCGCTATTGCCTCGGGTGCTTTCATTCTCTCTTTCGGATCCGGGGTGCCGTGATTCGCTGGTGACGTCGTGCGCGCACCCCGGGACTCTTCGGGTTCGTACGTTACTCTGCCGAGAGATCCCAAGCCTCGTCCTCGATCCTTCCTCCGCGCGGAGCCACTCTTCCTTTGCTCCAAGGCATTCTCGGGGTGAGCATGAGCGGCAGTCGGAGAGGCGATGGCACAAGTCTTGCCGGATATCTTTGATGCAGTGGAGTCTGACGAACAATGATTCGCTGCGGCTTGGACGTGGATGGCAGTGGCGGGAACAGCTGTTGCAGTGTTTGCGTTGTTGGGGCTGGATAAGAAATGGCAAGAGCAGTTGGCTGCCCCATCGAGAAAAGAAGTCACGCCCTCTCCAAAGCGCAGCGACACATAGATTACGCAGTATCACAACGTTTTTCAAAACAAAGAAAAGGAAAAAGAAGATGACTACAATGAAAGTATTGGGTACCTAGTACTGGCAAGGCATCCATAGATTAGCCCGCTATCATTACGGGCGGGGCACTAGGAGACGACAAGTGGTTTCTCACGTCAGATAGGGACTATCGACTCATTTATTTGTTGTCCCACCAAGTGTGGCTGGAGTTACGATCCTCTAGTCCCAGCAATCACAAATGACCGAATATCCTTCGCCTCGTGCGGCAAGCATGTCGAGGATAGGAAGATTAGGTTAGTGGTCTGCACCATCAACTTACAGTATTGCTTGATCTAGTCAAAAGATTGCGCCGCGGCCTCCATGCGGCGTGCCGCGCGATCTGAAGTCCAAATATAGTAGTAGCCAAGCCTCCCAGGGGCGCCGTCATGACGACTAGTGCGATTGTTACTTTGACCTTTGACTCTATGGCGTACGTGTTCTCGCAACGAGGCTCTTAGAAGTGCATGAATCGCGCCCGTGCAAGCATCCGCAAGCATCCGCGGGGTCAGATGCTGAAAGGTTAGATGTCGAAACAAGATAAGGAGAAAGGGATAAGGGAACGATGTAGAGCGCAAGCGTGGGCCAAGGGTCCGGGGCCCCGTCGTGCAAGCACGGGTGTACCGCGGCTTCTAGAAAGGAAAAGGGCAATCATGTCCCGAGTCCGTGGCTGTAGATCCGAATTCAGCGGCGGTCCGAATCGAACGAAACACGACGTTTCGAAAGGGTATTGGAGGGTCGCTGGATGGAGCGCGATGACGCCGGGCCTTGAGCGGCGCCAAGCGGGCGGGCGGACGCTGCCATCGGAGGGTGGCCATGGTCTGTCTGCAATTGATGAGGATTACGAGACGCGGTGCTTGCGTACATCCACGACTGCTCTATGCGGGGACACTTGGCCGACTCGTCGTGCTAGCGCGTCGGCTTGGCGCAGGGTCGGTTGCCAATAAGGGCGCGCGCGCGTGTGGCTGCGAGTAAGGCGCTAAGCGTTTGCTGCCGGCCCGGTGGTACGGACGGACAAACCAAGTTTTATGGTTAAGGGAACAAGGCAGTGGCGCTCTCTTGGCCCGTCATGGGGCGGGGGCACAAGACGGGCACAAGACACTGGCGGGCTGCCGCTCTGGGACGGCAGTGCAGGCATGCCGGCGCCGGAGCGAAAGCGGACGCGGACGCGGGCTCGGCAAGAGGCTTGACGGAGGAGGGGTTGAGACAAGCGTTGCGAAAGAGCTTGCGAGGCCTCCTCCGCCGCGCGCCCAAACAGCGCACAGCTCCGGCAGCGTGGCGGCGCGCTGGGCAGATCCTCCCAATAAGAGCAATACGACTGGCTCGGGGCTCGGCGCCATGGGAAAATCACGCGAGCCCGCCGACGGTGCGCGCGATTGCCAAGCGGCGTCACTCCAGAGCCCATGTGCTTGGCTTTACCTTAATTCTCGGCCAACCTGCTCGGCGCCACGGGCGCGCTCTAGAACGGGAACTTGCCGGCGCAGCAGCACGAGTGCGAGCGGGAGTAGTAATAGGCGTTTAAGCGGGCGCGGGCGCGGGCGCGGTGCGGCTGCGGTGGGCTGGGCTGGGCAGCGGCGCCGTGCTGGGCGGGCCTGGGGCCTGGGGCCTGGGAGGCGACGACGGCGACGGCGATGGGATGCAGCGCGCGTGCCGTGCTGCCGGACGCATCTTAGGGTTGCGGTTAAGCATAAAAAGTCCCAGAGCTTTATCTTACGCCACCGGGCTGAGGAGGGCTCGTATGACACGCCGCACAGCCCTCGCACAACGTCGCTGGCGCCCCTTTCGGCCAACCGCGCCCTTGCCTGGCTAGCGATGGCTTTGCCGAGCCCACTCGATGTGGAGACCGGTACTCCAGACGCTGGCGCTCTCCGGCGCGCTTACGTGGCCCTCTGCCAGGAGGCCGCCGGACCCGCACTCAGGATCGGAGCTTGCAAGGCAGAAGCGAGATGCCAGCTCGTGTCGCCGCGCTCCTTGCTGCAGCGCACATGTGTCTGCCCGCCGGCCCCAGGGCTTACGGCGTCGGGGAAAAGCTGCTCGACTAAGCTTAAACACGTCGCGGTGGAGCCGGCGGGAGGCTAGCCGCCAGCTGAGCGACTGCACCTGCACCCGACCTGGGGCGGCGCTCGGCATTTCGCAGGCGGTGCTAACGTGAAAATTAAAGTTAGTTATTGCGGATAACCTTCGTTGCTTAATCTGAGTCCGCCGCCCGCCGCCGAGTGCGCCGTGCGATGCGACGCGGCCTCCCCAGCGCCAGCGACAGACGGCAGCAGCAGCGTCAGCTCGGGTGCCCGCTGGGTGCCCGCTGTCTGCTCCCACCAGTGCCAGCCGCACGCAGGCGCGACGCGAGGGAAACGCCGCGAAGCTAAAATAAAGCTGATCCACACGCCGCGCCCTCGCTATCATCAATGCGCCACTTCAAGCAAGCCAAGGCCGATCCATTCCCACGATTCCCACGCCCACGCGCCTAAGAAAAGGCACATTCCTCCCCATGCACCACCGTGCCTTCCGTCAATCAGCTTTTATCCGCGCCGCGCCCCCATCACCGCCTTTCGCTCCTCGTCTTGGCCGCGCCCTTGGCTCCCGACTCACGGCGCCCAGCACTCCCGCGCCCATGTGGCCGGCTTGACTGCAACAAAACCGCTCCGCCGCCCTCGCCCCGCCTGCACCGCGACCACTCCTCCCGGTAAGTCCAGTCGCAGCGCTGTTTCGCTGCTTCCGCTGCCTCCCGCGCGACGCCCTCTTGGCCCCAGCCCAGCCCCAGCCCACGCCCACCGTACCCGCACGGCCCAGAGCGCTTATTGTTGGCCCTAATTATGGTTGTCCGGAGCCAACTTAAATCCATTCTAGCTCGCTTCCGCTGCGCCTTGGCTAACGCTCGGTGTTTCTGCAGCTGGCGCAACCCGAACTTTATATCCTTTGTATCCCGGCCGCCTCTGACCTCCCTCTCCCTCTGACCCTCTCCTGGCCGTCGCCCCACCCACATGTCCGCCATGGAGACGTATCACGGCCACGTGCGCACCCCCAACGATGCCATCATCCTCTTCGAGGCCTGCCGCACCGGCCTGCTGCCGCGCGTGCAGCGCCGCCTGTCCGAGAAGGAGCGCCAGCAGATCAAGTCCGGCTCGGTCTTCGTCTGGGACGAGAGGGAAGCCGGCATGCGCAGGTGGACCGACGGCAAGTCGTGGAGCGCAAGCAGAGTGTCGGGCAGCTTTCTCACCTACCGCGAAATGGAGGGCAAACGGGGCGGCAACGGCTTCCCCGCAAAGAAGTCCAGCAGCAAGTCCGACAACGGCTCCAAGGACGGCTCCGACGAGGACGGCCCCGACGGATACCGCTACAAGCCCGACGGCCTGATGAAGCAGTCGTTCAGCATCACCACCTCCCAGGGCCAGCACCTCCACCTGATCAGCTACTACGCGCGCTCGAGTCCCACCGCCAACGTGCTGATGCAGCCCTCGCAAGATCCGAGTGAGTACCCAGCATCGCTTGTGGCCGACGCCGAGTTTAACAATGCCCAGGTCTTCGTCACATCCGTCCGCAGAAGGGCATGTACCCCGAGTCGTCTGTCAATGAGCAGTCAAGTGTGCCCGCCGTGACAAGAGGGCCGATGCCTGGATCGCCGTACACCACCGCACCACACGTCGGCTCGCCGTACACACGAGCGGGCGCGCCTCTGCCGCCTTACACCATCCAGCTACAGCCTGGCACCTGGCCGCCCACTCCCCAGGGAACCCCGCCCTACTCGCCTTACGGCTACCCTGCGCCGGGTGGCTACATTGCGCACTCTCCTCATCCGTACCACCACTATCCGGCACACCCAGCCTACGCCGCCGGAACTGTGTTCGACAGGCCCCCTCCAGGACTTCCCCCGCCACCTCCGATTGCGAACGGCCACCACTACGCCCATCACCAGCTTGCTCCGGCCGCTCACCACCCTCCCAATGTCTCTCCGCGCGTGCAGCAAGCCGCTCACACCGGGCCTCCTTCGGCAGCTCCTGGACTCCCCCCTCATCCGTATGCGCACGTCGAGCCCCCGCAGCACAGGCCGTCTCTGCCCGCACCCTCGACTTCTGGCCCCGAACTTCCGCCTGTCAACTCGGCTACTCCGGTCACGAACGGCATGACGGTCACTCCGCAACCACCCGCGACCAATGTGCAGGTGGACCCGCCGCGTCCCACTTCGACCGAGGCGCAGTCGCAATCTGCTCCTGAGACAAATGGCAGCGCAGCTCCTCAAGCCAAGACTTTCCCAAGCATCCACGCGCTGGTAAATGGAACGTCAGATGCAGCAGAGAACAAGAGTGACGCAAGCGCAACCAGCCGCCACGGAAGTCGCAGCCCCAACAGTGCACTGCAACACGTCAAAGAACGGAACTCCGGATACGGTGAGGACTCGAAAGCACTAAGGAGTCTCGACAAGGCTTTCATGGTTAGATGAGCCTGAAGAATATAGTGTCTCCGTTGCGTTTCACGATGTAGCACTTTCAGATCCAGATCTCGGTTCTTCACACAACCCTGCATGATCGACTGGATCAGTAATGCGGACCTTTGCATTCCTTTTATTCTCCAGTCAAAAAATCTCTTTCACAAACGGCGGAGTTTCGGGCGTCAAGCAAGCGGAATCCGAATCAGGAACGGCGTTGTTTTGCTTTTAGTGTTGATGCCTTTCATTTGCCTTTTTTTCCCTTTTACTTTCGTTATCTGCATGTCTCAGGGACAACGGTTGCATTCGGTGCGGCGTTTCGGGAACATTTCATTTGCAAGTTTTTATATTTTCCTGCACGGAAGCGGCGTGGTATGGGATTTACATGGGGACTAAAGTGCCTCTTTCGCACGAGAATGGGTGGCTCATGGTCGGTTCGATGCGCACATTTTTTTGCCTGGCCATTTCGAGGCATATGCCTATGGCTGTTATTTATCTAACCAGGTACTCTGTGGTCCGAAACAAGGCTGTCCATCCTCTCTGTTCATCGAGGAAATTGGACGTATAGCACATAGCAGACAGCCAAATGAAGGAAAAAAAGAAATAAGAATTCAGAGGAATGTGCCTACTGTGTACGCTTTGGTGTGACCACTACTATGACGTTTTTGCTGACGGGTAAAATTGGGGCCTAGACAATCACTGTTGCCTGCTGCTGCTGCCTCATACCTTTTGTCTCTCTACCCTCCAGGTACCACCAAGCGAGGAGCAGGATCTTTGTGCGGCGCGAAAACGGTTGCCTTAGATTAGGCATTCAATCGATTAGGCGGCGTTCGTTCCGAGTCATTTGCGCCGGTGTGTCGGCGGCGGCGGCGGCATCATCATTGCCACCCCCAGACACACAAAGTCCGGGGTTATCCGACCGGGTTCATCCATTTCCGGCGTTGCAGGTCGAGGCGGGTCATGACGTAGCATCATCCCGCCCCGGGGGGCCCGATTTCACGAAGAAGGTTTTTTTTTTCGGGAAAAGGAAAAAAAAATAATCGTCACGGTTCCCGCATGAAACGTGCTCCATTCATTCGGGAAAGGATGAAGAAAGACGATAAGATCGGCAGTTATAATATTGATGGTTGAAGATTATGACGGGCCGCCGCCTACTAGTCTATTGCCTACTACTAACTACTTCGTACACGGATGGGGGGCGAGATCGTCAGGGCTGGCTGGGGGGAAAATCGGGAAAGCGTCGTTCTATCTAGTATCTGTCTTCTCGCTCGCTCTTCCTTGCGTAATACGGCGTGCAGTCATCTACGCGTTCAAGCACACACACACATCCCTCCTTCCTTTCCTGAAATAGAGCAAAAGAAAAAAAAAACATATATGGCAAAAATCATGACGTTACGCAGAACGGGGAGAGCGAGGCTGATCTATAGCTTCGCCTCCTCCTTGACCTCGCCCACCTTCAGCTTGGGTGCGTACTTCTTCAGCACACCCTCGTTGTGGTACTGTGGCAGAACAGAGTCGAGTCAGCCTAACCCCCGTACGGACATAGCCCCCGTCTTTATTCTCCGGTCTTTCGCTTTTCCCCCACCCCACACACCGCCAAAAATAGCATCGCTCGTATATCGGAACACAGCCAGCCAGCCCCCATCCCTATCGCTCTTCTTCTCCCTCCTTCTCCCTCTCTCTCTCGGCCGACCTTTCGGTCTCCCCGTCCAGCCAGCCGCATGTGCATACATGCATGCATGCACTCTCAGGGGGGGCCTCGTCGGGCAAGAGGGGAGAGAGAGAGAGAGATAGCGAGAGACCAGGGGGAAGAAAGGGCTGGCGGGTGAGGGGGGGGGGGAGAGGGCAACGAAACTCGGGGGGACGGCGGGGGGGACGGCGGGGGGGCCAACAACTCCTCCTCCTCCTCCTCCTACTTGACGAAAAAAGACTCACCTTCCAGAACTGCTTGCTGGCATCCTTGCCGCCGACGCGCTTGAGGATCTTGGCGCCGCCCGGGTGCTCGTCGACGAACGAGGCCAGGCTGTAGACGCCGCCGTCGATGATGATGTACAGCCCGTTCTCGACCGTGTTGTGCGAGGCGACGTCCTTGGGGGTGAAGGTGGTGTCGGACATTGTTGCTAGGGCTATTGGGTGGGTTCGTTGTTCGTTGTTCGTTGTTGTTGTTGGAGATGTACGGACGGAGTTTGGCGTTGCGTTGCGTTGCGTTGCGTGATAGGGGGGGCGGCGGCGTGCGGCGTGCGGCGAACCCGAGTGTTGGTTTTGGACTGGATCGTGATGGAGGGCGCGCGCGCAGGGAAGGACGAGGGAGGTAGAGAGAGGAAAAAAGTCGGTGGAGCGGTGAGTCTGGTTCTCGCCGGTGGTCGAGTTAGAGGTGGTTCGCACTGCCTCGGCAGCTTGGCTCCTTTCCCTCTTCGTCGCCAGACCTGCCCACCTCTACCCGCTTTCGCCTGGTCGCGTTATCTGGGGTGGAGTGAGATGAGCCGAGGTTGCGGGGAACGCGCCGGGCGGATTACGGCAGCGGAGATCTGGCCGCTGTGATTGGCTGGGGCGCGGGGAGAGGGTGCCGCGGCTCGGAGCTCTTGACGGCGGTATCACGATATCGTGATTGAAGGCGATGTTCGCTGCAGAGGGCGTGGAGGAGGTGGTTTCTTTCGGCATCTACGGACTGCATGCATGGTTGCGGTTGCGGTTGCTGCAGAACGGTTTCTGGTTGCCGGGAATTCCTTCCCGTTGCTGCTTGGCTGGAAGGGGAAGCCGTCGGCCGTTGCAATCCCGTCGCCCGCGAGCGAGAAACGAGCAACAAGCATCTCTCACACTCCAAGCTCACCCGCCGACCACCGACCACCGACCACCGGCCACCTAAACCCTCGCCCCGCCCGCAGCCAACTGCCGACAAGGCTGACGGACGTGGCTGGTGCGTCCGGCACTTCCACCACCCAAGCGACGCCCAACTCCTGCGACCGCCCAGTGGGGAATCGGCTTACGTACCCAGCACACGACGCATCCTGTGTCCGCGTAAGACACGACGACGGTTGAAGAAGGAGATACAACTGCGCACGGATGCGTGGCGCCTATAGGCAACTGCTAACTAGTCAAGTCAGCCTCGGCGTTTGCGTGCCATGTCCGACGTCCATCTCAACGGGCAGCTCCTTGACTCCGAGCTCCGCTGATATCCGATCTCTGCTATGTCTGGCCGGGCCACGCGCGTTTCAGGATCCCCCGGTGTTGCCGTCACTACTGGCGGATTTATCTAGTCCGTTGGCCGGGTGGAGATGCGGGTTCGCGGGATCATCAATCGTAACACCAGCGATGCTGGGATCGGCCGCCGGGTGCGCCTGGCCAAGGGGCGCGAGCATACGAGTACGCAAACGGGGCGGCAAGCTGCGTTTGATCGCCGCAGGTACCTGAGCTTGGCCGCGTTTTAATTTTCTGCCCGGGCAACTCTTGTCGAGAACTGCTACGCCTCGTGCATGATCGTCCTCTAGCCGTGCTCTCCTCTTCCCCGGGACCAGCTTGCGGCTCTGCTTGCACCACTCGCATTGAGTGCATAAGTTGTGCAAGTCCAGGCGTGTCGATCTGGAAGCGGGCATTGTCCGTTGCGCATCATGTGTCTGGGTGAGTATATCCGAAGCCCTCGCCCTGCCCACTTCTCACGACCCAATCCCTCAGACGCCGAGCCGTGTCAGATACGCGCTCATGGCACTTGCGCTGTGGGCTCCGGCCGAGACGTAGCCGCCGTACGTGCAGTGTGCCATGTTCCCGATATTCATTGACCCGAGCTGGAGCACCCTGCGTCTTCACCTTCAAAGCGGCTGACCCTTGATACCGAGATTTGCTTGCCACCACTTGCGAAGCTGCTGAAGCCTGAGCTGTCCAGTAGGCTGAAAAGCCGAAAGGGGTTAAGCTTGAGCTACTTACAGCTCAACCCTGGAGCATCGCCGGGCATTGCCTACGGTCCGCTCTGATAACGACGAGCATGCAGCTCACTGAAACTCCGCAAGCATGCAGACCAACTGCTCAGTGGCCTCGTCGGCATCACTCTGTGAGATTTCCGTGAAGTCTGCCACTTGCTGCTTGTCCGCAATCAGTCCTGACTGGCACGAGCTCAGGTGACGGCATCTACACGTCTCACGGGCGGGGGTCGTCGCTTTCCATCTCGATGACCTCCCCACCCGACCCATATGTAGGCCCTTGGCATCTTGTGCCAAGAGCAGAACCTGGTGCAGATGTGCCGGCCCAAGGGGGAAAAAAATACGAAGTAAAAGGCGCATCGGGTGTCGTTGAGAAAACGGGCAAAAAAGCAATTCAAGTTGAATCACATGAGTACTCACGGCCCTTTGATACGAACATGACCCTCGGAATAGCACAGGAACCGCAGTATGACGCTGATCCGGGATTGAACCCGTGAACTGTTCACATTGCAGATCAGGTTACCCAACGGATCACAAACCGGCGGGTTTCATGCTCCAAGGTTCTGATGGCGGTGTGTAGAGCCCGAGCCTGCCTATCGCACTAACCTTCCGTGATCAATGGAGGGTTTTGCTTTCGCGGTCCAGGGTGTTTGACGCTGGCTCTGGACTTGGGCGGCGGGGTGTCGAGGCGGCGCAGATGGGGGCGTTCTCAGATGGAGAGCCCAAGTTGGTTTTCTTCCGTGGCCAGCCCATTCCCGTACAGACAGGGACTTCATGGTTCTATTTCTCACATTCCATCAAGATGGCGGAACCCGATATCCGCCGAGTTGTCTCCCACCTGAATCCAAACCACTGTCCGAGATGTCCAATGTCCCTTCAAGCGTGCTAACTCACTCCAACTCTCACATTTACAACCGTCTTGATCAGTCCTGTTCGCAAATGATTCTTGTATATCTAAGATCTACGACTTCGTCACTTTCCAATATCACCTTTCCGCTATCCATCACGTCAGGTACGAGGCGAGTAATCTAAACCCGCGGACGACGGCATTGACGAGGTTCACGATATCTGGCCATGTACACTGTTTGACGCACATGTTAGGCGTGCTGCATGTTAACGTTATTTTCTCGCCGACGTCTTCCTTTCCCAGTCTCCCTTTCTACCTCCCGACTAATCACACATCATACTTGAGCAGACAAGTCAAGAAAGACAGCAGAGGATAGTAACGAATGCAAAATATTTGGCAAACTAGTTCTCGTAGAGAAGAACCTGATTGTGGTGATCTAATGCTATCTTCCAATTTGAGTACCCAGCCAACGCCCTCAATCAAACCTGAGCCGCATTTGCTGCTATTTCAGCTTCAGCAAACTGGCTCTATAGTTCTGCGAATGTAACCTCCTCCCCATTCTCCCATTTCCGATATGGTCCAGTGACTGCGGGTGCTGGATACAAGCTGAGCCCGCTGCGAGCTTCGTTGGGGGCAACACCTCGTTGTTTCCTCGCCCACAAGGAATTTCCGACTATGCCATGATTTTCAAAGCGACTCCTCAATGGCCCAATCTAGCGAAGAAGGCAATGGCAAGTTGCAGGCTGAAACTGTCTTCGATGACATCTAGCTTGCCATCTAGAGGGTTGGCGTAGCTAAACTTGAGTCTTGATCTGATCGTGTTCATCGTCGTGTCCCGTTGGGCGAAAGAAGGAGCTCTTGCCGAGCTGACAGTTCCAGCCTTGCGAAACTGACCTGTTGGATGTTATCGAGCATCATCATGCCTGCCATGTGCAAATTAGGCAGTGTGAGCTCAATGACGGTAGGAGTGATATCTCCCGCGGAGTTACTACCCCCTTCCTTGCCCTTTTCGCGGGAGATGGAGAGCATCATATGGCTGAGGGGAGGAGAGGTTTTCAAGGCGAGACCTTGGGCACTGTTGACAGGGGTATCGTGATTCTGCGTGTTGCCGTGCTGTGAGGTGAGAGTCTGTGTGGCGTTTGTGGTCGCATCGATGTTGCCGATTTTCCTCTTCTTCGCCGGGGCTGCACTTTCAGAGTGCAGTTTCTTCTTCGCGTGAGCAGCACTCTTAGTCGCGCGTTCTTCATAGTGCTTCTTAACCGCGTTGAATACGTGCTTCAGGATGTGGACGACAATCCGATCGGAGACGTTCGTCGCGCGGTCCCCGTCCTCCGCCAACAAATCGTTCTTTCCACGCAGCCGCTACGTCTTCTGCAATGGACTCCCTCGCCGTTGCGTTTGCACATGCCCGCAACTTGACCGTGCCGTTGCCGTCCGCTTCCCAAGCTCCCTTGAACCATTCTTACTCGAGATCCCTCTTGAGTCCCGTCAATTGGAGTGGTTCCAAGCGTAGCGACTCCCGGACTTTCTGGGTCCAGAAACCTTCGGCGTTCGAGGAACGGAGTAGGCGGCGTCTGCTCGACGCGTTTGGGGGGAGTCTCCTCGTCGCGTCTCGGAAGCATCTGCTCATCACGTCTCGATGGTGACTCCTCTGCACGTCTCGGTCGTCTCTTTATGATGCGTTTCGACCGCCTTCCCATGGTTGCGGTGAGAAGTTAAGGAGACTCCGGTGAGGCAATCGCGTGCGGGCGAGTGCTGAGTTAGTGAGCGTCACTTGGGAATCGGAGTCGAGTAGCGGGGCGGATTACCGTATGTTCGAATGCGCTGTGACTGTGTGAACAAGTAGATGCAAGGCGGCAATATGTTAGTTGGGGAGTGGAATGGGTGGCGTGGGATGATGACGTAGACGCTGTGGTTGTGGTTCAGAGGAGAGAGGGCTTATATATAAGCTCCATGGCTGCGACTGGCAAGTGTCAGATGGGGAAGGATCGCGCCTGTAGATGCAAGAGAGCCCGTGTGCTCTCTGCTATATTGGGCTGTCGTGAAGACTATAAGGTATTCCATGCTACGACACCATCGCCTCCAGCAGCGCGCCTAATAGTGAGGCCTCGCCTTTTTCGCTTATACCCTCCACCGCTGCCGCCGCTTATCTCGATGACCTTCGTCAATGCAATCTTCTTCTTTCTTTATCGTCGCCCCCTGCGACGACAGACGATGGATCTTGCCGCTTGCTGGCCGCCTTTAACGGTGGAAAACCGCTTGATACCTCTGGCGACCAATTCTCTGATCGCTCCACTCACAATTGGTGGGGGTATACATGTAATGTGAGTTCTACTTTCACGGCCGGAATGTGCAAATAGTCTAGTTCCCATTTAGCCTGACCAGCAGTCCTTGGGACATGAATGAGAATTCCTTAGTTGAAGTCCCCACGCGGCTCTGCTCCGCTACCAATTCGATCCTGTGTAGTGCCTAACCACCGCCTTCCGGTTGTTGCCGTTTCTGCCGCTAATCTGTTTTTGTAAATGTTTATAACTAAAATTGGTTGAGTAATTGTCCTGGTAGTAATTGGTGCATCTGGTGGGCCTATAGAGGCTGGGCGGGTCGAAAGAAATCCGGAATTGATGTTGCCAATGTACGGAAAATATCCATCGTGGATTCGGAATCGGTCCACCAAGCCAACAGGTCACAAAGATTGATAACACAGAGCCAAAGCGGGCGAATTTGGTACTTGGAATGGCAATGGGAATTCTTAACACCTACATAAATGTACACAACGCTTTCTTTAGTTTAGTCAAGAGCACCATCCGTCCTGAACTTCTCAGCTCCCCACGGCTCGCCCGTGAGCGACGTCAAGCCCTTCGCCGGCTCGCAGGTATCCCTTCCGCTGAGCGGGCCGGGCGCGGGGATCTTGACGCCGTTGGCCGTGTAGGTGCGGCCCTGGCCCTCGCTGGGGGTCTGGATGCGCGAGTCCTCGGCGCCGGTGATGTGGATGGTGCTGGTGGCGAGGCCGTCGGCGCCGCCGCTGGCGCCCGTCGCCTTGGCCGCCTCGCGCAGGGCCTTGAGCAGCGACTTGGTCGTCTCGGGCGTGAGGTCCTCGTAGTAGTCGTCGTTGATCTGCACCATGGGCGCGTTGGCGCACGCGCCCAGGCACTCGACCTCGGTGAAGGTGAACAGGCCGTCCTTGGTCGTGTGGCCGTGGCTGACGCCGAGCTCCTCCTCGATGGCCTTCATGATGCCGTCGCTGTCCCGCAGCATGCAGGGCGTCTGCGGTCCGCTCCGTCAGTATTTCAATTGCCTTGTACCACACATCTCAAGGCCTCCAGCGGCCGATTGCGGGGATGCGACGTACCGTAGTGCAGCACTGGACGTGGAAGCGGCCAACGGGGTCGCGGTTGTACATGGTGTAGAAGGTGGCGACCTCGTAAACGCGCATCGGGGGCATCTCCAGAATGCGGGCGACCTCGTTCATGACGCTGATGCTGGTGAAGCCGTGCTGGCGCTGGCCCAGGTCGAGCAGAGGCATGACGGCGGCCTTCTTGTACTGGCTGGGGTAGCGGGCAAGCACCTCCTGGATGAGCTTCTCATTCTGCTCGTTGAACTTGAAGGGTATCGACGGGTTGTTCTCGGGCGTGTTCCTGTGCTGCAGGCGGCAGGGTGGTCAGCGCGATGGCATTGGCGGTGGCGGGAGCTGTGCGGTCGTGGTGGGTGCGGGAGACCTACGACGGCGAGAGCGTCGCTCCGGAAGGCCGGCGAGGTGGTGAAGGCGCGCCATTGGGGCTGGCGGACCCTCCGCACGGCGCGGAGGCTTGATCGCAGAGCGAATGGGCTGAGCTTCGAAGCCATGGTTGTGGGGGTGGTGGATGTGGTGGTTAAGCGCAATCTACTTTGACGTCCTCGACACCAGCCTTGGCATCCCGCCCGTCGCGCCGCCAGCCAATCACGCGCCGCCGGTTCAAAGCAGCTTTGAAATGGCTGCGCCCACGACAAGCGCCGCCGACTACAACCACCACGACCTCAACCACGCGCTTCTGAGTGCTGCTGTTTCCATACAACGCTTTCAGCTCGCACATGTCACCCCAGTGCGCCACATCGACTGCACTGGCAGCTCGCACCCGAACTCGCTCACCACGTGTACACCCTACGTAGTACACAGCACTTTACAAACGCCGATCATCGTCATTGCAGGTTCCATCAAGCGAGTCATTCTCACAGCTACATATCGGTTGTGTGCGTGTTGGAGCCCGATGACACGCGTGGTAGCGAGGCTGGTACGTTCCGGAGCGAACAGTAGTTCGAGTCCTGAAGTCGTATGATCTGTCGTCTATCCTTACCGATCGGGAAGCAGCCGCATATCAAGATTCCCTCGGTATTTCATTTCGCCATCGTCTAGAGAAAGGAGCTGCAAAGAATGCACCATGGTACCGATGCGCACCCTCATGAAACCGGCTCCAGCGCCATTTTCTTCGTACTCCAGCTCAATAGCCTCGCCCACCGGGCCCTACACCACCGGGCCTATCTCCGAAGACGTGCCCCTGAGCGTGGGCATTTGGGTCCTCAATAGCGCCTTGCGATACGAAGTCCAGGTCCGTTTCACCATGCCAGCTGAACATGTCAGCGGTCAGAGGGCTTGCAGAGATAACGGGCGCCAGAGGTCGGTCCGACACTCCACGTTGTGCGGTGATCTTCGCCGGCCACTGAACGGGAAAGGATGCAGCTTCCGCGTGGTTTATGGTGTAGAGCCTGTGTCGCCGTCAAAACTCGTCGGCGTTTGACCACGGCGTTCCATGCTCGGACATGAGCTAGTGGAAGTAGCTGTGACGTTCAATATTTTTCTCGGTGTTCGTCTTTCGATCTGACCAGAAACCTCCCCCGTTCACCGCCGTGCAGCGCGCAGGATCGGCTTCCCAGCAGAGGCGTTTTCCTAAATTTAGAAACCCCATGGCCATGGATTCTGGGCGTTTCCAAGTGTCAAGTAGGAAGCGGGCAGCACGCGCGATTTGACGAGATAGTGGAAGATCAACCGCTATCGCACTCGTCGTACTCGTACGCCGTGCGGCGGACGCTCGGCAGCGCTGGGGTCAAGTTAGCACGTGGAACTGCAGCAGCTCGCCATGTGGGCGTCCTGAGTGGCCCGTAGTCGGCCGTAACTTGGCTTTGCATCCGTTGCGTAAGGTAGCGATTGAGGTCCGACGGGCTAACGATGCGCCGCCGCGGATGGCGGATGATCGCTCGCTACGGGTTGCACAGCCTGTTGAGGGAGATCGGAAACTCCGCAGCACCGCCGCTTGGACAGAGATTGGGGATCTGCAGCGTTGCGCGGCTCCCGCGATGGTTGATCAGTCCACAGTGACGTTCGCCTCTTGGTGACGCGGGTGCGGGCGCGACGGGGAGTTAAGTGCTTGGAACTGGAAGGCGCGAAGAATGGGCGCAGTTCGGTGGCTGCTGACGGTTGGAGCCGGCAGCGCCCGGAGTCGCGCATCCGCGGAGGCCGAGTGGCTGGGCCGGCTCGCTTGCGCACCGAAACGGGCGATGGTTGCGAGCCTCTCACGCTCCGTGACGGCTGCCACCACCCACCACCGCGCAGCTGCTCGGGCGCGGCCTTCGGTGCATCCGCGCGCCAGGCTCCGCTGCCGCAACGCCGCCCTCGGGAAGCTCCAGGCCGCGTGCTGATCGCTGGCAGGGATGCGCCGCCTCGTTCGCCGAGTCATCCAGTCTGCACCTCGTCCTGAGGCGCTCATTCCTCCTGCTGCCCGCCATAGCCTCGTCGTCTGCTTCTTTCGGCATCGTCAGCGCCGTCTCGTCCTGCTCTCTGTCAGATGGCCAGGGTCGCCGCCGGAAATTCCCACCGTCGCGAGTCCGCGTGCAACAACTCGCCCGCGGCGTCACTTCCTTAGGCAGCAAGCTTTGGATCGCGGGCCCGCAGCTTCCCCTGACGCCGCACGACTGCTTCCCTTATATACCTCGCGCCACGGCGGCTGAGGCATGTTCCTTCGTGGGGTGCCTCTCTCCCGGTCTTGCCCCATCCGGTGAACCTTGCGACCCCGCGCCCCGTCCCAACCCAGTGACCATGGTCTATACCGGAAAACCGAGTCGTGGTTGCCAGACCTGCAAGACGCGTCGAATCAGAGTACGTGCCACACCGGACGGCTGCCTCTGCGAGCTTTGCAGCACCTGACCCCCCGCTTTGCCCCCACCACCGCGCCCTTCGCTTCTCCGACTGATTCGTCTCCAGTGCGACGAAGCCCGTCCGTCATGCGGCAATTGCAGGAAGTCGGGCAGGACTTGCCCTGGCTTCCCGGACGAGTTCGACCTCATCTTCCGCAACGAGAATGCCGCCGTCGCCCGCAGGACCAAGCGCGCCGCTTCGAAGCAGAAGCCAAGCACCTCCAACTCCAGCTCGTCTCCAAACGCTGACTCCCCCCAACAATCTCCGACGGACGACCAATCGCTGCCCGTCGTCAAGCAGACCTCATACCCGCCTCGTTCTGCCGGGACCAGAATCCGCGGAGTCCCTTCAGACAACGCCTTGCTGAATGCCTTCTTTTCCCTGCGCGGCTTCGCGCTCCCCCAGGGCCTTTCCATCTCCATAGAAAACCAGGCAACTGCTTTCTTCTTCCGGAACTTCGTTCTCCTTCCTCAGCAGGACGAAACTGCCCGCGGCTTTTTCGATCTGATCGTGCCGTATTACAACTCGACACCTGCTTCGTCTACATTCCATCTTGCGACTCATGCCGTGTCCCTTGCAGTCCTCGGCAACTACCCCGGCCGAGCACCGCTGTTGCGAGAAGCGGCACGGTTCTACGGGCAAGCTCTGCAAAAGGCGCAGCAAACCCTCCAGGACCCGGTGAAAGCAAGGTCTGACGAGACTTTGCTCACAATCATGCTATTTGTGCTATACGAGGTATTTCAGAACCACAAACGCCGCCTCCTGCAAGTTGCGGCAGCAACATACATTGATGAATTCAAGAATTGTGTAATACGCATTCGTCGTTCCCCGAGATGCATTAACTGATTCGTCCACAGGCCATGCACTCGACGAACGATTCAATCAGCGCGTGGGCGCACCACATCGACGGCGCCGTCACCTTGGCCAAACTCCGTGGTCCGCAGCAACTGCAGTCCGAGTCCTCACGGAAGCTGTTCCAGGCTGTGCGGGCATTGATGGTACTGCACTACCTTCGAATCCGTTCACAACCATGCGCTGACCTGTGATAGTTGACAAACGCCATGCAACGATGCAAGCCAGTCGAGGAGTTCCCAGGAATCCCTGGATGGACTCTTCAAGAAGAGAATCCTGCCAACCGTCTCACCACTATTTCTATGAGCCTCCCGGCTCTTCGATCCCGTGTCCGCGGATTGGTGAACAACACCAACAAGGGCGATAAAAAGGCAGAGGCATGGTCCCTGATAGCTGCGGCAAGAGAAGTGGACAATTCCTTGAATCAGTGGGCGACTTCACTGTCAGACCACTGGGCACACAGGACTGTCGCATACCAGAGTGAGATACCAGAAGATGTGCGCACTGCCGAGCGCTGGGTCGGGCCAGTCCATTCTTACTCGGACGTCTGGACATCTCACATCTGGAACGATTACCGCATCACTCGTGTCTTCACTCTCTCTATCATCATGGCTTGCTGCTCAATCATCTCGCCTAATTCCGCCGACCTCTCAGTCAAAGCCTTGCTTGCGAACACGTATTTCGTCACTCAGGGCCTTATCGACGACCTGTGTGCCAGTGTCCCTTTTCACATCAATTTTGACATGCAGCCTCGTGCTAGGGAGGTTGGCCAAGACCGCGAGTGTGAGTTCTCTTCTACTTCTCTCGATATACTTGTGATGAAGGGCGATACTGAACACTGTCACAGCCGCCGAAGCGCTTGGCGGCTTCCTCCTCGTTTGGCACGTCTTCGTCGCCGCAAACGTCGAATGTATCCCCGAACAACAACGCTCATGGCTACAGGGTCGGCTTGTACACATTGGCAAGGAATTCGGGCTATCGAATTCTCAGATGCTCGGCCTAGTCAAACGTCATCGGCTTATCCACGGTGATACACCGAACCTCCAAGCACCAAACTTCTCCATGTCGCATCCTTGTGGAGTCGTCGGATACACCGACCTACCGCCCACTATGGGCGCGATAAGCTCCGGACAGATGTTCGCCGCAGAAACCACTTCGCACATGATAAAAAGCTTGGCGAACTTAGGACGGCGCGTGGATGAGGGGGTGGAATGCTGCGTTTCAGCTGCAAAGACGAGTGGCATCCTGCCTGACGAGGTGGTGGATTGTGGAATTCCAGCTACAGAGACAAACGACCAAGGACACCTGTCGGGCACCCAGATTGACAAGGTGGGATCGCCCTTTACCATTACGCGGATTCCAACTTTCGATAGTGTGGAAGATAAGTATAAGTACGGATCGAAAGGATGATGCTGACGCTCCTCCCCCTTAGCCGACGGAAGAGGCGGAAATAGTGTCGACGATGCAGCCTGGATCAGCAGCTTGCTCAGCCGTCTCGAGAAACCCGTCTACGACGAATGTTGAGATCAGCATCACTCAGGAAAACCAACCCAGTCGCTTCTGGTGGAACCCGCGGCTCTCGTGAACAATCGACACTGGGAATCCGTTCTGCGCGAAGGCATCGCGGCACTACTGGATTTATGGCGAAAAGGCTTCCAGCATGACCATAGATGATTCGGGACGTCTGGGAAACCCAGACAGCTACTGCGCACCACCCTCGACGAAACTTGTCGATGACTGAAATTCCCAGGTCGAAGGCTTTGAATCCAACCGAGCTGTTGGGTAATGGGCCGAAGGCCGAACTAGCCCAGAAATACGTCCACCCGCATGTCTCCTATAGTGTGCGTTCTGGCCGCCTTTACCTCTTTGCTGTGACGACTGCATCAACAACCCACGCCCCTCTTTTAAGGAAAGGTGTGCTCTGAGCAAATACGCCTTGCAAGCTCCACCCCACCACTTACTGTAACCAAAAGACCGTTCTTGGACGTTGGAATGCCACGCCTTTAGGAGGAAGTGTGCCCCCGGGAATTACGATGACCCCAGTGGGCAGAACCGACGTGGAGGATCCGAAGCAAGAAACAAAAACTCCAACATTTATCGGTCGGCAGCAGCTCTCGATCAGGAAAAAAGGCGATGCAGGAAGGAAGGAAGGCCTTGCACTTTTGCCGCCGCGAAAGAAACAACATCAACAACCACAACTCAACTCACGCCCTGTTGTCATCTATCTGGGTGGACGCATTGCTTTTGCCATCATGAACGTTTAGGTACGATAGGCAGTCCAAACTAAAACCGATACAAAAAGAAAGAAAAAAGAAATTGTTGCAAACTACACACAGCGTTCCCTACACTACTCTTCCACTCACTCCCTCGCAAAGTGATCTCACAATTCAACCGCGGTCTATAGAGTTGTGGACAGACAAAACAACCGCAAGCTCCTTCTTCACCTAGACACGTCGCTCCCTGCCATTAACTTTTGCGCTCTCCTTCCTCACCCATGTACACGTCAAAGTGGCTAGCTGTTGTCCCCCCGCGGGCGGAGAACGCTAGCATTGCTCAAAGAAGTTAGTTAGGCCTGTACCAACCAAACCATCTCATCCGCTTAATAAGCACGTTTCGCTCACACCCCACCTACATGCCTCAGGCACGCACAAATCGCAACAAAACTCCAGAGTCACACGGACGGGCACGTTCATCGTTCTCATATGGATGTATTAGAATTATTACACGGCAAGGCCAAGATATTTGCTTCGAGTATGTGCGTCCAATTCTCCATCCGGAGAGGAAGTATACCTTCTTCTTCTTCTTCTTCTGGGGGGAAGGGAACAACCAACCAACCTTCCCCTCAGTATGACCGACTGATCCCAAATTCACCACCCCCATCCCGTTGACACCCAATGGTGGCCGCACAAAACAAAAACAAAATAAATCCTTTGTTATTGCTGATATTTTTTCCCCTTTGCCCCAACCCTTGAAACGCAATCGAACTTGATGACCATATCCGTCATCTTCCCCTTTCCTTCCTTCAATCGGCCGTCATCATAAATAAGAAAAAAAAAAGTACAAAAAAAGGCGAACGGGCCTCTTGGAGGCCTCGCGGGGGGAATATTGCAGTTACGCAAGGAGACCGGAGAAGAAGAGAAGATTAGAAGCGCAGTACAAAAAACGCCCTCGTTGCCCCATCGTTCGTGGGTTACTGAGGTGGATATTCGAGAAAGAAGTAAGACCGGTGTGATACGTGAGCGAAAGTTTGAGGGATGGGGTATCAAGAGTACACGAAATGAGATCGAAACCCAGACAGCAAAATCATCGGCCAATCTCCGGCTTCCTGGCCATGTTCACCATGGGGGGAGGCCCGTCCATGTCCGGGTACGGAAGCGGGCCGAGTGGCCTTCCATGCGTAGGGCTCATGGGCCTGCCGTTCGGGCTCATGGGTCTGTCATCCGGATAGGGCAGAGGCGTCTTGGGTGGAAGCGGAGGAGGGGAGTGCGGCATGGAGCCATCGGTGGTTGCCGTCGCGGGTCGTGCTTCTTCGTTACTGAGCCTTGGGGTGGTGGGCGTGGGGACGAGAGATCCATTTGAACTCCGGTAGGGCAGGTACATCTCGCCTGAGTTACGCCGATCTACTGGCTGGGGGTACTCATCGGATGAGATAACCGCGTATTTGTCGTTGTCGTCAATAGGCGGGAGTCGGTTGAATGCTGACATGCGTGGAGAGGAGGGGGAAAGAAAGTCGTTCGACGCAGGAGTCTGCGGGGTTTTCATCGGGAACACAACATCCTCAGCTGGCAGCTCGACAGCGATTGGGTTCGAAGGTGGCGTGTAACCGTTGCCTGGAGCAGGGGGAAGAGGACGGTCCCACTTCGATTCCGACGTGTATTCGGTAACGCCGGCATTCTGAGCTCTCTCCCACCTGACTTTTGCGCGGTGGATGCGTCCAAGCTTGCAGGCAGCATCCAGATTCATGCCTTGAACTTCGTCTCTCGCAAGGTACCGGCGGGTGTTGGTGCTGATATCGGCAAGACGATTCCACTCGTTCATACCGAATTCTCCAACGCCGACTTCGACATTGAGGCGGTAGTAGTTTTCTTGGTTGACTCCGCGCTTGGCCAGATATTCCTTCACCATGTACTCGTGAGTGTCTTCACAACCTTCGATCTTGGCAATCAAGCGTCTGCGGGCCTCCGCAAAATCGCCCATACCGCTGCCGATGAAGCCTTCCCACCAGAGGTGCTGTTGGGCTCCGGTTCCGTTGGGCCGCTTTCCAGTGCCAATACTGACAAATACGCCGACTTCTCTTCCGGGCCATTCGTTGCGGACTGCCTCGTCTAGGACTTGAGGCGAAGGGTTGTATTTTCCGGCGCCTTCGTCAATGAAAACCGATTGTCCAATTTGGATGGGCTTGAAGGCGAGTCCCGTAGCGGAGGTTGCGCGGCCGGCCTGCCAGATGGTGCATTCGAATTCAGGAGCGGGTTCGGCGCGGGAGTCATACGATCTCAGCAGCTGGGCTTTGCCGCCCTTCGGGGTTCCCTTGTAGACAGCGGTGACAGCACTGTGGAAGTCAGCAATGGCCAATATGAAAAGATGTGGTAATGTCCACTTACGTCTTGGTGCGGTTTTCCCTGCTGTCGTAGAGCAGGGCATTGGGGCTACCCCAGCGCATGGCTGCATACGGACCACGCATGTTAATGGGGGCCATTCCGATCTGACTGTAACGGCTGGAAGTACTCATACTTCTCTGGGGACGGCCGTGGACACTGCTTCTGGGACTGAGGGGAGAGTGAAGATCGAGGTCAGAGGCGGAGGTGTCGTCTTTGCCTTCGGCCTCGTTTAACGTATGTTCGCGCACACACTCGCGAATGGCCTCCTCCAATTTCGAGGCCTTGAAGAGGGTATGCCTGTAGGGAATGCCGGCAATGGTCTTGTCGGTCTCGAAGACGCGCTTGGTCATGCGCACATAGACATCTTTGCAGGTCTCGAGGTCGAGCCTCAGGCGGCCCAGCATGATGGCGATCAAGCCGCCGGTGCCGGTGCCGGCGATGAGGTCGAAGTGTTCGCATGGCTTGGGGATTTCGTGGCGCTTGGGGGCCTTGCCGTGGATCTCGACATATGTGCGGTGCATAAGCTCTTGCAGCAGGATCAACATGGAGTAGCCGCGGACACCACCGCCATCTGCGAAGCGAATGTCAGTACGGTCACGCCAGGCAGGGATGGAGGGGTGCGACTGACCTAGCGACAGGATGCGCAGCGGCGGGCCTTTGGTGGTGTCTTTGCGGCGCAGGCCGGTCGACTCGACGACCGATAGGTGCTGAATGGGTTCCGGCATGGCGGAAGAGGCTGTGGCCGCCGACGACCAAGAACTTGGGGGCCTTGACGGGTGGTCGCGGGGAGGGCGGGAGGCGCGGGGCCGGACTTTGGTGGCGGGCAAGCGCAGGAACGATGCAAGTGCGGTAGAGGTGCAGATGCGAAAGCGCTGGGGGCGCGGTCTCGAGGGTATAAGGTCGTTGGGTCGTGGGCGCAGAGGTCGTCGGGTGCCTGTTTCGGCGCGAAGGCTGTGTGAGTCTTGTAGCGCGCGTGCGGGCGCAGTGTGGTTGGCTTGCGCGCCCAACGGCACGACGGCTCGCTGCAGTCGGGCAAGGCCCGGTGGCCTACGAAATACGACGTCACCGCACCCTCATTCGCCAAACGACGCTGCTCAGCCACACACCGCCGGCCAGTCTGTGCGGTCGCCCCCGACCCGGAGCGCCCTCTCACCGCTGATTCGACCGGCGTTTCCTGGATCAACAGGTTCATCTGCCCTTTGGGCCCTGCCGCGTCGGCGCGCGACCTTCCCGAAGACTGATCGAACGTTTCCTGCGCTGCTTCAAACAGGCCTGCTGTGGCGGCCGGCCGTGACATCGCCAGCCGGCCGTCTCGCGTGCAGCGCAAAACCACCACGCGCGCACTGCACACGGGCAGCAGCCACAGCCAAGCCCCCGGCACCGCGCTCACCGTCGAAAGCCCTGCGCTCAACGTGTCTGAGCCGCTCGGAGTGGCCGCAGCCGCCAAGCCTGGCGGGTTTGCAGGTCGCGTTGGTACAGCCCCCTCTTGCAGCCGATGGCTAGCGCGAAGAATAGCAGAACATGGCGTAACTATGTCTTACCTCGTTCTTAGAGAAAAAAAAATACGTAGGTAGTTGAAGCTATGGTCCGGACGAGAATGTCGAATTAAAATTTCTACATACACGTCCGGATAATGGCTTCAACTACCCATGACATGAGCAAAAAAAAAGATCCACGCTAGCCATCGGCTGCGCGAAGGAGCTGTAAGCGTAGCTGGGAGTAGGCGAGCCCGGCCTGTCATCACGCTGCCTATCGATACCGAAGATGCGAACCCCGCATTGCGAGCTCGGCGACTCACGCCGTGCCAGCGCGCAGCTACAGCGCTACTCTGACCTCAGTCGCCTCTGCTGTTGCTCAACAATCTGAAATTCAAATTTGCCTCTTGCTTTTTGTCAGCGAACGTTGCTCGTGGACCCGCCACAATGCCGTTGAAGATCGGCCAAGTACGTCGTCGTCTAGCGGCCTCGACCCGCGTTGTCCCACTCTGACACAGCATCCGCAGCTCTATACGTACCCCATCAAGGCGCTGCTCCCCACGCCAATCCCTTCGGCCACCGTCACCAAGAATGGCTTCCAATATGACCGCCGCTTCATGCTGCTCAAGATCCAGGATGATGGCAGCTTCAAGAACATGCACATCGTTTACTTTCCCGAACTGTCTCTCTTCCAGCCCACCATCATCTACCCGGACGGCGCCGACGAGAAGGGCAGCATCAAAGTTGATTTCCGTCCGCCGTCCGACTCGGGGAAGCAGCCCGACTCGCTGGAGTTCCCGCTGCAACCCGATCCTGCCGGCCTGCCCGAGGTTGAGGTCATGATGCACAAGAGCCCGACAAAGGCCTTTGACATGGGTTCCCCGTACAGCGACTGGTTCTCCAAGTGTTTGGGCTTCAGGGTCAAGCTGGTCTACCTCGGCGACAACAGGCGCCAAGTCTTGATGTCCCGCTCCCCCAACGAGCAGCAGCCCAAGTCGTGGTTGTCATCCCTTGCGAGCAACCTCCCCTTGGTCGGCGCCGAAGAAAAGGACACCGTCACTTTCCAGGACTGTGCTGCCTACCTCGTTGTATCTCAGTCCTCCCTGGATGACGTATCTGCCCGCTTGCCTGATGGCGTCGACATGGATGTGACCAAGTTCCGGCCCAATATCGTCATTGAGGGAGCTGACGAGCCGTGGGAAGAGGACTTCTGGGGAGAGATCCAAATCGGAGAAGCCACCGTGACGCTCACCCACAACTGCGGTCGCTGCGCCAGCATCAACATTGACTATACCACGGGCAAGACAGGTACAGGTCCGACGGGAGAGGTGTTGAAGAAGCTCCAGAAAGACCGTAGGATCGATGTTGGAAACAAGTGGAGCCCTGTCTTTGGTCGATACGGGTTCCCGGGACCACAAGACGCAGGAAAGCACCTGGCTGTTGGTGATGAGGTCAAAATCCTGAGGCGGAACAAAGAGAGAACGAAGTTTGGTGAGTCATCACCACAATGGCTTGCGATGAAGCAACTAACAATGATCCCTAGATTGGCCAGGTCTTAGCAACAGCTAAACTAGAGATGTAGACTTTAGTAGAGAAGGCCCAAGGCGAGCTGGTATCGCATAGCCTTCACTTTTCGGTATCACTTTTTTGTTTCTCCAGGGCCCTGATCAGCACCGATCCCAACATTCCCGTCTCGGCGACCAAAGTCCTCATCCCTCCTACCCTAACACTACCGTTTCCAATAACTCTATAAACTCCCCTCTAAAGTCTTTAATGTTCTCCCTTAGCCTTATCTTCGCCCCCTCCTTCCCAACCTTCGCCTCGGCCGCCTGCCCCAGCGCCTTCGCTAATTCATTACCAAACCAAATACCCCTGGCCTTACTGACTCCTCATACTCTTTCTCCATCACCACTACTATCAACAATCCGATCCTGCATCACATTTTCCTTCTTCTCCGACCACGCCCTCCGAGGACAAACCAAATCCAACACCATACCTTGCGCAAACCCATCCAGCGCCTCTGTATCCCGATCATGTACATCCCCAATAAAGACAAGAAGGCAGCGTTCGTCGTCGTCGCCATCGTCGCTGTGATGATGGCGAGGGGAGCGAAAGACAGCCATGCCTGCGTCGCCTGCGTCGCCGCCGTCCTCGGAGCGGCCGGTATGCCGATAGTGGCCTTGGTCGTCTTCTTGATGTCGCTGTTTGCTGAATCCGTGCAACATGCCATGGCAAGCGTGAAGTCCATTGTGAGAAGATAGTTTTCCACCGTTCACGCGAGCACTGGAAAGGAGCAAAGCACAATGTTGGTTTCGAGGGAAGATTAAATTAAGAGAAAAAAAAAATTAAGCTAAAACTTCTTTTGCCCCCAGCACATTTTTTGCGCTGATGAACCCACCCAACCCCGACCTTTAAAGGTAGTCGTCACCCCCGGACGCATCAACGCCCAAGACAACACGAACTAGTCACGAGCAGAGGCAGGCTTGCGCCTGCTTGCTTCCGAATGCTGATCGGCGCCTCGAACTCTTCGCCCGTAACCCTAATCGACACCTCTTGCGAGGCGCCGCTAGAAGAGCTGATGAAGAAGAAGAAGAGGAAACGGAGGGGGCGAGGGGACGAGGGTCTTATATACCCCCCCTCCAGGCAGCAGCGGGCGGCAGCGGGCAGCTGCTCAGGGTCTGCCCGTTGCTGGGGGCAACGAACCGGTTAGGAAGGAGCGACTGTGGGTTAGGAAGGAGCAACTGTATGTGTGTGCGTCACTCACCCTCACCACCACTGCCGATGGGGTGGGGTTTCACCCTGCAACATTATCACTAATTATCACCACCAAATTACAGACGCAAGAGCTAGTGAGTCTACGTGAAACCTGACTGAACGGCTACCAGCAACATCGCTCCCCCTCTTTCCACTGCGCTCGAAGGCTAACAGCTCTCCAGCCAAACAACTGATTGATGAAGTGATAGACTGCTTTGCTTCCCATGGACGAAACGAGAAGTGTCGATGCCCTACGTTTCTTCTACATTCAGCAGGATGCGCGAATAACTTGTATGGATATTGCAGCTTAGTTCAGGGCTCTGTTACCGACACCATAAAAGTGACGGACTTCTCAAGTGGCGATCAGTAAAACTTCCTCAAGCAGCGGCACGAGTTTAATTGAAAAGGTCAAGTCGAATTCATCCCTCGACGAAAGTGTGTTTCGCTCGCTATCGGCCCCTCGTAGCTATCTTCGCCATTCCAACCCTTCTTGAAAGGTCGGGCCTGAAGGCCTCTGCCTGTTCAGTGGTGTTAACGCCAAATCTCCGTTCCCTAGCCACCCAAGCAATCAAATCATGTGCTAATGCCCTCCAACGCCGTTTGCTTTTATGCCCATGTTTCCGCCTCGGAAACTGCGAACCTGGAATTGTCCGCTTCGTCCTCATGCCGTACCCCTCGGCTTGGCCTTGGCCTCCTTCTTTTCCTTGGCTGCCAACTTCTGCTTCTTCTTCTTGTCTTCAACCTCCTTCTCCTTCTTCCTCTTGAGGCTGGCCTGCTCTTCAGCGGTCTTAGGCACCGTCTTGAAGAAGCCATCCAAGCGACTCTGTTGCGCGGACTTGAGATTCTTCGTCAGGCGCTGCGAAGCGCTGCGCACGCGATCCTCGTTGAAGCCCTTCTCCTCGACCAGGAACTTGATTAGACCATCCACATCGGGCGCGTCCCACTTGAACTCGCAGTCAGGGTGGTCCGCTGGACGGACGTCGGGCTCAAGGAAGAGGAGACGAGCGTCCTTGTAGGGCCAATCCTCGGGCAGGGTGTACTTGGGGTTGGACTCGAAGTGCTTGACGACGCCATCGAGGTCTTTGTGTTCGCGGATGAGCTTCAGGGCAGTGCTTGGGCCAATGCCCTTGATGGGGTCGACATAGTCGCAGCCAAGGAGGATGCAGAGGTCGATGAACTATGACAAGTCAGAGTGAACCAACTCCAATCTCGCTAGAGTGATCTCATACCTGCTCCCTCTTCATCTCAAGTCCTTCCAGAACCTTGTCCAAGTATATCTCCTGAATTGGCTCCTTGCGCTGCTCACTGAAAGTGAGGTGGCGCAGCAATACAGGCGAATTGAAGGTGAGAGTGTCCATGTCCTCCGATGCCGCGGCGTACACCTTCCCTGCCCTCGCCAGGGCCGCGCACTGAGCCTCGGCCTCAGTGGGAGCAATGATGTACGGAATGCCCATGAGCTTCAGCAGGCGCTGGCACTCAGCATTGTGCTCGCGGGTGACGCGGACGGTGCGCCTCGAGAACTTCTCGACATCCTCGGCGGTACCGGTCTCCTTGGCCTCCTCGTGAGCTTCCTGGGCCTCGGACTTGCGCTGGAAGCGCTTGGCCAGCTCGCCGGACTTGAGCTTGGGCGGGGCGCCGTCGAAGACGAAGAGCGGCTTGATGCCGTTGTCGACCATGCGCAGGGTGCGGTAGAACATGCCCATGATGTGAGAGGTGGTCTCGCCGGTTTCGCTCATGAGCTGCTGGCCGTCGGAGCGCACGGCGATCAGGAAACTGTAGATGCTCATGGACGCATCGATGGCGACTTTGCGGCCGAACTGGTGCTTGATCTCGCCCGTCTTGATCGCGCCGGGGCAATTCTCGTTGATGACCTGGTAGAGGTGTTTGATACCCATCTTGGCGGCTGCCGGGGGCGACGGTCTCTGCGAGCGGGCGTTGTGTGGCGAGCAATGGGCGGGGTGGAGGGTGTTGTTGCGCGGGTGAAGTCGCGAAGATGACGCCCGCAGGCAGAAAGCGCGTCTCGCTCGTTCAACGCGCGTTTTGGGACTAGCGCCAGGCGACAGCCGAGCCCTACGTCACGACCCCTCGGTCCGTGTCCACCGCGTGCATGACGGGAGGTCTGATGCGCTCGGCCAGATCGCGTTCTGGAATCGAGCGGGCCAAGCCGCCGCGAGACATCCTTTTCTTGCGGGACAAGCGACCGGAGGGCAGGTGTCTCCCGACAGCCCCGCGAAGCACTCCCGCTCTTCGCGCTCGCGGAAGCTTGCCGATTCCGAACTCGCCCTTCCGACGCGATGCCCCTGCAACGCGAGCCTCGGCGATGAGTCGGCTGCACGCGCCTGATTGGTGTGGGGTTGCCGACCCGCCATCATCACTGTCGCGGCCCTCATTATGAGCAACAAACCGCCTCTTGCTCTGCCCTTCCTGCTTGCTACTCGTCGCCTTCTGCTCTTGTGATTTGCACCATGTTCAGACCCGTCGCCCGTCATGCCGCAAGGCAATTGCGCGCCTCTGCGCGCTCTGCGCCGCTCGCCCGCCGCCAGCTCCATGCCCCAGTCACCTTCGATTACAAGGACCCATTGGGCTCCAACAATCTATTTACGGACGAGGAGCTCGCTATAGCTGAGACGGCTGAATCCTATTGCCAAGAGCGCATGCTTCCCCGCGTACTAGGTCCGCATTGATCCGAAGATTTGGCAAACGATATGCTGATTGCGGAACAGAGGCCTACCGCAACGAAGACTACGACAAGAAGATCCTGGAGGAGATGGGCGAGCTTGGCCTGTTGGGGGCGACCATCCAGGGTTACGGATGTGCTGGCGTCAGCAGCGTCGCGTCAGGCCTGATCACCCGTGCCGTCGAACGCGTGGACTCGGGCTACAGATCCGGCATGTCGGTACAGAGTTCGCTTGTCATGGGCGGCATCGAGGAGTTCGGAACACAGGAGCAGAAGGACAAGTTCTTGCCGGGCATGGCCAAGGGAAAGATCCTGGGGTGTTTCGGTCTGACAGAGCCCAACCATGGCTCAGACCCCGGCTCCATGGAGACCACGGCCAAGCCACACCCGACCAAGAAGGGATATTTCTCGATATCCGGCGCAAAGACGTGGATCACCAATTCTCCTATTTCCGATGTCATGCTTGTCTGGGCCAAGTTGGAAAGCACGGGCAAGATCCGCGGATTCCTGGTTGAGCGGTCTCAATGTCCTCCTGGCACCCTTGAGACGCCCAAGATTGGCGACAAGAATGGCCTGAGGGCGTCGATCACTGGCATGATCCAGCTCGATGACTGCCCTGTCCCCGAGGCCAACATGTTCCCCGACATCGAGGGATTGAGGGGCCCGTTCAGCTGTCTCAACTCTGCTAGATACGGAATTGCCTGGGGCACCATGGGCGCTCTGGAAGACTGCATTGAAAGAGCCCGGACCTATGCACTTGAGAGGAAGCAGTTCAAGGGCAACCCACTCGCCAAGTACCAGCTCGTGCAGAAGAAGCTTGCCGATGCAAGCACTGATGCGGCGTACGGCATTCTGGCTGCTGCCCAGGTTGGTCGCCTCAAGGACGAAGGCAAGGCGGCACCAGAGATGATCTCAATGATCAAGCGACAGAACTGTGATCGGGCTCTTGTCAACGCCAGGATGTATGTCGGCTCGACCCCTTTTGTCCACAATCCATCTGCTGACATTGCGCTAGATTGCAAGAGATCTTCGGTGGCAACGCCGTCAGCGACGAGTACCACATCGGTCGCCATGTTGCGAACCTCTTCGTGACACAGACGTATGAGGGCCAAAGCGACATTCATGGTGAGTTGCCTGTATGGGCGGAGTTTGGGACGAGCAGCTACTAACGTTCATCCGCCAGCCCTTATTCTTGGTCGGGCCATCACTGGCATCCAAGCCTTCGTGTAGATTGGGAACCCCATTGCTTTTCCGGGGAAGATGATAAGCCACGGGCGTTACCTGTGTTGCAGCCACGCAATAACGCCTAGATCGGAAGTGGGTACATAGCCGAGCAAACCAACCCATAACTTGCAAATGTCTCGGTAGCTGTATGATGCAGGCATGGTTGACGGTTCCCAACGCTCGCGGTTGGCTGGGTGGACTTCGTATCTGCAATGCTCAGACAGTGTGAGGTTTCAAATAGCATAAGAGCGAGCTTCAGCCGTTCGCTGTTTCGGGAGGGGCCCGGTGGTTCTTTTTCCCAAGCATGCTTTTGCGAGAGGCCCGGTCGATCAACTGGCGACGCCTACTAAGCAAGTAGGTCACACAAAGAAAACAAAAATTCAGAAAGAACAGGCGCGGTGGCCATGAGCATGGCTGTAGACGTCCCGCCTCCCCTCGGCAGCGTGCCTACAAAGAAGTAGCAAACGCACTGTGTCCCCAGCCGCGAACGGTCCAAAGGGATGCGGATGCTGATACAGGCTTCCAGGCTCCGGCGGCGGAGGAAATGGCAGAGCGGTTGTGTGCAAGTGCCCCAACGGGCGAAAGCTGGGCAAGCGGACGCGGGCGGGGTGGGCCGTCTCTCAGGAGGCAGGACGCGTCGTAGTGTAAGGCTGCAGGTGGCGGAGAAACAATGGTTGATGCAGGTACCTTGTACCGGGCGGGAATTCTTCAGGAAGCCGCACGTGACATGCCTGTTCGCGCGGCAGGTGCATTCGCCGGCGGCGGTGGTGACTCAAGAGACGTGAGGTGCATGAGGCTGAGGGAGCTTCTTCCGGTTTCGTGCGCCTGCTTGCTCTGGCGGGTGCTGCGGCGGCGACCTACTTGCCGTCGACGCTGGGCTGCATAAAAAGTCCATCGCCGTGGCCTTTTGCCGCGCCGCCTCCCACTCCTACGCTGCCACTTCGCCTCCCGCGCCGGCCCACGGTCTTCCTCGCGCCTCTGTAAGTGCTTGCCCTTTGGTCTGCCGTTTCTCGTCGTCGTCGGGGAACGAGTTTTCGGCGATACGTCACTGCCGGCCACGTTCGGGCAGCCACGCTCCCAGGCGCTAACCCAGGATTATATTGCCGTGCCACAGCCCACTTCCCTTTACGCTGCAATCTTCAACCATCGCTCGCCCACACTTACAACACGCACCCGCCCGACGCACCCGCTTCCACCACAACACCGCACACCGCACACCATGGCTCTCAAGCGCATTAACAAGGAACTCACTGACCTCGGCCGGTACGTATCCGCCCCCGCCTTCGTCAGCCGCCGCGCTCGCATGACAACTTTGCGGGTGCGGGGCTGCCAGCGACCAACACCGGCCGCCAGCCCCCAGACTCCATCGCCCGGATCCGTGTTGACCGTTCTCTCGCAGTGATCCTCCCTCCTCGTGCTCTGCCGGCCCCATCGGCGATGACCTGGTACGCTTTCCCCCGCCTCACCTGGCCGACCGCCAACACGTAGCCCCGCGGCTGCGGCGGCTACCCACATCGCCGCCCTCACCGTCTCGGGCGGCATCGAGAACACAATACTGACAGGTTTCTGATGAAAGTTCCACTGGCAAGCGACTATCATGGGCCCCGTAAGTTGCGCTCCATACTCCTGGCGGCAGGAGGCGAGGCCAAGGGGCCGAGCCTCTAGCACGCCGCCTTTGAAGCCACATCCACCAGATCCGTTGCTGACCTCGGGACTACAGGGTGACTCTCCTTACTCCGGCGGCGTCTTCTTCCTTGCTATCCACTTCCCCACCGACTACCCCTTCAAGCCTCCGAAGGTCAACTTCACCACCCGCATCTACCACCCCAACATCAACTCCAACGGCAGCATTTGCCTGGACATCCTGAGGGACCAGTGGAGCCCGGCCTTGACCATCTCGAAGGGTGTGTGATTCCATCTCGCTTACGCGCCAGCATCTACTGACATGGCGTCCAGTGCTGCTCTCCATCTGCTCGATGCTTACAGACCCTAACCCCGACGACCCGCTTGTCCCGGAGATCGCACACGTGTACAAGACCGACCGCGCCAGGTACGAGGCGACGGCCCGCGAGTGGACTCGAAAGTACGCCATCTAGCCGATTCTCCTGCATGGCTTTGGTGTCCTCGGTTTTCTTTCTTCACGGCTTGCTTGCTTGGGAGGTTTAGGGTGATGGCATGGATAAGAAGTCTATAACTCCGTAAGGAACGGCCTGCTAGCGCTTATCGAAGGAGTGCTCCCCAAAAACACTCACAACTCATGTCTCCTTTTCTCCTCTTTGTTTGGGTCGAGTCGACACTTCATGATGCATATCCGGCCTTTTTGACGAAACGGGAGTATTAGGAATTCAGGGCTTCTTCCAGTTTGCATGCGAGATTCAAATTCAGAGACATTGCGTGGAACCTATTTCTTCATTTCCTACTTCCTCCTCATGGTTCGTTTCCTTCCCGACTTCGCTGCTCTTCTTTTAATAGACCGCACGTGATTCATACTCCTTGTTCGATCCCGAGCTCGTGGATCTGCCTTTCGTAAGCCCCAGTTCCCTGATTACGCTTGCACTGCCTCGGCAGCCTGTGGTGATGACCAATCATACATACAGATCGACTACGATAATGATATGTCTATTCTGGACGGTCCACGGAGATCGAGCTTCGAGTCAAACAGTGATATAGGCAGCGTCACCTCTTGCCTGTCTGCAAGTTGCCCCGTCACACCCATGTCATGCACCCTGCAGGGATGAAGCTCCTTGTGCTCGATGGCCCCAGTCGTGAGAAAGGGGAAAGGCGAAGTCGGCGATTGACGCTCCGGTCCATTTGAAGGGCCCGACTGACCCGACTACCAGGCTACTTTCGAAAGATAAATTAATACTTTTCTAGTTGAAAACTGCCCCGATAACTGGCCATGTAGTCTCTTGCAGTGTACAGATCGATCTGAATGTTGGCGTAGATCGACGACTTGCTGTTTCGCTCTCAAGGACTTTGCTCGGATAGAAACTTGCGTGAATGCTCGGGCAGATCATCTTTGCTCACTCGAGTGCAGTACGTGCAACGGCGTCATTGTCGTCCTATCTCAATGTCGGGCGCGAATATCGGACTAATGGCAACCGCTCCTCGCCAGCAGCTCAGCGACGATTATTACCTATAGGGGTGTAGGATGCAGCTTTGGTTCTCTCGACCACGAAGCGTCAGCATATCGATGAGCGTCGACCTTGTTTTCACGTCAGCTGATGCCCGCTACCGAGCGCTTCCTTCCCTCCCGAAAAGCTCGATAGCTGAACCTTATGCAAGATCACGGAGGCAATCGTGTCGAGTTGTATCCCCGCCCCTCTCGGGACGGCTCGTGCCTCGTTTAGAACTTACGGCTACGAGCACGCGACATCGATTTGTGTTTGCCTCTCATAGCCCTTTTGCCCATGGCAGACCGCCTGATAAGCGTACAACCCTGCTGGATCCGTACACTTGGTTCCGTGTATCTCGCCGGGCCCTCGAGTCTCGTGAGATGAATGGTAGGCCCGCGGGGATTGGCCGTACGCGCGCGCAAAGAAAGAGGGGCTCTTGTTGGCTTTTGCATCAATGGACTGGCTGACAGCTGCTCTCTTGCTCTCTCTTCTCGATCGCCGCCTTCCTGCTGGAGGCGTTCCGCAGGTGGGATCGTCGAATGTAATAGATGCACGTATCACGCCAGAAACCCAGAAACGGGATGCTTGCTCTAGGTACAGTCCGTGATTGGAGCTGTCATGAGCAGCGCCTCGCCTTGGTTCTTTCTTTCTTTTTCCCTTCTTTGTGGCTCTGACGGACGAGCAAGGCGATGACTTTGTTACCATTGCTGCGATTGTCCTGCTTGTTCCCCCTCTCGAGAAGTCGTGGGATAGTCGGAAGCTGCTGCCAATAATGTCGTGCAATATTGCTGGACGCTGGGGTTTGGCGATATTGCATGCGTCTTTGTTGGTGGCGCTGCAGCCCACTACTTGCCCTGGCTGCAGGAAAGCGACAGATGCACAATGATCTCCCCCTCTGCCCTGTCATTGCTGCAGTGCCCCTCAGCGTCACACCCGACCTGGACCCTCCGACCTCACACTACGTCATTGACAGGACCCCGGCCGGGCTGCACTGTGTACACGAGCGACGACGGGGCCAACACCGCAGTTTAGCCTGCTCGGTCGCACTTCCGACAGAGGGGTTGCTGGAAGGGGTTCTCCGTGCATTTGCCGATGGACGGGGGGGTTTGTGCCACGATGCGATGAGAGAGGCGGCATGTGTAGCGCGCCTGAACCCTCTGCCTGTTTGCCTTAAGCGCACGGTCGCGCTTCACAATCGACTTATCGCTTTCCCTTTCCCCCCTCCACAAGCTACATGGCCGTTCTTCCCTGGCAAATCGTGATTTTAGGTTCGTCCGCGCCGGTCGAGGCGAGGGCTCCTGTTACTTCCGCCGCCGCATTATTAAACCAAGAGTAATCCCCCTCCCATTCCATTTATCAGCAAGAGCGCGGCTGGCGGCAGCGCGGGCGCAGCAAACGGACCCTCTTTCGTCCGCAACAAGCGCGCAGGCGCAGGCGCAGGCGCAGGCGCACGCCCTGGGCTGGCCACGCCGCCGTCCCGAGCTCTCGCTTCGTGCAGTTCCATCGGGTATGGGATGTTGGAGAAAAACGTACGATGTTCAGGCGCGTGGAGCCGCGCTAAGGGCGTTTGTGGCGCTGGCGCGCTCCGTGATTTAAGCAGTTTCGAGGATTGCCGTGGTTCGCGACGGAGCTCTCTCCTTGAGCATCAAGGGCCCGCCGCGCCACGCGGGCCCCGGGAACTTGATGAGGCGTTGCGTAAGCGCGGAGCAACGCAGTGAGATGAGATCTCTCAGATATCCTTAAACTCTCTTTGGTCCTCTCCCTTACTCTTCGCTCGCCCTTCTTCTTCTTTCGCCATCTATTCTGGTTGCTTGCTCTGCTTTGATCGACCTTCCCGTCCCGTCCGCCAATCTGATAAATCGGCCCGTTGTCGTCTCAGCATCACCTCCACAACTACCGTCGCCATGTTCCCGCCCCCGGAGTTGAAGGCCATTGCAAGGGAGGTTGCGGACTTGCTGAAGGAGAGGAATGAGACGCTTTCCGTTGCCGAGACGGTACGAGCACTACTGGTAGAACCGACATCTTTATTCTCCGACTGATTCCGGAAAAGGCTGCAGGAGGTTTGACCTCGGCAGCAATCCTAGCCACACCGGGCGCGAGTGCAATCTTCAAGGGCGGTCTTCAGGTATGCGCGTGTGCCCTTCCGATTCTCCCACATGCCGTTTTCCATCGAACCTCGAAAATCTTCGCCGTACAACATCCGACGAACCTCCCACCATCTTTACTTTTCTCTCTCTCACACTCTCTCTTTCTCCGCCCCTCCCATCACTTCCCCCTCCTCTACCAACCAGGCTCCGACCCGAATCCGTACTTACCGAAATCAGCTCTACACCCTCGAATCCCGCATCGCCTACGGCGGCTGGACCGAGGAAAACCTCAAGAACTACGCCGGCCCGACGCCCGAGATCGTCCAGGGCATCGCCCAGCACGTGCGCGGCACCCTCGCCACCACCTGGACCGTCTGCGAGAGCGGCACCGCCGGGCCCACCGGCGGCGAGACGAGGAACAGGACGCCGTAAGTTCCCCCTTTTTTTTTTATCTACTACTACTACTTCCGCCTGTTTTTTCCTCCACCCTCAGTGCCGTTGCTGTGTTTCGCTGGGACTTTCTTCCTGCCTGTCCCCCCTTTTTTCCTTTTTCTTTGGGGTTTAGCACGCGCGCTGCTTTTCGAGTGTCTGCTTTTCCTTTTCCTTCGGCAGCGATTTGGCTTTGAGAGAGTACGACCTCGTAGTTCTTTTTTTTTTTTTTTTCGAACACGGACGAAAAAGCAAAAGAGAAGAAGCAAAAAACCCCCCCGGGGAAAATTGTCTGACGAAAAAAAATGTGTTCACAGTGGCTACGTCGCGCTCGCCGTCAGCTCCGCGGCCGGCACCGCGACGAGGGAGGTCGAGACGGGGCTGGGCGGCGACAGGGAGGCGAACATGCAGAAGTTCGCCGTCGAGGGGCTGACGCTGCTGCGGGACGCCATCAAGGGGGACGTGAAGCTGTGAAAGGGTTTTTTTTCGAGGGGTCATGGGGGATGGGGGGGACGGAAATTGACTGGGTTGGGCTGGGCTACTGGACCACTAATGTTCTGAGGACGCTTATCGGGGAAGGCGAGGGAGGGAGGGAGGGGGGAGAGATAGAGAGAGGAAAGCATGCTTGCTCCATGCGGCATTTAAGAAAGAAAGACGGTGACATGGGGTGGTGATGATGGACGAGCCACGTGGGCAGGCGGTTTTGCACGAATGGGATAGTGAGAAATAGACGTTGTGCCTGATATGTGAGGATGTCCGCTTCCGCGTGGTTGAGAGGGAGGGATGTACCATGCACGAAGATAGATGAGGCCTTTTGCGGTGCTCGATGCGTTGACGGCACACGTGCTGACAGCGTTCTGAATTATTAGGCGCGTCGGGCCGCTTCTGAAGCAAACGTTGCACAGTTCATGTGACCTTAGCTCTAGGTTTCGGCGCCGTACTAGTATCATACAAAGGAAAAGTTCGTACGTGATAGGATATCATTGTTTGCCGCCCGATAGCCAAAAGAGAAACGCCTATTTGAGTCTTCGTCGCCAGAGAAACTCACTCGCTGAACCTACGCCAAAGAAAATGACCGTATGGGGGGTATAAGAACGAATCGGAAAGCAACGGAAAAGTGGAGGGCGGCTTGTGTTGGCGAAGCAATCCAGACCAAGTGCAGCCATGTGACCAGAAAGCCGTTGCTTTGTGCTAGCGCCCACAAGGGGCGGATTTTGAGTCATTATGTCTCATAACCAGACCCTTTGCAGCCGTTTGCAAAGCTGGCTAGCAGAAGCCAGTCGCCCAACGCAAGCCTGCATCTCCGCGTGCTTCAAAAGACGCGTCGGCATTAGCAGTGATCATTCGGATTATGGTCTTGATGCTGCTCTTCCGGTTGATGCGCAGCGCCGTCGTGATCGGGGCGGTGGTTCCAAGTGCTGCTGGGCGAACACTGCGACGACTCGGGCGAGCCGTTCAGCGAGCTGGTCGGCGTGGTTTCGGGAGAGACAATGTAGAGGTCCTGGAACTGGTTGAAGAGCATGCGCTTGAACCAGACGCTGCGCGGCAGGCAGACGCTGGCCAGGCCGGACTTGCTGTTGGGGAACTCCGAGTAGGTGCTCTTCTCTTCGTCGTTCCAGAGGTCTTCGCGCTTCACTTCGACTCTGCTGTCGCCGCGAGGGATGCGCTTGCGAGTGACGCGCAGCGAGGGGTCTTTTCCACCGCGAGCGATGAGTGTCTGCAATACATAAATTGCGATGGGGTCGGTGCGGCTTACCTTTGTCCAAGGCCTTGCAGAGGTCTTCCTGCGACGACACGTCCAGTCCAGTGCGATACTTGTAGACCAGAATGCTAGCATTGTCCTTCTCGTCGAGGTTGAATTTCTCAGCACTCCGAGTGGAGGCGGTAGAATCGGTGTTCCAAGTCCGCGACATTGCGGGCCGAGTTGGGTGTGTAGGATGCGAATTTGAGTTGGGTCGCGCCGTGGTGACGTATGGTCGGGAGAGCGGTTAGTGGGAGGCGGTGGGCGGTAGGCCGGCTTTTAATGACTGGAGATAGAAATGGTCTCGCGTGTGGAGTGACTCTGGCTGGCCAGGAACAGGAAGGCCGTGGGATGTTCGGGAAGATGCTCGGCGGTGAGTAGACGGTGGGCAGACGTGTTTGTTGAAGAAGAGTTGGGCTCGCTGCGCCTTGCGCGTGGTGGCTCAGCGGGCCAGGATCGGCGTGCCCCAGACCGCACCTGCCAGGCTCGCTTCTGCCCGCGCGCCCCATCGCAGCCAGTCAAGCAGCGGGTGCGCGTCAGTGGCAAGCGCGCTGCGGTGGCACAACGTGCCCGCGGGATCCTCAGCTTGAGTTCACCCCGACGCAGCTCCATGCCAGGCGGCCGTCCTCCCTGCATAACCTCCGAAGCGCGGCGCCACACGCTGCCTGAGCCTGCTGACCCAGAGTCGTTTGATACTGAGGATCTACGCGCCGGCCAATGGCCGTGCATCACGCGGTGCTGACCAGCGCCCACACCTCGGTCGCCAGCCCTGTCTAGCGCGGTCGCCCGGCTGCTGCTGCACGCATGAGGGGAGTGCAAACAGCCAGTACGAAGGAGCAAAAAGCTTAGTGACGGGGTGAAGACCCGGCGAGGAGCTCACCACCACGCCGGTTTGCGTAAGAACTCTATCAAGCACGGCCGGCCCCTGCGTGCGCGCCGTTGGCGATTGACGATTGTGTGGTCACGCACAGGCTGACTGCCTGCTTTCCGCGCGCATGTCGGGGGCTTTTTGCTGCGAAATCAAGCCCAAGCCCATCAGCGGGCCGGCTCCGAGGGGCCCGGCGCCACTCTTAATCGCGCAGGCTTGCCCGCGCAGCTGCTATTTTTCGATCAAGTGGCCCGCAACAGCTATAGCCGGGGAACACGGGCGACCATATGCCTCCGCGAGTGCCTGGACTGCGTCATAGCAGAGAGATCCGCAGCCACATCCGCTCCCAGGGGCGGCAGGGCAGGTGCATCATCTGCGCGACGGGGGCCCGCAGTTTAATAAGACTAAGAGACGTCCCCCCACAGCCAGCCTCCATCTTGCTTGCGAAGAGTCCGTGTCCGGTCGCCTTGCGTTCACCCAGAAACGACCGCCCGATCTACGATCGCCCAAAGCGCGCCGACGATACCTACATATCAGACCGCTTTCCCAGACGTTTGCTGCGTCGCTCCTGCCGGAAATTGCACGAGAGCTCCGTCGACGTTGCGAGCTCCTTCCGCGCTCCTGCTCAGATCTCCCGCTGGAGCCTAGCTCTCCCCAGATTAGCGAGCTCCCTGTTCTTTCCATCCACCTGCTCAGATCTCCGCCAGACCCTTGCGCGTAGGCTCTTTTCCTCGCCACCCTCCTACCTGCTTGGTTCTCCACCAGTCTCCGTTGAATCGCCTTTCCAACTAGCTCTCTGGACAGCCGCATCTGCCTGAAGCTGCGCGTGGACCGCCGGTGGACCACCGGTGTATTCGCGCCGGCCGTTCAACAACGCTATGACTGGGCTGAAGGTCGACACGGCAGGCACGCCGCAGCGACCTCGCAGCGTACGGACCGTCCGGACGTTTGCCTCCGCCGATGACGACGTTTCAAATGGCAGCGATTGGGCGCGTTCTGTCAAAGATCCTTGGGATCCTGCCATCCTTACACTAGGTGAGTTCTCGAGCTTGAAATTGAAGCTTCTGGTTCGCCGCATTTGTAGGCGGCAGCTCAATGCCTCCAACCACCGCAAAAGAAAATCTCAAATCTTGCCAGGAATATGGCAACCAACTCATGTGCGGAGCTGAACCCTATGTCTGTGTGCTGTTTTTGAACTTACATATACGTTCGGATGTTTACTTCAACTGTCCACGTTAGAGGGATTAAGCGTCTTATGGCTAACTGAAATTCACAGATGGTGGCGGTATTCGCGGCTACTCGAGCCTCCTGATGGTCCAACAACTCATGCATGAAATCGCAGAATGGGAGCGCAAGCTCGAAATGGAAGAGGCAGCAGAAGCAGCGACCCGACGGAAAGATGGCACATCCACTCCGCCATTCGAACCCCGTACATTCAACGAGGACGAGCTGTTACCCGCGCATTACTTCGATTTCATGTACGGAACAAGTACGGGAGGCCTGATAGCAACAATGCTAGGACGGTTACGCATGAGCGTGCCACAGTGTTTGGAGCTCTACCGACAGGTAAGTCATTTCCCGGCCCACGTTTTCAAGTATGTGTGAAGTGACGTTAAGTAGGTTGGAAATGACCTCTTTGGTACACGTCGCAGTGTAGTACCTCTGACAACCAAGTATCGTCACAAGCCTCTAGAAGAAGCCGTCAAGGAGATAGTGAGACGCCATTGTAAGACCCATCCAAACGGTACCTGCGATGGCAACGACTGGTTTCCGTGGGATGTTGAGGAGGAGGAAGATCAAATCAACTCTCTGGTGCTACGGCCTGGAGAGCAAATATGCCACTCGTAAGTCCTTCCCCAACTACCGTTGTCAGTCGGAGTGATGATCCAGACGCGAATGTTTTCAGTTGTTCACGTTTACGTCTGGACTACTACTCAACACCCCCTGTAGGGTGACACTTTATTGCGATGATCTAACATTCTAAATCAGAATTTGCCTTACAGCAACACACAACGAGCGTGTGAATGAGGCGCATCTCCTCCGTACCTACAATCACCGATACGTCAACGTCCCCAATTACATCACTCTCTACAACGAAGGGGCAGACAAGCTCAGGGTCTGGGAAGTCACGCGCGCCACATCGGCGGCGCCCTTCTATTTCAAAATCCTGGAGGCCGACATCCGCGGCGAAATCATGGGGTTCAAGGATGGCGGGATCCGCGAGAACAACCCGGCGGGCGCGGCATGGTCTGAGTTCGTGTCGTTGTACGGCGAGCACCGCGACCCAGCGCTGCTGCTGTCCCTTGGCACCGGGCGACCGGATGAGAGTGCGGATGGCTTCGCGAGCGCGTGGCCAGGTCCGTTTGGCAACAGCCGGGCGATGAAGAAGGTTGCGGAGAAGTTCGCCGTGTTCAAGAACGTGCTGATCAAGTACACCGAGGGCGAGGAGCAGCACCGCGCCATGGTGCGCATCGCCAAGGGTGAGAACACGTGGTACAAGCGGCTCAATGTCGACGCGGGGTTGGAGAAGATGAAGCTGGACAACTGGGAAAAGGGACCGTGGGGCGGCCCGCAGGCTTTTGCAGCTGCGGCGGCGACAGCCACGGCCGTGGCGACTGCCCCAGTGTCGAAGAGCGCCGCCATCGCCTCCTCCTCTGCGCCGGCCATCCTGGCCAGCTCTACAGCCGCCGCTCTTCGCGAGCAACGCGTGCCGCGGGAAGACACGGGAACAGACCGGCGACGCTTGAACTTCGAGATCCCCATCACCAACACTAAATCCGCCGAGGACGCAGACCCAACATCCTCGGGCACGCTTCCATCCGTGTCATCCGACAGCCTGTCCAACAGCAACACCGCTACCGCACCCAACAGTCAGCAAGACCAGCAGCAACAGAAGAATAACAAAGATGGCCCCAACAAGAAGAAGAAACAACCGAAGCCCGTACCCGGCGGCCGCACGTTGACCCGCATGGAAGAGGCCACGGCTGCGTACTTGCAACGTCCCTTTGACCACAAGTACGACACGTACGCACGGCCGATGATCAAGGTGCAACAGGCAGCCGAGAAGCTCGTTCGGCAGCGGCGTGCACGTGAACGCGCGGCGCATGAGGATCCACGTAGGTGGGATACGTACATGGGAAGGTGGCTCACGGGCAGCTATGAGGATGAGGCGGATGGCGTGGTGAGATGGAGTATGACGGAAGGGGAGGGTAGGAGGATGAGTTTGAAGAGTCTGGTCAAGGGCGTTAGTGGGAGCGGTAGAGAGACGAGGAGGGGTAGTGGGCAAGAGGAGGACGGGAAGAGGCGGTCGGAGAGCGGAGATGCTGGTACTAGAGCGTCGGGAGAGCATTTGGTCAAGGAAGGGAGAGGGAAGGGGAGGGAGGTGAGATGACACGAGGTGAGGAAGAGCTTGTGATACCCCCGTTTTATTTTCTCTCTCGTTGTTTTCTTTTTGTGAGTACAGCTCCTTCGCGCAGCCGATGGCTAGCGTGGATCTGTTTTTTGCTCATGTCATGGGTAGTTGAAGCCATCGTCCGGACGTGTATGTAGAATTTTAATTCGACATTCTCGTCTGGACGATAGCTTCAACTACCTACGTATTATTTCTTTTTTCTCTAAGAACGAGCTAAGGCATAGTCACGCCATGTTCTACTATTCTTCGCGCTAGCCATCGGCTGCGAGAGGGGGCTGTACATTTCCGGATTAAAGAGCTTGGATTGTGTTGTACGTTCTTTGCATGAAGGAAGTTCCTTGTAAGACTTTCGGCCGTTGAGAGACTATTGCTGCCGGATGAAGCATTTGCGTGGAGTTTGATATGCCGTTTCACCGAAAAACCTGTTCGTGTCTATCTGGAGATAAGATGGAGATCCGCGTCGTCTGTATAATAGCCGTTGTTTCCCTGCAGCAAGGACATTTATCTCTATTGGCTTTTGATCGCGTCGTGGGAATCATTGCATCATTTTTAGCAGGAAATCAACTCGAAAGTGTAGAAAGATGGACACAGAGTGGGAGCGCTCGTGAAGGGCGTAAAAGCTTCGAAAGGAAAGAAAGGAAAAAAAAAAAAGGGAATGCGATTAGAGATGTGTTTCGAACAATTCCGACGCACGCATGAGTAGCAAATGAGAGGGGGAAAAGGAAAGTAGAACGGGTTGAATCCACGTTTATTATTAACCGCCCACATCCGTCTTTTCGAACTAGAGAAGGCGGCGTTACTTGAATGTGAGCATATCCCTCTACATATCTTATGCAACTGCAACTACCCATATATGAGGAGTGTCGTCATTGGTGAGCTTAGAAGGCTCGGATCTTTTGTTACTTGCTGTACCTTATACGCTAATAGTGGAAGATGGGTGTCTTTTTATATATATAAGGTTCGTAACCAACTTAAGCAGCTTATTCAGCCACTAGGTAAGCGGGTTTAATTTGGAACCAATCTTTGTCAAGCACAACTCGATAGAAAGCTGCAGTATGCGCGATACTTTTGATCTATCCCATGCTAATCCAGGAAGCCCGGCATCCTTCAACACCAAGGTGCTTTTGCAGCAAGCATACCGAGGTACTTGTGGGGAAATCATGTGCATGGGTTTGGAGGCAGCGACGGCAAGTCACATTAAGGTTCGTCATCCATTTCGACTTCGGGGATAGCGCAATAAGCATGTCGTACGGCTTTACCGTACACGGGAGCGGGGCAACCTTGTCGTAGCTTCGCCACTGTTTTGGCTTCTGGAAGCGCAATGACCAAATGCTCTCGCGGCCAAGCGGAAAATCATGCAGCGCATTCTTCAACGGGAAGTCATTCAATGCGGTGGACGGTCAGAGCCGAGACGGGGGCACTCGGGCGGCACGGGGCCCGAACACCGCCCCCGTGTCGGCGCGAGGAACGGCGCGAGATCCGAAGCCCGATGCTTGAAATGACCGACGTGTAACATCGCAGCAATCCCCGAACGTCCAACACCACCTCGCCTAACAGATCGGCGGTTTGCAGCTTCCGAACTAAGGGAGGCGAGCCGTCATGATGCAGCGAGCGGGGTGCGGTCAGCGACGTGCAAGCGGCCTATAAGATGGAACGCAATCCAACCATGGTGCTTACTTGGATCCGCACAACAGTTTCTCTCACCATCTGAAAACCAACACTGATCCTGACCATGGCTAGCGGTGCTGTTTTGACAGTGCTCTTTGCCGTTGGCATCTGGGCCCTGCAGGTAAGTCAAGAACACCACCCACCTCGAAACATGCCAGCTCACACAGCCCGCCGTCCCAAAGGTCCTCGTCAAAGGCTTCACCGGGCCGCTCGGCAAGATGCCGGGGCCGTGGTACACGCGCTTCACCAACCTGCCGCTCAAATGGGCGACCATCACGGGGCGGCGGGTCGTCTTCGTCGACGGGCTGCACCGGCGGCACGGCGACATGGTGCGCATCGCGCCGGGCGAGGTCGACTGCAGCAGCCCGGCGGCGTTCCGCGACATCCACCGCATCGGCCGCGGCGGCTTCCGCAAGGCCTTCTGGTACCGCGCCTTCTCCGGCTACGCCGACGACGCCGACGAGAACTGCACCATGTTCTCCATGCTCGACCCGAAGCCGCACGCCCAGCGCCGCAAGATCCTGGCCCGCGCCTTCAGCAAGTCCGAGATCCGCAAGCACTGGGAGGACGAGATCAGGCGCAAGGTCGAGTTCGCCGTCGAGCGCATGGGCGGCGACGCGGCGGCGGGCGCGGGCGGCGACGTCGACGCGATGAAGTGGTGGGTGTTGATGGCGTCGGACATTGCCTCGTTGATCGTCTTCGGCGAGAGCTTCGAGAACCTCCAGGCCGGAGAGGTGAGTCTTTGCCATCGAAGTGACGGGCCGTGATCAGGGGAAATGCTGATGGATGAACAAAACAGAAAAACGCCTACATCAAAGCCCTCGAGGCCAACGCCCGCGCCTCGGGCATCAACGCCGAGCTGCCCCTCCTCAAATACGTCCCCCTGCCCGCCGTCCGCAGGCTCTTCGCCGCGCCCAAGGCCACCCTCGACTGGGCCGCCAAGACGGTCGACAACAGCCGCAAGTCGGGCAGCGCCGGCGTCGGCAACATCTTCACCAGCATCTTCGCCGAAGCCGAGCGCTCCTCCTCCTCTTCCTCTGACGCAGAAACAACAGCAACAACCATCTCCGACGTCGTCCTCGCGCGCGAGGCCCGCAGCTTCATCATCGCCGGCTCCGACACCACGGCCGTCTCGCTGACCTTCCTCGTCTGGTGCGTGCTGGCCCGCCCGCGGCTGCACGAACGGCTCGTCGAGGAGCTCCGCGCGGAAAAAGAAGCGATGATGGGCGGCGGCGGCGACGAAGCCGCGTTCGTCGACGAGCGCCTGGAACGGCTGCCCGTCTTGAACGCCGTCATCCGCGAGACGCTCCGCCTGTACGGCGCCGCGCCCGGCAGCCTCCCGCGCACGACGCCGCCGGGCGGCGCCACGGTGGCGGGCGTGTGGATGCCCGACACCGTCGTCGTGTCGACGCAGGCGTGGTCGTTGCATCGGAACGAGGACATCTGGGAGAGGCCCGAGGAGTGAGTTTGGTTCTTTCTTTCTTTCTTTGGTTTTTGGTGGGAGCATCTCCTCCTCCCACCCCGTCCTGTTCTTTTTCCCGGGACAAGAAAGCTGATCACGATATGTACCGTGTATACAGGTTCGACGCCGACCGCTGGACGAAAGAAGGCGGCTTGTCGGAGGAGGCGAGGGCCGCGTACAACCCGTTCGGCGGCGGCGCGAGGGCGTGCATCGGCATCAACATCGCCGAGATGGAGATGAGGCTCGCCGTCGCCGTCTTCTTCTCGCGCTACCCCAAGGCGCGGCTGGCCCCCGCCACGACGGACGAGAGCATGCGGCCCACCCAGTTCTTCATCATCAATCCGACGGCGGGGGAGTGCAGGGTTGTTCTGTCTTGATCAGCCTTGCGGGTGTGTGTGTGTGTTGGGGGGGGGGGGGGGGGGGGGGGGGGGGGGGAGGGGGGACGGTTTGTGGTTAGCCACATGCTGCGAAGAGGGGTGCATGTGACTGATGAGGAAGGACTCGGACGAGGCTGTTGGTGTAGCCTGGCGCCTCTTGTACGTTCAGCTGCTTACGCAAGATGAACAACTTCTCGGGGGTGAGACGCATTTGCAGCCAGATGTTTCGGAGCTACTAACATTTCGTAATGGCATTTGCTCTCGACCTTTACAATGTGATTCTTGTGTCTCTTTGAAAATCTCGGTACTATATTGACGAGCAATTGCGTGGTGGTTTCGAGGACGTTCACTTGAGGGATTCAGTGCCCATGCGGTCAGCCGTCCACCCCTGTAAGAAGCAGCCATTCGCTAATGCCTGTTCAATAGGATGCAAGTGGCTTATCGTGCGTTGCAGCCTCGTTGCCTACAAGAGGGGTTCGTAATCAACCAGGTGAAGTTGCTTTTTCTCAAAGGCTGCCATTCTGGCCTATCAGGCAAATGAACGAATACGATCCCCGGGTTTTGACCTATCATATCACCGGAGCATGATCAACTTCCCTTCTGACAGATCTCGTGCTAGAGCCTCGCCACAAAGTGGGTGGGCTGTAGACATGCAAAAGCCGGAAATAAACCTCGAAAAACGATCCTTCGGCTTACAATGTTTTGCCGGTCGGAAATATCATTGTCGCGGTCGCTCTATTTAAGAGACGGTCTGGCTTGAGTTTTTACAAGATCCAGGAAGCCTTCCGGTTGTCAGTTGCAACTGCATTCGCCAACCCGATTTCGGGATGAGTACAGCACCTGCCTCCAGGCCACTGGCCGGAGACAGTCAACGCAGACCTGGCACTGATTTGCATGCACCTCCAGATGACACTACCCATGAGGCCCGAAGCCTGCCTGAACGTAAGCACTCTGCCCAATAAGACCGCAAATGCCTAACAAAGCTTGATATAGCACCCCAGAGTGAGGACGATCGAGACTTTGCCGACAGCGAGTTCGTCAGCATTCCGATCGAAGCGGACGAAAAGTCTCGGAATCGTCAAACGTTTGCGTCTTTTGGTGACGAGGGAACTACGGCCAGTGTCAACGCATACGGACATTTCATGCAAATTACACGTTTTCTCGGGATTGGAAGTTCTGGGTTCTTTTGCGCCGACCACCCGGAAATCACGTCATCACGACTTAGATTCAACCGGGCCCGTCAACTGAGCAATCTCTTCGCCGGACGGAGACAGGGCGTGGGGATTCAGCTGCCGCAGGCCCTGTTGCCGAAAGAACCGCCTACTCTGCGCTTCCTACATGACCGCTGGCCATGTTTCAACTATCAAACAGATAGTTACGCAGTGACTCTACGATACTTCTGTCACAAAGCCACGATTGTACAGAAGTACATCTTCAGAGCCCGCAGCACAGAACATACGGTATCACTGCAGGATTTTGCATCGCTGCGTCTGACCCATGCCTTTCCAATTCGCCATCTGAATCCGGATCTGGATGCAGATTCCCCCGCCTCACAATTCTCACTTCATGAGCTGGACGACCCCGGTTATTTAGAGAGGCTGTCGAGTGATTCTTGTGGACTCGTCAGAATCCATCAGCATCAGCGTCCTGTCCCTGTTGGGCCAGACACTCATGGCCATGAGAGTGCCTCTTCACCGAAACCTGTTAGAATTGGACTTATCATGGCACCCTTTCTCAATGGGATGCCACAAGAAATCCAAAGACTGCAAAGAAATAGCAAGAGCTACCGTATTTGCTTTGATCCATCCATGGACAGGATCGTGGAAGAATCAAGGAAAGTGGAGATCACTGTTCTGTATAAGTTACAGGACTTAAGTGTCTCAGATTCTTGGGAGGATGATATATGGTCTGAGATAGATCTTCAAGAGATGGAGACTACTTTGTTGAAAGTATCCTTCGCACCCATTGCTTACTGTAAGCATCCGCATCTCAACTTCATCATCCGGCGAAATCTGGAGCACATCCTGTCAGTCTGCTCAATTCCTGTCGCCGAGTATGGTATCAATGAAGGCACACCCCAAGTCCGCAACGGGAACAGAAACCACAGCAGAAGAGCGCTCGTATTGACATGCGGAGATTTCTACGGACACATAATCGACACTCCATCTAGTTTGTGAGTCCATCAACGGTTTTTGTAAACCTTGGCTAATCTGTTGTAGCTTTGCATTTCAGTTTTTGGTATCAGTATTCTCATTTCTCAAACGGAGTCAACCGTTTCAACTGCACACGCACAGACACACAATGGGGAACGGGATTCCCTCGTGCCTTCTCTGTGGACAAGTTCAGGAGTACTGCGATCAACTGTGTGATCGGATTCAGCGCACATGCGAGCGTCACTCGCGTTGGGTGATCAATTGTGTGGGACATAATCTGAGCGAGGAAATGCCAGTCATGGCAGACTATACAGTAAGTTGGCATGCTTTCCATCATAATGCGAAGACAAGGCTGACGAAGCAATACGAAGAGTGAATTCCAGAGTTTTTTCTCTGCCTCAGGAAAGGTGCCGAAGAGCTGGGACAACCAAGGCAACTTCGACAATCAGCTGGCTTTTGACGCTCCTTTCCATTTGATCAAGATGGGCGAACTCGAAGGATCACTCGCAGAGAGTTGTCTCCATTCAGAAATCTTTCCCAATTTGGCTAAATATGTTGACCGCTGGGTGAATGCGTTGAAGAGCGCCGACAAACGAGCCAGCCATACCATTCCCCGATCGGCCACCGGCGGCGTGAATGACTTCCGTCTGGCTGATCATGCGTGGGTTTGGCGTTCTTTGAGATGTGTCGAGAAACTTCAACCGCACTTGAAGCCATCTTTCAAGGGCCTTGGGAGAGAATACGCTTCGGAGACATTTCAACGAGACGTTCTGGCGAGATTCACAACAAAGAGTCCTTACTCAAACCAGTCCGGCCCCCTAACGAAATCAGAGAAGCAAGCGTTGGCCGTCGGAAGAAGCTCTCTGAAGAACAGATTCTTGTTCCATACGAAAGACACCGCTTTGTTCTATGCTATGGACTCAGGGCCTGGTTTCTTCTCTGTCCTCCAAACAGACGAATCAAACGACATCTGGGATGCTACTCTAGAATCTCAACAAGACCATGAAGAGAATAACGACCGCTCTTGGACAAGAACACTTCGATACGCGCTCGCCATCATGATGTCTCGACAAGGGCGTTCTATCAACCACAGACCGCTCATGGAGATTTTTCGAACCGCCGAGGACATTCTCCTACAAAGCTCCTCACCAAATGGTTTGTTTCCCATCTTTCTCGACGAGAACAACGACCCCGACCACAACTTGGTCCAAACCCATCGCAATTCAAACTTGCTGGCGATGTTTGAAGTCCCATATGTTCTCTACAAATATGGTCAATGCGGCTTTCCAGACGAACGCAATCCTGAGATGCAGGAGTATTCCAGGCCCAGAAGAGACGGGTCGGCGAAGCCTTCAACGGTATCGAAAGGAGGCAGTGGCAGCGATGAAGACACTGCACATGATGACTCCCGCTCCCAGCAACAAAGAGGGAACGGCATGCGGAAGGCTACCTTGAAAAAGACGACTCCTTTCAACAGCCTCGTTGACCAGATGAGTATTGTGGAAATTGAGGACGAGTGTACGACGTGGAAGCCTTGATAAGGGAGCAGTCAATTTTCCAGGCGTCGAATCCAGATCCATCCGCCAAGAGGGCTTGGGATTTCGCTTTGTTGGTGACTTTTTCGATCGACATTGGACGTGTCACTTTGTGACCGACAACCAGCAATGGTGGCGGAAGTGGCAGACCAAGGGAAAGGAAAAGCTGCTTGAATTGCTGTCACCCAAACATGCAGTCGCAGAGAGCGAAAGGAAGAAGGAACCCTGGAGACAACGGAAAGTCCTCGAGCTTTTACTATTCGACCACATGCTGGACGAAATCATCTCAAGCACGAGTGATATCATTCACGAAACCAAGAAACAAGTTCTGGGTAAAAACGAAGCGCAAAGGCCAGATAGTCAAAGCCAAGGAAACGAGGCAGAGTCCAGTGCGCTCTCGGATGCACTGTCTTTGTGCGAGACCGACTCGTTTGCGTATTTCACCATCAACAAGCGTTGGCAAATTTTCCAACAGATCCTACAAGTTGTCGAGGACGACATCACCGAGAACCTGGAGATGATTGGTGAGTGGAAAAAGCGAGAGAAGGAAAGGTTCCCGGAGAAACCTCGATGGACCGGGGAACAAAGAACAAAAATACCGCGGCACAATCTCGAAGCTCCTGGCTTCCAACGAACGAAAGATCGTTCACCTGCATCGATGCAAAGCGAATGTTCAATCCCTAAAGGCGTCCCTCGAGAAACGGCTTCAGTACATGCGAGATGATCTCAATGCCTACTTCACCACCGTCACAGTACTCATATTCCTCCCGTTGGCATTCGCTGTTGGGATCTTCAGCATGAACGGCACTCCAGGAGAAATGGTGGTGCTATACATGTTTTGCACGTCTGCCACCGCACTGTTTATAACACTTCTTGGTTTGGTCTATGCCCAACCTTTGACGAAAGTCATAGCTTTCATCTGGCGCTGGGGCTTTCGCTTGTTTAAGGACTTCTGTTCCTTCCTGGCCAATGTCTTCGGCACTTTAGACCAGCGAGAAACGCACGACCGATTCGTTTGAAGACCCCAAGCTGTAAGCGATGAGGTTCGGCACTAAAGAAAAGAAAGCCGAGCCAAAGTTCTAGCATGCCTTAATCTGGCACTTTCAAACGATTGTGTCCGAATTTTGTTTTCGTTTGTTCTTGGCTTTGCACATCAGCCGGATACTTTCATATGTTAGTTAAGTCATGTGACTGAATATCGTACCTGTTTGCTGATAAGACCTTCTCATCCTCATCGCCCATGTTGTTGATCAAGAAATCCACAATATCATCAATCCCGTCAGGCAACTTGTACCAGTGACCCTCATCGTAGTCGTGCCACCAAACACTGCAGTCAACAATTATTGTTAACGTCGTGCTAAAGTGTTGGTCAAGGCTTGTGTTTCCAGCATCACGGTAGCCGCTTACGGCTTGGCTGGAACCTTGACCCTCTAACAGCTACCGCCGTCAAACCTCAGGTGACAGGTAACTCAGCACAATGCCTCTCCACCATCACCACCATCTTCATCATCCCTCTTATGGGCTCGGGGTAAGCGACCGCGACGCTGGTGTTGGCATTTTCACCATCGATGGTAACATGTGGTTAATCTTAAAGATCGCGCGAAAGAAGGCAAGTCCTGTGATTGGAGGTGTTTTTTGTTCTCGACCAATAAAATTGTCTGATGACGTGGTGTGTGAAGGGTAGTTGGCGCTGAGTTCAGCGGTACCACGAAGTCTATCATGCAGCTGTCCCAGATTTTTGTAGGTTACCAGCAGCGGGCGCGAGTTTTCATTGGTCAGTTTGCTCGGTGGTGGCTTTGCTCTCCGTACTAAGAAAACAGATGCCCCAAAATCAAGCGAATATCTGCTGCTAAATTCGTTGCAGTAAATGCTTTGCTCTTTCGCATTGACACAAAAAATGCCATCGTGTGGTCTAGACAAGACCATTTTCATAAGCATTTGTCTTTGACCAGTCCTCGTGGCTTCAACCCACCGCAAGCCCAGCGCAGGCAACTATTTATGTGCCTGGAGGCTACGCACTTTCGAAATTCTGACCTGCATTCGAGTCCTGCAGGAATCCTTCTCTTTTGCAGAAGCCACGGAGACATATTCGGTGGAACAGCAAAGCTGGTTGAGTGCACAGCCTCACGGTAACCTCAAACATGTCACAGCCGCGAGCGAACAGCCACAATTCAGTCATGCCGCCTTCCACGGCTGCCAAGGGGGCACAGTCGATGTTCAGTGGTGTTTTGCAGCAACCTTCACAACAGGTGGTCAGCATGGCATCCATGGAAACCCGGAGGTTGATCACATACCCTATCGAGATTGCGGCCAAGGGCCCTGCCTGGCATATCGAGCCAAGCAAAGCCACATTGATGGATGATTGGGCCATGGCCTAAACGATTGACGGGGAGTTGCGAGACGGTCATCGCTGACCGGCATACCGCTCAACCATGGACCTCCAGTGGCAGTGAACAAGCTTACATTCTTAAGAAATGCTCGAAAATGATCATCATGTTGGTGGAAGCTGCCAGTAAAGTGGAAGTGACGCTGTGAATGAATGATTTGACTCTATGGATTGTTCTTCTCCATTACGTGCATCATGTGAGATTCTGCATAGGTGGATTACCAGCATTGATTCTTTGCATATCTGTAAAAGGTACGAAAAACACGTTGACATCATCGTGCATGAAAAAGTTCGGCCGGGAGCAGAAAACTGAAAGTCGCAATGCTGCATGATTGCGCCCCCAACGAGGTTGATTCAAGTCGGCGAAGTCCGTCGAGGCAGACTTCAAGTTCTCTTGCATGTAGAGGTCTTGCCTATTCTTAAAAGCTGTGAAGATACAAGGCAGCGTCCGACGCGGATGCTGTGTCACATCTGTTCAGTGAGGTGTCAAGCGAGCATACAGCCCCCTCTCGCAGCCGATGGCTAGCGCGAAGAATAGTAGAATATGGCGTATCTATACCTTAGCTCATTCTTAGAGAAAAAAAAAATTCGTAGGTAGTTAAAGCTATCGTCCGGACGAGAAGGTCGAATTAAAAGTTCTATATACACGTCCGGACGATGGCTTTAACTACCCATGACATGAGCAAAAGACAGATCCACGCTAGCCATCGGCTGCGCGAAGGAGCTGTATGCACGCAGGCGACAGAGAAACATCGGCCGAAGACGGGAATGGGGCCCCATAAAGCAATTTAGCTGAAAGGCGAAGCAGCAAAAGCTATGGAGCCGGCGCTCCTTCGGGTAAGATTGTGGCGTCGAGGCGGCATGGGGGCCAGGTTTAGTGTCGGCCAGTTCTAAAAACAGCGGCCAGCCTTCCAGCCCAACGCCGATCCTGCTGCCTGCGGAAAACGATGCACGGGATCCATGAGGCTCATCCCGTCCCGCGTGCGTGCAATCGAATGGCCAGCCGTGGTGGCTGTGGTGACATCAAATTGAGGCCTCTGATTGGCGGCCACCCGCCGTAGTCCATTTCTCTATACGTGAAGCCTTGGCTTGGCGACGGGCTGTGTGACGGGTGCTGCGCTTCGGTTAGCGCCGCTCAAGGCACTGGCTGGGCGTGGGCGGGATGGCTGCGGAGAGGCAAGCAGCCAAGACCCTACCGTCTTTTGCTCGGCGAATAGCAGCGGGCCCGCGTGTTGGTACGAAAACACTTTCACGATGCTTGTTCTGTGCGAGGCTGTCCATGCAAACTTCACTTCGAGATGAAGGTGCCGAGCGGCCAGATGCAGCGGCAATAGGACTGCTTCCTCCTACGCCACCTGTCAGACTATCCGCTCCAGTGCTGAGCGAGTTGAGATGCATCTACATGGGCGGCCACGGCGGAGGCTTGCCCGCTTGGCCGGTCCGTGCGGCTGTGCCAGCTCCACAGCGCTTATGCTCGCTCCGCCCAATTTCAGGCCATGCGGTGAGAAAGCGGCGACATAGCCTTGTAAGCGGTCGGGATGTCAGGAACAGGCAAATACAACAGCTGGAGGAAGGTATTATAAAGATGGCCGCGACCTCGCCACTTCCGCAGTATCATCGCATCATCACTTTCGGACCATAACCAACCGCCACAATGGTCGCTACATCGGGCCTCACGTGGAGCTTGTTGCTCTTGGCTGCTTCGACATGCACTGAAGCGTTAAGCCTCCACCACAAGAAGTTTGATCGTCAAGTGCAGCGGGTCGACAAGGGTAGGCAACACGTGAATCAGCTACACACCAGCTCCGCTAACGGCCGCAAGACTACCTCCGTTCAAGAGGAATCCTGCCTCCTCGTCAGCTCAACGAGTCCGACCCCACGGTAGACCAATGGGTCACGCTGCCTCTCGACCACTTCGGCTCAGACGAGAGGACGTTCGACAACCGCTACTGGATCTCGACTTCGGGCTACGAGGGAGCGGGCAGCCCCGTCTTCATCTACGACAACGGAGAGGGCGCGGGCGACTCGTCGACGATCGAGTACGGCTGGTTCAAGGACATGGTCGACAGCTTCGGCGGCATCGGCATCTCGTGGGAGCACCGCTACTACGGCGAGTCCATCTCGTTCAACATCTCGACCGACACCGACCCGGAAGACATGAAGTTCCTTACCGTCGAGCAAGCCCTCGCCGACGTGGCCGCCTTCGCCTCCAACTTTAGCCACCCCGACTACCCCGACGTCGACCTGACCCCGGCCTCGACGCCGTGGATCTTCGTGGGCGGCTCGTACCCGGGCATCCGCGCGGCGCTGATGCGCGAGCTCTACCCGGACATCATCTACGCGGCGTACGCGTCGTCGGCGCCGGTCGAGGCGCGGGTTAACATGTCGTCGTACTTCGACCCGATCTGGGACGGGCTGCACGCATACGGGTACGGCAACTGCAGCCAGGACGTGCGCGCTGCGCTACTGCATATGGACGAGCTGCTCGCCGACGACGAATCCGCCGCGGCAGTTAAGCAGCAGTTCCTCGGCCGCAACGCCGAGAAGAACTCCAACGGCGACTTCGCCTACGCCCTGTCGACCATCTGGTTTGGGTGGCAGAACGGCGGGCCCCAAGGCACAATCGCCGCCTTCTGCGACTATCTCGAGACGCGCGAGACGGCCAACGGCACTGTCATCGCTGCTGGCGAGCACGGCTGGGCCCCCAAGATGGGCGCGGGCTGGGTCGCGCAGCGCTGGGCCGAGTGGCCGAGTCTGGCGGGCATGGTCAGCGAGGACTGCGAGGGCAACGTCGTGCCCCCCTCGTCGCCAATGTCTCGTCGCTCCGACAACAGCACGACCTCGGACGGGGACTCCTCCGACGACTCCGCCCCAGTGTGCGACCTCTCGCTCCTCACCCTGTCGACCGAGCCCGACGACATCAGCTGGACGTGGCAGTACTGCACGCAGTGGGGCTTCCTGCACGCCGCCAACGTCGGCCCGCGGCAGCTGACGTCGGCGTACAACGACCTCGACTACCAGATGTCCATCTGCCGCGCGCAGTTCCCGGCCGCCGCCGCGTCCGGCCTGCTGCCCGCGTGGCCCGCCGTCGAGCAGCTGAACGCGCTGACCGGCGGCTGGGAGATGCGCCCGAGCAACACTTTCTGGACCGGCGGCGAGTTCGACCCGTGGAGGACATTGAGCCCATTGAGCGACGACCTCGAGGACGCGCCCATGCCGTACCTGACGCAGACGGCGCCCGCGTGCGGCGTCAGCACCAGCGCCGACGAGCTGTTTGGCTTCCTGCTGCCCGACTCGCAGCATTGTTACGATTTCGATACCACGCCGACGGCGGTGCGCGCGCAGAAGTACTTTACCAAGGCGCTGAAGGGCTGGCTGGAGTGCTTCGAGCCGAGCGGCGGCTACTAGAGTTGGTTGACGCGTTTGATGGGGGGTTCCTTCTGGATTGTATGTACATACCTTATGAGTTCACGATTGGGAGACAGCTAGCTACTTTCCTTTTTTTACGTTGCGACATGCTTGGCTAGGCGTTGCGTTTAGATCTCCTAAACAGTGGAAAGCAAAACATTGTTCATGACAGAACGCGATCCTTGCTTCTTGTGAATTTGAGCCTCGGTGTGGTTCAGTGTTGAAGGTCCGGCTACACCTTGGGAAAAGAGGAGTAACATATATGGAGTGGCCCAGCCAAACATTTCTCCCGCTTGTGGCGGTGCATTCTCGAATGCCGCAATACCATCCACTCTCCTTTTCTCCTCGCCTCACTCCCCAGGCCCCACCCTGCCCCTCGCTCTTCCCCCAGGCGTCACGTGGATGACACGACATTAAGTCGTACTGGTGCAGGTTTCAGTGTAGTGTAACGAAAGGTACCTGAGTTGCATGAAAAAATAGCAGGCTTCCGCATCGAGATCTCAGAAGGAGAACATTTGCCCGAGCTTGAATCTTTGGGTTCTTGCTTCAGTCGGCAAGGAACGTAGCCGCCCAGCCTATATTCCTACCACCAGCACTCGCAGCAAACATCGTCAACAGACGAATGGATCAGTATGGACGCTTTACTGATCCAGGCGTCATCCGCGTCAAGCAAAGCGCTCAGCTAGAATGCTGGAAGGCCCCCTCATCGCTATTGTCATTTGCGTCGTGGTATCGTTCTTCCTACTTGACGTGGAGCAAGTGCTGCCCGATCATCCATGCAGCATCGCCGCAGCAGCCAGACTTCTCGCCAGAGCAGAGATGTTGAAACCAGGAACGATCCCACCGGGATCTGAGTGGCTGAGCGATGAGGAGGTGACTGAGCGTGAGGTTTTCGGGAAAGATGCTGTGTTCAGAATGGGCTACTGGTGAGAGAATAGGGAGGATGAAAGGGCTGGAGAGGGCGATGGTCGTGGACGTGAAAGTGGAGAGTCCGGCTGCCTGCTCTTCTTCTTCGCAGCCCCCGACGAATCGTGCTCCTCGGAATCCGAATGCGAAACCGGTTCCGGCGCCACTGGCTTCTTCCTCCTTTCCTTCTTCAGCGTTTCCTCCGGACTGATGGCCTGGCGGAAAAGCGGCCTGGGTCTGGCGCTCGGAGTGGGCGTGGCCGTCTCCGACTCTTCGTCCATGGCGCGCAACTGCGACGCGGCCGCCAGCTGCTCCGACGTCTTGCCTTTCTGCATCCTCTTGACGTACCTGTGGTACTCGGTCGTCACCTCGGCCACCCTTTCGAATGCTCCGCCGCGAGCCGCACCGTCCTGTACCGCTTCTTCTTCGTCGCCGCGTCGTCCCTGATGATCTTCCCCTGGGCGATCCTCTTGTCCACTTTCACGTGCAGGTCGTAGCGCGCCAGTGCGATTGCGGTCTGGAACGCGTCCCGGATCTGCCGCCCGTTCCATTGGCTGAGATGGCGGTTCGCCTCGAAGTGCGTGTGGGCGAAGTCGGGGATGGCGTTGCGCCTTGTCGTTGGCCCGCTTGATCTTCTTGATGCAGTTCCGCCAGATTTTGCGCGTCTTTTCCCAGTTGAGGTTGTCGTAGAAGAAGGACATCTTGATGCGGGAGTGGAAGGCTTCGTCGATGACTCCCAGCCGATTCGTTGCGAGGAACAGAATTCCGGAGTAGTACTCCAGCGTCCTGAGGAAGACTGAAGCGTATGGATTAGCGGGGACCGTGGCTCTCAATGAGAGAAGCTTACCGGAGACAAGTGCGTTGCGCTGGACGTCACCCTCCGCCCTCTTCGCCAAGAAGACGTCCGTTGCTTGTTTCCATGCCGCCGTTGCATCGCATTGTACCCGTGTCCGTCTTGGTCAGGTCCTGCGAAGGACCCTGAGCCCCCACACCACGTCAAGGTGCGGACACACGCGAGGGTAAAAATGCTGGTACAATGCGATGCTGGTTTGAAATTTCGAACGGTAGCGGATAGAAACTGTCGTATTATTATCTCCTTAATGAAGCCTCAAGAGATCCCGCTGCGTTCGGGAGAGAAAGACCATAATGTTTAGGGCTTCTTGCCCTTCTTGCCCTTCTTGCCCTTAGGCTCTAGGGCAGCCGGAGTCTCGCCCAAAAAGGGCCCCGCTTTCGTCAGATAATTAGCCATCAATTGATGGCGCAGAGAGGCCAAGGCGGTCTCGTAATCCGGCCTATCGGCCGCCGCCGCCGTCTCCTCAAAGTCCGCCCACGAGAGATCGTGGTGTTTTTTCTTAAATACGGGCTTCGCCCGCTCTCGAAACCAACGACAATTGGCGTTGGCGTTGGCCTGCAGATGCAGGCGGCGAATACTATTGTCCCAATCGAGACGACAGCCGATATAGGCCTCTTTATCACGGCCGGGGAACGCACGTTGGCCAGAGGGCGTTCCAAATAGCAGTCGGTGAACAGCCGGGGGAGTCCCGGTCGACAAGGCGTCAAGAAGACGACTAACGCCGGCGCGGAACTGGTTAGGAGGCGACATCATGGGAACCAGAAAACGGGAAAAAAACGTTCGAATTCGTGGAGCCCGCGGCTGGTTACGAGAAGTCCTACGATCGCGGCAGAAGCTGCCTACATTCAATTGGTAGGCTGCTGTAAACAGCAGTCTGCACCCAGCCCTCACTGCGCTTTACTGTTGTAACAGAGCGAGGTACACCTGCCTCAGTTGCGCTGGCGAAGAAGCCACGATGCTTCGCCTTTGGGCAACCAGCTCGTTGCCGGGCATACTCCGAACTCCCTTATGACAGTTGTGTAGTATTGTGGTTGCGCTCAAAAGACTAGTATTGTTGACGAAAAATAATTCTTCGTTGACAGTTACAATCAGAAATCCGCTAAAGCCAGCGAAGGTAGATTTGAATAGCTGCAGCGGAGCCATACGTAACAAAAAGAGCGACAAGGTCACTTTTACAAAAGAAAAGGGGCCCGAAAAGTTCTCTAAACCTAGCTATAAACAGTAGAACTGCGCTGTAAAACAGTGGATGACCTCCATGCAGAGAATGTATGCGCAGAGAGTAGATGACGGCAAAGCCCGCAGCCAGCAGCGACGAGCTCCAGCAGCGACGAGTAGAAGTGCAGCTGCAGCGAATAGCTAGTACCGGCAGTAGCCTGTACAGGCAGTAGCGAGTAAGGGATCGTCAGCAGCGAGTACCGTCGGCAGCGAGTGCCGGCGGCTAGCAATAGTAGCGACGACGAGCAGTAGACAGCGAATATTGGTACGATGTCTATATTTCTTCCAGCAGCTCCGCTGCAGCATGAGGAAAGGCCTAAATTAAAAGTTGGTGAGGTGTCGCAGACGTCGGATGGCGCAATTTCCTAAATAGGCAGTCACTAGTCTACCAGGCGGGCCCTCCCGCGCCTGCAGGGCTCGCTCGTTGCCAAGAGAGTCCGGATCATCATTGTCGTCGTCATCATCCTCAGCGAAGCGAGGGAGGTGCGCCGTTGCCGCTCGAGCTAAGGGCCGAAGGTCCGAAGCGACGCGGTAGATAGGCCGACCGTAGCGTAGCTAGGGCTTACGTTTAAGATTAGGGACGTCGATAAAGCTTTGGGATCGCTTTTAGTTTCTATTAGTCGAAGAGTATGATGATGATGATGATGATGATTTATACACCCCGTCGGCCTCGACGGGCCATAGGGATAAGGAACGCTATTCCACGCTAAGCTACATTGGGATCCCGATTCATTCGAGGCCCAGCACGCTGCATGCAAAGAAAACATCCTTCTTTCCCATCCAACGAACCAAAACGCAGATAAAGACAAGAATACCAGTTAAGAAATTAAGCAACACGCAAGAAAAGTAAGAAAAGAAAAGTAAAGTAGAGCCATCCTCTATACACCCCTTATACCATCCCCTTCGAGACCACCTCCCGAGTGCTGTCAGTCCCTGTAGCGGCGTGACGGCTGGCTAGAGAAGAAGTTAATTCGCTATAAGAAGGATTAAGCTCTTAGTCTTTAGTTGCGATTAGTCTCCCAGTAGCTAGAGCAAATGTTGCCGTTGCTTTTACTGCGCGTATATCTGCCCGCCACTTCTCTGATGGCCCATCTGCGTACCTACCGTCGGGCCTTTTCGTACCCGACCATCCGCCTAGCATAAATGCGAGATCTCTAAATCTGCTTCCTAGCTCGACTTGCAATTCAGCCCGGAGATCCATCCAACGCGGACATTCCAGAAGGAAGTGCTTAACTGTTTCTCTCTCTGCCCCGCAGTTGCATGCAGATCCTTCTGCTCGCTTAATTTTGTACAACGGCTCGTTCAGGCTCGCTTTCGACGTCCTTAGCTGTGTAATTACTGCCGCTTCTCTGCAATTTAGCTGGTCATATAGCTTCTTGGTGTGAAAGTGCGCCAACGCGCGGTCAAGCTTGCGGATGGACTCGCCAGCCTTGGAAGCTTCGAACGTTTTCTTCTAGAGTCTCGAGGTGATTTCCTTGCACCGTGTCATGGCTGAGGACCGTAGTAGTTTGCCTAAGGGCGGTTCTTGGCTGCTCTCCGTGGCTTGCAGTGCCAAGCTACGCGCCCTCTCGTTGCCTTTGATACCTTGGTGCGCAGGCACCCACCTGAACTCGACTGGCGGGCCCCTGTTGCATTTGACCTGGTCCAGTAACTGGAGAACGCTTCCAACGGTTTCCTGGCGCGCCGTTTGGCGCGGCTTATGGAGGAGACGAAGGGCAGTCTTGTTATCGCTGTAGACGACGTGTTTTACCTTAGCCGCTTCGGGAAATCTAGCCACCATCGCGGCTGGCCACGTGCCGTGTATCAGGCCTACAGCTTGGTGAATTGCTTGGAGCTCTGCAAACAAGGCGTCTACTGAGTCGGACTTGCCAGCCGTGGATGAGTGAGCGACGACTGTCGTGCCCCTGCTGTCCACGCACGAGATGCCGCTACCAGCCTTTCCGTTCCGTTGCAAGCCATGCGTGAAGATGGCGACCTCTGATTCTAACGGAGAGCTGGCTCGGAGTTTTGCCACCTCTAGAGACTCGATCTGGGCAACGGGCCCGTCGGCCCACGGCATTCTTATGAATGGGCGGATCGTTTCGAGGTGCTCGACGTCGATTTCTCTGGCCATCAGCATGATCCGCTGCAGCGGGGACACGAACCTCTTATTGGCTGGGCCGATCGCGCGCTTCAGCCTCCAGAACGGGTGTTTCTGCGGCAGTGTGTGGCAGTTGACCCAGAAGCGAAGTAGTTGCTGGTGGAGGCGGATACCGACCGGCAGAATCGCTGCTTCGGCTTCGAGGATGGGCAGCGCTACCGCCCTGAATGCCCCGGTGATCACTCTGCCCGCGATTCTCTGCACTGCCTCTAGTGATTTCATTAGTGGTGCTGTTATCGCTGGTGCCCACACTAGGGCCGCGTAATCGACCGTCGGGGCCACTGTAGCCGCGAAGATCTGGCGCGCGCTGCTCGGTCGGAGGCCCTATAGTCTCTTCAGCGCCAGGGCTGCCTGGACGCCTCTCTTCGCAATCCTCCCCGCATGAGCCTTGAATCGGAGCTCTTGGTCGAACACAACGCCTAGAATCTTTGCTTCTGTCCTTGGGTGCACATCCTTTCCCTTAACCACTATTGGCTGATCGGACCACCTCTGCTTGTTCCGCGTAAAGTGGACGAGCGTCGTCTTCTCTGCTTCGAACGTCGCGCCGCTCGCCGCCTCCCACTCTTCGGCCCGAGCCACGACCGTTCTTTGAAGCTTCGCCACATTTTCGCTTGCGGAAGGGCCGGTCACCCAGGCGCTGTAGTCGCCGATAAACGCGATGGCTCCTTTGTTCTTATTGGTAACGGACTGCACCAAGTCCGCGTTAAAGAACAGAAATAGTATCGGCGAGAGAGGAGATCCCTGTGGGAGCCCTGCCTGCGGTAGGTCCGTAACCCTAGACGTCTTGCCGTTTACCACCACCGAAGCGCTCCTGTCCGAGCAGAATGCTTCCACCCATCTTACTAGTACTTCTGGGATCCTCCTTTGCCGCAGTCGGTGGAGAAGCACGTCTCGGGCAACGCCGTTGTAGGCTCCCTTGACGTCGAACGACAGCAGCGAGAGAACCTTGCCTTCGCGCCACGCGTCGTAAATGCGTTGCTGGAGGACCGTTAGTGCCTGCACTGTGGATCGTTGCTTCCTACCGCCAAAGTGGTTCTTTGGCAGCAGAGAGTGTTCCTCCGCCAGAGCAGAGATCCTCTCTGCCACAACCGATTCTAGCGCTTTCCCCAACGTCGACAACAGCGAGATCGGCCTGTATCCTTGCGGCACCTCTGCTGATTTTCCTGTCTTTCGCAAAGGTACAATCCTCGCTATGCGCCATAGGTTGGGCAAGCGACCCTGCGCCAACGACTCGCTGAACAGCTGGTGGACGTGCTTGCCAACCACTGGCCACAGCTCGCGCCACACCACCGCAGGAATCCCGTCCGCTCCTGGTGCTTTGAATGGGCTAGCCCGAAAGACGGCTTCTTTTACTTCCTCCGTGGTTAGCGGTGCGTGATCGATCGGCTCACCAAAGCTCGGGGCCGCCTCAGCCCGAGCGCTCTGCACTTGAGGGAGCTCCGGGAAGAAGCTCTTGAGTGTTTCCGAAATCTCCTCGCAGGACTCCACGTAACCATCCTGGTGCCGAAGGCGCGCAATTCGAGCGAACCCGCTGCTTCCCGGCTCAGACAGGTACTTGGCCGCCTTCCAGACGTTGGTCGGCTCCGCGAGAAAGTCCTTCCAGCACCTCCGCTTCTGGCGCCTCATAGTGTCGTGAAATCTCTTCGCTGCTTCTCTTGCCTGCGCTTCTAGCCAGAGGTCCGGTTGCCCCCACCTTCGGCGCCCTCTCGCTTGGTTTCTAAAATAGGTGAATGACCTCCGCAGCTGGGTAAGGTCTGCAGTCCACCACTTCTTCACGTATGGTGACGGCCTGGCTTTGGAGACCGAGCGCAGCACCGCCGCCGAGACTGTTTTGGAAAGGTAGTTGGCGAAGCTCTCAATATCTTTGCCATCCGGAGGTGGTTCCTCGGCGAGCCTCTTTCTCATGTCGCTTCTGATGGCCTCCCAGTTGGCGCTACGGAACGCGTACTGCGCTTCTAGTTCCTGATGAGGCACGTCAATCTCGAAATGGGCCTCGACGGCCAGGTGATCATGTCCGTATGCCGTGCTGGCAGGACTGCAATCGCTCATCTCTTCCTTTAGTCGGGGCGATGCTAGGATAAGATCGATTGTAGAGCTCTGTCCGGCCGATTCGTACGTAACCGTTCCTCTAGGCAACAGGCTCTGCAGGTGAAAGTCCTCCATAAAGTCGATTATCGGCGCGCCTTCTCCGTTGCGTGGCGAACTGTATACCCGATCACCTCCCCATAGCTGGTCGTGTCTATTGAAGTCGCCGCAGATGAGGAGCTCCAGCACCCCGTTGGTTTGGCTTCCTACCTTTGTGGCTGCCGCTCGCAGGTGCCCAAGCGCGCTGGTGAGTTCCGGGTCGTCCACGTTCTCCTTTTTGGCGACGTACACGGTTGCTACGAAGACGACCCGGTCCCGCAGCGTAATAACTGCAGCTGTGATGTCGGCAGAGGGTACTGCGATCTGCCTGGCTTACGTGTCTTTGCGGATCCACATCGTTGAGCGAACGGGATAACGACTCTGCCGTGATCTTGTCGGCAATAGTTGCTTCCAATATGGATGAGTAGCGGGTGCGGCCACCGTCTTACCACCAGGTTCGCGGAAGCAGCTTGGCTCCGAAATGGAAATGATGCTAAAGTCGCTGAGGTCCTCGTCGTTTAGTATACTGTACTGCGCTGTCCCGCTCTTTCCCAGGTTCGCGTGAATCACTTTTAGCGGTCTACTCATTTTGCTGGCGGAGCATATCCTCCAAGAGCTGTCTGTACTTCGGGCAGCCTCTGTCGTCTGCTCTGTGTGGGCCGCCGCAGGAAGCGCACTTTACCGTCGACGACGAGCAGCCGTCTTCCCTATGGCCGATTGCCGCACACTTCACGCATCGTTCTTCTGCCCGGCAGCGGAACTGCAGATGATCGTAGCTCTGGCACTTGAAGCAGCGTCTTGGGCGCGGACGGTGCTCGAACACGTTAGTATACGCCGCCTCTCCGCCTACATCGATCACCCTCCTAGCGAGAAGTGCGTCGGCCTCGCTCTTCTTAGCAAGATAGATCACCGCCGACCCGTAGAGACGGCTGCTCGGTTTGCTCAGCCAGCGGACCTGCGTGACTTCGACGTCGTTCTCGGCGCCAATCTTCTCGCCTGCATCGGCGCGCACCGTAGTGCGGTCGTCATTCAGAATGGCCAGCTTATTGACATTGTCTACTTTGACTGGGTGCCAGGCGGCCCCGCATCCTCGCTCCCCGGAAGGCCGACTCCAGCCATCCGAGGTTCGACCTGACGAGCTCTTCGTCCTCCTCCGTCCTGAAGAAAACGCGCACCTTGGCCGTATCGCTCGGGTTCCTCGCGATTCCGCAGCACTTGACCTCCCTTGTAGCTTCCTGACTCTCCAGCGCCGTCTGCAGCCGCGCGCGGATATCCCCAGGGCTTACTGTTCCGACGCTGGCGTTCGTAAGGTCGAGCTCAACTGCGGGCGGCACCGTTCGAGTTGGAGAGACGGACGCGTGGTTCGCGCGCGCTGGCACGGCGGCGCTGGACGCCGGGCTGCTGTTCGCGGGTGTCGGCGGTCCCCCTCGGAGCACGTTCGCATACGTGGCGTTGATCTGGGACTGTGAGCTCAGATTTCTGCGCGTCGTCTCCACGAGCGCGGCAATCTGCTTCTCCATCTTCCCCATGCGTTCCTCCATCTTGGCCTGCGTTTCCTCCGATGTCTCAAGCACGCTGCGTAGGCGCTTGATCTCGTTTTCGTTCCTGGCTACCTGCTCCGCGAGCTCTTCGTTCCGCTCGGTGAGCCGGTCGTTCTGGGCGACGACGACATTGAGCAAGACAATCACGTCGTCCAGGGTCGAATCGGTGGACGGTTCGGACGCAGTGGTTGCGCGGGCTCTTCGCTGCCCCGTCGGTTTGCCGGTGTGGAGGGCGCGGTAGTCGACTTGTCGGGCTTGGAGACGCGCAGCGCGTCGCGACGCGCCAACGGTGGCAAAGCCGCCCCCATCATCTTCGTCCGCAGACATCGTAGGGCTAAGAAACTTTTCGCGTTCTGGTTGTTTGCTCTGCTGTAGGTGATGATGGTGATGATTGTGCGTAAGAGGTTCCTAGTCGAAGAGTAGGGGCCTTAGTAAGATTCTCGGCTATCTATTAGTTAGATCTATTCCTAGGGTAACGTGATCTCGCGTCGGCGCGTTTCGACGCGTTTCGGCGCCTTCTACACTATAGTATTCTCTAGTCGCCCTATCGCGCTACAACCCACGTCATCACAACTACACCGCAGCGGTAGCGGCGAGCGAACACGGGCCACCACCAGCACCAGCGGCGAGCGAATACCAGCACCAGCGGCGGCGAGCGAACAGTACCACCAGCACTAGCGGCGAGCGAATATCAGTAGCGGCGACGAGCGAATACCAGCATTAGCGGCGGCAAGCGAATAACAACACTAGCAGCGGCGGCGAGCGAATATTAGCAGCAATAGTCACCGCCTACGCTTCGCTTCGCTGAGGGGCATTCGCATGGATGACATCAGGTTCTATTGGTTCCAATCCATGCGCCTACATAAGGTTATACTGCAGACCCACACAATGAGTGTTCCAGCATTTCCCTCCATGATTGGGCCTTCGGATCTCCAGAAGAGATGTCCCGATGAGAGGCTCTAGCCTGGCGAAGGCCATCCATGGGTTACTCCAAAAATTTCGAACCACGGTAGCGAGTTTCCAGAGACTTTCCCTTGTATATAAGCCGCACCATACGCCAGCCTTTCGCATGCTCATCCGCGCCAAAATGCTTACTCGCCTCTTTCGCAACGGGAGTCTTCTCCGTACACCACTCCGAGGGGTTTCAACCAACGCATCACCATGCGGTCCACCAATAAAAGGTAATGTCGCAGCCCTGAGCAGGCCAAAAGGTAGAATTCTCATCCATATCAGACTGGAACCGATCCAAAGGATTCTTCGAGATCACCGACTGCCGTTTCCTGGCCGACGAGAAGGGGATGAGGGCCAGACATCGTGTCAAGTTCGACATGAACGAGCTGACACGCGTCGCGGCCCGAGCAACGGGCGCCTCCCACTGTAAAGACGTCCAGAAAGTCGGCGACATGTTGTACCAAAAGGTTTACAACCTCACCATGGACAACGGACGAGAAGTGGTTGCCAAAGTCCCTCTCCCGCACGAGAGCATGCCCCACTTGACTTGTGCGAGCCAAGTGGCATCGATGGATTTCGTAAGTGCCCCTCGGAGGAGACTGGTGGACTCGGACTAACAGCTTTCAGGCACGTTCCGTGCTGCAGCTGCCCGCCCCGAATGTTTTGGCTTGGAGCTCGCACTCGCACGTCCAGGAAAACCCCGTCGGCGCCGAGTACGTCCTCGTCGACAAATTTCCCGGCGTGGCTCTCGAGTCGGTTTGGGACGATCTGAGCCCGGCAAGCATCCACAAACTCATGGAACAGCTGGCGGGATACCAAGACAATTTGCTGTCCAGAACCTTCCGACAGATAGGAGCAATCTACTACGCCGACCAAGCGGGTCCCACGTCTACCGGACCGCTCGTATACACCGATGGCGATGGGAAAGAGATTCAAGATACGCGCTTCACTGTCGGTCCGGTGATAAACCTGAATTGGGTGAAGAGTGATCGACGGAAGCTTGAGTGCGACAGAGGGCCGTGGAACTCTACCATGGATTTCCTCCACGCCATCGTGTACCGCGAACTGGAAGCCGTCGAGAAGGCGGAGCAAGTGCCGGTGTCGGCGTCGTTCGAAATCCTCCTCGGCCGGGTCGGCTACCGGCCGACAAAGGCGAAGAAGCGGCGGGTCGGCGAATGGTACCTGAAGGTCCTCAAGCACATCGCCCCGCTCGGCTCGCCGATAGACCGGTTTCGCTTCTGGCACAACCGCATCGGCATGGACACGATCTTCGTCGACGCTCGCGACAATTCCAAGATCGTCGGCCTGACCGGGTGGGACCACAGCCAGGTGGCCCCCATGTTCAAGCAGGACGTCTGGCCGAAGCTTTCGGACTGGGCCGCCAATATGGACGAGGTGGATGGCGACGACGACGAGGAACTCGTGGTCCGGTCCGAAGAAGGGACGGGGGCGCGCAACTTCGAGAGGCTGTGCCGGAACCACTCGGCGTCCAAGAAGCTGCTGCTGCTCCAAGAGTCGTCCGAAGCGCTCGAGGCAAAACGGTTCCAGCAGTGCAAGTTCGGCTCCAGGATCAAGTGGGCGGAGGAGATCTTCGACGATGCGGAAGCGTATTCGGCCTGGGCTTTCTGGCTGATGCGGACGCGCTGGAGAAAGTACATGCCGCACGTCCCGAGGAGGAAGGCTGCCTATCCGATCAAGATCAGCAGGCGGCTGGAGAGAAACCTGTGCAGAGACTTGCAAAGATGGCGCGATGGTGCGGACCTCATGGACATGGTAAGCTCTCGCCTGGACCGGATGCCGATATATGATCACGCGCCCGTTTGTGCCGAGGATTACAAGAAAACAGCCCGAAAGCTTCGGAAGCTGAAGAAGGAGTTTGTTGCTAAGGGGTTGGTATATGAGGATACTTGGCCATTCGATGCATGAAGCCGGCAACGGGGAGAGAGAGGGGGCTGCAGCTCGGCAATAGCGCCGGAGACCATTGCCGTCATCTATCTTCCAGCCTTTTGCTTCTCCTGACGGCCATACAACTTCTCCCCGTCCAGCGCCGTGTACCTCGAGTCTCCGCCGTCTGCATCTCCATCAGGCGAAATGTCTCCCCCTTATTACCCTTGGTATCGTAGTTCTCGGGCCAGTAGGTGTGGAGCACCCTCGGGTTGATAAGCTTTGTCGTCTCGACCAGCAGTAACACCTGGTAGGCGATGTTGGAAGACAGCAGGACATAGGCTGGGGGCAGGCAGCTGATCGATACCCGCATGGGGACGTCGTAAACAGGATAATTCGCGACTTCTGCTATGTCCACGGCGTGCGGGTTTTCACTACTTCTTCGGCTCAGCGATACAATCACCACACCACCTCCTCACTACGGACCCGTATATCACCGCTGCCGCCATGTCTCCTCCATCCAAGTTCGTCCAGGGCGTTGACCGCCTACTCGGTGCCCTGTCCAAGGGGACCCCTCCCGCCAGCAATCAACGGCAAAGCAACGTCAGAGATTTGAGATGAGCAAAGACAAGCCGGAAAAGCATGGGAACGGCGAGCCGTCGGATCGTTCGCCACGCTGAAATTGGCCGGCCTTACATGGTCGCCGCCGTCCTCTTCTCGGGCTTCCTGACGACGTTTGAGTGGGGCTTCGAGGAGGTTGTGGAGGGAAGGACGACGGCGCAGGGCCCGGTGCGCTGGGAGGTGTACGGGTCGGGCCTGCACTACATACATGTACGTAGGCAGTTGGCTCTAATATCTGGACACGGTTGTCTGCATTTCAACCTCACATGTATGTCCGGACAATGGATTCAACTACCTACGTTTGAAGAGTGTCGTGTCCTCGGTGAAGCATAGCTGTCACCCGCCGTGGCGCTTAGACGTTGTTTCATAATGGGGCAAAGCGCAACCACTACCGGATATAGTAAGCCCGGCGGTCGGGGCTGCAGCTCGGCAATAGCGCCGGAGACCGAGGGGTCGCAGACAAACACCCTTGACAATTAGAGGCTAAAAAAAAGGGAAAAGGAGGTGTGCTATAAGTGGGAGCATCTCGAGTCATCTTTGTTTCTCCCCCTCCGTCTCTTGATCTTCTCTGGCCTAACAGTCACGTCGACGGTGCATCTCGTACCATCAAAATTGACGTCTGAATAATGCTCGACGTCACAGCCAAAGCTAGCTTCCGTGCTGCCTCGTTGCCATTTACGGCTGGTCGGATGCCGACGCCTTCGCTGCGAATACGATCAGCCCTTCCCGCAATGGGAATAGATCGATCGATGTGTGCTTCTATCTTAGGCTCTAGGACCCTGCATGACATCACAGCATGCCCATGCCCAATTGCCGATTACCACAGTCGATCCGCAGGGAACGGCGGTAGGGCACACAGCCCTGTTTCATCCCTTTCCACCCGCGTACGGTCTCTGTTCTTGTTTCCACTGGCCAGTCCCGGGTCCGTGGCATCGTTACACGGCGGAGACAATGCTACGCTGTCCAAGCAGCCCTGTCAACGTCTGCAACGCTCAGGCCGCTGCCAATCCACAGCCCTCGTATTCCACGGCTGTGGCTTGCCTAATCCATTCCACATACATCATTATTGAGGAGCCTCGCGCCTAATGCCAATATATAAGCATGTACATGTGTAGTCCAGAGTCCACATTCCATCCAACAACACCACCAGCCCCTCAACCCCTCTACTCAAACCCACAGTCAACATGCAGTTCACCCTCCCCCTCGCTCTCGCCGGCCTCGCCGCCGCCGTCCCTCTGGCCAACACCGCGGCGGACCCCAACACGGTCGCCATCCAGAACCTTTCGGTCCGCAAGAACAACGGCATCCAGGCCGCCTCGTTCGACATCTCGCCCGCGGGCGCCAAGTGCTCGCAGGGCGACGCGGCCTCGCTCGTGTACCCGCGCATGACCGAGTGCGAGGGCAGCTCGTACAACTACTACTTCCAGATCTCGGAACTCGCTCAGACTGGCGGCTGGAACCTGACCATCACCAGGGAGGTCGGCATGAAGTGAGTCAAGCTCGAACACCGCGCAAGTGATTGGAGGAGGAGCTCGGGAATGCTGACGATTTTGGTGCAGCTCCGTTGTCAACGGTACCGTCGCTGTGCCGACTTACTGCCACGCTGGCGGCAATGGCGCGGATGACTTTGTCTGCAGCCAGGTTGGCAACGCCTCGACCGTTCTTGGCCCCCGCTATGGCACTTACTAAGTGCGCTGGACGGTGGTCATGTATTACGAATAGTAACTGAATTGGCGACTGTTTGAAAGGAGGATTTCAATGTAAATATTAGGAAGGTACTTCCATTGTAAAAAATACATACACCCGTATACTTCCATTCTTGCGCCGCCGGGAAATATAATCGCAGGGTAAGGTTTGGGGGGCGAGAGCTCGGGCCGGGACGCAGTCGCAAAAACGCGCGAGCTCATCCTAACGGCAGCTCCGCAACCATGCTCCCCACGCGCTCACGCAGCCTGCTCGGCGCCGCCCTCCGCCGGAAGCCATACATATGCCAATCATGCCTGCGTACCCTCCATCAATCGCCCCGCTCCCGCCCAATTGCGCTCCGACCCACCGCTCGCTACCTACACGCCGCCGCCCGCCTCCGCGATGACGTCGTGCCCTTCAGGAAACAGCTCAAGGACGAGGAGCGGCGCAAGAAAGCCGAAGCCGGCGGCAAGAAGGCCAAGAAGAACAAGACCAACGACAAGGCCGAAGCCGCCGACCCGCTGCTGCAGAAGTGGGAGTTGACCGTGGGCATCGAGATCCACGCCGAGCTCAACACCGCCCGTAAGCTGTTCTCCAGCGCCGCCACCTCGACCGCCGACGCCCCCAACTCCCACGCCGCCCTCTTCGATGTCGCCTTCCCCGGCACCCAGCCGCACTTCCAGCCCGAGACGCTGCTCCCCGCCCTGCGCGCCGCCATCGCCTTGGGCTGCGACATCCAGCCGAAGAGCAGCTTCGACCGGAAACACTACTTCTACCAGGACCAGCCGCAAGGCTACCAGATCACCCAGTACTACGGTACACCCGCCCCCACAGCAACTCGCGCCCGCGCTTCCCCCTCCAATTCCAACGCGCCCGCATGCTAACCCATCTGCCTCCCCACAGAGCCCTTCGCCCGCGACGGCCAAATCACCCTCTACGCCCACGACGGCATCGACCCACGCGACGGCGCCTCGGTCACAATCGGCATCAAGCAGCTCCAAATGGAGCAAGACACGGCCAAGACCATCGCGCAGCCGCCGTCGACGCACCTGCTCGACTTCAACCGCGTCTCGCACCCGCTCGTCGAGATCATCACGCTGCCGCACATGCACCACCCGCAAACCGCCGCCGCCTGCGTGCGCAAGATACAGCAAGTCCTCAAAAGCGTCGGCGCCGTCACCGCGGGCATGGAGGTCGGCGGCTTGCGCGCCGACGTCAACGTCAGCGTGCGGCAACGCGGCGGCGGCGGCGGCGGCGACGCGCCGGGGGCGTTATGCGAGTACCACGGTGTGGCCGGCCTGGGGCAGCGCACGGAGATCAAGAACTTGAGCAGCTTCAAGGCGGTCGAGGATGCGATCGTGGCGGAGAGGGACAGGCAGATCGCGGTGCTGGAGGCGGGCGGCGCGATCGAGGGCGAGACGAGGGGGTGGACGCTGGGGAGCGCGGGCACGCGGAAGCTGAGGGGGAAGGAAGGGGAGGTGGATTACCGGTACATGCCCGATCCAGATTTGGGGCCGGTGGTCGTGGGCGAGGATCTCGTGAGGCATCTGCGGGAGACGCTGCCGGCCTTGCCGGACGAGACGGTGGATATGCTCGTGGTGGATCCGAGGTACGGGTTGAGCATGAAGGATGCGAAGACGCTGGTCGGGCTGGATACGGGGGATAGGCTGGACTACTATTTCGATGTCGTGGAGAAGCTGAACCGGCAGACGACGGCGGATGAGCAGGCGTCGTTGAAGCTGGGCAAGGCTGCTGGCAACTGGTACGTATCAGGGCGTCCCGCGTGCTTTACTCACGGAGCTGACAGTCGTCAGGGTGCTCATGGAACTCGGTGGCCTGATGACCAGCGCAGACATCACTTGGTCCGATAATGTCGTCCCAGCCGCGCAGCTCGCCTCCATCATCCTCCATTCGCTGCGCCGCCAGATCACCGGCCCGACTTCGAAGCAGCTTCTCTCAAAGGTTTTCTATGGCGACGAGCGGCCTGTCGAGCGCATCGTTGAAGAAGAGAACCTTTTGCTGGTTCCCATGACCAGAGACGAGTACCGGTCGTTGGTGCAAGATGTGCTCGATGATAACCCAGATACGATCACTGCGATCAAGGAGAAGGGCCAGACAGGTAAACTCATGTTTCTTGTGGGGCAGACAGTCCGGCGGGGAGACGACGGCAGGGTTGAGGCGAAGAAGGTGGAGGAAATGCTGAGGGAGTTGCTCGAGATACCCGCGTGAAGAGTCGGATAGACATGAGAATTTAGCCTTCATCAACGCCAACCCAGATCCAACCATGGCCACGATGTGGGCTCAAAAATCGAGGCGGCCGAACGATTCGATGACCAAATCGGAACCTCGGCTGACAAAGCGCGACGCTCCGCCGTCCTCGGGCCTGAGATTTCCGTGGGGAGCTAATCGAATGCGGAAGGTGGGGGAGGGGTTCGGCGAGGATGACGAGTGAAGAGCAGACGCCAACCCGCGGCCCGAAGCAGCTAACAACTTCAACCGTGACGTGATTGATGGGGTGGAGCACAATTGTAATCACACCCCACCTTTCTCCCGCCGTCGTGAGGGGCAGGGACGGCATGAGCCCGTTGGTAGGATGCCGTCTGCGTCATAAAGTCCGCTTCTTCCTCATCCCCAAATTCAATCCAGTCCCCCCGCTTCCTCCTCCATAGCTTCCCACGGCTTACATTCGTCAATTGACCTTTCCCCACATTCCCTCAACGCCAGCACTCCGGCGACCACAGCCAGCCATGGATCCCAACACCACCGTCGACCCCAACAACATCTGCAGCGCCAAAGGCCTCGTCGTCGCCATCACCGGCGGCGGCAGCGGTACGGCAAAACCCACCACCTCTCCCCTCCCCCTCGTCACCCTCGCTAACCAACCGCCACCCACCCCGCAGGCATCGGCCTCGCCATGGCGTCGGCCATGGCCCAAATCGGCGCCAAACGCATCTACCTGCTCGGCCGCCGCGCCGACGTCCTCTCCACCGCCGCGCAAACCCTCAACGCCCTCGCCAACGTCGCCGCGGACACGGCCGTCGCGCTCCCCACCGACATCAACTCGCGCGCCTCGGTCGCCGCCGCCGCCGCCGCCATCGAGCGCGAATCCGGCCACCTCGACGTCCTCGTCAACAACGCCGGCAAGACGGGGCCGCCCAACAAGGCCGCGCTGGAGGCGCAATCGGTCGGCGAGCTGCAGGAGGTGCTGCTGACGGGGTTCGAAGAAGACGGGGGCGATGGCGACTGGCTCGACACGCTGCGCACCAACACGGCGAGCGTGGCGCTGGTGACGGCGTCGTTTTTGCACCTGCTGGACGCGGGCAACGCGCGGCGCGGGTGGCAGGCCGGCCGCGTGGAGGCGGGCGCGACGAGGGCGAGGAAGTGGACGAGCGAGTTGGGGGAGAGGGAGGGCGTGGACGAGGGCGATTTGCGCACCAGCCAGGTGCTGACGGTCGCGAGCATTGCGGGGTTTAATAGGCAAATTACGGCTGGTGTTGCGTACAGCGCGAGCAAGGCGGCGGCGGTCCATGTGGGAAAGGTGCTGGCGACGCTGCTGGTGCCGTGGGGCGTGAGGAGTAATGTCGTTGCGCCGGGTGGTGAGTTCTCTTTTTTTTTTTTTTTTTCTTTTTCTTTTTTCTGTCCCGAGCCCTCTCTCCTTCCTTCTGGTTCTTTGGTGGATTGGTCTGTGGTGGAAGGGGGGAGGGGGAAATCCTTGTGCTGACTGGTTGTGCAATGCAAAACAGTGTATCCGAGCGCGATGACGGGCGAGCATGATCAGGAGTATCCGGTTAGCCAGGTGCCGGCCGGGAGGAAGGGCTCGTTCGATGACATCGCCGGCTTGATCCTGTACATGGTGGGCAAGGGCGGGTCTTACCTCAACGGCTCGGTGCAGGTTACGGACGGTGGCCGGTTGAGCGGGTTCCCATCGACATATTAGGGGAGTGTTGTAATACTAGACGACTTTTGTTCTACGGTTCTGGCTCGAAAACCCCTGGAAAGAGACATCAATGGCTTTGGGGCAGTAGAAATGACGCGAGGCGTGGACGAAAGGCTAGACAGACTGCCATGTGAGTGACTCTTCTCGGATATTTCCAGATCATTTCGAGATGCAGATCATACAGGAGCGCGGACTCTTTGAGCGATGTGTTGGCGAACTGCAGGGCGTTTTCTGCAAGCTCCAAGAGGACGTGTCGGACTCCATTTTATTGGTCTATTCCGCGTTCAAATTGGTGTAGTGCCAATCGACCAAGCTCGAGACTGCTTTTTTCTTTTCCTTCAGCTCAAATTTCGATCTGCATATGATGGGACAGAGAAGTATCCCTAAGCACTTGAATTCGTGATGAAAGGATGACCGAAATCGACTCGTGGCCACGTTCACTATCATCGTTTTCCAGGTATACACGGACCGCTCCAAAGGTAAAGAAAGAAGTATCAACAAAGAACTAAAATCCAGCTCCTCCTTCAAGCGCGTTGCCCGTCATCACAAAAAACATTTGTGCCTGATAGTCATGGAGCTCCGTACAAGTGTACCTACCCACTCTCGCAAAGCGTCGCTTCCCGCCCAGCCGTCCCCACCGCATTGCGCAAACCGCTTCGCCGTCCCCCCACAGTCGGGCCTGCGCCGCCACCGACTAGACAATCGTCGTCTCAAGCGTAGTTTGCGAGGGAAGCGACAGGCGTCAAGGGAACCGGGGTCCCCGTCACGGAAACGCTAGACTGCTCGGGTCGACACGTCAGCAGTCGTCGTCGTCGTCTCGGTCGACTCGGTCGACTCGGAAGAAGAAGAAGAAGAAGAAGAAGAAGAAGAAGAAGCACGCTCACCAGGACCCGCGACGCTCGTCGTGATGTCGCCGCTCTCGACGTACACGCCGCTGAAGAACCAGTCCTCGGCATCATCCGAGTCGTAGCCGCTGCGCGGCAGGCGCAGCACGCCGAGATGCCAGTCGGCGCCATTACTACTCGCGCTCGCCGCGACGGGAGCAACGGTCCGCACGAGGGCGTCGGCGCCGGTGCTGTGCCAGAAGGCGACGGTCTGGGCGGCGAAGTCGATCTCGTACGCGACGTTGTGCCATACATCAGGATCAAAGGGCGCCGACCACTTGCTCGCGCCGCCGACCATCCACTGCAGGTTCGGGTTCGTCTCGCCCGCCGCGCCGCTGAGCCAGCCGTACTTGAGCTCCGTGAAGTGGGATTCGAAGAAGTTGACTTGGTGCTCGTGCGCGGTGGACGGCGCGTTGGTTGCGCTTCGTGAGATGCTGAAGTGGTAGAAGACGGTGCCGCTGGCGATGGCCGCCGAAGTCTGCGGGATCAGCTCCGTGCGCCACATGTCGCTGTTCCACTTGGCCGTCGGGTCGATGGTGATGCGCACGCCTTGGGCGGACGCCGTGTCGGCCGGGTTCTTGTACGAGGGCGAGAGGTTGACGTAGTCGGTCACGTCGCCGCTGCCGTGGATGTAGTATTGGTACGGGCCGACCTGGTGGAGGGAGAGGGGGAGTTTCAGCGGATGAGGGTTTTGGAAAGACAAAGGCATTGAAAAAGAAAGGCCGTTCTATTCAGAAGCTGGTTCCTGGGAAGAAGCACGTACCTGGTTTGCCCATGACCAGTTGTTTAGGTCGGCCGACGAGTTGAACTCATTGAACCGTCCATCCCAGAGTACCGTGCCTGCGGCGGCGGAGCCCGCGAGAGTGGCGGCGGCGAGGAGGGCCTGACCAAACATGGCGAGCAGAAGGATTGAAAGTGTTTGTAACAAAAAGACTGAAAATGGGAAGTGGAAGGCAAATGCTACCACAGGAGGAGAAACGAAGCAGCGGAAGGTCCCTACACTAAGACACCAACAAAAGATGTGCCTAGCCGTAGTCGAAAGACATCTTATACTTCCGCTCGAGCCGGTCAGGAGACGACAGAAATGCTGAAAATGCCGTCAGGGAGGCAAGTATTACAACACACTCGGCAAAGATTGCATAGTATTCGCCTGCTTTGCGGCACTTTCTTTCCCGACAGCGCCGTGAAGCCGGACATCAGGCTAACGGAGTGGTGTACCCGCTGTTCCTGAGTGCAATCCGGGGCCGAGCTGTCCGGATATACAGAACGTAGAGCACAGGCCACGAGGGTGGCAGCGCACGCAGCGTGCGAACAATGCATCTTCGAAACATTGGCCAGTTGATTGACATGAACGACACAGGGTGCACACGGAGCGTCGCCGTCCACATCCCTGCATAAATTTTAAGCATAATTCCCAAGCATCGGTGGATTTTAGCCGTTATTGGGTGGCGTGCAGGGGTGCCCATCGGCATGGCGGACCGCAGGCGCTGGAGATCCGCCTCGGGTTGATTAGAAACCACGCCACCATCTGCCCCCGGCTGCGGGGAGATGGTGCTGCTGAGCCGGCAGGTGGGACGGCGGCAAAAACCTGGCTATTGCATTCGCCACAGCAATGTCTGTTGAGCTCGTGGTATGGAAGCGATGTCGAAAGATGGCCCACAGCTTGTGGAGAAGTGTGGGCAGTGGAGACTGGGCGACGGAAGTTGAGGAGGCTCGTTCTGTGCGAGGACGAACGAGCTTTGCCGAGCACCCACTTGACCGCATTGGTCAGACATCAAACCATGGTTCTACGTAGTGATTCATGTTACGACGGAGATTTTGCACGGATCTCACGTATCGCTGCAGTACGAGTCGTACTTGTCGCGCTGGCAGCGATGGCGCTATCCAGACCGGATACTTTCGGATACCATCAAACACACATTACTCGAGCAAGTTCCCTGATTTTGGAATCACAGATGGCAGCTGAAACATACGACAATCCCAAACGCGGGAGAAGCTTAATTGTTCAAAGTATGTATGGACAAATGTTGCAAAGATATTCACACGAAGAATGTAAAGAATGAGCAGCCGCTCTCCCAACAATCACTTCTTCCCGACATGACCACATCTCTCAGCCTATCTAGAAAGCCGGGTCGGCGTTCGTAAGAAGCTGGACGAAGTACTCCTGGAACCAAGTGCCAGCCTCAGGCGCGGGCTTGAGCGCGCTGTTGGCGCCGCAGTGCGAGTCGTAGCGAGTCGCCGACGTGTCCGACGTGCCGTCAGCCTCTCCGCCCGGCTTGACCCAGACAATGGCATCGAGCAGCGGGTCGTCGGTCTCGGTGGTGGGGCGCAGACCGAAGCCGGTGCCCTTGACGTTGCACCAGTCACCCCAAGCCTCCTGCGCAGTGGGCTGCTTGCCGGACCGGCCCTGGTCGACGATGAAGTGCGCAGGGTAGCCGGCCGACTCGAGAAGCGGGCCGAGCGCGTTGATGAAGCGCTTCTCGTCGCAGATGGTGCTGCCCTGCGTGTACGACGGGCAGGTTGCAATGCTCCACGCGTTGTAGTTGGACACGTTCGTCGCCAGTCCGCGCACCGCCTTCGGGCTACCCGCCGCCTTGTAGATTTCGGCGAACAGGTCCGCCGTCGGCTGCTGGTTGGCAGGCCAGCCCAGCCAGCCTGCGTGCCCGGCGTCCAGGTACATGGCCACGTTGTCGAGGTTGAGCGCCTTGATCGCGTACTCGATGCTCTCCTTGTACGCAGACTCGGCGTTGGCGCACTTGGCCACGTTCAGGTTGGTCACCAAGTTGGCGAGGGAATCGGGCTCTGGGAAGAAAAATGAGTATGCTTCTTGGAAGTTGAATGCTGCGGGGTGAACGTACCAATGACCAAGGTGAAGAAGACATCGGGGTAGGCGTTGATCTTCTTGACAATCTCATCAATGTACTCCGTCTTGTAGATGTTCACGCCATCGTCGGCAATGGAGAGCTCTCCGTTGGAAGCAGCCGCAGCGCAGTCACGGTCCGGAAGGTCGTATACAACCAGAGGCAGCGTCAGCTTCGCGCCAGCCGCGTTCTTGGCCTGCACGTCGGCGGCGAAATCATCAATCATGGGAATCTTGTCGCGGGTATCCCTGGAGCAGAAGTAAGCTTACTGTCGCACCGCTTGAGCTCAGCCAGAGATGGGCAAACTTACATCCAGTAGAAGCTGGGGACATCGGCGACCTTGGAGGCCTGGGCAGCCAAGGCAGTGCTGCCAGCGGCCTCCAGAGATGGGACGGCGATGCTGACAACCTCGGACGAGTAGTACGCGTTGGCGTAGAAGCTGTAGCCGGCAAGCGGGTTGGCGTCGGCGGCCTGGGTCGTCGCGGTTGCGGCGGCAGTCGTGCTCGTCTGCAGCGTCGTGGGAGCTGCTGTCGTTTGGCCGTACGCAGCCGGCAACACAGCCGCAAGGGCGAGCGCTTCAGCGTGCTTCATCTTGTCGAGAAAGAGTGACGAAAGTAAATCTGTCCCTGAGAATTGGCTGTACGGACTGTGTTCGAAGGCGGCTGGGGAGTACGATAGAGCAAGTGGGAGATCCTTTTTTATATTGCCTGGCATATGCACCGCTCATGGCCGCGTCCGGAGCGCTGAACCGAATTTCCGTCGCGAACGGGCCCGACTCCCGCCACAATGGCACCGCCATCAGGTTTCAAGGCTCAAGTGAGAAGCTTTCGAAGGGGCTGCAGCTCGTTCGGAACATTGTTCTTAGCCTGCCGGCGGGGGAGCGGTGCTCAGAGTATTCCACGTCTGGCACGGACTTGCCTGCAGTGGAGCATTTGACAGCCGGAAAGGCCGAACAGAGCCATGCTTACAGGCGAATGTACAGCCGATCCAATGGCAGCAGACCGGAGCGTGAAACAAGCGGGTCCGTGTTATGCTGGCTGATGGTGGAAACCGGGCTAAGACTGAGTCGTGGAGTTGTATGGGTCGCCAAGTCAGCGGAGCGTGACACCACCTGAGGCGAGCGAAGGACGGCAAAAGCAGTGGGATGAGCCGCCGGAGCCAGCGGCCTCAGACCCGGCAGAGGAAATTAAATGACAGGACGCAGGCGAAGAACGTGACTTATTCGTGGCTATAGCGAGCGACCAAAGAAGAAACAGTCTGGCCAGGTGAGGACGATCCCCAGCTGTTTGGGGTTGATTAAGCTTGACGGGTAAAAGGCGTAGTGCCGCTACCCCGCCTCTCGCAAATTGTACCTGCGTCCGACCGTGGCTTTGTGTCCAGGTTCACTTGGCGTACTCGATCATCTTCCCGTTGCTGCTTTTGGCACGGCGTACCTGCATGAGATTACGGGCGTTTCTTTTGCTAATTCTGCTCACATCAGTGATTGACGAGGATTGGGCAACTTCCATCACACGGCCACGCGTGCTTGACGTCTGTCTGGGCTCCAAACAAGTAGACAAGAATCATGGGAAAGTGCTGCTGATAAGCTATCTGGCTGAATTCCAGCAGACTCCTTTCGTCATCCAGGATCGCGCAACGTGCCTGTTACGCGAAGATCGCCTGCTGTGTGAGCCCGAACCGGGACACGCCAGAATGCATGGTCAGGTCGCACGAACGTAAACAGCCGAATCCACATTGAGGAATGCCACAGCCGCCGACCCGGCACCCAATTCACGCATCCGTAAAAGTGCAGTGTCAACACCCACTATCGTGGTCAGCGCGCAAAGGGTTGCCACGAATGAAGAAGAAAGGGGTCTCCGCATGTTGAAGAGCCGTCGGATGCCTCAAGGCGCGAAACTAGATTGGTGACGATCCGGCCGTGGCAAAAGCTCGAGAAAGTTTGTGTGTAGTCTTGCAGACTGCTAGAATCCTTCCAGCTGTTATGTGCTGGCTTGAGAAGTTGTGTCACCCACACTGCCGATTTCCGTTGGTGGAAAATGTGAGGGATACAATTAGACTGAAGACGCCATCCACAGATGTGGTGATGCAAGCGGGCAACTGACGATGCGGAGCGTCATCCGATGCCCCCATTAGTTCGACCTTATAACCTTTCGAATCGACCCTGATCCCCCTTTTGGTATCCTAAAACTCCGTTGCTATGCCCAACTCTTGAACTTTACCCGAAACTCCCAACCATGCATACCCAGGCCATACCGCCTCAGCCGTCATCCATTCCTGTGTCGGCCTCATCCATCGGCTCACGCGGCTCTTGCGCTTCATGGTATTGTATAGCGTCATCGATGTAGCTGAGGATTGCGTTCACGCTGTCCTCATCCTGCACGTTGAGCTTCAGGAAAGAAACCATGCTGAAGTCGTCAATCAGTCCCGCCACCGCCTTGTTCAGCCGGTTGAACGACGAGCCCGTCATGACGCTCTCGGTCGCAGAAGGGTCGCCAACGCTTTCGAACTCGAGCCTGTGGGCCGGATCGTCTTCCATCAAGCCAGCGTCGGGGGTGATGAAGCGCTTGAGCTCGCGCTTGGCCACCTGGTCCTTGACCAAGTCCATCTTGCTCAGGACGTTGATGTGCGGCATTTCCAGCATGAGCATGGCGCTCATGGCCGAGAGGGTGCCGGCGAAGAACTTGGCGCGGTCGACGACGAAGGTGGCCTCGAGCAGGTAGGCGGCGCACATGTTGATGTTGAGCGAGCCGCGGGTGAGGTGCTTGACGAGGGCGGGCAGGATGGGGACGTGCGTGTACAGCTCGATCTGGCCCGGCATGTCGATGACGATAAGGTACTCCTCGGTCACCTCCTCGAGCGGCTCGGTCAGGAAGTCCATGTTCTCCAGCAGGAACTCGAAGCAGTAGATGAGGCCGCCGTTGGGGCCGAGGCCCATCTCCTCCATGACATCCTCGAGGCTGATCAGGTCCTTGATGTCGACGTCGGGCTCGTACGCAAAGTCGTCGGCGGCGGGGTCGAGGTTGATGTAGAAGCACGAGCGCTTGAGGGTGCGCAGGTGCTGGATCAGGGCGGAGCAGAAGGTGCTCTTGCCGGCGCCGGCCGGGCCCATGACCAGAGTGCCGAACTTGCTCATGGCTGCGATGGATGCGGGGAGTTTTCGTGAGTAGCGCTCGCCGCGGCGGCCGAGCAGCGACGCCGGTGACTTTTTGCGCCGCTTGCGACCGACGGTCGGCGCCCGGCGGCGACACGTGCGGGCAGAACGACTCCGGAGCGGCAGGCGGTGAGCGAAAAAATGGCGGGATGAGGTGCTTTGCGCCCGGCAATTAAACGTCGGCTTAGCGTCTTTTCCCACGGCCATTGTCTTCTTTTCCCCTCCTCCACCCACTTTCTCTCTTCATCCTCATCCTCTCCCTCGTCTCCACCTCCACTCCGCCCTCTTCTCTCGTCGCCTCCCGCGCCTCGCCTTCCCAGCCGCCACGATGGTCTCCGTCCCCAATGGCACTGCCTCCAAGGGCAGCTTCCTCTTCACCTCCGAGTCGGTCGGTGAGGGCCACCCCGACAAGATTGCGTATGACTCCCCCGCGCCGCATTCCCGCGAGCTCCGCGCTGACGGCTCTACAGCGACCAGGTCTCCGACGCCATCCTCGATGCCTGCCTTGCCGAGGATCCTCTCTCCAAGGTTGCGTGCGAGACTGCCACCAAGACCGGCATGATCATGGTCTTCGGTGAGATCACCACCAAGGCCGCTCTGGACTACCAGAAGATCATCCGTGGCGCCATCAAGGACATTGGCTACGATGACTCGGCCAAGGGCTTTGACTACAAGACCTGCAACGTCCTTGTCGCCATTGAGCAGCAGTCGCCCGACATTGCCCAGGGCCTGCACTACGAGCAGGCTCTGGAGCAGCTCGGCGCCGGCGACCAGGGTATCATGTTCGGCTATGCCACCGACGAGACCCCCGAGATGCTTCCTCTCACCATCCTTCTGTCGCACAAGCTCAACTCTGCCATGACCAAGGCCCGCAACAACGGCGACCTTCCCTGGCTCCGTCCCGACACCAAGACGCAGGTCACCGTCGAGTACGAGCACGATGGCGGCGCCGTTATCCCCAAGCGCGTCGACACCGTTGTCGTCTCTGCTCAGCACTCCGAGGACATCACCACCGAGGAGCTCCGCAAGGAGATCAAGGAGAAGATCATCAAGCAGGTCATCCCCGCTCACCTCCTTGACGACAAGACCGTCTACCACGTAAGTGTCAACAGAAGCGAACTTTGTTGAGATGGCCCGCTAACCCCTCTACAGATCCAGCCCTCTGGCCTCTTCATCATCGGTGGTCCCCAGGGTGACGCCGGCCTGACTGGCCGTAAGATCATCGTCGACACGTACGGTGGCTGGGGTGCCCACGGTGGTGGTGCCTTCTCCGGCAAGGATTACTCCAAGGTTGACCGCTCGGCTGCCTACCTGGCCCGCTGGATCGCCAAGTCTCTCATCAAGGCCGGCCTCGCCCGCCGTGCCCTTGTCCAGCTCTCGTACGCCATTGGTGTCGCCGAGCCCCTCTCCCTCTTCGTTGAGACCTACGGCACCTCTGACAAGACGTCGGACGAGCTTGTCGAGATCATCCGCAACAACTTCGACATGAGGCCCGGTGTCATCGTCAAGGAGCTCAACCTTACCAACCCCATCTACAACCGCACTGCCAAGAACGGTCACTTCACCGACCAGACCTTCACCTGGGAGCAGCCCAAGGAGCTCAAGTTCTAGGTTCGAGAACTTCCGGCTTAATTTTCCTTCTGGGTTCTTCACAATGAACATTCAAGTTGACGACTCAACGTCTTGTCAACGCTACGCGGTAACGACTGATGTTTCTTCAACAAACAAAACGGCGTCAGGGATCATCTAAAAAGAGAAAATCTTTACTTGGGCTTTTTGGGCAAGATACCACCTGTCAACAGTATTCAACATAGACTCTCTAGAAGAAAACGCTGCAATATGCGCAAGAGCTGCAAAGTATTGCAGATGGTTAAGAGAGAAAGAACTTCTTCAACCTTTTCACTTTTGTTTTTCGCCAAAATAATCAGAAGCGCCGGCGTTTGGGAGGGGGTTCTTTCAACACGAATTCCACGGAACGCTCAAGCTTGTCATAGCATTTGGAGGAAACAATTCATTCTGCTGTTCTGTCGGCTACATGTAGCGGATCGGTGGAGTAGCGAGGCGTCAGTAGGACGTGTCTCGCAGAGAGATAAATGAATGAAAATGTGTTGGAAAAAATGAACGGCCCCCTTATCATCCTCAACAATCGCCCCACCCTTTCGTCTTGTCCCTATCCTTATCGGACCAGACCATCTTTGTCGACACTACCCTTGGCAGCAAAGGATGCATGCCCTTGGTGCTAACGAGTGTCACAAGACTTGGGGCACAGGTCATGCAACGGTGATGCGGGAAGTAATTCAATAGTCCCCGATCAGCCAACCAGCGCCCCAAGCCATTTTAGCTTGGTTTTCTGGACCCTCGTGGAAAGATCCTACAGTAACTACTCGACTCCTGGCGGTTTTCGTCCTCAAGGGAGTTCGTCATCCGTCAAGATGCGAGAGTGACGGTTTTATTCCATGGAGTCCCAGGTTCGAATAGGACTTGACTGAGACATCGCGCGGATGGGATCGCGATTTGGAATTTGAGGACTCTTCCGATATCGCTTTTGTTTATACGTTATGATAGATCGATGGGTCAAGAGATAGTTGTTATAGGAGTAGAGGTCGCAGCTTGAACTGCTTGCAAGCAAAGGGGGGGTCCTCGAGGCGATCAAGCAAGCGGCCATCATGCTTGCGCTTTGCTTGATTGAACGCTTAACAGGCGGGCGAGAACTGTTAGACCGGGCGGACTAACGTTATCCAAGTAACTTCGAATAACTCCGAACAACGTTATTAATACCCCGCTACCTATCCACTCGTATCTACGATACTCCGCGGTTTAAAGCCTCACTATTCTTCTACACGTAAGAGGTTTAAAATCGTTATAAGCGGCGATCTTTTCTATCTATACTATATAAGGTCGTTCTGCTTATCAAGCGCTTGCTGCTTGTCGCGACCCCTGTATGGGAGCATATCCATACGTGTTGAAGGGCCAGAAAGGAGCTCGAATGGAAAACAAAGCACGGCGACAGGTATAAACCCAGAGTTCGACGCAAAGCCAATTAAGATTGTGAAGTGCAGGTATGCTCGTTGCGCATTGCACGAGCAGCACTGGCAGCAAGCGTTCGGGATGTGATGGATTGGAGGGTGCAGCCGACACCTTGGTATAAGCTCACGCTTGTAAGCAGCCACAGCCGGTGTGCAGCATGCAGCCTTTCGCGCATTGCTCCAAATCGTTCGAATCGGACATCACGGCGGGTGATAAAGTACCGGGTCTCTCAGCTTTACCGCGCAGAATGCATGACACCCTGCTTACGTAGACAGTTGAGTCCATTCTCCAAACGTATATGCACCGTAACAGGGGACGAATTCGTCTGGATAAGAGGTCCAAATACCTACACAGGAAATCTGTAACATGCTGTGACATCAAGAGCAGCCCCACCAACGGTATTCACTTTGGACAATGATGAGGAGAGAAAAAGACGAAAAAGACTTTTTTGGGGGTATCCCATCCCGACAGCAACTTTTATAATGACCTGCAAAGCCCCTCTTTGAAGCGCATCCCACGCCCAACCAACGCCGATAGATGCCGCAAAACCTCTATCACCCTTGACAGATAAAACCCAAGAGGCAGCATCTACCTCTCACCTCCTCCTCTGCGCGACCTTCCTTCTCTTCGCAAACATGGCCCCGGCCTCAGCACCGCCACCACTACCACTATCCCTCGGCCCATCCTCGACCGCCCTCTTCCGACTCCTCTCCAACGCGCCCTTGGTGCCCGTGGTGCGCTCGCCCCTCCGCGTCAGCCTATCGATGCGGTCGACGCCGGCGCCCAGCTCCATCCACTCCTCGCCGCCGTACGCGGAGCGCTGGCGGCGCTCGCGGGCCGCCGTCTTGGCGCGCTCCTTCTTGCCGGCGGCGGGCAGGCGGACGAAGTTGGTTTCCTCGTACGCGCGGCGCTCGTCCTCGGCGGCGCGGTCGCGCGCCGACTTGACCCGGCGCCCGCCGTCGACGACGTTGGAGCCGATGCTGGGCTGCGCGACGGGCGCGGCCGACAGGTGCTCGTCGACGAACTCGTCGATGGCGGCGGCGCGGCGGGGCCCGCCACGCTCCTCTCTCGCGCCGCCGCCGTGGCGCGGTAGGTCTTCCGGCATCGCGGTTGCGGTGATGCGCGGAGGGCGGTAGATGCCGGCGTCGTCGGCGGGCTCGGCGTCGCCCTTTCGCTTGCTGCGCTTCTTGTCGGCTTCGGAGCCGGCGGCGTCGTTGCTGTTGCTGCCGCGGGAGAAGGCGAGGGGGTTGGGGCGGTAGGCGAGCTCGTCGATGTCGTCGTCGTCGTCGGAGCCGTCTTCGTCTTCGTCATCGTCCTCCTCGCTTTCGTCCTCGCCGCCGCCGCCCTCCGCCTTCTTCTTGTTCTTCTTCCCCCCCGGAGCATTGGCGCTGCCACCGCCACCGGCCTTCTTCAGCGCCTCCTCCGCCCGCGCCGCGTAGTCCGCCGCCCGCACCACCTTGTCGATCTGGTACTTGAGCTTGCCCTCGAGCGGCCGCGCGCCCTTTTCCAGGTACAGCCGGAGTTCGCACAGCTTCTTGACGACGTCGTCGACGTTTTCTTTTCCCTCGTCCTCCTCATTGCTGCCGGTCTTCTTTGTCTTCTCGCTGTTGTTCCGCAGCTTGAGCAGGATCAGGAAGACCAGGTTCTGCAGGTACGACAGCAGCAGCTCGTTCTTGACGTCCAGCAGCGAGATGCCGTCTTTGGGCGGCAGCGGCGAGAAGAAAGACGACGCGTTGTTGTCGCCGCCGCCATCGTCGGCGGTGTTTTTGCTGTTGTTGGTGGGCGAGGGCACCGGTTCGGCGGCGGAGGTGAGCGATGCCGTCAGGTTCGACAGCAGCGTCGGGAGGGAGGTGTCGAGTTTTGCGGCGGCCATTCTGGGCTGAACCCTCGCGTGCGATTCGAAATCGTATATGTGCAGAGCGCGCGCCGTGCGGTGTTGAAGGAAGTGGATTCAGCGCTTTGCGCGCGTTGTGTAGCGTGGCCGTGGTGGTTGTTGTACTGTCTGTCCCTTTGCGCTCTTCTTCTGCTTTCCTCCCGGAATTTTTGTGAGAGGAACACGGACTCGCTCGCGCGTCGCAAGCGGCAGAATCCCAAACTTTTTGCCGATTAACCAGTCCGACTCACCGCCTTTCGGCGTGCAAAACTCGCCGAAGAATTTCGACCCGTGTGTGCCACCGTATTATTATTGCTACTCTGAAACCTCACACGGTCATTGCAAAAGTCACGGAGCTTTTGCTGCTTTCCGATTATAGGCGCCGCATGCAACGAACGCATGCTGTGATAAATTGATGTCATCTCTCGCTGTCAGCTCGCCCCCCACCAACAACTACCACCCTCTCCCGACCGAATCACACTTGCGCAATCGAAGCGGAGATCCGCATGGGTAGTAGCCATCAAATCAGGGATATCACCCCGCGTAACTCCAACCCAAAATTCCCCGGAAGAACGCCGGCTTGCCAACAGAAAACAGGATCAAGCGAAGTAAGAAAAAAAAACAGGGAAATACGCGCCACGGCCGTCCACCCCTATCCTGGAATATGCTGCAGGAGTCAAAAAAAAAAAAAAGGGAAAAGATGTTCCCCGCCCCTCATCAGCGCCAACCCATGCACTTTTGGATAGCCAGAACCAGAAAGCGAGAGAGAGAGAAAATAAAAAAAAAGAGAGAACAGAACGGAAAATAAATGGCCCGTCTCTTACTCTTACAACCCCCTGCCCCTACTTGCCCTTCCCTCAACCAAAATCAATTCGCCAACCAACCGACCCCCATCCCCACCCCCATGTCCTCGCCCCCGGACGGCATCTTCCTCGCGCGCGCCAGCCCGAAATCCAGCACCTCGCTCCGCGGCTCGACGTACTCCCTCAGCCGGCCCTTGACGCCGACCGCCAGCGGCGCCTCCTCGCCAAACGGCCCGACCTGCCTGCCCTTGACGAAGACGAGCTGCGTGGCCACGCCGAGGCTGTTGTCGTCGAGGACGTGCGCCGTCGCGGCGTCGGTGCTGCCGAAGGCGATGAGGTTGAGGTGGGACCAGCGGGGGGAGCGGTGGCTGTCGTGGTGGTGCTGACCCGGGTGGCCGTGGTGGTGGTGGTGGTCGACGGCGGTGATGACCGAGTCGGTGTCGCTGTGGGCGTCGGAGGTGGCCGGGTGCGGGTGGTGCGAGTAGAGGATGGATTGGGCGACGTTTTGGACGAGGAGGGCGTAGATGTTGCGGGGGAGGGCGCCGAGGCTGTTGTTGTTCTTGGGCCAGGTGGTGATGTTGAGGGAGACGAGCTGGGGGAGGTAGTTGAGGGCGCTCTGTTGGTGTGGGTGGTTAGTTTGAAGTATGTATGGGGGTTGGGGCTTGGGCTTACCTCGAAGGCGGCGAAGCTGTCGGTCTTGTCCGCGACGATGCTGGTCGCCGGGAAGCCGACGGACAGCTGTTCCAGCTCCGAGCACTCCCTGCAAATGCTCTCGAAGTCCAACGGGCTGTACACGTACTCGTCCTCGAGCAGGTCCGCCGCGTTGGCGTGCACGTTGAGCAGCTTCAGCGTCTTGCCGTGCCTGCTGATGCCTGCTGCGGCAGGCAGCTCCTTGACGTTGCTGATGTCGATGGTGATGGCCTTGAGTCCAGTGACGAGGCACAGGAAGTTGTCCAGGGCGTGCAGAGCGTCGCTCTCGCGGTTGTCCTCGTGCTTGAACTCCAGCGTTTCGAGGTTCCGCGGCAGCTTCGTCGGCTTGCTCAGCTCCGCAAACAGAGTGCACGCCCCCGGGCAGTCGAAAACGGCCAGCTTCTTGAGCGTGGAGAACTTGATGGCGCGGCACCACGTCTCGGCCGAATACCGCAAGTGCACCTTCTGCAGCGTGAGCTCCGTGAGGGCCAGGGGCTTGCAGTGATCGAGGGGAATCATGTGCCCAAACAGCCTCGACGTAATCAAGCCAGGCCCGGTGCTCGAGTCATGCAGTTCCCGAGGCGAGAACGGGCTTACGGCGGGGTGGAAGCTGGCGTTGACAATGAGCTTGTCGACCTTCTTGTTCTTGCGCAGCAGGATATTGCACAGGTCCAGCACCTCGCCGCTGTCGGGATACAGGCCGAGGGTGCGCGTGTGCTCGGCGATGTGCTCCAGGTCGCCCGAGTGCTCCAGCTGGTCGAGGATGTTCCTGTCGAGCGAGATGCCCTCCAGCCAGGTCATCTGGCGCTGCTTGCGGTACAGCAGCAGCAGGTTCTCGGCGGAAAAGGGCTGCCATGGGTGCCAAGAGAATCGCTCGAGAATGTTCTCAGGCAGGAATTCCAGGATCATGCGCACGGCAAAGTGGGCCTGCTGCAGCTGGTTGCGCTTATCCTCGACCTCGGCAAGGTAGATGTGCAGGCGGCGGATGTAGTTCAATCCGATGTTGCGCGGGTTCAGAAAGGCGCCCAGGTTGAGGTCCGCCGTGCTGCCCACGTTCAGCGTCACCTCGCGGTACAGGTTGCGCACCGCGATCTGGTGCAGCTGCTTGCACGAGAGGGACAGGCTCTTGAGATCCGTAGGCCGGAGAACCTGTGATGTTCGCAACCAACCCGTCAGCAAGGCTCCAGGTCATGGGTGCCGCGCGGCACAGCAAGTCCGCATGGGTGCCGTGCGGGGTCTGGGCAGTGAAGGCTGGGCTCCGTGGCTGGACTCACATAGTCGACTATCATCGACCATATCTCAATCGAGAGACCGGTCGCCTTGGTCAGCATGTTGGCGCGCACACGCGGAAACCGGTGGTGGTGCAAAGTGACGGCAGACTGAAGGCGCGGAGAAGAGAGAGAAGGTGGAGCCTAGGCGCCGAAAGAAAGATGGACGCGCGGGCGAGGATTCCGGTCCCAGATGGAGGCGGGCAGCAGGCAGCGGACGCACAGCAGCAGCACCAAAGAAGCAGACGAAGTGGAGAAGGAGAGGAGGACGGCACGCTGCAGGCAGCCGGCGCGAATCCGACAATTATTTTATCCGCAATGAAACGGGCACTATGACGGAAAACCCCACGGCCAGGTCTTGGCTGCGCGTGCGGACTCGCTCGTGTCGACCGGCAACATACGATTGTGGCTGCCGTCGTCAAAGTCAGACCATTTTGCCTGGAGTTGGCTCAGCCTGCTCGGCCTGCATACCGTCCAGAGCAATCTGCCCACTGCTAATCCCTCCGCATGACTCAGACTGTGGCGCACATCCGCGCGCGAAAATCAAAACGGCGCCGTCGCCCTGGGCCCAAGGGGGCCGCCGCCCGCTGCCATCGCCGGCCTCGCTGGCCTCGCCCTGGGCAGCCCTGTCGTCGGTCGTCTCCCTCAGCCACGCTCCGATGCCTCCACACGGCCCGTGACGTCCGCTAGCCGAGCTCTGGCCCCGGACAGCGCATCTCCCACGGCCTAGCAGGGGCTCCTGCCATCGCCGAAGCCTAGTTTTCATCAAAGGGATTGAGCTACTCTACATGGCGCGCCGTCGCCGCCTGGTCCACGCGCACCTGCAGGTCGCCGATGAGAATAGCATCAGTGATCCGCCCGCCCGCCCGCCGTGCCCTTGCCAATCCCAATTCCGCCAAACTCCAGTCTTCAAGATGCCTGAACTCCGCGCTATGCAGGCTGTGAGTGATCGAGCGCCCTGAGCAGTCGTCGTTGTGTCGTACAGAATAAAGAGAGCCCCGCTATGTAGAGACAGACCTGTAAGATGCGGACATACCCGCCCCCGATGCAGCTGTGCGCCGTTCCCAAGCCGTGACTGCTCGTTGACATGCCAACAAAGGCCGTTGCCTTTAGTTCTCGGTCTCTTCTTCTTCTCCCCCTCCTTCTCCGTCATCGTCGTCACCGTCCTGCTCCCGTTCGAACTCTGCTAGCATCTCCGCTTCCAACGCGTCGTCGTCTTCGTCCGCGTTCGGTTGGTGCACCGCGCCCGCGTCCTCTTCCCCTTGCCCTTCTTCAGGCCCGGTCGTATCCGGACTGGGAAGGCCGGACGATTGCTCGACGCTTGCGACGTTGGTCAAACTTGTCACCCGCTCTAGCGCCCGTTTCTTCCGCCGCTGGAGCTTTGACCCCGCTATGCTGACGGTCCCGTCGTCCGTCGCATTAGAATCGCTATCGCTGGCTTCCGAGTTTTCGTTAGACTCGGCGTTCCGTTTTCTCTTCTTATGCGCACTCTTCGCCGACCCTTCGCTGCGAACACTAGTATCCGACTCGAACCCGTTGGACTTTTCGCTTCCCTCACTGTCAGATTCGCTGTCGTCCAAGAATTCTGCAAGCTCTTTCTCGAGCTCTTCTCGGTCTTCATCATCCAGCGCGAGGTTGGTCTCGTCTACCGGGGAAGTTGGCATCATATCGTCCAGCTCGTCGTCATCACTAGCCATATCGTCCTCTACGAGCTCATCAAGGTCGGCTTCCGCGTTCGCTGCATCCTCGTCAGATGAAGACATCACGGTGCCATCGTCAAGCTCGTCGAATGGAGAACCCTGCGAGGCGTGCGGGCCGCGCTCATCAGGCTCCACATGGATGATGTGGGGCGCCTCCGACGCACGTTGCCACTTCACGAAACATTCCTTCAGCCAGTCCACAGTGACGATCTTGATCTGAGGATGCCGTGCTGCTTGCCGAACTTTCTGTGTTCGCCGATTCCTCGCGGCCACTACGTGGGTCGTTTTACGGTTGATGACTTCGGACACCTTCGCGCCAAAGCTCTTCGCCCAAACGGCATACTCGGAACTGCGGACAATTTAGAAGCTGGCTAGGAGCTATAACGGCACTGCAGTACTCACTTTTGGATGTTGGTTCCCAGGGGGACTACTCCGGAGAAAACGATCGAGACGCCCTTGAGAGCGCTTCGTTTCATGTCGGGCATGATTAAAGCGACGTCTGGCACTATCTCCAAGTCGTCTATCGGCCGTTTCTTCGGGCTCTTTTCCCCTTTGAGCTGCGCCAGTCTTCCGCCCTGGGCGCCGGATCGGCTCATTTCGTATCGCTCGTAGAAGCGTTGATGAACGGACCGCAGGTTGGCTTCCAGGTGTGTAAGCTCGTCGTCGTCATCGTGAAGAAGGTTATGCCGTCTGTGAGCATCACTCGGCGTTTCATCACCATTCTCGCGGGTCTCCTCCTTTTCCGCGGCTTCTTGGTCCGCCTTGTCGAGAATCTCCTGCCTACGCAAAAGCGGCTTGTCTTCCATCTGCGTCGCAATCGTCTCGTTCTGCTCGTTCGTCTGCTCCTTGAGTAGCTCGGGATTGTCACCTCCGCTCATGGCAACGAGCTGTTCTTCTAGCGACGTTGTTTCACTATTGGGCTTTGGTGGCATTTGGATCTTGGATGGAGTTTGCTTTTCTTCGGCCGCCGGTTCTTCGCTTGCAACACTCGTCTCACCTGCTGCTTCGTCGGGTGCCGGAGTATATGGCGGCGGCGGTGGCCTGGCTGCTTCGGCTGCAGCGATGTCATGTCGCTTGGGGAGAAAGCTGCTGTTGATGTCGCCAATGCCTACGAAGAAATCATAGGGAGTCACCTTGATCAGGTTACTGTGCCAATTCCAGACGTCACCTCTGTCATCGATGATGACGACCATCTTGGTGTCCACAGGAAAGATTCGGTGTAGGGTCTTGACCGTCAGGCTACCGCTCTCATCTCGACTGAGAATCCTATCGCCGAAGACCTTGCGATTGGGGTCAACAATCTTCGCGATGTTTTGCGCATAGGCCCTTGTTCCCATCGTGTAAATGTGCAGCTCATAAATCTTTGAGATGTTCTCCAAAAATTCTCGTAAGCCCGGCCTCAACTTGATGTAGTACCAACATCCTCTCCCGCCCGGGCCATTGTCAAGGAGTTGGAAGGATTGCACATCCTTAACCGCTTCGTAGTTCGGGTTGTCCGGATCCTTCTGCCATTCGGCTACGGTGGGATCGACGGTTGCGTGGATAATGGTCTGGTCCAAGTCGACGACAAGGGAGAGTTTTTTGCCCGACAAAAGGCGGCGTTTAGCCTCCTCCTCGGCGCGAATAGCGACATCCTCGCTGATCTTGAGGGCGGTGCTGCCGTGGGCTCGGACGACGGTGGCACGGTCGACATCGCGCATGGTCGTGTTGAAGCTCACTCTGGGGGTTCGCCGTCAGCGACAGAGGCGGAAAAAGTCCGCAAGGGCACTTACTCGTCCATGTTCTTTCCGCAGTTGACGCACATTCCGCCCCATTGGACTTCATGTGAGCACTCTTCATTGAGCTCGAACAGCTTCACCCTGCTTGCTATCAGCTAACGGAGGCGGGGCGGGAGCGGTGGGAAAACCGCATGCTACTTACCCCTCGCGCTGGATGACGTCTCCCTCCCTGATGAACCACGTCTTCAGGGTACCTTCCTTTTCGGCTTGAAAGTCGGCCGGGAATTTCTTCTTGACCTCATTTTCCTGGCCGAACTCATCAACTTCCGTCACAGAAGTTGTATAGTAGTATGAGAAGAGCTTCGCGAACCTCTTCACCTTGTCATCCTGTTGCTGCAGAAGCTTCGTGACGGTGATGGGGTAGTGAAGGTTTCTCGGGGAGTTGAACCGCATCGCTCCTCACATGCTCAGCGAGGAGCGGCTGTGCGGGGGTGGGCGGGGGTGTGGTGTCGGGGTGGGAGCGCGGTGTGCAGGCGCATGCGGCGGCGGCGATCCGTTGCTTGGCGGACGCGCGAAGCTTTGGGAGCTTGGGCCGGTGGGCTGCGGCAGGACGGGGCAGCTGCGACTGGGTGCGTGGGCCGAACGGGTGCGTGGTGGAGCAAGCGACTGCAATTGGGGCGCGGGTGGGCGTGCGGACGCGTCGGAGGTGGAATGACAATTGAGGTGGTGGTGCTTTGGTCGTGTTGCGCCAGTCAAAGAGCCGCAACATCCAATTCCACGTTCTGCTGAGCGGGGCGCGCTTTCCTTTAATAGCCCTGGTGGAAGCTACGACACGTGACCGCGAAGCTCGGCTCGCTGCCGGAAACGAACGCCAACACCTCTCACCGCGCTGCGGCCTGCTTTCGAGCACCCCTGCCGCTACACAACATTCTTCATCCACGAGATGGCAGTATTTGTTTGCACGTTTTGGAAGACGGGTTGCTCGGCAAAATGACGTGTCTTGATGCCGTCATCCCTGCAAGTACAGTCGGTCCCCGTCACAGTGGTGCCTGGACATTTTAGCACGCGGTTAGTACGCCGCGCGACAACGCGACGCCAAGTTTTCTTTGATCGCGTTCTATCTTCAGACTATCCGGATGCCTCTCATCTTTTTGAAGCTCTGATATGAAAGGAGGAAAAAGGTACTGCGCAGCGCACTCTAGGCACTCGCCCGCAAAACGAAGTAGTAAAAAAATCCCATGACTGCAACTCCCGTTTGCTCAGCACGAAGGCCCGAAAATGCTTACGGCGTGCAGCGACCCATGTAACGCGGGTACAAGCAGCAGTCCCTGACGGTATGTTGCTTGCAAAGCCACGCCAGGAAACGCTCCAGACCCAGGCCATAGCCTCCGTGGGGGGAGCTGCCGTACCTGATTTGTTTGTTAGCTACCCACAATCTGGAAATAGAGTTTCGGTAAGTTGTCACTTACTTCCTCTGGTCGGTGTACCAGTAGTACGGGTCAGGGTTGAGACTCTCGCGCTTGAAAGCCGCCATGAGCGCCTCGTAATCGTCCAGCCTCATTGATCCGCCCACGATCTCGCCGACACCAGGCATCAGGCAGTCGACGCTCTCAGTGACGCGAGGATCCTCCTTATCCTTCTGCATGTAGAAGGCCTTGATCTCGACGGGGAAATGAGTCAGGAAGATTGGCTTGTTGATGATGTCCGTCATCCTACGCTCGGCAGCTTCTGCAATGTCGTCGCCGAACTTGTGGGGCTCGCCTTCCTCGTTAGGGATTTCATGCTCAACCAGCCATTGGATGGCGTCAGCGTACTTCATGCGCATGAAGGGCCTCTCGGGCATCTTGAAGTCGGGGTTAAGGTTCTTGATGTAGCCAGCGATGATCGGGTCGGCCATGGTAAGCTCGAGAACACGGCAGATGATATGCTCAAGGTGGGTCAGAAGATCATCAAAGGTGATGAAGTCCAGCTCGGCCTCAATGTGCGTGTACTCGGACAAGTGGCGCCTTGTGAGGGACTTCTCCGCGCGGAAGGACTTCTCAATGCAGTAGACGTCGCCCATAGAAGGCAGCACGGTCTCGAGGTACAATTGAGAAGACTGGGTAAGGAAGGCATCCTGGCCGTAGTAGTCGAACTTGAAAAGCGTTGCGCCGCCCTCGACCTGCGTCTGCACCAGGGCAGGGGGGCTGACTTTGCGAATGCGGCACTCCTTGTACGCGGTGTGGAAGGCGTACTCGATAGCATCGCGGACCAACATGACCGAGGAAGCAACCTCACCGCGAAGAGTAAGGTGGCGCAGGTCCAGCAGCGTGCTGTGCTCGGCCTTGGCCTGAACCCTGTTGGTGATAGCATCCTCACCGCCAGCAGCCTTCCACTCCTGGGGAATCTTATAGAAATCGGCGTGAAGCTCGCGGTTGAGAGGGGCGTGGGCGCCAGCGGGGACCTCGTACATTTCGCCGTAGATCTCCATGGAGGTCTCACGGGTCAGGGTGAGGGCATCGTAAGTCTTTGCCAGCTTGCCGGCGATGACGACCTGCATGAAGCCGTAGCCGTCTCTCAACGTAATGAAGAGGACATCCTTCTGCTTGCGCTCGCGGTGCACGCGACCAAGCACTTTCACGCGAGTACCCTTGTTCTCGGCGTCCTGGCCGCTGCGCAGCTTGATGTGGCCGCCCGTCTCGTCCAGCTTGATCTTGACAGCCTGGGGCAGGCTGGTGTCTTCCTCAATGACGATCTTCTTGGCCTCTTCAAGGACCTTTGCGCGCTCCGCCTCCTCCTTGGCACGCTGGGCGGTGAGTTCCTGCTCGCGGGCGGCCTTCTTCTTCTGTTGCTCGTAGAAGTTGACGGCCTTCTTCATGCCAGCCTTGGCGGCGGGCTTCCATTCCTTCGCAGCCTCGTCCTCGCTCTGGGACTTGCGGGTGAGGTATTGGGCCTCGGCGGGGCGCTGGAGGTAGGCGAATTGGAGCGTCTTGAAGGGCGATTCCTGGGTGCCCTGCTGGGTGGGCTCGTCCTTGCCAATGTCTTCGTCAATGTAGATGGTCGCCATTTTGGGCAGGCAGCGTGCGCGAGCGGAGGGGGTGGTGCAATTGGAAGGAGAGGCGGGGGAAGTGCGACCGTGTTTATTCGATCGCCGGCCGGCGAACAGTCATCTGGTGGGATGAGTCGAAATTCCAGCTTATCTTATCGGCCCCTCGATCGCTTGGCCCCAGCTGTCCGCCCACCGCACGGCCGCTTCGCCTACCTGCACACCCGCAGCACTCAACGCAACATCCAGTGACACGTTGTCGCATTATCAACCCGCTTCATCTTACAGGCCATGACTCGTCCTTGGTCTGCTCGCACTCAATCCGAGGCCCTGTCGAGATGATCAAGGCGGATGCACGAGACGGCATGGCAAGAGCAATATAATCGTGCTCTTTGTTCTCACCACCTGTGCGCGGCAGCAGAGACTATTTGGGCGAGTCGTTTGGTCCAACAATCTCAAAGCAACGTGAGTACAGTAGCATCCGTACCCATTTCAAACCCCTCTGGGTTGGAACTACAAGAACGGCAAAGGGCAGCTTCAGTCATCCTGTGGCACCTTTTTGCCGGTCCCGGCAGGTCAATAATTTAGGTATATGGAACACCCCACATCACGGTTTTCCGAACAAGTCATCTCTCAGCTTCAATCTGTATCGTCAGATATCACTGAAATAGCGGGCACATGACAATTTCTTGCGGGCTCCGAAACGCGACACGGGTAATGGACCTTTTTATTCAACTTTAGCACGACTCCAGAACCTGGACCACTGAATCTCCTCTGTGACCCTTGTCCATCAGCACGTGTCCAACATGTCCGTAAGGGCACTCTTCTCCGCCGAAGTAATCGTCAGGCTGTACACCGACTTCACCTTGATCCAGGCCTTAGCGTAGGTGCAGTAGAACGAAGCTATTGCATGGTCAGTACGGTTCACGGTGCTACACTAGGGAGTCACTTACCAAGCGGAGGCTTCCATGCGTCAGGAGACGAGTCGCCCTTGGATTGGTTCACGTTATCCGTAACAGCCCACAGCTGGGGGTTGTCGAGGTCGTTTGCAAAGTCCTCACGTCTGGCAGCAGTCCAGGAAGAGGCCCCCGACTTTTCACATGTCAGCTTCCATTCCGAGACGTGCAAGGTTTCCCAATTACTCACCTTCCAGGCTTCCGAGAGAGGCACCATGTGGTCAATGTCGACATCAGAAGCGGCAGTCCACGTCGCGCCGTCATACGGACTGAACCAGGACCCACTGGTAGCGGCGCAAGCGCTGCTAGTGACGACGTTGGTGCCGTCACGCTTCAGCACGGTTTCGCGCGTGTTGCAGGAGCTATTTGAAGTCAGAACCATCGAAAGCCATGGCTCGTCTAAAAATGCACGAACCCCGAGATGGTGATCCAGTGGTTGAATTCCTATTGCCTTGATCAGAAAATTGCTACAACCAACAAGACGACTGGGATACTTACATCGCGGCTGTAGCCAGTGGAAGAACCCTTAGCAGCAACGGTCAAGCCACTGAGCTGGGTCCGAGCGGTCGAGAGGGCCGGAATACCAGGCGGCGTGGGCACGGGAGCCGGCGCCGGGAGGGCCTGAGTAAGCAGAGGAGCGGCGCTCAGAAGCGCGCTGACGACAACGAGGAACTGCATGGCCTGGTATTTGCGATTGACTGCACTGGAAAGCTGGAGGAGAAAAAGTTGGGCCACATTCCTCGCGTTTATAAACACCGGGCAGTGAGGTTCATCTCGCCGGGTGCCGTCGGTGGTCTCCGCTTGTTTCAGCGTGGACAACACAATGCGCATTCCTGCGCCAATGATAAGAGTGCTTACTGCCAGCACGTGGGACAAGGGCGCGTAGGAGGAACCTTAGGATGATGGAAGTGGAAGGTGATTCAGAACGCCAAGATGCACGGAAGAAATAACCTTAGCCACTATCTGCCACTCAGCGGCCCGAACCCGGCTCCTCCAGACCAAAGCGGCAAGTCGGCCAGTGGGCCATCAATCAGCTCCAAGGACAACTGAGCAAGCGAGCGACGAGCAGGGGTGGCGTTGCTTGGCAAATGGCAGGAACAGGACCCGGCCGAGAACGGTGGTACGGACAAGTCGTCAAACCCGAGACCGGAGAAGCAGAATCGCGGTTGCGGGGTATGCACACAGCTGCTGCACGAGATACGCACGGGGCCTTATCATTCGCTACCGCTGCACGCTCGATAGGCTGAACTTGGCATCATATGTGCGAGGCTTGGCGATGGCTAAGCGTACTTTTATTCGGACTGCCACGATGCAAGCCGGTCGCTACTGATTCGAGACGGCGGGGTTGGCTGCAGCGGACAGAGTACCCGTTCGAGCAGATGCGTACGCTCGCCACGGTGTTTATTCCCACCCCTCTTGCTTGCGCGTCGGCGAGCTCCTATCCTCCTTCTAACCCTGCAATAGCATCCTGCGACTCTCCTGGGTTGTTCGCCTGCATCTTGCCCTTTCGAGAAGCTGCGGTTCGCTTACGAACTACCCCATCGATTCATGGGCGCAGATCATTTGGACCATTATTTTCCGAGCATCTAGCTTCGTCAAGGTTGTTGGGGTCGAATACGAGAATCTGCGCGCCTTATCGCTGCGTGGATTGCGACATGGACTTCCGCCTTTTTGCTGACACACACTCCGAGAAACGACTTAGTCAATCCCCGAGAACATCTTATTTTTGCCCAACTTCCTTCCCCCAGATCCCGTACCTCCGCAACCGCATCTTGCAAAGGGACACTACCGGACTTGACTCCATATCTGGCCTCCACCGCTCTTCCGAATCGTGGTGGCTGCCAAACGATATTCTATCTGCTGCCAATTGGCTTTACTTACCACCCTGAAAGCCACCATGGAGGGAAGATAAGATTATTATCCTCTCGACTTCAACCAAGGCGGAGCCGGCCGTCAGCAATGGTGGCTTGATAAGCATCAACCGTTGCCATTGATACCTGTCAGGAACGAGTGTGCGAAGAGACAGGACCTCAAACGAGATGGTAAATCGAGTCCTCTCCATTGGACCTTTTTGGTATTCCTACTACAGCCGAGGTCAACGCCGCGTATAAAAGAGCTGGCGAAACATCTCCAAAAGAAAAAGAAAAAAAATCTGGGCGAACATCCCCGCCAGGCCCCCAAGCACCATCTGCCCGTCTCTTTCCCAACACATCATCGTCTTCTCCCTCCACACCACAGTCCCGTTTGCCAGACCCCCGTACGCGTCCCTCGTCGCCTCAATCACCCCGCTCATCCAACTCACCCAATCCTCCCTCTTCTCCTCATCCCCTCCAACCCTCAACCACTGCACAGGCAACCTATGCCCGCCCTTCTTCAACCCCACATACGTCGACCCCGTGGCGGCATCCTTCAACGGGAAGCTCTACTCGAGCGATACCACGGTCAACGGCAGATCGCCCCTCGACTAAGTACAAGTTCCCCAGCACCTCGACGCCGCCCGCCACCGTCCCGCCGTTGGGCCGCATGATCGTGCGCGTGTAGTTAATGGCCACCGGCGCCGTCGGGTCGAAGCCCGTACCACGTCGGCACGATGTTGTCCGTCGCGGCCGCGTCGGCTGCTGCAGCGAGTAGCGGAACACGCGCACGTCGTCGTCCCAGAAGGCGTACGCGGCGTGCGCGCCCTGCGCCAGCTTCGTGCCGTACGCGTACACCTGCGGCGCGGCAAAAACGGAGTAGTTGGCGGAGCGCATGTTGGGCGTCGGCGGGGTCGATGCCGATGAGGGGCGCCGCGGTGTAGTTGTACGGCGCGCCGACGTAGGGGATGGAGAGGGTGGTGGTGTCGGTGGTGGTGTTGAGGTCGTCGCCGTCGGAGGGGGAGGTCGCGGCGATGAAGCCGGAGTAGATGGGGATTTCCTTCGGGTCGAGGCCGGTGTGCTTCGGCAAGAACTATTCTTTTATTACACTGTACTTGTGTATGTAGTTAAATCTATTATCAGGATGTAAATGTAAGTATCAAATGCGAACAAATACGTCCCTATACTGGATTCAACTGCCCATAGTAAGGATATAGCGTTTGAACGCAGAGGCCTGAAATCTTCTATCGCCGTCTTTCAGCTACCAGCCCCAAGGTAAGACGATGGGTCTGCAGTATGACTGGCAAGGTGGACCGTATTGGTTATTAAGTCCGTCGGCTTCAAGAGGATCGTTCGTAGAGCAATGCCTCATCATCATCATCATCATCATTCAGAAATGATTTACCCATTACCTTGTGTCACCGATCCGGGCCGTAGTGGAATACAATGTCCGGACACAGATGTAAGCCTTGAATGTAGACAAATGCGTCCAGATCTTGGATTCGACGACCTACGTAATTCTTCCTTTTGACATTCCCTTTTAAATGGTCTACCCATCCCGTCCGCATCCACACGCTCAGACCTTTCCATTTCGAGTATCGACGTGTGGCGTAAAGTATTTGTAGTACTGGGTAGCCGAGAGAACACTAGATGAACGACAGTTACGTTGATTTGAATTGAATTCAGCTCCAGCTTCGACTCCCACGGACGCCGTTATTCGACATCGCTGACAACAGCCCTCCGCCCATTCCACTCCGATCAACAGGCCACAAGTGCCCACTCACCTTCCTTAACATCATCCGCACGATCAAACAATAGATGGCCAAACACCACCACCACCACCCGCCAGCCCCTCTCTTTCCCCCCTTCCACCTCTGCCACCCTTCTCAATGGTTCAACGCTTTACATGGCCGAAATCTCCCTCACCACCCCCCTCTCCCCACTCCCTCCCTCCTCCCCCTCCGCGGCCGCCTCCTCTTCCTCCCGCCTCCTCCTCCAGAACCTCAACATGACCGCCAGCACCGCCGCTATGACAGCCAAGCCCGCTACACCGCCAACGACGCCGCCTGCGATGGCGCCGGTATGGTCTTCATGGTTGATGTTGTTGTTGTTGTTGTCGCTGTCATTGTTATTGTTACTGTCGTTTGTTTCGCTGGGTGGGATTGTTGTGGCGCCGCTGGAGCCCGAGGTAGTGGGAGAGGACGAGGCGGTGGGAGAGGACGAGGAGGGCCCCGCCGGAACCGCGGTGGAGGCCGGTGCTGAGGAAGCGGGAGAGTAGGAGGGGATAGAGGAAGAGATCGGCGGGGGAGGGCCAGTGGGCGACGTCGACGATGTAGAAGGGGGTGGTGTAGGAGGCGGTGCGGACGTTGTGGAAGAGGGCGACGGCGGCGGTTGGGTCGAAGTTGGCGCCGCGGCAGACGAGGATGGCGGGTTTGTGGTCGACGACGCCGGTGGTGCGCTACTACTACTCGCGGTCGAAGTGGCGGACTTGTCCATGGGGTACACGACCAAAAGGGCTTGCGAGGAGCGGCAGTCGTAAAATGTGTACGACTTTGTGTCTTGCGCGTTGCTGCCGTACACTATGTTTGTATAGCAGTATGGCGTGTCGGAATTGGTGCTTTCCGGACAGTAAACTGTTAGCGGTGATTGGGTGACGGATGGTAGTTTGATTTTGCGCTTACCAAACGAGGTTAGACTCGTTGTCGGTACAGTCGCCGGTGCAAGAGCGTCTGGCAGTGGAGTCGAAGCAGCTACTATGTAGAAAACAGGATGACGTCGAGCTGAGGGAGTGGCAACATCCCATCCAGCTTGACGAGTATGCGCACACAGATCGAGTGGGACACGCGAACAACAGGTCTGTGGAAGAGATGTAGTAGCCGCAGGTATCTATCGATGAGTCTTGACGGGGTTCTATTCCGTTTGCACGGATCTCGACCTTGGGTCCGCGCGTGGGCTTTGGTGTCCAGCCATCGAGTAGGTGGTCGTGGGAGCGTTGGGTAGGCGCAACGAGTGCGAGGACCATAAGAACTGGAAGAGTTGAAAACAAGTAGAGTGAGACGGATATCTGAAGCATACTGGGTTTCAAAGACCACGCAAGGCTTTGGCAGTCAGTAGCCGAAGAGGCTCAAGGCATGTTATAAAATATGCGAGTATTGCAAGAAGAGAAATGGGCAAAAAGCAAGCACAGAATATGCAGCTGGAGTATCTTCAGCCTCATCACCCCCACGGGACAATCATCTTTGACACTGTCTCTACGTGCGGTGGCTGCTGACTTGCATGGCAGGAGGATGGGTTGCAGTGTTGCGGCATTGCCTGGTGAAGAGCTCGCTCCATTGAGTGAGGGGGACTGTGGTCCGAAGAGGCCAGAACATCCAGCCTGCAGCTGTGATTCGTGGAGGTAACTTCTGCTCTAATCTGGCCGACACACACTATCCATCTTCAGCTTTGGGTGTCATGGGCGTCGTAATCGTGGAGAAGGCGCACATGTAAGCCTCCGTTTCGGAAGGCCTTTCCCCGCACCATGTGATGGGGATGGATGAGTGCAGCTTGTGCTGCGCTGTTTCGTCTAGAGTGCGGTCCGTGGGCGTCTCATCAGCAGAGTATTTGTTCTAGGCGGAGGTCAGTGGCGGTCTAGATGCAAACACCATCATTTTCCTCATCTCGAAGCAGTCCACACGCCTTACATGGAGCCATACACCATGTCTCTGTTCAGTACAGTGGGAACCATCGGATTCCTCATCAACTCATCCATCAGCGTCTCGAGGCGCATCTTCGAACTCCGCGATGTGGAGAAACAGGCTCGGGATGTGCTCGAGATCAGCGACGGGATGAAGAAGCTGCTTCAGCACACGCGGAGACTCCGGCGTCAGAAATCGCGGCTTCTCAGCGCAGAGGAGAAGGCTATGATCGACGGGGAACTGGAGCGCGCTGAGAAAGCTGTCGCCACCGTTGCCCTGCTGGTGGAGCCCGCTCGCGCCGACATGCAGACGAACAACGGAAATGTTTCCATAGCCACGCGAGGCTTGTTCGTCCTGCGGGACTCTCCAAAAATCACCGCCAGCCTGGGTCGACTTCAATTCGCCTACCACGGTCTCTGTACGGCCATGGGCATTCTCTGCAATCGTGCCTCAGTCCAAGCATGCACGAGGTACGAGGCGCAGCCGGAGCCAAAATATCCGCTGCCATCGTATGAGGATAGCCAGTTTCTGAACAGCAAGCGGCACTCTGTCATCTTTCGAGAGGAACCGGTGGAGCTACCCGGCGACATTCCGGGTAGACCGAGGCAAGGCTGCGAAACCGAGCCGCTCATTGAGGTGTCGCCTGCGGTGGTTGCTGAGGGGCCATGCATGGATTGGCTGCAAGTGGACTGGCGTGAGCATCCACGGTGGCAGGCCGCGTTCGAGGGCATTGGTCAACCGCGACGCCAGCCATACTCCGCAGGAAGGGCACGAACGCCGGAGCCTGATTCGACGGACACCAACCCAGCGGCACCTCGCAGGCGGATTGGTGGTAGGTCGCGTGGACAAATATGGCTTGCTCATCGAGCTAGCTTTCAAGAGAGAGAGCCGTGACTTGGGCGGTTTGGTATTCGCAGTCACTGCGTGCACGTCTTATTAGTGGGACCATCAGGTTAAAGCCTGTAACTTGGGTTGGACTTTATGATAGCAAGAGATCAGTGCATCAATCCATGCTTTGAGACTGGAAAACAACGACATTTCCTCCAGAGAGGTCACTGAATGGGAAGACGGCCGTAAATTTCATTTTTTTGAGGCATCACGGCCTCATCCCATGGCTGAAAGGCTGTGGTCCAGAGGAACCTTCCCATGGCACTACGCCTGCAGGCAAAGAAAAGAAAATAACGAGCAAGTACAAGTGCACACGCCACCACATAGGGCATCCGTGAAGATCCAATCAAGAAGGACGTGGTGAGTATGGGCCGGATGTGGGACGAGGGGCTAGAAAGAGCTCACTACAGCGGGTTGAAGCAGCACGTGGGCATATGGCAGTGGAGAGCCATTCTCGTCGGTGAGCTTGAGCAGTCCGGGAAGGCTGACCAGGGAGCCGTCGGGTCGGGCCGCCCAGTCGTACTCGAGTGCAGAAGGCTGGGAAAACAGCGTGTAGGATACGTCGGCTGCAGCGTGGAAGATGGCGATGAGGTTGGCGCGGCGGTCGGCAGCGGGATTGGACGACAGCCAGGGCTCGAAGGCGACGAGGAAGTGATCGACGCGGTTCTCGATGCAGGCGCTGCGATGAGCCAGGAAAGCGGGATCTGCAGCCGGGGCGGGATGCAGGTATGCGGTGAGACGGCGCCAGTGAGACAGCGCCTGAGATGCAGCGCGCGGTCTGTCGGGGCGCTGGTCGACAAGGCGTGGCAGCTCGGTCAGGGTGGGCGGCAGCAGGAGGTCAGAGGAGGCGACGAGGAGAGAGTAAGCCAGCGCGTGTTGAATCAGCAGCGTGGGGCGCCGCGACTGCCCAATCAGCGTCGGCAGCGGGGCCGGCAGGTGCGGCGTCTGGAAGGCGGCCAACGCGTCCGACACCTCGACCGCGACCGCGACCTCGACCTCGTCGCTGAAGTTGTTCTCCACATGCACCGCAGCCTGGTCCAGCACCGTCTTGACGCGTCTTCGCACGGTCGGGTCGTCCAATGACTGCGGCAGGTGCTCCTGCCACCCGCCGCGCCGCCGGTCGCCCGACGCGTTGGTGCCGCTCCTCTTGACATAGTGGTCGCTCAGCTCGCTGCTCCGCCGTTTCTGTCGCTGCAGCCCTCTCTTCCTACTGCCACGCCGCCCCGCCCAGAACGTCAGCGCGAACGTCAGCAGAGCAACTGCAACCGCTGTCCCAATCACTGCTCCTGCAACTGCTCCCCCCGAGATGCCTGATCTTGTCGCCTGCTCGCCGGTCCCCGCGCTCGGCCTCGAGCTTGGATTGGACTTGTCGACCGTAGTAGCCGCTGTTGCTATTGCCGTCGTGGAAAAAGCCGTCTCCCCGCCGCCGACCGTCGAGTATCGAGTTGCCGAAGAGGGCGTTCTGCTCAAGTCCGTCATGGTTGACTAGCTGCCGTTGCGGGCTGCTCGACTTCCACCTCTGGGGTATTTTGGGTTTCCTCGAGAGACGGGCAATGGCAGAGAGCTGGGGATTGATGGGAGGCTTTATCGCTGGTGAAGTCGAAACCCACTTGATATACCCTTGACTCGATCTTTCAGCAGCTATTTTAACCATCGAGGGTCGTAGGAGAAGTCGTTGTCGCATTCGTGCACGCAGGAGAACCTCAATGACTTTCACAGCCTTGCGATGGCGGCTTATCTGCAGCAGTGCACGCTGCGCTTGCCAGGGTTGGCATTGCAGCCATGAGCCTAGACCCATCTTCAGCTGATCTGCACATGACCACAGCAGTTGCATTCTGACAACCCTGGCGGTTCTTGCCGAATGCGGGGTTCAGCCTCAAGACATCTTTGAAGCCTGCTCTCACACCCCAGGCTCTTGCTGTAATCGAGGAGCTCTGTATTCTCGGCCTACCGCCCGCCCCAAATCTGTTGTGCAGAGATTTTGACTAGCCTTACGTAGTCAGTTGAATCCAACATCTGGACGCGGCTGTCTGCATTCGTGACTCACATCTACGTCCGGACATTGGATTCGACTACCACATAAGAGAAGTGTAGCGTCTGTGTTTTCTATCGAGAGAGCGAACTTTTCTCCATTCGCGGCCATGGAATTCACGTCTTGGAAGCCGGACGTTGTCGTTGGAATCGACTTTGGGATGACATTCACAGGTCCGTGTCACTCGGAAATTTGGCAGCTCAAACTGAACTGTGCGTTTCAGGTATTGCCTACTCGAAGGCTCCGGAATGGGCGAAACCGACAACTATCCAGCAATGGCCAGGAAAGCTCAGCTCGGAGCTTACGAACAAGGTCCAAACAGCCATCGCATTAGATCGACATTCCATGGCCCCCCTTGGATGGGGATTTCAGTGCGAAGAGATTCGCAAACAGAGTCAGCATTCTCCAAACGTCCAGATAGAAGAGTTCTTCAAGCTGCACATTGACCCCGAATACCGAGACAGCCACGAGTCGGCTCCATCACCTACCGATGCGCAGACCTGGTTTGCACATTTCATGCGAAGAGTGTACGTCTTCATTCAGGACTACTTCGACGGACGCGTTCCGCGATGGAGACAGAACAGAGTCGAATTCGCCTTCAGTGTACCGACAACGTGGAAGAATCCTGCCATGATCGCACATATCAGAGGGATTCTGAGAGATGTCGGTTTTTGCGACAATGCCAACCAAAGAGTAAACATCTCTCTGACCGAGGCCGAGGCTGCGGCTGTGTATGCTGCGAGTCAACAGTACAGTCCAGATGATGTGATACTCGTCTGCGATGCCGGCGGAGGGACCACAGACGTTAACATCTTGAAGATCACGTCTGCCGGGCGGCGCATCGAGCTCACTCCGCTTTCTCATGTAGAGGGCATGGCTGTTGGTTCAGCCTTGATCGACTGGAGAATGTCCGTCATCATCCAGCAACGCCTCGAGCTTGTCAAGCACCAGCTTCGAGGCAGGCCGTATGAGTGCGCAGAGGAGATGATTCGTGGGCGCTTTGAGAGCTTCAAATGCGACTTCGGCTCCGAAGCTTCGGAAATGGATGAGATCCCGCTCCCAATAACCGGAATGGAGCCCGGCCTCAACGTCCCCGGATCGGCAATACGGAATTCCAGTATGATTATAAAGAAGTAAGCAAGGCCACTACACTTCCACCCATTCTTTCCGAGCTGACTGTGAGGCAGGGATGAACTACAACATCTTTTTGATGAGCAGGTTGAAAAGATCCTCCGACTCATCGACAGGCAACTGGAGAAACTCGAGCAAACACACCCCCAGGAAGTCGTAGTGAGTTCTGCCCTGACATGCCATATTTCCTCAGTCGACGTGATCCACCAACACCTCCCCCGGCACTTTCACTGCACTCATGCTAATCACACCAGTCATATCTTATCGTCTCCGGCGGACTCGGCAGCTCCCCTTATCTGCGCAGGCGATTGAGAGAGCACTATCGGCTTGGAGCTGGTCATCACTTGAATAACGTCGACGACCTCCAAATCCTCCTTGCACCACATCCGTAACTCCCCCATTCCATTTCCCTGACCAAGAGTGGTAGTAGCTGATATTGCCTCTCCTCTCGTCATAGCCAGCTCGCAGTCTGCCACGGCCTGGTCATGAACCGCGTCCAGGAGATCGTATCGGAAAGCGCCATGTACACGACACGCTGCTGCCGTGCCAGCTATGGCATACTCTGCCGCGAGAAGTATGACGCACGACGCCACGCCGGCGAAGACGTTGTCATCGATCCGTACGACAAGAAGAAGTGGGTCGACGGCCAGATCCACTGGGTTGTCAAAAAGGTAACAAGATCGTCCCCATAGCAGCCAGGCCATCCGTTTCAAAGGAAACAAGACTCACATCATGAGGCTCCCGACCTCGCACTAGGGCGACCCCATCACCGTCGCACGTGGCATCCACCACCCCTACCGCCTCAAGCGCGCCGCCGGCACCGAGCTCGAACCTTGGCGCACCCAGATCGTCATGTCGCTGCTGCCTCCGAACAGCTTGCCGCGGTCGTTCAAGCAGCAACAACCGCAGCAACGACGACAGCCGCAACACGGTGTTGGTATTGGCGTCACCAAGCTCTGCACCATTGAATCGACTCTCATGCACGCAGACATGGTCCGCCATGATAGCGCACGCTGGTACCATTACTTGTTCTGCTGCCTCGGTGGGGTGAAGAACCATGCGTACTGGCTGGCCGAGTTCCAGATGCACATCCTAATCGAGCCGGCGGATCTGAAGTTTGAGCTCAGGAGCCGGAACGGGGAGAGGCTGGCGAAGAGGGGACAGGAGGGCGGCGGGGGCGTTGCGGTCAAGTGGGAGGCGCTGCCGGAGGAGCGGCCTGCGGATGGCGGTGTAGATGGGTGGGCGGGGGATGGCGAGAGGGAGCGGCGGGAGGAATGGGCGGGTGTGTACAGAGCGTGAGAAATTGGAGGGGGCTGCCGGTTCGTGGTGTCGTCTTCTGGAAGCGGTTGCTTTCGCGTGCAATCATGGGTCGCGGAACGTGGACAATCTTCATTGCTCTCATCCCAAATCTCTGTCGTTGCTTTGCCGTTGATTGCAACAGCTTAGATGGACGGAGTAGATGCGTCTATTGCATTAAGTACGGTATGGATCAGTTTATCGTTATTATGGATATGGTAAGCTCTCGCCTGGACCGGATGCCGATATACAATCACGCGCCCGTTTGTGCCGAGAATTACAAGAAAATAGCCCGAAAGCTTCGAAAGCTAAAGAAGGAATTTGTTGCTAAGGGTCTAGTATACGAGGATACTTGGCCATTCGATGCATAAAGCCGGCAACGGGGAGAGAGGGGGAGGGAGAGAGGGAAAAAAAAGCTTCTGCGGGCGGGGAAAAGTCTCGTATATGAGCAGCTGAAGCAAATGTCTGGACAGAGGCGTGAGAATTCAAATCGTACAAATGCGTCTATACATGGAATTTCACGACCGACGTAACTTGAAATATGCCACTGAAAGTGCCGCTCGGCGTAAGGTGGGTGTATATCGCCGACTAAGAGATGGGCTTCGGCAAGGACTATTCTTTTATTACACTGTACTTGTGTACAGTGTATGTAGTTGAATCTATTATCAGGATGTAAATGTAAGTATCAAATGCGAACAAATACGTCCCTATACTGGATTCAACTGCCCATAGTAAGGATAGAGCGCTCTTTGTAAACGTAGAGGCCTAAAATCTTCTATCGCCATCTCAAATCATACTAACGCGGTTCGTTAAATCTAATATCAAGACGCGATCATCTGCATTCAATACCTACCTCTACGTCCGGGTATCAGACTCAACTACCCACGTAAAAAGAGTATAGTAGTATCTTTAGCCAGCAGCATCACCTCAGCCCACGTCACCTCACCCACTAACACTTGACGTTCAAAAGAGTAGTAGATTTGCACAAACCTCTCCCGTCTTTACCTATCCATCTGCTCCCGGGAGTCCGGTCTGCCTACTATACATGCACAGACGCGAAAAAAAAAAGCATCAAACAAAGCGCCCATGCAAAATCTGTGTGGAGAGTTTTTTGCCCTTCCTCATCCCATCACACCCGACACATCTCTCCTTCACATGCTGCCTTCCCCCATCCCCATCCGCACCACCGCATGCATGCGTCCCTTTGTTCCGGCCAGCTTCTTCCCACATCAACAAGCTGGTAAAGGGCGGGGAACCAACCACAACCCGTCTACAAAGTAGGGTGGTTAAACAAAAAGGACTGACTCCCAAACACCAGCAATCACCCGAACGCCGCCGCAAAGTAGGATTTTCTTTGTTGCTCGTGCGGAAAAGCAGCAAAAGCAAGAAAACAAAAAAAAATAAAAAAAAGGCGACATACAGGGCCAACCAACCGCACATGTACTATACAGTAAGAGTCGAGATATATGGCGCCGACAACGACCACTATTCGCTCGGGGGATCAAACCCAAGACCTCGTACGGGCGATGACACGCCCGCTGAGAGAAAAAAGAGACGATACCTCCGGGGATATCATGAGAAAAAGGACGCTCGGAAGATTGGAGTAAGATGTCCTGAAATGGCGGAGAAAAGAGAATAAAGCAATGAACGCCGGAGATAAGTGTGCGCCTACGCATTCTCGCACAACGTAAACATGCCGCTGCTTCACCTACCAGCAATGGAAACATAGTACAATGCTCAACGGCCGGCAGCTGCGCTGGAACCATCTATGAGGGGGGTATAAACGCAGATGAAATGCCCGACAAGCAGCATTTAGTGATCAGAAGAATCATGATGTACAGCACAGCTCGTGCTGCTGCTAGTAATTGGTATCCATCTGCGAGCAAGGGAAACAAATCAGTAAGAGTGAAAGCGCAAGGATCAAGCGGGGCAATGAACGTACGGGTTTCCAAAATCCTGAGGATAATCACACTCTCGTTTGATGGAAGAGTTAGGGTGCTTGACGCGGTCAACTGAGCTGGCGTCGGAGTTGCCCTGGCTGGCGTCGAAGGCGCCCGACCAGTCGGCGTCCGTCATCTCATCATCGCAGTTCCCATATTGGTATCGGGCTTCACCAACGCGCTTCGCCCTATTGTTGTTGTTGTAGTTGTCGCCCATCATCGCATCGTTCTCGTCATCGTTATCGTCATCCGACCCGCTCCCACCCTCGACATCATCCGGCTCGGTGTCGGAATAATCCGACGGCGACCCGTTAGCGGGGCCTGTGCCGCTGAACGGCGTAGCATAGGCCTCACTGCCCTTGGTCGAAGACGGGGCTTGCTGGTGGATTGGATTGGGCGAACAGGCCGCAATTCCGAGGCTACCCCCGGTTCCAAGGTAAGGGACGAGAGGGCCACTAGGTTCGATTGATTGACGTGGCGTGAAGAGATGGTCGCCGTCTCTTGCGTCGCCGCTGCCCGACTCAGCATCGCTACCGTTGTTGGTGCGACCTGGAGCTGACGAGCGGGTCGTGCGACGGCGCTTTCTCCTGTTGTCGTCGGCGATCCAATCTCGTTCAGCTGAAGGGTAGCGTGGCGGGGGTTCTTCTAGATCAAATGGCCGCTTGGAGGGGGGCTTTGTGTCCGTCACTTGCGTCGCGCGGTTGAGGCGACGTGGGGGTCGCGGGATGATATCGGATTGAGGAGTACCCGGCTCTTTTTGGTGTGAGGTTAGATAGAGAGTTTCAGGTTGGGGGAGTGTATCTGGAGCACTACGGAATGCCAGCGGGCATGAAGAGTTAAACTCCTCGTGGTCCTCTTCTGGAGCTTGGGATTCCTCAGTATCAGATGAGGTAATGTTGATACGCGGTAGACGCTTAATCTTCTTCCACGTAAGACCAAGCTCCGCAGCAGCCTCCTGCATGTATGCGCAGCTCACAGTGACGTAGAGGCGCTTCTTTCCGCTGACGTGGTGGATGACGTTGGACGAAAGAAACTCGGCGTTCCACATTGTTGGGCTTACCATCTCCGAGGGAGGTAGGAACTGAAGCTGCTTGTCTTTTGGAATCTTTCGAAGGGGGATCACAGGGGCCATCAGGCCAAGATTTTTCAGCTCTTCCTCATGCAGCTGAGAGCTGTCCCCAGCAGCCTCCAAGAATCTCTCGCCAAAGGCGTCGTGGATGGTGGTCAGGATGTGGCGGGCCCCTGGCTCCGTAATTATTACATTTTTGATGAAACCCCTGCTTTTGAGACGACGGTAAACTTGGTTTCGCGGTCCGCATGCTTTTGGAACAAGGTGTTCATATTCCGGGTTGAAATGACCACGTTTGGTGCCCTTGATTCGGAACGGAGAGATCGAAGATCTACGGTTTGAACGGCGATCCTCAGAACTTTGAGACATACGCTGCAGCTCTGACTGAGAAAACCAGATGCCATTAAGATCTCTTCCCCAAGGGAAAAGGACAACCTCGATTTCCCAGGGATACGCCGGGGATGGGACTGAAACCTCGAGGTCTTGGAGACGTTGCTCGAACTTGGTGAAAGTCTCAGTAAATTCGCTGTAGTACGAATCATCCTCAGCAGCATTGCGCCGAACCATGGATGTCTGTGAGCCCTCTTGGAGGCGTTCAATATCGACCAGACGGTGCTCGACGTCGAGAAGTCGACCATCCATCAGGTCAAACTTGTCGCAGATCTCTTCGGCCGGAACGTGTTGGAAGGATGCATTTTCCAGCATCCAGAGGCGGTCAGATATGTTTTGGATGGTGGTAGAGATATTAGGCTGTGCCGCGAGGTGCCTCTTCAAACTAAGCAACTGAGGTGCAAGCTTGCGAAGGGCCCACGGCACGCTCATCGGAACAGAGGCAATAGAGTCGGCGTGGGGATCGGGTGTTCTGTCGTTCGCATTTCTCGAGCTGCGTTGCGACGTGTTCGGCTGGGTTGGGGAAAAGGCGAGCTCGGTGTGCTCAGAAGGGTCCTCGACAGACCTGATGCCCCGAACAACATTGTCGATAATGGAAGTTGTTTCCTGCAGATGCTGGTCATAGGCTTGGACGTCTTGTGTCTCGACGATGCCAGATGTAGCCAGGTCCGTGGCACTCTGCCCAGCGTCTTCTCTCTTCACAGCAGTAGGCGAAGAGTCTGCCTGAGCTGCAGCGCGGCGAGACTGCAGGACATGGTCGAGGAAAGCTCGACTCGGGCTATTGCGGGGACGATCGCTCTCTGCATCGGTCGAGTATCGAACAGTGGAGGCTAGCTGAGATTGCTCTCTCGCTCGTTGTTCTAGTGTCCTGTGCCATGCCATCAGAGCATCCGTCTCCGCCTCGCGCGATCGATCGATGCAATTGTGGGCAGGCTGAACCGACACGTTGAGCCTCGGCTGTCGAGCGGCACCGGCGCTAGAGTCCAAGGCATGTCTGGGTCCGGGGTAGCAGATGGACGGGACACTTGGGAAGCCAGAGATGTGGAGATCTGAGTTGTCTCCCCGAGTCGGGCTGGGGGTGGCATTGGCCTGCCTCGTGCCCGCAGCGGTGGGATCTTGTATCCAAGGGTTTCCGTCTTCCACCGTGGTATCCCCGGAAAGACTGCGAGTGAACTGCCCTCTGCGCCTGGGGGTGTGGTGTGTATCGTGGGAGGCTGCGTGGTCGAGCCGAATGCGATCAACGTAGACGCCGTCGACGACCTGGACGAGGTCTACGGGGGTTTGCGGTGCATGATGAAGGGATTGGTTGTGCGAGCTGGCGACAGCATTGCCAGGGTCGTCGTGGAAGCAGGCATGGTGGCCGCAGATGCACCATGGGTACTCGAAGCCTTCATCACCACCATCCTCCGGGCGGTGAGGGTTTCTCCAGAAGCGCTTGCAGCCGCAGGTCGGGGGGTTGGCGCCGGGGACGGTGTGGTCGCGGGAATTGCACGAGCCGAATGGCAGCGTCTTGTGGTGCGAGGAAGGCGAGCGTGGGAGGGTGGGAGCGCGCGACTGCCGGGCTCGTGAAGGAGTCGGAGCTCGCGAAGCTTGGGCGAACGCCGCCATGGGCAGCTACAGATGCATCCCAAGCTTGGTGGATGGCAGACTCTAACATTGATACATGGCGCGAGGCCTGCTGGCTTATGAGGGGGCGTGTTAGCCCGGCGCGAATGGTGCGATGCGGGTCGCAATGCCGTGCGGAGGATTTCTACGACGTACTCGTGGGTATGCGTGAAAAGCTACAAATCTCGACGCGGATGCAGAAAGCAGCGGCGCGCGACGGCAGCGCGGAACGGCGGCGCAGGCGAGCAAAGCGAGTGGGTGATGGGCGAGGGCGACGGGTGCGTGGAGCGAAAGTTGAGAGGGCGGGACGCGCGCGTGGAGGGCAGAGGGTCGATAAGAGACGGCGGGCGCGGTGCACGAGGGTGAGAGGTCACGGATGCCAACGGCGGCCTCGTCTCTGAGGCTCCATCTGCCATCCCGCCCACGATCCCGGTCGCCTGGGCCCGTTCGCCGGCGGCCATTGGCTGATGAGGTGGCACCGGATCGTGGGGACGGCCTCCCGCCTGCCACTGTTTCAGCTGCCATCGCCCTAAGCTCCATGACGCACCGTTATCTCGCGCCAACTCGGCAAATCCAACGTCTTTTTTGCTTTTCGAGAGGCCGCCCACGCTGAAGAAAAAGCGACTGGTCGCCCTCTGCTAGGGGCGAGTTGAACGGGACGGGCGGCAGCACTGGTCCATCGGTCGCAAGCAAGGTTATCGGCCGGCATGCAGCCTTCCACCGCCCTTGTCAACCCCAGCCAATGGCCTGTCGCCCGCCGGCTACACGCAGACATAAGTCGCGCATGCGCGTGTAGTGAACCATTCTACCATTCCCTCAACACCGCCAGCCGCATATGCAGTGCTCGTCCCCACGCTGGATGGAGGAGAGACCTACGCGCCCGTGACAGAGATGGCCGCGATACTGCAGGATGCCAGCTGATTTCCTATTTTGGAACTTAGCTCTCCACGCCGAGATGCCGACCGCAGAAAACGATGACTCTACGCTGCTACGCCAACCCTTTCAAGCTTCTGCGCCGCGAGGCCGCCTCGTCTCACCTGGATGAGCAGCTTCTATTGGAGTAGAACGCCACGACAATCATCAGATACATGTATAACCGTTGTTGCCTAAATTTGCTGATCGCGACTCATTGCCTTGTCGCCATCTCAAGCTGTCAATGAGATGGTCTCACAACTGTTGGCCCCTGCTGGTTCCTGTCTCAAAATAGTCAAGAGACACCTGTCTTTGAACCCTGCCAGCCACCTGTCGATGAAACGAGTCTAGTATTCCCGAGACCTTACGGATACCAGCCTGGAAAGGACAGCAGGCTTCGCTGTCCTCACGGCGCGTTTGCGGTATTGAATATGCACTGAGATTGCGCAACGAAAAAGGTATCTACTTGCCAACTGAATAACGCCATTTTCCTCGCCTGAGCCGCCCCTTAACGCCACATATGCTCGTAAAGCGCATGTACAACAAATGCCGCAACGATCAATCAGCTGAAATGGATGCCTTCCTTGTTGAAGGCATACAGCAGCTTCAAGAAATCACCCTCTTCACACATCCTTGATCGCTTCTCCGCAAGCTCCGTGTCATCTTCAAGCACCTTGCGAACCTTCTCACGCACCAACTCGGAAACCTTACCCTTCTTCTTCCTTGGCGTGGCGGTCTTCTTCAACTTAGCCTTCTCAGCCGCTTGTTCCTTGAAAAAGGCAGGGATGTCGTCCTCTTCGATATCCATATCTTCATCAATGCCGTTCCACTCGTCCTCCTGCTCCTCAACTTCCATAGTAGCGTCGTTGGGGTCCAACGGGCTGTCGTCCAGCGGGATGTCGTTCTGCGCGCAGAAAGTCCTGTAGTTGGCCTCAAGCATATCCATGACGCTGGAAGTTCCGAAGAAGCTCGACCGCATCGTCTTGTTCTTCCTGACGAAGCAGATGCGCAGCAGCCCGTCCCACTCGTCGTAGCTGATCTGCGGACGCGGGTTCTTGGGCACGATGCGGACGACCGACGACTCGACCTGGGGCGGAGGGTTGAAGTTGTTCTTGCCGACCTTGAGGATGTGGTCGACCTTTGCCCACATCTGGCAGTTGACGCTGATCCTGCTGTACAGCTTGTCGCCCGGCTTGGCGAGCAGGCGCATGGCGAACTCGCGCTGGAACATGAGGATGAGGGTGCGCGGCGAGGGCTGCGTCGCGAGCAGCTTGAACGTCAGCGGCGACGAGATCTGGTAGGGCGTGTTCGAGATGCAGACGTCGAAGTACGGGAGCTGCGTCTTGATCACGTCGCCCAGGATCACCTCCAGCCGCTTCTGCGCCGGCGTGCCCTGCACGCGCTTTGTGACTTCCGCCGCCATGCGCGGGTCCATCTCCACCGCAATGACCTTCTTCGCCTTTTCGAGGATCTTGACCGTCAGGTTACCGGTACCGGGACCGACTTCGAGGACGACCTGGGACGACGGGCGCGCTGTTAGCGGTGAAGGCCACAGGGCCAGGACTCAGACATACATCGCTCTGCTTGAGGTCTGCCTTGTCCACAATCGCTTGCGCGACACCAGGGTTTTTCAAGATGTGCTGGCCCAGGTCGGTGTTGAATTTGAAGATGGAGTGGGCGGCTTTCGACTTGGCCGCGGCGGCGGCATAGGGGCCGCCTCCCGGAGCGGAGTTCTTCTTGTTCTTCGCGGCTTTCGGCATTTTGGAGACTGAAGACGAGCCTGCAGGGTCCGGCGCAGGAAGCGATTTCGCGATCGCAAGGTGCTGGGCCGGCGGCGCAAAAGCTCGCCGACATTTTTTGCTCAAACTCGAGGGCCTGCTTATCGATAACAGCCGTCGGCGCAACCTCGGCAAGAACGCGCTATAAGATTGGCCCTTGCATGACGCGTTCACTCCGCGTCTTCCCGTCCCGTCTGAACTTCGTCTCGCTTCTAAAACCGGCAATCCATAGTCTTCCTCGCGCCACTCGGTCCCGAGCTCACTTGACTTTGGCACCTACACCTCCCCGCGCCATTGGGCCTCTCACCTCGCAAATGGCGGATTCTTCCTCAGAACTATCTCCTCCACGGACTGAAACAGAGCTCACATCTTTGGATACCACAACAGCGACCCCGGCCGTGAAGGCCGAGACATCTACAACAAAGCCCAGAGGCCGAAAGCGGGATTCCGAGCCTGCCACTTCCTCCGTCAAACGTGCGAAGAGGGCTACACGAGGAGCTCAGCCGAGCTACGCTGAAGAGAGTGAAGAAGACCAGGAAGAGGAAGTCACTCAGAGTACGCCAAGAAAGCGCTCTGCAGCTCAGAACGGAAAGAAGTCAACTATCAAAAAAGAAGTCAAAGTCAAGGCTGAAGCTGAAGCCAAGGAGGCCGTGGAAGCTGCAGCAGAGGAAAACCCCGCAAGGAAGATCAAGGCCAAAGTCAAGGCCGAAGCTGAGGAGGAAGTCAGGGAAGAAGGCCAGGACGGAGAAGACGGCACTGCTATCAAAAAGACTACACGCAAACGGAAGACCAAAGAGGAGAAAGAGGCCGAAATGTTGCCGCTAGCAGCAAGGACCGTGGGTTCGAAACTGTTCGTCGGTGCTCATGTCAGTGCAGCAGGAGGCGTACAGAATGCAGTGACGAACTCGGTGCACATCGGGTAAGACACCTGTGAGATCGAGAAGCCAACTTATCTAACAATGCCGCAGTGGCAATGCCTTTGCATTATTCCTCAAGTCACAACGCAAATGGACGAACCCCCCAGTTGCCCCCGAGGCCATCACCATGTTCAAGCAGCACTGCAGCCATCACAAGTACGAGAGCAATAAGCACGTCGTACCCCACGGCTCTTATCTCGTGAACCTCGCCCACACGGACTCGGATCGAGCAAAGCAGGCCTACGACTCCTTCGCAGACGATCTCTCCCGCTGCAACAAGCTCGGCATCCAGCTCTACAACTTCCACCCGGGCAATGCCGCCAGCTCTACGCGTGAAGAAGCCCTGCAGCAGCTCTCCTCGCAGCTCAACCAGGCGCACAAAGACCCATCGAGCGGCACCGTGCTCACCCTTCTCGAGACGATGGCCGTTTTTGAAGGCAACACGATCGGCGGCACCTTCGAGGAGCTCGCCGCCATCATCGCCCTCATCGACGACAAGTCGCGCGTCGGCGTATGCCTCGACACCTGTCACGTCTTCGCCGCCGGCTACGATCTCCGCACGCCCGAGGCCTACGCCGACACCATGGACAAGTTCGACCGCGTCATCGGCCTCTCCTACCTCAAGGCTCTCCATGTCAACGACTCCAAGGCCCCGCTCGGCTCCGGCCGCGATCTGCACGCCAACATCGGCACCGGCTTTCTCGGTTTGCGCGCGTTCCACAACATCATGAACGATTCCCGCCTGCAGGGGCTGCCCATGGTGCTCGAGACGCCAATCGACAGCCCCGACCCGAAGAATCCGAAGAAGACCATCGACGATAAAGGCTTGTGGGCGCGGGAGATCAAGCTGCTGGAGAGTCTGGTGGGAATGGACGTGGAGAGCGAGGAATTCAAGCAACTGGACACGGAACTACAGGAGCGCGGGAGGAGCGAGAGGGAGAGGGTGCAGGACCAAGTCGACCGGAGGGAAGAGAAGAAGAGTGCGAAGACGAAGACGAAAAAGGGTGGCGCGGCGGCGGTGAAGGACATGTTTGCGAAGGCGAAGCCGAAGAAGGGGAAGAAGGAAGAGAGCTCGGGAGAGGGAAGCGGCGAGGAGTAGTCGTCATAAGTCATTCTTGTCCTAGCGGGACATGCAAAAGCGGATTGGTATCTGATCGGCAGGCCTCCTTTTATGAGGCTGTGTTCCACCGAGGACACGACACCCTTTAAACGTAGGTAGTTGAATTCATTGTCCGGACGTACTTGTGAGTTTGAAATGCAGACAACGGTGTCCAGATGTAAGATTTTAACTGCCTACGTACATGTGGTGTAGGTCTGGTTCTCCATGTCGTCCAGGTCCGCAGCCTTGATGAGTTTGCTCCACGCCGGTTCAAGAAGAATTGGCCATCCTCGATCAGTACCTCTTCGCCTGAAAGCATTACCATAGCTACTGCTCGCGAATATTCCGGGCCCAGACATGGATACTCCTCGCCTCTCACGGGGGTTGTCATGTCTGAACATTCGAAGGCCCACCTAGGAAGAGTAAGAGTAGATGGGTTCACGACTCGCACCTCGGAGGAAAGCGTCAAACGCGGGCTCCCCCCACTCAACGCCGAGCCCCCATCCCGGCCAGCAGAGCGCTCAAATCAAGCGTCTCCGCACGCATTCCCCCACCACCCGGCCCTCCTCCTCCTCCCCCCCGCTCCATCCCGGCCATCATCTCCATCATCCCCCTCCCGCTCTGGCCGCCCGGCCCACTCCCATACACGGCCTCGGCAAACATCCTCAACTGCATCGGCATCCTCGCGTCTCCATAATGCTCCACCACATCCGCCTTCTCGGGCGCCGCGCTCAGGCTCTCCCACACCCCCTTCCTGACCATCCCCGCCCGCCTGCATTCCTCTTCCTTCGCGGCGCTCCACCACGGCGGCAGCAGGTCCGGCGCCTCGCGGCCCAGCTTCCGCAGGAAGCGCGTGAAGCCGCCGATGCTGCTGGCGACGGCGCCGCCGAGCACGCAGTCGACGTCGGCGTCGCCCTCGAAGGTGTATTGGTCCGACATGCGCAGCCGGTAGGCGTCGATGAGGAGCCGGTATGTGTCGCGCTCGGAGCGGTCGTGCAGCCAGGTGCGCGTGGTGAGGCGCGTGAAGGGGTCGGGGATGGGGGTGTCGAGGTTCTTGGGGGGAGGGGCGCCGGCCGTCTCGTTGCTGTTGTTGCTCGTGGTGGTAGCGCCCTCGGCGGCGGCGGCGGCGGCGATGGCGGCGCAGACTTTTTTGTGCGTCTTCCAATGAGCCCTTTGGCAGTCGCGGTTGCAGTATTGTTCCGAGTGGCATTTGGCGCAGCGTTTGAGATTCTGTGACGGCTTACCACAGCTGCTGCATGTGGGTTGGTTGTCGTTGCTGTTGTTGCCCATGGTGGCGGATGAGGCGCTTTGCAGGTAATGTCTAGTTTCTATTAAGAGAGAGGAAATTGTTGAAGCAATGCCTGTGAGAAAAGGGCTTTCGTCCTCCAGCGAGGATGGTAGAAAGGCGTGGAATGTGCGGCCGTTAATTTGTTGGGGGTTGCACGAAGCCAAAGGTGCGTCTAAGCTAATTTACATGAAGCAGTGAGTGTAACCGCAACGGCTAGCTGCAAGAGACAAATCGTTCCTCTTAGGGTGAAGACGTCCGATTAAAGCGCATGTACCATCATCCTTACAAATTGAGTGATACAGCACATGACAGAAAATCTAAGCCCTTCGAAGTCATGGGTAGCTGAATCTGATATCTGGATGTAAATACGGATTTAAACATTTGCAGATCCATCCAAAAATTGGATATGACTACCGATATGCAATTACTCCTTGAGAAAGACTTTGCACTCGCCGTAGTAGTAGAACCGGGACGAGTCAACCCTATTGGTCGCAACAAAGGATGGCTCATCGCCGGGTAGGACTCACGTTATTGGTTACCCCGCATTCTCCTGGGATGCTACCATCCGATTGGATCTCAGCCATGAGACCTCGGAGAAGCAGTGGCGGTTGTACATATAAGCAGACACACAAGTGTCACGTATGTCTCTTCACGATTCTCAATTCAAGTTCAGCGAGCCAAAATGCACTCACTCCTCGATCTTCCCTCTTCTCCGCCTTTCCATGTACTTTTTCTCGTCGTTCTGGCCCTCACAATCTACGTCTCTGGCTACGTCATATACCAGCGCTTTTTCCACCCTCTTGCCGGATACCCAGGGCCTTTCCTGGCCAGCCTTACCGACCTATGGCAAGCCCACCAATTCTATACTCTCAAGCAGCCATACCACCTGACCGAGTTGCATGCGAAGTATGGCTCGTTCGTGCGCTACGGTCCAGACAAGCTTAGTGTCACCGCGGAAGATGCAGTCTCCACCATCTACCAGAAAGGCGGGAGGACGATGCCAAAGACCGAGTTCTACGACGCCTACGGAGCAGCGCATCCCAACGTGTTTGGTATGCGGGACGAAGCAGCGCATTCGATCCGCCGACGCCACATGTCTCACAGTTTCTCCATGTCCTACGTCAAGGAGATGGAGGTGCTCCTGGACGCCAATGTGGAGATACTGAAAGAGAAAATCTCCGGCTTCTGCGACAGGCAAGAAGCCTTCGATCTGAAGAAACTCTTGCACTACTACACCATCGACGTGCTGGGCGAGCTCGCATTTAGCCAGTCCTTCGGCGTGCAAATGGCAGACGACGAAACACTTGTTCCCCCGGTCAAAGAACACAGTCTTCTCGCTGCTGTCACAGGAGCATGGCCACTGATGACAATGAGATTGAAGAGATGGCTTCCGATGGTACCCCACGAAGGGCTGCAGCGATTGTTCAGAGCGCGCGCCGCATGTGCCCAGCTGGCTTCGCGATGCGTACAGCAAAGACTCGACGCTCTGAAAGACGGCGACCCCGCCGGGCAGAAGAGGAAAGACATTCTAACCAACCTGATCCTCGCCACCCACCCCGACACGGGCGAACATCTCACGCAAACCGACCTCGAGACCGAAGCCTTCGGCTTCATGTAAGCCGATCAACACCAGAAAGCCCCTCCCCTCCTCGAACTCGCCCCACACCGCTGACGATAGAACCCAGCATCGCCGGCACCCACACCACCAGCGCCACCACCGCCCTCCTCTTCCACCACCTCCTGCACGCGCCCGCCGCCCTCTCCAAATGCGTCGCCGAGATCGACGCCAACCTCCCGCCCCTCCTCTCGACCGCCGTCCCCGCCGCCGCCTACCCCGTCGCCCTCGCCGAGTCCGCCCTGCCCTACCTGCGCGCCTGCGTCCGCGAAAACTTCCGCATCACCCCCGTCTTCACCCTGCCGCTGGCGCGCCGCGTCACCGCCGCCGAAGGCATCACGATCGCGGGCAGACACGTTCCGCAGGGAGTAAGTAACGCCGCATCACCTCCATCTTCCCCGGCGCCTTTTGACGACGGGCACACTCACTCACACACGCATGCATGGCAGACCTCCATCGCCATCTGCAACCACGCCCTGCACCACGCTCCCAACCTCTGGGGCCCCCACGATACCACCGTCTTCTCGCCCGAGCGATGGGAGGAGGGCCAAGACCCCGCGGCCGCACCACGGCACCTGATGCACTTCGGCCAAGGCGGGCGGCAGTGCGTCGGGAAGGCGGTGGCGCTGGCGAACGTCTACAAGGTGGCGAGCACGCTGCTGCGGGAGTTTGCGTTGGAGCTGGCGGACGGGGCGGAGGCGGCGGCGGTGGGGAGGGGGGAGTGGAGGGGCAGGATGCCGGCGATGGTTAGTGTGGGGATTGCGGAGGTGGAGGGGGGGTTGGTTGTTAGGGCGAGGAAGAGGGGGAACTGGGGGGTTTGATCAGGGGACGTTGGAGGCGGTGTACTGGGGGGAGCTGGTTGGCTGCGTTGCGGTGGTACGGTTCGGCGGCGGGGGCGAGCAGCCACGGCAGGATACACGGGCTACCCGTAGCAGCGATACCATCGCACCATTTATCGCCCGATCAGGTATACCTTAGTTTGCTAGTAGACGGTATGTATATACTACAATCCGTATCAATCAGCCATTATTGGCACCACCTTGCCAACTGCAATCAAGTCCGAGCAGCACCCACTCCAAACCACAGCAACACGTTCACCGCTCGACACCAAGCCATCTACCCAGCACCACCACCCTACGCAAACTCCAGCCTCTCCTCACTCCACCTCGGCCTCAGATACGCCCCGTCGAACCCGACGACATCCAGCCCGCTCCTCACGACGCTCCGCGCCTCCCACCCGACCTCGACCCGCGCGCCCTGCTCCCCCAGCGCCCACACCGCCACGACCACCTCGTTCGCGCCGCCGCCGAGATCCAACACGCCGGGCGGGACGGGGAAGCTGGTCGCGGTGCTGACGCCGGGCCGGTACCGGCCGAACTGGTACCCGTTCACGAACAGTAACGCGCGCACGTCCGCCTGCTCCGGATCCGGCACGCCCATGGTGAAATGCACGGCGACGTCGAGGCCGTCCGGCACGCGCAGCGGCGGCACCTTGGCGCGGTAGAACACGACGTCCGCGCCGGTGAAGCCCGCCGCCGGGCCCGTCCCGACCGTCCACGCGCCGTCGTCGAAACCTGGCAGGTGCCAGCCCGCGCGCTCGCCGTGCAGGCCGCCCTCGTTGTACGCGCCGCGGACGGGGTCGAGGGTGCGGGCGTCGGCGGCGCCCGCGGTGCCGGCGACGTGCCAGGAGGAAAAGTCCACGCCCCCCAGCAGCGTCGCGTTGACGATGCCGCGGATCTCGAGGGCCTCGGCGCGCTGCTCGTGGCCCGAGTTGTCCATGAGGACGACGAGGACGTTGTCACCGGTGGCGACGGTGTAGTTGGATGGGAAGGTGATGGTGGCGTTTGTGGCTTCCAGGTCGGGCGAGCCGCGCTCGGCGTGCAGGAAGCGTCCGTTGAGGTAGGCGCTCCACGCGAAGCCCGTGCCGCCTTGCAGAGCGAGGTAGACGCCAGTTGGCGGCGGCGTCCCCGCGGGGCTGGTGGGGAAGGTGGCGCGGTAGACGTGGTGGCCGACGTGGAAGCCGAGGGCGTCGATGTAGAGGTACGGCGTCGTGGCGTTGACGGTGTACTGCGAGGGGGTGGTGTCGGCGGTGGCGGCTTTCCACGTCGCCGGAGAGAGGGTGTAGTTGCTCCGGATCTCCGGGAGGGAGGAGGCCGAGGTCCACGTCAGGTTGGAGAGAGGCGGGAGTGTGAAGGGGGCGGGGCCGGCGACGGCGGCGGAGAGGCTGCCGTGGGCGGTGGGGGTCGTGGTGAGGGTTTCGCCGTTCCAGGTGATGGTCTTGACTGAGGCCGGGGCGAAGACGTCGAGCGTCGTATCGGCGCTGGTGTCGCCGGTCAGGACGAGCGTGTCGCCCTCGATGCGGGCGGTGCGGACGAGGTGCGGGCCTTGCACGAGGATGGTTTCGTTAACGGGGGCGTGCGGGTCGGCCGTGAGCACCGGCGCGAACGTCTTCCACGCGTCGACGCGGTCCAGGAGCACGAAGCGGGCCTTGGCCGTGTCGACGACGGTGGTGCCCGTCTGGTTGGCGAAGCTGACGAGCAAGCCGTGCTCGCTCTGGTGGAAGGCGACGCCGTCGCTGGGCACGGCCGTCGCCGAGACGTTGGCGGTGCCCGCGAGCAGGAACTCGCCGCCCTCGCCGCCCGGCACCCACAGCGCGATGGTGGGCTTGCCGTCCAGCTCGACGTAGGTGAAGACCTCGGCGGTGGAGTAGAGCAGCTTCTGGCCCGAGAAGCGGAAGTCGGTGGGAACGATCTTGGCCTCGCGCGCGTTGAGCTCCATCTCGCCGGCCTTCTGCGGGATGGTCAGGCTGCCGATCGAAGTGTCGACGTGCAGCTTGAAAGACACGGGCTTGCCGGTCACCGAGTCGGCGTGACGGGCAATGTAGAAAGCGCCTCCGGTAGCCTTGTTGCGCAGCTCGGTCGCGATGACCTCCGCGTTGGTGGTGTAGGCGGTGCTGTTGCCGACACGGTCGACCTCGCGGAGGTCCTCGGCAACCCTGGTGAACAAGGCCAAGCTCTTCGTCTCGTACCAGCTGTCCCGCAGGCTGCGGTCCTCGGCGATGGGGGCGGCGTAGTCGTAGCTAGTGCCGATGAATGGAGCGGCCATCCAGCCCCAGTTGGTGCCGCCGAAGAGCGTGTAGAGGATCTGGGCCGTCACCTTCTGGTCGATGTTGTGGCGGTAGAACAGGTTGCGGAACTCGGGTCCCATGGGCTCCAGGCACTGGCCCGCGTCACCGTCGAGGGGGTTGTAGCGGCCGCCCTGGAACTCGGGCATCAGGGACGGCTGGTTCGGCGTGTTGTTCTGGAACCAGCTGTAGTACTCGACGAGGTTGTAGTCGTTGGAGACGCCGGTACATTCCGACTGATCACAGGACCAGCAAAGAGGGTAGTTGTCCAGGCCCAGGACGTCCACATTGCCACCGGCGCCCACGGTGTCTTGGTCTTTCGACCACGAGAAATCCTGCAGGTTGGGGCTGTTGTGCGTCGTCGGCACCTCGATTCCGTTCCGGCGAGCATTCGCATTCAACTGCTCCATGTACCTGACGGCGGGCTCGTTGGGCGTCTTGTTGGCCGAGTCGAGCCATTGCTCGCCGTACTCGTTCTCGAGCTGGTAGCTGATGACGGTGCCGTTTTTGTGGATCTGGTAGGGGGCCACAATCTTGGCGATGCCGTCCTGGTACGGGGTCCAGGCGGCCTCGTAGGTGGCATTGTCGTCGCGCAGCTCGCCGTAGGCGCCGGTGGTGAGCCACAGCGGGAAGCCGCCGGCGTTTAGCTCGGCGTTGACGTAGGGGCCGGGGCGCACGGCGACGAACAGGCCGGCCTCCTTGGCGTACTCGAGCAGCCGGCTGATGTCGTGGGCGGCGTGCTCAAAGTCGGTCTGGTTGGGGTGCGGGTTGTGGAAGAACCAGTTGGTGTAGAAGGAAAAGGTGTTGAAGCCCAGCGCCTTGGTCTTCTGCACAATGTCCTGCCACAGTTCGGGCACCGGCAGCCGGAACGGGTGCATCTCGCCGCCGAATAGGTAGACGCGCTTGCCGTTGACAATGAAGCTGTAGTGGTCATATTGCACCGCGTCCGTGTAGCCGCTGTCTTGGACGGGCCATTCCTGCGCCGAGACGAGGGGCAGCAGAGCAGCGCTCAGGGAGAGCAAGTGCTGCAGGCGCAACATGGTGGACTTCGAGGAGACGATTGCTCGACCGCTGTCTCTGAGCCGGAAGCCGCGCACAGCAGAGGCGGCATCATTTATACGGGCTGCCGAGAGCTGCCACTCTCCGTCGGTTAAAGTGTCGTCGGCAGATGCTCGTAACGATCCTGGTCTTGACGTCAGCCGTCATGGTGGGTTGATGGCTTGGCTGAGCGGAGAGCAGAGGAATCGCTTCTAAGCGACGGCACTTAGGGGCCGAGAGTCGCGGAGATTTGGAGGGTTCGTTAGCACTGCGGAGAAGCGCAACTTGATTCAGCATAGCGGAGGCCCGTGAATGCGGGGCACCCCAGCCTTGACTTGCATTTTTCCACCAAAGAATCAATCACGCGCCGTAGAACAGGAAAACAGCAGGCAATTGGATGCGTTTCTGCCCGTTTGACAGCGGCTTAAATTCCGAGAGCCAGGGTCATGCAGGTACCGCGGACCCGGTTTCCAGAATCTTACCCGGAGAGGCTACACCACTTGCTCGCCGATTGCTTCTCAGGTCATTGCGCCTCGCTTGGGTCGGAGCATCCCAAACACGGAATAGTCATGACTTGGCCGGGGGAGGCACTACCCTCGGAAGAACGGCGAAGGGATGGCGCGACGCAAATATGTGCTGATGATAGATTGGCCAGGCGAAATCTGTCAAAGGGGCCCCCAGCGAAGCGCGTAGCTGGCACTCGCCGTTCGCTACTAGGAGTTATCTCACTAGTCAGACGCTTCGGGCTTACGGTTCGGCCATACTTCGTACCGGCTACGACTTTCTAATTTCACCTCCAGCGAAGCGTCTAAGCACATCTAGGCCCAGCTTTACGTGTAGCCGTTACACCCCTAAATAGACTAACTACTATAACTTTATAATATTTAGATATTTTATCTTCTAGTACACCTGCAGCGATTCTTTAAGATATACGCTTTTTTCTAGTAGTATTTTTAAAGAGATTACTCTATTAATTTATATACATATATAGCGTTAAAGACGAAAAAAAGAGAGAAGATCCCGTTATACTTTCTCTAAGAAATCTCGATTTTTTGCTAGAATTTCGCAAGGTCTCTTTTTAGAATAAGAATAAAAAATTAAATATTAAGTACGACTTTTTTGCGCATATCTAAGGCGATAGAGAAATGGCTTCTCTTTCTATTTTAGATACTTTTAGAATGAAAAGTCGTTGTTAGAGATACGAAGTATAGCTCTAAAGATAGAGATTTAGTTTTAGTAGAAGGGTATAACGGGCTTGCGCAAAGTTAGGCCCAAATATGCTTAGACCCTTCTTCGAAGGTTGCGGAAAAAGGAGAAAACATTAATCCGGAACTAACTGCTTCGGAAGAAGGTCTAACTCGTGAGATAAACTAGGAGCGGTGTTCGTTCGCTGCTGGTGGCGGTGTTCGCTCGCCGCTGGTAACGCTCGCCGTTCGCTGCTGATGGTGGTATTCGCTCGCTGCTAGTGGCGGTGTTCGCTCGCTGCTAGTGACGCTTACCGTTCGTTGCTAATGGCGGTATTCGCTCGCTGCTGCTGGGGCGATGTTCGCTCGGTGCTTAGGTGGCTGCTGGTGGTACCGCGCTATAACGCGACGCGCGGAACGGAATGATCTCGGAAGAACGCGAAATCACATGATTCGTATTCTAAACCAACTACATAATAGATGACCTTAGATTAATCTTATCTATTGCGCATCGGTTCTAAGTAGAAATGGGGTGGTAATAACGTCCCGTAGACTGCGACCATGTTGTCAATGGAGACAGCGAGATTATGCAGAAGCTGAGACAGAAACTGCCCCATCTCGTAGCCCGGCTTCTGATCTGATCGGCAGGGCCGGCAGGCCTCCCTCCTTCATGAGACTGCAGCGGGTTGTTTGCTTCATGTAGATCGATTACGACTAGCGTAGTTTGCTACTAGGTGGTGCTATAAAGCACCACCAGCAGCCTTCACTAATCGATCATCCTGCTTCACCATCATGATCATACATATATATCTTACATGAAGCGATGGACCAGGAAGTGTTATTAACGAGGGCTAAGAGCTACGTATTGCAGCCACTCGCACGTGGATACGTGTCGGAGCTGCTGGGTATAATATCCAGGGAGTGTTCCGCGGCGCGGAAGTTCCGTGAAGAAGTGCTTGTGTCGGTATCGGCGGCAATCAAAGCGAACGGCTCATTCGCCCTCAGGCGAGCGAGGACGTGCGCGGCCTGTCCATCGGACGCCAGCCTCAAGTGATTGAGGATGCGCGTCGCATCGTTCAAGTCGGCCGTCAGCTGGTCCATCCTCAACTTGGTGGCCTGCGAGCGCGTCTGCTCCGTGTCCTTGGTCTCAAAAGCACACTCGCTGCTGCGCGCCTGGCACTGGTCGCACACCGGCCGTTCTCCGTCGCACTGTTCGAGACGCTCTGCCATCAGATTGCGTGAAGGGATTGCCTCTGTCGCGAACTCGTCACGTTACCTTGGTCTTTCGCTTTCTACAGGCCTCGCACGCGGCGTTGATCAGCTTATGGCGCGTCTTGCGGGTCCGGGTCGAATGGTCCAGCTCGTACCGGGCCCGGGTGGCGGGAGGCGGTGCGGGCCGCAGAGGTCGATATTCCGATGCCATGGCGTCTCACGATACTATTGCGGCTGGTTGAGCTGAAGTCCGGGAAATCAGTGTAGACGGGAGCAGTTGTGGGGTTGAGTGGAGCGAGGCCAAAGGCGGAATCGTTTCCGATAAGATCACGTGCCATACGCGTGGATGCGGGTGCATTCCAACACTGTTACGGACGAACGCTCAGAAAGTAGCATGGTGTAGAGTAATAAGTTGGGGTTGCTGTCTATTATACACGCGAATTGATGCTGTTGGAAGTCTTGAACGTGAGGAACATGTGTCGCATGGTGAAACAACGGAACAGAAGCATCGTGGACTGCTACTCCTGAGATTATACCATGTATGTTTCGTAGATATAGTCGTCCAAGTCTCGGGGTTGTGAAGAGGAGAAAGTGTTGAAACAGCAGTGGCTGCCGACATTGCCCAAAAAAAAGACACTGACTACCTACTTATCGGAGAACCTTCATTCCCTTGTTTTCCGACGCAATCGTTGCATTTCGCCATCCGAGAGCCGAAGAGGAAATGGCTGATCGAAAACGGAATAAAGAGTCTTGGGCCTGCCCCTCTTTGGCAGATCATGGAGGAGTTCGTCGGGCATCTCGTCCGTGGCCTCGTTTTTTCGTTGCCTTCCCAAGGTCAAGGCCTCCACACCGTATGGACGGTATTCCGATGCAGAAGGCCCTTCAAGTAGTACTACCCAAGCCTCTTCGGCGAAAGATGGAACTATGGGAGCGAGTAGGGACAGCAAGATCCTTGCTGCATGAAAGTGGCCTTCCGGGAACAAAGCAACTTCACCGTCGTCGAAGTCAGTAATCCCTTCTGCCAAGGCTATCAATGCCTTTTCGGTCCTCTCAGCGGGCGTACCAAACCCTACTGGAAGCGTCATAGCGCGAACTGCGTCTTGCGCGGTCAACCAGAGACTAGCGTGAGAGGAATCTCGGATACTGTCCAGGTCGGGGACGCCCAATTTCTTTTGTCGCCCGCCGCATGCGGATTTAGAGTTTGTATCGTAAGAGGTACTAGGGTGAATGTTTTCTCTCCTATTGGTACATGCTAGATACTTCTGGTTTACAATCACCTACGGTTCGATGTTCTCCAGCAACTCCTTCGCGTAAGCTGCTGCCACCACAGCGGCATACAGCTGCCAGCGTTTGTTCTTATGCGAATCGGAGTAATCGCATATGCCCCGAATTACAATGCAAGGAAAGTCATTCATGAGCCCCGCACCTTCCATTTCGAAACAGAGAATCCCCAGCTCTTCTTTCAGACGCTCCCTGTTAGGCGCATGCTTCATGACCTGGTTTCCAGAAGCGATGAGTCCATAATGAATGACGGGGTCGTTCCGAAACCGCTCTGGTCTGCGTACGAGCCTTGCCGAATCACAGCTTTCACAAGTTGCCATGTGTTGGGGGTGCTCGTAACTGGCCTGATAGAGCTTGTCATTTGAGTAATCGCACGTGAGCTCCTGAGCTCTGTTCGGGCGCCGCCGGCGGAGGTCCTCCAGGAGCTCCGGGATCCTCCTGGATTGGGTATTTGACTCCAGCTTTTCGGCGGCAGCCAGGAGTACTCGAGGTGGTCTGTTGAGCATGCCCGTGCGCTTGAAGCCCTGCGGAGTGTCTTTCCCCAGGTCGACTTGTATGACACCGCCTTCATCTTTTAGCCGAGTACCACTCAATGGGGGGGAGCGAGCGTGTTTTACCATAGTGCCCTTGAGGCTTGCTTACTACGACATCCCCGAGCCGAACGTCATTGATGTCGTCGTCTCCGGTCGGTACCCCGCCTCCGATGCCAACCATCAACCCGAAACGAAGATTCGGAAAGGTTCTCATCATGTGAGATGAAACCACGGCGGCGGAAGTGGTGCCGTATGAGCCGCTTGGGAGGACCGCAATTGCAACGTTGTGACGGCCAATTCTTCCAAACACATATGTGTTCGGATCCCCCCTCACCGCTTCAGGGGGACCGGAGTGCGCTTCGTCCAACATCTCTCTAGCCGCAGCAAGCTCTACCGGAAGCGCTGATATCCATCCTATCGTGTAACCGTCATACGTCAAAGTGTTGCTTTGCGCCGATGCAACACCACGTTCGATGGTTTGTGGCCCTCTGGTATTCCTGCTTGAAGATTGCATAGTGATGCTTTCTGTAGTCGATTTCGATGCGGATTGGACGCAAAGCCGTAGCTATGAAACCTGTAATGAACGAAGCAATGTCCACCTCGGTGACCAGAACGTGAAATGGAGGACGCAAAGAGGACAAAGGTAATTGGTCTTGTGATACAACGCAGAATGGCCTGTTGATAATAAGGGGAATGTCAATGTGGAGGAAAGCAGTTTGATCGCTCCGAACCTCGAGTGGGAATACAAGTAAATTTATCATTCAATCATTCACGCACAAATGCTACCTTGGGGATGTCAAGCCGCTTCCCCGGCTACGCGACGAAGACCATAATTCTTGTAGGCGCGCGGTTGTGCCTTGACCAGTGGAGAACAGCCAATTGTAACCGGATCCCTCAAGTGTATGAGATATTGTTATCTGCTGATACATCCCTGTGGGCGCTTAGGCGATACCATTTCAGCTCCGATCGGCAACTGTGCCTCAATCGCGCAGCTTTCGGCGACCACACCTACTTACAAACCCCATAATTTTGTTAGTCTCGCTACGGCCGCGACACATAGTGCATCATATATCCTTGCTTAGCGGTCCTAGTTGACAGGGCTTTTATCGCTCATCCAAAAATAGGTGCGGTACTATGAGGCTACAGGCAGGAGACATCAGCATCGAGGTAGGAGCTATTACTGCACTGGAAAAGAAACTCGTCGGCGGTTTGATTTATAAACGAGTAAAAAGAGTCAATAGCTGGATCCTCGACCGGAAATATGTTTGCGTCGGATGTGTTGTGAGTTTGTGAGCTGCCGACGTCTACGGCATTGGAATCTGGCGATTAAACGCTTCTGTCGCAAGTGCATCGACAGCGGTCTCTCCCGGAAGATTGTGGCATTTTTCTTTTAGTGAGGATTTGGTTGACGAGGCATTCTCGAGGGCTGCTTCTGGCTCGAGTACCGCTGTGTCCGTCGAGTCTGACACCGTGCCGCCAGATTTTGCTGCAAGCGAGCGCAGACGGGTAGATACCGAGCATCCCAAATCCACGCCATGCTCAATTTCTTTCACATTTCGAACGGGCGTCGCTTGCGAGCTTCGATTTCTGTTAACTCCAGCTGTAAGGTTGAATATGAAGGTATTCCCTACACAGTTTTCAACCTTCTCTTAATGCTGTGACTCACTACAGCGGTCAGGTACAGCGGGTTGTTTGCTTCATAGATCGATTAGGTTTAGCTTGGTTTGCTACCAGGTGGTATATAGCACCACCATCATATCTCCTTCCATGTCCGCACGGCAAATGACCCTCTTCATCACAACGTCTCGTTGTGCCACGAGGCACCCAGAACGAAGACCGAGAAGAGGGGGAAGAAAGCCATGCTCTTTTTGTGTTTCGCTTTCGGGGACTTGTATGACCGAGCGGCTGCTTGTGCAACAGATTGCCATCCCGGCTTAGATAATCCCCTTTTGTTCCCCAACGATGAGTCTCTTGAACAAGTAGTAGTGTGACCGATCCTGTCACGGTCGGGACCTCAACACACTCAGCCACGCCGTACTCGTGCTCGTGCAAAACGGTCAATATCAAGTATAACGTTTTCATCCCATTTAGCTTTTTGTCCCAAAAGACCCGGGTATCCCAATCCCCTCCCCCACCACCACCACCACCAACACACCATTCACACACAACACTTACCAAGCCCTCCTCCTGCCAAACACCCTCAGCCTCTTCACACCGCCATCCGGAATGATGACCAACTTGACGTGCGAGTACGCCTTGACGGCGACCTCCTTCAGATCCGCCGCCTCGAACTCATGCTCCTCGTCCGGCCTGGCCGGGGTCGGCTCCAGGATCTCGACCCATCCCGCATCGTCGTGGGCGGGATCGCGGTTGCCAAACTCGCCGGCGAACAGCTGAAACTCCTTTGGGAAGTTGCCGCGGAAGTGGGCGGTATCCACGACCACCTTGTCGATCTCGCCCGGCGTGCCCAACCGCACGACGACCCAATCGACGTGCTCGCCGCGGGTCCGCTTCGTCTCCCAGCCGTCGCCCATGTCGTGGCCGCGGCCGGGCAGCAGCAGGTTGTCTTTGGTGCCAAAGTGCTGGTCGGAGCAGCTCACGGCCCTGCCGCCGTTCTTCGCGGCCGCGAGGTCGAACGCGTCGTCGGCGCCCTCGGGGAAGACGGGGACGGGCACGCCGAAGGCGCGGAAGCGGGCGATGCCGCCGTCGGGGAACATCTGCAGGCGGACGTGGGTATACTGCTTGTCCGTCTCCTTCTCGAGGCGCCATGCCTGGCGCCGATCCGGGCCGCATTCCTGCCGGGGCAGCACCGTCTCCCAGCCGCCGAAGTCCGGGTCCTGGACCATGTCGTCCGCGCGCTCGTTGGTGCCCGCGAAGAAGGCCTGCACCGCGATCTCGGGCGCGTGGTTGCCGCTGAAGTGCGCCGTGTCCACCTCGAAGCCGCGGAACTTGCCCGATGCGACGCCCAGCTTGATGACGACGTAGTCGAATTCTGCGGGGTTGTGCCGCCGCGTCTCCCACCCGTCGTACCATGCGCCTGCGTGCGTGAAGACGCCCGGCTTGCGGATCGGTGGGGTCGGCGTCGTGAGGTTGCTGGCCGCCGCGAACCATTCGTCCGAGACGGCGAGGATTTCAGAGCCGAGCGGCTTGGAGATGAGGTCTGTGGGTGCGGGAAGGCGACGGTTAGTGAACGTGGCTTCTTGCGAAAGGGGCGGAGGAGAGGAGAAGGGCGCCGGAAAAGAGAAGGGCGCCGGAGAAGAGAAGGACGGCGGAGAAGAGAAGGACGGCGGAGAAGGGTCGGGGCTGAGGGAAGGCTCGGGGAGCGAGCGGCGTACCAATGCTATTGCCGGAGAAGGCCGTGTCGAGCTCCTCGACAGCGAGCTTGTGGATCGGCTCATTCGACGAGAAACCGAACATCTTGAAAGCGTTTACGACAAGGACAATCGGAAGGAAGAAGGATATAGACTATGTTTGGAAGCTCCGGCGGGGCAAAGCTTCAAGGGTCTTTCGGGGGTTGACCGCGGGGCGGAGTCTGTTCTTGGAAGAGAAAGAGGAAGAAGAACGAAGGAAGCAAAAAGAGTAGGGAACGGAAGGGATTGATATAACGATAACGACTTGTAGAAGAAGGGTCCCGCGCGCGGCGTGCGTGTGGCCCAGGCTTTCCGATGGCGGGGCAGCCAGCTAACCCTCGCTACTGGGCCGTCCCTTCACCGCTCGGCCCCCGCCGACACTTAGGAACAGCCCGCGCCCAGTGCCCGCCCGTCTCCCCGACGACTTGCCCCCCCTCGGCTCGTTCGTGCCGTGCGGTCAGCGCCAGGGCAGAGGGAGGGAAACGAAGCCACACCGTACCGCACTGTCCGGCGAGCATGACGTGACCGTGAGGGCTGATTGTGCGGTGTCGAGTTGTTCGTGCTGCGCTCCAGCTGAGCCTTTTCACGGCCGCTTTTTTGGCCGCTGCGCGCCGAACACATGAAGCGCCGAGAGGCCCGCGCGCCCGTCCCGACCTTGTCCATGCTCGATCCAATCGAGTAATACTTACTCCACGGCCCCGGATAACGACTGCTGCGCCCTGCAACCAGCAAGCCCTGCGCCTCCCGCCAGACCGTCAATCCTCAGCCCCGCGTGGGCCCTCGACACGCAAATCCGTCGGCGGACAAGTCTCCGGACCGCGAGTAGGTTGGGGGAGATAACGATACTATCATTATTACTCTCGGTCTTCCGAGAGCGGCGAAGACTAACACGAGCTACCATCCGTCTATCCCGGCGGTTCGTAATAATGCCGTTGTTGCCGATGGAAAACATAAAGAATGCGAGTACTCCAACCCCGACCCATTCAACCCCGAAACGAAGTGCGCTGTTGCCGTTGCTGTCATGCTGCCTTGTCCGCGCCTCCGACGGGTGCTGCCGTCCAGCCGTCCAGTCCTCCGACCCCAACTCCCTTCTATGAAATCTAGACAACCCCGTACACCCTAGGAGAAAAATCGAAACCATTAGCTGCGCTCCTTCCACGGAGTATTGCAAAACGCAGTACCAGAATGACTGGATAGGTGCGCAATCAAATGGTCGCAGTATATACCAACAGGGGAAAGGACAAGTATAAACAGATCCAAAGACTGTGTACACGCTAGAGGAATTGCATGTTCAGGTACCTTTTGCAGATGAAGAAGCATGTGATGCCGAACATGATGAGGAAGGCCGTGATTCCCCAGAACCAGTAGAGGTTCTCCACCTCCTGGCCGGGCACTTGGACGTTCATACCCCACATGCCCGTGATGATGTTCATTGGCAGGACGATCGTGCCCAGAACCGTCAGCTTGCCGAGCACGTCGTTCGTCTGCTCCGCTCGCTCGTTCATTCGGATGTTGATCTGCGCAAGGTAGTTGCCGTGCGCACGTGATAGGAGGCTGCCCGGGTTAGTCCTCTTCACCAATCCACTTCGTTGGAAACTCACCTCTCGTAGTGGCTCAGGTTGCCCGTCATCGTGATGATGTGGTCCTGAATGTCGCCCAGATACAGTCCGATCTCCGTCTTGGGCGCAACCTCCCATTGCTCGTTGCATCTCTTGGCGAATCCCTTGATGACATCCGCCTTGTTGCCCAGCAGCCTGTACAAGGCCATCACCTTCTTTCTTGTCTCTCCGACTCTTCGAAGCATATTGCCACCGGATTCGCCGGCTGTCCCGTCGCCACACTCGGACTGCTTCTCATCCCCGAACTCGCGGATCATCTTTTTCAACTTGCTGCTGTCGCCATCAGGCACCGGCCCTGACGAGTGCATCCTGAGAATATGATCGTCAATGTCATCGACCTCGTCTTCAATGCCCTGGATTAGTGGCGCGTAGACATCAGTGATGTCATCGATGATCGCGTACGCAATCCAGTCAGAGCTCAAAATCAAGTAGTCGCGCAGCTGGCGGATGCGACGGCGGACGTTGGCCATGTGGGGAGTCATGGAGAAGTGAATCTGGCCCAAGTCAGTGCCATCCGTTGACAAGCTTTGAAATGGCGTGCAATACTTACGCTGATGACTCCTTCCCTGAAAACAATGAAATAGATGTTCACCGGCTCCAGGTAATCCTCGCTGTTGGTGTCCTGCTCGAAAGTACGATAGTTCACAAAGTAATAGTTGTGAAACAGTTCGACCTTCTCGCGTTGCTCCTGCATCATCACGTCCTCGTGAGTGAGAGGATGGATGCCAAATGCTCGAGTGAGAGCCTTCATTTCGCCTTCTGTGGGAGACAGCACATCGAGCCAGAACACGGGCCTCGCGCCGTAGCGTTTCTCCTTCGGCTTTCTTGGGTAGGATTGCGTGGGCGTCCCTTCACCCGTGTTCTCGCCCGATGAGTCGGCTCTTGGGTTGCTGAATCGCGAAGCCCGCGAAGCTTGCCTTGACATTTCCGATCCAAGCATCGGCGACGCTGCGAGCTTCCTGTTCGAACCGTTGGCATGGTGTGGGACATCCTCCTCATCCTCATCAGAACTGTCGTCGGAGAGAATGGGAGGTTCTGGGATGAAGAGATCGCGGAAGCTTTGGCCCTCTTGCAAAAGCTCGGACAGAGTATGACTGTGCAGAGTACTCTGGAACTCCTCATTGAAATATGTGAACCTGAAGGGGGCATCGTCATCCTCGCGGTGCCATGCTCTCTTCTGCGGACGAAGCCGGCCATCGACGAGAAGCGGCTCGCTGACCTTACGGGCTCGTATTCCCTCAATAGTGCGTTGCTCCTTCTCTTGCGCGGCCCACTCCTCGAGCGCCGAGATGTTTGGCCACGCCTTCTTTCTCCTCCTGCGAGACCGCGTGGGGCCTTCAGTCATGTGCGCGTACTCTTCGCGGCCGATATCCGACATCAAATCCTGCGGGAAACACACGTCCCGCTCGGCCGGGTGCAGGTCCAGGCGACTGGACCCGTTCCTTGGGGATCCCGGAGACAAGCCTTGGGGGCTGCGCACTGCGCTCTCGTCGTCAATCTCGATGAGCACATCTCGCGACAGCGGGCCAGGCTCCCGCTCCGAACCACGTGACCTCTGCCGGTCGAGTTCACCGGTGAGCATGACATCGTCGAATCCCATGTCCGACTCTAGCCGCGGGCTGCCTGGCACCGAGGGCGGATTGTTGACATCGTAGTCGTCTTGTCTCTGCTGGTTCGTGCCCGGTCGAGAACCGGCCCGCTTGCGCCTGCTGGAGCCGCCGGACGAGACACTTGATCTGCGGCGCATGCGATCGGCGAAGCGGATCACAGGAGAGCCGATGGACGACAAGCCCCCGTATCCGCCAAACCTCGGGCTGTCTCTGTTCACGGACGCCCCCATCAATGGTGTCTGGTCGTCTGCATCTTCGTCCTCGTTTCCCGCTCTTTCTGTTCGCGACAGCTTGGTGCGAGATCCCTCGGAGCGTTTGTTGGCTGTTGGGAAAGGGAAGGCGGTCGATGGACGGTGGCCGGGCGAGGATCGGTTGTAAGGCTGGTTGGAGCGTGGGCTGTAGAAGCCGCTTTGCATGATGCTGTGTCGGCGGGCCTGAAGTGGGCCTTGGTCGCTGGGGTCGGTGTCAGCTGTCATGCGCAGAAGGAAGTTGTTGGGTCTGTCTCCTACCGGTGATCGAGTAGTGCCTCGCTCTCCAGACTAGTGTTGCTGCCCTTGTTGCGCAGGCGGTAGAAGCTGCTGCGTAGAGCCTCCTCGCTCGTCACATCGGCCAAGCTAGGGCGATCGGGGCCCATGTCTGACGGTACATCGGTGTGCTCTTCCGACGGTGGTGCGGCGAACGACTGACGTCTCCTCCTCTTCTTGCCACCGCGGTGCTTTCGTTTCTTGGTGGAGCCGTTGGGGGTGCGGGAGGAGTCGTGTTCTTGTTGCGCGGCGGCGGGCTGAGCCATGACGGAGCTAATTGAGGGTTGAGCCGGCGCAGCGCTACCGCGAGGTGCCGTGGGAGCGGTGGAGGATTCGCCGGGGTGGTCGCGCGACGCCATTGCTGCGGAGTCGCGGAAGCGGAGACGGTGCGGTGAGGTGAGAGCGCGGCCTAGAGAGACAGCATGCCGGGGGATAGCAGTGCAGGATAAGGGATGGGGAGTTGGGAGGTGAGAACAGGGTGCGCAGGGTGGTGGAGGACGAGAGCCGGCAGCCGCAGGTCTGGGTCAGAGAACGCACCCCGGCCAGGGTTGACGTAGTTGGAACTGGCTGCGGTCTGGCCCGAGCGAGTCGATGATCGCCGCGATGCGCACTCCACGAAATCGACGCGCGATTGGGATGCAGAGTTTTCCGGACAAAGAAGTCGTCTGCGCGGCGACGCAAGGAGGCGGCTGTCTTTGAGCGTGTTTCAGCCCGGGCAGGCTGCAAATTTCAGCTCGCGCGCTCCGCTGCCGTGTCCAAGGAGCGATGCACTCCGCTCTGCCTGTCTGGCTGTCCTAGCTGCAACAGGGCAAAGTCCGCAGCTCAGACCAGGAAAGATTTGCACCATCCGCGGTGCAGCGAGTGCGGAGAGGAGCCGCGCCTCACGTCATTGGAGCGCCATTGCAGGCTAGCCCGCCAGCAGAGTTATCGAAATCTCGATTTCCATGATCTATCGTCTTTGTCGTCTATCAAGTTGCCGTGGCAGCACGTCAGTCTCGTACGCGCGGAATGCCATGGCAAGGGACCCGCGACCCGCACAATTCTGGAGAGCGATCACGCCGGGGCCTCGGCGAGCAGCGGCCTCCTCTCCTGCGCATCCACTTCGTCTCGCGGCACACTAGACGCATGGTAAGCTGACGGATACAGGCGGCTGCGGAGACGTATGCACTTACGGGACAGCCACAAAGCCAATGAAGGCGAGCATGTAGAAGCATCCGAGGAACGCAAGGATCCACTCGAAGATGCCCGCAAGCCGCCAATGCCCCGTGTACATGAAGCCGGTGAAAATGAGGCCCATCACCACCTCCAAGAAGACGATGACGGCGCTAAATGCGCAGCTGGTGCGTGGTTCAGTGCTGCGTGGAAGACGGCATTTGCGGCAGACTTACTAGAATCTCAATTCCCGGAATTTGGAAGGCCGCACTGTCTGGTCAAAGTATACAATTGTCGTGGTAAGAGCCGAAAGGGCCAGCCCAGAGAAGCAGATCAACAGCAGAATGTGATGCTCTTGGTGATAGCGGAAAGTGTCCATGATGGCCAGCATGATGAGGCCCACGCCGGCCACTACGCCGGAGATCATGGCCACCACCGAAAGGCACTTTCTGTGCCACAGGTCGTCGATGCCATACATGCGGTGGTCTGGAAGCAAGTCTTAGATACTCTGGCTCTGCTCTGCTCAACAACAGACTGACCATAGCGCGCAAAGTGCACGGAGCAGACGGTGCCAATAAAGGCAAACGCGGTGACGGAGGCGCCAATCAGGAAAAACGGCTTCAGCATGAAAGCAGCGATGTCAGAGATGAATCTGGGGGCACCCGGTTAGGCTCGACGCTCCAAACAAGCACCTCGCACTTACGCGACATAGGGATTCGACTGGCCCGGGTATCTGGGCGTGCCTTTGGCGACCCATGTTACAAGCAAAACGAAGAGGGTGATGAACCAGGTCACGCCGGAAATCAGAGGCAACACCCAAAGCCGATGCAAAGGGAAAACGACAGCCATGCTCACTCCACACGCGGGGAATCAGGAGGGAAAATGCGGTCGAAACGTCGGGGGTGATACAGCAGTTAAAGAAGCCCACGAGCACCAAGGCGCAGCGGGTCAGATGGCCAGTCGACGACGATCGATTGCCGATGCAAGCGCGCACATCGCCCGATGATGAAGATATGGTCACCGCCAGAATGCAGAAGTCAAGTCGTAGCGAGCCTGCTTCTATCTACAACGCTGCAGGCCAGGACAGAGAAGTAGCTACAACGTACCCGTCTCTTGCTACTTCATGTGAAAGCATCACGGACGCGGCAACGGCATCTCGACGACCCGACCGCACGTCCCGATGGATCTCGATGACGCAAGACTGACTCGTCGGTCACCTCCGATGTCCCCGCCTGCCCTGACAGGGATTTTCGGCTTTCCAAGTTCCCACGCATGGACCCTCTAAAAACCACCACCACCACCATCACCACCAAGCATGCCGATGGGTTTCCCGGTGGGATGAGTGAGTGAAGAGCAACCCCCTTTTTGTGTCAGCCCGGGCTTCCGACCATTTCCACCGCGCACCATGACCTCGGCGCCCGAAAGCGACGGAGCCCCGAGCGCACACAGAAAGAGAGAGCGTCGCCGCGTTGATTGGTAATCCGCGATGGCATAATAGCAAACGAGTGCCACCACGGGAATTCCGCGCTTCCGTATCGCATCTCCCGAAAGCCTCGCGAGCCTCATCACCACCATACATACACACCTGCTAACCCTCACACCAACACCACCACCACCACCAAACCCACCCCCAAGCTCCACCCACAACCAACAACCGTGGCTGCTCTCCGTCGCGCCGCAATGACGCACTTCAACATCTCCATCATCTCCGACACGGTGTGCCCGTGGTGCTACGTCGGCAAGAAGCGCCTCGAGCGGGCCATATCGCAGCACCAGCAAACGCACCCTCACGACACCTTCACGACGACATGGCACCCGTACGTCCGCCATCAACCACCGTCCCGTCCCGTCCAACCTCAAGCTAACACCACCACCGCCACACAGCTTCTACCTCGACCCCACGGCGCCCGTCCCCGGCGAGGACAAGCAGCAGCGGTACGTGCGCCGCTTCGGCGCCCAGCGCACCGCCGCGATGCAGGCGCGCCTCGCACAAATCGGCGCCGCCGAGGGCATCGCGTTCGCGTTCGGCGGCCGCACCGGCAACACGCGCGACTCGCACCGACTGATCCAACTCGGCAAGCAGTCCTCGCCGGCGCTGCAGACGCGCGTCGTCGAGGAGCTGTTCGCGGCGTACTTTGAGCACGAGCGGGACATCACGGACGCCGGGGTGCTGAGGGAGGTGGGGGTGCGGGCGGGCTTGGACGGGGGGGTGGTGGGGGAGTGGTTGGCGGAGGGGAAGGGCGGGGCGGAGGTTGATGGGGAGGTGGAAGATGCGAGGAGGAGGTTCGTTTCGGGCGTGCCGCATTTCACGGTGAATGGGAGGTGGGAGGTTGGCGGGGCGGAGGAGGCGGAGGCGTTTTTGGAGGTGTTTGCGGAGGTTAAGAGGGCGGAGGGCTGAGTGGTGGTGGCGGAATGGGTGCACGGGGAGAGAGGAAGAGAGAGAGGAAGAGAGAGAGAGAGAGGGAAAGAATCGTAGTTTGAATTCGTCAGAAGTGTGAGGTATATTCGTCAAACCGTCTACTCCACCAGGCATCATCATTATCGTCCAAAAACCAACCGCGCAATCAGTCCACTGGGCCTTGCATCAGTCGTTCGTCGCAGACGACGCCTTACGCCGCAACCTTCTCCTGCCCGTTCCCGTTCCGTTCAGGGGAGCCGCTGTGGTGCAACGCCTCCTTCAGCAGCCCCCTCTGCCTCAGGTCCTCCACTCTCTGGCGCTCCTTGGTCTCCTCGTGTTTCAGGTACATCTGCCACCAGGCCAGGAAGAGCAACATGCCTGCAGAATACGACGCTTCCGTGTCAGTTCGATAAGAACCGCGTCTCGGGAGAGCAAAGCAGCAGCAACCCGTCTAAACTTACCCAAGATCATGACCCCGATTCCGCCGAACATGACGCCGATCTCGTGGCCGATCGAGGGGGGAGGCACGTAGCCGATGCCTTCCTCGCCGCCACCGCCGCTCGCGCGCTTGAAGATGCTGCCGATGTTGCGGATGTCCATGCTGGCGATGGTTGCTGTTGTCGTTGTCGTGCTGGTTGCAAGACTTGGATGTGTTTTTCTGGGGAGGAGGTCGAAAACCACCCCTTTCTGGTCGACAGAGGCAAGGCCGGTTGGGAGAAAAGCCCTCGGTCGCTTCCCGAGGGAGCGTGCAGACGGACAGACGATGATGTGGAGAAGCAACAACGGCAGAGACGATCCAGCCCCACGGATGATCCAGGCCACGGCCCGCTTTCCACAGGATGGGCAAGAGAGCAAAAAGATTCGTATTCGAAACCAAGCTCTCCTTTGGGCGCGGGCTCGAGCACGGGTCCTGTACATATATATGCCTGCGCTGCGCGGCCCCCCCGCCGTCATCAGGCCTCGGAGGGAGAGCGTGATTGCGGCACGGACGCGCTTGGCTGACGTGGGGGAAAACGAGTCCAAGCGTCTTGGGAGCTTGCCGCTGCCTGGCAGCAGTGACACGTTATCGTCGTGCGCGGGATGCATGGGTCTCGGCGGAGGTCTCGGCGGGCGGGGGCGGAGCCTTGGCCTCGTCGTTGGGTTTTCGATCACCCCCAATATCATCGGCCTTTTGGCCCCATGGCCGTTGCCCGGAGGCGTTGCCTTGGGGGTGGAGCTGCGTGCTTGGCACCGTGGAGGGATTGGGATGCTTGTTGCAAGGCTTACACGCGGGCGATGTTGAAGAGGCAGAGCGTGGGCGACGGTGAGTGGATGTGTGTAATCGTTATATTTTTCTCTAGTAGCTGCAATTGCTCCTCTCCCTGGTTGAACGGTTTCCCTTCTGCATGATTTCCTAGGCTTTGACTGGCGCACCTGTGACTAGTCCATCGGGCTATCATCAACCCCCTTGCTGGTCGGATCCCACGTCGCATCGCACTTGCATATACTCGCTTGTCGCGACGGTTACAGAGAATCCTATCGTTCCATGGTTCGCGAAAGACGTGTGAATAATCGACACAAATTACCAGGAGTCGAGAAAAGCATCAAGATTGTTTCAACCAATTGAAGTGAGACCAAACAAACGATTCCGTTGTGAGCCGAGTCGGGGAAGGCTGAGGTGCTTCGTAAGGATGTCTGGGAAGAAGATTGTTCAAGCTTGGGATGCTGCAGTTAGCAAGCGTCGACCGACCGGATAGCGCACCGCCGAGCCGGCCGCTCCATCGGGAGCCGGGCTTATTAGCATCTGCCAAGGCTGCTTATGGACGCCAAATCAAATCGTACATCAGTTCCCGAGACAGTGTGTTATGGCCATGTGTTGGTAAGGATAGATCGGAAAGCGAGAAAGGGTGGCCAATCTTGTGGCAGTGGAAGAATTCCGCGGTGCAGCGGCTGACAAAGCGATGCGCGAGACCGAGCGAGCCGAAGACGCCATTACCCGACGTCTTCACCTCACATCAGCAGAGCTTCGTTCTAATAGGCACGAGCAGCGGCTATATAGGGCAGCCCGTAGGCCAGGGTTGCATCGTTAGCCCTGCTTTTGCTTTGACTTCCATCAGAGTTTAAGCCATCCGTGCTTGCGCGAGTCATCATGTCGGACCCGAGTCTCTACACCTACCCTTCGCCCCTTGAGGGTTGGGAGAATCTGCCTCCTCTGCCGAAGTAAGTCACTTGCTCCTGCTACGTCACTTGCCGTTCCTTTCCGAGCGTATCCCAATACGCCTGCGATCCCATCCAAGAGCCCCACATGCGCAAGAGCGGGGTAAATCGTTGCCTCTTGACCCCGATCCCCGCCCCACTTCAGCGGCAACGAAATAAACCCCCACATCTCCCTTCCGGCACAACACCACCATCCCCTCCCCCCTCTCCCTCCATCCCCTCCTCCCACCCAAACTAACACTCCCCCTCAGCGACCTCGCCGCCGACGGCAAATCCTTCCTCAACCCGCCGGGCGCAAAATCCCCCGCATACACCGCCTTCCCCAGCCCAATAACCAACGGCCCACGCGGGGGCTTCGACGTGCACGTGTACTACCTGCAAACCGACCCCACCCAAGCCGCCTTCGCTCGGGCTTTGTGGGAGCGGGTGCGCCGCGAGTTCCCGGAGCTGCGCATCTACCGGCTGTGGGAGCGTCCGGTCGGCCCGCACGCGACGGCCATGTTCGAGGTCAACCTGTTCACGCCCGAGCAGTTCGGCGCCTTCGTGCCGTGGCTGGTCGTCAACCGCGGCCCGCTGTCCGCGCTGCTGCATCCGAATACTGATGACGAGGTGAGGGACCATTCGCAGCGCGCGACGTGGTTGGGCGAGAGGCTGCCGGTGAATCTTGGCCCGTTGAGGAGGATGGTGGAGGCGAAGAAGAGGGAGAAGGAGGGAGAGGGGGAGCAGGCAAAGGTGTGAGTGGGGCGGGAAGGGTGGAGGGAGGGAGGGGTCCGAGGGGAGTTGGGTGGGCGGGCGGGAGCGAAGGTCTGAGATGAGCGCTTTTTTTTTTTTTCATATTGGCATCTAGATCGCTTTTCATTTTCGAAGGAGTTTTGACCGGGAGATAAGCTACAATCTATTTTGCTCGAGAAGGAAGTAATAAGCCGTTTAGGCGAATACCATACGCATGAAAAGCCTAAGAGAACTTTAGAGGTCATCGTGTTTGCGATGCCCTCGTCTAGCCAAGCTCCATAGATGGAGCTTGAGTGTTTTGGGAAATCATCAGAATTACCCGCATGTTCGTACCGAACTCTCTCCACGAGTTTAGCTCGATTACGCATCCTTCATGACGACGTCCCCACCCTCATTGGCGCCGTTGGTCTTCTCTGACTCCTCCTGCGGACGAGCCATCCATCCGAAGAGCGTCCACAAGCCTCTCGTGGCTTCGATGCGGTCCTCCGTGTTGAAGAAATCATACCAGCGCGTGCGGCGGAGCACCGGTCGACACCAGTTCTCATCAGCCGGAAGCGGCGATGGCAGCTCACCTGTCTCGAGACATGAGATGTATGCTGGATGGACGCGCAGATGGAGCAGAGCCATATGCGTGTTTACGGAGGAGACGCTGAAAACCTGCGACGACATTAACGATCCAGTTCAACCAAGAAAGTGAAATGAGCCAGAAACGTACATCATCCCATTCCGAGCTCCTGTCCTTCCCAATGGCCTCGTACTCCACCTTGGGATCCCAGTACCCAACACCAGGCCTAAGCTCCGCCCAAACTTCAGCCGCCGACTTCTTCTTCGTGGGTCTCCTGCTGCTGCGGCTGGGCTTCTCTTCCTTCTCCGGCTTGGGCGCCGAGTCGCCGCTATCTTCTCCGCGAAGCTCGCCGACCTCGCCGCCCTTGCCGCCTCCCCACCTGGGGACGGTGGTCCACCACTTACCCTCACCAGGCTTCGTCTCGGTGCGACCCTCGCGCGTCCTCTCCTGCGCGATGTGCAACAACGAGCCGATCTCACGCATGATGTCCAGCAGCGCCTCCTGCTGTCCGTCGACACCTCCTCTCGCACTAGCCTTGCCATCACCCTCGCTGCCGAAGTCGACGTAGTCGGCGACACGCATCCCGGCGACGGGTCCGTGGACGAAGCCCTGGCGCGCCTTGACGCGGTCGGTGCTGCTGCGCCAGACGGCGGCGCTGACGCGCACGGGGACGCGCAGGTTGCGGATCTGCAGCGCGGGCGGCCGGCGGTGCGGCGCAATGTTCATGCCGAAGCACCACGCCACCGGCTCGACGAAGGAGCGCACCGTGTCGATGCGGTAGCCGTCCGGCATGCCGCTGCCCGTGCCGATGCGGAGACCCTTGTACTTGCCGGCGGGCTTGTTGCCGGTGCCGGTGCCGTTGCTGGCCCCGTTGCCGGTAGTGCCGTTGCCGTTGGGCGCTGCTGCTCTGGGCGGCTTGGTGGTGACGCCCAGCTTCGCCGGCGTGGGCGCCGGGCGTTGGGCCAGGTTGATGGGCTGAGATTGGTCGCTGCTGGGCGCTGTTTCGGCCGAGGTGGATGGCGCGGTTTTGGCCTTCTTGCGGGCTACAGTCTCGTCTATGTGGGTGGCTTCGAGCCGCGTTGCTTCCTCGGACTCGACCGCGTCTGACGTCTTGTCTCCGGTAGTCTCGGACGTGTCGGCGCCCTCGGTTTGGCTGGGTTCATCTTCGGGCTTGGGAGGGATGTACTCGTCTAGGCTCGTATCCCAGTAGTACGCCATGTTGTCGAGACCCTCCCAGAACTTTCGGTAGTGGGCCAGACGCGGCGGCTTCTTTTCCTTGTTCTGGGGAGTGCGCGTCAGCACGGAGAAGGCCTCATGGTTGTCGAGTAGCAGCTCCTTGAGGCGGATGGCAAAATCCTCCCGGCCGGGGTAAGGCCTGCCGTTGCTCAAGAGGCGCTTTGGGCCTTCTTCCTGCTGCGCGGGAGCCTGAGCAGGGGCTCCGTCGGCGGGGAGTTCAGCCCATTCTGGCGGAATCTCGTACGAGGTCACCCCGGGAAGAACGGAAAGCAAGTCCCCAATGCTGGTCTCGGGCTCCAGGGAGATGTTCAGGCCGAGGAACTGGTCAACGGTGATATCAGAGGGCTTCTTGATCCGTGCGAACTGCTGCAACAAGGCAGGAGGATCGCCGTCCTTCGTCCATGCTGCGGGCTCGCGGACCGGGGGCTGGAAGTTTGGAAACTTCACAGGCGTGGGCAGCTCGGGCGGGGGCCGCTCCTGGGTCGAATCGTGTCTCCCAGCTAGGAGAGAGCCTACTACGCGTTACTACCGAGCTCCAAGAGGCTCCTGCCCAGGCGGCGTCACGTGGACGGGGGAGCAGTGTGAGACGCAAAGAAACGAGTCAATTCGGAGCAATTGGCGACGGTGAGTGGTCGGGGAGCACAGAATGGGCGTCGCCTTGAAACCGCCAGAGGTAGCTACGGCAGCGCCGGCGAGTCAGGGCGGGGAGGCAGCATCGCGGGCAGGCGGAGGGCGGGCTGCGGCGGCTGGAGTGACGGCATAGGGCACGAATGGGGCAGACGGGCGTCGGAGAGCGGTGGTGGATGATGTTGCGGTGGTGGAGGGCGTCGCACGTTGCTCTGGCGCGTAGAGACGCGGCGCGGCGGCCCAGGATGCGGCCGAGCAGCGGCGCACAGGCACGCAGCGGCGCGGTGGAGGGAGCAAAGAAAGCACTGGACTTACTGCTGCCGCCGAATGCAAACATCTTAGGAGTTGACGACGGGACTGGGAGGTTTCATGCGAAACGAAGCCCACATGGCCGCGACGGATGCGAGGAGATGCGGCGCAGCGTGGACAGCACGACGTTGCGCACCGTCGGCTGATTATCCGGATGGGTCAGCGTTGCGGCGCGTCTGCAGGTGGGCCCGCCCAAAACAGGCACCTTGCAAGCCGAGCATCAGACAACACTAGCCAGGCACCGCGGCCCAGCCCAGCGCCAATCCTCGCGCCCCCGCCTCGTACCTCGCACCAGCACCAGCACCCCGCCGGCCCGCCGCCGCAGCCGAGAGCCACTGGAGCGCATCGCAGCACCACGCCCTCGACCCGCGCGGCAGCCGTGCAGCTCCTCAAACACCCGGCGATCGCGCCCCGGCCCAGATGGCCCCATGACCGCCACCGATCGGCCAGGCTGGCGAGCCCGTTGCGGCGCATCTGAGACGATGAGCGTCCGCGCGGCGGCTGCGACCAGGGCGATTGCCTGAACGGGAGCGCATGAAACGTCGCAAGCTTCACCTCCCCCTCGCAACCGCCAGCCACCTCCCGCCCGTGCAGCGGCCCCAACGCCGTTTCTGCTGATCCCGCACTGGCTCTGCCCGTTGTGTTTGCGCCCCAGCTATATCCAGCGCGGCCCCGACCACCACTTTGCCGACTTTTCCTCGCCGCCCATGCGGCTGCCCTGAACTACCACCTGCTCGCATGCCGCAAGACCCGCGACGTTGACGTTGAGCGTCGACGCGTACCGTATGGATGGCTGAGCCGCCGAGCACCATCACCACCGTCAACGGGCGCCGGTGCACCCGCGTCCGCCGCACCTCGACCCTGCTCGCTGGAAATGTAGCTCTCCGCATTCTGCTGCCTCCCCGGACTATGCTGACCCGCCGCAGACCTCGACCTCGCCCGCCACTTCGACCGCCGCCGCGCCAGGTACGCAGACCACCGCGGCGCCAGCGACGACGGTTCCTCCGCTGTCGTCGACCGAGGCCGCTTCTCCCGTCCCAGCACCCGCTGCCCCTTCATCCTCTGCACCGACCCGGCCGGACACGTCTCAGGCTCTCGCATCGGGGCCTGCCACGTCTGCCCCTGCCCAGTCTTCCCTCGTCTCTGCTGCGCCTTCTCAGCCTTCTTCGTCCAGCTCGCCGTCGACAAAGTTTGCTGTGGCTACGACGGCGATTGGGCCCGCTGCCTTTATTTCTGATTCTTCTTCCTCGCTCGCAAGTTCTGCTGCTTTGAACGCACTTCCTTCTAGCACTATACCCGCCACTACCACCGCACAGAGCGGAAGTTCTGACACTTTGACCGCAGTCGTCTCAGTCGTCTCTTCATCTACCTTTCTTGTTTCACAGCCAACCATTACTTCCGATTCTACTGCTTCTGATCTGGCCGGCGGGTCCAAAGGCTCCGGCTCCACGTCAGACGATGGCCATTCGTCCGGTCACCACAGCCATCATGGCCTTTCCCCTGGTGCTATCGCGGGTATCGCCATCGGCGTCCTCTTCAGCATTGTCGCTATTGTTGCTTTGATTGTATTCTGTCTCAAGAGGAGGAAGGAGCGAACAGGCGAATTGAATGAAAAGAGCGCAGGGGAAGGGGGTTTGGCCGGAACTCAAGCAAGGCCTCGGTCAGGTTTCGCTGCCAAGTGGGCGGCCCTCACGGCGGGGATTGCCTCCATGGCAGGACTGAAGCCGTCCAATACGGATGGTGTGGCAAGAAGGACACCAGAATCACCTGCGTTTGAGCCGGTCTCACGGACTTCGTACAGCTCCGCAGGTTCCACGCGTCATTTGCGTTCGACGAGCGCTCCCGCGAACCCACCTGCGAATCGTTTTGCGGCGTTCAAGCAGAAATTCCAAAAGCCACGGAAGCCCGTCGCAGAACGGAGAGGACGTGCAGTGTCCACCGACAGTATTCCATCATTTTATTCTCCGACGCCGCCTCAGCTGGAAGACCTGCCTGAGTCTCTTAATCCATTCAGAGATCCGATCCCCCTATCATATCACGTCACCAACCCGGATGCTCCGAGCCTTTCCCCCAAGGTTCAAACACCAAGGTCGGTTATGCTCGGCCGTAATCTCGACGAACAGCCAGGCCTCTTGACACCAGGCATGGCAAATTGGCGCCAGCCAACTCCACAATTCGATTTTCCAGCAGATAGACAACCGGCAAATCCGTTCCTGGATCCAAGCAAGCGAGATTCCGTTGCACGGAGAAGCAGTCTGCCTGTTCCACCTCTAGCCAGAGTTGCCGCTCATGCCCGCACACAGAGCGGCAATGCAAAGGCTCTATCGCAAGCGCGCTCATCTTGGTACTCGGAAGACTCGGGATACGTTTCACCACACCACCCGTCGGCACACGTTCTGCCTCTTCGACCCCCAAGGAGCGACCCATTCGGAGACAACTATGAGCTGGCTGTTGATGCGCCTTCGGAGAAAGATTCGGCGAGCATCTACATCCTTCCATCTTCGCGACAAACCAGTGTGGACTCCGGGAGAAGTCCGCCAGGTCCTATTCCGCTACCAAGTGCCAGAACATCCATCTATCGCTCTCCTTGGCTCACCCCTAGGGACAGTCCAGCAACGTCTTACAACAACCTGAGCGGGCGTAGTAGCGGAGCCAGCGGAGACGAGAGCAGACGGAGGACAGCGGCGAGCCGCGAAACGCGAGGCAAGAGTGATCCGTTCGACCTTGATCGGCCTGAAGTGCTAGCCATGACATCAACCTACGATGTTGGGAAAACTCCCGACTTGTCACGGCGTAGCAACGGGTCGGACTGGTGGAAGGAGATTATCGACGAGGGTACCGGAAGCGGCAGCGACTTCGACCACCCCAGCCACCGCGCCCCTGCCTACGGGCTGGCTCGTTGAGTATTTACGCTAATCAGCCGCACCAGGAGGCGGCATACGCGGGAAAGATTATATAACGGCCTGAAGTATACATCATCAATTAGTGTTTTGTGTTAGCATTTGGTATTAGAATCTTGGACCTACTGCATTGAATGCGGGTTGGGGAAAATGGGAGCACGGCTGCATTTATGCTGCAACGAGTCTTCTTCTCTATTGTTTTCTCTTCTTTTCTCCTTGAGTCATACACCACCGGTAGGCTTCTGTTTAGCGCCCTGGGGGTCTTTTGTACGATTTTTTTTGCAGGATGGGGTATTGCAATAAGCCATTCTGGTAACATGTCTAGAGAGGAAAGCCGGGTAAAATGTAGTCAACCGGAGGAAAGCGACGCAGGCATAGCCTCGCAGCATAACGAAAAGATACCACATAACTTCCGCTTTCTCTGGCTCACAAGAGCGGCGGATTCTCCACCATTCCTTTCGCTTCCGCGATCATGTATCCTCTCCCATCGATGATCGCTGATGATGATGATGATGATGACGATCGAGGCTGCCGATAGGTATGTACCGACAACCCCGACCGCACGCGCCCCGTCAGCCACACCAGAATGCCACTACATACACACGGCTTTTCAGATCAACGCACATCATACACATCAGCCGACACTTTTTTTTTTTTTTACCATCATCTCGTTTATAGTATCCTGCATTGTAATAACGCCCCGGCACGTACGCCGTGCTATAGCCCCACCCTCCTCTCTTATAGACCGCCGATCAACACCCCCTCGCGGCAACAACGGGGGCGGGTGCGGCGCGGCGCGAACGCGAGGATCGGCGCCGCCGCTCATGTTCGTCACGTCACGGTCATCATGCCTGCCTGACGGGGCATTACATCACACGGCGTACTTACGTGACGGGGTCGGGTGCTGATTGTGTCGCGGCCCCGTCGCAGCTCCGGTGGCTGATGGTGTGGAGCCGGAGGAGACATTGGTCCACACCACGATGAGGGAAAGGGAAGGGGAGGAGGAGGAGGTGCAAGCAAAAATTGCTGATCGACGACGCTCCGTATTGTTATTTCATGCATGCTGCCCACCGCGCGCGCGCGCGCGCTCGCCCTCGTGCGAATGATAATGCGTCGTACGGCCGTCTTTTCTTTTTTTGCTGCTGCTGCTGCTGCCATTTTCGGCGATCGCTCTCCCAGTGGGTGGGCCCGCTGCGGTGGGTTGGGTTGGGTTGGGGTTCGCGTCGTGCGTGCGTGCGACACTGTGTGCGGCGTACGTCGCGGGTTTGTCGGTCGACGTCGTGTGTCTGGAGAGGGGATGATCATGAGTGGCGCCCACGCGCGCGCGCGAGACGGGGTGGGATGGGATGGGATGGGCGGTGATGGATGTGATAAGGTTAAATAGAAGCTCTTCTGTGTCAGCCTGGTGCCGGAGGCGTGGGGAGGGGGGGTGCTCGGGTTCGGGTGGTGTGGTGGGCGAGCGAGCGAGCGAGCGGGGCTCGTATTGGGTGAGATTGGGGGCTGGTGGGGTTTGGGAAGGGATCGCTCGTGGGTGATGATGAAATGCTTGGTGGGTGTGTATATGCGCGGGAAATGGAGTTTCTTCTGCTCTGATGGGTAGGTTGATAAGGGCCGAAGCTTGCGTCATCGGGGAGGGTTTCCTCATAGGGCGATTGGTGTGGACTTTCTCTGATACGTAGAATTAGACAATGTTCGTGCAATTATTTAGCACTAGCGCCTTAGTGCTTAACATAGGGAATATCCCCAAAGTTGAATCAATATTTATTCTGCCTACTAAGATGTACTAATGGCTTTTATGCCTCCGCAAAAAGTTGTCTGCCCCCGAAAATAATCTGGAAAGAGTGTCGAAGCGTCCAGTAGCTGTGCTTGGATAGCTTAGAATGATAGCTGTTACGAAGCGATAGTGAATTGACATTCAGCTACGTTCTATATATAAGAAGTCTTTGATGAAGAAGAAGAAGGGGTGAAGGGAGAGGCCTGCTCTTATAGAGCAGGCAGCGAAGAAAACGAGTTTCGCCGAAATGAGTGACTAGTGGTGCGTACGGACCACAACAATAGCAAGGAGGATTTCAAATTCGAATTACGTCTATTACTTAAAATCACGTAATTAGGTACTTCATTAGCTATAGGAGTACAGCAGCGGACCGGATGTGGCGACGGCGTATAGCGCGACGCGGACGTTTGGGCCTGGGGGTTCGTTTGGCAATTTGGTTGTTACGGCGGGGAGGTGGAGGCTGTATACGTCGTCGGTGGCTACGGAGGTAAGGACGACGGCTTGAGAGACATTAACGGGGAGGGCAGAGGTTCTTCGTCGATCGTCTTTCCCTGACTTTTACGGCTGCACTGACGATTGGCTATCGTTGTTTACTGCCGGTTTACTTGCTTTTTTAACACCAGTTACACCACATTTCGTATTCTGCAGCTCTTTCCCATTCATACTACCGCTGCATGATGCTCCTTCAATTTGTGAGCATGACCTTACTTATATAGGCGTAGCAAATGAAGCCCGCTTCTGAACGGACAGTGTCAATCTCATCCACGCATTCATCTCTCAAGTCTCCACGACTCAAGGACCAAATTTTCGCTCTAGGCAACACTCGGACGCCACATCAGTCGAAACCCCTACCGCCGCTTACGCTGAATTCTCGGAAGAAAAGAAATTCATGGCATACCTAAGGACGGCAATGTTCGCCACCGGTACGCTTCGAGACACTTTGGTCCGTCCCCACCCCCACCAAGGTCTCTTGCAGAGACTTGCGATTTCAACAAAAGCTCTTGAAGCGAACCGAAACCTTGGAAAGAAAATGGAGAGCAAGGTGGACGAACCGTGACGGGAAAGAATTCACGCACGCCGTATGTGAACAACCATACACATCAGACCTACACCCGCTGACCCCTCTATATTACCGCCACCTTGGAATCTCTATTCTCGACACGCTCAAAATCCTTGCGAGGGAAACCCCACATACATCTGTGAGAAACATTTGTGCCCGTAGCGTCTACGACAACCCTCTCCTAAGAGAAGCACTGGACGAGATGACCGCCACGGTCATCGGAGCAGGAGGTCTTCACGACGAAGTTGGTGATTATCTCGAAAGATTTGGAGAGGACATTACACGGCTCTATTTTGTGCTCGGAACTCGTGGATGGGAAGCTCCTTGGAACAGAAAGTCCATTGGAAGGAGTTTCTCCTGGACAGAACGACTGCTTGCGAAAGCTTGGACGGCCATGGTAATCGCACATGAATCATGTGTCATGACGCAGCTACCTGACTCTGACAGCGCTGCATACGAGCGGGACGGACTGGATGAGCCAAGAATGGGGAGCTTGCTTGATGAAGCCGAAAACCTCAAGAGGTGCCATCTACATGTCCAACCTCTGGAGCCCGACCTGGACAGTATCCGAGATCCCTCTCACGCTAGACGCGAAGGAGTTGCTGGAGAAAATCGAACCGTAGGTGGTGGAGGCGACCAATATTGCAAATCAGGAGTATCTAGCATTTACTAGTAGGAGAGAAAACATCAACGCCAGTACCTCTTACGATACAAACTCTAAATTCGCATGCGGCGGGCGACAAAGAAATTGGCCGTCCCACATCTGCCTAGTAGAGATGTTCCACTATTCTTTCTCTGGGTGGTTGAATCTAAGATTTGGACGTAAATGTGCGCATTGAAAGCTTCTATTTACGTCCGGATCTTGTATTCAACTACCCTTAAGTATACATAATGCACGATCTGTAGGAGGGCAAGTTTCTTCGTATGTATATTCGAGGGTCAGACTGCGTGAACGGCTAATATGCGTCTAACGGTTACATCTAAGAAGTCGAGCTCCATGCAATGGGCGATCTCACGCAGTACTCTCCGTATCAGTCCTCAAATACATCTTGAACGTATCCGCATACCCCCCGCCCAACTTTTCCGTAATCCCGCTCGGATGCACCACATTGAACAGGACCATAACCGCCAGCATCAAGCACGCATCAAAGACGTACAGGAACACCTCATGCTTGAGCAAAAACCCATCATTCCCCGAGACATACTCGACGACCCTAAACACCGACCTCACGAAGATAGCCAAGCTCGCCGCCATCAACACTGCGAAATGCCTGCGCCACGCCACCCCGGGCATCCCCGCACCCCTCCCCGCCGTCCGCATCTCGCGCCGCATCCTCGCGTAAAACAGCGAACTCACCGCCACGAAGAAGCCGAAGAACAGCAACTGTACGAAGAGGCCGAACACGACGATTTTCTCGCCCGTGTGCATCGCCGCAAGGGTGCCCATCGCCATGTAGCCACCGCCACCAGACTGCGCAAGCAGCGAGATAACGTCGCCCATCACGAAGACCTTGGTCAACCATTTCTTGCCGATGAGGGCGTGGCGCTCGCCGTCGACGCTGAGGATGATGCGCCCGAGCACCATGTAGATGGAGGCGGCGGAGAAGGCGGGCGCGATCAGGAGGAGCAGGTTTTGCATTATGTACGGCCCGAGCGCCCATTGGTCCCGCGCGGACATGGCGCGCCCGATGTAGCCGAGTACTTGGCCTGCGAGTGGGAGTGAGCGGTTTGTGGTTGTGGTGGGTTGGCTGGGGGAGTGGCTTACAGATGCCGCCGATGATGAGGGGGGCGAAGTACCAGGTTTTTGTGCGGACGCATTGGTGGCAGTGGAAGCCGGTTGTGAGGAGGAAGGCGATGACGAAGATGATGGCGGCGGCGAGGCTGGGGTGGTAGCGGTAGAAGACGAAGGCGTTGGGGTCGTCGAGCGCGGGGTGGTAGCTGGACGACATGGTGATCGAGAGTGGTTGGGTTGGAATTGGGCGAGGCTCGAATGCGGGAAAGATTGTGGTTGAGAAGAGAATGCCCTGAACAATGAGGCGTAGATGGGTTACTTAAACACCAAGAGCGCCGGGCAGAATTACTATCTTTAGGCATGGAAAGTAGAAGTGTGCCTCGTAGTGGGTACGAGGCGCCTCATCAATCCTGATTGCATTTCCGCAAACACCAAACGCCGCAACACCCGCTATACTCAGAAGTCCGCTCAAGAAGCCGCCGTAGAGCGCGTGTACGAATACGTTTGCGATGCTCGCCTAGTTGCCCTAAATGCCGCCGTGACCATCACTAGAGACCGACCAATCGCATTCCTCCCGGTACGAGCGTTGTCCCAGAAGGACGAACCGCGCCACCTCCCCCTGCGCCTGTGCGCCACAAACCGATGCAAAACGTGAACGAGAAAGTGCTTGGTGCAGGATAAAAGACCCACAAGTAATAGCCACGAACGATTGACCTCCGCATGGCTGGCCGACTCAGCCCTCTTCACTCGGCCGAAGGCCCCTTAGATCCTCCGAATCGTCCCGCTCGGTAGTAAAGCAGCAAACCCATTATCGATGATGAGAGAAAATGACAGTGCGGTCAGGCTTCATCGTCCGCTTTCCCGACATCAATCCCGAACCTCCTCGTCCCGCCGCCCTCTCCGCCACCCCACCATCCCAAGCTGAACGTCTGTCCTTTGAAAGCGTCTCGCAGGCGCTCCCGCCCATTGGCACCGTTTCCCGGTTCACCAGTCGCTTCTGGCATCTGTGCCAGCATCCGGCTGTCCGCGAACAGGCTCATCTTCGCCGCAATGCTTCCCGGGTCCTTTGGCAGTATCTTGGTGTTCGGCGCGAGGATGAAATGGATGATGGCGCAGACCACCATGGCTGCCAGCACGCCTTCGAGGATGCGGGTCGATACTGCGTTTTGGAACAGACGCATGTGGTTGTCGTCGACAATGGTACCTTGGATGTTGGTGAGCATGCTTGCTACTTCCGGCGGTAAGTCGGGCGAAGAAAGGGTGGATGCATTCAGCGGAATGCGGTAGTCTGTGTGCAGTTCCAGTGCGATAAGTTCCTGGAAGCGAGAGTTCAAGGCTCCGATCAATTTGTCGACGTTCTGCGGACCGTAGATTTCTTCGAAGGGGATGCCTTGGTAGCCGAACACGACAGACTCGAATAAACTGTCGAGCGAAATGTTCCCTTTAGTACTCCCGTACTGAACCGCGGTTGATTCATCGCCGTATGTTTGGAGGCTGGTGTACGGCATAAGGAAGTCCACTGCCAATCCGGTTAAAGTCCGTGCGGATAAGGGATCTGGGGTTGGAATGCCACTGATTTGAAATGATGGCAGGGTGAGCGTAACGTTTACTTGGACAGACTCCAAGTAAGGCATGCAGTGTATTAGAGTGAGGATGCTGGACTCGGTGGCTTCTGGGCTCGTATAACTTTTGCGGCCAACCATGTACCACAGGTGCATCAGGCCATCTGAACAGTTAAAATTTCCTTCCGATGAGTCGGGATCTTTCATATATCTCTGCATGTACGCAGAACCTGCAGCGTATATTGTGGGTGTCCTTACCATTGAGAAGGGCCAGATATCATTTTTCGAGACCATCAACAGACTACCTTGTCCGGGAGTAGTACACCCGCTTGGAGGATCCACCTTAACCTGAAAAGTTCCGGAATAAAAGTGCAATCTATACTCCATAGCATCCTTAGAGTTTATGTCATTGAAATAGTAGTTAGTACAGTTCATCTGTGCTCGCACGGCAGGCAAGCGGGCGATCAGTGACTGATTCGACCTATTTTGTAATCCTTCATCAGAAATCTTCGGGAAAACGAACTCTCCATAGGTCCACTGAGGATAGGACAGATTGTTGAATTGGATCGCTTCAAAGATGCTTTCGCTTGCTTTGGAAGAACTCCTTGATGGTTTCCGGACAAGATCGTCGGTGGTGTAGAGCGAACCTTGAGCTTTCAAAGGAATCTGTTGAGTCGAAGATACGGTGCCATGCTCATATAGACCGCTCGAGGCAATTGTTAGGGCTGGTGCCAGAAGTGATGTGAGCAATATAGTTGCCAGGGAGAAATGACCCTTCCTAAGCGAATGGAAAGTGGCCGAGACGGTGATGGTGCCTAAAGGATCAAACTGTAGAACATCGGAGTCCACCCCGCCGTTGTTCAACCGTTGAAAAGGGTGGAGAGTTCTTGCCCCGGAGTCAATGAAACCAAAGGCCAATCCAAATACGACCATAGTCAGAGTCGGGACGAAAGACCAGGCGTACTTCTGGTATGACTCAAGGGATACGTCGGCCAGACCGCTGTGAGCTAGTGAATATCGATATACCGCTTCAAGAGTGGCTATTGCCAGAATCGATAAAGCTATCACAGTCATTCGATACTTCCACATGACTGCAATTGGTTGCCATGACTCTTGCTTGTCCACATATCCAGTGATCGATGCTGAGCTTTTCCGACTGCTGTGGGTATCGTGGGTGGCTACGTGGATACCGGGGGTCGTAGGACAGATAGAGTATTTCCTCATGACTAGCAGAGCTTGAAGGGTTTTCAGAGACAGATTGCCAGTGTCGTGAAGGATCTCCATAATATCCGGACTTCTTTCAAGGACAGCGGCGTACGCCAGTAGTGATCTGAAATCTCCTCGGGGAATGTGGAAACATAAAAGATAGAGAATCAGACTCGCAACGAGGAGAAGCGCAAGCAGCGCTTCCATCGTTCTGAGTGCGAGGTTTCCGACGCATAGCCTTCCAGCAGTGGATGTGAGTATTCCCTCTGTAGCAGTACTCCGGGGTACCATGCTAAGTTGTTTGATTATTTGTCCAGCCAAGGCCGCAAAAGCTTCTCTGCTTGTTCGAATCAGACCGTCGGACTCGACTAGTAACTCATCACCAGGCTTGGAGAGCTTTAAAGTCCCCCAAAATTGGTTGGATTTGAGGCTGCTGATACCGGACCAGACCCAGCGGAAGTAAAAAGGGCTAGACCGGAGATACGAGACGATGATACTGGTAATATTGAGTGGTGACAATTCAATACTAATAGCCCTTGCTCCAGTGTCGCGTTGCCCGAGCTTGCCCGGAATGGAATCTGACAAATGGGAAAAAATCTTTCGGCGAGTGAAAGTATATCGTGGTTGGCAGAGAAGGCCATAATATCCATGATACTCGAACTTGTTAATAGTCAAGATCCAAAGATGCTCTCCTGCTGTGTCTGGTTCTGAACAATGCTTCAAAACGTACGTATCGTATCCGTATAAGTCCCACACTGTCAGATTTGAGAGAGGCGTGCTAGCAGAAAATTGTTCATCGTAGTATACTCCGAACAAGCAATAGCTGTCATTCAGATAAGACAGTTGAGGTGGAAAGATATCTGTGACAAATATGTCATTTCCCACGTTTTCCGTGGATGATGTCCAGTTCAAGTAGTGGCAGTTGTCCAAAGATGTATCGAATACGTCAAGGTCGAGTTCAAGTTCTCCCGAGATTCCTATGCAAAATTAGGAAACAAAGAAGGTAAACACAGCTGTCGAAGGCCTTTCGTACCTTCGGTAGTCATAGTGAATGACTGGGTTACAAAGTTTTCGGTCGTTCCAAAGGGATAAGATAAATTGTACTCATTGATGGCGTACACAGTCAAAACACTATCCACTGGGGTCTCGATAAGCCTTTTATCAGGATATGGCGACTTCTCTAGAAGCTTAGGTAGAGTTGTAAAGTCGAATTGGTCCGTTGTAACAATACTAACGTTTCTAGCCATCGGCCGGTATTGAAGGTTAAGAAGGGTCGCAGATGTGACAATCAGGGCTCGTATCAGCAATGATGAAGTGATTGCCAGTGAGACTAGAAGGTGACCATATCGTATCGATCTGAAAAGAGATCCCGGTGTTGATGAGGTGATGTAGTTGAGCAGTAGACTGCGCTCAGCATCTGTGGGGCTCTTGGTCATTGCTACCCATGGCATTATCTGTCTTGCCTGATAGTCGACTTGTGCCCAAAGAGTGGCAGTGACAGTGAAGACTTCATATGTGTTAGTCCCTTTCGTTGAGAATATCTTCTAAATACTTACAGAAGGTAGGGCCATATTTCCAGAAGTAGTAGTACTTCTCATCCACAGTAGCAATTCCATTGTTTCGACGTGAGAAGTAATCCAAAACCTCAAGTGCAGCGATGGTGAGGGCAAAAGCGAGAGCATGTCCAAGAAGAACGGCAGGGCGAAGGTGAGTAGGCGCGGAAAGTTTTGTCGGAGGACGAGGGGCTGGGCTCTCCGGCTAATTTGAGTTGGTCAGTAACAGTTCATCCAATGGTTGAACATGACTTACAGAGGCTACCTCATCCTGCTGGTTGCCCCCCTGATCATTCTCACTGATGTCGGCGGTGGAAAGAACAATAGTTGGAGCTGGATCCAAGGTAGGCTCAATCCTTTCGGGGGCATGCGACATGTTTGTTTCCATATTGTGAGAGCCCTGAAGTGTTGTCGAGGTCGCAAACTCCGCATCACGGGCATCGTGTGTGTTCCCGTCATCGGCAATGTCACTGGTTGCATTGCTCAGATCGTTTTCTTGATGAACTCCCAAGTCAACTGTATCCGATGGATGCTCGTCAATGTCGGTGTTGGTGTTCACAAATGCTGGTATGGCCTCCGGGAGAAATGGGCTTGAAGGATCCATGGTAGGAGAATCAGTTTCTGAAGTGTCCTCGTCGAGCCCAGGCCCGGAACCTGACAGGTATGCGTACGGGGTAGTAGACATGAAAGTAGTGTTCAGATGGTGCCGAAGGTGCTGAGTTGAGCCTTTGCGTCTTAGAGAGACGACTTGGTTTAAATGAGTTTGGGTGAAGAGTTGGCCCCCACCCGCAGAGTAGGACCAAGGTTGGCGTTCCACCCACCTGGCGCGATTCCTGCTTACGAAACGAACTATTCCTAAAATAATTGAAGCAAGGTAGCGTAGCTGCGGTTAGCCGGGTTGCACAAAAAGGGATTTCGGCGCTTCCGAACAGACGTAGTGGATCTCCAGGGGGTGTACCCGTGATACCTGTAGTTGATTAGGCTGAGCCTTACGTATTCCAACAGTATCGACCTAAATAACGACTGGAGCCTACATTCAGTCTTGTGCCGCAGAAGAGCTTGCAGGCTAAGTGATAATTCATGTAGTACTAGAAATCCCTCAGCTGGAAAATGAGTCAGTCCCCTTTGGTCAAAGTTCAAGGTGCGGTGGTACGTAAGTACGTTCAGCACGGTCAGTGCCACAGAGTCCAAGGTACTTTCCAAGGCTGCCTTGCATTGACCGCTAGTCTTCCTCAGCCTGTTAATGTAAATCTTGAAGGTGAAACTCCGCCTGCAAGGTGAAGCAGTTTGTGGAATGACCTTTTCCACGAGGCTGAGGTACAATTTTGGTCAAGTTTCACCGAGAGACAGGCAGCATTTTGCGTACAACCTACACAGCCCCTCAGCAGGCTTTTATCTTAGCTGCATTCTTGATCTACGACGCCTTGAACTACGTGATGGAGAACACATGACAAGAATCTCAATGTCATGCGAATTCTGCCCGCATTGCAACTGCCAACCAGTAACTTCAGGATATTCGATTCCACACTACGGCCATCGATTCCGTCATGTAGCCAAAGAGCCAAGTCTACCTGTACTCAAATGGGGTTCAATCAAAAATTCCGGTTGGGTGCGCTCTGCCTTTTCTTCCGAGATGCACAAATGCCAGCCGACCCACACAACTCATCCCACCGCATCAAAGATAACCAGCCCACCGGCATCCATCTCCGCCTGCCACTCCCCCTCTCCGCTGGCCCCCTCTCGGCATCGTCTCATTTCCCTCCGCCATCCACATCCCAAAACCCCTCCGCCATCTCACTCGCATACCTCCCCTCACCACAAACACATCCACCGCCCCCCTCCCCGGTCCCTCATTATTCTCCAGCCTCAGCAAATACCCAAACCGCACAAACCCTCATCTTTCCACGGCACCTCAATATACACCTCAACTCCGGCGACCTGCGATAGAGTGAACAGGCGGGTTGGGAGGGCGCCATCTCAAGATCACTAACTCAAGTCTCAGCTCACGGTGCCTCATAGAACAATCCTACATGGGATGGGCAGTTGAGTACAAGATCTAGACTAAATGCGCGAATTAAAAACTTACATTTACGTCCGGATCTTGTATTCAGCTACCTACCTAGATATTTAAATGTGGCATCTGAGTAAGGCAGATGCGGGTGGGCAATTTCTTTTGCCACCCGCCGTGGGGCTGGGAAGTCACGGGCTGGGCCCTTTATCCAGGCACCCGAATGCCGCAGGACATCGTACCGCTTTCCGTTGACGCAATGCGCGAGTTGCAGACTGACGAGCAGACGGTTTCGAGGGCGTGCCGTCGACGCGGACGGCAATGCGTGGGACCGCCGTGCAAAAGTGATGTCTACGATGAACGGTGCCGGAGAAGAGTGCGTGGCACGGTGGCGGAATGGACGGTTTTCGTGCGGCCTGTTGCTACTCCCTCTAAAGGAAAACCAATCTTCTATGACCTGCTATGACGATATGCTAATCATCGTGAGAGGCGGAGACTATCAATTGCCCAATAGGAGATCAATGCAGATTGTTTATTTGGCCAACTCTCGACCTCATGCGTTGTCACCTGTCAATCATCAACGACTAGGGGTTTTGCAAGTTGCAACCTACGGCTTGATCTCCAAAGGTATTCTTAGTATTTCATTTAAGCTTCTTATTAGATGCTTGGCCCAAAGTTAAGGGCAGTAACACAAGCAGCGGCCGGGTTCAGCCGCCAAGCTGGACGACATGAAACCCCGTCGCAGACAGAACAACACGAGATTCCGTCCTCTTCACCATTATGAAAAGAAACCATCCGTCGGGAATGGCTAAGGCGGCTGTGTTTTCAGTTCTCGATGAAAACAGCACTCCTCACTGCGGACAGGAGGTGTATAAATCCCATGAACAGTCCCACCGAGGCCAACCAAACAGCACACTTTATTCACCATCACTAACACTGGACATTTTAACTACCACCAGAAAAATCCATCACCCAGCATATTTTATCTCGTTTTGTTCAGACATGTCTTTCCTGAAGGCCTTAACACTTGGCGTGCTCGCCCTCTCGCAGTTCACCCATGCCATTCCCTACCCCACGCACAATCCCTACGAAGCCCACAAACAGTCCTCGCTCGAGCCTAGCCCCGAGTCCAACTCCAAATCCAATCCCGAGAAGCGCTCCATCTTCAACGTCGACCGAATCTCCGACACTGGCGAAAAAGCAGCTCTCACGCAGGGCCTCAAGGACGCCGTAGCCGTAGCCAAAATGGCGCTCGCCAAGATGGACGACGACAAGCACAAAGACAAGGTCTCTCAGTGGTTCGGGCCGAGCGCGGACCACCCGCCCGTCGTCAAGCAGGTGTTCCAGAACTTCGTGGGCGGCGCCAACAAACTCGGCCCCGTCGTCGTGTGGGACGTCGACTACGGCCGGCGCGGGGGGCGGCCCTTCTGCCTCGCCACGGACGCGCAGGGCAAGAGCGGGACCGCCTACTTCTGGCCGCGGCGGGGGCGGCCGGGGATGCACTTCTGCCCCAAGTTCTTCGGCCGCAAGAACGCGCGCGACTACGTCGCCGACGGCTGCGGGAACGTCTCGGCGAACATCGATACCGAGACGGTCGGCCGCGCGTTCCAGGGCGCCAACGTGCTGCATGAGTTCATGCATTACGACAAGGTCGGGCTGGAGGCGGTGGGCGAGCAGATCGGTGACTTTGCCTATGGCGCGTACGACTGCTTCGATCTGCAGAACGACCGTGTTAAGCTTGGTGACCGCAGGACTACTGAGAATGCTGACAACTATGTTTACTTTGCCATGCACATCTGGCTTACTGAGACTTGCGGCCGTGACTTTGCTTATCCGCGCGGAGAGGAAGACAACTAGCTTGAAGACGGGGGAGAGGGCAGTGCAGGCTGGATTTCCTTGGGACAGAGCTTCAGCGAGTTTTTGTCTGTCATTACTTGCGAAATACCGGAGCTTCGGGTTGGGACGTTGGTTCTTGTGGTTCGATTGACCTTTTACTTTGTTTGTGGCGCCCGGGCGTAGAAAGCACTCATTAGTAGATTAGCCTTACGCGTGTTGAGAAATACATAACTTTCCATCGTAGGCTTTCCGTTTACGTATGTTGTGATGTTGGGCTGCATATGTAAAACTACCCGACGATATTCCTTCCAAGTTCTCTCTATCGGAACGCGGACGAGTCTACCAAGCCAAGAAGTCCTTCTCACTTTAGGTCTGGAAATACATCCCTCATTATCTGCGATTTTCATCGGCTGGCGATGTGGCAAGTGGAAGCAAGTTATGATTCTCGCCATAGTATCTCCCGCACTCAGAAGTGGAGTTGTTCGAGACGGCCTTGCGACGAGCGGCTGCCTTCAGATATAATCAGTGCGGGGTCTCCGCCGCTCAGCCACACGGGGCGCGTGCGGACTGCTAGAAGCAAGTGTCTGAGTATAAATGTGAATCCGAGATTGATACAAGAACATCCACAGAGGAGTGAAACGTCGCCCAGAAATATCAGTTCAGTAGTAGCACCCCGGTCGGGATGGCATGGTTGATGCTGCTATAATTAAAACTAGCGCGGCGGTTGCGGCCTTGGATTCGGACGGCCGCCAAGCAAAACAATGGCGTCATAGTCAGCACCTCCCGTCTCGCCGTCCCGCTGCTCAGCCGCAAAACCATTGATTAACTTGTTCTTGCCCCTCCGCCTGAACGTAAGGGTCTTGCAGTTTGCTCCCCCTCTCGCATACCGCTCGGGCCATTTCCCGCACCTACTACTTACTGTTGCTGCCCCCGGCCACTGAAAACGTCCCATTCTCCAACGCGGGGTCTGCCGATCATCCCCAGTTCCTTCCTGTTCCCCACGCGATCATCGTCCCAAGCGGAAAAAAAAAAAAGCCCCACGTGCTGCAACGACCATGTGTTTCTGCACCGGCACCACCGAGGTACGCAAAACCCCTTCCTCCTCCCCTCCTCACCCCCAATCCCACTCACCCCACCAACCACCAACCAACAAAACAAAACAACAGTACGACCCCTACCACGAACCGGCCCCCCGCGTCCCAACACACACCGCCTACGCGCGCCCCGTCTCGCGCAGCAGCCACCACAGTCATCATCGGCGCAACAGCACCATCGCCCTCCCCCCGCCGCACGCCCGCCGCTCGTACGACCATCATTACCGCTCCAGCGTGTCGTCGATGCCCCGCCATGTCGAGTATGAGCCGCAGCCGCGGCATAGCGTGCAGCTGGTGGAGAGGAGGCCGAGGAGCAGTTCGAGGGTGAGGGGGAGGGAGGTGAGTCCGGGGGCGGCGAGGGTGGTGCGGACGGAGAGGGAGAGGGTTGTTTATGTGTAAGGTTGTTTATGTGTAGGGGAGGGGAGGGGGACTGGGGCTGGGGAAGGGCGAGGGACTGGGGAAGGGCGAGGCGGGGTGGGTTGGGTTTGGTGGACTTGGATGGACTTGGACGTGGGGGGAGAGATGGTCGGTCTCTCCCCGTGTGTGTGTGGGCGTGCGTGCGTGCGTATTGGTTTCGTGATGGTATATATTTCATGATTGTCCTTTTCTTTTTTTCTTTTTTTTAATTAAATCTTAGCCGCAAATGCCTACGGCACTGCTTCTGCGCCTTGTTACACACACACTCGAAGAACCTCGACGACGCCAGTTTCCTTTTGACACAAAACCATCGCCTCATCAACCCCACTGATCACTCCCCCCTCAACCTCGCCAACCTCTCCCGATTCCTCTTCCCAATAACCCTCAGCGTATTCCTCCGCTCAATCTCGGCCATGCGCTCCCAATTCGCTATCCGGCTCAGACTGCCATCCGAGTTCACCACCATCGGCCCCAGCGCGTCCAGCTTGACACCATCAGCACCGAGCTCCAGCCTCAGCGCCTCCGCCGAGCCTTCTCCAGGTGGTGCGGGGAGGGGGAGAGCAGCGGCGGCGTCTTGTTCTCCTCCCGCTTTGTTGTTGTTGTTGTCGTCGTGGTTTTTCGGGTGGAAGGAGTCGGCGTCGATTGTGTGGGCGTTGGGGTTGGGGTTGGGGTTGGCGGAGGAGGACGACATGGTGGTGGTGGGGTGCGTTGTCGAGTACGGCGACGAGGACGCGACGTTGTTGCTGTTTTGCGCGAAGAGACGGTTGAGACGCGAGACGAAAGGCGAGGAGGCGGCGTTCTTCGTGAGGAGCGGTGGTGCGGCGGCGGCGGCGCGGTGGTAGAGGCGCTGCATGTGCTCGATGACCGGCGACAACAACGACGACGGCGATGACGACGAAGTAGAGACAGCGGCGGTGGCGGCGGGGGGAAGAAGTAGTGGCAGGACGAGCGCTGCTAGAAACGCGACGACTGCGGCGATGATGACGAGAGCGCGCGGGATCGTCGTCGCCGGCGTTGGGGCACGGCGGCGATTGCTGTGGGAGGTTCTAGAAGAAGAAGTGGTCGTCGTCGAGCGGCGCGCGCCGGACTTTCTCGCCATGCCCCGCGGGCCGCGGTCGTACGTGCTGTAGGTAGCTGGATGAAGTGAAGCCGCTTCGATCGGTGGTTAGTTCTGAGCAGCGCTTCTTTGCGCTAACGCCTATACCGGCATGCGAGGCATGAGCATGCGGTTTGTGGGGTGTGCGATGATGGATGGTGGGGACTGGAATCATCGTGAACGCTCCGTCCGGCCTGAGTCGTGCGATCGATTCTACTGTGCGGAACCCCAACGCAAGAGCCGCTAAAGCGCTACCCGGCGTCGATTCTAGGCAACCCAGTACCGGTACTGCCCAACGCCCCGAGAGTCGCCAGCCACGACACTGAAACGAACTACGTAGTAGTAGCAAAAAGGAAGCGGAGGCTTTGGGCCGCAATTACATTGCTCTCCCTGCCAACTGGTCGACCCATAGCCCGACGCAACCCGAACAGCACCACGTAAGCGCCATCGACTCGCGCCACGAAGCAGAGCCTCACGATTCCCTCCTTCAGGCCACCCGATTTGTAGAACGTGACTAGACAACGCATGATGGGAGGAAGCGGCATCAAGTGGGATGTTATATTAAAAACGCACGTAAAGCACTGCTAAAAGAATCTATGGTATCGCTTGTTCTAGTACCTAAAAACCGTGAACCACCGCACCGGCCGTGCGATTTTGTGTCCTGTTTATGCATGCATGCAATCACCGCGGCCTTTGGTCATACCGTCGTTGCTAAGCGCCGAACCGAACCATGCATCCCTCCGAACAGAAAGGAAAACGTCGAGCTGCTAAAACTATATGGAACAAGAATGGAAAACTGCACTCATTAAAAGAGGAGGGAGAAGAAGAAGAAGAAAGGAAGAGACCAAAGCATCAACAGAAGCCACAGTGAACAAAAACGAAAATCCACCGGTCAACTCTCCCCCGTTCCCCCACCCTCACCATCGCCTTCAGAACCGTCATCTCCCGAAACCCCATAGCCGAACCGAACGCCGACCAAAAGCAGACCCCCACCGGAACACCTCACGGCTAAAAAGCCGTGTCCATGGCACTGCCTTCAGGCACGCCGGGACTCCTGATCAAACTGCTCCTCGACCGCATGCTCCTGCCGTCGTCGGTGCCGCCGCCCATCTCCATGGCGCCGCTCAGCACGCGGACGACCTTGCGATCCTTGGCGGGCGGCTTGGCCGTCAGCACCTGCGCGGGGCAGACGACGATCTCGTCCTCGCCCTCGCCCAGGTCGTCGCCCTTCTTGACGACGAGGGGGAACAGGACGATCTTGACGACGGCGCGCTGGCGCTCCAGCTCCTCGTTGGACGCCGTCTCGCCCGAGCGCTCGTTCATGAGGGCGGCGTTGAAGTAGACCTTGCGGACCAGGTCGCCGTTGGTGTCGTACTCGGGCTGCAGCGGCGGCAGCATGATGTACTCGGCGCGCTGCGTGCGCATCTCGACCGACAGCCCGACGGCCAGGCGCAGCACGTTGCGCAGCGACTCCTTGATCTTGTCCGCCAGGTGCGCCGGCGGCGGCAGCAGCGCCGCCAGCGTGCCGAATATCTCCTGCACCACCGCCTCCGTGTCCTGCGCCCGCTGCCGCTCGAACGCGTCGCGCTGCGCCAGCAGCGTCAGCGTGATGGCCCGCCACTGCGCCACCGCCCGCGCCGGGCCCACCTCCGTCAGCGTCTTCTCCAGCGCCTTGAGCTTCTGGCGCTGCTCGCGGTCCATGCCGAACAGGTACCGCGTGAAGACGTACTCCCAGATCATCGTCATGACGACCGACATGAAGACGTCGCGGCGGCGCACGCGGTCCGCGAGCAGCATGTCGACGTCGGTGCCGTCGAGGATGGCGTTGTCCAGGCGCGTCTCGATCTTCTCGTCCTTGACGTCCGTCGACAGCCGGCACGCGCGGTTGTCCGAGAACTTGGAGAAGCGTAGCACCCACTGCTGCACGTGCTGGCATAGCTGCTGGCACGCGCTGTCGAAGTAGTCCTCGTCGCGCACCGTGAGGAAGCTGTCGCCCTGCTTGGACTCGAGGATGGCTTGCTGCAGATTCTTGACCTGCTCCGTCGCGTCGACGAGCTCTTCGTGCAGACGCTGGATCTCGGCTTCCTTGTCTTTGACGGCGTTCTTGATCTCCTGGCGGAGGACGTCTTCCATGCCAGCGGACAGGGTGCTGTGCTGGACGCGGAGTTGGTCGAGTGCGAGCTCGGCTTCGCGCCATCGTTGCTCATGGCTCTGGGTCTCGGCCTGCAGGGTGGCATAGCGCTGGTTGGTGTCGTTGGTGAGATTCCGGTTGGCATCGGTCAGAGCGGCATTGACATCGTTGAGGTGGGCAGTCTCATTGCTCAGAGCGGCGTTCACTTCGGAGAGACGAGCAATCTCTTGGCGGAGGTGGTGCAGCATGTCGCTGATCTGGGCGATCTCGGCGTCCTTGGCCCGGATTTGGACGTCACGTGCCTCGACCGCGTCATTTACCTGGCGATCCTGGTTGAGGTTGGCGTCCTGCATGGCCTCTTCCGCCCGGGCCTTGGCTTCGTGGAGCAGCCGGTTCTCCGAGGCGAGCTGGTCGAGGCGGGTTTCGAGATCCATGATGTGGATGCTCTGGCGCTTGCGCACGCTGGGCGGGCGCGTGGGCGACAGTGGAGGCAGTTGCGCATCGCCCCAGCCCTCCTGCACACGGGTCAGCACACGGAAATCGCCATTGACGGCGCCAGGGGTACTCACGAAGCTCTGGGACATGTCGGGGGCGCGGCCCTTGCCCTTGTCGCGCACGCGGTCGTAGGTGGACGGGCCGGCGCGGGTGGGCGACACGAAGGGTGCGGAGGTTGCGGGCGATCTGGTGCGCGCCTTGGCCTCGGCAAGCTGTGATGCAACCCGCAGGTCACCTGACACAACCCTGTCCACCCTCCGCAGCGGCGGCGTCTCGGACCGTGCGCTGATGGAACCGGGCGAGCGAAGCTGCTCGGGCGTCTTGATTCTCGCAAATATGCTGCCTGCGTGGCTGCCAATCGACCGGTCGCTGATCGCACTCGACGGCCGCTGCTGCTTGTCCACAAACGGGTCGCCGATGCTGCCTGCTCGCTGCCGTCCGCCGTCCTTGTCATCGCTGGGGTCCCTGACGTGCATGACGCTGGCTTGGTCTTCCTCTGGATGGCCCGGTGAGGATTGCATCTCGTCGCTGAGGCTCTTCTTGGACCCAAAGCTGCGACGGAGAGACTTGACTCCATGATCCGGCATACCCACGTCTGAAGTTGGCCGCCCCTTCTTGTTGAGCGAAGACTCTTCGGGGTTGTATTCGCGGATCGTGTTGAGACACATGCTCGGAGACTTGAGATGACGCGATGGGGCCGAGGTTGGCGGCGATCTCTCCGATGTTTGCTGCGTTGGGTCTCCAAAGAGGGACGCGGGCGGTTCTTGTGGCAGCTCCCGCGTGGCTGAGGGTGGAGAGGAAGCAATGCTCCTGGGCTCGCCGGGCGTGTCTGGCTGTTTCAACGGCGTATCGAGAATGGAGCCTGCCGATGGTGAGGACTGGAACAACGTGGACGAGCGTGCCCTTGTGGTGGTGAGGGATTCAACAGGAGATGTGAATGCCGTACCTTGTGCTGTGTCCTCGTCGGGCCATTGAGGGCTGTTGTTCTGCTCCACCGGCGTCACCGTCGAAGGGACCTTCTCGTTGCCGTCTTCCATGGGTATGCTTTCCGTCGATTCACCGTGTCTAACAGAAGTTTCCCATTCGGGCCCCGTTTCCACGTCCACCTGCATTGGCTCGGGCGGAGAGTCTTGTTCTTCATCCTCGATAGGAGTGTGATCGCCGTCGTGGAAGCCGCTATCCCTTACCATGGTATGGAACGTGGGTTCGCTGGGGAGGATTGGAGTGTCGTTCATGTTGACCGCGCTGTCTCGATTCGGTGGCAAATCTGGCGGGAATCCCCATGTGGGCTGTTGCATGATGTGTCCAAGGCCACCTAGACGGCGATGGGGCTCTGACGATGACTCCCTCTCAATGCTGCGCTTGCTGTGCAAGGGAGAGCTTCTGCGCAGCCTCTCAAATGATCCACGGTCGCTCAAAAGGGAAGAGCGGGAGTCCTTCTTCTCCAGCGAGTCTGTGCTAGGCTCTGCTTCCTTCGGTGGCGGAACCTTACGCTTCACCCTTTCAAGACCAGGGAAAAGGTTTGCAATCTTGCTGCTCTGGCTTTCGGCCGATGAGGGCTCTTCCTGCTTGGCTGGCTTTTCCTTAGTACTGAGCTTAGGGACTGCAGTGGTCGGTTCCTCAACCGCTCTCGCGTCGAACGGTTCCTCCACCTTCTTCTCCTCAAACTCCATTCCGGCTCCCTTCTCGTTAGCTGGTAACATTGCTTGCTCCGCCATTTCCTGAACGGACATCCGCTTCGTCTCATCGTTCTTCTTGTTCCACGGAAAGTCCCACTCCTGCGTCGCTTCCACCTCTTTCTCCACATGAGGCTCTTCATTTCGCGATTCAAGCATCTTGACGAGCGACCCTGACTCGGCAGGAATCTCAATTGGCGTCTCGTCCTCCATCTGGTCCGCCCAAGACGTCGAAACCGGAGCTTTTGAAGCCGCGGCTTCTGTCTGCTCCACTGGCGTCTGCTGGCCAGACACATCTCTCGCGCCCTTCTTTCCCTTCTTTCCCTTTTTGCTCTTCTTCCTACTCGGCACAGCCCATTCATCTTCCGCAACAGCATTCGGAGCACCGCTTGTATCGGCTGCGGCAGTTTCAACAGAAAGTTCGCGGTCGTTCGCTTCTACGTTCTCGGCTCCAAGTTCGGCAGCTGGATTCTCAACAGCGGTGGGCACATCCGTGGGAGCCTCGACCGCCGGCGAATCAACAGCAGCTTCCCGAATAGGTTCGTCTGAAGTAGAGGGTAGAGGTCCTTCGACTGTAATGTCCTTCCCAACTTCTATGGGTGACTGCCTGCTTGCAGAAAGTGGATCTTCAGCAGCGACGTTAGGCAGTGTCTCGGAAATCATGCGGCTGACTTCATCTGGAGGCATACCAATGGGCGAAGCAGGTCGGCCCTCGAATTGGCTCAGGTCAGCCAATTCGGCCTCAGGGCTGCCATCTTGGCTGTTCTTCCCCTTATTTTTCTTTGGTCTTTTCTGGAAGGGGAAGAACTCGTCAGACACTGCTTCCTTCGTAGCGTCAGGGGAAGGGGTGCGCCTGTTAAAAGTGGGATCGTCCAGGACAGAAGTCACAGCGGCAGCGAAGGCTGGATCTTGACTGGGGTTCTCTTCCGCTGACCGCTCATGACTGGGTATTTCATGAGCGGCGGTTTCTTGTATTGCAAAATCCCCTTCGGCATCTGGTGTCGCGATAACCTTCTTCTTTTTCTTGTTCTTCTTCGGCTTTGACCACGCAAACTCATCGTCAGGGTCAGCCTCAAGGGCTGAACTCGGCGGACTCTTGCGCCCGTGGAAGGTGGAATCGCTGAGGACAAGGCTAGGATCGAAACCGGAATCTTGTAAGCCCGCTGCAAGGGTCGCTGCAAAATCAACATCGCGTTCAGGAGATCCAGGTCGCTTTTCATCGGACCCAAAAGCTGGTTCGGTCATTTCCTTGGCTTGATCATGAGTTGCAGACTCGTTTTCAGCAGGCTTGGCTTCAGGAGTTGGAGCTTCGTCGACACGCCCAGCCTCAGGTTCAGCTTCGACGACTGGCTCTGAGAGGATCTCCTTCGACTCAAGAACCGGCTCCTCGGTAGTTGGCGTTTCCGTGCCAACGCTCTTCCTTCCCTTCTTCTTTTTCTTCTTGCTCTTTTTGACTGGCGCGAACTCCTCAGAAGGGTCCACCTCTGCCTCCACCGGTGCCGAAATGGGCTCGAGAAGTGTCTCATCAACATCCCTGGAAGTCTCCAGAGGCACAATGTTGTCTTCAGTTGGTGCAACAGCCTCTTGTTGCTCTGTAGCTGGGTTTTTGGGCGCATCAGTATCTCCAAGCGAAGCAGACGGGACGTCTGGTATCTCATGCGTGATATCATGATTTGCTGTGTCGGGGGAAGTCGTCAGGACATGGCCTTCGGGAATACCGGAAGCGGCTTCAATTGTGGGCTCGCTTGACTTGAAGGGTTCGGGCGAATACTCCTTGCGCCGCGAACCGGCAACAGCATCGGCCAAAATGCCCGCTGCAGCTGCAAAGCCAATAGAAGGCGCAGATGTGGAACTGAATTTCTTGTCTTCGCTCTCTGGCAACTCTTCCGTGGATTCCGTGGGGACTGGTGCTTCAACCTCTCTTGGAGGTTCAGCATTGACGAAACCACGTGCGTTAGTTCCGGGCTGAGAAACGTCTTGAGACATGTGTTCCGATGTGATGTCCTCCGCGAAATGAGGTACGGCAGGCTCCTCAGACAAAGCTTTGTCCTTGACCTCTTCTATGCCCTCATGCTCAAACGGAGTCTCCGACGATGACTGGGCAACCAAGCTTGGCGGCTCGAAGTTCTCACGCTTAGAATCAGACAATTCAGTGCTAAGAAGATTGGCGGCATCGGCGAAGCTGAGCGGAGGAGCAGTCCACTCGGTATGTTGCTCAGCCCTGGGAACTTCTTGCTCAGCAGGCACCTCATCTGCTACGGTATCATCGAACGGCGGCGAATCATGCATTGGCACAGCCACAGCGGCGGCAGGAGTAGCAGCAGCCTTCTTCTTTTGCTTCTTCTTGTCCTTCTTACTCAAAGGCATGCTAAACTCCTCGTCTGCAACAACCTCGATTGGCGTAGACTCTTGCGGCTCCATCAGCGTGTCTTCAAGCTGTTGTCCGCCAACGATTTCGGGCTCTGGTTGCGGTTCCGAAGATTCAGCTGGCGTAGTGGAGATGCTTTGCTGCTTTCCCTTCTTGCCTTTCTTGGACTTCTTTCGTGTCGGCAAAGCCCACAGGTCTTCAGGCTGCGCTTCATGAGGTTCGTCATGGACGGGGCCAGTTTCTTGCGTGGGAGCCTCCGTGGAGCTCGGGTCCGCAGCGGACAGAGTTCTCTCAACGTCTTGTTGCGATTCGCCTTCAATCGGCGGAGACGACTCCTGATTAACAAGCTCGACTGAACTTGGGATATCTTTGAGATCATCGTTATCGCCAAGAGACTTTGGTTCTGAGCTGAGCTGAGGCATAGTATCTTCGGTCTCTGCAGCGATTGGCGCAGACTCTTCTGCGACTGGGGCAGGCAATTCGGTGACTGGTGTAGACTCCTCGACGATGGGGCTGGCTTTGTCCAAAGGAACCATGGATTCTTCAACGACGGCCGGAGCAACCTCCTCAACGACCGGGGGCGTGCTAGGAGTAGAATCGCGCTTCCCCTTCTTGCCTTTCTTCTTCTTCTGCTTGAACGGAATATCCCATTCATCCTCGCCTGCTTCCTGAGGGGACTGGACGTTCGCAACATCTGTTACGACTGGCTCAGAAGGCAGCGATTGTTCCATGGGGGTTTGCTCAATGGAAGCCTCGAAAGGTTCTTGGACGACATGTGATTCGGCCGGCTGCTCTTCGACAATAGGCTCGTTCGATGGCTCCTCGAACGCAACCTTATCAGTGAGTTCTTCCGTCACAGGCTCGATATCCAGTTGTGGTCCGAGGCCCCTCTGATCCGGAATAAGCTCTTCGACAGTCTTGACAGCAGGCTCCTCGACCTCTTGCTGCGGCTGCTCGCTCGGAACAAAATCGACGTCCTTGTTCTCCTGATAATGCGCTTTGACAACCTCACTAGGCACGTCGAGCACAGGATCCACAACCGGTTGTGGCTGTTCACCTGATACAAACTCGACATCTTTGCTCTCGGGAGTGTGCTCTTCCACCGCCTTCTCTTCGACAGCCGGCGGTGCTTCATCAGGGATGGGCAGAATCTCAGAAACCGAGCCCTGCTTGTCCTTCTTCGCCTTCTTTTTCTTCTTCTTCGACGAAGTGGGAGCAGGCGCCCACTCATCCTCGGCATTGGCTTCACCAGCGTCTGTGGGTTCGACGACTGGAGTAGGCGTCTCGATGCTGGCTTCAGGCTGCGACAACTCCGGGAAAACCTCAGGCCGAGTCTCCTCCACCTCCAACATGTCCCTGGGCTCCTCCATCGGTAGAGCGCCAGCAACGTCCTCAACAGCACTGGGTTCAGCGTGTTCCGTCGTAGGCGGCGTTGCAGGCTCGTCCAAGGACATTTGTTTCCCCTTCTTCTTTTTCTTGCTCTTCTTCCTTGTTGGCACAGCCCAGAGATCTTCGGCGTCAGCCTCCTTCGGCTGCTCCAGGGAGGGTTCGGCTACGGTTGGCTCCTCTGTGACGACATCGCTGAGCGGCTTGGTGCTCGAGAGTCGCTCCTCACCCGGAATCTCTTCAGTAATTGACGTTTCGAGACCCCGAGCAGAGGGTTCGAAGGGCACATCGTCGACATCCGTGGCTTCATCCGCGGCCTCTCTTGAAACGTTCGCTGAGAAATCCAACGATACCGGTGCGCTTTCCTCTCTCTTGTCATCGCTCTGGCCGACCTGTTCTGGCAACTGCCGCTCGGGAAGGGCAGGAGTCTCCGGAGCTTGCACGGCCTCCTGTACGATGTCGGCGAAGCCCTTCTTCCCCTTCTTACCCTTTTTCTTCTTGGCAGGAAGGGCCCATTCATCCTCGCCAGCTTCTACTAGGGCCGGCGATTCGTCAAAGAGTGCTGGCGGCTCCTCGCCCGTTGTTTCGGCCGGAGCGCTCTGCAAAGTTGTGCCATCGGTTGCACGTTCACTCTCCACGGGCTCGACAAAAGGCTCCGGTGCTTGTTCTATCTCTTTCGGAGTCGACGGGATAGAATCTTGCTTCTTGCCCTTCTTCGCTTTCTTATTCTTCTTTGCAGGCATGTACGCCCACTCGTCTTCGGCCGCAGCGGTCTCGGGGACAGCGGGCGAAACGACCGCCTCCTCAACGACAGGAGGAGGCTCCACACCAGCTTCGATATCCGTCGGCAACTCTTCGGCAAGTTCAGACTGCAGCGGCGCGATCGATTGTTGGTGATTATGCGCAGAAGAAGGCACGGCGGCGGGATCCACAGTCCAAGCGTCGTCGGCGTCTCGTGGCACTGGTTCAGCAGTCTCCAGAAGTGGAGTGGCGGCGGTAGTGCTGGAGATCTGTCCATCGGCGGGCACCGCTTCTTCCTCCACCAGGCCTTGACCGGTGGTGGGGGGACCGACGTCGTCACGCTCCTTGTCCTCCTCGCCAACCTCCTTCGACTGAGTTGGCAGTTCCCACTCGCCTGCATGAAGCGGTGTCTCCTCACGTGACTCTTCTGCCATCAGATTCGAGGGGTTTTCCTCGCTTACGGGAGCGCCGGGGTCGATGGGCATCAACGCGGCCCCGGGAGCGGGGCCACGTAGGTCGTCCGCGACGCTGGCTGGCTGATCCGTAGCCGCAGGCGTGATTTCACTTGCAGCCTCGAAATTTTCCTCTGCAGGTTGTAGTTGGTCCACTGGGATGATTGCAGGTTTGCCCTGCGTTGGCGACGCCACCGTCGCAATGTCCTCGACGCCTGATGCCTCCAACCTCGGGCTTCCAGGTGCCGAAGATTCAATTGGCGTCTGGGCCACAGAGCCACGTTTCTTCTTTTTCTTTTTGTCCTTCTTGCTTTTGCTTGGAACAGACCACTCATTCTCTGGTTGAGCTTCTATGGCGGCAGATGGATCTTGGCCGAGTGCTGCAGTTTCTCCAACGAGCGCTTCCTTGACATGTTCCGGCTCGATCATCTGTTGTGGCTCCGCAATCGCTTCATCGTGAATTTTCTCGACCGCAGCGATGTTAGCAACATCCGAAGATAGAAGAGGCTCCTCAGTCTCCGAAGGTAGCGGAATGTTCGCAGCCTCTTCGGCGGTCGAAGGCTGCAATGCTGAAACCAGCTCTTCAACCGCAAAGTTTGGCTCAGTTGCGTTGTCAGTTGAGGATAGCCCCATAGCAGTTTGCTCTTCCTCCGGCATCATCTCTTGTGTGACGGAACGGTCAAAGTCATGCGAGGCGCCATGCTCTCTGTCCACCGTGTCCGGCTCTCTCTCTGCGCCTGTTGCAGCGCCCATTTCGGGCACGTTGTCGATGCCGCCGACCGCCTCAAGGTTCTCTGCAGGCTGTTCAAGAGCGTGTGAAGTGCCAAGTGAGTTCATCGTGTCCTCATGCAAGATCTGCGGTTCGCTGCGTTCAGCTGGGGTTGACGGCTCAGTGATGTCGACACTGGACTGCCCAGAGGTCTTCGACTTCTTGCTCTTCTTGCTTTTCTTTTTCTTGGACGGCTTGACTGCCCACTCGTCTTCCGGCTGCGTCTCATGGATGCTGGCGGTAGTTGCGGTCTCTTGAGGCAGCGCAAATGGCTCACCGGAGGCCTTGTTTTCAGGAAGAGGCTCGGAGATTTGTTCAACATCAGAAACAGCCAGTTCGGGTTGCGGTTCTGAATCAATAGGAGTGGCTGCCTGCTCATCGAAAGTGTGACTCTCAGCGATCGACCCAGGTGCGCCGACGATCTCAGAAACAACGGGTTCGGTGTCGTCTTTAGGTGTAGCGGTAGTAGTATTCCCACGCTCCCAAGAGGGCTCATGCAGTACCTGGCTTTCAGCACCCAGCTCAGGCATTTGCGAGTGCACGGGCACAGTGGCAGCCGCTGGCGACACAGCAGTTGGCAGACTAGCGTCGGAACCCTTCTCGACGACTGGCTCCTTAGCAATCCGTTTCGGCCCGATCTCCATAGCCCGCTCGGCCTCGTCGAACTCGCGACGCTCGTCTTCAGGCATGGTGAGCTGCTCAGGTAGTTGTTTGTCATCTCCCTCAGGCAGGGCCACCTTGGCGCCGAAGAGGTCGCTTGGTTGCTTCTCTTGCACTTCTGCGACGGCAGGATCAGTCTCGACCATCACCCGAGCAGCCTCGTCAAAGACCTGAGGCTGCTCATGTGGCGCTTGTTTACCGATAGGCTCAACCTCAAAGGCACGGTCAGCTTCCCATGGATCCTTGTGTTCGTCCTCCGGCAAAGACAGCTGCTCGGTCAGATGGCCATGGGTCGGTCCGGGGGAGGTCGCGTCAGCACCGAGGAATTGGCCTGGTTGTTTCTCTTGCGCATCTTCAAAGATAGGCTCGGGCTCCATAGCCCGTTCAGCTTCCTTGAACTCCTCACGCTCGTCCTCCGGCAAAGGCACTTGCTCAACCGGATCCTCCCGGTGGCTCTCAGATAGTGGCACATCGGGGCCGAAGAGGAAGTGGGGCTGTTTCTCTTGCACCTCCTCGACATGGACTGGAGTGGCAAAGGTCTCGGGCGCAGAAATAGTGTCTTCTTCCTGCTGATGCTGGTCCTTTGAAGGAACGGGAGAGAACTCGTTCTCAGGCCCTGCCTCAAGACGCACCTCGTCGACTTGCTCAGGGACGGTCGCTTGCTCGGAGGTCGCCGGCTCAAAGACACCGATCTTCTTAGGGACATCGTAGTGCACCTCATCCTGCGGCTCCGCAAGGTCCTGATCATTATCTGCGTCAGGCAGAGGGATAAAGACAGCATGGGGAACTTGGCCTTCCTCCACAGTTGTGACAGGCTCCGTGATGGACTCCCGCGGCATGTCTTTCGAACCTGGCTGCTCAAGGAGAGCTTCCACCGCAGCTTCGTCCACATTGGGCGCCTCGGATACTGGCGCCTCAACAGATTGGTCCAGTTCAGACTCAGCAGGAGCCACAAGCGTGGCCTTGGACTCAGGTTCCTGCACAACCTCTTCCACAGGCGTGGTGGCGACATCGATCGGACTGTCAGAGACGCTCTTCCGGCCCTTGTTGCCCTTCTTCTTCTTCTTCGCAGGGACAGCCACGAACTCGGACTCCGGATCAGCTTCAGCAGTCTCGATAGGCTCTGCCTGTTGCAATTCCGCGTCTGGCGCTGCATGCTCATCGAAACCGGTGGAGAAAGAAGGCTGGGGGGTCTCTGATTCAGCTGGCTGGACGGCAGCGGTGCCCTCCTCCAGCACCCCCTGCGCCCCCCGCTCGTCCACCACCGGAGCATCAGTGATGTCCTCGGTTACCGACACAGGATTCTCTTCGGTGGGCGCGAGGTCAGCTGCGGGACTCGTCTCCTCCAAAGCAGGATGTGTAACAGTCTGTCGAGGCTCCTCGATGGTCGGTTCACTGGGCTTCGCCTCTTCGACGCTGAACGTGATCGACGCCGGTTCTTCAATGGGTGTAGCGAACCCCGAGGCGCTGACGCTGCCGCTCTTCTTATCCTTCTTCTTTTTCTTCTTCTTCGAGGATACGACAGGCGCGAACTTATCTTCCGGATCCACCTCAGGAGCCGGAGTGGATGCTTCAACATCGGGAATCTCTTCCGTCGGGAAGTCGCGATTTTCCGTGGCAAATTCAGGAACGGTGTGCTCGGGTGCTTGAACGACGGCCTCGGTTGGCTCAGGCTCATCGGTAACAGGCTGCATGGGTATCGGCGCTTCAAACATCGGCTCTTGGGCGGTAGACTGTTCGGCCACCAGCTGCTCAAGGATCTGCTGTTCGGCCACCGGCTGTTCAGCGAGATGCTCTTCGACGACCGACTCCTTGGAAAGCTGCTCCTCGACATGCGGCTGACCAACGGCCAACGTTTCGAAGACAGGGCCCTTCTCGATTGGTTCCTCCCCGACCGGCGTCGCCAACCCCGCACTCGTGCTCCCACTCCCACTCCCACCCTTCTTCCCCTTCTTCTTCTTCTTGTTCTTCTTCGACGAAGAAGAAGAAACCGGCGCAAACTCCGCATCGAGATCAACCTCCTCAGCAGGCGCGGACTCGGGTACAGGCACCGCCTCAGCCTCATCAACCCTCTCATCACCAGGGCGAGTAGCACCAGCATCAGCCAGCGCCTCCTCGACGCCAACGGCAGCAGGAATACCCTCTTCACTCGGGAACACCGGCGTCTCCTCGACAACGGCAGCAGCGGGCGGCTGTTCCACGACGGGCTCTCGCATCTCCTCATCAGCAGGCGTAGCAAAGCCAGAGCCCGACCCGACACTGCCACCCTTCTTGCCCTTCTTCTTTTTCTTCTTCGAAGAAGAAGAGCGAGACGGCACGGGTGCGAATTCCGGCTCGGGCTGCTCAACTTCCCTAGCAGGCTCGGCGTATTGTGCTTGGGCATCCACATCCTCGGCGGAGAAGGCGGCGGGTGCCGTTTCCTCGGCGGCAACGGTTTGCGGGGCGGCGCCGGTGGTGACGGGGCTGCTGGGTGTCGGGTCAGGAAGTGTTGGAGTGTGGTCCAGCTGCTGCTGCTGGTCCCGAACGGCAGCATCTTCGACAAGCAGAGGCTCGTGGAAAGCAGCAGCATCAACGGCATCGGCAGTTTCTCTGTCCAAAGCCGACGACGGTGCCTGTTCGGCGGGGGCAATGTCCGAGACGCCAACGTCCCTCTCCAGCAGCGGAAGCTGCTCATGCTCGACAACCCGCGGTGCCTCATGCTCCGCCCGCTCAGCGCCTCTTTCGGGCTCTTCAACAACCGCGAGCGGCTGCCTTTCCGTTTCCGCCTCGTGTTCCGGCTGCAACGGTGCCTCGGCAAAAGGCGACTGATCAGCCTCGGGAAGAGGCACGTCTTCAGGCGCCACATCCCGCGCTTCTTCAGCTGCTGCAGGCAGCGGGGCTTCGGCTTCCTCGAAGACGGCAGGATCGGCAGGCTGCGACGAGACGCCCTCGCTCACGGACCCGCTCTTGCTCTTCCGGCCCTTCTTCCCCTTCTTCTTCCCGCCCTTCGGCTCTCTGGCCAGCAGCACGCTCGGCACCTCCGCGGCAGGGGTGGTCAGCGACTCGCTCTTCTCGCCCTCCTCATTCTTCGGCCGCGCTTCCCCAACACCCGACGGAGTGGCTTCGACGGTGGCAGCGGACGGCGTCGTATCATCATCGGCGAACCACCCCTCGACCGCCTCCGCCGTATCCCTCTCCGTCGTCTCGCGCACCTGCTCGGGGCTGAGCTGCGCAGCCTCGGCAGTGCCGGCGGCGGCGTTGTTGTCATCTGGAGAGATGGTGCCGAGCTTCGCCGCCTTCTTACCCTTCTTCCCCTTCTTCTTCGACGAGGAAGAAGAAGTCCGCGTCAGTAGAGCAGGCCGGGCGGGAGACGATGGCTGATCGGCCGCCAGCTCCTGTCGTTCGCGGTCGGCCGCGATGCGCGCCTCTTCGATGGCGGCATTGTCGGGCTCGCCGGCCATGAAGTCGTCGAGGGCGGTGGGTGTTGATGTCTCCTCGAGGGGAGCGCCACCGGCTGATGCGGGCTCCTCGACGGTGGTGTTGGATTCAGCCGGGGCGAGACCGTCCGCGGGGGCGGGCTCGGTAAGGTCTCGAGACACGATAGGAGGCTCTTCCGTACTAGTGATGCCTGGAGTTGCTGATTCGTGACCCACATTCGAGGAAATGCTAGGCCCAGGCTCCTCACCAGATGGCTGTGCAGCAGCAGTCGATGACTCCTCCACGGGCGTGCTAGAGACAGCCTCGCTCGGCGCCGCGTCGACAACAGCTGGAAACTGTCCCTCGACAGCCGTGAGAGGAGAGCTCATCTCCCCGCGTGCAGCCTCAGCTTCAGGCTCTTCCACAACAGCCGTCGGCCGAACGACCTCCTCTTCCCTCGTGTCTCTCGGTTGCTCTTCCACCTCTCGAGTCTTCTTCTCCTTCTCATCCTCACCATCACGCCCCTTGCCCAGCTCATGCGCGACAAACCCAGCGGCAGCCGCACCACCCAACACCGCCGCGGCAGCAGCAGCAGTAGCAGCGAAAGAATCGGCGCTCTTCGTCCCCTCATCCGCATCCGCATCCCTATCCTTCTCCCCACCGTCGCGATCAAGAGCCAACGCCTGCTGCTCCGCCTGCTCCTTCTCCAATGATAACTTCTCAGCAGCTGCACCAGGAACGTCCACGACGAAATCGTCTTTCTCAACCTCACCTCTCGCACCAGAAGAAAACCCATCCGTCGTCGTCGTCCCAAACGCCCCAGCCCTCGGCGTGCTCTGCTGACTGCCCAGCAAATCATCCGGAACGCCAGCAGCTCTCACGGCGCCGCCGGTATCGATCCGCAAACCCGCATGCCTCAAGTCCGGCGACTGGGTTGCACTCCCGAAGACGTCGTCATCGTCGCCCTCGTTCGCGCTCGCATACCCGCTCGCCCCCTCCCCAACGCCATCACTACTCCTCTCGCTCGCCTCGCCGAAACTCACATCCCCTTCCACCTCCTCCACCGCGCTCGCCCAATCCTCGCCGCCACTCTCCTGGCTGACCGACGGACTCCTGCTGCTCGGCAGCGACGGCAACCGCTCGTCGACCACTCCTCCCGCTCCCGCACCGCCGCCGCCACTACTACTCCCCCTCCTCGCCGCGTTCCGCTCGACGAGGTACAGCGGCCTGAACGTGCTGCCGCCCTTGAACTCGGTCGACGGGATCCTCTTGTGTTTCTGATGCTGCTGCTGCTGTTGCTGTTGTTGCAGCATCGGCGGCGTCGCCATCGTGCCGAGCGGATCGGTCGAGGGCGCGTGCTGCTGTGGGGAGACGGGCGATCTGGGCGCCGACGTCGCGTTATTGTTGTAGCCCTGATGGGCGCCCGTACTGGCGCGCCGGCCGAGGAACGGGATGGGGACGGCCGTCGTGCTGATGGGTCGCGACGGTGACGACGACGAAGCGGCAGCGGGGCTGCCCACTTCGCTGCTTGGTCGTGAGCCGAAGCCTCGGAAGTGTATCGGCACGGCGGTCGCCGACGTCTGGCGCGGCATCATGCTGCTCCGCTTGCTTGTCGCCGGCGTGCTTTTCCTGTTGTTGTTAATGCCGAACTGTTGCTGTTGTTGCGGAGTGGTGGTGGCGGTGGCGGCCGCCGCCGCTGCAGCAGCATCGGGGCTACCGCTGGGCCTGACTTTTGGAAAGTTGAGAGGGGGCCCATTGTCATCATCGGCGGCAGCGGCGCGGCGCCCGCCGCCTTCTTCGGTGGGAGAGGTGGAGCGGCTGCGCGGGAGGGGGGTGAACATCGGCATTGCGTTCTCGAGCTCGTCTTGGTGTTCGAAGTGCGCGGGGGCGATGGGGACGTGGTGGATGGTGGGCAGGGGAGGTAGACGCTCGGATTGATCACCTCTTGCCCGAAGCCCTAAAAAAGACTCGGCGCCGTGGTAGGTGTTGCGTTTGTCTTTAGTGGGAGTGCTGGCGCCGGTGATGGGGTCGTCCTTTGTAACAAGATGATTTAGCATGTCTTCCCTGTCGTCGATTGCGTTTGGCGACACGTAAGGAGCGGTGTGAACACCCTTCTCAAACGTAGAAGGAAACTTCGAGAGTTCGACTGGAGAAAGTCGAGAAGAAGAAGTAGAAGAAAGAGAGGGCTTCTCTGTCGTATGTACCTTGTAGTGTCGGGAATAATCCATACCTGAGTCGTCTCTGCTACCGCTCAGTCTCTTCTCCCGCCTGCCGCTCGTGCTTGAGACCACAGAGCGACTGTCATCATCCGATCCGTACGAAGAGCCGCCATGCGTGGAGCTCCGATGCTTCCGTCTCCTGTGCTTGTGGTCATCCACATCGTTATCATCACGGGCCTTGTCAAGGGACCTGGTGGAGCTCGTTTCCGGGAGGCTCTCCTTGGACTTCCCGAAGATGCTGGAGAAGATACCACCCTTCTTTTCCTTTTCCTTGTCCTTCTTCTTATCGTCGTCGAAGTACTTCGCCGGACTCGACACCACAGAGGCCGTGTCATCAAGGTCGCCCTCGCGCTTGGACCTACGCTTGTGCTTGCGCCGCTCAGAGTCATCCCGTTCGAGGATATCGCCCGGGTCGGAGCGAGCATCGCGGTCGCGAAGCGAGTCATCGAAGATGTCGCTCTCCCGCTTCGATCTGCGGTGCTTGTGCCTCCTCGACGAATCATCGCCCTCGTCGTCCCGGAACTCGGAGACCACGGACTTGGAATCATCGTCGCCAGTGGACCGATGCTTGCGGTGCTTGTGCTTGCGGTGGCCATCGTCGTCGTAACGACCCTCGGACACAGATGACCGGGTCTCGTCGTAAGTGCCATCCGAGCGCTCACTCTCCCGGCGACGGTGATGCCTGTGCTTCCTTCGACCTTCCGAATCGCGGTCGTCCGACGCGACTGACCTAGTGTCCGCCGGGTCCTCGCTTCGTGGCCGGTGGTGATGTCTGTGTTTCTTGCGCTCACCTTCATCCTCCCAAGCGTAGCCACGCTCAGGATATTCCCCACGCGGCGGCGACGGCGAGCCGTACGGATCATGCGGCATTGAGACGCCAGCATGAATGGGAAATTCTTCCGGCTCATCGTAAATGTACTGCTTCTGCCGCGAGTCCTTCTCTCCGGTCGGCGACCAAGGGGGCGAGTCATCCTTCGGCAAAGGAACGTTGGCTGCCTCGTACGACTCGCTTGAAGCCTTCGATAGGTCTCTCCCGGCAGTTGCCGCCGCAGCAGCAGCCGCGGCGTCCATGCCCATGTAGTCATCGAATGCAACTTCGGATCTCAATGGACTCCCCAGGCCAGGACCGCTTCCCGGCCTACTACGTCTCCTGCTGCCCTTCTTGTACGGCTGTTTCGCGTCTGCAAGCTCATCGTACTCATGGAATGCCGTGCTTGGAATAGATCGCGCGGGTGGATCGACAGTGTATGGAGCAGCAGAAGAATGGTCGCCATTCGAGGTCGAGGGATACGGCACGGAACTCGAAGGAGGCGATGGGTCCCGACGCGTTTGCTGCGAGGGTGTCGTGGCAGCCCAGAGGTTATCAGGTTCAGCCTCTTTGCGCTTGGAATCAGTAAGGCCACCGGCAAGAATGCCGGCTGCTGTCGCGAAGCTCAAAGGCGCAGCTGAGCTGGGTTGATGACCGGCATCAAGGCTCCGGCGACGGGAATCGTCGTAAGCGACCTCCGGCATGCGGCTCGGAGCCACACCGAAATCCGATTTGGCGTCGCGAGCTTCACCGGAAGCGGACGGATAAGAGTAATTGGGCTCGATGTCGCGAGGGTCACGATCGACACTGTCCCGCTTCTTTTTCTTCTTCTTGTCTTTCTTGTTGCCGGAAACATCTTCCCACAAGTCTTCAGCCTTTGGTTCCTCGACAGGGGTGGAAGGCAGCGAAGAGCTCTCGCTTGCGCGCTTTGCAGCCTTGTCGCGCTTCTTCTTATCCTTCTTGCTAAGCGGTGCATCCCAGACATCCTCGTCAAACTTGGCCTCGGATTCGGTTCTTGAATCTCGGTCGAGGTCTTTCAGGGAACCCGTAGAGGATGTCAGGTCTTCCAGCGTGTCGCCACTGGCACGCTTGGCCGCCTTGTCACGCTTCCTCTGCTCCTTCTTGCTTAGCTTCGGTTCGGCCCAAGAAGCAGTATCCGCTTCCTTCAGAGGCTCTTCGTCGTCCCAACCACCAGGCATATGCGGCTCAGCCTCTTTCGGCTTAGACGCGATAATCTCCTCCACGGGCTCTTCGACGATCTCACCCTCCACGAAGCCGTGCCGACCAGCTTCGGCATCCGCGCCAGGGCTGGCGTCGTAAGCCGCAAAGCCAGGCACCGTCTCGAAGAAGGGCGTCTGGTACTTCTCGTCTCCTGGGGTGATTATCGTGGGGGTGTGCTCAGGAGAGGTAGACTCGATCACCTGGCGGCCATCGTCCTCAAAACGCTTGATCTCCTCCACCGGAGAGGCGACATCCGAACTCCAGCTTTGGCGATAGTCGTGGACGTCGGGACGATAGGTCGTTCGCTCTCTGCCTGAACGAGGCGAGTCGGCCTCAACGACTATCTCGTCGTTTCCTTGGTAGCGGTGCTGATCCGCGTACGCGTGGTCACCTTGAAGCACCCAGTCTTCTGGGAGATGCCGGTTCATATCTTGGTCAGAAATGTAGTGCTCGCGGAAGCTCTCCGGTGTTCGCGCCTCGTAGTGGAAGGTCTCGTCCGCGCCCCAGGTGACACTAGTCCTCTTGCGCTGCCTTTCTTCTTTTTCTCTCTCATTCTCGGCTTCTTTGATAGCCTCGGCAGCATCCTTCCGCGCTTCCATGTTGGGTGACGGCGGGGACGAATGTTCACCTCTTAAACTGCCAGCAAGGCTGACCGGCGGAGTCGGTTCGATGAGGTTAAGCGTGGGGACGCTGTGGAGTCTGTTTGACTTGGGGTCGTCGCCGTCCCTAGTAGCCGTGAAGTTGTACGGTGGCTCATACGGTGGCTCGACGACCACGTATGGCGAGTGATAAACCTGAACGTCCGCGTCTGGGCTGCGGCTGGTAACCTTGCTTGATGGCGAGCGATCGCGAAGTTCAGGTGGCGCCCAGAAGTCTTCCATGTCCTGCTTGTCGGCGGGCTTCTTCCAACGCTCCTCGATGTCCGCCATGACCTTCTTGGCAGCGCTGCGCGCAATGCTCTCTTCACGTTCACGGCTGGTTTCTCGGTCCGGGCTGCGCGAGGTGTCCTTCTTTTGGAAGTAGTGAGGATCCATGATTTCATCCTCATAGAGATGGTCGTCGTCAAACTCGATCTTGCTAGAACGCTTCTCGTCACGATCCTTGTCATGAGCGATACCAGCGACGGCAGCGCCCGCAGCAATGCCAGCCGCAGCAGCGACAGCAGGCGTGTTCCAAGAACTATGCTCTTCGGGCTCGACAATATCGCGCTCCCGAGCACGAAGCTCGCGATGGCGGGCCTCGATGTCATAGTCGAACTTCTCTTCGCGCTCCTGTTGCCTCTTGGCCGCTTCATCTTCCTCCCGCTGGCGATTGAGCTCCGCCTCATAGATTTCGCGCTCCAACTTTTCGCGCTCACGCGTGGCAGCCTCATGCTGCAGCCTTCTCCGCTCCATCTCCTCTCTCGCAGCCACCTCTCTGGCGGCAGCAGCCTCGGCCGCTTCAGCTCGCTCGCGCAGGATGCGCTGCGTCTCACGGTCGAGATCCGCCTTGTCTTTGGCTTCCTGCCTTGAGCGCTCGTGGGCTTCCGCTTCTTCAGCTTCGCGGCGAGATGCCGCCTCGCGTTCAGCCTGCTCCTGCAGTCGGCGTTCTTGGAGACGAGTCTCTTCCTCGATATGGCGAAGTCGCGTATATTCACGTTCACGCTCGATCTCGGCTTCAAGCTCGCGTTCGCGTTCGCGTTCACGTTCGCGCTCCCTTTCGCGCTCTCGCTCAAGCTCGCGATCATGTTCGCGCTCGCGCTCGCGCTCCTTCACCCTCTCCCTATCCTCCTTCTCCTTCTGACCTCTCGTCAGGTCAAAGCCCACCGTCTTGGGCGAGTCGACCCTGGTCGAGGGCGAACTGGTTCTCCTCCTCGACGTCGAGGAAGACCGGCCGTGATGCGACGACGCTGCAATGACACCTGCAGTCGCCGCAGCGGCGGCACCCGCGATGGCGAGGTCGCGCTTCGTCGAGCTGTGGGTGTTGGTGGGCGAAGAGGCGCGCCTGGGTGGCATCGGAGGCCGTTCTTCGAACTCCGAATGGCCGGGCAGGCCGGGGAAGGTCGTGGGAGGGGCTTTGCTGCTGGCACCGCCGGAAAATACCGGCGGGCCCGATGGCGCTGAGTATGCAGGAGTCGGGGCGTAGCCGGCTTGGGTCGTGTACACCGGGGCGTTTGATACCGGCGTCATGGGTTGGGGTTGCTGGAGAGGGACGGCCCCAGGACGAGATGTCACGAGCGGTTGACCGTGTTGGCCATGCTGCTGGGAGGTAATCGAAGCGGAGCGGCGGACGGCATCGAAAGCGTTAGGGTCAGATGTAGCCACCGGCTCGACCGTCTGCAGTGGTGTGGGAACGCTGCTGGCACTGCTTCTGCCGTCGCCGGCAGCTGCACTAGCAATGCCTGCACCAATACCAACGCCAGCGAGACCGGCGGCACCAGCCTTCAGGCTATCATGAGACTTGCGGTTCCTTTTGTCCTTCTTGTTTCCCCATCTCCAGCTCCACTTGTCGGTTCCAGAGGCGTCGGAGCGGAGACTTTCCATGCTCTTCCGGCTCTTCGGACCATAGTCACCAAAAGCAAGGCCAGAGTCAACGCTAGAAGTGTCACTCTCATCCTCAGAGGCCGACTCCCATTCGCCTTCATCCGAATCCGAGCCCATGTAAGAGCCAGGCATACGGGTACGGTCGCTGGAATGTCTGGCGCCGTGATGCCTTTGGCCTTCACGCGCAGCGCCAAATTCCGACCTGCGCTTACCGCGGTGCTTCTCGCGGCTGTTTAAGCCAGACAATGCTGCAGCAGTAGCACCGAGGCCGATCAGAGTTGCGTTGAGCTTCTCATCAGAGTTTCGACGCTTCTTGCGTCCACTGTTGCGACGAGAGGCTGCGCTACTATGCCGAGACAAAGCACTGCCACCGTACGTCAGGCCAGCATCCTCAGACGAGGAGGATGAGTTTCCAAAATTGAAGAAGCCTTTCTTTTTCTTCGCGTGGGTCTTTGCCTTTTCGCGCTTGGTGGCAGTTGATGGGCCAGATGAGAACATGCCTCCGAATACACTGCCAGTGTTCTCCTTTGCCGAGCGGTGCGACCTCGTATCATCGTGACGCGAGGCCGAAGAAATGACAGAGTGTCGGGTGCTCTGGTGGTGGTTGCTCTGACGGTGGTCCTTCTCACCCAAGCCAAAGAATGAGGCCGAGCTAGAGGGCTCCTCGGTGTGATGTTTCCGAATGGCATAGCCAGGAGGGGAGTTCGAGCGACTCCTACTGCGACGTCTCACGGCTGCGCCAGCCACAGAAGCTCCAAGTGCAGCACCGGCGGCTGCAGAGAAGACACCACTCTTGCTATCCCTCGAATGTGACCGGGACTCAGAGTGGTGATGAACGACCTTGTAATCTTTCCGTTCGGTGGTATAGCCTCTGCTAGCGCGGGAGTCTCTTGATCTGCTCCTGTTGCGGACGACGCCGCGTGAAGTGACGCTCCGCCTATCTCTCGAGCCACTTCGGCTTCTCGCGCCCCGAGACGAACGAGAAGAACGGTGCTTGCGACCCGACTTTGCGCTATAGGTATCATCGAAATCCTGGTTCTGCCACCAGAGGGCTTTGCCGACCTTGGCTATGCCGTAGCCTGCAAGGCCTTTGGCGACCCAAGAGTGGCTCTTGCTCTTGCGCTCATCGTCTGAAGAAGAGTAGCCATAACGAGATCCTTTGTCAATACGTGAATGACGGAGAGAGCCGCCACTTGTACGACGGTGAGGGTGGTAGTGGTGCTTGCGAGGAGCCATTGATGGAGGTTCATATGGGTCGAAGCAGTGGCGACAAACACCAATATATTCTGTGTACTCTTCCATCTTCCTCACGTCTTCGTGGTCCTTCCACCAATCAACAATCTTGTCGACAGGACCGCGAGTCTTTTGTTGCATGGCCATGTCGAGATCAGAGTAGGCTGGAACTTGTGAGGGGTAGTGGCCTCCGTTTTGTGGCAGCGACGAATGTTGATGGTGATGAGCGTGGTGTTCGTGCAGGCCATATGCGCCAGCCGCCAATCCAGCCGCGCCTGCAGCGTAGAGACCTGCGTTAGAGTGGGAGGAGTGCTTACCTGACTTGCTAGGCTTGCTGGTGGCGGACTGGGCGTAGGCTGGCAAAACGGGCTCAGACTCGGCATAAACCTGGGAGGCGGGCCCATAGGTGGACGGTGTGGTGTAGTAAGGGGGGTCTTCAACATGATGGTTGGAGACTTGTGGATGATAGGTGGTGCTAGTAGTGGTTTCATAGATGCTCGTGGAGTTGTGGGAGGAGCTTCCGTGGTGTGAGTTGCTTGACTCGTGGGCCAAGCCATAGCCTAAAGCTGCTCCTCCAGCAGCGCCAGCAGCGGTGGACATCTTGCTGTGCATGGAGTTTGGCCGCGGCGGCTTAGCCGGTGGGTCTTCTTCGAAGCTACCGGGCATGGACAGGGGTCTAGGCGGCTTGACAGGAGGTCTGTCGCCATTGATGGTGGGAGTTCCGTAGAAGTCGGCAGCAGCGCCTTGACCAGTCTCTGCGGGGGGATTAGGCACAACGGATGCTGACATCAGGTGTGGTTGGGTGCCAACTATCACACTTGGCGGATCAGGACGGACACCTGGTTGATATTGCACGGACTGGCCATAATCTCCGTAATAGTCAGAAGCGTGGCCAGTTTGGCTCTGTAGCGCACTGGGAGGCGGGCGGTATGCATTTGAGAAGTCCACGGGATCTTGACCGGGAAATTGGCTTGCTACATGCGCATCCATACGCCCATAGCCGGGGGAGGTTGGACCAGTCTTTGATGGGCCATACGGAGCGGTGTACTGGGAAACAGTTGGGCTGGCCATCGGGAGGTCATATGCACCAGAGCCGCGGCCAGCGATGTCTGCAGCCTTCGGGCGCGCCGGCTCGTCCACAATTTCCGAAAGTTTACTACCACTCCTGGGGCGCGTCTTGGGTTTCTTCCCGGAATCCTCCCTCTCCTTTTCCCGCTTGTCCTTGCTGTCCTTCGAGTCTCTCTTGTCCTTCCTTTTGTGTTCGCGATCGCCGTTTCTCTGGTCTCGCTTGCGGTCACGACTAGACGAGCGGTCACGGCGGCGCTCTGAACGCTCAGAGCGGAGGTCTTCGTCACGGTGCCGCTCTGATCGTGTGGAGCGGAGGTCGTCGTCGCGGCGCCTGTCGGAGCGCAGGGAGCGAAGATCGTCATCGTCGAAGCCGACGCGCGACGGAGCGGTTCTCTCGGATTTCTGGTCGTAGTCCCGAGCGGTGGCGTAGGTGCCAATTGACGAGACGGAGGGCGCGGGCTGCGCATAGCTGTTGCTTCGCGACGACAAGGTCGGGGGATAGTCGCTGCGATCCTCCACACGCGACGACGGGGGGTTACGCGCGGTGGAGGACGAGACCATCGACTCGGCGCGACGGCGCGACGACGAAGAGCCATGCTCTTTGCGGCGACCGTCGTGCGACGAGGCGTCGCTGCTCTTGCCAGTGATCTTGCTCCACATGGTTGTGCGCGCGTGGCGATGGAGCGGCGATGATGGGGTGGCGAGGTTCTATGCAGGAAACGGAATGAATTACTCTTGTCTGGGTATTGGGTTGCTGTTTTGGGTATCAGGCTTCAGGTCGTGAGTCGTAAGTCATAACATGGTACAGTAGTGCTGGGTGAGGGCGCGGCGCAGTCCGTGTCGCGGCAAGCGCAGTGGCCGTCGTGGGTCGTCGTTGCCTCAGCTCGCGCGCTGGCCGGTGCAAGGTGTTCGGTGTGCGATCTTGTGAGGGTTGCGGTCTCCAGCCGAGGGCGAATGAGAGCTGCAGCGCGCGGCGGGTTGTGGTTGGACGCGGGCTGCAGCGCACAGAGCTCTGAGCTGGCGATCCGAACGGGTCGGTGATCACATTGCGGCCCAGCCACCGAATTAAAATCCGGAGAGCCGCACCCTCACGCAAATCCACACGTGAAACCGTGATCGGAGCTCGTTGTCAGCCCTACTGCCGAGACGTGTCAAATAGCATTCGATTCATCTGTCTTGCTGCTCTGCCAAGTACCGCCGGGCCCTGGTGTCGTTCCCGCGCTCCGTCGCGAACCATTGGCGCCCCGACGACCCCCGCTCCTCCCTTGCGTGCAGCCAACTGACCGGTCGTCTGCATATGTAGTAATTTACAAATTCAGAATGGTATGCCTCGTCATTCCGCATATCAAAAAGCTCCGCCATTGCCCAGATTATGCAAAAACTTGCGCCAAACGCCCGTCTAGGCCACCCTTTTGCCTCCGTCCATCCGGCCCTTTTCTAGAAGGGCGATCCCGTCGCCATGATGCGCGCCCGCAGCGCTTCTATCTGCGCTCGGTCGTTCGGCGGCAAAGCCGCTATGGTGTCGGGCGACATTTGCATCACCTGCCGAATCAGCGCCTGTTGATCGAAAGGTACCTGTGGTTGAGCGGCAGGCTGCTGCATCGGCATCGGAGGTTGTTGGTATGGGTTGCCAACAGGGGGAGTAGGGACGCTCATCACGCCACGGCTAGGCTGCTGGGGCGGGTATCCCGGGAATGCCTGGGGCGGCATGGGCGTAGCGGCAGGCTGTGGCTGAGGTTCCGCTTGCGGAATCGTTGTCGTGTCCACGACCGAGGTGAGGAGAGACTGGTCGATTAGTCCAAGAAGCAGCAGTGCCTGGAAGATGGCAAACGACAGCTGCGGGGCCTGTCTCAACAGTTCAGTGGCCTTGGCCGGGTCGGTGGTAACCAGTCCCTTCATCTGCGAGAGTATATCCAGCAATTGTGGGGGAGGGAGGGTTTGGAGCGTCTTGGAGATGGCGTCGGGACAGGTAAGGTTTGGCGGCACGTCGACGCCCGGTGGCAGGGGAGGGAGTGTGGTAGAGGGCGGCGCATCTTGGCCGTTGGAGGCGGGCTGAGGCGAGTTGTAGTTCGCGGGCGCGCTGTCGCCAGCACCGTTATCGTTGGAGTAGTCAACCCTCAACTTGCGGCCCATAAGCTCGTAATCGTTGAGGTTTCGCACGGCGGAGGCGGCGTCTTCAGCATCGGAGAACTCGGCGAAACCAAAGCCCTTGGGTCTGCCCGAGTCTTTGTCGTAGACGAGGCGGAAGTTGAGGACCTGGCCGACGCGACTGAGGGTTTCGGTGATGAGCTCCTCGCTCACGCCTGTGCGCAAGGTCAGAAATGGCACGCATAGGGCCGAATGAGTGCATGCAACGTACCATAGGGGATGTTGCCGATGAAGACAACCCTTCCGCCTTTCTCTGGAGGCATGGTGAAAGAGGGCTGCAGGCGCAGCGCGACAAGTGTTTCTACGCTCGCGGAAACGGGCGGTCAGAGGCGGCTACAACGAGGATGTAGCTCAAGAGGACAGCTTTCGGCGCGTGGCTAACGGGTTTTGCGGTGGGCGGGGGAGCTCGAGTGTGACGCGGTAGCTTTGCTTTCGGCGACTGGAGCTCCAAGGAAACTGCCCAGCAATTAAGATATGGTCCGTGCTCGCGTCACCGCCCGCGCGCCCAACTACTCTTTCTTCTGGCAGTATCCACCATTTTACAAAGCGCAACCATCTCCACTCAAGGTTCGAACAGTTGAAGCTCTTGTTGGGCGGCGCACGCCCGACGGCGCACTTTGCACCTAACTAACCACTTGTAGGCCGCTTGAGTATTGCGGCTCAGTTGAAATCCTCCGCCAGCGGGTGTTGCGCGATCTGACTACCTTAGTGCCCGCTGGCTTGACCGTACCTTGCGTCTTCCTAGGCATGCTTTGGTAACTAGAGCTTTCGTGGGAACCACACCTTCTAGAAGCTCCCTCGCTGTCGACGCTGATCTACTCCAAGCCTTCCCATCTAACGATGCCCGCAGTCAGCATCACCGATCCAACGCCGGAGTGGAGCATGCGCTGCGATGCGGTCAAGATGTGTTGAAGTGGCCGAATTGGTGCGCAGTGTGTAGATCAATGGCGTGTGCCTACTTTGGCGCGTGGGACTTCCGCATCAATGCGGCTAAGCGGCAGTTGGCCTTGTTGGGCTTCTCACGACGATTGGAGGCAGAAGATGGCTCTTAGGTATGGGCAACCTCAGTCATCCGCTTCAAAAATAGGCATTCGCAGCTCGAGGTGGCACGACGTGCCATGGCGGGCTAACGGCAAGGCATCGAGGGCACAGGGGCCGCGATCGCTCCGGGTCGGTGGCAAGCAGCCAATGCACGGCAGGCACGCTTTACCCAGCGGGGCAAGTCCACGCAGCTCCGCAATCGACGACCACAAAATGGCCATCCCCACTTTGCTTATCGCCCACTCAGGCGCGCTGTCAGCGGTCCTCGGAACCCTGCCATCTAGCCGCCGTGGCCATTATATATAGCTATTTCGCGCCATCGTGTACCCAACGCCCCGCTGCCTCATTCCCTCCCTCTCCCGCCGCCATGTCTTATGCCGAGTCTATCCCAAACTTGCCGGTGCGGCCCGCCACGCAGACGGCAGCCCATCCGCTAGCACCGCTCACCGGCGACGAAATCAAGGCCGCCTCCGCCATCATTCAGGGTGCCTGGCCGCAAGGCACGAACCTGCACTTCAAGGCCGTGACGCTAGAGGAGCCGCCCAAGGCCGAAGTCGTTCCTTACTTGGAAGCTGAGCACTCCGGGGCCCCACGCCCTAACATCCGCCGGAAGGCCTTCGTGAACTACTACATCCGCAACACGGTGCGTCATGCTATTTAGGCTATCATAAGAGCGGGGAAATCTTCGCTTGGCAAAGGCTCATTGGGTCCCTCAAAAGTGCTGACTTTGCTGACGCCCAGCCAGAACAAGTACCACGAGGCCATAGTAGACCTTGGCGCTGGCAGCGTTGAGAGAAACGTCCGGCTAGGTCCCAATGTCCATGCGAACGGCGATGGCGATGAGATCGTGGCAATCGAAAAGACTGCATTGGAGGACGCGGGCGTGCAGGCCGAGATCGCCAAACTGCAGCTGCCCAAAGGCACCGTGGTGGTGATCGACCCCTGGATCTACGGATCCGACGGCGTCGACGACGACGACCGCATGTACCAGTGCTTCATGTACATGCGGGACCCGCTCAACCCCAATGAAGCCGACTCCAACCATTACGCCCTGCCTCTTCCTATTTCTCCCGTCATCAGCACTGAGACCATGACCGTCATCCGGATCGACATCCTGCCGACGGGTGCCGACGAGAAGATCAAGCCCCTCGGTCCTCTCAAGGTCCATCCGCCCAACGAGTACATCCCAGAGGCCCAGCAGCTCCGCACAGACCTGAAGCCGCTGAGAGTTGTGCAGCCCGAGGGTGCTTCATTCACCGTCACCCAGGAGGGCACGTCATCAGTGATTGAATGGCAGAAGTGGAGGTTCCGGGTGGGCTTCAACCAGCGCGAAGGCATGGTTCTGTACGACGTGCGATACGACAACCGCTCACTGTTCTATCGCATCTCGCTCTCCGACATGAACATCCCCTACGCGGACCCGCGCCACCCCTACCACAAGAAGTCGGCATTCGATCTGGGCGACGCAGGCGCGGGCATCATGGCGAACAACCTGCAGCTGGGCTGCGACTGTCTCGGCCACATCTACTATCTCTCGTCCGTGCTGTCCGACGACAAAGGCGACACGGTCGACATGCCCAACGTAGTCTGCATCCACGAGCAAGACGCGGGAATTGGCTGGAAGCACACCAACTACCGAACCGGCCGTGCCGCCGTGGTGCGCAACCGCGAGCTCGTCCTACAGAGCATCATCACCGTCTCCAACTACGAGTACATCCTGGCCTTCCAATTCAACCAAGCCGGCGAGCTCGCCTACGAGGTCCGGGCCACCGGCATCCTCTCCACCCAACCCATCGACGAAGGCCTCAGCGTCCCCTTCGGCACCGTCGTGCACCCCGGCGTCCTCGCCGTCCACCACCAGCACATCTTCTCGCTGCGCATCGACCCCGCCCTGGACGGCCACGCCAACCGCCTCGTCTACAGCGAAGCGCACCCCATGCCGCGCGACCCGACGACCAACCCGCACGGCACCGGCTACGCCGTCACCGAGACGCCCGTCACCACGACGGGCGGCTACGACCTCTCTCCGTCAGCCAACCGCGTCTTCAAGATCTGCAACGCGGGCGTGCGCAACCCGGTCAACGGCTTACCCGTCGCGTACAAGATCCACGCGCCGCCCTTCCAGAAGATGCTGGCCGACGCGAACTCGTTCAACCACGCGCGCGCCGAGTTCGCCGACCACGACGTCTACCTCGTCGCGCACCGCGACGGCGAGCTCTACGCCGGCGGCCGCTACACCAACCAGTCGCGCGGCGGCACCGGCGTGCGCTCCTGGGCCGCCCGCGCCGACCCCGCCCTCGACGCCGATATTGTCGTCTTCGTCCAGTTCGGCATCAACCACGTCCCCCGCATCGAGGACTTCCCCGTCATGCCCGTCGAGGTCCTCAAGGTCGCCCTTAAGCCCGTCAACTTCTTCGATAGGAATCCCGCCCTCGATGTCCCGCCGAGTGAGCAGGGGTTTAATCGCAGTACCAGTGCCCAGGAGAGGCATCAGCAGAGTGCGGGCACGGCGACGGTGGGGAGTGGCGGTGCGTTGGAGGAGTGCTGTAAGCCGGGGAGTAAGTTGTGAGAGATGGGAAAAGGCTTGAGGTGAATTTTACGTAGTAGGCAGAGCGGTCATACAGACGCGTGGATAGTAAAGAGATTTCTGGCGCAAATGAATTCAAGATTGAGGTCGTTATTGTCCTGCCTTGATACGTTACCACCCACTTCAATAAATCACAATTTCCTTGTACAGCTGTTCCTTTTCCTCCTCAGAAAGATTGTTGAGTTTACTTTCCACGTCACCGTTTCCATAACTGTGCCAACGGCCAATCCGCTCATAGTTGCCTCCTTCATCGAGCGCACGCAAGATCAGGCCACTGATGTACTTCCCTTCGGGGCTCGTATAGAGAAGTATGCAACAGTCTCCCGAACTCATTTCATCGAACTTTTCATCCCACTCGGTGTCCACTTCCCCAATCAAAGCGCTTAGAGGTCCAGATATATCCTCAAGACCCCAAGAGAGTGAGATACGGGGCGATATCAACCCAACCATAACTCGCAGTCTCAGATATCCTCCAACAACACCACCGGTAGGATCTTCTGTTGCGTGATCAAGCTTCACTTGCAGTATCTTGTTTCCCAGTGTATTCGCGTCTTGCGGAAACTCCATAGGGTAGATGGGAGACAACTTTGATGCCCAGCTCCAAGTTGGAGCCAGCAATGGCCGTGGCCGCGGAGCCTGGAATCCGGACTTTTGTTCCCAGCACATTTCTATGAGCAGCCTGCTTTCCCAAAGACCCGCCAGGTAGACGTCCTTCACTGCCGCTTGCACTCTCTTTGCCAATCCTGAGATTGCAACAAGACGATCTCTTCTTTTCGTGAGAGTGGTTGCAGAGTAAACTCCAACGATCCTGTACCATTCCCTGTACACAAAATCTTTGGAGGCTGCAAGGATATCATCGACGTGGATTGACAAGGTGTCCTTCATCAGCTTTTCCAAATGGTACGACAGGCGTTTCGGGTTTGGGTTTTTGTAACCATTGCCACCGAGCGACTGTTGCGGAAAATAGTCGACAGCTCTGAGAGTCCTGCATTCCCAAAAGACGCCAGCTTTGCTGAAATTGATTTGCCGCGGTGCTAGAGCACGCTCTTGGACGACCCAACCCCGCTGTGCAAGAGCTCCTTCGTCGACGTGCTTTCTCCACAATTCCTCCCTGAGAAACGTGATAGGAGCACTGGCTTTTGTCTCATACCACCAGACATCCGCTTCGAAAGGCTGTACGTTTCTCGGGTCGCGCGTGAAAAAGCACCCAATAGAAGCGTTTTTGGCAGAAGATGCCGCAATGTTGCACCATGAATGGCTGTATACCATATCCATGACCCGAGACTCCCTCCCCCAATCTTCTTCGGAGTCTTGCTGGATGCACAAGGAATCAATCCATAGGTACCGTATACCCAACTTTCTCGTAATCCGTACTGCATCTGAAAATGTCTTTGGGAGTGCTTCGACGGGATATCCGTGCTCTAGCGAGCAGCGAGTTTCGTTGGTGAGCCTTATGGATGCATGACCACCCCAACAATGTGAGAGCGTAGCGTATGCGGCTGGAGGACGGCCATCGTCGATAACATTCAGGCATACTCGATCCTTGCTCCTATTCAGGTTTTGGCCGATCGTCACGTCGAGTAGCCTTGTGGGCATCCATGAAAAGTCTCCAGAGCCGCCACATGCTTCGTGACCATGCGAACACGTTGATAACCAGGTAGCAATAATATCAAACGTCTTATCGCTGTCAGTGTTGACCGAGGGAGCGTCGTAAAACCCGCTTATCTCTGTTGCCAATCGCTTTTAGATTCATTTACATTATCTATCAGGTGGCAAAAAAGGCTTACTAGAAGATTGATACCCTTCGAAAAACATGTACGGAATCCTCGACGCAACAGTACTATTGCTATACACAAAGAACATATTCCTGCCCGTGTATTTAAAGCGAACGAAGGAGTCGTTCATCTCTGGCTTTTCTTTCATTGCATTGAGTAGCTCATCCCGTTTATCTCCAAAAAACCCGTCCATCAACTGGATGCAGAGCAGACACCCAGAATTCGCGGAATCGATCAACTCGGTCCACTTGACGTAGCGGTACTCAAAAGACCTATCCGAAAATATCTTTGTAAGAGTGCTGCGGCACATGCTGCAACAGGAACTCTCATTGTTCGGCGTAGATGGAGGCGAGCGACTCAGCGCAGACGCTTGGGGATCGGCACCGTGCTCCTGAGACATGAGCTTGACAGGGTGGGCCAAAAAAGATCGCAAGGAGGGGACTTGTCAAGTATTGGAAGTGTAACTTCATGAAAGGTCAGAAAAAGAATGGGGTGAAGGTCGTCAATGGTGCGAGGCTGCCTGTCCTTATAACGGATACCTGCTGCAGCCTGGGCTGACAAAGACCGCCTAGTTCTGACGAGGCGGACGGTCTGACCTATCGGGTCTCTTGCATCTCAGAATGTATTCGCGTTTGGCCGAAACTAGATCATAAGCAGCATGTTTGTGGTCCCACCCCACAAGCGACCACCCATCCACGGTCGCCCAACAACGCGTAATTGGTCGGCCATCTGCGTGTAAATCAGTATCATGCCCCGCTGAATTACGTGTTGTTGGCCAACCGGCCGGCTGGGTGCTTTGGCCAAGGATCTTGGCCAGTGCGGAGAGGCAATCACGTAAGCACCCTTTTCTAACGCTAGTCGGCCAACAACACGTAACTCAGCTATCAAGAGGCATAGTAGCTGATTTACACGCAGATGGCCGACCAATCACGCGTTGTTGGGCAACCGTGAAGGGGTGGAACAGCTAATTCTTGAATCCTTCACGGATGCGATGTTACACAAAACAGCCCCATCATTTCGTGTCTCTGTGGGCCGTAGTGGGCGAATCAAGATAGAATCCGTGGCCACGCGTCATTGGCCGAGGACAGCCAGGACGTATCAGGAAGTTCGCACTGAGAACACCAAAAGAAGCACCAGGAAAAGAAAAAAAAATATATATCTTCAGTTTGAATGCTAATAGCCATAATTTACAATCGTACACATCCTCATGACAGGCGAAAAGACAAACAGCCATCTACCTACTCGAGCCCTTCTTCCATCCCCCTACTCGCCCCTCCACCACCGTAAACTCCACCTCTCCTTCCTCGCCTTCAACAACGCATACGCCAACAACCGATAAACAACCGCACACACCCCCAACCACAACACATTCAACCTCGCATCCCCACTCTCCAACGCATACAACCTCAACACCTCCTCGCCCGTCTCAATCGGACACCTCCCACTCGCCAACCGCTGACCCTCCGTACAAGTAAACCTGACCCCATCCAAGCTATACGGCGCAAGATTCGCCACCACGTACTTGATCGGCGAAAGATAGTTCATATCCTTCAAGAACGCCGGCATATCGATGCTCATGATGCCCGCCATGATCTGCGCCACGCTCAAAAACACCGACGTGACGTTAACCGCAAACCCCGTATGCTCGAACAGGGTATTAAACATAATCCCCAGACTCTCGCCACAACTAACAATGCAAAAGCAATTAAACGCCATCAAAAAGAACAGTTCCACCGACCGCGGCAAGCCCACCGCCAGCACCGCCAGCACCGCGAAAACCAAGCTCGTCACAATCTCAAAGGGCACCTCAACGGAGGCGTATGTCGCGAAGAACGCCTCGACGCCGTACGCGCCGTCGTCGTGCTCGCGCGCGAAGACGTCGCGCTCGGGCGGGTAGGCGGCGACGTTCTGCAGCATGCCGACGAAGTATATCGACGGGATCTCCTGCAGGAAGCCGACGCGGTTCTGCACGCTGTAGTAGTCGCGCCCCAGCGGCGCGAAGAACAGCGCCAGGATCCCGCCCAGCCCGACCACCTGCATGATGCGCGCGGATATGAGGGGTGGTTGTCGCCGGATGTTGAGAGCTGCGCGCCGCACGAGGAGCGGGTAGGCGACGTGGAAGGGCGTCGTGCTGCGGGCGAGGCTGCCGAGCTCGGCCGGGGTGGCCGTGTGTTGTTGTTGTTGTTGTTGCGTGGTGCTGGATGGGCGGCGGTTGGCGGTGGTGGCGGCGTTCGAAGGCTTCTCGTTGTTGTTGGTCCAGGAGTCGATCAGGTTGCGGACCGTGGCGCGGCTGGCGGCTTCCCTGCTCTCGTGCTGGAGGTCGACGGTGATGAGGTCGAGGGCGAAGTCGGCGGGGTTGGTGCTGCGCGGGCAGACGAAGCCTTGGGCGGCGAAGTGCGGCAACATGTCCTTGCCCGGGCCGGCGTAGACGGGGAAGCCGCCGCGCGCGAGCAGCAGGATATTGCCGAAGTGCTGGAAGAGGTCGGAGCGGGACTGGTGGATGGTCAGGATGAGCGTGCGGCCTTCTTCGGCGAGGCCGCGCAGGACGTCGACGATGGAGGTGGCGGTGAAAGCGTCGAGACCACTTGTCGGCTCGTCGAGAAGTAGAACTCGTGGATCAGTGAGGATTTGGACGGCGATTGTGACGCGACGCTTTTCACCGCCGCTGATGCCCTTGACGAGCTCGCCTCCGATGAGGTTATCTGCACAATCCTTTAAGCCCATCTTGAGAAGAATGTCATCAGCACGTTTGTTTTTCTCTTCCTTTGGCATCCATGATGGGAGACGAAGACCAGCAGCGAACCTGAACATGAAGTTAGCGGCAGTCTGTAATCGGACGGAGAGAAGTTTACCTGAGGGTTTCCCGCACGGTTAAGCAGGCAAGCAAAGCATCGTCGTCTTGAGTTACATAGGAGATGATAGACTCGAGGACGGAATCAGACGGAATGGCATCGTTCACCAGCAGCTGACCGGAGGAGTGGTACTTTGTCGAGAAGCTGTTTTTCAAGCGGTGCCCCATGGAATTCAGCAGCGTGGTCTTACCCGAACCGGAAGGGCCCATAATGATGTTCAGAACACCAGGCTCAAACTCGGCAGTGACAGGCTTGAGCACTTCCAACTGTTTAGTTTTTCGGCCCATCCAGTTCCGCTTCTCAATTTCCAGCGCATAATCCTCCAGCCGTAGCTTGACAGCCCGAACTTCCTGGAGAGATCTTGCAGTCATCTTTTCCTTGCCCGCCGACTCGTCGGATTCGTCCTTGCGCGCTCTTCCGATTTGCATCTCAACTTTCCAATACCGAAGGATAAAGCCGGCGCCGAAGTAGAAGGCAATGACGAAAGCCAAAAGTACAATGATAGGTCTCCAGATCCAATTCGAGGGAAAGCCGAGCTGTTCCATAATGTAATCGCCTGTGTATTGTTTGCAGGCTGGGTTCGCTGGTCCACCTTCCTCGGGGCAAGCATAAAAACGTCCGGCAAACTCGTTGGCAGCAAGGGCCCCGAAAGCGTAGAACTGTCCATTTCTCAGCTGCAAGTCAGAGTTCCAAGGCTCGGAAGAAGCTTACGCAATATGCTATCCACTTGGTCCACCGCACATAAACTGGAATCGTGTTGGACTGGATGAAGTAGCCGCATGCCATCGATTGAAGGGTGTAGGCCATGTTGGCGACTAGAGATGCGCCAGCGAACGTCCTTGACACTGCGACGCAAGTCATGGCAAAGCAGACAGCAATGTACTGCTCAAGCAGGATGACAGCAAAAAAGGTCATGAACTGTGTCCCTTCGGTGCGGAAACCGGCCATGAAGTAAAAGATGAGGGAAAACAGGAGCGGCACGGGAAAGTCTTCGATGAGAAGTCTGGCCAGTCTACGGCTGATAAGGAAGCCTGGGACGCTGACGATGCCTTCCCCACGCTCGCGGTCGAAGAGCTCAATGTCGATAGTCAAGCGGTAAACTTCAAACTGGAGGATCAGGTAGCCTTGGAGAGAGGAGGCAATGTAGAGGGCACCCTGTCGAGAACGGATTCCGGCTTGGTCCTCGCCCAACTGGAAGAAGATATAACCTGGACGGACATCAGCTGTAGGTCTCGTTGAGAATGTTCAACATGCACGGACCGGTGATGATTGCCATTGCTATGGCCTCCAAAAAACTGCCAAACATGCCCATTGGGTCCCGGATGGTAGTGATCCACGTCCTTGCGGTAAGGACACGAATTTGACGGCCTAGTTGAGCGTGATAGTCTTTGCTCGAACGATTGGGCAGCGCCATAGAAGACGATCGGATATCGTCATCTTTGCTAAATTTCTCCTCGGCATGCTGCGTCCAAGCTGCCTTGATGCCTTCAACGCGGGCAGTTGAAGCTTCTTCAAGCTCGGGAGAACGAATGTCTACGGCCACGATATCGATCAAATGCTCTGCCGGGTTGACAAATGGAGGCAGCTCATAGCCAAGGCCGGCGAAATATGACAAAGCATCAGCAGCAGGCCCGGAGTAGGCAGGGTGGCCTTTGGTCAGCAGCACGAGATTGTCGAACAGATCCCAAATCTCGGAGCGCGGTTGATGTACTGTTCAGGTTAGCGCTGACCGTCTTGCTATATTTGAGTGCCCGGGCATGTGTACTGGTTGTGATAATCGTCCTGCCCTTGCTCGCAAGGTTCTTCAGCGTACGGACAAGCTGAAAGGCGCTAGTTGCGTCCAGACCGGTGGTCGGCTCACTGCGGGCTTATTAGTGTTTGGGCAGCGTGAAAGACGGCACGCAGGGCTCATACTCAAGGAACAGAACAGAGGGATTGGCAAGCAACTGGGGTGAAGGGGTTAGTCTGTGCGACTACCTGCCGAGCTGCGTAAGATAGCTAACCTGAACACCAATGCTGGTCCGCCTCTTCTCGCCGCCGCTGCAGCCCTTGTGCACATTGTTGCCGATCCGAGTGTCAGCAGCCTCCTTCAGACCAAGCTCAAGGATGACCTCGTCAACAACGCGACGGCGCTCATCCTTGGCCACGGACGTGGGCAGCCGCAGGTCGGCGGCGTACCGCAGCGTCTCCCTTACAGTCAAGGTCGGCTGCAGCACATCGGTTTGCATGACATAGGCACTGATGGCCGAGAGGTCACCGAGGACGTCGTGGCCGTTGAACAAGGTGCCGCCGGTAACATGCAGTCGCCGTCCGTGCATGCGGTTTGACATGACATTGAGCAGCGTCGTCTTGCCCGAGCCACTGCCACCAATGATGGCCGTCAGGCTGCCGCTCGGCATGTCTGCGGACACATTGTGCAGGATGGGCTTGAGGTCGCGGGCTTTTGCAGCCTCGGCATCGGCATCCTGCGCCGCGCCCTTCGTTGCGGCCAGGGCATGGAGCACGGCAGCCGGGCCTGAGGGCGAGACGTCGACCTTGACGGCAATGTCGCGTACCGCGACGTGGACGGGAGAGACAGCGCGCAGCGAAATGTCGTTGCCGGCGCCGAGCCGGGGCGGGCCTTGTTTCACAGAGACATGGGGAGAGTGCTTGTCGTTCAGCGTGTCACCCGAGTCGTCGGGCTTGTCGACGTCGCGCTCCATGGTCAGCGTGAGATTTGTGGGCTCATCGGGCACGTCGGTCGAGTTGCTGGTGTTGACAGTTGCCGTCAGAGGGAGGAAGTCCCCAGCGAGGCTAGGAAGGAGCTGGCCTGGGCGGACGAGAGGGCTCGTAGAACCCCGGCCGGCATTCGCAGGCCGTTGCGCTCGCTACGCAAGCGAGCTGGAGCTGCGCTGCACCGCCGACCACTCGAATTCAGCCGGCACACCTCGCACTCTGGCCGCGGTTCATGCGAGCTGGTGAAGGGTGAGATGTATGCAATAGCGCACTGCCTTAGCGGGCTTTGCGCTCAACACCATGGCCCGCGCCCGCCAACGGTCTTCCTGGCTTCTAGCGCCCGCCACCATGCCTAATCCGGCATTTGGCGCCTGCCATCACGAGGTTCCCCAGAGTTGTACTGCGTGATCTGGTCTCACAAGCTCACGTCTCAGCGCGCTGCGAACGCCTACCCTGGAACCTGGGGCGCTTACAATCGGCTCGGCGGAGCAGGGCAGTCCTCGCCAATCGCCAGGATCCCGGGGGCAGGGCACGCTCTGTCAGAATCGCCGTTCACAGTAAGCTCGTCAACTCAAAAAATCCCGTCACCCAAGTGGCCGGAATAGCGCAGCAGCGCCGGCGTGGCTGATGGATGATGGAGGAGGCAGAGGCAGCAGCGACGGCGTTAGGGAGCGAAAGCGAGCGGGTAATGTTACACGGGTCGCGGCTCCGACAACACCACGTCCTATGCCCCGTTTCGGTCGCTGCCGCCATCCGTCTGTGCGCCATGGCTCAATGCATGTCAACCAGCAACCACACGCGCGTTGCTCAAGGGCCCGGCGCGATGGCAGATGCCACTGGTCAAGGCGCAGATCTCCCGACGCCTCACTCGCTCTCGCTGCCCGCCGCCTGACTCGCCAAGCCCTCTTTCTCTCACATCCGCAGAGGCAGTGGAGCCCGCGGCGATCGAAGCAATCATTGTCGGATGAAGACTCACCAATCGCCAACACTGCCTGTCGCCGCCTCACTCGCCCGGCCGGACTGTCCGTCGGCGCCTGCCCTCTCGTCCCGTCGACACAACTGCGCTCTGTGGAGTCGTGGGTGGGGACCGTTCGGGTGCTGTCAATCCGCAACGATCCTGAGCCCCGTCGCTGCCGTGGTTGCGATGACGACTGCCGGGCGGATACACGTTACACCCCATGGCCGCGATGCCAGGCCCACCACCCGTGGTCTGACGTTTCACCGGCTGCTGCACCGTCGCCATGCCTCAGAGTCGACATGTGCTCGCTGCGGCTCCGTCACAGACGCAGAGCGCCCGCGTGCGCAGCAGCAGGCATGCGGGCTGGTAAGGCTGAGCGGCGGCGGCCAATCGAGCGGCTGCCACGCGATAGTCTGTACGGGCTCGGCGAAACGGCGAAGGATCGTGGAGCAGCGCAGCGAGCATTCGCGACTCGGAAGAAAGCGGTCTGATGAGGGCATCCGATCATGCATGCTGCAGCCGCGTCCGCTTCGAGATTTGATGTCTACAACACCACTCGCCAGCGTCGCACAAGACTAGCAAACCGCATCTCGAGCCCTTGCCCGTTGCAGCGCTGCCCGCGTTCGGGCGCATCCTTTGCGCTCGACTCCACGCCGCGCAGCACGCAGGGCCCCCCGCCCGCGCGCCTGCTCCCCTGATTGATCAATTCATCTGACCACCCCTCACCACCAATCACCCCGCTAACACCCAGGCAGAAGCCAAAACAGCTCTTCGTCGGAAATTGGGCTGCCCAGCACACGCTGCCCAAACAGGTTGGATTGCGAGAGATGAGGGGCGTGCGCGCCCCTAGCTCTGCGATCGCCTTTTCATGCCAGATGGCACATTCCGGTCATCTGAAGGAAATGCGCGAAAGCCACACCACACGGGCCTGCAGGAGCCCAGCGACGCCGACGCCTCCCCGTCTCCGCTTCCGAGCGCACCGGACTGCTGTGTGCACCCTCCGCCAGCACGACCAAGGCCGCGGTGCTGCGGAGCTGCCACCGTTCAACGAGCTCCTGAAACAGCAAGAGTTGCACCTGCTTTCGGCACCTCTCGCCGTCCAAAGCCGCGGCGATCGACGACACCTGTCAGCAGCCACGTTCGCCGAGGCTGACGTCGGCCAGAGGCACCCCTGCATGCTGCGGCGGGCCTGAAGAGGTGTGCGCATTGCGTCGTGACACTGCGTGTGCCGAAAACAGAAGCGTTGTGACGGGCGCCGGCCATCTCACAGCACCTCGCGGTCATCTGACTAGAGGTGTGTGTGCCCCGTCATATTAATGGCTGCCTGCACCCTGCCTGCTGGCCGTTGCGGACGTCGACTTACCAGCACAACGATATAATGACCATGGCCGGAGCCGGGCGGGTGAGAAGTCGCGGCGTCAGATATCGTAAGTTCGTTGTATAGGGCATGGGTGAGCGCATCTTGGGATGCACCCTTTCCTCCGTCTGTCTGTCTACCTAATGACCATGATCCCGCACGCTATGGATTCGACTGCCCCACTGCGGACGGAGCTTTGTTGCGTAAGCCGGTTGACGGGCAGACTACCAGGCGCCACACTCCAGCCAGCAACGCCTCCGTTGTCGCTGTACGCAAGCCAACATCGTCAGTTCCGGCATCCGCCTGTCTGAGACGCAAAACATTTACCATGGCCAAAGCTACAGCCTATCGCCCACTTATCACCTACCGAGGACCATGACTGCAGCGGCCGCTCACATGTGCATCTCACGCATGGAGCTACAAGACGCGCTGCCATCCTCGCCATCGAACGAGGAAGTTTCATTTTGTACCACCCGAGTACTACTACTTCTCGTTCGCTTCCTTTCCGGCGACTAGCGCCATTCCTCCATGCCCTGATACCCAACGGGCATCCACTTTCCTCCTCACCACCCACCCCCATCCTTTCGCTGACCCCGACATAGACCAAAGATGCCCCACGCTAGACTACGCACTACTCGACCCTGCCTCAACACTATCGTACCCTTGCCCCACACGCGCGCAAACTCCGTCACGGCCTCCCACGATCGCGATCGTTGACGTCGGAAATGCCGTGCTTGGGCAAGCCGCGCTAGCAAAGGTTGGGTCGACATGACTCGAGTTTCGTTCCAAATCACTCCATCTCCGCGCCGCAAAGGCGGCGGCTAGGCTAGGCTTAGAAGAAGTGACGATGATGCACCACGTTAGAGGAAGGTGGTGCGCGGTAAGTACCCCTTCTCCATTGGCTCCTACGCGCCGCGACGGCGCCTCTCGAGGGCCAGAAGGATGTTATATTGATTGCCTTTGTGGCTGGGGCGACTACTACTGATGCGCTTTTTGCTGCTTCTGCTGCTAACCACTTTGCTTGGGCCTGACTGAACCGACGCGCGGACTTTCGCCTCTTTCTGCCGGCTGCTTGGGAGTAGCGTCGACGAGAGAAGAGATGGTGACTTTGCCGCTGCTGCTAAGCAGTCACCCTAACCTAAGCTAACAAACCCTGCGTTGGTCTGCTGGCTGGCTGGCTGGCTGTCAAAGATCCATCGCGTCGTCGCTAAATAAAACCGGTCCCCACCCACCCAGCCATCGTGGCTGATACAGCACTACTACGGATCTTGGGTACCGGGCAGTAGTGGCTGATGTGGAGCATCGCGCAAGCGGGTAAAAAAGGAAATCAAGTTTTTGCCTTCTCGCCCTGCTAAGATGGGGAATCTGGGTATCGAAATCCATTACTCGTACTTTCCCGCCGCCGGGCTTGGCATATGCTTGGGAGAAGAGGAGGCACCGGAAATAATATGGAGACCCTGGTTGCGCGTGGTAGTTCAGTTAGTTCGCATGTAGTGCGCTTAACCCTCGTTACACAGACGACGGCCGGCCGGCGGAGGGCGGATCGGAGAGGACTCCGTTGCCCGCCCCAAAACCACCCCGCGACAAAAAAGCTCAAGGGTCTTGTCGCAGTGCAAGGGTAGTCCATCGTTTGACGGCCGGGCCGGTGGCGAACACGTAGCACGGCACCAGCGCTCGTGATGGGGGAAATGTCTTGCAACCACCGCTCTTTAGTTGTTTATCTACATTTTAGGTCTCTCTCGTCTCTCACACACGCACACACAAACATACATGAATAGACACCGAAACAGAAACAGACGCTAAGATAAGCAGGAATCGGATCGAGATTGCGCTAAAGCGGGAACCACCAGCCAGGATGGGGGGAGGAAGCTGTTGGGACATGTCGGGCATTTACTGCTCTTTCTTTTCTCATCGCTCTTCCATCTCGCTACGTACGAATCCTTCCTCGCTTCGAGACCGAGACGCGCGATCCAACGGCTCGATCCGTCTTTCTTTTTTTTCCTTCTTCTCCTCGTTTCACTGTGCAAGAGAGAGAGAGTCAATGCGTCGTCGTCCCTTCCCGCCTTGCCGGGTTTAATGTGGGGATTGAGGATCTGACCGGTCAGAGGAGGGGAATTATGACGCACGAATGCTCCGAGTTTTTTCTTTCTCTTCTTCTTTCAACAACAGGCGATGACGAAGGCTGGTGGCTGGGGAATGGGAGATAGGGGAGATGGTAGAGCGCTTGTGGTAGGATGTGGTGTCTGGGTGACGATGCTTTTTGGAAAGTTATCATGCTCCTTCGAACCACACGTCTACGTCCGTCCACTCTTTTTTCTCTTCGACCTTCCCACCACCATCCTTCAGCCCAGTGCGAGATGGAACGGACAGTGATGAGTTAAACCCGTTGCACGACCGTCCGACGGGCTGCACTGCACGCCTCATACTCTCCGCAACACAGGAACCTGCTTCATCGATGCAACAATGCATCCGGTCCCAACACTTGCTGGTGCATACATACACGGCCCGCCCGCCCTTGGTTCCTGAATGCAAGTGGAGCACATGCGCTCTTTCGTGCGTTGAAGACGTCGTTGCCCGTAGCACGCCGCGTGCACGCAGCACACACAGCACCACCCCAACCCCTCCCCCCCTCCCTGGCGACGTACGTGCAACCGACAAGACAATCGTGGCACCAGCCGTGCGCGCGTGCGTGCGTGCGTGCGGCGAACAAGAAGATTTGCCCGCGTGCGCCGCGTTGCGTTGCGTTGCGTTGCCCCCCCGTCCACGTACATGAATCATTCAGCGAGCAACACGACTCAGCGCGCTGCAGCGGGAGATGTACCTGGACGGGAAACCGGTCGCTAGCGGAAGGTTCCACCGGGAGGGAGGGAGTGGGAGATGACGGAAGGGGCGAGGCGAAGCGTGGGAAACGAACGATTGATGATGATGCGGACGGGAGGGCGGGCGTATGTACGTAGTGTAAAAGTTAAACGTGCATGCTGGCGTTCGGCAATGTTGCTCTCTCTCTTCGCCTCCTTCTAGCCTTTCAGTGGCCCGCACGTGGCTTTAATTCCCCCGGGGCAAGCAAGCAAGTCGCATGGAGGGCAGGTGGCTCGAAGACGGCCAAACAGACCGAGGCAAACTGCTACAGCCCGGCGGGCGAGGCTGATGAGGCGAGACAAGGAGACGTGGATGGATGTGGTGGTGCGGTTCCGACGTGCAGTATCTTTTGACCGGTCAGCGGCGCGGAAAGCAGGGCGGAAGACGTTGTGCTTAGTTAGTTGGCTGGATGGCATGGGATGGATCCTCGGCAGGCACTTCCCGAGCCCAACTCGAAATGCCGAACGACGCAACATCCGTCCCATCGCTGTCTCGGTTCTATGACGTTGTACATGCCTTTCTCTCTTGCACGGCGGGGGGAAAAGAATTGAAGCGGTGTTTGGAGGGAGTGGATAGCAAGCAAGTACAGTGCTTTCTCATTTGGCCTCCGAGTGTGGCCAGTGATAATACCCGCCTAGTCTTTTCTGTTGTTCTGCTTCCGTTCGGGCAGGCCGCGCCGAGCTTTTTCGTCGTCGTCGTCACTCCACGCCCGAGTCAAGTTCGTGGGCCGTCTGCTGCCGTGGTGGGTGGAGTGGGGTCCCCACTCGCCCCCCCACGAACGAACGGGATGGCGACGGATAGCTCGATGACGACAACCACGTTGCAGGGCGGGACGGATCTGAATCGCGGACGACGGAGGAAAAAAAAAAAAGAAAAGAAAAAAAAAGCTGGATGGGAGACTGAGACACATGAAGTCGAGAAGAGTGACTGACCGACTGCAGGGCAAGATGACCGAGTGCAGCGTGCACGTTTTTTCCCCCCTCCCCATGCCTCGTCACGCTGCAGTAGGCACTGCTGTCCCATCCGTCCACCACCCGGTTGTTCTTGACTCGCAGGCACCGCCTACATACATACTTACAATGCCCCTACATACGCGTAACGACCTAACACGCACAGACGCCTCCCTCAACCGTTTCACCTTGTGTATTCTCAGCCGTGAGATCTGCGGCGCGGCCGCTTAACTTACCAAAAGAACAAGCCACGGCATAAGGTACATAGCGCGTGGCGTGGCGTGCGTTCGTTCGCCCCGGGGTCGACGGCCAAGCATGATTAGATGGACAGGGTTTCCCTAACTTGTCAATGATCTGGATCGGAGCAACGGGAGAGATCGTCCCTCTTTCTGCCACGCGACGAAGCACACCACCTTTTCTTCCTCCTCCCGACCCCGACGCGGGGATCGCTCCTGCAAGCCCAAGAAAATCGGCGGGTGATGGGGACTACTGCGTGATGCGGGAGTCATGTAGTGTGGGGGATAGAGGAGGGGGGCACAGGCGCGGCTCCCCGGGATGCCTGATCGAGCCGAGCCTTGTCGGTTTCCCTTAGTGCGTTAAGGCTCGCCGTTGAGATGTCCGCTGTCTTCTGCGTTGCCCGCAGAAAAAAAGGCAAGCCATCATGCGAGAGCGAGGGAGAGAGAGAGAGAGAGAGATATGTGGAAAGCAGCCGACGACAGTGGCGGCGGCGACTGCGTCCCCAAGACCTAGCCCATTCGTGAATGCGGTGCAGTCGGTGCAGCACGCCGCGTACATGGAGGCGATCAACTACAGGGTCCCGGTGGTTACACAGCAGCAGGATCAAAGAAAGGGGGAGGAGACCGGCAGCGAAGCGGGCAATGGTTGCGGGGAGGCGGCGGCCTGGACCCCGCGTCTGTACTACGTGAGCTCTTCTCCCGCAGATAATAAAAGAACTTCGATAGTCGACAGGCACCCCGTTCGGGAAGTCGATAGCACGCCCACGGCAACGGACCCTGGGCCCGATGGCAAACATGCCGAAGATGCCGAAGATAGCCAATACGTCGGCATAGCAATAGCCTAAGAAGGAGAGCGGTAGGGCATCGACCAAGGTGGCTTCCACGAGGCGCGTGGCACGCATGGAAGCCAAGACGGGATCAGGCACCACCATGACGTTCCATCCTTTCCTCGCTTTGCCCTGCGTTTCTGCGTATTGGCAGCGTTCTCCGCGGGCACCACCACTGCCACCGCTACGACTCCGGCTCATCGCCGCGATCGATCATCGTAAGACAGCGGGCCGGGGCAGGCAGCACGGCGAGCCAAACCGGCCGGCCGGCAGGCAGGTGGGGATGGTCGGTCCACGGCCGGAGCAGGGACCGGGGCTAGCTGCCTTTGGCCGAAAAGAACAGAAGTTGCGTTGCGCCAGAGGAATAGAGGCGAGTGTGCGGCGCAGCAGCAGGACAGCAGAAGCGATGTTTCGATGCACCGCTGGAAGTGGGGAGGGAGGGGGTCGGGGCTCACGTACGCAGGGGCCACGGTGGGCGGGCGGCGGATGAGATGCCCGAAGCGGACGGGAGATGCAAGAGGAAGCGCAGGACAGACGCGCGGTAGTCAGTCCTCGGATAGATGGCAGCACAAAAGCAAGCAAGCAACCCGCAAAGCTTGCTGTTCTTGGCAGGCAGACGACAGAGCTCAGCTGAAGGCCTGAACGTCGGTCCAAATTGGCACACGTACGGCGCGGAAGGCGGGCCTTAGTGGCCGCGAGCGAAAGCACAGCCGCGGGCGCAGGCGCGAGGCGCGAAGACGCAAAGGCGCGGGGGCCAGCAGGAGGCGCCTTGGACGGTTGCGGCAGCGTCGCCGCCGGTGGAGAGTCTGTGTGCGCGCGAGCACGAAGGGAGGAAGGAGCAGGAGGCAGCTCGGCAGCCAGCTCCTTCCGTTGCGGCAGCGGCAAAGCACAGAAGAAGCCAGAGCACAGCAAAGCCACAACGACGCTGGAGGATGATGGCCCGATTACAACACTCCTCACCCGGCCAGTCCCTCCGTCAGCCAGCCAGCCCGGCCCAGGCAGCCGACGAAACAGAGCGCCGACGCGACAGAGCGAACAACCACACGCCCCCCTCGGCACCCCTACCTACGCTTGCGCACCATGCATTAGCGACCGCGATTGGTTCACTGGAGAGCTGGCGATCGCCGCGCTGCCAGCTGCGGCCCCCGGAATCCAGCCAGCCGCGAAGGCTGGGCTCAGCTAGCCAGCTGCGAGCTCAGCTCTGCGACGCTGCTGCTCGATGGGGAGAGGCTTCGGTTGATGAAGAAGTCGGCGGCCCCCGCTTCGGGCCTCGAGCGACGGAGCCACAGAGGTCGCAGCGGCGGGTCTGCCGGGGGGCGCGCATGGCGGCGCGTGTGTCCTGCATCAACCACTTCCCAGCGCGCCGGGGTCCGCCTTGTCATTTTCCAAAGGGTTGTCCCGGTCGATCTTCCTGGCGCGCCTGCGGTGCCCACTCCCCGATAATTTCGCACCGTTGTCGTCTGGCCTGGCTGCTGGCTGCCCGTCCGTCTGCCTGGTCGGCCGTGCTGCTGCGAGCCTGCGCCGGGCGGATTCGGCGCATCTGCCATGCCCACGCGCCGCCGACGGTGCGTTGGGCTGCCGTGCCCGCGCCGGCTTTCGCTGCCCGTGGGTCAAACCACGATCACCCATGCTTACCTACCATGGAAAGGCCGAGTTGCTTGATGAGATGATTAGACAAATCCGCCGACCGTCGCACAGGAGATCTCACTGGCCGGGCGAAAAGCGCTCGCGACGATTCGCTGTCGAGCGGCGCAGAGCCACGGCGGCCTACGTGTATGTTCGTGTGCCGCAATCTAAAAGGCCGCGATGCCCACTCAATCCGAGGAGACGGGCCCGCGAGCCACAAAAAACAACGTAGTGAGCGACAGCCATCGGCCGAGCAGGGTCCCTGTGGGGAAAGACGTGAAGGGGTAAAAGAAGGTTAAGGGAAGTTTGGTCCAGGACGCGGACACGCGGACGGACGGGCGGGCGGACGCGGGCGGCTGAGGTGCCAGAAAGCTTTGGTCGCCCGCTCCCTCGCGCCCGCCTGCCGCTGCCACGGTCCCTAATTCCCATGATTCCTGCCGCCCTGCCGCCAAGTCAGTGCTTCGATAGTCGCGCTTGTTCTAGCCGCGCGCACTGCACGCCCGAGCAGTCACCCCTCTCCACCGCGCCCTGAAGGAACAATCGCGCTGTCGCTCCGTGGACGCTTTGGGCCGATCGCGCGGCAGAGGGATGCGGTTGATCGAGACGCCGGCGCCGCATTGCAGCTTCAGCTGGGAACGACAGGGTACGCAGGATGCAGCACGGGAGGGGAAGGGGCCCAGGGACGGCCTGTGATTGATCAATGACTGAGATGCAAGAAACCAGGCCAGCAGAGGAGACGGAGAGGGCAAGTGGGCCTGCCTGATTTGATAATGCAGGAGAAAGGGAGCACTGGCGATCGGCAAAGGCAAATCCTCGACACGACGGAGCCGTGAAGGGGAGAGGAGGAAGAGATACGTCGTCGTCGTAGCAGCCGTCGCGCCGCCTTCTTCCCCTCCCAGGGTGCAACAGGTGTGCCCTGATGGGTCCGTCGTTTGGCGCAGCCCCGGGCCCCATCAACGCTTATGCACGCTCGATGCCGCTCTCCCTCGCCCGCGCGTCTGTGGACCCGGAGCAGCGCAGCAGCCAGCCGGAAGGACGGGCTGATCAAAGAGCAGGGAAAAATAGAGCGGCAAGGCATCAATCAAACAGGTGACGGTGGTGATAGCCGCCCAACGAACTCCTGGCCCATCACGGCATCCGCACCCGTACCCGACCATGACGAGCACGACGATGATGATGTGGGTTCGGCCGGCCCGGCGCGGCCTATGTCCAGACTCATCCGGCTGATCCGCTTAGCTCTCTGGTCTCTGCTATGGTCGTGTCCATTCACGGCAGTCAAAAATGCCCGTAATCGCATAGTTACCCCGAGGTCCGTCTTCCAGGCGGCCCATCGTCCCCGATCAAGCAAGGCGACAGTCAACGGACGATCGACTGCGCCCCTGGAAGCAAGCCACAGCTCCCTCACCATCGCGACAGACACGAAGCGTGACCCTCTCTGTTCCTTCTTCATATCCGGAGGCGTTTGGCAGAGAAGGATTCCGGGTCTAAGAAGCTAGACTGAAAAAGAGGGCAGATGCAGGGCACGCGATGACGGAAAAATCCTCCGATGATACGACACGAACAAGCATTCTGCGCCGCTGACCAACAAGAATACTGCCTATACAAATAAATGCCCCGTTGCCCGCGTACGTGCCCGGTTGCAGCAGCAGGAACACTAGATGAAACGCATGGGCCCCTCCCATCCCAATGACCACGGAGCGGGGACCGGGGCGGCGGAGGAGGAGCGTGCGGGCATTGCTATCATCAAAATTCAACCGTTGCGTTGGGGAGGGGGGAGGGGAGGGTTGTCGTGAAATTGCAGCGAAGCAACGCCGCACTCCCGAGGCCGATCCCCTTTTGGGACGGGACGGGATTCTTGGGGCGGATGGGACGATGGGGCGCGCGCGCGGGCGGGGCATTGAGAGGGATGATGTGTGAGAATCGCATCGCTTCGGTTCGCGTCGCTCAAGGAAAGAAGAGAGAAAGAGAGAGCTGCGGCAGATCCACCACCGTCGTCGTCATCGCCATCATGCTGCGGTTCCGACGATATGCTGTCGTTGCCGCGCGCTCCCCGTGCCTCTGAGCTTCTTCTCCCACCGGCCGGCCCCCATTCTCACGTTTTCTCCCTCTCTCTGCGCTTCTCTCTCGCGTCGTCCACGTTCGGCGTCGGCCTTTCTCCTGCGCCTCTTCATGCGTGTCTCTCCTCCCCCCCGTCTCCGTTGCCCAACAACACACGCGCCTCCTTCACACACAATGCCCATCGCCCGGCCCACTCCAACAGGCAACGTCCGTCCGGCTTGCGTCCCGTCCGCCGGGCGGGCACTCTCCACTAAATGACAATCGTCCATCATCGTCGTCGTCATAAGTCACAATGCGCGCCGTCGTTCGTACCGGCGCGGCGGGTATAGACCAATGCGGGAAAAAATAACAATAACAACAATAACACCGATCACCGACTCCTCCTTGACACGAAGAAGAGGGGGAGGGGGGGCGAGGGGATGTGGAAGGGAAGAAAGCGGAGAATTCCATTGCGATCAAGTGAACGATCATCATTCATCGGCATTACTATCAACGGCGGCAGCGGCACCGCGCGCGCGTGCGCGCGATCCCCCGCGCCGTTCCACCCGCATCCATCATCAACTCAAGACACAAGAGATGTGGCGAGACGGCGATGGTGACCGTGACGGTGACGGCGGCGGCGGCGGGCGGAGCCATTCCCGCCCTCGTATCTGTTTTCTCTCCCATCCGCACGTGGTGATGATGAAGGAAGCCATGTGGTGTGCAGTTGCAGTGTGGTGGTTGTTGGTGAGACAACGCCAAGCAAATGGCTAGCTGGGTAGCACCATGGCACCCCCGCGCTCGCGCTGCCGCCACGCGGGCCGTAGGTACAACCGAGCAGCGTGTAGTACCTGCAATACCGCAAAGGGAAGACATCGCTTTTTCAAGTCAGAAAGAAGCGGGTTTAGGCGTTTTATCTCCCGCTGCTGCTGCTGCTGCTGCCCGACAGCAACAACCTACACGTATCGGGGGCATGCTTGGGCTTTTGCTTTTATGGAGCACCTGCACTCACTACTACTTCTTTACCCCGGCTTTTACAGTAGTGTGCATGTACGTAGTCGAGAAAAAAAAGATGTCGAACAAAAAAAACAAAAGCAAAGAACGAAGCAGCAGCCCAAACCCACACCCCCCATGCAGGTGCACACCTGCGACCCTCACGGTGACTTGCCGTTTCGCCGCCTTTACTTCTTTTCCATCCCTTTCGCGGGCTGGCTGGCTGGCTGGCTGGTTGGATGCGCCCGGGTTGCCCGGTTCTGTCTGACCTGACCTGGCACACCTGGCTGGCTGGCTGTCTACATACCATGCTAGCGGTGCGCGCAATCCCTGCTCCCTCCCTCCTGTGCTCCCTCCCTCCCTACGTTCCACCCCCCTCGTCCAAGCAAATCAAATCAAAAAAACCAAGATGATCATCCACGCCAAGGCCCCCGACACACAGCGCCAAAAAAAAAAAAAAGAAAAAGTATATACCCAGCCAGCCAGCCAGCCAGGGCTCTCAGAGCTTTGACGCGGTTCCCCCCAGGCAGGGTTACAAGGCAGGCAAGGCAGGGCGGCGTTTAGACTCTCGGGTAACTTGCCTGCAACAACGACGCGCGCGGCGCCCACACAAAACGCCTCCAAACGCTCTTGCTCTCTCTCTCTGTTGTTGAACTTTGACCGACTACTAGGCTGGTGGCCGCGAAAACTCTCTCTCTGCAAAACAAAAATGGGAAATGACCGTGAATGTTTTTATTATTATCTTCGGCGGCTCGGTCTGCTGTCCGGCACCACCCACCCACGCCCGCCCGCTTTGCTTGCATGTGTTTGTGCTTTGCTGCCGCGTGGCCCCCGCGGGAAGTTTGATGGAGGGGTGGATGGATGGATGGATGTATGTACGTACGTACGTGCTCCGCGCGCCGACCAGATCTAAACGACAACACCTTTCCCAAGCTCACAATCGTCCGCGCAGCTTGGCAACCAGAAATTAAGTACAGAAGGCAGGAAAGGGGTATGGGGAGGGAAGTTAAAGAGGAAATGTTTACAAAACGACGATGCGTCCAGCGCAGCGAAAAACGTATAAGCCAATAAAAAGCCAGTGGTGCGTATGTAGTGCTTGCTCTGCAGAAGAAGAAGAAGGGGGTAAGTGGTGTGACAAAGGTGTACAGAAAAAAAGGCCGACGGGTCGCGGAATCAGATCAGGTAGTGGACGGACGGGATATGTAAGCGGAATGATTTTGTTTTTGCTGTTCTTCTTCTTCTTCCATCATCCATCGTCATCCAACTATTGCGGCATCAAGCCTGTGCCCCCTCTCTCATCCACCTCAGTGAAACCCGAACAGATACTAAAAAGCCGCCCATGTGTGATCAAGAACCTCCCTCCACCCACCCCTGATGATTTGTATTGGTAACCGTATCCGGGGTAATGTGATATTTGTCCGCCGACGACTGCGCCCAAAAAATGCAAAGGAGAAGAAGGACCAAGCGTGCTTGCTGGCCGGTTTGCGAACCAACCAAAACAAGGGAAACCGGGAAACCGCCAGATCAACTTTGCCGAACCCCCAAACAAAACCGTATGTGTGTGCGGAAAGGAAAGAGAAAAAAAAAAAGACAGGGGAAATCAACTATCTTCATCCCTACCCGACGATGGTATCCAATAGCCAAAGCAAAGAAAAACAAAGAGATAACAGCAAAGAATCCCCGCCCGCATGCATCCCGCACCGGCGAAACTCTCGGTGGTATAGAACGCCCAGGATTCCCGCCTACCACCCGCATTTGTAACGGAAATCGGAAAACCAGACCCAGAACCTGCACGCGCGCCCGCCAAATTCCAACCGAACCGATAACATGATAACCACGTGATGCGAAATGGCAACAAGGCCTCGAAACGCTAATTTGCGAAGAAGGGTGGGGAGGGACGGTGATGATGATGATGAGCCGGACCACGCTTCGTGAACGGAAACTATCACCGAAAACCTTCCGGGGTCTATACCCACCCCCAGTCAACCGAGAGGCAAGGGTGGATCAAGTGATCAGGAAGTCCCAACCCTTGTTGACGATGATAGTCTCCCAGTCCCACGAGTCCTCGTTGCCCGAGTCCATCATTTCCCACACCGTATGCACCACTTCGCGTGCGTACTTGATGTTGCCGAGGTGCGAGTAGGCTTGCAGCTTGTCGAGGCCCTCGCTGATGGGGGTGCGCTGGTGCTCTTCGAACGCGGCACAGCCCAAGAGGAACAGCGGCATGAGAAGGACGCTTTGCGTATTTGATGTCGGGGGCAGTTTCTCGAGGTATTCGAGACCCTTATTAACGGCCTCGTGCAGGGCGGGGTCCGGCCTGGAAGGCTTGATGGTCCGGTGGAGGTAGATCCAAGTGCATGCTTGGTACAGCATAGACGTGTAGTAACGATACTCGTCCTCCTGTTGGCACTTCCACTCGCGGAGATCCTGGTCAATGGAGACGGCGTCGTTGAGAATCTCGTAATCCACGGGCGGGTTGACGCCTTGCACCTTCTTGGCTCTGATCTTATCGCGCAATTTCCTAATGTTAGAAATGATCCGGAACAGACCATCCACGACGCCGAGGAGAGTGGCCGCTTCCGGTTGGATCATGTACTCCGGCAGGTGGAAGTCATCCATCATAAGAATACTTCTCCGGTCGGTGGCCGTCACGGAATTGGCTACGTCGTGGTAAACGAAAAACTCGACCAGGAAGGCTTGGAATTCCTTGTTGGGCGACTCCTGGTTCTGGATCAAATGTCTCGCGGCATCCATGTGGGCGCGGTAGGAACCATCCGTCTCTCCGGCAGTAACGGACTTGAGGCAGAGGATCAGCGTCTGCGCGACCGTCGGGTCATCGATAACGGCCGTGTCATCACCGGAGAACCGCCGTTGCATGTTCTCGTCGGTTCGGAGATTCCGGATGGCGTTATCGAAATGGTAGGCCTGCCTGTGCTCGTACTCGGGCTTTTTCTCGCGTAATAAAACGTGGGAGCCGGCAAGGCACAGTAGCGAATGCATCAAGCCCCGGTGCCTGATGGCCATGGGGATTAAGATCTTGGTGAAAGGGTTGCCTCCGACATCGTCAAATAGGCTGAGCACCCGGCTGACGTTGAAGTGGAAGTGGTCCAGGAACTTGCGGTCAATGTCGGTCTCAATTCCGTCGATGAGCACGGGCAAATTCACGGACACGGAGCTGTGTCTGCGGGTGACTGTTGCAATCATCAGTACGCGGCATCATTGACCGTGGTCTGTATACTGTACCAATAGACCGCTGCCTTCCGCTCTTCCAGAACTCCTTGGGCGGGTAGCCCTCGCAGTGGACGTTGTTCTTCTGGCAATGCAGGCCTACGTTCAGATTAGACCATGGTCCGTGCCACAGCTATCAGGCGGGATCCTTACAAGCTGGCTTAGTCTCGTCACACTTCTTCTTCCTGCGCCTGCACGTTATACAGCCGGTTTTGGAGCGGCCCTTGGGCGGCTTGCTGATGGAGGCAGGCTGTGCGATGGGGTGCTTCCGAGGCCTGCCTCGGGGGCGCTTCACCACAATGCGGTCCGGAGAGGGCACGGATTCGTCGGTGAGGGGAGAGATCTTGGACGTGTCGTCGTCATCGTCGAGCTCCTCGATCTTGGGGACGATGCCGTCGATTGAGTTGGGGTCCGGGAGGTACTGGAAGTCTATTACGCTGGGCGTGGTCCGCGGGGATTCGCTCGACGAGGGCGAGGCCTGGCTGGAGGACGAGGAACTGATGCTGAAGCGCGGGCCGTAGGACACGGGGTTGGGGCCAAACATGTCGGAAGCCATGTTGTGGAGGAGAATTGGAGGAGAGACGGGCAGGACGGGGGCATCAGATATGCGATCTGACGCAGGGCTTCTGGCGCAGACGATAGGCGAGCTCCCTCAGGCGCGTCACCTGGCGGCGGCGGGAGCTTGGGCTTTGGGGCGGGGCGGACGGCGAGCACCGGATTATGTAGAGCGAAGGAGTGTGATGGAGGGCGGGCTGACTGAGCGTGAGCGAGGAGCGAGGGCGCGAGTCGGCAGGCTGCTTACCGCGAGCGGATCAGCGGCCAGTGATAAATGGGCGGGCGAAACAGAGGCGGGGGCGGTGTTTGGCGGGCAGGGAGCCCGTGGGATGGAAGCGGCTAGGCTGGCCGGGAGAGCAATCTGGTCTGCTGGCTGGTGGCGCGGGTGTGGGGTTCGCGGGTATACGAGGGCATTTTCCTGCTGGCATCGCCAATCTTTGCGATCTCAGGGCAGCGCTCAGGGAGCATGGTGGGTGCGGGTGGAGCGGCCGGGGGCGGCGCGCTGGCTGCTGGCGGGCGTCGAGGGGCAGCGAGAATGGCGCCGTCGAAAAGCCGATCCTCGCTTTGACTTTGGCTAACGTCGCGTACCCGCCTGCATCCCGGCCAACTTTCCGCCGCGCGCTGATCACTTGCGCCGCCATCCTTGCGCCGTCAACCCCGTCAGGGCCAGCCCGAGTCCCTTGACCTCGCGGCCACCATCCGCTCGTGGCCCGCCCTTAAGCGCACCGCAACGTCGTTGACGCGCGCCCGCAGCAGCACCCGCGCCGATCCTGGGGATCCCTTGGCCGCACCGCGCCGTGGCACCGCATCGCAGACAACAGATCGTGTGCAACCCACGCCAATCCCAGCCACTTCGCAGCGCCGCCGCTTGCCGCAAACTGCAGCCCTAAACCCACGCGGGTGGGGGCTGGCCAGATGCTGTACATGAACGCGATCGCCCAAGCCGCCGACGGAGCGCGCGGCGTGTGATGGGATTGTGAAGCGCAGTCGGCTGACACGCGGCCGGACCGAGCATCGCAAGCCACTCCGACGGCCTCGAGCACGCTGCTATTTAGTGCGAGCGTAGCCCATTGACGCCCGGCTTCTTGCGGCCTGGATCGTTCCAGAAGGCCCAAAAACAGGCTGCCGTGCCAGAGGTGAGCCGTCCACTTGTGGCCATGGTTGTCAGACACATATCACATGCGTAGAGTGCTTGCCCACCACTTCGCCTGCTCTCCCGTGCTGCTCCGGCTGAAGAGAGCCTTCGTGCCGTCCTCTCTAGTGCATTTGCTTGAAACAGAGGCCGGCGGGGCTGCTCCATTGGCGGCGCGACTCTTCCAAATCACCGCCGGCGCCGTTGTGGTGCAGCGCCGTGAGCAGGTGAAGACGGATGCGGCAACGCCGCTGCAGAGAGGCCGTGTCCGCACGTGGGCGCAGTCGAAACGGAGGCATGGTTGTGACCTCAGGTTGCAGATGTCCGCCGTGCCTGGGCCGGGGTCGGCGGCGGAGCATGCTCCGCTCCAAGAGGCGAGCAATGTCACTGCGCACAAGCTCTGTCAACCGCCATTCGTGTGGCACGGCTTGGGGGATGTTGCTAGCCGAGCACTCCTTGCAGCCTCCAGGTTCAAGCGAAAGGTCGCACAAAAACGGCTCTTGCCCTGGCCGGGCTGGGCTGACGGCCGGCACCGCCTCCCGCCACACCTCGCTCGGCCGGCCTACCGAACGTCGCCAGGCGCTCCCCTCCCATGCTTAGGGCTTGGCAGGGCCAACGCGTGCGGGAGTGTTTGGACGTCACGATTGACTTCCCGTGCAGCATGCATGAGGTCCAGCACGCTGGGGCTCGAGGATGGTAGTGCCCGGACCAGCCTCTCTGGGGATCCCACACATGCCTTCTGCAGGGATGGTCCGAATGGGCGAGCCACGCCGGCGACGAGATGTGACCTGTAGCATCTCGGCTCAGCAGCGTTCGCAGGCGGCAGCATGGCCGGTGAGAGATTGGCAAAGCTGCGACACGGGTCGCGGCATGGTCGACCGTGGCAGCGTCTGGCTGACGGTAGGACAATGGGAATCCCCGTCCCGAAGTCCACCCTGCTGCCATTGAGGCTTGGCCACGGCGTCCAGAGGTACCTGGCTGGACGGAGCGCCCTAAGTGGTGTAAGCGGCGGAGCAAGCCATCACGTACCACGACGCCAGCTTATTCGGCGATAGATTCAGGAGTACGAGGCACGATCGTCGCGATCGCATGCAGTATCGACAACGGCCGGCGGCGTCATTTTGGCTGCGCTGGCTGTACCACGCCAGACCGGCGGGTCTGGAACTAGCCCCTGTGCATGCCGCCAGAAAGCGTAACCGGCTCGCGTCCGGCCGTCTCCAATGCAGCAGTCCCCCAATTTGAGCAGGCGAAATGGGGCCAAGTGGCGCAGGTGCTGACCACCGGATATCGTTTGGCGAGCGACGGCAGAATGTTGATGCGTTCGTCAGAGGAGGATAAGTAATCGCTGCGAGCATGGAGATCGGCAGACTGACCCGTACCAGGCTGAGGGCCGGTCTATTGCAGCCACGCGAAGCTTGACGCCGACGGAGGGATCGCATCAGGGGTCGCGTATCTGGTGGAACCCGAGTGATGGATAGCCCATGTCAGACTTCACCAACGCTCATATGCGGATGTCAGCTCCGGGCTGATCGACAGTGGCCGTGGCCGGATTTAAGCACCAATACTCAATATCCAGGGGGAGGGGAGCAGCCAGATGCTCTGCGTGAAACTGGACTTGTTGGGCGGCTCATTTGGGATCCAATTGGCCTTGCATGAGCGAGCCCAGCAGCAGTTCGACGGCCAGCGAGGGGAGAGGAGGTTGAATTAGAGGATGGTCAAAGAATGACATCGCGCCCATGGTTCGAGGACAGCCTATGCCCAAAGGGGATGCGCGGCGAGACCGTGTTTGCCTTGTTTGCAGCGCTGGGCGCGCACGGGCCGCAGGAAACGCGGTCGACGAGCGACGTGCAGCCGCGACACCAAAGCCAGCGTTGCCGTCACCATCAGCACGCGCGCGCCGCGGCCTCCAGCACCTGTAGCAGTAGCCTTGCCAGCACCCCTCCATCACCGCGTCGCCCACCTTGCTATGCCCATTGCATGATAGTCTGAGTCCGCGTGCCCGCGCACCCCTCGCGCCGCAGCCATGTTCAACTTCACTCCCCTTCTGGGCGCGCAGTCGACCTCAGCCGCATCGCAGTCCCTGCTCGAGCTTGATGGCGGCATCAAGATCCTGGTCGACGTTGGCTGGGACGAAGCTTTCAACGCTGAGAAGCTCAAGGAGCTCGAGAGGTAGGACGCGCGCCCCAAGCAGCAGCCATGCTTTGTTGATCGACCCGAATCCAATGCTGACCCGGCTGCGTACAGGCAAATCCCAACCCTCTCGGTGATTCTGCTCACCCACGCAACAACCGCCCACCTTGGTGCATTCGCCCATTGTTGCAAACACTTTCCGCTGTTCGCTCGAATTCCCGTCTACGCAACCACTCCCGTTATATCTCTTGGCCGGACCCTCCTCCAGGACCTCTACTCCTCGAGCCCTCTCGCATCCTCCATCATCCCGGAAGCTGCCCTATCCGACTCGGCTTATTCATTCCCTGCCCTCCAAGGCGGCAGCCACCCCAACATCCTCCTCCAACCTCCCTCCACCGAGGAAATCGCTCATTATTTTTCGCTCATCAATCCGCTCAAATACTCTCAGCCGCATCAACCACTGCCCTCGCCCTTCTCTCCGCCCCTCAATGGCCTAACCATCACCGCCTACAGCGCTGGACATACTTTGGGCGGCACAATATGGCATATCCAACATGGCATGGAGTCGGTCGTGTACGCGGTAGACTGGAACCAGGCTAGAGAGCATGTTCTCTCTGGCGCCGCTTGGCTGGGCGGATCTGGTGCCGGCGGTGCCGAGGTCATCGAGCAATTGCGGCGGCCAACAGCTATGATCTGTAGCAGCAGAGGTGCGGAACGTATCGCTCTGTCCGGCGGCCGACAAAAACGAGACGAGCTGCTGCTCAACATGATCAAGGAAACGGTCTCCAACGGCGGCTCCGTCCTGATTCCCTCGGATTCGAGTGCCCGCATCTTGGAGTTGGCATATCTACTGGAGAGCGCTTGGTCCGCGGAGCCTCATTCGCTTGGCAATGCCCCTTTGTACCTCACCAGCCGCACGTGTGGCGCAACAATGCGGTACGCAAGGAGTATGCTGGAGTGGATGGACGAGGGCATCGTGCGCGAGTTCGAAGTGGCAAGCAGTGGCCAGGGTGGGGACGATGTCAAACGTACAAGAGGTCAGCAGGGCAGGTCAAGAGACGGGAAGGATGATGCAAAGAAGCCTAATGCGCCCTTCGACTTCAGAAATGTGAGGCTGTTAGAACGCAAATCCCAGGTCAGTCGCATGCTTTCCACGACTGGCCCCAAAGTCATCTTGGCAAGCGATGTCTCGTTGCAATGGGGCTTTTCCAAAGAGGCTCTGCGCAATCTCGCCGCCGACAGCCGAAATCTTGTCGTCTTGACGGAACGAGTTGCACAATCTTCAGACCTGAAGAAAGGACTGGGCAGGTTGCTTTACGAGCTTTGGGCGGAACGAAGCGGCGCCACGAAGTCCGCCGAGGCTGGTGAAGATGCTGCTGTGCAGCAGGCTGGCGGTGCCGAAGCAACTGTGGATGTACCTCAGGCAACACCGCTCGAAGGAAACGAGATCCCGTTGTACCAGCATTACCTCGCACAACAGCGTCAACTGCATAACACTCTACAGCCCGACGGCGCAACTTCGCTGGAGACCGCAGCAGACGTTATCGATGACCGCTCGTCAACCACCTCAGAGTCCTCGGAAGAATCGGATACCGAACACCAGGGAAAGTCGTTGAATATTTCGGCAGCCATGACGCACGCTCGACAAAAGCTGGGACTTAGCGATGCGGAACTGGGCATCAACATCCTTCTACGCCGCAAAAACGTCCACGATTACGACACCCGGGGCAAAAAGGGCAGAGAAAAGATGTTCCCCTACGTTGCGAAGAGAAGGCGCGGAGACGAATTCGGAGACCTCATCCGACCAGAGGAATACCTTCGGGCAGAGGAGCGTGACGAAGTGGACGGCCAGGACATGCGGAATGGCGCCGTGCAGAAAGATGCGGGCGTTGGCCAGAAGCGCAAGTGGGACGAACAGACAGGCAAGCCCGGTTCAGGCAAACGGCAGGCGGCGAACGGCACAACGAAACGCCGCAGACACCAGGACGGCTCTGTACAAGGCAGCGTCACCAATGACGAGCAGGCCGAAAACGATGATTCCGGAGAGTCTGAAGACGAGGCTTCTGAGGAAGTCGTTGCCGGCCCATCCAAGATTATCTTCACGCAGGAGACTGTACGACTCGAGTGCAGGATCGCGTTTGTGGATTTCTCGGGCCTGCACGACAAGCGAAGCCTGCAGCTGCTCATACCCATGATCCGACCGCGCAAGCTCATCCTCGTCGGTGGTGAGCAGGAGGAGACGCTGGCGCTGGCAGCAGATTGCCGGAAGCTGATCGAGGCAGCGACTGCCGATACAACAGAGGCCACAGTCGACGTGTTCACGCCAACAATCGGTGTCACGGTCGACGCAAGCGTTGACACGAACGCATGGACGGTCAAACTCAGTCAGAGCATCGTTCGTCGTCTGCGTTGGCAGAACGTGAAGGGCCTTGGGGTCGTTGCGATCACGGGGCGTTTGGAAGCGCTCCTTCCAGAGGACGACGACTCAGCAACCGATGATGGCGGCATCAAGAAGAAGGTCAAGGGCGCAAAGGGCGACAGCCAAGAAGCATCGGAGCAAGACAACGGGAGCAAGGAAGTCAACATAACACCGATTCTCGACATCGTGCCTGCCAGCATGGCCGCTGCTACGCGCTCGGTCGCTCAGCCTTTGCATGTGGGCGACCTGAGACTCGCGGACCTGCGGAAGATTATGCAATCATCAGGCTTTGCGGCAGAGTTCCGTGGTGAGGGTACACTACTTATCAACGGCTCCGTGGTGGTTAGGAAGAGTGGGACAGGCAAGATTGAAGTGGAGAGCAGTGGGTTTGGCGTCATGGGACCAGGACGGCCTGATGGAACTTTTTATGCCGTCAAGAGAAAAATTTACGAAGGATTGGCCGTTGTGGCTGGGGGGTAGGCGAAGGCTTGAATTAATGGACTTTTTGGGCGAGTGGTCAGCTGCTCTATATTCTACAATGTCGTTAACTCATGAAGATTCAAGATATCCAATATCTTCATTCCACGTTCCTTGTCATTTTGTCTCTTCATGTTGTGTTCACCAGCGCTACTCTACTGAATGTCCTTGTGGTTGCACAGGTGCTGGATTCACGCGGAGTTCCTCAGGAGTAAAGTCTCGTGCGTGCATGCTCCCCGTGGTTTATTTTCCTTTATCTCCTTTTCAAAAGTTCTTGATTGTACTACTACAAGCACTAATCACCCACCCAAATGCTGTTTTCATTGACACCCAATTCTCTACAAACCCCTCGCCACGTTTCCTCGCCAACAAACAAGGAAAACAGAAGATGACATGCCAGCAAAGCAGAAGAACCTGACTGCCAACAGAGCCCAAATGCTCCTACGATTGTCTCTTGACAAACGTCGTTCTTTCGTGGCGTGCCACAGCTGCTTACAATAAGGGGGCACCCGCAACAGTCTGTGACCACCATTCCAAGGAGTTTATGCTTCGGTCTCCTGCTCACAGCTGAGAACCCAGGTTGAACAGCACAAAAGGGCCACCTCCTTGCAACCACCGACACTTCTCCTTCATCCACTTTGACTGCTGTTCTCACAGTTCAAGCGAAGCTCCGGGCAAGCCACGACAACATCCTCCAGCACCACACTTCGACGCTTCCACAAAGCTACCCCTTCAATCAAGCCAACAACAAACCCTCAGCCCCCTCGACCTTGTCCTCTTCAACAAAACACCAATCCACCCACCTCCCTCCCTCTCCCGCAAACCCAACCAAACCCGGCCATGTCCCGCTTCCCACCCCACGCCTGGCACGGCCGCTACGGCGGCTACCAGCCCCCGGACTTCCTCGACCCCATGCTCGCCGGCGGCCCCCCGGGCTTCTTCGACGGGCCCCCCATGTTCCCTCCCCCTCACCATCCCTTCATGGGCGGCGGCGGCGGTCCTCCCCCTTTCTTCGCTGGCGGCGGCGGCCCGCCTCCCGGCCCTCCCGGCGACGACGACGGCCCCGGTTTCGGCGGCATGCCGCCAGGTCCTCCTCCCCACGGCTTCTTCCCGCCGCCGCACGGCCCTCCGCCGTTCGGTGGTGGTGGTGGTGGCTTCATGGCGGCGCCGTGGATGGGTCCCGGCGGCGGTCCCGGCGGCGGTCCCAACTGGCGCTTTGGCGAGGACAACGACGACGACGACGGCTGCTCGGACGGCGACGCCCCAGCGAACCCGAAGACGCTGCCGCGACGCCCCGGCGCACAAGGCGGCCGCGCCGGCGTCGGCATCATCTACAACCCGAAGCAGACGCGGCTGCACGTCTTCCGCAAGACGGACATCGGGCCGTGGAAGGACGGCGCGCGGCGCGGCGTCGTGGTGCCCGCGCGCAGGATGGGCGGCTTCAACATCTGGGACGCCGACGTCGGGTGGTCCGTCAAGCAGCTGCTCGAGCACCTCGGCAAGGGCGACGACGCGTGGGCCGTCAGCGAGGTGACGGAGGCAGGCAACGGGAGGTGGTACAAGGGCAGCACGATCAAGTACAAGGACGAGCGCGCGGCGGAGACGCTGAGTAAGCAGGGGTGGACGGAGAGGAGGGGGAAGGGGTCGGGCCAGGCGCCGGTTTGGTTGGTGTTGCATAAGTTTGAGTGAGGGGTCGTGGGCGGGAGTTTTCTTGTTTCTTTTTTTCTTTTTTTCTTTTTTGAGAGGCGGCGTGGGAGATGCGGTGGGGAATGCGCTTTGAAATTGCTTGTTTCGGAGGTGCAGCGGACCTCTTCAGATGCCAACAGGTTGTCGGAAAATTTGCAAGTGCTGTAGAGATTGTAGTCATACTACGGAGATCCTTGGATGTCAGCAATTTGATCTAGGTTTGTTCAGTGGGAGAGTATCTGGGGAGAGCGGTTAAAGCGCTCAGAACTAATGTCCGAAGGCGTCACAGTGAGTCAGCTGCATTCTCAAGACGTTGCTCACAGTATGCCCACAGCCACAGCCCCGGCGGCGGTGACACAGCGTCAATGCCATGTTGCCTTACCCGCCCTGGCGTTACACGGTCAAGGATGAGCGGACCACCCTGCATGGTCGGCAGCCTACCCACAGACCAAGATCCATCTTCTGTTGTGGCTCCGGCTGGCAGCACTGACAGAGGGGTACCTGCATGGCTTACTGCCCTGAAGATTGACTGCCGTGATCGTCTGCCCTCGCATTTCGTGTCACTAGATATTTCGGAGTGCCAGCACCTAGTACCAGCGCAGTCAGCTCGCTGATGGGGCTGCAGCCGGCCGTAGCTTCCCTGATCCGAGGCCTATGACGTGCGCCTGCTCTTTTGGGTCGAGAAAAACGACAAGCGGAACGTGCGAGCTTGATTTTCGGCCAATCAGAGCCACGCGCGGCGGCGGAAAGACGGTTGATCCACGGACGGCTCGCTTAGTTGGCTCTAGCGCCCGCCGCCGAGCATAAGGACCCTTCTCTTCGCCCGCCCTCCTCCTCTTCTTCCTTTCCTTCTCCACCACACTCATTCGTTCTTTACCGGCGACTGACACTCACTCACTCGATAACCGACGCCAATCCTCCGTGGTCCACACCTCTCACCTTCTTTGACCTCTCATCCCACTGCTTCGCATCCCAGCTCGTTCGCCAAGTGAGCCATGCTGCTCGTTCAAGCGTGGCTCGCCTTCATGGCGTTCCTCCTGCCGGCGCTCGCCCAGGAGTAAGTGTTACATTTCCCTCATATCGTCCACTGCTCCTGAGTCTATCCAATGCGCTAATCGTCAGCACCCGCTTCACTGGAAGGTCTTCCATCCGAAGTTCTCTCCTCTGATCTTCCCTATTGTCACGTCAACACTTACCCTTCTACCTTAGGACTATCATCATACCAGCCAGCACGGTGACGATTACTATGGCTTGGACTACTACTGTTACTGGTCCCACTATCACAGTGACGACCACTCTCGGCTGCAACTCGTACTCGCCTTCGACCACACAACCTCCTGCTACACCTTCCTCGACCTCTGCTGCGCCTCCCCCGTCTGGTCTTGTTTGCCCAACTGGCGGAGAGCTCATTCAGGCGATGGACGGCACTTCCACCCTCTGGCCTTGTGGATCCCCCGACCCTACCGATTCAATCACGGTCATGTCCGGCAAATCCACGTTTACTGTTGTTCCGCCCCAGGAGACAACCAGTGAGGTTTGGATCACTTTCAATTCGACGCAGTTCATCACCGTCACGGACCATACTCCCTCGGAGTCTACCTCAACATCCACGGTGTGGGTTACAAAGAGTGAGGAGCCTACGACGGTTATTGTCGCGACCAGTTCTACTACCGTGTTCTCCGGAACTTCGACTATCTCCGATGCCGATCCAGAGTATGGTTCCTCTTCTCAAGGTTCCACCTCTTTGATAGTCACTCCATCATCCTCTGCGGTTACGAGCTCATCCAAGGTCACACTGTCGTCTCCTCCGGTGGTTACAAGCTCATCCAAAGTCTCACTTTCGTCTCCTCCAGCGGTTTCAAGCTCATCCAAGGTCACCCTATCATCTTCTCGCGTGGTTACAAGTTCATCGTGGGTCACTCCTCCCATGTCTCCAAATGCCACCCCATATGCGTCTCCGTCTACTGGCTGGGGCTATCATGGCTGGAACTCGTCGGGGTATACCCCGGGCCTGCAAAGCTCGAGACTTGTCACCGGAGGCACTGGTGGAGTCTCGGTGCCTCCTCACTCGCAGGTTCACTCTACCCCGCTTACGACTCGGACCTCCACCCGCAATGTCACGGTGACTTTGACTTGGTATGACACTCCTTCGGCGGACGTTTCCATCGTGAGCAAGACGACGACAGTGCCGGCGGACACTTCCATCGTGAGCAAGACGACGACAGTGCACGCTGCAAGTTTGACCCCCACCACCTTCCCTCCGTATTCGAATGTCAGTACCAGTGCGAATCCGACGCCAACATCTGCAATGTGCGGGGAGGGCTGCGACTTCGGTAACTTCACCATCAATGTCAGTGTCATCTCCCCTTGAAACTCCCTTTCGGTGTGCACTTACTACACACAGTTTGACGAGGGCCATGACAACGTGGTCACCACTTCGGATCCGTTCGTTGGTATTAACAACCCGACTCACCACCTTGTCTTCAACGAAGGCTTCGCGTACGTCCCGACGGATTACGATGCAATCAGCCCTGCCTCGCCCCCATACCTGGTCATGTACTTGCCCAACAGGACGACAACCGCGCCGGAGCAGCCCGAGAATGGTTCAACTCGGAACGGTAGCATCAGCGCTGATGGCAATCGCATCAGTGACTCTGCCTTCCACTTCAACGCTTACGGCGGTTCCTTCTCCTGTAACAAGGGCCCCATTCCTGTCGATAACGGTCCTGACCCCCTCAACTGCACCCTTGAGGTTACTGGTTTCCGTTGGAACGCTATTGAGCAGGTGGAAGGGCTCCAGGCGATTTCGACTTTCGACATGGTGCCATGCTCGGAGACGACTGTCGACGAGGAAGGCAAATGCCAGCTGACCAAGATTGACTTCTTTAGTGAAGGTGGAGACTTTACGGACCTGTCCTCGATTCGCATGAGGTCATACTACTGGAGTGACACGGCCGAAGACAGGGTTTTCTTCATGGACGACCTGCAGCTTGGCTGGACGAACAACAACTACACGGCCGGATTGACTCGTGGTGGCGGCATCTAAAGACGTATCCGGGTGGTACTTCTGTTCTTTTTGCTTCGATTTCACTCGGTTGCAAGTCAAAGTGCACTGGATGGCACCAGCACTGCGCACGTAGCTAAAATTTCGTGCTCTTCGTGAGTACCGCACAGATAGCTGCGCTGGGTTCAAAAATCAAAGGGATTTGTTTTGAGTGACATGGAAGTTTTCGCGTGCAAGATACTGTTGGCGGAAGTTGTGATCCGCAGAGGTACCGATGACCTCTTCAGAGCTGTCGAGGGTTGTGAAGCTCCGAGGCACTAGGTCGTAGATACACATAACCCCACAAGTCTATCACGCGGGGTATGACGGACAGTGCACGGCTGATGGCATGTTGTTGGGGGTGCGTGCGAAGTGACATCACCTAGGTACTTACGGGCGGATGTTCTTCAGGAACACGCAGAGGGAAGTGGGTCACGAGGAACGGCTCAAAGGCGCAATCGGCGCGATAGAAGGGCGGTTGTTTCTAGCGGACGGAGGCTCGTTAATCCCACGCAGCATGTGATGGAGTGGTGTGTATGGAACAACGGAGCCAGCCAGACAGACGTCAACGGCAGCTGACGGGAGACATGCTGGAGGGACTACTGCAGGTTAACGGCGGTAATATACGCAGGGCGGCGGTCAGGCAGCAGAGAGGGGCGGATGATGCGCAGCGGCCAAGTAAGGTTGGAAGGCACGCGGTGTTCCGGCGGCAGGGCCCGATCTCGATGCGGGTTGCGGCCAGGGCGGCGCAAGGGACGGCGGCGAGATCCCGGTCAGCGGGCGCATGACGACGGCCTGGTCGGCCCACGAGCAGCGTGGGGGAGGTGGGAGAGCTGCGAGCTGGAGCTGGAGCTGGAGCTGGAGCTGGAGCTGGAGCTGTCGAGGGCGGTCGAGGTCGAGTGAGACATGAGCTCATCGCTGCGACGACGCGTGCGCGCCGCCTTGTTGCGTGACTCGCGCGCCTCGTGACGGGCGCGGGCGGGCATATCTGGGCGATGCACTGCCGCACAATCGCCATCCAAGACGCCTCTCTCGACCGCCGAGCGTGCATGGCGAGCGTTGATAGCAGCTCCGATCACAGCGCCCGTCACCGGTCCTGGTCCTGGTCCTGGCCGCAGCAGCGTAAGCGAGCATCGCGACGGCCATCGTCCCGCCGCCCACGCCAGAGTCCCAGTCCCAGTCCCCGTCCCCGTCCCCGGCCAGCGCCAGACCCAGTCTCCGTCCCGGTCCCAGCTCGCTCGACCGCCCGCCGCGCGCCCACCACGTCGCTCTCGACGGACTGAGCTGCAGCCTCGCCCACCGCCGGGCCACGACACCGCCGCTACCGCTACCATGACCACCGAGAGCCAGCCCCCGCCTGCTCCTCCGCAGGCCCTCTTCTCGCCGCCTCCGCAGAGCCCAACCCACGATACCCCGCCGCCGCTCCCCAACCCCAGCATGCCCGCCCTCGCGCCCCAATTCCCGCCCCAGCCCGCCGCCAACGGCCAGCGCGTGCAGAACCGCCACTCGCGCGACTTCAGCGGCTCGCAGAGCAACGGCCAGGTCCAGAGCCCCACCAGCCAGCAGGGCGTGCCCATACAACACCGCGTGGCCAACGGCCACCAGGGCCATGTGCGCGGCATGAGCGGCTTCGACGGGCCTCGCAGCCCGCCCAACAGCAAGAGTGAGCGCCTGCGCCACAACAAGCACTCGCAGAAGAGCACTAGCACTGATCCCACTGAGCTCAAAGGCACTGCACACGTCCCGTGCAAATTCTACCGCCAGGGCGTCTGCCAGGCTGGCAAGGCCTGTCCGTTCCTGCACACCAACGACCTGCAGACCGAGACTGCCCCGTGCAAGTACTTCCAGAAGGTCTGCCCTCGCCCGTCCCCAAGCCCGCCGCCGCCGCACGCTGACACGCCCCCAGGGCAACTGCAAGTTCGGCGCCAAATGCGCTCTCGCCCACATCCTGCCCGACGGCAGGCGCGTCAACGGCCCGAACCTCGCAATGGGCCGCCATCCGTACGGCCGCCCGCCCGCGACCCAGAGCTCGCTGCTCACCATGCAAGCCATGGCCGGCGCCCCGCAATACCCCTACATGTCCTCTGACGAGCCCTACCTGGGCGCCCAGGGCAAGCACCTTCATGATATGATACCTACCATCGACCAGACCTTCTCCTCGAATCCCGGCTCCAATTTCGGCTCACCGCCAAATGACAGCCGTCTCCCAACGTCGCCCGTGCAGAAGGGCCTGAGCGTCCTCGATGCCCCGCTCCCCGCTTCTTTTGACAGCCAGGGCATTTCCCACATGGCCCGCTACGGTCCCATCGCCGCATCCGTCCCCTCGCGCTTCGGCTTCGAGGGCGCCTCCCCGCCGTCGTCGTATCAGAACAAGGCGCTCGAGACGTCTACATTGAGGAACCTGCACAGCTCCGCATTTGGAGATGAGGCGCTTGCAAGGAATGGTCTGGGATCATCCCCGCCCACGACGGAAGAGCCGATGATGGGCAGGCGCATCATGCACTCGGAGCGCTTCGCGAGACCGAAGGTCATGTCGGCGAGCTTGGGCACACGACCCGGCTTTGGCCAGGATGAGTGGGATGAGAACTTTGCATTCGAGGAGGACCTGGTCCCCAACAGCCTGCACGAGTTGCTGACCCCCCAGGAGAAGATGCGCCGCTTTTCCCGCGCCGGCGAAGACGACCAAGGTTTCAACCACCGCCAGTCACTTTCCGGGTTGGGCACTCCGGGCGATTCCAAGGTCGGCTCACCGCTGGGTTCCTCTCCTTCGCGTTTCGGCGCTCTCTTCTCCCGGACACACAAGCCCGCCGAGGAGATGTCGTCGAGCCCTGGCGCCAACGTTTTCGGCGTTGTGGGCTCCCCACTCCGCGGTTCTTCCCTGAACCCGAACGCCAGCCCGTCACTTCGTCCCATCGGAGATCGCAGGACCCCGTCAACCGGTGACGCTAGCCCATTCGGTCTTGCTAGCCCGCCGCGTCAGAGCAGCATTAGCACGCTCAGTCAGCAGCTCCAGCGCACCCGTCTCTCATCTCTTGTATCGGACTCCAAGCCGGAAGGGCCAGAAGACAAGCAGCACCCGGGGATGCCTGGACGGTTGACTTCAGCTTCCAGCATTGGTTCCGTACCTTCGAGGGCCGGAATTGGTATGGACCGTGCCATCTCCAGCAGCAGCATTGGCCGCGAGCCCATTGAAGAGGAGCAAGAACAGGGTTTGTTCGACATGGAAGAAGAAGAATCCGCAGCCGACAAGGAGAAGAAGGCCAAGAGGCTGTCCAGCGGCCTTGGTGGAACTAGCTCTTCGCAAGGAGGTGCTTGGGGTGTCTTTCCGGGTCTAGGTGCTGGAGTTGGGAGCGAGAAGAGCTCTTAACTCCCACGAAACCCAGAAGTACCTCTCTGGTATTACGAGTACCCCAGCTACTCAGGGTCTTCTCAAGAGTCGATCTGGATATGCAATCGGGAACGAAGTATGAAGAAAAAAGACTGGTCTGAAGGATACAGGCCCTGTACAACCACACGAAAAATACACACCAGCACTTCTGGTTGCGGCATCATGTTCAAAACGGCGGGTCACTAAAATAAAAAGCAAATTGGGGGACACATGGCGTCATTCAAACAAATAGCGTTCCCTTTTTTCCGGGTCCTACTTCCCGTAGTAGCGCTTAATGCTCTTGTCGTAGGCAAGAGAACGAGGTGTTTCGTGCAGAGAAGGCGAACGGTTTTTGATAATTTCTCCTACTGCTAGGGATCCTCTCTCATAGCACATGGTTGGCATATTGATTTTCTTTTGCACGTCTGGCATGGTCTCTTCCAGGCTCACTTACTCATTCGCTCACTCGCTCCCTCGTTCCCTCCCGAAGAAACAAAAAAGTATCTCATTGGTATGCCTGTCCTTCCCGAGGACTTTTTTACTTTTGTTTCCTTCCCTTTATGACTCGGCCTGTTGTTGTTCCCATACAAGGCAGCTCGTCGCCATACACACACCCGTACAAAATAACAATTACGAAAAACCAGGAGTACAAAACGGTGGTCTATTTTTTTCCCCTTTGAAATTCTAATCTCTTCTCCTCCCTGAGACTGAGCTCGCTTGTAATCACGATTTTCTTTACTTCACTTCTCATTCCATCTCTTTGGTACGGTATATATGCTCTCGGAGCAGTCGTCTACCACACTTCTCTTTCTTACCTTTCTCTTCCCCTCCGTCGTTTGTTTATATGACTGTATTGTGCCGTTGTCGTCTCTTCTTGATGATGATGATGTTGCATGGTTCTTTCCTTTTTTTCCCCCCAGAGACACTCGCTAAGGTTTACATGATATGATGACGTTGATGTGGGTTTTTGGAGAGTGTTGGTTTTGCTTAGACTTGTAGCAGGGAGACGGGTTTATGATTGGTTAGACTAATGTATTTTGTGCGCTTTTTGTTTGTGGATGTGTTTGGAAATAACTGCGTGTGTGATGTTGCGAGTGGTGCCACGTGCTGTGTGTTTTGTTGCTGTTGGGATACCAGGTCGGTTTTGCTTGATTGGAAGGGCGGTTGGAGTGTTGGTCGGAGTGCGATGGCAAGCCCCCTTTTTTTTTTTTTTTCGAACACGCCTTTACGCTCGTGTAGCATCTACACTTGCTGTTGAGAAGTTTCTTTCGATGTTTTGCGAATCAGCATCGTGCTGACTGACATCATTGCGTCCTCGATTCGCAGCACTTGTATTGGCGTAGACGGTTCTCAATGATTCCGTGGAGAGACAGCTACTTCCAAACCCAGAACGCCTCTGCGAGCTTTCCAACTCTTCAAAGGGCAAAATCTGGAAAAGGCGGGTGTGGTCGATATCCCACCTCGAGTTTTTGCGCCAGTGAAGGAGTGCGCGCAAATGCGCAATTTGACAGTACTGAGCCCCAATCATTTGCGCACCGGTTGATGACGCCATGGAACTCAAGCATCTGATTGGGTTCAGACACGAGTTGATGGGTACTGCAGTGATAGCGATATCAGTACCGAGGACAGTCAGGATGGGGATGCAAGTGATAACTCTGACCCTCAAACCCCGAAAGCCAGAGCTCGCGTATACCCCAGTTTTTCGAATGTTCCCAGGATGAAGTAAGCAATCAGATTCAACAATGCGGCAAGGGCTAATTGATTTACTAGAGAGCATCTATAGCGGAGATGTTGTCTTCTTGTTGCTCTTCCTCTCGTGATCTGTGTGGTAAAGGGATGGCCAAGGCGGCGGTTGCGTCATCGACCAGGGGGTGTCGCGTGCGCCTGCCCGAGTCGCCCTCGGAGCCTCATCAACCTCAACCCCGCAACCCTCACCCATGCGAGGATACCTATGCTGATGAGCTCGCAAAGCCCGGTTCTGCGCAGTGCCAAAAGCGAAGGTTGACCTGCAGGAAACATGGAGGACAGGGTTTCCCACCCTGGCCGCCGCAAACCTTGAGCTTGCGCCGCGTCACTCAACACTGGGCGCGTTTCATCGTCGTCGAATCGTTCAAACATCTCGAGTTGCGGCAGATGAGCGGTCAACACCCAGCATGGCCCGTCTCACCCCGCAACGCGAGTGATGGTCTCGGGGCATCTACCTTGCTTTGTTTGCAAAGCGGTGCGACTGTTTCCACTGGCTACCCGCGTCGTGTGAATGGTTGCAGCGCATGAGCTTAGGGTGCGGGTTGGCTGACAGGCACAGTACGCGACCCTGTGCCGTTGCTGCCGTGGCACGAAGGCGACATCTCTCTTGAAAAGAATACGAAGGACGCCACCTCGTCTTCAATCATGTCCAAAGCCGCGAAAAGGCGGAGCAGAGGCAGCGAGGCCAGACAAATCCTCCGCTATCACGTTTCTATCTGCCTTTCTCGTTTGCCACTGCCTTGGCCGCTTGGCCGGCCGCTCTTATCTCCTTCCCCCTTCTCTCTGGATCCGCCCTCCGCCCCCCGTCCCCTCTCCGCCGAGATGCGCGCCAAGCCCGCCGTCCGTCTTGGATGCTTCTTTCCGCTGGGCAACACCACCGGGATGCTTCCTGCTCCTCATCCGCCTGCCTGTTCTGGGAACGCGTCCATGCATCATGGTCCCATACGCCAATTCATCCCGACCTGTCGTCAGGCACAGCACTGCAAGCCCAAGAGCTCCCGCCAAGTGCTGTGGAACCCTATCAATATCCTCAATTTAACTCAAAGTCGAGGCCTACCGAGTATATATAGCCGCAGCACTCCGAGCAATTTGGCCGACGGCATTGCGCAGACACACCCCTCTACGCTCTCCACGTTACGCTAAGATGCGCTTCCTCGAGTCCAGTGCCGCCTTGGCAGCGCTCGCAGTTGTCGGCGAGGCCTCGACCCCTGCCGGTCACGTGCACGCCGTCCGCCCAGCATCTCTGCTGCAGCGCCGCGGTCCCCAAGTCTTCCCCCGGGACTGGCAGCCAGATGTCGAAAACTGGGGAGCAGCGCCAGAGCAGCCCAACGAGATCACGGTGCAAGCCGAGACTGAGGCCAAGACGCCCGTCACGTCGGTGGGTGCGCCTCCGATTCGTTTGAGGTGTGAAACGTGCTAAAGCGTCAGCCAGGATGCGCTCCAAAACGACATCGATTCCGCCGCTCTCCTTGACCACGCCGAGAACCTGCAGGCCATCGCCTACCAGACCACCGGCCGCAACCGCGTGTTCGGCAGCCCCGGCCACAACTTCACTACCCTATACCTGTACGAGCTCATCTCACAGCTGGACGAGTACTACGATGTCGAGTACCAGCCTTTCATCGAGACCTTCTCGGGCGGTGACGCCACCCTCACTGTCAATGGCGAGGACCAGCAGGCCGAGTTGATGACGTACGCGCCCAACGGCCAGGTCGAGGCCCCTATCGTTGCCGTGTCGAACCTGGGCTGCGAACCGGTAGGCGCCTGTTGTCTTGTTCTCGTTCTGCAATGCGATTAGCTGACGACAAATTGCAGTCCGACTTCCCAGCGGAGGTTTCAGGCGCCATCGCGCTGATCTCCCGTGGCACCTGTGACTTCGGTCTGAAGGCCGCCTACGCCGGCGCCGCAGGGGCTGCCGGAGCCGTCATCTACAACAATGTCAATGGCTCTCTAAGCGGCACTCTTGGTGCTCCCAACCGCACCGAGGGCACCTACCCGCCCACCGCGGCCATTTCTCTTAGCAACGGTCGCGCAATCCTTGCGCTGCTCGAGGCCGGCGAGGTCACTGGCGACCTCAACGTCAACTCCATCATTGAGGATCGCGTCACGTGAGTTTGCCCAGCACCCAGACCGCACCAGAATCCTTCTGGCTGACCCCTAATGCAGCATGAACGTCATTGCGCAGACCAAGGCTGGCGACCCTGACAACGTTATCTTCGTCGGCGCGCACTCCGACTCGGTCGAGGCGGGCCCTGGCATCAACGACAACGGCTCCGGATCCATCGGCATCCTCGAGGTTGCCCTGAAGCTGGCCAAGTACGAAGTCAACAACGCCGTGCGCTTCGCCTGGTGGTCGGCCGAGGAGTTTGGCCTGCTGGGTGCCGAGTACTACGTGAACCAGACGACGCCCGAGGACCTGGACAAGATCCGGCTGTACCTAAACTTCGACATGATCGCGTCGCCCAACTATTTCCTTGGCATCTACGACGGCGACGGGTCGGCCTTCAACCTTAGCGGACCGGCGGGCTCGGCGGAGGCGGAGGCGCTGTTCGAGGGCTACTTCGCGAGCAAGGAGCTGCCGTCGCAGCCCACGGAGTTCAGCGGACGCTCCGACTACGGGCCGTTCCTGGACGTCGGGGTGGCGGCGGGCGGGCTGTTCACCGGGGCGGAGCAGGTCAAGACGGAGGCGGAGGCGGCGCTGTACGGCGGCACGGCGGGGCTGGCGTACGACGAGAACTACCACCGCGTGGGCGACACGGTGGACAACCTGAACCTGGAGGCGTTCCTGATCAACACGCGGGCCATCGCGCACGCGGTGGCGACGTACGCCGACTCGTTCGACTCGCTGCCCGCGCGCAGCCAGCGCGTCGTCCGGCGCAGCCCGCTGGTGCCGAAGGCGAGGGCGACGGGCTGCCACCACAAGCACGCGGAGGAGGCCACGGCGAGGTAGGGCGTCGACGGGACGGCGATGGGAGCAGAGGAAAGGAGAGGGTTGCGGTGAGGCGTGGCTCGGAGATAGCAGCGATGGTAGTGTAGGGCAAAAGCCGAGATGCTCCGCGCAGTATATTGTTCTCGAAATGGAGCGGCTTCTAGCTTCTCCACATGGTGGATCGGTGTTAATGCCGGCGCCCGCGGGCTATAGGGAGCCGCCAGTGGCCGTTGATGGGCCGTGGCGCTTGGTGAAAGCCCCGTGTGGGCCCGTGAACGGCATTGCTGGCACTGCGGCGTCTACCGGTATGGAACGCACGCAACGAGGGCCGCGGCGGATGACGAAGTGCGCGGGACCCGGGATACCAAGCTTTGCGATCGGAGGCGAGTGGGCACCCTGGACGGCAGATTGCGCGGTCGCATGCGTGGTGGTGGAAATACAACGGCTGCGGTTGGCGGGCAATTGACGGCGGCGCGGTTAGGCAGGCGCTCAGGCCAGCCTCTTCATCTATCGCGTCCGTGCCGTTTCACCACCGCCGTGCGCGCCCCTTCGCTTCCAGCAGAAACACCAGCCGCGTTTCTATATGCGAAACACCCCCCCGGCTCGCTCGGCTGGCCGGCCAATGCCCGCGCGCGGATTGCCGATGCTGATTCGGCTCCAGCCCGCCAGGCCTCGCCCAGGTCCCGTCTGGAACGATCCGAGCCCGGACGCATCACCAGAGGGGAAACCAACTGCCGAGAGTCGAGTTTCGTTTCACGCAGCGAGATGACGGTGCCAGCAGTGGAGCGCTGCATGCCCCGTGGCTGAACAATCATGCCCTCCCCATTCGAGCCCGCATAGTATATAGTCCCGCCAAGCGCTGCCCCGGTGTCCGCCTTCTTTCTCCTTCACGCACAGCTGCCAGTTCAGCACGCATTACCTTCTTTTTTTTCTCGCAAGTCATTCTTTTCAGCCTCGACGGCTCCAGTCGTTCGCCTCGAGCTATTCTATCTTTTGGCCAGGTGCCAGATTCACATTCTTTGACTACTAGTCCTCACACTCACTTCCCAAAACAACCACAAATATGCGTGCCAACGTTGCGGCCGTCGCCGCCCTGGCTGGTGCTGCCCGCGCGGCCACCTCCACGAGCGCCTACACCGACTCGACCACCGGCATCAAGTTCCAGCGCTGGCAGGACGAGACCACCGGCTTCTCCTTCGGTGTCGCTCTTCCCGAGAGCCCCGATGCCAAGACCGACATCATTGGCCAGATGGTCGCCCCCGGCTCCGGCTGGGCTGGTGTCTCCATGACCTCCTCCATGATGGCCTCGACCCTGATTGCTGCTTGGCCCAACGGCGAGGACATTGTTGCCTCGGCCCGCAAGACCAATGCCTACTCCAACCCCGCCGTCATGGACGCCGTCACCCTCACCACCATCCCCGAGGGCACTTTCGTCAACTCCACCCACTACTCGTACACTTTCCTGTGCAGTGGCTGCGTGACTGGCGACTCTGGTGCTTTCGATGTCACCGGCACCACCGGCGTCCTCGGCTGGGCCTTCTCCAAGACTGCCCCCACCTCCCCCGGCAGCGCGTCCGCTACCCTCAACTACCACGCTGCTGGCTTCGGTGCCTTCGGCATGACCATCGCTGACGCTGAGTCCGCCGACTTCGCCACCTGGTCCAAGCTGGCCACTGGCTCCTCGGGCGCCTCCAGCTCCAGCAGCGCCTCCAACTCTACCACCACCCCCGCTGGCTCTGCCACCACCCCCTCCAGCACTCCCCTCGCCACTCCCTCCACCCTGAGCGACACCTACGACTACATCGTCGTCGGTGGTGGTGCCGCCGGTATCGTTGCCGCCGAGCGCCTCGCCGAGTCCAAGGCCTCCGTCCTCCTGATCGAGCGCGGTGGTGCCTCGTCCGCCTCCAGCGGTGGCAAGGACATGCTTGACTGGAACAGCACCGTCACCCCCTACGACGTCCCCGCCTACGGCTACGCCGTTTCCTCGACCGGCGATGTCTCTTACTGCACCGACACCGCCTCCCAGGCTGGTTGCATTCTCGGTGGCTCTTCTTCCATCAACGCCGAGATGTTCGTCAAGCCCCAGGAGGCCGACTTCGAGAACTGGCCCCAAGGATGGTCGTGGGCCGACGTCGAGTCCTCTGCCGAGGCCTTCTACGAGCGCAACCCCGGTACCACCCTCCCCTCCGCCGACGGCCGCCGCTACAACCAGGGCGTCTACGAGACCCTGTCCAAGCTTTTCAAGAGCAACGGCTGGAGCGAGGTCGACGCCATTGAGGAGCCCAACAAGAAGGAGAAGGTCTTCTCGCACCCTCCCTTCAACGTCAAGGACTCTCTCCGTGCCGGTCCCGTCCTGACCTACCTGCCCGAGGCCCAGGCGCTTGACAACTTCAAGCTCCAGCTCAACTCCAAGGTCGTCCGTGTCATGCGCACTGGCTCTTCCATCACCGGTGTCGAGATCGAGAACGCCGACGGCGCTGCCCAGATCATCAACCTTACCAAGAACGGCAAGGTCGTCCTCGCTGCCGGTGCCCTGTCCACCCCCCGCATCCTGTTCAACTCTGGCATCGGTCCCGCCGACCAGCTCGAGATCGTCAACAGCGCCAACAACGGCATCACCCTCGACTCGGCTGACTATATCGAGCTCCCCGTCGGCAAGGGCCTCAAGGACCACCCCATTCTGTCCATGACGGTCAAGGTCAACGGTGGCAACATGACCGTCTTCGACCCCACCAACCCCTCCGACTCGGACATTGCTCTCTACAAGCAGGGCTCCGGTCCTCTCGCCGAGGGTATGCAGCGTCTCAACTTCTGGACCAGCGTCGAGGGCTCCGACGGCAAGACGCGCTACGTCCAGGGCACCACCTCCGTCTCCAGCTCCAACGAGATCAAGGTCAAGGTCTACCTCACCCACGGTCTCACCTCGACCGGCCGCCTCGGCATCGACGAGTCGGGCGCCACCACGCTGATGACGGAGCCGTGGCTCACGACCGACGCCGACAAGGCCGCCATCACCTCCTTCATCAACGAGTTCTTCGGCTACGTCCAGAAGTCGGGCACCATGAGCGTCACGTCGACCACCGGCGGCAACGTCACCGCGGCCGACCTCATCGCCAAGCTGACGACCGGCTCGCACTTCGTCGGCACCGCCAAGATGGGCACCGACTCGGGCCTGGAGAACGACGGCACCTCGGTCGTCGACACGGACTGCAAGGTCTACGGCACCGACAACCTGTACGTCGTCGACGCCTCGATCCACCCCGACCTGCCCACCGGCAACACCCAGGCCATCGTCTACGTCGCCGCCGAGCACGCCGCCAAGAAGATCTCCGGCCAGACCACCACCATCTCCACCGGCTCGTCGTCGTCGTCTTCCGCTGCTGCTTCCTCCAGCCAGAGCTCCGTCGCCGCCTCTTCCGGCTCCGAGACCGAGTCTTCCTCCTCCGCCGTCGCCGACCAGTCCGCCTCCGAGACCTCCACCGTCGCCGCCGCCACCACCCCCGCTCCTTCGTCCGGCTCCGGCGCTGAGGGTGCTGCCGACTCGGGCAAGTCCACCGTTACTACTACTATCACCGTCAAGAACACCTCGATGACCACCGTCTTCGTGACCGTGGCTGCTGGCGAAGCTGCTTCTGCCACCCCCGCCGCCGCCATCGCTGCCTCCGGCTCGGCCGCCGGTGCCGTCGGCGCCGCCTCCGTCGAGACCTCGACTTACATCGTCTCCGCTGCTGCCTCCGCCTCCGCCGCGGGCCAGCAGGCCCAGGGTGGCAAGCCCCAGGCCCAGGGCCAGGGCCAACAGGCCCAGGCCACCACCTTCGCCACCCAGGTCGTCGCGGCCGAGACGTCTGCCGTCGCCGCCGCCACGCCGTCCGCGCTCCCGTCGCTCGTCGCCAGCGGCATCGCGAGCAACTGGACCAACATCATCCCCAGCGCCGCGCTGACCCAGGTCATCGCCGCGCCGACGGGTGCGGCGGCGGTTGCCGGCGAGGCGCTGCCCGAGGGCACGCGGATCAAGGATGTGTTGGAGTGGTTTACGTTTGTGTTTGAGAGCGTTGTTAAGGGTGCGCTGAGGAGGTAGAGAAAGAGGGGGTGTTGAGCTTTTTTCTGTGGATGGATGGATGGTGGGAAGCTTCTTGTAGATATATAGTCGATTGTTTTAACTTTTTTGGCTTTTTGGTTGGTTGGTCGTGCGGCATTGCGGCGCGTTTTGCGCGCGCGGTGTTTTGCGTACTGCTGCTGCTGCTGCTGCTGCTTGTCGATATTATATTTTGCGAACAAAAATTTACTGTTGCTGCTGAACGTACGGATATGTGATGGGTTGGTGTGTGCGTGGTGATTTTTTCCCCTTCGTGCTTGTGATTCTACAGAGGGCGTTCCGCAGCCGGCGACTACCTAGAGCTCAGTTGCTTTTTTAAACCATAGCAGGTGGTAAAAGATACTTACCCGGCTCTTTGAGCCGCAACAACGACATCATCACTCTCTGTCATATTACATCCCCAAAACACATCTATAAAGTGTGGGTTATATCACCGCCTGCCAGCAAACTAAGCTAAGCCTAATTGAGAAAAGAAGCAAACAACCCGCCTGTGGCCTTAGGAGCGAGGCAGGCCTGTCTGGCAATTAAGTTTTCTCTGTACTTTTATGAGAATTGGTCTTCGTTGACGGATAAGGTTTTGACGACGTGGGGTTAAGGGGCAGCAGCGACGGGCGCCGCAGCCGATGGCTAGCGTGGATCTGTTTTTTGCTCATGTCATGGGTAGTTGAAGCTATCGTCCAGACGTGTATCTAGAATTAAGCGCGGTAGTTGACATTCGCGGCCTCAATCGAATCTCAGAAAAGGATTCGTATCCTTTGCCAGCACAGCAAGACATTATCAACGCAGTCCGGGGATGTAGTTACATCTCCGTGATGGACGCTACCTCATTTTTCTATCAGTGGCGTATCAAGAAGGAGGATCGCCACAAGCTTACCGTGAACTCTCACCGTGGCCAAGAATCCTTCAAGGTGGCTATTATGGGCTATATCAACTCCGGTTCCTACAGCCAGCGGCAGTTTGACGCGATCTTGCGCGATTTTCAATTCTACATACACGTCTGGACGATAGCTTCAACTACCTACGTATTGTTTTTTTTTTTTCCTCTAAGAACGAGCTAAGGCATAGTTACGCCATGTTCTGCTATTCTTCGCGCTAGCCATCGGCAGGAACATGGAACCGCTGGGTCGATGACGCAACAACCGCAGCTTTCGCCAACACCTCCTTCCATCACCCGACAGCTCCGGACTCAACCTGCGCATGGAGAAGAGCAGCAGCGCATGCGGGGAGCAGAGTAGTCACCGGTATCCACAACGAACCCGCCTCCATCTGGTCTACAGCCCTACGAGCTCTCTCCGCGCTGAGCGTCAGTCCTGGAGCCGCCGCCGTACCGCACCTTATCACCGGGAGATTGAAGGGTGCTGAAGATGCAATTTGTGATCGACGAGGTCATGATGTTTGCGCAGGGCTTTGGTTCTCGTGGGTTGAGGGTAACGATGGGTTGTGAAGTCGGTTGGGAAGCAGGGATGTTGCACGAGGTTTGATCTCTGCGGGCTTGATTTGCGCTGAAGTGTGGCGTGTCACTGATAGATTCCGTACAGAAGTAATGCTACATGCCATGATATTCAACGCCAGAGAAGGGTGGAAGTCAGCATGCACTCACTCATCGCCAATCAGAAGTGCAGGCTGATTGATATTGCCGCCCCCATCGCTTGGCGAGGTCGTATAAAAAAACATCTCGCCAGCCTGGCCAACTTCCCCGACTTTCGCTTACCTTCGCACTAACTTCGACACTGCGGTGCAATCATGACGGACATCGCAGGAGTGATCATTGGCGTGCCCGGCTTGATCAACGATATACTCGACCTCCGCGACCGCTGGGAGATGGTTGTAGACCATGAGCTCCTGCTCGAGTCAAGGAAAGCCCTCCTCATCCTCCACCGCAGCCTGCTGCGCCTTCGAACTTGGATCGCCTATTCCGGATTTGACGGAGAGGAGTTAGGGAGGAGACACCATCCTCGTTTGGAGGACCAAGACTACGTTGAAAACGCCAAGAGCTACTTCGGTGTCATCAGGGAGATCTGCAAATGGCTCCGGTCAAAATTTAGGAAGATCAGACAGGATGCAGCCGAGGATGGCGCTGTATCTTTGGAGATTCCGGTACTTGATCAAGGCCCAAAGAGACCGCGCTCGCCCTTTCGGTCTCGAGTCACCAATTTCCGAGAGGGAGTTCGCTGGTCAATCCATGGCCAACGGTTTTCAGAGCAAGTGAGAGAACTGAGCAAGATGGTCAACCACCTTTTTGAAGATTTCCCTGAATCCAGAGTGAGAATGGACTTACCCGGTGATGGACCCGACGATCCAAAGGGTGAAACCAATCTTCCCGACCATAGTGAGTCGAGCTGACACTCTGATATAGATGCGAACCTCGACGGAAGCACTTATAGGCCGAAAGCTGGCAAAGCAAATGTCACAGCTTATGTGAAACTGGAACGTATTGATGAATGGCTAGACCACCCGGATACAGTCAAAGAATACAAGCGCCGCAAGTCTTTGCGGCTTCCTAGAACATGCGACTGGATCTTGGAGCGGGATACGTACAGGTCTTGGTGCCTGAAACTGCCCCGGGTGATGGAGGCCGCATTCTCTGGATCCATGGACGACCGGGCTACGGGAAATCAATCATCTGCGCACGGGTCGTGCAATCCTTGGTTGAGCACATGGATGGAGAACAGCCGGTTGCGCATGCTTTCTGCTCCACCTTGGCTGAGTCGCAGAACAGTCTCGACATCATTCCTCGAGTCTGGCTCTCTCAGCTTGTCCGTCAGAATTCCTCCGCACGAGATATCGCGTTCCAGCACTTTGTCTCAACTTCCTCGTCGGAAGCAACAACCAGAGACTCCCTGAGACTATTAAGGTCCATTCTCTCCGGCGTTCCAAGGTGTACGCTTGTCTTGGATGGTCTCGACGAGTTCAAGGACCGAGGCGAACGCGCAGCATTCCTTCAAGATTTCCGGACCGCAATTTCTTGGACTGACACGAGAGTCCTCGTCATGAGCAGAAGCGACAATCGCGAAGAGATCTCATCTTCGCTGAAGCATTATGCAGGACCTACATTCATGGAATATGAAATCACCGAACACGATGTTGAAAGCGATGTTGTGGTCCTTGCAAGAAAGGTCGTGGATGAGAGTTTGCCAAACCGGGCAGCCGAATTGAATATCGAACTAGCCAATCAACTTTCGAAGACTTCAGCGGGCTCCTTTTTGTGGATCAAGCTGCAGAAACATCGTCTTCAGGCTGGCAGGCACTCGGAAAGCTTTACCCAGGATGGCACCATCGACTTCGGAGAGCTTTCTGATGCCTTCGAAGGAAGTTGGCAACGTATTCAAAATTTGAATGGCCATGAGCAGCAGATCGCAGTGGCCATAATCCGCTGGACAGCATTTGCTTTCAGGCCGCTAACGTTGCCCGAAATAGTCCACGCCCTGAAGGTTAAATTAAGTAGCGACTTAGAAAGCCAGATCGATTCGATTGGAGAAAACTTCAAGAGGCTATGCGAGCCACTTCTGGAGTTGCGAAGATCAGATGGCGCTGACTCTATCCATTCTGCAACGATCCACCTCGTTCACACGTCCGTGAGAGATTACATCCTTTCGCCCCAATTTCAGCAGAGGGCCACTTTCCCCGTGTCAGCTCCAGATATCAGATAGCTCCGCTCAACATCGCCGTCTTGCGCGACTCTGCATCAGAGTCATCCATAATGAGAATGTTTGGAATGATCCTCGCCCAGACTTGCTGGACTACTCTGCGAGGTTCTGGTATCACCACGTTGCGGAAACCGAGGATTCAGACATACACAAATTCGATGATGTCACTGCATTTCTTGGGAGTAAATGTTTCAATCATTGGGCATCCTTTGTCGAAGAAAAGTTGATGCCGAAAATTGAGAACGAGGATGCCATCGCCGGGCCTTTTACCCCGCTTTACAGCCCCCTCTCGCAGCCGATGGCTAGCGCGAAGAATAGCAGAATATAGCGTAACTATATCTTAGCTCGTTTTTAGAGAGAAAAAAAATAATACGTATATAGAATTTTTAATTCGACATTCTCGTCCGGACGATAGCTTTAACTACCCATAACATGAGCACTTCTGGAGATGTCAAGGCTATGCAGCTACTTATTAACTACGGATCCGGCTTTGAAGCTCTCAATCGAGACGGCTTAGGGCCTTTGCACCTTGCGATCATCCGCAAACACCCGGATGTAGCGAAATACCTCCTGAACAAAGGTGCGGATCCGTCGACGCCAGCTAGATATGGGGAAACGGCCCTGCACTTCGCGGCTGAGAGTGGCGATGGAGACCTCGTTGAGATATTATTGAAGCACGGAGTAGACCCTGCGAAAAAGACTGTGGGTGGAAATACTGCATTGTTGCTCGCTGCCGGCAACGCCCACAACTCAGTCATTGATCGCCTGTTCCGAGTCGAGCTCGACGTTCCTTCATTGGTTGGCCATAGTCTATGGCTCCCGTATCTGAACGAAGCTGCCCGTACTGGAAACCTGCATCTGTTGCGGCTGGTTGTGAAGGAGCAGAGGGCGGAATCATTTTCGCCCGATCCCATGGGACGGAGCGCCCTGCACCTTGCCGCACGTGCTGGGAACGTGGAAGTCTTCGATTTCCTGCATGATCACGGCTTCGATTCTTTGGGCACTGACCATGCCGGTCGATCCATCTTGCACTATGCTTGTCAGTCTGGAAGCGTGCAAATGACTCGCCACATCCTCAGGCTTCCCGTCGCAGAACGGCTCCTATCCTCCGAGCACGAATGGACGCCGTTGTTCTGGGCGGCTCGAGCAGGGAACGCGCAGCTGGTCACTGATCTCATGCTCGCCGGCCTTCGAGAGACCACTGTCTCGACCGACGGTATGCCTGGAGCGTTCACGCCGTTTTCCTTGGCTGCATACCACGGGAACGACGGCCTGGTTGCGGATGAGAATTGCCCCTTGCGACTCAGAGAGAGGGACGACGCGGCGTGGAAGACCAAAAGAAGTCACACGGAACCATATCAATGCGACTCATGTTTTCTGGTGAGTGACTGGGATGGAAGGCTTGCTTTGTACGTACGTACCACTTTGCTGACAAGGTAGATGATACGTGGGCCGGCTTTCCACTGCCGCGCGTGTCTGGACTTTGACTACTGCTTCTCATGTCAGCCCGCGTTCGAGAAGTTCCACGTCGACCACGGATGGGACCGCATAGAAGGAGATGAGGAGATTCCGTAGTGTCACGGCCCCCTGAAGGCAACATCTGCCAGCCGGCCGGCTTCGTAGCAGGGACGATGAGTCTTCTCCATCATTCCGCGCGTCCCGAGTCGGCGGGAACGCGCATCGGCCGCGTGCGGTTCGTCACGGACATGACGGATGTATGCTGTACACGCCGATGGAAATGCGCATTCGGGGGCTCATGCCACTGCTCACCCTCGCCCCTTCAGTGAAGTCTCCAAGGTGGGGGTGGGTGTAGTTGGGCCAACGCGATACTTCCCGGCCTCTCTCTCTCATCTCCGCGAAGGGAGTTCGAGGTGGTGCTTCGAGGCTCGGAACACTCCGTCCGCACGCCCTTTTACCCCATCCTTGAGGACCGGGACTGGGGGACCCCGTGCTTTGCGCGTCGAGCAATGGCGCAATGCAAGAAGGCAGCCATGCGGCTTGTCCGCCCGGCAAGCGAGCGGGAATGGGAACGCGCGATAACCGTGGCGCAGAGAAGGCCGGGCAGTTGGAGTGTTCCGATCAGGCGGGGGAGAACGAGCTGCGGCGGAAGACGTGCTGACGGGAAGGGGAGGGGGCAGGGGCGAGAGGCGGTCGGAGGGCGACAAAGCACAGAGGTGATGGGATATTGCGCACGTCGTCGTCTACGATGGGGAGGGGCTTGGGTGCAGCCTGTGGTTCGAGTAGTCTGCGCATGAGCGTGCATAGGCCGTACGTACAATACCCTTCACGGCTGATGGGGGTTTGAGCGGCGCGGCGAAACGATGCGTGGGTTCGGAGTTGGGGGGATACCGGTGAGTCCGATTCACTTCTGATCATGGCAGTGGTTTCCACGCTTTCAGGCCGCCGGTATCAGCGCATAAGCAGCGATTTTGTCGAAGGAGAAGCCGAGACAGGGCTAAGGCGACATCCTTCCAGTTGCGGCATGCGCCATTAACTTGAAAGTGGCAGCTGGGCTAGCTGGCGTGAAGTCACGTGGGTTGGGTGAGCATCAGCATCGGCATCGGCATCGGTGGACGTTGATGCGGTGTGGTGCAACACCATCTCGATCCAGTTTTCGGGGGCGGTTCCGCTGCGCTGGAGTTGGATGGGAGCCGAATGCAGGCGCGGGCTGGCGGGGGCCAGCCCACTTTTCGCAGCAGAGCTAGCTCAGGAGTCGGCTCACACTGGACGTCTGGTGCGAAAACACCGAGGTGCGGCCTCGAACTACGTTGTTGCAGCAGCCGTCGTCCAGGGCGGCGGGTACGGCGTCCAAATATCGATCAGCTCTTGAGCCGCACCGGTCATGAGTCGCCGGCAAGCTTCGCAATCAGGCCCGTTTGGGCAAGCGCGGCTCGCATGTGATGGGTTGGGGCCGATCCGCTAGGCTTGGGCCCACAGTCGAGCGCACGGTGGGGCTGGCATGCGCGGTGCTCATGGGGCAGCAAGCCGGCCAACAGCGGAGGCGGATGGATGAGCGGAGACGGCGGAGGCAGGGAAACGGGGGAGGCGAACGGCCCAGCAACTCCAGATTTGCCTGCTCGCTCCCACACTTCTCCTATTCTCACCCGCAACCCTCGCGACGGGCCTGTCGCCCAGCGAAAAGTGCCTCTTTTCGACGCGCCGTTGGGATGCCGTCATCGGCTGGACGTGATTTTCGCTTCCCTGCGCCACTCCCGCCCGGATGGCCGCCATGAGGCTCAAAAGGGCGGCGGCAGCGGCGCTTAATTGGCCGATTAAGAATTTAAGCTTGTCGCACTGACGTCACGGGTCGTCGCTTGACCCGCCTTGTTGCGTTGCCCAGCCCTTGGCATACGCGCGCCCGCAGCCAACACCGCGTGTGTCTGCCGCGCCGGCCTAGACTCCCACACCTCGCTATCGTGCACGCTCCAGTATGAAATCACCACACCCACAATTCGCCCACCAGCCCGGGCCATCTCCCGCACGCCTGGCGCTGGCCGTCAACAATCCCAAATGGATCTCCGGTCTGCATGCCGCTTCGCGCTGCTCCGAGCCCCCGCTCCGCCGTGCTTTTTGTGGTCCCTGATATCATCGCCCTCCGCCCAAGGGTCTGCACTGTGGACCGCAGACATGGCCGCTCATGCTGGGGAGTTAAAAGGGAACCACCACTCCCCGCTACTCCTTCTCCGCCTCACCAACTCCCTCTCCATTCCCCGTGACGCACTGTTGTTTTCGGTGCCGCACGCTTCGCCATGGGTTTCTCAGGCTTCACGCACACCGGCTTCCTCGGCGGGAAGATCGGAGGAAAGGCCCTCCAGATTGGTGTCTGTATCACTGCCGCCTCCGGTTTCCTCCTCTTCGGGTAAGCTGCCACTCGAGCTTCTCCGCCTTCCCCAGAGCTAACGCCGCGACTACAGTTATGACCAGGGAATCATGGCTGGAATCATTTCCGAGCCCATGTTCTTGAAGGACTTCCCCCTGATGGACAGCAACTACAAGGACGGCTCCATTCAGGCCTTGGTTGTTGCCATCTACGAAATCGGTTGTCTGCTCGGCTCGTTCTTCATCATCGGCTACGGTGACAAGCTCGGTCGGAGGAAATCCGTGCTGATCGGCACCACCATCATGCTCGTCGGCACCGCCATCCAGACCGCCTCGGTTACCATGGGCATGTTGATCGCCGGCCGCATTATCACCGGTGTAGGCAACGGCATGAACACTTCGAGTATTCCCGTCTGGCAGTCCGAAATGGCCCCGCCCAAGATTCGTGGCTTCCTCGTCTTGTTCGAGGGTGCTCTGATCACCGGTGGTATCTGTGTCAGTTACTGGTATGTTCTCACTGCTTGCTTTCTTCGCCACCTGCAGCGCACTGACACTGTCATAGGATCAACTACGGCTTCTGGTTCGTCACGCAGTACGGATCCTTCCAGTGGCGCTTCCCCATCGCCTTCCAGGCCGTCTTCGGTTTCTTGCTCATCCTCGGTGTTCTCGCCTACCCGGAGTCGCCTCGCTGGCTGCTCAAGCATGGCAAGGAGGACGCTGCTCGCGACATCATGGCCCATCTCTACGACAGCTCCACCGACGACCAGAGGGTCAACGCCGAGGTCGAAGACATCCAGAAGATCAACGCCATCACCGGCGGCAAGAAGCTCACCTTCAAGGAGTTCTTCAGCAAGGGCCCCGAGATGAACCGCTGGCGTGCCACCATTGCCTTCTGCTCTCAGGCATTCCAGCAGATTGGTGGTCTGAACCTGGTCACTTAGTACGTTTTTCCATCCTTCCATCTCACCCATCAGGATGCTAACAGCTCCCAGCTACGCTACCACCGTCTTCGAAGACTCCCTTGGTTTCGATGCCGAGCTTTCCCGTCTGATGACTGGTTGCTTGGGCACCGAGTTCTTCATCGCCGCCCTCGTCGCCCTGTTCATCGTCGACCGTCTCGGTCGCCGCACGCTCATGCTCTGGGGTGCCGTCGGCATGGCCATTTCTCTGCTCGTCGTCGGTGCCTGCCTCGCGCCCGGCACCAAGCCCGCCGCTCTCGCCGCGACCGTCTTCATCTTCGTCTACAACTCGTTCTTCGCCATGGGCTGGCTCGGTGTCACTTGGCTGTAAGTTTTTACACACACCGGCCGACCTCGCTGGCATTGATGCTAACGTAAAACGAAAGTTACCCGGCCGAAATCACTCCCATCCGCATCCGTGCCGAGGCCAACGGCCTGTCGACCAGCGCCAACTGGATCTTCAACTACGCCGTCGTCCAGCTCGCGCCCATCATGATCAACAAGATCGCGTGGGAGACGTACTTTGTCTTCATGTGCTTCAACTTCGCCTTCATCCCGATCGTCTACTTCACCTTCGTCGAGACCAACGGTAAGCTCTCAATCAATCCCTCTCTTCTCATCCAAACGAACATGCGACTAATAGATTTATCCATGCAGGCTACCCTCTCGAGAAGATGGACGCCATCTTCGCCGAGGCGTACGAGAAGAACGAGAACCCGGTGTGGACGGAGCGCCGCGTGCGCAAGGGCGAGAAGCTCGACGTCGAGAAGACGCTCGAGGACGCGGAGCGCTTGGCCGAGAACCGCGGCGACGTGCCGCGCCGCAGCCAGGAAAACTCCGACTCGGATTGGGAGAAGAGCCGGAGCAACCAGAAGGAGATGAACTAGGGCTTCTGGTTCTTCTTCTTCTCGACTGTTGTTTCCTGTCGCGCGCGCGCGCGCATGTTCCAGGCGTGCGTTGGCGGCGTTGCTCGCTCGCTCGCTCTTGATTGAGTTGGGTTGAGCGCTTGAGAACCCGCCTCACCCGCCCCCCTCGTGGGGGGTTTTCGTTAGCGTTGTTGTTGTCTGTTTTTTCTTTATGATACCATGATGTGCATGTAAAGGGATTTTGATAGGTATTGGCGGTGGATGATATTGTATGAATATTGTTTTGATGATACCAATGAGCGGGGGCTGTAAGTAGCTTAGAGCCTCTTCCTGATGAGTGTAACCAAAAAAATCAAGCAAAAACTTTTCGGGATTATCTTGTGTGCGGAATCGGAAAGATGTGGGGTGTTATTGATCTTTGAATCGAAGAAGCTGCTACCACACCACACCAGAGTACTTGGGCTGTTGGTCCACCTGGAAGACTGCGGGATTTCGAAAGGTATGTGTTGTTACCACTGTAATCCTTAATCTACTGTCTGACGGTTGTTGATAACTTTATGTAAATGCACTTGTGCAGTAACGAACAACGCGACTGTCGAGCACCCCTAATCAGGCCATGTACCTGGAATTTGACTGTCAGCACTACGGTTCGTGTTTGGTGCGAGGTGAAGCGCCAGTGCGAGGAACGATCGGAAAGCCGCTGCTACCGTGCACTTTGAAAACAACATGCAGCGAGAAAGAAAAAAGCACGTGCTGAGCGAATATAGCGCTTACCCTCCACCCTCTCTGCCGGAACACGAACACCAAACACGTCCAATACAGTGCAAAATCGAGGAGCTGTAGGGTTGTTTGATTCACACACGGGACAAAGGCGTCGTCATCGGAACACCGAGCCGTGGCCATGCAACGGCCTGGAATAATCCGTAGACGATTGAGGGTACACTTGGCGACGACGGCCATTGGCAGAATGTGCGATATATTATTCCCTCCCCGCATGGGAAAACAGTGGTACTAGTCCGAGACAGGTCTGTAAAGGATATCCGAGTAAGCGCGGCAGTGCTGAGGACGGCCCCCCGCAAACGGACGGGATTCCCGTGGGGGTTGGAGCGGAGAGCCGAGAAAGTGACGTTGACTGGGATTTTCAGATACGGCCGCCATGGGCACTTTCTCATTTCTGCATGCTCGGTTTCCCGAGTGTAGGCGAATGGTAAATGCGGGGAAGTGGACTGACATGATTTGAGCCCCGAATACTGCAGTTTACGCCGTGTTGGCGAACTGAATCTGCGACGACTCCAGAGAGACCAGTGCGCTTCCCGAACGATTTACATTCTCACGAGAGATGTAAGCGTGAGATTCAAAAGGCATAATCGAATTCCGAAACCCGACGAACTGGTTGTACTGGAGATGCGGAGAAGTAAGTAGACTTCTTGGAATCCACGTACAGCGAATATTACACAACGGAGCTTTTTCCGGAATGGGCGCAACACATGGGCTCCCGAAGCTTTCTTCAATCATCTGGGTATATTACCAGCCATGCTGCTGATGGAGTCCCACCTCAGTGCCCGCTGACGATCCTCGCCTGCGCTGACATCCGTCACCATGCCTTCTCGACCCTCCATCCCCCTTTCTCCTGCGCTGAGCCTTGAGCGGTGCAACGACCAAGAACTGACTGGTACAGCTCTAGCCGGGAAGAACATAGTCATCACGGGCGGTGCTTCGGGTGTCGGTGCCGCGCTCGCGGAGACATTTGCCGGGAACGGGTATGCGATATCCACCTCTTCCACTCCATCGTCTTACCCCTCCACAACTCCCGAATAGCTCAACGTCGCTAACCCACACATCCAGGGCATACGTCAACATCCTCGACATCAACGAGCCCCTCGGCACCGCCCACGCCGCCTCCCTCCAAGCAAAAGGCTACCAGTGCGCCACCCTCCCCTCCACCCACCCGTCCCCGCTCACTTCTCTCCCCCTCCTCCCACAGCGCCCAATTCATCCACTGCGACCTCACATCCTGGCCCGCCCAAGCCGCGGCTTTCGCCACCGCCGCGGCCTTCGACCCCTCCTCCCCTCCCACCATCCACACCGTTATCGCCTGCGCCGGCGTCCTCGGTACGCCCTTCATCACCGCGGACGACCACGACCCTCTCCCCACCGCCACCGCCTCCCTCTCAGACCTCCCCTCCCCCTCCTCCTCCCACTCGCCCGCCGCCCCACCCCCACCTCCTCCCCCGGACACAACCCCCTACCTCGTCAACGCCATCGCCCTCCACTACACCGCCTCCCTCGCCACCCACTTCTTCTCCACCTCCCCCCAACCAGGCCACCATCTCATCCTCCTCACCTCCATGCTCGCCTACCTCGACTTCCCCAACGCCGCGGCTTACACCGCCTCCAAGCACGCCGCCCGCGGCCTCTTCCGCATCCTCGCCCCGCTCCTCGCGCGCCGCGGCACCGCCCGCGTCAACGCCGTCGCGCCGTGGTTGACGCGCACGCCCATGACGGACGGGAGTAGGGGGGAGGCGCCGGATTTGTGCGGGTTGTTTGAAGCGGTCGGGTGTGGGGTTGCGGGGGATGCGGGGTGCGTGGGGAGGGCGGTGGGGGTGTTGCTGGAGGGGGATGTTTGTGGTGAGTCTCTTCTCTTTTTTTAGGGGGGGTGTGTTGGGGGGAGAATGGTGGTGGTGTGGTGTGGCGTGGCGCGGGGCCTGGCTGATGGCTGACGTGACGTGCGTAGGCAGGGTGCTCGGGGCCGGACCGGATCGCGTGTGGGATATGCGGGATGATGCCGAGGGGGGCGATGGCAGGGAGGGGACGGCGTATTTTTTGCGGGAGGTCGTGCCGGGCTGGGAGGGGTATAGGGAGAGGATGAGGGTGATGATGGAAGGGGGTGGGGGTGGGGATGGGGATGGAGACGGGGATGGGCTCCAACGGGCTTGAGGTGCAAGGCTGACGAAGCGGGCGGAACTGGATTTGAACCGCACCGCACCGTTTTGGCGTTCTCCTCGATGGGGGTTGAGCACGCCAGAAGACATGACTGTGGATTATCTCGTGACAGTAGAGTGTTGATGATGATTCGATGAAGCTTGCTTCCACCAACTCGCACATCCTAAGCCGCAGGAGACACCATGTACCCGGGGGCGCCTTGTTGTTCAGACATGCTGCGCGTTTGTATGTCCGCAGCTTGCATGGGCGCAGTGGGTGGGGTCCCCTTCCTTCGGAACAAATACTGTGCAAGATCCGGGAGGGCACACATTACAGCTGCCTCCCGCGTCCGATGGATCCCAAGTGGCTGGAGCATGTTCGGCGGGAAAGATGCCATCCGCATTCGATTGTTCGGGGTAGGCGGGTGGACTTGGAGCGGCGAGCATCAAGTCATCGTCGAAGGGATGCGAGGAAGTCATTGCGCGACTTGCTGCTGTAGATGACTAATAGCCTTATTGATCACTATCTCGTGATAGGTTACGTTGGTGGAGAAGAGTACCGGATAAGGATTTGTGGCGGTTGTAAGATGATGGTCCTGGAAGACTGAAGGGATCTGGTGGTATTGGTGAAAAAGGAAGATTTTGGAGATAGCATAACGTAGCGCTTTATATGATATCGCACAATGAAAGCACTGAAAAATCGATGGTCACCGACGTCGAGCGCGTGCAGGTGGTGATGCGGGGATGAGAAAGCGGGGTGATGAGTTCTGGTCTTTATTGGTCGTGCGTGATCGGCGTTGGTGAAAATGGACGAACCATATCTTCGTAGATGATCCCAAGAAATGATGGCGGCTTCTTGTTGGCCCGCATGTCCACTTGGACGGAAACGAGTCCGATGATTCCATACTAACGGGGCGTCGACTTTGAAACAAGGCTGCGCCTTCCTTCTTTCCGAGACAACAACGTGCGCGTGAATATGATAGCTCACGAAAACTCCTAGTACTCTATAGTAGAACACACGGCGAGAAATAATGTGAATTCGATTGACTTTGGTGTCTATGAGAAGCTTTTGCCTGAGAAGTATCTGATTTGACAACTCGGCCAACATCTCTATACATGGTTGAGTAAACCACCAGTTGAATCTACGGGGCAGATGTTGATGAGGTAAATGGAGAGTAGGACGAATTACAAGTGATGATATCAACAGGTGAGTTGTTGGAATTTGGGGCAGACTCAACTTTGAGTAACCTTCGCCTAATTCTTCCACCCGCCTGTTTCGGAAGCTACCGCCAGAAAGGAACATAAGGTGTACAGTTGATAAGCAAACGTTTTGTTACCAGCGAACGCAGTGATTTGAGCGGATGGATCAAAAAGCTATGCTTTCAATTACTTCCATTTGGTTGAGACGCTTCCCTTCTTCGTGGTCGGAACCGACGATTTATTCATCACGCTGTCTCCCCGGGAAAATCTGAACTCGTGCCCCGCCATGAGTGCCTGAACCGTGACGGCAGGACGCTCCCTGGTTTGCGCCCTCGCCTTCTCTCCAGCGCACCGCGCTGCTAACCGTGACAGTGTGAGGGGAGATGGCGTTATAATCTCCATGATGCAAAACACTGTATACTCGGCGACTTCACTATGGTTATATATCTCAACATCAGTGCTATAAGGGGTTCCCCATCGGCTTCCGCTACCGGGATAACACCGGCTCGTACGCGTACAGTATTGGTAGGTCCGCGCGCACGCTCGCGCTGACTGCCGTCTACTATTGCGGCACGGACATGGTCACGGTGATGGCGGGCGAGCGCAAAGCGTTGAAAATGGACCTGGTACATGAGACTGAGAAAGAGTTATTGGAGTCAATGAGCGAAAAGGGTGCAATGAAGCGAATTAAAAAAAAACATTTTCTTTGCGTAAGAATACACACGAGGATAGGATCCGATGGTGTATTCATCGACAAGTCGAGTAGCTTTTGAACTTGAGCTTGGCTTCCTATGGAACAAACTTATTCTTGGGTCATGAAAATATCGAGAAATAACTCTCTTGTCCTGAGTGACGTTTGCGAGTCGATTTTTCCGCTTGCTTAGTGCTTGCTTGAGTGTTGGTGGCGTTACGAAACCCCACATTATTCAGGCTCCTCCACGCCAAATCGATCTACAACCTTAAATCCTTCCCGGCCAACCTCGACCTTCAAATGTGATGGCCAGGAGCGAAGGAAATATCAATGGCAGCGTGTAAAAGCTGATTGTAGCTTCCAAGACGAATAATATCCACTTGACAAGAGAACAACGGTGCTTACCGCCGTTTCCTCGATCCAAGAGAAAAAGGAATGGACAGGACTGGGCCAACGCCGAACCGAACGACATCAAGCGGTAAGAGTGCCGACAAGCACGGCACGCTCCATGGATTTCGAACGCACTCCGGCGACAGCATCCGGTAGTGATCAGCGTTAACACACTGCTTAATGATCTTATGCGTTGCTGACGGGGCTACCCGAAGAGAGAAGGAGCTTAACCCCCCGCATCTTCTTCCCGTCTTCAGAGCGGTCGCATGTTACAATTCGCCGAGGAAGCGCTCAGCCACGAATATGCGCAGCATTTCACCATTTGTTTGTTTGGTGATAGCGACATCCGCGCTATTTCTGGCGGCCTATCACGTCAAGAGGTCCCCGAATGGCCCGCCGTTTATTCGAGGGCTGGGTGCTGATCTTTGCCTACCTGTCACAGCAATGCCTGCCGCCCATGACTCGACCTTATCGGCAAGCTTCCCGGCACCGCCCCCAGTTGCTGTGCCACATGTGCGCTGGTACGACGGTTGCGAATACCACGTTTCTACAACGAGCCTCCCTTCAGATGTCGGTGATTATTTGGAAGTTGACGGTAGGTAACGAGTTTTGGAGTCGACATTCCAGGTACCGGCTCAACAATCTCGCTACAGTGATGATTCGATCACCTCGTGGTCTGAACGCGATGATTATGGTGGAGCTGGGCGCTGCCTATCGACGATCGGCAACCGTCTTTGGGGGCGAAGCGTCCAAAATTAACCGATTTCCTGGTGATGGTCACGCATTTGGTGCAAGGTTTTTGAGCCGAGCTTTGGAACGGGTTTAGTGACATTGATGTTTGGATTCCGTGGCCAATGATGTGCGACCCAGGCGGGATAATCCTGAGGGCATAACAGTGTATCCACACACACGGGTAACGTCTCGCAGCATCAAAGTCGGCCCCCAAATGTTCATTTGGCACAACCCTTGCGCACTATTTTTGTAAAGCTTTGATGGAACATGAAAAAAGACTTAAACGACTGACTTGCCGTGTCTGCAATCTCCCAGGTTCGCACTGCAGACTTCCACCACAATGGCTTCGTTGGCTTCCTTGTCCTCGGCCACCCAAGACACCCCGAGCTATTATGGCATCTACACTGGTTTGTGGACCAATTGGTCTCGTGGAGCCGTTCTTGGGTCCACCATAACTCTGTCCCGGAGAGATGGCGCTCTGCTCATCGCTTTCACTGCCTTCTTCATCACCATCGTCAGCACGGCTTTCTGGCGGATAAGCTGCTTCGCCTTCCACACTCTATTCTCGACCGCCAGCGCCCGCGACGGACTACACCACCAACGACAAGCCCTACTACGCAACTCAGCCAACGGCGCCAGCGGCCTGTGCAGCCTCCTCCTGGTCCTCTGGTCATGGAGAAGCGGGCAAAATGAGGCCAAGCACGCATACTCGCGGCTGCTCCCCCTCATCGCATACACGACAATCACCATTCTCGCCTTCGCCATCGCCTCGGGCTTCTCCTCGACCATCTCGAGCGGGATGGGCAACGAAGTGCTGATCTCCAGCCCGCGCTGCGGCATCTCCAGCTCGTCGGACAACGACACCTTCTTCAACATCATGAACGCGTACATCGCGCAGGGCGCCGCGACCAGCTTCATCTACGCGCAGCAATGCTACACCAACACGTCGTCGAACCCGGCGAGCTGCGGGACGTACGTCAAGCAGCGGCTGCCGGCGACGGTGGAGCGCAACGCCAGCTGCCCGTTCGACGCCGACATGTGCGTGACGCCCGACGCCAACATCCGGATCGACTCGGGGCTGCTGGACACCAACGACGACCTCGGCATCAACACGCCGCCGAGCCTGCGCTTCCAGTTCCGGCAGACGCTCGAGTGCGCGCCGCTCAACACGACCAAGTACGAGGTGCAGCACAACTACACCGGCGTCGGCGGCACGTCCGAGCTGTTCCGCCAGTACTGGCTGGGCGCGGCCAACGGCTCCGACTACATCTACGAGCACAAGGAGCTGCTCCTCGACGCCATCAACCGCACGGCCGAGCAATACGAACTGAGGTACGCCCTCCCCTCCCCCTCCGTCCCCCCCTCCCACTAACACCCCCACCCCCAGCTCCACCTGCGCCTACTCCATGAACTCCTCCTTCGACATCCCCTGGACAATGTTCTACCCCATCGCCCCCCTCCGCGCCCCCTCCGCCGACATCTCCCTGCACTTCCTCTCCGCCAACGCCATCCGCTTCGCCCAACCGACCTCGGACCCCTGGTTCCGCGCCGCCCGCCCCGGCGCCTCCGGCGGCGCCTGGAGCAGCGACTACGCCCTCTCCTCCGCGTACCTCGCCTCCGCCCCGTCCTCCGCCCTCGCCTGCGCCACGCGCAACCAGTGGTGCAACCCGAACAACGGCCGCTGCACGCCCCTCGCCAGCACCATCGACGCCGTGCTCGCCTACCCCGACATCCTGCGGAACGACGCCGAGCGCGCGTTCCTCCAGTGGCTGCGCCGCATCAAGGACAGCGGGTGGAGCTCCCCGTACGACCTCGTCTCCGTCCTCGGCGTGAGCGCGCTGCGCGCGCGGCAGACGCTGCGGTGGGGGCTGCAAGGGCCGCTGCCAAGTGACCAGTGGCAGGACGAGGTCGAAGGCTGGTTCGATATGGCCCTCGCTGGCCTGCAGCTGTCGTACCGCGAGACGGCGACGGGGCCGGCGGACGCGGGCGTGCCGGTGGATCCGCAGACGGTGGGGGACAAGCATTGCGGGATGCAGAAGATACGGAGCGAGGCGTATGTCAATGTCTCGGCGGTGGGGCTGCTGGTGATTTTTCTCGTTGGGGGCGTGGTGGTCGTGGGGTCGTATGTTGTGGAGCCGCTGACGGCGTGCGTGCAGCGCCGCCGCCGTGGTGGTGGTGGTGGTGGTGGTGGTGGTGGTGGGGGTTATTCGCGCCTCGAGTGGGTCTCGAATGACGTCTTGCAGCTGCAGCGCCTCGCGCACGAGGAGTTGGGCTTGGGCGGCGAGTGGCGCAACTGCGCGGGCGCGGTGCCGACGACGGCGAAGGCTGGAGATGTGTTGGCGGTGCTGGATGTGGCCGATCCGCGGCATCCGCGGTTGAAGCGGCCGCCGCTGTCGTCGTCGACGGTGTTTGAGGAGGTCACGGCGGAGGAGGTGGCGGCGGCGGAGGCGAGGGAGAGGGAGAGGGAGGAGGAGAAGAGGGAGGGCGTGAGGGTTGAGGAGCGGAGGGAGGTCGGGGAGGTGTCGCCAACCGTGTCGATGACGTTGACGGAGGGGGATGATGGGGATGTGAGGTGGGTGGAGCGGGAAGAAGAGGAGGAGCGACGGCGGGAGCGGGATTGGCAGAGACGGGGGAGTGTTTGATGCGTGTCGTCTTTCTGCCCGGCGTATGACTTATGAGTGCATGATCTCCTTTTGCTGTCGTCAGTTTGACCTTGGAGCGGCATTGGAACATCCGTTCCTCTCTGAACGGGGGCGTCCACAATTCTCGAAATATCCATCTTTCGTTCCGCATCAAAGCTTCCATTACCCTTTTTGAACCCCTACCGCTGATTACCAATATCCCCAACCTTGCCAGCGCCGACGAAACACCCACCCACCTCCTCACACCCACCCACCCTTCTCGCCCCCCAACACCAGCCTTCCCCCCTCTACCCCACACGACCTCCTCCCCCTCCCCCTCCGCACCCTCCCCCACGCCGCCACAACCACCACAACCACCACCACCAACACCACCACCACAACATCCACCAGCCCCCCCATCCCCTCACACCCCCTCCCCGCCAACAGCAACGCGGCCTTAGCGTCCCCCGCATCTGGCGACCCCTCCCCCCACACCGTCCGCCGCTCCACCAACCGCACTTCCCCCATCCGCCGTCCACGCTCCGGGACGCTGACCTGCACGACGAGCTGCGCCGGGTCGTCGTCGAGCCGCATGACGGGGGGCGGAGGAGGGCGGGATGTGACGAGGCAGTCACCGGGGAACAGGCGGGCGGGAAGGAGGAGACGCGTGTGGCGGAGGAGGAGGGAGGAACAAGAGGAGATGGAGGCGGCGGTTGCTGGTTGCGCGGCGGTGATGTCGAAGGTGAGGGAGGAGGCGGAGTCGGGGGTGGTGGTGGTGGTGGTGGTGTTTGCGGGGGGTGAGAGCGTAGGGCGTACGGCTACGGTGTATACGTCTCGGCGGTCGGCGGCGGCGGTGGTGGTGGTGGAGGAGGAGAGGGACCATAGGTCGGCGGCTTTGAGGGTGCTGGCGTTGGCGGGGTGCGAGATGCGGCGGGCGGAGACGGCGAATGGTAGTGGCGCCGCCGCTGTCGTTTGTAGGGCGTGTTGGTTCAGGGCGAGGGTCGAGACGTCGGAGTCGAAGTCGAAGCGCAGGAGGAAAAAGGGTGGTTGGGCGTCGCGGTCGTCAGAGGGGAAGGCGCGGTGATCCGAGATGGGGAGGAGGACGATGACGGCGGCTGGCTCGTCGGGGGACCAGTGGACGAGGCTGTCGGCGAGCAGGGTTTGAGAGAAGCTGTCACGTATTGTCCGAGCTTCTTGTCGGAGGGTGTCGTCGACGACGGGGCTTTCGGCGATGTCGAGCAGGGCCATGGTGACTTGGCTTTTGCGGATCGCCGTCGTTGGCACGTGCAACATTTCTCGCAGCTGGGTCAGACATCGCCGGATGTTCGAAGACGCTGCTCTGCCGAACCTGCGGTGCGTGTTGAGCCCGGCGAGGTCTCGTGAGAGCCGGCGGCTTATGTCCGAGAGTTGGTCCTGCGCCTCGGCCGCGGCGGCGGGGTCTAGAGGGGTGTTGGATGAGGTGAGTGCCATTTTCAGAGGGGTGGGAAAAGGATGCAACGGAAGAGCAAAGAATATATGAATGCTCAGGGGCGCCGGGCGGAAATATTAGACGGGCGATGTTGGTGGGGTGCTTCAACCTCCGGCAGGAAGCGGCTTGGCGGGGGCCGTAGTGCGCGGTAGAGCAGGGGGAATGGCCGGAAAAGGGGAGGAGGATCCGGCCAAGTCTCTTTAAATGCCGCCGCTGCCGGCCCTTTCTTCTTTTTTTACTTCTGACCAGGGCGGTAACCAGAGTCGACAAATCATCTCGCCATCAGCTGCCTCCCCCCGTGTTTTGCAAACCTTTCCCCACGAACACTTGCCGAAATGAGAAATGCACGATCCTCGCTGTTGTCTGGAGAATGTGTTGAAGGCCAGCTTACACTTTGGACGGTCGGGTCACGCGAGCTGCGATGCAAGGGACAGAGCCACTGGTTCCACCCGCCCCGGAACTAGCACCGAACAATCTTCCCCGCATGACCCGCAGAACACGACCCTGAGACTGCCGACACGCTAACTCCATCAAGTAATACCGCAGTACTCAACGGCGCGCTAACCACTCCACGCCATGGTTGCTTCTCTATCCAGGTGCACCACTTCTCTGCGTGACAACGCTATAAGGGCCTCAACGCCCGCAAACCCGCTACCAGCTGCATCTAACAACCACCAGTCACTCGTTTACAATGCACAAAAACTACCTAATTTTCCCAACTCTCCCAATCCTATCCGTCTCGATCCTCCGTCCAACCACGGCACACGCACAAAACGCCTCCGCCTTACCGTCTACCGATAACCACCACCACCTCGCCTCCGGATTCTCTACCAACTCCTCCGCAACATCAATCCACAACACCACCTCACCCACCACCATCACCACGTCCCCTCCCCTCACCAACATGACGACCAACACGACCACCATCCCCCCATCCCTCCCCCCATCCCCACCCCCCGCCCCCCTCCCCCCCTCAGACCCCCACTGCATCGCCGCCCCCACCCGCCACGACATCTTCTTCACGCACCCGACCCTGCCCCACCTAACCTTCGCCATCCACACGCCCTGGATCGTCGCCTACCCCACGCACCTCTCGCGGCACCTCCGCGCAAAAAACTACACCACCATCGCGAACACGTCTCTCGTGGCGCACACGTGCGGGTGGCGGGCGCTTGATTCGGTGACGGCGGCCGTCGTGAAGAGGGGGGATGTGGAGGTGCGAGGGGGGGAGGAGGGGATGGGGATGGGAGATGGGTTGAAGGGGGCGCTGGCGGAGATACGCGGGGTGTTGGAAGACGCGTATCCGTGGGCGGAGATGGTGCTGGTGCTGGTGCTGACGTTGTGGCCGGTGGGGGTGGGGGTGGTGCTGGGGGCGTGGGTGGTGGCGAGTGTGGTGTGGTGTGGAAGGGCGATATGAAGGAGGCAGGAGAACGACAGGGGCGCTGTGGGGGGGGGTAGTAGATAGACGGAAGAAACACTCCGTCTAGCAACGAACGGGTGTCGGTCGGTCGGTCTTGCATTCACGGATAGCTACTTACCTACATACCACACCCATCTCAAACCGCAACAAGCCCCCCTCCCTGATTCCCTCCTTCCCTCCCAAACCAAAACACCACAAACCCCGCAACAACCGCCATCCCATGCACAAACCTCTCCTCCCCGGCAGCCCCCCTCCCGCTCCCGCTCCCGCTCTCCCTCCTCGCCAAGCGCCCCAACTCCCTCAACTCCCCCGCCAGCGCCATCTCCGCCTCAGGCGCGACCCCCGCCATCCACAGCAGCAGCGCCTCCAACTCCCCCAACAACGCCTCCTCCCCCGTCTCCGTTTGCCCCCCGCCGCCGCCACCGTCCCCTATCCCCGTGTCCCCGCCGCCTTCGCCGTCGCCGTTGGACGGGGCCGAGGGAGACAGGGACGAGTGAGACGCGCCACCACCACGACAACCCCCCCAAACAACCCTCGCCGACAGCCTCGCGCGCACGCGGTAAAACGCCTCCGCATCCCCGTCGCGCGCCGCGGCGCCCAGCGCGTGCAGGTGCGGGTGCGTCAGCGGCGCTGTGGTGTCGGCGATGTACTGGCGCCGCCGGCGTCCGCGCCCGTGTTCGTGTCCGGGTTGCCGACCGGGACGGGGACGGTGGTGGTGGATGTCGCTGTTGCTGTTGGGCGGTGTTGTCGTCGTCATCGCCCATGCCCATTTGAACCAGTCGATAGTGCGGCGGAGGAGGGTGGATTGCGGGGGTGGGAGGGCGGTGGAGAGGGTTGTTAGGGATGGGGATGATGGGGATGGGGCTGGTGATGGTGGTGTGTAGGGGGGGAGGGCTGGGGTGGTTGTGGTGGTGCTGTTGCGGCGGGCGCGGCGGGTTGTGTCGTCGTCGTTGAAGCGGACTTGTTTGGAAGGGCGACGGGCTGAAGGGGGTGTGGTCCGTTAGTTTGCTTGCTGGTAGTGGGAAGGAGTCGTCGTGGAGAAAGAAGAGTTGGTTACCTTTGCTTGCGGTCTTTGACTTGGGATGGGGCTTCTCGGTTTTGCTGTCCCTTGTGGAGGAGGTGGTGGTTGTTTTCAGATCGTCGTCGCCCAGCTCGTCGTCGGAGGGAGGCTTGCTCCGTTTGTATGATGGAGGGGCGACCTGGTCCGTATCTTTGGCCGTCGCTTGACCCTTGGATGCAGTACTGAGAGGTTCCAATTTCGGTAATGGCTTGGGCGGGATGGATAAAGCGGGACGGTCCTTAGCCGGTGTGTCGAGGGTCGGAGGAGCACTCGAGTGCCGTATTCTTTCCGGATTAGCTCCAGCAGGAGAGATGCTGAAAGACTTCGCGGCCCTAGCGAGAGGACGAGTCGTAGCAGCGTTCGCAGCTGGTGACGGAGGAGAACCCGCCTTTTGGTATATAGGCGGGATACTGCATTGCCGTTCCTTGACTCGGGACTCGTTCAGCTGGACATCTCTCGGTCGGTCGTTTTTCTCTACCGACTCAACCACAGCTTGCTCTTGCAACTCAGCAACCGTAGCTTTCCTCTCACTCTGTGAATCTGCTGAAGCGGACTTTGTCGGATCACCGGCTCCCTCGGCGAACGAGACCGACTCCTTCGCGAAGAACGATTCCGTCGGCTTATCCGTACTCGAAGCACCCGTCACCTCTTCCTGACCCGAAGGGAGCACAAAGTTCCCCCACGCATTCACTTCGCCGCCTTTACCGTGGTAGAGGGTGTGGAACTCACGGAGCCGTGGCTGCAGACCCCCGTGCTGCACCATCTCACACAGCGCTTGGAGACGGCTGATGGACAGGGATCTCTGAGGCACGTAGGCGCTGAGCTTGGTGGCCTCTGAGAGCGAGTTCAAGGCGAGCAGCACTTCCTGGTTGACGGCGGAGGGCTCGAAGGGGGACTGCTCGGCTTTCGGCATGACCACGACACCGGGCTTCCTGAGGTTGAAACGCAGGCGGATGAGCTCGTCGTCTGACTGGCAGACGTTGCTGCCTCTAAAGGCGAACTGGACCGGCGGTGGCACGTTCGACTGCTGGGAAAAGGAAAGACCCTGGCCTTCGCCATTAACATCGAACATGTCCGGCTCGACGATGAAGTATACGTAGAACTTGGTCGGCCTTTTCGTTGTTTGTGACTTCACCCGGATCGGGAGGCGGAACCAAAAGAGAGCCTCGCGCTTCGATTCCGAGATGTCAAGGCCGAGGTTGAGAACAAGATGTGACCTCCAACTAGAAGGGGAAGAGAAGCCCAGGTATCTGAGCCGTCGTGCCTCGCGGTCATACCATTGCGTCACAACAGGCTCGCTGACGAGCCAATTTTCGTCAAAATTGTGATCAGTCATGATGCAGAATCAGTCGAAACTGGTCAGATTCTATATAGTTATATAAGTCAGCCGGAATACTCTAGCGAAGAACCCGGCCAACAAAGATTGAGATACCACACCCGTACACCGGCCGTGTAGCATCCCAGCTGCCCAAGTCTTCCAAACCACTATCCCGGCAAGTCCCACTCCAAACGGATCTGAGGACGAGGCAGCTCTGGAAGCAGTTCAGCATGCGCAAGAGTCTAGCCTAACCGGCCGGGCAGCTCATTGGAATGGTACAGGAACAACCAGCCTCCGCTCTGCATGTGCTTCAGGGAGCATCCCAGGGGTGTTCAACCGAGAAACTCAGAGGAACGACTCGAGAAATGCTATGGCATCGTGCAGAGCGACGGGAGCTGTGTCGCTGGACCCCAGGTCTGCTGAGATTGCTCTCATTGAGGACCTGGCTCCGCTGATTGACCAAATGGAAAGGGAGATGTCTCGGCAGTTCAACCAGGATCTAGAGCCACGACAGCTCCGAGTCTACAACTCGACAAGCCAAACGCATCCATGGGTTGCACTCGGATCGAAAAGACGGGCCAACTAACCAGCTAAGGTGGTGACCTCGGGGGAGAGCTCGACAAACTTCCGGCCAGGTCAAAACCTGTAGGGGTTGCTGGATGAGCTTCCAACCGAAGCCAAAACCTCAGAAACAACTTCGGAATAGCCGGCCAGGCCCTGTCGCCCAGGAGACAACTCAACGACACTCCAACCAAGGTCAACACCTTAGAGGGGAATCGGTGAGTGTTCAGCTGAAGACACAAGCCCAGAGAGCCGTCCAAAAGACTGCCTGCGACAAATCAGTTGGGGGCGCAGATATAAATAAACCAGCGGTCGGTCAGAGGCAGCCGATGTCGGTCGTCGGGAGACGAGGCTGACGGTGCGAATACGATCCAGGGCAAGCCCAGCGACGCGAGCAAGGAGAGCGATGGAAATATTCGATGCCGGCGTGAACGCGGGAGATGGGCGACGACGGGGTGGGGTGGCGGAGACAGCGAGGTGGCAAGCAGGCGGCAGCGCGGGCGCAGGCGACCGGTAACGACGGCAAGGCGACGGCGACGTAACAACGAAGGAAACGTACGGTGGCGGGGTCAGACACAAGCACCAGTCATGAAGACGGCCAGGCGAGACGTAGGTCGATGCGATGACGTCGGAGTTGATGAAAGATGCGACCGGCGCGGTGTGGAGGAAGAGAGGGAAGAGGAGGGCGAGCGAACGGAAGCGCCAGCTGCTGGGCGTGGCTGGGTACCCGCCCGCTCACGTGTGTGGTCTGTGCGCCCGGACGCGACTTTCCATTCCATGCCGGCGCGTTGCGATACCGGCCTAATTTACCCGATCCAAATTTAGCTTCTCAACAAAGTCGGTTAATTAACCCCCAGCTTATTCCCGTCGGTCCTCGCGTGAACTTGCGCTCTTCTCCACCGTCACACAGCGGGTGACAAAAGAAGCCGACAGCAACCAAACGAAGAGATGCATCTTACATGCTTTGGTACTGGTGCTCTGCACTCTTTTGCGGGTGCCGTAGACTCCGTCATGGTTTGTGTTCTGCTGCTGCGGACTCCAACGCCGCTCACGTCTTGCAATTACTACATGAGGGAACAACGCTGCCGAATAGAGCTATAGTGATGTGGTCTTGGCGCTGAGTATAACACATTCACTTCATTTCCGTCACTCAGCAGGAGACTCCAATGTCATTCAGCCCACAATGACCGAAGCCTTAATACTCCAAGCTTTTTCCGCTTCCAATATTTCCATCATTCGGCCGCTTGCAGCCGGACTGACTGGAACAACCCTCTGGACCTTAGTGATTTCCTTTACAGGTAGATGGTGAAACTGACCCTTCTGGAGACCATTGTAGGAAGCGCGACCTACATGATCTACAACCTCTGCTTCCATCCGCTTGTCAAGTTCCCCGGTGGTGGACGAGTTCCCGCTCTTGAAAAAGGTGGCGCAGCAGTTCGTTCCCAAATCGTTGCTCGATGCGGAGAGGGAATCCCGAGTACTCGGTGCAGCGTGTGACCAGGAGGCTGGAGAACGGCGTCATCACGGGACGATCCGATATCTGGAGCCTGGTGTTTGGCAAGGCGGAAGGCAAGAGCTTGGGCGTCGATGAGATGAACTCCACCGCCTCGATAATCATGTTCTGCTGGTTCTGGGACGATGGCGACGCTGCTTTCCGGACTCACGTACCATCTTCTGATGAATCCCGAAAAGATGCGCAAGCTCGTGGAAGAGATCCAAGAACAGATCCAGAAAGAAGAGGTTTTGACGATTGACAACCTTCGACAACTGAAGTACTCGCAGGCCTGTTTCGGAGAAGGCCTGAGAGGTGAGTGGCTCACCAGCGATGCATCGGTTCTTCGGTCACTGATAAGCCGGGAAGTCTACCCTCCAGTGCCGTCTGGATTGCCCCGTGTTACGCCGAAAGGCGGGAACACGGTCTTCGCCCACCACGTACCTGAGAATGTAAGCCGACTTAGAATCATTCAACGATGGTGCATCGAACTGACAGGCTTCTTCCTGCGCAGACACGCATAATTATTCCCCAACTCGCTTCGTACCGCTCTCCAACCAATTTTTCATTCATTCCCGAACGCTAGCTCCCTGACGAGCCCGGCTACGAAGAGTACGCAAATGACAAGAAAGAGTCATGTCAGCCCTTTTCGTACGGACCAAGGAACTGCATCGTCAAGAAGTGAGCACGCACCGGCACCCGAAACTCCATCGATGTCGATGGAAGATGCATGCTGATCAACTGCCCACAGCCTCGCATACCACGAGATGGGCCTCGTTTTGGCCAAGACGCTTTGGAACCTCGACCTCGAGCTGTGGCCGGAAAGCCGCGGTGCATGGATGCATCAGAAGATGTGGTGGGATCTCTGGGAGAAGAATCCGCTCATGGTGCGCGCAACAGCAGTGAAGCGTCGAACGCACCCTTGACGTGTGCAAGTTGACGGTGTCCTTTCAACCGTGAGTCTTGTTCATTTTCTTACTCGGGGTTGCCCCGGTAGACTTATCTTTCGCCAGCATGAGTTGGATTTTCTGCATCAATGTCTGTCGTACGGCATTTCACTGGCGCTGAGTGGATCTGGAAGGTTGATTTGCAGCAGCAGCGGCTCGGACCATGTCCCCTAGATATACGAAGCACCCATATCATGACGCAATGAGTCAACGGCAGTTCCTACGTTTGCTCAGACGACAATGCTCACGACAGAAAATCTTTCGCGGGTGATTCGACTCCCTCGCAGGCTTGCAATGCGCGGACATCTCCTGACAAGCCCTCCGATAAGGAACACAGGCCCCCACGGCCCGAACTGATGTCGAATGTCACGGCCGTGCGAGAGCGGGCCGAAGGGCATCAGAGTGGGTCGCCGACCGCGGAGCGCCGGCAACGACATCGCAGAAATGGGCCGTGCACCGTGTCTCCTGGGAGCTCAACCTGCCGCTTCGGGAAGTCAGCAGCACGCACAGCTACCGAACGAGAAGTGTTGGGCGAGTGGATGGCGGGATGCTGCGGCTGGAGACTTTTTTCGCACTTTTTCGAGAAGTGGTGTGGTGTTGAGCGAGCACGGAGGCGCGTGCGGCGTGGCAACCCTTGACCAGCTCCGAGCTTTTTCCCTGGCCGCGTCTCAGCTGAGGTCATCCTCGAGTGACCCGACGTTCATCAGCGTCGGCCGATTTCTGTGGATATGCCAGATTCGGGTCACGACACTGCCGTTTCAACACCCTCGCCGTGCGAAAAAGCCTCAACCGCCTACATAAAAAGCTAGAGCTGCGCCAGCCTCAAAGCCACTCTCATCATCATCATCACCATCATCTCCGCCAACAAGCAATCAATCCGATCTGCAACCACCAACAAACCTTATATCCACTACGTCCGCCCACACCCTCCACCAACCCGGCGATCTTCCAAACAGACCACTAACAGAAGAACCTCCAGATCTCAAACCAACCACCAAAATAAAATCACCAACAATGGCCGCCGCCGAAGCCCGTCTCTTCACCTTCCCCCGCAACGCCGACGTCATCAAGTCGCAGTCGATGCCGCAGGTCACGCCCGGCTGGGTCAACATCACGCGCAAGCACTGGGACCTGACGTCGTCGCCCAACGTGCCGCACTTCGACCAGCAGGCGCCCGCGTTCCCGGCCGGCGTGTCGGCCGACGCGCCGCAGGCCCAGGAGTACTACGCCTTCGCCGAGAAGCTGGCGCCCTTCTGGCCCAGCGCCATCGCCATCTTCCTGACCGTCCAGCTGAAGCGGAGCGTCGGCAACGACGCCGAGTTCGCCAAGTACAAGGCCATGATCGAGGAGGGCCTCAAGGCTGGTGATTTCGCCGTTTAAAAAAAGTGTTTGTGAGACGAATGGATGGAAGGAGTTATAGATGGTAGATGGGGGCGTGTGGCGGAAATTCTTGTAAATAAGGTCTCATACCCCTCAATGGTTTTTCGAATGATAGAATGTTTTCACAACCAAGATCTGCATGCGCTGAGCCGTTCCATATCCCGCCCAAGAAAAGCATCAATGGTGTTACATCTCTTCGAAACGCCTTCCACGATATATCCCGGAACACCACAGCACCAAAACCCCAGGGGCGCCTCAAAACAGCCGCTCTCCGCATCAGTCCCGTAAGCACACAGAACCCCTTCCTCGGAGCGCCGCGTTACTCAAAAGCAGTCCGTCCATCCATCCATCCGTCCACCACCACCCCCGACATCAAACACCCTCCCCACCCCCCTTCCCCCCCCTCCTCACCTCTCCACCACCACCACCATCCCCGTCACCCCACGCCTCAACCCCCAACCCCCTCCGCACCACCACCCCGGGGTCAACCCCCTCCACCCCCTCCGGCCCCCCCTCCCTCCCCCCCGCCGCCTCAACCGCAAACCACGCCGCCCCCAGCTGCGTCAGCCGCCTCCCCCGCGCCACCCACAGCTCGCTCCCGCTCTCCGCCTCCACCCACACCGCGTACAGCGACGCCGCCCACGCCCCGTGCACGACTAGCACGACCGAGGTCAGCATCGCTGAGAAGCCCCATTGGTACGTGCCGCCGCCGTTGCCGTTGCCGTTGCCGTTGCTTCCGGCTCCTGCGTCGCCGGCTCCTTCGTCGCCGCTGCCAGTGTCGGGTAAGCAGCGGCCGGCGGATTGCACGGCAGTGGCGTCGTAGCCGTGGCCGTTGTAGCAGTACGACGCGTCCGGGACGAGGTGGGCGAGGGCGGTGGCGTAGGGGAGGGTGGTGTTGGTCAGGGTGAGGGTAATGGGAGCGGCGCCTGTGCGGGGCGGGGGGTTGGTTAGTGCGGTCTCGCTCAGAGGTGGGGAGGTAGGGGGGAGGGAAGGAAACGTACAGTTGTAGGCGATGTTGTCGGGGTTGTAGAGGTCGCGGATGGCGCGCAGGGACCCGGGGTCGGTGTATAGCGGCGCCATGGGGGCGGAGAGGCCGGTGTAGGTCTCGTTGGGGGAGTAGGCGCAGTCGTCGGGCGGCGGCTGCGCGAGGAGGGTGAGGGTGCGCGCGTCGTAGGGGGAGAGGAGCTCGCCCGTGGCGTGGTCTTTGCGCGTGCCGTTGGGGAAGTTCGTCACGCACGTGCTGTTGCCTGGGTCGTGTCAGTAAAACAGGTCGCTTGCGGTGGTGGCGGTGGCCACGGTGGGGCATTCGGTGCTTACATATGGCGTTTCTGGAATCGAACCTGTAGTCGGCGGGGGCGACGAGCTCGCGGGACACGCAGGTGCCGTCGGGCACGTCGGGGAGGCCGGAGTACGTGTAGCCCGGCACGAACTCGTCCGTCGGCACGAACTGCGAGGTCCCGGGCACCTTCGTAAAGGCCGACGACACGCTGATGTAGCCGGTCATGGTCGAGAACAGCGTCGGCATGGCGAGCACGTACACCAGCGCCACGGCGGCGTAGGCGAACAGCAGGACGGTGCGCTTGCGGCTGTGGCGGCCGAGGTCTCGCACCACGCAGCCGACGGTCCAGAGCGAGGCGCCGTTCATGGCGAGCCCGGTGAAGGTGCGGTACGGGATGGGCGACTCCTCGAGCGCCCGCAGCATCGCGTTGCAGAAGACGACGTAACTGATCCAGCCCGCCAGCACCTGCATGCCGCGCGCGACGACCAGGTCCCAGATCGTGTCCAGCAGCTTTGCCAGCCAGAATGGAAATCTGCCCGCCGTGCGGTCGATGGTGAACAAGCCTTCGATTCCCGGCGTCTCTTCTTGGACCTGGGCGGCATCTCCGCACGTGACGGGCTTTGCTTGGAAGGGCGCGTCCAAAATCGTGAAGTATACGATGAGCGGAAGGAGGCCGAAGATGAAGAAGACAAGGAACGCGGACACGTGACGCATCGGTTTCCGCCTTTCTGTGGGGGATTTGAGCAAGGAGCCGGCCTTGATGGTTGCCCTCCGCATATTCTTCATGCTCTGCGCCAGACTCTCGTTGCTTAGGTAATTCACATCCCATCTCCGGGACTTCCGGGTACTCGGCGGCTTGTCCAGGTCATCGTTGTTCCAAGAGGAGGAAGGGCTTGGTGTGTATTTCGTTTCCTGAGCAGGCTCGGCCTCGGTGGAGTTGCCCATGTCGTGCAGTGCGATTCGACTGTAGTTTGCGTCGGACATGGCGACACATCTGCGCTGTGGGAGAGGAGAGTGACGTGGAGGAGGGCGTCGGACATAAAAGCCCAGCGAGGTCTGGGCATGATGCGGACTTGCATGCTGATCTGGGGCCAAAAATCAACCTGGGACTGGAAAGTTGGCGAGGGATTTGGAAGGATTCGTTTCCCTGAGCGTTGGTGGCACAACATGATTCGCGCACGACGGGCAATCGCAGCTCTCGTCTCTGCATTTAGAATCCACGCGATTCAGGAGCATGGTTAGCCCGAGAGATCGACGGGAGGCTGAGTGAACAATCGTCTCCCCACCCACGTACCTTGACTTAACCTTACTCTAGTTCTCCCAGGATACAATTGATTGTCTCCACCGTGTGTCCCTGGCTCAAAATCTACTCGACTTGTCGAAGACGTTGTAGCACATCTGCAACGGTTCCAGCACCTTCACAAGCAGCTCCCTCCGCCAGTTTCCATCATCCGCCGCATCGGTGCCCCTCCTCGCAGTCGTCGTCTTCCCCAAACACCACTTCACCGCGTCCGCGAACTCCGGTCCGGCATCGTCCGCCGCCTCCTCCTCCGCCCACTCCAGCGCCGCCGCCAGGTTCAGAAAGACATTCCTCTTGCCGTCCGGCGCGACGTACCTCTTTTCTCTGTCGTGCGCGTCGAGGGTCTCGTTGAAGACTAACTCGAGCAGCATGATGCCCAGGAGCGCGAAACTGGGTCCGGGCCGGGATGAGATCAGTTCGTGGGGCGAGGTGTCGGCGAGGTGCTTCGAGATGTAGGGTTCTATGACAGAGATGGCGTTGCTGTCGCCGCCGCTCTGGCGTGGGAAGAGGATGTCCGAGGTCGTCCAGGTGTTGCCGGTGAGCCACTGGGTGGAGTGGAGTTGGAGGTAGGATGAGGAGAGGGTCAGGGCGATGTAGAATCGCTGTTTGCGCGTGAGTTGGACGCCGAGGGAGCCGTCTATGAGGGAGCGCAGTGGAACCATTTCTCTCTGGTCGGTGGAGCACGGCGGCTGCAGTTTAGGGTATATGGCGAAGTGATGTTGGTCGTCTTTGAGGACGCCGAAGCAGGTGGGGTTCAGGGAAGACATTGAGTTACATAGGTCTTTGATCTCTGCAGTCCCTTGCGTTCTACGCAGACTGTCAGAGTCGTGCTTCATATGGTGTCTAGAGAGTAAGCTACTTACACGTTACTGCTTGGCTTTGGAGTTGAGGGAGGAGATGGAGGCGTTGCGAATGCTACCCTTTTCTGTTCGGGTGCTGAATTCGTGCGTTGAGTGTGTTCCGCCCTGTGAATGCATTAGCCTTAGTGCCGAAATCAGCCAGATTGTCGTACTTTTTCAACAAGCAAGATTGAGTTTTGCGTTTCTTTGCCCTGCCGAGAATGTTCAGGCCCGATTTGGATCCTCCATCCACTGGCTCATTGTGAGACTGCTCCGGCTGCTCTTGGTGTACTATCTTGATTTGAGTCTCCCTTGAAGTCCACGGCGGGGAGGAAGATGGTGTTCCGCCGAATATGAAGAGCATGTTGAAGTCGTAGTCTATTGGTTTGCGATGGCGTAGTAGTAACTGGACTGAATGCTTGACTTTGCACTTGCAAACCACAGCTTTGCTGAGTAGCGTGTAAAGTCCGTCAGCATGCTGATGGAATTCGCAGAGCTTTGGGTCGACTTTGTTGCGGTCTGTTGATTTCTGCCGGGCGCTTTCAAGGGCGGAAACCGCATCGCATCGATTCAATAGGTCTTGTAGTTGGCGGTTGTATCTTGAGACTGTGCTCAGTAGTTCCTCACGAGTCGATTGAGAAAGGCTGAATTTCAACTTCAGGTACTCATGCTGTACATGGGCTTTGACCATGTCTTTGCGGTCGGAGATTGACGTCTTCGCAACGAATTAGCACCTCTCATCCGAACAAACAAGGTGTCTTACCTCTAGTAGTAGGATGTCTTGGAACCGCTTCTTGGTGAAGCCGAGTTCTTCACCAAGGTCTTCAAGGGCATCATTGAGCGCCACCATGGTCTCCAAATACTCATCACGGATAGATGGGAGACGTTTGTCTAATCTTTTGATCAGATCAGGTCTTTTCCAGACAGCGCAACCAGGCTGGGCCAGAAGTTCGCTCAGAAGAGATTCCTCGTCATCGGGAATGAGAGGTACGAGGAGCTCTTTCAGATTCAGCTGATAGAAGGCATGTTGAACTCGGAGATCGTTGATGCATTTTCGGTACTCTTTCCGGACATTGCGCCATGTGCCTGCAAGCTTGCTGACCTGTTTGGTGCTGTCGATGGCGCTGCGAGCGATTAGAACAGTGCAGTAATTACTCGGAATACAGCATACCAGATTAGTAATGGGAAGGCCCCCAGGACCAGACCAGCAACTTCGATGCCGCTCATATTTCTGTCATGGTAGAGGCCTGCCGCCTAGTGTGGTGGAAAAGGATTGGTGCCCAGTGTGGGGTTGTGGAAGCGTGTTCTTATCAGTCGGGGGGCGGTCTCAGCCTTGCATGGATGGTTTTCGCTGCGCGAATGCGCAATCGTGTATGTGACAAATTCTTCGGCTGCAGGTCAGCTGTGGGACCAATCGATAAGGGCAGTATGTTGACCAGGCTGGGGCTTGTGCAAGGCTGATTTCGCCTTGGTGTCACTTACGAGTCTGCCCTGCTTTCTTACTGGATAGCAGGTGCATCAGCCTCGTGCGGGGTATTGCCACCATTGCAGAGGCTGAGCCCTTCGATAAGGTGACGTTCCTGCTACGCTCGCTCTTCCGTTGCTTCTCAACAACTTCCCTCTACTTAGAATGGATCTCTCAGTTTATTCCCGGCGCTGCCTAGATGAGTTCAACCGGCTTCGGGCCAAGACGGTGCCAACAAATGGGCAAAGTGACCTTCACAGCAATATCAGCGGGGAGCTTGGGCGGTTCATGATTTGGGCCCAGAACATTGGAGCCTTACAGAATGCCCAAGAACAGAGCTCCTTGAACCATCGTCTGAGGGATTGCGAACCCGTCCTCCACCAGATAAAAGACATTCTGAATGAACTCGACGACACACTCCAGGAGCGTAAGTCATAAACAGTAAGCAGATCCTAATCTACCGGTCATAAGTTGACGTCATGTATCAGTGGTCAGTGAATGCACGGATGAAGACGGCGCCTCGTTGCAGGTTGGTAGTGCGACCGGCCTCAGCAATGAGATCGAAGAGCTCCTTGACTCTATCAGGGACTGCACATCGAGTCTCTTCAAGATATCGGTGATCCTTCGTAACGCAACGCCGAGGGATCGTTACAAACGAGCAGAGCTGGTCGGTGGAGACGAGTTCAACGATCAGTTCGATATCGCTCACGTGCAGCAAAAGTTCCCAAAGATTGGAGAAAGCCCTTGGCTGGCTGCGCGACTTGGCCGGTGTACAGCCAAGCGTCGGAAGTATCTGCGTTATTGCAGAGACCACCGTGCAAAGCTTTCGCGCCCTTTGGAGGCACGGCATGCAGATGTTGAGACAGTTGAGAAGAAGAAAAGAGGCTATGATGCCGTAGAGGGACCGTCGACCGAAAGACATGTGGTATCAAGACCAGAGAGCGGGTTTGCTCCAACAAGTGCATCAACTTTACAGCCTGACGCTGTCATGCCTTTCGATGACCAGGCGATCGAGACGCAGTCGCACACGTCAGCAACCACCACAATAGTTCATCAAGACTCAAACAGCGCTCTCAGCGTGCGCCCACTGGTAGACGTTTCCGACGGCCATTTCGATTTCGAATGTCCATACTGCTGGAGCATTCAACATATCAAAAATCAGCGCACTTGGAAGTAAGTGTAATTTCTAAACAAGTGTCAATCATGACGAATCTGACATGTTTTTAGAAAGCACGTTTTCTCGGACCTGCGTGCCTACGTTTGCACGTTTGAGCACTGCTCCGATATGATGTTTGCGGATTCCTACTCTTGGGTTGCCCATGAATTCGACAACCACCGGCAAGAGTTGAGTTGCCAGCTTTGTCACAACACCTACACATCCGAGAATGAGTTCCAAAAGCACGTCACTTCCAAACACACTATGAAAGCTTCCTCAACGCAATTGACCGCTTTGACAAGAGCTGCTCTGCATCAAAAGGAGGAAGTCGGCGCGGGAGAATGCCCATTTTGCGATGAATGGGAAAACGCTCTTCGCAGCGTGAATGAGCACATCCCGGAGGATCAACCGGTTCTTGTCCCACGACAGCAGTACCGGAGACATGTGGCGCACCATATGGAGAACCTTGCTCTTTTTGCAATCACACCACACATCGCAGAATCCGATGAGGAGGCACTGTGTGGGAGCAACGAGGCTGCCCTCCACGAGCTCGATGATCCCTCGAAACACAAAGGCGAGCGACACTTCGCCACACTATTCGACGATGAGGAAGCTGAAGAAGCACCCCTTCATTTCGCTGCTGCCAACGGTCTGTTCGAGGATGTCAAACTCCTGTTGGACGGAGGAGAGGACCCAAACTCTCTCAATGCTGCTGGCACCACAGCAGTCGAGCTTGCAGAATACGAAGGCCACCACGAGATTACGAATTATCTGTGCAAGCGAGGGGCCCAGAAGCACAACGCACAGCGCAGAGTTGGGACGTCGCGTGGAGCCTGCTTGCGCTGCAAACTTACCAGAGACCTGTGCGTCGGGGGAGATCCATGTATCCGTTGCACAAAAGCACACAATCGCTCGTGGCAGATCCCGTGCACGAGTGTGGATATCAAGGACATGGGTGATTTTATGAATAGTTCTCTTCTCGATGCCCCGTCTGGATACAGTCCACAACAGTACGAGAGCTTCACAGCACCTGAACATCCACCCACGTCAATAAAAGTCAACCATGGCTCTGGTCAAAGCTTTGTTATCATGGTCCAGAAATCTCCTGTAAGCGATGACGACAGTCTCAGGGTCTCATGGAACGAATACAGCAATGAGGGTTTGCAAGAGTTCAGCATCCTCCGCACCGAGACTTGGATCACCAAACCCGGTGAGCCCTTGCGTACCAAAATAGCAGAGTATATTAAAAAGTGGGTGGACAATGAGACGGAAGGTTTTCCCCTCGAAACTACGATGACTGGACCAGGGTTCTTTTCCATCTTCGGCATTCTCAGATTAGTACAGCGTTACTACAAGAAAACCAACGAAACAATCCTTGGGAAAGCTGCTTATCTCTACACGGCTTTCAGCCTTGTAGGGCAACCTACACTGATGGAAAGAGACAGCACCGGAGGAGATACGGAGGGTCGCGTCACCATACCAGATAGCCGTTACAACGGAGAAACTTTGGCACCTGGCAGAATAGACAAAGCCATCAAGTATGAGCTCACTGCTCTATGGCGGTCTTACCACGACGAAGTACTCGAGGAGCTGTCTTCGCTTTTCACCTCTGTCTACTCAGGCGACAGACTCAGAAACTGGACCGCTATCTTCACTGTCACAATAACGCTCCTCATGGTATGGGAGAAGATGCAATACGAATTCCGCAGGAAAGATGTCACCAAAGGGGAAGAATTATGTGCAGAGATGGAGCGGATTGCCGTGCCTGTTCTCACTGGCCTTGTTCAAGCCATCTCGCAAAAGCTCCCTTCCTTCACGGAATGGGATACCAAGAAGCACCAACATCTGCTTGGGTCAAACAAAGCTACGAACTGCTTAATGACGGAAATTGGCTGGTTTGTTATGGAAAACGGTAAGTTGAAGAGCCTTCTTGCCTCGGTCAGAGCCACTTAGCCAATCTTTCTTCAGAGAATTACCTTCGCAGCCGCGCCGACGCGGAATACGACGCGAATAATCCATACTGCTTTGACATGAAGTTCGTGTCTCGCATCCTGCTGCGGAACTCGGCGCCTCCAATCTCAGCGGAAGAAAAAGCATGACCGTAATTCCCCTCCTTTGTTCCAGTTGACGACGGCCATCTTCCCCCCAACCGAAGTCAAACGTGTTGTCAGCTCCTCCCCAGCGCGATTGGTGTGATCGCCGGTCGCCCGCGTCATCGGGATACCGAAAGACGCAATGCGCCGCACTTTTTTCGCGTGCACCTCATCAACACCACGCATCACGTCATCCACAACCCCGAACCACCTCATAGGCCCATTCGCAATTTCTTTCCTCTCGACTGGTCCATGGCTGCGATAAGGAAAAAAACCGCTCGGCGACGCACGCCTGCCGATCCGCCGCGGCGCATTGGGTAGAAAGTGTTTTGCGATGCGCACGGCGGTGATCGAGCTTAACGAGCGCTGGGATGGCGGGATGATGCATGTTCATGGGAGGCATACTTAAAAAGGGCGGCCCAGAACGACGAGCGCGAGAACCGCACCCGCAACGCTTCCATGGATACATACGCGATGGCTGTGGATATCCTGGCCAGAGATGATGGATCCAGCGGCGAGGCTCTCGCGCCTCCGCTTTCGCAGGCCGTGGGGTACGTCGTCGTTGTGGTGGTGGGGTTGATCATCGCTTTTGGTACGTCCGGGTCACTTGCGGGATAGGATGGCGATGGGCTGACTGCTTCGAAGGCATGGTCTTCGTGACGAGGATTTTGAAGAAGACTGTCGGCGAGGATAACAAGAAGACGGAAGTGTTTATGACGGCCAACCGTTCCGTGACTCGGGGCCTCACCTCCTCCGCTGTCATCTCAGTAAGTCTCACAAGACCGAAAATTGCAAGATCAGATGCTGACGACGAGTGCAGTCCTGGCTCTGGAGCACGGCGATGCTCGGGTCGTCGCTGGTCGGGTACCAGTACGGTGTTTCCGGCCCGTTCTGGTTCGCGGCCGGATGCAGCCCGATGATTGTGTTCTTCGCTCTGCTGGGAATCTCCTGCAAGAGAAAGATTCCCGAAGCGCACACGTTGCTCGAAATCATCAGGATCCGTTACGGTGGGTTTGTAACGCCACGGCAAAGCAGCTTCGATGTTGACATGCGCAGGAAACATCGCCCATGTCGTTTACATGGTACTCTGCCTGCTGAACAACCTTTTTGCCTGCGCAAACATGCTGCTGGGCGCTTCTGCCGTCATCACTGCCATGTAAGCGATCCTCTTACCTCCATGGAGCTCCGCTGAAAAGAGCACTGACATCTCCCAGGACCGGTATGCATGTCATCGCGGCAACATTTCTTCTCCCCGTCGGCGTCGGGCTGTACACATTCGTCGGCGGCATCAAAGCAACGTAACGCCCCATCAGACCCCGGAATGAATGACCTTCCCGGCAAAAGACTTACTGATACCCGCTCGCACCAGGTTCCTGACCGACTACCTCCACACCTTCACCATCCTCATAATCCTCTGCTTCTTCACCGTCAAAGCCTTCACCGTCGAAGAAATCGGCTCCCTCTCCAACCTCTTCGACATACTTCAACAAGCCGGGATCCGCCACCCGGTTTCCGGAAACCACGATGGCTCGTACCTAACCATGACCTCCAAAGGCGTAAGGGCCCCTTCCACCCAACGACTTCCCAGCACCGCACGCAGCTCACACAGACCGCCACCACAGGGCATCCTCTTCGGCATCATCCACATCTGCGCCAACTTCGGCCTCGTCATCGTACGCTCTCCCCCCTCCCCCCCGCCGCCCAGCCCCACCCCACCAGCTAACCCCGCGGCACCGCACCTAGATGGACACCAGCTTCTTCATCAAAGCCTTCGCGGCCTCCCCCTCCGCCGTCGTCCCCGGCTACGTCATCGGCGGCATCGCCTACTTCGCCATCCCCTGGGCCACCGGCACGCTCGCATCCGCCATCGTCCTCGGCCTCGAGGCGACGACCTCCCCCCTCTCGCCCACCTACCCGCGACGCATGACCGAGACCGAAGTCTCCGCCGGCCTAGTGCTGCCCTACGCCTTCATGGCGGTGGCCGGGCGCGGCGCAGGCGCCGCATGCGTCCTGCTCATCACCTTCATGGCCGTCACGTCGACGCTCTCCGCGCAACTGATAGCCGTCAGCAGCATCCTCGCCTTCGACGTCTACCGCACGTACATGCGCCCTTCCGCCACCGACGCCGACGTCATCCGGGCCTCGCACGCCGGCGTCGTCGCCTTCGCCGTCGTCGCCGCGGCGTTTAGCACGCTGCTGCACGGCGTCGGCATCGATCTCGGGTGGACGCTGTACATGCTTGGCATTGTTACTTGCCCGGGCATCTTCCCGACGGCGCTGGCTGTCCTGTGGCGGGGGCAGAGCCGCGCGGCTGCCGTGGGCGCCCCCGTGCTGGGCATGGCGACGGGCATTGCCGTGTGGTTGGGGACGGCGTACGCGTTTGAGGGCGAGATCGGCATTGCGTCGACGGGAGCGACGCTGCCGTGTATGTATGGCACGGTGGCGGCGACGCTGGCGCCGCTGCCGTATTCGCTGGCTATCACGGCGGTGACGGGTGGGCAGGGGTGGGAGTGGAGCGCGTTCGGGAGGGAGAGGTTGGCGTTTGAGGTCGAGGTGGGGGGGAGGGATGCGGAGTTGGAGAGGGAGGTGTTGGAGGGGGGTCAGGGGGAGGAGGCGAAGGGGAGGTTGAAGAGGTGGGGGCGCGTCGCGGCGGTTTGGGCGGCGGCGACGTTTCTGGGGCATTGGGTGTTGTGGCCGCTGCCCATGTATGCGGCGAGGTATGTGTTTGGGGAGAAGGTGAGTGTTTCCTTTTTTTTTTCCAGGTCACCACTCGGATTCTGATGAGCTGACATTGGCGCACGGCAGTTCTTCGCGGCGTGGCTGGTCGTGGCTATCGTCTGGCTGTGGGGGACGCTGCTGGTTGCGGGATTTTACCCGCTGGTCGACGGCCGTGACCAGATCGTGGCTGTGTGGAGGGGCCTACGATCAGGTTCTGGGACGAAGTCGCGCAAGGATAACATCGGCAGTTCGACGTCGGCCAGCGATGGTGAAGGCAATGGTGCGGACGGACCGAAGTCGACAAGGCAGCAATCGCCGGGGATAACGAAGGATGAGAGCTCACTTGACGTCATTGCGAGGGCTGAGGCGTTGGAAAAGTAATCAGCGAAAGGCGTTGGAGATCATTTGTAAGGAATGCGACACACGGCTTCCCCGCAGAACAGGGGTGTGCAGCAGCGAGATGGAGTTGATGAACGGAAGAAGACGGACAGTCTGGATCAAACGCGGGCCAGATTCGGCAGGCCAAGCAGGCCAAGCATTGGAGAGCAGCCAATGAGCTGCGCGGCGACCCACTGCCGAAAGCTTGACCGGCGCCATGACGTCTTTGACAACCAGCTACACCTAGCCAACGGTTATCACCATCCATGATAAACTACCAATGTCGCGCGTCACCACCATGAGCGCTGCATGACATAACCTTGCTTTCATCCCTGGGAAAATGGCATTAGAAAAAGGCACCCGCATCTCCTCCCCTCCCCTCAACCCTAACCCAACCCATCCGCCCCGCCCACAACCATGTCCGCCGCCCCAAAACAAACCCTCGCCATCATCGGCACCGGCTGGGCCGGCTTCACCCTGAGCCAAAAAGCCTTACTATCACGCTACAACGTAACCGTCATCTCGCCCATCCGCACGGTGCAATACACGCCCCTCCTCGCCTCCGCCGCGTGCGGGCTGTTCAACTTCCGGCTCGCCGAGGAGCCGGTGCGGCGGCGCACGCGGCCCGCCGTGCGCTACTACAAGGCGCGCGCGACCTCCATCGACCTCGCCAACCGCGTCGTGCGGTGCCGGCCCGACGTGCGGCTAGGCGACGGCGACCCGAACGTGCAGGAGGACAACAGCAACAACGACAACAACGCCGAGGAAGGCGACTTCGACGTCCGCTACGACAAGCTCTGCATCGCGCCCGGCTGCGCCAACCAGGACTTCGGCACGCCGGGCGCGCGGCGGCACGCGCTGTTCCTGCGCACCACCAACGACGCGCGCGTCGTGCAGCAGCGGCTGCTGGAGATGCTGGACGCGGCGAGCCTGCCGGGGGTGGGGGAAGAGCGCAGGCGCGACCTCTTGCACGTGCGCATCGTCGGCGGGGGGGCCGTCGGCATCGAGGCCGCGGCGGAGCTGTGGGACTGCTGGCACGAGGACCTGCGTCACGTGTACTCGCACCTGGACGCGGACGGCGACGGCGACGGCGGGGGAGGGGGGCTGCGCATCACGATCCACGACGTCGCCCCGCAGATCCTCGGGTCGTTCGACGCGAGCTTGAGCGAGTACGCGACGCGGAGCTTGAAGGGGAAGCGCGTCGAGATCAAGACGGGGAGTCACATCGAGTCGGTCGAGAGCGACCATATCGTCACGAAGGAAGACGGGAAGCTGCCGTTTGGCATGCTGCTGTGGGCGACGGGCAACAAGGCGAGCGAGCTGGTGGATGGCCTGGAGGGCGTGAAGAAGCCGGAGAAGGGCTTGCCCAGGATACTGACGGACAAGTACCTCAGGGTGCTGAGGGAGAACGGAGAGCCGATTGAGGATGTGTATGCGCTAGGCGATGCCGCGGATATCGAGGGCGAGACGCTGCCGACGCTGGCCGAGGTCGCCTTGCAGAAGGGCGAGTACTTGGTGGATGCGTTGAATAAAGGGGATGGACGCCCGCAGGAGCCGTTCCGCTATAAGCAGAGGGCGTTGCTGGCGTACCTCGGTAGGCACGACGGAGTCATTGGTGGAAGAGAGGAATGGACCGGTGTCAGCGCGTGGCTGGCTTGGAGATCGGGCAGCCTTGCGTGGACCCGCAGCTGGAGGCGGAGGCTCATGATTTCTATAAGCTGGCTGTTTGTGTGGTTTGGTGGGAGGGACATCGCGAGGAGATGAAATTGGGTGTTTTCGATATCCTGCAGTTCAGGTAATCTCAAGCTTTATCAATTGTAAAATGATTAGTTCATGGACCGGAGTACTCGCAATTATGCTCGGGGGCGGTGACAGTATAAGTTAGAGTCCAAGTTCGATCAAAATACAGCCTGGTATTCTTTGAGCGGGAAAGACCTGTAAATGGCGGTTGTTTAACATACCACTGCTTTCCGTCAGGAGTCGAAGTCCACGGGGTGATGGCGCCTAACGAGAAAGAGCTAGAAAGGGTCAATTCTTTCGGCAACCCCAGCCCGCTCCTTGGAAAAACTGTTCCTTGCACGGGTTGTTCTCATTCTTCCTTAGCACGAATTGATTGTCTCATCTCCCACGGGTGTTTTACGCAATAAACCGATTCCTCTCTCCAACGCCATGCCTGCAGTTATGCACTCTTGCTCTCCGACTGTTCACCGACCTTAAACTTTCCATCCGGACCAGCCTGCGCGAACGTCACCTTCTCTTTCGGTGCTTCCGCCTCTTCAGCAGCCGCAGTAGTCGAACCGTGGCCGCTTTCTTTCCGCATATCTAGGGAAACAGCCTCTTGTACTGCTCCTGCAGGGACATCCGCAATCTCGTTCACGTCACGGGTGGTAAGGGAATCGGTTAAACGGCCGGCTCGTGATTGGATAAGAATGGTGGAGGGACCACGGAACTGGAGGAACAACTATAACCCGGAATGTTAACTATGCATTATCAGCAAAGGTAGGACGCGACATACCCTGTCGCCCCATATCGTTCTTCTTGTCCACGTGCGAAGCGTGAAGAGGAACTGGGCCAAAGTCTTGAACGCCTGCGTTTTCCGCATGTCGTCGAAGAATTTCGTGCTCGGGAAGAGACCAGTCAAGCTAGGGACCTGGAAGCGGAGAGAGGTCGACTTGAAGCGATAGGGAAGCGGCGGGTTCGCGGTCATGGTATATGCGAGGACATTGCTTGAGCCTGTCAGAAAGTAGTTGGGCAAGACAACAATGCTTGACCTACCTCGGGTGCACAATGTATTCCTCGCCAGCCTTGAGATGAACCTGGTAGATCTGACCCTTGCCGACCAGAGCCAGCAGGCCTCTGCCGGTAACGTGAGAGTTACCCCAGTGCGCCAAGCTCTTTGCCAATTAGCACTCGTTCCCCAAATCCACGTCCCGGCGCAACCTACCATCTGTGTGTTCACGCGGGGCCTGACGGACAGCCCGTGGCCAGTCCATGCCAGCAACGCCTGCCTCTGAGCAACCAGCCAGTCAAGGCGACCATCCAGGTGTACGACAGCGAAACTCGTCACAGGCGACTTGGAAGAGATCAAGGCAGTGATGGGGCTCGTCGAGGAGAATTTCTGGTAGAGGAACGGAATGCCCAGCGGGGCGCGGCGGAAGGGCTCGAGGATGGAGAGGCTGGACACGGCATTTTCGACCTTGCCATTGACGGCGGCGAGGGTGCCGCGGCGCGTGTACAGGTTTTGCGAAGCGGACAGCGAAACGGACAGCAGCGAGTAGGGCGAGCCAATGACCTCGAAGCGGGCGTCTATTGGCCAATTAACACGTTACCCGAGCCATTGAGCGGGCGGACAGGGCGCGGTACCCGGAGTGGAGCTGGCGGCAGCGGAGGAGACGTCCTGGTCGAAGCTGGGCGTGGACGACGATGGCGCCTCGCTGATGTGGATGGCCCGGCGGCGGACCAGCGGAGTCGCGATGCGGGCGCGACACGAGCGGCAGATGGCGCGGGAGCCCCAGCTGGAGCTCGCGGAGAGGGCGCGCATGGTTTTGTCGGTCGGGGGCGTGGGCGGGTGCGATGATGCAGCTGGTCGCGCGAGCTTTGATGCCGGGCTTGTGCTCGCCAAGCACCGCACGCCTGCGCGGCCCGCCGTTGCGTGCTGCGCCAGCACCTTGACGTCCCGCCCCGCGTCTTCAAACCGCCCACTTCCTCTTCCTCTCCCTCCACGTCAATTGCGCCCCCAGGCATGGCGCCGATGCGCCACTAAGAGTCAGCAACCGCGACGGCACCATGCTAACCCGACAGCTCCTGCGGAGCTCCTGCTCTGCTCCGCGCTGCCGTTCCTTTCACGCGCCGCACACGAGCACCCCGCAGCGCTGTCCTCCGACACTTCGCCTTCGCTCCATCTCGCCCGTCTCGCCATTCGTGCGCGTCTTCGCAACTTCCCCACGCCATCGCAAAGTTGATCCCAGGATAAACACGCCTGAAGTAAATGGCGCGAAGAAGGTCGAAGGCGCGCAGACGGTTCTGAAGCCCGAGGCAGCACAGAAGGCCCCGCCGGCGGCGCCAGGCTCCGGTGTCAAGAATGACCCGCTACTGGCAGAACAGACGGCGACGAGCAAGGAGCAACGCAAGGCTGATTGGGCTATCATGAAGGAGATGTCGCGCTACTTGTGGCCGAAGGTAGGCTGGCTGATGTCGGGTGGGTGGCGGCGCGTTAACATGGTAGAAGGACAATCTCGGAACAAGGCTGCGGGTCGGCCTCTCGGTGGCGCTGCTCGTCGGTGCAAAGGTGATAAACTGTCTCGTCCTTCCCATGCTTTCTTTGCTCATAGGTACTCTCAGGTCTTGAACGTGCAAGTGCCTTTTTATTTCAAGAGCATTGTAGATGCCATGAACATTGATTTTGCTACCCTTGGAGGCACCGCTACCACCGTTGCCGGCTCCATGATCATTGCGTGTAAGCACATTGGCCTATCCAGCGGTGCCCATGCTAAAGAGCTCCCCAGATGGCGTTACTCGCATGGGAGCCACGGTTTTCCAAGAACTCCGCAACGCCATCTTCGCCAGTGTTGCCCAGAAAGCTATTCGTCGAGTCGCCTGCAGTGTTTACGAGCACCTCTTGCGGCTTGACCTGAACTTCCACCTTTCTCGCCAGACCGGAGGCTTGACCAGGGCAATTGACCGCGGTACCAAGGGCATCAGCTTCCTCCTTACCTCCATGGTCTTCTCCATCCTGCCCACGGCTCTCGAAATCTCCATGGTCTGCGGTATTCTTGTAGGTCATGGTCAGCAAACCTCTGGCGTCAAATCTCTAATACATGTCAGACCTACCAATACGGTGCCAAGTTTGCTGCCATCACCGCCGCCACCATGGCTGCCTATTCCGCATTCACCATTTCCACCACCGCCTGGAGAACGAAGTTCCGGAAGCAGGCCAACGCTGCCGATAATAGGGCCGCTACTGTTGCAGTCGACTCATTGATCAACTACGAGGCTGTAAAGGTAGTGTAGCTGCTCTCCCTCTCATCCCCAGTCTAACGTTCGCAGTACTTCAACAACGAGAAATTCGAAGTCAATCGATATGACAAGGCCCTCAAGTCCTACGAGCAAGCTTCCATCAAAGTCGCCACCTCGCTCGCCTTCCTCAACTCTGGTCAGAACATGATCTTCTCGTCTGCCCTCACTGCCATAATGTACCTCGCCGCCGACGGCGTTGCGACGGGCCACCTTACGGTCGGCGACCTGGTCATGGTCAACCAACTCGTCTTCCAGCTGTCTGTCCCGCTCAACTTCCTCGGATCCGTCTACCGCGAGCTGCGCCAATCGCTGCTCGACATGGAGACGCTCTTCAACCTCCAAAAAGTCAACGTCGCCGTTAAAGACGCACCCAACGCCAAGCCCCTCGCCCTCGCCAGCCCCGGCTGCGGCGGCACGATCCGCTTCGAAAACGTCACCTTCGGCTACCGGCCCGACCGGCCGATCCTCAAAGACCTCAACCTCACCATCCCGGCGGGCAAGAAGGTGTCGATCGTGGGGCCGTCGGGCTGCGGCAAGTCGACGATCCTCCGGCTGCTGTTCCGGTCGTACGACGTGCAGGCGGGGCGCATCACGGTGGACGGGCAGGACCTGCGCGACGTCCAGCTCGACTCGCTGCGGCGCGCCATCGGCGTGGTGCCGCAGGACACGCCGCTGTTCAACGCCAGCATCATGCACAACATCCGCTACGGCGACGTCGACGCGCCCGACGCCGCCGTCCGCGCCGCCGCCGCCCGCGCCAAGCTCGACCAGGTCATCGCGACCTTCCCCGACGGCTACGACACCACCGTCGGCGAGCGCGGCTTGATGATCTCCGGCGGCGAGAAGCAGCGCCTCGCCGTCAGCAGGCTGATCCTGAAGGACCCCCCGCTGCTGTTCTTCGACGAGGCCACGAGCGCGCTCGACACGCATACCGAGCAGGCGCTGCTGCAGAACATCAACAGCGTCATCAGGGAGAAGAAGCGCACGAGCGTGTTCGTGGCCCATCGGTTGCGCACCATCTATGATAGCGACTTGATCATCGTGTTGAGGGATGGGCGGGTCGTCGAGCAGGGGACCCATGAGAAGCTGGTGGATACCGGCGGCTTGTATAGCGAGTTGTGGAGTGCGCAGGAAACGCTGTTCGTGGATGGCGCCGAGGAGAACAAGGAGGGCGAGGAGAAGAAGGATAGGAAGTGAAGATGATGGCAGAGGGAGACGAAAGGGTGTTGAGGTTTCGACTCGCTTGTGTGCTCACGTCTCGTACGGAGATTACCACGTGCAGGGAACAACAGGGATGTACAGCTGAACATGGTGCTAAGTAGGCACATAGTGAATTGCAAAACATTTAACCCTTCCTTGCATAGGTAGTTCTTGTCTCTCCCCACATTGGGCGTTGAAGCAAACAAACATTGGTTGGTTTAATTAGTTCCTCTGCAATTCGCTGTCGAGACTTGTTCTTCAGCTACGGACCAGCTTCCAGACCGCCATCATCCTCGACAAAGCAGCCCAAAGAAGAACAACGCAGACGCTCCAACCGCCAGCCCGGCCCGTCGTTCCCCCCCCCCCCCCCCCCCCCCCCCCCCCCCATCTCACTCACGCAAGCGCCAATCCCCCACGACCTCACGGGCCGACATGGCATCCCTCATCTCCCGCGTCAAGTCGCCACGCATCCACCTCGCCAACTGCTCGCGCAGCACCCGCGTGCGCTCCTCGGCTTTGTACGCATCGTAGTCGAAGATGGGGGAATTCTTCGGCATCCCGACACCTTCCGGATCGCCCATCTTGACGTCTACCAGTTCCAGCGCCGCCGTCTCCCGTCCGCCCTTGCGCCCGACAACGTTCTTCAGCCAGTGGTGCCCGTGCATCCACACCTCGTTGGCGACGCGCGCCGCGTCGTATGTGCCATTAATGCGGTGGCCCGGATCCAAGTGTAAGTGCTCGAGGCCGACGGCGTCCTTGAGCGCGGTGAAGGCGGCCGGCCAGAAGCGGGCGCGGTCGGCCGTCGGCGCGTGGTAGGTGTCGTCGTCGTCGGCGGCGCGGCGGCGGAGTGGTAGTGCGACTCCGTTCCACTGCACTATCACCTCGCTCCTCGCCCGCAGCTCGAGGCCCAGCGTGACCTCCTTGAGCCAGGCCCGCGCCGTCGGGGATAGTCGGTCGATGTAGACGGCGAAGGCCACGGGCTGCGCGAAGTGCAGGTGGTTCGCGTGGAGGATGGGGCCGGCTTCAAGGTATGTGGTCTTGTTGAGGAGGAGGAGGGCGGGCGCTAGGCTGAGCGTGTACGTCGGCGCGCTGTGGTAGGTCAGGTGCCGGTTGTAGGCGGGCACGTCGCCCAGGAACTTGGTGCCGCGGCGGAGCAGGTGGCCGGGGCGGAAGGGCGGTTCTTCGGGTCGCTGGTGTTGCAGGCGGAGTGAGTCGCTGCCGGGGATCTTGACGGCTTCTATGGCGATGGGCGCGGTTGCCGTTAGGGTTAGCTCGTAGATCTTGTTGCGGAGCTCGGCGGGGAGGTCCGCCCAGCGGAAGATGTTGCGGTTGCGGTTGGTGTTGTTGTTCTGGTTCTTGTCGCCGCTCGCGGTGGTCGCTTCAGTGGGGTTGGGCATGGTGGCCGGCTGGTCGCCAATCGCGGTGGGTTGAGCTGCCATGGCAGCGGGGTGGAGGTTGGAAGGCTTGGATGGAAGGAAGAAGACGATGAGCGGATGGAAACTTATACCCCGTCGGTGGCGCTAGTAGTTGGTTGCCGGAGAGATGGCTTTACACACCACCCAGGACGGTGTAACTCTTCCGCGGTCACCGTGTGATGCACAAGTGTGGTGATAACTCTCTAGCCTCACTGGATCACCCAGTCTTTCGTGACTGACGTCACAGCGAGTGACAAAAGAAATCACTTGCTCGTATCTCTCTTATACACATACTAAGTTATTATTTTTATATGGGTAGTTGAGTTCGGACATCTGAAGAGTAGCAAGTCTACTCTCGTTTTCGCTCTGGTCGCGTTGGGCCTCAGCATCGTCTGCAGCAATCTCGTCGTTTGCGCCGATGTCCTCGAGGTCATCGGATGGCGGCGCGTAGGAGATCCGAGACCGCATGCGCAGGCGTGCGCTGCCACGGGAACCGCACATTTTGGCGTCGCGGGCGACTCGGGTGGCGAGGTTGAGGGTGTGGAGGAAGAGCGCGCCTGGTAGTAGTCGGGACCTTGGGCGCTAGTGACGCGCTAACCGAAACGGGTAGTCGGGATTTTGTTTGGCAGCGACGACTGGGCAGCAAACACGGCGGATGACGAAAGGAATTGCCCACCCGCATCTGTCTCCCTCATAGCCCACAGCCACCACCGCCCCGGATTCAATGCCTGACGCTGGGCAACGCGAAGCGCGGTGTGGTCCGCGACTCCGCCACAACTGAAACGACGCCGAAGAGGCCGCGCAATCCCTAGACGGCACCTGGTCCACAGCAGCATGGACACCAGCAGCATAGACAACCGTACCCGACCGGGCGCCATGGTCAGTTCGGCAACGTCCGCCCTGCGACACCGTTCCAGCCCACCGTCATGCAACGTCGAGGTCAACAACATCAACCCCGCCCCCTTCCCGCCCCACCAAACACGAACCAAACAACAAGCATTTCGCAAACAAGCACATCTTACGATCTTTGTTTGATTGCTGTAGCTGGGACCACGACGACGATGAGGTTGCGGAGGTGCGGGGCCAGTCCGTCCGGTAGGGTTTGCATCAAGAGGTGCAGAGTGAGGGTGCCGGAGAAGCGGAAGATGTTCCACTGGTAGAGGATCGGTCGGGCCTCGGCGTATACAGTCTTGTTGGCGTAGAGAAGCCCGAGCTGAGGGCCTTGGTGCATCTTTGGGGCGTGCTCAGTCCCTCCATGAATTCTCATGCGAGTGGTGAGGCGGATGGGCTGGTCGTTGGTGAGGGCGTGGGCGTAGACAAGGCTACGGAGATCCCCGGGTAGGTCGAACAACGGGAGGTAATCCTTTCGGCGTGACATGATTGAAACGACTGTCGTAGGAAGCAGAAGATTCGAGCGCAAACTATGGCGGTGATCGGTGGGGTACCGCACTTTGGATGTTCTCGTTCGTGTAGCTCCCACCTCAAACCTACGGCGGCCGAGCCCGATATCCACCGCCTTCCACCACCGCGTTTTTCCTCAAGGCGTAGTGGATTCTGAGCATTCCAGCATATTTCCCAATATGGCTTTGAAGTTCCCGACATCGTCTGCCGGCTCTTTCTGGGAATACTGAAATGGGGAGCACACGCGCAGTATGTGCTCGGCGAGACGAAGAACATCCGCGCCCGCCCTTGCATCTCCCTTTGCTCTGCCAATCGCTTTGAGCCACTGAAAACAATCAGGCTGGAGAATCACGCTGGCAGCCAGTCCTTCCAAAGTGAGCCTGCGGTCCAAAATCCAACTCTTTCTGCCCGTGTCACGTAACTCGACGCGCCGCAGGTTCGGCAGAGGAGCGAGCGAGCGGAAAGCCGTTGCCATCTCTGTACCTACACCATTGCTGGGGTCGAAAGAAACCATGAACTGGATGTTTCGGATCCGCGCTATCGAGCTGGCAGGTAGGCGCGCTAAGAACTCGTCCAGAATGTCCTTGTCGTCGAACCGGAAGATGCCTTTAGCGTAGAGGACGTGGGCGGCCTCGGCTGACGTCTGCCTATCCATGTAGAGGCACCCTGTGGCCAGACCCTCATTGTTGTAGAGCTTAATATCAGCGACATGAAGATCCAGATTGCGCTCCCTAAACGACGGGTACTTCTGCGGTTCATGAACCATCCATTCAGTCCCTCCCCCGGGGACTTCTGCCTGGTGTATCATAGTCTTCTTTCCTCGCACATGCATCGGCCCGTCACGCGTAAGAGCGAACCGGTAGACAATTTCGCGCAGCTCAGCGGGAAGCAACATGAACGGGAAGATGTGCCTCGGGCGGTGATGAGACTCGTACAAGAACTCCATGTATTTCACCGCCCAGTCTGGAGCGTTGTTGCCATCGTAAGCTTCGTCATATAGGCGGCCGCCCTGGCAGAGCCTGGCTAGTTTGAAACCGTCAGTCATGGTTACGAGTCGCGATACGGTGGCGTTGGCGGTGCGGGTTGTCGTGTGTCGCGATAAGTCAGAGCGCGATTGCATCGAGTTGTGGAGGTGGACTGCTGCAGCCTTCTGCCGGCGACTTTATGCTCCCAGACAGTAATGACGTCAGGGTGCATACTTCTGCCCGCCCTTGTGGAACCACGGGTCTACTGTATCTCGCTCTGGAAGGCGCTAGCATGGTTTGAGTACACCGTTGGAGAACCACCGAGGAGCTTCGAATACGGTACCCTGGTCAACTTGTAAGTTTGATTGAGTCATTATAACTGAAAGATCTGTCAAACTACCAGACAAACACATGAAAACTGATGAGTGCAAAGGATGATCGATTAGGTGGTGCCGCAGGTGGTGGTTCATATTACCGCCTGTTAGCAAACTAAGCTAAGCCTAATCGAGCAAGACACAAACAACCCGCCTGGCCTCAGGCATAAGGCAGGCCTGCTGGGCTGCCGGTCAAAACTGAGGACCAACAACCTGTAGTTCATCTTCTACGAATGAGAAAACACTCAACCATCGACCCGCCCCACCAAAATTTCCAGCCGGACTACCTGCGCTAGCATCTGTTGCCTCTTTCCCAAGCTTCGACGCCGTAGCTGCGGCCTGTTTAAAGGCGACTCTTCGGAGAAGATGGGGCGTCAAGAAACTCGTTGATCATCCTGGTATACTGGCCCGCATGCTGATACAGGAAGCCGTGCCCGGAGTCGGGGAACAGATGCAGATGAGGCTCGCCGTTCACGACTTTCTCCCACATGATAAAACTGTTGGGGCTTGGGAGCAGGACATCATTACTGCCTGCGAACGACTACAGTTAGCAAAAGCATGCAAGGCACCGAGGCGGAAAGGCTGGATACCGTTTGCGATGAAGACCGGGATTTTGATTTCATGGAAGCGGTCGTAGGAGCCTCGCTCAGCAAGCGCGGGGTTCATGAACTTTGCAAACGCTGCGGCCTGCCTGTTGCCGCCTTCGACACTGACGTAATCCACCCGGTTCTGTCGCGCCGACTGGATTCGCTCCCATGACTCAAGACCGGCGGCTCGGCTGGTGTCCGACTTCTCGAAGAAAGTATCCAGGAAGGCGTCCTTTTGCTCCTCTTGCGTGACTGCCGATCTCAGCTGCTCGAGCGGGCCCAAGTCGGCCAGCACGACGCCCTTTCCAATGCTCGGGATCGTTCCGGCCAGGACCAAGCGTCTGACAAGTCGAGGAGCACGGAGAGTGAACATCTGAGCTGCAATGCCACCCATGGAAAACCCGAAAAGGTCGATTTGCTCGATGCCAAGAGCAGAAACCACGTCGATGGCATACTGGGCCCAGTCGTTGTAGTCGTTCACAACTTTGCCACCGGAACGTCCGATGCCCGCGTTGTCCATGATGAGCACAGGTCTCGCGGCGGCGATGGGGTTTAGGAATGCTGGGTCCCAGTGATCCATGGTACCTCTGCAGACATCCTGTTAGCATGTCATCGGCTTGAGTGATGTGCAGTAACTTACCTGAAATGGATCAAAAGAACAAACGGGACGCCTTCGGCAGCACCGAATCTTCGGTACGCGAACTTGATGCCTTTGACTTCCACGTACTGGTCCTTGGCTTCTTCGTAGGTGGCCATGATGAAGACTCTTTAGTCAAAGGTTTGGGGTGAATAGAGGATGGTAAGCGGCTTTCTGTGAAGAGCTGATGAGCTGCAATGTGAGGTGGCCGCTGGAATGTTATATAGCCTGCGGGCGACTATCGATAAATGGTGAACAACAATGAGCTTGCAGCCATACTGCGATTACTTTCGCTACGGCTGCGATTAGAAAGCCCGTACACAGTGTACTGCGCTAGTGCTGACTAGACCCCGCATTCTGCATGTCTCCAACGCAAGGCGGCACAGAGGAATATTGGGCTCACAAAAAATTACCCAAACCAGCACGTGGCTTGCATGCTCCCTAGATGAAATTCTTGATCAGAAATCAATCACTTCAATTTGTCATGTTTGTCGAGCAGCACACTCGTTCTCTCGGCGGATTGCAGCAATGGATGCCGTCGGTTGGAGCAAACGTTATGCGGCGGGTAACTGAATTAGTGAGTATGAAAGAAGACACGGAAAAGCCCCGTCATCCAAGATGACTGACCATGGGAATGATGAGTGATGAGACAGATGGCGTTGTTGTCAGGCGTCGGAGAATGCGGGGAAAGTGCCGGTGCCTTAGGCATTACATAAGCATCACGTGTTAGCGCGGTGCTGCCTGGCCCCGGAACGCGGTCGCGCCTCGCGTCCACCTCGCCACCGCAACAACAACCAACAGTCGCCATCCCACATCCACCGTCTTCGCCATCTTCGCCTGCTGCATCCTTAATCGACTTGCGCACTGCAATTTGACTTGCGCATCCCGCTTCGCGAATCGTCAGCTCCGAAGGCTGTCATGTACGCTGCGACCACAACAACACGGGCTCGGCAAGCGCTGACAACCTCAGGTACCGGGCGCGGCCCATCTCGTCGAGCGACAACAAGGAGAATGTAACTCCAGCCAGGAAAGTTGCCACGCTGCATGGTGGCACCCCAAAGTCTGTCGACCGCCTTATCAAGCCATTCAAATGCCCCGGCTCCGCAACGCCAACACGAGCCTCGGAAAAGCCGGCGCGGAAGAGGAGAAAGGTCAACTACTCCGGCGCAGATGGCGATGCCGAGGACGGCGACAAGGTCTACACAAATGAGGATCGCCTTGCTCTCGCCACTCGAGATGTCAACAAGTATCCGGTCTTCAAGGTGAAGGACAAGGACAGCACCTTCCGCTCGCGCTTCTCCGTTCCGTTGTTGAAGAAAGACATCGCCGAGTACAATTCCAATCGCCCTGCCCCACTTCTGGGAATGCGACAAGGTGCTGTCTTCGTCGCCCGGCCCTTGCACGACCCGACCGGCGAGTTCGCCATCGTGCTTTACGATCCCACCGTCGACGATAAACCTACACCGGTCGAGGATGACAAAGAAGTGAAGACGGAGGAGGAGCCACAGAAGACTCAGCTGGATGTGCCTCTAGTGCACAAGAGCCTGGCCGACATTCTCGGTTTGAAAAAGAAGGTCGATGAGGGACGACCAAAGGTACCTGTCGTTATCGACCCGCGGTTGGCCAAGGTCCTGCGACCGCATCAGGTCGAGGGAGTAAAGTTTCTGTATCGCTGCACCACCGGCCTTGTCGATCCGAAGGCTAATGGGTGCATCATGGCGGACGAAATGGGCCTCGGCAAGACACTGCAATGTATCGCGCTGATGTGGACGCTTCTGCGACAATCACCCGAAGCTGGAAAGCCAACCATTCAGAAGTGCGTCATTGCTTGCCCTTCGAGTTTGGTCAAAAACTGGGCAAACGAGCTGGTCAAGTGGCTGGGAAAAGATGCCATCACTCCTTTTGCCGTCGATGGCAAGGCCTCCAAGGAAGAGCTTATTCAGCAACTCCGTCAATGGTCCATTGCCAGCGGCCGCGCCGTTGTCAGACCGGTCCTCATTGTCTCGTACGAAACGCTTCGTATGTACGTCGGAGAGCTCAAGCAAACGCCGATTGGCTTGCTACTTTGCGACGAAGGACACAGACTGAAGAACGACGAGAGCTTGACGTTCACTGCCCTCACTGCCCTCAATGTGCAAAAGCGCGTCATTCTTTCAGGAACGCCCATTCAAAACGACTTGTCCGAGTACTTTGCCCTGCTCAACTTTGCCAATCCGAACTACCTTGGCACCAAGAACGACTTCAGAAAGCGCTTCGAGCTTCCAATCCTCCGTGGCCGCGATGCAGATGGCACTGACGAGGACCACAAGGTAGGCAATGAGCGATTGTCCGAACTCCTCACTATGGTCAACAAGTTCATCATCCGCCGCACCAACGATATCCTGTCCAAGTACCTGCCTCGCAAGTACGAACACGTTGTATTCTGTAACCTTGCGCCATTCCAGAGGAATCTGTACAATCTTTTCATCAAGTCTCCCGAGATTCAGCAGTTGCTCAGAGGCAAGGGTAGCCAACCGCTGAAGGCCATCAACATTCTCAAGAAGCTCTGCAATCACCCAGACCTGTTGGATTTGCCGGGTGATTTGCCAGGCTCCGAAGAATGTTTTCCGGATGACTATGTTCCAAAGGATGCTCGTGGACGCGACCGGGACGTCAAGGCGTGGTACTCGGGCAAGATGGCTGTTCTCGATCGCATGTTGGCCCGCATTCGTCAGGACACCAATGATAAGATCGTCCTGATCAGCAATTACACGCAGACACTGGATGTGTTCGAGAAACTCTGCCGCACGCGTCAATATGGCTGTCTTCGTCTCGATGGCACGATGAATGTCAACAAGCGCCAGAAACTTGTCGACAAATTCAATGATCCCGAAGGCCCTGAATTCGTGTTCCTGCTTAGCTCCAAGGCCGGTGGATGCGGTATCAACCTCATTGGTGCCAACCGTCTCGTGCTTTTCGATCCCGACTGGAACCCTGCCGCAGACCAGCAGGCACTCGCCCGTGTCTGGCGTGATGGCCAGAAGAAGGACTGCTTCGTTTACCGCTTCATCGCCACGGGTACGATCGAAGAGAAGATCTTCCAACGGCAGTCGCACAAGCAATCCCTCTCGTCCTGCGTCGTCGACTCTGCGGAAGACGTCGAGCGCCACTTCAGCTTGGACTCGCTTCGCGAACTCTTCCAATACCAGCCGGACACGACGAGTGACACGCACGATACGTTCAAATGCAAGCGGTGCAAGCCTGATGGCAACCAGCATATCAAGGCCCCTGCTATGCTGTACGGCGATACCAGCACGTGGAATCACTTCGTCAACGATGGTGATAAAGGTGCACTTGCGAGGATTCAGGATTTGTTGCTCAGGCAGGAGACGTCGGAGGAGGCGGTCAGTGCTGTCTTCCAGTACATCAGTCATTGATCTTCCTATCTTGTACTCTCTGGGCGCTTCAGGGCGGTTTCTTGTTCTTGCTTGATTGTTTGGTGTCAGCGGCGTTGATGACTAGAGCTGATTTGCGGCGTGGCTCGGTGGTGTTTTTGCTTGCGACAGAGCGTGCGTCTTGTCAACACGTAATCATGATAGAATTTCAAGTGGATTTACATGCACTTCATTGTTCATACTTACTTCTTTCTTGAGGAACGAATCCAGATTGACAAGCCCTCGAATCCATACCTCCGGCCAAATCGTTATCGACTCTGCGATCGGCTTGGGATCCAATTCATCGTACACGAGTTACACTTGATCTGCACCGTTTTTACCGCGTCGGTCCCGCCCATCCAGCATTACGTACTCCGTCTCGTCTTCTGCTCAAGCCAACCTCAGTACCCCCGCGTTCACCAGCCGCTTCGGCGGAAAGAAGCTGGCAGGGATTAAGCGAACCTGTTTCTTGATTGTGACACAGATCGAGCCGGGAGGCTCATATAGCTACCGTGGCCTGGCTGGCCAGGGAAGGGATCTGGAGGATTCGAAACTACTCCGCAACTCTGTTTGGAAAAACATCCGGGGACCCACACTGTTTGGCATGATGATTACGATAGATAGTCCGGCCGGCGATGGAAGGAAACCTGCCTGCGGATGGATGGCTGTGGGTGGGGGAGTGGTTGGGGAGGGGAGAGGGGGCTTCACGGCGGGAGAAGGAGCTGGGCGCTGAGCGACAGTTCAGGGTTTAGGTAGGTAGCAGAGAGGTGAAGAGCGGAAACGGATTCCAGGCCGTTTTCATCAGGGGCCGGGGCAGATTGAGGTTTGGCAAGGGCCTACTTTTTCCGACCAGCATCACGGACGGGAAGGATGGAAAGAAGACGTGCACGCTCCTTCCTTTCCCAAGCAAAAAAAGACACGAACAGAGCATCCAGAGGGCTCGATCCTTTCTTGTGCCCCCTCCCCGACCATTCATTCCCACCGCGCCGGTTTCTTCATCAACGGAGCGCCGCCCCGAAGCCCCCCGCCCACTAGTACTTAGGTACATACATCGGCAGCACCCGGCGGCCCTCCCCGCAAGCCTACTACAGCGCATCCGCCCAGAAAAAGAATGTTCCGAGAGCGCTACACGACTCAGGCAGGGTGGTCAACAAACAAACATGATTGCAAAGCTTTGATTGTTTTAACCAATCAATCAAACAAATATCGTGGTTCCAGCTAAACCAATCAACCAAAGATCGTAAGGCGTAGTTGTTTGCGAAATGCTTGTTTAATTGTTTAGGGGGGAGAGGGGGGGGGGGGGGGGGGGGGGGGGGGGGGGGGGGGGGTGGTTAGTGGCCGGCCATGGCCATGTGCCATATTCGGTATATATACTGCCTAGGCTATTAAGCTATATTACTGCTAGTACTACTAGTGCTGGCGGCCATTTTATTTAGGGGGAGGGGAAGGGTAGGGCGAGGGTAGGGCGAGAGTAGGGCGAGGGTAGGGCGAGGGTGGGGCGGAGACGGGGCGGATAGGTAGGTGGGTATTACCTAATCGGGGCAAAACACTATAAGAATCTCACGATAGTGGCCCGTGTATATATGCCAAGCAAATAGGCAAAGATCTTTGCTTGTTTGCAAAGAATTCGCAATCAACTAAAGATTCCGACCCCCCGCCTACCAATCAACCAAAGATCGAACCCCATCTTTGTTTGTCTTTGTTTGTTGACCACCCTGGACTCAGGGGTTGCCGGGGGCGTTGATCTCCGATCTACTTAATCAGTGGCTTGCGGTCTTGCCGATCGCGACGTGCCGCAAAGGGGGCCGCGATATATACCTAGGAAGCTGAGCGGCGGAAGCATTCAAAGATCGGCCTTGTGCGGCTGTGCGGCGGGACTAGGGGCAGAAGAAGCGCGATCAGCCTACTTACGCAGCGCTGTAGACAACGACAACCGTTGCGTCTGCGCTTGGAAAATCGATGCATGTACGCTTGGGTAAGTAAAAAGGAAATGCTACACTATCGCTTATGTATGCACCTACACGAACCGCAAAAAGCCGCCGCCCTTCCCTCTTCTCCCTCCCTCCCACTCTCTCAACACATCCGCTCCCCCCTCTCGCCATCACCCCCATCGTACCCGCCCGCGATCCGCACATCCGACCGCCGCCCCTGCCCGAGTATACTCCGCTTACTCTCGTTATCCGCCGCGGCGTAGCTGCCCGTCCTGCTGTCGCGCATGATCTCGCCGCCCGCCTCGACTTTCGAATGCAGCACGCCGTTCTTGCTGCGCAGCTCGTACGTCGAGCTGCGCGTCAGGTACCGCGAGTGCCGGCTGCCGCCGCCGCTGCTGCCCATGCAGGAGGCGAAGAGGGGGCGGAGGGCCTGTGAGGGGGGGCGGGTGGTGTTAGTAAGGGTTGTTGGATTCGGGGGGTGGATGCCCGGGGGGAGGGAGGGCGGCTTACGCTTAGGGAGCCGACGGTTAGGGCGACGCCGACTTCGGCGTCTGCGGGGGAGGCGGGGTTAGTGTGTGGGTGTGGTGGGGGAGGGAGGGCGGATGGGGGGACGGGGGGACGGGACGTACAACACCAGACTGTGACGCCGTAGATGTGGTCTGGAGAGGGGGGTGGGTTAGCGCCGTGTTGGCTGTGGGCGAGAGGGGGGGGGGGGTGGGGGTGGCCGACGCACAGAGATAGTCCTCTTTGGAGGTCAACGCTAGGGTGTATGCGAGCCGGACGATGGCGCAGATGGTCGCGCTGGGTCTGTCAGTTTTGGTTTGCGAGGTTTATGTCCGGGGATGTGCGTACAACATGCCCAGGGAAAGTAGGAATCCGGCGGCCAGCTTGGAATAGCGGTTGATCTGGACATGCCACAGTAGCGGGATCGGGCTGTTTCGTTGTTGTGAGATGGGGCCGTTCGGAAAACCTGGGGGAGAGGGCGTGGAAACTTACAGTGTGCAGATGATGACATCGCTGAGGATGCTGGTGACGGTGACGGTCATGCTGAGGGCTGTTATGACGTTGGATGGGTGGCAGTATCCTTCGATTGCAGGATCCCAGATTTTACTACCTTGCTATCAGTTTACACTAACGATAACGAGCACACCGTAGTATGGGCTTACGCGATCGGGCGGCATTGGCACAGGCAGTAGATGGCCACGGACAGAGTGACGGCGGAGAAAAGTGCAATTGTGCCTCGGAGGATCCATAAGATGACGGTTTGGTCGGTGATGATTCGCGTGAGCGTGAGCGCGATGCTTAGCTTGATGAGTATAATAGACGTGCAGTAGGAAACTTCGAAGAACATAAAGGCCTGCATACAACACTCAGCTTGATGGGTCCTACTTGATACCGAAGTAGGCGCGTGCGTACCTTGTAAGCCTCTTTTTGCATTTCCGGAGTAATGTGCCATTCATGAGCGCCTAAGCCGTTCTTTGCGGCAATGATGGTTTCGGCGCAGAGCCATGCGAACGGGATCTTCTTATTCAAAGCCGATCAGAATGGTTGCAACGGAGCGTCTACGGACGACAATGTAGCACTTACCGCACCAACAACCGCACACGTATCGTCCCAACCCCATGGACTCTTGGTCAGCCGGACATAGATGCGCAAGAACAAAGAAGCATAGCCAGACACGAGAAGGATGATGACGCACAGCGCCAAGAAGCGAGAGTCGTCGTAGAGCATTTTTTTTTCTGGAATGTTTGTGGAAGGACAGCGGGTGCCAGAACACCTGGGAGAGGAAAATATGACGGGGACGTCGTCTGTTTTGGCATTGGGAAGAATATACTTTGGGCTGAACCAAGAAGTGCATGTGGGATCAGGACCGAGACTGCCCAACTCGTGCCAAGACGGGAAGCATGTGAGGCTATCAAAGCTAGCTTGCCGCAACGAGCGAGGCTCGGCACGGCTGGATCTGGCGTGGCTGGTGACTAGAACAGCCCCTGGAAGGCCACTAGTCGCGGGTAACCCCATGGAGAAGAGGCGATGGCTGCTGGAGACACCACCGAAGCCGATGATAGGCACGTAAGCCGAGCTAATCAGGCCACGCTCTACCGGGGAGTTCGGAACACAAATGTTGATGTGGCAGCTAGTCAAGCCAAGCCGGCTGCTGCTATTGCCGCCCTGCCGCCCGCTCAGCTCCGCTGCAAGCCCCAGGAGAAGGCCTGTCCACCCCCGCCCCGTCTTCCGCACGGTGACGTCGAAAGCCCCCATGGCGCGAGAGGTGCGGGAGCGAAGAATTGTGATAGATGCGCACATGCCGAGAGTTTCTGCGTTGGGCTGTCAAAGTATGCGGTCAGCGGCGTTGTTACAGAATAATAAGTCGCTATTGAAGTATGGTACCGAAGCTTATACACACGGCGAGAAGAGCGCGTGGCGCAGGCGGCTAGAGCTAGCAGCGCCACACGCGCATGAAACGCGGCATGTGGACCTCTCGGAATCCTCCAGGCTCTATTTATATTGAACTACAGAAGCGTTGTGCATATACGTCATTAGTCTACATACAGACATGCATTCTCGCCGTTGTGGCCACACATCAACTTCTATCAACCTCTTAACTAGGTGGAGTAACACTCCTTGCCGTAGAGTCTTTTGCAACCGCCGTGGCAATAGTAATCCTCAGTGTTGGCGAGCGCGCCGCCGGGTTGGCGGAGTGCGTCCCATTCGGAGCAGTTGCCAGTGCTCATGGCGATGATGTTGAATTTGGGGTAGACAGACTTGATGGAGGCGAGGGAGATGCCGCTGGAAGAGCGTGAGTAATAGCGCTATCGCAGGATCATGTTGGCTTCAACTTACTCCCAGAAAGTGCCGGCGAAGTCAATGCCGCCGGGCCCGACGGTCGCCAGCTTGTCGAGCGACAGGTTGTACAGGGCGTGCTCATCCTCAATGTGGAAGAGGCCGTTGATGCGCTCGATGTTCGGGATCTGCAGCTCCGAGAAGTAGTGGTTACCGGTGACGAGCAGGTCGCCGTTGACCTCCTTCAGGTTCGGCATCTTCACGTGCTGTAAACCCGGTCGATATTGGTCGCTCTCGGTGAAGATCATGCCGGCGCCCACGTAGGCAAGCTTGGGGAAGTCCAGGCTGGTGGTATACGAATCGATGTTCTCGAAGGCGTCGCCGATGCGCTCGAGGGAGTCGGCCGTCACCGTCATCCAGTCCTTGGAAATGAGTTTGCCGGTGATCTCCTTGACGCCGTTGAAGGATAGGTCCGAGTACAGGGGCCCGTCTGACAGCGAAATACTTCCGGTAAAAGTCGGGCAGGCTGCGCCGATTTTGTTGGCCTCATCCTGGCTGCTTATGGTTTTGGTGGCTGCGCTGGAGCACACTGTGTATGGTTAGCCAAGGCAGACAAAAGCAGTGTATTGAAACATTACGTGTTGCATTCTGGCCAGCAACAACGCCCACGAGGGCCGAAATCAAAGCCAATTGAACAGTTCTTGCTGCCATTGCTCCTGGATTGCACTTGGAGAGATCTGCAATTGAGATGTACAGAACAAGAATCCGGGCAAATTTATAGAACTTCCAAAGACGAACAGGCAGCAAGCATGGCCTGATGCTTAGTTCTCAGCCTCACATCCGTCGGGGCTATCACCCTCTTTTTCGGACAAAGTAGGGCATTCCGAACCCCGGTGAAGACGAGCTGGATACGAGGCTGTCGAAAGATAGCCGGCACACCCCGGTCGAGCATCAGGGACCAAAGCTTAGCCAACGCACATTACGCAAGCCTTCATTGGCCTGCCATGTTCTGACCAACGCTTAATTCCACAACATCTCGAAGGCTCTCTACATCATTTCCTTACCTACCTAGATAATCGAGGCTCTTGTTAGCTATCAGCTCGTTCGTATCGCTCCGGTGCCAAGCTTCGGCTGCGGCGAAGGATTGCGCCCCCACAGGCACCAACCAATCGCCCCGGGAATGTCGCGCAATGTGGTCTGCCATCAGCCTGTTCCTGTTTCCGCTGTGCTTCCAGATCGAAGGCAAGACGAGGGCGGTTTGCAGGCGGCCGAATGACGTGATCGATTACAAGCATCCGAGTGCGCCGCTGGGGACGGCGACGGCGACGGCGGATACGATTACCAGCGGTTTGAGCGTTTGGTGGAGCGACATTGTTATTATGGCGGGTGCGGAGAAGTTGGTGCAGGCGAATAGGGCTAGTGCGAGTGCGAGTGTTACGAGTACTGTGGGAGGCAGCAGCGCTACGGGGAGCGAGGCGGCAAGGCCGGGATCCGAGGCGGCGGGTCAGACGAGAGGTGAGTGCGAGGATTTGGTGTGCCGTAGATTGAGCTTGACTGATGTGATGACGGCAGCTACGTCGACTTCGGGTGCTTCGGCCAGCAGTACTGGCACTGCTTCCGGGGCAGGGGCTTCGTCTACGAACGGGGCGGGTCGGTTCGATGTGCCTTTGTTCGGATCCGTTGCCGGTATGGCTTTTGGTATTCTGGAATTAGAAAACTGTTATGAAGAGCACGAAACCGTGAATTGTCTTAACGACGACTTTCAGAGGGCAACTAATCGTTGGGTAATTTGGGGTGAGTAGAGGGCCAGCCAGTATTGTTGAGAGATATCAGGAGAGACAAAATCCTGAAAATGAAGCGATAGGCATTGAAGATAGTCGGCTGCAGATATCTGTTAAGCCTGAAGATTTAATGCAGGATGGTGAGGGTTCGCCAATACTATCCGACCCCCACTCGCTGATTGGAAGACTACACCTGCAGCCAGCCTTGCTTACCTGTTTCCGAGACAACTTTTAGGCAGCAACGCTTCTCTTTACCCCGCACAGGAGGGCTGAACAAGAAGGCCGACCTTACATTCCGCCAATCCATCCGCGCACCGCGGCCTGCTCAACTAGCCCACCGCAAATCTTCGGTAACCACAACCGCCGGAGCCGCGACACGAACGGCTATGGACCATCTTCTCGTACCAAAGGACCCCATTCGGAGCCCTCCAAGGATCTGTTACTACTGCCTTGAAGAGTACGACAGAGGCGACTTCATCACATACCCCGAACGGCAAGGCTGGACACAAGAGGAACTGTTCACCAGAACCACATGGACCGAGGTGGACAGTGTCGGCGGGCGAGGGGCAGCTGCAGCTGCGGCCTTTCTACAGCAGTGGCTGTTCTTCGGTCTTCTTCATACAGCCCTTGGAGACGATCTCATCTTTGAAGACTACATCGAGGAGGAGAGCGGCACAAAATACGTTCATACCAGGAATCTCTTCGTACACGCAGATGAACTTGTCGAGAAGCGCAACACTGGCCTTGTGTTGGAGTCGGACATGTACCCCTTGGACCGTGCGATACACACTGCATTCCTTGCGCTTGCATTCATCAGAAAGATGCCCGGAGATGCACTGGACAGTTACTTTATATTGTCTCTTTCGTTGATGGGACGATTCATGACCTGCCTACGGCAGATTCTATTCCGGGACGGTGATCTCGACTCTACCAAGGATGATGATGTATGGGAGCCACCGCGTATTCGTGCCGAGGCTGGCTGGTGGGAACACGGCTCGGCCCAGGACGATTCCATCAGCATTTTGGCGCACGAGATGTTCAAGGAAGAATGGTGTCCAAGGGCAATCAGCATCTTACAGGGGAACTTTGGGGGCCTGGAATGCCGATATCTTGCCTCCCTTCTTCGCAACTTCCAGAAGGGCCGGATCAGCCATCAAGCTTGCACCCAGACGCAGTGCTTTGCATCTCAGATCCAAAAGTCTTCCTACCAGACAGTGCACACCAGCGCCGGCTGCGACTGCCATTTCCGTGGGTTTGATTCAAAAGCCGTAGAGAAGATACTTGAGGCGGGTCATCTTCCATTAGTGGTCTGGAACCGCAGAGACGAGACGCTGAGCTTGATTTCCGGGCAGTTCAGCGCAACATACGTTGCTCTATCACACGTCTGGTCCGATGGTCTCGGTAACCCTCATGAGAATGCGATGCCCCAATGCCAGTTGGAAGCGATTGACGGCTTGGTACGAGACCTCAATCCTGACGACGCCGAGCAAATCCCTTTTTGGATAGATACGCTATGCTGTCCTACGGGCTCATCAGACGCGAGGCGCATTGCAATTCAGAAAATGCGGGACACCTACGCGGGCGCGAACAAAGTTCTGGTGCTCGATAGTACCTTAAGATCGATAAGCACGACGGGAAGGTCGGTTGCCGAACTGGCTCTCTACATCTACTCGTCAAGTTGGGCTGCCCGCCTATGGACCTTCCAAGAGGGCGCCTTACCTGACAGATTGATCTTCCAGTTTTCCGACGCGACACTCGACTCCAAGAAAATCCTATCCACAGCAGAAGGCTTCGAATTCAACTTCAAGAACGGATGGGGAAGCGCCTACGACGTCTACCGTATTTTCGTACAAATCCGTGGAAACAATAGGCATTTCGAGCATTCGGACAACTCCAATATCATCAATTTCGAGTGGTGTGCTATTGCGTTCTCCAAGCGAACCACAAGTGTCCAGGACGATGAAGCTTTGTGTTTGGCTAGCTTGACGGACCAAGATCCAGGTCCTCTTCTGAACTCCCGGGGCCAGGATCGCATGAAGCAATTTTGGTCCCAACTCACGAATGTCTCGGAAAAGTGGATGTATCATACGCTGTCCAGGTTGGACTTGGTGGGCTTCCGGTGGGCTCCAAGAACACTCCTCGGTGCAGGAACTCCTGGTGGTTACCACGATTCACGCGCGACCCCTACCAGTAGAGGACTTCTCGTCAGTGCCTACAGTATTACCTTCCAAAGCCCACAACCACCCCTGTCCTACCCTATCGGCTGTTCTTTCTGGGTACGAAGTACTGATGATGATTGGACGTTTTACCTCTTAAAAAACATCGATCTTAGCCCCGCTCACGGCCCTGACGCCTTCACAATCCCAAGTGGTCATTTCAGCCGCATTGCAGTACTAATGACTGAAACTATACGCAATTCAGGTTTTGACGGTGATAGACGTTTTGTAATGGTCTTCGTCACTGAAGAGGAGGGTGGAGTAACGTATGCACGGCGCGGGGATTCTGGGATTATACGAAAAGCCGACCATCCTAGAAACAGGGGATTGGACTTTCACATAGCCATGATGGAGGGAAAGGAGCGTCTGATAGCGCAGCCGCAACCCGATTCTAGGGTGTCAAGGGAAGGGAAGAACTACTTGGCTGACGACGAGTACGCTACAGTCATCGGAGATTGGACAGACGAGAAGAGTCAGTGGTGCATTGACTGAGGCGCAATGAGAAAAAGAAAAATCCAAGCTGGTCTGTCATAAGTTTCGCAGCTGGGAAATAGTACCCATCCATCTGCACCTGCCTTACCAACAGACTTCTCTCTGAAGATCTGCAACCACGACTCACACTCAAGTACCTGCGCCAACGAATGTCTCGCAGAAGTCACACATCAACTCACACCAGCGTACTCGCCTGCGCCGACATACGGAGGTACCAAGCCGTAGCTTACCAAATCCCTTCATCTCCCCACATTTTCGCGAGTTTCCGGTCCGCGCCTCTGGTGCCCGGCATCGCGAGCATGATCTCGTACATGCGGGCGGCGCAAGTGGCACCTGTCGTCTGACTAGCCATACGGCTAAGGGCTGATCCAGGAAAGTCTTCCAAAGATGTTGCCTGAGGGCTGTTGATCGATATGTTTCGTCTTGTCACATCTACACCATTGAAAGGCATACTGTTCTACCAAAGTGGACGCTGTTTCAATATGGGCTCACATCCGCTCCCGTAGAACGAACCCAGTCTTGGAGATCCTGGCCGCCACGAGAATGAAGCTGCCCAACACCATGGTGCCTCCAGCGAACATCTGTGCATACAGATACTGCCCATTTCTCTGCTCCAGCAGCGCACCACCGATGGGGCTTCCAGTCAGTGATGCGAGGCCAACGACGCTGAACCAAATAAAGAGTAGTACAAGCAGATGCTACACTCATCTTTACGCTCAAGTCTAGTATATATACAGAGAGATGGGCTGCGTTCCATGCTAGCGCCGACAACGTAGCTTCACCGCAAGTAAAGGGGGCTGTCGTCAGTTGAAACCGCGAGGATCCTCAAGGAGATGCTAGCTCCTCGCACCCGAGAGCCCCTTCAAGGCCCACCTGACCCTTGAAATCCCGCCTTGGCCGAAGAGCCATAACTCATCCAGGTCACGTCCGGCAAACTGCACATTGTTAACAGTGTGGTTGGTTTCGATGCGCAGAACCGGCTCCCCCCATTCGCTCAGAACGTCGACCCTAGTATTCATCATCTTTAGCCTGCAATTCTCCTCACGACCACCCGAGGACGGCGACCTACCCATGTCCGGAAGCGCCGACCAAAAACCCGTTCGACGCAACATGAAAGCCGTCGTGGCCCAGCGACTGCGTGCACCAGACGGGCCGTCTGTCGCCCAGCCAGCGTCCCGCAGGCGAGTCGTTGAGCGTGAAGGCGTAAGTGCAGTGCTCGTTGGTCGTGTTGAACAAGATGCCGCCCGGCGACCCGCTCTCGATCGTCGCCCCGCCGTCCGTCACGTACATGGTGCGGCCGTCCGGGGCGATGCCGATGCCGTTGGGCTGCGTCATGGTCCCGTCGATGACGGTTGCGGCGCCCGTCGATGGCCGGAACCGCCACGTCGCCGCCTGCATGACCGGATTGCGCGAGTAGCCCATGGCCCAGCCGAACCCTAACGCGTTTTGTCAGTGGGTCGCCTGGAATACTGATTAGAGAGTCGTACAGGGGTCCGTGAAGTATATATCTCCGTTGGCTGCGTCGATTACGAGATCGTCCGGGCTATTGAACTTTGCACCATAGTAGTTGTTGAGAAGCGGCTTGGTCTTCGTAGTTACGGGGTCGAGGGTGTATATACCGGGAACTTGTTCGACTGTGTCGTTGTCCACGCCGGGAAAGCTGCCGTCTCCCGCCACGGCCCAGTATACGGTTCCGTTGAAGTACCGGCCTCCGTTCACCCCCCACACCGGAGGCGAAGTGGTGAAGTTCGCAAGTGCCGGGCTCGTGTCGTTAAGGTAGATGATTTTCTGGTTGTAGACGTCTGGGCTAAAGGCGGAGAAAATGATGGCGTCCAGTTCTGGAACGTACACTGGAGCCTCTTGGATGTAGCCAGGTGTAGTTTCGAACACAAAATCGAGTGAGGGCGATGTCCCAAGAATATCGAAGGCCCGGGGATCATAGACAGTGAAGGTTGAATTCCGAACCAGCTGGAAGGACGGGTTGGTCGCGTTGGTGTCGGCAAAATCAGCCGTGCTGGCCGTGTTTCCATCGTCACGGGAAAAGGGGAGTTCCAGGACGGCAGCGTGGTTGCTGACACACACAACACTGGATGCCGTCGTGCTCTCACAGAGTCGCGCCAAAGGATATGCTTTGCACCCAAGGACGCAAAGACAAACAATGGTAAAGACGCATCTCATGATGGCTGTGTCGCTTCGTATTTCGGCCGTCATACAGCTTTTATGCATACAGGAGGACGGATTTAAAGATTCAACTGATCCTAACACCGGTCTCAAGTGGGTCTCTCACGGACACTGGCGGACAGTTGTGTAATATGCCAAGCGCCAAGAATTGTCCATCGACGGTGAGAACGACCATTTGACAAGAGACTAGCTCGCTACTACCTGATTCATGGATACCTCATTTAATTGTAAAGACCAAAAACCAGTTTTCTTTTTTTATTGTTTACCGGGTGGATAGTAGCCCGATCTACACGGACGACACAACTTTGTCATCGAGAGCCTGTCACCGGTATGCAGCATTCAATAATGCACCGCTCAGTTTCCAGGCGTGCAAAATTACAACTTGATATTGATTTGCGAGGAGCTTCTCCAGTAGCCAAGACACTTCACCCAGCCATAATCCAACTATCCCGGTCCTTCCGAGGCATGAAGAGAGCTGCAGTTGCATTTAGCCATACGACCACTTCCCGAAGAAAACGAGCAAAGTCGAGCGTGGCAAGGCCCCTCTCCACTGGAAAACGAGACTTCTCAGCAAGCCAAATCCATCGAGGCCAGCCAGAAGCTCTCCAACAAGAAATAGACAGCTTGGTTATAACTAGCTTTTCCCACAGTATATAGACCACGCTTCTCCGCCAAATGTTTGATCGTTCGTGGTTAACTTGAAAGTTCTAATAAAGACCCCTTAGCACTATGCAACGCATGATCACGTTCTAATCTTTTATCCAACCATTAGATTCCATTCTTATCTCTTCAAGGTAAACCTTAGTAGAAGAAACCTACCGTTACATACATCATCTTTACCAAGGTTTCTAGTAAGTTTTACTTTCTAGTAAAACTCTTTGAAAAGCCCGCACCCTTCTCAACGCTTCACTGGACTGAGACGAACGATCAGCGGAGGCTTACTCCATAGCGTCCACACCTTCTGTTCAGCCCAGTCTCGAGACTCAGGACAGAGCTCCATGTCGAACGTCCACAACATGATGGATAGAATCAGCCTAATCTCATGATACGCCAAGCTAGATAAGGCGAAGAAGTTAGTAACTTTTCAGAAAAGGCCGCGGCACGTACGACTGCTCGCTCTGTTTCCCAAACTCACTTTTTACCCAGACAGTTCCGTGGCCCGTACGAGAACGGCTCGAACACATCTCGCCTATCGCCCTCGTACTCGGGCGCACCCATCCACCGCTCAGGCACGAAGGCGTCGGCATTGCGGAAATTGGCGTCGGAGCGATACGCCGCATAATGATGGACATAAACCCGTGTCTAACCCCTCCGCCCAACGGGACGATCGTGTCAGCTAGATGAGCCGAGAAGTGCCGCATAAGCACCAAAGGGGGTTACAAGGAGAGAGAGAGAGAGAGAGAGAGAGAAAGAACCTACACCACCGGGCACCCACCTCCCGCAAACCGCCGCCCCGCCCTCGGCGACCTTCCGCGGCGTCCCGATCGGCGCGGGCGGGTACAGGCGCAGGCCCTCTTCGATGCACGCCTGCAGGTACGGCAGCCGCTGCAGGTTCACGAGGTTCATGTCGTCCTTGGTCGCGTACGCGCCGCGGATCTCGGCGACTAGCTTGCGCAGCTTGGCCGGGTTGCGCAGCAGGTGGTACGTGAGGCCGCTCAGCGACGTCGCCGTGGTCTCGGTGCCGGCGAGCATGAAGAAGGCCGCGTTGGAGTGCATGCGGGAGGCGTCGAGCTTGACGGCGCCGTCGTCGCCGTCGCCGCGCTGTAGGACGAGGCTCCATATGTCTTGGCGGCCGTCGTGGCGTGCGGCGTTGGCGGCGAGGCGGCGCGCCACGCGGTCCTTTGAGTTTTGCAGATGGAGGCGTTGGGACGCGAAGAGGGAAGGGGGGATCATGAAGCGGCGGAGGAGGGGGGCCACGAGGGGATACTCGCGGCCGATGCGGAGCAGGTCGAGGGCCTTGATGTTGGCGAAGACGGCGTGGACCCAGGGGGAGAGCTTGGAGCTCTGGAGCAGGTGGAGGGGTTCGCCGAAGGTGAGGTCGCCCATGATGTCGAAGGTGGTGCAGTTGTACAGCGTGACGAGGTCGAACGTCGGGCTCGCCGGTGGCTGCGTGCAGGCCTCGATCACCGCCTCGGACGCCAGCTGCTCGGCGTACTGGCGGATTAGAGGTTCCTGCTCCACAAGCGCCTTGTGGGAGAAGGCGTTGGCGAAGATGCGGCGGACCTGGCCGTGCTTGGCGTCGTCGTGTTCGGTCTGCAGGTTGGGCCCGCCCGTGGCGGCCGGCGGGCTGTACCAGGTTGTGTCTTTGCCGTGGCTGGGCTTGCCGCCGACGCGGTGACCGAAGATGTCTTTCCAAGCTTGGCCGTCGATGTAGCTGAGCTCTGCGGGGTTGACGCGCACGACTGGCCCGTACTTTTGGTGCAGGGCGTGGACCCATAGCATTTGGTCGCCACGGATGGCGTGGTACCAGTATGGGAATTGGGTCAGGGAGCTCAGCGTTGGGCCTGGGTATTTTGCCAGCGGACTAAGGTAACGATTCTTCACGAAAGTTCCAGCAACGTATATGAGAGTCTCATTGCTCTTGTTAGCGAATACTTCTTCACCCGCGGCGTTGACTCACCAAGAGCAGAAATCCTGCGATCAGATTTTCCGACGTGAAGACCCGGAGGTCTCGATCGAAGGTCTCGCTATTCGCCATTTTCGTTTGGTTGTATCTCGTCGGGTTAGCGGGTTTTTGCATTTCGTGTCGCGGAACTCACAGCACCACCAAGCAGACGGCCAGAATGAGTGTAGCGTTTCGTGAGAAGCACAGTGAGAGGGCGATTCCATTGACTCTTTAAAGATTGGCAAAAGGCAGAAGACAGTGCGAACATTTGGAGCAGTATTTCAAAGCATCAAGAAGCCATACGTCGAATGTTTTCCCGGAAAGGAGCTACTGCATGGCCCAACCATCTCTTCTGCCGTCATCTTTTTCTAAAGCGGCAGTGATCGCACAACGCGTGGACCACTCTGTCGGTGGTTTCCTGGCGACCGAGCACCGAGCGCCGGGGGTGGTGCTCGGCAGCCAGAAAATCACCGAGACCGACAAGTTCAACAGCTCGGCAGACGAGGTGAGCCGATGGACTCGTTACTGCCCCAACGCTAAAAAGCGAACTGAGGGCTAAACCCGTCCCAAGTGATCCCCATGTCCATCTCGTCCAAAATGGACTGCCACTCCGCCCACGGCGTGCCGCTGTTGCCAATCACGAATTCGGGTATCGACGAGCTCTCCTGCTGCCCGGCTGCAACTGCGGCAGTGTGCACGTCCGAGCCGCGTTCAACAAATTGTCCGGGACCATGGCCATTCGCCTTTCCGCCATTCGTTGTCGGGCCAGAATTCCTGGTCTCGCGCGCTTGAGCCATCAACTTATGCAAGGGACGCAGCAACGAGGCCGTCTTTGAAGCCAGTAAGCTCTCCACGGGCGGCAGCGATGTCTCCATGGCTACCCGCCACGCCCGTTGAGCCAGCTCGTCATCTCTCCCGTTGATGAGTTGGAGAAGCACGTAGCACAGCTGGTGCCACTGACGAGGCGACCGAAAAAGTACGCTGCGCTGAGCCACACGCGGATTCGTGGCAATGAAGTCCCAGGATTCAAGGCACTCGAGGCAACTTACGAAGAGCTTGTCCACAATCTCTTGCGGGAGCTCGACGCCGTTCCGCAGCTGGCGAAAAGGCCGGTACAGGAGTAGCCAGAGCTTCGACATCGAGAAGTGAAACACGGATGTACCGACTGGACACAAAGGATGCTGGCTGTTACGAGGATGGAGGTAGAGGTTGGTGACATGGTCGGAATAGTGCGTAATGCATCGCTCCATTTGCGCGATGCCTTCGGTTCTCGGAATCTGTCTCATGCGTCGCAGGAGTAGAACTAACTCGAAGCGTATCAAGCTGCAGCTCATCTCCGTGTATTCACAACGAGGCTCTGGCGGATCTTCCGTACATGGGCTGAGATCTTGGTCGGGAACGTTGAGTGGCAAGTGCGTGTCGAAAGCGCTGTCCATAGTTGTGCATTCCAGGCCACAGCGCTCAGATACCATGAGATCGAAGTAGCAAATCTGCCACCACAAGCGACGGCGCATCTCGACATCGAAGGGCGAAAGGGAGAAGTGGCTGCCGTCGCGATGCAAGCCCATCTGCTGGGCTATCCGCACAGCCAGTCCCGATAACAGCCACACCTCGTCCGAAGCATTTCCTGGCATACTACAAAGGAGGAGAACAAACGCTTGGAGAACGGACACGTTCCTTGTCCGTGGTAAGCCGTCCTTGTTCAGCGCACACTGGCATGCAAGCCTGTACTTGAGAAGCAAAGTGCGCTGGTCTTCGCCAAGTTCGCGCTCGCATTCTTCGGGCGACAGGCTGGTGACAGCACTAAAGCACATGGCAAAGATGAGGGCTTTCGGGGCCTCTCTTGTTCGCGTGCATGCGTTTGCATATGCTGAAAAGGCTGCTGATTCGGTTGGCATGTGCAAGATCTTGATGTGCGGGTCGACTCTCTGGGCGTATTTATCCAGATAGAAGTGCATCTGGGTTGCCGGTGGCAGATACATGAGCAGGTCAGCCCCGGGAATTCCCTGGCCCCAGATGGATTCAAAGACGCTGGAGGATGCGTCTGTGCGAGACGCATCATCGGCATGGGCCTCGCCGTCCTCAGCAAGCACGGTTCTAAGCTCTTCAGCCTGGCATGGGAAATCTCTTAGCGCACTGCACAAGTGATAAGGAAGCATTGGTCTTACCTCGCCGTGAAACTTGGCCAGAGTACCATTCGTCGTGTACCTGGTTCCTCTCTTCCCAATTTCCAACGTCCCGAAGCTCTCGACTATGGAGGTGACTTCTGCAGCTGGCTCCAAGCCTGCATTCGCGCCGTCGTCCATTCCGGAGCTCATGTCTGCATCAGGAGCGCTTTCATCGGCTGCACGTGCTTCTTCTGGTGTCTCCCCGCCGGCTCGCAAGGACTGAACAACGCTCTCCAAATGCCTTACCCGGTCGACAAGTTGCTGATATCTCTCCACCCGTGGCTTGTGCGTTGGGCGTCGCTCCGTGTACGTGCATTCGATGTTCAAACGCACGCAGTTGGAACAAGGGTACTTCTTGTCACAGCGCACCTTGCGCCGCCTGCAGACGGCGCACGTAGTCAGTACCGCTGGGCCACCTGTCATTGTAGGTAGGCTGATCTGTCTCATGCACTCTTTATCTGTGAGGATGTCAGAGAAGTGGCGGAGCGGCACGGAACGTAACGCCACCATGTGCACGATGTCACATGCGGGGCCCTTTCTCCACAAAACGTGTGATTCTACCGACTAAAATCCGCGCCCCACAAAGTTGAAGCACACAGTATGGACACTCCTCGAGCTTACCCTACGGCCTTACTGCTGTTCTCGGTCCTTTAGCCAAATGCAGTCGGCAATTTTGATATCCGGAAGCGTCCGGGGAGAGTCGCATGATGCACAAATGTTTCATGCTTGGCGGGCTACCTAAGTCGGAGAACGGAACACATCAGATCCGTGATTTTGCGCCAATCCGCTTACTCTGCCTTGGACGAGCTACGAACCAAAGTCTTGGTCAACTCCACTGTGGCTGGGCAACAGCAATGTTAGTGCAGTTTTGAAGCAGAGAGAAATGAGAGGGAGGCCAAAATGGCCGCGCTCATAGTAGTCTGGCCAGTCATGCTTCCATATCGTCTTGCACCCTGACGTACATGAGCAAAGCTGCCGGGTCCACTTTCGGGAACAGCTGCAGCCATGTCTTGTGAAGTGGAAAGCATTTACTGTGCACCCGTTATATAAAGCTGAACCGATGGCTTCCACAGTCGTTTCGCACACTCACTTCAACTTCCAGCTTTGCTACCATTGAGAATGACCGCCAATTCCTTCAACGCCCCCAAAGTCGCGTTCATCAGCGGTTGCAACGGGATTAGTGGGCATGCTCTCGTCGAACATCTGAGCAAACAGCCTGCCTCGGAATGGTATATCTAACATACAACCGCCTCTTTAGTTCACTCGCTTATATGGTTGGGCGTAGGTCAAAGATCGTTATCTCCTCCCTCAGGCCGTCGTCAGTCGTATGGACCGACCCACGCATTCAATTCGTGGCTGTCGACTTTCTTGGTTCTCAGGAAAAAGCCGTCAAGGCACTACGCGAGCTTTGCCAGGATATTACACATGTCTACTTCACATCCTACGTCCACAACGATGATTTGAACAAGCTAGTAGAGAAGAATGTACCTCTATTTAAGAACTTCATGGAAGTTATCGAGCGCATCTGTCCACGACTAGAGAGGGTCTGTCTACAAACAGGAGGCAAGGTAATGGTAGGCCAATAGAAAGTACAAGATTCGCTACTAAGTTCGCCCAGCACTACGGCTGTCACCTAGGCCCCACGAAGCAGCCCATAACCGAGGATATTCCTCGCTACGAGGATAGAGGACTCAACTTCTACTATCAACAGGAGGACTTCCTCTTCGAAGTTCAGAAGCGCCGCAATCAATGGTCCTACAACATCATCCGCCCCTTCGGCATCATCGGCTACACTCCGTCCGGTTCGTCGCGCCCAAGCCAAGGCTCCTCTCAGATTTTTTTCATACCGCTAAACCAGACTCTATAACTAGCAAACGGCATGTCTCTGGCCGTGTCCTTCGCCGTCTACTTCCTTCTCAACCTCGAGCTCGGCCAGAGTGCACCCTTCCCGGGGTCCAGTGTCGTCTTGGACTTCCCAGAAGATATCAGCTACTCGCCAAGCATTGCTGACATGAGCGTGTGGGCGACGACGAACGAGCGCGCGAGGAACCAGGCGTTCAACCAGGTCTCCGGCGATCCGGTGGTCATGCGGTATTTCTGGCCGCAGCTGGCGGCCTACTTTGGCGTCGAGGTGAGAGCGAACGATCCCGGCGAAGAGCCGCGACGTGGAGAGAAAGACCTACTAAATCCGATTTTTGCAGATGGATGAGGTGACCACGCTTCAAAGTGACATCAACGACTGGATCAAGGACAAGCGACCCGTTTGGGAACGCGTCGTGGCCAAGTACGGTGGCAAAGTGGAGGCTTTCGATTGGTGTACTTGGGGCATGTTCGAATGGGCATACTGTCAAAGACATTGGCCGGCCCTACCTAGCGTCACCAAGGCGAGATCGCTTGGGTGGATGAGGGTCGACACGGCGATGCAATGCTGGGAGGAAACTTTTGGGACCTTTGAAAACGCGGGCATCCTTCCAAAGGCTTCTGTGATCAGGGCGGCTTTGAAGGAAGGAAAGTGAAATCAGCCTCGTGCGGGGAGAGGCCGGAGATGCATGGCTGCCTATATCTCCTCGGCAAGACGGGCGTCGAGATCCTCCAATCAGTGTGACTGGATAGCTAGATAAGACAATCAATTATTGGCTACGGGAAGATGTATAGAAGCAGCAATTAGAGCCAGGATAATTCACTTATCATGAGTTGTAGGCATCAAGGAAATCTATTGAATGTAAGACAAAGGTGTATTAACCGCTTTCTATTCAGGTTGCTTCTCCAAGGAACAGATCAGCAGCTTGACCGGCCCCTGGCTCCGACTGGCCTGCTCGCGCTCTATTCTATTGCGTATCTTTTCAGTGATGATGGAAGTCCTTCCATGTTTTCTTAATCAGCTCAGCCCATCCCGTCGTCAGCTTCGTTGCTTGCAACATCTCTTCTGTGATCTCCAACTGCGGCTGGTACTCAAGTAGTAGTACTCGCCAGAAACTCAGTGTGCGCTCGTGGCTTACAGCTTCTACGGCACTCTCAGCTGTACCTTCCGGGTCTTTCCGACGCCCGGCCAAAGAGCGGAGTAGACCTGACTGACTTGCCCCGCCCAACAACAACAACAACAACGGAGCAGCACACGGCGGCAGTATTAATACGAGGTCCGGTCCCGCACGCACGCCCCATGGAGGTTACTCCTCCTCCTCCTCCTCCTCCTCCTCCTCCTCCTCCTCCTCCTCCTCCTCCATGTCGCCCAGACGCTTTCCCTCCAGCAACATCTCCTCCGCAACCTTCAGCGACGGGGTCCCCTTTTCCAACAAACGGACCGGAGGAGGATGCGCTTCCTTCTTCGCATGCTTAGCGCCAAACTACACCCCCGATACCTACCCCCGCCCTCCCCCCACTGGCTGCCTAACCTCACCCAACAACACCCTTACAACCTCCTCCTCCTCCTTCCCCGCCTCCGCCGCCGCCGCGCACACCCGCATCCTCCCCTACCACCACCCCCGCTTCCAGAAACACCCGCACAACGCCTACATGCCCATTGCGGCACGCGGCGGCGAGCGGTGTTGTCGTCGTCGTCGTCACGCCATCCCTCACCGCGGCCGCCGCGTTCGCATCGCCTCCGAACGCGAGGAGCAGCTTAACCATCCTTGCGTGGCCGTTCGCGGCGGCGGCGGCGGCGGCGGTGGTGGTCATGGTCGTCGTGGATGTGGATGTGGATGGAGATGGTGTGGCGTTCGGGTCCGCGCCGTGCGAGAGGAGTAGGCGGGCGCAGCGGGGGCGGTTGAGGGCGACGGCGGTGTGGAGGGGGGTGGTGAGGTCGGGATCGGTGGTGGTGGTAGCGCACAGGGCGAGGAGGGGTGGGAGGAGGTGGGAGCGGTTGTGGCGGATGGCGGTGGCGAGGGCGGTTGGGAGAGGTATGGCTGGGGGGCGGAGGAGGGAGGGGAAGGCGGAGGAGGGGTCTTGGCCGGTTTCGAAGATGTCGAGGAGGGCGGCGCGTCGTTCGTAGGGGGCGAGGGGGGAGTCTGGGCGGGGTTGGGGGAGGGGCGCGGGGTGGTGCTGGGAGGGGAGGGGTTGGATGGCTTCGGTGGAGCCGGCGTGGCGGATGGTGTATTTCCTGCGGTCCAACCGTTCTGGTCTCCTGGTGTTTGGGGCAGTGGGGAAGCCGTCTTTGGCGGATAGGAGGATCTTGAGGATGTTGTCTGAGTTGTTGATTGCGCGGGTTAGGAGCGGGAACATTGCTTCCGCTTGGCTGCTTGATGCGCCGTCGAGGAGAATCGTGACGGGATTCGCGGCTGTCACGTCCCAGATGATGGACAGGCAGTCTTCAGCAGTCAATGGGGATACACTCTGTTCCTTCTCTTTTGCCATCGTTTGTCTCAATCGGTACTCGGAAAGCAGGGTGTCCGAAACGGTCGGTCTCTCTCCGCCACTGAGGGTAAGATCCGCTACGATCCGCTGCAGGATTTCTGCGGAAGAGGAACACTCGGCACAGTTGATGTAGACGATGATGCTCAGTAGCTCTTGTCCGTCGAAAGGGGGCGAGATCAACCGTAGGGCTTCGCGGCATGTTTCGAGCCTGGTGAACTCGGGATCGGCGACTGCCAAAATGGACGAGCAGCCCCGTATCCACCATTTGCGCAAGGCATAGAGCATTGGGGAGTCGTCTGGCACGCTGCCCTCGCTCAAGTCCCTAAGATTTTCTCTTTTGACATGCACGGGCTTGCCCAAGATCCAGCTTTGGAGTTCTTCATGTAGCTCCTGAGGGATCACCGTCTCGGAAATGGTTCCCTTTTCGTACGGTCTTTGCCACTGGGTGTCGAGACTGCGCATGTAAGGCAGACGAAAGTGATTGCATGCATAGTTGATACGGGACGTCAGCCCTCGCACGGCGTCAAATTCTCCAGAGTCTTCGACTGGGGTTCCGCCGGTAGCGTGGGTAACGCGGTACGCAAGCAGGCGCAGGATCTCAGCGTATGCGCGGGACAGTAGATCCTGAGTGGAACCTTCGAGCGGGGAGAACCACAACACTTTATCGAGGTCGCAGTCCTGAAACATGAGGAAGAAGCGCGCAGCACGCGTCAAATCGTTGACCGTTCTCGAGAACATCGGGACATCCTGGACTTCTGCACCGAGTAAAAACCAGAAAGGGGACCAGAAAAGACGCCAGGCGTTATGTTGGTCTTCCGGGATGGACTGATTGCGGGTTCGGATGAGGTCCACGTAACGGATCAATTTCTCCAGAACGTCGCGCACGGGCACAATGACCGTCTGGCCACGGATCCTCTCTTCTCCCCAGCATCTCCAGACGGCCTGATTTCTTTTCTCCTGCGCAACCTTCTGGACCGCAAGAAGAACGTCGCGCTTGTTGGTTTGGGCCAGGGTGAGAGCATTTTTCACGTCGTCATCAGCTTCATTGACTGCACGTGCCCAGAGATCGCTAGCCGGGTTGGCAGGTGTTTGCTGCTTGGGTTGATTTTCTTGTTCCATGGTTGTTGGGGAAAGCAACGAAAGGCGTGCGGCTGCCCAAGTTTATCCATCGAAGCTGAGTCATTTCTTTCGCTAGCATACGCCACCAACTTCTGCCTTGGACATCGACCCATCATGACATGTCCGTCGCTGGACGATTTGGAAGCACTTGACACCACGATTGAGTTTTTGCAACGTCCGATTCATTCGCTATGCTGCTACTACCAGAGTGGAAAAGACGGTGCTGCTTGCTCGACAGATTTGATCATCGTGAAGTGGTGGGTTCTGTTATCTGACAGTGGCGTGTGCAAAAGTCTCTCGTGTTCCGGCCCCACTAATTAGTTTCCTTCCCAACGTGGTAAAGGCAAAGTCGTCACCCAATCACGCTCTTCTGACGCAGCAGCTCCTGTAGTCAGCTGTGACTTTAGATATGTGTGGCCGACAGCTATCTCGGAAAACTTGCCATCTAGATCAGGCCACCCAGTCATATCTTCCGCAGGCGGAAGTATTGAAGGGGCTTTTACGGTGGCTATAACGGTGATGTTGGTGGTGCGTGGTGTTTCGCTGGATTGGACTTGAGTGTGAGGCTGACAAGCGGGTGGACACCAGCCCATGCAAGCCCGTTGCTCTTGGTCCATCACCTTCATGTGAGGTAAATCAGCTGGCGGTAAGGATAATATGTGACCGAAAACGGAAAACATTGGCTAAATGACCCCATATATGAGGTGCCAGTATGCGGTTTGACCGCGCACCACGACGTTGGCTCTTTTCTATAAGCTGTACACAGGCGAGCCGCTAAAGTCCAGGAAAGGTTCAAAAGCCTGTTCAATATATTAGCCGACACGTTCGCGAGCCCACATGGGCAGCGTGGAACTTACCGAAGAATCCAAGTCCAACCAATCCGTCGCCTCCCACTGCTCGAGCGGATTTGGGATCACTCCAAAACCCACGCCGCACTCTTGCAACAGCATGTCCTCCGGCCCCGACGCCACAGTCCCACCGACTCCTTGCACGTCCCCAGCAACTCCCCGACTTGTTGTCCCCTGCGGCGCCAGCACATGCCGCTCGCGCACCTCATCCCCCCTGGTAGTGGCGCCGCCGGCACACCCCGCCTCCACCCTCAACTCCTCTAAGATGACACTATACCTCCGGTTCGGCGAATCCGCCGCCGTCGCCCGCGCCAGATGCCCATGACACCTCTCCGCCAGCGCGAACAACTTCTTCCTCCGCAGCCCCTCGTCCCGGGCCCCCGTGCCCCCGCCGCCGCCGCCGCCGCCGCCGCCGCCGCCACCCGCCCGCCGCCGGTCAATCTCCCACACATACACGACGGCCAGCGCGCAAAACGTCACATAGCTCGTCCACCAAAACGCATGCAGCAACGGCGGCGGCCCCCCGGCCATCCCATCCACCGTCTCCAACGCCACCTTGGCCGCGCCCAGACACTCGGCCACCGCATCATCATCATCATCATCATCATCATCATCATCTCCCTCATCTCCCTCATCATCATCATCATCGTCGTCATCCCCCTCCTCGCGGCGGCGGCGGCGGCGGCGGCGGCGGTTGCGGCGCGTCGTCAGCATCAAAAACGGCCGGTACGCGTGCATGACGGCGTGCGCGTACGCCAGCGCCAGCGCGACGTGCTGCCGGCGGAACGCCGGGACGAGCGTGGCGGGGCGGATGACGGTGCCGAGGTGCGGCGGGAGGGCGGCGCGCCAGGCGTGCAGGGTGTGGACGAGGGAGCGGGCGCGGGCGAGGCGGGCGGATGGGGCGGTGTGGTGGTGGTGGATGGCGTAGATGTCGCGGGAGGTGAGGCCGATGGTTTGGGAGAGTCTGGTTTGGGGGGGGATTAGTGGGGAGGGTGGGTGGGGTGGGGTGGGGTGGTACGGACTTTGCGTGGTGGATGAGGGCTTCGACGTGGCAGTCTTCGAGGGGCGAGGGGGAGGGAGAGGAGGAGGTGGTGGTGGTGGTGGTGGCGGTTGTACAGCCGTGTTGGGTCATGTCGGCGTCGTTGACGAGGTCGGGGAAGGCTTGGTCGATGTCGTCGTCGTGGTAGAGGCGCGGGCGGCCGAGGACGACGCTGAGGTATTTGTCGATGATGTAGGCGACCCAGAAGGTGCGTTTGCGGCATTGGTCTTTGATGTAGTCGGGCGGAGAGGCGGAAGAGGCTTTGGTTGGCGGGCCGCCGCTGCGCTTTCGGCCGGCGTGGCGGTGCAGGCCGAGTGCGGATGTTATCTGCACTGCAGTGCCGAAGACGTACCATGCGTGGTTCATGCGGGTGGTTTGGAGGAGGTAGATGACTTGCAGCAGCCGGGCTTGGGCCGACTCGAGGCGCGGGAGGCCGGTCTCGGTGTCGGTCAGCTCGGTTGATGCGCAGAAGAGGCGGTCGGCGCTGTGGAGTGTCCATCCCCCCTCGGCTGACAGGCTGTGTAGCTTTTCCTGGCGGAGGGTGACGATGGCGAGGATCGCGAGGATGACTGCGGCTTTGGCGTTTCCGATGCCGTGTGCGATGGGCGCGTTGTGTTCGACGTTGTCCAGAACTGATGCGAGCCAGGCAGTCACGGTTTGCCGGTGGAGCAGGCGGTAAGTCACGACGCAGACATCGAAATAGAATTCCATCAACTCCATGGCAGCTTGCCTGTCGGGGATTGTTAGTGGCCCTTGGCCATTGAGCACAAATGGCTTGTCGCCCGCATTCATCATGCGCTGGTCTGTCTCCGTTCCGTTGGAAAGGTCGGGGATTGCTTGCCCACTTTGGGCTGACAGCCTTTTCCAGGCTCTGTGGAGGAACGTGAGGCCGGAAGTAGGGTCAAAATACTGGCCCCCGATCTCAGCCATCTCCATGTCGGGCGAAGCTCGCGAAGGTGCCCCGTCGACTGGAGCAGAGCTGACATGCTCCGGTTCCCTTGATTTGGCTGCCGATGTGTTTGCGGGGTAGGAAATATCCGTTCTGTGAAAAGTGTTGGCCGAAGCTCGCAATGGGTCTCATGCATGCCAACTTGCCTTGGAGAAAGATTGCTTCCGGGCCGCTCCCGGGTTGGTGCAACTGATCCCGGCGGCGGCGTGGGTGCTCTGCCTCGCTTGTATTCGGCATCATACACACATGTCAAGCCTCTTTTGACGCAACCATCGCATGGTATCGTGCCCGTACACCTCGCTTTTTTGGCTTTGCACCAATCGCACGCTCTGCTGACCTTGGGCGCTTTCCGTCGGTTCTCGACCCCCTCACTCGCCGGAGTTCGCGGAAAGGAGACGGAGCTGCGTTTCCGCCGCGCGGCTGATGATACTGATGATGTCCGGGGGTGGGGCTCGCCCGTGGGTGTAGTTGCGGCGATCATCGTGCGTGCTGAAGCGAAGTCCGAGAATCCGGAGATGAAGAAAATGCATGTCTTTAATAAAAAGCGTTTTGCGGGGTCAAAACCCGGTACAAATCCTTGGCATCGTACCTCGGCTGCAGCGTGCGGGGGATTCCGCACCTCTCGCTACTCTTACCGCTATTGCGGAAATGGATGGCGGGAAAGCAGCACTGTCTCCAGTGTGAGTGTATTTCAAAATGGGTTTGATACCACGGACTCAAAATAGAGAGAAAAAGAGTGGCTAGCTGAACTAAATGTGGTCTTCAACAATGAGCGGTTCTGTTACGTCAAACACTCGTGATTTCATGTTGCTCCTTCCACAGAAGAGCGGCTACAGATTGTATCTGAACAATGGGCTCTTCTCTCCCATCCTCTCAAGCTCCTCGTGCGAATATTGAGCTCGGATCTGCTGCTCCGTGTACCTCGAGTTGTTCTTATTGATTTTCCAAAGCGCAAGCTCCAGCACGAAACAAGCAACAATACCTGCCGCAGCAAAGCCGAAAGATGTGCCGTATCCGGTGGGATACTTTGGTGCTTCATCCTCGATATAGATGTAGCTTCCAATTACTCCACCGATGTTCCCGGCACAGATCAGCCAACCGATTCCAATCGACCGCTTCTCCGCACTGGCAATGTTCGCGACGTTCCAAGCATTGACGCCCGGAAGGATGGGGTACATACTATGGCCTTCGTGTCAGCTGCGACCAGGTTCGGTGCTGTATGGGAGGCACGTCTTACCCGAAACAAGCAAGGCACACAGCAAAGTAGCACAGCGCGATGTTGCCCTTGATGTCCTCCGACTTCGTAAACAGGATGGAAAACGCCACCACCAAACACATCTGCGGCCCCACAATGAACGGCATGCGCCACGAGTAGCGGTCGGCAAACACCGAAAACGCGTACGCAGCCAGCGCTCCGCAAGCGTAGGGCGGAATCGTCAGCAGCTGCGCCGTCGCGGACGTGTAACCCATGTTCTTGATGATCTGGGGCATCGTGAATTTGAGCGCGTAGTTCGGGACGGCGTTGGACCAGTTCACGAGGATCAGCAGGTAGATCTTCCAGTCTGTCAGCACTGCCCAGAGAGCGTCCCAGTGCACTGTCTTCTTCTTGTTCGAGCTCGAGGTGTTATGGCTTCTCCGGGCGTGTTGTCGGAGCTCGAGGTAGCGGATCTCGTCGGCGTTGAGCCAGCCGGATGAGAGGGCAGGGGAATCGATAAGGAAGAAGAAACAGAGTACGGCCATCGAGACGGTGATGATGCCTTCGATGATGAAGATCTGTGTCGTTGCGTTTTGAGTCAGTGTATTGCCTCACAGTGGGGTGCATGAGTGCAGCTTACCCACCGCCAGCCTTCCAATCCGGCGAGCCCATCCATTTTGGCCAGACCGAAAGCAAGGAGACCTGAGAAGGCGCCGCCCGATGCAGCTGAAGAATATAAAAGGGCGATGCGCGTTTGCGTTTCGTTTGGAAGGTACCACTTGGATACGAGCAGGATGGCGCCAGGAAAGAAGCCAGCCCTGTGTGTGCATTGTTAGCGCCTCCGAGCCGGACGCAGAGTGAAGTAGCAGGCTCACTCAAAGAGGCCGAGCAGGAGTCGAATAACGGTGAGACCCGCAAAGTTCTCAACGACGCCTGTGCAGGTCATGATGACGCCCCATGCAAAGACAATGGAGCCAAGGTATCGTGACGGGCGTTGGAACTTCTCCAGAATCATGTTGCTCGGAACCTCTGAGATACGTTAGATCCTGTAGATATGTGTTGACCGACGCCTTACCAGCCAGGACATAGGGTATGAAGAAGATGGAAAGGGCGATGTTGTACTGCGTTCCATCCATGCCCAAGCTGGAGAGCAGGCCCTCGATTTTGGCATTTCCTGTCATTGTCAGCGCCTTGGGTGTGCAATGTGCGTCGGAGTTCATACCGATGTTGGTCTTGTCGATGTATGTGATCAAATAAAGCATCAAAAGCATCGGTACAAGCCGCCACTGGGTACCATGAGTGCAAGTCGGGTGCAACTATTAATGGTGACTACTCACGTCGACCTGGTGAATTAAAATTCACTGTCAGCGTATCCCTTTACTCTCGAGGATTGGTTTTGGGAGAATACCTTGCGGACTGCTCTTTTCTTCTTCTCTTCTGGAAAACTGGCGAGGAACTCCTCATCTTCCGGGCTCATTCCGGTGGCGTGGGCACAATACTCGCTTTTGATCACCTCCGACTTCTCTGGCTGGGCGTTCTCGACATCCATGTGCTCAAACGACCTTGGAGGAGCGGCCATTTTGAGCAGATGGCAATGGGTGCGTTCCGAGTAGTGGATGTCCCTACAGTGAGAGGAGTTGAAAAGGCAGAAGATGATGCGAGTTTTAAGCTAAGGGTTGCACAAGTCCGAGCCCCAGATTTGCGGGGGTGGTGGAGTGAGAGTGTCAACCAAGCTTTGCACGGTCTGCCAGTAGCCCGGAATTCTCCAGACTCGTAGACCGAGAAGGTGCCGGGATACGGCTGACCAGGTAGAGGCACTAAGCTGGAACTAACGCCAGAAGCGGACTTTCACGGTGGCGTTCCTGGGATGCTCAGGGCGGATTCCCGGATTCCCGGATCCTACTACGCGCTCACTCCGGATTACCCGGATTCCCGGATTTGTTGCACCACCACGACGGTCCCCCGCCATCCTTTCCCCGCAGCAGCAGAACAGCTAACCCAACATGGCTTTTTCTGGGGCCGTGCGGTGGTCTTTTCCTGCCGGCCTTCGACTACGAAGATCGGCTGTTACATCAAAGACCTACATCTCCGCAGCAATGGCATCGTCTCCGCATCAGAAATCCGAGCACAAACCCCAGAAATCCGGAGAACTTCTTGACTCCAAACCAAAGCACAAAATATATTTATTCCCCAAGGACCCGCAAGACCAACCCAGACCAAGCAGAACAACCACCTTCGAGGACCACAACATCAAACCGTCCTCCTTCCAACCTCGTCACCTCGCTCCCACCACCCCCCCTCCTCCTCCACAGCAAACACCCCACCTCCCCTCGCAACCATGACCACCACCCTCGACCTCCGCGGCCTCACCCCCGCCCCCGTCACGCCCTTCACCAAAGACGGCGCCGTCGACTACCCAGCCATCCAGCGCCTCGGCTCCTGGCTCTCCAGCATCCGCGGCGTGACCGGGCTCGTCGTCCTCGGGCACGCCGGCGAAGGCACCTTCCTGACCGCGGACGAGCAAGCCGCCGTAATCAAAGCCTTCGTGGCGGCCGTCTCGGCGCGGCCCATCCCCATCATCGCCGGCATCACGGGCGAAGGCACCGAGGTCGCGGCGCTCGAGGCGGCGCGCGCCAAGGCGGCGGGCGCGGCCGCAGGCCTGCTGTACCCGTCGCACGGCTGGCTGCGCTTCGGCTACCAGCCCGGCGCGCCGCAGGACCGCTACAAGAAGGTGTTCGAGGCCAGCGGGTTGCCCCTCATCTTGTTCCAGTATCCCGATGTCACCAAGGCGACGTATGGGCTGCAGACGTTGCTGGATATCGCGGCGCTGCCCGGCGTGTTTGCGATGAAGAATGGGGTGAGGAATATGCGCAGGTGGGATACGGAGATCCCCGTCATTCGCAGGGAGAGGCCCGAGCTGCAGATCCTGACGTGCCATGATGAGTATTTGCTGCATACGGCGTTTGATGTGGATGGCATGTTGGTCGGGTATGGAAATGTGGCGCCGGAGGAGCTGTTGGAGTTGATTGACGCCGGGAAGAAGAGGGATTATGCAAGGGCGAGGGCGGTGCATGACCGGTTGTTGCCGGTGACGAAGGCGGTGTATCATCGGGGCAGTCATATGGAGGGGACGGTGGCACTGAAGCATGCGTTGGTGGCGAGAGGGATTTTGGAACATGCCACGGTGAGGTCACCGTTGTTGCCGTTGGAGGATGGTGCGGAGAAAGAGATTTTCGATGCTGTTGCGTCTGCTTCGTTGAGTCGGGTGCAATGATCGCAACCGGTTCGAGGAGAGTGAAGTTATAGACGGGCTAAGCCATAATTCCATGAGAAGCAAGGCCTTTGTTACTTACACAGTATCCAACATGTTCACACCCCTCAACATGTTGCTTCAAATAGAGTCTGTTCCCCTTCTTCCTCTGTTGAAGTCTCTTGCTGAGCGCTATCGGGATTCACGTGCGAAAGACTCCCAACGACTGGGTCAGTATTTAGTCTCTTGCGAAACAGACTTTTCCGGGGCTTTCATTCTTCGACGTTATCTTCGTTCTCATATGAGTGCTTCCTTTGATTCGCAGAATCTGGTATGAGACGGCCGAAAGAAAGAGACTAAAGAGCTCCAATGCACACATTTCGCGGACATTGAGCCGCTTTCCCGAGACTAAGATGTGCATGAACCGTTTATCAGGTCCATTGGTGAGAATTTCCGGCGTTACATACCACTCCCACTGTCTCGACAAACTTATCCCATGGTGCATGGACCCGATGATTTGTACGACTATTGCCCTCAAAACGCAAGATCAACCATCGCCGGGTACGAATCGAAGCTCGCAAACACGTCCTCCCACCCGGAAAAGTCCGCGTCCCCACTCATGTTCGCACAGTTCTGTAACAGTGCCTCAAACTCAGCATCACCGCCACCAGCGCCAACATCTACATTCTGCACTTCAACCACATCACCGCGATCCTCCTCAGCCACAACCCTGAGATCGACCCCATGCCTCTTCAACATCTCGCCCAACGACTTCAAAAACCGTGCCGCCATCTCACTCTCCCTCCTCGCCCTCTCCAACACGCGACACGCCTCCCCAATCTCCCTCCTCCTGCCCTCCCTCTCCCCTCCCTCCCTCAACCCATCCCCAGAAAAGCACAAATCCACAACCAACACCACCGCCGCCATCGCCACATGATGCACAACGGTACTCAGCCTGCCCTCTCCGGCCCCACCCCCGCCCCTCTCCATTTTCCTCCTCTCTTCATCAGCCTCAAACAACTGCGCCACGCGGACGACCTCCCTCGCGGACGCCAAACACGTGCGGCGGGAAAACGCCCTCTCGGGATCCTCCGCGCCGCCCCGCGGCAGGACCAGCCACGGCTGATGCAGTTTACACCGCCTGACATGCGCGCACAGATGGATCAGATACCGCTGCGTCGCGAGCCGGGGTATCCTGCTCTCCACCTCCGCGTCCACCTCGCCGCTTCCACCATCAATCCGAAACGCCCCCGGCAAGTCCCCCAAAAACCCCTCAAACAGCCCGTCCAGCCTGCGTATCGTCGCAGGATCCGCGCGGCGCAAGTCGAACGGGTACGTCGACGACGGCGGCGGCAACGCGTCCGCGATGGTGCGGCAGATGGTGGCGAAGCGCAGGCGGAGCAGCGCGAAGGACATGGTCGTCGGCGCGGTGGCGAGCGGGACCGGCGTACTGAGCAGGGCGTTGTCGAAGGCGTGGCGCGGGTGCGCGACGGACATGTGGCGCGGCTGCACGAGGTAGGTGCCTTCTTGCGGGCCGGAGGTGAAGGCGAGGAGCCTGTCGGGGGGTGTTAGTGGTGGTGGTGGTGGGGGAGGGAAGGGGGGGAGCAACGGACCAGTCGGTCGCGACGATGTGCCACCATACCCGTCGCTTGACTTCGTCGGCGACGAAGTCGCGCGGGGGCTGTTGGTGGTGGTGGTGGTGCGATGGCGCGTCGGTGCGGTGGAGGGAGGCTTGCCGCGCGAGTTCGAGGGCGGTGGTTTGGAGGAGGCGGAACTGCGCCGAGTAGCCTTGCATGTTGTAGGCGAGGTACGAGGCGATGATGGTGGCCTGCACGTCCTCGACGGCGGGCGCGTCGGCGCAGCGCGACTGGTCGAGCGTCTTGAGCGCCTCGGCCAGCCAGACGCGCGACACGCTGCGCGCGTGGCCGGCGCTGGCGAAGATGCCGACGGTCGGGTCCCAGAAGTGCGTGGCTGAGGCCAGGATCGCCAGGAGTAGGGCGGCCGAGGCGTGGTTCATCCGGTCGGGGAGCGCGGCGTATATCCGGTGGATGGTGGCCCGGGTGGTTTCGGTGTGGATGATGTGGTGCAAGTAGCCCACTTGCTTGTTGTAGTGCGCGAACAGCCGGAGGGTTTCTTCCCGGGTTGGCAGGAAGGAGTGGGACGGTAGGACTTCAGTTGAGCCTTCGATTTGCACAATGGCGAAGCTCAGTCCGCCGGCCTGGTCGGATGCGCGGACGTGCTGGTTGCTGGCCTTGATGCCGGCATCTTCAAGCCAGTCGAGCGCTGCTGCAGGAGAATCGGCTGATGACGGTGTCAAAGGAGGTAGAGCGCTTTTACTAAGGGCTTCTACAGCCTCCTCAAGCCGTTTCAGACGAGCGTTGACGACGGTAGGGTCGTCTGTCTGGGCGCTACGGTAACGTGGCGGAGGATCGGCTGCGTAGATGCACGTCACGCCGCGGGCAGAACAGTTGGAGCAGGGGTGTTGGCGGCTACAGCGGAGCTTCTTGGAGCGACACAGCTGGCAGGACACAGGGTCGAGGCGCGCGCGCTTTGTCGGCATGATGATTAGCAATCAAGGTGGCCGTAGGATTGTAGTGTTGAGGTGATTGAGAGCTGACCGGAGGCTCCGAAATCCTCGGAGCCTCCGCGGACCCTAATCCCTATTTAGGCAATCTATCCGCCCAATGGCTACCTCCATCCCATCAATCACGCAGACACGTTCAAGCCAACCGTCCGAGCACCGAAATCACAATGTCCGCTCAGATTGCAGATGATTCGCTCCCTAACGAGACGAGGTATGGTCCTGGTATCCATTGGCGAGCTATAGCTTATTTTCGGCCTGCAGCGCTCGCGCGATATCATCGCTTATTGGGGCATTTCTAGCGCTGTTCTGCTCCGTTGGTTTGGCTAATGCCTTCGGAGTCTTCCAAGCGTACTACATCTCGCATCAACTGGCCGGCCACTCCGACTTTGACATATCCTGGATTGGCTCCCTCGCGCTGGGCATCATGTTTGCCAACGCGCCAATCGTGGGCGTGCTTGTTGACCGTGTTGGAGCTAGAGTAAGTCAATGGAACAGTGTGTGTGTAGCTCGAAACTGACGTATTGCTGCCAGGTACTTCTCATATCGGGAAGCACCGGTCTTCTCCTCAGCGTGTTCATGACCTCCCTCGCCTCGAGCTACTACCAGTTCATCCTCGCTCAGGCTGTCCTGCAAGGCCTTAGCATGTCATTTACCATGTTTCCTGCTGTCGCCACCATTTCCAAAAGCTTTCACAAAAACCGAGGTCTGGCTCTTGGTATAATTATTGGTGGGTCGTCCATTGGAGGACTGATTTGGCCGATCGTGTTGAATGAGCTCCTCAACCAAGACGGTGTGAGTTTCGGGTGGACTCTTCGCGTCGTCGGTTTCATCATGCTTCCTTGCCTTTCCATCTCCTGCCTTTCCGTCAGACCCCCGCACATCGCGACAGACCCAAAGATGCAGTCCGAGAAACCCAAGGCGGACCTTTCAATCGCCAGAAATCCAGCTTTCATCTTCCTTTGTACGGGAATGGCTATCATCTACCTTGGCATGTTTGCGCCATTCTTCTACGTCTCTTCATGGGCAAGCTCCCTCGGCATGTCAACCAGTCTTTCCTTTTACTTGATCTCTTTCCTCAATGCCGCCTCGCTGTTCGGCCGCGTTCTTCCCGGCTTTCTGGCCGACCGTTATGGTCATTTCAACCTCTGTGCAGCAGCAGCCCTATCATCTGGAATAATCGCATTCTGTTGGACTACCGCCAGAAGCGAGGCGGGTGTGATTGTCTGGTCAGTTGCATATGGTTTTACGTCGGGGGTAAGCTTCACTTTCTACGCTTTCGAGTCCCTGTGCTGACGGAGCAGGCAATCTTGAGCCTTCAGACCGCTTGCGTGGCCAAGATTGCCACGCGCGATACGCAGGGAACCGCCGTGGGTCTGCTCATGGGATCTGTTGCATTGACGTACGTTTCTCTTCTGATGATACTGGTCGATTGAAAGTTGACACATGTTCAGAGCTCTGTTCGGCACCCCGATCGCCGGGCAACTTGTGGGTACATATGGCTACCTGGCCCTGTCCATGTTCTCCGGAGCAACTTTGATTGTAGGCTCACTACTCATCACATGGGCAAGGCTGAGACTGGACGGAAAGTGGAATGCCGTTGTGTAATGATCTGAATTACACAATGTTATTTGCATTCATACGATACATAGAAAGCCGGGCATTCTCACTGCGATTCCCACGCAACCTGTGTCCACGCACTCCTACCATGATTTCCACCAACGACGGTGCCGTGGCTTTAGTGTGAGACAGATGTCCAGATCGGTCGAAAGGAGAAGCTAGGCACCAGTTCCTTGGCTCCGGATACACAGCCGCAACGGTCCGGCACAGCCGCCACGCGCTACCGAATCCTGTGATTCCCTGCGCCACACCCGCATTCAGCTACCTATATCTCCATCCGGCCGTGCCCCTGAGCCTCCCCCAATCCCCACATTATCACACCTCATCCCGCACACCCTCAAAAAAAAAATCTCAGGGGCTACCAAAACAAACCGAATTTTCTTTCTCCTTCCAACAACCCACACCGCCAACACGTACATCAAAACCAACAAGACCACCACCACCACCAACAACCACAACAAACGACGCCAGACCCCTCCCTCCCTTCTAGCAAAACCTCCACCCCGCCAGCTCAGCTCGGCGTCAGCAACCATGCCGTCCCCCACCACCACCGCACCCCGACCGCGACCCCCACCAAAAATACGCATCCGCACCGCCCTCACCCCCTCCACCCTCTCCCTCTCGTCCACCCCGCAACCCTACCCCCCCATCACCCTCACCCTCACCCTCACCCTCCCCGCCACCTCCCCGCGCCCCCTCACCCTCAGCATCCCCCGCGGCGTCCTCGACCCGTCCACCCACCGCCCGCGCCACGCGCCGCTGCTTGCGCTCGTCGGCACCGGGCCAGGCGCGAACGTCGGGGAGCGGCCCGAGCGCAGCGGGACCGTGGCGACGACGTTTACCGGTGGTGGTGCGTCGGCGTCGTCGGCGTCGGGGGAGGAAAAAAGGCGGCGCGTCAAGCTGGACGCGCGCAGGGACCTCGTGACCATCGCACCTGGCGGTAGCGTCGAGAGGGCGTTCGTCGTGAGCGGGTACGACGACGTGTCGACGGCGCCGGTTGCCCCGGGCGAGAGGGGCCCGGGGAGGAGGCGGCCCGGGTGGTGGGTGGCGGGCTGCGCGCTGGCGGATTTGAGGGTCGATGAGGGGTATGAGGTTGAGGTGCTGGTGGGTGGGGAGGAGGCGAAGGGGGGGTTGGTGGAGTGGTGGGAGTGGGGGAGCTTGGAGGAGGTGGTGGGGAAGAGGGTCGGGAAGGGGGGGAGGAGGCGCGTGGGCAGTTTGAGGGGGATGGTGGGGTGGGCAAGGTTTGAGGAGGTGGAGAGGTGGGCGGGGTATGCGGAGGGGGTGGAGGGTGGGGAGAGGGTGTGGGAGAGGTTGGAGTGGGTCGAGGAGGGGAGGGGGAGGATTAGGCTGGTGGAGTGAGGAGGGGTGGGGATGGGTTTCTGTCGTCTTTTGGGGAGGGGTGAAGACGGATGGCTTTGGGAAGTGTATCAGAGACACGGACGTTGGCCCAGCGAGAGGTGGGCGGGTTTTGTACAGGCAAAGCTCGGTGGCGATGGATAGGGCAGTCCGGTGCCTCATCTCCACTTTTGCTACTATGGGAGGATAAAACATTCGCACCCCCGAACCCCTTTTGCGCAAAACGTGGTATCACCATCCATAAGATATTAATTATACTTACATCGTATTGAAGCTTAAGTCTACGTCGGTACATTAAAGTGTAGCGTTCTCAACTTCAGTGTTATCCTTAAGTTCCCTTCACCAACACCTGCTTCTCTTCCTTCAGCCTATCCACAAACTCGATGGGAACATTCAATACACTCGCGACGATATCCAGCGCTGTTAACGCCAACTACTGCATCAGTAAAATGTCTGCAATCCGGTCACTTTTTTAGATCTCGACCCTTTCAAGGGTTTCCATCTCAGACGTATTCTCGATATAGCGACCTGCACCACCAATCAGTCGCGCACCCATTGCAACTCATGGTCGTTACACCGCTATTGTCTGGGAAGATAGCTGTATCACCCGTGCTGAAGTCGAAAGTCCTGGAAGCCGCATTGCCAATAAACACCAAAGCATGCTCTCCGCCTTCATGGAAGTACAGCCACTCCTTAGCCTGCGCAAAGTCAGCCCCCCACGCGAATACAATCACACTCGGACACTCACGCTCGGATGCCAATGCAGCTCCCGCAACCCTTCGGCTCCAGCGTCACAAATGCCGCCGAGATGGTCTTCGCGATCGGAATCGTCGTCGAGTCCACCTTCCGAAACGTGCCGCCCCCGCCGGGCACCGGCTCCGTCGCTTGCTCGCTCGCAAAATACACGTACGCGTTCTTGCCTGCCGCCAACACATCCCCGGTCGGCGCGCCCGTCACGTTCCGCGCCGACACGTCCGCTATCTAGCACTCCTGTCACGGCACAATTCACGTCTCAAAGACTTTGAGCACTCCTCCAACTCGAGGAGGCCAACAGAAATGCATGTCTTTGCAAGGAGCTTTGACTCTGAGGGTAATTTCGAATTCATCAAGCTGACCAATTTATTTAATTAAGTCTGATAGGGTTAAAACTCAGCCCACTCTCCAAATAAATCACGCCTTCTTTGCTGGAGTAAGCCGGACCATTAATGGAGGCTTGTCCCATAGCGTCCACGACTTCTGATTAGCCCAGTCCATACTCTCTTCGCAAAGCTCGATATCAAATGCCCACAGCGTCCTTGCCAAGATGAGCCGTATCTCGTGATATGCAAGGCTGTAAGCAGCACCATCAGCGAGAGCCCTGAAAAAAGCGGAGGTGGTGCGTACTTACTTTTTCCCCAGACAGTTACGCGGCCCAAACGAGAAAGGCTGCAACACCTCCTTGCTATCCGTCTCATACCCCGTGCCATCCATCCAGCGCTCTGGTATGAACGACTCAGGGTCACGAAAGTTGAGCGGCGAGCGATACGCCGCAAACTGGCTGACAAACACCGTCGTCTGTCTCACTCGCCCGCATCAGCCAAGCTCTCTCTCTCGCAGACGAAAAGAAAACAGAAGAGACACTTACACCACCCGGCACCCACGCCCCACAGATCTCGGCACCCCCATCCGCAACCCTCCGCGGGCCCCCGATCGGCACGGGCGGATACATCCGGAACGCCTCCTGCACGCACGCATCCAGATAGCGCAACCGCTGCAGATTCACCAACCCCATATCCCCCTCTGCCGCAAACGCCCCGCGTATCTCACCCACCAGCGCTTGCATGGCGCGCGGGTTGCGCAGCAGCCGGAACACCAGCCCGCTCAGCAGCGTCGCCGTCGTTTCCGTCCCCGCCAGCATGAACAGCGCGGCGTTCGAATGCATCTGCGCGGCATCCATGCGGCCGCCATCCCGCAGCACGAGTTCCCATATATCCGCTTTTCCGCCTGTTGGAGCGGCCAGCCGCGCCTCCACCCTGTCGACGGCGTGCTGGAAGTGCTCCTTGCGCATGGCCAGCAGCCGCGCCGGCATCGCGGCGTTCCAGACCGCCCGCAGCAGCGGGTACTCGCGCGTGACGCGCGCCATGTCGGACGCCTTGAAGCCGCCGAAGATGGCGCTGACCCACGGCGCGTACGCCGACGTCTCCAGCTGGCGCAGCGGCGCGCCGAACGTCAGGTCCGCCATGATGTCGAAGGTGGTGAAGTTGAACAGCTTGACGAGGTCGAACCGCTTATCCTTCGTCGTCGTACTCGTCGCGATGATGTCGCCCCGCGTTTTGCGCACCAGCAGGTCCGCGTACGACCCAATCAGCGCTTCTTGCTCCACCAGCGCTTTGTGCGAGAAGGCGTGCGAGAAGATCTTGCGCATCTGCCCGTGCGCGTCGTTGGACGGCTCCGTCACGAGCGAGTGCACGCCGTTGATGGGCGGGCTGTAGAACTTGGGGTCCTTGATCGTCGTCGTGCGGTGCCCGTAGATGTCTTTCCATGCCTGCGCGGTGATGTAGCTTAGCCGCGCTGGCGAGAGGCGGACCACCGGGCCGTACTGCGTGTGCAGTCCTTGGATCCAGGTCGTTTGGTCGCCGCGGAGCGTGTTGTACCAGAATGGTATGGCTGTTGCTGCGTTTAGTTTCGGTCCGGGGTATTTGGCTAGCGGGCTGAGGAATACGCCGTAGAAGGTGCGGCCGAGGAAATGTAGGATGTACTGGTAAGGTGAGGTTAGCGCGGCTTGGTTTCCTTTGACGGTTGTTGCTGACCAAGGTTACGACGCCGCGGAGCAGTAGGCTCAGGACGCTCTGTTCGGGAAACCAGGCCTGCTCCATGGTGGAGGTAGCAGTTTTTACAATTTGTTCGGAAGCAACATGGGCCAACCTGAGGATATCATCTAGGCCGTTGGGTGTCGATGAATATCAGGTTATGGTTCGGCTTATGTACATCCGTTCCGAGCACCAGGTATATGGGTTGCCCCGCACAACGCTAGCCTCGGCATCCGATGGCCAGTCAAGTGTGGAGCGATGTAAGCAGCCAAGGTGGAAGAATCATCCAAGAACCAATGGGATAATTTCTTTGCTCGCTTCGCCGGCCTGCCGAGCCTTGCATATGTCGAATAGTGAAAGACTATTCTCGCCACCAACAACTTCTCTTATCATTGCGCTGTTATACATCTTCATTTGGCAGCACGAAGGATCCAGCATGCAAAAGGATCCATATGTGTTGGAAATATAATGCGCAGAAGGATTATTCGACGCAATACTTTTTGATTTTAATAATATGGAGTGACATGGATCGACACTGTTATCGTAGATCCCTGCAACCTGCCACAACTTGAAAGTGGATCATCACAACAATGTCGTGAATGAAATAAATTTAAGCCCACCTACGTCTGCCCAGCGAGGACATGATGTCATATCTACTTCGGTGGTAAAAGTCCATACGTAGAAGTATTCTTATATTTTCGAGCCTTGCGTTTATGTCTAGCTTACTTTAGCCAATTATAGAGACGTAGCCTTCCTTCATCAGCATGGAAGCATTTAACTATCTTCCAACCCGCTGTCGTGCATCATAGTCAAAACAGGCTTCAATCGATTTCCAGCTAACAAGGACCATTTCATTCAACACGTCAACCATGCCAGACAGTTTTGGTAAGCGACAGACGCACATCCATAGCACGAGTCGACGTTCCCTCTCGACAAAAAGAATAGAAAAAAAAAAGGATCATCCGGATATCATCAACCCTCTCCCTACAACTTCGCCAACACGCCCTCCAACCCCCCCTCCCCCTCCCTCTCCCCCACCCCACCGCTCTCCCCTATCACAAACGGACACAACCCAAAAAACACATCCCGCCCCACCACCGCCGCCTCCTCGTCCGCGCCTCCCCCAACCAAACACCCCAGCCCGCGCCTCCCCATCACGCTAAACGGAAACCACCCCTCGTACCCGCTCTCCAACCCGTCCACATACCGCGGCGCCCCGTACACCGCCCCCGTCCTCGGCTCGTCCAGAAACGCATAGTGCACGGCAGCGCCCCACAACAACCCCTCCACCCCCTTCACCCTTGCCCCCGTCCCCGTCCCCGTCCCCGTCGCCTCCGTCTCCGGCGCAAACAACACATTCCCTATCCCCCGATCATGCGGGCCCGCGGGATAGTGCAGCCCCTGCTCGTCGGCGACGCGGTCAATGAGCCAGTAGAGCTCGAAGTAGGCGAGGGGCGCGGTGTCGCCCCCGAGGTAGGCGAGCACGGGGAGCACGGAGGCGGCGCGCGTGCTGGCGAGGAGGTGGGATTCGTGGGCGTCGAGCGTGCCGTGGGGTGCCCACGAGGAGATGGCGGAGATGTGGGAGGTGTTGGTAGGGTCGAGGACGGCGAGGGTGAGCGAGGGAGCGCCGGGGAGGGAAGGGATGGGGCGCGTGTAGATGGTGGTGCCGGGGCGCGGCTTGGGGGGGCGGAGGGGGGTGGAGAGGGCGTCGGTGGAGGGGGTGGTGGTGGGGGTTTGGTCGTCCGGGGAGGTGGACTGCGTGAGGAGAGGCAGCGGCGGGTACTCCCATTCGCTGTTGTTTTGTTGGCGGTCGCCGGCGAGCCAGACGGGGCGCGGGCCGAAGGGGCTGCCGGCGCCTTGCCAGAAGGAGCCGCGGAAGAGGAAGTGGTCTGCTGTGGTGCGGGTGGATGGGCTCTTTGCGAGGAGACCGACGCGGCAGAGCTCGTTGGCTACCGAGGCTGACTTGTCGCCTTGCAGCGTGATGTGGAAGGCGTCCGTGCTGGGGTAGAGGGTGATGAGGCCGTAGGCTGCGAGCCATGCCTGGCCGATGGATGGGCGGTTCGTTTCCCAGAAAATGCGGGAGACGGGAATGCTCTCCTGACTTGAGCCATCTGGTGCGGTGTTTGGGCTGCTGGACTTTGGCTCTGTCCAGAAAAGGTCTTCTTTGTGGAGCTGCTGGTGGCCAGGCTTGGTTGTGGAATTGGTCGGCTGGACTTGGAATTGCCTTAAGCCTTCATCGTATGCGCCGACCTTGATGGTGTAGGTGGTGTGCCACGGGTGCGGTAATGTCAGCTGCATTGGCAGCGTCTCTCTAGAAGGCGATTGAGACATTGTAATTGGAGATTAGGGAGATAGCAACGACAGAGGAGTGGAGATAGAGCAGCTACTTTTGATCGGTATACACAGTGCTTGCGTGCTGAAGCTTAGCTGCCGGATTAAGCTCCGAGCTAAAGCTTACGCGTTGTAGCTCTGCGTGACGCACCAGCAGCAGCGGTCATCTGGACCCAGCCCTGCTGCAAGCCCTGCGCCGGGACGATGATCTGATCTGAAAACTTCGCGTGGTCCGGTGAAGATGGTAAAACACGAGAAATTGGCGCAGCGGAGAGCACCGCAAATTCGTGCCGGAGCTGAGGTCCGAGTGGCCCGTGAAGAAAACGCCATGCAGTGGTCTGGGGATCTGACCGCCCCGGGCACCGAACTTTCGCTGCCCCTTGTCCGCGTTCCCTGCCCCACCCGCACAGTCACCTGTAACTTTTTCTTTCGTTCCTTTGCAATTTGGCAATGGGAGTTCAGCTCGCCTCGGTCCCACCGCCCCACGATTCATGGCACGCGGATCAGCGCTGCGCATGGCCTGACGACCGCCGTGCGCGTACAGGGCGACGCCATGTTATGCGTCAGCTGTCGTCGGCTCTGACCGGCACATCTCGGAACCTAAAACAACACTACGCACGACGGCTTCTATTTGAGTTTTATCAGCGGATCTATCCATTACCCTCATTTTACCATACTTTGCCACTCCGCCCGAGGGCGTCCCTAGTCCCCAAGCCCGAATTCATGCGCGATAACAACAATGTAACCACAGACGGGCCGGAAGTATGAAGCCATTGGATGCCCGACCTCTTCGAAATCGGGCGGAAACATGTGCGAAGCAACAATAGTACACGAAACACTATAGCTTGTTATAGATGCAATCATGTGATGATATCAGTATAATCTGATTAGATCCCAATTGCGAGACCTTGATCGTGAATTCCATCCTGTAGAGAACCGTGCACATGACTAGTAACAACAACACACGCATTCGATGCAGACCATTTCCATTCCATTTTTTGTACAGCCTTCGGCAAAAACGTGACCTCAGCGACCATGTACTATCCGAATAGCGCAACCCATAAACATCGTCTGAACATTACACCTCCCATGCGTCCTCCGTATTTTCCCAATGCAACCCATCCTTCTCGCCGTCTAGAACAGCATACCCTTGACCTGCTCGAGGTCCGAGACCTTGATGTTCTTGAGCATGAAGACCCAGATCAGGGCCAGCGCCATGATGGCGGTGCCGGCAATCAGCATGCGCTGCTGCGCAAGGGCGTACGCCTTGATGATGGCGTCCCTGGTGGCGGAGCCCATGGGGTAGCTGAGCTGGACGGTCAGATCGTCATAGATGGTCTCCCACTGGTCGACGGTGTCGGCGGGGAGGAACTCCTGCAGGGCCTTGGGCAGGGTGTTTGTCCAGATGCCGCCGGAGATGGAGTTGCCGACGGCGCCGCCCATGTAGCCGAACAGGCCGAGGATGGCGAGCACGGCGGCGACGTCGTTGTGGTCGGCCACGGCCATGATGGCGACCTGCTGGCCGATGATCATGGTGCCGCCCGCCAGCGAGATGAAGATCTCGACCATGATGATGTAGCCGATGCCCGTCTCGGGGCGGCGGAAGTAGATGAGCAGCCCGACGAACAGGATGTACATGGGCACCGCGATCTGCAGCAGCCACTTGTACCGCCCCGTGTACCGGATCAGGAAGCCGACGCCCAGCAGCCACACGCCCGACACGACGTCGAAGATGCCGCTGATGTAGCCCGCCGTCGCGAGCGACTGGTTGTACACGACCTGCAGGTACGACGTGAAGTACGAGTTCCAGCAGTAGTACGCGATCTGGTACGTCGCGTCGAGCAGGCACGCGCCCATGATGTTGCGCGACAGCAGCAGCGAGTACGGGATGAACGGCTTGGGCGCCACCCACCGCTCGAACACGGCGAACCCGATCAGGCACGCCACGCCGATGACGAGCATGACGATGATGTGCGCGGTGCGCCATTCCTGCTCCGCCGACTCGGCGAGCGAGAAGGGCAGCAGGAAGAGCACGAGACCGGCGGCGATGAGGATCACACCAGCCACTGCACATGGAAATCAGCAAGCCGCCCGGCTTTGCGGCGGTTTCGGTTGCACTTACAGTCGAACTCGACAATGTAGAACCAGATGCTCTGGAACCACGTCCTGCCGCTGGGCGTCCTGACGATGAGGCCGTTCTTCTTGGCCTTGCGCGTGTTGCTCCACAGCACGAACCAGAGCGGGAAGGCGACGCAGGGCAGCACAATGGCCCAGCATCCGTAGGCCCAGCGCCAGTTGTCGTCGTAGAAGTTCTCCGCCGCCTTGGGCCCGGCGAAGGCGGTGATGATGTACGGCGACGAGGTGAAGGCAAAGGCCAGCCCTCGGTCCCTCATGGACGACGTGTCGGCGGTGATGACGTCCACGGCGAAAATCATGCCGGTGAAGCCGACCGAGTAGAAGACCTAAAGCGGGGGCTGTCTTAGCGCTCGACTTTCTTCATTCGGCAACACGGTGATCATATACCTGTGCGGCACAGTACGTCTCGATGTCGTGGCAGGTGGCGCTCAGAATCATGCCGAGCACTGCGATCATGGTCATGAACGAGAAGCCGACGGGGCGGCCCCAGACGTCCAGCAGCTTCGCAATGGGGAGATAGGCGGCGCCGCTCATGACGTTGGACACAATCGAGATGACGGGAATCAGCGAGTGCGACTCGAAACCACTCGTGATGTAGGCCGACAGGTTGGACGTGATGGACGCCTGGAAGGCGTTGGTGAAGTAGAGCGCCCACATGCTGTTGTATCCCGTCAGAATGCAGTCCCGGCCTCCGCTTTCTTCGACGACTTACCAAGAATAGGCAACGAGCACATGAGTCTTGGACCAAGAGAGCGTGATGGCCTCAATCTCCTTGACACCGCCCTGAGCAGTTTCCTCGGGCTTCTCGCTCGGCGGAAGGTCAGCGGTCCTCTGCTGGGCCAGCTCGATGTCGTCGGCGGCGGCATTCTTGGTGTTGGGGGTGGCCTCGCTGCTGTTGACAGAGGGGTCCTGCTCGGTGACGGTCTCAGCGGCGTCGCGCTTGAAGATGTTGGCACGCATGGTCGCGGCGGCAGTCAATCGACTTGGCGAGGAGAGATGGTTGAGTCGTGGTGGCCACCAACACCGCAGCAAGGTCGGTCGTCCAGCGTGTAATTGTACTGTCGGACGACGGATATCTCCAGGGCACCAATGCGGCCGGCATAGGCGAGTCGAGCTGGGTTGGCAGCGCTGAGGTGGCGTCCGCGCCGCCCGACGCGAAGGCCCCGCTCATTTTTCGTCTTCTTTTTTCCTCTCTGTCCTGCACCGCCAATAATCAAGGCGGACTTGACACTGTGGCGGTCGATTGCGCCGGCGGGCGTCGGGATGCCATTCCCAGACGAGCAAAAGGTGCATCGATCACAGGATCAGATTAGATCGCGTCCCTCGGCGCTTCCCACGCGGCCTGCAGCGTTTGATGTGCCGTACGGCCGGTCGCTTCCCTGCTGGCGCCCGATGTCGGTCACGCGTCTTGTCGGTCTCCCGATTGCTGGGATGCCGTTTCGTAACCCTGCTTAGCCGCATCTGGGCAGACCCCGCCCAGAACCCCCAAGAGAGCTTGGTGCACGGCTTAAGCCAACTGCCTGCTCCCTACTGGCTGCGCGCCTCAGCTATACGCCTCTGCCGACCACGACGCCTACGTCTGCTTTAATTCTGGTCCGACACCTTTCCACTTACCTTTCCTTCTCCGTGGCTCTCTACAGACGGCAACTACCAAGCCCTTCGTGGTCCCCAATATTCTCTTCAATATACCTAATCCATCCATATCCATACCCCAACCCTGCCAGCATTCCGGCCACAAACACCTACTACCCACCTACCTTGACGACTTGAAACCACCAACTTCAAAACCAACCCAAAATGACAACAACACCACCACCACCACCAACACCAACCCCCTACACCACCCCGCCCCCACCCCAAACCTTCGCCCTCATCACCTTCCCCACCCCCTCCATCCTCCTCGTCACCTTCAACCGGCCGCGCATCCTCAACGCCATCGACAGCACCGGCAACCACGAGCTGGACGCCCTCTTCGCCTGGTACGACGCCCAACCCGCGCTGCGCTGCGCCGTCGTCACGGGGGCCGGCCGCGCCTTCTGCTGCGGCGCCGACCTGCGCGAGTGGAACGCGCGCAACACCGCCGCAGGCGCCGGGCAACCCTACCCCTCGCCGCACGCAGCCATGTTTCCGGCGAGTGGTTTCGCCGCTCTCTCGCGGCGCCACGGCAAGAAGCCCGTCGTCGGCGCGGTCAACGGGCTGGCCTTCGGCGGGGGCATGGAGATCGTGGCGAACCTGGACCTCGTGGTGGCGGCGCGGTCGGCGGTGTTCAGCCTGCCCGAGGCGGAGCGCGGGGTCGTGGCGATGGAGGGCAGTTTGCCGCGGCTGGCGCGGACGCTGGGGAGGCAGCGGGCGATGGAGATGGCGTTGACGGCGAGGAGGGTGGGGGCGGGGGAGGCGAGGGAGTGGGGGTTCGTGAATGAGGTCGCGGAGGATTGCGGGGAGGAGGTCGAGGTCGTGGAGAGGCCGGTGGTGCGCAGGGCGTTGGAGTATGCCGAGCTGATTTGCGGGAAGAGTCCCGACAGCATTATTGTGAGTCGGGCGGGCGTGGTGAGTGGGTGGGAGGAGAGCAGTGCGGAGAATGCGACGAGGATCATCAAGGAGGTTTGGGAGGCGAGGTTGAATGGCGGGGAGAATTTGAGGGAGGGTATTAGGGCGTTTGCGGAGAAGAGGCAGCCGCGGTGGTTGGATAGCAGGTTGTAGTGGGTGTGTGAACCGCGATGCTTGATTTCCTCTTTCGATACATGGTGTTTTTCTTGACCTGTAACACGTACGTTCCCGGATTGGCGCTGAGCCTTGGAGTCTATGGCCCTCACCACGCGCTGTGTCGAAGTGTTTCGTCAATCTGCGTCCCAGCTACGGCGGGCTCCGTCGGCACCAGCCCGCCGTAGCAGACCAGCAAGACGGTACCGATCGCTACGAATTTACCGGTCGTATTCGTAGTGTCTAGCGATCGGCAGGGCAGCCGTGTTGACGAAAGCGAAATGCCGACGATTGATGCTCGCCGGCGGCCCGGACTGGCCACGTTTCGGCCGCGTCAATAATGCCAAGGCGGCGGAGCAGTAGTAAGAAAAAAAAATCCAGCAGATGATCTTATCAATCGATTGCGGGCGTCGTGTGCAGCAGCCGTCCACTGCGGCGGCGGCGATGGGGATTGTGGTGTAGCGAGGACCGGGCCATGGCTTTTTGGCGTTGCATTTTGGCGTTTACCGGACGGACCCCTGCATGGCCCAGGCCCACCGCTTCCTCCGTCTCGGGCACCGTACACCTGCAGTAGCCGCCCCGGACGGGCATCGTCGTCGTTGCCTTGCCTTCCTTCCCTGCAGCCCACTAGTTTTCCACAGCGGCGCCACCACCGCGCGTTGCATTGCGGACCCCACCCGCTCGTCTGAAAGGCGGGAACGGAAAAGAGGTGGAGTCATCTAATCAGATCTAGGCTGTACAGCTGTTTTGGCCGCGTGCATTCTGCTTTCCCGTCGTTGAGGGATTGCCCAGTGCTTTTTTTTCTGCGTCCAACCGACATCGGAATCTTTCGCCGGAGAGAGAAGGGGGCCTGGTGACTGCTGTTCCCTCGGGCTGAAGTCGCGGCTTCTGGAATTCTCTAGCTTGTCTCTGCTGCTCAGCTTTGCGTTTCCGCCGCGAGAGAGATCCCATCCCAGCCCTGGCGGATCCGTCACCAAACGCAGACACAATGCCTGATCCTTCGCCCGCAGAGGAGAGGACCGGCACTGCTGATGCCGTCGTTGCAACAACACCTGCTGACACGGAGAAGGAGGAGGAGCCCAAGGTAAGCAGGAATCCAACGGCACAATGCAGCACCCATTGCCCTGATGTGAACGAGGAGCGAGATCTTATCAGATGGACGTTTCAGCCTCCCTTTGCACATCAACACATCACCAACGTCATCACATGCTCTAACACGCACCTCAGTCAATCCAACGCTTCACCCAATACCTGCGGCTCCTCGTCTACGCGCAGCCGACCAAATTCGACATCTTCCTGCTCGTCACCGGCTTCGTGTGCGCCATCGCCTCGGGCATCCCCTTCCCGCTGCTCGGCATCATCTTCGGCCAGCTGATCGACGACCTCAACTCGGCCACGTGCGCGGCCGACAGCTCGCAGGATGCCGGCTACCAGTCCGACGTCGACGGCAAGATCCTGTACGTCGTGTACCTGGCCATCGCGCAGTTCGGCTTCATGTACATCCACCTGTCGTGCTGGTCGCTGGGGGGCGCGCGGCTAGCGCAGCGGCTGCGCGAGCAGTACCTGCGGTCGCTGCTGCGGCAGGAGCCGTCCTTCTTCGATAAGCTGCCGGGCGGCGAGGTGTCGTCGCGGCTGAACGGCGACGTGCAGAGCATCCGCAACGGCACGTCGGAGAAGGTGGGCATCTGCATCTCGTCGGCGTCCTTCTTCGTCACCGCCTACGTCGTCGCCTTCGTCAAGCACGCCACCCTCGCCGGCATCCTCGTGTCGCTGGTGCCCGCGTACATGCTGATGAGCTGGGTCGGCAACCTCTTCATCGAGCGCTACTCGGGCCGCATGTCGGACCACATCGCCGCCGCGTCCGCCGTCGCGTCCGAGGGCCTGTCCAACGTGCTGGTCGTGCACGCCTTCAGCGCCAACGCGCGGCTGGAGGCGCGCTTCTCGGCCGACCTGCTGGCGTCGCAGCGCGAGGGCATCAAGAAGGCCGTGACGTCGGGCGTGCAGGCCGGCTTGATGTACTTCATCGCCTACGCCGCCAACGCGCTGGCCTTCTGGGAGGGTAGCCGCATCATCGCGAGTGCTGTTGGTGCTAGCCTCGACTCCAGCGGCGCCACCGTCGGCTCCATCTTCACCGTCATCTTCATCCTCGTCGACGCCACTCTCGTGCTCAGCCAGGTTGCGCCATACTTGCAAACCTTCGGCGCTGCTTCCGCTGCCTTCGCCAAGCTGCGCTGCGACATGGACCACGTCTCGCGCATCGACGGCACCAGCGCCGACGGCGCCCCCGTGCCGCTCGCATCCCTCGCCGGCGCCGTCGAGCTGGACGCCGTCTCCTTCGCCTACCCGTCGCGGCCCGACACTTTGGTGCTGCGCGGCGTGTCGCTGTCGATGCCGGCGGGGCGGCACACGGCCATCGTCGGGCTGTCGGGCTCGGGCAAGTCGACGATCGCGGGGCTGGTGTCGCGGCTGTACGACGCGGGCGGCGGGCGCGTGCTGCTCGACGGCCGCGACGTGCGCGACCTCAACGCGCGCCAGCTGCGCGCCCACGTCTCGCTCGTGCAGCAGGAGGCGACGCTGCTCGACCGCTCCATCCTCGAGAACGTCGCGCACGGCCTCGTCAACTCGCCCGACCCCGCCCACGAGCCGCTGCGCGCCGCCCTGCTCGGCCCCGGCCTGGCCCGGGTGGCCGAGCTGGTCCGCGAGCAAGGCGAGGATCCGCTGGCGGCGGGCGAGAAGGTCGGCGCCGAGACCGGGGAGCCGGCGCTGGGCCAGGTGATCCCGCTGGTGCTGCGGGCCGCGGAGCAGGCGGACGCGGCGGCCTTCATCAAGAACCTCAAGGGCGGGCTCGGCACTCGCGTCGGCCCCGGCGGCAGGATGCTCAGCGGTGGCCAGAAGCAGCGTGTCGCGCTGGCCAGGGCGCTGGTCAAGAACCCCAAGATCCTGATCCTCGACGAAGCCACCGCGAGCTTGGATTCGAGGAGCGAGCAGGCGATCCTGGGCGCCATCGAGAAGGTGTCGGAGGGGAGGACTATGATTTCGATCGCCCATCGCCTGTCGACCATCAAGAAAGCGGACAATATCGTTGTGCTGAGGGACGGCGTGGTATTGGAGCAAGGCAGCCACGCTGAGTTGTTGGCGAGGGAGGGCCCGTATGCGGAGCTCGTGCGGCTGCAAAACTCCAGCGGCGACGAGAAGGGCAAGGATGTTTCGGCGGCAGCATCTGTGAGCGAGTCTTCGGACGGCACCTCCATCGAGAAGGCACCCGTATCTGAAACCCAGACCCCAGTTGGAGAGTTCAAGGAGACAAAGAAAGAAGCATTTGCCGACGAGGCGGCGGTTGAGACGACAGAAAAGCCGCCCAAGTCGTCGGCGGACAGGTCGCTGGGTAACATCATCGCGGAGACCTGCCGCATGACCCGCCCGCATCTCCTCATCGTCCTCCTCGCCCTTCTCGGCGCCACCATCGTTGGAGGAGCCTTCTCGGCCGAAGCAGTCATCTTCGGAAACACGGTCGAGAGCCTGAACCCGTGCAACAGCGAAGAGAGCATCCGCTGGCACGGTCGTTTCTTCGGTCTGATGTTCTTTATCCTGGCCATCATCGAGTTCTTCGCCAACCTCATTAGCTGGTCCGGGTTCGGCTACGTTGCGGAGAAGATCATGTACCGCGTGCGCGTGCTGTCCTTCCGCGCGCTGTTCGAGCAGGATCTGCAGTGGCATCAGTCCGAGGGTCGCACGCCGGCCAGCCTGCTGTCGGTCATCACCAACGACGGCAACCTGCTGGGCGGGCTGAGCGGGTCCATCATCGGCACCATGTTCTCCATCGTCGTCAACCTGATCGCCGCCGTCGTCCTCACGCACGTCGTGGCGTGGAGGATCGCGGTGGTGTGCCTGGCCATCGTGCCGCTGCTCCTCGGGGTCGGCATCCAGCAGCTGCGCGTGCTCGCCCAGTTCGAGGAGAAGCACGAGAACGCGTACGCCGAGTCGGTCGGCATCGGGGTCGAGGCGGCCAACTCGATCAAGGCGGTGGCGTCGCTCTCGCTCGAGCACGAGACGCTGGAGGTGTACCGGCGCTCGCTGAAGGGCCCGCGCGAGGAGACGACGCTGGTCAGCCTGCACGCGAGCCTGTGGCTGGCGGGCGCCTACTTCATCGGCAACCTGGGCTACGCGCTCGCGTACTGGTGGGGGTCCAAGAACATCATCGGCGGCCGCTACAGCCAGGCCCAGTTCCTCATCGTCGTCTTCTCGCTGCTGGTGAGCGCGCAGCTGTGGAGCCAGATGTTCGCCCTGGCTCCCGAGGTGTCGAGTGCGCGTGCTGCCATCGCCCGCATCCTCAACATCATCGAGCTGAACCCCGACGAGACGCTCTCGGGCAGCGGCAAGATCGCGCCCCCTCCGCTCGGCGGCGCGTCGTCGGAGAAGGACGAGGACGTGGAGGCGTCGGCGGCATCGAGTCCCGTGGCAGAGCACGGCGGCGGCATCGGCATCCAGTTCCGCGACGTCGAGTTCGCGTACCCGGCGCGGCCCAACGCAAAGGTGTTGCACGGGCTGAGCCTGGAGGTGCGGCCGGGGCAGTTCGCGGCGTTTGTCGGCCCCAGCGGCGCGGGCAAGTCGACGATAATCTCGCTGGTGGAGCGCATGTACGTGGCGGCGGCGGGCAGCGTGGTGGTGGGCGGGCGCGACGTGGCCCAGGCTCGCGACGCCAGCTTCCGCGACGACATGGCGCTGGTGCCGCAGGAGAGCGTGCTGTTCGACGGCAGCGTGCGCTTCAACCTGGAGCTGGGCGCGCGGCCCGGGCACGCCGCCACCGACGCCGAGCTGGAGGAGGCGTGCCGGCTGGCCAACATCCACGACGTCGTCGCCGCGCTGCCGCAGGGCTACGATACCGTCGTCGGCCCCAACGGCGGCCGGCTGTCGGGCGGGCAGAAGCAGCGGCTGGCCATCGCGCGCGCCCTCGTCCGCCGCCCCCGCCTGCTCATCCTCGACGAGAGCACGTCGGCGCTGGACGCCGAGTCGGAGAAGCTGCTGCAGGACGGCCTGGCCCGGGCCGTCGCCCAGCGCGGCATCACCGTCCTCGCCATCGCCCACCGCCTGCACACCATCCGCAAGGCCGACGTCATCTTCCTCATCGAGCAGGGCCGCTGCGTCGATCGCGGCTCGCACGACGAGCTGTTCGAGCGCAGCGACTCGTACCGCACCAATGTCATGCACCAGACGTCGACGGCGTAGACTGCGTAGGTCGTTGTCGTTTGTGTACTGTCGTTGTTCGTAGCAAACTTTTCTGTAATAATAATTTTTGGAATGAGACAAGATGGAAGTCCTCCCGTCAGGCGCGGCGGATCGGAGTAAGAAGTCGCCGCCCGACATGCCACGTGACGCGACCCGTAACAGTATCACGACGGGTGACAAAAGAAATTGCCATTGGAGTATTTGTGTAGGGAGTTGGATACAATATCCGGATGTAAATATGCGAATTTAAAACATATATTTACGTCCGGACCCTGTATTCAACTACCCATCCTATGTGAAATTTTTCCCAAGGTACCTCCATCACACCGCGAGCCGCACCACCTTCAAACTCTCGCACCAACAACCCAGGCACCCCCACAGACGCTCGTCCGCCCGCAGCGTCACGATCTGCCCCGCGTCTTGCCGACGACGTCACACGTAGGACATGACTCGTCCGTTGCGTAGATAGTCCTCCCACACGCGGGGCCTACTCTTCGCAACCCGTACAACCTCTTGTTAGCAATCCAACTCTTTGCTCTTGGAAACGTGACAGCAGCTACGGGACGCGTGTACCAGCAGTTCGGTGCAGACGTAGGCGCTACAGCAATCGCCCGCCAGCCAGAGTCACCCACGAAAGCCAAGCTCGTCCGCTCCCTCACCCACGCCGTACCCGGCCCTGGCAAGCCAGCTCACCCGCAACCTGTGCTCGCCGCTCCAACTCCACCGAAAACAGCGAAACACTCTACCAAATCAAGCGGTGCCACGGCCTCACCTTTACATACGAAGCCAAGAGCCGTCGTCAACACCAAACAAAGCGCGCTACCTTCGCCCACACTCTCCTCACCTGCACGTACCGAGACGACCAAAGTCCCCCACGCGCACCAGACCTTTCCATCAGCATCCACAGCCTCCTCACTTGCAGGTAAAAGCACAAGTGAAGTCGCCCACTCGTACCGCCCAGCTCCCCCGGTCGCGATGGCGGGGACTGAAGCTTCGAAAGCAGCCTCTCACCCACCTACCTCTCGCTCCCCAATGATGGAGGAGCGAACTGGGACCGTCCAGAACTCCAACGCTGGTACAGCCGCCGCTGCAGCTAACATGGAAGGCAAAACCCGGGAGCCCGCGCAGGAAGACCTGATCACTAGGTAGGCCATCTGAACAGCCACGCGATACGGCGATGCGCTTCGAAGATGACCGCGCCTTCGCCGACTGGCTCGCCTAAAACTATTTGGTTTCCATGGAGTCCCTCGGGACTGGCCATATCCCCGTTCTTCTCGACGCCGTGAGGACCGCCCATCTCGACGCGACGATGATCGACGCAGGTTTTATTCCCGTTCCCGTCACCACCGTGAAGATCGACGGGGCGATAGTCGTCGGGGCAGGTCTCGTTCCCGTTTCTCTCGTCACCATGATGATCGACGGGGCGATGGTCGTCGGGACAGATTTCGTTAACGATCTTCACGGTGGTGAGGGGAACGGGAACGTGGGCTGTGTCGATAACCGCCGTCCCGTTGAGCTGACCGGCCGTACCGATCACGGTAACGAGAGGAATGGGAACGAGACCTGTCCCGTCGATCATCGTCGCGTCGAGATGGGCAGTCCTCACGGCGTCGAGAAGAATGGGAGCAGGTACTTCAACATGCTGGATGACGAGCTACGGGAGGAACTTCCGGACATGCCGGCCGAAGTGCGCCAGCACCCGTACGTACTACCCGTACTTGGCTCGCCGTATTGGGCGCCTGACGTCAGGCCAGCTTCCGCCGAACGAAAACGTACAGTAGCACGTACCGTCGTACCCGGTCGCCCAGCGCGAGCCCTCTCCAAAACATCACGGAAGCGTGGGGTACGGAAACCCTAGTTACGATAGCCCCCCGACTCAACGCCCTCCAGCTCAACACTACGAACTGAGGGCATATCAATCGAGCCAGAGGGCTCCGAGCCTGGAGAACTACGACCATGCGTACGAACAGCCTTATCCCAGAGACCAGTCTTACTAATGTAACGTATACGATACCTAAAGAACTAATTATATAGCGCTGACTACGCCGAATACGAGGTCTACCTAGTCTACAATCTACTTATAGAGCAATTCTACATGGGACAGGTAGTTGAATACAAGATCCGGACGTAAATATATGCATTTAAAACGTACATTTACGTCCGGATCTTGTAATCAACTGCCTACAGGCCGATTCGCGGCGCTTCTTCCAACCTCCAGCCTTTCCTAGTCATCTGTTGAAACTCTCACGACGTCGCCGACTCATAACATTGAACTGACTTCCAATTTTTGACTACGCAGCTATGAATCTCGAATATCCAGCCACCACTATATCCCCGGCGAGGCTCTTTGTGCTGTGCAGAAGCAGCCTACCACCTCTCTTGCGCATACACGACGCGACAAAGTTCCATGATTAACCGGACAAAAAACCACCAACGCCGAACAGTTACCCTTTTCACCTCAACCCATCCACTCCCAACCAACACCCACCTAGAGCTTCGACGGGAACGGCAACGCGATGCCGCTCACCCTGCCACCCGCACCCACATTGAACGGGCTGAGATGGAAAAACCGCTGGCGACTGCACCTCACCAGCGCGGCCCTCTTGTGCGGGAAATCGATATACCTCTCGACATTCAACCCAAACATATAATCGTACTTCATGACCGTCGGATTCGCCGCCATGGGCTCGCCCACCACAGCCTCGGTCCTGGCATCGTCCAAGAAGCAGAAGTGTATGACGCACGGCCACCAGCCGACGACCCTGTACTCGCCGCGGAACCGCGCGTCGCCGACGAGCGAGTGCCGCCCGCGGTCGAACGCGCCGGCGTCGTAGTGCGCGCCCACCGCGTCCTCGGCCGCCCAGTATATCTCAAAGTACGCGAACGCGACGTCGTCCCACCGCCCCAGCACGGTCAGTACGTGCGGGTCGTCGTGCGCCCGCCGCAGGTACGCCGTGTGTTCTTCCACCGTCCCCGTCTCCTTCCACCCCGCCGCCACCCGCGGGTCGTTCTGCCACGCGTGGAACAGCGCCACGTGCGAGGCGTCTTGCCAGTCCAGCGCCACGAGCGAGAAGTGCTCGTCCAGCGCGGGGACGTACCGGCTGTACACCACCGACCCCGGCGCCGGCTTCGCCGCCCGCTGCGGCGCCCGCGTGTGCACGCGGGCGCTGGGGAACAGCGTCGTGAAGACGTCGGTGACGGGCTGAGGGGATGAGGCTGTCGGCGTGGGCGTCCACGCTGCCCGCCCGGCGAACGGCGAGCCCGCGCCTTGCCAGAAGGCGCTGCGCAGCACGACGAGCTCCCCGGCGCCCGCGGCGGGGCTGGTCGCGGCCGCGGTCGAGGTTTCGGCGAAGGGCGCGGTGGGCGACGTCGGCGCCGGGTGCGCGATGGCGAGCATGGACGTCGTGAGGGCGCTGGCGACGTCGTGCTCGTGCGAGTCGCCGTGGAGTGTGATGCGGAAGATCTCGAGGTCCGGCGCGATGGTGAGGATGAAGTAGATGGCGAGCCACAGCTGGCCGAGCGTCGGCGGCGCGTTACTGCTGCCGTCCCAGGTGAAGGCGGCCCATGGCGCGCGGCGCGCGCGTGCCCACGCGGTGTTGTTGGAGAGAGGTGGCAGGTCGGCGTCCGCGACGTCCTGCGCGGGCGTCGTGAAGAGCAGGGCGTCGTTGTGCAGGCGCCCGTGCAGTTCTTCCGCTGTGCCGGCTTCCTCCTGCACGCGCAGCAGAGGCGTGATGCCGTCGGCGGCCAGGGTCCGGCCGGAATCGACGGCGTAGTATGTGGTCAGGTAGGGGTGCGGCAGGCGGAGCTTCGCGACGGCGGATGGCCGCTCGCTGTCGGAGAATTGGAAGGCCTCTATCGATTGCAGCGACATGACGATGATGGGGTGAGTTTTTCGGTTTTTTTGCAGAGAAGACGGGTTTCCCCAGGACGAGACTTGATACTCCCTCACAGCACCTCCGGGGAACACGCGTATAAGGTTCGCGGCCAGAGGAGAAGCCCGAGGCCCCGCGGCTCTCAGGCCACGGCTTCGTTGCTACCACGGCATACCATGGCCATCCCTCGTTTGCGCCATCCGCACAACGCGTCTCGCCCGGGCTGGTGGGCGCCGTGGCTTCTGCACCCCGACGCGATTGTTCTCAGACTTTTTTTTTTTTTCCTTCCGACTTCCGAGTAGGGTGCTTCCATGGTGCTCTGAGCTGCCGCGCATGCAGCTAACAAGGGTAGCGATCTGCTCGTCCAATGCTTGCTGATAGGTGGGCGATGGGCCGGCGATATTGACTTTCTGGACCAGGCCCTTCGACGCCGCAATCAGATTAGATTTGCAGGTGATGCGAGTCCCGCACCCTGCCGGTTCGAGGCGATTCCATTGGCTCGCTGCCGCCGCGCATGGATAGGGACAGGGAGCGCAGCCGTGAAGAAAATGACGCGAATCGTAGCACCGGCGGGCTGCGGGTAACGCCGAGAACAGGCCCGCCGTGAGCATCGAGCTTGTATCGGCCAAGCCTACTTCAAGCAAAGCTTGGCCGGATCAGCGGGGCGCGGCCAATCATCTGGCCAAGGTTGAGCGCGTCAGCATGGTGTTCTACACCGCCCATGATCAAAACACCATGGAATACGGGCGTTGCGGGTCCCCACAGTTTTTGCATTTCCATTAACTAAAACGACAACTGACGCGTCTGTCTTGGTGGACTCGGGCCGCCCTGCGACAGAGCCGGTCCGCAAAACACGGCCGGCGCGGTCGGGAATCCCGGACTTTTGTCTAATCTGATTGTCTAATCAGATGCTCCAAGGCGACCGCCGGTGTTATGGAGATGCAAAAATGGTGGCTTCTGCCGCGTGGAGCGCGCGCGCGGCGATGGCCCAAAGCAGCGTCTCCGTTCGTCGTTGCAAGCCGAGGAGGATCGCTCGTGTGGAGCTCGTGGGCATTCATGCAGCAGCTGGGATTCAGCCAGGCGAGCTGGAAGCGCGCTTATGCGGCCGTGAAAATGTGCTGTGGCGCGTTTTGCGCGGGTTGACGCCGGTGGCTTTGGTGCTGGAGGCTGGAGGCCTCGTGGCGCCGCCTGGCCCGCCAGCTCCTCACCATCCAGCCCGACTCTGACGACTTGAAGACGGAAAAATCAGCCTGGATGTTTCGAAACGAAGGAATGTTCCGTTGCAAGCCCCCTCCGATGCCGCATCTTATCAGATTTTTTCTTTTTCTTAGCTTCTCTGCTAGGGTTGCATGCGTCGTCACTTCGTTTCCGAAGACCCTCCAGGGCACGGGCATCACATTGCTCTCGTCGGGTCTGCGCACTGCTCGAGCTCGTGTCCGCTTCTCGGAACGCCCGTAGTGCCTGTTGCGGCAAAAGGCGCGTGGTCTCTGTAATCATGTGAATTGTACTTCTCGCGGCTGGTCTTCAGCGCAAAGAGATACCCGTCCTTTGCAGAAAGACCGCCAACCCTACCGTCCTTTTTTTCGTCGTGGCGGTGAAAGCTGCAAGCGTGTCGTCGCCGCCACATACCCCGTCTTTCGTTTTCCCGGGAAAAAAACAATGGAGCAGCAACGGAACGACAGCCCTATCGACGCAGGTCCACTGCTGGATGGGGATCACGGCTACGGCCAGCAGTGTTTCGCTGCGTTCGACGCTCCGTTGACCGACCCTGAAGCATTGGCCCTCGACTGCACTACTGCAGATGTCTTGCTTCTGACATGGGTGCTTGTACTTTCCCGATACGTCGACATCAGCGATATCGACTTCACGTGGGGATACGCCGCTCAGGATGGCGATACTGTTGAATCAGCTCTGTCGGCAGCAGACCTCGCTTTCAAGCCAGATGACTCGATACGAAGCTTGCTTGATGCTGTGAAGTCAGCCAGGCAACGGACGCTGGCGGATACTGCAAGTGTCTGTGCGACCGGGGAAACTTTATACTTTACGAACAGCAAAGATGTACGTCATTCACTGAGAACTGTTGTCACCTTCATACTATCTGATCATGGGGAGTTGGGGTATTCATCTATATGTACTTGTGACTTCACGTATGGATGAATGCCTCACACTCATGATGGAATATCATCCTCCAACACCGGCGAACATCATTCCCGTCTTATCTGACTTTCAACACTGACATTTCTCCAGTGGAATCTGAAAGTGGAAGTCACCAGCCAAGACGGCACGCCAGGGCTGCAAGCAACATGGCGCACTCTCTTCATGACGCAGTATACGGCGGAACGGTACCTTGACTCAACCCTCACCATCCTCCAAAACATCCCATCCTCCGTGGACTCCCCCATCTCAACCATCCTCCGCCCCACCACCTCCGACCTTGCCGAAATATGGCGCTGGAATGCGGAACTCCCGCCCACTATCGATTGCTGCATGCACGAACTCATCGCCGCCCGCGCCGCCAGCCACCCCAGCGCCCTCGCCATCGACGCCTGGGACGGGCAATGGACGTACGCTGAGGTCGAAACGCTCTCGACGCGGCTCGCACAGCACCTCTCCGCGCTCGGGCTGGGCGCGTCCCAAATTGCGCCGCTCTGCTTCGAGAAGTCGCGCTGGACCGTCATCGCCGTGCTAGCTGTCCTCAAAACAGGCGCCGCAATCACCCTAACGGACCCCAGCCAACCGCTCGCCCGGCTGCAAACCATCGCCGAGCAAGTCTCCGCCAACTTCATCCTCACCTCGCAGCAGCACGCCACACTGGGCGCCTCCATCCGCCCCACCGCCACCGTCGTCTCCGTATGCGCCGCGACCTTCGAGCAAGACCTCCTCACCGCGCCCACCCCCCTCCCCGCCGTGCCTCTGGACGCGCTGATGTACATCATCTTCACGTCGGGCAGCACGGGCAAGCCGAAGGGCGTGATGCTGTCACACTCTGCGTACGGATCCGGCACGCTGCCGCGCGCCGCGGCCGTCGGGTACGACGAGCGTTCGCGGGTGCTGGACTTCGCGTCGTACGCGTTCGACGTCGCCGTCGACAGCATGCTGGCGACGCTCGCGCACGGCGGCTGCCTGTGCATCCCGTCCGACGCCGACCGCCTCAACGACCTGAGCGGCTTCATCCGCCGCGCCAAGGTCACCATGGCGAACCTCACCCCCAGCGTCGCCCGCATCTTGGACGCTGATATCGTGCCTGGCCTGCGCAGCTTGGGGGTTGGAGGGGAGGCGGTGACGGCGAGCGATGTTGCTGTGTGGGGGAAGTGCACGAGGGTCGTCAATGGGTACGGCCCGAGTGAGGTCGGCGTCGGCTGCACGACGAACCATAGCGCGGCGACGGGGAGGCCGTATGTGAGCATTGGTCCCGGCACCGGCGGCGTCATGTGGATCGTTGATCGCGAGGATCACGAGCAGCTGGTCCCGGTGGGTGCGGTGGGCGAGTTGCTGGTCGAGGGCCCCTGTGTGGGCGAGGGGTACATGGGCGATCCCGAGAAGACGGCCGCGGCCTTCATCGTCGATCCGCCGTGGTTGACTGCGGGGTTTGAGGGCGTCGAGGGCCGGAGGGGCCGCGTGTACAAGACTGGCGATCTGGTCAAGTATGACCCTGATGGCTCCGGCTTCCTCGTCTTCGTGGGGAGGAAGGACACGCAGGTCAAGCTGAGGGGTCAGCGGGTGGAGCTGGGCGAGGTCGAGTACCACCTGCGCGCTCAGCTGCCGGCTCGTGTGCGGGTTGCTGCTGAAGTCATCAAGCCGGAGGGCCCCGGCAAGCAGCCGATGTTGGTTGCGTTCATGTCCGACCCGGAGACCGAGACTACTCAGGATCGGGATGCTCCTGTTGAGCGCATCTCCTTCTCTCCTGAGGTTGCGGCCATCATGTCTGAGATGGATGACAGGCTCAAGGTCGTCCTTCCCAAGTACATGGTTCCGGCGGCTTACATCCCCATCAACCACATGCCTGCCCTCGTCTCCGGAAAGACCGACCGAAAGGTACTCCGCCAAGTGGGCGCCACCATGGTCTTGCAAGATATCGAGAAGTCAAGCACGTCGGTGGGAGAAATCCAGGAGCCAACCACTCCCGCCGAGACCAGTCTGCGGAAAACCTGGAGCCGCGTCTTCAACCTTCCAGAAGCTGAGATTGGTATCAACCACAGCTTCTTTGCTCTTGGCGGCGACTCCGTCCTGGCCATGAAGCTGGCAGCTGCAGCTCGCGAAGACGGCCTCACGCTGAACGTCGCCGACATCTTCACCAACCCCAAGCTGTCCGCCATGGCAGGCGTAGCCCAACAATCCACCCAAGCCACCACCGACACGGACGTCGCTCCCTTCTCCATGATCGACCCAAGCTGGGACACAGCCGCCGCCCGCACCGAAGCGGCCGAACTCTGCGGCGTCGACGCCTCGGCCATCGAGGACATCTACCCCTGCACGCCTCTGCAAGAAGTCCTGATGGCCTTCACCGCGCGCTCGACCCAAAGCTTCGTCGCGCAGCGCATCGCCCCGGTCGCCGACGAACCCACCGCCACCTTGCTGGCCGCAGCATGGGAAGCCGCCGCGTCCACCAGCCCCATCCTGCGCACGCGCGTCGTCCAATTCCGCGACCACGGCCTCCTCCAAGTCGTCGTCCGCGCGCCCATCGCCTGGCACACTTCCTCCCCCACGCTCGCCTCCTACCTCGCCTCCGAGCGCGCCTCCCCGATGGGCCTGGGCACCCCGCTGTCGCGCTACGCCCTCGTCCACGACCCTTCCACCGACCGCCGCCACTTCGTCTGGACCATCCACCACGCCCTCTACGACGGCTTCTCCACCCCCCTCCTCCTCGACCGCGTCGCCCGCGCCTGGCGCCACGACCCCCCGCCGCCCCGCCCCTCGCAGATGAAGCACTTCGTCCGCTACCTCACGCAGGCCGCGGGCGACCCGGCGGCCCGCGACTACTGGACCCGCGCCCTCGCCCGCGCCACGGGCCCCCAGTTCCCCGCGCTCCCGTCCCGCACCTACCTGCCGACCCCGGACGCGCTGGCCGAGCGCTTCATCGCGATCCCCCGCGCGGCGTCGTCGGCGATCTCGGGCATCATGCCCGGCACGTTGATCCGCGCGGCGTGGGCGCTGGTGGCGGCGCAGCACGCGGGTTGCGGCGATGGCGACGTCGTCTTCGGCGAGACGAGCAGCGGCCGGAGTGCGCCCGTCCCCGGCGCCGAGGTGCTCGAGGGACCGTTGATCGCGACGGTGCCGGTGCGGGTGCGGGTCGAGCGCGGGGCGCCGGTGGCGGAGTTTTTGAGTGAGGTGCAGGAAGACGGGTTTGTAAGGATAAGGCATGAGCATCTGGGCATGCAGCATATAAGGCGTGTTAGCGCGGATGCGCAGATTGCGTGTGAGGTCAAGATGGGGTTGGTGATTCAGCCGGCGGATATTGAGGAGAAGGTGGAAGGAGAGGAGGGGGATGGCATGCCGCGGTTTGGGGAAACGGATGCGGCCAGGGAGGCGCTGCATTTTAACTCGTATCCGCTGATGCTGGTTTGTTCGTTGAGGGGGGACGGGTTCTTGGCGATGGCGAGCTTCGATTCGAAGTTGGTTGAGGTGCCGCTGATGGAGAGGGTGCTGGCGCAGTTCGAGACCGCGGTGCAACAGCTGGCGAGGGAAGGCTCCGTGTCGGTTGGCGACATCAGCTTGTTGACCGAGGGGGACCGCGAGCAGATCTGGCAGTGGAACAGGACGCCGCCTGCTGGCGTTGATCAGGCTACTCCTCGCCTGGTCGCCGGACATGTCACTGCCGGCGACCCCTATCCGTCGGTCGTCGTCTCTTGGATCGTGGACCCTGCGAATATCGACAGGCTGATGCCCATCGGCGCGGTTGGTGAGCTCGTCGTTGAGGGCCCGCTGGCTTCGGTCGACTTCGTCGAAGACCCCGCCTGGCTTGTTGCGGGAAGTTCGTCTGTGCCTGGTCGTCCCGGCCAGGTTCACAGGACTGGCGACTTGGTCAAGTACAAGGCTGACGGCACCATCGTCTTTGTGGCCAAGAAGGAGTCTCAGACCAAGCTGCAAGGCCGCGCCGTTGACCTTGCCGAGGTTGAGCGCCATTTGGAAGGCTTGCTTCCGGAATCTACCTGGGCCGCAGCGCACATCATGACCCCAGGTCAGGCTCAAGAGCCGATGCTTGTGGCATTCGTGGAGGCGCAGTCCCAGGATCAGAACACCAATCTGGCTAAGCTGGACCTTCCTGAGGACGAGCTCCCGGCTGTTGTTGCCAGCGCTCTGCCTGCCAATCTGGCGGAACGTTTGCTTGGGCTCAACAAAGCGTTGTCGGATGTGCTCCCGCCTTACATGATCCCCGAGGCGTACATTCCGCTGAAAGAGATGCCGCTGAAGCCCGGCGAGGTCGACAGAGCACAGTTGGATGCCATAAGCTCCGAGCTGTCCCAGGACCACATCCTGAAACTCAGGACAGCCTTCACCCAGCTGAGAGCCAAGGGCATCGACAGCAAGCCATGGACCACCAAGGAGCGCAAGCTGCAGACGCTGTGGGCTCGGTTCCTGGGCATCGACCCCTCCAACATCGACCGCGACGACAGCTTCTTCCGTCTGGGCGGTGACTCCATCATGGCCATGAGGCTAGTCTCGGCAGCCCGCCAGATCGGCTTCAAGCTCTCCGTCGCCGACGTGTTCCGCCGGATGCGCCTCTCCGACATGGCCAACGCGCTGGAGGATACAGCCGCCACCCCCGTCGAGACGCGAACCTTCGCCCCCTTCTCCGCCCTCGACGACATCGACGACGTCGACGCCTTCCTCTCCCAAGAGATCCGCCCCGCTCTGGCCGACCCCTCCTGGGCGATCAAGGACGTCCTCCCCCTCACGGACCCGCAGACGCGCGACGTCGAAACGACCATCGGCCCCTGCCGCAGCGCCGTGCAGTACAACATGCTCTACCTGCCCGCCTCCATCGACCGCGCGCGCCTGCTCGCCTGCTGCCAGCGCCTCGTCGCGCACCACGAGATCCTCCGCACCGTCTTCGTCCGCCAGGGCCCGCGCTTCCTCCAAGTCATCCTGGACTCCCTCACCGCGCCCGTCGTCGAGGTCTCAGCCGACACCACCGACATCGACGCCTTCGCCGCCGCCCTCTTCGCCGCCGACATCGACCCCGCGACCTCGGACCTCGCGCTCGGCGCCCCCTTCCTCAAACTCTTCTTCATCACCGGCCAAGGCCCCGACTCCTCCGAAAACTGCCTCGCCATCCGCCTCTCCCACGCCCAATACGACGGCGTCTCCCTCCCCGAGCTCATCCGCCACGTCGAACTGCTCTACACCGAGAACGCCCTCCCTCCGACACCGCCCTTCTCAACCTACATCCACGCCCTCCACCACACCCCCACCCACCGCGCCGCCGCCCTCGCCCACTGGCGCTCCGCCCTCGCCGGCTCCTCTCTCACGCCGCCCCCGCATCCCTGCCTCTCGAGCCGGGGGCGGGACGCGAAGTCCGCCTTCGTCCAGCGCCCCGTCGTCGCCGCCCTCCAGCGCCCCCCCGACGTCACGCCCGCGACCCTGCTGGCGGCGGCGTGGGGGCTCGTGCTGGCCGCGCGCTGCGGCGTGCGGGACGTCGTGTTCGGGGGTGTGGGGACGGGGCGCGGGGTGGACGTGCCGGGGGTTGGCGATGTGGCGGGGGTGGTTGGGCCGTGTTATCAGTACGTACCGGTAAGGGTGGTGTTTGGCGCGGGGGTGAAGGCGGGGGAGGTGTTGAAGGCGCTGCAGGAGGAGAGGGCGAGGGGCGTGCCGTTTGAGAGCGTGGGGTGGGAGGGGCTGAGGGAGGTGGCTGGTGGATGGGAGGGGAAAGAGTGGTGGGAGAGTGTTGTGCAGCATATGGATGTTGAGGATTTCGATGAGATGCCGTTTGCGGGCGGGAAGGCGAGGGTTGAGATTGCGAATCCGCACCCTGAAGGCGCGTGGCCGGTGAGGGTGGTGAGTTTTGAGCGCGAGGGGAGGTTTTGGTATGGGATTCAGGCGGATGAGGGGCAGATGGATGTGGCGGAGGAGCTGTTGGGTGAGGTTTGTGAGGCTGTGGAGAGGTTGGTTGGGAGGCCGGATGAGCCGCTGTTTTGAGAGATGTAGGCGGTCGGTAGGTGTTTGGTTTTTTCTTGCGGTTGTATATGTTCTATTGTCCGTATCAAAGTCTTCCTTCTCAAAGCATTCATCTTGTGCGATATTCTGGATATGTTTGTCATTACATGTCCTCCATTGTGTGCAGCTTCCCGGGAAAGCCCCACTTTCGATGATACATTTGTGAAATACAGGACCTTCGTTGGTCATCACGGGCTTCTCTAATGCTCCCTAGTAAAGCTGTGGCTGAGATACGGCATATAGAGATTATACTGTCCCGGACCACGAGTGCATAGGAGATAGAGCGGAGCGCACAAGTCGCGGCGCAATTCCAAGCTTTTCGTACGTACGCCGAGACCCTGGGTATGGTTAGCGTTTCCTGAGCGCAATGGCAGGGAACATAGAGCCGATACATCAGCTGTTCGTGAGAAGGTGGTGGGAGATAGGGAAGCTACAGTGGAGAGAAATTGGATTGGGGGAGGCGGTGGTGGTGGTGCAGGATGAGGCGGAGGGCGTGAAGGGACTGGAGAAGATGGGGTTGGGGGCGAGGTATTTGGACAGGGTTCGAGGAAGGAAGGCATATATTTGCGGGAATGTATAGTCTGAAAGAAAAGTTTGCTCTAAGCTGTATTACGACTGTCACGATGTACATGTTTCATTATTCTTAGAACTACAGTTTGGTATCAGCCTTTTGCCGATGATTCTGACTGAGAGGCCTTGGGAAATTACACAACTCTACAGAAACCTACTAGCGCATGCCTTTTTGCAAGCCTAGCCTAATAATGTGTTTGGGCGCATACTGTACGTCGCCGATGTGTTCAATGGCGTTACAGATTATTGTACTACTGGGAGCACCAATGACATCACCAAACTCTGGCCAGCCCACCGACTTTCAGCTCGTTGAACCAGAAAGCTCAGCTCAGGCCCTTGCATTTTTTGCTATGTAACCTTTGGGTTGCATGACAAGGCAGACGGGGCCGATTGTTATCCAGGGAGGGCACAGCTTAGCGTGTCAGTCTTGCTTGGGAAGGGCACACAGGTGGCGGCCTCCCACTATGGGGTCACACAGGTACCACTTCGTCGCTCAGCCACCCCCTGGCACTCAGCCTGGCAAGCATCAGCTACAACTCTCTGACGTACTGCTTCAGCCTTGCTAGTCAAAGTCCATAGCTGTGGATGATCATCAGATGTCATAAATATCCCTTAAGCCGCCATTAAAAAGGTTCAAACAAGAGGAACCCTGCACGCATCATCCAACATACCTTCAAAAATCTGTGGAAAAACAATGGATCGCAATCCGTCGGAGCCACGAAGCTCCCAGCACCGAGAGTGGATTCCTCCAATGTTGCGCAAATCTCGAGCCCTTCCGCTGGCTCTTTTTTGCATACTATTCGCGGCCATTCTTGAAGCCTTGGACATCCTCGTCGCCAGGAATCACGGCATATCAACTCGCGATAGCCACATCATCATCCCCATCCGGTACATTCCAACAGCTGGAGCCGTTGTCTTTGGTTTCCTCTGGAAAGCCTTGGCCGGCGAAGTCAAGGCAATTCTACCTTGGTCCTTGATGAGCGCCGGGTGGACAAGCACGGCGAACTCCCTCACTCTCAACTACATCAACAAAATTGAAATCGCGTCTCTTGTCACGGCATACAAGAGAAAACACTGGTCGATACTCTTGGTCCTCACAGTCGGCTTCCTTACTGGAGCATCGGTGGCCATTGCCAACGTCCTCACATATACCGATTCATCGGCAGTCATCACGACCGACAGTCAGCTGATGAAGACGTCAACGTTCAGCTTCGAAAACGCTTTTGAATCTCCCAGCGGCACAGTCAGTATACCTCGCGGGAACTCATCGCACCAACCCTTCGCAGCGGTAGTTGCAGAAAGGCAGCCCGGAGGGCAATTTGCGCCATGGACAAAAGACGAGCATTGCTTCGAGTCTTTCAGCCTCCTCCCCCATCTAACGTTAGACGACTCCATCATTGAGGCAACTGTGTCGTCCATATCGGTAAAGTTCAACTGTGAAAATCTCCCGTATGCGATTCCAGAAACATGGGTGGAAAGTCCGGAAACATGGGTGGAAAGTCTGGGGCCATGTTACTGTCAGAAGAATATCACCCAAGGTTCCTCAGACTATTGTGGACACACACAACCACAGGATGTAAGAATCAATCTAGACTGGACTTACGAACTATACGGATATATCAGTGTCATTCAGTGTCCCGGGTCCGACAACAAACAGATCGCGGGTACAATTGGCGGCCCAACAAAGCCTAGGTATGGTAAGGCTGGAGATTTCATGTCTGTAGGAGTCGTTTGAAACCCGGCTTTTACTTTTCAAAATAGCTCAGTTCGGGTCAACATACCATCCGGTCGTGTCATCAATTATACCATGCTATCGGATCCCGTCCCAATCGACCTTCCCATGTCAATGGAAGCAATGTGGATTCACCTCAATAATCCCGCCGACACAAGATTTCAAGCTTCCCTCAATGAGATAAACAATCGCAGCCTGATTTCGGGGACGATAAAAGCGGACATGTACACTGTTGGTGCCACTTCAAAAGACCTCGTGGCTAATTACGAGAATGACCTATTCTTTGAACAACTTACGGACGACAGTCTCGTCGAAGCTACGGACCTCTACTTCAACAATCCCGATCTTTTCAGAAGTGATATCGAGACTTTGGGGGCCCAAATCATGGTACAAGTTATCAATGCACTTGGCAGAAAGGATGAGGCGCAACAAATCACGGGCTCAGCCATTATCGAGGAACCACGACTATTCATCCAGTCGACTGCATTACGTACGCTGCAAGTACTTTTTCTCATTTTCTGCCTCTCTTGTGTGTTCATATCTTCTCGGCTCCGGCCACGGTCACATCTCCTGGAAAATCCCGCCCCTATTGCAACCACAGCGATCATCTTGGCTACTTCCGACATCAGTACAGAGACCTTCTTTGATAGCTACCGAATGCTACCCGAGCAATGCATATGGGACTCAGCCGCTCGAAAGCTTTGGAAGTTGGGCTGTTGCCTGCACCCAAGCATTGAGATGAAGGATTTCTTCATGGTTACATCAACATCTACAGACCAAGTCACTGAAGACTCAGCAGCCCATAAGCCTCTCGGGTGGAGGCCCTTAGTACTAAGAGTTTGGGTAAAATGGAGCGCGGTCTGTGTTCTATGTGCAACCATTATCGCTGTTGCGATCCTTCAATGCTTCTCAATCAAACGGACCGGCTTCGCCAACAGCACCTCCACGACACAAGCGACATTCAGCTATGCAGTCACAATGGCTCTGCTTTTGCTGAGTTATCTTTGCTCTGGGATGGATTCTTCTGTCAAGTCTTTGAGCTCGTACAACACTCTCCAGAGCTTGTCGAAGAGACAACTTTTACTTATTGGACCCAGGGAATCACTGACTTTCTGGGTTCCGTTCGCGTCAACCGGCATGAAGTCTGGAATTGCGGTCATTGCTTCGTCCATGACGCTTCTATTGTTTCCGGTTATCAAGGTTGTCGCTGCAGGACTTTTCGCCCATGTTAAAGTCCTGACGACGAAGGAAAACGTGGCCACGATCATAAACACAGGCTGGATTGACAACCTTGAGCAATTTCCCGTAGGCTCTGCGACCGAGACGGCTGTGAAATCTCAAGCTGCGCAGTTCACAGAGTGGACCGTAACGCCCTCCTCTAACGTTGATCAAACACCTGGTATTATCGACAACCTTGTCTTCGGCGAGTCCGTTGATTTCGACAATCAGCCCGGCAGTGCATCCACTCTGGGCTACGAATTACAGGTCCGTGTACCTGCAATAGCCGTGGATGTGAGTTGTACCAGCATCACCGAAGAAGATTTCGTCGTCTCGTCACAATACGATGACAATTGCGAGGGACCCATTTTTAATTTTCGATGCGGTACAGCTTTTTGCGATAGTCTTCTCAACGTCACTGAGCAAGAGTTAACAGCCTTAGCGTATCACAGTACATGGGGCTCTCGTCCATGCCATCCTCAGCGGTTCACTGGAGTCAGTCTCCTAAGGGCGGACGATTTGTATTATTTGAATTCTTCGAAAGTTCTATTGGCCGATTTCACAGCTGCAGCACCATGGACGTCCAATGCAACAGCCAACAAGACTACTGCAAACTCCTTAGCTGACATCAAATCTTTCGAAGGTGGAGTTCCGACACTTCGAGCGGTCAATTGCTTCCAAACGTTGAGCGTTGTTGAGGTCAATGCGTCGTTTACACCAGCTAAGAGGATCGAAGACAACGCGCCTTGGAATCCGAGTAAAGTAGACCGAAGGTCTATTACGTACATCAGGCAGTACGATCTTGCAAATGTTCGAATTGATTTTTCCCCCAGAACAGAAGGCCAGTTCGCTGCTATGGATCCAGAATGGATACGGGAATATTCCTCAGACATCTTCTCAGACATCTTAGTCAGCGACGTGATGAAGAGTACCACGCTGTGGCCCACAAATGGAGGCAGTCTGAATCCGTTCCAACTCCTCGCCGCATTCGCTGAGTATAAGCATCACAACTTGACGTCGTTGCTGGATTCCGCTCAGCTCGCACGCATCAGCGAGGACATGATCACAGCGTACATTGCCCAGCTACTCGTCCAATGTCGGCTATACATTCCGGAGACTGCCAGCAGAGTCCAGGGCGTCATGCTCAAACACCACGTCCGCCTCGCCCAGGACCTAAAAACCACCATCATCCTAGAAGTCCTTCTAACCCTCGTCCTGACATGCGTCATATGGGTTTTCCTACACTTCACCGGCGACGCCATCCTCCCGCGGGAGCCAGACTCAATCGCCGCCCGCCTCTCACTCCTCGCAGGAAGCAGGCTGGTCCAGCGCCTACGCGACGAGGGCGTGCGGCGGACCGCCGACACGGACATCTGGGACGAACCGACCAGGCTGGGATGGTGGAAAGTCCGAGACGAAGCGGGTCGCGTGCGCCGACCGACGAGGTGGAGGTGGGGCATCGATGTTGGCACGGACTTTTACCCGTCGAAGTGGAATCAGCCGCCGGATGATACGGTTAGTGGGATCGACGATACGGAGATTGGGAGCGAGCACGGCGAGAGGATGATGGGAGATGAGACGCAGCACTTGGCTGAAGAACGTGCTGGTGAGACTTTGGAGACGCGGACTTTACCGTTGTTTGGGGAGGATGGATTGGGCGATGGTCAAATTGATGGTTTGCAGCGGGGGGATGACAGCGCAAATTTGAGGAGAAGGACTTTGTAAGCGATCGAGACCAGGGAGGCGATTCTGACGGGGTACCAATGATTTCTTGATTTTCGTCGGGCATCTTTCCAGGAAAAAAGAGGGATACGAGAACAGACTACCATTCGTTATCAATACACAATGTAGTTGAAGCTGATGTAAATCCCATATTGCCATCGGAGTTGCGAGCTACTCAATACGTGAAGTAATCGGCGCTGCGATCAGGGCAAGGGAGTATGGAACCGCTCCTTGTACTCAAGCTCTATCCTAAAACACTCTTCTATCATCCGTCTCCTCCAAAGACCTTCTCACGCATCCAGACCAAACATCTCCACGCTATTCCTCCACGCCGCCTCGGCCACCTCCTCCACCGGAATCCCCTTCAACCCCGCCACAATCCACGCCACCCTCGAAATCGCACAACTCTCGTTCCTCTCCTTCACCATACACCCCGCCTCCCACTTATCCTTCTTCCTACTCGCGGGCAACGGCGGCGCAGTCCCAAAATACCTCTTCGCCACCTCCGCCCCCGCCTTGATCTCCCCCCACGGCGCATCCGTCTCGTCTCGATCTGCAACCGCGCCCACGGGATCGTCCTCATCATATATTTCCAAGCTCTCTCCCTCGTCCGAAAGCCGGACCCGTTCACCCCCCCCCCCCCCCCCCCCCCCCGACATCAAACTCCCATGCCCACCAACCCCTCCATCTCCGTCCGCCCTGCTCCCCACAAACCTATGCACCAACCCCCACCGCGCGTGGCAGCCTCTCAACACACTCGCCCATCACCGCCACAACGCAAGTCCCCATACGCCGCCCGCCCGACAGTGCAGGAACAGCGGGACGAGGTCCCAGCGCTCTTCTCTTCCACAAACAACTCCAACTGCCCGCTTAAAACGAAACGCGCGGAGCCGCACCTCCCTCCCTGCTTGCGCCAGCTTGTCCCAGTTCAGCCCCAACTCGCCAAACGCCTTCAGAGGACTCGTCATCGTCGGCGTAGCGGAAGGGCTTGGTTGGGGCTGCGGGGGCGGCGGCGGGGAAGCCATCGAGCAGCATTATTACTGTTGTGAGGAGAGCGCGGCGGAGAGAGCCTGCCTGTGCTTGTTTGTTCTGCATTCTGCAAGGGACGGACGGACGGACGGCGGCTTATCAATTGCAGCGGAGAGGCATCGGCAGGGCTGGAGTTTGTGCCGGTTGCTTCCTTTCTTCACACAAGGTAGGCTTCCTTCCATGGCAGGTCTCGTTGGTCCGTGCAGTCGAAGTTGGTTCTGTATACGCCGAGGAGCTCCATGTAGTCGTCGACGTGCTTGGGGCCTTTGGTGCCGTGCAGGTAGCATTCGCCGGCGAGCTTGTACGTCGACCGCGTCTCGTCCACCGGGCTCAGGACGAACGGGACACTGGCTCCCTGGATCAGACATACCACATCTCCAACACCCACCTCGGTTGGGGTAATGGCGAAGGATTCTTCGGTGGAGACTAAGTTTCTGTATGTCGCGAAGCTCTGGAGCGTGTCGATGTTGGCGCCGTGACCGGAACTCTCTAATTGTGGGGCGAAGGCCTCCCAGAAGCCGGCGTCGCAGCCTGTCGGTATTTTTGCCGCCACCTTGTCTGTTTCGAGTATGCTCACTTTGAGTGCGAGATGATCCGTTCCAGGAGGTGTGCACACGTGCGCTACTGCTTCATCCCCTGCCTGTTTTGGTCGCCATGAGGCGAGTGACCGCAGCCTGGGGTGCTGAGAGTAATCCGGGATCCAGGTAGGTAGTCGAAGCTGGAAGCCCAAGTCGTCGTTTGAGAGACCTTTCCATCTCCTCGGTGAGTTGCCGGCTTCGGCGTCAGACAACAACTCCAAATGCCCATATGTGTTGATGACATGCCACGAGATCTCGGCGTACAGCTCCTGGACCGGCTTATTGTAGTCCATCGATATGTGAATCTTCTCATTGTTCTTGAAGATGCCGAGGAGAGCGTAAATCTTGTCGCGCGGATCCGTGGACAGGCAGGACCGGGCCACCGTGAGCAACGAGACCAGGTCCTTGATTGGTTCCTTGTCGTCGCTCGAAAGCTGCAGAGCCCGTGGGAACCCCCCGTCCTTGTCTACGGGATTCAGGTCAAGTGAGTATATATTGCCAAACGAAAGCAATCGCCAATCAAGGGTCTCGCCCCCCAGGAACACCAACGACTGTCTGGAGACGGCCACCTCTTGAAGGACCCATACTCTGGTGAACCAAGGGAGAGAGAGCATCCATGATAGCTCCCCTTGAAGTTGGATCCTCTGCTCTTCGGTGAATTCGGTGGGATGCGGCGCCTTGTTCCCGCCCGCATCGCGTCGTCGGAGATAGTCGAACAACTGAGTGATTTTCTCGCGGCGTTCGTTGCCCAAGTAGACCAGCGCACGTTGAGCCTGAGAGTAGATTCGAGTTATCAACGGGATTTGATCGTTTTTCTCTTCGTTGTCGGTCTGGTTGATGCAGATGGCGTCTATCCAAAGTATCCGCGTCGTAGTTCGTTCACGTAGGTCGTGCAGGGCACAACGACAATTCTCGGTGACTCGAAACTCTTTGTTGTTGATGCTGATGCAGCTCGTAAGGCGCTGACTTCCCCACGTGTACGATAGAGCCTCGTATTGCGGGGTTGCGCAAACATCTGCGTGGAAGACCTCGCAGCGTAGGTCGTCTGACGGTTCGCCGGGTAGAAGCTTCAACAGCCGGAGCTCAGATGCCGATGCGAGTGGAACATGTCGAAACTGACGTCCTTCAGAATTCAATGGTTGAGCCGGAGCCTGGCGATAAGATTCGAGTGAGGGAGTGAGAGAAATCTGGAAGGAGGGGTCGGGGCAAGATACAGCGAAGCCACAGCTAGGACAGAAGCGATCGCTCCAGCCCTCCATAGTCTTGATAGCTTGTCGCGAACAGCAGCTGTGACATGGCGGTTGCATTTTCGGATGTATGCAGTGAACAGGAACTTTCTGGAAGCTGGGAATGATCTGACTGTACGGAGTTGTGGCCTTACGAGCTGCGCAGTGGCTTGACCACATGGTTGCACAGCACAGTGCGGCTGTGCTGCAGCAGCTGATGCTCCATCTGCAGATCTGATTTGCTCTGGCATTCTCCACGTCCCCACTCTGTACGTGCTTACTCTGTAGTTGTAACTTCGACAGATACTCGCTTGTACTGTGCACTAATAAGCGCACGACCATTGTGCCTAGCCGCTATACTTTCCTTTCATCTGCATCGCAAGATTCCGCTTTACTACGTGCCGACACATCCAATAGCGAAGGCTCAGTTAACCGAGGCGCCTAGGCACCTAAGCGGGCAACAGGAAGCTGAATCAACCAACTCTTAAGTACCCTCACTAATGCACCATCTCCGGGCCGCACAATCTTCAAAATCACCCCGAGGAGAGTCAAATACAGAACCGATTTTAAAGCTCTCATACACATCTCAAGACAAAACTCTCCAACAACCACCACCCTCAATGGCGACAACGGATACCCCGCACCACCAGGCCTCCGACCCCGGCGCCCTTCCATCCAACACCACCACCACCTCCTTCCCCATTATCCACGAGGGCATCTCGACCGACCGCTCAACCTTCACCGCTCACGACGTCATCGCCGACATCTGGACCAGCCTGGACCTTCCCGCCTCCGCGCTGTCCGCCGTCGACCTACCCGGCAGCTCCCACGCCGGGCCCGTCCTCCCATCATCCTACCGCATCGGCTGTCTAGCCCAGAGCACCATCGCGCTCTCCGCCCTCTCCGCAGCTCTCGTGCACTCCGTCCGCAGAACCGGAAGCCGAAAAGACGAAGGAGAAGCCGCCGCCGCACCACCACTCCCGCTCCCGCGCATCACGGTCCCCCTCCGCCACGCCACCGCCTCATTCCGCTCCGTCGAGCTCTGCAGCATCATCGCACCTCCCCAGCGCGAAGAAAAAGAACAAGACCCGTCCCCACCCCTCGGCGGCCTGCACCCCACCGCCGACAGCCCCCACGGCCACATCCGCATCCACACCGCCTTCCCGCACCACCGCGCCCGCGCCCTGCGCCTCCTCGGCCTCGACCCAACACCCTCGCCCACCCGCGCCGCCGTCGACGAGCAGACGCGCCGCTGGGACAGCCGCGCGCTCGAAGCCGCCGCCCTGGCCGCCGGCGCCGCCATGTACGCGCTGCGGACGTACGCGGAGTGGGACGCGCTCTGCGGCGGCGCCAGTCCGACGGACAGGTGCCCCGTGACTGTGCGGCGCGTAGCGTCTCCCGCCTTCGCCGCCCCCGCCGAGCTCGAGGGGGGAAGAGGAGGAAGGGCCGCAGGGTGGAAAGCAAACCGCCCCCTCAGCGCCCTCCGCGTCCTCGACGTGACGCGCGTCATCGCCGGCCCCGTCGCGGGACGCGCGCTGGCGGCGCACGGCGCCGACGTCGTGTGGGTGACGCCGCCGGCGGACGTGCTGGCGCCGCTGCCGGGCGTCGACCGCGACGTGGCAAGGGGCAAGCGGGCGGTTGCGCTGGACCTGCGCGAGGCGGAGGAGCTGGAGCGGCTGAAGGGGTTGGTGGCGTCGTGCGATGTCGTCCTGCAGGGGTACAGGCCCGGGAGCTTGGAGGCGAGGGGGTTGGGGGTGGAGGAGCTGGTGAAGATTAATCCGCGCGTCGTGGTGGCGGATGTGTCGGCGTTTGGTGGGGAGGCTGGGCTGGGCGAGTGGAGCGGTAGGCGCGGGTTCGATAGTCTGGTGCAGACGTGCTCCGGGATGAATGTGTCGGAGGCGGCGCATTTTGGGGAGGGCGAGGAGGCGAGGCCGATGCCGTGTCAGGCGTTGGATCATGCGACTGGGTATCTTTTGGCGGCGGGGGTTTGTGCGGCCGTGTATAAGAGGGAGGTCGAGGGCGGTGGGGCGTTTTGCGTCGATGTGAGTCTGGCGGGGACGGCGAGGTATTTGAGGAGCTTGGGGCAGTATGAGGGGAGGTCCGGGTTTGAGTGTGAGGGCTTTGCCGAGGGGGAGGTTGAGGGGTATTTGGAGGTGAGGGAGAGCGGCTTGGGGTTGCTGAAGGCTGTGAGGCATGCTGCAAGTGTGGAGGGGTGTGAGACGGGCTGGGATATCATGCCGAAGCCACTGGCGAGTGATGAAGCCGAGTGGCAGAGTTGAACAGAGCAATCAGCATTCCCTCAGCTGCTTCTCCCTCCACTCCTGCTCCAGCACGGCAAACTGCAGTCCGTCGTGCCACCCGCCGTCGAACCACACGGCCTCTCTCTTGCGCCCCTCGGGCACAAAGCCAAGCCGCTCATACAAACGCGCGGCGCCGGTGTTGTACGAAAAGCACTTGATGCCAATACGATGCAGCCCCGCCGTCCGGAACCCCCAGTCCACGATCCACCGGATGGCTTCGCTGCCGTACCCCTTCTTCTGATGCGCCGCGATGATATCGATGCTGATGTTGCTGTTGCGGTGGTGCTCCCACCCGGGCTGTGGGTTCGTGAGGGATATGATGCCGATCGGCTGCGGCTCCTTGTCCTCGGGGCTGGCGGATGCAATGCAGATGATGACGGCGATGAGGCACTTCTCCGTCAGGTATTTCTTCCACTCGGCGCTTGATGCGGTGGACTCGGGCCGTAGAAGAGACATGTTGGAGAGGGCGTATGCTTCTGGGTCGGCTTGGACCGAGTGCACGAATGCCTCATCCTCTGGCGTGTCTCTAATGGCCCGGTAGAGCAGCCGTTCAGAGCAAAATGGGTTCCTCATCGATGTGGTGGAAAGTTGTGTTGATGAGAGAGTAAATGGGTGGTGGGAGCTGCGTTAATATATACCGCGCTGCTTTACCGGTTTCCCGTTTGGTCGGCGCCGTGTGCACGGTGACCCGATTAGGAAGGTGCATGACTCGAGTCGCATAGAAAGGCTCGTTATCGACACCAACCATGATTCCGTCGTTGTATTGAGCCCTTCAGAACACAGTCGAGTACTACACGGGTGCGCAAGCTTGTTATCTCTCTCTCTTGGACGCTAGATATGCGGATGTCTCCATGAGAAGAATTCCAATAGATTAGACTGCAGTCCAGCGATACGGCGTTGTGTGAAGAACCAGACGAGATGGAAGGAGCTGCAGAATTGAAGCGAGGCCACGTTGGGAGCCTACCTTGCGTTCAAGCGCCACTTCACTGCGGAAACGAAAGCATCGCAGCTAGATAGCCAGCCATATTTTTCGGATTACTGCGTTTGGTAATGCGGGAAAGATCTATCTGATGCAACACATACTCTCTCCATGCATCAGGCACGGCGTACGCTCCGGAGATTGCTAATCCTCCTCACTATTCCCACTTGGGCTGGGTGACCTCATTCTTCCCGGCGAAAACTGCATTCCACCGCTATTTTAACATTGCAAGTAACCTTTATGAACCTCAGCGCTGCCGACTCTTCCGGGCCCAGAGGCCATCTCTCCAAAGTCCACTCGACATGGCTCTGGCCTTCTTGATTGGTGCCTTGCTGGCACCATCCGCCTTGGCGCAGTCATCTCAGCCGAAACTGCTCGTGGAGATCCGGGTTGCTCCGACAGCTTTTCTGCAGCCAGTCCTTGTCTCGACCTTCGTTCCCGAAAACACGTTGCTCAGCGCTGGTTCTTCGGCCCTTATCCCGGTCACTGATGCTCCGACGTTCCTCAACACGGTCGTTACAGCCACCACCCTCGTTGTTCGCACCGCGACCCGGACGGTTCGTTCACGGCCGTCGGCCACTCTTTCCTCTGCAACAAGGACGAGACTGGGATCGACAGTCTCCTCAACTGTGGAAAATACTGTTACTTTCGGCTCTTCCACGGATACCTCGCTTGTATCAAGCAGTACCCTTGTGTCCGAAACCCTTCCCTCTACCGTTTCCGGACAATCTCCGGGTAGCTCGACTTCGGTGCCCCCACCTCTTTCCTCCACCTTCGCTTTGGACACTATCTCTTCCCGAGTGACTGACTTCAGCTTCACCTTCACTCAAAGTTCAAGCGTTTCTACATCTCTACAGCAGAGTCAAAGCGAGTTGTAAGTTTTTATTAGCATTCTCCACTCAGTATATGTTTAATCCTGGTAGTATCTCAACGAGTGGACCGAGCGATTCTCCCGCAGTCTTTCCCAGCATAAAGAGCAGTAGCTTTGTTCCGAGTTCAGTCTTCGATTTCTTGACCGCCACACAAACCGCGTCATCATCAACAAATCCCTTCGACTCTCCCACTTTCGATTCTTTTGTGGATACAACGACGTTCGCCCCGTCCTCTGACTCTTTACCCGTCTCCAGCGAGACATTCCTCTCAACCGAAGAGACCTTGCCTTCACAGTCACTCCAAAGCACTACAGGAGCTACTTCGGGGGCTTTAGAAACATCTTCCGGCAGCCTCGTAGATGAAACCACAGCCAGTCCTACTACGTTTATCTTTGAAAGCGACACGGGCACTACCACTGATGCGGGTACATCAAGCAGCCTCGATGCCTTTACACTATCTGGGGAATCAACAACCGAGCCAACTTTGGCAGACGTCATAAGCTCATCCGGCTCCTCCACCAGCTCAGTGAGCAACTTCATTATTTTACGATATCTCTTCGAGGTGCCATTCGCCATCCGTACTACCGAATCCAAGCGCAGCGGACGGCGCTTTGGAAGCCTGTCCCCCCGTGTAACAAACGCACAAGCTCGCCGAACGAAACCATAATTCCAATCAACCCAAAGAAAAGCTCGCCACCTTAAAAGACAAGTCTTGCAACGCCCACCCCAAACCCTTTCTCCCAAGCCCACACAACGCGGGAATCCAGCAGCCCATCCATTCCCGGCGCCGACACATAGACTCTCGTCTTTGCCAGATTGGCCTGCAAGCCTCCATGTCGCTTGTCCAAGTAATGCCTGGTGCCTGGGGTGGCGAAGACGGTGGCCAGGGCCGGATTATCATTGCCCTTAGCCGCGCGCAAACGAGCCGACGCTTCCAGATATTTCAGCCGTGGCATGCGGGACGCAGCACGGGCGATGGCGAGGAAGAGGGGGTTGACCAGCGCAGGAACCGCGTCAGAGCGGAAGGATTGGGTGGGATGCATGCCGGAGGCGACGAGAGATGTTCTGGTGGCGTTGTCGTCGTCGTCGTCGTCGCCGTCGTCGCTGTCATCGGGCTCATCGTCGGCGGAGGCGGATTCGTCGGATGAGGCTGGGGCATTGTTGCTCGAAGGACCCGCCACGTACCACTTTCCGGACGGGGCGACGAGAGAGAAGGAAATGGTGAGTTTTTGCAGGCTCGGCCAGGTGGGCAGGGCCGTTCCGGGCTCATCGTAGTGCGGGGGCCAGAAGAGCTCTGGCGCAACGGGTAGGCCACCGACAATGCGGACGGTCGTGAGGGATGCGAAGAGGGTCAGGCGATGGAGAGCAAGCGACAGGGAGTCCTGGTGGGCATCCAGTCGCGGCGGGCTGAAGGCTTCGTTAAGCGGAGTGCAATCTGGAGCGTCGATGTACAGCGAGGACAGCGAGGGTGGAAGTGTGTCCAAAACCCGAGCAATGCCATGTCTCGTCTGGCGCCGGACAGCTGGTGGCAGCGCTGCGTCGTCGTTGATGAGCAGAGTGGCGTCCAGCAGATCGGGCAGACTGGCGCAGATGCGGCATGCGGCAGCGCCATCAATGCGATACCACTGACGCCGCGCAAAATCCACAAAGGTAATGCGAGGCACGCTCTTCAGCACAGTCGATGGAAGCAGCCTGAGCACCGGGGCGGGTTGCGCAGCATCAACGGCGTGGGTGTGGGAAGCATCGGAGCAGGCAGCACTGATGTCCAGGCGGATGGTTTGTGCGGCATCCGTGTGATCCCAAGCCGCCAGAACAGCGAAGAGGGCGGCAATGGCGCGGCTAAAGGCCTCGTCTGCATCGGAGCGGCTGCAGGAGCACAGAGGAAGGACGACGGTGTAGGCCAGCAGGCGCACGAAGCGACGCCGGGCGCGGGAAAACAGACCATCGACGGTGGCCAGGTCGGGGCTGGCGAAGCCGATGCTGCGAAACGTGCGGCGTTCAACGGCATGCTGCCATGGCCGCGACACAGTGGCGTATGCAGCCAGGTGCTCGTCGGGGAGGAAGTCGGCGATGCGGCATACGAGCTCTTGCGAGAGGCGATGCATGTTACGAGAGCGAGAAGAAAGCACCCGCGAGCGCAGAACACACGATACTATATGCACGGCGCAGAAGCCCCATTTGCGCTAGCGGTTGGCAAGGTTTGATTACCTACTTCACCTTCCCCTTTCGGCCTCTCCCGCGGCCCGGCCCGGAACTAGGCTGGTCAAGGCGACGCAGACACGCCCACGCAGTACCAGTAGGTGGCCCAGAACATGGTGTTGCAGCTGCTGCCGTCGCTCCCCAGCACGCTGTTCCACTCGTACAGCTGCTCCGGCGTCACGCCGTTCCTGTCGGCAAACAGCGCGCAGTAGTCGCCCTCCTGCGCCTGGCTCCAACTGTTGCACGCCGATGGCGCATTGTTGTCCTGCGTGGGACTGGGTGCGGGCGTGGCTGTGGTGGTGGTTGTGCTCGAAGCCACCGACGAGCTCCGCGTCGGGCTGTCATCGCTGGTGCCCACACAGTAGCCGTACCCCAGCCAGAAACCCGTGCCGCAGTCGTCCGACACCTCCGGGTTCCATTCCAAGAACTGCGCGTGCGTGATGAACATGGCGTTCTCCACCGTCGCGCAGCTGTCGCCCTCTGCCGTAGCGTTAGCCGCAGCTCGCCCCTTCCGCCGGCGCGACATACCTTTGACCGTGTACCACTTGACGCAGTTGGCCGGCTGTCCCGGCAGGACCGGACTGGTTGCCGTTGGTGCTGCCGGCGCCGTCGTCGTCGTGGATGTCGAAGGCGGCGTGGGATCCTCGTAGTCGGGCGTCCTCACACAGTACCGGTATCCTGTCGCTGTCAGCTGCTTCCAATCGCACATGGTGTCCTGACCCACCCAGCCACATGCCCGCGCAGTCTGCGCCAACTGCGGGATTGTAAGCATAAAACTGCGCAATCGTCAGGTCGTACGTGTCGAGCATGTTCTGGCACGTCCATCCAGTCCTTGCGTCCGCATACTCGGTGCAGTTTGCTGACGCGCCCTCCTGGAATCACACATCAGTAAGACCGCGCCATGATTGCTGTGGAAAGCTCCTCACTCTGATCGGAAGGGGGGCATCCGACACTGCCGGCGGGTCTGCTACGTCGCCGTCAAACCACCGGGAGCAGTATTGCACTCCGCTCGCAAACGTGCAGTTGCTCAGCGACGCGTTGCCCAGCCCCGAGTTCCAGAACTCCAGGTCATCGACGTTGATTGCAAATACAGCCGCTGCAAACGCGCATGCCGACCCCCAGATGGAGCTGCTCATGTCTTCTTGAAACGAATCACCGTCGAAGTATGCCGCGCAGTCGGCACGCGTGCCTGAAGCAAGCGGGAATCCCGTCGAGGTCCTTGTGGGCGCAGTGTATGTTGCATCCGCATACGACTCCGTCTCAGTCGGCGCTTGCGTAAGGATGGCAGTACTGTATCCCGGCCGGCCACTGTACGTATTGACTGTTTCAGTTAGTCAATGAATTTGAGGAATGCAGGGCGCCGGACATACTATCCCCAACAGGCTCAACGCAGTACGCCTCTTCAGCGTAGAGGTTCGTGCAACTGCTCAACATCAGTCTCACCACGTCTCAGGCTGCAGCAGAATGCTTACTTTTCGTTGATGGCGGGATTCAGAAAAACAAAGTCCTTTAACGTGATGCTGAACTTCACCAGCAGCTTGTTGCAGTAGTCGCCAAGCACCGCCGTGTAGTACTCTCCGCAGACAGCGTTGGTGCCTTCAGCAACATTCGTCGGCACAGGTGCTGCGCTGGTTGCCGTCGACGGAACGACGATCTGGCTTGTCGGGGCTACATACTTTTTCCCTGGCACGTCGATGCAAATTTCGGTTCCGTTCAAACGATACAGGTTGTTGCAGCCTGCATTGATGACCTGAGTATGTTAGCTTCCCGTGCTGCTGCCGCGGCGCTCACAATCTCACTGGGTTCCAGGCTTTGATCTGAGACTCGGTCACATTGGCGCTCTTGGCAATCGTTTTGCACGTATCAGCATCCTGAACCGTGTAGGTGGTGCAGGTGTTGATGAGACACAAGTCTCCCTCTGTTGGGAAGTCATGGCAAAATGCTCTCAAGGCGTTGTCCGCCAGCAGCCACGCCGTGCCAATGCCTTGAGCCTTGGAGATGGACAAGCAAGTGTCCTCCGCCCGGATTGCGTATGACGTCCCGGCGCAGGCCGTGCTCGTCGGCTCCGCAGCTGTGGTGGTGGTCCTGTTCGTGTGTCAGCCATGTGTTCTGGTGACCTCGAGGGCCTCAAACATACGTCCACCAACTCAACTCTGTTGTGACTAAAGGATATCCAGACACGCCACAGCTGGACGTCTTGGACTCGTACAGGGAAAGTGAAGCCAGCTGTGGTCCCTCGTAGTATGGAGAGCCAGCTTTGAACCGGAGCTTTTGGATAAAGCACAGATCGCAGGGATCTGTCCCGTTGGCTGCAGCAGTGGCTCCGCCAGTTTCCCCTGCGTTGTAATCAGCAATCCTGTGGTACACCGCTCCGATCAGCCCCACAGCACGCTTACCGTCTTGATCTGCTGCGTTAGCGGCTTCTGCTGCAACCGTGTTGCAAAATCGCCCGCTATCTGTGAGGCAGGTGAGGTTATAGTGGTAACGCAGCAGGTTGGGAATGATGGCTACAGGGAGTGTCTCGTTCCCGTACCCCAGCCAGGTCTGGCCCACGCATGAAGCAATGATGTTGGATTCATATGCCGCCAGTCCAGTTGCGCAAGCCTGGGTACAGGTACGGTTCAGAGACTCTGGCGCATAGTAAAGTGTGCTGTCCAAGGTTCGGACAGAGTGACTGCAATCGACATCTCCCAAGAGAGCATCCGCACACCCAACCGTCAGATTCACTGGGACCGAGGTATTGGAGAAGAATTGGTACGCAAGAGCGATGCGGAAAAAAAGGTTCACGAGCGTAAGAGAATGGATTGGGGAAGGCATAGTGAGCAAAAGAGCGGCAAGGACTCCTCAGGTCTGCTGTAGAATCTCCTTTGCAAAATTCACAGCTTGATTGACGAGATAAGTAGCCCACGCTGAGCAAGCCGCGCTTGCTAGTGCCGGGCAGCAATGATTTTTTTTCACAGCATCATTCCCCCGGTTGCAACCCAAAAAGTCCAGAATTCAGGTAACCACGAGGCCCCCCCTCGGTCTACCGCTCCCTTAGAGATGCCTAAGCAGCTCGCAGTCGTACGATAATGAATGGTCTCTGACCGAGATTGAGCATCTTGGCCGTCGAGCTGATATGTCTCAGTCTCGCTAATGCAGGGGCCGCGACATTACCCACATTGCCGTCCCATGTGTGGGGGCCGATATCGATAGGCGACCTCGGCGAAGCCCCATCCGCACTCCTTATGGCTTACTCCAGCCGAGCCCCGAGCTTGGCAGATCGTACTCCTTCCTCTTGCGGAACTGTGTGGATCCAGGGCTTGAAGAAGAAACCACACCGAGATCCTCCTATGGGGACCGTGTGATCTTCGGTTGCAGCAGAGTGTGCTGATGCCTAAAAAAAATCAATCAAATGAACATGCAACTGTGGTGCTGACTTCCCGGCTTGTGCCACGCAGAAATGGACGGACGCGGAGATTGATTGTTCTTTCGATTAGCTGCTCACTCATCTGCCTTTTATTCGCTCCACCAACTTGAAGGCTGTGGCAACATGGACCGGCCGGGATTCGGATGGAGCATGCCACCTGCGGTATACAAATTGTGCGACGGTTCGCCCTTGAATGAGACCTAGGGCATCCATCCGAAACACCTTGTCTTCCTCTTCCGGGCCTTCTCATGCCTTGCCACTCTCTCAACGCCATGATGCTCCCGAATCCAATTTCTCTTGTCTTCACTCTTTTCATACTTTGTTCATCCCTGATCCGTGCTCACCCGCATACTCCATTCCATTTGTCCCACCGTCGAGAAACATCAGATGATTTCTGCACCCCAGTAGAAGAGTGAAGCATCCTACCGGTTGACAGAAGCTCAAGAATGCTAACCTTTCTCCACTGGCAGCTTCCTGGACTACTCTGTCAAGCTGAGGCGGGACGAGAATGCGCCTGTCTGTGCTGTCAACGTCCTCATCAAACGCGAAGATGAGGATTACTCATGCTCCGAGGGGAAGCCATGCTCCAACGGCGCGTGCTGTTCGAAGAAGACGGGGTACTGCAACTACGGGCCCGAAGCGTGCGGCACGACGGGGACATCACCCAACGACGTGTGCTGGTCCAACTGCGACGCACATGCCGAGTGCGGGCGGTATGCTGAAGTGCCCGGCACAAAGTGTCCTCTGAACGTGTGTAAGTATACCAAGTACTCGACAAGAAGCTTCCATAGTACTGACAACACGGTGTAGGTTGCTCGCAGTTCGGCTTTTGCGGCATGACGGACGGCTTCTGCGATGTCACCGACGACGAGGAGACCAGCTGCCAGAGCAACTGTGACCAGCCCGGCTCGGGCGGCTCGGGCGGAAACGTTCAGGAGCGCGTGATTGGCTACTACGAGGCGTGGGCGCACGATCGGTCGTGCAACGGCATGGACTTTGAAGACATCCCCGTCGACGCGCTGACGCACTTGTACTTTTCGTTTAGCTACATCTCGCCAGAGCTCGACGTCGTGCCCATGGACGACTTGTCGGTCGACCTGTTCTCGAGAATGACTGACTTGAAGAAAAAGAACAGCGACCTGAAAATGGTAATTGCGCTGGGAGGCTGGACGTTCAATGATAACGGCACTGTCACGCAGCCCGTCTTCAGTAACATGGTTAGCACCGCAGCGAACCGAAAGCTGATTATTGACAATCTTCTTGCGTTCTTGCGGCAGTTTGCCTTTGGTAAGTTGACTCCCTCTAATAACGAGACCGATTGCTGACGGAGATAGATGGAGTTGATTTCGACTGGGTGAGACAAGCTCCACCCTGATCTGAGCTTCACATGCTGACCGCAGAGTAGGAATACCCTGGAGCCGGCGATCGTGGAGGCCATGAAGATGACGGTGCAAACTTTGTTACTTTCCTGAAGGAGCTGAATGAAGCCATCGCCGAGGACCCCGTCGACTACATCGTTTCATTTACGATTCCCACGAGCTACTGGTATCTAAGAGGCTTTGATCTGAAAGCCATTAACCACGCCGATTTTGTCAACGTGATGAGCTACGAGTAAGTCAAGGCTGTCATTTTCCGGCTACAGACCCCTAGCTGACATGTTCTGCAGCCTACACGGAATCTGGGATTCCAACAATCCGATCGGAAGCCAGGTGCTTGCTCACACGAATCTGTCCGAGATCGAGTCTTCGCTCAATCTACTCTGGCGGAACGACGTTCCACCTGAGAAACTGAATCTTGGGCTAGGCTTTTACGGGCGCTCATTTCAGCTTGCAGATCCGGCTTGCTGGAAACCCGGTTGCCTGTTTCTGGGTGGAGCGTCTGCAGGATCGGTTCGTCCATGTACAGCGCCCCCTTCTCGTTGCCAGTGCTAACTGGTTTACCATGACAGTGCACCAAGAACTCTGGAACACTCTCGTTCAGAGAAATCACAGACATCATTAAGCAGAACGACCTGAAGCCGTACTACGACAAGAAGGAAGCTGTAAAGTACCTGGTCTGGAACCGTGATCAATGGGTATCTTATGTAAGTTGGCCATCTCCTTTGATTTTAATAACGCTTATACTGATCATTTTTAGGACGATGAAGAAACTTTCAAGCAGAAAATCGACTTTGCAAACAAACTCGGATTGGGGGGTTTGTTGATTTGGTCGGTATGTAATTCTCTCACGCGAACGTAGCATGAATATGCTGACTGAGTCCGGCAGATCGATCAAGATACAGACGATCTCAAGGCGCTGCAGGCCGTACTGTCACCAAAGAAGCTTGACGTGTTCAAGTCAAAGTCTGGCGAGGCTTCCTACTGGCAAGATGCCAGCGCTGCGGATTGCTATGTTACCGACTGCGGTGTTGAGCACTGTAAAGCCGGATTTACCTTTATTGAACAGCAACCTTGTGGCGATGCCAAGCCCGTAACCCGTCACTCGACCAAGGGTGACAGCTTGCTTTGCTGCCCATTGTCCTCGGCGCCTGACTCAGACGACTGTACTTGGCGAGGCGGAGCGCCTTCATGCAACGGCCGATGCCACGATGGAGAGGTTGCGCTGGAGCTTAATCGATGGGGTGACGGTGCTTACTGCGAGGATGGAAACAAAATCTACTGCTGCGAGGTGCCCGAGGAAAAGCAGTCATCTTGCTACTGGACGGACCAGGGGGACTCGTGCAAATCAGGCGACACGCTTCTGGTACGTGGTACTGTCTTTCCGAGCATATCACGGGAGAACTGACTCGAAATAGACATTTGCAGGCACGTTCCTCGAGACTGTTGCGGATATTTCTGCAATTTTCGGAGGGCTGTTCGGAGCAATGCTAGCGGAGAAGCTCCTCGAGTGGGACCTGGACGACAAGAAACTATTCTGCTGCCCGCCCGACGAAGCCGAGCGCTGGACCAATTGCGAGTGGAAAGGCGAGCCTGAATCCTGTTTCGACAACCACTGCGAGCTCAACAAACAGGTGCAGCTGGCCACTAGCGACTATGGCCTCGGCGAATCGTGCTTCCCTCGGCTCGAGCGCAGCCGTGTCTTTTGCTGCGAGCCATCTGACGGCGCACCGCTCTTCCTACCAGTCCCACTTGATCGCCTTTTTCCAGACCCTCCGGACAATGATGATGCCGACGTCGATTTCAAACTCGAGACTGACAACACCTGGGGCACGGGCAAGGCCAAGACGGACGAATCCGATGATGCTGATGAAGCTGCCTTCTCTTTCTACGTGCTCACCTCCCCTGATGAGATCCAAACGTCCTTGGACAAGCGGGACGGCTCCAGCTGGGAGCTCTACAACTGCCAGGCTACCGATAGCGAAGAGCCCCAGACCATACAGATGTTCTGCACCGACAACTCGGACGACAGCAACTGCAACAAGATACATCTAGGCCACGGAGTGCCCGGTACCATCATCGAGCTCCCCGAGGGCTGTGGACCGGGTCGCTACGCTGTGGCCAAGGAGTTTTCCGAAGCTGAAGACCAGGAATTGCCCGCCCATCTGGCCAAGCGCGATTATGGCCACAAGCCACGCATCTACGACCTCACCTTTGACTACGACTTCCGCCGGGTACCGCGTGACATGGGCAACACTCAGATGCGGATCGATTTCAGTAACGAAGTGGGCTACTGGGATACTGTGGTCAATGCTTCAGCTTCCTCGAAGCGCAAGCGATCACTGGACGACTTTGGCGGGAACCACAGGAGATGGCTTGAAGAAGAGTGGCGCGACGACCGGCACTTTGGCGGCTTGAGCCACGAAGAACTGCACAAACGGTGGTTCGGCGACGATGTCCTTGCTTGGCTGAAGAAGATGCTGAGTCCGGAAATCTCGCCCGAGCTTGCGCACACGATTGACGAGTCTTTCACGGCCAAAATGATTGACAAGCAGTGGAACTGCAACATTGGCGGCGTCGATTTGGAGGCCAATCTGCTCGTGGCCGCCACTGCCAATGTCAAGGTGGACACCAGCTTTGGTCTGACCATCATCACGACCTTGGGCGTGAAGCCAGACATGCAAAAGTCGTATCTCTATTTCAAAAACAAGGGCGAAGTGCAGGCTGTCTTCACCATCGATGCCCTCGGCAGAGCGTCGTTCGACTCGCCCAACTGGAAGCTTGCCGGGCTGGACAACTTCCCGGGCGCCACGCTCAGAATCTCCGGGATTGCCACCATTGGGCCCAACTTCATCCTGTATGCCTCGGTTGATGCGGATCTCGTCCTCGCGGGCCACTTTGAAGCAAAGACTACACTTGCGACGTGGGATGTGCAGCAGACATACCCTGACCAAGGATCCACTTACGAGCCCAAAGGACTGGACGCTCCCAACCCTTCGGTGGGCAAGCCCTCGGAGCCGGAATTCGATCTCACTCTCAATGCCGAAGGCCACATTTCAGCACATCTGCGGCCAACATTCAGGTTTGGCATCGACTTTGACAAGTGGCTTGAAGTTGATGGCTGCTACGTCGATCTTGTGGCCCACGGCTACGTCACGCTCCACGCCAATGCAACGAACCAGGATACGGCGTGTCCGTTCAAGTATGGAGTCGTGGCTGGAGCAGAGGTGTACGCCGAGCTGGATGCGCCGGATCTCTACGGCTGGGACCTGTCGGGGCAGTACCGCATTGGTCCCAAGTACGAGAAGGACCTCATTCCAGAGAAATGCCCCGAGTCATCCTCCGCCTCGACGCGGAGAGGCATCGATGCCGGTTTCCTGGGCACAGGCATGGACAATGCAACCGCGCTTCGCCAGCTGCACAAGCGCGCCGACATGGTGGAGCCATCGGAGCAGCTGCCGGCCAAGTGCTTCGTCTGCCCGAGCAGCGATCCCGCGACGGAGGGTTGCGCCGCCATCACGGGCTGGGACGACGACGAGCTGGACCCGGACGTGACGATGAAGAAGCGCGATCTCGACGCTCTCGACGCTCGCTCTGCATCGCCCCTGAGCATCCCGGCCGACGTCGATACACTGCACTTCTTTGAGAAGCGCACGCCCAAGAAGATCAACTTCTGCGTCGGCTCGGGCTCGGCCATCCAAGTCGTCTCGCCCGACTACGAGCGATCCGGCCTCTTCACCAAAACCTACCCCAACGCCGTGTCGTGGGGCCCGGACGACCTGAACGACTGCGACAACATGGGATTTGAGGAGATCACCACGCCCGTCGTGGGCGGCACCCCCCCAACATCACGCTTCGCCACCGAGCACGTTCTCGAGTTCCATCTACTCCCCAAGTTCTTTGATTACCTCAAGACCGAGGCGGCGCGCACGGGCAAGACGTACAGCGACCCAGACGGCGGCGCAAGGAGGGTGTCGTTCTGCGAGTACGTTGCCGCATGGTGGGCGTCTGGGACAACGTTTGAGCTGGACGTGCCGGCCGTGGCGGCGGGGAGTGAGTTCAACGCAATGCAATGGACTGCAAACATGTTCCCCGGGAAGAACAACGACTGGGCGACCGAGTTTCTGGTGAGTGGAGCGCCCGCCGCGCCCACATGGGGATTGCTAACAGTCCCAGATCCTCGAGAAATACGTAAACGGCGTCAAGGAACGCATGTGGGACGACGGAGTCATCCGCAAAGTCACCAAGATGGAAAACTTCATTGCCGAAAGAGGATCCGCCAAGAACAAGGTTGACGAGGCGATTGCCGTGGTCAAACAAGTCATCTGGGCGTGAGTGATTCCCTCCTCTTAAAAACATCATCCGGCCTAACACAGATGCAGCCAGGTATACCATTCGGATCCCAACGTGGCCTCGATCCTAAAGAAACAGGTGGACCGCATCGCAGAGTATACCGCACCAGCATCCATCTCTCCACTCATTTTGCTAACCACTGTAAACGCAGGATGCTCGATGAGCTTGACTCGAACGTCATTAGATCCGAGGTCGGCGCCTGGCTTGACGGGTCGTATGAGAGGCTAGATATCGCGGCTAAATGGAGAACCTGGATGACTAGCCGTGCTGCAGCAGCTTCGAAGAAGGCCGAGACGTTTGTCACAGTAAGCCGGCCCCGGCTTCCACCCTTCGTCTAGAGATGCTGACCAGCCCACTCTACAGGAATACATCCGGAAGATTAAGGACGCGCACAACGCTCAGACACCCGGGGTTAGGCAAGCTATCTTGGATCGCATTCAGGCTTTGGAGACAGCAGCGGCGCAGGCCTCGTGGACAGCTCCAACGTTTTAACAATATATGCTGTTTGTCAGGGTACAAAGATATATTAGCCTGCCATGCCTGAATAAACTCTAATTGGGTTTATTCCAGTACCTCTTTTAGCCCCCGGAGGGCCTGCATACGCATGGTGCAGTGGGTAAGGGTATACTCCTTACACTGTTAGTAGATTGGCCAGGCGGAATTTGCTAAAGTGACCTCCAGCGACGCGCGTAGCTGGCGGTATTCTATATTTTTATTAGTATACGTTTAAAATTGTATACTTTTTAAGTATGAGAAATACTTTCATAGATAGTGCATATGAGCCACGAAGCAGTATGTGCATGAGTGGTCATTAATATGTAAATCTATTTGGAACGCGGAAATACTCAATTTCTCATTTGACAGAACTTCCCGCCTTAAACGCCATTACACCATATCCACTATGCGCCTCAACCGAAAAAAATCAAGATACGTTTACTCCAAGAAGATTGTTCTCCACGGCAATTCATCCTGTGCTGCTCCTTGCATGACGTGATCCTTGAAATATCCCAACATCTCTGCGTAATCAGGGGCAAGTTGTGAGCCTTTGACGCCGTGCAAGTAGCATTTGCCCAGGAACTGGTATCTGTCGGTTCCGGAAGCGCAGGGTCGAAGTAGGTACGGCACCGTGCCACCAAATATCACAGCGATGACGTCTCCAATCCTGAAGCTTGCCGGCACGATCGCGAGGGATGCTTCTGTCAGGACTACTCTACGGCCCCCACAGAATTCGCGTATGGTTTCAAAAGTGGCTCCATGCTCCACTTTGAACAGACTCCGTATAAACTCGATTTGGAAAGAATAATTACTCGATCCTTCACTTATCACCAGCCGGATAGTGCTATTACACAGCCGAATCTTTTTTCCATTCGTGCAATCTTCGCTTTGGACTTTGTCGACGAAAATGGCTCTGACCTCCAAAGACGGTTCAGGGTGGTTGTTGGAAGATGCGTGGTACTGTGCCACGCGTTGTTTTACAAATGTAGCCGGTATCCAGCGGACAAATGAAGTGATCTGCGGATGACGTCGAAGATCAAGGACCCAAGTAGGTAGTTCTAGGTTCTCGTCAAGTGCTTCGGTCCTTTTCTTTGGCGAGTAAGTGCACCCAAAAAGGTACTCTGGGGCGAGCAACGTCCCATAGGTACCCCTGATTGCTTCAGCATTCTCTTCGCCAATTGAGTAGATTGATTGGGCCTCTGCCAAGTCTGCTTTTTCAATGCCCGATTTGCAAAGGTCTATTGCCGTGTTCAGATCTTCGATACTCAGAGTTTTGAGGCCCGAGAATCCCTTTTTAGTCTCCCTCCGCAACCGATCGAGGGCGCGAACATATTCTTGGAGTGCTGCTGATTCGACATATTTCAGGCTTTCCATCATGCTGTCTATGTGCTCCTTGATTTCCAAGTCCGTTTGTGCATAGGAAGCAAGCCAGAATTTGTCCACGGCGAACGCACCTGACGAGCAATCGGGGGAAGGAGACCTCCTGTACTTGAGTAGGTAGAGCTCAACGATCATGCTGTGCAGTAAAGATTTAATGTCTTTGCCACGTGAGACACTTGAAATGTTTCTAAGGTGTGGTGATTTTGCGTCAGACTCTGAATTGGATTCGGGAGAGTTTCGGTATTGGCCGATATCCGATAGGAAGTCCAAGCAGTTGTACTTTCTCAGAAATTGGACTGTGACATCAGTATACACCTCTCGAGCTGATATGGTGTAGTCGGGTATCAAGTTGATGCCTGCTCTTTTGTCGACTAAACCAAGGAGAGCATAAATTCTGTCCCGAGGATCGCCGGATGAACAGCTGCGCGCCGTTGCAACAAGTGAGGCAGGATCTTTCAACGGTGTCCTGTCACTTCTGGAGAGTTGGAGAACTGGAGGCACCTTGTTTTCTAGATCGACTGGTGTCAACCCCAGTTTGTGTATGTTTGCAATTGATAGATAGGACCAGTCCAGAACTCGGGTGCCCACGATGATGGTAGCGCGGTGGGCGACAGCGACTTCCTGTAGAACCCAGACTCTGGAAAACCACGGTAGGGACAGCAATTCGGCCATTCGGGTATCAATATGGCCAGGCACAGTTTCACCGCCGTTGCGCAGTAAGTCGAAAAGGTGATCTGTGCTGCCAATGGCCGAAGTATCTTTGTGACTAAGATAGATCAACACGCGGGTTGATCTGGCGTATATTTTGGGCATGAGCGGGATCTGATGGTTCTTCTCCAAGTTGTCTGCTTGCGCGATGCAAACGCAATCAATCCAGAGGATCCGCTCGTGTGTGATATGCCTCAAACCTCTAAGGGCGTGCGCGCAGTTTTTCGTGATTCTGATCAGCCCCACTGGGGATTGTAGCTCCTCGCATAAGGTGGCGTCGCCCCAAGTGTATGACACAGCCTCGTAAGCTGGAGGTTTGGAGAGGTCCGCATGGAAAACCTCGCACGTAAGGTCGTTCTCAGGAATCCCGGCGAAGAGACGAAGCAAGCGAAACTCAGACGGATGTTCCAACTGTTTGTAGTGAAAAGGTGTTCGATTCGGAATTGGAGGTGCAGTTTGCTCCGCGTCCTCGGAGACGAATCCAGCCTCGTCGGCGGTTCGTTTGCGGGGTGCCTCTGTGTCTGGGGGAGCCCTCGAACCGCAGCTGAGACAACAACGATAACCGCCCATGTCGCGCAGGTCGGGTCGTAAACACTGGCAGTGCTCCATTTGTGCTTTGGTGGGTTGCGAGACTCGAGGACGTGGGTGTAAGTGTCAAGGTTTTGAAGCGCAGAGCGGGGAAAGGCTGATTACCGCTGTTGCCTGCTGCCGAGCACAAAAGTACCTACACCCGACGCTGTGTAACGTTCACAAAGCACCAATAAGATTCAACCACAGCCTTACAATCTCACGCCTCTACCTCAACGACCCTCTCCACCACCATCCTTTTCTCCCCCAGACCCCCCCTACCACCACCACCGCCCGGCCCCTTCTCCTCCACCATCGCCATCTCAACAATCCGCACCAAAACCTCCACATCCCTCACCATCACCCCCCACCCCTGCCTCGACTCCTCATACCGCCCCCTCGCCAACCGCTCCAGCACAACGCAATACGCCCGATACAACCCCCAAACACCCGCTACATCCACATCCCCCTCCTCTTCCCCCACCTTGATCTCTCCTATCTCAAGCGTCCGCGCCACCCCCCACCCCAACCTTGCCCTCTCCACGACCTTCTCCCTGATCGCGCCGTAACCACCGCTACCACGACCACGCGAAGACGACGCCAGCCACGACCATAGCAACCGCCGCACGCGGAGCGGGAAGAAGACGGAGAACCTCATGACGGGGTCGAGGCGAGTTTGCTGCTGCAGTAAAGCGCGGAGGTCGGCGGCGAGGGCGGGGGCGGTGGAGGCGAAGTGGTGGGAGGCGATGGCGATGCGGGTGCAGAGGGAGGAGGGGTAGGAGGAGGAGGGAGATTGTGGTGCGGCGGCGGCGGCGGTGGTGGTGGTGCCGATCATTGTGGCTGGGTTGACGTTTGCTGGGGACGATCTCGATTCGATGGCCGGCGACGGCGGAATCGTGTGGTCGGTCATGTTTGGGGTACGTGTGAGAAAAGCGGGGGAAAATGGTGGTTCGGTTGTGTCGTCGTGGCTGTTTTTTGTGCACGACGGACGAGGGACGGGCGGACGGCTGTTTGGAGTGTGTGTGTGGGTTGTGTATATGAGGACGTCCCCTCGTTGGCTTTTTTCATTCGTCGCCGGAAGAAGATCTGGAAGAGCAGTTGGGAAAACGAACGGCCAGACGACAGTGATGACAACGACGACGACAACGACGACGACGAAGAAGTTTAAGAAAGAAAGAAACCCGTGGGCCTACACACACGAATAAGAAGGGGAATCCGTAATAATTCACTTATAGCTCTTCAGCCGTGCCGTTAAACAAACTAAATAGCTTCCCGACATTATTGTCCCATGGTACGAAAAACGTTCTCGACGGTCCGCATCAGCAGTTCATCGGGCGGACGTTGGGTAGCTGGCGTGACTTAGCCCATTTCGCGTCTCTTAGCGCCTTATAGCCAAGTAACCCTCAGCCACAGCTGAAAGCCTCACTCGCATTCCCGACGATGCTCATTCGTCGACCACCACACGGAATAGACATAGGCTTTCTTCACGAGCGGGGTTGGGGATGGGCTAGAGGGCACAACACGCGATATGAGAAGAATTGTGGCGTTGATGATATATTGATGAAAATCGGGGTATGTATGGCGCCCGGCTGCGGGGGAAGGAATCCAGCCAGCCGGCAGTATGCATGTGCGTGCGTAGCGAGAGCAGAGAGAGACACGACGGGACGGGAATCAGGGACGCGACGCCCTTCACGAGCAGCTTTTTCGACCTACTACACATAGACACACCAACCACCCTAAGCCAGCCCCTCAACCTTCCACACCTTAACAGTCGCGTCTCCACCCGTCGACAGGACCTTCTCCGCGCCGGTGCCGACCCACGCAACACCATTGACACCCTCCTTATGCGCGTTGAGGTGCTTGACGCGCTTGCCGGGGTTAGCCAGGCTCCACACAAAAACATTAGTATCCAGGCTGCCGCTGGCCGCGAACTCCTCGGTGTCGTTCCACGCGACGGCCGTGATGCGCGCCGTGTGGGCCGACCAGCGGTCCGTCACGAGCGCCCAGTCTTTGGCGTTGTACACCTGGATCTTGCCGCCCGTGTTGCCGACGGCGAGGTACGAGCCCCTCGGCGAGAAGGCGAGGGTGGAGATGACCGACGTCGAGTGGGTCAGCTCGACGCCCATGTCGCGCAGCGACGTGCCGTCGAGCTCGTACACGCGCACCACGTTGTCTTCGCCGCCCACGGCGACGAGCTTGCCCGACGCGGCGATGGACGTGGGCGGGTACGGCATCGGGCGCGAGCTGGCCTCCTTGCCGTCCTTGAAGATGGAGACCGAGTAGGGCGAGGCGACCAGGACGACGTCGCCGCTGGTCGCGACGCCCTTGGGCTGGTAGTGTAGCTCTGTCTTGGAGCCGGCGAAGGTCTTGGTGTTGGCCGAAATGGTGCGCAGCGTGTCGTCCCAGCCGACGCTGTACACGCGCGGCTCGCCCGACTCCGAGGACGGGGAGAAGCCGGCGACGAAGTTGCTGTGGCTCTCGCCGTCGACATTGTCGGCAAGACCGGTGTTGACGTCCCACGCGCGCACGCGGCCGTCGTAGCTGCCGGTGTAGAAGGTGGAGTCCTGGATGGTTGCAGACGTGATGTTCTTGGCGTGGCCATTGACGACGCGGGTGGGCTTCTCGTTGCCCTCGGCGAGGTAGTTCAGGTTGCCATCCAGGTCGACGGAGATGATGGTGCCGTCGCTGCGGCCCGCGGGCCAGGTGACGCCGACCTGCTGGTCACCAATGCTGACCACACCCTCCTCTCCCATGCGCCACGTCTGCACGGCAGATCCGGTTTCGGCGTCCCATATCCTCACCGTCTGGTCGGCGCTGGCCGTCACGAAGCGCTTGGAGTCCTTGTCCCAAGACACGCCGAAGATGCTGCCAGTGTGCACGCCGTCGCCAATCTGCGTCTTGGCCTCACCCGTCTTGCCGTCGTACAACCAGATGCGCTTGTCGGCGCCAACCGTCGCCAGATGGGTGCCGTCCGGGCTGAAAGCGGTGCCGAAGACGAAGCGGTTGTGCTGGCCGCGTTGGCTGGTGTTGAACTTGAAGGGCGCGCCGTGGTAGAAGACCATGCTGGTGTCGTCGCTGCCGGTGGCGGCGCGGAGAGGGCGCTGCTGCCTGATGGAGACGGAGTTGATCTGGGACGAGTGGCCGGAGATCTCGCCGACGCTGTTTCCGCTGTCCCAGGTGATGCAGTGGCCGAAGCGCTCCTTGCCCTCGCCGACGGCGATGATGCGCTGCGAGTCGCCATCCCAAGCCAGGTCGTTGATGCGGCCGGCGATGATGTGGTAGTCGCCTGTGTCCCGGTCAGCGGCCTCCTGCTTCGTGCAGCCATTCATCTCGCGGTGTACCCTTTGTGGCGCCCTCGCCTACGCAGTCCCAGACCTTGACTGCACCCGAGGCATCGCCACTGGCGACGTAGAAGCCCGAGGGAGCGAAACGGGCGACGGTTGTCTGAGCGGTGTGCTCGGTGTACTGGCGGCTGACGGCAGGATCGTCGATGGAGCGAACGAAGATGGATTTACCCGACTGGCGCGAGTGAGCTCAGGGTCGATTGCGGTGGTGAGCGGGGATTGGTACCGCGTAGGCAAGGCGCTCGCCCTTGGAGTCGGACGACAACTGGGTCGGCTGGCCGCGAGTCGTGGTGGGCGCGGCGGCCCAAATGGCGGCTGGCGGCAGCGCGGTCAGCAGGCGATAGGAGCGCGGTCGGGAGCGAGCTTACCGGACGAGATCGACATGATTGACGGTGCGAAAAGGCGTGGGAAAAGAGGGACGTGGAGAGGGACGGATTGTTGTTGATGGAACCGGGGCTACGTAACGCGGGCGAGGGGCTGCCACCTGCCGGCCACGAGGTGCGGCTTGGGCCCTGGTGGGGGTGGCTCATGCGCACCACGGCCATGACGCCACAACTCGCCTCTCTTCAGATAAACTTCGATTTACCATTGCACATCTATTCTATATCTCATCCTCGAATTGCCTAACAAGCAGCCCCTCCTGCTGAAGGTGGTCCTTGACCTGCTTCACAGTGTACTCTCCGCGGTGGAACTGCATCCAAGTCAGCCAAATACTCCATAAAAAATATAAGATGCACTCACCATTCCCGCGCCCAACGCAGCATCCGTCGGCGTCTTCTCAAACACCTCGGCAAAGTGAGCCGGGTTACCAGCACCACTGCTCGCAATGACCGGAATCTTGACCGCAGCCTTGACATCGTTGATCAGCTCGAGATCAAACCCACTGTTCGAGCCATCCTTATCGATGCAGTTCAGCAGGATCTCTCCGGCGCCCATGGCCTCGACGGCCTGGACGAGCTGGCGCACGTCAAAGTCGCGCGTCTCGCGCCCGCCCTTGATCGTGCACTGGTACCAGCAATACTCCTCGCCACCGGGCCCCGGGAACGCCGTCTTGATCGTGTGGTGCGGCGTGTCCGCCGGCGAGGCGACGTACTTGCGCTTCGGGTCGACGCTGACGACGACGGCCTGCACGCCGTACGCCGCCGAGATGGTCTCGATGGCCGTGTCGCCCTGCAGCGTCTTGCCGCGGGCGCAGTACTCCTCGGCGGCGGTGACGGCGTCGGAGCCGATGCTGACCTTGTCGGCGCCCGACTTGAAGTACAGCTTCGCCACGTCGAGGGCCGAGAACTTGGTGCCGTCGGTGTCGACCGTGTCGCGGATGCCGCCGCCGATGGTCAGCGGCACGAAGACGGTCTCGGAGGCGCGGCGCAGGATCTCCAGCATGGGCAGGTCGGCGACGGGGCAGTTGCGGAACGACGTGATGTTGAGGAAGGTGACCTCGTCGGCGCCCTGCTCGTAGTACCGCCGCGCCATCTCGACCGGCTTGCCCAGGTTGCGCACCTGGTCGCCGCCCGCCCCGTCCTTCTCGCGCACGTCGTACTGGTCGCCCTTGGTGACGACGAGGTCGCCGGCGTCGTTGGTGCGCACGTCCAGGCACGCGATGACGCGCCGCGTCAGCCCTTCCCTCGCCGTCGCCGCCGCCGCCGACGGGGCTCCATCCGACAGCGGGCTGACCCTCTGCCCGCTGCAGAAGGCCTTGAGCACGCGCAGCCCCGCGGCGCCGCTCTTCTCCGGGTGGAACTGCGTGAGCAGCACGTTGTCCTTGGCCAGGGCGCCGACGAACTCCTCGCCGCCGTAGCGCGCCGTCGCGACCGTCCAGCCCTGCGCCTCCAGCTCGCCCGGCACGTACGGCAGCGCGTACGAGTGCACGTAGTAGTACTTGCTGTCGGGGCGCAGCCCGTACACGCTCTCGCCCGCGCCGCCGCTCGACGACGCCGTGTTGGCCGAGTTCCAGCCAATGTGCGGCACGCTCTTGTCGGCCGCGTCGAAGCGCCTGAGCGTGCCCGGGATCAGCCCCAGCCCCGGCACCGTACTGCTCTCCTCGGACCCGTCCAGCAGCGCCTGCAGCCCCACGCAGATGCCCATGAACGGCTTGCCCGCCGCGACGTGTTCCCGGATCGGCTCGACGTAGCCGCCGTTTGCGAACTGCGTCATGCAGTGGCCGAAGTGCCCGACCCCCGGCAGGATCAGTGTCTATGTCGCGTCCTGTCAGCGAACATGAGCGGGCAGCAGCAGCGCCGGCGGCGTGGGGCATACCTACCTCGGCCTTGGCCACATCTTCTGGCGAGCGGATCCACTCGACGGTGTAGCCGACTTTCTCGATGGCATTGACGAGTGACCGGACGTTGCCGGCCACGTAGTCGAGCAGGTGGATGGACGGCATGGTGAATAGTGGTGGTGGTCAGGAGCAATGGCGAGAGTTGGGCCTGACCTAGCAAGGTACTGAGTCACTCCGGCAGCAGTGAGTCGGAGCGAGCGTCACTTTTTTTCTTATCGATAAGCTCGCCGTTGCCCCACCCTCCGCCGAGCTACATCATTTCCCATTGGCAATAGGCCACGCCGTATATGGAAGAAACGTGCATCCCCGGATATGTCTTACTCAAAACAACACATCTTGCTATGTACCTAGGTAGGTAAATCTTGCTCTGGATGCCCATGTTTGGTTTGCTAAATTACATCACCGTGCGAATATTTATTCTCACTACCCAAAAAGGATATCGTAGTACCTTTCCGAGCTTGTAAAAGAACACCAGCTTCTTATCCCACATAGTCCGCCATACGGACATGCCAAACCCGCCTCCACAGCCACCCCAACCCAACCCTCACCCCCCTCCCCCGCGCCTCCCTTGAAAAAACCCCTCCAGCCCCCTCCCCACCGCCTCCACCCCGTCCCCCCTCCTCAAACTCGCCCTAATCCACCCAGGCAACTTCGCCCTAATCCCCTCCCTCTCATACCTTCCATCCACCAGCAGAATCGCCGCGTAATCCCCGCGATGCCTGATCGCCCTGCCCACGCACTGGTTCACCGCCCGCATGCACGCGTTCTCGTAGTACTCCCTCGCCGCCTGCTTCCCGTCCCCTTTGCCTTTCTCTCGCGCCTTCCGCGCCACGTGCCCCATCCGCGCGCGCCACTCCGCTGACTGCGCCGGCGGAAACGGCAGCCCCACCACCCCGACACCTCGCCCCAGCGCGTCGCTGAAGTTGATGCCTTCGGATAAAGAGCCGCCGACGACGGCGAGGAGGAGCGCGCCGCGCCCGTTGAGGCCGCCCGTGGTGATGGCGTGCGTGTAGGCGGAGAGGACGGTTTCGGTGGCGGTGCTGGGTTGCGTCGTCGTCGGTGCTGTTGCTGGTGCTGCTGCTTGTTTGGCGGAGGGGCTCGGGGTGGTGGTGCTGTTGGTCGCTTTGCTCTTGTGTTCGTGGAACACGGGCTTGACGGAAGCGAGCGCGTCGTATATCGTCCTCGCCTGGCCGTGTGTTTTGGGGTTTGACGACGACGACGACGAGGGGGGTGGCGGTGCTGCCCGTCTCCAGACTTCGAGACAGCGGTCCAGGTACGCGTAGCTCGGGAAGAAGATGACGACGCCGTCGGGGATGTTGCGGATGAAGGTGAGCAGGGCCGCGCCGAGGTCGACGATTGTCGCTTCGGTGTTGCGCTTCGAGTAGGTGAAGTCGAACGGGGCGCCGCTGGGGCCCGTCGTCACGGGCCAGGCGAGCAGGTTGGATGGGGGGATGACGTGACCGCAGGATAGCGTCATGATGCGGGATGGCGGCAGGTAGGAGAGGAGGTGCTCTGAATAGTCGCTCATCTGCCGTGGTTGGTCTGTCAGCCGAGGTTCTGAGGTTGGAGGCGGCAAGGGAGGGACTTACGGGCGACATGGTTCCGCCGGCGAGAATGACTGCTCGAGCGTCGTCGACGATCTCGCGAAAGTGGTGGGTGGGATCGAGGAGCATGTATTTCAGGCATGGTCCGAGGTCTTCATCGTTCTTGGCGTAGAAGAAGCGGCCTTCGTCCGACGGGTTGAGGAGTGCGTAGAAAAAGCTCTGTATGTGCATCAAAACCGGCATAGAGGACCGAGCAACACTTCGGGATGCTTCATTCTTGTTCTTCTCCTGTTCCTCCGCATAGACGATGTACCCGTCAACCTTTCGTGCAAGCTTGCTCTCGTCCAGATACCGCAACAGTTTGTAGAGGTTGATCTGATCCACACCTTTGCCGGCCATGAGGTCTCCAATTTGCACCACGCCCTCGTCTTCTTTGGCTTGGGCGGCCATACCCTGTAGGTATCCGACCTGAGAGTCAAGTAATCTGACTGTCTGTGCGACGTATACCCGGTTCTTCCCTTTCAATCTGTTTCGAAATTTCTGAAGGTAGGTAGTTAGTTGGCCACGAGAACGTTGCAGCTGAGCCAGGGAGACAGAGACGGAGTAGATGCCACTGATGGCGTCCATAAGGTTGTGAGCTTCGTCGATGATGACGATGTGATCTTTCATGTTGATATCAAGAGCTTCCCGAGCGGTCTTCTGAAGTAATAGTGGATATGGTAGTGTGACGATCTAGGCTCTGGTTAGCGTGAATGTTCAGACCGTGTTTAAAGTGGCGTGTCTCACCTCGCTCGGTTTAACAGCTGGCCGCGACGCATAGTAAGGGCAGATGCCGAGTTTCTTGCCAATGGCACCGAGGTCTTCAATATCACGAATGTCGGCCAAGGCGTGATCGCGAAAGTCATTCACAGTCGCCTCCGTCTCTTTTGTTGGGAGAAACGGGCACTTGTGGTCCGCAGCGGTTCCCGCCTTCTGCAGATCAAGACACTTCTCATTGATGAGCGCCGTACTCCCGAGCTTCTGGACCTTCGGGTTGATGCAGAGGTTTTTCCTAGATCCCAAGGTGAGGTGTTTAAAAGCTTCTCCGACCTCCCCGTCGATGTTGACCTCGGGTCCACCGCTTGGCGCAGGCGGGGCAATTGCCGGAGGGATTTTGACGCGCCGTAGCTCGCCAGAAAATTGAGACAGTTGAGAGTGTGTTCGAGAGCAGTAAAAGACTTTGAGTTCGTCCACGGCCTCAGCTTCTTCATCACCGTCTTTCTTTCCGACTGGCATGCCCAGCTTTTTCATGAGGGCCTGAGTTTCAGCCGAGTACTCAGAGTCAGGATCTCGTTTGGACTTGTCCTTCTGGCCGACCTCATCATCGCTCTCATAGTCGTCGAGTATGAAACGGGCTTCATCGTCGTCGTCGATATCAGGGTCAGCGGCAGCAGTTTTCTGGCCAGGTAAGTACAATGGCGGGATGTGTAGGCATGGCGGTCAGAGTACCTGTCGCTTGAAGTGAGGCTCGCCGTTTGAATATCTCTCCTTCAACTTCTTCTCCTTTGCTCGCACTTTGGCGAGCCTGTCTTCCAGGTCTGCGCGTTGTTGCAAGGCAGTGCGTCGCTTCTCCTCACGAGCATACTCTAGCATCCATGCCGGCTCATCTTCGTCTTGGGGGGAATTAGTGAAGGGGCACTTTGAGGAGGACAATGGAGACGCACCAAGATTGTCGGTGGCAAGACCATCTTCAAAGGTCCGGCGCTTGTGGTCCCGTAGCCAGGTCAAAGACCCGCAGATGAGACTCAGAGATTTTCCCTGTCACAAACCAAGTTAGGGCATGGTCGTGGAGGCAAAGTCCGAATTTAGCAAATGCTGGAGCGGCGGGAAGGTCGGCAACGACTTTTGCTGGCTTCCGGAACATTGGTTTGCTTCAAACTCACGAGTGGGTGAGATGGGCGGGGGTGGAACTTGGACCCACCGTTCCTGCATTACCAATCAGTGCACTGTCAGAGGAGGGGCGTTTCACAGAAGCCCACCTGTCGGCGATTCAAAGATGCCGACTTTTCCGTCTTCGATGCACTCGTAAAGAGCGCTCATGAATTGCTTCTGGATTTCGTAGGGCTCGTATGGGTGGTGAAAGTTCCGCTCCATAGCCGCCTGGATGTTGGCAGGTGCTCCATCTGACGCCATGGTTGCGGAAGGACAGTGAGGAGTGTGAGGATGTCGAGTGGAAAGTGAAGAGGCAACGGTGGACGCGTTTTGGCGCGACGCGCAGTCACGCCCTCACTTCCGACGTTTTACCGTTTACCGGGCGGGTGCCTCACTCGCGTCACTCGCGTCTCTCACCCGGCGCCTCAACAAATCAATGACGGAATAATCTTTTCTCGCATCTACTCATGGAATCTCGTATATTGACATCAGAAAGAAGACAAACATCGTGACGGCCAGCGCCTGGCCTGTCTCTCTACCACATCCCCAATCCACGTCCAGATTGTTCAGCCCTTACACGGCTGCTCGTCCCGCCAACCTTCACGCCTGCGACCGGCCGGACTTGGCCGCAATCTTCCTCTCCTTCTGCAGCTTCGCCGCGTACCTGACGCCAAACCCGTGGGTGTAGACGTCGCGGATGGTCTCGAGCGGAAGGCCCTTGACCTCCGGGTAGCCGAAAAGCAGGAACAGCCAGCCGAAGAAGCAGATGCCCGCGTAGAAGCCGAACGCCCCGCTGGCCGTCATGGCCTTCATCATCGACAGGAACGTCGACGCGATGACGATGTTGAAGCCCCAGCAAGTAACCGTGTTCTGTTCGTTCCATCGTCAGCCAGAGTTCAGAGCGATTGGGAGGGGGGGTAACAACTCACCACCATGGTACCCAGCGCGCGCACCTCCACAGGCAGCAACTCGGTGCCGACCCAGGAAATGGTGGCCACACCGGACGCGAAGAAGGCGACGTAGCAGATGATGGTGATCAGCACCAGGATGCCGGGCCAGCCGATTTCGCGCGTCTCCACCACCAAGTCCTTGTTGATCGGGATGTAGCTGAAGGCGACGGCGGCGATGACGAGCGAGATACACATGCCCATGCACGTCACGAGCACCACGATGCGGCGCCCGAAGCGGTCGAGCAGCGTGATGCACACGAGCGAGAAGATGAAGTTGGTCGCGCCCACGACGATGCTGACCGCCACCGGCTTGTTGAACCCGACCAGCCCGAAGAGCGTGCCCGAGTAGTACATCAGCGTGTTGAACCCGCCGAGCTGCGACACCGCCATGACGACGCACGTGCTGATCAGGGGCCTGGCGTTGGCCGACACGGTGAAGAGCTGCTTGAATTGCCACCACAGCGTCTTGTCCTCCAGCGCCGAAGTCACCTCGTGCACCGAGTTCAGGATCAGCTGCACCTTGTCCTTGACCTGCTTGTCCGTTGCCTTGGGGAAGATCTTGCGGATGACCACGGCTGCCTCGTCGAGCTTGCCGTGCGCGATGAGCTGGCGGGCGCTTTCAGGGCACTTTGGCAGCATCAGGGCGAGGAGGATGGCCGGTGCAGCGCCGATTCCGACCGTGTATCGCCACTGATAAAGGTCAGTTGTTGTCAAGATGAGGCGTTTTCTGTCTGCTCACCCCATGTGCCGTGTTCTCGAAGGCAGCGCCTAACGCGTAGCTGATAAGCTGTCCAAATGTCACGCTCATGTTGTCGAAAGCAATCATCCTTGAACATGTCAGCTTGCGGCTTGGTGGTAGCGGTCGGTGTCACTGCATACCTTCCTCTGTACTTTGCCGGGGCAAGCTCGCCGATGTACAAGGGGATGATCATGGCGGCGCTGCCCACTCCGAGACCAACGATAAACCTTCCGGCGCTCATCTGTGCCAGGGAGAATGCCGCGGCCTGGATGATGGATCCGGCGATGAAGAGGAGGCAACCGAGGTAGATTCCAAACTTGCGGCCATCTGTTTCCACCACTTGTCAGCACCGCGTCGTTGTCGTCTCGTCAGGCTGTGAGTCTTACATCTATCGGCGGTAGTACCGGCAGCGATGGCGCCAATCAGCGCTCCGCCCGAGGTCAGAGAGGTGATGAGTTCCTGCTCGTGGGAAGCCAACTTCTGGCCGAGGTCGTCATTGATGGTAACGAGTACCGAGGAGATGACACCGGTATCGTAGCCTAGCAGAACCCCTATCAGCACGCTTCCCGACTCCATGCAGTGGCAGTGACTGACCGAACAGGAATCCACCAGTCGAGACGGCCATGGAGATGAACCAGGCCATCTTGCCACACTCTGTCTCCTCGATGGAGTCGTCGATGCCCAACTTGTCGACATCGCCGACGGTCTCGATGTGCATGACATCTTCCTGCTTCTCTGCGGAGATGCTGTTCTTCTCGTCTGAACTCATGGCGGCGTCGCGGATGAAAGGTAATAGGAACGAGGTAGAATAGGCAGGTAAGCAGAGGACAGCTGCTGATCCCCGACGAGTGTTGATGGTGGGTAAAGTGGACCCAGCGGATTATTTATACATGGCATACGTGCGTCTGTCTACCGGCATAGCGACAAGGCTATTTCCCCAGGTTTCGCGGCGCCAACCCCACGGGGACGCTCTCGCCCCGGTCGTGCATGAGGAGTGTGACGGGGCAGCTACTCCGCATGCAAGGGCCCCGCCGCAGCCACATGGCTCCCAGCAGCGATTCAGCCTCAGTCCGCGCCGTGATTGACATCGGCTGCCACACGATTGGCTGCGGCAGACTCCGGCCGGCTCTCAGTCCGTTCGGCAGCCAGCCCAAGCACCGGCGAAGCGACGCCTCGACCGCAGAGAGACGCCTCGACCACGGACGGGCCGAGGACCAGGCTGGCCGAGTCGGAGCGCTAGCCGTTCGCTGATCGGGAGCAGCAGGAGGCCCGGCTGGGAGCCGCATGGAGCAAGATGCCCCATCGGCGGGCGGCAATGACTTCGCAGTTCCCCGCTTTTCCAACCGGTTCGCAGCAAAATTGCCCCGCCGGTCGGCTCTTCTGCTCGGGGAATGGTTTCCTGCCACGACCAAGTATAACCACTCATGCCCGTCCCGCCGGGCCTTCTTGCCTCGTCCACGGCGCACGCCCGCGACTCCACGAACAACCATGAGAACAAGCAGAGGCTGGTAGGTCCCTTCGTCGCCAATTGGGCATTCTTCTCCCGCACCAGGCGCCCGTGCCTCAACGTCGTCCGCTCCCAGCCATCGCACTGCCTTAGCTGACGCCATCCGCCCTGCCCAGCCACGAGTGCAAGCGTCGGCACCTCAAATGTACGTTAACCTGCGGCCCGTCGCGACCCAGCCGGGCACGCGGTGCCGGCTCTGGGAGCCTGTGTGCCTGTTCGCTCACCAATCACGTCAGGCATCACGCAGCCGGGGTGCACCAGCTGCGAGCGGTGCGAAAAGTCCGGGCGAGAGTGTCGTCGCGGCATCACCATCCGATTCCGGGCCGTGACGTCGGTCCGTGAGAAGAGAGCGGCAGCAGACGACAACGCCGACCGGAATTACGAGCTGAGCTGGAAAAAGAGCCAAGTGTGGGTGCGCGTCCCGCCCGCAGGTAGGTCCTCTCGTCTCGGTCCCCCGTCCAATGCCGTGCAACAGTGGCTGAATAGAGCCCCTGCAGTGACGTTCGCAACCCCCGCCACCACCCTTGAGGATCTGGACGACGACCAGACGGTGACGTATCCCTCGCGCCTTGGCTTCAGCCCGGACGAACCCCAAGCGGGCGGCGGGCCAGGGGCACCTTCCAAGCACGTGCCCAACGCGACAGTCTTTCGCGAGGCGCCTACCACCACCACCACTACTGCCTCGGCCATAACGGCAATCCCCGCAGCTACCGCGCCCTCGCCAGGCCAGCCGCTGGATGGCATCAACATTGCCTCACCGTTTTCCCCCTTCGGCAACAGAAGTGACGTTGCGCACAGCTCCGGCACTCCCGGCGGTGGCGATGGCTCAACTGTTGCTTCAGGCGGGAGCTACTGGCGGTCGTCTCTGTACCAGCCATCGACAGAGTGGCCTTTGCGGAGCGAGGAGGAGGCGCGTCTGTTCCATCACTTTGTCAAGCATCTTGGAGCGTGGGTAAGTCTGCCCGACACGAGCGACAACAGTGGGCCGGCGTACTAATTCATTGGCAGGTCGATTGCTGTGAGCGTTTCCCAATGTCCGCCCAGCGTTTCGCCGAACTGACTCCCTGCAGGCGACGAGAAATTCCATTTCTCAACAGAAGTGCCGCAGCGCGCCTTGAACTATCCCGTCATAGCCAATGCCATACTGGCCTTGGCCTCCAGGCACCTGGCCCGGGTGTCTGGCGTCGAGGACTTTAGCTCCGCCGAGTATATGAGCGAGTGCCTGCGGATTTTGATCCCCGTTCTGGACGACCCGCTCGGTGCGCTGGACGAGAACCTCCTCGCCGCCATCGTGATCCTCCGGCTGTACGAGGAAATGGACGGTAGGAAGCACGTGCCCCCGAAACCGGCGTTCCTGCGTGGCTGATCGGCGGCCAGACATTGATGAGAAGTGCCACCTGTACGGCGGCACGCGGCTGCTGAACTCGATCGCGAAGTTCGTGCCGTTGGGCGGGCTCGGAGAGGCCGCATCGTGGATCTTCCTGCGGCAGGACATATACGTCGCGCTGACAACGGGACAGCCTTTGAACGTCGATCTGGACAACTACAGGCAGTCGCCCTCGTTCCATGCAGACACTTCGAGCGGATGGGCGAACAGGATGATCTTCATCTTCGCCGAGATCCTGGACTACTCCTCCCGGCCCGACCAGGTACAGTCGGTGGAGCGGTGGGAGCAGCTGGACGCGAAGGTGGAGGCGTGGAACGATAGCAAGCCGTGGCACTTCCGGCCGCTGTGGATCCGCGAGGAGACGGTTCCGTTCCCGGAGATTTGGATGACGGGGCCCGCACACGGTAAGCAGATAGGCGCCCGGCCGCGCCGACTTGCCCTCGCGACTGACGGACGGAATCAGTGGTGGGGCAGCAATACTACAGCCTGTCCAAGATCCTGCTGGGCACCTTCGACCCGCGCCTGTCGCGGCTGGGCTTCGGTAGCCACAAGCTTCGCAAAGCTGCAGAGGTGGGTCAGGAGTGTTGAGAGCGTGCGGAATCGGACACTGAAGCGTCACCAGGCCGCCATCGTCAAACACCTCCGCATCGTCATCGGGCTTGCCATCAGCAACGAGGGCGTGCCGGCCGCAACCTTCCATGCGTCACACATACTCTGCACGTGTGAGTACTCTGTTGGGGGAACGGACGAGTTACCTTTGCTGACGCCCGGCAGGCGGGTCGTATCTCGAGGACGAAAGAGATCGCGAAGGGGCGGTGCAGTTCCTTTTAGATCTGGAGAAGAAGATTGGATGGCGGTCCTCGCGGATTATTGCAACGTTGAGGGAGTCCTGGGGAACGTAGAGCGGGTTTCCGTAAGCAGCAATGCCGGCCCACATGTGTGAAATCACTGCTGACCGGAGGTCCAAACAAGAGTCGCGGGGCACTCAGCGTTTGCAACTTCTTCCCTCGGCGGGGTGGCTAAGGGTTCAACCACACTGCCCAACGTCGTAACTTTGGCAACTTCTTCCGCCTGCACGTCACGAAACGCGGGGCATTTGCTGTGGGGAAACCCCGCAAAGCAAGCCATCGCCCCGATCTGGCCCTCTTCGGCAGGGCAAAGATCGCGGTCCGGCCTTGGCCATGCTTACCGCCAATCATGGGCGGCGCTGCCCGGTCCAACCTCCCCCTGTCAAGCCCAGTCCGGCAACTTTCTCCATTTGCCGCCCCCGCCAACTGCGCCATCCGCCATGTGAATTTCCCATTCTGGTCGGACTGGCAAAGCCGCGGGGCATTTCGCCTTCCGGTTTGCGTGCAACGGCAGAGTAACTGTGCGCGACCCCGTGGGGCTGCACTGGTGGGATATAAGGAAGACGACAGCAGCGCCCTTCACCCACCAGCCAGCGAGTGCTCATTGTCTTCTCATCTACTTCTCCATTCACAATGATACCCGTTACCGCTCCGTACGCGGCCCTGCTGGGCGTCTGCCTGCTGGGCTACTTTGTCGTCTACCCCGTCCTCGAGTACTTCCGTGACCCCAAAGGTACTTTCCACAAGGCTGAGCTAAGCAGTACCGCCGCTAACCACCATCAGGTCTCCGGAAATACCCCAACCTCCACCCGCTCTCGGGCATGTACAACATCCCGTTCATGCTCCTGGCACGCGGTGGCGCCCGGTCTACGCACATGGTTGAGCTGCACAAGAAGCACCCCGTCATTCGGATCGGCCCGAACTCGCTGTCGTACGGTGACACGCGCGCCATCAAGGACATTTACGGCCACGGCACCAAGTGCACCAAGGATGGCCAGTACCTCGTCACTTCGGGCTCGCACTACCATCTTGCCGATGTCATTGACAAGCCCGACCACTCCCGCAAGCGCAAGGTGCTCTCAGCCGCCTACGCGCTCAAGAACCTGGAAGAGTGGGAGCACAAGGTGGCGGACAAGACGGCCAAGATGGTGGAGCAGTTCGACAAGCGCTGCACCGCGCCGCTCCCCGCAGGCCAGACGGTGCCCAACCCGGAGGACCTCACCGTCGACTACCGCAAGTGGGCCAACTTCTTCTCGCTCGACGCCATCGCCGACATCGGGCTCTCGGAGCTGCTGGGCTTCCTCGACACGGGCGACGACCTGATCACGGTGCGCCGCCCCGACGGCACCAGCTACACGTGCCACTTCCGCGAGTGCCTCTACGACAACGCCCGCAAGCAGTCCCACATCGTCTGGTCGTACGACTGGTACAAAGTCCTCGACAAGCTCAGCAACCTCATCCCGCGCTACAACAAGATGGGCGCCAACGGCAAGCTGTGGGACGGCATCCCGCCCGAGCTCTCGCTGCGCCGCCTCGAGCGCTACGAGCGCGGCGAGAAGCAAGACGACTTCTTCCAAGCCCTCATGGAAGACAAAAACGGACACCCCAACAACCTCGAGTGGGGCGAGATCGTCGCCGAGGTCTCCATCATGATGAACGCCGGCTCCGTCACCACCGCCATCGCCATCACCAACGTGCTGTACCAGCTCATCAAGAACCCGGACGCGATGCGCAAGGTCCGCGAGGAGCTCGACGCCGCCCTCGACGACGACGACGTCGTCGCCCCCTACGACAAGGTCAAGCACCTGCCCTACATGCGCGCCTGCCTCGACGAATCCCTCCGCCTGCACCCGCCCACCCCGCAAGGGCTCCCGCGCGAGACGCCCGCCGAGGGCGCCCAGATCCTCGGCGACTGGGTCGCCGGCGGGACGTCCGTCGCCATGTCCGCCCTCGTCGCGCACCGCGACGAGAAGGTGTACCCGCAGGCCGACACGTTCATTCCCGACCGCTGGCTCGGCGAGGCCGGCAAGGCCCTGCAGCCGTACTTCATCACGTTTTCGGCCGGCGCCCGCGGCTGCATCGGCCGCAACATCTCGTATCTCGAGCAGGCCGTCGTGTTGGCGACGATGGTGCATAGGTACGAGTTTGCGCTGCCGAGTCCGAGCTGGGAGATGCAGCGCGAGGAGACGATGAATTGGCTGCTGAAGGATATGCCGGTGAAGGTGTGGTTGAGGGAGAAGTTCACTGCTGCGGGGAAGGAGGAGGCTTGATTTTTTTTCTTTTTGGTTGAGAAGATGATGGCGACGTACGGCGACTTGGAGATGGTGGCTGGCGCATTTCGGCGTTTTTAGCGGGGATAGGAAATCTGTTTTGTTTTGTTGTTGATGATGGGAAGATTGATGGGCTGGTTCCTGAGGGGATGGTCTCCCCGCGGGGTTTTTGATAGACAGGCGGACGGTGTAAGTCGGGTGACGAAGCAAAATATACTCTTGATGCTATAGTGTCTCGTGTTCTGTGTCTTGAGTCTATCTATATTGCACGCCAACCTCCGGCCTCCGAACCGTCCTACTGAAAAAAGCGCAATGCCGCACGCCCATTCTTTCAGCCGCCTCCGCGCCCCGGACAACCCCCCACTTGACGTGCTTAATGCCCGCCCCTCATCGTTTTTTTTTCTAACATGTTATTCAGCCATATTGGCTGCGGGGTAGGCCATTGAAAGCCTCTGTCAGCGCTGCCCATTTTCCTATTTCAGCCTCATGGCCGTTCCCATGAGCCAAGGCATAAGCTGACACCCGAGAGCGATCTCCCCACGCATTCCGAGAGTCTGGTCGGCCGCAGCAGAGATGGTGGTCGGCTATGCGATTAAGAAACTGCGAGATTGAGTTCGAAAAGCGTTATTTGGATCACGCAATGGAGACATATATGATATTAAGTGTTGAGTGCCATCGGTTTACGGTTTCAGGGCATTGCAAGTAGCTGGACTCGGGTACTACGTCATTACACAGCCACCAAGGCACTCAGGATCGCCTGGCCTGATTCAAGATACCTGGAAATGCATTATCGCAGTAACATTGGCCCCGCGATAAGCATTGGCATCGTTGTCTGATTGGATGCTTGGTGGGGGCCAACAGCCTTGCTATTAAAAATAGGTCATACACGCTCAGCCACACTAAAGTAGTTTCCTACATTAAGTAGTCGCCCCATCCTATCTTAGGTTTCAATTGGCTCGATCGTTGGAGGTTCTTCTGAACACACGAGTGGTGACCATACCGCCCGGGAGTCTGCCTTGTTTATCTAAGCGAAGAGTCGCTCTTGGAACTACTACTTGAAGGACATTTGCTTTGTTCAAAGCGTATCCGCGATTCTCTCCACTTAACTGTTTCACAAGTATGGATCAAATTCCACTTCGGAACATGGACGAGGAGCAGAGTCTTCAGGACGAGGATGAATTACCGCCACAGAACTTCCGCAACTTCTTATACGCTCAGGCTCAGGGAATTACAGTCGCCCTTCTCTCTTGTCTATGTTTAGGTCTTCCCATCATCATTGGTGTGCTTCCAAATCTCTCGGCTGTCGGCTTCAAGACCTGCATGGACGGAAATTTCAGAGTCTCCACGATAACCAGTCCGTGGGATCCACGGACCATCTTCGCCATCTCCCTGGGCTTCGGTTCACTTGATTTCGCAGTAGCGAAAGGAATCGACATCGCCTTCGACTTGATCGTCGGTCGCGGAGGCCAGCTCCTCTTCGGCCTTATCGCGTATCCTGTATTCACCGACGTCCTACTTTACTCCATGGAGACTCAATCCGCAACATACGCGTACTACGCTGCAGTTGCGTTCGATACCGTGTCAGTCTCCACCATGACTCAAATCTCCAAGGACCTTTGCCAACGACCGAAAGCGAATCGCAATCTGCGCATCATACTAGTCACGACCGGGCTGCTACTCACGAGCCTCTACATCGTTTCGTTTCCAACTTTGGCTAGCGCTGCCACGGGATATACTACTTTACAGGATGCTGTGTACCGCTACTCGACGACGAAAGTACGACGGTACCATGGCCGGGTGATTTCCAACCTTGCTCCTTTATCATCAAAGACGGCGACAGGATACCGGAGCTGCACTCGAATGCATGCATAACGGCTGACTCCGACTTTTTCAACCGAACTACGCAGTGTAAGTGCAGGCATATAAAGCAATTGCGTCAAAGCTGACCTCTTTGCAGACAGCGTGTTACTAGACAATAACACTTTTACGGGCGGACCAAGCAAATTCGGCGACACATCACTGAATGCGCCGCCACTGACGATGACTCGGAATGAAGGCTATGATCTGAACGGCACTCATTATTCGAACCAGTACCTAGAAGAAGGCGGATACTGTCGGCCAAGTTCCAATAAATACAAGTGGGGCTTCTCTTACCTCCTTTTCTTCGTTATCATCATCCTGACGTATATTTGGGCGGCAATCTTGACCGCAATGCATGTGGAAACGAGAAGAAAGGGCCAACTAGCAAGGCGTGGACGGCGCCTGGGAATCTATCGTGCCGTACTCGATCTTTCAAGAGCTATCCGACTCGAACTGGGGGAAGATGCTCAGCTGCTCCCAAACTCCGAGCTGGAAAAGCTTCTGGCTGAAGCGAAGGATGGCATGCTTTACAAGGTCCCCGAGAACACGGAATCAAGGGCGGTAGGGGTCAGGACTATAGAGTGAATCTTAACTTTGTATTGATTGAGTTTCAATGTTCATAAATGGAGCATATTACATAAGGTTGAACACCGATTTTGACAGCGTCATCTCCTTCCCCGTACAAGTCGCCATTACCCATAAGTGACTTCGACTGAATTTCTGATGAACAAAAGACAAGCCAAATTTCTTACTGACATCGGCACGAGGGCGATGCTCGGGCGGCTTTGACCCGAGGATCGGCGCGGGGGTGGCGTGCCCTCGAGACGACGTCACTGCGTGGGGTTTTCTATCGGCGAACGACATCAATAGACCCACCCACGCCTACACAGCATCATTGGCCCAAGCGCCCTATGGCGCACATGACGGCCGCCATGCCGGCCTTGACGCCTTCCTGGAACGGCCAGAGCCCTTCAGATCGCTGTACAGATTCCACCCAAAAGCCGCACTCGGGTCATTAAACCTCAGCGCGCGATCCAGCGTCGCGATCCTCGCCACATCCTCGCCGTCCAGCGCGAAGTCGCTGTCGAGGTTCTCCCGGATGCGCGTCTCGTCGACGCTCTTGGAGAGCACGGAGCGGCCGTTGGCGAGCCCCCACGCGAGCGCGACCTGCGCGGCGGATTTGCCGTGCTTCCAGCCCACGTCGACCAGGACGGGGTCGTAGATGAGGCGCGCGCCCGCGGCCTTGCCCGTCGCCCACCAGATGCTGCGGTAGTACGGGTTCGTGTTGCCGAGCGGGCTGAACTGCGTGACGTGGATGCCCTGCGCGCGGTGCCAGTCGGCGAAGGCCCTTTGCTGCAGGTAGGGGTGCAGTTCCATCTGGTGCACGGCGGGCACCACGGAGCCTTCGTCCAGCAGCGTCTGCACTTCGCCCCGGCTGAAGTTCGACACGCCGATTGCCCGCACCTTGTCCTTGGGCAGCGTCTCCATCGTCTTCCACGTGTCAATGTACTTCGTGTCTCCCATGGGCCTGGAGCCGTGGTTCTTCATCTTCGGGAAGATTCTGGTGGTGCCGCGCTTCCAGGCGCAGGGGTAGTGCATGAGGAAGAGGTCGACGTAATCGGTGCCGAGGAACCTGAGGGAGCGGTCGAGGGCGGTCTCGACATCGTCGGGGTGGAAGCAAGTGCACCACAGCTTGGTCGTCAAGAACACGTCTTCTCGACGCACCCCGGCCTTTCGCATCGCGTTTCGCACGGCCGATTCGGTGCGGAAGCTGTGCGAGAGGATGCGTCAGTCGTGCCTACCGGTACGTTTCTGGATCGGGCATGGTTTACGCATAGGCCGTGTCGATGTGCCGGAAGCCGGCGTTGAGCGCATGGTAAACGGCGCTTTCCTGTTTGTCCTTGTCTTGGAACGTGCCGAAGCCAATGGCGGGCATCTGGGCGCCCGTGTTCAGCGTGTATGTCTTCTGGCTGACTGGCCGAGACGACACGCGAGCCCCGAGCCGGCGAGGCTGCCAGCAGCGGCGCGCAGCGTTTGAAAAAGTTACGCTCATGATGGATGTCTTGACGCGTCGGCAGCGAACAGAAGCGACCGTATGATCTCGAGAAATTCGTGGACTTGGCGGTAGGGATTATGAGGGCGGTAAGCGTTCTGTCACTAATGAAACAGTGTCCTCGAGTGCGACCGTGCAAGATCTTAAGAGTTTGATTGGTGGCAGAACGCTTACCGCCCTTATAATCCCTACCGCCAAGTCCACGAATTTCTCGAGATCATACGGGACGTGGCCAAGTACGCGTGAAGTCGCGGGTGACACTTTGAGCCTAGCGTGGAAACCCTGGCGCAGTTAAGATATAAATAGTTTGCTTGCTCTCGAGCCGAGGGCTGAACACGACATGCACACCTTGTAGTACTGTCGATCGATAAGGTGCGGCTCCAAAGCTTGGTTCGACTTCTCATTTCTTGCAGAGCACTCCGCTCCAACAGATACGCGTAGAGCGAATAGCAACCCGAAACATACCCTACGACAGTTCATACCACACAGACACGCTCAACACACGGTATACCCCCCATCAACCTTGATCTCCTCGCCGGTAACATACCTCGACGCATCCGACGCCAGAAACACCACCGCGCCCATCAGATCCTCGGGTTCCCCCATCACCCCCTGCGGGATCTTCGCCTCCCACTCCGCCCTCAGTCCCGGATTCTCCCTCAAGATCGGCGCATCCCTACACACCGCCAACGCACGTCAGCACAACGCGACCTCTCGAAGCACTACTCGATAAGGGTCATCCATCTCACATGGCAACCTCCGTCCGCATGTACCCCGGACTCACGCAGTTCACCCGGATCCCCGCCCCCGCCCACTCCACCGCCAGGCTCGCCGCCAGGTGCCGCACCGCCGCCTTGCTCGCGTTGTACAGCGCCTGCGCCTGCGGCACGTTGACCACGCTGCCCGAGATGCTGCCCACGAACACCATGTTGCCCCCGGAAGCCTTGCGCGCCATCATGTGCCGCGCCACGGCGGTCGCGGCGTAGTAGGTGCCTTCGATGTTGACCCCTAGCAGCCGCTTCACCCGCGCCGGAGTGAAGCTGGTGGCCGGACCGTTCTCGCAGTACCCCGCGCACGCGATTAGATTGGTGATGGGCCCGCCGCCGTGCTGGGATAGGATCGACGCGAGCGAGGCGTCGACGGAGGCCGCGCACGAGACGTCGGCGTAGTGCGCGGATACGGTTGGTGGCCTGGCGGATGCGTGCGGGTGATCAGTCAGTCGGCCGTTGCTCCGTGAAGCAAACGTGGGATTCGCTCACTTCCGCTCTGGGTTCGTCGCGGCGAAGAGGTCCGTGATGGCTTGCGCTTGCTTGGCGCCTTCGTCCTCTGCTGCGCTGTGAGCATCGCCTGACGGGGCAGGGGGAAAGGGAGGTGGAACTTGCTGTTTATGTCGACGATTGCTAGGTTGGCGCCGCTCAGCACCAGCGCGCGGCTCATGGCGAGCCCGAGCCCGCGCGCTCCGCCGGTGATGACGGCCGTTTTGCCGGCGAGGCTGAAAAAGGGCAATGTCGGCCCCGGTGCGGCGTTGTTGCTCTGCTGGTCAGCCGGCCGGGGCGCCGTTGGCTGGGGCGTCTTCCCGGCGTTTGGGCGCTGCAGTGCAGTCTGCGTAGAGAGATGTTTGAGGGAGGGTAGGGGTCGGCGCGGGGTTACGGCTGGCCGCAACCCTGCCCGTCGTGCAGTCCTAGAACAGGCTCTTAGTAGCGACATGATGAATTTGAAGAAAGCCGATGTTGTTGTTTCAACCGTGGTACGGGGACTGATGCAGTAAAGAATCTTGAGCCTCGTCTGCGGGGTGTTAGTAGCCCTCGAGACGAGGGACACCACGTAACGAGGGACGGGAGACTCCATGTCGTTACCGTCATAGTGTGATGGTAAGGTCCACTGTGTCATTCTTGCAGCTACAACAAGTCCCTACTCTCAAAGTGGTATCACGATAGTTATGGACGTAGATGAGAACGACTACGCATGGCCTCCATTGCCATCAGCTTACGCCTCGCACCACGACCCCGACTCTTCCAACCCCGCGACTGCCTCGACGCTTGTAACCACCCGTGTGCGCTGCCTGCTCAGTAGCTCGCTCAGCTCTTCAGCCGCCGTGCACTGTGTTGGTTTGGGTGACACGGGTCAAGGTGACAAGGCAGACTTTTCACCATTGCTGGGCAGCCAGACGGAAAAGGCGTCGGCTGCAGTATATTTGGCCAGCCTTGTGTTCCCTCTTACACAGAGATTTTGGTTCGCGAGGCTGACCAGGAAGGAAGGCGGCCAGGCGGCAACATTCTTTCCGACGAAAGGGTTGGGTTGTGTAACTGTCTGAGGGACGGGCAGGCACGTAGGCTACTATCGCAGCTGAAACCCCCACAGGATGCAACATTAAGTTGTTTGTGATACCGTTTATGTGCGACTTTGCTTGGCCACTGTCAAGGCACGACGTTTCACGATGTCGGACCTTGCTGCGGATCAATACACCACCTCAAAAATAAATGAGAACGCATGAAGGGGCCGTACCATAGCCTTGCATCACCTTGGGCAGATAAGAGGGAACGAACTAGTCGCAAAAATGAAACTTGTAGCATTGCCTTGGGATCTTACTTCCAATTCATCAGCCTTCCAACACAATCAACATCGAACTGTTACATACATCATGAGCGTTAGCAGTCAGTCGCAGCGCCAGTCGGGCGAGAGTCCATCAGAGTTGCCCGACTCAGATGTTACTGACGAATCGAACGCAACCACAGTCATCCCTCCAGCAACGGACGATGAGAGCCACGATAGCCTTGAGCTTCACGAGACCACGGGAGTTGGACAGTCAGAAATCGTGGAGACAGACATCGCTGATGACGGCAACCTTCAGCGCGATGTAACCAGAAACCCTGTTGCAGCGAGCGTCCCAGTCAACAAGGAACCCAGTGTCGAGCTTCGCTCAGACGAGGAAGAACAACGACCACAGGAAACTCAATCTCCACCCGTCCCAAATGGGGAGCTCGAAAGGACAGCCTCAGTGTACCAGGTGAAGCTCCCAGACGGCTCTCGGGCTCTGTTCGCTCCAAGACGGTCAGTCCTGCTGAGCTTCGCCGGCATGTTTGCCCTCATGATTGGTTCCTTGGAACTGTTGAACTACCTCTCTCACCGCTACACCGGAATCGCTACCGTCGAGCAAGGTGCGCACTACCTATGGACCTATGGGCCCACTTTCGGTAGGCATTCTCATCGCTGTGTTTGGCATTGGCTCTAACCATACTCCAGTCCTCACCGTCATTGCCATCTTCTGGGCTCGGATGGAATTCCAGATCAAACAAGCAACGCCATGGACAGAGCTCCAACGCGGAGAGACTGTTACGAAGGACAGCTTGATGCTCAACTACACTACTGCGCCAATCTACGAAATTCTGGTCAAGTCTCTTCGACGGTCACATTACTCAGTAGCGTTAGTCGTCTCCGGGACCATAATCCTACAGCTGGCAACAATTGCTTCCACAGGCCTGCTCCGCTTAGAGTACCGAGACATTGACCGACAAGCGGAGTTCATTGTTCTCGATCATTTCGACTTCCTGAACAACAACGGAACAACTGACATGACGGTTGGGCCGAAGCTGTGGGCAATTGAGCAGTATAATTCTTCCTACCCGGCCGGAACATCTCCTGAGGAAGCCACTCAGTCCTTCGCATCCATTGAAAGAGGTAGGGTTACTGGCATGCCCTCATGCAATTAAAACTGACCTGTTCCAGTGAATAATGCAACACTTACTGCGGATCTTGAGGTATTCACCACCAATCTAAGTTGCGAGCCATTTCAGTGGAACCTTTTAGTTGATCCGGACGAACTCAAACTCTTCGGAAATGCCACTACGAGATTTAAAACATGTGTTCCAGTTGAGCTTAAGAGCATCTCCTATTCAATCCATAGGCACTGTTTCTTCGTGAATTATTGGACCCTGAATAGGCGGACGCAAAGCGCAACCCACGCAGTTCGATGCTCAGACAACGCGAAAGAAGAACTTTGCATTCTCATCTATCAGGGCACCATGGGAATGGAGTTTTCTCCGGATGATTCTTTCGTGTCTCCCCGCTTACGGGATCTGGTAGGCGCGATATGCGGCCCGAAATACTCTCGGACTCGACGAACCGCCGTGAACACTACGCGGGCTTCATCCGATAACTTCTCTCTGAAAGTCTCTCAGTCAATCAAGGAACATTTGTCGCTAGATGCAACTCCAGCGGATATCACTACTAGCATTGTCGACTCAATGAATGGTGGCTACAATACAACGACCTGGATCTTAGAATCGGACGATGCCAATACGCCGGTGGATGCCACTTGGACGCCATGGTTCAAGCTACTCAACACAACACACCCTGGTGTTGATCTAAACCACCATCTTAACTCCCAAACTATATCAAATGTCTCGCAACAGATATTTCCAAGCTTTACATACTAATGGGCTCATAGTGGGAAGAAGGTATCGGCAAACCATTCCACTACAGGAATCATCACTCAAAACGTGGAACGGCTTTGCATACAAGAGTTATCTCTTAGAATCTTAGGAGCTTTGCTTTCTATAATGATCCTCGCAAGTGCAGCTTTAAGCATGAATCGTTTTCTCCCACAGAACCTCCGGCATATGTCCTTGTTCTCTCACGCACTGGTCCTCGCACAGAGCCATCATCTAGAAGGGCTACTACACGATACCCGTCTTTTGCCGGAGAAGACTAAGAAGATCCCCTCGAGTCACGGCCTTCCATTGTCGCCCCGAAAAGAAAAACTCTTAGTAACCTCACTTTCAGCCGACGCGTCCCATATCCTCAGACAAGAGTCAGCGGAGGACTCTGGTACTTGGCAACCACTGGCAATGTCACGGTGGTTCCGTGTTAATGCCATTATAGTTCCAATAGTGGTAGTTGCAGTGCTCGAGAGTTTATATCAGTATTCTTCTAGCCGGCACGGTATTGCTAACGTATCTCTCGAGGGCTACAAAAAATACGCCTGGGCATTTATGCCCACTTTCACGCTATCCCTTATAGCGTTTAGCTTCACGATGTTAGAATTCTCAACAAGGCTCCTACATCTATATCAGTCTCTACGGAAAGGCCATGCTGGATTAACGGCATTAACCTTTAATCTGCTCGGAACGCCAACGATAATCGCAATCTCTCAAAGCCTTGGGAAACGCAGATTCGTACTTACTATCGTTCTCGCTACCTCGGTTGTTGGCCCTATCACCCCAATCGTAACTAGTGGGCTCTTCGCGACCGAAGTAGGTCGTCTTAAGCGAACTATCCCTATACAGCTTAACAGCTGGTTCTACTTTGGGGACATTAACTGGACGGCATTTCACGAGAATTACCCTAATTTTAACAGCACAAAAGTGGGCTAGAAATTTGGAGATCAATTCGGAGACCTATTAATTAGCGACCTTATTGCCTTCGACAACGTGTCCTATCCGCAATGGACCTACGACCAACTGGCGTTTCCGACGTTTCATATAGACGAAGACACAATTATGGACTTCCCGAATACAACATCGGCATTACTAATAACCGCACGCCTGCCAGCTGTTCGGCTGCAGTCTGGTTGTTATCCGGAGTTCTTTGCAGAAACCGAGGATCTGCAGGATTCATTGTTTCAAATCCCTTGCCCTAACAAAACCAAAGAACAGGCATGGATTTCGTTTATAATACCAGATATGGATGGCTTCGTAGCGACGTCGAGGGGCGACGATTTAAATTGTTCCAATAGTAAGAACGCGTGGCTTGCAGTAGGAAAAAAGGTCGGAAGGGCCATAAGAGATTTAACAGTGGTGCGGTGTATGCCTTACGTGGAGGCACTTTATGTCGACGTACATCTCACATACCCTGTGTATCGACTTGACAGTCTATACCCGCCGAAACCCGTCGAAGATTCAGCTCGATTCTTCTTCCGCAATGGGGATTCCTTCAGTACTCCTGAGAGACATGTTTATCTGCCCTCAATAGATCAACTTTTACCCAAAGACTTAATACCAGCCGGAGCCAATTCTTCCTCAATCGACCCCTTCTTCCAAGCACTGGTCTGGGGCCGCGACGGCGTTCCTCTCGAAGAGCTGGTGGACAAGGCCAACGTCAACTCAACTCTCATCCCGGCCATCGAACGCCTCATGGCACGCCGATGGGCCCAGTATATCAACAGCTTATACCGCAGCACCAACACCAGCGGTCTTACGGACTCAACCGACGACGAAGGAAACTTGGTCGATCTGCACGACTTCCTGTCGAACCTCACCGCCACAGTCATCGACGACAAGAACCGCCTCCGCCTCGTCCAAAGCGCCATTTCCACACACCTTCTCGGCGGACTCCTCCTGTTCATGGTCTCCTGCGCTTCGATCTCTTTCATCTGCACCCGCCGCCAATCCGGCGGCAGAAGCAGCACCAAAATCCTCTTCCAAGACCCCGGCAGCATCGCGGCGAAGATGAGCTTGTTCGTGGGAAGCAGGTTCGTGGAGAGGCTGCGGAACGAGGTCGTCCGGGACGACGGATCGCAGGCGGGTGATGGCGCGGCTGGCGCGGAGGGGAGATCGTGGCGGGAAATGGAAGCGCGGGCTGAGAGCATCTTCGAAGAGACTACTTTCAGCTTGGGGTGGTGGGCGGACGGAGATGGTGGGGAGGCTGGGAGGAGGTTTGGCATTGATATCGGTGAGGCGGATGACCGCTGGGACGGGGACGGGGCTTGACGCAGGGAGGCGCTTGGGTGGGGTGGGAGAGGTTGTACGTTGACGGTGACGCTTGGATTGCTTGAGTTTGAGGTTGGTGGCGTATTGTTTTTGGAAGGTCAGAGCGCTGCGCTGCTTTGTTGGAGCATCGTCATTTTCTTATATTCGTAGCACTTTAGCACAATACATCGAATTCAATCGCATAAGACAAGGGCGTCGGAGAAAAATCCAATCAATATCCATTACAAAATAGACCTTCCCCTCCTTACTCCACTACCAAAGACAGTTTTTATAAAGGCCTGATCCGCATCTTTCTTCCACTACTACGCCCACACGCTGTCCGGACCGCGCATCTTCACCGACTCGGCCGCGCCCTCGATCGAGTAAATGCGTCGTGGAGATCTCCAGCTCCGTAAGGGGGCTCGTCGGAAAAATGACGGCGGTAGCCGAGGAACTGAGGAGTGAAGTCTGCGCTGCTGTCGAAGCCGAGCGTGTTGCCCCGGTCGAGCCAGAAGGATTTGTCGGCGCCAATATCGCCAGAGTAGCCGCCGGGCACGAACTCGCCAGCTGGCAGATTCCTCGGGCGCAAAGTGGGGGGTGACTCTCAGCATTTCGACAAAAAAACAGGGTGATGATTGCGTGAATGCTAAGCGTGCTTCCAAGCGCCGTTAGAAAGGGATACGGATGACAATGTACAGTAGTAGTGAGCATACGGGATTTTATATACGCGCTGGACTAAATCGCGACTACGTCAGCTCTCCTTTCATGCCTGTCTGAGATCAAATTTTAGTTGAAAGCAAGGCAAAGATCTACAGCTAAGCGTCATGTAGCTAAAATTACTCTTGTAGAGACCTTCCACTGAGGTTTCAACGCATATGAATGTAGCAACAGATTGAATTGTTGTAGCCGTGCATGGTTGAAGCACAAAAAACGGAGCCTTCTCCGTGTCTCCAGGGATGTACCACGAGGATCGGCTGTCACCAATCACTGGTGGAGATATCCCTGCATCGGCGCGCTTACCGCCATGACACACCAATTCCACTCCTCGATAAGGTAAGTACCGGTGATTAAGAATGATTCACAAAACCTTCTTCCGACTTCCACTACATTCCAGATAAAACCCAAATTCCCCGCAAAGCTTGAAGAAAGACCACGCAACGAACATCATCATTGTCCAAACCCCGGACATACCGATCCCCACCACCCCGCCGCCCTTCCTTCCACCAGCCCCTCCGCACCAATCAGCAACAAGAACAACAAACATCACCCAAAACCCACCGTCACCTTAACCATGACCAAAACAACCACAGCCCCCGCCCCCACCATCCCCAACGACTTCGCCCTCAGCGACCGCGGCGGGATCCCCGAAAACCGCCACTCAATCCACGCCGCCATCGTCTGCGGCACAACCGGCACCATCCTCTACAGCCTCGGCGACGCCTCACGCCTCACGCTCGCCCGCTCCGCCGCCAAGCCCGCGCAGGCCGTCGCCATCCTCTCGACCGGCGCCTTCACCCGCCACGCCTACACGCCCGCCGACCTCGCGCTGGCCTGCGCCTCCCACAGCAGCGAGGCGCGGCACGTCGCGCGCGCAACCGCCATGCTGGCCAAGGCCGGCCCCGAACTGCTCGAGTCCGACCTGGCGTGCGGCGGCCACCCGCCCCTGAACCCGGATGTTGCCAGAGCGTGGGCGCAAGACGGTTTCGTGCCCGGCCCGCTGTGCAATAATTGCAGCGGCAAGCACGTCGGCATGCTGGCGGGCGCGCTGGCGCTGGGTGCCGACGCCGCCGCGTATCATCAAGCCGACAGCCCCATGCAGGGGAGGGTGAGGGAGGTGTTTGAGGCGCTGGTGGAAGGCGGGGAGGAAGGGGGGGAGGACGTGAGGTGGGCGCTCGACGGGTGTAACTTGCCGGCGCCGGCGGCGCCGTTGAGGGCGTTGGCGGGCATGTATGCTAGGTTTGCGGGCGCGAGGGATGAGGTTGAGGGGGCGGGTGGTGGTGTTGGGGAGAGGACGAGGGATATGGCAAGGGTTTTTGACGCCATGGTGGGCTATCCGGAGCTGGTGGGCGGGGAGGGCCGGTTCTGCACCGTCTTGATGGAGGCGTTTGGCGGGATGCTTATTGGCAAGGTTGGTGCGGATGGATGTTATGGAGTGGGGGTGAGGGCGTCGGAGCAGACCCGGCGGCTGGGGGCCAAAGGTGCGCTCGGCATCGCGGTCAAGATCGAGGACGGGAACATTGAGATTCTGTATGCTGTCGTGGCCGAGATTCTGGAACAGCTGCAGATTGGGACGGCCGAGATGCGCCAGCAGTTGGCCGCCTTCCACCATTTGAAACGGTTGAATACTGCCCAAGTCGTTGTTGGCAAGGTGTCTCTGCCGTTCAAAGTGCGACCCTGGTGCAACTGATCTGGTCTTGGGGCAGTGATAGAATAGAATAGGACATGACAAGACGAGATATACATAAACTTGGGCACTGGAGCGATAAGCCCGAGTTGAAATTGCTTGGCACGCAACATTCGTTCTTCTCTCAAAAGTACATTCAGCTTAATGACCACCAGAGGAGATGACCGTATTGGCGGTTCGAGCATCTCCTCCACAAGTCTTAAGAGAAATTGGATACCAATAACTCTAAAGAGATAATGCAAACTCCAAAATCGAAGACGGCATCCCGGCAGATAGTGTAAAAGGAAGAGATACATGCCCACCGTCTTGTCCAATTTGCTGCAGCTGCCCTCGTCAACAAGCCCCTCTACGTCATCACAACTCCGAGGTCGATACAAGAGCTATATCGAACCCGAGCCCCTACCATGTTATTCTTCGTCCACCACTTCAATGCCCCATCGTCGCGTTCCCCTGCTATCTTCGAACCAACCCAGCCTCGTCTGTGTCTGTTTCTGGTATTTCAAGTCTTTCGGTTCCATTTTTTGTGCAAGATCCAACAGCTTATCGCTTCCTGCAACCAGAACGAGGACGTCACCGATGCACTCAATATTGCGATCCAGGTTCTTCAGATAGCGTCGCTGTAGCGCGGCCACAATGATGGTGGTCGCTATAAGCCAGACAAGGATGGAAGTGCTAAGCCATACTGCTGCTACGTTCATCTTTAGCAGCTCCACCCTCGTAGAGACCTCCGCAATTGCCGTCCGGTTCGTTGATGATATGGGCCGTGGTACCGCTGCGGTTCCGTTCGAGGTGAGAGAATCATTCACAGGCGATGTCTCAATCGGGAGACTTGTGTTGATGGCTTGGTAGACTGAACCGCCAGTCATCATGGAGAGATTGTTCCTAACGTAGTACTGGAAGAAAGTTGAAAACGTCTTTTTCACATGCTCTTCCATGATGGATGGATCAAGCAAGGTTTCCGGGTTCCTTTTTGCTATGCAGTACATGGAGTACGTCATGAAATCTAGATTAAGGCCGTTACTTGGATCGCGAAAGGTGAAGGTGTTGTCATCGAGATCCTCCTGGAGGTATACTGGAGCGTACCCTCCTATTCCTATGCTGCTCATTGTTGTCGTTGCAATGAGCGCACTTAGGAAAAGCACGCCGTAGCTATTGCAATTGGAAAAGCTTAGTCTTAGTATCTGGTGCGGAGTGGACCCAGTAATTCACGTACCTCACGGTATAGTTCACAAGAACCAAACCATTCGAATGATCATCGTCAAGCATGTAAACTTTTGAAGGATCGTGTTTTACAAAAGCGTCGCTCCATGCTTCTGTTGCATTCACAATCCCGTCCTCGATATCGAAGTTGTAGACTTGGCCACTGTTTGCGTCGACCCTAATGCGTGCTGCAGCAGTTTCGACTATCGGCATGCAATGGAGAGCTTGAATGGAAGGAATCTCGGTGTACATAAAATACTTCGACCACGGATGATTAGCATCTTCTATGCGACGGCCAATTCCGGATGCGGATCTTCCATGTATCCACTTGGACGTGAAATTCATCGGCCAGGGAGTTGCTACGAAAGGGAACCAGTCGCCATCAAAACGATCTGGTGACCAGTATCCAAGAGCAGAGCGGGCTGCATCATCAGTGGACCCATTCGCACAGCACTGAATCCCAAAGCCGTCCGCAAGAAAGGTTGTGTCCATCAGTGTCCCTGGTCTTTGCCCGGCTCGTATCCAGTCTTCACACCTTCCGGGATAGTGGTAGCGTTCCAAAGGGTATGGTTGGCTAGGTCCCTTCTTGTAAGCCAACGTGACGTGTTATCCAGTCCCTGGTACCCAGTACATTCAACACGGCCCCTTACTGCTTGAGTTGACACTGATACATTGACTGTGGGTACTTGCGAGATCCCCAACATCGAGGTCCCTGGTGATCCTTCTGCGGCCCGGGATAAATTGATAGGAACAAAACTCCAGGCTCCATGGGTCCATGCGGGCGGTGAGCCGTTTAACGCCAACTCAATAGTGGCTCCATAAATCCAGTTTGTCGCAAGGCTTCGGAATAGGTCTTCGATAACTCTGCTGGCAGCAGTCGTGCCAGTATCACGACCGCCTGGAACTTCCTCGACCTGATACAGCAGCGGAGATTGGCGTAGTTCGAGAGCTTTTTCCATTTCCACAGTTCTCACAATGTTTCCTGGCATCCTTTCGAAGAGCGCCGACATGGCGATGGTAACTATAATTCTTGTCAGTAAAGAGGTAACCTGTCGAAGCACTTAAACGTACAAACTGGTGAAAGGGAAGTGCCGACGGTAATAAGGCATAACATGAAATGCCTATGGCCAAGCGCTTTCACCGCAGCGGCCATCCAGTAAGATGTTTGGTACGACAACATGGCACCATCGGAAATTACTGCCGGCTCATTAGCCATGGAGATATACGGCTGCAATCGACGGAACGTGCTATCCATAGCCCCCCACCAAAGACTTATACCAACGGCTAGCAGAGTCGGGATGATTGATATAGGTGCTACTGCTGGCAGCCTTTTATGGAATAGTGAGACTTCGGTTTCGTACACAAAGAACTTTTGGTACAGTAGTAGGCGTTCGGAAAGGTTGTACAGGACAATGATAGTACCAAGTAGTACCGTCAGCGCCAGCATCAAAAGAATGAGAATTCGCAGTCTGAGCACTGCGGGTCTCCAATCTTTATTCGAAGCTTCTGAACTCGAAATACCTTGTAGACATCCTAGAAATCGTTAACAACTCTATTTCTAGCGGACTAATACTTCTTAACGTTTGGGGGCTCGTCTTGCGTATGCAGTAGATGGAGACCACCATAATCTGTAAAATAGTGCTGGCCTAATGTGGGGACCCCTGCCTTTGCATTTGCTCTACAGCTCATTTCACTTAGGGTATTCGCGACATTCGTCGTGGGAGAGGATATGAGCGTCGCTATACCAAGTGTACTCGCTGGATCCATTCTCAAGTGTAGAGGCCGTTTCTGTGCGCAAATGGAATGCCAGATAATGAGTAGTAGGAATAAAATGACGGTCAGAAGCGCTGCTAGGGTCATCGATACGCCGACTATCACGACCACACGTCTTTTTATCTCAGTGACTGTGCCAAGACAGGTATCTGGTTGGAACTCGTTCCCACGTTGTATCGAGTACTGCAGTGCTTCGCCGAAAACCCTCTGCTTTACAGTTGAAGCTTTGGTGATAATTTCATCGTCGACCATCATAGCGGTGTAGTTGAAGCTGTAGAGCGCAGCGAGCATCATGGATAATCCCCCAAAATATGATCGGGGTTCTCCGTTAGGAGCGGCGAGGTATCCACCCCATTTGCTGTTGAATGCAGCAGACTGGAAAGACTGCATATCCAGGAGATCGTCCGGGATGCGGGATCGACTGCGAACGAACTCTGTGGCGTTGTAGATTACCTTTGAGGAAGAACTTGCAATTCGTACCGTAGTTTGAATGGTCGCTGTATGGTGAATTGCGTGACAGCTTCGGCCGAAAATCGTAAGGTTGGAGGTGAAATTCGAATGCATATCCACGTCGAAACCATCGATCCAAGGAGTACTGAAAAAGAGTAATTCACTGTCTCCACAATCCTTGGAGTGGCGTACGGAGCTGTACAGATCATGCCCTGTTGAATCGAGAAAAGTATTGTTGTTAGTCCAAAAACCACCTCCGCCGGTGACAAGTGGATGGGCAGTAGTTGCAGCCAGATGATAGATGCATCCACCTTCCGACTGCAGTTCCAAAGACGCATTTTGGCCATCCGAATACAGCCTGTCCTCTTCGGAAGTAAAGTTCTGTAAGTGGTGGCCAATCAACGCTAACGGCTCACACCGTAGCTCTGTGTTCAGCATCATAGCATCCGTATGCCATGTTTGCGGGGAAGTGGAGAGTATTGGTCCCAGTGCGGATTCTGAAGACTCATCTATCCAGAATGGAATTACGGTATAATCGTCGGTGATCCACGCTGAAGTCGTCACGTTTTGTAAGAGGTGGCCAATGATTCGGAGGTATGTCTCTCTACCCATCGAGAGAGACAGGGGACTACCGACTTGGGAGGAGAAGGTGTTGAACTCTGTCTTCGTGGAGATGGCCACGTCTGAAGACTCGAGCAATGAAGCTGATAATGGTGATATAGCCAAGAAACCAATAATATTGATCACTGCCGAAGCGGATAGTACCCAGCTCCGTTGGCCTCCATTCTTCTGCTTGGAAAGGCCATCGGCAAGAGCGTTCCACCAGGCGCCTGGAGACTGGTAAATCGTTGACGTTGCTGGTAGTTCTCTATTCCGAGCCATCCGCGTGAAGGGCTCCGTCCTCTTTACGTCGTCCAGTAGCATGGCTGTCATCTGAACATAGAGTATGGCAACCAAAGAAGGTGTAAATCGCCATCCGAGCAAGATAAGAGAACTTCCGTTGTCATCACCAAGTCCGTGGTTTGTAGCCGAGTACCATTGTAAGGCGACGACTGATGCTAGTATGACAATCGTTGATAGGGTGAGCAGACATAAGAATGGCCGTCGAAGCGTGTATGGCGACCAACCCGTATTGGGAAGTCTCTCGTTTAGAAGCTCGCCCTGGCTCACATCGTTCGTGCCGCTCCACTCTGCTGTGATTTTCTCAGTATGGGAATTCAAGTAGTGTGGCGATTGAGCTTACAGTCCGGACGCATTCTACCACCAGTCCTCGAATCTGGATTTCCGACCAAGGAAGCATGCTCCATTGGGTTACCGATAAGGCTGGACCGATCAGATGGGCGTTCATGGCTGCCCTCTGAGAACGACGAGTTACGGGAGTGAAATGCATGGCCGCAAAGTTGCTGGGTCTCTGTCCGTATGAGTGAGTCTCCCGAATTGTGCCTGGATGGGAGCCCTTCTTCCAATTCGTCTGTATATGTTGTCGGCCGCAGAAGGTGCTGTGCCATTGATGGACGTAGAGGCTCGAGCTCAATAGCAGGCGAGGAATCCGAGTTTGAAGGGCGAGATCCATCAGGAGCAGGCGACGAAGCTGTCCCAGGAAAGGTCCTAGCTCTGTGATCACTGAGGTCTGCCATTTTGCGCTTGTAAAATATGGTCAGTCTCTGTTCTGGAAGCCTTTCTGACTGGCAAAGCCTGGGACGTCATGGAACATGTGCGAGAAAGGTTGGCAAGGCTGCGGGAGTGAATGATGGAACAAGGACCTGCCGTAGTACTAGGGAGACGGATGATACCTTTAAAAACGGGGTTCTTAAGACAAATATAGCATTTCAAGGCACACAAGGCTGAAGTCTGTGCAATGTGTGACCCGATAGGCTGCCATGCAGGCCGGCTGATTGCTCTCAATGACACGCACCCCCGCTCGCAAGGCAGAGCCGTTTTGCAATGGGATTGATAGCCTGAAGTGCATTCCATGTGACGAAGAGTCAAGCGCATTGCGAAGCTTTTTTTCCTTAGCTTGGCCTGCATCTTTGACTACCCAAGCCCTCGCTGTTTAGGTTCGCCCGTTTTGATTTGCAGGCTGCGGATCCCCACTCGGGACAGCGCCGCTACATCAGCGCAAAAGGTCGTGGGTTCTCAGTCTGGCCTTGCGCGCGATCAACAGAGGAGCCTCACATTGGTAGAGGAACTCTTCCGAATGCGCGCTGCTCGGGTGGTTCAGGCAGGAGGGTATTTCCAGTTGCCGCGCCATTGCAGTTCTGCCTTGCCATGGCAATCACGGAAACACTTCCTCCTGTCGCACACAGACGTAGCACTTGATGCCTAGCTGCCCCATGCGCAGCTAAGATATCGGAAAAGGCGCCCTGCCGACGCCACTGTCCCACAGCATCGGAACACAGCTCCAAGCCTCCAATCATCCCTTCCTCCAGGAGAAGCACCTGCCACTATGTCCGAACAGCCCCACCATCGAAAGGCCCACAGCCTGAAGTGGCCTGGGCTGGAATCACAACAAAGCGGATGTTAAAACCTTTGCGCAGCAACTACTGAATTGAAAGTAAATTGAGCATGCCTACGTACGCCTGTGTCGGTGGTGTTTCACTACACTTATGTGGGTGTACAGTGGAACAGTGGTTCCCGAGTCATCAAACCCTTAGCTCAAAGGGCATAAGTAATATATCGGGTTGAATTGAGTAATCGCACATGATCTGACCGACTCGACGTCAGGCTTGACCGATGTTTCTCGGCCGAACATAGTCGTCATATCACTCCACGAGAATTTTGCCTCCCAGACTGCGTGATGGACCACGTGCTAAGGCTTGGTCGGCTACCACTTTTTGGTATCATTCCTGATTGTGGGGGTGAGATCCGTCGATGCCCCAGACGTTCTAGACCTGCGACCGTTTAAGTGGCGTCTACTGATTGGCTGGGTGCGTTAATCATGGTAAGCGTTTCTGCTCTTTACATTGCATGATCAGTCCGTTATTATTCTTGCCACGCTCTAATATCGTGCATATCTCATTAAGACTTTCCAACCCCCATTAAGTTAAACGATCTTCGATAAGCTCAACAATCTCCTCGTAACCCGCCTCCTTCGCCAGCTCCTGAGCCGTAAACCCATCGATATCTCGTGCAATGATCTCCATCCTTTCCATGACCCCAAGCAACGTCCCCACCGCGTCTCTATGCCGCATACTCGCCGCATAGTGCAACGGCGTCCACTTGTAAAACCCAATCGCCTTCGCAGTCGGACTCAGCATCTTCGACGCGCCTCCGCCGCCACCGCCCGACCAGGCCGAGCCCATGGTCACACTCGACCTAAACGACTGCACCGACGGGCGCCTCGACGGCGCAGGCGAGCGGCTCTCCATCTTCTGCGCAACATGCTCCACCTGGCCCTCCTCCGCCCTCGCCTCCTCCGCCCGCAGAATCGCCCTGATGGTACCGACGTCGCCGCCCCTCGCCGCCAGATGCAGCGCCATGGCCTGGGACGTCCGCGGCTCGCGCTCGCACTCGCGCACGTCGGCGCCGCGCGCGACCAGCAGCCTCGCCACGCCCCAGTGCCGCCCCTCGCACGCCTGCACCACGGGCGACCAGCCCTTGCCCAGCTGCCCCGCGTACGCGCCCGCCCGCAGCAGATGCCCCGCCGCCGCCACGCTCCCCGCCTGCACCGCGCGGATCAGCGCCGTCCGCCCCTGCCCGTCCGCCGCGTTCAGCATGTCGGCGCTCACGCACCGCCGCCCGCACTGCACCGCCAGCCGGCCCGCGTCGCGGAAGGGCTGGTCGGGCCGCAGGTGGAGGCTGGCGCCGTGCCGGAACAGTGCCGCCATCACGTCGACGGCGCCGGATGCTGCTGCGTGCCACACCGGCGTCCGGAGGAGGAGGTCCGGCGCGTCGGGGTCGGCGCCGTGGGAGAGGAGGAGCTGCACGATGGCTTCGCTCCCGGCTGCTGCCGCCAGGTGGAGCGGCGTCCGGAGGAGTGCGTCCGGTATGGCGGGGCTTACGCCCACGTCGTCCAGCAGCGATTGCGCCGCCTCGAGGCAGTCCGTCGGCGATGGCAGCGGCACGCGGTCTGCCGTGTGCTGCCGGTACTCGCTGACGGACCGGAACAGAGCCGTCTCGGCGTCGGTCCAGCGCTGCTGCACGGGGGAATCGATGGCGCGGGCGTCGCGGCTTTGCTGGCCGCATGCTGTTGCCGCGCGGTGCAAGGCAGTCTGCCCGAGGTAGCCGGCCTGGCTCGCGGAGGCGCCTTGTGAGAGCAGGAAGCGGACCATGGTGACGTCGGCCCGCACGGCTGCGAGGTGGACTGCTGCGTCTCCGAGCATGCTGCGCGCCGAGACGTCTTGTTGGCCCGACGCCAGTGCCTCGTGTACGGCTCTGATGTCGCCGCTGGCCACGGCGCGGTGCAGCGGCCGGTTGAGGATGTGCCAGCGCGTGAGGAACTCGGCCATGTCCATTGTGGGAGTGGTGGTGGAGAGATGGTCTGTTCCGGTCACGAACAGCGGTATCTCGCCCCGCTTGTTCGGCATGGTGAGTGCGGTGTCGTCGTGTGCGAGCATCAGCCTGGCGCAGTCGGTGTGGCCGTGCAGGATGGCCAGGTGCAGTGCCGTGCTCCCGTCTTCGTCGGTGGCTGAAGCATCGGCGCCGGCGGCCAGCAGCATCGTGACGATTTTCAGCCGTGAAGTCTTGTAGTAGACACCTTTTCGCGGCGGGTCCAGAGGTGAGAGGGCGCAGTGCAGTGGTGTCTCGCCGTCTGCGGTCCGCACGTTGGCGTCGGCGCCTTTTTCAAGCAGCGCGGCGACGATGTCCGCATCGAGCACTTCGCATGCTGTGTGCAGCGGGCTTTGGCGCCCGTCTGCCGGGCATCCCGTGATCACGCTCTGTGGTGTTTTGCGGACGAGCCGGAGCGTGCGGTCCTGGGGGTACTGCCGGATTGCGGTCCGCAGGAGTTGGTAGCTGAAGCTGATCTTTTGTCAGTCGGCGCCTAAGTACACGACTGTTGGGCGGATGTGATTTACGCAGACATAGTAAGCACATTCGCCGCTTCAGGGCCGAAATTACCGTCGAGAGCTCAATTTAAGCTGTCCTCGATGGACACAGGGGGCAAAAGGAGAATGGCTTGGCTCTACCCGAGCCGGGCTCCACTTTAGTGCCCAATGTGGTTAGCTGTGGAACCGGTACCTCGGTCACAGGGATCGGCTGCATGCACTACATCTCGAATTGATATATGTCAAGAGTTTGTCCGACATCCTCTTCACATCATGGGCTCATACTAGTGCATACCTCTCCAAAGGAAAGCTCGCGTACTTCCACATACCACGTACCATTCCCTTAGCCCTGAGCCTTGCCTTGATCAGTTCATCCGCCATGCCATCTCTTCCGATAAGTTCGCCCTTCTCCATCTCAGCTACTGGCTCCACTATCCATGAAATGCTCAGGCTCCGTATGTCCGGTCTCGGAATCGATTCGAGGAGCTGCTGGAACGGCGTCAATACCAAAACGTCACCAGAAGCACTACCATGCGTGTCGAACACGGCATACGAAGCGCGGTAAGGGATATTGCTGTTGACCGCCACTGCGAAGGTTGCAAGAACGGCAGGTCTTAACATCATGAAGCTTTCCGTACTGTCTTCTGTTTCTTGTTGCCCATCGCCCTGCAACATGGTGTATTCCAACACTTTCGTTAGCATGGAGTAGCCTAGCATACCCTGGCCATGCCTTTTAATCTTTAATTGACTCCTCTCATCCCGCCGAGTGCTCGCTTCTTGGGATTCAGCAGGATTAGGTTCGTTGGAGCGAGCAGTGAGATCGGATCTGCCCATGACATGCATATCAGAAGAGCCGCTGTCTGAGTGAAGAAGCTGGGGAATCTGCGGGTCGCTTCTTGATGCTGAGATTGTCAAACTTTCTGCGGCATGGGCAGCTGGATCCTGTTCCTCGGCCATGGCACGTTTAGCCCAGCCGGTCTCGTCTGTAGGCGACGAGATGGCACGACCGAGCCAGAGACCGCCCTGGTCGAGCACCCTGTTGATCAACCATTCCTGATGGAATCCCCCCTCGGATTTCGCGCCGAGTTGAAACATGCCCTTGCGATTCTCCATCCTGAGGTGGTCTGGAAATTCGTCAACCGACTCAACGATCGTCATCGCGTGGCCATCTCGATTCCTCCACTTGAAATCCCCGACCGAGTTGAGGATCGCGTCGGCCACTTCTCTCTGTCCCGTCTCACGAAGGAACATCAGGATCTCGAAGAGAATCTGGGTAGCTGCAAGCCGGTGATTCCGGCTCATGGCAGGGCTGTTGGTTTGCTTTCCTTTGGATTTCAGCTTGGGGTCGTTGTTGGACCGGGTCAAGCGGAACCACGGCTCTGCATATTTGTCTTTGATGGGAGCTAGACTGATGAATTCGTCGACTCTCCACAATAGGCCCGGGAACGAGAGGCCTCGGTCTGAGATGCTGTGAGTGAAGGCAGCTGTTGCTCCAGCGGCCGGTCCACTGGGCGAAAGCGATTCGGCCTCTATCAGTTGAAGCTGCTTCGTCCATGGCATGGCCCAGCTGAATTCGTTGGCTCGCTGAGTTGTATCTTCTGCTAGCAACTTGAACTTTAGCTTTGTTCCTTAGTGGAAGAAGATTGCTTACCGGGATTGATGGTTTGCACACCCTGGTACAGCTCTGGTACAAGTAGAGAAAGGTCCCCATTCTTGATGGAGAGCACGAGGATGCATAACCCCAGCCGTGGTTGCAATGCGTCCAACTCCGTAGTGTTGAGCCTGTAATCATAACCGCATAGGTTTGCAACGATGGCAACCCTATCGACCACTCGACTGTTCTCTCGAGTTTTGAGATACGACAAGGCCACGGCAGCGTTACAGGTACGCCTGGGCTTGAAGTCGTTGACCCAGAAGTTCATTCCGTGTTTCGGGCGTTCCGGGTGAAACCACCTGAGTTTGTCCAAAGTCTTTCGCCAGTGGCTCTCTCCCTTGGTGATCTTCTCACGGAGAAAATGCTGCACGCAAGCGGTGGATATCCTGAGGCACTCCTGCAGGATATCGAGCTTGATTGCGATCTCTGTAAGCGACATTTCGTGACAGACCAACGTCCAGCCGCGCACATTGACGTTTTTCGCTTTCGGAAACAGGAGAGTCATGTTTCCGCTCGAGGCAAACGCCTCTTGGAGAATCCACGCTCGCGAGTTCCAGGGATCGTCCGCAACTAGCCGAAGGGCCTCTGAGAGATCGGCTAAGCGGAGAGTGCGACAACTTCTTAGCGGTCGCGGCCCGCGCCGGCGGAGCAGGCTCCCAAGCCTGACCTCAAAGTATAGAAGGAGGGCGTCCAAGTGCTTCTGCTGAAGCACCGTCTGGCAGAGTCCGACTGACATGTTTGCTCTCAGATAGACAATGTCCATGGCTTGCACGCCAAGCTCCTTCTCTTCGGGGTTATCTTGTTCGATGCACTCCTGTGCCTAATGTTAGCACGTCACAGGAACATTGGCTGAACACGGCTGGTGGGACGAACCTGGTCGATCCAGATCATGCGGTAGCCATTCTCGATCGCGTAGTTGACCACTCGGTCGATGGTGACTTTCTGGGTCCTCATCGGCCGCGTCGTTCCATCCTCTTCAACAACCGTGTACGGCTTTTCGTTGGCTCCTGGGCTTGGGCTTCCTTGGCTGGACCAGCAGTACGAAACGGCAAGGAAGTGCGTGCAGCGGGAGAGGTCTTTTGGCTGCACATCCTTGGGCCGGAGACGTGTGATGCGGAACCTGCTCACCCCGCCGCCGCTGGGAAAGACCGGGATATGCTGGCAGTCTTCGCACGTCTGGCTTGCCATGTGGACGCAGGGATCGGAGTATTCTTTGAGTTGCTTTTCCCACTCGGCGAGTTTGTACTTGAAGAAGCCGTGCGAACAGCACATGTGACCTGCCGGGGGTGGGACGTGCTGTTCGCACCGACTGCATTGTGCTTTGCTACGCCTTCCGCGGGGAGTTGATTCAGACTCTTCGGCCTCTTGATCTGTCATGCTGTCGTCAAAAGTGAGAAACCTGAGGTTTCTGGCCCATCGCTCAGCTTTTGCGCGATGAACGGGATGGCGGAGGATTGCATCGATTTCTCCCGAGATGCGGAAAGAACTTGGGCCGACCGAGTCCCCTCTGGTATCGTCTATCATTATCGAGGCAAGTTCTTTGATGTCAAAGATGGTGCAGGTGCGAAAGTCGGCTCTAGGGTGCAAGGCGTCCACGCAACATAGATATTTTGATTGCAAGCCTTTGAAACTTGACCGACTCGTGACCAGTACTCCGATCATCTTGAGGTAGCACATTAGGCAACAGAGCAAGCCCCTAGTCTCCTCAGCGATCAGTAATCCGCACCGAGTGCTATTGGCTCTCCTGGTGTCACCGATCTCAGCCTTGCAGGATAAGCAGGCCAAGCCCCAACGTGAACCGCGGACGAGACGAATCAAGGAGCTGGTGTCACGTAGCCAGTACCAAATCATTAGGCAGTCACCGAAAGGTCAGCCCACGCTCGTCATCGCCGGGCCTCGAAGGCTTTGAGGCTTACACAACCAGTACGCATATGCAAGGAAGCAGGCATACCAACACACGAAAGACGCTGTGAAGCATGTATGAATGCGTCATCAGGCAATGGGTGCCTGCGGCTGCCTACTGCTGCTTGTTTGCCTTATTTTCCGCCGCATTCTCAGCCTCGTCCCCTAGCCGCGACTATAAACTACTTGCTGCAGCCTCATCCTTTGATCATTTTCGCCCTCGTGTTCATCCCTGACATTGCTACTTTTGTCTGAAGACGCAACAGCAATGGCGGCAATGAGCGGACCATGCCCTTTTCCACCACTCGAAGGCGATGGAGCACCACACGAGGACTCCCTGTTCTATAGCGATCCTCCACGCCAGGATATCCCCATCAACACATCTTCGGGTTCAGCGTATCCGCTAAACGATGCATCAAAAGTGCACAGAGGCTCCAGTGTTTCGTCAATCGCTACCAAGGAACCGGAAAAGCAGGTAGAACCAGGAATGGAGATTGGCACCAAGGATCTGTACAGGGAGGATTACAGGTGTCCGTGGGACGAATGGGCTCCCGATGATGTCGGGATCAATGCCGAGGCTGCGGTGGGATGGAGGAAATTCGCCCTCATCGTGCGACGAGAGAAGCGCGAGGCCGACCAGTCGTACCTCGCCCTACATTCCATCACCGTCCAAAGCCCGCTTATCAAGGATCGGCTGGGAGTCGTGTTTGATTCATACAGGGGAGTCAGCACCAGCTTGAAGAAGCTCACGTTCAACGCGCCCTTCCACGACTTCTTTTACCGTTGGGACCGATTCGAGAACATCGTCCAAGGCGAGAAGGATGAGTTGGTGTCAAAGCACATGGAGTTGCTGTACGACGTCCTCAGTCCGGAAATCAAGCCGCATATCGAAAGGACTCAGGATCTTCTGGTCAACGACGTCATTACGTACGACTACCTCTGGGCCCTTTTCGAGCCAGATACCGAAGTGTACACGGTCACTGATGACCACGAGCGGCTATACAGCCTGATAAACTCAAGCTACAAGCAGGTCAGCCAGAACAAGACCATCTTCAGCATCTCATGCCGCTACATCGACTGCGACGGCACCAACTTCGGCTACGCGTCCAATACGCTGGCCATCGGCCAGTTCGACGACGTCAAGCCGATCCCCGAACTGCCCGTCCTCCCGAGCCACCTGCACCCGGACATCAAAGCCATCCGGGCGAAGCTGAGCGAGCGCGGCCGCAAATTCGAGCAGCTGAACGGCTTCCATTACAAGTCGTACTCGGGCCTCTGCATCATGAATCAGAACCCCTTCGGCGGCCCCAACAAGCGCAACCTCGACGACGGCCGTATCGTCATCGACGCCAAAACACACGCCGCCTACAACCCCGACCGCGCACCGCGCCTGCAAGCCTTGGATGCGGCGCCCGCCCCTCCCGCGCCGACGACCCCCGGCCCCTTCGATGGCCCCTTCTTCGCCTTCGATGCAGGCATCGGCTCAGCCGCCGCCGCCGACGACGACGACGCCATGGCCTTCGCCGGACCGCTGTACCGCACCATGATGCCCGTCGTGACGCGGCCACCACCACGCAGGAGACCGGCGCCGGCAGCCCAGCAATCCTGCACCGGCGGCTCGATCGCGCTCGGCGAGAACCAACACGCGCTCTGCACGCCGCTGCTCCGCGGCTACTGTCTGTCCGCGAAGCAGTGGGCGCAGTTCTACGTCGACGACGTGCGCGATATCCAATGGAACGAGGAGGCGTTCCGCCGCCTCGTGCTGCCGCTCGACTACAAGAAGGTCATCTGGGCCTTTGTCGACAGCCAGCTGGCGCTCGCCGCCGACGTCGACGACGACGGCCTGCCGTTCGACGACGTCGTCGAGGGCAAGGGAAAGGGCATCATCATGCTGCTCAGCGGCGAGCCCGGCGTGGGCAAAACACTGACGGCCGAGTCGGTCGCCGAGGAGATGCGCCGCCCGCTGTACTCGCTCAGCGCGGGCGAGCTGGGCAACGCGGCGGACGAGGTCGAGGAGAATCTGCACCGGGTGCTCGAGGTCTCGACCAAGTGGGGCGCGGTGCTGCTGTTGGACGAGTGCGATGTGTTTCTCGAGAAGCGTTCGACGGCGGATATCCAGCGCAATAAGCTCGTTAGCGTCTTTCTTCGCCTGCTCGAGTACTATAAGGGCGTCATGTTCTTAACGACTAACCGCGTCGCTGCGTTCGATCCGGCGTTCGAGTCGCGCATCCATTTGACCATCGACTATCCGAAGCTGGACCTGCCGTCGAGACTGCATGCGTGGAAGACGTTTGTCCGACCGAGTGATGAGGGAAGCAGGTATGCGAGCAGCATCACCGAGGAACAGTTGGAGTCGCTGGCCGCGGCGGATATGAACGGGAGGCAGATCAAGAATGTCGTCAAGACGGCGCGGCTGCTCGCGGCAAGGGAGAAGAGGATGCTGGCTCTTGAGGATGTGGAGATTGTTCTCCGTGTCAAGCGCGGGTCGCCGTCGGGTGTTCGGGATGGCGAGTTTCGATGAGGCTACGAAGGTATCGGATCGAAGTGGCCAGAAGCACAAAATAGTCAAATGAGAAGGAGTGAGATATAGATATTGCAGGTTAGCTTTGTGGTGGCGAAACGTCACTATCGGCGAGAAAGACTGATTCATTTCCCTGACGTAATGACATTAAACACCCTCTATGTAAGACATAATCCTTTCAATGCAGTTATACTAAACGTTGAATCAAGAGAGTTAATTACACGGGTATATCGCCGCTCTATTACAATTAATCATAACAGTCAATTGTACTGTTGACCCCTTTTCAGCCGTTGCACTGTTCCGGGTAGCCCGAATGCCGCATGCTCGACTCCATTTGCACCGCCAACGATACCAAGCTGCAGCTTGGCTTTCGCAAGGCTGCCCTGTAGCGGTTGTACCGGAAGACACTGGCCCATAGCCAGCGCATCCAAGTCCGGATTCCTCGTCGTCATCAGAATGCCAGAAAACGACGAACTGGCGCTGTAGCCGTTGTACACGTACGCCCAGCCGCCCACCCCCAGAGCACACAGCGCCACTGCCACGCCAGCCACATAGGCAACGACCAGATCCCTCGGGCTGTACAGCCAGTAGTTCCGCGGGTACCGCACCCGCACGTCCGCCGTCGTGTTGCCGTTGAGGAACTGGCTGCTCAGCAGGCTTAGCGTGAAGTTGCGCGACAGGTCCTCGACCGCCACCGCGACCGACCCGTTGCGGCACATCCACGGCGACGTGTTGCGGTCTAGCGGCGGCTCGCTGCTCCCCAGCGCCTTCCACGCCGCAATCACCTCCGGGCACGCCATCAGCCCCGTCTTCGCCACCGCCAGGTCCGTCCCCAGCATCCCCGACGACGACAGCCCCGGCCGGATCCCCACTTCGCCGGACAGCAGGCTCGATATCGCGAGGTACATGGACAGATAGGCGCGGCCCCCGTCCGGCAGCGACGTGAAGGCGACGGACGTGTTGTAGTCCATGGTGGACTCGTAGTCGAGGTTTTGTATTGTTGTTGTTTGGATGCCGTCGTGGAAGTCGAACCGGGTCGTGTACGACGCGTTCCAGAGCTGGCAGCTGATGTTCTTCGGGTCGCCGCCCACGGACTTGCCGGCGCCGGTGCGGATGAAGAGCAGGTTGTGCGAGTAGTCGGGCTTGACCGCCTGCCAGTAGTTGTAGAATCCACCTTGGCCGCTGTCGATGTTGCTGTCCCACAGCTTTTGGAGCGATGTGCAGTTGTCGCAGTCGCCAACGGGCTGGCCGTTCTTGATGGCGTCGCTCAGGGGCTCGCACTTCATCGCGGGCGCGTGGAACCGCAGGGTGAAAGACGAGTTTGGGAATGGAGCCGTGATGGGCAGGATCCCGATCGAGGAGGACACGGCGGTCAGGAGGCGGGTGACGGCCGGCGAGGCCTCGTTGATGAAGCCTACACCCATCGAGTCCGACCAGATCTCCGGGTCGTTTGCGAATCCCATGTACGGAACTTCCGTGTTCGACACGTTGGCCACCATCTTCGTGTACACGGACAGAGTACCGGGGGTGACTGCCGCGATGAAGGGCATGAACCTGGACAATCAGCTTGGGGGATGATCCACGCTCCTCCAGATGGACTTACCAAGACGCCACAGCGAGCAAGACCAGCAACTTGGCTCCAAAGAGGACTTCGAAATTCGCAAATGACATGGGGTTCTTGGTCAAAGAGAACATGTCGTCGATGCTCTGCAATGCCATCGCCTTCCGTTTTGCCACCGTCCACAAGTATTGTGTGAAGGCAATGCCGATGGAAGCAGCAAGCGTCGCCTTCACCAGAAAAGCTAGTCCGGTCCCGATGCGGATCGCCCACTGTTGCTCGCTTGTCGACTCCACTGGCGTGTCATCCAGTGATTGATAGTAAACGTGATGGCCTATGGCGAAGGCTACACCGGACACGAACAGGAGCACCATCAGTGTTGGAGATCTCCAATGGACGCGCGATTTCACCATCTTATTCTGTGGCTTCATCGGTGCCTGTGCAGGTGCCGTGACATTGCTGTATAAGAGATGTTGGCTCGGAGGAGCGCCTTCGACTCGTTGAGCATACTCCATACTGGGATATGCCGGTGGGTGCGGCGGTGGGGGGTTGTTCGGCCATGAAGCCATTGGGTCCGGTGGAAGGGGAGTAAAAACGACTGTCAAATACGTCTCGGTGTACAGGGTCTCTGCATCTTATTTAATAGTGGCGAGGCGAGGCGAAGTCAGGAGCCAGTGTCTATACACCAACACTAGCTCCTGGCCCCCAGTGGCGGTGAGGGTTTGTCAGAGCAAACGCCTCCATGGCCGCAGCCCAATCCTACTCGAAGCCGTTAGCCGAAACCGCCACAACCCCCTTAGTGCTGACGTCCCATGATTGTCTCGGCGCAATCCCTCAGCGCTAGAAGCATCCGCCAATGGTATTTGCTGTATTCTACAACACTGCGACCGCGATTGTGCATGGATCAACATCAGCTCAGTGAGACTGTAGCATTCGAAGTGGCCGTGCCGCCATCTCTTTAGCTCTACCGAAGATATTTGTCTGTCTAAAAATACTTAGTCTTTTGTAAGCATCCGCTGCAGTCTAACCGATAAATCATGTCAAGGTCAATAGCACATAAGACAGGACGAAGATGCCACAGCTTCATGTCCGTAAATTCAACACTGCTCCAAAGCAACTATCTTCCTCTCCCCAAAAATCAGTCTAGAACGTGAGTAAGCTGCCTCTCAAGCTCCCCATGAACGACACCAGCAGAGGCTGCTTCAACCCTTCCCCTCTCAGATAACCAAAGCTTCACTTAACTCCCTTAAAAGCTCACACCTCTCCGCTCTTCCTCCTTCCCACGTATCCGCCCTGACAGCCGCGAGATCCGCCTCGACACCCGGATCCAGATACAGCGTAAACCCCAACGCCTCAACCGGCGTCCCCCCCGTCGCATTCACATTCTCCATCAAGGGCTCCTCCACCGTGCGCCGCGGCCAACCGAGCGGCGCATCGCCGGTAACAAACCCCCCGAACGCCTTCTGCATCGCCTCCTGCACCTCCGCACCAAGCGGATAGCTCGGATTCGGGAAGTAGAACAGGATGTCGAAACCGTGGAACGCCGGCGTCACGGAGAACTGGATGATTCCGTCAGAGACTGGAAGAGGAGGCGGGAATGTTGCGGCGGGGGAGAATGCTTACTTGGTACTGGTACGCGTCGCCGCCCTCCTTCTGCGCGTACGCCGACGCCAGCCAGTGCGACGGGCACGCGAACGTGACTTCGGCGTAGAAGTCGTTGGCGGCTTGCTGGTGGCCCGTTGCCACCTCGGACTGGTTGACGGCAGTCGGCGGGTGCGTGCCGCTGGTCGGGTATTTCGGGGCCGCGGGGTCGTCGGGGCGGTTGGGTGTGGCGTACGCGGCGAGGATGCGCGCGATGTCGCCGTCGCCGAGCCGCGGGAAGTAGGTGTGCAGGTGCTGGACGAAGGCGGCCTGCGTGGTGATGTTCTGCGGCGTGAACACGTAGCCTTCGTTGGCGTTGTTCTGGTAAGGGATATAGCAGTCAGCCTGGTGCCTTGATCCCCTCTCCGGTGTGGCCCAACTTACGCCTGTCAGGATGCGCTGCCCGTTTGTACGCCCCTGGAGTGCCTCGCTTGGTCGTCGTGGTATCAGCGCACCGTCGACCACCGGCCTCCAGTCGAAGATGCCCAGGAGTGCGGATGCCGCGGTTTCGTTGTTTGCGGAGACCAAGGCTGAGCTGGGCGCTGCTTGCAAGCATTCGAAGATGGCAGAGTCGTTTTCGTTGCACCCAACGAGCGCGGCGAACTCGTGGTACTGGTCGACGAGTTCTGGGGAGTTGTAGTCAAAGTACTGCGGAAGGAACGGGCTGGCCGTGATCCCCTGTCGGATGCGTGAGCCCAAGGTTGATTATATATGAAGGCCGAAAGGAACCTACGTTCGTCCACAGCTGATTGCCTTGCGCCCCATCGTAGGCAATGGCGAGGTTCATGACCGACCCGGCACCCGCAGACTCGCCTGCCACTGTGACGCGGGACGGGTTGCCTCCAAAGAGACCAATGTATTGCTGCACCCACTGGAGCGTCATCTGCTGGTCCAGGAGCCCGGCGTTGAGGGCTCCCTTGCGGCGCACCTCTTCGGACGACAAAAAGCCGAAAGCACCAAGGCGGTATTGGATGATGACGGCAACGAAGCCCTGGTCGTTCGTGTTAATCAGTGCCGAAGGGTCGTACGGTAGGGCGCCGCCCAGGTCGTATCCGCCGCCGTGGATCCACACAAACACGGGAAGGTTTTCGGCGTTGTCGGGGGCGTAGACGTTCAGGAACAAGCAGTCCTCGCTGGAGGGAGCGTCGAGGAAGAACAGCGGCGCCAACTCGGGAGTTGCAATCGTGACCGTGGCCTGCGGACAGATTGGCGGCGCTGCCGTGGCGTTCTGCGGCTGCCTGTTGACGGCCGGCACCGCGGGCGCCTGGAACCGCAGCGCATCCAACGGCGCAGCGGCGTACCGGACACTGCATCGCTGTCAATAGGCTGTCGCGTGTGGGGGCGGGTGACGTACCCCTGCCAGATGTCGAGCTTGGAGGTCGAGTTGTGGTAGCCTTGGTAGATTCCGTAGCCCAAGTCGACCTTCAGGCCGTTCTTCTCAGGCGGCCATTGATGGGACACACCGTCATATGGGTTCTTCAACACCGGACTGGCGTTGGAAAATGCTGAAAGCGCTGCCAGCGCAAGAGTGATTCCTTTGAACATGTTTGCAAAGATGAGTTGAAGACTGCAGTGTAGAGTGAGTCAATATCCGCTGTCCACGCTCCTTATATAGCAGCCCCTCCTCCATCCGCCAGTATCAGACAGACACCTTTCAGCTTGGAGGATACGGGCGAGGTGGTGTGGAGGATGGTCATGAGCGTGGCTCATCGTTCCTCAGCTCGTTGTCGGGCTTCCATATCCAGTAGCACCTGCGAAGTATTAGCAGCTGCGCGTACTGGAGAGAAACGAAAACGTCACACGCGGGCTCCTACATCGGCGGGACAACCGCATTCACACATGAGGTTGTTGAGTAGCACGCCTGAAGTGACGTAAGCCGACGGCCGAAGAGGCTCAGACTGATGCCCCAATGAGGCAACATCGCTTAAATACCCAGCACACACGAACATGTGACTTCCTAGCATGGCAGAGGCGCCAAGGCTTAGTTAATCCTGGTGGATGGAGTGTCTCAGGCAACTGGAGGAATTCAGCTGGAAGGAATCAGTGCCTTTCAGCTTTGCGCGAAGCCATCCTGAGTGGCCGGAATCACGCGCTGCTCACGATAATTACTTTTCAGCGGAATTGACACCGAAAACAGAGTGCTCGGTTACTAGACTCGGCGAGGTAAGGCGAGAAGGCGTTGGCACACATGTAACGAGCAAGGTTATTCAACTGCCACACCCTTCCACTGCAGCAGCCAGTCAAAGGCGCGGTTGCCGAGTGCCGATGCAGCACATACGCGCAGAACAAAGTGGGCTGACGGCCAGCGTGGCTTAATATCGTACCCGGACGTGGTATCCAAGAGCAGATTAATGGCTGTCAGGCACTTCTCAGCGATGCCGGAAAAATTCATTTTACGACTGTGTTACCACTTTCATATGCTCTATAGTCCAAGCCTGTTGCTTTTTACAACTAGCAATGTAGTGTGACACAGCGAATCTGTAGTAGTATCTTCGCATGCTCGAGTAAGGTGCAGTGAGCCAAGGACGAAAAAGAAATTCTATCACATGGTAGCAACAACATTTTCATTGCAATGATGCGTGTTATTGGTGGCTTTGTAGAAGTCGGCCATAGACACAGAGCAAACTATAAACAACGCTACACGAAGCATCCGCATAGCTCGGAGATTCCGACGCCAGAACAACACTACATGCAACAGGCTGCTTATAGACGGAGAATGGGATCCAAGAACAAGGCTGTTGGGAGCTGCTGGAATGCTCAGTATCCGGTGTATGGGCTCTCTCGGTAAGAGACCCGGCGCTTACTCCACCCCTAAAGACTGAAGAGCAACTTCCACCGGATCTATCGGACTGCACGGGAAAAGAGTGCGGGGGCCGATCGCGGGCGTGTTCCGACGGATCGAACACGTGCCGAGTCACGGCATCACCACTACTCCCTCCACTCTTGCGACTCTTTTAAAACGCCGCGAAGAAGCCTACTACCCATGCCCACCATTCGCACCCACACCATGGCCCCCGCGAACGTAGCAGATCTCCCGCCGTCTTCCCCTTGCAAGGAGAAGCCCACCGTCTACGTGCTCGACAAATTCCACCCCGCTGCCATCGAGCACGCCCGCACCCTCTTCAACGTCGTCCTTAACACCGACCCGGCCTTCGCCTCGTCCTGGCACGATGCCGAATACCTCCTCGTGCGCACCTCCTGGCTGCGCGCCGCCGACATCGCCGCATGCCCCAACCTTAAGGCCATCGGCAAGCACGGCGTCGGCACCGACAAGATCGACGCCGACGCGTGCAAGCAGCGCGGCATCGCCGTCCTCAACACGCCCGGCGCCAACGCCCGCGCCGTGGCGGAGCTGGTCCTCGCCCTAGCCACGGCCGTCGCGCGCCAGCTCTGCAGCATCGACCGCCGCCAGCACGCCGGCGAGGTCGTGGCCAAGGAGACGTGCCGCGGGCTGACGCTGCACCGCTGCACCCTCGGCGTCGTCGGCATGGGCAACATCGGCCGCCTGGTCGCCCACATCTTCCACGCCGCCTTCGACGCCGATGTCGTCGCCTTTGGCCCACACATGCCCGCCGACCCGCTGCCCGCGTGGCGCATCCCCTACCGCCGCGCCGCCAGCTTGGACGATGTTGTTGCTGCTGCGGACGTCTTGACGCTGCATGTCCCGCTCACCCCCGATACGCGCGATCTGCTGGCGTACGACCGCCTCTGCAAGATGAAGCCTGAGGCCATCCTGATCAACGCGGCCCGCGGCGGCATTGTGAACGAGCGCGATCTGGAGCGTGTGCTGCGCGAGGGCCGCATCTGGGGAGCCGGGCTCGATTGCCATGAGCAGGAGCCGCCGACGACTGAGAGGTATGCAGCCTTGTGGGAGCTGCCGAATGTTGTTTCGACGCCGCATATTGGCGCGGCGACGGCCGAGGCGCAACGGACCGCTGCTTTGGCTGCGGTGGATAATCTGCACCGTTATATCGTGGGTTTAGGGAAGTGATGAAATTTACTACTTCCTGCTTGGGGCTACTTTGTGTCTTCAGTGGCCTTAACCTTTGCGTCAAGGGAATGGATCAGTGTCAACCATGTGCTTGCGAGCAGGAGCCGAGGGAAGTTCTCATTGTGGTAAGCAAAGTAAGACTTGTGATGGCTCATACACCGGGCGTAGCCAACCACATTCAGTTAGCCACTATGATAAACCTTATTCCTCCAAAGGAAAAAACCCTACATTCTGAGTACCCGGGTTCTCAGCATCCAAGTCGAATCTGTCCGGGATCCGAAGACCTTCACGCGAGTAGTTGCAGTGAGAGCCCGTGTAGCGGACGACAGCTGTTCCATCCCTCCACAGCCAGAGATCCTTTGTTGCCATCTGCCACTCTTCGAGAGCTTTCCGCATCTCCCCGAGGGTGCCTTGAAACTCGGATCTCCCCGACAGATTCTCCAATTCCAGAGGATCCTGCTCCAGATCGTAGAGTTCCTCGGCGGGGCGCTGGATATAGTCCTTGAATTTACGCTTGCCGATCATGGGAGGCGATGCGTTCCGCATGCCTTCGAATGAGAGCGAGGCGTACAGGTCCATTGCCATGGGGAAGTCGAGCTTCCAGCAGACGTTCCTATGATACTTGAATCGTCGGTTCCGCATGAACCTCGTGGGCCAGTAGTTCGTGATCTCGTGGAACGTGTGGGAGCCGAAGACGTGACTCCATGCCTCGTCCGGACTTTCTTTGGCAAGGACGCCAAGTATGGACCTCCCGCGACGCTGAATCTTTCCCTGGGGCGCGTTGGCACCACCCTGTCCGGCCCAATCGAGGAACGTTGGGAGGATGTCGACGTAGGAGACCAGGTTGGGGCTGACACTTCCAGGTGCGCTGATGCCGGGAGCCCGGAGGAGGAAGGGAAGGCGCACACCTGCTTCGAACAGGGTCGTCTTCGAGTTGATGAATGGCGGACCGTTGTCGCTGAGGAACAGGACGAGTGTATCTTCCTTTTGACCTGCAGCATCCAGCGCATCGAGGATGAGACCAACGCCCTGGTCCATGCGCATGATGGCGCGATAGTACTCTGCCAGCTCCTGGCGGACCTCTGGGATATCGCTGAGAAAGGGCGGTACCTCCACGTCTTCGGGTTTGCAGACTTGATCCTTCAATCTCGGATCGTGGTTTCCCTCCACATTGCCAAAGCCTCCACGATGTGGTATGTGCCGGTGCGGATCGACGAAGCCGACAGTAAGGAAGAAAGGCTTACTCTCATCCTGCGCCTCGCGGAAGAAAGCAGAGGCTCTGTCTGCTATGTACGCCACATTCCGCGAGTCACTTTCCTCCCGGACCTGCCACGGGTACCTGTCATCTGGGCTGACGTGGATCTTGCCCAGTATGCCGGTCTTGTATCCAATGCGGTTAAAGGCCTCGGGCGCTGTCTCGACATTTGCAAATGTCTGGAAGCCGTTGCGCTCAAGGTTGAGGCCGTAGCTCCCCGTCTCGTGGGTGTGCAAGCCCGTGTAGATGACAGTCCGGCTGCCGCTGCATGAGGCCGTGCTGGTGAAGGCCAGATCAAATCGAGTCCCGGAAGCAGAGAGTGCGTCTAGGTGGGGCGTCCTGATGGCCTTGCAGCCGTAGCAGCCCATTTGCTCTCTGCCAAGGTCATCGGCGACGAGAAGTAGAATGTTCTTTGGTCGCCCCATTGCTCGGTTGGTGTAGAATGGCACTTGAGATTGTCAAGTACAGAAACAGTGTAAGCGGGGTATGCGATGCAGCATGAGGGGCCGTTATCGGAGTGGTTGCTGGGATCACGCCATCTGATCTACGTTGGAAAGTGGGGTAGTACTCGCTCGCCGCTGCTGGTGCTGGTATACGCTCGCTGCTAGCGGTATGCGCTCGCTGCTGGCGGTATTCGCTCGCTTCTCCTGCTTCTCCTGCTTCTGCCGCTCCTACTGCTGCCGCCGCCACCGCCGCCGTAGTGGTGTTAAAACCTTCTGCTGCTTCTTCTTCTACTTCTACCGCTTCTACCGCTTCTACCGCCGCCGTCGTCGTAGTATTAAAGCCCTTTACTACTTCTTCTTCTACTACTACTACTTCTATTATTAATATATAAAGAATAAAGACTCTACTTTCTATATATATAAAGAAGAATAAGTCTTATATATATTAAAATAAAAGATTTATTTTACTTTATATAAAAACTATTAACTACTAGTACGTAAATAGTTATTTATTATTATAAATTTTAGAATATAAGAACTTTATAATTTTAAAAGCTAAAAGCCTATATAAAAGAAAGTATTATAAGAATTAATAAATCTTATAAATAATAAAGTTATATAAGTAAAAGTCTAATATTAATTTTAAAGAGTTTAAGAGTCTTCTCTTCGTTAAAGATAAGAATTAGCGGTAAAAATAAACGTCGCGTAGAGTTAGACGTTCTTATATTTACTATACTCTTAGCTATATCTAAGGATTCGATGCGCGCGTTAGTAGCCGGCTAGTAGTATTAGAGGCTTTTCTTAGGGGGCAGTATTAGGTTAGATTCTTTAGCTATAGAGCCGGGGTTATAGATTAGCGGGTAAGAGAGATCTAAGGCTTTAGAAGAAGAGTAATAGCCTTCTAGAGAAAATCTTTCTCGAAGGGCCTACTCTCTTCTTTAGCCGTAGTCTATAACCCCTTTTGCCTAAGACTTTAGGCGGAGAATAATAGCTTTTTAAAGGGAAATCTCTCGTAAGATTAACGCCCTCTATTTAGCTACTATCTTAATATCTTTCGCCCGCTTATTATCTTTCCGCTTACTAGCGCTTCTTATAGAAAGAGTAGAGTACGAGATTAAGGCTAGATCTCCGTTCTTTAGCTAAAGCGAGATTAGAGCCTAGAGGCTTAATTATTAGCTAAAGTAAAGTTAGAGGCCTTTAGATAGATTATTATCGAGAGAGATTAATACTCTTTTAGTCTAATTATTAGCCTCTCTTTCCTCTCTATTATTTTCGCCGACTAGGCCTAAGCCTTATCTACTCGTCCGCCGGGCTCTATAGTTTCTCTATCTCTTTTCTATTACTTTTTCTCTTTCTTCTCCGTATCTTTAGCGAGGTTCGGGGCCTACGCGTAGATAAGAAGTTCTCTAGCTCGCTAAGACTAAAATATTCGAAGACGTAGTTACTTTTCTAGCCTTTCTCTTCGTAGGTATTTATATTCTCTAGTAGCCGAAGCTACTATCTACTAGCCATCTCGACCTTTCTATATAGATATTTATAGGGTCTCGCTCTAGCTTTTTCTACTAATCTTGGTCTTCTTCGACCTTCTACCCTCGTAGACTACTCCGCAAGGCCTTCTACCCGGGGGACCTTAGACTACGGTGCCGACGGGGGCGCGCGGCGAGGTAGGTTTAGTATATATAAATAGAAAAAAGTAGGAAAGAATAGTAATATATAAAGAAAATAGAAAGAAAAGTAACTACCTCTTCTACTTCTCTTCTATACTACTATTATTAGCTTCGGCCAGTATAGCATTCTATATTAAATCGGCCTAGGCTCTATTTAAAAATAAGATATCTAGTTTACGTAAAGCGGTATATAGAACGGCTATCGCCTTAATAAAGTTCTTCTTTACTATCTAGTAGTTAACTCGTGTAATATCGTTTAAGTTAATCTTCTTACTAAAAATAGCCCGCTTAGCTACTTTATTAATAGACTAAGATAGATTAAAGCAGGCCCTCTTATTAATATACGTACGGCGAAATAGAGAGCCGTAGAGGTAACGCCGGCCGTAGTTAAAAAGATTTAGGCAGTAGCTTAGTAGTAGCTTCTAATCGGCCGTAGGCGCTACTAGCAGATTATCGATAAGAAAGAAGCGAGAGATAGCGCGTAGAGAGATAGATAAAGTAGATAAAAGAATACCGCGGTAAGCTCGCGTTATATTCGTTCTTCGTTCTCTCTTAATAAGCGCGTCGATACTAATTATCGATAGACTAGATAAGAAAGCGTCGTAGAGAGTACTAGAGCGAAGGCTTCTAAAAAAGAGCGTCTTAGCAAATAATAGTACGGTTAAGAGAGAGTTAGCCTAGTCTAGGCCTATTCGAACGCGCTAAAACTTAGTATAAATATACGAGAAGCGAAGCCTCGGCGAGATAAGACTAAGAACGTTCGCGGCGATATTAGAGAAGCGGATCTTATAGCCGTAGATCTAATATAGTAGCCGTCTTTATAGCCCGTCTATCTTCTTATCGAACTAGGTAAAGACGCGTTCTGCCTTAGCCTAGGTAAAGACTAACGCCCCTCTATACTTAAATATAGACGCTAGATACCGCCGATAGACGTTAAGCCGGCTAGATATACCCTAGCTATTAGAGTAAAGAAAGAGAAAGGCGGCGAGTTTCGCGGCCGCCTCTATACGCTAGATAACGTAAGACACGAAGTTAATGCCCTAAGCCGTAGTAGAAAAGTCGAGATAGATAGTCTCTTTTATCTTTATAAGGTAGTAAGTATAATTTCGGGTAAGTAATAAGAAGAGTTTACTAGCGCTATTAGCTAAAGAGATAACGACCTTATACTTTAGCGGGCTAAGACGTAGTTTTAGTTTTCGTAGGCTAGCCTATAGCTCGAGTAGAAGGCGCTAGGCTATCTCGAAGCTAAGGGCGAGCAGCGCGCCGTTATCGGCGTAAAAAAGAACGAAAGAAATACTTTAGAGTTACTAGCGGTTTAAGCGAAAGATAAGGCCGTCGAGATAAATATTAAATAGAAGAGGCGAGAGCGGAGAGTCCTACTATAGCCCGCGTATACGTCGAAACGAAAGAAAGACACGGCCGTTAATAAGTACGCGGAAAGAGACGTTAGTAAGTATAAGAAAGACGAGTAGACGAAGAATAGATCTCGCGTAGAGTCTCTCGTATAGTATCTAGAGTAGAAGGGCGTAGTCTATTATATTAAAGATAGACTTAATATCTACGAAGACGGTAACGCGAAAGGCCTTAGAGCTAAGGGCGTAGTATACGAGCGCGGCGTTAGTCTTAACCGAGTAGCCGACGCGAAAGCCCGTTTAGATAGAGTTAAGCGCCGTCTAGTACTAGCCCGAAACGGCGCGAAGAAGTAGCCGCTTAAATAGCTTACGCACGACTAACTCTAGCGTAACGGGGCGAAGATTATCGGACGTTCTAGAAAAGACGAGATTCTTAGACGTTAGATAGATCTTCGTTATACCCTAGGCACGGAACGTATAGCCGGTGGCGGCGCAGCGGCGGAAGAGACGGGCGAGTAGATAAGAAATACGTATACTAGCTAGCGCTTTAAGAAGAAAGATATAAACGCTATCGCCGCCGTAGGTCTTTTTCGTAATCTAGTTCTATAGTTCGTTAAGTACGTTTTCTAGAGAGAAGGCATTCTAAAGATTACTCTTTCGTAGCGAGAGCGGAACGCTAAGACGGAAGCCGAGAGATAGTAAAGTCGAAAGCTTAAGTCGGCGGCCTTAAGGCGTAGTATAGCGGCGGGTAAGGCGGAAGCGTAGTAGATTTAGCGGGTTCTTTTCTACTCTCTCTAAAGAAAGAATCTACGTATTAATTACGCTCGATCTTATAGCCGTCTTAAGTAGGCGGGGTATAAAATAGAATAGCGGAGGTAAAGAGAAGAAGAAGAAAGAAGAGATAAAGAAAGATTTTAGTAGTAAAGAAGATAAAGACTAGGCGGATAATACTATAGTAATATAGTAAATTATCTTAATTATAGTATCGTTTAAGACATCGACCGTCTAGATAACGTTCTAAATAGCTAGCTAATAGACGGTACGTATAGCAGCGTCTATTAGTAAATCTAAACCCTTTCGATCGAGGTTTTATATAGTAGGGCGCATCTTAGATACGGAGAAACGGGTAGAAAGAAAGATATAATTCTTAAACGGGTAGCGAAAGAAAGTATTTTAAGAAGTCGATAGTTTAGTTATTTAGTTTAGGGTTTAGAGTTAGGGTTAGGGTTAGGGTTAGGGTTAGGGTTAGGGTTAGGGTTAGGGTTAGGGTTAGGGTTAGGGTTAGGGTTAGGGTTAGGGTTAGGGTTAGGGTTAGGGTTAGGGTTAGGGTTAGGGTTAGGGTTAGGGTTAGGGTTAGGGTTAGGGTTAGG